>NC_064931.1:685871425-688371425 GCF_023897955.1 Schistocerca gregaria
TAGGCAGGACGGTGTGGCATTAAAGACGTCGACCGTGCTACGTAAACATAGAAATAGTGCTAGTCATGTGAAGCGAATTGCTTAGAATATGACTGTTAAGCAGCAGTAACTTCAGTGTGGCTAAGAGAAGAGAGTTGAGTTCATTCATGACTCACGAAATGGCCCTGATTGATACTACAGTAATTGCAACATATTCTTCAGAAATTTCAGCTGCTTTATTTCGCTATTTTTTTCTGTAGCTTTCAAGGTGTACAAGGACTGTAATCTGAGTTTAGCCATGTTGCTGCTGAAGTGTTCGTAGGAACATCTCCACTGGTCGCCCACCTGCTACGAGATACATGTGCATGCTGGTGGAAGGACAGGACTTCTACCAATCCCTCGGAGGCAACGGATAGTATTGATATCACTTGAAATTCGTAGCAATCTATGTGTCTGAGTGTAATCCTAGGTGTAAATTGAAGTTGTGTATCCGTGCATCCCCTGCAGCATGATACGAGATAGTTCAGCACTATGCTCGTGCACGTACATTTATGGACGACTCACTTTGCAGGGTTGTTATTCAGACACCCGTAACTGCTATAAGTTGTTGTTACTCTAAGAAACAATCACCGTACTTAGAACATCCATATTAGTTTGCGTCAATATCCATAAATGTTGTACGCATGGGCGCGAAATATTTACCCGACGTCGTAGATGGATTTCACATGCTTTCTCAACCACGTTTTAATCCATACTTTTTGAAGCAGATAGCGAAAGTCTTCACATCTTGTTATTCATCCAATTTTGGAAACCAGTGAGTCAGGTGTTCGGAAGAGGGCACTGTACGATGGCTATGTCAAACCTTATCCTCTGAACTGAACAAGGTTCTGTCAGGAACGTGCAACGCGCGATACCGTATATCAACAATGTTCTGAGTGTCATTCCCTGGCGTTTTTCAAGATGCTCATTTTTTAACATATGTTGGTAGGGATATTCCCTTAAATTTTTCTGTTCGATGTCACCACTTGATCATGGGTGCCGTCTTACACCTTATTTCTCCCTTAACATCACGTTCTCCGTCTCGATATTCACTGCACTATTGTGACACGTTTTACCCAGTTATAACATTTTTAACTTAATATGGACAGAAATGGGTTACGTTAACTTAGCAGCAGTTGCTTTTATTGAGAACAGAAAAGAAATGATACGAATTTCGCATTTGGTGAAATTTGAACTCGACGAATCCGTTACAGTAGCACTTTTCGAACGTAACGCTATCGCTTCCAGCTTTATTACATATGTACGTTCACTCGATATTCCTTCGGTGCACTTCAGGCGCTATAGATCGGTAAGATGATGGGTGACAAAATGTTTCCGACAATATACTTGCCCTCTTCGCACCATATGTTTACTAGTTGGTAGTACCAGCGAACTGTGATATTTGCATGCTGGCGAACGATATCCTTGCAACACATCCAACGTTCCATCCCCTTGTTCTTTTTGTAGATCGTGGTCGACCACAAAACACTGATTTTGTGCCAGTAAATAGGTTGAATCTGCTCGAAAGTGTCGTTGATTTATTGTAACTCTAAGTCGTATGTGGAAAATTTGTTTTTAACAGTCTGTTATTGTTCCTACAGCAGGCTGAAACAGTGGAGGACTCAGTTGCTCTTTTGTATAATTTATCGTTTCTCCCTTAAACTAGAATGTGTGTAATTTTTTTTAGCAAAAATATATACTGTTAGCAATGAATTTCGCTACGTTTTTAATTCTTTCCTCTTTTTTATATTTGCTTTTTATTTTATGTCCTCGACATTCTGAGACAGAAGTCAAGCCATAGTTTCGACAAACAGAATCGAGGATGACTGGTTTAGGAAAACAGAAGACCGGCGGTCTGTATTTAGTGTCACAAGCTCCGCTTTTCTCTTGCATTGAAGAGCTGGATATAAGAGACTGTTTCATTTCAGGGAAACTTCCTTGCAAATAATGTTAGTATATGCTACATAGTCATTTTATAGCTCCTTCAGTAGGTAGTTGAAACTGTGTGGTGGCGGTTAAAGTCCACTGACTCTGATTTGTTCCGTCAGTTATCGCACCGCGCAGACAACGCCAGCAGAGCTAACGACCAGCTATTGAACGACCGGCAACGAGTTCAACCCACCGTTTCCGAGCCGAGGTGCCCCAGGCGCCGAGTGTCAATAACCGAGCGTGCTCATTGTCTTCAGAAGACGTGCGACTGTGCGCCAAGTCAGCACCTAAGCAGCTATGCGGCTAAACAAAGTATGCAGACAACGACATCTGCAGGTGGCAAATACGTCGTGGAACATATACGTGTGCGTTTTTGCGCTTAAGAAATGCTGCTCTATTAGGGAGACTTCCAACTAAAACACGTGGGAATAACTTTACACAGAATACAGTTCCTCGTTCACGCGCAAGTTTGCCGACTCGGACGATTCCTATTACTATGCATTTTGTGGTTTTCGACGTTGTGCGTTCCATAGCAAACAGTAAAGGAAACAAAAGAAAAAGTCGGAGTTGGAATTAAAATCCATGGAGAAGAAATAAAAACCTTGAGGTTCGCCGCTAACATGGTAATTCTGTCAGAGAAAGCAAAAGACCTGGAAGAGCAGCTGAACGGAACTGACCGTGTCTTGCAAGGAGGATATAAGATGAACATCAACAAAAGCAAAACGAGAATATTGGAATGTAGTCAATTTAAATCGGGTGATACTGCGGTAATTAGGTTGCGAAATAAGATGCTTAAAGTAGTAAATGAGTTTTGCTATTTGTGGAGCAAAATAACTGATGATGGTCGAAGTAGAGGGGATATAAAATGTAGACTGGCAATGGCAAGGAAAGCGTTTGTGAAGAAGAGAAATTTGTTAGCATCTAGTATAGATTAAAGTGTCAGGAATTCGTTTCTGAAAGTATTTGTATCGAGTGTAGCCATGTATGGAAGTGAAACATGGACGATAAACAGTTTAGACCAGAAGAGAATAGAAGCTTTTGAAATGTGGTGCTACAGAAGAATGCGGAAGATTAGATGGGTAGATCGCATAACTAATGAAGAGGTATTGAACAGAATTGGGGAGAAGAGGAGTTTGTGGCACAACTTCACTAGGAGATGGTATCGGTTGATATACCATATTCTGAGGCATCAAGGGATCACCAATTTAGTATTGGAGGGCACCGTGGAGGGTAAAAATCGTAGAGGGAGACCAAGAGAGGAATACACTAAACAGATTTAGAAGGATGTAGGTTACAGTAGGTACTGGGAGATGAAGAACCTTGCACAGGATAGAGTAGCATGGAGAACTGCAACAAACCAGTCTCAGGACTGAAGACCACAACACACAACGTTCCATAGACTGTAAATGAAGAACTGAGTTTATCGGGAATAGTTATCCCAGTAATGAAGTTGTGCGTTGTACAGTCTTGTTCCCGACGGATAAGAAAACAAATGAACGGCAATTTCGTATGACATTTTGCGAAGGGGTTGGGGGAGAAAGGCAGTAACTACAGTTTCGCTGTATTTTTCACACCCACTGACAGGACGTCCCACCCATAAGAACTCAGTGGCCACCAAATGTTAATGAAAGTTGCCATACTTAGATTTACACAATAAAGTGAGTGGGTGCACGTTGGTATACTGGTTAAATCCCATACCAGGTGATGGATCATAGAAGTGTCTTTAAAGTGGTAACATATTAGCAAATGGTAATAAATTGTGTAACTGAACGAGACGGCGCAGTTTTTATAACTGTGGGCGGAACAGGCTTTAACTCACCATGTGGTCAACTTAAATTGGCATTTAAAGGGTTTATATAAATGACCAGAAATGAATAACGGGATATTTCCTCCAAAATGGCAGCAGACGATTTCTTGCTCCATTGTTAAACTACAGAAGCTTTGCTCCGCCCCTAACAATCGATCGGCAGGGACGAACCTTACGTTAGCCATTCCTTTACGAAAGTGCAACATGAGTATCTCAAAAGTAACCTGAGCGAGGCGGCAAATTGGATTAGAGTCCGGTATGTGGGGGAGGGGTGGGATGCAAATCCCTGTCCAGCTACCTGAAGTTAGGTTTTCTGTAGTTTCCGTGAATCGAGTAAGGCACAGGTTGGAATCCTTGCTTTAAATGGGACGTACCCGATTTCCTTCGTCTTTTTTAGTCCGAGCGTTTGCTCCGTCTTTAATGACCTTGTCGTCGACGGCGCATTAAACTCTTACCTTCCTGTTTCCTTTAAACGGCGAACCTCGTGTGTGAAATAAATGAGTCTTAGCTTCCAAAACTGGTTAAAACAGTAAAAAAAAATGTCGTATTAAAAAAATTACCTTCTCTTTTTGGTGTTCATTTAGATATCATAAACATTACCCTTAATTACAACTGTAGCCGCCTGTGGTGAATAAACAAAGTTCCAGGTGGCGACAATGCGCTTGTTTTTTATCCTAAATATGAAAAAAGTTACGTCGTATGAAACTACAAAACCGCGTTGGGATATATACGCACTGGAGAAAAAGAGGAAAAAGAAACTAATCAGTCCCAGGAGACAGAACGCTGATACCGTGTAACATCGCCTCGAGCTTTAATAATGGCCTCATTTCGGCGAGGAAGAGAACCCACAAGTCAATTCACTTATGCAGGTGAAGCATTCATCGTTGAATGAATCCCGCAGAGTTACCATATTGCGGGTATGTTGAGTGGTACGTTCACACACTTTTCAGAATAGTCACTGACATTTTGTATTTGATTAAGATCGGATGATTTAGCGGGCCAGTGGAGGTGCTATAGGCTGCTTGGTTTAACGAGGAACGTAACGGTGCTGCCCGGTGAACCTGGATGTCGTCACCTCGGATGATGGAAGCGTCAACAGAACACTCACTCACTCATGCATGCATGCACACTGTGGCAAGAGAAGTCTGTTTAGATGCGAACATCAGAAGCTGTTTACTAAACACCAATCCTGAGATCTTCAAAGTACTGATGGGGATTTTCTGATACATAATAGTGCACGTCTGTTATAGGCTGAACCAGGCCTCATTTGAAGAAATAAGAAACTGAAGAAGCTTGCCTTTTGTTCACTAAACCACTGTGAGGAATTTTGTCGAATGGCTTCCTGAAATCGAGGAACACTGCATCAGCCTGGGCGGAGCTGTCTAAGGCGGTCTGGATCTAATGGACGAACAGAGCGAACTGTGTTTCAGAAGATCTCTGTTTATGAAATCCGGTTTGTTTTCTTCTAGAGGAGATTTTCGTTTCCTAACAAAGTCATAATACGTGTGCGTAAAGCACGTTTCAAGATTCTGCAACAAATTGACGTCAGTGGTATAGGTCTAAAAGTATAAAAGTACGTACAAGGGTACGACGACCCTTCATGAAAACGGCCGTGACATGGGCTTTTTTCCGGGTAGCATTTTTTCGACCTACGACAAACTGCCGCTGGACGGGGAACAAATTCTTTCGCATAATCTCTGTCGAGCTTCAAAGGTATCTCGTCCGGTCCAGTTGCTTTATCACTATTGAGCAGTTTTAGTTGATTTTCTATTCCGCAATCTATTATCTCAGTATCTGGCATTTCAGCATGATTGGAAGAAGGAGACGAATTACTATCTTCCACGGTGAAACAATTTCGGAACACCGAATATAATATTTTGTCCTTCTCTATCACCAACTGCTTCCGTGTCAGTGTGGTCACTGAGCGAATGAATAGACTGCTTCGATACGCTTACTGACTTTAGGTAAGACCAAAACTTCTTAGGATTTTTATTCAGATCGTTTGACAGAATTTTACTTTCAGATTCAACGGGTGCTGCTCATATCTCTCTCATTTTGGCAGTATTCAGATTTTGGTTGTCTACTAGGCTTTGACTTCTTAAATCGAAGATGAAACTCAGTTTGCTTTCGCAGCAACTTTCCTAACACGGCTGTTGAACAACGGTGGGTTTTTCCATACCTCACAACTTTACTCGGCACATACTTGTCTAAGGCATACTGCACAATGCTTTTGAGTTTTATCCATTTGTTTTTCACACTTCGCCCGCAGAGTTGAATATTTGATAGTGACTACTTAGATTCTCGGAAAATTTTATACTGTGACTCTTACTAACCAGAAATATTTTCCTACCTTTTTTAATATTCCTTGTGATGCCTCTAGCCATTCATGCTGTCACAGCCTTATGATCACGTATGTTCTTCTCAGCGTTAACTTGTTGGAAAAGTTTGGGTTTGTTATTTACTAGGTGGTCTAAGGCACTGCGACACGCGTCGGTTCTCTATCTGCTCCAAGTAATTTTCGGACGAAACATTCAGAACAAACTTAAACAAATCTCGTTCTTTAATAATAGTTTGAATTCAATGAGTGTCTCCTTCTATAGCTTTCACGTTGAAGTCTCTCCTTATTAGCTGTTCCCGAAGCGCCCTGCCACTACAGCACCTGACCCATATGTTCTATGAAAGTATCCGATTACCGTGTTTGACCCACTTTTGCTGCTTAACTTCGCTCATTTTATTTCAGATTCGGAATCTGTAGTAACAGAACTAGACACTACAGAATTCTTTGCTGCAATAAATACGTCACCATCACAGGCGCCTAGCCAATCTCATGTTGTCCTGTGTCTGCCATCTACCTTACAGGAAATTTTAGCTGATGACGCTCGAGCAGCTGCTCGTGTTCTTCGTTTTATTACTTTGACGGACTTGTCCAAATACATCTAACTCTTTTAATTATTTTATCTGCGTCTTTGTCATAACTTTCTGGTGTCTCCCCCCCTTGAGTTTTACCAGATTATATGGGCACTTCCATTTGTGACTGGGCGCTAATGACCTTAGCAGTTGAGCGCCCTAAAACGCCACAAACACATCTAAACGGTATGTACAAACTGAGCTGTGAACGCTAAGCTCCCTATTACGAGTGGTGCTCTACTGCGTGTTGGATTCAACAGGGCTTGCAACCTCTTACTGTGCAGCCAATGGGGAATCTGTTGCGGCTCTGTTATGGTAGGCTTACAAGCGAATGCGGAACAGGATGGCAATGGATGACGTGTGAAACAAGTGTACAGCAAATAATCGATCGAACACTTTGGGCGCGTTATCCTGCTTTCTCAGAAAATGTTTATCTCGACAGAAACAACTACTAAACAAAATTAATTCACCAACAGCTTTGTCCATTACAAAATATCATTGAGATTACAATCATGC
Organism: Schistocerca gregaria; assembly: GCF_023897955.1. Lineage (NCBI taxonomy): Eukaryota > Metazoa > Arthropoda > Insecta > Orthoptera > Acrididae > Schistocerca > Schistocerca gregaria. The sequence goes on from NC_064931.1 coordinate 685,878,603, forward strand.
GTCTAGATTTGAATCGGACAATTGTATTAGAATCAGATTCAATAAACAAAACCCTTGAATACAAAAAGCAGAATTCAGAATTGATAATGGTGGTAGAGTAGACATGACTACTGAAGTTCCTTCTTCATAAAAAATCCAAATGGCAAAAAGAAATGTTGGACATAACGAAGAAATAGCTGCTATAATTGTGGACACGACATGTCCGTGAACTGAATGGTTCTCAAAAGTAAAGGATAAATACTGTCACGAAAATTAGAAATAATACTAAGATAATAGAACTAGGTGGAAGAATACTCTCCAGAGATGATGCAAAAAAAGACCACAGATAGAATTGGGCGATTTCATTAGCAGTGCGACCTAATTTGTACTGAGAATTAACAATGAAATTTACATAAAACTTATTTGTTGTTGTTGTTGCTGCTGCTGTTTTCATCTTCAATTTACGCAACAGATATTGCATTGTAGGGCATGTTCTTATCTAGATAAATTATTCCGGCGTCCTGAGGAGTACCGGTGGTGACATAAGCGATTTTTACAATACTTCATGTAAGATGTGTGTGATTCACAACAGTTCTGTATCTTTGTTTCACTGTCTGTACAAAATCTTGTGTTATTTCTTTTGAAATAACGGTAAGTTTCCCTCTCTTAGGATTTGGATGGTTATCAAGAGCTAAAGCATTGTTGACATATAAATCGTAATTTTTTGGGCTTGGAGTGGAACACGTGAGCAAAAAGTCCAGTGTCCGCCAAGGCGATTTTTGGAAGCCTCCCTAACTTTACAATTTGGATGGTGATTGCAACCATGTATGACACGAAATAAGTCTTAGATAGTTATTCATCATAAGAGATCCGAACACTACAAGCGTGACTAGTTGCGAAAGTGGTTTGCATAAATGTTTGGTAATGCGGAGGTTGTTGCCCTCACCACTAGAGCCAAAACTCGTGCGAAAACGTAGTAACGGTTCGTATTGACGAAAGCCGATGAAGAAACAGACTGGTGCCGTTTACTCAGAGCAGATTTTGTGGGCCTTCGATTGAGAACGGCTGCTGGTCTCTGCGTCACACAGCTGATGATTTGTGAGCAATGCAGCCATTAGCGTTATCTGCAATCGCCTGGGCCGCGCTTTTTGCTGCAGGCCATTCGTATGCTTGCCTGGCGGCGGCTTACTGTAAAACTGATACATAGCGGACTGCTGGTCATAATTTGCGCCAGTCCGCGCCTGACACATGAGCGTTGCGGCCATTACTGTTATCTCTAACGACAGCGCGCCGGTCCCGGAGTGACGTGCTTTTTCTCATGCAGCCGTGTAAAAGTGCTTATCTGTTCTCGCTTGCCGTTCTCTCTGCAGTGTCCGCCATAAAGTAACAACTTTGTTTCGTGCTTAAATAGAATGTCAGAACGCATTATTCATAAACCGCTCTGAGAGAGTAACAGGACGCGATCGTGGTCTGTCTTGACAGTCGAGTTAGGTATTGGAATCCCGATCATATTGGAATGTAATTCTAGTAGAAATGGTTTCTTATGTGGTTAATGTTTTGTTAAATTTCTACGTTCCTTGACTGGAACCACGATCCGCTCAGTAATTGGCCAAAAGCTTTTTAATATTGCTTCCAAGCAATTTAGGAAGAATACAACCTACAGACACCATGTGGCCAAAAGTTGACACACACACACACACCGTTGAAAGCCCAAGCGCAGACACAATGGGCCAGCGTCATAGACGTGAGGTGCGAACAGATGTGATTGTAGATGCCCTAGTTCAGGCATATATAAATATGAAAAAGGTCCCCTGATATGTTTTTGTGATCTTTATGTTATGACAGATTTCAGGCGCTAGTATGGGGTTTTGATACTGTTTTCAGTAATAGACTCATTCACGAGGAAGATTTATGTATAAAATGGCTCAAATGGCTCTGAGCACTATGGGACTTAACATCTGAGGCCATCAGTCTCCTAGAACTTAGAACTACTTACAAGGGGAGGCCACGACGTTTGGAACGCGGATTTACTTCAAACTTCGTACACTCGTAGTACTCCATTAGCACAACAAAACGTGTAAGCAGTAGCGCGTACTTCTAAAGCGTTATTGAGAAAATTGGAAGATAACTTCGGTCGTCAAATATATGTACCTGTGCGTGGCCATTGTTACTATGAAGCGCCGGCAGCCGAGTGGTTAACGTTAAAGCCCCGTAATCGCTGGGTCGTTGGATCGAGTCCGGGTCGTCAGTTTTTTTTATTTCTAACACAGTCATTTATGTTACAGTTGATGTAATGGGAAAAATACATGTAATCGGATGAACTTTTATTAAATTTACAATGTTATTTGTCAGTCTACAAGGCTGCTGCAATACACACCAATGAGAAACAAGATTACACGCACATTGTACATGCGTACTCATCACATGTACAGTAGGCGTCTTCTGAAAGATATATCAATTTGGCAAATGAACTATTGTCGTAAATATTCTATTTTAGAAATAATTTTACGTAAGGAATGTAGTGTCCCCTCATACTGCTGGCAGTTAAAAGTAAATATTTCTTATCGTACTTCGTGCTACAGCTTTTTGTATCCCTTTTCAGAGTTTAGATATTGGATCCTCAGACAGCTGTTTTGCACACAATAATTTTAATTGATCAAGTTTGTAACCTTAATTATACTTTTTAATAAATTTTCAAAGACCTTTAATCCCTACGGTCAACATTGTTAAAGAAGACAATTAACGTTTCACACGTTTTTCTTTTTTGATGAAATGATTTTGTCTAGGTTTGGCGCAATATTCAGGGAGACTGCTAACCTCAAAGAATTAGTCAAATTTTTAACGCTAAGTTCTTAGTTTAAGCAAGCTTTAAAAGGGAGAAAAAGCGCTCAGAAATATACATGGAACCAGACACTGAGAGAACTTCGGCCGCGTGCTGTGCAAAAGAGAATACTTCTCTCGTGGAAAACAGCTGTAAAAGTCACCTAAGTTTTACACATAAGAAAGCAGTCCTTCAGGCGGATATCGCACTGCAGGTCAATCAGCTCTAGTTAAAACACAATTTTGAGAGGTCCTCTGCCCGAAGGGAAAACGGGCAAACAAATATATCTAAGACCGATTGAAGCTCACTTATCTCAAAAAATCTGTTTTTAAACTCTTCTTGTAATTCGCAAATAATTTGAACATAATCTGAAAAATCAAAATCTTCTTTAACGCATTCTAATGCAGGGAAGTGTCCACAACTCTCCTCCCGCAACTGTTTTTCCCACAAAATAAGTCTCTTTTTGAAAACCTTGAATCGTCTGCACTAAATGAACAACAGTGATTTTCACCTTGGATTGAAATGTTCAAAGTATTTAAATGATTAGTTAGGTCACTCAAAAAAGCCAAATTCGCCACCCACGTAGGCTCACGAAGTAATTTTCCGGACGTCCTGTAATTTCCGAAAATATATTGATTTCGTCCCTCAAGGAGAAAAACCGATGGAGCACATTCCCTCTGCTCAGTCATCTTACTTCAGCGTGGTAGGGGATGTCCGGGTATTCCGCTTCGATATGAGCCAGAAATTCTTTAAATTGGCGATCTGTGAGTCCATGCGAGCGAAGGTAATTAGCCTTTCAAACAGCCGTGTCCATAACATTTTTTGTGTTGACAATCTTCGCACAAAGTGCTCCTGGTGTATCAGACAATGGACTGCCGCGAATAAGGAACATCCGGCTTAAGCCATTTTACACCTGATGTAACCCAGGAATCCAGTGCGTATCCGTTGTTACACTGGTCACGCGTTCCCATTTTAAACCCGTTGACTCGAACACGTTTTCCACGGCTGGAAAAATATCCAAACCCCTGGTTGTCTTTTAATAGTATAAGGTCGAGAAATTCTTCAGTGACACACCCCGAATAAATATGACGAGCTGAGATATGTCCGCAACGTCGGTGCCCTCGTCAAGAGCGATAGAAAATGAAAAGAAGTTTACCGCTCTTTCCCTTAATTGCTGTCCCATATCTGAGGCCATATCTTCGACTCGGCGAGTAACAGTTTGAGGTGAACGAGCTATTTTTTCATATTTTTCCGTGAGGTCTGCTGGACAAATAAAAGCCGCAGAGTCGACCATGCAGTCCCTGATAAGGTTCCTAGCCACAAAGGATTTCCCTGCTTTCGCAGTTCTCAGCAAGCATTTGTAACTTAAGCGCAACGTTGCCCACCTGTTTCCTGCTCCTACCACAGCAAAAAAATCTTACAATTAATTTTTTACAATCCTGTTTTTAGAACACTTTTATCATTTTAAGAATTAATTGGTTCATTCATTGAAACTCAAATAAAAAAAGTAACAAAAAAGATTGGTTTCAAATGCGTTTTCCCCCAGTTTCTCTGAAAAGCGGTCATAGACGCTAGCAAAGCCAGCGAAATGTGGCCGCAAAATAAAATTTCTATGCATTGAAACAGTTGCATTTTAATTGATTGAAAAAATAGATCAAACTACAACGTATGTTTTCTCGTCCACCAAAATACACATACACAAAAATGAAGAATGACTGTTAATGACACTTCGCTGTCTGAGAGAGCGTTTGTGACGACTTTGCAGAAAGTGGCAAAAAAATAACGCACCTGAAACTTTTTCTTATTCTGTGCGACCCGATTTAATGCAAACCAAGTATAAAAATTAACCAAAAATAAGTGTTCCTTTTTGCTGACAATCTGATATTCGGTAAGTGGCACTTTGCTAAGTGACATATCAGATTATAAAATAAAGCTTTATTTATCATCTTTATAAATAATAGTCATACGATAGGAAACACTTACTTCACTGTAGTGATAGATGACAGAGGGATAGAAAAACAGTTAGAGTCGCTCAAAAGAGGAAAGGCTGCTGGATCTGATGGGATACCATTTCGATTTTACACAGAGTACGCGAAGGAAATTGCCCCCCTTCTTGCAGCGGTGTACAGCAGGTCTCTAGAAAAGCGTAGAGTTCCAAAAAATTGGAAAAGGGCACAGGTCATCCCAGTTTTCAAGAAGGGACATCAAACAGATGTGCAGAACTATAGACCTATATCTCTAACGTCGATCAGTTGTAGAATTTTGGAACATGTATTATGTTCGAGTATAATGACTTTTCTGGAGACTAGAAATCTACTCTGTAGGAATCAGCATGGGTTTTGAAAAAGATGATCTTGTGAAACCCGTCTTGTGCTATTCGTCCACGAGACTCACAGGGCCATAGACACGGGTTCCCAGGTAGGTGCCGTGCTTCTTGACTTCCGCAAAGCGTTCGATACGGTTTCCTACAGTAGTTTAATGAACGAAGTAAGAGCATATGGACTATCAGACCAATTGTGACACTGCCCGCATCTCGTGGTCGTGCGGTAGCGTTCTCGCTTCCCACGCCCGGGTTCCCAGGTTCGATTCCCGGCGGGGTCAGGGATTTTCTCTGCCTCGTGATGGCTGGGTTTTCTGTGATGTCCTTAGGTTAGTTAGGTTTAAGTAGTTCTAAGTTCTAGGGGACTGATGACCACAGATGTTAAGTCCCACATAGCGCTCAGAGCCATTTGAACCAATTGTGAGACTGGATTGAAGACTTCCTAGACAACAGAACGCAGCATGTCATTCACAATGGAGAGAAGCCTTCCGAAGTAAGAGTGATTTCAGGTGTGCCGCAGGGGAGTGTCGTAGGACCGTTGCTATTCACTATATATATATATATATATATGAACTTGTGGATAACAATGAAAGTTCACTGAGGTGGTAACAACGGAAAATTGTACTGAAATGCAGGAGGATCTGCAACGAATTGACGCATGGTGCAGGGAATACCAATTGTATCTCAATGTAGAAAGCGTAATGTGCTGCAAATACATAGCAGGAAAGATCCTTTATCATTTAGCTACAACATAGCAGGTCAGCATCTGGAAGCAGTTAATTCCATAAATTATCTGGGAGTAATCATTAGGAGTGACTTAAAATGGAATGATCATATAAAATTAATCGTCGGTAAAGAAGATGCCAGACTGAGATTCATTGGAACAATCCTAAGGAAATGCAGTCCGAAAACAAAGGAAGTAGGTTACAGTACACGTGTTCGCCCACTGCTTGAATACTGCTCACCAGTGTGGGATCCGTACCAGATACGGTTGATAGAAGAGAGAGAGAAGATCGAACGGAGGGCAGATCTTCGTTACAGGATCATTTAGTAATCGCGAAAGCGTTACGGAGATGGTAGATAAACTCCAGTGGAAGACTGCAAGAGAGACGCTCAGTAGCTTGGTACGGGCTTTTGTTGAAGTTTCGACAACATACCTTCACCGAGTAGTCAACAGTATATTGTTGCCTCCTACGTACATCTCGCGAAGAGACCATGAGGATAAAATCAGAGAAATTACAGCCCACACAGAGGAATACCGACAATCTTTCTTTCCACTAACAATACGAGAGTGGAATAGAAGAGAGAACCGATAGAGGTACTCAAGGTACCTTCCGCCACACATCGTCAGGTGGCTTGCTGAATATGGATGTAGATGGTGTTTGTAATATTCTTCAGTTCCTCAAGCTTTGACTCGAGTTCCTCTTGAGACAAATTTTGGAACGGATCTTCGTGACAGGTATTAAAGTGCCATTTAATCGCGTACTTATTTAAATACTCGAGGCACCGATGACATACTAAACATTTGGTATGGTTGTCGACTGCGGTACAATAGAAATTAATTTCACACTCATGTTTAAATAGTGCGGACGCGCCCTCCTCCTTTTCTTTTGTCTGCTGCTGTTGACCATCCATCCTGATACACTGTAGTGTTACGTCTGTTGATGACGGCTTTGTGTCGTATCAATGCTTTTGACCGTTGCTGGCGCGGTGGTCTGTTTCTCGTACGAAGCGCGCGTACAGTGGCATGGCGAGGCGCGGAGGGCGGACCACACGGTCAGCTAAGCGTCGCGGCTCTGCCACTGCAACAACACGCGAATTCGCCAGGGGCGCTAGCCTCGGGCGAGCGCAGGCCCTAGCGCCCCAGGGGCACATTTCAGATGAGCCTGGTGCAACCCATACTGCATGCCTTTTTGAGTGGAAACTTGAAGTTCTGAAAACCCTTCTCATTGGATCTATTTATATCAGATTTTAAAGTGCATAGCCAATAAACTATGGGCCTTGCCGAGGTGGGATGGTTTGTGTACCTCAACAAAACAAATAGCTGTAAATAGATGCAACAACAATAGAAGAGTAGCTGTTTAGAGACCAGGTTATCTCATGGTTCCTCAAGAGGGACGGCAGCCTTTCAGTACATGAAAGTGTAACAGTCTGGATGATGAGCCAACATGGCCTTGGTACGTTTTTGCTTTTTGTTCGTTATTGATCGTTGTGTTTGGTCGTTGCGGACGTTGCAAGACATCCTGTTCAAGTTCGGTGGTTGATCCTTCCACTCAGTTTTTTATTACAGAGGCCAACCGGCTCTCTGACCGAACACGCCGAGCTACCGTGCCGGCTAAAAGTTAGTTTGAGCCAGAGTCGAACCGTCACCTCATACACGTTAAGTTCATGAAGCTCGAATGCAGACTACCTTTTTCTTTATTGTTCCCATTTTGTTCGTTGCATTTGTTCGGTGCGGATGAGGCAAAACCATAGCCATTACATTTGCAGAGGACCTGCAGCTCTAGTATGTAGCTTAAGGCGGGCGGCGAGAGGAGGAAAGGGTGAACGGTCCAAGCTGTCGATGGGCAACATCGAGGGTATTTACAGAGCCACAGTGTCGTGGTTATGTGGTCACGGTGTTGGACTACGAAGTGGGACACCCTTGTTCAAATCTCGCTTGTGACCCATTTTTTCGCAAAATTATGAACTGTCCGTTCAGTCATTGATGTGTCGTTTCCTTTGTGTACCGTTGACAAGTGTCATACTACACATTGTTTGCAGAATAAGAATCATGTGGTAAGTGTGTATTACCGTCGCAAGTAAAAGTATATTACCGCCGCAAGTAAAAGTGATGAATGGTGAGAGAACAAGAGATGCCGCATAGACCTTACACAAAAAGAAAACAACACACAAACGGATGTGAACTATGTTACAACAAAGAAATTCAAGAATCAAAATTACCAAAAAGGGAACGCATGAGTCGTAGCATGTCGTACTTGTGTAGAACAAATACGTGCGTACGTCTGAAGTTCGGTTCCTTCCACCTCCCTGTTGCAAACGGACGTTACACCACAACAGACACAAATCTGAATACTGCGAACAGTCACGTCAATTACGGGACGGACGGTTCATAATTTTGTGGAAAAAAAAGTGGCGTCACGGAGGTTTGAGCACGGTTCTCCCACTTAGCAGTCCATCACCGTAAATACTTAACCACGACCTCTTGGCACTTCCAGCTCGTTTGATATTGCACATGTAGAGCTTGGACGGTTCACTGTTCCTATTTTGTTTCTTTTTTCACAGTTCAGTACACCGTCTTCCTGTTTTAATGCTTAATTAGTGTTCAGTTGTTGGCGACCAATCCACTGGGCCATCTTAACACTACATCTGAGCGGTGTGCGATGGGTAGTTTCCCTTCTGAGTCCCACTTTATCACCAGAGCCTCTTTTACTTTTTGTGTCCGCCCCCGATAGCTGAGTGGTCAGCGTGAAGGATTGTCGTCCTACGAGCCCGGGTTCGATTCCCGACTTGGTCGGGGATTTTCTCCGCTCGGGGATTGGGTGTTGTGTTGTCTTCATCATTTCATCCCTATCCGGCGCGCAGGTCGCCCAATGTGGCGTCGAATGTAACAAGACCTGCACCAAGGCGGCCGGACCTGCCCCGTAAGGGGCCTTCCGGCCAATGACGCCAAACACTTATTTCCATTTCCATACCTTGTTTGTGGGACAAAGTAACAACGGAGAATATGAGTTGACCACAACCTTCAAGTTCAAAAGACAGGTGACGCATACATTTAGCAGGTCAACTGTTCTGCTCATTTTTAGCGCGGTTGTGGTACATACGTGGTATGACCAATGCTGATTTGGTATGATGAGCTTCAGAAGCATTTTCGAGAAACCGGGTATCAAATTTCGTTCTTTCGAATAACTCACGAGAGCGGCATGCAGTTTAGAAGTCAGCCTGTACTGTCATGAAATCAAGCTAATTTTAAATATGGTTAACCTACATTTTAACAATGAGTATAACAACCACTCACACGCATCATGGATAAAATGAAATGGCTTTTTTTCCTAATGCTCCACTTAATACTTCTGTCGTTATAAAGAATCATGTTTCTTTAGAAATGAACAGTAATAGTAATTTCCAACGAGAGACCGATTTCAATCACAATCGGGCATCGCCTTAACCGCCTCGGACATCCGCACACGCTCCCATCCTACCCAGTTTCTCAACTTGTTGCACGCTCGTGGCGTCCACTATCCATTTACCTACTTGGTCGCAGCCTGTCCTGTATTCCCGCAAGAGGCACGGATCCTGATGTGCATCCGTTCTCGTGTTACCAAGGTTGTGTATTTATTGTATCTGTAAAGTTTGTCCTGTCAGACAGGTCACACACACACCACACACACACACACACACACACACACACACACACACACACACACACACACACACACTAATGATAATCATAATGGTACCTTTCGTGGTGAGGTATAACGAAGATATAAAAAGAAATCGTGATGAAATGACAATTTTGCGACAGATTCATGTACATCTTGTAGTGAAATTGTATGGACATATACTTGCTTTGAGCAGTGTATATTGTATTTGCAGTACGCGCATGAAAGTATCAACAAATGAACCTTCATTTCATCACGATTCCTTTAGAGGTTTCATGACTCTAAAGCCGTACTCAAACTGGACGAATTAGCTAACGTTGACGTGGAGCTTCACGCATTTTGTGACGTAGCTCCCTGTTATATTACGTCGAAGAGCCATTGCCTTGCTTGAAAAACTAAATATTTTCTGCGATAATTCGGCAACGTCCTAAGGAAGTTTGAACCAATAAGGGGCAAGGGCTCTCTTCGAGCCACAAGAAGAATTTGGAAGACGCCACATTGTATTTTTATCTTTCAGCTGAACCCCACATTTGGTGGGTTTTATATTACAACGTACATCCTACGAATATGTGCCGTTTCTAGGCTGTATCACACGCAGGATATCTCGCAAAGACCTCATTATTGCTACTATTTGTTGTTATAAAATGTGGGGAAGCGTCAAATAGATGGCTAATGTGATTCATATTTAGTCGTTTTCGTGTTACAACGCGCCGTCTGAACATTGAATATTAATCAAAAATGCGTCTTTCCTGATAAAACTTTTTATAATTAAATGTTATTAACTAACATATCAACAGTTTGAGGCTTCAGAAGGCGGTAACATAAAATACAAGGTCCTTTGTTGTAGCAGTGCAGCGTAGTGTAGTTTGTAGAAGCGCAGAGTTACGAAACGAAGTATAGCGCGTTCTCGTTTTCTAACAGGTGAGTGAGTTAGTCCGATTTTGTGAAGCTTTATAAGCTGATGTCCTTAATGACTGGACATGGAACTTCCTTTTTATATTGTAACATGGTCACGGACATTGAAGTTTTCATTTATGGGCAATACAGTCAGAACAACTAGCAAATGAACAAGGGAGAAAATGTGCGGTTTAACAGAGCTAACGTAGCAATATTACGCTTCCATGCTTTGCGAGCCAAATACAGACAACATTTACCGCTGGAGAGCGCTACAGTAGCAAATCGCGTTAACTAGCATGTCTCATGTCACGTGGACGCTTTATCTCGAGAGGTTGAATTTCACCTCCACAGCAACGTCAGCCGTCTCGTCCTGTGTGAGGTCGGCACAACGCAGCACGGGCGGACTTCTGGTCTGCCGCCTTAGCCAGGTGCGCCTAACTCTACTTCTCACGGATCGCATTCTCGTATTGGTACCTCATTAAAAAAAGTTGGTCAAATTTAGATTCTCGATCCCTCGAAAACGCTTGTCAAACGCATCACAATTGTTGATATGAATATGTACTACAGCCGTGGAAAAGTGAGCGAAACTAGATTGCCTGCTGTGTCTGTACTTCCTTCCGAGAAGAAACTAGTACACTGAAGCGCGAAAGAAGCTGGTGTGGGCATACAGAGACATTAAAAAAGGCAGAATGCGGCGCTATGGTCGGCAACAACTATAACCGACAAGTGTCTGGCGCAGTTGTTAGAACGGTTGCTGCTGCATGTTATCAAGACTTAAGTGAGATGGAACGTGACGTTATAGTCTGCGCACGAATGACGGGACACACCATCTCAGAGGTAGCGATGAAGTGGGGATTTTCCCGTGCGACCATTTCACGAGTGTACCGTGAATATCTGGAATCAGGTAAAACATCAAATCTTCGACATCGTTGCGGCTGGAAAACCGTAGCGGTCTCCCGTTTCCAGACTGTAGCGCCTAGAACCGCTCGGCCACCTCGGCCGGATAGTCTCGTTTCAAATTGTATCGAGCGGATATATATGTGTGTGTGCGCTAAACTGGTGAAGCCTTGATGCCTTAGGATGAATATATGGATCCTCCATGTCAGTAAGGTGCTGTTTAAGCTGCTGGAGGCTCTGTAATGGTTGGCCGTGTGTAGTTGGAGTGATATGGGTCCCCTGATATGTCTAGATATGACTCTGACAGGTGAGATGCACGTAAGCATTCTGTCCGATCACTTGCATCCATTGTGCGTTCCGAAGGACTTGGGCAATTCCAGTAGGACAATGCGACCCCCATACGTCCAGAATTGCTACAGAGTGGCTCCAGGACCACACTTCTGAGTTTAAACACTTTCGCTGGCCACCAAATTCCCCAGACATGAACATTATTGAGCATATCTGCGATGCGTTGCAACGTGTTGTTCAGAAGAGATCACTCTCTTGTGTCCTACACTATATCGGGCCGGCGTACCAGTTTCTTTGGCTCTTCGGTGTATTACTCAGATATACACTGCCAAATTACTTTAATGTGACCCCTGCCAAAAGCCTGAATAACAACCTTTTGCAGCGCGGACCGCTGCGAGACGTGCAAGAAGACTGTCAGTGAGGTTCTGGAAGGTCCGAACAGGAATGCGGAACCATGCTAACTCCAGTGCCGTGGCCAGCTGCGCTAGGTTTCTCGGTTGAGGATCCATGACACGAAGTGCCGGTTTTGGATAGCGCCATTTTGCCGTGCGCGGTATACTTTACCCACGGCAGCAAGCAAAGAGATCACGGACTTAGCCGTTTCGGAAATGCTTCCACCATTGGCCCGAAAGCCAATGATCATGCCCTTTTGGCCGCGCGGGGTAGCCGTTCGGTCTAGGGGACCTTACCACGATTTGCGCGGTTATCCCCATCGGAGGTTCGAGTCCTTCCTTGTGTGTGTGTGTGTGTGTGTGTGTGTGTGTGTGTGTGTGTGTGTGTGTGTGTGTGTGTGTGTGTGTGTGTGTGTGTGTTTTTCTTAGCGTAACTTAGTTGAAGTTAGTTTAAGTAGTGTGTAAGCCTAGGGACCGATGTCCTCAGCAGTTTGGTCCCGTAGAACTTACCGCAAATTTCCAATTTCATGCGCTTTTGGACCTCACATGAATTTCTCCTTTTCCACATTGCGAGAACGACTGCACGGTTTTCCGCATCCCCCTGACATGCTTTATATAACCTCCACTGCTAATACTGGCACCTACCGTCTGTGGGTGGTTATTGTACGTTGACGTCGGCCGTAGGTGGTTGTCACATTAATGTGACTGAACCGTGTATGCTGTTGTTGTTGTTGTGGTTTTCAGTCTAAAGACTGGGTTTCATGCAGCTCTTCATGCTACTTTACCCCGTGCAAGCCTCTTCATCTCTAAGTAACTGCTGCAACCTACATCCTTCTGAATCTGCTTACTGTATTCATCTCTTGGTCTCTCTCTTCGAGTCCCCCCCCCCCCCTCACGCTTCTCTGCAATACTAAATTGGTGATGTCTCAGAATGTATCCAACCAACCGATCCCTTCTAGTCAGGTTGTACCACAAATTTCTCTTCTCCCCAATTCTATTCAGTACCTCCTCATTAGTTATGTGATCTACCCATCTAATCTTCAGCATTATTCTGTAACAATGCATTTCAAAGGTTTCTACTCTCTTGTTACGTAAACTGTTTATCGTCCATGTTTCACTTGCGTACGTGGCTTCATTCCGTATAAATACTTTCAGAAACGACTTCTTCACTCTGAAATCAATACTCGATGTTTACAAATTTCTCTTCTTCATAAAGGCTTTTCTTGCCATTGCCAGTCTGCATCCTCCTTACTTCGATCTTTGTCAGTTATTTTGCTTCCCAAATAGCAAAACTTATCTACTACTTTAAGTGTGTCATTTTGTAGTGTAATTCCCTCAGCACTACCTGTTTTAAGTAGACTACGCTCCATTATCATCGTTTTGCTTTTGTTGATGTTCATCTTATATCCTCCTTTCAAGACACTGTCCATTCCGTTCAAATGCTCTTCCAAGTCCTTTGCCGTCTCTGGCAGAATTATGTCATCGGCAAACTTCACTCCAAATTTTTGTTTTGTTTCCTTTACTGCTTGCTCAATATACAGATTGATTAATGTTACTGCTATAAATATATTTGTAAAACCAAAGCCTTATGGACAAAAATTTTCACAGATATTTAGTGCTACGAATATCCACTCGCTCGAAGAGTAAGATGTTTCGTCTCGAAATTTCGTTAACATTCGCCACTGATCATTACCACTGTATCGCTCGTATAGCATAAGACATAATGTATTCGTCGGATTCACGACCCTCTGACCGGTATACTGAAAGGCCCGGATGTGGCTTTTACGCGGTGGGCAGATTTCAGATATCCCTCATAGAAACACAAACAACGAATAGGAAAACATTAAGAATTGAGTTCTGTACGATTCACGGGTAGGAAACTTACATAAAACTACCGTCTTCGATTAGGATGAGAGTATGGAATCGCAAAATACATCCGTTCACAGAAACCTGTGCCGGATCCACGACGAGTAAAGAGTAATCGGGTATAAGCGTAAGCAGGGAAACCAGCGGTTGATAACATCATTTGCAGAAAAAAATGTATATATGCTTTTGTGCGCAAACGTAGTGCTTAGTGAAATTCAACAGTTAAACTATACTGGAAGTTCGCCTCGCCAGCCCAACTGCCACGGCTGCCGCAGAGAACAAGGGTTGGCGACACGTCTATTGCAGACGGCGCGGGCAGCGTGGATTCCAGCGCTTCGGTCCCCCACCCTTCTCCTCCTCCCGTATTGTACGGCGGGGTTGATTTGTTTTGCGAAAACCTTGGTCAGCAAAGCGGCCGGCGTATGTGGACGGCAGTAAGCGTGCGTGTTGCGTGCGCAGGGGAGGCGGGTAGGTGTGGCAGCGCGCGCGCTCGTATCGAGCGATTGCGCTGCACGCCGCTCGTTCCAGCTCAGCTGAATCGTTTCCTCTGGACACCCTCACTTCCTCCTAGTTACCCACAAACACGCCGGCCTAGCGGAATGGCGCACACCTAATGACTTCCTCCCAAACCAGACTGGACACCATTTTGTGCATCTCTCTAGATTTATTCGTGAGTTTCGTGAAACATAATTTCTTCTCGTGTCTTCAGTGTGTAATAACGGCTACGTTGACAAAAAAAATGCACTTACATCGCTGGATCAGACAATTTAGTCGCTATTAGCCCTCAACACACCAAGCAGTGTGTTCCAGGCACCTCTTATACGGCTGATTTTTTGGAGATACTGTTGCAACTATAACAACCAATTTATTCCTTTTACTTGTGTCTCGCATCCGTTTAAGGTATATGTTACATAATTAGATCTGTGATGTGATGTTGGGTTTGTTGTTTTTCTGGGGAAAGAGACCAGTCAGCGAGGTCATCGGTCTCATCGGATTACGGAAGGACGGGGAAGGAGCCGGCCTGGGTGGCCGTGAGGTTCTAGGCGCTACAGTCTGGAACCGCGTGACCGCTACGGTCGCAGGTTCGAATCCTGCCTCGGGCATGTATGTGTGTGATGTCCTTAGGTTAGTTAGGATTAAGTACTAATTTCTAGGGGACTGATGACCTTAGAAGTTAAGTCCCATAGTGCTTAGAGCCATTTGAACCATTTTGAACGCGGAGGGAAGTCGGCTGTGCCCTTTCGAAGGAACCATCCCGGCATTTGCCTGGAGCGATTTAGCGAAATCACGGAAAACCTAAATCAGGATGGCGGGACGCGGGATTGAACCATCGTCCTCCCGAATGAGTGTCCAGTGTGTTAGCCACTGCGCCACCTCGCTCGGTCTGTGATGTGTCTGTTATATATGGTGAGTCAGGAGGAAAGGTACGTGCTTTGATGGGTGATAGGATTCGTGATTCTGAACGAAAAACTTGATGTCGCATACGCCCTATTCCGAATGCTTTCAGAGACAGAACACTTTTAATGTGCCTTTCTATTTTTTTCTGTGTTATTCATTGTCATTGTTTACAGCGCACCACAGTAGTATAGAGGAAGTTGAGACGAACATTTTGATACAGGACGCTTGTGCTCTATGAAGTCGGAAAACTACCTCAGACTGACCTACAATAAGTACCTAAGCTACTGCGCACACGCATCGTGCGAGATTTTCAGTATTCTCGCGATCTATTCGAGCAAACTGTTAGTCCTAGACAAAAAATAAGACTCTTTTGCAGCAGTTTTAATTTGGCTTAATTGTGTACTGAGACTCGTTTTCGTTGGAGTGTGCGGTTTTAGAGTTATTCAACAACAACAACATACAAAAGTGATATTAAATGTTTTCTGTTTCGGGAACCATTCGCAATAGTGCATATGTCAGTATGTGTTTTGTTCAGAATCACTACTACTATCATGCCTCAAAGCATGTACCTTTCGTCCTGACCCACCCTAATCTATGACGTTCTTCGGATGCTGAATAAATGTGATCTCAGTTACTCGGAAGTTGTCTTTAGCGAAGCTAAAGAGGACTTCATTCCAGAACGAGATGCGTCACAGTCGGTAGACAACCTTTGAATTCCGATGAAGGAGATGAGTTCATTGCAAAGTCGGGACAAAAATGGAGAAGTTGAGCGCTCCCGGTGGCTCGCCGTCCTCAATCGGTTCAAATGGCTCTGAGCACTATGAGACTTAACATCTGTGGTCATCAGTCCCCTAGAACTTAGAACTACTTAAACCTAACTAACCTAAGGACATCACACACACCCATGCCCGAGGCAGGATTCGAACCTGCGACCGTAGCGGTCAGCCGGCCGCGGTGGTCTAGCGGTTCAGGCGCTCAGTCCGGAACCGCGCGACTGCTACGGTCGCAGGTTCGAATCCTGCCTCGGACATGGATGTGTGTGATGTCCTTAGGTTAGTTAGGTTTAAGTAGTTGTAGGGGACTAATAACCACAGATGTTAAGTCCCATAGTGCTCAGTGCCGTAGCGGTCACGCGGTTCCAGACTGAAGCACCTTTAATCGGCCGGCTCCTCAATTGGAGGCCTATAACATTGTTAAAGTATCTGCCGGACCAACGCACGCAAGTGATCTTGCAACCGCAATGCTGGTTCCTGTGGAATGAGAAATTGGACAGATGTTGATTCCTCTGGACTGAGAGTTTTTTGGTGTGCTGCCGAAAGTATTAAATTTATGAAATGCGGGCGGCAACTGATGTCCAGTTTTTACTACTGTCATGGCACGGAATTGATTTGCGCATAGTTAATCGGCTTTGATAAAACAACGCGTGCTCACCGAAAAGAAAAGTATAAACTTGAAGCCATAGATGATGTATGGAAATGGTTTGTAGGAAATTGTAAGAAGTTTTTCGAACCGTTTGAAGTGGATGAGCAACTAGTCGCATTTCGGGACAGGTGCCCAGTGATACAATATATGAAACCCAAATCAGCAAGATACGGGCTGAAGGTCTGAGCAGCTGCAGATGTGAAGACGTCACATTTGTTCAACACGCAAGTGTACACCAGGAAGCTTAGAGGGAATGGGCAAGAGAAAAAATTTGGGACAGCCTGTAGTGTGTGACTTGATGGAATCACTGCTTGGATGTGGAAGAGGTGTGACTAGAGACATAGTCATGTCAAATTCAGTATTTTTGATGAAGAACATCATCAGTAAGACAGGAAATTTGAGTGGAAAAAAGCGTGACATTTCTAGAATGACGAAAACTGCAAAAGATAATGAATTTTTTTCATCGAAATTCATATTCTCAGACGGGGTGACAGTGGTCAGCTAAGTGCCAAGTATAAAATTGTATCAGACACTGAATTTTTTAATATTTTTTTTTAGGGGTTGGGTGTTAGTCTACGATAGGCTCCAACCCACCACCACCACCAAGTACTGCATGAAATATTATATAGCAGTTTTGTATAGGGAAGATAAGGGGAATTAATTTTTTTCCCGTTTCGGATTATTTTCCCCGAAGCCAGCCGCAACAGCCCACCGAAATGGCAATGTTTCATAAGTCCACTTTTCCTGTTCTAAAACTACTATACAGTATAAGTGTTTAAAGAATCTCACTGCCATTTATAAAACAGCTGCAAACGTCTGATACCTTTAAAATGGGTTAATGTGTTAAATATTTTAGGTTAAGTATGTAAACCAGAAAAAATTTAAAGTCATGCTTAAGGTTTGTTGGAAGCCTTTAAGTTATTTCATTATGAAATACTGAATGAATGTAGTTTGGGTAATTTGCGCTCCATTTTAAGCGGAAGCTAGATGTGTGAAAAACTAAGTGTGTGTGACGTCACCTCTTTTTGAACTGTGTGTCGTACAATGATATAATTTTGCAGGTACATTCAGTGATATAGAAGTACTGTATGCAAAGTATGTTACGAACGGACTTAGTAGTAAAGAAGTAATAACTTGAAACTGCATGCTTGATGCTGGCATTTTACTGTATGAACAGCGAAAATATAGTAAGCGATAAACTTTTCTCTCTCCATCATTTTGTGGGGAGTATCACAGCGAAAAAGTATCGAAAAGGACGGAAATTAGGTGTAAAGTTTCTTGGAGTCGCTAAGTGCTGTCATTCTCAAATACTGAGTGAATAAAGTCCGATTACCTGCGCGCCGCCAATTACGCTGCATCAAGACAAACACACAGATTCTAACTGTAATACTTGTCTTATTGTGTTAAACTTTTGTCGTAAAAATATACCTCGTAATAAGAAAATAACGACAGCATTTAAAATTTTTAAATTCGGTCAATAATAAAAATAAATAAATGTTGAAAATAGAACTTCTCTGGCTCCTCCTCTGCAACTGGTACGTGGACAGCATTTTAGTTATATAGATCCTCCTTTTTCAAACTGAATGTCATAAGTGTCTCTTTTGCTGCGAATAATTATATTGTTTTAATAGTATTGTGAAATTTTTATTTAGTATCATACGATGAAGCATAAAGCTACTACAAGTAGTAGTTAGTAGTAGTAGGCGGTTTTTTTTGTACTATACTAGTTTTCTTCTTTTTATTTACGAAGCACTATCAGTGGCCTATAATACATATTCGTTGAATGCGTGTATTAAATATGTATTACATGTTCACTATACATTACAATATTAGAGTTTTTCGCTATTCTCTTATTAACTAAGAAAAGACTTTTCAGAGCGCAAGTTTCGTAAGGTTAAATTACAATTTGTTTCTACTTTAATTTTTATTGGGGGTCTTGTTATCACATATTTATCGGCCTGTAATTTTAACGACCAACTGTATCTACCATCTGCAGCTATTGAAATCCTGAGCCCAGTGCCAATGAACCCAGTGCCAACAACGACAAACACGAAATATTGTCAGCAGGCAAGGATTAATTTTTGCGCTGGGTACAGTTTAACCAGCACGTTGCTACATGACACTATACATGACGATACGTTACGTAACAGGAGAAAAAAATGAACGGAGCGTTATCATATTTGACAGAAATTGCAATGGAAATAAGTGTTATATTAAGTGGAAGATACTGAAAATTTCTGCAAAATTTAGTCTCCTTTCATGAGATGTCTATGTTGGGTCATATCATCATTCACTTTTATTTTGCTGTTGGGCTTTCTCTCTAGAAAACA
This sequence comes from Schistocerca gregaria, assembly GCF_023897955.1. NCBI lineage: Eukaryota > Metazoa > Arthropoda > Insecta > Orthoptera > Acrididae > Schistocerca > Schistocerca gregaria. Next base: position 685,897,595 of record NC_064931.1, read on the forward strand.
AAATCTTAACGATGCAACTGTGTTTCTTACTGTGAATCCCTGAAAATAAATATTTTGCACACAGTTGGCTAAATTAGTTGTTTAAAGTAAGCGTTTTGTCACTGTTTTAAATTTCAGCTTAATATTACTTCATGGAAGAGAGGATCGAAGAATGTACACGAGATTATGTGATTCTGTACTGAATTGCACCGAACCATTCAGAGATTTCTGCCACAAAAAAATCTTAGTGAAATACTGAGTGAAAAAAATGTGGTAGATAAGACACAGGTTTTGTTTTTGGACCCCAAGATGCCATTCTGGCTTTCTGACTTAGGCCTTGTGCGGGTCCCGTAAGTCATTTTAGGCGTATTTCCGAATGATTCGTGGAAGAAAACCATAGCCGTTATCCGTCCCTAATGACCTCACGATCGATGGGATGCCCTTCCTTCCTTCCAAGTGAATTAATGGTGGAATAACATACCAGACTCGTGGATCCAAGAAAGAAAAAGTATCCCTGTGTTGTCCTCAAAGCAAACGATGATTGTTTACTGTAGTGTATTCATCTATTTTGATACTCCCCTGACCAATGATCAGGGTAGTGATTATTATATTCAAATGTTTTATGTTATACTTTATGACATGTTGCACACTTACGAGAATCACCTCATTTTTGGGTCTATGGAACAAAAACTGTCCGCAGCTCGTGGTCGTGCGGAAGCTTTCTCGCTTCCCGCGCCCGGGTTCCCGGGTTCGATTCCCGGCGTGGTCAGGGATTTTCTCTGCCTCGTGATGACCGGGTGTTGTGTGATGTCCTTAGGTTAGTTAGGTTTAAGTAGTTCTAGGTTCTAGGGAACTGATGAACATAGATGTTAAGTCCAATAGTGTTCAGAGCCATTTGAACCATTTTTGAACAAAAACTGAAGCTAATCTAATCTAATGCCAGTGACTTCGTAACACTAGATCTTGATAATTTTTCTGCGCTCCCTTATGAAATTTGCAGGATGAGCCCTACTGATAACGAGTATTTCTTGCTGAAGATTCAAAACCTGTGGGAAGACTTGTGTTTTACGTACTTTGTATGAAGTTATCAGACGTAACTGGTAGGGTATTTTGCTCAGCATTGGTTGCCACGGAGTGAAGTGGCGTAAGGGTAAAGCCACTGAATGTGTATTCGTAAAAACCCAATTTAGATCTTTTGTAGCATCACTGAACCTCTCAAGGTTGATGCTGAGATGTTTGCTTTGATAAAGGCATGTCCTGTGGTATCCCTGTCATCTTCCATCTGAACTAATATTCCATTTACCATGACGTCACAAAGATGCAACCGTCTTTTATCATTCTCTGCCCTCCGCCAAGACAGTAATTCGACGCCTGCTGAGTTTCTAAATACATGCCACATTGCCAAGACTAGCCGAGGCGAGATACGTGAGGAGCCTCGTGTTTGCAGCATACGTTGGTTGAATCGTGGTCTGACTGACTGTGGACAGGCGTCCCTAAAACAAAACTCATTTTGATTGGAGTAATTCTTTTAAATAAAAGCAATTCACCCTTTTTACGATTTTAATGACATATGTATCAGGATGATTCTTACCGTTTAAACACGCTCAAAGTGACGTAGATGACGCTGAGACACGTAATTTAATCTAAGACACATGGGGCCGCAAATGCCGCGAAATACCCGAAAAGTGGATGACAATGCAGCGGTTGGGCTTCTCAGTCTCACCCTGCCCGTTAGGGGACAGTGCTGCACATCGCTCCGCTAGGCTACTCTTTTTTCGAACACCTTTTTTTAAAATTTTATCTATTGCAAGCGTAGAAGACTTTGTTTTTTCCTTTTGTCCCTTCGATTTTTGTTTACGGACTTCATTTAGTAAAGAAAACGTAGGTCATTGTCTGGCAGCGACGCAAGTCCTACAGTTATACTCATTCACTTGCTGCGCAATAAGCTAGGTATCTGTGGTATTGTACTTTGCAATAAACCAGTGGAGACCACGAAACCGGTAAATAAAATAGTAAATCGTACCTGAATGTAAACACACATTTGTCTAGCACAGTGCAAAAAAAATATTGCCTGGCCCAAACAAGACGCAAACTCTGACCTCCACCTGCTGAAGTTGCGCATGTAGATTCAGAGCCACACCGACGGGAATGCTAGACTTGGGTTGGGATGAAGAAGTGCGATAGACCGATAGGCTCAACAGCATCTCGTGCGGCGAGGTACGTTATCTAGTGACGTAACATGTTCAGCATTTGACGTCCACTTTTGACTTATTTCCTGACATTTGCGGCCTACATGTGTCTCACATTAAATTGCTTGTCTCAGCGTCATCTACGTAGCTTCAGGTGTTTTAAACATTAACAAGAATCACTCCGTATATATATATATATATGTATATATAGGAGTCACAATTCGTGTATGGAGCGCTGGTTGTGAAACGAAAAAAGTGTAGAAACTTGAAGATTTTTAGGAGCTGTAGTGATGGAAGGGAAAAATTAAAACACCAGAGAAATGATGCTGTATTAAATATTCAAAACCAATATTTCGCGACGCCCCTACACGTTGCGATAAAAGCATATACGCGTTGCTTCATCAAATAAAACAGGCTTAACCTAGGCCGCTGAGGATAACTGTTATCAGAGTTTAAAATTCAGTTGAGTTACGTACTGCACTATTACCACGTGTTAGTTGCTGAGCGACGAAATCGTAGCTATATTAAGTAGGCGACTTTTTAGTTTGATAGTTATACCAGGTAAGGAGAAGTGCCTGCCTTTTGGAGATGTCTTGTTCGTTCGTTATCCCGAAACGGGAAAAAAATTAATTCCCCTTATCTTCCCTATACAAAACTGCTATATAATATTTCATGCAGTACTTGTTTTAGCTTTCTACGATGGTTATATTTTAAGTTTGAAACAACCAATATATCTAAAGTTTTCCCAGGCCATTATGACAGCCATTCGAAAGATACTACGCTAGATAATTCAGTCTCAAAGATGGAATATTTCTCTGTTGCGTCTGATCCATAATCTGCTGTTAGTCTATTTAGATCTGAATCGAGGCGATTTTTTTCCCCATCAGCATGCAGGCGTACAGCCGAATTCTTTGGAAGGTGTCTCATTGGTTAGCTCATTGGTTAGCTCATTGGACGACGGTAAAAACCCGCGTCCGGGCACTCAGATTTAGGTTTTCCGTGATTTCTGTAAATAGCTCCATTCAAATTCCGGGATGGTTCTTTCGAAAGGGCACAGTCTATTTCCTTACCCTTCCTGGACACAGAGCTTGTGCTCCGTCTCGACTGACCTCGATGGCGACGGGACGTTAAACCCATTCTTCCGTCCTTCCGAGTGTATTGTACACGAGGCGTCCGTGGTATGAGGTCAACGGAATGCTGAGCAAGGGAATATCTGGAATATTTATAAGCAGTGTGCAGCGCAGCAGACATCGGTGTCCGGCGAAGCAGACATTAGCACAATATTAGCAATTCTAAAACTTCCCGCGAATATTCAGATGGTCAACAATTTGTCACTGCAATGCGGATGAAATGACTGCCGTTCCATAACATACTTCGTGTACTACTGCCATTTTAGCAATTCGTCCTGTTTCCATCAACTAGTGTGATCAGTATAGCTGTCATTGTAATACTATTCTTTCTGTGGGGTTTTTAACTTTACCATACGATAAAATTCGCATTCACAATTCTTTCCAATATCGTAGCTTTATCATATAGCGATCTTGGTGTCCACGAGAGACAATGATATTTCACGCAATATTTTATTGTGTTTAGAATATTCAACACTCTATTAAAATTATAGCTACCTAAAATGATACTTCAGAGACCAATACAAAATCTGCACATGTGCTCTAGTTGATTTGAATGTCATTCGTGGCGTTGTGGTTTCGTAAATCACTCTCGTGACCTTGCTGCACCTTCAGAAAATTGGAGCCGTTTTACACATTAATTTTCGATTATGTATTTGGCAGTCAGTCATTAGCTGAAGACGCCGCAGTCCATACCTAACCGATACAGCCTCTTCATGTATGCAAAAGGTGGAAGTTAAAGGTTTAGTGTGTTTGTTAGTGAAATCCAGTTGTATAGTAGACGGTAGCTTAGACTAACCATGGAATCGGGAGGGACGCTTGTGCCCGTTTCGTATTTGCAGTTTTTGTATGTGACCCACATGCAATTAGACTTCGAATGTAATGAGTATATAAGAAAAAACTCCACCCTGGACAGGCCATGACGGCCCAAGGGTACTGAGTGGCCGCCGTGTCATCCTCAGCTCATAGGCATCATCACTGGGTGCGGATATGGAGGGGCATGCGCTCAGCACACTGCACTCCCGGCCGTATGTCAGTTTCCGAGACCGGAGCCGCTCCTCAATAAGCCCTACAAGGGCTGAGTGCACTCCGCCTGCCAACAGCTCTCGGCAGACCCAATAGTCACCCATCCAAGTGCTAGCCCATTCCGACAGTGCTTAACTTCGGCGATCTGATGGGATCAGGCTTTACCACTGCGGCAAGGCCGTTGTTTAATGAGTATATATGCGGATAAATTCGTCTCGTCGGGTGTTTATGTAAATGTTCTGTCTGGATTTGAGAATGACTAGTTCGTGTAAGTGTGTGTTTTTTCCCTTGAAAAATACTGTCCCTCCATTAAATCATCATTCGAACACTGCAGTGACGGATATCGCGATGACAGATGCCAGAATAAAAAATAAGATCGCTCAGCAATGGAAAGAAATAAGGTACGGATGAGTTACCTTTACTATTCTACACAGATTGTGCGAAAGTACTTGATCGTATTCTAGCAGCAGTTCATCGTAGGGCGTTGGGGCAACGGAGGGAATCTACAGAGTGGAAAAATCGCAGGTATTCCCGTTTTCAATTGGCACCGTGGGGCAGATGCGTTGAATTCAAGCATTTTACTGACGTCAGTTTGTAGTAGCATTGTGGGGCACGTTTTACGCTTACTCAGCATCATCTTATTAGATATCGAAAAGAACTTCTATAAAAATACGAAGGCTCACTGAAAAGTAACGCCTAAGAATTCTTCACGTGGAAACTATTTAAACTTATTAAGCAAAACAAACGGTAACAACATTCTACATCTTTATTCTTCTTGTGTAAATAATTATTTCTCAATAGTCACCCTAGCGACGAACACATTTCTCCCAGCAAGGAACCAGTTCGTCGATACAGTCACTATAGAATGACTGACTCCGTTGACGGAGCCACAATCTCATTTCTCTTGCACCGATTCATCACTATCAAAGTGAAGTCCTGCGTGGTCTGGCATTGTCATGCTTAAGGAGAGGATGCGTCATGTGTGGACGAACTCTTGAACTTCGGAACTCGGTTACAGCACGCTGTTCCTTACGCTCCGACATAGTGACACGGGGGAGTGCAAATATGTAGACGTGAAGCATAAGCGTGTAGAAAGTTAATAACTTTTCTTTTTATAAAATATGGCTTTAAGAACTTCACATAAAAATTCAGATGCACTACTTTATAGAAAACCCTCGTAAATATGGAATCTTCAAACAGAGATCAAATGAAACTCAGCTCGTTCTGTTCGTCTATAAGAGCCAAAGCGCAATAGACAGTAACGCCCGGATCGATACCGTGTTGCTTCACTTCCGTAAGGCATTCGGTACAGTTCTGCTGCACTGTCGCTTGCTGAACGAAATACGAGCTTAGGGAGTATCGGAACGTATTTGTGACAAGTTTCAGGACTTCCTGGCAGATAGAACTCAGCAAGTCGTTCTTAACCAGACGAAATCAACAGATGTAAAGGTAATTTCTGGAGTACATCAAGAGTATCATATGGCTGAGACTGTTTAGAATGCACACAAATGATTTAGTCGATAACGTCGGAAGTTTCTTTGAGGCTGTTCAAAGCCATCGCTGCTCTGCTGCTCACACACGAAAAAGTGACTTACAAAGCACTTGTCCGATAAATTATTGAGTACTACCCATTAGCCTGGGACTCGTACAACATTCTATTACTGGAAGAAATTGATAAGATCCGTAGAAGAGCGGCAACGAAGATTGTGGCGTGAATCTCTGGACGTTCTTCCACCTTCTTTGACGAGGCCATCGGTAGATTGAAGGTGATTACTTCGCCTGCTAGCGCTGATGATTTTTATTCAGTACCTAAATAGTGGCTGGAATCGATCCCAGGGACCAAGGTCCATTTGGTTAGTAGTCAATGTCACTACCCCTAGGAGAGGTTAATTTCGACCCTCAAATATCCCTAAAGCACACTCTGGCTCTATTGGATTCAGCTCAGGAGACATAGCTCACCAGTCTCCGCGATGATTATCTTCACCTGCAAGAAATCTATCAAGCAGTGCAGCTAGATAAGGATTGGCATTATCGTCCATGACTGGGGAAGTTATCACCTCTGAACAGTGTTACACATTGCTACAGCACCTCATCACTGCACCTGTGGACTGAATACTCCAGTGACCGAAAAAGATATGAAGCTTGTACACTCCCGGATCTCATCATCTCCATCTTAATTTTTTTCACACGATATACCCATAAAAAAGTGTAGACGTTTCGATGTGTTGACAGTTTGTAGTATCATTTTTGCTACACAAACGATTGTCATATTGTAACGTATGCCACATTGCGTTAGTAGCATCTGCGCGGAGGATGGTGAACTGTCTCTTCATATCAGGCGCCACTCCCATAATCTGTGTGATACTCGAGTCCCCAACATGGCTTTCTGGTACTCCATCCTTAATGGAATGATGGTTTACCAGTCATTCGCGAGCTATGAGGATCTTTGAATTGCCATTTCTAAAAGGCAACTTCATGTAAGAAATCCAGTTTCTGTAAAATAACTTCGTATTAATCGTTCATCTTAGTTCTTTTAGATCCAACCTATTTTGAAACGGAAACCACTCGTAGTGTAGTTTTTAAGTAGTAATTTTAGAATATTTTACGTAAGTATTGCAATTCGTGTAAAATATATGGGTCCAACTAGGAAGGCACCCTGGTTGCTTGACTTGCGGTATCAGTACCAGCCTTACATAACCACTCGCAGTTTACATTGAAATGCTGAACGCAAGGCAATGAATACATGCGACCTTGTGAGGAATGACAGAGGAAGGAAGGAATTTCGTCTGCTCAGATATTTTAACATCGTCCAAGTGATTGGGCAGATATACGTAGGAGCAAAAATGATCTACAAATGATCTAGAAGAAAAACAACTCCTTCTCTTGCTACACACGCGCGCGCGCGCTAGTTATTTATTAGCATTGTGCTGGGTATCGGGGCGTGTTGGGATCCAGGAAAACGCTCAACACGACAAAGCAGTCAAGAAAAGTTAGCAAGGACCTACTGTAATTCAGTGTGTGTTTTCCCTGCGAGATTTTGCGTCATTGTTGATATAAAACGTAATGCGCCGGTGGGAAGAAGGATGCCTGACTGTGACAGATAATAAGCTATGTTTGGTGAAACAAACTGTCTAGAAGCGATGTTTCTATCTCCGGTTACAGATGATGTATCTAAGTGGCACTGATCACTCTGCATATTGAAGGTTGTTCTCTAAAATGTGGATTTATCCTCTGCTGATAGGATACATCCGTATACGGAGCGTATGACACTTGCACTTACGTACACAACAGCTTAAGGCTCTGTGCACTATAGGACTTAACATCTATGGTCATCAGTCCCCTAGAACTTAGAACTACTTAAACCTAACTAACCTAAGGACATCACACAACACCCAGCCATCACGAGGCAGAGAAAATCCCTGACCCCGCCGGGAATCGAACCCGGGAACAGCTTATGAAATGGCATTTTATATTCCGATAAGAGGGCAGCTGTTGTGGTACGTGGCTTTGAAATTTTGTGAATTGTTTGTGGTCTACCTTAAACTCTTCGGGTGGAAGTTCGATTGTTGCATAGAGGTTGGCCTACCTGTTTTTGCCTTTAGTGACTTCCTAGCCACGTGTGTTTGCTGCGGTATTGTAGTCTCTCCTGTCTAGACATCTGCCTTCATACATTGACTGAAGTGGAAAACGTGGTACACCACGAACGCGTTGGCCGAACGCAACCACATCGACATTGCAGTATTTTCATGCATGTAGGAGACGTTGATTAAACTTTCATCTTTATGTCAGCATATTTTCAGTACAGAAAACAGCAGCTGGTACACGTGAAGAATTTACACTATGGTTACTGGGTGTGTAACGTTACTGGAACTTCTCAGAGGGAGATCGCAACTCAGCGTGCCCGGAGGACGTGCACTTGGAGCCTTATCGCCGTCTTTCGGAATCTGAGAAAGGTCTCACCCTACCGAGAGGTGACACAGACAGTTGACTGTAGAGAAAGGACAGCTGAACAAGTGATGAGATGTAACAAGGACTACAGTATGGCAACAAAAGTACAGAGACCCTCCAGGATGACTGCATCACGAGAAAATCGTAGAATTGTTCCATTGGTTTTGAAAAATCGATGGATGACAGCAGCTGCAATGTGAGCAGATGTTACAGGCAGTGTGCCACCACAAACCGCAAGACCAGATTCCTGGAAGCTGGATCTAGAGTTACCATCCGTCATTTAACGCTGACACCACACCACAGACAACAGAGACTTGCATGGTGTAGAGCCCAAGTCTACTGGGAAACTGAATGTCCAGCGATGACACTCGCTTCTGTTTGCGGCAGGCAGATCGGACGCCAACATGTCAGTAGACAGGTGATTAAATGTCACAGGAAGCGGCGATTATCGACAACCAGACTTCACCAACGCCTGAAATCATGATGTGGGGGAGCTGTTGGACTTGACGACCCGATTGATTTGGCTGTTATTGAAGACTGGTTTAATATTCGCTTATTTATGGCAAGAATAAACTTGATATCTACCCAAACTAAGGTTCGGTAGTTTTGGTACACTGAATAAATGATGTAGTAAATTGTAGGATTACCGGTGGTATTGATACAGTTGGTAGAGAAATAAACATAAATGGATGTGCGAGGGAGAAAAACTGGGAGCCGACGATTCCTCTTCGTTTTTTGTTTGGTTGGTTGTTTATTTAGCACATAATTAGAATCGTACATCATCAAGTGTTAGTCTATTGTGTATTTTACATTCTTAGAGAACATAAATTGTATTTTATAAGTAATAAAAATTAGTTGATCGTGTAACTCCTGCCCTTTTATGTATCCAAAGCAATTACGTTCGATGCAAGTACAGTTTACGCGCATAAACATAAAAAAGTACATATAATTATTATTGTTATTTTGTACACAGTAGAACTTTCATCATCATGATCAAAGGCAAGAGTGTCCTGTTGTTGATAAATGAGAAGGTTGCTCATGCATAACAGAACCATGTTTCATGTAACTTCGACAAAGTATTGAAGCGATGTTTGATATATCTCTGTTTTGCTGTACTTTTTTATTTTACTTTTTTTCGAGAAAATTGGATTTCTAGCTCTATTTGATAAATATTAGAATCAAACATGAATAAAACATTGACAGTTACGGTTTTGCTATACTGCTTATTCTTCCATTTGGTCTCGTGAGTTCTTGCATAACTTTAAAAATCCACACTGTTTATAGCTTCAGTGTTTTTAGTAACAATAGCGAAGGTTGCCGTTTTCTCCCGTGGTAGAAAATCTCTGGATTTAGCATTCCAGTGGTATAGATGACGCACTCTTTCGCGATCAGTGCCTTCAGTTTCTTAGGACGTCTCGCTATCCAGGACATTCATTTCGTTACCCATCATAAGGGAAGATTAGAACCATGGTAAGCCTAGCAGAAGACGGGCGTGCGTTATCGTGAGTAGCATCTCTCTGCGCAGTGTTCATGGTCGTTGTTCGTGGACTGCGTCTGCAAGGCGTCTCAGTTGATGACAATAGATGACAGCAGTGGTGGGTTACACCAGATGCATAACATTATCTATTGTGGACATGCCCAGGTCTTTGGACGGGGAGTTGCTGCTTTGTGTGGCTCAACCATTCCTGTCTTTTTCTTTACGTTCGTATAAAGTCACCACTTCTCGTCTCAAGTAACGATAGAGGATAGGAATGATCGATGTTGTTCACGAACCAGTTGTTGACGAGCAAGCAGAGATGCACTTATGTCCGCCCGCTGAGTTTTGTGAAATTGCCTTAGAGAATGCGGGATCCATACACACAATTTTTCAACCTTCTCCATTGCATGCAAATGACGCACGACAGTGGAATGATCACATTTCATAACATTTGCCAGTTCTCGAGCACAGTGACGTGGAACATTGTGGATTAATGTGTGTAAACTATCTTTATCAAACCTCGAATATGGAGAATCACTAATGTGAAAACTATCATTCTTAAAACGAGAAAACAATTTTCTTGCCGTTCTCTGTGCAATGACATTATCCCCATACACGGCGCAAATGTTTCTGGCTGTCTCCGCCACTGTCGCCCTACTATTGAACTCATATATGTAGGAAATGTTCCGATGTCTTCACATGTCACTCCATTTTCTGTCGTTCACAGCTCCACTCACAATCTCCAAATGACAAAATTATAGTATGTAAACTCAAATAGCAACAGTGAACTACAAATAAAAAATGACAATCGACAAATGAACCCCTAGCAACCGGAACACCAACGTACAAAACAAAAGCCCTAGGAACTTACGCAGTAAGCTAATACATAATTATGTAAATAAATATCCGTAGATGCTACTGGACAATAAAATTTTGGTTCCATGTTTCATTATTTAAAATGACTGCCATTGTTTTACAAATTGCAGAATAGCAAAACGTATTTGGAAGCGAACTTTACTTGAAAAGCTAAAGTCTGTGATGCAAGCCCGTGACCGGACTGTCGGCCTCATCTGGTAGTGCAGCCTTTCTATTCGCCGCGGCACGAGAGGGGGTGTGGCAAGACCCCCGGAAAGGCTCCCCTGTTCTCATTTCGGCACCAGTCTGAGTGGACCTGCGGCCGTTCTGTAGGGACTGGAACGAGAAAAGTCCCCACCGCTGTGCGGGATTGAACCCGGAACTTCAGGGCCTCAGTCTACTCCTTTGCCCCGTAGACCACCGTGTCCACTTGATCTTGAATGTGTTGTGACAAAATAACATATTAATGCGTAAGTGTGCTGAATAATGCCTGTACAAGCGCGAGTATTTAGTAGTAATAAAAACTTGGCAACACACCAAAATACCATTTTGACATCAGGATGTAATATCTGTGAACCAGTGCTTAAATGTTCAGTGCGGCTGTCATTTGCACTGACCCAGAAGAGTCAGGCGGCAGAGATAACTTGTCTTCCTTCGCCACACGGTTTAGTGCAAGCCGCGCTGTCTGCAGGATCTTGGCATGTGTCTCCATGCTGATTCTCTTGTGTGGGGCCGTAGCTTCTTCTCTTCTCTTCTTTTATTTTGTTTTAGGAAGTCCGTACCTAGCTTCCTGAAAGTGTAGCTTGACGTTACCATTCTTGGAACTTTCACAGTTGTTACCACATGGCTAACGTTTTACAAATACCTGACCATTTGAAGCATGCATCCTGACTTAACGCTCAAATTCAGGTCGTGTTAAATTTAATATTTTATAGTAACACATCGCTGTTGCTTTCTGAGGTTTCCAAAGCACACAGTTCTCTGTCATAGCCCACTAAATGGACTTCTTGTTAAGACTGTGTCTACCACTAACGATTCTCATGCAGAATATTGTTCTAAGTCACTACAACCGTCCACGTATCAACGTAAGTCTAACCTACAGAAACCCAGCTTTGAGCCATTCATCTGCGCGGCAGGCATGCATCCAGAAGGCACCAAATTACATGAAGAGCAACGCTGTTACAGCATTGTTGCTACCTTACAGTTCTGGGTGTTACCGTGAACATGGACCTGACGTATAAGCAGCACTGCTTCAAAATCAGAATTAAAGTCAGTGGCAGAAATTATTTACTCCCGAATGAGTTCCATTGGGTACGAATTAGGCGAATTTGATGGCCAAGACATCAACTTGAGTCAACTATCATATTCCTCAAACCACTGTGGCGCGATGCTGGCCTTGGGATGCACAGTTATGCTAGAAGATGCCATTGCCGTCGGGGAAGAAGTCAAACGTAAATAGATTTATGTGGTTCTCAATAATGTTCATGTAATCTACAGTTACCATGTTGCCTGTCATTAATGCCATAGGTTCCATTCAAATTCAGATGAATATCATCCATAACATGACATTGCGCCCACAGGCCTGCGTCAGTGGAGCGGTGCGTGTTTCGAGCAGCAATTCGCCTGAGTGACGGTGTATCCGGCCACAACCATCAACCTGATGTAACATAAAAAATGTGATTCATGCGACCAGACGACATGTTTCCATTGATCCACGGGCCAATCTTGGTGATCCAGTGCCCACTGCAATCGCAAATGACGATGTCTTTCGGTCATCATGAGAACATGCCGGGATCGTCTGCTGCGGAGCCCCAAGTTCAACAAAGTGAGGTGAAAAATGTACTCGAAAACACTTCTGCATACACCAGTATTTTACTGTATCGCCATATCTGCTACGGATCGCCGCCTGCCTGCCCTACAAAGAGCGAAAGCCTTTACATTCTGTGATGAAGCGTAGACGTCCAACACCTTGTAGTCCGCTGGTGGTTTCACTGTCTTCAACCACTTCAAGTAGTGGCTTACGACAGTAGCACGCAAACAGTCGACCATCTTTGCGGTTTCCGTTATGTTCGTTTCCAGGAGCCGGAACATAATACTCACAAGAGAAGCTCCCCATCGTACCCCTCCCCCCCCACCCCCTCAATTTAGTGATAAGATGATGCAGTAGACAGTCCATCAAAAACTGAACACAGAGTAGCAAGAAAACAGGAAGAAGGTGCACTGAACGGTGCAAAAAGAAGCAAAATAGAAGCAGTGAACTGTCCAAACTCAAGACGTATAACATTGAGAGCATTTGAATAGCCGCGTCGTCGTGGTTCTGTGGTCACTGTACTGGACTCCGAAAGGGGAGATCCGTGATAAAATCTTACTCGTGCCGCAAATATTTTTTTCACATAGTTATGTACCGTCCGTCCGGTCATTGACGTCTCTGTTCGCCGTATTCAAATTTGTGTCTGTGTCGTGGTGCAACGGTCGTCTGCAACAGCGAGGTGTACAGAAGGGACCTCCAGAAGTACGTACACCTATTTGTTCTACACAAGCACTACATCTTGTGACCCTTGCGTTACGTTTTTTAAGTTTTGACTCTTGAATTTCTGTGTTGTAACATAGTTCACCCTATTTATTTATTGTTTTCATTGCTGTGGGTTTTCTATGCGGGATCTCGTCTGCTTTCACTAGTCATCACATTTACTTGTGACAGTAATACTTTCTTACCACATGACTCATACTCTATAACCAGTGTATAGTATAACAATTGCCAAAACTACAGAACTACAGAACAACAGACACGGCAATGGCCGGACGGAAAGTTCAAAATTTTGCGAAAAAGAAAAATTGGGTATGAGGGAGATCTGAACATGGATTCGCCGCTTTGCCGACCAACACAATGACAGCACAACCACGACGACACGGTTCTTGCAATTCGTTCGATGATCCTAAGCTTGGAGCGTTCACTGTTTCTGTTTTGTTTCTTTTTTCAAAGTTCAGTACTCCTTTCTGTTTACATTTTTGACGGGCCATCCACTGGGCCATTTTATCATTAAATCTGAAGACGGGAGGGGGGGGGGGGGGGGGCGGGCGATGGGGAGTTTCCCTTGTCAGTCCTTTGTGAAACTCGCTTGCCAGTGAATTTCCACATCTGCATCCCGTTTCGTCTCTATAATGATTTCCCTTTTGTGCCTGCTCCGCTTAAATGCTATCGCACTGCGTCACGTGTCCGCAACTAAAACAGGCACCATACATCTCGCTATATGATCAAAAGTATCCAGACACCCGTATGTAATGCGGAATTTACCACTAGATTCACGATAAGTGGACCCACGTGTATAACGGGAGGCGGAGAGTATTATGTTGTAGACAAGCAGGAACTGCAGTATGGGTCGGTCAGGAGAGCTCGGTGACTTCCGACGTGAGCTAATCATTTGATGCTGGCTGACTAAAAAATCGTCCAGAGACATTTCAATCCTCCTAAAGCTGCACAAGTCGACTGTTGGCGATATGATTAAGTGGAAACGCGAAGGAATAACAGCAGCTAAACAAAGACCTATTAGAACTCGTGTACTGGTGGACAGGGACCCTCGAGCATTGTTGGGGGTGTTTGTAAATAAATAAATAAATAAAAATTGCATGAAATCTGCGGAAGGAATAACTCGTGATTTCCAAAAGTGCTACCATGTATCCGGCTAGCACGACAATGGTGCGTGGGGAGTTGCAAAGAATGGTTTACAGTAGTCGAATAGTTCTTCGTGAGCTACACATTTATGTAGTCAGTCCGAAACGACCCGTGAGGTTTTGTTAAGAGCGACGCCACTGGACATTGGTTGACTGGAAACGAGTGATTTCGAGTGATGAATCACGGTACACCCTGTGGCAATCTGATGGAAGGAGTTGGGCGTGGTGAATGCCTGTTGAACCTTACCTTTTATAATGTCTAGTGTCAACAGTGAAGTACAGAGTAAATGGTGGTAGCGTGCGGTGTTGGCTTTCGTGGTTAGGATGTAGTCCCTGTGTTGAGCTCAAGGTAGCACTAAATGTTGAAGAATGTGAAAACATTTCACAGCATTCTGTACTCTGTTCAGTAGAGGAACAGTTCGGAGACGATGGTGGATTGTATCAGCATGACAATGCAACCTGTCATAGAGCATCATCTGAGAGGTAATTGTTTCTGTACTGTGACATTCTTGAAATGGACTGACCAACCTAAAGTCTGACCTGAACCCAATGGAACACTTTTGGACTGAATTATAACGTGGACTTCGCTCCAGACTTCGTCAACCACACTATGTGCTCTGGCTTAGGCTCTTGAGGAAGAATGGGCTGCTATTGCACCATAGACATTCAGCACTCGATTGAAAGTGTCCCCAGCAGAATTCAAACCATTATAAAGGAGAAGGGTGTACAGCATCCCATATTAATGTCCACTACAAGTGTCCCGAAACTTTTGATCGGTTAGTGTACGTTTAGTCATTGCGTTTGTGCATTCAATGTTATTACATATGAGGGACTCCAAATTGATTAAAAATATTGGACAGAATTGGGAGATTCTCTCTCTTCGGCAGATTACTTGCTAATTTGATATTTTCCATGTGCCGTGTTTCGCGATGGTAGCTGCATATGTACCTCTCACACAAACTTCTGTAGGTCATCCACGGCTAATCTAGTTTTTTTCGTTGTTCTACATAATAACTGCCAGATTAGCAGTGAAGAGTAAGAATTTCACCACTTTGCGTCCGGAGTTTTCATTGCTTATACAGGGTGAATATTAATAAAACCGACAAACCGCAGTGACTGATTCCTGACTGGATATGGAGGAGAAAGGTCCTTTGAACATGTCCTAAAATGCATCATTGCCACAGTAGCAGACACTGACAACTGAAAGTTCATCTGACCACGTGCCGTGTGTTCCTTGTGTGTTGCCGGCTGTTTGATTGACGCAGCGTACTGTAAACAGCAGAACAATCCGGTATTCATGTCGGGAACAAGCCGAGATAGTAATTGTGTGCCGCCAAACCGATGAAAACGGTCGAGAGGTAGTACAGCTATACCGAAACAGGTACCCTCACAGACACCAACCACATCACACAACATTTAAAGCACTTTTTGTGCGTTTGTGTGGTAATTGGTCCTTTCAGACAGACGAACGTGCAGGGAGGCGGCGGAATGTGTGTACACCAGATTTTGAGCTCGTATTAGGGTTCGTCTTGATATCATGTAGAACATGGTCCTCCAACTCTGGTGTACGCATAGTCCGCCGCCTCCGTGCACGTTTATCTGTCTGAAAGGACCCATGATCACAGAAACGCCCAGAAGGGCTTGGAATGTTGTATTATCTGGATTGTGCTTCTGAAGGTACTTGTTTTGGTATAGCCATTCTGTTCTCGACTATTTCCATCTGCTTAGCCGTACACAAAACACCTTCTCCGCTTGTTGCCAGCATGAATACCGGATTATTCGTGTGCTTACGGTGCGCTGCGTCAATTACACAGCCTACAACATACAAGGAACACATGGCATGTGGTCAAAGGAACTTTCATTCGTCAGTGCCATGTACCGTGGAAACGATGTATTTCCGGACACAATTTCATAGGACCTTTTTTTTCCTCCATTTCCAGTCAGAAATCGGTTCCTGCAGTTCGACGTTTTTCTTCAGTTTCTTTCTTTAAATTTTCATACTGTTTGTCTTATATCACAATAGAATTCTCTGGTATCTTCTGCAGAATTAAGATGAAGGAGAATGAGGCGGCTTCCTTGTGGGAAACATATTCGAAATGCTCAAAGTTTGCCTCCAAGGAATTTCACAGGTTTTTAAAAAGAAGAATGTGGTGATATTATTATTAATCGGTTACTGAGGACAAAGCTCTGAGTGTTTGGGACGATTCCGGTACAAAACTAGCGTATAGATTTCTTGTGCTCATTAAAGTAGTCGTTTCTTGAGGCACAGCTGATGTTAAAAAGAAAGTTGAGTAAAAACGGAATTTGGAAGTTATAGCCCACGGCTTGAAGTCGATCATGTTCGAATTTGTGGCTCGTATATGTTGTTTGTCGGACTGTGGTGGTGTGGCACCGAAGAGCGTGGGACGCTGCGGCGTGTCTTGGCTCGCAAGTTGTCAGCGTGGCAGCTTTTTCCTGCGACAGTTGCAGGGAGAGCATCCAGATGCTCGCCGTTCCGCGCCGCCATCGGTTGCGCAATCTCACTGCTACTGCCGAAAGGAGAAAGTTACAAGCGGTGCTCCAATGTGCTCGCCGTACGCGCTTTGTGTGTGACATAGCCACGGAGAGAGGTGAAACGTTTCTGAATGGCCGTTAGCCTTAAAGGCACTGTGCTGTGCTTCGAGCATACTGATAAGAGTGTAGCTGAAATGTCAGAAACAGCTTTTCTGACGTTCGCCCAGCGTTTACTCTTTGATGGCACATTGAAAGTGGTTAGACCTCGTACCACTACTTTACGACGTCGTGAATTGCCGCGTAATAAAAACGACTGCGTGTATCGTCGTTTGCTTGTTCATAGAGTAAAGAGAAGTTAACGCATGGTGGAGAGTGTTCCAGGAAGGAACTGTAAAATGAAAGCAGTGAAGATGACAAAAACACAAAACATGGATTGCGCAATACTGAAATATGTTTGAGAACTAATTTTTTTAAAAAAGAGAATTAGAGGAAAATCCCTTTTTTCAGTAAGAAACGAAAGTCTTGTTCGGGAGGGGCAGAGTTCAAATCTCTGTCCTGCCACTAGTTTACGTTTTTATTGCTTGCCGTAAAAGGTCAGGTGAATTCTTTGCTGAATCCTTCGATAAAAGCACATTCGATTCGTTTCGTCCTACTTCTCCCACTGAGTGCTTGCTCCGAATATAAATGATCTTTCATCTCTTAATGATCTCATTGTCTGTGAGATGCTAAAGTCTAACCTAGTGTCAGACTGTGTCATGAGCGACTCCAATATTACAGGTATCACACCATCCAGCTCAGCGGTCACAGCCTTACAATTTTCCCTTAATGTTTCATAAATCATTAGAATTTATAATGTTTTATGTATTATTTTTCGTAAGAAAAAGCTCAAATGATAATTACAGTGCGGGGAATAAATGTTTATATGTGTTTCAAACTAATATACTTTTATATATTTAACTTCAGAGAACGTTCCTTTGTGTGGAGTCATCCGGCAGACAGTAAAGGCTTGTGTGTGAAACTTGTGAGTTGATAACAATGCATAAGTTAATCACTAAGCTTACTACAGAGTTACCTGTTTTGAGTGTTACGTCGACCAGCATGTTACTGAAAGTTTCACATCACAGGAACAACCGACAAAGCGATGTTATTAATAGTTATCTAAATACGCAACAGTAATATTTAATAAGAAATTTAGCAAAAATATGAATTTTTTATCAAAATTGTCCCTAGAGATATAACCTACTTCTATCACTACCCAATTTCCTGTCTAGCCATGAGGTCCAGTGAATCATTAGGTCGCCTAATGAAACCCTACGAGCTACAAAGTCAGGCACGGTAATTTCGCTTCTATTTTCTTGCGAACAAATGAATGCGGCTTTCAGATATTCTTGATCTATTATTTTTACGAATGAAATATAGAAAACCCTGTAGTACGCTAAAAACTAGAGATTCCCATGAGTTCTGGTACAGTATATGGTTCTGTGATTATGGCGATCTTCTACCTAGTAACGGAATACGTCGATGGCCCTTCTGTATGCAAGTGGTAGCCGTTACAGCAGATCGATAAAGCGCTTTGACGATAATCCTGTCACTGGTAATTCCACCTTCGATTTTCTGTTTGCCCGTCTCGAGTTGTGCAGCCACCCATAGAGGTTATTTAGTAGAACCCAAAATAGATACCTGCAGTTACCTGGAAAATAAACATTCAATTGTCGATGGTAATGTTTATCTTGGTGACACGGAACAATGGAAAGTGACCAAAATATGGTGATGCTGTACACAGTCTCTCTTGGAGAGCGAAATATATGTATTTAACGACCAGTTTCTGCTGTGAAGTAGCAATTTTCAGTTTGGAAGTGGTGCTGAAGCCATCGTTGAGTCGCAGGCTCGGGTCATTCAGATGGTGCTCGACATCCAAAACCGGTCGTTAAATAAATTTTACTGCGCAGGTGAGACTGTGTGCTAAATTGCTGTAATTAAATTGCTGATTTGCACTGAATGAAGGCTCAGACCGTGCTACATTGTCTAACCATGTCATTAAATTCAATTTAAAAAATTATTTATGTAGGGCATCAAACTAGACAGCCGTAAGCTTTTAAGACTGCAGATTGTCTTTTATTTACGCTAATGTTCGGTTGCGGGAAGGGATTTCGAATAAAAGGGCACATAAGAGAAAATGCAAGGTGTAATGGGTATAGATGCAGATATTTTTATATGGTGTACCTTAATATGTACACACCTCAGTGTGTCGATTGTTTCTCTGAGTCGAACAATCTTCCCACAAACACGTCACAAGCTTTATGACCTGATGTATTCTGCGCGGTCAGAACTGCACCACTAAGTTGACTACACCTATCAGTATAGACTAACCGTTTGCGCTAACGCGTCCACATTTCAACACCTGTCCTTCTGCTCTGGGGAAAATAGCATCAGTGGCTTGCTATTGCCACATGTACTTAAAGGTACTAAGATACTAAGAACATACGGCTTGTAATAGCTTCAAATGTTAGTCCGCAGATGACGTAAATACTGATTTAATGCTGTTCTGTACACTGTTCTCGGCCACCAATAAAAATATCTGCACTTATAGCCCTTGTACCCAGTACACAGCCGGCCGCGGTGGTCTCGCGGTTCTAGGCGCGCAGTCCGGAACCGTGCGACTGCTACGGTCGCAGGTTCGAATCCTGCCTCGGGCATGGATGTGTGTGATGTCCTTAGGTTAGTTAGGTTTAAGTAGTTCTAAGTTCTAGGAGACTGATGACAACAGCAGTTGAGTCCAATAGTGCTCAGAGCCATTTGAACCATTTGAACCCAGTACACATGCTCTCGCGCGTTCTGTTTGGACCTGTAAGTCTGTGTTTTTGTTACTTACTTGCAGTTATCTCATTTTACACTGTTGTCCAAAATTAAAGCAACAAATGGAAGTTTTGCAAGGGTGCGTTTATTTTGCCACAAGACAGGTGATAGAAAAGTAGAAAAAACGTAAATAACACAGAACATAAAAGAACTGCAACGCGCATAACTGTAGACAAAAATGTTCTTTGTTTTCACCAGCTTAACAGATTTGCACACACATTCCGACAGCAAATTAATGTGCTCAGCACGGGGTGTTACCAGGCCTAGCTGCAATACAGGCCTGACAGCGAAGGGGCATGCTTTGAGTGATGAGATTAGTCTCATGTTGAGGCAATAACGCCCATTCTTCCTGCAGAGCTGCTCACAAGTCTTGGAGAGCGGTTGGTGGATCCTGACGTGGTGCAGCCTGTCTCCCTAGTGCATCCCAGAGGTGCTCTATGGGATTCAAATCGGGAGAGCGAACAAGTCACGCCATTCGTACAGTATCTTCGGTTTCCAAGAAAACACCAACCACCGTGCTCTATGAGGAAGAGCATTATCGCCCATCAGTACGAAATCTGGGCCCAAGACAATTTGGCAACAACCGCACGTGAGGTCCCAAGATCTCGTCGCCATACCTGACAACAGTTAAACCTTGCCGATTCACCCGTACAGTTTCATGAAGAGGTGTCAGAGTGGTTCCCATAATGTTTGCATTCCGAAATGGTGTTCCGCATTCTCTCCAGATGCTAATGCGTTTAGATTCACTTTCCAGACCAAATTGGGACTCATCTGCGAAAAGAACATTCGTCCACTGTAGGTGGCATATTGACGACTCCACTATAGACGTTCTCTTCTGTGAAGAAGCATCAGAGGTACACATACAGCTCTCAGACAATGAAGGCTACTCTGCCGAATTCTTCTGTACACCGTTTGTGTCTATACAACACGTCCAGTGGATGCTGCGAGGTCAGATGCCAGTAGCCGTGCAGTACTAAGGCAGTATCGTCGTGTCGTTACGGCCAAAGAACGGTTCTTTCCTTTCGATATCACACGTGGTTGGCCATGCCCTAGTCTTCGGGATACTGTTGCGGTTTCTCTAAATTGTCGCCACATCCGAGAAACAGAACGATTCACATTAAGCCTTCGGGGCCACATCAGTTAGGGACTGTCTTACTTCCGTTTTTCTTATGGTCCTCCACGGCAGTGTGTCTGGTAGCCGTCTTCTTTGTGCCATACTGCACCGACTGTGACTGTGCATAGCGATTGTGGATGTGGAAGTACCCGGCAAACACTACCTCGTTTGACAGGTGCCCTGACGTCATCGTTGACGTGGTTGTCCATTGACCGGAATGCCATCTTCTGTGAAGAACACGATTGTACGGACACCTGTTGACATTTTGTGTGATTATACCGTGAATTATACACAACACGGGGAAATAGAGGTTTGTTGTAAAGTGTATAATAGTACACGGATCACCAGCCACAACTATGTATCCACATACAAAAAGGGTTGTTTGTTAGCAGCAGCTGTAAGTCCTGTCGTTAGTTTCTCTATCACTCCTTTCTTCAGATGTTCGTTCACGGACCTCGTGTGATGAGTCATGAAACACTGGTGTGGTGCTCCGCTTGGATCTTGCTTTGTGGCCCAAGCACATGTTTAGGATCACCAACCTAGGACCACTTTCGAAAATAGGCGGGTTATGTTAAAGGATTGCTAACTTTTGCGACTGGTGTATGTAGGAGGAAACGTACTGCTATATTCCTGGTGGACGAGTGACAAGCTTTCAACGTTCCTACAGCGAGATTTTGAGTAGCAGAAAGTAGAAAAGGATTGTACTGTCGGTCATGTCTTCCAAAATTTCGATTATGGTCAGACCATTTAGAGCATTAGTTTCAGAGGAAATTTGATCTTAGAGTAGAAATTCAGTGTGTGGAACATTGTAACTGTATAATTTGGTGTTACGTCCTGAAGCCTTAAATGCATGTACAAAACAAACATCTGAGGCTAGTTACCCCAAAATACACTGCGGTGAAAAAGTCATGGGACAGCGATACGCACGTGTAGAGATGACGATAGTATCGCGTACACAAAATATAAAAGGGCAGTGTGTCGGCGGAGCTATCATTTGTTCTCAGATGATTCATGTAAAAGGTTTCCAACGTGATTATGGCCGCACGAAGGGAATTAACAGACTTTGAACGCGGAGTGGTAGACGCATGAGGCATTCCATTTCTGAAATCGTTAGGGAATTTAATATTCCGAAGTCCACAGTGTCTATAGTGTGCCTAGAATACTAAATTTCAAGTAATACCTCTCACAACGGAGAACGCAGTGGGCGATGACCTTCACTTAACGACTGAGAGCAGCGGCGTTTACGTAGAATTGTCACTGCTAACAGACAAGCAACACCGTGTGAAGTAACCGTAGAAATCAATGTGGAAAGTACGACGAACATATCCGTTAGGACAGTGCGGCGAAATTTGGCCTTAATGGGCAATGTCAGCTGACGACAGACACGAGTGCCTTTACTAAAATTGCGACATCGCCTGCAGCGCTTTTTCTGGGCTCGTAACCATATCGGTTGGGCAATAGACGACTGGAAAACCGTGACGTGGACAGATGAGTCCCGATTTCAACTGGTAAGAACTGATGGTAGGGTTTGAGTGTGGCGCAGGCCCCACGAAGCCATGAGCACAGGTTGTCATTAGGGCAATGTGCGAACTGGTGGTTGCTCAATAATGGTGTGGGCTGTATTTACGTGGAATGGACTGGGTCCTCTGGTCCAACTGAACTGATCGTTAACTGGAGAAGGTTATGTTCATTTACTTGTTCCCAAACAGCGATGAAATTTCTGTGGATGACAATAATCCATGTAACCGGGCCACAATTGTTCGCGATTCCTTTGGAGAACATTCTGGACAATTAAAGTGAATGATTCGGACACACCGCTCGCCCAACATGAATCCCATAGAACATTTATGGGACATAATCGAGAGGTCAGCTCGTGCACAAACCCCTGCACTGGCAACACTTTCGCACTTGACACGCATTCGGGAGGACGACGGTTCAATCCCGCGTCCGGCCATCCTGATTTAGGTTTGCCGGGATGGTTCCTTTGAAAGGGCACGGCCGACTTCCTTCCCTAATCCGATGAGACCGATGACCTCGCTGTTTGGTCTCTTTCCCCCAAACAACCCAACCCAATACTTTCGCAGTTGTGGACGGCTATAGTGAGTATAGCTCAGTATTTCTGCAGCAGACATTGAACGAATCGTTGAGCCCGTTCTACGTAGAGCTGCTGCACTTCGACGGCAAAAGAAGTTTCGACACAATATTAGGAGGTACCCCATGAGTTTTGTAACCTCAATTTATATAGCAAATCGTCGCCGAAATACGCTCACCTCCTGGCTGTCTTCGGGGTGGTCCTTTCGCCTTCCGTAAATCAGTAAATCAATGTAATAGCGTTGTAGTGAAATAAGATCTTACTTTTGGTGTCTTTAAAGATACCAGCATCGTTCGTTATGATGTGCGATGTTGCTGGATGAACACCTTCCGTTTTGTTCAACTGGTGACTTGTGCCCAAATTCTGTCGTAAATACGTCCACATCAGACAACCCATGCAACCGGGTTTTTCCTATGGTAAAGTGCACGACGTATCTGTAACGTCATACCGATACACTTTAATTATGGTAACTTCCGACTTTCCAAAATTCTAGCCTTTTGCCTGAAAAAGACACATCTCCACCCCTTACCTCTTCCGAATCAGACATGAACTAGTGAAGATGAAACTTTGCTACGCAGTGCCAACAGCTTCTGTAACCGATTATGGATCCAAAACTGCTGTAGAAAAAACTGTAAGCCGGAGGAGAATTAGTATCGGCGTTTCACAGAGGTTTACTGATAAATCGAAGTTTAACGTGCTGCTTTAGCGTCAACAGGACAGGTAAACTCTGCGGCAGTACAGCGTCCTCGATTACCGCTGAGAGACGAAAAATTTATCAGTGCTCTTCGGAAGGGATCGGGAAAGCTGTCCAGAGGTAACACAGTTCCGTGTGTCGTTCATAAATCGTCGATTGCGTACTCGATCACTTTAGTTGGACGGCAGGCGTCTGTCATTGCTGGATAGGTGGACAGTTAATCGTGGAATACTACTTGTTGTTCAGATGCGCCTTCCCTCTCTGTATTCGAAGCTCTTCTATAGTCGCAGATACCGCTGGTCGAGGGTTAGTCGTAGCAGTAGTTGGCGACAGGAAAAATCGTCCGCCAGTATGGTTCAAATGGCTCTGAGCACTATGGGACTTAAATCTTAGGTCATAAGTCCCCTAGAACTTAGAACTACTTAAACCTAACTAACCTAAGGACATCACGCACATCCATGCCCGAGGCAGGATTCGAACCTGCGACCGTAGCAGCCCCGCGGTTCCGGACTGCAGCGCCAGAACCGCACGGCCACCGCGGCCGGCCGTCCGCCAGTAGTCTGCATCAAACAATGCTTGTGTACCTCGTGCTGACTGTAAATTCATTTGGGGCAGTGGGTGGATATGAGCGATCTCTCTGTCGGCCCTTTCAGTTATTTGTTGCGAAGTCCTCTGACAAGCCATTGTTGTTGATAACGACTATGGCTTAGCCACGGACTGTAAAAGCGGCAGAGTTTTTTTGCTGCCCAACGCTTGTAAACAGCGATGTGACAATGTAATCTGAAGATTTAATTATTACACGCCTGTTTTATTATTTTCACGCTAGCATTTCTAATCTTTATTTCCTCCAGTTTTCACAGAAAAGGGGAGCGGAGAGAGAGAGAGAGAGAGAGAGAGAGAGAGAGAGAGAGAGAGGGGGGGGGGGGGAGGAAGAGGAGGAGGAGGAGGAGGGCGGGGGGGCTGTAGACAGTACACAAAGGTTAATGAGATCATGTGTGTGTTCACGCACAGGATAAGAGAAGCCCCTGTGCGCTAGCAGCGCCTGTATTAAAAACGGCTGTAGATGAAAGCAGTAAATTCTGATGTAATTTAAAATTAGCTGGTGAGACAAACATAATATATATGCAAAGATTTGTGTCAAAGTTCTTTGTCCCTTGTGCACAGCGTTATCGGTCGCTGGACTGTTAGGTTGATGCAAAAGTTCGTGGAGTGTTTCCATAAGTTTAATAAACACAACAGATACACATAAAAGACTTTAGTCATCAATAATATGTTCTATTTCACTATTTACAACAGTCCACAAACGCTGGGGTGACTTTTCAATTCAGCGACTGTAGAAATCACGTGGTTTTGAGAAGAAGAACTCGACTAGGCATGTTCCGAGAGCATTTCCATCCGGGAACGAAGTTAAAGGTTGTTTGATAGAGAACGGACAAGGCGACAATCTGAGGGCGTAACATCAAGTGACAAAGGTGACGCGGAAAAGACTTCCCAACCCATCTTTTATATAGTGTTTCTTGTCAGTATAGCAGAATGCGGGCGGGCATTGTCGTGCAGTAGTATCACTTCACGCAGTTGTGATCACTGTTCTTGGACTGCGTCTGCAAGACAAATGGTTCAAATGGCTCGAAGCACTATGGGACCTAATATCTTAGGTCATTAGTCCCCTAGAACTTACAACTACTTAAACATAACTAACCTAAGGACATCACCCACATCCATGTTCGAGGCAGGATTCGAACCTGCGTCCATAGCAGACGCGCGGTTCCGGACTGAAGCGCCTAGAACCACTCGGTCTGGAAGACATGTCATCCGTTATGGTTAAACACCAGGTAAGCTACTCGTATGACACCACACAGTCACTGTTCTGCCAGATGCAGTGCATGCGCGCTGGTCTTTCTACGGGGAGTTGCTGCTTTGTTTGGGCTCAACCATTTCTTCCTTTTCCTTAAGTTAATATACACTCCTGGAAATGGAAAAAAGAACACATTGACACAGGTGTGACAGACCCACCATACTTGCTCCGGACACTGCGAGAGGGCTGTACAAGCAATGATCACACGCACGGCACAGCGGACACACCAGGAACCGCGGTGTTGGCCGTCGAATGGCGCTAGCTGCGCAGCATTTGTGCACTGCCGCCGTCAGTGTCAGCCAGTTTGCCGTGGCATACGGAGCTCCATCGCAGTCTTTAACACGGGTAGCATGCCCCGACAGCGTGGACGTGAACCGTATGTGCAGTTGACGGACTTTGAGCGAGGGCGTATAGTGGGCATGCGGGAGGCCGGGTGGACGTACCGCCGAATTGCTCAACACGTGGGGCGTGAGGTCTCCACAGTACATCGATGTTGTCGCCAGTGGTCGGCGGAAGGTGCACGTGCCCGTCGACCTGGGACCGGACCGCAGCGACGCACGGATGCACGCCAAGACCGTAGGATCCTACGCAGTGCCGTAGGGGACCGCACCGCCCCTTCCCAGGAAATTAGGGACACTGTTGCTCCTGGGGTATCGGCGAGGACCATTCGCAACCGTCTCCATGAAGCTGGGCTACGGTCCCGCACACCGTTAGGCCGTCTTCCGCTCACGCCCCAACATCGTGCATCCCGCCTCCAGTGGTGTCGCGACAGGCATAAATGGAGGGACGAATGGAGACGTGTCGTCTTCAGCGATGAGAGTCGCTTCTGCCTTGGTGCCAATGATGGTCGTATGCGTGTTTGGCGCCGTGCAGGTGAGCGCCACAATCAGGATTGCATACGACCGAGGCACACAGGGCCAACACCCGGCATCATGGTGTGGGGAGCGATCTCCTACACTGGCCGTACACCTCTGGTGATCGTCGAGGGGACACTGAATAGTGCACGGTACATCCAAACCGTCATCGAACCCATCGTTCTACCATTCCTAGACCGGCAAGGGAACTTGCTGTTCCAACAGGAAAATGCACGTCCGCATGTATCCCGTGCCACCCAACGTGCTCTAGAAGGTGTAAGTCAACTACCCTGGCCAGCAAGATCTCCGGATCTGTTCTCCATTGAGCATGTTTGGGACTGGATGAAGCGTCGTCTCACGCGGTCTGCACGTCCAGCGCGAACGCTGGTCCAACTGAGGCGCCAGGTGGAAATGGCATGGTAAGCCGTTCCACAGGACTACATCCAGCATCTCTACGATCGTCTCCATGGGAGAATATCAGCCTGCATTGCTGCGAAAGGTGGATATACACTGTACTAGTGCCGACATTGTGCATGCTCTGTTGCCTGTGTCTATGTGCCTGTGGTTCTGTCAGTGTGATCATGTGATGTATCTGACCCCAGGAATGTGTCAATAAAGTTTCCCCTTCCTGGGACAATGAATTCACGGTGTTATTATTTGAATTTCCAGGAGTGTAGAGTGTAAATACACCACATCTTGTCACAAGTAACGATAGTGGATAGGAAAGATGGGTGTTGTTCACGAACCGGTTGATGACGAGCAATGAGAGACGCACCTATGGCCACCCGGTGACTCTATGATTTTGGCTTAGGGCATGCGATACACATACACCCAATTTTGGAACCTTCACCGTGGCATGCAAATGTCGCACGACGGTGGAATTACCACAGTTAATCACATCTGCCATTTCTCTAGTACACTGACGTGGATCATTGTGGATTAATGCGTTTAAACGATATGCATCAAAACTCGAAGGTCTTCCAGAACGTGGAGAGTCACCAATGTGAAAATGATCCTCCTTAAAACGAGAAAACCGTTTTCTTACTGTACTGTGTCCAATAGCATGATCTCCATACACGGCGCAAATGTTTCTGGCTGCCTCTGCTGCTGTCACCCCTGTACTGAACTCAAACAGAAGAATATATTGTAAATGTTCCTATTTCTCCACTTGGCCCTCCATTTTGTAGCATGTACAGCTGCACCATCTATCTCCAAATAGCAATATGTAAACTCAAATAGCAACAGTGAACTACAAATAAAAATTACAATCAATAAATAAACGCATAGCAACGGGAATACCAACATGCAAAACAATAATGCTACCAGCTTATGCACAAACATAATAGCTCACGGGAGAAAATATTAGTTACTCCATTAAAAGAGCACACTGATCGCATTAGAGGACTGTGGATGGTGTAGAACTGGTACCAGACGGTCATGAGACCCTGCACCACTGCCCAAAGCCATGGTAGGCGAAGGGGTGCGTGGGTGTCTCCCAGCATGTTATAAGGAATCAGCGCAGGGAAGCGGTTCAAAAATGGCTCTAAGCACTATGCGACTTAACATCTGAGGTCATCAGTCCCCTAGACTTAGAACTACTTAAACCTAAGTAATCTAAGGACATTACACACATCCATGCCCGAGGCAGGATTCGAACCTGCGACCGTAGGACCAGCGCGGGTCCGGACTGAAACGCCGGCTGCAGTGAAGCGGGTTGATGTGGAGGTGTGACAGAATTGTAGAAGGCAAGTATATTTTTAGGATGTGTCCATGACTACACAGTGAATTTAGCTGCCCACTTTTTGGTACGTCAACGCACTGTTCAAAGAGTATACAAGGAATGTTGGGTACCACTCCCAGTCGCGTAACACGGCTAAGAACAGTGGTAGTAAAAGATGTTAACCGACAATGATCGGACACAACTGTCATGCTTTGTCAAAGGCAAATGGTTTTAAACCGAACAGGAACTGCTGCTGTCAGTGAATGCAAGTCCATGACAACCAGTTTCCGAGGGAACATAGCGAAGGGAACTGCTTGAAATGGTTATTTGGAGTGTGGTACCTCGCAAAAGGCCATGAGTTACAGATGCACATAGGGCGCATGTATTCTACGGTCCAGTCAACACACAAACAGGGCAGTAACTCACCTAGAAGACTTGTAGTGTGATCTGACGAGTCGCGATTTTGTCCCTTTACAAATGTTGCCGGGCAGGGAGTGCGCAAACAGTCGATATGAAACTTGGCTTCAGCAGACATTTGGTATGAGAATTGCACAGAATAGAATTTAGTCCCTTAGTACGGAATAAGTCAGTTATTCCAGGATCATGTCCTAATCAATCTTCTATCTGAACTGATAATATACTGATAATAAAGTTTAGTGATATTGGGAGGAACAAATATAGTAATGCCGAGCTAATTATATTAACTTACTCAATGATAATTCTACTGCAAAGCTTTCTACGTAACAGTATTTACTACTAGCATTGTTACGCAACCCTAAAATGTGTGTTGCCGTAGCAACTGTCACATTTACGCTTACACTCCAGGGCTGCGGGGTGTATATCTGCCCTATTCCATTCGCGCATTAACCGACCTGAAATGTCTTTCTACACTGAAAGAAAGAAAAAATACGACACACCACAAACCAATTATTCGAATAGGACGGAAATACCAAGATGTGATGTACACTACTGGACATTAAAATTGCTGCACCACGAAGATGATGTGCTATAGACGCGAAATTTAACCGACAGGAAGAAGATGCTGTGACATGCAAATGATTAGCTTTTCAGAGCATTCACACAAGGTTGGCGCTAGTGGCTGCACCTACAACGTGCTGACATGAAGAAAGTTTCCAACCGATTTCTCATACACAAACAGCAGTTGGCCGGCGTTGCCTGGTAAAACGTTCTTGTGATGCCTGTGTAAGGAGGAGAAATGCGTACCATCACGTTTCCGACTTCGATAAATGTCGACTTGTAGCCTATCGCGATTGCGGTTTATCGTATCGCGACATTGCTGCTCGCGGTGGTAGAGATCCAATGACTGTTAGCAGAATATGGTATCGGTGGATTCAGAAGGGTAATACGGAACGCCGTGCTGGATCCCAACGGCCTCGTATTACTAGAAATCGACATGACAGGCATCTTATCCGCATGACTGTAACGGATCGTGCAACCATGTCTCGATCCCTGAGTCAACAGGTGGGTACGTTTGCAAGACAACAACCATCTGCACGATCAGTTCGACGACGTTTGCTGCAGCATTGACTATCAGCTCGGAGACCATGACTGCGGTTACCCTTGACGCTGCATCACAGACAGGAGCGCCTGCGATGGTGTACTCAACGGCGAACCTGGGTGCACGAATGGCAAAACGTCATTTTTTCGGATAAAGTCAGGTTCTGTTTACAGCATCATGATGGTCGCATCTGTGTTTGGCGACATCGCGGTGACTGCACACTGGAAGCGTGTATTCGTCATCGCCATACTTTCGAATCATCCGGCGTGATGGTATGGGGTGCCATTGGGTACACGTTTCGGTCACCACTTGTTCGCACTGACGGAACTTTGAACAGTGGATGTTACATCTCAGATGTGTTACGACCCGTGGCTCTACCCTTCATTCGAGCCCTGCGAAACCCCACATTTCAGCAGAATAATGCACGACCGCATGTTGCAGGTCATGTACGAGCCTTTCTGGATACAGAGAATGTTCGACTGCTGCCCTGGCGAGCACATTCTCCAGATCTCTCACCAACTGAAAACGTCTTGTCAATGGTGGCCGAGCAACTGGCTCCTTACAATACGCCAGTCACTACACTCATGATGAACTGTGGTATCGTGTTGAAGCTGCATGGGCAGCTGTACCTGTGCACGCCATCCAAGCTCTGTTTGACTCAATGCCCAGGCGTATCAAGGCCGCTATTACGGCCAGAGGTGGTTGTTCTGGGTACTGATTTCTCAGGATCTATGCACCCAAATTGCGTGAAAATGTAATCACTTGTCAGTTCTAGTATAATATATTTGTCCAATGAATACCCGTTTATCATCTGCATTTCTTCTTGGTGTAGCAATTTTGATGGCCAGTAGTGTAAATATACAGGCTAATAAATGATTGTAATTTCAGAAAAAGAATTGTATGTTATATTCATGAGAAAGAGTTAATCAAAATGAGCTATTCAGTAGCGCGTTACTCCACCTCTGGCCCTTACGCAAGCACTTACTCGGCTTGGCATTTATTGGTACAGTTATTGGATGTCCTCCTGAGGGATATCGTGACAAACTCTGTCCAATCGGCGCGTGAGATCGTCGAAGCCCGAGCTGTGTAGAGTCCTTCCTCAAATGCTCCAAAATTTCTCAATTGCGCAGAGACCCGGCGAACTTGGTCACGATAGGGTTTGACAAGCACGAAAACAAGGAACAAAAACTCTCGCTGTATACGAGTGAGCATTATTCTGCTGAAATTTAAGCCATGGATGGCATGCCATGAAGGATAACAAAATATGGAAATGTGGAGTAGAATATTATTGACTTACCATTGTGCTATAAGGGTGTCGCGGATATCCACCAAAGGCGTCATGGTCTGAAATCAGATGGTACCCCCAGACCATCACTCCTGGTTGTTGGGCCGTATGGCGGGTGGTAGTCAGGCTATCCCACCACTGCCCGGACCGTCTCTAGACACGCCTTCGCTGGTCATCGGGGCTCACCACGGAAGACAATTGAACCTGACTGTCGCCGCCGTGCGGCCCGACAACCAGAAGTGACGGTCTAGGAGTACCATTTCATTTCATAGCAGGACCCTTTCGGTGGTCATCCGCGGCGCCCGTACTGCACAGCGATACGTCGACAATATTCTTCTCCCTATCTTATCACGCTTCATGGAAAGCCATCCTGGGCTTACATTTCAGCAAGAAAATGCCCACCTGCACCCGGCAAGAGTTTCTACTGCTTGTCTTCGTACTTGCCATGTCGTACCTTGGCCCGCAAGATCGCCGGATTTCTCCCCAATTGGAAACAGTTGGAGTATTATGGGCAGGGCCCTCCAGCCGGCTCAGGATTTTGACTATTTGACACACAAGTTGGTTAGAATTTGACATGGTATCCCTCAGGAGGATAGCTAACAACACTACCAATCAGTGCAAAGCCGAATAATTGTTTTCAGAAGTACCAGAGACAGTCCAACGCATATTGACTTGTTCAGTTTGGGAAGGTCTTTTTCTTGAATAAATCATTAATTTTTTCTGGTATTGTAACAGTTTTTGTGTCTATATGCCGATTTTCGTCCCATTCGGCTAATTGCTTTGTGGTGCGTCGTCTTGGTTTTTGTGTTAGCTTTATGCCCCACTTGACCTGTTCAAAGAACTTACATGAATGTAGATGGGGTGTCGTCTTCGACAACAACCGACATTTCGCAGATGGACTCCCTGTAAATTTTCGCGGTACGAATGCAACGAGATACCTCAAGGTGCAAATTCAGTGACACACACACACACACACACACACACACACACACACACACACACACACACACACAGAGAGAGAGAGAGAGAGAGAGAGAGAGAGAGAGAGAGAGAGAGAGAGAGAGAGAGAGAGAGAGAGAGAGAGAGAGAGAGGGGGGGGGTGGAGGGGGAGGGATTCCACGCGGAATCTAACCGAAAACTTCAATCTCTATCTATAAGATGACTTACTTATTTGATTTCGACTGCTTCCGTAACAACGCTATCCCAATAGCTAGAAGTACTCGACGGAATGGCCGTGTTACATTACGTAGCATGACATGTGTCGCGCTAGCACATGGTCATGTTTCACATCTCTTATCTTATTCGCACGAGCCATATTCGAGATACGTTGTTAGCAGTAGAATGACTGCGCAGTTTTCTGCGATGCAGTTTGACGAAAACTAAGTTGCCTTCCTTCCAGAGATGTCCATAATACGTTCTCAGATGGTGGTGGTGGTGGTGGTGGTGGTGGTTTGTGGGGCGCTCAACATCGTGGTCGTCAGCGCCTGTACAAGTTCCAGTCTTTCCATATCCAGTCTAGCCACTACCCGAATAATGATGAGATGATCAGAACAACACAAACTCCCATCCCCGGGCGAAGAAAATCTCCGACCCGACCGGGAATCGAACTCGCGACCCCGTAATCCAGAGACAGCGACGCGATGACACCCGTTCAGGTGCTTCGCTGATCCGTTAACCTTCTCTCTCTCTCTCTCTCTCTCTCTCTCTCTCTCTCTCTCTCTCTCCAGCTGTAGCTAACACACTGACCGAGCACGCTGAGCTACCGTGCTGGCGAATGTAGACTAAGAGCTGTGGACGAGTTCTCAAAGTACCTCTGCTACACTTGCACTAACTTGTTACTGTTTCAGCTGTCATCTGGTTAGAATTAGTTTTAAAAATCTTAAATTGTGTTAAAAAACGTAAAATCCGCGACCAGACGCAGGTAACCACGCGATTCAGACCGGCCGCTGTGGCAGCTTCCCCAATATGATTCTGATGAAGTATGGAGAAGCATGCGGTCAATACGCCGCTCATCAGATTGTTACTGGTTGTTCATACCTAATAGACGCTACTTCTCATTCAAGTAACCCTGGAGCCAGAGAAAAATCTTGAAGTTCAGCAGATTCAACTCTTTTTTCCTCCACATGGCAGTCAGACGCGTTCACTCAGCCACGGATACAGACTAAACTGTTACAAATACAGATAATATGAGCTTCTCAGCTAACGTAATACCAACACGATAACACAGTTTCGGAAGGCTGTGAGATTTTTCTACCCGAGTACTAAAATGACTTCTGACATAGCTTATAACTGACAAGGGGAACCCGCGATAGGTTGCTTTCTGATGCAGTCGGAACTTGGCATTATGATAGGATGAAAATAAAAGGTGTCCATATGCAATAACGTCCGAGAAAAAATTGACGGTCAAAGTTTCGACGCGACTTCATCAGGCTAACTCGCACGGCGTAAAACGCAAGTGCGTTGGTAGCGCAGCGGCTAAGAGCATAGTTTCGAAATTTCGCAGCCCTTGTTCAAATCCGATCTTAGGCTTTGTTGTTCATCGCGGAAGTATGTGATATCAGTATTTTTTATAGCATCATAAAATATAATGGAATTAATATCAAAAGAAATAGACTTAAAATCGTACTAACAATAGATATTATCACAATTGACACGGGTTAACACCTCCCAGAAAACTGCTACCAACAGTTCTCGTTCGTCTTCAAGAAGTTAGTGACAGTTTTTGTTCTCGAGTCCACCAAGGTGTAAACCAGTTAATGGAGCGACGTCAAAATGTATTCGCAAGTCATAAAATCTGGAAAGCTCACAAAAGAAACTGTCATCTGTACCTGGATAAAAGGTTTGGCAACCTTGCGCATGACTGGAACCGTTCCTGTAAGTTAATAACTCGTGAGGTGGGCAAACGATGCCTCCTTATACGATGGGCTGTTTGTCGATCAAATCGGAATACCGACATTTTCAATAAAAATAATTCCACCGAAGTGTATGCCATTACGTAAACTCTGGGTTGTATGCTTTTACTGCAAGGTGAATAACTATCTTTGCTCTTTACAGAAGTGCCTTATTCTCATCGTACAGCAGAGGCAAATCGCAGGTAGAAGGGATGCAATTAAAATAAAAACCTTGATCCAAAATCAGTTGCAGGCCCCAACTTTCGAGAAAGTGCTTGGATACGCGTGGTCTACCGTGAAATTATCGCAAGATCGCCAGGTTCTTGTCTTAATTATATTCAGACAGAAATGCGACACTGGTATATGTGCCTTCGCACGTAGCTCATGGCGCTCATAATTCTTATGCTTTAAATGTTTATACGAGTGGAGAGGTTCTCTTAAAGTCTGAAAGTAAAAATCAAAACGAAAATTGAAGTATTAGAACTCTTGTGTTTCATGATTTTCAGTTAGTGTCAGTTACATGATATAAGATTTATAATAAAATCTGTTTTTAATAAGGAATGAAATGCTTTGGTCTTTTGTCAGTAATTCTATTGTTTTTTACGACGTCACAAAAAATATTGATGTGACCTACTTCCGCGACTACAAAAGAAAAACAAAATATAAGATTCTATCTGAACACGGTGTGCGAAATTTCGAAACTGTGCTCTTGGCCACTGCGCTATCTCGTTTTACGATGCACGAGTGGACTGAAGAAGTCGCATCGAAAACTGACAGCCATTTTCTCGGAAAGTATTGAGTGTTGGCACGTAAGCCGAAATATGTCACTTTATTTTGACACATTTTCACCATGCCAAGTTTCGACTGTATCAGATAGCGACTTATGACTGGTTCCCCATGTCAATTGGAATTGTGGATGCAAGCAGCCCTACTCATTTAAACAGGCGTCTAATTGTTGCTGTAGATTCCAGGTTAAGTCTGACCTAGGAAACAGAAATCCAGTGCGTTACCATTTCACCCGATTTACTACTTAAAGAAGTGGAAAAATAAGAGGCAATCGTTAGTCCTTTCTCTCTCTCTCTCTCTCTCTCTCTCTCTCTCTCTCTCTCTCTCTCTTTCTTTCTTTTTTTTTCAGTGCACTTGATGGTAAAGCGGTAGAGAGGAAAGTTTCAGGCGACTGGACGGACGCTACATTTATTCGTTTCTAGCGCACTCACTCTCGGCTGGACGTGGGCCATAAGGAAAAAGTAAAGGGAAGATGGGTGTACTGCAGGTGATTTTAACTTCGGGTTTTGAGCTGTTGTCATGTCACTGTAAATCTGCTGACTTAGGTACTTAACACACATAACTCAAGGTCCATTATAAATGATATCCATTCACGTCTTGCCCCCTTAGCTGAGAGGCTAGCGCGTCCGACTGCAGTCAGCGGGCCTGGTTAGATTGCCGGCCGGGTCGGAGATGGTCTCCGCCCGGGGACTGGGTGTTCTTGCCCCCATCATCATTTCATCATTATCGACACTCAAGTCGCCCAGTGGGGTGTTAACTGAAAAGACTTGCAACTCGCCAGCTAACTTCGCCAGATAGGGTAGCATCAATGCTCTACGATCATTTCATTTCGTTTTTCGACTCGCGTGTAGATATCGCAGCCATATATTTTGAGGTGAACGTCGTTATCATCATTGTATATTTATTTATTTATTTATTTAGAATTGCGAAAAGAAGTGATGGTAGTGTATCTATTGTTTCTGTCCATTGGCAACAGTCTTACTGTTGCCAAGTGTAATACTGGGTATAAGTGTTTGTCTTTAGTGAACTTTTCGTTCATCTTGGTGCCGGACATGTCTTAAAGCTCTCTCCTACTGTGCTGAACTCATAGTTTAAAAATGTAGTGTATTCTTTAACACTCACAGTATGTCCCCAGTTTGTCAGACTGTTTCCTGTGAGAGCTGCTCAGTCCATTGTTGTTATTCTCAATATAGTAGTTAAACTTATGTTTCAGAAAAAGTCAGTAGATGAAGAGCAAGGACAATCATTATTTCTAAATCAGTTGCGGTGCAGCAGAAATTTCTTAAGGTACGTGGATGCGAAATATTAGAGCTGTTTACGATTATCAGTAGCTTTAAAATGCTACTTTAATTTCTTCTTCTCCGGCGTTCGTCGTTACGCACTTTAATTTACTGGCCTGAGGGAGATTCTTGAATTTGTTGCTCTTAACGCAATCACCGTCTGCTACTGTTGAAAAAGCGAGATGTGAAATGACAGGAGGTTGCAATTAGAGACCGTTTCTGAGAACGTTTCAACACGCTGTGGCACTATCTACCCATAATTAATTTTTCCTTTTGTTTGATGCCATTATCTTTATCAATATGCAATGGTGCCCTTATTTAGCACGGTATGAATGCGTCACATTGCGCTGCCCAACTAAATCACCACATTTCATCTATCTTTACAGTGCTTCATTATTTGTTTCGATAGTCCAATTATTTTAAACAACTGCTTGACGGCAAAAGTCATTTTGGCCTTTAAAATAACACAGCGAGAGTTTTTGTTCCTTGTTTTCGTGCTTGTCAAACCCTATCGTGACCAAGTTCGCCGGGTCTCTGCGCAATTGAGAAATTTTGGAGCATTTGAGGAAGGACTCTACACAGCTCGGGCTTCGACGATCTCACGCGCCGATTGGACAGAGTTTGTCACGATATCCCTCAGGAGGACATCCAATAACTGTACCAATAAATGCCAAGCCGAGTAAGTGCTTGCGTAAGGGCCAGAGGTGGAGTAACGCGCTACTGAATAGCTCATTTTGATTAACTCTTTCTCATGAATATAACATACAATTCTTTTTCTGAAATTACAATCATTTATTAGCCTGTATATTTACACTACTGGCCATCAAAATTGCTACACCAAGAAGAAATGCAGATGATAAACGGGTATTCATTGGACAAATATATTATACTAGAACTGACAAGTGATTACATTTTCACGCAATTTGGGTGCATAGATCCTGAGA
Organism: Schistocerca gregaria; assembly: GCF_023897955.1. Lineage (NCBI taxonomy): Eukaryota > Metazoa > Arthropoda > Insecta > Orthoptera > Acrididae > Schistocerca > Schistocerca gregaria. The sequence goes on from NC_064931.1 coordinate 685,934,251, forward strand.
AATCAGTACCCAGAACAACCACCTCTGGCCGTAATAGCGGCCTTGATACGCCTGGGCATTGAGTCAAACAGAGCTTGGATGGCGTGCACAGGTACAGCTGCCCATGCAGCTTCAACACGATACCACAGTTCATCATGAGTGTAGTGACTGGCGTATTGTAAGGAGCCAGTTGCTCGGCCACCATTGACAAGACGTTTTCAGTTGGTGAGAGATCTGGAGAATGTGCTCGCCAGGGCAGCAGTCGAACATTCTCTGTATCCAGAAAGGCTCGTACATGACCTGCAACATGCGGTCGTGCATTATTCTGCTGAAATGTGGGGTTTCGCAGGGCTCGAATGAAGGGTAGAGCCACGGGTCGTAACACATCTGAGATGTAACATCCACTGTTCAAAGTTCCGTCAGTGCGAACAAGTGGTGACCGAAACGTGTACCCAATGGCACCCCATACCATCACGCCGGATGATTCGAAAGTATGGCGATGACGAATACACGCTTCCAGTGTGCAGTCACCGCGATGTCGCCAAACACAGATGCGACCATCATGATGCTGTAAACAGAACCTGGCTTTATCCGAAAAAATGACGTTTTGCCATTCGTGCACCCAGGTTCGCCGTTGAGTACACCATCGCAGGCGCTCCTGTCTGTGATGCAGCGTCAAGGGTAACCGCAGTCATGGTCTCCGAGCTGATAGTCAATACTGCAGCAAACGTCGTCGAACTGATCGTGCAGATGGTTGTTGTCTTGCAAACGTACCCACCTGTTGACTCAGGGATCGAGGTGTGGCTGCACGATCAGTTACAGTCATGCGGATAAGATGCCTTTCATGTCGATTTCTAGTAATACGAGGCCGTTGGGATCGAACACGGCGTTCCGTATTATGCTCCTGAACCCACCGATTCCATATTCTACTAACAGTCATTGGATCTCTACCACCGCGAGCAGCAATGTCGCGATACGATAAACCGCAATCGCGATAGGCTACAATCCGACCTTTATCAAAGTCGGAAACGTGATGGTACGCATTTCTCCTCCTTACTCGAGGCATCACAAGAACGTTTTACCAGGCAACGCCGGCCAACTGCTGTTTGTGTGTGAGAAATAGGTTGGAAACTTTCCTCATGTCAGCACGTTGTAGGTGTTGCCACCGGCGCCAACCTTGTGTGAATGCTCTGAAAAGCTAATAATTTGCATATCACAGCATCTTCTTCCTGTCGGTTAAATTTCGCGTCTGTAGCACGTCATCTTCGTGGTGTAGCAATTTTAATGGCCAGTATTGTAGTTTGATAATAGAGTTTCTGGTATTCTTTTTGTTAGTAGTGCCGTATACACTATTTAGATTGTAACCTTTGTGCATTAAGGTCTAGGATTAATTGTTTCTGTCCTAGCTGTGATGTAGACTGCCCTGCAACATTGTAAAATAGCCCGCATCTCTTTGGCTCACACTGTTGAGTATAGGTACATAGCGTGGCGGGCAACTTATCACATGGGTGGTTCACTTTAATATGCTGCCATTGGTGCGAAGACCATTCGGGAAATTTTCGACAGTCTTCATGGCATCAGCCACATATCTTCCGCATCACTTCAGTTAAACTGCTGATACTAGGGAACCTTCGTAGTTAATATTCGTTCTAGTAAGAACTTTGTGAAGTTTTCGTATACCAAAAAGTAAGTTTTGTCGTACTTTAATTAATCTATTTAGTAACCACATTCGTCAGCGTGGTTTTGTTTCTGTTGCTCCAGCTTTTATTATTATGACATTTCTGCAATCTCCTCTGTCTGCACTGCTGTTGATTACCGGCCACAATACTGAGATATATTACGATATATTACATAGGAACTTGGTCTCTGATTCGAAAGTCAGCGTGTGTTTCATTATAGAGGACACAATTTCAGCCCAGTAAAAATTATCATTTTGAGGTATGAAGTACATATAAATGACGAGTATATCGTGTAATATCATTTTTCTTAGTAGATACGTTTCCTACTTGACGAAAACCTTACATAACATTGCCATTCTGTGGCCAGATGTTTAAAATAGCTACCAGATATTTAAAGTGAATTTTTTCTCGCTGCGAGTCCCCCACTTGTTGACTGGAGGCGTGGGCTGCAGCTGCAGTTGCTGACAAGAAAGGAAATGATAATGGACCTGTCAGAAACTGTTGATAAATATCAAAGTAACGTAAAACAGCCATCCAAAATTCTAGAGTCTAGACGGAAAGTATGTTAGTATATGACTGCCAAAACGCATTTGAAAATGAGTGTTTAGTACAAGGATTCAAAAATTTGTTTCATTTGCGTCTACCTATTCTTCTTTCGTTTAAAAATGTAGGTTATTTTAAGATTTTAAATTTTTTCTTTGATATTGTACATAATATGAAAATTATAGGAAAAATGAGATATTTCTATGAACTGTCCTTATGTTATGTTACCTGGAACATCCTGTTTTTGCAAGATTCATTGATAATTTGTTACATCCTGGAAATGAGCATAATTTAAAAAAAGTGAACAGAGAACATTTTCAGAAATGTTAAGAATAATTCGTTACGAGAAAGCTTAACAACTGAGCCGACATAGAAATTTAAATTTTACGCAGCTGGAACATCAGTATTTAGGAAAACTGTGACATGCCTCTCTATTTAATCCAGGAGATTGTTTTTAGCGTAAACAGAGTATTAACATTTATTTCCCTTTATCTTAACTTCATCCTTCGTTCCAGCTTTCCTTCCCAGTTTTTGTAGTTTGGTGCATAGGTTTCTCTTCCTGTGTCTAGTGTAGTCAGTCTTCATCTCTGGTCGCTACTGTTTTTTTCATTACCTCTGGCTTTTTTCTCAGGCTATAATTGGTATTGGTAATTGTGCCAGTCGTTTTAGTCACTAATTTTTCAGTCGGTTAGCTCTCACATCAAACCACCTTCCGATTCTTAAAAATTATGATGCCTATGTTCACAAATGAGACATACTGTTCTATGTAAAGCACTCATTACGAATAATGAGAAGTGAAAGCGCTACTTCCACGAATGTAATATGATATAATATTATTATAATTGTATCACATTATAATTATATTATAGTTCTAATAGAATTACGCTCTCTCCTGACGTTACTCCTTGTTTGTTGATCTAGCGTGGACGCTTTGAACCCCCCCTCCCCCCTAATATGTTCGGAATACCTTACTAGGTATGTAATATTTGATAGCAAATGACTGATGTAAAAACGATAGGGCAGATTAACCCCTAGATCAGGACGGTTTTCATTTTTGTGTGTAATACATATGCGTTCCTGTGCAACTGGACGTAATTGATGATGAAAGTTTCTCCTCATTGACTGTGAATTATAGCGCAGCAGAACATGCTAACTTTCTTACATATACGCAAAACGATTATGATTTTGGTGAAAGGCAAGAGCGGAAGTCGTTAAGTAACACTAAAAACAGAAGTCAGTTCAAGTTGCCCATGGCCAACGACAGAGACGGCGTTTAAGTCGATGGGAAGCAACTCTTCGACACAGATGGATTCGTGAAACACCATTATAGTGTTCCAGAGGTCATTATCGTAATCACGTAGTTAAGACATTGTTACGTAAGTTGTGTTCTTCCTTGTCTCGGGAACTTCTGAGAAATGTCGTATCACGAAACGCTTGTACTCCTAATTAGGTTAAAAACCAGATATAAATCGATGTACGTGAACCCTGACACGGACGTCCATTGTGCCCTGTACTACTAATACAACTTCAGATAACCGTATCGGGCTGTTTCTTAATGAGAAATCGTCAAACTTCTGAAGGGTGCACGCTTCAAACAAAGTTCGTGTCACGGAGAAGCTCTTCGTGCGAGACACTACGACTGCTGTTATTGAGAATCTTCTAAACTGAATGTTTTTCAACAGTGTTAGACCTTATGTGAAATTAGAAAGCACTTTATATCCTATATATTCACACAATGAAAGCTTTCGCGACTGTATGTCACAGTTGCTGATGAGTCTTCCGGGCTGTATGGCCGTGGTCCAGTTCCTGACGTTTCGTCCGGAGATGTACAGCATATCTTCCGAGGTGTTCCTGGCGACGCTGAGTCTTGCCAACTGACGAGTCGGACGTGGGAGAGCGACATAAATACTTTGTAGAATGGACATGGTGTAGTTTACACGTGATCAGCAGAAATAATCCTTGGCAAAGATAAAACTTAACTACCGATTGTCGAGTTTCAAGGATAAAAACTTACTGTCGACTTTGCAGAGCCAAAGTCTATGTATCACTAAATTTCATGGCTGCTTCTTATCTGTTAAAATTATCCCCATGGTTGTATACCAAGAGAAGCGTGAATACAAGACATAAAGAACGTAAATCTTTGCCGGCAAGAGAGAACAAAAACCAGCTTTGTAGCAGAGTATGCTCTTCAGTCAGGAAATTGAAGATTGCTGAAACCAAAATATTATTTACAATGAACTATTATCCATGATTATATAGAGAATCCATAGAAATTTATAAACACAGCGAGAAGCCATCAAACTTAGTGATATATGAACAGTGGCTGTGCAAAATCGATAGATAAGTTTTTATCCTTGACAGCCGACCATCGATAGTTGAATTTTGTCGCTGACGAAGAGTATCTCTACTGATTACGTGCAAACTTGACCTCGCCCATTTTAGACAGTATTTAAGCCACTCTAACTCCGAAGATGGCCTGCGCAGCTCTTGACGAAACTTCAGGACCAGAAAAGTTTCTTAGACCACAGCCATACAGCCTGGAAGACACTCTAGCAACTATCAAATATATTACTTCTACGTTGCAAAATTAATAAATTGCCCTCATTGGTTGCTGGTACAATTTACAAAGAAAAACAGTCATTGCCGAGTTTGTTGGTTTGGGCATCACATTGCGTAGTAATGTAATATTCTAATTTACTGTGGAAGAGAGGAAGCCTTGCCTTCTTCCCATCTGAACTGGTTCACCTGTCAAGTTGTGAGGGAGACGTACAGTCCATCGTGGATCCCGAAACGCTCTATAATTAGGTATATTTCTCGTTCTCTAAACTACTCCAGCATTGAAAGCGACGTTACGTGCGAGGAGGGGAAGAAAGATACTTAGGACTAACCCAGGCTCGAACCTCCCATCTTCAAATTAGCAGACACACACATAGCCACCTAGCTACCTTCACAGAGTAGCCTACGGCAGATCTGTGGCTTCCATCCTTGTTTTGGTTTGTTTTTCACCTTAAATTCTCTCATTAAAATTACTTAATTTTCTGTAACTGTAATAATTGGAGCTACTTACACAGTGCACTCGTCGAGGCATCAAAGATATAATTGGTTTTACGCGTATTATAATGGTACGATAGAGCGCAACATTAATGTAGTTATCAAAATATTTATTACCTTTTCTCGCCATGGCAATTTCCCCATACTTCTGTAACTTTCTTTCGAAATTGGTTTTATTCCCAGCGTATAAGCGACATCAGTGCAGTGACTACGGTTGCAGCTTCAACTAGCAGCTGTAAACAAGACATGCATTAGACCAGCCAGTACTGTGCAAGCAGTCTTAAGTAGTGCGGGTGCGGTCTTAATGTGTCCACGTTATTGTGATACAAATCACAGTTGAAAAACATTTGTAAATCAGGTATTTAAGAATTCTCCAGGATATTTTGAAGGAGAGAAAAGTTTATGCAAAGTTTGTCCCATGAACCTTCACTACCGAATAAAACCAACGGCATGAGGGCACGTGCCCCGAATGGCTTGAAATCCATAACACGGGGAATTCTGTTCTTGAAAAAATCATCACTGGTGACAGATCTTTGTATTATTATGAACCTAGCGTAAAACGACAACGTGAAGAAATTCACATGAAGGGTCAACGCTTTGACGACACAACTGACATGGAAGCAAAAGTGAAGCGCGAGTCGAACATCATCCGGAAGGAGTAGTTTTCTGACAGTTCTACACGGTTGTACGACGTTCTGTGCTTTGTACTCAAGTGAGAGGATACTATGTAGAACACGCGAAGCATCAAAACCACCATCTCCAGTTGTTTCGTCTGTTTTAGTTGATTCAGTCTCAAAACTTTTGGAACTGACGGCGTATGTTGTATAAGGTTCAATATTTTCAAAATGGGTTCTCTTCCTTGACTCTTTTTTTTCCCTCAACATACGCGATAGCGACACAGTTTCTTAAATGTTTTATGTCATCCAGTACGACACAAAGGTTGACTGAATTCCAACGTTACAATGTAACCTTTAAAAAGTGGAGAGATTTTGACAATGCTCTATACGATCTAATCTTGTAATTTGTTTCCTGTTTGCTGTTAGATACAGTTTTCCAGTATACACAGTACCCTGAGATTTCGATATGTCAGCCATTTTAGTCATTAGTTTGAACTTGATGGATGCTAGTAGAATATACTGCAAAATGTCGTTGGTTTGTATTTTTGTCCTGTGAATGAATCTGATCGATGATTTTGCGTTATATGGTATTTTCCATTCGACAGAATGGATGGTGGTTACATTACGAAAAACTTTTATATGTAAGTGAGGTCATGGACAGAGAGTCGGTAGCTTAGGATAATGTGTGACATTACGACGTCCTCCCTATTCGGCTAAATACCGGATACAGAAATTTCTTCCACCACTAGGAGTGGAACGAGCGCCATTTTGGCCTAACAAAAACGTACTGATGTGTATTTGTGGACATAATTTTCGACAATTTGTCTGTATACCGGGTGAACCAGAACTCCACCGGCAGACTTTCAAAGGTGGCAGTATGGACAATGAAAAGGAAAAAAATAAAAAATGGTCCAGTGAACATGGACTCTACAATGCACACGTGAGCAGCTACGAGCACGTGTTCAATAGAAGGGATATTTCACTGAAGTGGGGATGAAAAAGTGCCTGTAGCTCTTAAGGTACGCATTTTAAGGTCCCATGTTCACTGGACACCTTTTTTCGTGATTCGGTCAATACTACCACCGCTGAACGTTTTTCGGTGAATTCTGCTTCACTCTGTATTGCGTAGGAATTGTATTGGTCACAACTCAAGTCGTGAATATTGGGTGGCGGCAGAACATAAACATCACCGAGTGAGTGTAGATAGCTAGGCTTCGTCAATTATATTCCATGTTGGGGCAATCTTTTTAAAGAACTGTTTTTTAACGAACACATTCCACATAGAGGAGTAACAAGGAAAACGATAGTAAGACCTTTCATATTTGTATTTATAATGGTCTAAAAATACGCTAACATACATACAGCAGATATATCCGATTGAAAATAGCGTTATAGAACAGTCAAGAAATGTATTCTTAAATTGCTATGCAATTTACGTTACACAGAGGAAAATTTGTGACGGACGGCAGTCGAACCAGGATTTCCCGGTTTACTCGTGTGGTGGCCTTAAAAGCTTCGGCTGTCAGAGCACACTTCAGGGACAGACCCAAACTTCCACATGTCCTAGTATCTGCTTCCCATGGTGTTCGCAGAATTAAGTTATTCCCGCACAGAGACTTACTCAGTTTTCTTGTCAGATGAAGTGCATTATTGCAGTGTCTGTTTATGACAATGTCTGGAAAGTTCGATACAGTGTTCCTTCAGACGTACATACTGATTAGATTAGATGTACTTTCCATACCAGTTAATTCATGGTGGAGAGATCCTCCAGGATGTAGAACATTTCTGAAGAACAAGAAGAGACAGTATATATTTACAATGAAAACAAATGTGCTAATGTAATAGCAGTAGTTAATATCCCTAGTTCCCTCAACAAGCCTCTGCAGGATGTTGTTGAATTCATACCACATATAGTTTTTATCGCACGTTTTCGTACCCGGATAACTTTAGCTCGGCTTAATGAGTTACCCTCAAAGAATAATCCCATATGGCATTATGGAATGGAAATAAGCGCAGTATGTCAGGTTTTTCATTTTTATATCCCCTATGCCTGACAACATTCGCATTGCAAATAGACATTTGTTTAGGCGCTTCAGCAGTTCTGTGGTGTCCTGCACCCAGTTGAATTTATTATCAAGCTGCAATCCCGAAGGAAGATTTAATCGAACTTTCCAGACACTGTCAAACACAGACACTGCGCTAAGGAAATTAGAGAACAGATTAGTCCATGACAATACTTATGTGATTAGGATTAGATTTATGTACATGGTCTCCAACTTTAAGATTTTATTCATAAATGTCGGTCTTGATCGCACATTCATGAAGTACCAATTATAATCGCGAGCTCGTTTGTAGACTTTGTCTTTAATTGATTCATTTGAATAACGTGTGAAGTTCCCACATGCAGCAAACGGACCTTCTAATCATGACGACATGTAATCCAAGAGGTCGTGGATGGGTTCCTTCGAAATCTTCTTCCATGTGGTGTATATGCGAGCTCACAAAGCATCAACAGTGGCTGATGGTGGACTGTGACGAACAAAGGGCTGCCCAGTCACGTCCTAGATCTAATCGATGGGTGACTTCTCAGGCGAACATTCAAACCAGAAAAGCGATGCTATCCGGCGTTAGTGAAAGAAGACTCGCACTTTTATCGCTGCCTGTGACTGAGCACGGTCCTTCTGAAATACGGCATGTTGGAGATCTCGCAAGGAGGGCATTACTTCGGTGTCCAACATTTCTTAATGGCACGGTTGCTGTTAACAGTGCCAGAATAGGTCTGATCCGCATGTTGTATCCAATGAGGTACCGAACCACCGCGTTGGTGGTGATGGCTCAACATAGCCAAATGTCAGACTGGTAACCACAGTGGCTAACCTATACGGCGAGTGGTGTAGGTCAGGTTGAAAGCGAACTTATCCGAAAGCATTAATTTTGCCTTTCATCACGGTAGCAATGGCGTTCATGTGTTCACTCCAGTTACGAGTTGCTAATTTCTGGGAAATGGAAGCGTATGCAGTGGAATTGTGCTAGTCCAGCTCGAAACTGATGGTGTCGAACTGACGTACAACTGACCTTTCCGATCACGCTTAAAAGGGCGCTGCCTAGTCTACAATATCTCTCTCTCTCTCTCTCTCTCTCTCTCTCTCTCTCTCTCTCTCTCTCTCTCTCTCTCTCTCTCGTGTGTGTGTGTGTGTGTGTGTGTGTGTGTGTGTGTGTGTGTGTGTGTGTGTGTGTGTGTGTGTGTGTGATATTCTGGATCACTAATACCGATGAAATGAAATTCACCAAGAACACAAGTACCGACTGTGAAAGCGTTTCTGTTTGTGTGTGTTACGAATAAGGTAGAAAGCTTACGAGATATTAGAGATACAAAACAGTGTGTCCAGTTACATCCAGTTAACCGCTTACGTTCATTTTTTAACCACTTACGTTCTAATGTATGTTTGCCGTCAGAGTTATCGGCCGTCTTAGCGAACGATGAGCAGGTTGTTGACCGCGTTTTACTTTTTTTGCGTCGTACCAATATAGCGAAGGAATTTAATCTTTAGCTCGGGACCTCCGTTGCCTCTACGGGTATTTTGTGGACCTTTCTTAAATAGGAAGTCCTTCTTCTTTGCTCTCTTTCTTTCCATCGATTGGGCTTAACGTGTAATCGCTTTTAACTCCTTTTTCGTAGTAGTGTTCTAAGGTTATAACATGGGTGCACATGACCTCAGTTGTTTTTTGCGCCTTAAAACAAAACGAACATGCATCCTGTATGTGATAAATAGTTTCTGTTAATAATTAATGTTTAATTTTGATTGGACACACGGATAGAATTGTTGTTGCAATATATGGTGATTTAATGTCATTCAAAAAAATGTTAAAGTGTGTGTCAAATCTCATGAGGCTTAACTGCTAAGGTCATCAGTCCCTAAGCTTACACACTACTTAACCTAAATTATCCTAAGGACACACACACACACACACACACACACACACACACACACACACACACACACACACACACACACACACACACACACACACACACACCCATGCCCGAGGGAGGACTCGAACCTCCGCCGGGATCAGCCGCGAAGTCCATGACTGCAGCACCCCAGACCGCTCGGTTAATCCCATGCGGCTTTAATGTCATTCCCTACTTGATTTAAAAAATCTGCTGACACTATCCAAATCCACGTTTTATTAAAGAGAATTTCTAGCAATGCCATCCGTAGCTCGTGGTCTAGTGGTTAGCGTTGCTGCATCTTGATCACGGGGCCCGGATTCGATTCCAGGCCGGGTCGGGGGATTTTCTCCGTCCGGAAACTGGGTGTTTGCTTCCTCGTCATTATTTCATGATCATTGGGGAAAATGGCGAGACTGGACTGTGAAAGACTGCGAATTTGTACGGACGCTGACGCTGATAACCCCGTCGTTGAGCGCCCCTTTAATCAAACAACATCGAGTATCCCCAACCACTGCAATAAAGAATTCATCATCATCGCCGGCCGATGTGGCCGAGCGGCTCTAGGCGCTTCAGTCTTGAATCGTGCGATCGCTACGGTCGCAGGTTCGTATCCTGCCTCAGGCATGGATGTGTGTGATGTCCTTTAGTTAGGTTTAAGTAGTTCTAAGTTCTAGGGGACTGATTACCTCTACAGTACTACACATCGCTCCGCTACGCTAATCTGTTTTCGTTCTTTCCATTATCCGATGTGATACGGTAGTTCCCGCGGTAGTGGTAATGGAGAGTGCGATGAATCGGTTTAAGTTTAGTAAACCACGGTAGCTTAGCGGAGCGGTGTGGAGCGCTGCCCCTATCAGCGAGAGTGAAATCGACAAGCGCAACTGCTGCGCGTGCGGCGAGGTACGTCATATAGCGACGTCACATGTTCAAAATTTGTCATCCACTGTTGGGGTATTGCCCGATATTTGCGGACCCCTGTCTCTGATATTCATTGACTTGTCTTAGCGTCATCTACATCACTTCGGGGTTTTTTAAGTGGTAATAACAATCGCCCATTATGTACCATAAGCAAGACTTCAGTCTCTTCTCAGTACAGTCAAGATTTTCTTGCGTGTCATGCCTGTGAAATTGTGTAGTGAGTACCTCTTAGTGTGATATTCCGTCGTAGTAATTGATTACACGACTTCTTGTTCAGTAGTTCGGAAAAGAACCTCAGTGGCTTTATGATAAGAAACAAGAGACGAAATTAATGTTGTTTAGCCCTTGAAGGCAGCAGGTAACCCCAGGTGTCCTCTGCTACTTCTTATAGCTTCTTTTTGCTTGGAGGAAATGGAATAGGTAAGGTACAGATTGTCTTTAGCGATTTATGATTATGCATTGTCAGTAGGATTCAAAACACTGTTCAGAAATGCACTGTCCATAAAACTAGTTTTTCTTTCATCACATGTGAATAATTCTTGAACCATTAAGTACCTGTCAACAGAAGGACATTCTGTTAATAGCGTAATGTACTGTCTGGGTAGAAATTTCACTTACTTGTACTTACATTCCACCGTTCATTTGGTCTCTGATGGTAAAATGTGCACTGTATGCTACCCCACCAAGGGCATGAAACAAACACAGTTACAGTACGTTACCACATTCTCCTTGTTGAGTCGGTTTTCTGTTTGTGTAATTTCCTCCATGTACATTTTTCGGAGCAGATTATGCAGCTTCAAGATCTTATTCCCTCTCCCCCCCCCCCCCCCCCCCCCCCGACCCTTTCGGATAGTTTGCGTCTTATTATTGTACCTAAAAAATGTAACTCAGCGATCAGGCCCAGGGTATCATACGATACTAATAGTCAGCTGTGTCATCGTCTGCCGTTGGCGTCGTTTGGATGCGGCTGGGAGGGACATGAGGTCAGCATACCGCTCACACTGCCGTCGTCAGCTTTTCAGACCTTGGAGGCACTACTTCTTATTCGAGTAGCTTCTCAACTGGCTACACGAAGCTGAGAGCGCCTTTCAATCCTTCCGAGGAAAAAAAAAAAATCCATTGCAGTACCAAGAATTAAACCCGGGTGCTTCGCATGGCAATCAGATGCACTGACCCTGAGCTGGGGATACGGACTGTTATTGTGGAGCCTACGATCTTTCCTTCCTCGCAGCTTTCGAGACTCTCTGTACTGCACTGTTTTAGAGGTACCTAAAATAGTGCAACTGGCTTTAGTTGCGTGGTGCTCCTGAAAGGAGTAAGTTGAATCTACATAAGTCGGGCACTAGTGAGACACCGTTCACGATGCCGCTCCTGAAATGAGGAAACCGTTTTTTTTACCATGCTATCGATAATACCGGGACAAAAGCCAGAAGCCTTTGCCATTCACAGGACTTTACGCAATCACTCCAGTTCCTTTACAGCTTCTTCTACTGTCCGCATATTAGTTGTTCTCCTGGGGAAAGTACAGTATGTCCAAACGTAAGTTCTCGAAAACGAAATGTTATGTACGTTATATATCGTAGGGTTATGTGATCGGTATGGTGTGACTATGCGGACAAAAATTACTGTGATTGTTAGGTGTGAAGGCTACATGACAATTGAGAAACTTGTGACAGTCATCTGTGATATAGAACGATACTAATTGATTATACTCTTTCTGGACACAAGTATAAAACACTATTACTATACTATTTATATGTTCAACAGAAATTGCCGATTGCCAATGTGATGTCCACCATCTTGTCTCTCTCACATGTAGAGGTACTCAGGCGAGCGCTTAAGAGATTGTTTTGACATTTATTTACTAACTGCAAATGGATCATAAATTATTTTGCCAATTACTTTTCAATACTCTACATTTACATTCATACTCCGCAAGCTACCCAACGGTGTGTGGCGGAGGGCACTTTACGTGTCACTGTCATTACCTCCCTTTTCTGTTCCAGTCGCGTATGGTTCGCGGGAAGAACGACTGTCTGAAAGCCTCCGTGCGCGCTCTAATCTCTCTAATTTTACATTCGTGATCTCCACGGGAGGTATAAGTAGGGGGAAGCAGTATATTCGATACCTCATCCAGAAACGCACCCTCTTGAAACCTGGCGAGGAAGCTACACCGCGATGCAGAGCGCCTCTCTTGCAGAGTCTGCCACTTGAGTTTGCTAAACATCTCCGTAACGCTATTACGGTTACCAAATAACCCTGTGACGAAACGCGCCGCTCTTCTTTGGATCTTCTCTGTCTCCTCCGTCAACCCAATCTGGTACGGATCCCACACTGATGAGCAATACTCAAGTATAGGTCGAACGAGTGTTTTGTAAGCCACCTCCTTTGTTGACGGACTACATTTTCTAAGGACTCTCCCAATGTATCTCAACCTGGTACCCGCCTTACCAACAATTAATTTTATATGACCATTCCATTTCAAATCGTTCCGCACGCATACTCCCAGATATTTAACAGAAGTAACTACTACCAGTGTTCGTTCCGCTATCATATAATCATACAATAAAGAATCCTTATTCCTATGTATTCGCAAAACATTTGTCTATGTTAAGGGTCAGTTGCCACTCCCTACACCAAGTGCCTATCCGCTGCAGATCTTCCTGCATTTCGCTACAATTTTCTAATGCTGCAACTTCTCTGTATACTACAGCATCATCCGCGAAGCCGCATGGAACTTCCGACACTATCTACTAGGTCATTTATATATATTGTGAAAAGCAATGGTCCCATAACACTCCCATATGGTACGCCAGAGGTTACTTTAACGTCTGTAGACGTCTCTCCATTGATAACATGCTGTGTTCTGTTTGCTAAAAACTCTTCAATCCAGCCACACAGCTGGTCTGATACTCCGTAGGCTCTTACTTTATCAGGCGACAGTGCGGAACTGAATCGAACGCCTTCGGGAAGTCTAGGAAAATAGCATCTACCTGGGAGCCTGTATCTAATAATTTCTGGGTCTCATGAACAAATAAAGCGAGCTGGGTCTCACACGATCGCTGTTTCCATGATACTCGAGCAAAAAACATGTTCTAAAATTCTACAATAGATCGACGTCAGAGATATAGGTCTATAGTTTTGCGCATCTGCTCGACGACCCTTTTTGAAGACTGGAACTACCTGTACTCTTTTCCAATCATTTGGAACCTTCCGTTCCTCTAGAGACTTGAGGTACACGGCTCTTAGAAGGGGGCAAGTTCTTTCGCGTACTCTGTGTAGAATCGAATTGGTATTCCGTCAGGTCCAGTGGACTTTCCTTTGTTGAGTGATTTCAGTTGCTTTTCTATTCCTTGGACACTTATTTCGATGTCAGCCGTTTTTTCGTTTGTGCGAGGATTTAGAGAAGGAACTGCAGTGCGGTCTTCCTCTGTGAAACAGCTTTGGAAAAAAGGTGTTTAGTATTTCAGCTTTACGCGTGTCATCCTCTGTTTCAAAGCCATCATCATCCCGGAGTGTCTGGATATGCTGTTTCGAGCCACTTGCTGATTTAACGTAAGACCAGAACTTACTAGGTTTTTCTGTCAAGTCGGTACATAGAATTTTACTTTCAAATTCACTGAACGCTTCACGCCTAGCCCTCCTTACGCTAACTTTGACATCGTTTAGGTTCTGTTTCTCTGAGAGGTTTTGGCTGCGTTTAAACTTTGAGTGAAGCTCTCTTTGCTTCCGCAGTAGTTTCCTAACTTTGTTGTTGAACCACGGTGGGTTTTTCCCCTCCCTCACAGTTTTACTCGGCACGTACCTGTCTAAAACGCATTTTACAATTGCCTTGAACTTTTTCCATAAACACTCAAAATTGTCAGTGTCAGAACAGAAATTTTCGTTTTGATCTGTTAGGTAGTCTGAAATCTGTCTTCTATTACTCATGCTAAACAGATAAACCTTCCTCCCTTTTTTTATATTCCTATTAACTTCCATATTCAGGGATGCTGCAACGGCCTTATGATCACTGATTCCCTGTTCTGCAATTACAGAGTCGAAAAATTCGGGTCTGTTTGTTATCAGTAGGTCCGAGATGTTATCTCCACGAGTCGGTTCTCTGTTTAATTGCTCGAGGTAATATTCGGATAGTACACTCAGTATAATGTCACTCGATGCTATGTCCATACCACCCGTCCTAAACATCTGAGTATCCCAGTCTATATCTGGTAAATTGAAATCTCCACCTAAGACTATAATATGCTGAGAAAATTTATGTGGAATGTATTCCAAATTTTCTCGTAGCTGTTCTGCCACTAATGCTGCTGAGTCGGGAGGTCGGTAAAAGGAGCCAATTATTAACCTAGCTCGGTTGTTGAGTGTAACCTCCACCCATAATAATTCACAGGAACTACCCACTTCTACTTCGCTACAGGATAATCTACTACTAACAGCGACAAACATGCCACCACCGGTTGCATGCAATCTATCCTTTCTAAACACCGTCTGTGCCTTTGTAAAAATTTCGGCTGAATTTAACTCTGGCTTCAGCCACCTTTCTGTACCTATAAAGATTTCAGCTTCGGTGCTTTCTATCAGCGCTCGAAGTTCCGGTACTTTACCAATGCAGCTTCGACAGTTTACAATTACAATACCGATTGCTGCGTGGTCCCCGCATGTCCTGACTTGGCCCCGAACACTTTGAGGCTGTTGCCCTTTCTGTACTTGCCCGAGGCCATCTAACCTAAAAAACCGCCCAGTCCACTCCACACAGCCCCTGCTACCCGTGTAGCCGCTTGCTGCGTGTAGTGGACTCCTGGCCTATCCAGCGGAACCCGAAACCCCACCACCCTATGGCGCAAGTCGAGGAATCTGCAGCCCACACGGTCGCAGAACCGTCTCAGCCTCTGATTCAGACTCTCCACTCGGCTCTGTACCAAAGGTCCGCAGTCAGTCCTGTCGACGATGCTGCAGATGGTGAGCTCTGCTTTCATTCCGCTAGCGAGACTGGCAGTCTTCACCAAATCAGATAGCCGCCGGAAGCGAGAGAGGATTTTCTCCGATCCATAGCGACACACATCATTGGTGCCGACATGAGCGACCACCTGCAGATGGGTGCACCCTGTACGCTTCATTGCAACTGGAAGGACCCTTTCCACATCTGGAATGACTCCCCCCGGTATGCACACGGAGTGCACATTGGTTTTCTTCCCCTCTCTTGCTGCCATATCCCTAAGGGGCCTATCGTAGGAATTCGTATTCTTGCTACTCTCACAGTTACTGAAGACTCATTTTGAGTAAGAATTCAGTTGACTGTTTTTTACGCTACTGAATCTTGGTTGCACAGTTAAGCTTAGATTCTTCATCGTACTAGGCAGCTCTGCTGATAAATTTACTTCTGGCATTTAAATATGTTACCATTACTATACGAACTAATTTATCATGCAGTATTGGTGTTTCTACAGACATTACCAGCGGTACTTAATAAATAATTTCCGAACAGAATGTTGACTCCCTTACAGCTATGCAGTGGAGAAACTATATGAGTAGTTTCTCTTAATATCCTGTGCCGCATGGGTTACCAGACAGTGAATACGTTTTGCAATTTGAATCTCCTAAAAACCAGCATCATTCATTGAACTCTACGCTCAGAACTTTGTAATTCATTAGTCGGTGGGGTTTTTTTGTTATCGTATAGTTCTGTGTTGTCGATAAATTATCTGTCCAACAGAAAAAATTGTGTGGTAAACACTAAGTGTTCCCATCGAAGTTTGAAGGTTTTCTTGTGTCACATTACTGCCGGCCGCGGTGGTCTCGCGGTTCTAGGCGCGCAGTCCGGAACCGTGCGACTGCTACGGTCGCAGGTTGGAATCCTGCCTCGGTCATGGATGTGTGTGATGTCCTTAGGTTAGTTAGGTTCAAGTAGTTCTAATTTCTAGGGGACTGATGACCACACCAGTTGAGTCCCATAGTGCTCAGAGCCATTTGAACCATTTGTCACACTACTTCCTCTGTGTACCCCAGTTCATCGCAATAGTTTGGAACTCTTTCCCGTAATGTGCAAGTTACTTGTATACTGTGTTTTTTCGCATTTTGTCAATTTTCAAACTCTGTTGTTTATAAAGTTTGTAGTAATCATTCTGCAAATTATGAACTAACTTGTCCCGTGACCAAGCAGCGGTAGCTGATATGATTCCACGAAACCTGATAAATAAATAAACACACGTCCAATAACTCCCTCCCCCACACTAGGACTTCTTCAGCCTTTTCAGAATTCATCACTGTAACTTACGGGCGCATGTGGTGAATGTTGCATAGACTGTACTGTAACGTACTGTAAATGCAAAGATTATGAAACTAATATGAAATAAATCATTTCTGAAGTCAGATATGCCTTTGTGCTACCTGTCTCCCTTTCAGTGTTTTCCCTGACTCACCCTCGTGATACCTACAGAATGAGATGGCGGAGTGGTTACAATGCAGGACTCCTGTTCTGTAGGAGAGGGACTCAAATCCTGCTCCGACTATCCTGCTTTCGATTTACCATGGCTTTCTCATATAACTTACTGGTGAATGCCGGGATACTTCATTCAAAAAATGCTGTTGTCGATGTCTCCCCCAGTCCTTGCCCTATCTAAAGATGGGCTCGGCCTGTAATTATCATGGCGTCGACGGATTTTAAACCCTGAACTCTTCTGCATTGAGGTGACAAAAGTCATGGGATAGCAATACCCACGTACACAGATCGCGGTAGTATCGTGTACACAAGGTATAGAAGGGCAGTGCATTGACGGAGCTGTCATTAGTACTCAGGTGATTCATGTGCAAAGGTTTACGATATGATTTGTGGCCGCACGACAGGAATTAATAGATTTTGAACGCCGAGTCGTTCAAAATGTATAAATGTGTGTGAAATCTTAAGGGGCTTAACTGCTAAGGTCATCAGTCCCTAAGCTTACACACTACTTAACCTAAATTATCCACACACACACACACACACACACACACACACACACACACACACGAGGGAGGACTCAAACCTCCGCCAGGACCAGCCGCACAGTCCACGACTGCAGCGCCTTAGATCGCTCGGCTAATCCCACGCGCCGAACGCCGAGTGGTAGTTAGAGCTAGACGCGGGACATTCCATTTCGGACATCATTAGGGAATTTGCTATTACAAGATCCATAGCGTCAAGATTGTTCCAAGAATACCAAATTTCGGTCACTGCCTCTCACCACCGACAACGCAGTGGCCTACGGCCTTCACTCGACGACCAAGAGCAGGGGCATTTCCGTAGGGTTGTCACTGCTGACAGACAAGCAACACTGCGTGAGATAACCGCAGAAATCAATGTGGGGCGTACGACGAACATATCCGTTAGGACAGTGAGCCAAATTTGACGTTAATGGTCTGTGGCAGCAGAAACCGCCCGCAGCGCCACTCGTCGGTTCGTGACGATATCGGCTGGATCCTACACGAGGGGAAAACCATGGTCTGGTCAGACGAGTCCGGATTTCAGTTGCTAAGTGCTGATGGTAGGGTTCGAGTGTGGCGCAGACCTCACGACGTCGTGTTCCCAAGTTGTCAGCAAGGTACTGTGCAAGCTAGTGGTGGCTCCGTAATGGTGTGTGCTGTGTTTACGTGGAATGGTTTGGATTGGGTCCTCTGGTCCAACTAAGCCGATCATTGACTGGAAATAGTTACGTTCCTCTACTTGGAAACAATTTGCCTCCGTCCATTTTTGTGGATGACAGTGCGCCCTGTCATCAGGCCACTATTGTTCGCGATTAGCTTAAAGAACATTCTTTATTTTTCGAGCGAATGGTCTGGCCATCTAGACAGCAAGACATGAATCGCATTGAACTTTTATGGGACATAATCGAGAGGTCACTTCGTGCACAAAATCCTGCACCGGGAACGCTTTCGCAGTTATGGACGGCTGTGCAGGCAGCATAGCTCACTATTTCTGCAGCGGACTTCCAACGACTTGTTGAATCGATGCCACGCCGAGTTGCGACTCTACACTGCACAAAAGGAATTCCGACACGATTCTAGGAAGTACCCTAAGACTTTTCTCACGTCGGTGTATGCCTTTCCTTAAGTTCTTTATCGTTGGCGGTGTCGAGTAGCATCTGAGGAGATTTCAAACATCGTATTGCCATGTACGACTACATGATGAATCTGCGTTGCATAATCTAAAGTACAGGATTATTTCTAAGTACCTTATGGGTTTCAGACGAAGACTGCACGAAAACTTAAGGACTTCACAGAAAACACTCTCATTAGTGGTCAGAGCATTTCTCAAAGATTTTAACTCTCGTCGCAGCTACTTAATATGGACACCATTAGTGGCGCGATAAACGTCAGTACATGCGTGCAATTCATTGAAGTCGCTGACACGAATTGTCCATAAGGTGCAGCCAGCCTTGCAAATCCGCTCAGTGGGTTGCCTGTCGGTAGGCGCGGACTAATTCGATGAAATAGTACGGAGCGGATGATTGTCTAAATGTTGTGGTTGGTTGTTGTTTGGGGAAGGAGACCAGACAGCGAGGTCATCGGTCTCATCGGATTAGGGATGGACGGGGAAGGAAGTCGGCCGTGCCCTTTGAAAGGAACCATCCCGGCATTTGCCTGGAGCGATTTTATGGAAAGAACAGAAAACCTAAATCAGGATGGTCGGACGCGGGATTGAACCGTCGTCCTCTTGAATGCGAGTCCAGTGTCTAACCACAGCGCCACCTCGCTCGGTGTCTAAATGTTGTGATTCGCGGCCACTCCGAAAATAGTAGTGTATAGCCCCATTAGGAAAAACAGTCGGTATCGTAACTCAGCGACTGTTACGATAAAAATTACCGGAGAACCTAAGGAAATTCGACATATTGTCCGCTATAACTAGACGAAAACCGCTCATTCTTGATATACTGTATTTGGGGTGGCCTATGTTAGCCTGTATATTAATGTAGTCGAGAGCACTATCAAAACTTAGAGCGTTGTTTGGTGGGAAATACTTATATAGTTCCTGTTTTTGTGTGCGTTCGTTTGTTTAGCGACCGACAGTCACACTCGCTAGACAAGCCTGCAGGGCGGAACCGTATTTGATCACAAACGGCACCTGTGCAGTATCTTCAGTAAGTTGTAACTGTCAGTTTTGGTCAGACCAGTGCCCTATGCAGGTGAGAGTGCATTATGTCGGAGCTAGGTGTGGCGAAAATTGTTGCTAAAGACGACGGTTCAACTCTGCATCCGGCCATTCAGATTTTGATTTTTCGCGATTTCCCTAAATAGCTTCAGGGAAATTCCGGGATGGTTTGTTTCAAAGGGCACGGTTGATTTCCTTATCCACCCTTGAAGCATTTCTAACGTATACTCCGTGTCGACTGGAGGTTAAACCATAGTGTGGAGCTTAAACCCTAATGTTCTTTCTTTCTTTCTTTCTTTCTTTCTTTCTTTCTTTCTTCCGTATGGGTGGCACTTCCGTAAGCAAGTTAGCTGAAGTGTTTGATGTTCAAAGGGCTAAGCAAGATAGATGAGGTGTTTGATGTATTGAAGAGGCACCGTATTGAAGATTTGTAACACATACAGGGTAAGCGAAAAAAAATCATTCAATTTAAATTACAACGTGAACGAAAGTGTGTGTTCAGTGATCGATACGGACTGTTATTGAAAGGGATTGAAACGAAAACTAAGAGGAAGGTAGCTGCAATGGTCACTGCAGGACTGAATGTCGCACTCGCGAACCCTGTCAGCACCAAAACATGACGGCGCTCCATACGTGGGGAACTGCAGGGTCAGCTCAAATTCCAAAACCACAAATGAGTGAAGTAAATACTCATAATATGAAAAAGTGGTACCTAAGCCTTAATACCTAGACTAAAGAACAATGGAAGACAGTCACTTGGCCGAATGAGTCTTGTTTCACGCTATTTCCAACTTCTGGCCAAGTTTACGACCCGAGAGTGGGGGTTCTGTGATGATTTGAGCAACCAGATCGTGATATTCCACGTGCCCCAAGGCTACTCTGCAAGATAGCATTCCTGCCAAGGATTGTATGGTCACTTTGGCTGATAAAGACCATCCAATGGTCCAATGTTTGTTCCCCAGACGTGATGCTCTGTTCCAAAACGGCAGGGTCCCTGTTCACACACCTCGCATCGTCCAGGACTGATTTTGGAGCATAAGAATGAAACGTCGCACCTCGCCTGGCCATCAGTTATCACTATTATTTAGAATTTGTTGCCTACTTTAGAGATAGAGATGCGCAATAGCTATCCATCTCTTGGCACTATTTTCCAGGAAGAATGGCATGACATTCACTTGAAAACCATACAGGACCTGAATTTATCCATTCCGAGACTACTGGCAGCTCTTCTGAAAGCCAACGGTTTTTAATATACCGTATTAGACATGGTAATATGGTACGTTTTTTTAAGTTTCCATATTTTTGTCTATCCCCTGGATATTTATTATGAAATATTGTAGCCAGTAATTTCCAGTTGTGAACGACTATTTGCCGAGCGGTCCGAGGCGTTGCAGTCATGGACTGTGCGGCTGGTCCCGGCGGAGATTCGAGTTCTCCCTCGGGCATGGATGTGGGTTTGTCCTTAGGATAATTTAGGTTAAGTAGTGTGTAAGCTTAGGGACTGATGACCTTTGCAGTTACGTCCCATAAGACTTAACACACATTTGAACATTTTTTTTGAACGACTATCTACGTTATTTACAAGAGGACAGGTAGCCATTTTTTGTACTGTTATCGCTGTTCAAAACCCTGATCCAGCCTGTTGTTCTATATGACTGAGACATGGAGTATCCGATAACAGGACTTCCATAAGCCCCTTGTTTTAAAGAGAAAAGTGCTTCGGAAGATCTTCGGTGCGGTTCTGGATGCAGATACAGGGGAATGGAGGATCAGATACAATCAAGAGCTTGAGGAACTATACCAGCAGCCCAACATAGCAGGAACTGTCAAAGCCAAACGAATGCAGTGGCCCCGGTGGAGGATCACAGATGGCCTCGAAGCTCCTGGATTTCACACCTACGGGAAAGCGACCGCCAGGGAGACCCAAGAAGCGTTCGAGTGATGGACTCCATGAAGATTTAAACCAAGTGTCAATAGATGTGGACGGATGGCGGATAGCAGCAATGGACAGAATACAGTGGAGGAGGAAACTTATAGATGCGTGCGGTCACGTCGTCGTCGTCGTAGTAGTAGTAGTAGTAGTAGTAGTATCGCTTTCTTTTGTGATCGCAAATTTTTAATGCATCGCCAGTATCAAGTATTGTTCCTGGAAAAAGTTTCATTTATTTGTTGACACATTCAGCTCTAGAACTTGGTATTTCTAATGCTCAATTCTGAAGATGCATTGTGTTCACTACACACAAAATAATTCGGGAAAACGTCACAGGAAAGTGGAGAATGGTATTAGCTTTAAACAGTGAATCGTTCCATTACAACAATCTTTCTCAGCTTTTAACGAAGTGAATTACTAGCCAGTACCTCCAACAAAGTTAAGCACCGAACAACACTTCATATTTCAGAAAATAACTATTTTTAAAGTAAAGGAAGACAGATAATAATGGATGTACATAAATATAGATCCGGTTTCAAATGGTTGAAATAGCGATAAGCACTATGGGACTTAACATCTGAGGTCGTCAGTCCCCCCAGACTTACAACTGCTTAAACCTAACTAACTAAGACAGATAATAGTGGATGTACATAAATATAGATCCGGTTTCAAATGGTTGAAATAGCGATAAGCACTATGGGACTTAACATCTGAGGTCGTCAGTCCCCCCAGACTTACAACTGCTTAAACCTAACTAACCTAAGGACATCACACACATCCATGACCGAGGCAGGATTCGAACCTGCGACCGTAGCAGCAGCGCGGCTGTGGACTGAAGCGACTAGAACCGCTCTTCCACAGCGGCCGGCGATCCAGTTTAAAAACGTTGTAGAAAGAGAACGGCTATTCAGAATAACGTCAAATTTGAACAGCATGTTATTCACGAAGGGCAAACGTCATGGAACAAAACCAAAAACTAAATTTGTACCTATAGATGGCGCTCTAAGAATCTTACCTTCAGTGGGATCGGGTACAGATGATAGATCAATCGCAATACGACGTCTATGGTTTGAGTGGCACATTATACCATGCATACTATTCAGTGTACACTACTGCACGAGTTCGGCAGTCCACAGTTCTGACACTGTAACTAGGTGAGCCCATCCACAATGGCGAGATCGTAACATACCGGCAGGGAAAAATCGGTTTGTAATTGTCCTGAGGCCAAAAACTACATAAAAAACAAAATGACATTGGTTCCTAATTGTGGTGAGACTGGTACAAGATATATATTAAATGCTGTACACTGTATTCTGCCAAAAGTTGAAATGCAGAAACAGCAGGTGTCTCTCGAGGGTCACTTTCAGAACGCGTTGCGCAGAGCGTGTCTTCAATTCAGCTACATTGATAATTGGAGCACTGATCACAACATAATTCAGATAAACTCACGGCCAGAACTCACATGGATTTACAATGTGCGGAGGAGTGCCATCTTGCATAAAAATGATCCTAGCCTCACATCCATGCCGTTGAAGGGTTGGAATGACATCGATGCATAAAAAACTCTCATAACATTTACCAGTGTCGGCACAGGTAACAAGACCTGGAGGACTCGCCTCCTCGAAAAAATACGGCACTACGATAAACGATGCTGTCAATGTGCACCGCACAGTCACCTTTGCACAATGAAATGGTATCAGTTGACGTGTGTGCGGATTTTGCGTTGCCCATATCCTGCAGTTCTGCATACTGACATGTTCGTGGAAATGAAAATGGTCTTCATCTGTCCACAGAGTGGTTCCATGGCCGTTCATTGCCCACTTCTATGCGAGCCAGAAATTCCAGGGCTAACGTTTTGTCTTGCTAGCAGGTCAGCAGGAAGCAACTTCGGAATGTGATTTTATATGGATAACAATTCAGATTTTTTCTTAAGAGGACATTGTACGTGAAATTGGTTGAAATTTGACATTGTCTGCTTTCTACTCCTTAACTTGTTTTGAACTTCCCTGAACATTTTGGTATATAATACATTAATATCAGACAATTGTGAGAACTTCAAATAATATGTTGAATGTTGACGTGTGACTCAAATTTCGCGGCTACGCATTTACTGCCACAATTGAGCACTCGTATCTTGGGAACGATACAGTCTAGAAAGTTGTAGTTTGATTTGTTTTGTGCTTACTGCTACGTCTCAGAAGTTGGCATTACGAATAAACAAATCAGTGCTTTGTTACTGATACTAGTTTTCGTTGAAAGTAGTGTGATTATCGGATAGTTTTGTAGTAAGCTAGCTTCTATTGCTTTTTATACGTAAATAAAATGAGTAAGCTTTAAAGTAACTTCAAGAAACGCAAATTTGCGGATAACAGATATGTGAGACCTGCATTTTCTTCTTAAGTAATTGAAAACACGTGTGCTTGCAGTGAAGGAAACCACGATAATGTTTCTGAAGTGACCACGCCCCCCTAGTGCATCGAAAAGGAAAGTAACTTTAGAAACGGACGACAGTGGTAAAAGTAATTATATTAAGGACAACGTCATACTGATCTGTAAATCCTTGCACAAGTTCTTTCTGAAACTCTCCCTTCCTGTCTTTGTGGTGGTGAAGTTAAAGTTTATGAGGATACTGGAGCTAGAATGTGTGTTGTGTCTAAATTAATTCTTAAATGTCAGAAGTGCAAAAACGAAGAAGCATTTCATACTTCATCAAAGTGTTCAGGCAATGAATTGTATGAAACTAATGTGAGACTGTTCTATGGCGTTAGATGCATTGATACAGGTGCAAGGGCTGGTAATGTTCTCTGCACTGTGTTGACTTCGCCAAAACCATCTTCTAGGTATGCGAAATATGTAACAGCAATTTTGCATTCTGTAAATGCTGTGGCAGAAGATTCAATGGTTGCTGCTACATCAGAAGCTGTTGAACAATATGAGGGTGACACAGACATCAGCATCGCTGTGGATGGATCCTGGCAAAAGCGTGGGTTTAGTTCTAAAACTGGTTTTACATCTGCAATTAGTATTAACAGTGGAAAAGTTTTGGATTTAGTAAGTACTACCAGAACAACAGATTACTTCATAAGCAGCAGTGTATAAAAAATTACGATGACACAAGTGGAGGAATGGAGGTAAAAGGAGCAGTTAACATTTCCCACTGTTCGCAGGAGGAGAGTGGTGTCACATATGTGAATTACTTAGATGATGGAAACAGCAAGGCTTTCATTGCAGTACAAAACAGTAAGCCATATGATGTTTCTATAAAAATAACTTGAGTGTGTAGGACATGTCAAGAAAAGGATGGGGACAAGTTTGCGTAAATTAAAAACCAAGCTGGGTAACACAAAACTGTCTGATGGTGAGACAATAAAATGTGCTGGATGACTAATGGACAAAGTAATTGATGAATTACAGGAATATTATGGGAAGGCCATTAGAGAGAACTGTGGAAATTTAGAGATGATAAAAAGAGCTGTGTGGAGCACTTTCTTTCTTTCTTCACCGATGGAAAGCCATGTCATGCTTGGTGTCCACCTCCACCAAACATTCAGTGTAAATAAAGGCAAGCTGAATTTTGTGGCACCCTGCATGAATTTGCACATAAGCATTCTCTTACTTTGGCAGTAATGGAGGCAATCAAACATATTTAAAGAGATTTGGCAAATCCTGAGCTACTAAAGAAGTGTTTACATGGGAAGACCTAGAATGTAAATGAGTCCTTCAATAATGTTGTGTGGTGCCGTGTGCCTAAAATGTATTTGTTGGCCTTATACCTCTAAAGTTAGTTGTGTCTGATGCTGTAAGAACTTTTAATGGTGGGAACTGTGAAATACTGTTCTGGAGAAGTTAGGGGTAAGATTTGGACAGAACATAGCTAAAGGACTGCGGGAACTGGATGAGTTTCGTGTACTTGAAGCAGAGTTAGCTGCTCAGAAAATGACAAAAGAAGCAAGAAAGAAAAGTAGGCGGCAAGCACTGGGCTGTTGTGACACTGAAGAAGACGCAGACTATGGGCCAGGGCAGTTCTAGTACATAAATGACGCAGAAATGTAAGTCTGTGTAAGAATTTGTAATGAAATAAAGTTTTAAACATGAATATCTCTCAACTACATTTTTTGCAATTACTGACGCGTTTTCTAAAAAAGTGCTGATGGTAGAGACAAGACATTTTCACAGCATGTCAAGCGTGAGATTTAACACACATGGAACTAGAATAATTGAAAAATTTTAAGTTTTGTTTTTATGTTCATTTACTTACAAAATTCTGTCAAAATTGTCTGGGGAAAAAAGGTACCCTGTCCCAGATACAATTTTAGCAATAATTCTAGTTCAGTGTATCTAGAAAGGTGCATTCAATAATTATGGAAAATTGTAAGGTAGTGTCTTAGAAAGTTTCCAAGATAATGCGTCACAAAATTCTATAATTTAACATTGGCGACATAGGACATAGTGTCCCCTTAAGTATGCGCCATGTTGGTAGGCGTGTCCAACGTTCGGGCAGTTCCCTGTGCACTGTGTGTTCGCACACCTCCAATGCTTTGGCCACATCTTCAACAACCGTGCATCAGTAATATGCCGTTCAAATCTGACGTCACTCTGAGAAGTGGTTCTCTTTCTACAGATTTGAAACGGGAACTTTTATTATGGATACCCTGTACTCACCAAACTCTGGAAAAAATAAAACCTGTGTGTTTTGCAGGTCTTTCATTGAACCAAGAAATAATTAGCCAATTAGACAGTTGCTACTGCAGATTTATAACAATATTTTTTGTATTTTTTAATCTGCTTTCACACGTTTCGTGAACTGAATTAAATGTCCTTCATGATTTTCCGCCGGCCGCGGTGGTCTCGCGGTTAAGGCGCTCAGTCCGGAACCGCGTGACTGCTACGGTCGCAGGTTCGAATCCTGCCTCGGGCATTGATGTGTGTGATGTCCTTAGGTTAGTTAGGTTTAAGTAGTTCTAAGTTATAGGGGACTGATGACCGCAGATGTTAAGTCCCATAGTGCTCAGAGCCATTTGAACCATGATTTTCCGATAATAGTGGATACTCGCTGCCAACTAAAAGTTGCAATGTTCAATGTATGTTTCAAATATGCTATCTTTTCAGCACTTAAAAAGTTGCGCATTGACTCGAAATTCATTTTCTGTAAATGATCGCTGAGAATGGTCTGAGAACGCAGGAATTTTCTTGATGATTTTCCAAGCCAGAGAAGTAGATGCTAGTAGAATTCATTACCCATGAGGAAAACAGATCTCCACGACTGTGTGTGCAGTAAATTGAATAGACGAACGGGAAAATAAAGATGACATGTGATGAAGGATTTTGTAAACGAAGTAGATGTTTAATTTGTCTGTAACGCTAAGTATATAGTCAATGTGTCGTACCAGTTCTGAGTTACGGGCATGAGACATCGACTTTTAATGTGAAAACTATTCCAGAACTGATAGTTCTGCAGCGAAGAATGGAGACATGAATGTTGTGTGTTACTAGCAGACACACAAACGAATCAGTGAACTGGCTGGAATATAAGGCGTAACTAAGATTAATGAAAGTGACAATGAAGTGGAAATAGGTTAGGCGAATGGCTGGTATATGCACACTGAAATCGTTTGCTGAACTGAAAGAGATAATGTAGGATCGGTGCAGGACATTAGGAAAAGTGCTGGAGTAGAGACGATGCCTAGAGCTGAAGACCACGGTGCATTGAAAAATCAGGAGGGGGCCTTTGTCTTATTTGATTATTATTATTATTATTATTATTATTATTATTATTATTATTATTAGTTCAAATTGTTCAGAGCACTATGGGACTTAACGTCTGAGGTTATCAGTCTCCTAGAACTTAGAACTACTCAAACATAACTAACCAAAGGACATGACACACATCAATGCCCGAGGCAGGATTCGAACCTGCTACCGTAGCGGTCGCGCGGTTCCAAACTGTAGCACCTAGAACCGCACCGCCACCCCGACCGGCTATTTTATTATTAGTCAACAAATATTAAAGTTAAGTGAAATAGTGATAATATTATCACGATCATTTAGAGCCGTGACTAAACGATAATCTAACACTCAGGTGACGATAATGACCACATTGGTGTAAAGGAGCGAATAACTTGGTCATGTACTCCTTGTATCAAATTTTTAAACTAGCTGTCCACTCCGGCTTTTCACCATAGCATGAAGGAATGTGCAGCCAGACAATTTATCTGGCGTCAAGATAATGGTTGCTGCGCAAGCCCGTGACCGGATTTCTGCCTGCAGCTAGAGTGCAACTTTTCGTATTCTCCGCAGAGCTAGGAGGGAGACGGGTAGTGGTTCCCTCGCCACGGCCGCCTTTTACCCCCGGTACTCATTTTGAAAGCACACTGAGTAGACCTGGGTCTTTCCTGAAGGGACTGGAAAAAGGAAAAATACTCCCCCTCCCTACCTCAAGTTTAACCCGGGACCTCCAGGGCCATAATCTTAATGCCGTATCCTCTAAATCATCACGGTCACTACTTGTCTGGCGTAGTGGTAATAAATTATATACAATACATTCCTCGTGAATCAGTCCTAGCGAAAACTGTATCGAAATTCCTAAATCAGTTACTAAGATTAGCCTTCACATACAGATAAAAAAAAAAGCGACAAAGTACTTTCCTAAATTTAAGAGGACAGATAGTAACGAAAAGTTTTACACATAAGCTTTTGGCTGTGGCAGAAGGAACTCATAATTCTATTGCACACAATAAGCAGAATTAGAGTTTATAAATTGAAATTTTCAACTATAGCCGTCTTACTCATTTTGCGTCATCTTACCTCACCTATTCTCCACAGTGGTCTCTAGTTTTCGAACCTAGTTTGGAGTCTGATGAGAAGTGAACCAGTGCGTTCCGTGCTGTCGACGCGCCAAGCGGTGGTTGTCAGAAGACTGTCAGTGAATGTGTAGCAAAAGCTAAAAATAGCGCAATGCTTCTTCCTCAGCAAGCTCGTGCATGGTTGGCGAGTCTGGTGGCCGTTCTGCTGTGCGCTCGCTCCAGGTGAAGGCACGCGCCTAACTCCTCACTCAGTTCTTAGAAGCTGCGAGCTTGATAAAAAACCACTTGGCTTCTGTGAAGTTACTTGTAAAAAAAAAAAAACCCACCCATCACAGACATCGTCACTGCGGACAGTCCGTTTATACTGTAGCTATCCAAAAATTATGCTTCGTTTCCATGTAGCGTGGGGTGAAATGTGGGGAACGCAAGAGTCACGCATCAAGTAGGTGTGCTTTAAAGGGAAATTGTCCATCGCACTCCCCCCCCCCCCCTCCTCCCCTCCCTCTGATTTTGTGGAAAGAGGGCCCAGTGGACAGCGTGTCTAAACCTGAACACAGAGCAGAACTACGCAAAAAAAACTTTTTTTAGCTTTTCTCTGTATTCAAATTTGTGTCTGTGTCGTGGTGTATCGTCCGTTTGAAACAAAGAGGTGTAAGTTCAAATGGCTCTGAGCACTATGCGACTTCTGAGGTCAGCAGTCGCCTAGAACTTAGAACTACCTAAACCTAACTAACCTAAGGGCATCACACACATCCATGCCCGAGGCAGGATTCGAACCTGCAACCGTAGCTGTCGCTCGGCTCCAGACTGTAGCGCCTAGAACCGCACGGCCACTCCGGCCGGCCGAGGTGTAAGGAAGGGACTTAAAATGACAGTTAATTCTGCACAACTACTCTATTAGCAGCCGAAAGGAAGTAGCTCTCGAACAGGAACCGCGAACATTTAATGACACGGCGACAAGTCAACCGAATCTTCCACCGGAAAAAGACGACCGTGTGTCATACACGGCATTAGTGACAGTACGTGTGTCCTTCGCCAGCAATCTGGTACCGACGCACCTAATTTGTACGCCTGGTGGGTGAGTGAGATACGCCTCCTTGCCCGATTTAGGTGTTCATATGAATGTGATCACCCCCAAGAAAATGTTGAAAACGTAATAGTTACTCACATAAGCTGCAACAAATGAACGCAACAGTTTTACAATCGCACACTTTCTCTGTGCTCTGTCAAAACATATGTTTTTAACGTTTTTGAAGTTGTAAGTTTTGACTCTTGATTTCCTTTTTTGTAACGAAGCTCACACCCTTTTATTTGTTGTTTTCATTTCTGTGAGACGTAGATGTGGAATCTCGCCTTTTCTCACTGTTCATTACGTTTACTTGTGACGGCAACGTATTCTTACCACATGACTCATTTGGTAACCAGTAGCCGACCGGGGTGGCCGAGCGGTTCTATGCTCTACGGTCTGGAACCGCGCGACCACTACGGTCGCAGGTTCGAATCCTGCCTCGGGCATGGATGTGTGTAATGTCCTTAGGTTAGTTAGATTTAAGTAGTTCTAAGTTCTAGGGGACTGATGACCTCAGAAGTTAAGTCCCATAGTGCTCAGAACCATTTGAACCATTTTGAATCTGTGACCAGTGTACAGTATGACAGCTGCCAAGACTACAAAAAGAGAACAAACATTTCAATAACCGGACGGACAACTCATAATATTGTGAAAAAAAACATAAATATAAATGTCACGAGATAGTTTCGACCATGGGTCGTCTGCTTCACAGTCCAACACAGTTACCACTTAACCATTACGCCGCGGCTGTTGGTTTTCGCTCAATATTGCACTTGTTAATCTTGGACAGTTCACTATTTCTACTTTGTCCTTTTTACAGTTTAGTACACCACCTCCCTGTTCTCATGCTTGATCTGTGTTCAGCTATCCACTGGCCCGTCTTACCACTAAATGTGAGGGGGGTGCGATGGGGAGTTTCCCTTGTTACAGCTGAGATACACGAGAAAGCAACATTGCTCCTCGTTCACCCGCAGAAGCTGTTCAAAATTTAACTTCAGTCGAAAGCTTATCAAATGTGAAATCCGTTCTGAAATAAGATTTTGTTTGGCAAAAAAAAATCTCAAAACTGTTTATATTAATCACGAAATATTGCTGTAAACAGACCAGATGTGATGAGTGAAGATGTCGTTCGTCAGTTTTGTCATTCGTTTCAAAATGGGCGGGCGAATGTTCATGGTAATGCCAGAAGTGGCCGTCCGTGGTATAGTTAACAACGAGCTGGCACAGAAAATTGACTTTTTTGGACATCCGTCGCACAATACAGATGTGGCTCAAAGTGATTCCCACCTCTTGTGGCTTGGCTGACAACGCTTTGACTACAACGAAGCTCTTAAAGAGACTGTCAAGGCATGACTACCACCTCAGGCGGAAAAATTTTATGTAGAGGGAATGTGTCAACACTTTCAGATGTATGAGAAATACTTAAATATTAATGGCTTTTATGTTACAGAAATAATACTAAGGTGCAATTTACGATTTTTCTGACGTGGTTCAACAATTCTAGTATTTTGTTTATACGTTAACGTAGACTACTTTCCATAAAGCTCTTGTAGGAAACTCAGTCCTAGAAGTTATAATAAGTTTTTGTTTTGTGACTTTTTATGGTGACACTTAAACCGGACATCGATTTTCTACAAATATATATATATATATATATATATATATATATATATATATATATATATATATATTTGTAACACTTTTTCATCATCAGTTGCCGCGCGGGATTAGCTGAGCGGTCTGGGCACTGCAGTCATGGACTGTGCGGCTGGTCCCGGCGGAGGTTTTAGTCCTCCCTCGGTCATGAGTATGTGTTTGTCCTTAGGATAATTTAGGTTAAGTAGTGTGTAAGCTTAGTGACTGATGACCTTAGCAGTTAAGTCCCATAAGATTTCACACACATTTTGAACATCATCAGTTGGCAGTAACTGTGGTCGTATTTCAGTTATTTATTTACTGTTTTTATGTCTACCACTGGGCGCATTCTTCAATGCTATATCATAGCAGTTAATGAAGCATTCAACTTTAGCGATATTTTTGAAGAATTTCATGGTTTACTTTGCTCTGTCGGTCGGAAACTTAATTACCTATATTATGGTTCAAATGACTCTGAGCATTTGGGACAAAACATCTGAGGTCATCAGTCCCCTAGAACTTAGAACTACTTAAACCTATCTAACCTAAGGACGTCAGGCACATCCATGTCCGAGGCAGGATTCGAACCTGCGACCGTAGATGTCGTGCGGTTCCAGACTGAAGCGCCTAGAACCGCTCGGCCATACATCGTACATTATGTCGTTGGTGAAGATTGTAAAGTGTTCGTTGAAATCCATTAGACGTCTCTTGCCAGCTTTACGTAATTTACAATTTTTTATATCATTATAACATTAGCACTGTCATTGATGTGGCGGGGTGGGGGGGGTGGGGGGAGGGAGAGAAGAGAGAGAAGAGATCTATTACTAAATTGTAGTAGTTGTGTGCTAAGCATTGACGTGTGAAATGTAACGTTCTCGAATATCTCGCTCTGTTAGCTGTACACACAGGGCTTAACAAGTTATACAAACAATTTTATACTTCCCGCCTAGACTATTTATATATCACAATGTGTACGTGATGTCTGAGTGTATTGTAGTTGGTTTTCTATTAAAAAAGCAGTTTTGACTCTGTGCAGTCTGAATATATTAGGAATTTTGTGGGTGATTTTTGTCTCCATAGGAACGGTACTCAGGCGCAGGATTTCTGTGCTTTTGGCTTATTGTTCCCACTTTTCTTTGTGATACTCTGTTTGCAAGTGTATCAATATACTCAAAGGCTGCAGACGGCATGTTTTTTATATTTGCGACATTCCTTCCCGCGGTTATTGTTACTGTATAGTACTTCATTGGCTCTGTTAAGTAGTACTCTATATGCTACGTGTTTGTATATTGATAGGTACCAAGAGGAACTGTGTATAGCTGTGTCTGATGCGATGAGGCAGCGCTCATTTCCATTCGTCCTGAAACTTTGAGTCATTGCTGTTCATCTTCGGCGAAGTTACGTAACGTGTAGTCGACACTCTAGTTCGCCTGACAGATTTTCGGTGACCAAGTCGAGGTTTTGAGCAGGTCATTCCAGCAACACCCAGTTCATTATTCAAATAAGATTCCTGGACAGCAGCATTGGTATGCCGATATAAGAACAGTCTGATTCCACTACATTGCCATGCTATGAGAGGCTCGCTATTATCGAAATCGCTTCATCAACACCATCGTTCACTGTGTAATCGACCAAACTCAATAATCCGTGTAAAAACATAAAAACGCACAACGATTATCTTTCCACTTATCTACCGATGTTCACTATCTCAGAATTACATTTTTTATTTTTATTTTTTTGTTTTGTTTTGTTTGTGAATCATTCGCCAAGTCCAGCACACGTGCGAAAGTCCTGTGTACTGTACGTATCACTCCATAAGACTTCGTTCTACTACTCCACAGATCATTGGGGGCATTGTTCACAACTCACTTAAAGGCATGGCTCATTCATTCTTACGATCAATGGACTTTCGGCAGCGATACGAATTGCATGGCTGTAACGAAAGTCCCCCTGTAACAGATGACAAGTATGTCTGCCGATTTTAGTCGGACAGTACTTCTCATAGTTCCGCGATCTTCTTCAGCGATGGTTGGGCTCGGTTGTTCCATGGCATTTCCACTCCGCAGTAGCACTGCTACAGCTAACCTGGGCACAAACAGTTCGAAAGGAATTCCTCTGGCAGTGCCGAACTCGCTCCCTTCTCATTCTGATACACTAAATGTCAGTGACGTTGACTCGTCAGAGTAGCCTGATGTGACACAAGCACAGACAGTGGGGTACCCAGAGACTTTGCACTATACTGTGTATACTGCGACTTGAGGTAGCCTTGTTTCAGCGTTGTTCTACGGCTCATTCGGTAAGGTATGACTTGACGTAAACACTTGATAACAGACGACTGATTTGGATTGAGCGGTTTGCGATAGAAATCTTTGGGGTAAGTATTTAGTAATATTCGAAAATTTGTCCCGGAACGGGAATCCAGCGATGGTTTCCTACTTATCGCAAGCAGTCGCCTTGTTGTTGTTGTCTTCAGTCCTGAGACTGGTTTGATGCAGCTCTCCATGCTACTCTATCCTGTGCAAGCTGCTTCATCTCCCAGTACCTACTGCAACCTACATCCTTCTGAATCTGCTTAGTGTATTCACCTCTTGGTCTCCCTCTACGATTTTTACCCTCCACGCTGCCCTCCAATGCTAAATTTGTGATCCCTTGATGCCTCAAAACATGTCCTACCAACCGATCCCTTCTTCTAGTCACGTTGTGCCACAAACTTCTCTTCTCCCCAATCCTATTCAATACCACCTCATTAGTTACGTGATCTACCCATCTAATCTTCAGCATTCTTCTGTAGCACCACATTTCAAAAGCTTCTATTCTCTTCTTGTCCAAACTATTTATTGTCCATGTTTCACTTCCATACATGGCTACACTCCAAACGAATACTTTCAGAAACAACTTCCTGACACTTGAATCTATACTCGATGTTAACAACTTCTCTTCTTGAGAAACGCTTTTCTTGCCATTGCCAGTCTACATTTTATATCCTCTCTACTTCGACCATCATCAGTTATTTTACTTCCTAAATAGCAAAACTCCTTTACTACTTTAAGTGTCTCATTTTCTAATCTAATTCCCTCAGCATCACCCAATTTAATTTGACTACATTCCATTATCCTCGTTTTGCTTTTGTTGATGTTCATCTTATATCCTCTTTTCAAGACACTGTCCATTCCGTTCAACTGCTCTTCCAAGTCCTTTGCCGTCTCTGACAGAATTACAATGTCATCGGTGAACCTCAAAGTTTTTATTTCTTCTCCATGAATTTTAATACCTACTCCAAATTTTTCTTTTGTTTCCTTTACTGCTTGCTCAATATACAGATTGAATAACATCGGGGAGAGGCTACAACCCTGTCTCACTCCTTTCCCAACCACTGCTTCCCTTTCTTGCCCCTCGACTCTTATGGTTTCTATACAAATTGTAAATAGCCTTTCGCTCCCTGTATTTTACCCCTGCCACATTCAGAATTTGAAAGAGAGTATTCCAGTCAACATTGTCAAAAGCTTTCTCTAAGTCTACAAATGCTAGAAACGTAGGTTTGCCTTTTCTTAATCTTTCTTCTAAGATAAGTCGTAAGGTCAGTATTGCCTCACGTGTTCCAACATTTCGACGGAATCCAAACTGATCCTCCCCGAGGTCCGCATCTACCAGTTTTTCCATTCGTCTGTAAAGAATTCGCGTTAGTATTTTGCAGCCGTGGCTTATTAAACTGATAGTTCGGTAATTTTCACATCTGTCAGCACCTGCTTTCTTTGGGATTGGAATTATTGTATTCTTCTTGAAGTCTGAGGGTATTTCACCTGTCTCATACATCTTGCTCACCAGCTGGTAGAGTTTTGTCATGACTGGCTCTCGCAAGGCCGTCAATAGTTCTAATGGAATGTTGTCTACTCCGGGGGCCTTGTTTCGACTCAGGTCTTTCAGTGCTCTGTCAAACTCTTCACGCAGTATCTTACCTCCCACTTCGTCTTCATCTACATCCTCTTCCATTTCCATAATATTGTCCTCAAGTACATCGCCCTTGTATAAACCTTCTATATACTCCTTCCACCTTTCTGCCTTCCCTTCTTTGCTTAGAACTGGGTTGCCATCTGAGCTCTTGATATTCATACACGTGGTTCTCTTCTCTCCAAAGGTATTTAATTTTCCTGTAGGCAGTATCTATCTTACCCCTAGTGAGATAAGCTTCTACATCCTTACATTTGTCCTCTAGCCATCCCTGCTTAGCCATTTTGCACTTCCTGTCGATCTCATTTTTGAGATGTAAGTATTCCTTTTTGCCTGCTTCATTTACTGCATTTTTATATTTTCTCCTTTCATCAATTAAATTCAATATTTCTTCTGTTACCCAAGGATTTCTAGCAACCCTCGTCTTTTTACCTACTTTATCCTCTGCTGCCTTCACTACTTCATCCCTCAGAGCTACCCATTCTTCTTCAACTGTGTTTCTTTCCCCAATTGCTGCCAATTGTTCCCTTATGCCATCCTTGTCGCCTTAGCCATTCGATTATCTGAGCGCGCCTCGAGACCTGACGCATACTTTCATTGTCACTGATGTTTCCCCTTATGATTTCCGAACATTACTCCCGAGCGGGGATAGCACAATGGTTAGCACACTTGGACTCGCATTCGGGAGGACGAAGGTTCAAACCCGCTTCCGGCCATCTTGATTTAGGTTTTCCATGATTCTCCTAAGTCGCTTAAGGCAAACGCCGGGATGGTTCCTTCGAAAGGGCACGTGCACTTTCCTTCTCCAGCCTTAACTAATCCGAGCTTGTGCTCCGTTTCTGGTGATCTTGTTGTCGACGGGACGTTAAACACTGATTTCCTCCTCCTCCGAACACTACTATTAGAGGTATGTGGTGTGCGAGGTGTACGGGAATAGTTCCACTAAGTTCTATCGAGCCTCGTGGCTTACCCTACCACAAGCAATACATTTGACAGGAATGAAATGTAGTCAAATTAAATGACCCGTGGAAATGAAATCAATGAAGATTAAATGACTTCTGCTTCGAGTGTTATGAAATCGTGGATGGAAAAATCACTCAGTTGTGAGCTGGCAGTGTTAAGTAGTGGGCGCGCGGCTGTAATGTGTCAACCTTGCTGTGTCACGAATTGCAATGGATCATCTCTAAGTCAAATGTTAAAGACATTCTCCACGATGTTTTGAAGGGGAGAGAAGTGTGCGCATAGTTTGTCCGCACACCTTGCTTCCAGGACAATAACAACGATGCGTGGATCATTCCCACGACTTGACTGAAATGCAAAACGCGGACATTTCTCTTCTGGAGAAAAATTACCGTGGGTGACGACACATGGTGTTTTCAATACGAACCTACGACAAAACGACAAAATGCAGAAATTCACGTGAAGGGTCAACGTTTTGACGACATAAGCGGCAGTCGAGCCAATGTGACGAGCGAGGACTTTTCTGGACGTTTTACAAGGCCGTATGAAAATTCCGTGTATTGTATTCGAGCGAGCGTGCGTGCGTGCTTGCTTGCTTGTGTGTGCGTGCTTGCTTGTGTGTGTGTGTGTGTGTGTGTGTGTGTGTGTGTGTGTGTGTGTAAGATAACTGAAACTTTGAAAGCCACCAGCTTAATTTTTTCTACGAGGGTCAGTCAAAAAGTAATGCCTCCAATTTTTTTTTCTACGTTTAATTGTCAGGAAATTTAAATGCAATTACATAGGTTGAAAACCACAACATTGAGGATCATTTTGTCATTTTTCAATGTAATCTCCGCCCATCTCTACAGTTTTGGTCCATCTTTGAACAAGGGCATGTATCCCAGCACGGTAAAAATCACAGCTCTGCTTCCTAAGCCATTGACGCACGGATGTTTTGACGGCCTCCTCATCTTCAAAATGAATCCCACGATGAGCTTCATTTAGCGGCCCGAACGGATGGAAGTCTGATGGTGCCAGGTCAGGGCTGTATGGGGGATGAGGCAAAACTTCCCATCCAATTTTGACAATCTCGTCAGAGGTGTGACGACTGGTGTGTGGTCTTGCATTGTCATGCAAAAGAAGAACATCTGCCATTGATTTTGTTCAGCGAACTCGCTGAAGACGTGCTTTAAGTTTTTTGAGGGTTGTGACGTATTGAACAGAATTTATTGTGCATCCCTGCTCCAAAAAATCAACCAGAATCACACCCTCTGTATCCCAGAAAACTGTTGCCATAACTTTCCCTGCCGATCGCACAGTTTTGAATTTTTTCTTCCTCGGCGAGCTTGTGTGACGCCACTCCATTGACTGCCTCTTTGATTCGGGTTCAAAAAAATGCACCCATGTTTCGTCCCCGGTCACAATTTTTTTCAGAAACTCATCTCCCTCCAAACGGAAGCGCTGCAAGTGTTGGGAGGCTATTGTTTTCCTTGCCTCTTTATTCTGATCGGTTAACATTCTTGGAACCCACCGTGCACAAAC
Source organism: Schistocerca gregaria (assembly GCF_023897955.1). Taxonomy (NCBI): domain Eukaryota; kingdom Metazoa; phylum Arthropoda; class Insecta; order Orthoptera; family Acrididae; genus Schistocerca; species Schistocerca gregaria. Next base: position 685,971,983 of record NC_064931.1, read on the forward strand.
TTTTGAGTACCCCAATTGTTTAATAATCGTGATCACACTGCCTTTACTAAGAGAAATAATGCCACACACTTCATCTGCAGTCACCCGACGGTCACCACGAATGATGTCATCAACTTGCTGAATGTTGTGTGGAGTCACTGCACTCACCGGCCTGCCGCTCCGCTTTTCGTCAGTCAACGGTGTTTGCCCTTCAGCTTCCTTACAACGACGAACCCATCGTCTAACAGTGCTGACATCCACTGTCACAACACCATACACCTTCTTCAGTCTTTCATGAATGCGTATGGGCGTTTCACCTTCTGCATTCAAGAATTCAATCACACAACGCTGTCTCAAACGAACATCGATGTCGGCCATCTTACAAACTTCTGCTGTGCTGCCACCTGTTGACACAGAAAGTTACTACTGCAGTGGATTGCAGAAGAAGGTTTGAGGAATGGCGCCAAATTCAAATTTTTCACTTAACTTAATTTTTTTAAGTAGAAAAAAAAGGGAGGCATTACTTTTGACCGACCCTCGTATTTTTTTTTATTTATACAGTCTCTAAACATAACACATCGCTACGACCCCACAGCTGGATCTACACTAACAGTGTCAAACATTCCCACCATTAGAAACAGCATAGATTCGAGGCACTACTTATTTAGTGTACGAGTTATATCCCCCCCACCAAAACGTTTTCTCTTGACGCCAAACAATAACGAAGAAAATTTCGTACACCGCGAGGATTAGAATGCTTGAACAGCAGTCCACTAGCAAGAGTTGAACACTTTAAGAAGGAGAAAACGCGTAACATTAATTTTATAGTCATGTGATTGATCGGGGCAGTGGAGACAATGAACAGCGGCAAACCACATCCAAACGAGATTAGTTAAGGGAACTGGGAGCTTGTGCAGTCTTCTAAGACGACGACTTTGTTGCGGAATGTCTCCATCACAAAATGCCCTTCAACTCAAGTCTACGCTGCTGTAAGGTAAATTATTTCGTAAAAAATCGGTGCTTTCGTGTGGAAGTTTTACTTAATATTATGTAAACATCTTTTGGATGAAACTGTTTACTAATATCAAGGTATTTCAACCTTGTACCTCGGCTGAGCTAATCCATTTTCTTCAGAATCTGTTTCAAAGAAAGCGTTGAAAAGTAACTTAAGCAGTGCTTTCGTATTAGACTTTACAGTATTTGTCCATGGGAGGTATCCTCCACAAAACCCATTACATCACAGCTAATAAGATTTTTTTTAATTTATTGGCTTTCTGAAAGTGCCCATACAGCCAGCCAAACACAGGAAATGTTACATTGCAGTTGGCTTCACAGTTCATGGAACACATTATTTTAAGTCGCTCAAAAATGGCTGTGAGCACTATGGGACTCAACTGCTCAGGTCATCAGTCCCCTGGAACTTAGAACTATTTAAACCTAACTAACCTAAGGACATCACACACATCCATGCCCAAGGCAGGATTCGAACCTGCGACCGGAGCGGTCGCTCGGCTCCAGACTGTAGCGCCTAGAACAGCACGGGCACTCCGGCCGGCTCTGACATGTACACATAGGAGGTACGTAGTGACATACATTTAGAGGCTGAGCGTTCCATAGTCTGCAGAGTTAATTGACCTTTAGTCTTCCGCTAGCATTTTAAGTAACAAGAGCATTAGATTATAAGCCCAGGGAGCTATATCTTAATGTTGGCAGTGTTGACAAACTCGTACAGTAGCTTATACATTGCTACATCCTTGGATACTAACAAGGCTTGGAGGATGTTTGTGAGCTGATGACAAACAGCCCTAAGATTATACATTGCAAGAACGTTTATGTGATACGTGTTCCGACATCGTACATCGTACAAAAATATGGTTTGGATATCATAAGAAGTGTTTCTGAAGCCTAATCAATGTTAGTAATCCTGCGGATAAGTTCTGAAAAAGAAACCAAATACGAAAACTTAAATCAAACGAATAATTGTGATAGTGTATGTAAGTAAAAATATAAGGCGACGAATAATTTCAGTGACAGTTACTTTTTTTTTCGCAGAAATTGAGTTTATTGTGAACAAAGGATATTCCGTTAAAAGTAATCGATTGGATGTAGTTAGTGTGCTTCAACCGATCTTTGATTTACAAATTGAGCGGAGATTTCAACAGAACTATATCACTTGTAACTCCCTCCATTGAAAAGCTAAGTTACATTTTGTCCAATGCTTGTAGTAACGACAGTAAATGTGTACACACAGCTAATTTTAACGCCTGACAGCCCTTTGACATTTGGGTTCAATAAAATTTGGAGTAGAAAAATATATCGTTTCATTATTTCGTGACATGGCTTGTTTGCCTATTAGTAAGCAGGAATAATGCTATGTTTTTATTTAATTGTCGTGGAGATCAGAGCCAGGGCACAACTCCAGATTTCTCTGTTCAGCGAATGCTTAAGACGCGGTTTGTATGTGATAGGAGAGTAATTCAAATTCGCATTCCGCCATCGAGACTTACGTTTATCTGTATTTTTCGTAGAATGCTGTAGGCGAATGCTCGAATGGTTCATTGTAAAAGCCCGTCATTGTTCAACCGGGCTGGTGTTCGATCACTAACGACCTGGACGTTTATGAGAAGGTGAATGCCCATATTTGCAGTGAGCCAAATGTTGATAACATGATACACTGAACACAGCAGGCATCGAAACCTGGCAAACAAATTTCCTCTCACATGAAGTGAGAAGCTGTAAGACTTCATTTACGGCGATAGAGTTTATCTTATCTCAAAACTGTTTCCGCCTTTTACGGCCGCTTTTAAACGCAGAATGCTACTGCGATTTCTCCGGGCCACCTCTTTTATTGTCGTAGGACAACAGGACCACGAAGATGAGTGGCCAGTTAAACTTGACTGCACCGCAGACTTCGTGGTAACTAAACTATTCTAGGGATGACCTCAGACGTGTAAAATGGTTTAGAAGCCTGCCACGTATGTTTCACATGTTGTTGTTTCACTCATTCTTTAAACATTTTCTAAAGATGGAGTCAGTCCAGTATTTGCTTAAATACACTATTGGCCATTACAATTGCTACACCACGAAGATGACGTGCCACAGACGCGGAATTTAACCGACAGGAAGAAGATGCTGTGATATGCAAATGATTAGCTTTTCAGAGCATTCACACAAGGTCGGAACCGATGGCGAAACCTACAATGTGCTAACATGGGGGAAGTTTCCAAGAGATTTGTCATAAACAAACAGCAGTTGACCGGCGTTGCTTGGTGAAACGTTGTTGTGATGCCTGTGTAAGGAGGAGAAATGCGTACCATCACGTTTCCAACTTTTGATAAAGGTCGGATTGTAGCCTATCGCGATTGCGGTTTATCGTATCGCGACATTGCTGCTCGCGTTGGTCGAGATCCAATGACTGTTAGCAGAATATGGAATCGGTGGGTTCAGGAGGGTAATAAGGAACGCCGTGCTCGATCCCAACGGCCTCTTATCACTAGCAGTTGAGATAACCGGCATCTTATCCGCATGGCTGTAACGGATCGTGTATCCACGTCTCGATCCCTTATTCAACGGATGGAGACGTTCGCAAGACGACAATCATCTGCACGAACAGTTCGACGACGTTTGCAGCAGCATGGACTATCAGCTCGGAGATCATGGCTCCGGTTACCCTTGACGCTGCATCACAGACAGGAGCACCTATGATGGAGTACTCAACGACGAACCTGGGTGCACGAATGACAAAACGTCATTTTTTCGGATGAATCCAGGTTATGTTTACTGCGTGATGATTGTCGCATATGTGTTTGGCGACATCGTGGTGAATGCACATTGGAAGCGTGTATTCGTCATCGCCATATTGACGTATCACCCGGCGTGATGGTATGAGGTGCCATTGGTTACACGTCTCGGTCACCTCTTGTTCGCATTGACGGCACTTTGAACAGTGGACGTTACATCTCAGATGTGTTACCACCCGTGGCTCTACCCTGCATTCGAGCCCTGCAAAACCCTACATTTCAGCAGGATAATGCACGACCGCAAATTGCAGGTTCTGTACGGGCATTTCTGGATACAGAAAATGTTCGTCTGCTGCCCTGGCCAGCACATTCTCCAGATCTCTCACCAACTGAAAACGCCTGGTCAATGGTGGCCGAGCAACTGGCTCGTCACAATACGCCAGTCACTACTCTTGATGAACTGCGTTATCGTGTTGAAACTGCATGGCAGCTGTACTTGTACATTCCATCCAAACTCTGTTTGACTCCATTCCCAGTTGTATCAAGGCCTTTATTACGGTCAGAGGTGGTTGTTCTGGGTACTGATTTCTCAGGATCTATGCACCCAAATTGCGTGAAAATATAATCACATGTTAGTTCTAGTATAATATATTTGTCCAATGAATACCCGTTTATCATCTACTGACCAGTAGTGTACTCGTGTGAGAAGCCTTAAAACCATCCAGGCTGCCAGATGGGCCTGATCTGCGTTGTAGTTTGTGAGGGACTGAAACGAGGATTTGCTTACGTTCCCGAGCTATGCAGAGAAATGGTCGAGGGAAGTGTACAGAATGCGGTCTTCGTGTATCACCAACGAAGTTGCGGAACTAGATGGCTGGTGTTCCACTAAATGTGACTGCCTGGAATGAGAGAGATCAAGTTTTATTCCAGTTGCTTACTAGCTTCCCGGAAGACACCTTTGAGTGGGTATACATCCGTCCATTCTTGCTAATTGTCACTACCCAGAAATTGACGTTGCTTCCGCAGGTTGACTTTAACCGTTGGAGCCCTCAGAGGCGTGTATCGATATTTATAATTCACTGCCAGTGTTGTGGTTTAGTTAAAAGAACTGACATCAGTTTTGCTTGCATTTCAAATATACGTCGGTGGTGGGTAAGGTTACATATTTTTGGGCCGGTTTAGGGAGGGTTCATGTCATCTCAGGCTCTGCACTGCAAGAGCAAATTTTAATACCTGTGGCCGTTTTTGCATTTGTCTGGTCTACTTGAGCGCAGTTCAGTTTGGTGACGTGCGTGAGAAAATAACTCGTTCCGTGACAGAGGAGGTTAAATCGCAGTGAAACGTTAACGCTACAACCAGTGCTTGCGTATTTGAAAGGTCAGTAAGAAATGTGATGTGGCCTCACACGAAGATGGTTCAACGCCAGTACACTGTTTAAAATCCATAAACTCTGGAAATAGTCTCATGGAGCAACGAATAAGGTGCGGTTGACAGTATAACCTACACCGTAGAAAAATGTTTCAAGTCAGTGGTGCTTTCCTGGATTGGTGCACATGTTACTTTAGTTTCCGTACTCGTCAATATCCACATATCAACAATATGTAGACGTGTGCACGCTCTACCTACACTTTAAGTTACTACCTGCAGTTCATGTTACTTTAAGATGCATACCTGCCACATGAAAAGGACGCTTAAGTTCAACGGCATAAGATTCCACTGTTGCTAGGCTGTTCCAGTGCTACCCCATGGGACACCAGACGATAACACACAATTCCTACATCAACGTTCGCTCATGTGACATGACTCTTCTATTTGGGACTCAACAGACGTACTTAACAATTTAGCATAGCTACGTTTGCCGGCTAACATTTAGTTAATTGCAAAAGTTTTTTCAAGCAATGCGTTTTCAGCGAAGAACTTAATGAATCATGTGTCATACAATTTAGTCATTGTAGCTTCTGTTGCATTTCAGGAAGTGAAAGGCGGAAGATCATTCCAGAAGCTTGGTTTTTGTGACCTGAATCTTGCCGAGTTCGCCGGATCCGGGGAGACGACTCGAAGGTACCTGCTAGAAGGATACGATACCCGGCATAGGCAAGATAATTCTATGCTGAGAGTATCCGTTAAAATGAATATGCTGTCGGGAGACATTTTATTTAAAGTGTAAGTATTAAAAATGTAGTAGATTCCTGTACCTTTCAGTATAATTTATGGAAAATGACGAAGAAGCTAAGTTTTTTCACTTTTTAAGTCCTAACCGTTTGTAGAACGTCAGAATCACGTTTTCATTTGTGTGTAATAGGCAGTAGTCAACATATTTTGAAACATCAATACATTTAGCATCGCTGAATAATCTTCTCTGAAACAAATAGCCAGCAGAGGTTCAAAACGGTTATTGTTCTGAAGATAATGCTGTAGTAACTGACTGATATTAAAACATTTTCATTGGAGCGCTTTCTACTGTATGGACTTCAGCTCTCTCCTCCAGCGCCACTCATGACTTCTCATTTTTTAAACTGGCGTTTTGGTCTCATTACACTTTCATATATGAAACATCGGATTATGCGAAAATTTGGTAAACTTTAAGAAGCTCCTTTGCATTAGGTTGTTCGTTCTTGCTGGAAAAAGCTGTTTTTTTTTCGTTGAAAAATGTAAAATGGCTTGGAAAATTTGACAAAATACTTAAATATTTATGTTATGGTAAGCTGCTTCATCGCAGTTGTTCTCTGATTTCAGTCCGTCGCCATCTCTAAAACATAAACCAGTAGTTGTACAAGAGGAAGGCTCTGAGAGGAGAGACGACTACTCCAGCGGCTCAGTGGCGGGATCTGTGGCAAGCGGCAGCTCGGGATTTGGCAGCTTACCAAAGAAGAGGCCGGCCTTGTTCTCATCAGGTCAGAACATCTCCTAACATCGATTTGCGTCTACTTCTTAATATGTGATGAGGCTGTCTGCATGGGTGAGATGCTCCAGCTCACTGGTTGGAGAAATCCCACGTAGATCCCGGACGTCTTTCTTTCGTCGATAACAATATTAGAATTCCGTGAAAGCTGTGCTTCGTTTACGCTGTTACCGAGGAAACAGGTCGAGGAAAACTTTTTGGCTAGTGATAGAATTAAAGTTTGGATGCGGAAAGGAGACAGAGAAACTTTCTCTGCAACTCAACACTCAAAAACAATGACAGCTTAAGTGCCTCTGTGCATTCTGTAATTAGTCGGATGTTCTCTTCGCGGTCTCTGCGTGAGCGACACGTTGGGGCTTGTTGTATACTCCTAGATTCGTCACTTGAAACTGTGTACTTAAGTTTTCGCAGGATAATCAGCATGTGTCTTCAAGTGTGTCCTAATTCAGGTTTGTAGCACTTGCGTGCTGCACTCCTGTGTGTCAGTCAAACCTATGACCATCCGTGCTGCCCTTCTTTGTATACGTTCAACATATGTCGTTAATCCTGTTTGGTATGAGTCCCACACGACTGAGCAGTGTTCTAGGATCGGTCGCACGAGTATTTCGTAAGCAATCTTCTTTGTAGGCTGACTGATTTTTCATAGTACTCCGTCCGAACAGGCTTCGGAAGGCCCAACGGTACCGACCAACCACCCTGTCATCTTCAACCGATAGGCGTCACTAGATGCGGATATGGAGGGGCATGTGGTCAGCACACCGCTCTTCCAGCCGTTCTCAGAGTGTAAATTCCTAAGGAACCAAACTAATGAGGTCATCGGTCCCTAGACTTAAACACTACTTAGACTTGTGCAAAGAACAACATACACACACCCATGCCCGAGGGAGGACTCGAACCTCCGGCAGAAGAGGCCGCGCCATCAGTGACATGGCGCCTCAAACCGCGTGGCCACTCCGCGCGGGTCAGTTTTTGACTGGAGCCACCACTTCTCAGTCAAGTAACTCCTCAGTTGGTATTGCAAGAATTGAGTGTACCCCGGTTGCCAACACTAAATGTCACCCAAATGCTAGCTAAGCCCGACAGCAGTTAACTTCGGTGATCTGACGGGGAATTGGTGTTACCACTGCAGCAAGGCCGTTGGCATTTCCATAGTACGTGGTGTTTCGATCGCATATATTGAATAAACTGTGAGACATACAAACATGAAACTTGGGACACATATTTAAGACTCTCTCAAGTGTTGGTTACAGAAGTTCAATATGCTCTCCACTAGTGACACGAGCACTATCACTTCGATATTCGAATTCCTCCCATACTCGGGTAAGCATGTCCATCGTTACTGATGTTACGGCAGTACGGATCCGGTTCTTCAACTCCCCTAGGTTCTGTGATATAAACGTTGTTCTTAATAAAACCCCACAGAAAGAAGTCACAGGGCATCAAATCCAGTGACCGTGGAGGCCAGCTGAGAAGTGCTAAGTCGCCGGTCGTTTGACAACAAATCCAACGGCTCGATAGAGTTTCTTTCAGATCCGGTGAAGCGTGTCCCTTCTTGTTAAAAAAAAATAAGTTGTCCCCGTTCAGTCTCGGAAACAACCAGTTTCCTAACATAGCAAGACGCTGCTGGCCATTAATCGCATTTCCATAAAAAAAAGGATGGGCCGTAAACAGATGAGTGGGATATCGCACAAAGCACTTTGGGTGAATCTTGTACACGTTCACTGTGTGCATGTTGGTGCTGTAGGCCCCAGTTTCGAACATTGAGTTTGTTTCCTTTCACACTAAGATGGAAAGTCGTTTAATCACTGAACAGAATGTTCCGCGAGAAAAGTATCGTCACTGTCAAAATCATTCTGAAGCTCGTTAGAAAATGCCACACGTTTGCATTTAACGTTATGACATAGAGCCTGTAACAGCTCCATGACCAACCCATGTCACAATACATGCCAAAATGTTGTTAGAGGCAGTTATAACTGCCAACTGGCACGACAAGTTGATTTTGCAGGACTACTTTGGAAAGCGGTTTGATTTCGAGGGACATTTTTGCCGGAAACACGAGGGCGGCCAGGGATCTTTCTTTTATATACACATCCTGTTTCCACAAACTGTCGTCCATTCGGAGGACCAGTTTGGTAGCTCAACCAGAAACGTCTTAGCACTGTAATCACGGAATTACACTTTGCAAAATCAAGACCACAGGGTCACTTCTGCTTCGGAGTAGCCATTTTGCAACATTTGGCGCTAACCAAGGGAACAGAAAACAACCAGCATCTAGCGGCAATGAATATAAACTAGACAAGGTACTCGTTTCTCCAACAACCGAGCCGTGGCGCAACGATCGATAGTTTTAGCTACATAATACTTTGCAAAACGTATATTCTTCTTGAGACACCCTGTTTTTACTAGTGATCCGAAGTATACCACTTGGTTTACCGACAACTGACAACTCAGCATCCGTGATCACTGTATTTGACATCTTTACAATTGTTACATCCAGACAATGTTTGATTTGTAAAAAAAAAATAACAAAAATAACAAAAAGAAACATATGGGACTGAAGTTTTCCTCATCAGCAGTCTTACCTCATTTATGAAGATGTAACATAACACTTTCCACGAACCTTGTCTCCATTATCTTGTTCTTATCGTTTTGCGGACAAATTAAATGATTACATCAGAATTTTTAAGTAATGTTTTCTTTTGAAAGTCATTTCTCTGTGTCTCACGTATTGTTACTACCAGAAATTACTTTCAGTACCTTCTGTGCTATCATGTTGTTAACGAAGCACGTAGGTACTTGTTTTCTTGAGTCATGTTGAGAATGTAGATTTACATGAAAACCCTGTAATTCACAGAGGCAGAAAATTTATCTAGCCACTGTTACGCAATTTTTCTTCCAGTTCCACTCCCGAACAGCGCGCGGGAAAAAAGAACAGCTCGTAATTTATTACAATTGTAATTTCTCCCTGTGAAATTGGGCGTCAACAGAATATTTTTACATTCGGAGGAGAAAGTTGGTGATTGAAATATCGTGAAAAATGTGGACAGTACTCAGGAAAGGTCGCTTAAGGGTCTTGGAAATCGTCTCCTTTACAGGTAGTCTACTGTTCCACAGATTTCTGCTAATAAATAAGGGTCATCTGTTTCGCCACTATTGTAGTTACGACTACGTATTAGTTTTAGTGCATCTCTCTTCGCAAGGAAGCCGTACGTATTTGACTGTTGTGACTTGTTACAGAGATACATACATCTGCTTTTGTTCTGTACTGCAGAAGCCATCGCTCTTGATTATTCTGTGTCGTAGTGATGAGTTGTCTAAGTCAGTCTCCCCTAGAGCCCTGCATCGAGCTGTCTTTTTCCTAGGCAACAGCATCTCGGGCAATCGAAAGAGGTAATACAAAGGCTAAGACATTGCATTCGCATTCTGAAGGAGCAGGTTTCAAATCCCCGTCCAGCCACTCAAATTTAAGTTTTTCTTTATGGCAGATGGCGGAGGTTTCCTTCCAAAATGCCACGACCGATTTCGTTCCCAATCTATGTCCAGGCCGAACATTTGCTCCGTTTCCAGTAAGGTGTTAAACACTTCATGTACTTTATTTACACGTGTGAGAGTGTTGCTCGCGCTTTCCGATAGATCGTTTATGTACACTCTAAAACAAGAAAACCGACGCACTACGAAGGAATTATGCGAATGTGACGGAAATCAGTAGACTTGATCTGCATGTATACACAAACTAGTGATTACAATTTCAGATAGAATGGTTGATTTATTCAAGGGAAAGAGCTTAACAAATTCAGCAATTCAGTAACTGGTTGGTCCACCTCTGTCCCCTATGCAAGCACTTACTCGGTTGGAATTGATTGACAGAATTTGTCCTGTTGAGCAATTATCAAAATCCCGAGCTGGTTGGAGGGCCCTGCCCATACTGCTCCAAACGTCCTCAACTGGGCAGAGATCCGGCGACCTTGCTGGCGAAGGTAAGGTTTGGCAAACACGAACACAAGCAGGAGAAACTCTCGCCATGTGTGGGCGGGCACCATCACGCTGAAATTAGGATGGCTTGCCATGAAGGGAAACAAAACGGCGCGTCGAATATCGTCGACTTGCCGCTGTGATGTAAAGGTGCCGCGGATGACAACGAAAGGGGCCCTGCTATGAAAAGAGGTGGCACCTCAGACCATCACTGTCTGGGCAGTTTCCAGACAGGTTTTCGGCCTGAAGTCTAATTGACTGAAGTAGAATAGTCTTCAGTGATGAATCCCGCTTCGAAATAAGCCCCGATGACCAACGAAGACCTGTCTGAAGACGCCCCAGACAGCGGTGGGATACCAACCTGACTGTCGCCTGCCTTACGGCCCGACAACCAGGAGTGATGGTCTGGGGTGCCATTTCATTTCATAGCAAGACCCCTTTGGTTGTCATCCGCAGCTCCCTTACAGCACAGCGGTACGTCGACAATGTTCTTAGATCCATTTTGTTTCCCTCCTTGGCTTACATTTCAGCATGATAGTGCCCGCCCACACACGGCGAGAGTTTCTACTGCTTGTCTTTGTGCTTTCCAAACCGTACCTTGGTCGGCAAGGTGCCGGATCTCTCCCCAATGGAGAGCGTTTGGAGCCTTACGGGCAGGGCCCTCCAACCAGCTCTGCTTATAGAATTTGGCACGATATCCCCCAGCAACTCAGTCAATCAATACCAAGCCGATTAAGCGTTTGCATAAGGGCCAGAGGTGGACCAATGTGTCATTCACTTGCACACTTTGTGAAGCTCCTTCTCTTGAATAAATTACCCTTTTTTTCTGAAACTGCAATCATTTGTTTGTATATTTACGCCGTACCTATCGACTTCCAATCGGATAGTTCGTTCGTGGTGCGTCTTTTTGTGCCGTAGAGTATATATATTGATATGAGCGTATGCTACATGGGCGTACTTTCGTTCGTGATCAACTCTCCCAGTCAGGAGAAAGCAGTGGGGTCCATGAATTGTCTACAACACCAGAAGATGGTGAGTACATTCTTACAAAATAAGTAGGTTTCGACGCGACATTAGTCTGTGGAGGGCAGGCTGCGAGCAGTAGCAAGGTTTCTCGCAGCATATGAAATTTATAAAGTAGTCCAAAATATCCAGGACGTACTGCTCTATCTTCAAAGTTTGGGAAATGAGGTGTCTTTCCACTGCGTACCCAGGCGCACAGGTTTGGTAAGGAACCCTAAATGGCAAATGTAGCAGCCTAGGCGGCATGTCACCATAATCAGTTTAACGTGCCCTCTCCGTACATGCTATCACCTCATTGCTGAGTTGTACTGCCATGTGTAGATGGGAAGAAGATTGGTGGCTGGCAGTTAAAGGCAATAAGCTCCATCTAGTAAAGTCAACAGCTCGGTCATGGCGTACTTCCTTCCAGTCACGCAGACGGGAAGAGGTCCTACTTACTAGCCTTCGCTTCGGACACAGCCCTATGACGCATGGCTTCTTGCCCCTGCGGTAGGACCCTCCAATGTGTAGTGCTTGTGGCGTACAGATCGCAGTGTGCCACGGTTTAGTTTACGAGAGGGCCGTAGCAAATTTTCCTTCAAATTTGTCCTCTGCTTTAACTGACCATGACGTGATTGTGGTACGATTTTTAAGGTTCTGTGAAATGTCCGACTTATTCCCAAAAATTTAAGGGAGAAGTTTTTAATGTGTTACCTTGGTGGGTGGATCATCCATGTGTTTTTGTAAGTGAACAGGCAGTCACATATCCCTGTGAAATTAATTTAGCTTTCCTCTTCTATAACTTGCGTTTCAATTCACAATTTTAGGACATACGACTATTCATGCAATGTAGCGAATGAGATAGTGTGATTATGCGGGTGACCGTGGTGAGATTGTGTGAGAATAAGTGCAATTGTGTCAGATTGCCTCTTTCATCTTTTATAACATTTTCGACGTTTTAACCACTTTCGTTCCTACTCATTTTCGTGAGGGCCCTGATAACCTGGCCGTTGATCGTCACTAAATTACAGACCCAGCAGCAGCGCGCCAAACATGCGTCGTAGGCCTTAGATCTTTAGGTCGAGCTGTTCAGTTCGTTCGCCAAGTTGGTGGTTTCAGACGACATTCGTCAGCGAGAAGAGTTACGTCTGCTGATATTTTACCGCCTCCCCCCCCCCCCCCCCCCCCTCGCAGTTTTACTTGCTGACTACGCGTAAAAACGATGTAGGGTTAAATGTTAGAATCCGCTGTTAACTTACACAACACACAGCTTTACGGCAAAAAGTGTAGTTGTGCGTAACGTCGCGATGTGTTTCTGAATCCTATATTCCAAGTAGCCTGTTTTTCAGCGTATATTATGTTTGTCTACTGGCTCTTTACGAGGAAGCAGATGTATAATGTTAATTTTAGTCTAGATTAGCTCTGACAGCAGAACGTTCCTCGCGTAAATGAAACCAGGACTATCCACTGCAGCTATGCAGTATACCAGTGCTCCTATCATCTGCTTTGAATAATGGAAACTGCAGACCTATGAAAAATGTAAATTATTATGCTTAAACCTACCAGGTAACTGAAAGATGTAGTAGCTAAGCGTAACATGCATGAAGAAGGGACATGAACCTGCAGAGGGTGGCATTTCTCCTGCCCGCTTATATCTGGGGCTGTAAAACGCAGCGAAGTTTGGTCACTGGACCCGTTTTCGGAAATACCGTTGTTGCATCAGGCATTTAGTAGTATCTGCGGTCCGTGCTAAAAACACTGGTACTTTCGAACGATATGAATAAAATTGTGGTTTGAGAGAGAAACAACTGGGGCTCTAAGGGTTAAATAGACCAGTGCAAATGTCTTGGTGGTCGCTGTGAAAAGGACACGGCCGATTCCGCGTTCCTAATAGGTGGTATACATCCATGTTGCTTTCGTCGTAGGCCGTTAAACTACAATGTCACCTCTATTTATATTATTCACTTACTTTTTAGATACGCAGTGACTAAATTCATATTTGCAACCGTTATCTGCCCCCCCCCCCCCCCCCCCCCCCCGCTTTTCTGTTAGATACCACTCCTATGGAGCAGCGGGAAATAGCACACAGATGTCCGTAGTTGTTCCAATACCAGAAAGTGTTGTGTTTACCCGTCATACCGTGCCATTTGTTTACGTTTCCATGGTAACGTCTGCAAGCTTACGCTACAAACACGGCCTGGGCGTGTGGCGCTCCCACTCCACACCAGAGTGTCGTGGGCACACAACCGTAACCATGTCACAAAAATCAATGGTCGCTCGTATCTAAATACACAGACAGCACCATCATTACGCCGTCACATTTAGCGTACCATTTCCCACTTTCCTTTCTGTCCATGACGAACTTTTTTGTAGACTTGATAGTCGTTGTACTATATTATCAGTTACGTCGAACTAAGAAGTTGTTCCTATATTGTCTAGATACTAAGAGCTGGAGATTTTGGCAAGTAAAATAAAAATTTAAAAAACTATAAATCGTAAGTTACATATTGAATGTTATCAAAAAGCATGGCACAGCACTGACAAAAATATCAAGATACAGTTTCAGGCAAAGAAGTTACGTTAGAATTTGTGCGCTAATTTGATAAAATGTAAATAATGCCAACAGAGTGCGTTTTTACTCTGACCATCAATGCTTCAGCTACAGAGCTTTGCCATACCCTTAATGAAACCAGTGTGTGAACTCTGCGGGAAGTGAGTGCAGCCCTTCTTATAATGTTTCTCCCAACTCGAAGGGGGCATGAAAAAGGCGACTGCAAGCAACTACGCTTTCCATAAAATTGCATATCAAACACTCGCTACAACTTTAGACTGGGAGATAGTAAGCCACTATATGTAGGGATTTGTTTTATGTTAATGATATTTGTTCACAGGACGAGCCCTATATGATCCAGCGCTGTTGTAGTATTGTATAAGCGTTAAGAATGTCATTCCCGTAGACCTGCACGGTTATAGTGGAAGGACATGGATGGGCGTCCAAGAATTTTTTCGGGAGGGAGGAGGGAGGCGGTAAGACTTGAAAGCTGCCATTTATTATTATATCCCAGAAAAGTGGTGGTTATCTACTCAGTATTTGTTCTATATAGATTACATTGCTACATGAAAAGTAAGCATGGCTTCGTGCTTACCTTCAAAGTAAACCTTTTTGTGTTATTAAAATGATCATGCATGTGAGACAGTTTTTGAAGCTGATGATCTAAAATTATATCCTTTCACGATTAAATCTGACTCATGTTTAACAAAAGGATCAATAAGTTAGGAAATAAAGCATAAAACATTTACAAAAGATACTCTTATTCATGTATGAAAAATGTTAAAGTGACATTGAATGTGAATATTACGAAGTAGGAAAAAATCGTTTTGAGAATACTGTTGGTTATAAACAAAAATAACCAGGCATTAATAGCCATTGACTTATCTTCCTCGAAAGTGAAACTGCAGGGAAATTTCAAAAATGCTTCTACACTGTTATCTGAAACTCTATTTATAAGAAATTACATCCATTCACTTTCACAAAAACGCAATTTCGATCATATAAAGCTCAATTTCACAAATTCCAGTTCAAAATAATAGTTGTTTTCCTAACAAGAAATGCTGAAGGACAGAATAACATTGAAAAACTTCATGTGATAGGAAACCACACAAAATGTAATATTACATGTGATCTTGTTTGAAAACGAATCACAATCGCAGAAGCTGTTGCCCAAATTTGTCAATGACTAAGTTCGTAAAATCAAGTTTTTTTTTCAGTCACTTTACTTATGTGAACGCTTGGCATGTATAGCTCCCATAACCTGTTTTTACTCATTGTAGAACATAACCAGTTTAACTCTTCCTAGAGTATTGAAGAATCGGTCAGCTGTGCATGTAGTAACGGGTAAGGCAAGAGCAGTTAATACAGCCTTTTCAATAAAAGGAAAATCTCTGTATGTTTATCAATAATATCAGTGAATGGTAGTTTTATAGGTATAACTCAAGTGACAAGAGAAATGGGATAGCGATATGCACATATATACAGATGGCGGTAGTATCAGGTACACAAGTTACAGGCGGACAGTGCATTGGCGGAGATGTTTGAACTCAGGTGATTCATGTGAAAAGGTTTCCGGCGTGATTTTGACAGCACTACTTTGAACACGGAATGGTAATTGGAGCTAGACGTGTGGGACATTTCACTTCGGATATCGTAAGGGAATTCAGTATTCAGAAATCCACAGTCAAGAATGTGCCGATAATGCCAAATTTCAGGTACTACCTCTCACTACGGACAACGCAGTGGCCTACGATCTTCACTTACCGACTCATAGCAGCGACGTTTCCGTAGAGTTGTCAGTGCTAACAGATAAACAACAGTGCATGAAATAGCCGGCCATAGTGGGCGAGCGATTGTAGGCGCTACAGTCTGGAACCGTGCGACCGCTGCGGTCGCAGGTTCGAATCCTGCCGCGGCCATGGATGTGTGTAATGTCCTTAGGTTAGTTAGGTTTAAGTAGTTCTAAGTTCTAGGGGACTGATGACCTCAGATGTTACGGCCCATAGTGCTCAGAGCCATTTCAACTGCATGAAATAACTGCAGAAATCAATGTGACACGTACGACGAACATATCCATTAGGACAGCGCGGTGAAATTTGATATGGCAGCAGACGACCGATGCGAGTGCCTTTGCTAACAGCACGACATCGCTTGCAGCGCATCTCCTTGGTCGTGACCATATCGGTGGGACCCTAGACTACTGAAAAACCGTGGCCTGGTCAGGCGAGCCTCGATTTCAGTTGCTAAGAGCTGATTGTAGGGTTCCGAGTGTGGCGCAGAGCCTGCGAAGCCGTGCACGCTGGTTGTGATTCCATAATGGTGTGGGCTGTAATCACAGGGAATGGACTCGGTCCTTTGGTACAACTGAACCTATCATTGACTGGAAATGGCAATGCTCGGCTACTTGGAAACCATTTGCAGCCATTAATGGACTTCATGTTCCCAAACAACCATGGAATTTTTAGGGATGACAGTGCACCATGGTCACAGAGCCACAATTATCTGCTATTGGTCTGAAGAACATTTTGTATAATTCGAGCGAATGACTTGGCCAACCAGATGGCCCGACAGGAATCCCATCAGGCATGTATGGAATACAATCGAGAGGTCAGTTCGTACACAAAGTCCTGCACCTGCAACACTTTAACAGTTGTGGACGGCCGTAGAGGCATCATGGTTCAGTATTTCAGCAGGGAACTTCCATCGACTTGTTGAGTCCAAGCCACGTCGACCTGCGGCACTATACTTGGGGGTAAAAGGTATCATACACGAAGTCAGGAGGTTTGCAATGAGTTATGCGACTTCAGTGTATGCTGTCATTGACCAAAAATCATATCACAGTGATGATTCGTATAGGATGTTATCAATATTGTAATATTTTTGAGCCGCTTTGGCTGAGGAAACAGTTTTGCCGAGGTGTAAATTATCAAGTACATACACTACTGGCCATTAAAATTGCTACACCAAGAAGAAATGCAGATGATAAACGGATATTCATTGGACAAATATATTGCACTAGAACTGACATGTGACAACATTTTCATGCAATTTGGGTGCATAGATCCTGAGAAATCAGTACCCAGAACAACCACCTCTGGCCGTAATAACAGCCTTGTTATGCCTGGGCATTGAGTCAAACAGAGCTTGGATGGCGTGTACAGGTACAGCTGCCCATGCAGCTTCAACACGATACCACAGTTCCTCAAGAGTAGTGACTGGCGTATTGTGACGAGACAGTTGCTCGGCCACCATTGACCAGACGTTTCCAATTGGTGAGATATCTGGAGAATGTGCTGGCCAGGGCAGCAGTCGAACATTTTCTATACTCAGAAAGGCCAGTACAGGACCTGCAACATGTGGTCGTGCATTATCCTGCTGAAATTTAGGGTTTCGCAGGGCTCGAATGAAGGGTAGAACCACGGGTCATAACACATCTTAAATGTAACATCCACTGTTCAAAGTGCCGTCAATGCGAACAAGAGGTGACCGAGACGTCTAACCAATGGCACTCCATACCATCACGCCGGGTGATACGTCAATATGGCGCTGACAAATACACGCTTCCAATGTGCATTCACCACGATGTCGCCAAACACGGATGCGACCATCATGATGCTGTAAACAGAACCTGGATTCATCCGAAAAAATGACGTTTGGCCGTTCGTGCACCCATGTTCGTCATTGATTACACCATCGCAGGCGCTCCTGTCTGTGATGCAGCGTCAAGGGTAACCGCAGCCATGGTGTCACAGCTGATAGCCCATACTTCTGCAAAGGTCGTCGAACTGTTCGTGCAAATTGTTGTTGTCATGCAAACGTCCCCATCTGTTGACTCGGGGATCGAGACGTGACTGCACGATGCGTTACAGCCATGCGGATAAGATGCCTGTCATCTCGACTGCTAGTGATAAGAGGCCGTTGGGATCGAGCACGGCGTTCCGTGTTACCCTCCTGAACCCACCGATTCCATATTCTGCTAACAGTCATTGGATCTCGACCAACGCGAGCATCAATGTCGCGATACGATAAACCGCAATCGCGATAGGCTACAATCAGAGCTTTATCAAAGTTGGAAAAGTGATGGTACGCATTTCTCCCCCGCACACGAGGCACCACAACAACGTGTCACCAGGAAACACCAGTCAACTGCTGTTTATATATGAGAGATAGGTTGGAATCTTTCCTCATGTCAGCATGTTGTAGGTGTCGCCACCGGCACCAACCTTGTGTGAATGCTCTGAAAAGCTAATAATTTGCATATCATAGCATCTTCCTCCTGTCGGTTAAATTTCGAGTCTGTAGCACGTCATCTTCGTGGTGTAGCAATTTTAATGCCCAGAAGTGTATGTCACAGCATACAAAATTCCTTGTGTGCAATTGTGGTAAGAGTAATACTGGTAGCCATTCATTGCACACCCAGATGTCAGGTACGCGTAGAAAACCGCAGAGTGATCCTAATCAGTATTTTGATATGAGAAAACCCATAAAACAACTTAGTGTTGGTAGAAACCTATATAGCCTTCGTCACCCTAAGTGGTGATATCGGAAGATGTGTGTCGGAAATGAATGTTTTTCCTAAAGAGAAAGGACTGCAGGAGAACTCTCGGGGTAGTGTAAAGCTGACTGCTCTGCCGTCTACACAGGCTAGAGGTATACGTCCTTCTCCCACAAAAGTTGCTGACTCCCGCCGGGCCATGCCAGCCCCGAGAAATATGAATTTTGGTTTTTCCCAGCTTTAGCCTACTGAAGTCCACGGGATTAGCCTCATTTTGAGTCTGAATGTCCGGACCTGGCAATAACGTTCCCTTGTTGTTAAATAAACATAATATACTATACTAAAGTAACTCACCAGTCTTCCTTACGCTGGCTACACTTCCTTCCAGCACCATGAAATGACGAAACGTATTCTTGGATGCCTTCTCGTGATGAAGCCGAGAAAGCTGCTGGTAAAGCGATCATTAAAGCCTAGCGCAGTGCACACGCTGCACCACTTGGCGTTCTGTGTAACCATACAATGGTTCAGGAAGCACTGTAGTTAGCTATTGTTGAAGGCGAGACTGGGAATTTCATTCTGCTACAGTCGGGGCGCCGCTCGTCGCCAACTTTGTAACAATACTTCCATGAAGCCAATTAAGGAAGTCGGCAAGGCACAGAAGAGCGGTTTTCTTCCGCCATCGTGTGATCCACAGTACAGTAGCGTGTTCATTATTATGGAAGGGAGAACGACTGACAAACGAATGTAGCCCTAGCTCGACTGTTGATGTTACACTTCTAAAGATAAGATGATGATTGCTATGGTACTGTCTCACTGCGATCAGCCAGATAATTTGACAACAGGGTAAACCACTTCTGGAAGTGTGCCAGATCTCTGTAATGAAAAAATGAATAAAAACTCTACTCCGGATTCCGTGGCGGAGGGGGTTGCAGCAACAGCTCCCCTTTTACTCTCTTGCGGACTCTTATGCATGTAGGTCTTCCAAAGCTATAGAACTCCACCTCAAACTATATCATCCTGAAGACAACAGGTACAGCGTCAACTAAAGTATGTATTTGATGAATTCTGGATGGATAACGCGGTTCAGCTTCGCACTAACATGCCTGCTGTTGCTATATAAGCCACACTGGTATCCACCTACGAACAAGGCCGGTTTAAGGTCGCGCGGAGCCCCTAGCGCGAATTCAGCGATGTGGACTTGTAGTTTCCTAATACTGTTACTTTACATCCACACAATATTGTAACGTATATGGATGAGAAACTAGCCTTTCACGGAGAGATAGCATAGCATTCGTAATCCATGGAGAGGAAATATAAACTTTGAGGTTTGCCGATAGACATTGTGGTTCTGTCAGACAGCAAGGGACCTGGAAGAGCCTTTGAACGGAATGGACAGTCTCTTGAAAGGAGGATATAAGATGAACATCAACAAAAACAAAACGAGGATAATGGAATGTAGTCGCATTAAATTAGGTGATGCTAAGGGAATTAGATTAGGAAATGAGACACTTAAAGTAGTAGATGAGTTTTGCTATTTGGCGAGCAAAATAACTGATGATGGTCGTTGTAGAGAGGATATAAAATGTAGACTGGCTGTGGCAAGAAAGCGTTTCTGAAGAACAGAAATTTGTTAACGTCGGTATAGATTTAAGTGTCGGGAAGTCCTTTCTGAAAGTATTTGTATGGAGTGTAGCCATGTAGGGAAGTGAAACATGGATGATAAATAGTTTACACAAGAAAAGAATAGAAGCTTTCGAAATGTGGTGCTACAGAACAAGGCTGAAGATTAGATGGGTAGATCACATAACTAATGAGGAGGTATTGAATAGAATTGGGGAGAAGAGGAGTTTGTAGCACAACTTGACTAGAAGAAGGGATCGGTTGGTAGGACACGGTCTGGGGCATCAAGGGATCACCAATTTAGTATTGGAGGGAAGCGTCGAGGGAAAAAATCGCAGAGGGAGACCAAGGAATGAATACCCTAAGCTGGTTCAGAGGGGTTTAGGATGCAGAAGTTACTCAGAGATGATGAACCTTGCACAGGATATGGTAGCATGGAGAGCTGCATCAAACCAGTCTCTGGACTGAAGACCACAACAGCAACAACAACAACAACAACAACAACAACAACGCCAGAATGGAATTCCAGGAAGGTGACCAGATGCAGTTCGTCACTTGGGATGGATACTGAGTTCGCCTGGGTGACGATTAAATGTATTCAGATGCAGTTTCAAATCGACAGCATTTTACCTATGTTATATCGCGACTGGAGACCCAGGGAAGAAATGTTATTTTTGAAATGTGAAAAGCTCTCAAGAAACATTGGTTACGAAAACCAGGAAAAGATTATTAAATGGGGAGGGAGGGAGGGAGGGAGGGAGGGGGAGAGGGGGGGAGAGAGAGAGAGAGAGAGAGAGAGAGAGAGAGAGAGAGAGAGAGAGAGAGAGAGAGAGAGAGAGAGAATGGCACTAACCAAAACCCTGGTCCTATATGGGGAGTGGAAGGGGAAACGAAGTTCTTATATGGACTTGGAAAATGAAATTTTAGACGTTCTGTAAGAAGTCATGGATACTGGGCGAGTCTTCGATCTCAGACTGAGGAACAAGCCCGGAAACTGAGCCATAGGGAGCAGCTGAGAACTGACTTCGCAGCCAACAACCGCACACCAGAAGCCAACAACACAGCTTGGCCAAGTGCAGTTATAGAGTTTAGTGATGGGCCATTGGCGCAGTGAGCTGAAGAAAGGACGCGCTCAGCTGCAGTAGCATCCCTCACACAAGCTGAGCTTCGTGAGGCACTCACCAAGTTTCGATCCAGTTCAAGTGAGCTTGAGACTATTGAGAATTATTCTTTGTATGTGTAATTGTTTATGAGTTATCCAGAATGAATGTTCTCTACTTTTACATTCCAGTTGAAATTTTCTGTGTAACTCCTTCCAAACTCCTTCCAAACACCACCTTTCGTCCAGAGACTCCCACCCTAGTTCCTGAAGCATTTCCGTAACACTCGCGTAAAGATCAAACCTACCAGTAACAAATCTAGCAGCCCGCCTCTGATTTGCTTCTATGTCCTCCCTCAATCCGACCTGATAGGGATTCCAAGCGCTCGTGGTTTATGCTGTATCTAATTGATACGAAGAGGTGGATTATGTTAGGTAGCTCATGCGGATTTCAGTGGGAGAAAATTACAACCAGTGGTCCACAGAATTCAGTATTTGGACCATTCTTGTTCCTGCAAAACTTAAATCGGTAAGTTATATGAAACGGGGGAAACTAACAGCTAGCGATGGGGGGAGGGGGCATACAGTAAGAAAACAACAATGATGTTCAGGGAAAGACGTGTTAAAAACAATAAGTAAGTGTAAATCCTAATTCTTAATGCTTTGGAACATAAACGGCCCCAGTGCATCATGTCCACAAGATAAAATCACGAAAATTGCGGAGCTAAACATTATTCTTTCACAAGGAAAAAATGTGAAAGTCATTTGCCTAAACGAACTCTGGCTTACGAAAGATTCGATCTCTGTTTTAAACAAATGAGAAAACATCTACAGCAGCTAACCTTTTTAGTAGGAAAACAGAACCCGTGGTGGCTCCTGTATATAACTTGTTGGAATATAAACGACTTTAATTTTCTTAATGAAGAAATTTCATTTGAATGTTGCTGTGTAGAGCTAGGACAACAAATTATTATTATTATTATTATTATTATTATTATTATTATTATTATTATTATTATTATTATCATCTCAGTATATAAGATCCCAGGTAGTGATATGACTATATTATTTTTAGAGAAATTCCAGTGTCTTCTTCATAAAATCAAAACAGAAAAGAGGCAAAAAATTGTAATTGCTGCTTATTTTAACGTAGATATGTCAAGTAAAACAGACTTGTCAACTAAGTTTGTTGACTTAATTTAATAATAAGCTTTAGACTAAATTTCAGTGATTTAACAAGAGTAAATGAACAAACTACAATGTGTATAGACAATATTTTAACAAATTTTACACTACTGGCCATTAAAACTGCTGCACCATGAAGATGACGTGCTACAGACGTGAAATTTAACCGACAGGAAGAAGGTGCTGTGACATGCAAATAATTAGCTTTTCAGAGCATTCACACAGGGTTGATGCCGGTGGCGACACCTACAACATGCTGACATGAGGAAAGTTTGCAACCTATTTCTCATATACAAACAGCAGTTGACCGGCATTGCCTGGTGAAACGTTGTTGTGATGCCTCGTGTAAGGAGGAGAAAAGCGTACCATCACGTTTCCGTTTTTGATAAAGGTCGGATTGTAGCCTATCGCGATTGCGGTTTATCGTATCGCGACACTGCTGTTGGTGGAGATCCAATGACTGTTAGCAGAATATGGAATCGGTGGGTTCAGGAGGGTAATATGGAACGCCGTGCTGGATCCCAACGGCCTCGTGTCACTAGCAGTCCAGTTGACAGACATCTTACCCGCATGGCTGTAACAGATAGTGCAGCCACGTCTTGATCCTCGAGTCAACAGATGGGGACATTTGCAAGACGACAACCATCTGTACGAACAGTTCAACGACGTTTGCACTAGGGTGGACTGTCAGCTCGGAGGCCATGCCTGCGGTTACCCTTGACGCTGCATCACAGACAGGAGCACCTGCGATGGTGTACTCAATGACGAACGTGGGTGCATGAGTGGCAAAACGTCAATTTTTCGGATAAATCCAGGTTCCGTTTACAGCCTGACAATGGTCGCATCCGTGTTTGGTGACCTCGTGGTGAACACACAATGGAACCGTGTATTCATCATCGCCATACTGGCGTATCACCCAGCGTGATGGTATGGGGTGCCATAGGTTACACGTCTCGGTCACCTCTTCTTCGCATTGATGGTACTTTGAACAGTGGATGTTACATTTCATATGGGGTTACGACCGGTGGCTCTACCTTCCATTCGAGCCCTGCGAAACCCTACACTTCAGCAGGATAATGCACAAACGCATGTTGCAGGTCCTGTATTGGCCTTTCTGAATATAGAAAATGTTCGACTGCTGCCCTGGCCAGCACATTCTCCAGATATCTCACCAATTGGAAACGTCTGGTCAATGGTGGCCGAGCAACTGGCTCGTCACAATACGCCAGTCACTACTCTTGAGGAACTGTGGTATCGTGTTGAAGCTGCATGGGCAGCTGTACCAGTACACGCCATCCAAGCTCTGTTTGACTGAATGCCGAGACGTATTAAGGCCTTTATTACAGCCAGATGGTGTTTGTTCTGGGTACTGATTTGTCATGATCTATGCACCCAAATTGTGTGAAAATGTAATTACATGTCAGTTCTAGTTTAATATATTTGTCCAATGAATACCTGTTTATCATCTGCATTTCTTCTTGGTGTTGCAATTTTAATGGCCAGTAGCGTACATTTAATGACATTTCCAAATTTTCTTTAGATCCTGGTATCTCGGATCACTCTGCTTTACTTATTGAATTACTAAAAACAAATAAGGAAACTGTAAGGAGATGTTTCATGAAAAGAAAGTTCAGTGAAATTGTTCTTTTGTAGACAGAGACAGGTAAGTTGGTCATTACAACATGAAAGCTCATGTTTAAAAAAATTGATAAGTTTTTAATCAGCTTTTTACATCTTTTCAATGAAACTTCCCCACCTGTAGTTTGTCGTAGAAAGACGGGTAATAAGCTAAAGTTACTGGTATAATAATAGCTTGTAATAGAAAGAGACAACTACATGCTGAGCTGAAATCCAATAACAGTCCTGAGTTCTTTAAATGTTATCAAAAATATTTAGGAATGTTGTACAAGCAGCAAAGGAAGTGGTAAATGCCATACTTAACAAAAACCACAGAAATAAATCCAAGGCAGTATGCACAGTTGTCAGATCTGAACTTGAAATTAATCCTAGCCACTAGGAAATTTCTAAAACAAAGATACAAGACATAATAGTAAATTCAGCTCAAATATCAGAAAATTTTAACCTGTTATTTATAAAATAATTTTTCTTTTTACGTAAGTGACTTACACGTAAATATAAATCATCATTCAGTTTTATTTGCTGATGACACATCAGTACTGATAGAAGATATTCCCAAAAATGGCATTAAAACTCTAGAAAATCTGTGTGTGTGTGATTCAATTTAAATGGCCTAAAACATTTAAAAAACACAGCTTATGCAGTTCAAGACAAAACAGTCTAAAATATATGATATTCAAATTATGCATGAAAGTGTGGAACTAAGCAAAGCAGAATGTGTTAAATTCTTAGGGGTGCAGTTGGACAGAAATCTGCTGTGGTCCTCACATATAGGCTATTTAAAAAGTAAACTGAGCAGCCTGGCATTTGCTATGTCAGTCTTACCCAACGTCACTGCCATAGACATAAAAAAGGTAGTGTACTATAGCTACATTGAGGCATTAGTGAGATACTGCATTGTCTTTTGGGGAAAAGCTGGCAGTTTGACAAAAATATTAACTTAACAGAAATAAAATTAGTAGGAACATGTGTAGTGCAAAGCCAAGAGAATTTAGTTGACCACTACTAAGAGACATAACCATACCAAGTGTTCCCTCACCGTATTTGTATGATATAATTCTTTTCATATATAATAATGCAAAATTGTTTGTTCCAAATAACTTCTAGCATAGTTATGATACCAGAAATAAAGTAAGTTTCATATTTCCTACTCACAGACCCCACAATATATAAAAATGAAAATATACAATATGTTAAAAAACAGACAGATTTTCAAGGGATTGAAACTGGTTCAGTAAAAAGAAAATTATATAGCACTCTGGTACAAAAATTCTATTAATCTGGTGATGAATTTTTTTAATGAAAATTCTGATTCTGAGTCTATTTTTATATTAGGTATGATAGATAATTACCAATAGTAACAGAACATGAGGGAAGGGAAATGTGTAAAACTGAATGTTAAAAACTCCAAGACATGAGTGTTAATCAAAACATGAAACTGAAATTCATATTTTAAAGATGATGTCAGACACACAGTCTCTGTTATCATATACTGATTAGCAGCAGTTGTCCTTCGCTCACACTGAAGATGATTGTGGTACAGCTAATCCACTTCACTAATTGGTTAGATTTCCCTAAAGAACCTCAGAGTAACATATTTATATTAATACATAACAAAGATAGATGGAAATATTATCTTTGATATGCTGTCGTATATTATTTTAGTGCCAAACAGTATGTCTATGGTTTTCATCACTTTTCATATGCAGGTACTATTTCCAGCTGATAGTACATAATTTGTGCTAATTGCTTTTTAATTTATACATCACAAAAATTATTTTTTTAGTGCACTGCTCTGTTTGTAACAACAGCAGGTAAATAAATTGATAAGTGCCTGAGGTATGAATCAAATGAACATCTTTCTTGTTATTGATGAGTTCTGTGTGTAAGCTCTCAGGACTGTAGAAACATACTGTGTGGCAGGCAATCACTGCATAGTTCTGGTGACCTCAGAAAACTGGATGTGTGTTGTAATTCATTGTTTTGATTATGACATGAACATTTCCTATTCAGGAGGACCAAGTCTCAATTTCTAGTCCAGATATAGGTGTTCGTTCTTTCCGCACTCTATATGAGATCGGAATAATAGAGAATTGCGAATGTGGTTCAATGCACCCTCTGCCAGGCACTTAAATGTGATTTGCAGGGTATCCATGTAGATGCAGTGTTACTAAATCATGTTAACTGAATTCCGGGGTGGTTTTCCGTATGTGGATGCAACTGATTATTCCAAAACTCTTCTGTTCAGTTACAAATATATGCACATACAAAATGTGATCAGTAGCCCATGATTACAGAATTATATGACTCACAAAAAGATAGTGGCCATATGGCCATGAATGGACATACACAGCAGCAGACTGGGGCAAGCTGACCATGAAAATGGAAAGAGGATCATCTATACATCAGAGACAGAAGCAGCTTCTATGCCTTAGTGGTATAAACTTTAGATAAATTATGACTTATTATGGCACTGACCTTGCACATTGTCACCATAAGGCTTGGCATGATATCAAAAGTGTGTAGAATGAAACAATGGCTGTGTAGACAAATGATGATAGGATATACCCGTGTAGATGATTTTTCCGAATCCTTGTTATTTTCCCTTTATAATCAAAGTATTTTCAGTTGTGCAATTTGTTTTAATTACAGAATGGGGCAATAAAGTAAGTAGCACAATAGTGTTGAATTTGAGAATGGTATTCAAATTACCATCTGGTAATTCTAATTTAAGTTTTATGTGATAAAAATGACATACCTAATTTGCTTCATCACCTTGCCTCTTTTGGAGATGTTTACAACCTCATCATTGACAGGATAGCAAACCCAAATCTTCCTCTGCTTTTCTTTAAACTGATGAGCATAATGATAATGAAAGATAACTTGTGAAAATAGTTTTTCCACTGTGGATTATGACACCAAGATGTGCTCTTACAATGCAATTGTTTAGTGCTTAGAATTATGTGTATCACTACTCTAAACTAATCTAAAAATAAATGTAAAATTTTTAAGGCATCATATGACTAGAAAACAGTAACTTAATCACAATATTGGACATGAATTATTTGACAAAATTCAAGTGGTTAGGTGGTTTTTTCCCATTTTTACATGTGTGAATTCTGTCATTGTATCTATGTGAAACGTGTGGTTTTATCAACCAAATAAGAACTTGGTAGACTATGTTATTTGGTGTTTCTTTGTACTTATGACTGTATTTTTTGGGTCTACTAACTGATTCTCTTGGGAAATATTTGTGCTCATAACACCATTTTTCGTGTGAATAAATAATTCAAATTTTGAGAATATATATTATGGCTTTTCTGAAATCTTATTTCAGAAAACATCTCCTGAGTTAAATTGTTTTATAATAGTATGAGAGATGGAGGAGGGGAATCGGCAGTGGTAGTGTTGCCTGCTGCCACAAATGAATGACGGAATAATGCAGTCACTCATTTGTTCTTTCTGGTTCCATGTAGTGTATTGGTAACTTAATGTGTCACTTACTTACATTAAGCAGATGTTGTGACTCCACATATAAATAGGTTTTCACAGTGTGTGAAAAGGTTGTGTTCATCTTTTCTTTGCAGAACTGATATCAGGAGCGGGGCAGGGTGCTACAGAACCTCAGGAACTACCAGAGGGTACAGTATCAGTAGCACCTGAAGTTGATGAAACTCATGAATTGGGTCATTCACGAAACTCTTCCAATACGAGCCAAATGAGTCGTGCCTCGGGATACAGCTCTCTAAATAGCCAGTCCCAACACAGTAGACAAAGCAGTTCTGGTGACTCGGGACACATACGGTATGTGTAATGTTTAGTGAGTAGTACTGATTGTGCTCAGTCATATTTGAGTGAATCAGTAATATTTGAGTTACCAGTAGGAATATGTGTTACGTGTACTACATGCATAAGAGTGCTGTGTGTATTTACTTCACACTTAGAATTACAAATAGCCTTCATATTTTTCATATATGATCTGTAGACGAGAAGTGATGGATGCTTTCCCTAAGAAAAGCATATCTAATTCAATAATAAGTTTGTGCTAATCTTTATCTGATACTAGTAGCTAAGTTTTTGTATTAAATTTGGAATAAATATATACACAAATGATGTGGAGCTGATACCACGTTTGATCTAGATGGCGATAGCTGCTCCTAAAAATAGAAATCTTGCATTTGAACATAATATTGCAACTTGAGAATACTGTCCCTATGAATTTTGCTAAGCTTCTGTTTATGCCTGATCTTGCATTTCTTTCATTGTTATTTGATCCTTTTTAACAATTAAAGTAACATTTTGCTGCTAGTGGCCTACATTATATCAAGAAAATGACTCTTACTGATAGTCCCATAAGGGAACTTCATAAGGAACAGTAAAGAATTTTTGTGCTTATTTACAAACATGAAGCATTAATATACCAACATTTGCTTTAGCAGAGGTTGGAAGAAGTTACTTTGTTTGTGGGTTGGAGAAATGATAGGGAGTGGGGTAAGGGGAGGGGGAGGGGAGATGGGATAGGAATTTAAGACCATAAGCAGATAATCATTTGTGCGTTAAATGGTGGTAGACAGAAGATACTGTAAAACACGTATTTTACAAGTATATATATTGACTCGTCAGACTAGGTTATTGGTGGCTGCATCAGTGTATTGCACTGATCTTCCAAGTTGTGTATTGTTCTCAGTTGATAATTCTCAAGATTCTGCAGTTTGTGTATCATGTAGACTCAAATGTAGTGTAGCACCATCTGAAGATTCACTTAAGGCTCAACACTGCACTCATTACTGGGGCCATATAATATATAGTGGGAGGGGGCGGGGGAAGAAAATTTATAGTTGAGGTTACTAATCTGTAGTAGTGTTGTGACATTGGGCTAGGTGATACAGGTTTTAATCGTGCTACAGATCATAATTTTCATCACCAATATTTGACTGTCAAGTAGAGGAATGGTTGTAGGCCACAGTTCATGATCACCATGCTGTGTACCGGTGTCTTCTACTAAACCTTTCCACTAAGTCTCATGTAGGGAACACATGCAACACTGTTGACTGTCTGTCCGATGGATTGGGAAGCTGAGCATACCTCCTTTTTTTTCTTTCACCACCACCACCAACACCAACACCACCCACCAGAGAAGACGGATCCACTTTTTATGTTGTATATGTCAAAACCCTACAGATGACAAAATGAACAACGGCACATTCATCCTTACTTTTGAGGATGATTCACTTACAGAAAAGGTAAAAATCATTTGTTAGTGCTGCAATGTGAAGAAGCTGTACTTTCCACCCCAACACGGTGCTTTACTGCCAATGCTTTGGGCATGTATCTTCCTGGTGTACAAATGACCCAGTTTATGTAGACTGTGGCCAACCCCTCGGAAAAATATGAGTGATTATCTTTAGTCTCAATGGTATTGGCCTATTCCACTACTGTGGCCAGGTCATCAGCAGTACCTGGTGTATTTACTCCCTCATTGTTGACATCTGATAGTTACACAAATAAACTTGACCAAGAGGGCAGTAGGCTGTACCCTGTTATGGATCCTGCAATACCAGCTTCGGAAACCACTCCCTCCACTTGGCCACATGAGCAAAATCCTCCACTGGTATCTGTCAGTGACAGGGCTCTCTCTCTCTCTCTCTCTCTCTCTCTCTCTCTCTCTCTCTCTCTCTCTCTCTCTCTCTCTCTCTCTCTCTCTCCCCAGTAATCCACAACTCAAAGTTAAGACACAAGCCAGTGGTTGAAGAAGCCATGGACTGTGGGTCCTAGGGCTGTCCACTCTTCTCCCGTTTGTACAGTAGTTAAGCCCTCACGAGAATCTTGACTGCCACTATTTGCATTCAGGAGGACACTGGTTCAGACCTGCATCTGGCCATCTTGATTTAGGTTTTGTGAGATAGCCCTAAGTTGCTTAAGGCTTTTCCTTGAAAGGCTGATTTCTTTTCTCATCGTTTTTTTATTTGAATTTGTGCTCTATCTCTAGTAACCTCATCGTAGACAGGACATTAAACACTAATCTTCCTTCCTTTTTGAAAAATGTTGTGAAAATGAAGAAGGATAAGAAGAAGAAGAAGAAATTTCAGGAGAGAGTAACTATGATGACACTGGTGGTACCAGATTCTCCCATGCTGTCTGACTCCAAACTGATGTTTGTTGATGATGATCCACTCCCACTGGTCACAGATAGCGATTCAGGGCAGGGATCTGTCTCCTTTCGCTCTTCACTCCTAACCAGGATAGCTTCAACATGAAGATCCAGTGGAACTGCATAAATGCACTAGACTGGAGACCATACCCCAACTCTTTGAGGTTGCCATACATTGTTGAAATCATACTGGCCTGGAAAGTGCATCTGGAGAGTTCTGACATCAACAGATGTTGTCCGTGAACCCTCCTGTACTATGTTGGAAGCATTAGCAGTGCAAGGGCAAACGACCCAGTGATCACCATTTGTAAAATTTATTTACCCCTAGGCAGGGCACTTACTTGTCTTGAGATGACCACCTTAATACAATAACTCCCTGCCCGCCACTTTTTTTTTACACGTAGGACGTTCAGAGTGCATCACCTCCTCTGGGGGACTGCCATTTCATGTGATAGAGGCCTTCTGATTGAGCAGCTTCTTTCTGATCTTGATCTGTCTATTCCCAATGATAGTACTGCTGCTCACTTAAGTTCCATACATGGCACCTTTTTGACCTTACGATCTTTTCCCCCAATCTCGTGGCTTCGCCACAATAGTTGCTAATTAATGATCTTTGTGACAGTGACCACTTTTTGGTGATCCTTTCACTTCCGTGTCACTGCCTGTTGGATCAGTTACCATGTTGGGCTCTTAAATGGGCCAACTGGCAATTGTATTCCGTTGCTGTCTTCTTTACCACATTTCTGTTAGAAAGTACTAATGAGTATGCGGGAAACATCTCCAATGTGCTCACC
This sequence comes from Schistocerca gregaria, assembly GCF_023897955.1. Lineage (NCBI taxonomy): Eukaryota > Metazoa > Arthropoda > Insecta > Orthoptera > Acrididae > Schistocerca > Schistocerca gregaria. The sequence goes on from NC_064931.1 coordinate 686,003,111, forward strand.
TATGTCCCTGGGACTGCTGTTCCCTTTCTATAGGCCGCCTCCATTTTTGGCCAGTACCATGGTGGACCAAAGATATTGTGACAACTATTAAAAATTATCAAAGGATCCTGCAATACCTCAAGTGATCTCCTCCAGAGGTAGTGCTGAGGCTCACTATTTAAACACAGTAAGAAGTAATGTGGGAGTGCTACGTCTCCTCTTTGAAAAGGAGTATCTCTTCATACCAGGTGTGGGCCAAGCTGCATAGTCTTCTGGGCTGTCAAATATCAACAAATGTTCCAGATCTCTTCCTTCATTGTGATGTTTGTACCAATGTGTCATTTTTTACTGATCATCTTGACTCATTTTGCGACAGCATCAGCATTTTGTCCTTACCCGACTATCTTTCAAATGAATAAGAAAAGAGCTGAAGATATTGCCCTATCCATCACCCCCTCCATCACACTGAATTACATAATGAACCTTTCACCAACTGGGAGCTGCTTCAGGCTCTTGACTCGCTACACAGTATGGCCCCAGGCCATGATTTGATTCATAATCAGATGATCCAACATCCGAATGTGACTCTCAGGCTCCATCTGCTCTCATAGTCTTCAACGATATGTGGATAGGAGGTGTATTACCTTGAACTGGAGAGATAGTGTCACCATCCCAACCTTGTTTCAGACAAAAACACAATGTCCACCAAAAGCTATGAACTGAGTAGCCTCAGCAACGTTATCTACAAACTGCTTGAAAGGATGGTAGGCCAGTGAATATACTGTGTTTTTAATTCACAGGATCTTTTGTCCCCATATCAGTGTAGTTTGAATGGGATCATCCATAACTGACCATCTGGTTAGGTTGGAAACAGAAATCCAACAGGGTTTCTCTAAATGGCAGCACCTCATTGCGACTAGTGATGTTTATTCATAAGTGCTTATTCCACTGGTTGTTTCAGTTTACAGTTTGTAGCTACTCAGCTCCTCACGAATTGAAGACAATGGTGTCCCGCAGGGTTCCATGCTGAGTGTTACTCTTTGCCTCGTTGCCATCGGAGGCTAGTGACCTTAGGACCACTGGTCACCCTCATTCTGTATATTGACGACTTTCACATTTGGTATAGCTGCTAACTGTTTCCCTGGCAGAACTCTTATTTCCAAGGTATCATCTATGGGGTCGCATCTTGGACCTCCTTCCATTACTTCCAGTTCTCCCCCATTAAAATGTGAGTCACTGTAGCATGGTACATGTTGATGCAGAAATCTGCTAGGGTACATAGCACTTGTTCATTGTTGTACAGCCCCAATTTTTGGAACTCCTTTTTAAAGGTAAAAAAAATGGCTGCCCGTATTTGTCAGTTAAAGACTAGCTGCATGTAAATCTTTAATGCTCTCTTCTTCCTTGGCACTCATCCTGATCGGTCTGTGGCTTTCAGGTTTATGGTTGAGCAGCAACTTCAGCTTTGAAATTATTAGACCTAGTCCATCATATGGAGTAAGACACATCACTGGCGCCCTTCAAACAAATCCCATAGACATTCTCCTTGCTGAAGCAGGGATCTTCCCTCTTCAGTTTTGACAGTACCGACTCTCACTCACACAATCTCCATCCAATAATTTACTAATCATCCAATGTATCAAATTCTTGTGTGCAAGGGTTCTGACACTCTGGTAACCACTGTTGGATGGGATTGCCAGTTGGAAAGTACCCTGAGGCTTTCTGCTGGGACCTCCACCTAAGTCCCTTGAAATGAGCAATATATTTCAAGGAACTAAAGTTTGTTACACACTTGACCTTCCAGCATCTGTTCCTCTCAGCTCTTCAGGAGTGTCAGGGTGCTGTCATACCTTAGTGATGGATCTTGCTGAGAACACGAAAAAGTTGCAATCCTACATAAGGTCAGGAAGTAGGTCGGAGGCTCCTATCCACATACTTGTAAACCAGTCCAGTTTGGTGTAGCAGTATAAGAGAGCAAAAGGAAAGATGAAGTATTAAATTTTGTGTTTAAAAATATCATTCACATAGGAGGATCATACAGACATATCATTGATTGCCGTCACACACACTCTTTTGTGGAGGACATAGAAAAAAGTCTCTGGAGTTGAAAACAAGTAAGTTGCCATGTCTGGACAGAATGCCAGTTTGGTTTTACAGAGAATATTGTGTGTCATTGACCCTTTAATTAGCTTGCATTTATCGTGAATCTCTTGTCCAGCAGAAAGTTCCAAGTGACTGGAAAAAAGTGCAGGTGACTTCTGTATATAAGAAGGATAAAAGAACAGACCTGCATAGCTGCAGACCAGTATCCTTACCATTGGCTGGCTGCAGAAGTTTGAGCATATTCTAAGTTTAAATGTAATAAATTTTCTTGACACAGAACTACTTCCGTCTGTAAATCAGCACAGATTTAGAAACCATCACTCGTGTGAAACTCGGCTTGCCCTTTTCTCACATGATATCCTGTGAACCACAGGTGAAGGGCAACAGGTAGATTCCAGGTTCCTAGATCTCCAAAAAGCGCTTGACAATGTGAGCCACTGCAGTGTTCATCAGAGACAAAGGCAACATAAGGAGTGTGTGATGCAATTGTGATAGGAATTCTTATGTACAAAAATGACCTGACAGATAGGGTGAGCAGCAGTCTATAACTGTTTGCTAATAATGTTGTAGTATATGGGAAAGTACCATCTTAGAGTGACTGCATGAAGATACAGGATGACTTAGACAGAATGTGTATCTGATGGGATGAATAGCAGCTTGCAGTAAACATGGATGAAAGTAAGTTGATGTAGATGAGTGGGAAAAAATCTTGTAATGTTCAGAAATAGTATTAATGGTGTGCTGCTTGACACATACACATTGATTAAATACCTATGTGTAATTCTGAAAAAACTACAAAATGGAATGAGCATGTAGAGATGATAGTTGAGATGATGAAAGGGTAGCTTCAGTTTATTGAGAGAATTCTAGGACATGTAGCTCATCTGTAAAGGAGACTCATTCTTGAGCACTGGTAGTGTGTTTGGGATCCCAACCAGGTCATATTTGAGAAAACAGTGAGGTAATTCAGACAAGCTGCTAAATTTGTTGCTGGCAGGTTTGATCACCACACAAATGTTTTGGAAATGCTTCATGAAATCAAGTAGGAATCCCTGGGGGAAGATGACTCTCTTTTCGTGAAACACTATTGAGAAAACATAGAGAATTGGTATTTGTTATTAACCACACTACTGCTACCATAACAGAAGGACCTTGGAAAAAAAGGCAGGTCAGATAAATTATGGCCTCTGTGGAGGCATGTACCCAGTCGTTTTTCCCACACTTCCAGAGAGGGAATAACTAGTAGTAGTACAGGGTACACTGTGCCTTGTTGCTTGTGGAGCATGTATGTAGATCTTGATTCAGATTTACACTGATGTTTCTAAGATAATCCATCGGTCAGGAACAACATTTGTTGCCAGGAATGTGTGGTGTTTTTATGACAGGTCTAGTAGCCATTAGTAGAGATGTACATTTTATTAAACAGACCTCTGTTGACCATGTTAAATCTGTAGTGACTTAGTGAGCAGTCTCCAGACTACTGATTGATGTTACCCTTCTATCGCTTTGATAGCTGCTATTCATGACATCTTTCTGACTTTAGTTATATTGCCTGCTCATCTCTCTCTCTCTCTCTCTCTCTCTCTCTCTCTCTCTCTCTCTCTCTCTCTCTCTCTCTCTCTGTGTGTGTGTGTGTGTGTGTGTGTGTGTGTGTGTGTGTGTGTGTGTGTGTGTGTGTGTGTTGTGAGTTGTGTGGGTATGCCAGGGAATACACTGGCTGACTGTTCAGCCACAGAAGCAATTACTCACTGAACATTCACTCTGATGATTCCAGTTGTGGGTATTTTGGTACAAACAAGATGACACCTCACTCAAAGATAGAAAACCATCTGTTGGGCTACTGTTCGCTCCGATGACCCCTACATTATCGAGAAGACTACTGCTGCACAGTGCTTCTCCTTCCATTCAGCGTGTAGGAACCCCCCCTCTGGTTTTACCTTCACACTGGTCATACTAGTTGAAACTATAGTTATATTTTATGTAATGAACCACTCCACACGGTGGTTGCACCGAGCAACATGGTGCAGTTGTAAGCAAAACTTAGCACACTGGACTACTGGACTCGCATTTGCGGAGAGAATGGTTCAAATGTGTGTCCAACCATCCTGATTTAGGTTATCTGCTATATTTGTTAATGTCTCCAGGAAAGTGCCGGGATGGTTCTGTAGAAAGACAACAGCCAATTTCCTTCCCCACCCTTGAAAAAATTCATGCTTGTTTTCCATCTCTAATGACGTTGATGACTTCCTTCCTTCCTTCCTTCCTTCCTTCCTTCCTTCCTTCCTTCCTTCAACACTTCGAGACTATACTAGACCAGCAGTGCAGTGGCTGTGAAGGGTTGGATCCTGTCACATGCAGAGCCAGTGGGACATTTGCCTGTCCACTGCCATCTACTGACTGGATTATTTGTTTCACTTTGTTTTTATTGTCAGTATATCAGATGCCCATTACATTTATAGCTTTGTCACTTTTACTGTAGGAATTTTCTGGCTAGAATGCATTCTGTTCTCCATAATTCTCTTCAGCCTTAGGTGGGTTGGTGGGGCTCGGATGCAGGTGGCATTTTTCTCGCCACAGATGAGCCATGGGAAACATCTCATCTGCTCTGACCTACATAGATATACTTGCCAAACTCGTATATCTTCACTTTTCTTTAAATTATTTCTCAGCTCAAGCATCAATATCGGTTTCAGTACCTTAATCTTACGTATCCTACATTCTTTTCTTAATTTAATCAAATTTCTGGCTGACATCACTAACTACAGATGAACTACCTCTTAACTGAAGGACTGGTGACCTTGCTATTAGTCCCTTAACCACCAACCAACTTAAACACTTGACTTGCAAGAGAACAAAGTGCTTTCAACTATCAAGGCCTGCATCAGACTGTAAGCATCATAACATAAGTAGAGAAAAATAAGCTGAAAATTATAATTGTTTTGTCATAAAAAAGTGGGTCTGCTGTATTTGCCATTTTTTTAACAGTAGACTTTAAATCATGGTAGATGATACAATGGCTGCATATTTGAGAGTTTCAGTACGTAGCTGAATGTGGCTGAAAAACTGTTACAGCATCATCCAGCAGGTTTTTGAATCTGAAGTATATTCCGATGCGTGTGCTTTGACATGTACAAAAGTCATGTTTCGCTATAAGTGGCCACAACTGGATAATATATTTATTATAATAGATTATTAAAGTGAAAGTAAATTAATTGTACTGTGAGCCATTGCAGTCATTGTGTCTGCTACACATAGAATGTAAGAGTGTGTAAAATAATAATACAATAAAGTATTAAACCCATTGCTTTTATTCAGCGCTATGGACATCAGCAACTGCTTGGAAAATGGTAAGTTATTTGTGTCACATTCAGATGTGAGGCAGATAACAAATTCTTGTGTGAAGTGTTGAAGTGTGTTCGATAAAATTATGTGTCCCATACAGGATAATTTGAATGTTACCTTACTCATAATATGCAGAATGCTTGTTTTATGTAGCTGATGTGAGAGATTTTGCACTTATTTAGGTTCAGAAAGCATCTACTGTAAATGTATATTTTGACTCACATCATTTGATTGTGTGGTAGATATTGAACCCTGCTGAAAAATGAAAATGTGAATGTGCAATGTTTACTTTTTGTCAAGAATTTTGGGAATGTTTGCTAAAAATTCTTCACCCTCTTCCTGTCCAATTTATTTATTTTATTCTACAGTGCATCTCCCTTCTCCCCAAATAAATGATCAGTTTTTGCTGTGAAATAATATAATTTCATTATTTTAAAAATGTCTCTATGTTGGTGTGCTTCATTCGCAACAGGCAGGCATGCCATCATTGTGATTGTTTTTATTGACTGTATTTCTTATTTCAATATTGTTCACTTTCCACACAATACAAGGCAATATGTTTTGAAACTACTTACATTTATAAGAGGTTATGAAGTGGGTACATTCTCATTACATACAATTATCTTAAAGTGCACTGTCATTGTATGCTGAGTAGATGTGTATTGAATAATGTGCCAGAGTGATAAGGAACAGATATTTGATTCCCAAAAAACCTGATTTAAGACCCTCTCTGACTGCTGTGATTTAGGTTTGCTAAGATATCCTTAAATCACTCAACTAAATTTTATCACAGTACCTTCAAAGTGAGTAGTGCTGATTGCGCCCACTATGCTTGTCCAATGTAAACTGTATTTGATTGATGGTGATTTAGCAATTTACAGATTATTGAGTCCAACCAAATTGTTTGTGTGGTGTTTGTCTCCTAAATAGGCATAATGCATGCTATTCCTCCTTTCCTCCTCTTCCGTAAAAATATTTTATTTTAGCCTTTTTTTTAAAAAAAAAATAGATTCCATAAAAACCACATGTACAACAATATAATTGACATGATTGTAGAAAAATAATTCACACTAGCTAAATCAGGGGACTTAAGACATCTTAAAAGTAGATTTCAAAGGCTGTCAGATGTGACATCTTCCTATCATCACAAGACATTGAAAATTTGGTGGCAGATACTAAGTAGTATGTGTTTCAAGGATAGTGGAATATCTGTACCATGTAGCTTTGTGAAGAGAAGTTAACATATTAGACATCTCAGACACATGGATCACTTTCATCATGATTTTGGACGTGTCATACTATTACATTTTAAGAACAAAAAACGTGAATCATACACATCAGTCATTTGCTATTTACAGAGCTAGTGTGACAGGGATCAGGCATGTAGCCATCCATGGTCTTTTAATAGGAAACATTCCAGCATTTTCCTGAAGTAAATTAGATAAACTGTGGCTTTGTCCAGAAGCTTGGCAAGTTGTTGTTATTTTCTATGTGACTGTCTGCTGCCTAGAACCTCTTCGATTTTGCTAGTAATAAACTACTCTCATATATGTCATTGTACTGCAGCCTTGATTTTCTATACAGAAGGAATATATTTAAATACTGAAACTTCCTGGCAGATTAAAACTGTGTACTGGACCAAGACTCAAAATCAGGATTTTTACCTTTTGTGGGGAAGTACTATAGCAACTGAGCTACCCAAACACAACTCATGACATGTTCTCGCAGCGTTATTTCCAACAGTATCATTTCCCCTATCTTCCAAATTTCACAGAAGTTCTCCCGTGAAACTTGCAAGGCTAGCACACCTGGAAGATTGAATATTGCAATAGAGCACTTGCCTGTGATAGGCAGAGGTTCTGAGTTTCAGTTTCAATCCAGCACACAGTTGCCAGGACCTTCTGTATCAGCACACACTCTGCTGCATAGTGAAAATTTCATTCTGAAAATATTTCAATATTATTTTGCTCTGACCTTGAAATTCGTAGCCAAATCTTTGGTGAAAGAAACAAGCTAGCTAGTAGCAGACAATTGTATTAGATTTAGAGGCAATATAGCTTCTGGTCTCTCTGTGAATGTATTTTGTAGATTTTTGAATTATGGTCACAACTAGAGGCAACAGCCTTAGTGCATTGGATACACTGGTTCCTGTCAGATCACTGAAGTTAAACGCTGTCGGGCGTGGTTGGCACTTGGATGGGTCACCATTCAGCCTACCATATGCTTTCGCCATTTTTCGGGGTGTGCTCAGCCTCATGATGCCAATTGAGGAGCTACTCGACCAAATAGTAGGGGCTTCGGTCAAAGAAAACAATTATAACAACCAGTAGAGTGGTGTGCTGACCACACGCCCTTCCTATTTGAATCCTCAGCTGAGGACGACACAATAGTCGGATGGTCCAGTTGTGACCTGATGGCGGAGTTCTCACAACTACAGATAGTGCCCAGTAAATAAACTTGCATATCCCAGAATGAAAGGAGGTAAGAGAGAGAACAGCAATAGCAAAGGTGTGACGGCAAGTCAAGAGTTACCTATTGATGTTCAGTCATTAGAGCAGTTTTCCATGAAAGGCAAAGGATTCAAGTTAGTCCTTACATGGCACACATTTTTAACTTGCCAGAAAGTTTCATACTCGTACACTGAAGAGCCAAACAAACTGGTACCCTTGCCTAATACTGTTTAGGGCTCCCGCAAGCATGCAGAAGTGCCACAACATGATGTGGCATGAACTTGACTAATGTATGAAGTAGTGCTTGAGGGAATTGCACCATGGATCCTTCATGGCTGTCTGTAAATCTGTAAGAGTACGAGGGAGTGGGGATATCTTCTGCAACAGTAAGTTGCAAGGCATTCCAGGTATGATCAATAATGTTCATGTTTGGGGAGATTGGTGGCCAGCAGAAGTGTTTAAACTCGAAAGAGTGTTCCTGGAGCCACTCTGTAGCAATTGCCCAAGTCTGTTGGAATTCACAATGTGCATGAATGGATGCAGGTGATCAGACAGGATGCTTATGTATGTGTCACCTGTCAGTCATATCTAGACACACCATTACAGAGCCTCCACCAACTTGAAAAGTACCTTGCTGACTTGCAGGGTCCCTGGATTCATGAGGTGGTCTCCATACCTGTACACATCAATCCACTCGATACAATTTGAAATGAGACTAGTCTGACCAGGCAACATGTTTCCAGTCATCAGCAGTCTAATCTCAGTGTTGATGGGCCCAAGCAAGGCATAAAGCTTTGTGTTGTGCAGTCATCAAGAGCAAACGAGGGGACTTTCAGCTCCGAAAGCCATATCAATGATGTTTAGGTGAATGGTTCACACGCTGACACTTGCTGATGGCCCAGCACTGAAGTTTGCAGCAATTTTTGGAGGAGTTTCTCTTCAGCGAATCTCTTCAGTCATCATTGGTCCCATTGTTGCAGGATATTTTTCCGGTTGCATTGATGTTGGAGATTTGATGTTTTACCAGATTTCTGATATTCATAGTACACTTGCGACATGGTCATAAGGGAAAAGAAATATATTTCATCGCTACCTCAGAGATGCTGTGCCCCATCATTTGTGCGCTGACTATAACACCACATTGAAACTCACTTAAATCTTGATAACCTGTCATTGTAGCAGCAGTAACTGATCTAACAACTGCACCAGACACTTGCTGTCTTAAATAGTCATTGCCGACCGCAGCGCCGTATTCTGCCTGTTTTCATATCTCTGTATTTGAATACGCATGCCTATACCAGTTTCCTTGTTACTTCAGAATATATGCTGTGACAGGAGATTTTTGGAGGACTTGAACAGTCAGAGATTTGTATAAGAGTGTGTTGTCTTTGTGGAAAAGAGGTACCTTCTTTGGAAGATGCAGATGTTTGCTCTTGGAGACTTACTCTGTGCGTGTCACACCATGAGAATTCTTGTAACTGGTTGCCATGATTTTTCCTGCAGATTGCACCTTTGTAATGTCCATATAATTTTTCACTCTTTGTCAATACTGTTTTGACATGTAACAATCAATCCATACTTCATTTACTGATATGAAATGTGTGAAAATTACTGAAATTTCATTTAAAGAAATCTGCAGTTCCTATAGCACTGTTGATTTGTATTTATTTGTCAGCAACAGTTAATGGTTGAAAGCTTTTTCATAGCTAAAAAAATTCGGTGAACAGGTAGTACATATAGTTTGTGAAAACCTTTACAAAGCACTAAGATTCTTTACCTTCAGTTAGTGTCGAGTGTAATATTGACAATATAGTGCTGAAAATTTGCAATTGTATAGCTCTTTAACCTTCCTCAAATCATCATCATCTTAGTCTTCTTCTTTTTCTTCTTCTTCTTCTTCTTCTTCTTCTTCTTCAATAAATGCATGACCACACTTAAATTCAGCAACACAGAAAACGAAATGAAACAATGCTTCTATTTTGTTTGGTCAAACCCAATGAGAGAAGCAATTTTTCTCAGTGAGTAATTGTGTTTTGTACACATTTTATCAAAAATCTCTCAATAGATTGCTTACATAATCACTACAGACAAACAACTGACTTCATAGTGCTCCATCTAAGGAATTCTACATTCCAAAAGGTCATAGAGTGGCAGGAATGTGACCAAATTGCTGTGTGGGATGAAGAACTTTGACTTTGTATTATATATTACAGCAAGTAATGGAATCAGAATACTGAGTTCACAAACAATATGTACAAGTGTTGTTATAGAAACTGGCATTCAAACATTTCTAACATTCACTACAGTCCCTGTAGACACTTCATTCCAGTTCGTTAGCTGTAAAATGTCATTAAGGAATGGCAGGCCATTTCGTATTTTTCACAGTTGTATTTGCAAGTATGCCAAGAATTTCAATAAATAAAATTTGGAAATGTGACATAAGTTTTAAAACAAATGTTATGCCGGACCAACATTCAGGAAGTAGTACAATGTTGCTATGATTGTTACAGATTTAGGGAGCTAAGTTTCACTCCATTACCCATTACTTCACAATTTTTAAGGAAAGAACATGTGAAGCAAGTTGCTCTTCAAGATTTGTTACTTCCATGTATAATGATATCTTAGAATAATTCCAGGGTTTCTGACACACACATGGTTCAGATACTTGTTACATGCAACACTACTGCACTTTAAATATGAAAAATGATGCTCTGTCTTGTTGCAGTGACTCATCACTATAGTAATACTATCGTATTTATTTGTTTCTAACAGTTACTTTGCTTGTAAGGTGCCACAACGTTCCTCCAACTGATTCCCTGGTGAGGGGATGGGAGACTGAGTGAGAAGGGGGAAGAGGGAGACAGACTACCATACTGAGCAGTGTGTGAAGTGTTTGATGTTAATTGAAGTAGGCTCTTGAGGCTGAGAATGCTTTGTTTCTGTAGTCAGCTTAGCTACACGTTTTTGCCTAGGACTGAGATGTTTCCTGATATTTATTGCCCCATCTAGGATGTTTGTCCCGTCGACATCCTTTTTTTTCTGATGTGTATTATTAATCCATTTTCTGGTCAGTATACTTCTGCTAAACTAGTTCAGTAATTACCCATAAATGTTTGACAATGTTTGACAATGTTGGTTTTGTTTTTGTTGAAAAGAATTCATGTGGTATAACTTAGAGTAGGAGTAACATATTAACACTTTTTGTCACTTGATAATTTGTTGTGTTTTTATATTTTTTTGTACTTTTACACAGATTTTCAAATGCAAACTTTTTTTTCTGTGAAAATTTTGTAACCACTATTAATTTTCATTGGTTGCAGATCTTTCTATTAGTATTAGTAGTAGCAGCAGCAGCAGCAGCAGCAGCAGTGTAAATAATGGGGTACGAGTAGATGTTAGAAACTTAAAAATTGCAGTGCAGTCAAATAACTTAATTGTTGATTATCTTTCAACATGCATCAACTGCACAGTATCAAGTTACAATTTTTGTTTTGAAGTATGTCCTGTTCAGTAGTAGCTGTTTGAAAGAAAGTGTGGCAGGGGAGGCAGGGAACGGCTGAGAAGGTTGGTGTTGGGGTGGGGGTTGGGGGCAGAGGTGGGGGGGGGGGGGGGGGGAATGGAGCATTTTCAAGTTCAATTGAAACTGGTGTTGTAACCTCAACTGTTATGAATTTTCTGTTTACTGACTGCAATTTTTCACTGACTTATAAACCTGCAGTAAAATAAATAGGTATGTATATTTTCCCTTGGCATTTGATTGTATTGTTTCTTTCCCCCCATCCTGCATGGGCTTTGTAGGTCCCCATCGTGGCCGGTTTCGGTGCTGCGTATGCATCTGTGCACTGATGTTGCTTCCTTGAGCAATCCTACAGCCACCTCTTTGAGCACTCAGTCTCCACCAAAACCTATAGTGTCAGAGAAGGCACAGTGGCATTTGTGGCCCAGCTCGTGGTCTCTCGGTCTGGGCAGCATGTGGCGTCAGCGTAGCTCCTTGTCTCCATCTAGCTGCAAAGATATACCTTCCACATCTCCCTCCTCAATGTATTTTAAAAGGTCTGCTCCTGGTGCATTCCATTTTCCTCCTTGGGCTTCCCCGCGCTTTTCACCCAAAGCTGCCTCCTCTCCTGGCATGTTACATCAGCACAGTCCTAGTTCCATTAGAAGCCTGGATTCCTCTGAAGGTGGATATGGACACATCGAAAGGTAGTGTAGAATTCTGGTTGGATGTTTTTGCTTTTGTTTGTAAGCTGGTAACTAAACTTGTATAGGATGCTTTTTCTATTTCAGCAGCTGTCTCTAGAAATTTGCCCTTGTTATGTCACACTTGTGAAAAGTGTTAAAATATTTATAAAATTAATAACTCTGTTATAATATTGTAAACTGTGCCACAAAACATGCTTCAGTCTTATAAAATGTTCAGACTGTAATATTGCACTATCATATAGAAGTATTAATATTTGTAATTGCTTTCCCAGGCTTAAATAGCTTTAGCTGCAGTCATTCATTCCATTGTAGAAGTGCAGTGGGAAACAGTATATTTGTTGCTTTCAGTTATGGTTCCAAGCATACATTATAATTTTGCACTACTGCTGAGTCTTTCATGAGTAGCCTGTAATAGTTATAGGAACAAGATACTGCAGAAATTTGTTGTTCTTGAAACTAAAAATAAAGGCAGTGTCATATAGGAATACAAAAACAGAAAAAAGGAGGGTGATGAACTTGGTAGCAACCATCGTAATTTTAATAAAGGGAACGCACTGCTTTGGCAAAGATTGTGTGTGTCACCGTCTGAAATCAGATTATTGAGATATATGGATTCAAGTTTGCTGGTTTTCTTCTGTATCGTAGAAATTATCTTCGTGTTCTGTGGTGTAACTGCTGGAAGCAGTGGAGCACTATGACAACAACATTGTCTCATTGAATTCTCTGCTAGTAGCAGACAAGAGAACTGTCTAGATTACATGTTAATATTTTTTTACCCACATAACTACTTCAAGGAAATATTGAATATTTTTATCCACCCTGCTGTAGTGACTGTAAATGGACATCGTATCTTCCAAGTATCATTTCAGTTTTGAAAGACATCACCTGAACAATAGAAATGTACCTTTCACCTCATATAGTTATCTGTTGGGGTACCTGCATCTTTGCTGTTGTAGGGACACTGTAGAGTAAGTGCATTTGTGCACGTGTGTGTGTGTGTGTGTGTGTGTGTGTGTGTGTGTGTGTGTGTGTGTGTGTGTGTGTGTGTGTGTTTTAGATTCTGAAGTGGTTGTGTTGTAGTTAGTGGTAGTTTTACTTTCCCGTAACTGTAGTTAGTAAAAGTCACCATTGAGACTGGTGTGAAAAGTAACTGAAAATGTTGTTGGTTAAAAGTTAAGAGAAATGTTATTTCTGTCTTGTAAGAAATTCTAATAAGACCTATATTTTGTTTCCAGCATGTGTTAAAAAAACAAAGGTTTTATCTGTGTAGTGAATGGGGGCTTTGCATATCGGCTTATCTTGCAGGGGGGTGATGTCACAGCATCACCGAAAGCTGTTTGAGAGCACATCTAAGCTGCCCACTGTGGCTATCAGCCCGGATGATCAGCCAGAAGAGAATGACACCATGTCGTTACCTCCAACAATGACGTACAGGCGAAGTAGCACAGTGTCAGTCGGTGTTCGTTGTTGTAACTGCTGCTTGATATGCTGTCTGCTGTCTTTGCACAATAAGATACCTTTTTTATTGTAGCTCAAGTTTGAAATAGATGTGGTGGGAATTTTTTTGTCCTGTGTTGTCTTCTCTTATTATTTTAAGTGTAACAAAAAGATGATTTTGCTCAAATAACATCTGTGAATAAAATTGGTCTTTAGTATTTGTTTCCACAATCATGTAGCATGATGACTAACAATCTTTTTTTAAACCCCATTCTGTTATTTGTACTGTTTTGATGGCAGTTATTTCTTTTATAGCTAGTCTGCACAGTGCAACTTTTCAACCAGTGGAAACAGTTTTACTAAGGGAAAATTCTGTGCTATAAATGCACATTTTTGGTCAGATACATTGAGCATTTCCGTTGCAGTTACTGGACTTCAAAACTGATAATGCAAATGTGATAAGAGTTTGGGAACACATTTCTGCATTAGATTGTTGAAGTAAAGTTCAGAAACATTTGATAATACAGTTATATATTATAAATGAGCACCTCATTATAAGATCAGTTATGCCTTTTATGGACTAATTTCCTCATCCATTCCTATCACCCTACTTGTGCACTGCAGATTTCTTTCATTCTCACATTTTATCTGTTAATCACACAATAAAATTTTCTGCATACAATTTTTATTTTGTTTTATCTTTTCTTGTTTGCCCATTCATTTGCAGAATAGCAATGGTGGCATTGTTCAGAAGCTGATTTCCAAATGCAAAATGTACACTATTATTATATTTTGAAACTGTGATGCATTATAGAAAACAATTCAGCAATTTTTATGGCTTACAAGTGTAAAGAAGGAAAGAAAAATGTGGAAACAACTTCCTCTGGCAACGAACAATATAGCTCACAAAAAAAACACATCCTATTAACAAAATGTTCCAGATTACATGCACGTCAGATAATCTGCTGCAAATGATTTTCACCCAAAATATTTGTAAGTTCTGTGGATCCCTGTTAAATTGTGTATACTAACCAAATTGTACATTTGTACAGTTTATACACTATGTGATAAAAAGTATCTGGACACCTGGCACCCTCCATTGGTAATTTTGGAATTCAATATGGTACTGGCCCACCCTTAAGCATGATGACAGGTTTCACTCTTGAAGGCATATGTTCAGTCAGGTGCTGGAAGATTTCTTTGGGAATGGCAACCCATTCTTCACGGAGTGCTGCACTTAGGAGAGGTATCAATGTTGGTCGATGAGGCCTGGCATGAAGTCAGCATTCCAAAACATCCTAAAGGTGTTCTATAGGATAAAAGTCAGGGCTCCATGCAGGCCAGTCCATGACAGCGATGTTATTGTTGTGTAACCACTCCACCACAGGCTCTGCATTATGAACAGGTGCTCAGTTGTGTTGAAAGATGGTCTCCATTTCTGAATTGCTCTTCAACAGTTGGAGGCAAGAAGGTGCTTAAAACATCAATGTTGGCCTGTGCTGTGATAGTTCCATGCAAATCAACAAGGGCTGCAAGCTCCCTCCATGAAAAACATGACCACACCATAACACCCCCGCCTCTGAATTTTGCTGTTGGTACTACACACGCTGGCAGACGATATTCACTGGGCATTCACCATAATCACACCCTGTCATCAGACCACCGCATTCTGTAACATGATTTGTCACTCCCCACAACATTTTTCCACTGTTAAATTGTCCAATGTTTACGCTTCTTACACCACATGAGGCATTGTTTGGCGTTTACGGGTGTGATGTTTGGCTTATGAGCAGCTGCTTGATCATGAGATCCAAGTTGTCTCACGTCCCGCCTAACTGTCATAGTACTTGTAGTGGACCCCGATGCAGTTTGGAATTCCTGTGTTATGGTCTGGATAGATGTCTGCCTGTTACACATCACGACCCTCTTCCACTGTCAGCAGTCACTGTCAGTCAAAAGATGAGGTCGGCCTGTACGCTTTTGTGCTGTATGTGTTCCTTCATGTTTCCACTTCACTATCACATCGAAAACAGTGGACCTCTGAGATATTGAGGAGTGTGGAAATGTCATGTACAGACATATAACACAAGTGTCACCCAATCACCTGACCACATTTGAAGTCCATGAGTTTGGAGGAGCACCCCATTCTGCTCTCTCACAATATCTAATGACTACTAAGGTCAGTGATACAAAGTACATGGCAGTAGGTGGCAGCACAATGCACCTAATATGAAATGTTTTTGGGGACATCTGGATACATTTGATCACATAGTGTATCTGTAGACTTAATGAAACCTAGGTTCCCAAGGGCCCATTATTAGTTTTGAAAAAAGAGTATAATGTCACCTTGTATACATCACTCCACTGTGTGTGTGTGTGTGTGTGTGTGTGTGTGTGTGTGTGTGTGTGTGTGTGTGTGTGTGTGTGTTTTATGATGCACCTCTCTTGGTTCCTTCTCCAAATCCAAAGTTAGTAAACAAATCACACGTTGATATAACAATGTGTATTTAGATGTTCAGAAGTAAAAGCATGGAGAAAATGTTACATTCCAGAAGCTACGACATTGTTTATCCTGGCTGACACCCACAAATATGGCACTTGTCTCTTTGTCTATCAATTACAACTTGAGTTTGAACATTGCTTCTGAACTAAAACTGTTTTACAGCAATGCATTCCTAACTCCACACAATAATATGTCACACTTAAAATATTTGGAACTGTTTACTTAACTTCGATGTGACCTCCGTATCTAGTATGAAGAAATGTTGTTGGATAATATCCACGTCCAGGGTTCTAGAATGATAAGGCTGTGGGTAATTGTGAAGTACTTGTAAATTGTCATTTATTTATCATTTCACATAATATTAGAGACACAGTTTTGAAATATATCAAGTAAAAATCAACCATAAAACTCGAAGCTCTTTCCTTTGTCTGTGTCTATGCTCTCTTCCAATTAGCTTTCCTAGTTGTTAACTTAAGTCAAGTGAAAAACAGTATGACAGAATGAAGCAATATATTGACACCAGTCCGGTGTATTATAAGATATGTAAACATATGTAAACATACAGTTTATGTCTGAAATCCAGTTCACAGGTAGCCAGAATTTAGGAGGTATATTATAGTTAATTAACTGATCAGAGGTTCTGAAAGAGCTATATTCATTATTGTGTGTGTGTGTGTGTGGGGGGGGGGGGGGGAATTTAATGTATTTTGCCATGCAGAGGTTCAAACTAGAGAGAGAGAGAGAGAGAGAGAGAGAGAGAGAGAGAGGAGGAGCAAAATTGTGATGTACTTCAGAGGAGAGAATGAACTTTGATAAAACAGTAAAAAACAAGGCAGACATTGGTGGGGCAGTTGCGAAAGTATTATTCTTGTCTTGTAAAATATGGTACCAGGAGATAAAAAAAAAAGGTCCAACAGAGGATAGACCTGTGAACTCTCTGAATTACTTCTCTGAAAACTTTGTCTCTACCACTTATCCTATTTATAAAAAGCAAGATGAATTACAACAACCTTGTATTTGTTAAATATATTTTTCAAAACAATTATCTGGTTGAGTGTGAAAAATAGCTAGCAAACAGAATCTACCTTCAGAAAGATATTCCTCTTAGAGTATGTCACAATCAGTAGCCAGGTGTTGCTGTACAACATTCTTCAGCACACAGTATTGGAATATGGACAATGAACATGCGTATTCAGTAATAATGGAAGATTAGTTCTTAATTGGATGTTATGATGCCTTTTTTTTTCCTCCAAAAGGAGAAACACATTGTGTGACAAATCCTACTTTCTGGAGTTTGTTACGTAAATGAAGTTACATTCACTTACGTAATTCCACATTCATCTGCATACTTCGTTACTTTTTCATGACACATCTTTCCACATTTCTTATCACTGAGATGCTCTGCAATGGAAAGAAAAACGTTGCACAAAAAAATTGTTAGTTCTGCAATGCATCACAAATTTCTGAATGAATAATTGCTATGGGGTAGTAAGAGAGACTTGGTTACCTGTAGTAAGCACAACGAGAGGGATGTTACAGTATTAACAGTGTCTTTCCATGATAAACACTATTCCCCCCACACCGCACCCCTTCTCCAAAATCCCTTGTCTCGAGCAAACTGTATCTTTGAAAATAATGTAAAGTTTATGGGAAACAGTCTTCTAGTCTCCTGAGAAAAAGAAAACTGTTTACCTCTCCAGTTGCAGCCTCATTTTTCTTTTTGTGTTTAATGTTTTTGATAGTATTGGGTTGGTACATAAGTTTTTAGTGTTTTTCCATAAGTTCAATAAACACAACACATTCACAAAACACACACATCAGACTTTAGTCATCAATAATATATTCTCCTTCACTATTTACAACAGTCCACCAATGATGGGTTAACTTTTCGATTCTGTGACTCTAGAAACTGTGTGGTTTTGAGGAAAAGAACTTGTCAAGCCATGTTTGGAGGATGTTTTCATCAAAAAGGAAGTTCCTTGGAGGTTGTTCGATAGAGAGAGGAAAAGGTGGAAACCAGAGAGTGCATGATCAGGTGAATAAAGTGGATGTGGAATGATTTCTCAACAAAAGTCCTATATTGTGTTTTCGGTTGGTCTAGCAGAATGCGGGCAGATGTTATCATGGATTAGCATCATTTCACACTGTCTTTGGATCACTGCTCTAGGATTCCATGTGCAAACATCTCTGTCGACAATAAATATGAACAGTGGTGGTCACAAAGCAGGAAAATTTTTCTTAGTACATCATTCAGTTGTTGTTCTGCCAGATTCTTAACATTATCTTTTCTGGATGCATGAAGGTTCCTGCACAGGGAGTTGTTGCTTTGTGTGGGCTCAACCATTCGTTTCTTTCCCTTTTGTTAGCATAAAAGACACCACTTTATGTCATCAGTAACAATTCAGGATAGGAATGGTCGGTGGTGGTCTCGAACCAGTTGATGACGAGCAAGGAGAGCATATTTGGCCACCTGCTGATTTTTGTCATTTTGGGCTAGAGTATGCAGTACTCACACACACCTGATTTTTGACACTTCCCCATTGCATCCAGCTGTTGCTCGATGGTGGAATTATCACAGAATATCACATTTGCTAGTTCTTGAGTACACTGATGTGGATCATTGCGGATTAATATGTTTAAACAATCTTTATCAAACCATGAAAGCCTTCCTGAATGTGGAAAGTCACTGATGTCAAAACATTCCTCATTATAATGAGAAAGCCATCTTCTTGCCATTTGTCCAATGGCATATTCCCATACACAGTGCAAATGTTCCTGGCTGCCTCTGCTGCTGTCACTCCTCTTCTGAACTCAAACAGAAGAATATGTCAGAAAAAATTGCAGTTTCTTCCAAATAACCAAATGACAGTATGTAAACTCAAATAGCAACAGTGAATTACAATTAAAAAAATGGCAATCAATAAAGAAACCCATTGCTACCAGAGTACCAACGTGCAAAACAAAAATGCTATGAACTCATGGACCAACCTAATATAATTGTTTAATTTGTCTCCATAATGATTGTTGTGAATGAAACTTTCTGTCAATAAATGCCTGATTATTTTATTTCATGACATTAATTATTTAGAGTTTCAGTATTTTAATGAGTATAGAACAGTTTGAACCAAATATTTCAACACATCATACTTTCATTTAAAGAGGAAGTTATTAAATGCATATTTGTTCTGTGGTACATTTTGTCTTCAAGTAAACTACTCCTTTTCAGAATATTGGTATATTGTCTTCTCAGTAATTTACTTAATTTAAGTTAGTACTATCACTTTCCAGTTTTGAAACATTTTATAGTTTCATTATTAGTGTTTTTATGAGATACATGTTAGTGGTGTATCAGAAACTGCTTTTTGGATAATTTCCCAGTGGTTTCTTATAACATTTTTTAAAAATACTTTCACATGGATGTTATGTGACTAAACACCTCCTGTGAAAAGGTATACTTCTTACAGAATCACATCCAGGATTTTCAAGTGGATTGTGTGTTCATTTTATCTGTGATCTGTGTGAGTGATTTCATGGCTGTGACCAATTACAGCCAACTGGTGTCATAAACTACATTGGAAAATGCCTTCCTAGAAGACTGGCAAAGGAAGTATATCTTTCTTGTGTGAATCAAACCTGCTTTCAAGAGTTTATCTGTTGGGTAAGTGAAACTAATTTCATTTACCCAACACAGTAACTTGATATACAGATTTACTTAGTTTTTCACGACTTCTTACTAACACTTTGATCATTTTAATTAAACATTACATAATCAACTGAGAGTGAAAAAGCTGAATGCTTTATTCAGAACTGAAGTAATACACTCAGCAAATAGTTTTTGCAAATAACATTCAGTTTATTCATCTGGTAAGTTAGTTCTTGGCAGTTCATGAGTGATCAACAGTGCAATCTACAGTAGAAAAGACAGCCTGATGGGACGCCATTGCAGGTAAAACTGAAAGACCAATAGTTACATGTGTGACTAATAAGGAACAAAAATAAAGCCTTTTTTGTGTATATCAGTGCACATTATATGACATAAAATATCCCATAAAAAACATTACATTGATATTAAACTTCAACTCTCATTCCATATTTTTATAAGCTGAATAACATATAATCTTCAGAATTTACCTTTCACTCTGTAGTGGAGTGAGCACTGTTTCGAAACCTTTTGATAGATTGTAACTGTGTACTAAACAGGAGCCCAAACTTGGAGCTCAGCCCAGTGGCAGCTAACAGGTAGCGATGTATATATCCGTGCTAGGTCATCATGCCTCCAATGTTAATGACGTATACATGCAACAATATCTGAG
Source organism: Schistocerca gregaria (assembly GCF_023897955.1). NCBI lineage: Eukaryota > Metazoa > Arthropoda > Insecta > Orthoptera > Acrididae > Schistocerca > Schistocerca gregaria. The sequence continues at coordinate 686,023,441 of NC_064931.1, forward strand.
CGTTTGAGAAGTGCTAACATCAGATATATAAATTTATACCCTTTCTTAGTAAATACAAGTGTCATGGTAAGATGGTACCACTTGCAGAGCTCGAAGGGGTTTGTACGGTTACTAATGGTTCCTTGATATGACTCAGATAGCAGAAGTAGGTGTTTGTCAGTCTTTTGGCTTCCATTGTATAGTTTCATTGTGTTTGAAACCATAAGCATGTGCTGTCTGATGGAGAAATAAAACAGTGTGTCATGGAAAATGGTAATGGGAGTAAATTTCCCTTTTCTTTGTCTGCAACTGAGGACACTGTACCTCTTGATTCTTGTGCTTTGATATCAGTTGGGCTCGAAAGCTATTTTTCTTGTTACATGCCTTCGCGTTCCAGAAGTACGATTGTTAGTGATGATAAAGATGACGTGGCCCCAGTGAAGAAAGGAAAGTTTGTGTATAAATTTCAGTGGTACATGAAGGGGCTGAATCCTAGTGTTAATGATTTTGATACAGCACATTCAGGTGTGACTCCTACACTTCTGGAAAACACTGGTGAATTACAGTTTTTAAGGCACTGTTCATGGAGGAATTAGTCTCATTTATTGTAGAAGATTCTAAGAGACACTAAACTGTTTAGTGAACTATTCATTATGATAAAACCCAGTTGTAGGGCTGGAAAGATACATGTATAGCAGAAGTATATAGTTAAAAAGCTGACACATTCTGAATATTGACCAAATAATCCTGTCCTCAAAATTCGTATTATTGGTGAAATAATGTCTTGTGACAGATATTTATTGTTACTCCAAATGCTGCATTTTGCAGTAACAATGTTCCTGTGCAAAAAGATATGTCGTACAAAATAAGATCAATTGTTTCATATCTGAAAGTGAAGTTCAGAACAGCACTCCCTGCGTTCCAGAACATTTGTATTGATGAGTCTGCTATTTTTCATGGACTTTTGACTTTCAAATAGCACTTGACATCTAAAAGATGTCATTGTGGTATAAAAATATTTGTTCTGTGTGATTTCGGAATGGGATTTATACTTGTGCAAAGTGTGATATATGAGTAATAGAGTGATGACTATTTGGGAATTACTGGAACTATTGTAACCCATTTGGGAAGAGGCACATGCTATATGCGGAGAACTGGTACATACGTCCATCACTCTGCCACTACTTGCATGAAAGAGGAACAAATGCAGCAGTACATTTTCATTAACAGAAAAGGTAAGCCAAAACTTCAAGCCAAACTGCAAAGAGGAGACATGGTATTTAGGTCAACAGGCACTATGATGGCTTTGAAGTGGCATCACAAAGGAGATGTATGTATGGTTATGGCATGATATACTTTTGAAATGAAATCAGATGGGGAAAATGGGCTGCCAAACTAATACCAAAAAATTTAAAAAACCAAAGTGTGTGTTGAATTACAAGAAGTCTATGCAGTGGACAAATGCATCATACTACTTATCTCAGTGGAATGTGTCCAAGAAACACTGAAATAGTACAAAAATCTTTTTTTTTCATGACTTAGATATGTGAATTCTAAATTCCCCATTATTTACAAACTTTCTACCAGGAAAATACTTCAGTCACTGAATTTTGTCTCGGCCTATATTGTGAGAGTTTGGAGACATACCACCAAGAAAGCAAAGCATCAGGAGGTGGTTGATCATGAGAGGGAAATCCATTGTCGATTCTAGAAAAGCACATTCCAAGCACCATTGAGTCACCAGTAAAACAGCATGGACCTGTAAGTAGATGCAGCATGTGCAGCAGGAACAGAAAATGAAAGGAGTTGCATCACTGCTGTAAAGAATGTGACGCGAGTCTGTTGTCTTATGCCTTGTTTTGAAATATATCACATAAAACATGATTTCTGAAATGTTCACCTTTGTAATGTTACCTACTTCAATAATAAAGAGTATTCAAAGACACATTATTTTTAAAACTTGTTGGTGTGAACAAAGACAGAAAAACCTGTGATGACAAGATCTGAGTACCTTGTTCAGCACCCTATCATTCCCAGCATGGGGACACTACTGCATGAAATGGCCTGACCACACACGGACTTGCAGACTATTATCGTGCACTTGACACACACACACACACACACACACACACACACACACACACACACAACCACCACCACCACCACCACCACCACCACCAATTTGCGTTCCCACACTATAAACCAGGGAACACCAGTCTGTATCTCAGATCTTTTTCCTGCCACTTGTTTGACAAGACTGAGTCATGTTTGCATTTTCCATACTAGAAAAATGTGTGTTGTTTTACCATCTCTCAAAACCCTCATGTCTCTTTTGTGAGTATGTGATTGGCCACCATGGGGCCACAGCACTTGCAGTGCTACTTCCCTTTTTGTACTGCAGGTCTATCCTACTTCATTTTTTCTTTCTACTTTTCCAATGGGAGGTCTCCTTGGTCCTGATTGTGCTTTGATTTGGTTTGTGTTTTGGATACTTATTTTGTCACCTTCTGGCCTTTACAAACTTCATTATTAATGATATGGCCCCAGCAGTTTGTTCCAAAGCTAAGACAGATTACAATGTGGATGACCCCAAAATGTTCGGTTCCCTGTCTATGCCATACGAGGAACATGGGGCTCAGAGACAAGATGAGAAATTCCCTTCCCAATAGTTGGTTGGTTCTAGGATGGACAGGGATTCCTTTTTTACTACAAAGCCATTGTTCTTCATTGAACACCTCGAGGGCAGGTTTGGAGAAATGGCAGCAATTTGAACATTGAAAAGTGGTTCTATTCTGCTTAAAACAGCCACCCCTGCTCAGTCTTGGGCACTGCTCACCTGCAACAAGCTGGATTACATTCTTGTTGCTATAACACCCAATAAAAGTCTGAATATAGTAAAGGGTATCATCTTCCACCGAACACTCCTCTTACAGATTCATCACAAGTTCTGTGCTAATTTGGAGTGATGGGGTGGGTATTTTGTCTATCTTGTTCAGTGAGGAACAAAAGACAATAGTATTGATACGAAGTCTTCATCTTGGCTTTTGAAAGTGAGTCATTGCCTGACAATATTGAGGTGATGGTTTATCGCTGTGATGTCAAGCTGTATATTCCTCCCCCTATGTGATGCTACAAGTGCATGTGATATGGACACGTGTGTTCACATTGCAGTGCCATCCCATCCCATTCTGTAGGAATTGTGGCTGTTAGTTGCACATGAAGGCTCCTTGTGCCCTTCACCCGCCCTTGTGTCAATTGTGGGTAGCACCATTCCCCTGTTCACCATAGTGCACAATTTTCAAACAAGAAAAGAAAGAAAATCCAGGAATACAAAACCCTTGACTGCCTCACATATCAAGAAACCAAGAAGAAATATGACCACAAAGGTGGGTAAAATTGGCCACAGGTCATAGGATTTAATGTTCCTCCTCTGTCCCAGAATGTGGGGCAGATGAGTCCTTACAGAAGTCTAAATTATCTAACAACAAGGAGGACAAGAAGTAGGCCTTCAATAAGAGATTCTGGTGGGTGCCATGCCACCATACCCCACGTGTTCTGCCTTTGTTTCTGAAGCAGCATTCCTGGTGGCCCCTATGGGCTTTGACACCCCACCCCCCCCCAGCCCCAATGACCACTACCACTTGACTGGAAACAAATGTGTATTGATGATGTATTTTCACAATCAGTGGCAGTAGGTGGCACTGAGACGTGACCTGCCTCCTTTGTCTCTTCACACCCCCCACATGATACTGGTAGCATGATCCTCTAATGGAGCTGTGGCAGTTTTCTCAAACACTTGGCTCAGCTACATCTTTTGTGCTTCTCCCCTGTACAGGAAACTTGTTTCACAGCAATGCAGACCCCCTACCCTCATCAGGGCTCTTTAAACAATTGCATTGACTATGATAAGAGCATCGAGCATTGTTTGCACTTGTGTACTGAAATCTCTCTAGAACAAACACATGCCACTCAGTATGACTTTGGAGATTGTGAGTGTTCATGTGAAGACATCTCTGGAATTTACCATCTATAATGTGCATTTATCTTCTCATCATTAAGTGTCCCAGAACATATTGTCTGCACTGTTTTCTCAGCTCACGCCACCCTTGGTAATATTTGGTGACTTCAATACCTGCAACCATTCTTGGGGTGGAACTATGACACTGGCCATGGTAAAGCTGTCAAAAACTGATCACAGAGCGTGATCTTTCACTATTGAATACTGGTGTTCCCACACAGCTCAGTGTGGCATATGCATCTTATTCAGCCATTGATCTTTCTATCTGCAACCCAGCTCTCCTTTTGTCCTACAGTTGGAAAGTCCATGATGACCCCCATGCAACACTGATCATTGTTCAATCATTCTGACCCTCCTTCAGTGTCACTCGCCTGAAGCTCCACACAGATGGGCTATCTCCAAAAATTACAGATGCTTTCACCACTGCTGTTGCCCTTCACAGACCGCTACATGGAGGTATCAGTGGGGTTGTCCAGAGCACAACCGCAGCCATTGTATCAGCAGCTGACTCAGTGATCCCATCTTCCTTGGGATCTACCCTTCAGAAGACAGTACCTCAGTGGACCCCCAAAATTGTTGTGGCCATTAGAGATCACATACAGGCTCTCCAATATCATAAGTAACATTTGTTGATAGAGTGCCTCATTGCCTTTAAATCGCTCTGTGCGCAGGTCCACCACCTCATAAAACAGCAGAAATGAGAATGCTGGGAGCCATATGATGTTACCATTGGACCATGTACACATTCTTCACATGTGAAGATTCGATGCCTCTCTGGATACCAATACCCCCATGGATGTACCTCATATCCCTGTGAAAGATGACGACTCACTGATTCAGATGCTGTTGCCAAACATTTTGCTTTTCCTTATGCTCAAACCTCTGCATGTGAGAATTTTCTGCGTGCATTTTGTGTCCCCAAACAGCAGGTAGAGTGATTTCCACCATCTACTACACGTCACCTAAAACCTTACAATGTTCCATTCATTGAGTGAGAATTCATCAGTGCCTAAGCCTTTTGCCCTGACATGTCTCCAGGGCCAGACAACAATCACAGCCAAATGCTCGGACACTTATCAGTCGATTGCCAACCTCCTATCTGGAGCGAGGATGAGTTTCTGTCTTACTGGCGAGAAAGCATGATCATCCCAGTTCTGAAAGCAAGTCCTTGAGGTGGACTGCTGTCACCCAATTAGCCTCACAAATATTCTCTGAAAGTTGCTCGAACGTATGGTGAGCCAACAACTTCAGTGCTACCTTGAGTCTCAGGGTGTCCAGACTCCATCCCAGGGCAGTTATTGCCAATGCGATTCTACTACTGACAATTTGGTCTGCCTGGAGTCTGCTGTTTGGTCAGCTTTTGCTCTGTGTCAACATCTTATTGCTGTCTTCTTTGACATGCATAGAGCTTATGACACCACATGGTGTCACCACATCCTTGTTATCTTCCACAAGTGGCATCTACAGGGACAACTTCAGATTTTTGTCCTGAGCTACTTGTCTCACTGTACTTCCTGGGTTAAAGTTGGTGCATCCAACAGTACCCCCCATATACAAGAGCAGAAGGTCCCACAGGACTCTGAATTGTGTGTGCCCCTTTCTGAAGTAGCAATCAAAGTAGCTGCAGCTGTGGGGTCTACAGTGTTACCTTCCCTGTATGCTGACGACTTTTTCATCTACTATTGCTCCTCAACTGTGGGTGGTGCTGAACGCCAACAGAGGGATACCAAACAAAGCGCACAGTACTGCACTACCACCCATGACTTCTGGTTTTCTGCTGCCAAGACGTGTTGTGCACTTCTGTCCCTGTCGTACTGTCTATCCCCAACCAGACTCTTCCTCAATGACCAACTGCTGGATGTGGTGGAGTCTTAAAATTCTTTTGGGATTTGTTCTTCAATGCCCATTTGATGTGGCTTCCCCCATCTTCGCCAACTTAAGCAAACGTGCTGGTTACACTTGAATGCTCCTTGCTGTCACGCTAGCGACATGCGGGGTGAAGACTACTTCGCAGTTTTGAATCTCTACAAAGCTCTGGTACTGTTACATCTTGATTATGGGAGGCTGGCATAAGGTTCAGCATCACCTTAGCATTATGGATGCTGGACCTGATACACCATTGTGAGGTTAATCATGCAACAGGTGCTTTTCAGACCAGCCTTGTGGAGAACCTACTCATGGAGGTTGGTGTCAATCTCCTACAGATTAGGTACCAACAACTGCTGCTCAACTATGTGATAAGCATTCATTGCTCCCCTGAGCATCTGAACTACCATGTGCTTTTCCTGGCAGGGAGATATGCCTCACACTACAAAGGCCAAGGTCTGCAGTCAAAAGTGCAGTTCTCACGCAGAGTCTGTGCTCTGAACTCTACCCTTCCTCACTGTCACCTCTTGCTGGGGAGAAATTGTGTGCGCCTCCATAGTGTGCACACTATCCTTCGATCTACCTTGACCTCTCCTGTGGACCAAAAGACTCAGTAGACCATGTGGTTTTTTTGCCGCCTGTTCCTGAATGTCCTTGATGCATTTCTGGGCTCAAACATGATGTAAACTGATGGGTGTATGGTCAATGAATGAAACGGTTTTGCCTACATACTTGCAAGATGCGGTAAATTATGCACCATGCCGAACATATGCAGTGTATTGACGGCAGAATTCATGGCCATTGCTTAAGCCCTCGGCCACCTTCATTCTTGTGCTGATGAGTTGTTCTTAATCAGCAGTGACTTCTTGAGTAGCTTCAGACTGTTGATAATTGCTACTCTCAACACCCATTGGTTGTGACTATCCATGACCTCTCTTTTTTTATTTATTATTGTTTATTTATTATTTTTTATTTATTATTTTTTATTTATTTATTTTTTTACCTCTGCCATCCTGGATGGTTGGTCACTTTTGTGTGGGACCCTGATCATGTTGGGATTTGAGGGAACGAGCATGCTGACTGGTTGCCCAAGTTTGGAGATGGGTTGCTGGAAACTGACCTTTCTTCAACTCCCCATCAACAATTTCTGGAGGTTCGGAATGCAGATTGGTGTGCCCTGGTTTCTCGGAACAAACGGGGAGCAATAAAGAGGACCACAACCATGTGACAGTCTTCTCTTGGGCTTCTTGCAGGAAATGTGTCATTCTCTGTCAGTTTCACATTAGCCACACTTGGCTGACCCGTGGCTATGTCCTGCGATCTGAAGATCCACCCACTATCAGTGTAAAGGGTAAAGGGTAAAGGTCCATTGACAAATGCAGCTGTGGTGAGAATGATTTCGAAGTTCGAAGCAATGGGCTGTTTAGACAATAGACCACATAGTGGCTGACTGAGCACAAGCTGTAATGCTACTGAGACACTTCAGGAAGAAATGGAGACTGTAGCGGGTTTGTGTATGCACGGGGAAGTCAGCACTCGTGCAGTCACACATTGCACCGGCATTCCATACACTACTGTTTTGTTGGCAGTTAGGCATACCCTCTGATGCTATCCGTACAAAATCCATCTGCATCATGAACTGTTACCTGGCGATTTAGTGAAGAGGAGGGCATTTGCGATGTGGGCGTTCCGAAAGATGGCGGATGGTGATGATTGGTTGAGTAACGTGTTGTGGACCGATGAACCCCATTTCACACACCGAGGGTCGGTCAGTGCCCACAACTGCAGAATTTGGGCTACCAAAAATCCTAGAACTGTCGTGGAAACTCCATTGCATGACGAGAAAGTCACGGTATGGGTTGGATTTACCACATCTACTGTTATCGTGCCTTTTTTCTTTGAGGAAATGTGTGATTCCGGTTTTGTAACTGCAACCGTGACGGATGAGAGGTATGCTGATATGTTACAGAATTGCATCATCCCCAGCCTGGCTGATAAACGCCTGCTGAAACGAACGATGTTTATGCGGGATGGCGCTCCACCCCATATTGCTAGACCCATGACAGATCTCTTGTGCATGTCGTTTGGTGATGATCATGGGCTCAGCCGCCACTTTCATCATGCTTGGCCTCCCAGGTCCCCAGACCTCAGTCTGTGTGATTATTGGCTTTGGGGTTACCTGAAGTCGCAAGTGTATCATGATTAACTGACATCTATAGCGATGCTGAAAGACAACATCCGATGCCAATGCATCACCATAACTCCGGACATGCTTTACAGTACTCTTCATAACATTATTCCTCGACTACAGCTATTGTTGAGGAATGATGGTGGACATACTGAGCATTTCGTGTGAAGATCATCTTCTGTGCTTTGTCTTAGTTCGTTTTGAAAGTTATTGCTATTCTGATTAGATGAAGTGCCATCTGTCAGACATTTTTTGAACTTTTGTATTTTTTTGGTTTGTCATTCCAAGCATGTGTGCCAATTTGGAACCTCTCTTTCTACATTATTCCTTCATTTATCCAGTTTTCAAATTTATACTGACTTTTTGATCACCCGGTATATGCCACAAAAAATTATTCATCATTGGTTCATAACATGGTTTTGATGGTGTAATTGATAGAAGTTATATTCCCAAGTTTCCAGCTGTACTGCCAGTTTCATTTTTAATTCCAGTATTTCAACTAACATATTCATCTTAGTTATGTGCCATTAATGACCATCTTAGATTTGCTAACTGCAAGGATTTCAAGCTGTCTGTGAAGCATTATTGCTGATACATCTCTCTCTCTCTCTCTCTCTCTCTCTCTCTCTCTCTCTCTCTCTCTCTCTCATATTCACACCAAAGTTTGATTCTAGACACACACTGGACTCATTGATATGCATTTCCTTATGGCAGCATTAGTGTGATACATAAGCCACATCAGGATATTTTACTTTGAGAGATGACATGGCTGTAAGTCTTTATTTCAGTGACTGCACCATGTCTGTAAAAGGTACATTTTCAAGAAAGAACACAGATAACCAAGAGAAGCCAAATAAACTGTAATAATTCCTGCTGTCAGGGACAACTCAACAGCTCCAACATTACACGTGAACTGTAAGATGAGGCGTGGTGGTGGTGGTGGTGGTGGTGGTGGTGGTGGTGGTATCCTTGTGCTACATTTTGTATTCTTCTACTAATCGGATACTTCCCAATTGTTTAGAACTGTGTGATGTGTAAACAGATAATTTGTGTAGATCCCAGTTAAGTGTGATTTTATAGTTGACAAATGGATATTTAATCAATGACAGTGATTTTTAAGTGCCTGCTAAGAGTTTTTGGGACTGATTATTAGTACAGAGAACCACTGCGATCACATTCACTAGTTCACGACAGTGTCACTGTAGATCGCTTTTGAAGTCATTGTATCTAATAAGTTCTTCCAGCAGTTTTTCATTAATTCTGCATTTTCCACAGTTGTAATGCCTGGTTTGTTGTGTTCCAGCACTCATTCTATCTGAAGTTGAAAGTCCCACAGCAATTTTGCCTGTATGATTTTGACAACTTTTTCTGACTTGTGGTCCCACCAGTTATTTGCCACTGGCAGGGGGTAATTTTAACAATAGTCCCAGTGGATCATTGGTGCCTCTGCTGGTGGGCTATCTTTTGGCAACAGCTCAAGATGTGGTTGACTGTTTCATCAGTTTCTTTATAGAGTCTGCACTTAGGGTCTTTTGTTGCTGATTTCTTAAGCCTGACTTTGTTGGGGTTAGTTCTGATGGATAGTTCCTGTGCAGAAAAAAATCAGTTCTGCCGTTACCTTCTTTAAGGTTATTTAGGTTGCAAAGATTTATTATTATTACTCATGTTGTTGTTACAACAACAACAACAACAACAACAACAACATGTATGGTTTCACACATAATGTCATGAATAGTCTTAGATCATTAGTGCCTGTGCCACCACAATTTTATGGGGTTTCTAAAGTACACAAAAAAGACTGCCCTCTTTAGACTAATAGTTAGTAATATTGCCACATGCATGTACTAGTTGGCAAAATATATGAAGCACATTCTCAGTGAATATGTGAGGAGGTGCACATCCTATATTCACAATTTTGCATTCTTTGTAATTAGCCTGAGTCACTTGTGGCCACAGGATGTGGAGATGATGGTCAGTTTTGGTATCATTTCCCCTCTTTACAATAATCTCTTCTTGGAATTAATGTGTGGGAATTGTAACTGGTGTTCTCACTCACGCTGTTTACTGTTGGGGGGGGGGGGGGGGGGGAAATGAACAAAGTAATGTGGCAACCACTTATCATCAACATTTATTGATATTGAGAAGGCCTGTGATACCTCTTGGGCATATTCATTGTAAATGGGGCTCAGGGATATCTTCATATCTTTATATTGCTCTTTCATCTTCAGTGCTAGATGCAATACTTGGAGAAACCATGTAAGAAGTGAGTGAAGTGCAGTAGACTGTGTCTCAAGGAAGTGCTACCATGTTTTCTATCACCATTAACCATACATTATCTGGTACTATAAGGTTGGTGAGAGCAAAGTCTATTTGATATCGAGCAATATCACCTGTGGCTTCTCTATGCCTATACATATAGTGAGCCACAGACATGTAAAAGATGAGCGCGATTGTCCGTCTCTGTACCAAGGATGGTGACCTGCCCTGATGTATACTGCATTATCTCCTTTTAGCACAATAAGCATAGAGGGTTTTGTCTGACCTTCAGTCACCAGCCTGTTGCTCAAACCCACGTGCCATCTAGTCATTCTGCACCTGTGCAAAGAAAGATCTCAGTGGATTTGGTGTTGACCAAACTCCAAGCCTTGTTTGTAGCTGGAACTGACTGCCACTCAAGGCTTATAAGAGGATAAGAATTAGTTTAGATTTCCTGGGAGGGAGAGGGAGAGGGAGAGGGAGAGGGAGAGGGAGAGGGAGAGGGAGAGGGAGAGGGAGAGGGAGAGGGAGAGGGAGAGATTTTGTTTCCAATATATATTTTGTACCATCTTCCGTGAGAATCACAAGTATTTTTCTGTTTATGTTGCTTGGTGTAAGTGGTGGGATGACCTCAACTACTCACTACTTTCCTGATCATGTTCTTGAGTTCTTCCAGAATGAGTTCTATGTATACAACAAAAAGACAGACAGGCAAGCAGTCCTGAGGACACTGAAGTGGAAGAGAAATATTCATTCCCTAAATTTGTTCATCTGCTCAGATTCCGTAAGTGAACTTACAGCCTTCTGGTGCATGTTCACAGCAGAGAAATCAGTAGAGGTGGTATTACATGTACACTACAACTTGATGATTCAGGGCAATGAACAGGTAGTTGCACCAGCCAAGGAGATCTACACAGTCCTCCTTGTTAATCTCCAGATTTTGGTATTGTACTCTAAAACAAGGATTCCTCACACAAGAACACACTCCAGTGTGCTTGTTGCATACAACTGTCTGTATGTCGGAATGAGTTCAGGGAGCTGAACCCAGTTTGCACATAAGGCACTCCATACTTTAGCAGTGGACTTGTTCTCTGTTTTGGTTGGTGCGTGACAAAGTATCAAATGCCATTCAAATTTCTGAATTTCCTTCCAGACCCACCCAAAAGTGAGGGCCAGAAACAATTTGTAAATTACTCAAGCTGATGGCAGTACCAAAATTTTAAAATTAAACTATTTTATACCTTTTTCATAATTTTATGTTTGAACAAAATTTTGTACATGTATTCCGTTTCAGTACAAGGGGCAGTCAATTGAAAATGATACAGATGGAAAGTAAGTAAGTAAATTGTTCATTATTTCAAAAGGAATCTCCACAACTGCTAATACATTTATCCCACTAGAGGCAAGATAGCTTATGCCTCCATGGACAAATGTTTGCGGTTGCCCACAGAACCATGATTGTACTCGCATGCACACTTCTTGGTTACACTGCAGGAGTTTCACTGGGAAGCCCTTACACATTCTCCATACAATACTGATCTCTCCCCATGTCATTTCCATATTTTTGGAGCCCTGAAGAAAGACACTGCTGGCTGTCGATTTGCCTTGGACGAAGAGGTGCATGCCTGGGTACATTTTTAGTTCCATAGATAATTGCAAATATTTTTCTGTGGAGGCATGACCTTCTTGTCTGACAGTGGAAAAATGTATTAACAGTTATGGTCATTACTTTAGAAATAATGAAGAGTTTACCTAGTAATTTTCCATTTGTCTTGTTTTTATTTGACTGCCTCTTACATTTTACTGTTTTTTATTGTGCTTTTTGTGTGTCAGTTTTTCATATATATTATTTTATATGAATCTTTAAATGTCAAATTTGGAGTCTAATGACTGCAAAGTTGTATGTGCTTAAAAAATTGTCAGTATAACCACTAGTTGTGATCATCTTGTACATGGAACATTGATGCAAAAGCCCAAGAAATTTCTAAACTTAGGGTGATGAGTTATCAGTACATTTGAGACACATTCACACAAGCTACCAGTTACAACAGAGAAGAACTCCTGTAATTCACATCCCAGCAGGTATCCGATTTTCAAATTAACAAAAAACTGTCTCTGTATGAACTAAAATGAATCGGTGTAAAATGGTACTACATTCTTACTTCAACTGTGATGAAAGAGTAATTGCAGATAGTACCTTAGGGGAGCACAATGGTAAGCTGCTGCTTTCATGCCTGTGGCCAGCGTAAATGCTTAATCATTCCCAACAAAAGTTATCTTTCTAATATTTGAAAATAATTTGTCTAAGTAACAGTATGTAAGATACATCATTTGAAACACACATACTTGGTCTTCAAATATTCATTTTTTCCCGTCTCTTTGCATTCTTTCTTTGATAAATTATGTGGATCAGTATGCTAAAATCAGCTCAAGGTAGAGAAAAATACAAGTTGTTTACTAGCACATGGAATACTTACATTGTGCATAAGTTAGGTGACTGGTAGCTAAAATATGTTGTGAAGGAATAAAAGCTGTTACACCTAACCACACAATGGGGCAATGTACTCTAAATGAATGTACAAAAAAGGAACTTCTTTCTATTATGTTAAGTGTACTATAGACTTGTCCTTTCAGTGTCTTACACAGTATAAGTAAGTCCAGAGAGTTCGTTTGAAGTTAGTTTCAGGTACATAATGTAATTAATCTGCATTTGAATGCTATTACTTTTTAAAGTTTTTAATGATACTTGTATCTAATAGTTTTTTGGTCAAATGTTTGAGCAGAGTGAAAGCAAGACTTCATAGAAATAACTTAATGGATCTCCGTTCAAATTCTCATAGCCAGATGAAGAGTGAGAAGTGAAAAAAATTGATCAGCCTAAGGTCTAGTTCTGCAAAAACAAACAAGCAAAATTGGGTAGTTAAGAAGTAGTTAGTGATCTGAGGGAAAATAATTCACGGACAGCTGCTGCCAGCTGTAGAAATGAAGAATAAGGGTCTAACATTTTTGTACATAAGATGTTACACTGGTGTACAAATTGCAGAATTTTTTCTTTCATGTTGAAAAATAAACTACATATCAAATTACAGCATAAATTGAAACTTCTCTGCTTTCTCTTGATCTATATACACGTGGTGGTGGTGGTGGTGGTGGTCGTATAATAATAATAATAATAATAATAATAATAATACCCAAAAGTTCATGCAATGTAACATAATACCGTACAGTTAAAAGGAAGTCGCGCTTGATCAAGGTACGTGTCACTTTCCATTTTTAACCAGACATGTCTGAGGAAGGAAAGAAATAATAATAATCAATATTTAAATACAGCATATTTCATGCTTTCTGAAGAAAGCATGAATATAGGAAATTTAAAAAAAAGTCAATGTTATGTGACTGATTTGTCTAAAAGGTAGAAGGAATATGGATTAGAGAAACATTTGTCACACCTCCTTTGCTGTGCACGATTTTGAGCGTCATTCAAGGGCACGTCAGATGTTTCCCTAATCCCTTTTATTTCCCACTTTTAGATAAATCATTTCACAAAACATATTGTGTTTATTTAAGCTGGAATGCTTAATTGTCTTTCCATTTACTTTGTGGTAAACAAACTGTATAATTTTCTTTGACTATAATGCACTTCCATTCGTGAGCAGAAGTGTTAAAAATAGTAGTAGGTCATGTATTGGAGGTACTGATTTCAGACTTACATATAACCACTCAGAACAATGTTTGCAGTAAACCAACCCTAACAAAACTAATAGAATAACTTCTTTAACAATAAACTGTTAGTGTTTCTACTGACCTTATCAAGAGGATAAATGTTTATAACTTCTATATCAACATGACATTGAGTCTTATTACTGCCTAGTGAGGAAGACTGTTGGTGTAGAAAGCTGAGACTTTTGCAGTACGTGAATCAGAAAGTGATTTGGGGCTACAAATTGGCCACAACAATGTTAACTACAGCAGTCTTCCAATGATCAGAGTGCTGATTGTCTGTGACATTAAGGGTTCTTGCTATGTGTTGATGTAAAATTAAAGCATACTGTTAAACATTGCCAGTGGGAATGCATTACTGATTGTACTTCTGTTGCCACAAGTATCTTCTAAAATGGATAATTGAAAATGAGTGTTAACTTATAGCACATATCTTGTTACTAAAGTTGCAGACACTTCACATGATCCAGGGAGATGTCAGATAAATGCAAACATGTTGTTCTAAAGATAAAAAAAAGGTTAGAAGTTACAGATAAGATAGAAAAAGTCATAACTGTAGCAAAAATTTATCATTATATTGGGATAGGTATACAAACAGTGACAGACTTAAAGGAAAAACTGTTTGTGACCAAAGCTGATAACCAGGCTGAATTGTCAACAGTGTAAGTACCTGAAAACTTCAAGTGATAGGAAAACAGATACAGCAATGCAGTTTTGGGTTCCAGCAAGAATTCTCATATCAGGTCCAATGTTGATAAAGTGGGAGGGTTGATGAGACTCCAAAGACTGAAGGAAAATTTTAATGCTTCGTTAGGATGGCTGACTCAACGTAAACATTGGTATGGGATTCAAGAAATTGCTGTTGAGGACTAGGACCATAGATCTAACAAAGAAGCAGCTGATTCTTTTTGTGATGGATTCTACAGCTTCAACAGGCTGAACAATTATCTCCCAGAACAGATTTACAAAGCTGATAACTGAACTTTACAGGAAGGGAATGCTCACACGAACTTCAGTAGCTCAGACTGAACTGAATGCTATTGAACATGAGTCTGGTAGAGAAAGGCTTCTTTACTGGATAAATTCAAAGAGTGAACACATTGAAGTCGCCCACTCTTGACAAACTGAACTGTTCCTGATATATGTGCCTTTCTTATGCCATGTTTGTAAGGTGGGCAGTTACAGGACAAGGAATAATTGTTGAATGGATATAGCCTTTGGAGGGACAAATGGGTGTCAAGCGATATTAAGTTTCTTTGTAGTAGTCAGATATTGCTTTCCAGCATCTGCTCGGAATTGTGCTATTTGTTATCTTATCTTATCTGTGCACGAAGAATCGTGAAAAATTGGTGCAATGTGGCAGACTTTGTTACCATATTTATGGAATTTAGAAACTTTCCAAAACCGTTTTGACTGAATGCTTGCTCTTAAAGCAGTAGAGATACAGCGTCTGCAGAGAAGTTTCAAGGATGTGGCTAACATGTAATCGCTACAAGAAATAATGGCATAGTTACCAATGTATCAATCGACAAGTAATAATGGCATAGTTACCAATGTATCAATCGACAAGTAAAAAAGCCTCTTTAATCTCTCTTTTCTTCTTTGTTTTTCTTATTGCAATTGTAGGAGTATACCTATACCACAGTCTCGGAAGCCGTTACACACTATATCCCTGATCTTTTTCTCACTTACTAAGGGTAACTGCCACAACTAGGAATATCAACCTTTTGTAAAAGTGGTAATACTGAAGTCCCCACAGTCAGTGAGGGCCTAAACTGACAGTATGCGACAAAAAAAGTTAACAGTTACATGAGCATAAACCAGCTTTATGTCCTCCACAATCATGAAAAACTTCTAATATAAGACATGTATTCTTATCTCTTAGTATCATAAATAGACTATATTATAGGGAGATTGATTTTCTGAATGATTTAATTCGTATGCTCTGCCTTGTTTTCTCCATCTCACATTGTATGCAATGGATCATTTTCACAAAAGTGAATCTTATATTGATTTATTTATACATTCATTTATTTACCTTTGCTTTTTTGTTCATCAGTAGCACCTCTCTCTCTCTCTCTCTCTCTCTCTCTCTCTCTCTCTCTCTCTCTCTCTCTCTCTCTCTGTGTGTGTGTGCGTGTGTGCGTGTGTGCGTGTGTGTGTGTGTGTGTGTGTGTGTGCACGTGCGCCTGCTTTATTTCTTGTCTGTCTTTTATCTGTCTATATCTTTATTTTAAATTAGCAGTGCATTTGTTCTCTCATTTCTCATAACACTACATGCTCTCTGTTCCATATTCCTTACCCCGTAACCTGCGCCCTGTTACTGCTTCATCCTAAACATTATCTGCTGGATATGTTTTGTTGATTGAAACCATCACAAAATGGATATATCGTATATATATTACTATGCAATATTGGTAAATGACAAGCAAATGAACTGCTTGATGTTCTGGGTGGTGGGTCTTATTTCTGCAGTTTTTCAGAGAAGACATACCTTCTTGATTGTTACACTGGCTTTGATTGAGTTGCTTTCCACAATATGAGTAAATGACTCTATTACTGCATGAATTAGTATGGTGGCTTAATTTAAGCTCATGTGTTTAATTAGACAATTAATTGAATGCTGTCTGCAATTTTCACTAGATTTGAAGTATGACACTACAGTGTGTTTTAAAAGTTGTACAACCTAATTAACTAGTTATTTGTTGTTTTTATCTTTTTAAAAAATTTTATTTGTAGCTATGTATATCCAATTAATATGTAGTTAATATCCCTATAGATGTGTGCCATGTGAAAATCTTATATGTATAAAAAACCTCACTTATAGTGATTGTGCTTCATTTTGTTCTTAATTGGTGTGATTATCCATACAGCTCTCAAAGAAAGCTGTGCATGTTACAGTTAGCTATAGATTTCTCAGTGTTTTGTGTGATTCATTACACAATGTTTTGTGTGTTATACGCTTATCACAAACTGATGTAAGGAAATGTGCACAACTACTATTTTAAATTAGTTTGTCCAAGCTGTGTGAATTTTTTAAAATAGAAATGCAGTAGAATGATGACAGGAATGAATGTTGTTCATAAATTAGTGTAACTCCTTTGTGAAGATTACATACAAAAATGTTCATTCCCGAGAGGAAACAAGTATGTAAAATTTGTCAGTGGTAATGTCATCATAAAATGTAATATTTAATAATTTTACTAAGCTATTGTAATATGATATTTGGAATGGCTCAAATGGATACTATTCCTGCTCATGCTTCAGATAGTATGAACTGTTTAGATGACTTATTAATGATGTAAAAGATGCTACAGGGCTGGTGCTGGAAGTTTCCACATACATTTTTAGCTAAACAAGTAGAGATATACCAAACTGGGGAATACTGTTATAGTTAAACATCACACTTCTTATTTAATCTAAAATGTAATAATTAAAAGGGAAGTTTCTCATTGCCTACTCTGATTACATCTTGTATTTCTGCCACAAAGATCTGTGCTCATTTTCCTAAACAAATAAGCATCTCTGACATTGTCGAGACCTTTATTATTAGTGTGTTCACCATATGTCACATAGTCCGAATGTATTATTTGTTGTTCATTTTTTATTTGTTTACTTACTTATTGTTTCCTCATCTTTTTGGGGAAAATATGGTTCAGACACCATATCCTGTAGCTATGAAATACAAAAGATAATTCAATACAATAAGTAATACACTGAAAGTAATAAATAAAATAGTTTTCAGGCTTAATCTTTCACTTTGCTGCAGAGAGTACACAATTTTGAAGTATCCTGGCTGACTAGTATTGTGTGCTGGAACTGAACATGAATCCATAACCTTGTCTTTTTCTGGCACTGCCCACAAGAGGCAAGTGGGGTTGAGTCATGATCTGGAAATCAGTTTGAATCTGCTAGGAAATCTGAAAATAAGTGTTCATGGAACTTCTCTATATTTACCTGCCTCCATGGATAAAGTAGGAAATACAGGCTTTAAAATGTAATTAGAATTTGAAGACAAAATTAGATGAACTTTGTGGTACATATGTACACCACAAATAAGTAATGCCAGAAGTCATTAATCTAATACAGTTAGTAGTTTAATGCATTCTGTTTCTCTCTTCAAAGACTATATGGTCTGTAAGTATGAAATGAGGTATTAATTCCTTCCTGTTCCCAAAACTTTTCTGTTTTTCATTTCCTAATGTAAATAAATATTAACCCTAAATTAGTATCAAAAATCTATAGTTAACACCACCCAGAATCCAGCAATTGGACATCAGCATCGAAGCGGGTTAATACACTGCCTGACTGAAAAAAGTGAAGCTCCAGAAGGGAGGAGGAAATGGACTGAAATGTCATCATTTGAGAGGGTATGTGATATTATTGCAGTGATGACAAAAACACTTACAAAGAGTTTGGGAGTATGGCATTACACCCTTTGCTGGCATCGATACATGCACTGATGTGGTTGGGAAGGTGTCATAAAGTCTTCATAGCATCTCCATAGGGAAGCTGGCCTACAGTTGTTGTAATTGGTCCTTGATACCCTGGGAACTGGCTAGCACTGGGATGGAACTGACGTCCGAAACATGTTTTATTGGGGATCTTTGACCATAAGATCATCTCAGCACCACACACACACAGACAGACATACAGCCATGTACTCTGTGTTTATGAGAATTAGCCTGTTGAAAAATGGTGCCACAATAATTTTATACAAAGGGTAACGCACGAGGGTGCCCATTGTCCCCATCAGTTTCCTCAGTCACTACCAGCCATGACATGAAATTATACCCGATGGCTCTCCATACCATAATAGCAGGGATAACAGTGTAGCACCTCTCAAAGAGATGGGAAGAATGGGACCTCTTCCCAGGTAACCATCATACTCAACGATAGTCGTCCAGGGCAGCAAAGAACCACGATTCATCTCTTGACTCAGTGTGATGCCATACATCAGCAGTCCACACATTGCAGTCATGGCACCAGTTCACAAGCAGCCTTCTGTGCTTTTGTGTTAATGGCAGCCTGTTCACAGGATGGTAATTCCCTAGTCTGGCTGCTTCTGGCCCCTGGCAAATGGTGTGGAATGACACAGAAATTTGCAGGGTGTCATTACTATTTTATGGATGGTGGTCACACATGTGAAGGGTTAAAATGAGCTTGGTGCTCTTTTTACAGCAGATCTCCATTGTGGTGGTCAGTCATTGTCATCCAGAATCTTTATGGTGAGTGTGTCTGTCCTCACATTCCCATGCAATCCAACATCAAGCCACTGTCACATTCAAAAGCCTCGCAAATCTGGGTTTTGCACAATTTGACCAGCCTGGAAAACTGAGACCGACAATGAGCTTCCTTACAAACTCGGTCGGGTAGAGATACTATGGTCTCGGTGAGTATCCGGCATTTACATTGTCCTTTACAGTGATCACTCAACTTTTGATGCTGTTCAAGCACCTCACATACTTTACCAGGCTTGATAACGACACTAAACCTGAACAGCACTGATGGACTCTGGTGACCATTCTGTCACAGAGAACTGCAACTCTAGTCGCACTCATACCTGCCAGTACTGTGTACAAGTGCAACGTTAGTGACATCCAACCATGTCTTTTGGATGCTTCACTGTTTTTGACAGGCAGTGTATAATCACTTCAATTCTCACATAGCTGCTCCTAGACAGCAGTTTCAAAATGTGTTTTGAAATTTCCTGTTGGCTCTTTTGTGAGTTAAGTATTATTCTTTAATTTTGTTGGTGTAAAGAGTCTTAAAAAGAAGTATACCTTAGCAAATGCTGTAGGCTATATTTATTTATTTATTTCCTTCCTGACAGAAAGCATACTTCTTTTTTTAAATTTTGTATTAAAGTTTCAAATGAATCACAAATACAACAGTGCAAGTGGGTTTAATGTAAATTCATGGTACCTCCCTTAAATTCAGTTGACTATTCCGATTAATTAGACTCGCTTCTTCTTTCCAAAACTCCATTTTTTATAATTATCTTTAACTTAGCATATCAATGATTGAGATAACACATGTCCATTGAGTCATTAAAGATTTTATTGGTATTTGCAGAGGAAGTACTGGAAACTACATATTCAGTTGATTTGGGACAATACTGTGTGTTTTAACATGGTACATCACTTCTGTTGCAGAAATCCTAGCTCTGGCTCTGGACTAAGTGAAACTGGTTCTCTTGATCGTGCAAAGGCAGCAATGGAACGACGGAAAAAGGCAGCTGAAGATGTAACAGTTCCAGGTCGTGTTGAAGTGACACGAGTAAATCCTGACAGCCTGATCGATGAATTGATTAGGTCAACAAATCTTGACCAACCTGATGAATCTGCTGAGAGTGAGTTCCATGTATTATGTAACAATAAATTTCAAATTATACTTCTATTTTACTGACAGTAATCATGTGATTACCAAGTACTTGTTACATTTGCATGTACACTAAACTGTACACACATCTCAAACATACAAGAGCAGCATGAGGGAGAACTTAAGTTCTGTCTATTAAATTCTGATAGTGTAAAATCCTGAAACTCTAAAGGCATCAGGGATAAAACATTACCCACAACTTGCACAGAAACCAGGCAACAGTTATATGAGTGGAAGGACATGAAAAGAAACAACAGTTGAGAAGGGAGTGATACAGGGTTGTAGCCTCCCCCAAGTGTTGTTCAGTCTGTACATTGAAAAAAGAAGCTTGAGGAAACCAGGGAGAAATTTGTAAGAGAAATTAAGGTTAAGGGAGAAGAAATAAAAATTTTGAGGTCTGGCAATGACCTTGTAATTCAGTCAGAGGCAACAAAGGACTTGGAAAAGCAGCAGAATGGGAGTGTCTTGTAAACAGGCTACAAGATGAACACAAACAAAAGTATAATAAGGCAATGGAATGTAGTATAATAAAAATAGGTGATACTGGAGGAATTGGATTAGGAAATAAGACACTAAAAGTAGCAGGGCAGTTTTGTTAATTAGAAGGAAAATAACTGATGATGGCTAGAGTAGAGAGGGTATAAAATACAGACTGGCTGCTGCAAGCAGCAAAGTATTTCTGAAAAGAGAAATTTGTTAAATTCTAATATAAATTTTTAGCATTAGGAAGTCTTCCCTGATGTCATTGGTATGACACATAGCCTTCTCTAGAAGTGAAACATGGACAGTAAGTTGTTCAGACATGAAGAGAATAGAAACTTTGGAAATGAGTTCTACAAAAGACTGGCGAAGATTAGTTGGATAGATCAAATAAATATTGAGATGGTACTGAACAGAATGAGGGAACAAAGATTTGACTAGAGCAAGGGATTGGCTAGTAGCACACATCTGAGGCATCATTACATTATGAGTGAGGTAATGGAAATAAAGTGTGAGGGTAGAAATTGTGGAGGTAGACCAAGGCCTGAAAATAGTAAGCAAGTTCACATGAACATAGGTTCCCGCAGTTATTCAGAGATGGAGGCTTGCGCGGGATAGACTAGCATGGAGAGCGCCATCAAACTGGGGTTAAGACTGAACACCACAGCAGCACTAACAACCACAACCACTACAATAAGAATGTAAAAATGTAAAGTTATTCTAAATACATTTGTGAAATCACTGTCCATGCTGCCCGAGAAGAGCTGGCTTGTCCATAAAAGATGTATTTTTATCAAAGAAGTCTCTATTCAAAATCTTTGTAGTGGTTTCATGTGTATCAATCTTGTTGTCAGTGAATATTATTTTGTGTAATAGTTCTGAGAAATTTATCCTAACTAATCAAATAATAACACATTAAAAAGTGAAATGATTACTTCTGCATGACATTCTCTGTAATACTCAATATTGATTTGAGGTGCTTGTGTAATTCGGGTGGGTTCTCTAAATTTCTTTAATATTTATTTTCAGCTTCAGGTTTGCAACTCTTCATAGCCAAAGATGGTACAACAGCACTAGGGTCTCATGAAGTGAAAAGCCAGATGTCTGCAGGTGTCTTCAAACAGGTTGTTATGAAATCTGATCCAACATAACAGAGAATGGAAATATTTGTAAGTAATCATGTGAAATTTAATTTATTTAATACTATTGTGGGTTCTAAAATATGTGACTTTGTACTTCAGTTAATTAAATGCCCAGTTCCAGGAACTAGTCAAAAGGCTTGGTATCAAATTCATTCATCAGTAACCAGCTAGGATTAACTGGTTCATGCAGAGGCAGTGGTATATGACATCTCCAGATGGAGAGCTGTAGATAAAATTCTGTGGCTATCACAGCAACTTTTGGTTTGACAACAACTTACTTCATGTAGTTAATCACTTAATTAGTTGTGGGTTAAAGTAATGTATTGTGTTTCCCAGTGATCTTTTACTTGGAATACGTAGAACAGGATAGACAATTTTGTTTATGAAAAGCAACAGGTACAATGCTGTTTCAGTTGACAGGAAAAAAATAATGTAATGTGAACTACAAAAAGTATTGGTCGTAATGACAATACTAAGGTAAATGGGTTCTATTAACAAATGAATTAGAGAGAAAATATAAAAAGAGATGTCATATGAAAATGGAATTAGGTTTCTGTATTTTGAATACTTCAATGAATACAAAATCATTGGTGTTTTTGTGTCAGCTTGTTGATATATTTCCTGTTGGATTTTCTCAGGATATTCTGTTGACATTCCTGTAAAAACTTTCCTAATGTTTTGCTAGCATGAGTAATTGGCATCATCAAAGGTTTGCCGTCCCTGTGTGCCACCAGTAGTAGAGGCTGAACCTTTGATAATTCCAGCCACTCATCGTGGAAAAACAAGACAAAAAATAATAAATAAATGTTGGCCAAAGATTCCAAGAGCGAAACTAATAGTTAACATGTCACTTAAGAGTCATTAACACACATGAAAATAAAGAATAGTGCCATATGCTTCTCTCAGTAACTCCAATGGTATGTGTGTTCCATATAATTAGGTACTGAATAATCAAGCAGCCGTTGAGGCATGTGATCTTTCTATAATTTTCATGCTATACCCAAGTTATAAATAAAACTCATTAGCCACTCTTCACTTTTAATGAGTTGAGCTTTCATAATGCTTTTTATTGTTAACAGCGTTCAAAAGAATTAAACAGTTTTAAGTACACTGCTTGACAAAAATGGTAACTTGTCCAGAAGACATGGTCAGATGTCAATGTTACTTCGTACATGTACAAGCTATCAATAGGTGTATAAGTGATTATCTTTCTAATCCTCTGTAACAGGTAGATCAACCAACAGAGCTAATTAGTGTTACCAGGCTTTGTACGGTATATATATAAGGGATGTGAGCTGCATCTGCTTGCAGTAGTTCCTTGGTACAGAAGTCCTGTACTAATCATCATAGTACAATCACAATCCAAGAAACATCTCACAAAATGACTGCAATGAGGAGTTGGAAAATCTGTGACTGCTCCTATTTTCTCCAGATTGGGATGGACTCCATCGCCATTCACTAGATGTACCCAGATTTGTATACCTTGGACAGTGAAGATACACTTCTTTTGCTTCCAGCAGAGGCCTGCACTCTGAACAGACTTCAGCATTGTTGTCAGGCAGGTTAGATGTTCTTAAAGTGTCTTTGAAAAAATGACTGTCATCCAGATAGCAAAGACATGTCATTCATTTAAGGCATCAAAGCAGGTTGTCTACTATATGTTCAAAGGTAGCTGGAGTGTCACACTATCCAAATGGCATGACTTTACACTCAGAGGCCAACAGGAGTTATGAAGGCAGTCTACTCCCAGTCAGCCTCATCAAATTTGATTTGCCAGTAGTTTCTCTCCATGTCCATAGCTGAGAAACACGTGGCTTATTTCAAGCAGTCTAGGGTGTCATCAGTGTGCTGCAATGGATAAACATCTTTCTTAATGATTTTATTAAGTCATTGGTGGTTGACACAGAAATGCCATGTGCTGCCTTCCTGTTTCACAAGCACTCCAGGAGAGGACAAAGGACACTCTGAAGATTCAATGATGTCTGCTTGCAGCATCTTCTTCACTTCTTCATGGATTACCCATTGTTCAACTGGCAACACCCTATATGAGCACTGGCTGTGGTGGATGATAACAAGTGTTGATATGGTGTTTTACCATAGCGTGGTTGGTTTGTCTTTTCTTCACTACAGAGTTGAAAGCATCCAAAAATTGACACACAATGGCTATCACTCATCGACATTGTTCCCTGGCCAGACCAGATTATATTGGCAGTTCATTAGCAATTTCCTCCCCTGTAATGTCTGTAGCAGTAGCAGAGCAAGATTCTTCACTTATGATACTAAGCTGCACTTCTTGGACTTGTTTGGGCTGACCCCACACACATTCCCATAGGGATGAGTTGTGACTACTCTTTACAATTAGTGAGCCAAACTACTTCTTATTATTTATGATGCTTATGATCATCACTGGCATGTAGATTTATTTTGTGAGCCTGAATAGCTTTCTGTAGTTAACAAAAGATTCCCTGTTTAATTGAGCATCTCGATGATGATGATGATGATGATGATGATGATGATATCATCATCTTCAGCAGCAACGATCCATCCTGAGCAGTCTTCAGTGTGTATGCTGGTTAGAAAAGCTTCGTCAGTCTGGAGCTCTGATCCTCTACAACACTTCCCAAGACATTTTATCAAAAATCAGATGTTCTTGAAGTTGGAGTAAGCATTTTTTCAGACCAAAATGTGCAAAATTTGTATGTACACACTCAATCAGATCATCAGTATTATGTTTTGGGAAGCAAAGTCTCTACAATTCTGAGTTTCTTCTGTGGTACAAGATGACACGAATTAAGAGATTTTGTACATGGATGCACTTCAGTAACTGTGCATGCAAGAGCTTCAATGGGTTAGATATAACAGCCAACCGGTTGCAAAATTCAGGTTCATTAGAATTTCACCATGGTTTCAACAGTTTTAAAACCATCTTCTTCAGAAGATACTGTACATAAAATAACACCATCCATAGCCAATGTGGGAGTTGTTGACTCTGTCTAGTACATGTTCTCCACTTGATCCCCATTTAAAATATATTATATAAAAGTAGAAGCAGTCTACTATACGGCTTTGTATTAAAACTTTTTTAAATATCACTTATGTGATGCTGGATACAACAATGTTATAGTATGCCACTTGAAAGATTTGTATAATTAACATTTAAATATAAAACATGGCATCCAATTCTATTGACCATAAATATGTGTGTTCAGAGCTAGTGCCATGTGTTGACTGAAATCCACTGACATAAATGGCTTTGATGAAGGGCAAATTGTTATAGCTCAATTCTTGAAATCCAGCTTCCAGGAAAATGTAAAGCTGGTCAGCTGTTGGCTTTCTACTGTCTGAGGCTTACCTGCTCTGTTGCTCTGTAAAGCAGAGGAGGTGGTGGTCAGTGGCAGACCTGATGACAGAGAGTAGTGGTGGTGGTGCAGACACAAGAGTTTTGGAGCATACTGCTCAATGTATATTGTTGAACATTGGGCTTCACAACAGATGACTCTGGTGGTTCCATGTTGACCCACGTTCTTTGTCAATTACAACTGCAGTGAGCATGAGATCTAGATTAGTCCATGGATCAGCAGAAAAGTGTCACTCAGTCGGGTGAATTGCGTTTCTTGTTACACCAGGTTGATAGTTATTTCTGGATTCACCCTCATTCAAGTGAATGGCAGCTTGAAATGTGCTCCACACCATGGACGGAGTCCTGAGGGGTAGTATTACGCTATGTGGGACATTAGGCTGCCCCTCTGTGTGACCTTTGTTAGTAATCAAAGCCACCATGACACCTGTGGGCTATGTGAATATTATTGATCAGTTGCATTCCTACACATTTAATTTCTCCCCAACAGCAGTGGCTTCTTCCAAAAAAGATAGCTGTCTCTGTTGCAAGGCCACAATCATACTGCAGTGGTTTCAGGACCATGATAGTGAACTCAGTTTGAGATCTTTGCCACCAAATTCCCATGATCTGAATCTGATTGAGCATTTCTGAGGTGCCATCGGGTACTAGCTCCATGCCTGCCAACCACCAGATGGTAATGTACAGGAACTGTGTAACCTGAGCATAGACATCTGATGCCTCATCCCACCAGAAACCTACCCAAGTATAGTCCAAGCCATGTCTTGCAGAACTGCTGCTGCATAGCATTCCAGAGGTGGACTGACACTTCATTAAGCTCGTGTGCTCCCTCTCTTCCTCCTCCCTCTCTTCCTCCTCTGTTCCTTCTGCCCCTCCCCCCCTTGCCCTTGTTCGTTGCCCCCTCCCACATTCCTTGCGCCCCCCCCCCCCCCCCCCCCGTTCCCTGTGCGCACGTGCGCGTGTGCATGCATTTTATTCAAGAGAATTACTGTAAATAGCACAATTTTTGTGTAAAACTATTCATTGCTCCTTATTTGTAGATGATTTTTTAAAAATGTTCTGCTCTTCATGCAGCCTTTCTGAAACAATACAACCTGTCAAAAACCTTACTAGATAGGTGGAAAGACTGGTTTTAAATGTTTTACACAATCCTGTGTGTCATTTAACTTTAGAGTTTTACTGTTGATCTTTCTGATCTTTCAATGAGGAATGCCATTTTAAATTTTGTCAGATTGGTGACTTTTTGGATCTGCTTGCTACAACAAACTTACATGATTTCTGCACCTGAAAGATTTTTAATGAATGAGACCCATAAAATAACTAATTTTATCCACAAAACATGGGGTATGGAGTGTTTAGTTGTGCTGCTTGATGAAGTCCCTTGATAGTCCAACATAAGGGAATCTGGCTGGTCACAATGACATTTGGTACTAGTCCCACCCCAGCCTCTATAACATGCTGCTTCCCACCAGATGCCACCTTCTTATGGTGCAGTAAGCATGTAAGTATTATTGGAATTTCCCTGGAGGGAAAATTTGGAGAACTGGCCTTGGAAGCTGACTGCACAGTGATTCTACTGCTGCCAACATAAATTTAGCATAAGGACCACAAGGGGGTGGGGGACTAAAAACTAAACTCTGTTTGAAGAGGCCATGAAGGCTCAATGGTACTGATTGGCTGCCATGTCATCCACAGCCCACAAGCATCACTGGATGTGGATATAGAAGCATATGTGGTCATCACAAAGAAACGATACAAGAAAATGGAGCTCATATGGAGGGTTTATCCCTCATTCTATTTGTGAATAGTACAGGAAAGGAAATGACTAGTAGTGCTATGGGTACCCTCTGCCATGCACCATATGGTGGGTTGTGTAGTATGGATGTAGATGTAGAACATTTATTTAGTACATCACACTCGTACACCCCTTACTATTGTACCTCTATCCATACAACAACAACTCAATAATGTACTGTTTGTGATTGTGTCATAAAAAGTGACTGTGACAAAAAATGAAAAAAGTCTTCATTAATAACTGTTCCTGAGCAATCAACCCTTTTGGAATTTGTGTAAAGAGTTACTCTTTAGAAATTAGTGTGACACATATTAATGTATTGTGAATATCAGCTTGGCTTTTTACAAGATCCAGAGTTCTTCTAAATTCATCTAATGCTTAAAAATAACAACCACTGATTATAGTTTTTAAGGTATGTTTTTGTAACATTTAAGACAACCATCACAATTTTCACATTGTGTATTTAGGGTATACGTAGTGGACAGTCTTGGCTACCACATCTTTACCCTGTCCGTATATCAAAGACCAACATGCCATTTTATAGTCCAGAACAATATATGATTGTGAATGCATTGGAGCATGTGAGGCATGAGTGGGGAAGAAATTTTTCATAAGCTTAGATTTTATTAATGCCTTCAGAGTGATTCAACAGATGTAGCCAGTAGAGAAAATGACCCAAAGGATTCATTACTTGCTTCTAGTGGTACAAAAGCAGGGAAAACAACTATGATTTACTATGTACCAGGGCATTCCAGTATCTACGGTAATGAGGAAGATGACTGACTTAGTAGTGTAAACGCTTGAGTTCACTGTGAAATATTATTCCCTCTTCTTTTAAGGTATTGGCTCATTGTTCAGAGAAAACTTCATGTACTAATGGGAGGATGAAAGGCAGGAAGTGATGGAAAATAAGCCATTGTCTGGCTCCTCTGACCAATAGCTGTTTACTCCAGTTAAAGGACGCACCTATTTCTGGTACACATGGTATTCACATTCAAGTTGATTGTGTTTTATATACTGTTGAGAAGGCATCAGTATATTTAAGTCATATTTGTGTAGTTTCAGGAGATGTTTTACATTTGTATTAGTGGAAAATTATACCTTGTTGAAGACTATGATATCAAGTGCTCAAAACAAATCTTGTTCTTTTCATCATTGTTATTGTAGTTAGTGTCACCATAAAAACCAGGAATGAAAATTTCTACTAGACAGTGTAGTAAGATACTGTGGTTGTGATCCATGGACTATGCTAATTATTCATCTAAACCGTCATCTTAACTATGCATTGAAATTGGATGAATAGTGGTGAACTCACCAGTAGATAATGTGGCGTTGAATGTCCATATGTGTGTAAATATTGCTTGTGTTTGAAAACTCCTTGGCACAAATATTTTGAGCTAACTGTTCATCACTCACAGCTGCAAATGGAACTTTGCAGAAGATGAGATGTGTGCCATTGTTTTCCCATCCTCAGTTATTAATGGGGTGTGGACTGGAACGTACTTTGTCACTCTTCTCAATCTGCTTCATCTTCATTGATCTAATAGTATTGGTAGCTTTTTTCATTTACACATTGAGTAGTTTTGCTTCTAACCTTTTCTTGTATATTTACACCACCAACACCACCATGACCACTGGGAACTTCTAGCATGGAGACCATAACATTTGTGTCAAATTTTGATGTCTGTGCCCACCTCTGCCTGGTAAATAGATATAACTATTCTTTATCGGTGTCATCATACAAAATACTAGGAGATGCACTGGCTGGCCAGAAGGTATGAGGGACAGTCAATAAGTAATACAGCACAATTTTTTTCTGAGAGCAGGTTGGTTTTATTCAGGATTCCGATACACTATATTATTCCCCGCTCTTTTGGCTACAGAATCTGATTTCATGCTGTAATCTCTCTCCAGTGCTACAGCTTTACGCCACCTTACGGGGAGAGCCTGTATGCCTGCATGGTGCCACTCCAATGGTTGATGTCAGAGCCAAAATAGTCATGCTTCAATAACCTCCCCACCATCCATGTACTGCTTCCCACAGAGTGCATCTGTCACTGGGCCAAAACGATGGAAGTTGGAAGGTGCAAGACCTGGGCTGTAGGTTGGATGAAGAAGAACAGTCCAATAAGTTTTGTGAGCCACTCTTGGGTGCATAGATGTGTGGAGACTTGTATTGTCATGGAGAAGCGGAAGTTTGTTTGCATTTTTGTGGCGATCAACACACTGAAGTCATTTCTTCGACATCCTGAGGGTAGCACAATACACCTCAGAGTCAGTCATTGAACCATGTGGGAGCACATCAAACAGAGTAACTCCTTCAGAGTCCCAGAAGAGAAGACAGTCACCATGATTTTACCAGTTGAGAATGTGGCTACGAACCTTTTTTTCGGAGGAGATTGGTGTGGTATGACTGCTTGGTTTGCCGTTTCCTTTCTAGTTTGAATTGATGAACTCATATTTCATTGCGTGTGACAATGTTTAGCAAGAAACTGTCCTGATGAGCCTCATAATACACAAGAAATTCTGTACAAATTGAGTCTCCCAACCGGTGGATGAGGGTCAGCTCTACTAATACGGATGTCCTTAAGCAGTGAGATGTCGAGGTGTTAAATTATAATCTGTCGATTAACTTGAATGAGAGTGTTGGCATGTTCCAACATTGCAGGATTAACAGCTGTGTACAGCATACAGACATTGGACAGATTTGAGCTACCTTGTTGCTATCACAGCGGGGACACCCAACTAGTTGTTGTGCTTTCGTTTACTGCTAGGTATCTTTAGACATTCTGCAATCACCTATGAATATCTGTGGTGGTCTGGTTTTCCTACACAATAAATGCAATGCTCTCTGCTTGGAATGCATCTCCATTACAGATGCCACTTTGAAGGCTACATATAACACTGCCATCTATCTGTACTTCATAAAACTATAGGGGCTGAAGTGGGAATATTCCGTGACGTCCCACAACAAATTTGGTATTTTTTCAACCAAAATTGACTGAGAAAAGCATGTTACATTGAATATTGAACACTCCTTGTAATTTCAGTAGGTGAGTTTCCTACTGCTTGGCAGTACCGAAGCTTTAAGCAGAACAACATACTTGCAGCTTTTGGATCTAAATGGAGGAAACAGAAACTGGTTGGCATTGATTGAGGTGAGGGGTGTCACTCAGACATTAAATTGAGAGGCTGTCCACTGGTTGAGGATAAGAGGTGGCAAAGACAAGAAAGTGAGTAAGAGCCCACAAATAACAAAAATAAAACTGTAGTAAGCACTGTGTGAAACTACAGTTGCTTGATGGGCAGAGTGAAAAGTAAAGGTAAAGAGGAAGAAAAGAAAAGAGAATAAAGGGTGGGGTAGAAAGTGTTGTGTGTGTGTGTGTGTGTGTGTGTGTGTGTGTGGAGAGAGAGAGAGAGAGAGAGAGAGAGAGAGAGAGAGAGAGAGAGAGAGAAAATATAATGATGAAATTAGTTCAAATATAGTAATATAGTGCTACAAAGAGCATATATTATTTTAGAAAAGATTTATAAATGTTTCTACTACAACTCTTCACCTGTTTTATTTGACTGTTCTCATTTTGTGTGTTCATCTATGCATAACTCAGAAATTGTGTTAATAATAAACCGATATCTCTGTGTATGTTGTTTAATTACTATCTTTCTCTGTTCCAGGAATTCAAGGAATGTAACACCATGGAATTGCAGTCAACGCGAAAGTACTTTGAATTCTCAGGAATTTACATAATCTTTTCTTCCCCTCCCCTCCCACCCCCTTTCTTTGGAGGCAAGGATGTATTTGAATGTTATGTTGTCTATGAGTTTTTCATAGTCTTTAAAAACACATTCTGTATACATAATTTATCTAATTTTTCATAAATTGTGAACTTGTAAATTGCATATACATTATACAATAAAACGACTCATTTAAGCCTTTTATTTTTATTCCTATAGTTTCTGTATCTTTTTTCTTTTTGGTTTTTATTTCTGTGTGCATTGAACAATATACAGAAAATTTGAAACATGCAATTAATGTAACCTGCATACAAAAAAAAAGATAAATTGGGAATGAGAGTATGTGGAAAGCGGGATGAACATGGTAAGGCTTACTAAACCTGTAAAATTTCTGAAGCTACATGTGCTTTTCACATGGTGTCAAATGGTGAGTGACAAGCAAGTTAGAAATTCATGTGACCATAAAAAAATCAATTTATGAAATACACAACTTCATGCAAAATATGTTGGTGAAACATCTTATTGGGAATTCTAGTGTGTTCTGGTCCTATGTAATAACATTAGTCAGTCTGGTGTGGCAATAGATGACAGGAAGGGGAAGATGTAGACGGAGGAGGAGAAGGAGGGAAAGCAAGAGTTGAAGTTTTAAATTCTGCATTAAAAAAAAAATTTCATTCCCACAGGAGAATACTATCGACAGACACAGACTCCTATATGGATGACTGTTCTTGTTCTCTATGCACATAAATGATCTAACTGATAGGGTGAGCAGCAGTCTATGCTCGTGGTCGTGTGGCAGCGTTCTTCCTTCCCACGCCCAGGTTCCCGGGTTCGATTCCCGGTGGGGTCAGGGATTTTCTCTGTCTCGTGATGATGTTCTTAGGTTAGTTATGTTTAAGTAGTTTTAAGTTCTAGGGGACTGATGACCATAGATGTTAAGTCCCATAGTGCTCAGAGCCATTTGAACCATTTCTATCTGGCATGAGGAAAAAAAAAAAAAAACCAGGCAGTGAGTTCTAAATGTGGAAGGAAATACGTTAATGCAGACTAATAGCAAAAAAGAACACTATACTGTATGAATAAAGCATTATTGGTGTGCTGCTTGACAGTCACTTCTATTAAATTACTAGGAAGAACACTGCTAATTGATATGAAATGGAATGAGCATGTAAGTTAGATTTTAGTGAAACTCATCTATAAAAGAGACTGTGTACATAACACTTGTGCACTCCATTTGTGACTACTGTTCAAGTGTTTGGGATCACCACCAGATCATATTAAATGGCACTGGAGGAATTAAGAAGTGTGCTGCCAGATTTGTTACTGACATGTTTGATCTACATGTGAGTGCTAAGGCAATGCTCGAGGAACTGAAATGGGAATACCTAGTGAGAAGATGATGATTTTTTTGCAAATCCCTACTGAGAAAGCTTAGAGAACTGACATCTATGGTAGTATGCAGAACGATCCCACTGGCATCAACACACATCTCGTGTATGGACCACATAATAGAAGACAAGAGAAGTGAAACCAGGGCTCATACAGGAACATACAGTGAGTCATTTCGTGCCAGCTGCTTTTCATAGTGGAACAGGAAATGGTATGACTGTCAGTGGTACAAGGTACCGTCTACTACGCAACTTATGATGGCATGCAGAGTATGTTTGTAGAATAACTGCCCAGCTGGCATTGAGTGAGTCTGTGTTCAATGAAACTGGTGGATGTTTTATATGCAGAAACATTGGAAACCTTAAGTTTTGCATGGTTTAGTGAATACAGTGGCTACAGTAATGAAATGTTCTGTGCTGCAGTGAATAGAAGTATAGCCTTAAGTACTAATGCTATAAGGAAAAAAGAAATCTTAGCTTTAAAGAGAGCTGCAGGTGAAGATGACAACTGAGTGTGAATATGTAATGCAATAGTTCATAACATGTGGAGATGCTTGCTGTGTCCCAGTTCTGCTGGGCTAGTGGAGGCATATGTGGCTGTACTTGAATATACTGATATTTTGTAGAAGCATGCAGGTACAAAGCAATCCTTGGGATTGAATCAAATGACTCTGCAAGTGTGTTAGGTGTTCATTCATGAAATGACAACACCTACTAACCATAATGAACCATTAATAGCCCAGCAAGATAACTGTTCAAAAGTTATCATGGATTCAACAACTATTGAGTCATTCTAAGGATTATTTGTGTTCAAAATATTTAACAGGAAACAAACACTGTAAGGAGTCACTATTGGGCTTTTTTTTTCAATTTTCATAGAACATTTTGGAAAGCAATCTCATTATCCATGTGGTACATTTTGATTATTTTATGTATGTAATTATCTGCGATGTCAGTTCACTATTAATTATGACCTCCGCTATCATGTGTATTGCTGCCAAGGTTGGACCCAGATTTATTCGTGATACTCCTCCCCCTTTTCTGTTTTCCCTGTCACTGTAAACTACTGAAGTTTCCACACATGATTTTGTGCTGGCTCAGTTCCAGAAGAGGATTTTATGGTTCATTGTGTGGCTGAAAATACTGTAGAATGAGGAACATTAACCTGCATACTAAATGTTGTTGCGTCAACATCACAGTTCTCTGACAGTTATGAAATAAGATTGAACTGAACTTATTATGTCTGCCAGAGAGTTGAGCTAACTCTAAAGTTATTGGTTTTCAGCCAAGTGAGCTCATTGAAAGATGTGATGTTTCTATGAGCTTGCTGGCTATAAACAAAAGACCTATTTGTTAGTGGTCCTCCCAAAGCCCACACAGTCAGGTATACTTGAAATATTTATTTAAAGAAGTTAGTTGTGTTGAAATTTGTCAACTTAAGAAGACTCCTAGTATTTACACACACAATAATTGTGGTACAGCTTGTATCATGTTGTTGTTATTGTTGTTGTTGTTGTTGTTGTTGTTGTTGTCTTCAGTCCTGAGACTGGTTTGATGCAGCTCTCCATGCTACTCTATCCTGTGCAAGCTTCTTCATCTCCCAGTATCTACTGCAACCTACATCCTTCTGAATCTGCTTAGTGTATTCACCTCTTGGTCTCTCTCTACGATTTTTACCCTCCACGCTGCCCTCCAATGCTAAATTTGTGATCCCTTGATGCCTCAAAACATGTCCTACCAACCGATCCCTTCTTCTAGTCAAGTTGGGCCACAAACTTCTCTTCTCCCCAATCCTATTCAATACCTCCTCATTAGTTACGTGATCTATCCACCTTATCTTCAGCATTCTTCTGTAGCACCACATTTCAAAAGCTTCTATTCTCTTCTTGTCCAAACTAGTTATCGTCCATGTTTCACTTCCATACAAATACTTTCAGAAACGACTTCCTGACACTTAAATCTATACTCGATGTTAACAAATTTCTCTCCTTCAGAAACGTTTTCCTTGCCATTGCCAGTCTACATTTTATATCCTCTCTACTTCGACCATCATCAGTTATTTTACTCCCTAAATAGCAAAACTCCTTTACTACTTTAAGTGTCTCATTTCCTAATCTAATTCCCTCAGCATCACCCGATTTAATTTGACTACATTTCATTATCCTTGTTTTGCTTTTGTTGATGTTCATCTTATATCCTCCTTTCAAGACACTGTCCGTTCCGTTCAACTGCTCTTCCAAGTCCTTTGCCATCTCTGACAGAATTACAATGTCATCGGCGAACCTCAAAGTTTTTACTTCTTCTCCATGATTTTTAATACCTACTCCAAATTTTTCTTTTGTTTCCTTTACTGCTTGCTCAATATACAGATTGAATAACATAGGGGAGAGGCTACAACCCTGTCTCACTCCTTTCCCAACCACTGCTTCCCTTTCTTGCCCCTCGACTCTAATGGTTTCTGTACAAATTGTAAATAGCCTTTCGCTCCCTGTATTTTACCCCTGCCACCTTCAGAAATTGAAAGAGAGTATTCCAGTCAACATTGTCAAAAGCTTTCTCTAAGTCTACAAATGCTAGAAACGTAGGTTTGCCTTTTCTTAATCTTTCTTCTAAGATAAGTCGTAAGGTCAGTATTGCCTCACGTGTTCCAACATTTCTACGGAATCCAAACTGATCCTCCCCGAGGTCCACATCTACCAGTTTTTCCATTCGTCTGTAAAGAATTCGTGTTAGTATTTTGCAGCTGTGACTTATTAAACTGATAGTTCGGTAATTTTCACATCTGTCAAAACCTGCTTTCTTTGGGATTGGAATTATTGTATTCTTCTTGAAGTCTGAGGGTATTTCGCCTGTCTCATACATCTTGCTCACCAGCTGGTAGAGTATTCGTGACTGGCTCTCCCAAGGCCGTCAGTACTTCTAATGGAATGTTGTCTACTCTGGGGGCCTTGTTTCGACTCAGGTCTTTCAGTGCTCTGTCAAACTCTTCACGCAGTATCGTATCTCCCATTTCATCTTCATCTATTTCCTCTTCCATTTCCATAATATTCTCCTCAAGTACATTGCCCTTGTATAAACCTTCTATAAACCCCTTCCACCTTTCTGCCTTCCCTTCTTTGCTTAGAACTGGGTTTCCATTTGAGTTCTTGATATTCATACATGTGGTTCTCTTCTCTCCAAAGGTCTCTTCAATTTTCCTGTAGGCAGTATCTATCTTACCCCTAGTGAGATAAGCTTCTACATCCTTACATTTGTGCTTTAGCCATCCCTGCTTAGCCATTTTGCACTTCCTGTCGATCTCATTTTTGAGACGTTTGTATTCCTTTTTGCCTTCTTCATTTACTGCGTTTTTATACTTTCTCCTTTCATCAATTAAATTCAATATTTCTTCTGTTACCCAAGGATTTCTTGCAGCCCTCATCTTTTTACCTACTTTATCCTCTGCTGCCTTCACTACTTCATCCCTCAGAGCTACCCATTCTTCTTCTACTGTGTTTCTTTCCCCCTTTCATGTCAATTGTTCCCTTATGCTCTCCTTGAAACTCTGTACAACCTCTGGTTCTTTCATCTTAGCCAGATCACATGTCCTTAAATTGCCACCTTTTTGCAGTTTCTTCTGTTTTAACCTACAGGTCATAACCAATAGATTGTGGTCAGAGTCCACACCTGCCCCTGGAAATGTCCTACAATTTAAAACCTGATTCCTAAATCTCTGTCTTACCATTATATAATCTATCTGATACCTTTTAGTATCTCCAGGATTCTTCCATGTATACAACCTTCTTTTATGATTCTTGAACCAAGTGTTAGCTATGATTAAGTTATGCTCTGTGCAAAATTCTACCAGACGGCTTCCTCTTTCATTTCTTAGCCCCAATCCATAATCACCTACTATGTTTCCTTCTCTCCCTTTTCCTACTGACGAATTCCAGTCACCCATTACTATTAAATTTTCGTCTCCCTTCACTACCTGAATAATTTCTTTTATCTCATCATACATTTCATCAATTTCTTCATCATCTGCAGAGCTAGTTGGCATATAAACTTGTACTACTGTAGTAGGCATAGGCTTTGTGTCTATCTTGGCCACAGTAATGCGTTCACTATGCTGTTTGTAGTAGCTTACCCACACTCCTATTTTTTTTATTCATTATTAAACCTACTGCATTACCCCTATTTGATTTTGTATTTATAACCCTGTATTCACCTGACCAAAAGTCTTGTTCCTCCTGCCACCGAACTTCACTAATTACCACTATATCTAACTTTAACCTATCCATTTCCCTTTTTAAATTTTCTAACCTACCTGCCCGATTAAGGGATCTGACATTCTACGCTCCGATCCGTAGAATGCTAGTTTTCTTTCTCCTGATAACGACGTCCTCCTGAGTAGTCCCCGCCCGGAGATCCAAATGGGGGACTATTTTACCTCCGGAATATTTTACCCAAGAGGACACCATCAAAGTTCAAATTATGCATAGAATTGCTTGTACATGTAGAGGAGCACTATTCCTACTCTGAGTTGTTTGTTATTTGTATATTTCATTTTATTGTTACAACATAACAAAAACTGCAAGTATAGATCATTTCACCATATCCAACATACAGATGTTGTTCGGGAGATGAACTTGGCAATATACGTTCAAACATTTTAGTCAGTTGTCATTCATGAGAACTGCTGTCTGCAGCTACATTTCTATGTCTGTACAAAATGTGTGTCTTTACAAAGGGTAATTATTCCACTTATTTCCTAATATGTTTTATAATTAATTTTTATTTACAAAAAGAAAAAAATCAAAAACATATACATTTGTCTATGAGTTACAATCTTAAAACTAATAAAAATACAAATAGTTTGAACAAAATGGCAGTGCATTTGAAGTAATCCAGTGATCGTTATTACATATAACTGGAATAAAAGTTTTCTACTAGTCAGTAAAATGGGAGAAACTTGTCTTTTCCACCTATGATGTAATTGCATTAGTGGCTGCAGTGTCCATTCAGTTTTTAAATAACTCCAATTATAGGGATAATATTACCAATCTGTTGTTACATAATGTGGCTTTAGTACAATATGTCTTAACAGACTATAACTTTCTACGCATAATATGATGTTTCATAATCATATCATTATGAACATAAAAATTTCATCAGGTGTATATTGTATTATAATATTATGCATTATATTCACAATGCGTCAAGATGCAGAAGTCTAGAAATGTCACATCCTTAAAAAAGATTACAAAGAATTTTCATGATATATCTACAGAAAACCTCACTGAGGCATATTCACTGTGTACCTTCTGGGTATCTGCATATTGACAGCTTTATCAGTGCTATTCCTCATGTGGAAATTTAACAAATATTAAAAATTGTATTGTGGATACATATTTAATATTATCATTATTTAACTAAAACATGGTGATGAGAATTTAAAGTATTACTTCCAGGCCTCATGTTCAGCATCACTTTGTGACGAGAACACCAAATTGGACAATTCTGACACTGACTTGGGATGTAGTACTTGATGCAAGTTATGATATACGAGTCATAATGAATGTGAGCATTATAACTTTACTCTCCCTTAACTCTACATTGTGATCACACAAATGACAATTTGAGTAGTAAATACTGTATCTAAGCAGCAAAATTGCATTTGAAGTATGACTTATGGAATGCAACAATGAGTTTAAACATTACAAACACACACTCTGAGCTGCATTGAATACGCTTCAAAAATTTCTCAAGGTAATTCAGTTCTAAGTCTAATATCAATAAATAACTTAAATATTAAATATAATGATTTAGTTTTTGGTGCTTCTTTAAAATATATCACCCATTTACTCATTTCTTATAGTTTACTTTTTAATTCAGGCACACTTTCATCTGTTTCAATATTGTAATCTGTTTTTAATGTAATATAAACATCACAATATAATTTCTATTGCATCTGATAAGTTTCACATCACACAAGCAATACAGTTGATCACTACATTTAAATTTATTTCAACATTCATTCAGATATTATGTTCAGTCAATTATCTCCGGAATACACCTCTGATCACATCATATGAAGCATACTGGGCCCACCTCGAAGCCAAATGCTTGATGTGGTAGACCATAGTCCACAGGATAGAAATCTATTATGGGAACATTCTCAAGTTTTTTAGTTCTTACTTCAAATACAGTCTCACTTTTGCTTTTCCGTGTCTGAAAATAGATAGAATTGTGCATGTTATAACTGTCATTACAGTATTGTGGAGAGTTGTGCATTTAAAAGAAAAGTGCTATAATTTCTGCTCTATGTGCAACATTCAGGTATCAGTAATGTAATATGTGTAATTTGGAACATGAAGGAACCCACTGCAGAAAGATGTGGGTGATTAAAATGAACTTACATTACACTCTACACAGCTACTGATAAGTACACCACCCAGTTTCAACATCTACAAAGATAGTGAAACAACCCTTTTCTTTGACCGTGATACATTTTTGGTCTCAAATGCATCTACGCAGTAAAGGGAAAACTTTATACAAATGATGAAAAAACTACTTATTGGAGCCTCTTTTTTTAGATTTGTTAATACCTTGCATTATACTGAGTGCAGCAGAAATAAGTTTAACATTTTGTAGTGCAATAAGAATATAAATAAACAAAAATTGTTTTATTTATTTAAAAAGCAATAATAATAATAACAATAATAATAACAGTTAAATTAAAATAATAATAATAATAATAATAATAATAATAATAATTTCATGTGCTCAACAGCCTGTTGCAAGTCTTTCAATTGGCTGCCACTTCAGCAACTGTGTGCCCCTAACCTTCCCATTTATCCCACCAGTCAAAGGGGACCTACATTTTAATACGGAATCCAAACCACATGTTATATCTCTGGAACCCTCACATCACAGAGATGCAGTCTAGGTTGAAGGCAAACTGAAAAACTAGACGGTTGAACTGGGATTTGGACCTGCAACCTTTCGGTATCTGCTAGACTACGAGGCCCAACAAAAAAGCACAAAAGCACTTGAGATGAGATTACTTGAGTCAATTCAAGTGACAACCATTATGTATATCCCTGATTAAGCCATTCATACAAGGTGTCCACAGTTTTGGGGACGATTATGGAATGGGGACAGCATCATGTCATATTGACTCTTATAATGGTTCAGTTATTTTCAGGATATTGTGTATAAATCTAAAGTGTCGAGAGAGAGAGAGAGAGAGAGAGAGAGAGAGAGAGAGAGAGAGAGAGAGAGAGAGAGGGGGGGGGGTTGGGGGGGAGGGATAAATAGGTGACCTTGTACGAATGGGCAGGCTAGCTATACAGCTGCAGAAAGCTATCTCATGAACATGTAACTTAAAATCGAGAACAGGTTATGATTCACATTTGAATCAAGAGCAACTGCCAACAAGAACTACTTAGAAGTATAGAAAGATATCCTCAATGTAGTGAATCAGCTTGAAACACTTAAGGAAGGCAACACTTCCAGTCCAGATTGTATACCAGTCAGTGTGTGCTGATACAATAGCTCCATAGTTAGCAGTCATATACAACTGTTTCCCCACAGAAATATTCGAGCCTAAAGAGTGGAAAGTAGCACTAGTCACACCAATACCCAAGAAAGGGAATAGGAGTAATCTGCTGAATTACAGACTCTATTCAGTTATGTCAATTCACAGTAGGATTTTGGAATACA
The DNA here is from genome assembly GCF_023897955.1 of Schistocerca gregaria. Taxonomy (NCBI): domain Eukaryota; kingdom Metazoa; phylum Arthropoda; class Insecta; order Orthoptera; family Acrididae; genus Schistocerca; species Schistocerca gregaria. The sequence goes on from NC_064931.1 coordinate 686,063,451, forward strand.
TATTGTGTTCAAGCATTATGAATCACTTTCAAGAAATAGCCAACACACATTCAGAAAACATTATTCTTGTGAAACACAACTAGCTCTTTATTCGCAGGAAGTAATGGGTGCTGTAGACTGGGGACATCAAATTGATATTTTTAGATTTTCAGAGGTCTTTTAATACCATTACTACCAAGTGACTTCTAACTAAATTGCATGCCTATGGAGTATCATCTCAGTTGTGTGTGACTGGATTCATGCTTTCCTGTTAGAAAGGTCACAGTTAATAATAAATGAGGGAAAGTCAACAAGTAAAACAGAAGTAGTATTTGGCATTCCCCAAGGAAATTTTTGAGTCTTTCTGTTGTTCCCGATCTACATAAACAACTGAGGTTACAATTTGAGTAGCCCTCTTAGACTGATTGCAGATGATGCTGCCGCCATGTACCAAACTTCATGTAAAGACATCATATGATCAAACTGATTTGCAAAATGATTTAGGAAGACATATGAAAGATGCAAAAAGTGGCAATAACCTCTAAATAATGAAACAACGGAAGTCTTCCACATGAGCACTACAAAAAATTCACTAAATTTTAGTTACATGATAAATCATACAAATCTAAAGGCTGTAAACTCAACCAAATTCTCTGGGATTAAAAATTACAAATAAATGAAATTGGAATGAGCATACAGATAATGTTGCTGGGGCATGCAACTTCCTCAACCACCGCCATGGATTCCGGCCTGCACCACCTAGTTCAGAACTTGGCTGCATGGTTGGCAACATTTAGCACATATGTTGACCAGCTGGCACACTTATGGAAAGAGGGCAGCAGGTGCTGTATGGTCTTTTTGAAAGGATTTACATGACGTTCGGCCTTTCGAATGGTGTCTGGATGGTGTTTGCCTATGCTTACTGTGGTGTTTTGCACATCTCGACAATATCTTGTTCTATTCAAAGTCACCAAAATTTCACTGTCACCACATAATAACCATCTTTTGGTCCCTGAGTGAGGCCAGCATCATCATTAACTCCTCAAAAAGTATACTTGGGGTCACTGAAATTGAGATTCTAGGGCATTTAATCAACTCTAGTGAATCCACACCCTTACTGGAAAAAGGCACAGGCGATCTTGAACACGCCGCACTGAAAGATCCACAAAGACTCACAGTACTACCTTGGAATGACAAATTTTTATCAGCACCAACTGCCCAATGATGCCACAGTACTGGAAACCTTGACCGTGGCTCTACACAGATCCACCTTGAAGGGAAGAACTCCCATGGAATCGGCAGAGAAAAACTTTACTGAGTCCAAATGGAGCCTCTCAGAAATGACGCTGTTTGCTTACCCTATGTATAATGGTGAAATGACCATGGGCATGGATGCTAGTTTGACAGCCATAGGTGCAGGGCTTCAACAATGTGTCAGTGGTAGCTGCCAGCCACTTGATTTCTTCTCATGTAACTTATCAGAGTCATAGCACACTGGAAGTGCATATGATCATGAGTTGCTTGCATTGTTCAAGGCAATAAAATACTTCTGCCTGTCTCAAGAAGCCTGTCCATTTATGATTTTCACCAACCACAAGCCTGTAACTCACGTGTTTTGGAACAACAGTACCAAGTGTTTGCCACACCAATTCCGGCAGCTGGAGTATATGTCACAGTTCTCCATGGACATCTGCCATATTTCCAGAATTGACAATATCATTGTTGACTGCTTGTCCCATGCTTGTGTCATTCTCTCTCCTCCTGTGAACTTTGAGGACATTACCCAAGAACAGGTGACTGACAAACAACTGGACAGCTTCTGCCACAACACCTCAAGTGGCCCACAACTCAAGCTAGTGCCCATTCCCAGCTCTGCCTGCAAGACTTGGTGGGACATCTCAACAGGCACTCACTGCCTGTTTCTCCTGGAGAAATTCTGACACAGTGCTTTTGATTGTGTCCACGGACTTTCTTACCCTGGCATCAACAGCATTGTGTCACTTGTAGCCTTGTGTCACTTGTGGACTTGTGTTACTTGTGGCCTTGTGTCACTTGTGGCCCTTTGTTTCATCTGGGCAGGACAAATGAAAGACTGCTGTTGATGGGCACACACCTGCACTGCACGCCGGCATGTCAAAGTTGGGAGGAACACCTACCCTCCCTTCAGCAACTTTCCTGACAGCAAACTCCATTCCACACACATGCATCTGAACATCACGAGTCCGCTGCCTCTCTTGTAAGGCAAGCGTTATCTGCTGACAATGGTGGACCACTTCACACACTCGCTGAAAGCTATGGCCATAGTAGACATCACCACTGAGATCGTTGCCACTGCCTCTGTCGAAACCTGGGTGGCATGCTTCAGCTGCCCAGTCATGTCACAATGGATCGTGACTGCCAGTTTGCCTGTGCACTGTTAATACACATGATTGTGTGGCATGCAGTTACACATAACTACTAGCTACCACCTGAGGTCTAATGGCATGGTCGAGTGGCTCCATCGAACACTGAAAGCCTCCGAAACTTGCCTTGCCACCACCTGGGCAGAAGCTCTCCTACTGTTACTGCTCCCCCTCGAGTAACACAAAAGTAGAGATTGACATTTCTCCTGCCGACCTTGTTTACGGACAATCCGTCATCATTCCTGGTGATTTTGTGGAGGAGGTACCCCATGATGCATTGGCTCCTCTAGCAGAACGTCTCTGCAACCACATGGCCCACCTCCAACTGCATGCACCACCGTAGTATTTGTACATGCCAGTGTACAGTGTTGTACACATGTCATGCTGCGTACCAACATGGTACAGTCATCACTTTGGCCACCCTACCACATCACATCAGCATCCATAGCAAAAGAGAACTCGACACTGAGTGCAACGGCAAGCAGATTGAGGTGTCACTCAATCAAGTCAAGCCGGCTTATGTCTTGACTGCTCCTGCTGCCATTCAATTCTTTGACCCAGTGGAAGATTTGTCAATGGACGACACTTTCTCCACCATCAGCCTGTCACGAGCCTGCACCCGTGTCTGCACAGGACACACACATGGTGCGATCTGTCATTGCTGTGCCACATGTTGCTCAGTCCCACACAAACTTCTGCAGCCAGCCACCACAGTCACTCAGGCTGTGCACTACAGGTGCCTGGGCCAGCCCCAGCACTGCTCCCAGCAGACTGTGTCACACTGTATGCTGCCACATCCATTGCAAATGCCCGCGCTGTATTGTAACAACAGTCCAGCCCAGAGTGCTGTAGACACCCTGTCTCCTTGTCTCCTGTAGGACATGTTGTGAGCACATCTTATCTGGTTGAGGCCTGGCCATCACCTCCCGTGTACCTGGCTGCTTGTCCGTTGTAGCTCCAGAATTCATGTTTATGCCCATACACCTCTGCAGCTTCAGGCATTGAGACCAGATTCATTTATGTAAAACATGGACCACATGGGTTGAGCTTAAGGGGAGGTCCCCAGTAACATATACAAAAGTCTCTTTGGTGCTTTCTGTTCATTTTCACTTTAGCTTCATCACATCCACAAAATACAGAATGCCCCATGGTCATGAAGGAAGTGTGTTTCCTTCTGGAGATGCCGGAGGTTCGAATCCTGCCTCGGGCATGGATGTGTGTGATGTCCTTAGGTTAGTTAGGTTTAAGTAGTTCTAAGTTCTAGGGGACTGATGACCACAGATGTTAAGTCCCATAGTGCTCAAAGCCATTTGAACCATTTTTTTCCCTTCTGGAGACATGTTAGACATTCTCCTGCAGTCACGTGATTGGCCAGTGAACTCATCACTGTAGATTGTTTACGCTCCAGGACAATGTTTGCTGGCTGCTGTGGCCAAGCAATTCTAGGCGCTTCAGTCCAGAATTGAGCTGCTGCTACGGTTGCAGGTTCGAATCCTGCCTTGGGCCTGGATGTGTGTGATGTCCTTAGGTTAGTTAGGTTTAAGTAGTTCTAAGTCTAGGGGACTGATGACCTCAGATGTTAAGCTCCATAGTGCTTAGAGCCATTTTTGACAATGTTTGAGTGGAACTATTGTGTAAAGATGTTACTGCGACTGGCAGTTCAGAGACATTGCAATCAGACTTTGTTTTGTCACCTGTTCATTTACCCTTTTGTGTAGAATAAATACATTTATGGCAAACTAATACTTTATCAATACCTGTGACAACACCATTACCATAGCCTATGTCCTGAACATAGTGTGCGGGTGTGATAGTAAGGTCAACTCACTGTATGACTGACATGTAAGTGGCAATACCAACATGTTCCTGCTTTATATTCAGTTTCTGAACAGGATACTTCAGGTAAACATCCTGTTTGCAATGGCGCTGGTATGTGTGGACTATGAGGAACAGAACTTAAAGCCAGCAGCAGATTTGAATGGATGGTATTCTTTTTATTCTTTACTTTGCAACCATTAACACTGATTGAATTAAAGTAACAATCATCATTATGATCTTTGGTTCTCGCCAGACCATGAGAGCACCAAATCTGGAAGCATGTTGTTCACCTTTTGACCATTGTCTCTGTCCTTCAACACACATGTAGCAAACTTAATGGGGTCCCAAAGTTTTGTCTTGATATCATAATTTCACACTGAAATATGTGTGAGACATTTTCTGCATAAATGATGTCAGCGTTTTGTTTTAAGCAAAAATTAATCTGCAGATTTTTTACAGTCTCTTGATGCAAATTTACAACCTGTATGTTTGACTTTTAGCATACATCTGCCAACACAAACACTTTTGATCGCAGAGGATACGTATGAACAGTTGTGAAACACTGACAGTTGAGATTGTGACGTTACTTCCCCTCTTGTTTTGCCATCTGCCTCCTTAAAATTCATTTTTTTTTACTTTTAACTAATTCCCATTAACATACGGGAGTATAATCTGCATTTTCATAAAAGAGAAAGGTTGGTTCTCAGTTTTAAAGAATATAACACCAGGTCTAATTTTGTGCTTAGTTTTACATATCTATTTGATTTTCTAATTTATTTTGACTATTCTTAGTTAGTACTTTTGTTATAGGGTGAAATCAGTAATTGTTTTGTAACTTAAATTGTATTGTTGACTTATAAACATTAACATTTGGAGGAACAGCTAATAGTATTCTTAAAGGTCTTTTTGGCTCTATTCAAAAAAAGTTAGAAAAGCCAGTCCCTAATTATTTCCAGAGTAATTAACAGCTTTGTCAAAAGTATTGTTTGCATAATGATATCTGTTAATTTCATCATTTAAACAAATAATTTGGCCTAACTCTTGTAGTAGAAGAAACTGTTAAAAAGATGCAATTTTTCAATGTATTAATTTAATTTAATGAGTTCACTTTTAATTGTAATTTACATAAATTAAACATGAAACAATGTGTAGTTTCAGTGCATATTATTGTGCAGATACGTAAGTGCCCAATTCTTGGTCCCAAGACAGTCAGTCCATAACCGAGTTTCAGATGTGGAACCAACATTGGTTAGATCAACACCAATGCATCAACTTAACTGTGAAATAAAAGTTACACCAATAGGCTGTGTGTTAAAGCAATGACAGTATCTGTTCAATTTATGTGAAAGACTGTGAAATATGTGGTAAGGTTTTTACTGCTCGTAGATGTCCAGCAGTAAACTATTGTAGCAGTATGTGGATGTTTGCCTGGAACCTATTAATGAGACTTATCAAAAGTTAAACAATAGTGCACTGGCCATATAACTGTGTATTATTGGTGGGATGTGAACAGTGGAAGTAAAGAACTGTGAAACGCAAATGTGCACCTGTCAGCTACAACATTTAAAGTAGTCAGTTTTCATCTTCCACCCCCCATTTTTCATCCAGTGTAGCAACGCAGTGCATCACCATTAAGGACAACCAACAACGAAATCAAACAGGAGAATGCCCCAAGATGTACAAGACATTTAATAACGAAAGTGCTGCCATCTGCTGGTTTATGATGTCAAAGATTCGTTTTCAACATAAACTGACTGATGACAGCGTTTCCTATGTATTGAAATGTGAAATGTGTCAGTACATCTTATATTTGTGATTTTTTGTTGATACATAACACATTTTGACAAACTGTGATACGAAAAAAAAAAAGGACCTCAGGTCATTTTTAGATTCAGTAGACAAACATACATGGTGACAATTATTGATCTATATGAAGTAAAATAGTCATTAGGACATTCAAACTGCACGATTGGCCATTGAGCATGATGGGAATTAGTATGGTTCGGTTTGGTGATGAAGCCCATTTTCATTTTGATGGGTTCATCAATAAACAAATCTGGTGCATTTGGAGGACTGAGAATCCCGATTTCATGATTGAGAAGTCTCTCCAATGGATGATTGTGTGGTGTGCAATGTCCAGACACAGAATAATCGGTGCAATATTCCTTGATGGCGCCATGACTACTGAACAGTATGTGAAGGGTCTGGAAGATGATTTAATCCCAATTATCCAAGGTGACCCTGATTTCAACAAGATGTGGTCCAGGCAAGATGGATCTCAACTGCATCGAAGCAGAAGAGTGTTTGTTATCCTGGAGGAACACTTTGAGGACTTCTGGCTCTGGGGTACCCAGAGGCAAATGGCACAGGCCTTGATTAGCTGCCATATTCTCCAGATCTGAACACATGTGACACCTTTTTGTGGGGCTATATTAAAGACAAGATGTACAGCAATAACCCCAAAACCATTGCTGCACTGGAAACAGCCAATTAGATGGTCATTGATAGCATCGATGTTCTGAACTTCAACAGGTCTTGCAGAATTTTGCTATTTGTCTACACTACAATATCGCCAATGGTGCCATTCATATCAAACATGTCATAACCTAAATCTGAATATCTGTAGTGACATTTACATGTTGAATAAAGTGTGTGCACACAGTAATTTGTAACTAATTTACGTTTTTTTTCTTCATATAGTTCAATAATTGTTACCCTGTACATAGGCTTCCATCATCAAAATCTGAAAAACATGACATAACCAAAAAAATGCATGCCTGTGCTGTCATCATAGCTGTAATTGTCCCCAATTTTGGCCATCAAGGTTATGATATTGTGTAGTTGCAAACATAATTGTGAGCAAGGTAGGCTGTAAACCATAATCTCGCAAAGTGACAGTAATGAAATTTCTAGTTGTTGTGATGAATGGCAGCCAGCTCTAAATGTAGAAAAATGTAAGTTAATACAGAGTAGTAGGAAAAAGAAGCACATAATGTTTGAATACAGTATTAGTAGTGTGCTGCTTGACACAGTCGCACTGATTAAATATCTAGGCACAAAACTGCAAAGCAATATGAAGTGGAGTGAGTGGCATGTAACAACTGTAGTAGGGAAGGGGAATGGTCGGCTTTGGCTTACTGGGAGAATTTTTGGAAAGTCTGGTTCATTTGTAAAGGAGACCATACATAGGACACTAGTGCAAACCATTCTTGAGTACAGTTCAAGTATGTGGGATCAGCACTAGGTCAGATTAAAGAGAGACATAGAAGCAATTCAGAGGCAGGCAGTTAGATTTGTTACCAGTAGATTTGAACAACACGCAAGTATTATGGAGATGTTTCAGAACTCAAATGGGAATCACTGGAGGGAAGGTGCATTCTTTTCAAGGAACACAACTGAGAACATTTAGAGAACTGGCATCTGAAGCCAACTCCCAAATGGTTCTACTGCTGCCAAGATACACTGCGCGTAAGGAGAGTGAAGATAAGGTATGAGAAATTAGGGCTCTAGGCAGTTGTTCTCCCTCACTCTGTTTTCGAATGGAACAGAAAAGGAAATGACTAGTAATGGTACAGGATACCCTCTGACACACACCATACAGTGGCTTGTGGAATATGTGGATGAGGATGTGGATGTGGATGTGGATGTGGACATGGACATGGATGTAGATATAGAATGGCCAGTTACATTAGTAAAGATTGAATCAAAAGTCCATTACTTGCAATGGTACAGCAGGTGCTGTAGTGAGAACAGCGTATGCAACAGTTACAAGAATTGTTAGCTGCTCCATAACCTGGCTTACACAGGAGTAACCCAGCTTGGTGTATTTCATCTTCATAAAATTTTCACTGGTTAAAGAGCAGAGGTGAAATGTCGGATGCCCAACCAGCCTGGTACAACATGTCCTATTGGACTTCTTGCATTTCACTTTTATTCTTCAACTTGAGCAAATTTTATAAAGATGAATATTTTACATGTTAGGCTGGGTCACTCCTATGCCAGCCAGGTTACAGAACAGCTGACAATTCCTGTAATTGTTGCATAAACTGTTATCACTATAATGCCTGCTGTACTATTGCAAATAATGGGCTTTTGATACAATTTTTACAAATGAAACTGGCCATTTGCCTTCCTTATTACTGTCAAATTGTGAGATTATCATTTATAACCTGGCTTGCTAAAGATAATGTCTGAAATTACATAATATCATAACCTTGTTGCTCCACAATACTTATACATGTAACTGCACAATTACAGTTAGTGAAGATAGTTTTTATGGTTTGGACAATCAGAAGATGGTTGTAGAAAGCAATAGAAATTAATTATTGTGCTTCAATTGTTTAACAAAAAACTGTGTTCTAGGAATTTTAAAAAAATTAAATTAACTCCCCATCACACACCTCTTGAATTTAGTGGTAAAATGGCTCAGTGGATAGTCTGTCAAAAACTGAACACAGATCAAGCACGAAACCAGAAAGAAGGTGTACTGAACTGTGAAAAAGAAGCAAAATAGAGACAGTGAACAGTTCATGCTCAACATTTGCAACATCAAGCAAATACCGAGAACCATAGTGTTGTGGTTATGTGGTCACGGTGTTGGACTACTATGCATTGATTATAGAATATGAGTCATGCGGTAAGAATATATTACCTTCACAAGTAAATGTGATGAATAGTGAGAGCAAGCAATGTGTCACATAGACCTCTCACAGAAATAAAGACAACAAATAAACAGGTGTGAACTATGTTACAACAAAGGAATTTCAGACTGAAAACTTCCAAAATGGAATGCAAAAGTCATAACTTGTGGTACTTGTGTAGACAAATAGGAGGTAACTACACGTGGAGGTTCCTTCTGTACACCTCACTTTTGCAAACAGATGTTAAACCATGACACAGACACAAATTTGAATACAGTGAACAGACACATCATGACTGTATAGACAGTACATAATTTTGAGGGGGAAGGGGAAGGAGAACGAGGGTGATTTGAAGACGGATCTTTCCCTTTGCAGTCCAACACTGTGACCACATAACCACAATGCCACTGCCTATACAACTGCACTCAGTGTTGCACATCTTGAGCTTAGGCTGCTCAATGTTTTGATTTTGCTTCTTTTTTCACTGTTCCTCCTGTTTTCATGCTTGATCTGTGTTCAGTTTTTGATGGGCTATCCACAGGGGCCATCTTACCACTAAATCTGAAGACAGTGTGATGGGGAGTTTCCCTTGTGAGAATGCTGCCCATATTGTCAGAAATTATTTGAAAACTGTTTCAAGAAATTGTTTGATTACAGTTTTTGATTTGTTTCAAACATTGGCTTGCTTTTGCAGTCTGTGCAGGTAATGAGACACACTAAATACACGTCAAAACATTTGCCATTTGAGAATAGCTTTTTCCTTATCACCTACCTTTCTTAGCAGAGTTTTCTCTGTAAAATTAAAATAGTTTAAACACTTGGTATACTTCTGTACACAATGTTTTGAATTTGTTTCTGTAAAATGAAATGAACCATTTCTCACAGCTGATGTGCTAAAGAACATGCTGAGTCTTTGCATGGACTGAAATAGCTGCAAATTATTGTTAATTATACACTGCTGTGCACAAAAACTGCAAAATCAGGAGGGATATCAAATAATGGAATTTTAATTGTTCTGTATTGTGGGAAGAATATATAATGAGATTTGCAGGTGATTGGTGGCATACTGGGTATGCAATTTAGTACACAGAGAAGACTTTTCAAGAAGATCAATGGCTCTAAGACAGCTGAGCATCTAGTCAAATTGATCTTGCATGACAGATATGGATACTTCATTCAGCAATTGAACCCAAATACATAAAAAATGTGAGAGCTGCTGTCCTAATTACTGGCAACAGGAACCAGAGGTGATTGTGTTATATAGCTAATGGCATCCCATACCGTGAAGCTAGATAATAATAATGGCGTGTGACGAAAGCCTCCCGTCGGATAGACCGCTTGCCTGGTGGAAGTTGTTCAATTTGACGCCACTTCGGCAACTTGCGTGTCGATGGGGATGAAATGATAATTAGGACAACACAATACCCAGTCCCTGAGTGGAGAAAATCTCCGATCCAGCCGGGAATCGAACCCGGGGCCTTAGGATTAACAGTCCGTCGAGTTGACCACTCAGCTACCGGGCGTGGACGTCAAGCTAGATGATGACCCCATATGGTGGTGATGAATGCAGTGTTCATTCTTCTTAGATCCTCCACAGAAGAATGAGTTTATCATGACACTGTATGGTGAACTGGTACTCATCTGAAAAGATGATGTGCTGCCACTCCTATGTCCAGTATTAGCATTGGCCAAACCGCTAATGGCACTCCTCTCTCTGTTGCTGCATCAGTGAAAGCCTCAATGAGGTCATTATCAAGGAACAAGGGAATTAAAATCATTGGCTTCCAGTGGGCACTTATTTATACCAGTGGGGCAAATCGAAAATTTGTGCTGGACTGGGATTCGAACCCAGGTCTTTTGCTTATTAGGCAGATGCACTGGTCCCTTTGCCACCAAGACACAGTGATCACCACAGCCAAACAGACTACTCTAGCACACCTCTCATCAGACCCAAAATGTCGACTTATACCACACTCTACTGATGTAGTGCTCCTGCTCCTTAGCCTCATTACTCATGCCATCTTGTTGATTCCCATAAGAGTTGAAGCTTGGTGTGCATCTGCACTCAAGGGATTATTGGCCATCTTCATCTTAATCATATATATGTGGTGTCTGACATGTCTGAAAGAACAAGCCTGATATATATGTATAGGGAGAACATTACTAAAACCGACAAAATGCTGGGATGGATTTCTGATTGGAAATTGAGGAAAAAAGGTCCTATGAACACGTGTTGGGGAATGGGTCATTGCCATGGTAGATGGTGCTGATGAATGAAAGTTCCTCTGACGCCATGTCATGTCTGCAGCCCACAGATGACAATTATGCAGGCTGATAATGTCAGTTCTGTTACAGGTCACTTTGTTGGTAAAGGGGGCTGATGTCAGAAATCCCGTAATTGTAATGGTCTGGTGCAAAAACCATTGCATTATCCTTTCTATAGAGGGAAATCCAATTCTGATAATCTTTGCACTTTCTAGCAGTTGTCATGTAGGATACACATAGTTGTACTTTATCTTAGACCATGTTGGTGGGCAACTTTCTTGTAACTTATACTAGGGTTCATCTCAATATCCTTTAGAATCTGGTCCTTCAAATCTGGTGTAATCGGGTGTATGTACAGACCATTGCCTCCCTGCATGTTCGTCTGTCTGGAAGGATCCATGATCACACAAACACCCAAAAAGGGCTTGAAATTTTGCTTGATGTGGTTAGTGTCTGTGAGGGTATTTGTTGTGGTACAGACGTCTTGCCTCTTGACCATTTCCATCTGCATGGCCCTACATGAACATTGTCTCGGTTTGTTGCCAGAATGAATAACAGACCATTCTGCTGCTTACAGTACAATGTATCAATCACACAGCCTGCAACATACAAGGAACACACAGCACATGGTCAGAGGAACTTTCAGTTGTCAGTGTCAGCTACTGCGGCAATGATGCATTTCTGGACAAATGTTCATAGGACCTTTTATCCTCCATTTCCAGTGAGGAATCCATCCCTGCAGTTCATTGGTTTTATTAATGTTCACCCTGTATAACTAAGATGAAGACGGGCAATGATTCCTTCAGTGCAGTTGCACACTGAGCTCAAACTCTTACACTGATTGGTAAGATGTTGCAGGGACACTACATCAGTAGTGTGTGGTACAAGTTGAGACTTTGGGTCTGATGAGATGTGAGCTAGGGTAGTACATGTGTCTGTTGTGACCACTGTGACCGGACGGCATAATGGTCACGATATCTGCCTAGTAAGCAAGAGATGTAGGGTTGAATCCCAGTTTGGCACAAATTTTGTACTTGCCCAATTGATGTAATGCCCACTGGCAGCTAACGTCTTCAGTTCCTTTGTGTCTTGATTCACAGGGGCTGCAGGATAAAAATGGTATCTGTTCTTCCAGACATGTCCAAAAGAACAGGTACCACATATATAAATGATCACTATGCTGATAGTCAGTGATGCTCCAGACATCATCACACTATTTGTGTGACTATTTGTCTTGATGCAAATGCCCATTTCCTGACTAACGTATTCGAAATGGCTGCATGATCCTGCACAGCCAACTGAATAGTATGTTTGTCCTCTTGGGTACTAGTTGCGTGGGGTGACTGAGATTCTGCATGGCATCGAAAATGGCCCACTTGAACCCACTGGTTCCCTGTTTGCATGACACTTATGGGATCCCAACCTAAACAAGCAGCATTATCAAACAATGATAAACCACACTCATGATAGGCCACACTCCTGCTGCTGTCCATTTCCAACATGTGCTGGTAATTGTCTCTCCTCCTAAAACAAGCTGTTACATGACCTCACAATCAACCATCATTTCAATGCAATTTATGAAAGAGAAACCCACTGTGTTATCTTATCTCATACTCAAACTGCACTTGGCATTACTCCCACCCACTTTGTGCCATTGTGCTGATATGCTAATCTAAGTATGTTGTACATTTAATGACAATTTGATGTTTGTGGGTTGCCATCTTCATAGTGTTGCAATAGCTGCAGTGTAGTTTACAGTTAATTTTTAACAATGGAAAATCCAGGATGGAATATTGACAATATTATGAAAAGGATAGATGGCTGCTCACCCCACCTCTCCCCCTCCACACACACACACACACACACACACACACACACACACACACACAGGCGCGCGCGCGCAATCACAGTCTCTGGCTCATGAGGCCAGACTGCAAGTAGCAGTGTGTGATGGGAAAAGCAAATATGGGTGGTGGGTGTAAGGAGGAGGCTGGGGCAGGGAGTCTGTCTAATCTCTCCACCTCACATAGCTGCCCAACACTTTCTACACCTCGTCCCTGCTTCCACAAGCAGCACTTTACCATCCCCAGCCCCTAATCTGCTATTCCTGTGCCTTCCCACCCCAGCCTTCTCCTTACCCCGATCACCCAGACTGCTTCTCCCATCATGCGCTGCTGCTCACAGTCTGGCCTTGGCAGCCAGAGACTGGTTATGTGTGCATGAGTTGCATTTGTGTGAGTGTATGTGTGTATGTTGCCTATTCTAATTAAGGCCTTTTTGACTGAAAGCTTGCATGTTTGACAATATTTCTGTTGTGCCTATCTGCAACTCAGAATCTCTGCTATATGATGAGTAGCAACCTATCCTTTTCATAATATTATTACAGTTAACCTTAATATAAATTTAAGGTGCATTACTGAGATTACTGTTATACTGACCTTGCAACCATCACTAAGGATGTCTGGCTTAATACCATCAAAGCTATACACAACCTCATTTTCTCCCAGTAGTTTGATGGCCATGTCATGATTTTGACTTTTGAGACTGTACCAAGCTGCTGAATTGATGCATGTATAGGTGAAGTTTTGATATGCATCCTGACTGAGCAGCCTCAAGAATGTCATCTGGACTACTCCAACAGTCTCATAAGTTATCTGTAAAAATAGTTTAGCACAGTTTTCAGAATCATTCATACCACTGCTTGATACCATAAATTTTTGAGTAAATATAAAGTAAACTTTACAATTATTTCTCAAGGAACAGGTGTATTTTATATTAGAATATAGAGAAATATTAAGCGGAAATCTTTGAAGACTACTAATAACAACCTTCTGAACTTGTCAAGAATGCAATTTTTAAAAATTATTTATTTAATCAAGTGGTAGAAAATACAGTGATTTGACATTGCCCCATAGAAAAACATTGGGAGAACATGTAGATGTTGGCTATTCAACCACTACATTGCTCTCAAAAATTGACAATGCTGCTTACTCAACAACACAGAATTTTGACCATACTCACCCATGTTGGAACCAGATGTTGGTGGAACCAGCATCTGGCACTATGTAAAAGTTCTATAAGTGTGCTATGCAGAAATTGTTGATAATTTGGTCCAGTGAAACATGTTGGCAGAAGTACAGGTCCTAGAAGATTTTTATGGGCAATTCTACTCTAAACATACATATGGGTTCCAATAGCCCCAGATGTAACTATTCAGATTGTTAGAATAAATGTTGTGCATGGAGTAGGCCTAATTTGTGAATAAAATGTGTGTGGAGGACAGTGTCATTATCATACTGATGAAGAAATCACAGCGCAAATTCTATATAACATACAGAATTTGGTAGTCATAGTGCTGCACCTTCTAAGGTTGTGTACAAATAGTTTGTAGTCCTACAGCACCCCTAAATGGTTATGGACCTGGTTGAAGCTGACTCTCTCAATAACACAGCATCCTAAAACTTTTGTGTACTATTAGGAAGAACTCTGTATATATAATGAATATCTCTCCATTGCCCTTTGTCTCAGGATAACACATAACAAGTGAAAGCAACAGTAGCTATCAATGAGATCACAACCAATGAGCCTGACTCATTAGCATAACTCATAAACTACTGGTCAAATTGTATATATTCCACAGCACAAATTTGTCCTCTACCATCACAGAAAGTTTATTGTGGAAGTCCTAAAACACTCTGTACATGAAGAAGAAGTTTTATTTTTTTGCTTTGGTAAACTATCATTATCATAACTGTTTATATCACAGTTAGAAAGTAATTCAAAAAACTGTTAATCAGTAGTATGTGATGTATAAGCTATTGTGCTTATATGCAGGAATTTCTTGAATAAATATCTAATTTAAAAAAGAGCCATTGTGGGATATTAATCTTCCTAGAAGAGTAGGGAGATGAATTAAGTTGCAGAGCTCAAAACCTTAATCAGAAAGTCAAATACAGCCACATTTGATGAGCCTCCAATGATAAATGTCAAAATCATGAATGATTACAGAAAATGCAAAGTAAAAAGAGGCAGTGAAAGAAAAGAACTGGAAAGACATTGGCTGTAAAAGCTACAGCGAATATAACTAGGAAACTTAGTGATAGCAATAGAATGGTACATATTTTCATAATCATATCTGTCTCACAAAAGAATTACATCAAAATCTGAAATATGAGAATAAATAAACTGACCTGATGCAATTCCCTAAGAGTAGTATTATTTACATCTATTATTATTAAGTATTATTTCCTTATTTTTGTACATTGTGCCCCATTAAGTTCACTTCAAACATAAGTTGTTTCCCATATAATTACATTACTACTGTCTCTATTTAACATATATTTACTATATGATGGAAAGCACTGGTGGAATGTAAATAATTTAAGAAGTAAAGACAGGTAGACATGCTGAGTCACTTAAAGGCACATAAACAAAACTGGGAACATTTTTGCTAGCTTTGAAGGTGCTCTCTCTCTCTCTCTCTCTCTCTCTCTCTCTCTCTCTCTCTCTCTCTCTCTCTCTCTCTCTCTCTCTGTCTCTCTCTCTCTCTCTCTCTAGCTACACTGTGCCACTGCGCCAGCAGTGGAGCTCAACTGCAGGGATTGTGTCAAGTAGAATATGAGGGAAGAAAGTAGGCAGGGGGTGGGAAGAAGGGTTCAGGGTGGGGGAATTCTGACAGCTGGGAGGGAGAGGCAGTAGGTGCGCTGGACAGGAATGTGGGAGAAACAGGCATTGCACAAGATAGGAATGGAGCAACAACACCAGTAAGTTCCTTCTGGCCACATGCAAGGGGAGTTGCATGCAATGTACAGGGAACTACAGGTCAGAAGGTGTATTCTTTTTGGACTGTCCACAGATGGATGTGTGTATTATGATGCCATACGCAGAACTGGGGCTCGTGTGAAAAGATGATGTGGTGCCACTCCTGTGTCCAGTGTTGGATGAGTGCAGCATGAGTGAAACTAGGGTCAAAGGGCCGGAGTGGAGGTGGATGTGGGGCACGGGGTAGTGGAGATTGAGGCCATGAAGATCACAGGATCTAAGGAAGTGTTGGAAAAACAACTTTCATCTATGTAGTTCAGAGAAGCTGGAAGCTGGTGCTGATGAGAGGGGGGGGGGGGGAGAGGGGGAGAGGAGGGTGGGCGAGAAGGATCCAGATGGCACAGACTGTGTAGCAACTACTGAAATCCAGCATGCTGTGCTAAGCAGCATGTTCCATCACTGGGAGAACAACTCTACTCTTGCTCACATTTTGGCAGTTTTCATTCATTTGGGTGAACAGCTGGTTGGTGGTCATACTGACATACAATGCTATGCAGAAATTACAGTAGAGCTGTATACTGCATGGCTCTTTCACAGGTGATCCTGCCTCCGATGGGACAGGACAAGCCAGTGGTGGGACTGGAGTAGGGTGGGAGTACTTGACAGACCTTGTACATGGGTCTTCCAAGAGGATGTGGGCCATGTAGCAAGGGGTTGGGAGTGTGTATGACATAGGATTGGATGTTGGGCAAAAGATTTTTCATCACTACAGATGCTCAGTTCATGGGTGGCAGAATTACACTGATGGAAAAAAATGCTGCACCAAAAAATAATTAATGGAGAGTAATGAAATTTCTGAAATGCAAATGTCTAGGTAACATATTTAAATCATTAGTACTGCAAGATCACAAGCTAATGTAGATGTGAAATGCTGGTACATTAATAACCAGTGTAAGTGCCAATATGATGAATACAAGCATTTGCATGCATTGTGTTGCACCGGTGCCGGATGTCAGTTTGTAGGATGGAGTTCCATGCCTATTTCACCTGGTCATTCTATACAGTGATGCTTAATGCTTTTTGTGCATGCAATGGGAGTTATCATCCAATGATGTCCCATATTTGCTCAATTGGAGACAGATCTGGTGATTCAGAAGGCCAAGGCAACATGTTGACACTCCTTAGAGCATGTTGGGTTACAACAGCAGTATGTGGACAAGCATTGTACTGTTGGAAAACAATGCCTGGAGTGATGTTCATGAATGGCAGCACAACAGGTCAAATCATCAACTTGATGAACACATATGCAGTCAGGGTGCTTGAGATAATGGGGAGAGGGCTTCTGCAGCCTCATGAAATTGTACCCCAGACCATAACTCCAGTTGTAGGTCCAGTGCATCTAACATGTTGGTTCCAGACCCTCCATTGGACTCCTCCTAATCAACCTTGCCACTACTGGCACCAAGACAGAAGCATATTTCATCAGAAAGCAGAACTGACATCCACCTTGCCTTCAATGTGCTCTTGCTTGACACCACTGAAATCACAAATGGTGGTGGTTTGGGGTCAGTGGAATGCATGCTGCAGTGCATCTAGATCAGAGCTGTTCTTGAAGTAACTGACTTGTAACAGTTCATTGTGCACAGTGGTGCCAACTGCTGCTCAAATTGCTGCTGCAGATGCAGTACAATGCGCCAGAGCCATACACCAAATATGATGGTCTTCCCTCTTGATAGTGCCATGTGGATGTCAGGAGCCAGATCATTTTGTGACCGTACATTCTCATGATCATCACTGCCACCAATCACATACAGTGGCTACATTCCTGCCAAGTCTTTTTGCAACATCACAAAAGGAACATCCAGCTTCTCGTAGCCCTATTATACAACCTCATTCAAATTCAGTGAAGGTTTGATAATGATGCCTTTGTAGCCATAAAGGGATTCCTGACTAAAATCAGTTCACCCACTCCAATCTAGAAGGCCATGATCATTTAAATCAAACCTGATTTGTATCCTCACAGTGGTGCGACTGGTGCCAGTCTTACATGATAGGTGCAAAATTTGAATAGATATCATCATTCAGATGTAAAAACACACCTACCATCTTTCATTTATCAACTCCTCCTTGGCGCTGCAAATTTTTTTTTTTTTATACTGTGTATATGGACGTGAGTTTTCGTGTGAAAGGTGTGGCAGCTATCAAAATGCAAGTAGTGTTGATGGTTAGCAGGCTTGATAATGACAGAAGTTTGTAAGCAACCATCAGGTGGAAGCCATTGTCCAAGGACCAGGTGAAGGGGACAGGAGACAAAGTGTTGAGGATGTGGATGAATGGGGATATATAGTTTTGTCCCTAGAACTAGATCATGAAGATAGAATCATTGAACTGAACCAGAAAAGGAGTCCAGGACTTTGGATAGCTGAGGTGGTTTACCATGCAGTTGCCCAATGGAAGTGCTGTGGATTTATTTGTTTATCTTCCTGTCAAAACAGTAGCAGTTAGGTGTCAGGATGTAATTATTGAAATGTATAAGGAATGAGATGATGGCTTGGGACTCAGTAGGATGTTGGAAGGGTGTGTTTGATAGTGGCATGGGCATTGACATAGGGGATGTTAGTTTATAGCAATGTGCCATCAACAGTGATGAATAGGGATCTTGGTGATGATGGAGTGGAAATGGTCGAAAGTTGGTGAATGAAGTGATTCATATCTTTAATACAGAAGGTTAGGCTGTGGGTAACTGTTTGAGATGTTGATCAACAAGAGCAGACATTCCACAGGAGGTACCACAGCAACCAGCTACAATGGGGTATCCAGGATTGTTGGGTATATGAATTTTGGTAAAGATATAGCAGGTGGACATACAGGGGCATGGGTGTCCAAAGAAATTTATCAGGGGGAGGGGGGTGCCAAAACTGTAAAAAAAGTGCTATTTTGATTATAAATGAGTTGGTCAGTTTCAAGAAGCTACATTACTGTCTCACTGCAGTCAGCCACCTGACGTTAAAATTGTTAACAAGAGGTTTAGCTGAATCAGGGGAGATAATTTCTAAAACCATGTGAGAACTCTGTAATGAATAAATCTCTCTACTCTAAAGGGAGACATGGTTTTAGAGGAGAGATTCTGGGATGGGCTCAAGGATTTGAGTAGCAATTGGACATTATGCTGGTCTTCTGGGATAAGCTTGCAATGGCTAGACTTGTAGGTGGAAGAGTTGGTGGATGCCATCTTCCAGATAATCACTGTAGCTCATAGTAACAGTGGTGAGGCATTTGCCTTCTGGGAGGATGTTTAGCTCAGGGAATTTTTTGAAGTTGTAGAAGGCTGTTGTTTCCTCTGTTGAGAGGTCTGTGATCCTGGAGAGGAGTGTTGGGAAGGAAGATAAGGTCAAGTTGGATATAAGGAATTCCTTGAAAGTGACCAGTAGCTGATTAGATGGGAGTCGGATACAGTCACTATTGGATGGTGGTATGAAATGGAAGAGGTAAAATTCAAGTTGGGATTTTGGTAGTTTTGATTGGAGGGACTGGTGGAAAAAAAGATGTTTATCGGGTTACCTTCCATTAGGAAAGCTGGTGTGCTCAGTGACTGTGATATTATTTATAAATTATAGAGTGCAGCAATCAGTCATCCTTTTTTTAGGTTTTATTTGGCAATTCCAGATTTTAGCTAGTGCCTAGCCATTATCAATACACTATTTTTAGTCTTAATACATGTCAGTTCCAGGGTAGAATAGTGTATTGATCATGGCTAGGCACTAGCCAAAATCTGGATTTGCCAAATAAAACCTACAAAAAAAAAAAAAAAAAGGACAACTGAGTGCTGTGTTCTATAATTTATAAATTTATAAAAACGATGCTCCCTATGTAGGGAGAAGGGGAGTAGATCTTTGACTAAAATAATAGAACTTCTATGGTATTATGCAGATTATTCTTCTGAATAAGTCAGATAAGAATATTGAAGGTTATAATTTACAAACTAGTTTTCGTGAGCTGATGTGTAAGCCTTGTACTGTTTTCAGGTTAGCAATATATTTAACAATTGTTAATATACTAGTATGTTACTGCTGTTCATATAAATATACATGCACACATAGGCATCCACAACAGGTGCAAGAGTAGTGGTGGGTGGGTGGTGGTGGGGCTGGTGGGGGGTGGGGTGGGAGAGGGGGCAACAGGTGCCTCCTGGAATCTGGGAGACGGACTTTTGTTTTATTAAAGAATTTTCACGTCTTTCTACAGACGATTGTCTATGATTACACTAAACTGTAGATCTAGTATATAACGAGAAACATTCTAGCTTTGGCAAAGTCTATGTAACTTGGGTTTGTTCAGCTGGCAGGTTAGTCAAAAGAATTATGACTTTTCCCCTGCAAAATAGTGGTTTCAGCACAGTCATACAATGGTGGTGAATGTGAATATTTACATAACATTTCTTAAATAGTTCACAATTATTTTTCTGCCACTTCCTCATAGAACCTATATCAAGCTGCAGAAAGGGACCAGTCCAACACCATGGCACATGGATTCTGGTGCATATTTCCAGCACAAAATAAATGTGGCTTTCATTATACCTGTCGAAAATATGTCCCCAATTTCCACAAGGATACTTTCTGCTGTTGCTACTAGTGCTGCTGCTGCTCAGCTTAATCACAACAGTGGCTTATCATTTGTCTGCAGTGAAAGAAGACCTGCCACTCATTGCTGACACCACATTGTGTTTTACAAAGCACAGTTTTGCAGTATTCTAAGTGTATTCACCTATACTTCATCGAGATACCCAAATGTAACAATGAAAAAGAGGAAATATCATTTTATGTGCCAGGTGAGAAGAGACAAATGATAAACCATAAGGTAGAAAAGTATTCCACTCCAGCAATTTTTCTTAGCTCATACAAACTATGAACAGAATGAGAAGTTAGGTGATGGATAGTAGTTTGATAAACTAGCCCTGTGGGACTCAAGACTTTATGGAGTGCAACACAGCTCAAGACACAGTTTAGCAATCCAGTTTCATTGCTGCATAGTAATGTGTCAAACTGGGAACACAAGGATAATGTCAGTTCAGTCCTCGGCTGTTGGGGTGTTAAGAGTCAGTAGTACTGGCCAATTTGAGATTTTCTTGGTAGGTGCCCCTACATTCATTACTTTGAATGATGGCCTGAATTACATTTCACCCAAAGAACCAACAAAATGTAGCTCTGAAAACAGATTTTGTTAAACTTTAATTATGCTAGCCAATGTTGATAAATAGAAGGCATGAAAATAACTCAGTAAATAAATTAACTTGAGGTGAAGTCTAGTTTTGTGAGCAAACCTTTTTTAAAACTTACATCCTTTTCCTGTACTTTGAAGAGTAGTAATTGGTGACATTTACGCTGGTTGTTTTTCTTAACAACCACAGGTTTTTGGATTTTTAATTTTTATCTTTTTGGGTAAAACTGACATTTTTGGTGTATGAACAAGACTATCTTTGGTGCCCATATCTTGATTTATTTTCTGTATTGATGCATTTGCAGGAGTTTATCATATGGGGATGCTAATTTTATACTGTTAAATCAAGGAGGTGGAATTTTAATCATGTATGTTTTCCTTTTAAGTATCAAAGTAATTCATCTTCCAAAAATACTGAGTGAAACCTATGAATTGTTTGACATATAATACAATCAGCATACTTCCCATCTAATTTAGTTCTTAAGCTCACCAAATCAGTTCCATCAAAAATGGCTATTTTCGAATCTTGCCTCTTGTTGGACACTCGTGTATGCAAATATTAAATGGTTTTGAGGTTACAAAACATTTTAAATTTGTTAATGTTCAAGGGCATTATTACAGTTATTGCTTTTGTTGATCATAAATTTATTGTGGATTACAATGAAACTGAAATACTAAAAACAAAATGAAATTTATATTTATTTTGTATGAAGACTAAGCAAGAAGTCTTCTAACACTCATTGATAATAAGACATATTTTTGGTCATAATTTGTTTAAGGTGATCTTTTAATTTCGTAACAGGAAGGGCTGTGACATATTTCTTCATATAATTATGATCTCTACTGCATAGTTCAGATTTAATGATACCAATGCATAATCTGTTTTCACAACATATATATCCTTATGCTGCTTACTAATCATTATATAATGTTTATGCAGTCTTTTGTATTGCAGTGTTTATGACCTATTTCAACAGACAGGTCACTCAGATGTCTGATTTTAAGCTTTTCTGGTGAATCAACTAATTTCAGTGCTCTTGGGCAACCAGCTGGGTGCAGTAATTCATGAAATGTCATATTTAGACAGCATATTTTGCAGTCATTGTGATTGCTGTAGAATGAGCCTCTTTGAATTCTATATTATATTATAATTGGTATCTCTTGCAACAGTGATTACAACCCCGCCATTATGTTCCTGTTTTCTGCTGAAGACAGAGCAAAAGCTCAAAGAGAGAGTTTGAAATACACTAATTAGCTCTATGTATTTGCTGTATCTTTCAAGTTTCTGTATTCTGCAATGATGATCATTATATTTAATTTGGTTCTGTACACTGTCTATGGTATGAACAGCTTTGTGATTATTCATTCTATATTCACAATCTTGCTGAAAATGTCATCTAGGATCAAACTGATAAGGTCACGAACCTAGGGAAGATGCTGCAGGTGATATCATGCTGTTAGCAAAGCCATTCATGTCAGTCGTCTGCTGCCACAGACATTAATGCCAAATTAACTGCGCTGTCCTGACAGATACTCTCATCATACATCCAACATTGATTTCTGCCATTATGTCACACAGTATTGCTTGTCTGTTAGCACTGACAACTCTATAAAACATTGCTGCCCTTGGTCATTAAGTGAAGGCCATTGGCTACTGTGTTATCTGTGGTGGAAATCTGACATTCTTGGCCCACCTTGACATTGTGGATCTCAGAATACTGAATTCCACAATGACTTCTGAAATGGAATATCATATGCATCTAGCTTCAACTACAATTCCATGTTCAAAGTCTGTTAATTCCCGTTGTGCAGCCATAATCACATTAGAAACTTTTTCAACTGAATCACCTGAGTGTAAATGACAGCTCGACAAGCACACTGCCCTGTCGTACCTTGTGTACACGATGCTGCCACCATCTCTGTATTTACATATCACTATCCAATGACTTTTGTCACCTCATTGTATTTCTCATCACAGTCATCCTGACAATGAACAAATTTCTTCCAGTGAGAGTTCAGTTTACTGCTACAGTAACTGTAGAATGTTTGACTTTGATGATGGAGCCACAATCTCATCTGTGCTTTCATTGCTTCATCACTATCATCTACATCTAGATCTACATCTACAAAGGTACTCTGCAAGCCACCGTATGGTGTGTGGTGGAGGGAAGTCCTCGAAGGTGCTCTTTAAGTTCTGGAAACAGGTGAAAATATGATGGGGCCAAGTTGGGACTGTTGGAGGATGTTCGATGAAAGTGAACACAAGGTGACAGATTGTTGGAGATGTCACAGAGCTCATGTGCAGTCTGGCACTGTCATGCTGGAGGAGAGAATGCTCCCATGTGTGGAGAGACTATTTGAATCTGAAGCTCAATAACAGAATGCTGTTTCTTATGCAGCAAGATAGTTATACACTGCCATGTTACACCCTGCTATTTAGACCCTTCTAATGACAGCGGGCCACAAAAATGTAGACATAAACTATAAAGATATATAATGCTAATAACACTTGAATTATTAAGAAATCTTTATGAGTTTTCACATAAAAAATTTGGGAGCATTACCTTTCTGCATGCCATCATAAATTATTCTCTGAAGAAGTACATGCTGGGTAAGTATATTAAGAATGGGAAAGACCTGTTGTGGTTTGATAAAAGAAATTCAGAGAATGTCTTGAAAGTCTCTTCGGGTTTGCTGCCGGATACTAAAATCAACTTGACTCGATATTTCGGTGATCCAACTGTTTGCCATCTTCAGGAAATGCTGCTTCAGCTGATGAGGCCCGCTGAGAACTGACGCCAAGTTGCAAATCGATGTCCTATGTAGGCCACCGTTTAGTACATGGCACATGCACCGCCCATCACGGTTTCTGACAACCAAAACAGGGAGGTGGTGCTGCCTTTAGTGAAACACTGGTGGCAACGATATATCGCAATCAAGGCCGCAACGAAGAATGTTCAGTTTTGATGTGAGATAACACAGAATTCCACATTTTGCTAAGAGGAAACCCATTGTTTCTGTTTATTAAATTATCAGCCAACCTAATTTCAATCGCCTCTTTATAGACACTGTTCCAAAATCCGGAAATGTTGGCAACCACATCAGTTTCCTCAGATTTCATTTTGTGTTCCTCATTTAGGCAGTGTTCTGCTACCGCCATTTTTTCCAGCTGTTGTAGCGGTGTGTGACAGCAATGTTCCACACACCTGTCATGCACTGTGTGAAAAGAATGGCCAACGTAAGCTTTCCCACATTGACACAGGATTTTGTACACCCCGGGTTTCCTAAGGCCCAAATCATCCTTCACAGAGCCGAGTACAGCCCTAATCTTAGAGGGTGGATGGAACACACTCTTAATGTTAAAATTCCTTAAAAATCATCAAATCTTAAACAATAAGCCTCCAGTATAAGGAAGAAAGGCCACAGATCTATGTACCTCTTCGTACACCTCTGAAGATGGTCCAAACTCCATAGCCCAATGAATCTGTTTCTCGGTGTATCCATTTTCCTTAAAAACAGTCATCAAATGCTCAAGTTCTTGGGTTAAGCTGTCTGCATCAGAAATGGCATATGCTCTCCATACCAAAGTCCTAAGGATACCACTACATCGGTGTGGGGGATGACAACTCTTAGGATGCAGGTACCAATCTGTGTGTGTCAGCTTTTGGTGAACACTGTGTCCCAAAGTTCCATCTGGTTTTTTATAAACCATTATGTCTAAAAATGGAAGCATCTCTGGTATGGAGAGCATATGCTATTTCTGACACAGACAGCTTAACCCAAGAACTTGAGCATTTGATGACTGTTTTTAAGGAAAATGGATACACCGAGAAACAGATTCGTCGGTCTATGGACTTTGGACCATCTCCGGAGGTGTACGAAGAGGTACATAGATCTGTGGCCTTTTTTCCTTATGTTGGAGGCTTATTGTTTAAGATTGGATGAATTTTAAGGAATTTTAACATTAAGAGTGTGTTCCATCCACCTTCTAAGATTAGGGCTCTACTTGGTTCTGTGAAGGATGATTTGGGACTTAGGAAACCCAGGGTGTACAAAATCCTGTGTCAATGTGGGAAAGCTTACGTTGGCCATTCTTTTCGCACAGTGCATGACAGGTGTGTGGAACATTGCTGTCACACACCACTACAACAGCTGGAAAAAATGGCGGTAGCAGAACACTGCCTAAATGAGGAACACAAAATGAAATTTCAGGAAACTGTTGTGGTTGCCAACATTTCTGGTTCTTGGAACAGTGTCTATAAAAAGGTGATTGAAATTAGGTTGGCTGATAATTTGATCAACAGAGACAATGGGTTTCCTCTTAGCAAAAGTGGAATTCTGTGTTATCTCACGTCAAAACTGAAAGTTCTTCATTGCGGCCTTGATTGCGATATATCGTTGCCAGCAGTGTTTCACTAAGGGCAGCGCCACCTCCCTGTTTCGGTTGTCAGAAACCGCAATGGGCGACGCATGTGCCGTGTACTAAACGGTGGCCTACATAGGACATCGATTTGCAACTTGGCGTCAGTTATCGGTAGGCCTCATCAGCAGAAGCAGCATTTCCTGAAGATGGCAAACAGTTGGATCACCAAAATATCGAGTCAAGTTGATTTTAGTGTCCGGCAGCAAACCCGAAGAGACTTTCAAGTTTTATTATGCTGGGAAAGCCTAAATAATCAAATTCAGAAAATGCTGTTGAAGCAGAGAGTGTTGATCCATCTTGGTTCAAAGAAAGGTCATGGAGATGTCAACAGGCAACAGTTTGCAAAAATTTGTACATCTACAGAGAGATTGATGTGTGAAGCATATAAGAGCTTCCACCATCATACCTTAATGAAAGATCTTGCCAATGTAATAGAAGATGAATGATGAGTATCTCCTCAAACACAGCAAACTGATATTCAGACTGGAGAACAGTAATGTAAGGTATCTATCAAGGCTGTATTCTATGTTTTCTTTTTTATCCTACATTAGTGCTCTGGCAATCAATCCTTCATCAGTTTGTTAATAATACATCAGTTTTAATTCAAATTGCAAAGAAAAAATCATTACTGCATCATTAATACACTAGATAGCTTAGGAAAATGGCTATAGTGAAATACTTTGAACATCTCAAAAATGCTTACAGTATAGTTCAGAAACCACTATTGAGAAATGCCAGAAACTTAAAAGTAAGCCATATAAATAAGCATATAGCAGAATTAGAATTTGCCAGATTTCTAGGACTAAATCTAGATAAGAATTAAAGCTGGACTATATGTACTGAACTAAACTGAATTTTAGTTGGAAGATTACATTGTGCACAGCAAGTGTAAATGTAATATTGGACATGCCAAAGTCAGAAAACATTCAGTATCACTTATTACCTATGGAGCAGCCATTGTAATTATGCGTTAATGCTATTGATTACATTTAATGAAATGGGTATTCCTTAATGCTGTAAAATTTATTTTCCATAGGGTAGGCTTTTAGTTTCTTAGGAAAGTTATAAAGTTATTATGAAGTGTACTATCATGTAGATTTTTTGGCAGACTTCTTAATAACTTGAGTACCAACGCTCTTTTTGAACAGTTGTAGGTTGGTGGTGTATGTGTTGTACCTGCCTATTTCTTCCACCATGTGTTCGGGATGTGGGTATTAGCTCTAGTAATCCAATCTGAACTATCTTTTGTGATATATACTGAGGTGACAAAAGTCATGGGATAAGGATAGGCACACATGCATATGGTAGTAATATTATGTACACAAGGTATAAAAGGACAGTGTATTTGCAGAGTTGTCACTTGTACTCAGGTGATTCATGTGGAAAGGTCTCTGACATGATTATGGCCGCACAACTGGAGTCAACAGACTTTGAGTGCAGAATAGTATTTGGAGCTAGAAGCATGGGGCATTCCATTTCAGAAACAGTTAGGGAATTCAGTATTCCAAGCTCCACAGTCTAGCATGTGCCAGGAATACAACATTTCATGTGTCAGCTCTCACCATGGGCATCACAGTGGCCAACGGCCTTCACTTAATGAATGAGATCTGTTGCATTTGCATAGAGTTGCCAGTGCCAACAGACAAGCAATACCTTATGAAATAACCACAGGTATCAATGTGGGATGATGAACGTATCCATTAGGACAGTGTTAATGAGCTATAGCAGCAGATGACCAACGCAAGCGACTTTGCTAACAGTGCGACATCACTTGCAGTGCCTCTCCAGGGCTCACGACCATATCAGTTGGACACTAGATGATTGGCAAACCATGGGCAGGTCAGGTGAGTCCTGATTTCAGTTGGTAAGAGATGACAATAGGGTGCAGCCATTCATGGACTTCATGTGCCCAAACAACAATGAAATTTTTATGGATGACAGTGCACCATATCACCAGGTCACAATTGCTCGCAATTGGTTTGAAGAACATTCTGGACAATTTGAGCAAGTGATCTGGCCACTCAGATTACTCGATATGAATGCCATCGAACATCTATGAGACATAATGAAGAAGTCAATTCATACACAAAATCCCACACCGGCAACACTTTTGCAATTATGGACAACTATAGAGGCAGCAAGACTCAGTATTTCTGAAGGGGACTTGTTGTTGAGTCCATGCCAAATCGAGTTGGTTCACTATGTCAGGGAAAAAGGAGGTCTGATATGTTATTAGGTAGTATCCCATGACTTTTGTCACCTCAGTGTATGTTACTGTTTAATATTTGCCCAAAGAAGTAAAAGTTTAGATATCTAGATTTTTGGAGCAGTTTCTACATTTTTCAAAAGTTGATCATCTTAAAATCACCCTAACTTCTGACTGGCATTTGTTCTTTACTAATACATACTGTTTTCTGTTGTGCAGGCATGATTGTATTCACTCACCTGATTGCCCTCAAATGCCATAGTTTTCCAACTTTTGTATCAGTATTTCATGGACAGATGACTGAATACTATATTGTACTGGATTGACAGTAGCCAATTCTGTGAATTTACCCTTTTTGGAACCATACTGTGATGGTACAAGGATGTTGTGTTAGTCCAGACGAACAACTAATCTATTATAACACATAAATATTTACAGTTTTCTTAGAAACCTGATATCAATGAAACTGGATTGTACTTGTGTAGGGTCCTTCTTATCCCTACTCTTGTGTTCTGGTACAATCCTAATTAACTTTAGTTTTTCTGGAAAAATTCCATCTCTGAAAGAGCTGGTTGCTATGCCCAACAATGATGTAGTTACTTATTCATTCACGTAATTCATTATTTTGTCACCATCAGCTGATTTATTTGGTGCATAACAAATACAATAAATTACGTAATGTTTTCAATGAAAATGGTATCAATTGATACTCATTTCATACAGCCAACCAAGCATTATTCTGACCATTCATGTACTGTGAGAAATAAAGATAGTTTATGCTTCTTGTTCCTAAATTAAAGTTCTATTCTCAGCTATCATAATATGTTGGATTGCAGATCTTCAACTTATGGAAAGATAAATAAGTTCTAAACATGACTTGAGACCTACCAAGTAAGAAGTTACATGATACACTGATAAAAAGATATTACTACCCAGTGAAAGAGTTCATGAAAGACAAGCTGATAATTTAGTCAGGAAATCACTGAATATCAACTTTATTATATAAATATCACTGTTCTTTCATAGGAGATCTATGAACTTTAGAATATTGCTCCATCTCATCAGCTGTACTTTTTATAAGTGAACTATATAAGTAATTTTTAATGTAACAACAAAAATTAATAAGTGTACATTATGATTTGAATAAATTGCTATACACTATTTCCTATAATTTGTTTTTGTAGTATCATGAAGAATCATGTTTTTTTGTCAATTTTAAGTCCATTTAATCCTGAAATTCTACAGAATTACAATTTAAGGTTAAAATGTAAAAATTCATGCTAAATTTTGAAACTTCTATTCACAGAATTAACTCAGTTAAGGATAATAGAGCTTCTGTTCTAACTGCATGAGACAACCAAAATTACTCAAAAAAACAACAATGTCATCTGTGATTGTCATAGAAACCTTGAGAATGAGGAATATTGGAAGGATGTAGAACTTAATAAGTCAACTCTCTCAACTTATGTACTTGTGGATTAGCAATATGCAAACATCTTATAAAG
The DNA here is from genome assembly GCF_023897955.1 of Schistocerca gregaria. Taxonomy (NCBI): domain Eukaryota; kingdom Metazoa; phylum Arthropoda; class Insecta; order Orthoptera; family Acrididae; genus Schistocerca; species Schistocerca gregaria. The sequence goes on from NC_064931.1 coordinate 686,092,667, forward strand.
TATTTCTTTTTGTTATATTGTACTTCTAGGTATGTAAAATGTGCCACTTTGTTCGGAAATAATAATGAGATTAAAAAATATCTTATGAAGATGAAGAGATTGTGTAGGTTTTGGCAGTCCTTACTCGGAATCCTCCTCGAAGATTGGAATACCACTCATTTTTATCACTTTCCTTCCTCCACTGGATATTTGGCATCTGACGAGAATGTATGTCAGGAAAAACACAGGTTTCCCCACTTCCAGTCATATTGCAGTACACATATATGGCATCATCGGGCATTCCTAAATTGGGATCAATCCAGTACCATCCTAGAAAAAACAGCGTTATTTTGTTATTACACTATGAAAGACTGAGAATCAACAAAAAGAAGTACATACAGCAAGGTTTGTGGCTTAATCTTCTATTCTGCAAAAACAGTATTCTATTTCCATATTTCTTTATGCTTGAGATTAATATTATAATGTCTGGTAAAGCAACAAAACTATATCAGAAACACTTCCTGAAAAGGACATACACTTACAATTTCCACCTCTCTTTTTATGGATTTAAAGAAAATTGTGTTAAATGAGTTAAAATGTATTTAAGTAATAAAAAGTGGAATGTAGAAATGAACATTACAAATGTCTAGGAACTTTATCAGACACACAGGTAATTTTCAAAGTCTGGTTGAGACTTACATGTTATTTATGCCTTACGATAAAATGAGGTCATGTACTTGCAATTGATCGCTGCTAGCATGAATGTATGTAGAGAGAATTAGGAGCACTATTAAACCTCCTTGGGACACACTTGGAGTTACTTTCATTTCTGTAGAACGTTTATCATCTAATAAAACATACCAGGTTCTGAGATCAGGAGCCATGATGGCATTTGAAAAAGGTGACTAAGGTGACTGGTCCACAGGATACTGGATGGAAGGTATGCATACTTTCATTGATTTTACATATTACCAGAGCTTAATAGGATTTTCTGATAGAGCTTTCATGAGGATGTGACAGTGAAAATTATTGCACACTTCATGGATATGACACACAAGCTGCCTTAAAGTTTTCTTAATCAATTTCCATGCTAGAGTGTAGCAGGGATGTAACAGTCTTTGTTTTCACAGCATTAAATTACTGGTACAATGAAACAAATGTGAATCATTGTCATTTGTTATTACTATACATGGTGCCTACTTATATACAGGGTGTTTCAAAAATGACCGGTATATTTGAAACGGCAATACAAACTAAACTAGCAGCAATAGAAATACACCGTTCGTTGCAATATGCTTGGGACAACAGTACATTTTCAGATAGACAAACTTTCGAAATTACAGTAGTTGCAATTGTCAACAACAGATGGCGCTGCGGTCTGGGAAACTCTATAGTACGATATTTTCCACACATCCACCATGCGTAGCAATAATATGGCGTAGTCTCTGAATGAAATTACCTGAAACCTTTGACAATGTGTCTGGCGGAATGGCTTCACATGCAGATGAGATGTACTGCTTCAGCTGTTCAATTGTTTCTGGATTCTGGCGGTACACCTGGTCTTTCAAGTGTCCCCACAGGAAGAAGTCACAGGGTTCATGTCTGGCGAATAGGGAGGCCAATCCACGCCACCTCCTGTCTGTTTCAGATAGCCCAAAGCGATCACACGATCATCGAAATATTCATTCAGGAAATTAAAGACGTCGGCTGTGTGATGTGGCCAGGCACCTCTTGCATAAACCATGAGGTGTTCGCAGTGTCGTCTAAGGCAGTTTGTACTGCCACAAATTCACGAAGAATGTCCAGATAGCATGATGCAGTAATCATTTCGGATCTGAAAAATGGGCCAATGATTTCTTTGGAAGAAATGGCGGCCCAGACCAGTACTTTTTGAGGATGCAGGGACGGTGGGACTGCAACATGGGGCTTTTTGTTTCCCCACATGCGCCAGTTCTGTTTATTGACGAAGCCATCGAGGTAAAAATAAGCTTCATCAGTAAACCAAAAGCTGCCCACATGCATATCGCCGTCATCAATCCTCTGCACTATATCGTTAGCAAATGTCTCTCGTTCAGCAATGGTAGCTGCGCTGAGGGGTTGCAGCGTTCGAATTTTTTATGGATAGAGGTGTAAACTCTGGCGCATGAGACGATACGTGGACATTGGCGTCATTTGGACCGCAGCTGCAACACGGTGAACGGAAACCCGAGGCCGCTGTTGGATCACCTGCTGCACTAGCTGCGCATTGCCCTCTGTGGTTGCTATACATGGTCGCCCTACCATTCCAGCATGTTCATCCGTCACGTTCCCAGTCCGTTGAAATTTTTCAAACAGATCCTTTATTGTATCGCTTTTCGGTCCTTTGGTTACATTAAACCACCGCTGCTCGTTTAGTTTTTATTGCCGTTTCAAATATACCGGTCATTTTTGAAACACCCCGTATATATATACTTCAGTTTTTGATACTTTTGATCTTTGTTCAATGCTGTTCTGCATATGTTTGATTTGAATCAAGGAATCAAAATTCATTTCTTAAGTCAGTTGTTAATGACTAACATTTCTATCAGATATATATTTTCTTATTTCTTGATGACCCTTTCACTTTTAATGACAAATGTTCCTGTAATAGCATAATTGCTGTTAAACCCTCACTTTTCATTGGAATCAAAACTTTAACTTGTAGTAGTAGTAGTAGTAGTAGTAGTAGTAGTAGTAGTAATTGTTCCAGTGTAATGACAAGCGCCAGCACGACAATGAAGAATGGAAGAGCAGAGAGCAAACAATTTTTTTTGGATGCAGAGTCCTTACAGTAATACACCACCACTCTCACTTCAGCCTTCACTGGACATAATTATCCCAACAGCGTAGTTCAAAAGCAGATTTCCTGGGCCATCACACCCAATCCTGGCACTGCTGATCCCTCCAAAAAACAACTTCGGAGCACACCACTTGTCACCCAACATTATCCTGGTCTTGAATGTATTAATCAGCTACTTTGACAAGGCCATGACTTCCTAAAATCATTAGTTGAAATGATGAAATGAGATCCGTTCTGTCTGAGATTTTGCCCACCACACTTAGAATAGCTTTCTGTCACCCTTCCAATCACCACAATATCCTTGTCAGACCCTATGCTCCTTCTGCACCCATCTACCTACCCTATGGCTTCTACCCCTGTGACCAGCTCTGCTGCAAGACTTGCCCTATGTACCCTCCTATCACCACCTATTCCAGCCCTGTAACTGGCAAAACATATCCTATCAAAGGGAGAGCCATCTGTGAAACAACACATGTCCTATACCAGCTGTTATGTAAATACTGTTCAGCCTTTTACATTGGCATTACTACCATCAAGTTACCAGTCAGGATAAATGGATATAGGCAGAGGGTGTATACAGGCAACACATAATACCCTGTTGCAGAGCATGCTGTACAACATGACAGCCATGACCTTGGTGCCTCTTTCACAATACGCGCATCTGGATTCTTCCCACAGGTACCAATTTCTCAGAACTCCTCAGATGGGAACTAGCACTACAACATGCCCTTGGTTCTTAACACTCACTTGGCATTCATTTACGTTAATTCCTTCCATCTCAGCAGTTCTTCACAATAACTACTCCTTTTTTCACTCCATTTTAGTTTTCTACATCTTTCATTTTCTGACAAGTCTGTTTTCCGCCATCCCCCCCTCCCACCACTATTACATGCAATGCACTTACCTCTTCACTCTTATGAACTTGTGCATGATGTTTTAGTAGTAATCCCTGACTTGCATATTACCCTATCTTCCAGCTTTAAGCCCTCAGGTTTTCAAATCTCATCCAGTGCAGTCTCCAGCAATCAGTCTTTCTTTCTCATCCCATCTGGTTAGTCTCCCTCGACCCAGGGCTTTCAGTGACTTTTACAAACTGTACCCCTTTCCTTAAACCTCTCCAGTACTTTTCCTTCACCACTCTTCCTTCTTCTTCAACTCTTCTGCCAAAAGAAGAAGCCACTGGCTCTGAAAGCTTGTAAAAGTTAAACACTTTTGTGTGTGTGTGTGTGTGTGTGTGTGTGTGTGTGTGTGTGTGTGTTTTAGTATAAATGGATATTTACAATGTCTAGTTGCATGTTGTAGAAACGTGTGGTCTGGAGCAGTAGCAATTCAAACAAATTTTCAGGAGGGTAAATGTAAAGTATTAGGGATGTATCACTCTCCAAGCTGTAGGATAAAAGTTTTTCTAACAAAACTTGAAGTACTACTTGACAAAGTCATTAAAAAATTTTTGTATTTAACAGTAGTTGGTGACCCAAATATAAATACATTGAAATAGAGCAGCTGTGCGCAATGTTTTCCAGGTGTTATAAATACTCTGCCTGACAAAAAAATGTGAAACAATTAAAAAAGGGAGTAGGAAATAAAAAGAAACTTCATAGGTTGAGACAGTATGTGGTGTCATTTTATTGATTACAAAATCAAGTCAAATCTACAAAGAACTTGACAATATGAGCCCTCTTATTAATATGATGTTGCACTCCTTGTGTCCTAAATAGGAAGTGTGTCACACAGCCACAACTTTTTTCTTTCCCGATAGAATCTGGCCCACAAATTATGTAATTGGTTCTCGATATCCTGGATACTTGCAATGGGATGGAGGTGATGCCCAAGCTGGTCTCAAACATGTTCTATCGGAAACAGGTTTGGGGTTCTTGCTAGCCACAGGAGTACCTCAACATTGTTCTGACAGTTCACACAGACATGAGCAACATGTGGATGGGTATTGCCTTATTGAAAAATGATGGATGACTATTACCCTGTTGAAAAATGACACCACAAAACTGTCACATGAGAAGAAACACATGAGGGTGTATGATGTCTCTGATGTACCACTGTGTCATCAGAGGTCTCTTAGTCACCACCTGTCATGACCTGAAGTCATACCTGATGGCTTTGCACAATATGACACCAAAAGTAATGCTGTCGAGCCTTTCTGAAATATTGGAAGAATGTGACCTCTACCAAGATTGCCACCACACTTGCCAACAATGCCCATGACTGACAGCTGAATAAAATGCAGCACCATTACTCAGCTGTCTAAGCTTTCTGGTTGTGGCACAACTCCAAACGCAGCCATTTTCATTGTAGTGTTAATGGCAGCCTATGTGTGGAATGGTAGTTCCCTAGTCCAGCTGCTGCTAATCCCTTATCAATGGTACAGGATGACACAGAGTGTTGTAGGGAGTATATTAATTATTCATAGATGACAGGCACAGATGTGAAGAGGTTATGATGTGCTTGGTGCACAACACAGTGGTCACACATGGCTAACTGGAACCTGACAATGTGTGGCCAGCCTTCGTGTTCCCATGCTGTCCAACACTGGGTTACTGTCATATCTCAATGCTCCACAAATCTAGATATTCCATGATTCAATCAGTTGGTGAAATGGAGACCCACAATGTTGCCACTTTCAAAGTCTGTTAGATACAAATAACACCATCTCACTTGAATATGCAGCATCTTATGCCACTCCACGTCTGGCGACAATGCTAAATACACATTCTACATTCCTAGATTTTCAGAAGGCATTAGACATGGAGCCCCACTACAGACTGTTGACGAACATACAAGCAAAATGTACTAGGTTTGTAGATATGTGAGTGGCTCAAAGATTTCTTAAGTAATACAACCCAATAAGTTGTCCTTAATGGCAACTGTTCATCAGAGACAAAGGTATCATCATCAGTAGCCTAGGGAAGTGTGATAGTACCACTCTTATTCTTTATAAAAATAAATTATCTGATGGACAGGTTGAACAGCAACCTGCAGCTGTTTGCTGATGATTATGTGGTGTACAGGGATGTGCTGTCATTGTGTGACTGTAGGAGGATGCAAGATGACTTAGACAAAATTTATTAGTGTGATGAATGTCAGTTTTCTTTAAATATAGGAAAATGTAAGTTAATGCAGATGAGTAGGAAAAACAATCCCATACTGTTCAGATACAAAACTGGTAGTGCACTGCTTGACACAGAGACACTGATTAAATATCTATTTGTAGCATTGCTGCAAAGTGATAAGAAACGCAACGAGCATGTAAGGATGGTAGTAGGGAAAGCAAATGGTCAACTTCAATTTATTTGGAGAATTTTGGGAAAGTGTGGTTCATCTATAAAGGAAGATGTAGATGGAATGCTATTGTAACACATTCTCAAGTACTGTTAGAGTGTTTGGGGTCAGCACCACATCTGATTAAGGGAAGACATTGAAGCAATTCAGAGGTGGGCCGCTAGATTTGTTACTGGTAGGTTTGAGTAACATGTAGGCATTATGGAGATGTCTTGGGAACACAAATGGGAATCCCTGGAGGGAAGACTATGTTCTTTTGATGGAACATTATCAAGAAAATTTAAAGAATTAGCATTTGAAGCTGACTGCAATACAGTTCTACTGCCACCAACATACACTTGCATAAGGACCACAAAGATAAGATAGAGGAATTAGGGCTCATATAGGGGCATACAGACGGTCATCTTTCCCTCATTCTATTAGCCAGTGAAATGTGAAAGCAAATTACTAGTAGTGGTACAAGTTACCTTCTGCCATGCTCCATATGGCAGCCTGTGAAGTATATACGTAGATGCAGATATAACATCAGCAATCCTAGTGCAGTCTGGTTGCTGTTCCATTAATCACAGAGAACTGCAACTCTAATAATTTACATACTCAACAATGGTGCATGTGTGTAAGAAGTAACAATGAGATCTGACCATGTCTTCTGGGTGCTCCATTTTTTTTTTTCAAGCAGTGTATGTGTAATATGAATCTGCATATAAAGAGCCCAACAAAGAGCTCAGGAATATCATACACAACAACAGATCATGTTTTTACATACTTACCTTTACATAAACTGAAAGTACATATAACTAACACAGTCATTTCAGATCATCATGGTCAGTTAACTGAGCTACAGGACAAGAAAAGTGAAACTGAGAATGTAGTTGTAGAGTAAGGGACTGACAAATGCTGGAAATCTCAATATATTGGAAGTGTTACTCAGATAAGTTGACTGGAAGGCTGTAGATGACAATAAGATGAAAAGAAGCTGGGAAACTTTCTTTGCAACCATAATTCACCATAGAGAAATAGCTTGTCCAAAGTTCAGAAGAAAGATAAATGTATGACACAGTTAGAAATGGACCACCACAGAGAGGTTGAAGAGACTGGAGAGATTGGTGGAAGAGACAGAAAAGTTTTGCATGAAAATTATTAGAAGTATAATAACATCTTGGGTTGTTGGGTGTTCTGCCGGATATCAGCATCGTACTTGCACGATATTTCGGTCACGTAGCTCGTAACCTTCATCAGGTGTGACCTGAGACTCATGAGACTTCTGTCATTAGATCACCGGGAAAACCTGAAGAGTTACATTAGAAGTATAATAGCTAATCAGACTGTGAAGTGTACAGATGTAGCAAGAAACAATACAGCAGGGTTATTAGGCATACAACATCCAAATATTATGTATTATGATAATCAAAACAGAATCTCTTCGAACAATTCCAAGGCATTACACTCTGGTTACATGTAAACACAGGGATGAGACAAACAGGACAGGAACTTGGAATAGGGAAATAAGTAAATGATCCATGTAAAGTGTGTTCCACTTTAAATGATTATATGTGAACATAGTTCAGAAACTAATGACATAAAATCAAGCATTGGCTAAAATGAGAAAAGGTTAACCAAAAATGAAGGATGCCTGTTCTTCTTTCCAACAGAGGAAAGAAAAGTTAAAAATAAAATTAAATCACTGAAAAATAAAATGACAGAGGGTACGGACAGAATATCTACAATAGTAATCAAATACCGATCACAGTATCTAGAAATTCCTCTAATATCCTGATAAATTCTTTAATAGAGAAAAATCTGTTCCCAACAAGCTGCAAAAAGAGTAAAAGGTGATGACAAGGGGGAAAGTATAGATTTACAATGATTACACCCACCTCATCAAAAATAAGAGTTGGAGGAGGAGATTAGTGCTTAATGTCTTATTGACAACAGGTCATTAGAGATGGAATACAAGCTCAGATTAGAGGAGAATGAGGAAGGAAATCAGCCATGCCCTTTCAAAGGCACCATTCTAACATTTGCCTGAGGCAATCTAAGGAAATCACAGGAAACCTAAATAAGGATGGCCGGACATGGGTTTGAACTTTCATCCTCCCACATTTGGGTCCAATGTGCTAACCACTGCACCCAGTGTGGTGTAGGGGTGGCTGGGAACCTCATCAAAAATGAAAATATTGCAATTAATCATAGAATGGATCTAGGAAAGGGAAGTCCACCTAAAACATTAGTTGTGAGCTTTGTGATATACAGAAACGAAGAATTATAAGAATGGGAGAAAGTTTGTAATGTATTTCTGGGCCCCTCAAGAGCCTCTGTCTGTATATGCCATACTACCAGCTTAGAGAAATTACCTAGATATACTATCAGAGGGAATGCAGCCAGCCTAATAAAATAATTTGTAGAAAACAGAGAACAAAGTGTAGAATTAAGATACAGGATGAACAATATGGGGTAAACTTTTTATTCTGATTTTGAAGTGCTGAAGTATGTGGTAGCATAAGGATCGATACTTGGTCCACTATTGTTTGTACAGTATATCAATGATATGTCAGCACCAGTAAAAGAAAATACAATAATGTATGCAAATGATACAACACCCATAGTAACTAGCATTTAATAAATGATTTAGAAATAAGAATTATCATGGGCATAAATAGGGCAGATTAATATTTAAGGAATACAAAATATTTATTTAAAAAAATTTAAAAAAAGATCTGCACGAAAATACTGCCAAAGAGAACAACAAATGAAGAGAGACCAAATATAAAACTTAAGGTCATGTAGATAATAGAAGTTAAGAACAACAATTTTCTAGGATTGACAATAGATTTAGTTATAACTTGGGAAAATCATATTGAAAAGATCTGTTAAAAATAAACAACAATGTATTTTTAATAAGGAAAATACCGCATGCAGTTGATGTAGATACACTATTAACAATGTACTATATAGCAATTCATCCACATCTGTCATGTTGTTGTTGTTGTTGTTGTTATGATCACGGTCTTCAGTGCGAAGACTGCTTTTATGCAGCTCTTGATGCTACTCTATCCCATGCAAGCTTCTTCATGTCAGAATAACTACTGAAATCTACAACTTTTTAACCTGTTTACTGTATTCATCTCTCGGTCTCCCAAATACTGTATAATAATACAGAATAGGGAAGCAAACATGTATATAAACAGAGTGGTAAAGCTGAAAACAAGACAGTTAGATGTATTGGAAGATTATCACCAATACAGCCATGCAAAGTCATATTAAAGAATATAAAATTTATAACAGTCCCCTCTGTGAATTTGTATGAAAAATTAATGTTTCTCTAGGTAAATTGTGTTCCTACAGTAAATAGAGAACTGCACAATTTCATGACAAGAGTCAAAGATGAATATCACATCTACAATACCCAATTAAAACTGGCTGATAAAGATCCTGCTAAAGCTGGGTGCTTATTATACAACAGATTACCATGAAGTTTAAAAAAATGTAAAAGTGCAACTGATCCTCAAAACAAAACTAAGAAGGTACTTCAAAACATGTTTGTACTGAGTTAAGGAATATTTTAAGGCTAGTACTAAAGAACTTGGAATAAACTATGGCAATAAAGTAGTGTCTTGAGAAATATGCTACATACACTGTGTCGGTGAGACGCACACATTCCATTTTTCATGTTTAACTGCATTCCAAGCATTGAAATTGAAATTGGGTCACTAATCTAGTAAATTACATTAATATTAAGGTTTTGTTTTTCTATGTTTATTATTTGCACATCATATCTATACTGAAGCACCAAACAAACTGGTATAGGCATGCATATTCAAATAGAGAGAAATGTAAACAAGCAGAATAGGGTTTTGTTGTCAGCAATGCCTATATAAGACAAAAAGTGTCTGTTGCAGCTGTCAGATCAGTTACTGCTGCTGAAATGACAGGTTATCAAGATTTAAGTGAGTTTGAATGTGATGTTACAGTCAGCACATGAGCGATGGGACACAGCAAGTCTGAGGTAGTGGTGAAGAGGGAATTTTCCCATATGACCACCTGACTAGTGTACCATGAATATCAGGAATCCAGTAAAACATCAAATCTCCGACACTACTGTTGACGGAAAAAGATTCTGCAAGAATGGGAACAAAAACCACTGAAGACAATTTTTCAGTGAGACAAAAGTGCATCCCTTCTGCAAAATGCTGCAGATTTCAATGCTGGGCCATCAATAAGTGTTAGTGTGAAAACCATTCAATGAAACATCATTGATATGGGCTTTCAGAGCCAAAGGCCCACTAATGTACCCTTGATAACAGCATGACACAAGGCTTTACACTTTGCCTGGGCCTGTCAACTCTGACATTGGACTGTTGGTGACTGAAAATACGTTGCCTGGCTGGACAAGTCTCATTTCTAATTGTATCAAGTGGATGGACATGTACAGGTATGGAGACAACCTCACGAATCCATGGACCCTGCATGTCAGCAGGGAATTGTTCAAGCTGGTGGAGGCTCTGTAATTGTGTGGGGCATGGGCAGTTGGAGTGATATGCGAGCCCTGATACATCTAGGTATGACTCTGACAGGTGACACATACGTAAGAATCCTGTCTGACCACCTGCATCCATTCACGTCTATTGTGCATTCTGACAGACTTGGGCAATTCTAGCCTGACAATGTGACACACCACACATCCAGAATTGCAACAGAGTGCTTCCAGGAACACTCTTCTGAGTTTAAACACATCCGCTAGCTACCATACTCTGCACACATGAACATTATTGAGCATATCTGGGATGCCTTGCAACATGATGTTCAGAAGAGATCTCCACCCCTTCATACACTTACAGATTTATGGACAGCCTTCAGGATTCATGGTATCTGTTCCTTCCAGCACTACTTCAAACATTAGTTGAGTCCATGATATGTCATGTTGTAGCACTTCTGCATGCTCGTAGGGGCCCTATTCGATATTAGGCAGTTGTACAGGTGTACCAATTTCTTTGGCTCTTCAGTGTACATCCGTATGTATAAATTAAATGATTTCTGAGGTTCATTTTATATCCAATTCTATTATATATTATTATTATTTAAAAACTTGTAAAATATAAGCAAAGTTACTGTGCATTACTGTAATCTTTGCAGAAATGTAAAAATATTTTAAATGTTCAAATTTCAATTTACCCCAGACCTTTAAATATACACTGGTATAGTTAATATTGCTCTGAACAGCAATCAAATGGTGAATGAAGAAACAAATAAATAAATAAAGTGTAAACTGTGTTACATCTTTTTGGGATACTGGTTGCCTTTTCCTCACAATTTCCTTCTTTGTTTTTTAACTGCTCTACCCATTAGCTCTATTTCCACCTGCATCTATACTTTGCAAACAACCATGAACTGCATGGCAGAGCATAAATCCCATAGTGCCAATTATTTGGGCTTCCTCACATTCCATTCATGTAGGGATTGTGGGAAGAAAGATTGCTTAAATGCCTCTGTGCATGCTTTAATTAGTCTAACCTTGTATTTCAGACCCCTATGAGAGTGATACATGGGAGATTGTAATACATTCCTAGTTTCATAACTTAAAGCTGGTTCTAGAAACTTGCTAAGTAGGTTTTCATGGAATAGTTGGTATAAGTCTTGAGGTGTCTGCCAGTTCAGTTCTTCACCATCTTTGTGACACTCTCCTGTCCGTCAACGAATCTGTGACCATTAACGCAGCCATTCTTTCCATCCATTCAGTATCTCCTGTAAGTCTAATTTGTTATGAGTGTTGCACACTTGAGCAAAATTCTAGGATGGGACACACAAGTATTTTGTATGCAGTCTCCTTTGTAGACTGGCTTTACCTATAACATAGCCTATGTGATTGTTCCATTTCATATCCCTGCAAACTGACACACTCGTGTATTTTTATCAGTTGACCAATTCTGACTGTGAGTCATTTATATTGTGGTCATAGGATACTACAATTTTTTCATTTTACGAAGTGCACAGTTTTGCATTTCTAATCACTCGAAGCAAGTTGCGAGTCTTTGCACCACTTTGAAATTTTATGAAGGTCTTACTGAATATCTGCATAGATTCTTTCAGACAGTATTTCATTATAAATAACTGCATTGTCTGCAGAAAGCTGAGATTACTATTAATATTGCCTGCAAAGTACTTAATATACAGCACGAACAGCAAGGGTTCCAACACACTTCCTTGGGGTACACCCAAAATTACTTCTACATATGCCAATGACTCTCCATCCACAATAAATTGCTGTGTGTTCCCTGCCAAAAATGTCCTTGATCTAGTCATAAATTTTGGCTCACACCACATACAGTCATACAATTGGGGTGATTGGCTTCTCTCTGAGCACATTATTAGATTTTTCGGAGCTTTGATTACGATATATTTTTCGTCTAAGAACTGGGACTAACATAAGCTACAATTTTTCCAAATGCAGCCCTTTTATTTATCTTTAATATTATTTGTGGATACCATTTCTAACAATCTCCTGCTTTATTATTTTGTTTATCATAGCAAAAAATGTTAACTAGATCCTACTTTTGCAGCATATCCGAAGCGACTGTGAGGATGACATTGATCTACTTACCATCCTTAAACTGAGGATGCCCATAGAAGAGATCCTTGCAAGTTCGTACTGGGTTTTCACGTGTACCAACAGGCTTTCTTATGCGATCCAGGTCTTGTCTCATTGTATATATTGAGCTATACATGTCCAAGAACTTCCCGCCTAGGTCTTCCTTTGGCTCAGCAGTCATTTCTTCCAAAACCATGTCTGCTAAATCCCTAAAAACATTTGAGAGTACCGGTATAGCTAACGATGAATTGACATGAAAACATATCTTGAGATCATGAATTGAACTGATCAGGTAACAACATGTTATAAAAAGTTGAAATTCCTACCATTTTATGCTCTTTCTAGTGCAAAGTATTTATTAAATATCTGTCGATTAATGAAGCAAATGAAAAATATTTACAACATTTTATTGTTTAATTAAGAAGAGTAGTGTGTCAAAGTAGCCTACAAATTATTACAATGTATCATGGCATGAGTGATAAATAGTGTCTCGGGCTATGTAATACATGAAATGCAGTCAATGCATTTACAAGGATAGAGGGAATGAAGGAAGATAAAAGTTTACAACATCACTGACTGTTGGAGAAGAGTGAGATAAGATAGCAGCTGTGATCTGTTTAAGGAACTATACCAGCATTCATCTCTATCCATTCTGGGAAACTGTAGGTAACATAAACCAGAATGTCTGTATAGGGATTTGAACACCACACCTTTCAGATGTTTCTCCCAAAACTGAACCAATATCACACCTCAATCAGTTTCTTGTCAATTGTCATCACACACGTAGCAATCTGTGTGACATAAAAATTGACATAGAGGACCAGCACTTTTATGTGAAAACAGGAGTGACTCTTATGCTCTGTATGCTTTAATCAACCACTTCACTTTATCATGACTTCATGTTCATTTTGTTACATTATTATGTATATAGTTAGCATGTGATGTTAATAAAAAATTCCTTTACACTGATGCAAGTAAGTGATACTGATGACATACTTAAGTGCTCTCTTTTCCCTGCCAGCTTCTCGGTGGAACAGTAGCTCTGGAGGTAAGAGTGGCAGTTCCCCTGGAGGCCCTGGGGGCCCGGGGGGTCCTGCTGGACCTGGCTCTCCCTTCATTCCTGCTACTCCTTCAGATCCTTTTGGACCTGGAGGGCCTTCCATTCCTGGCAGTCCTTGAGGTCCATCACTCCCTTTCTGACCAGCAGGACCTGAGGGACCCTGAAAGAAAGATAATTAAATGGTATTATATGTAAAATAACTAGAACAAAAACAGGCATATAAAATGCTTATTAAACTGGTACACATTTGTTATGCTTTTTGGATGCTCTTTATAGCATTAATATGTTTCAACTAGCATCAAAAGGAATGCAGGTTACAGAAAGATTTAAAAGAATATGTATCAATACAGACCTGCTTTATGCACAACACAACATACTTTCAACAACAATAGACAGAGCTTGTGCAAGAGCAAAGATTGAGGAATAAACTTGTTAGTTACTTCCTTAGTTAGTTATATTCATTTTCTTTCTATCATAATTGCAAGCTCTCTCTGTGATGTAGACTGAGTCAGTTTTCCAACTGCAGTAGGCTACACTATCTCAGTGAAAAATATGACTACATGCTGACCATTTACAAGATTTTTTGATTGGTTAATATGTACATAAGCATGCTATTTCATTTGAGAGGATAGAGTTTTTCATAATTAATACACAAAAATCAGTTGCTAATAAACAGCAACAAAAATTTTACTCTAACTCTTCTCCTAAAACTGTGAATTACAGAACCATAAAAGTTTTACACTTGCAGCATGACAAGCAAGAAATACAAATATTCATGAGTTACACACTTTATTGGCTTAGCAAAGATGTATGTCATTTGAGATTCAATTGATAAAAAAATATGCACAATGTGCAATTTACGTTCTATGTAGAAACATGCATCAATATGCTTTGAGATTTTCTTAAACTCAGTTCCTGCCCAACCACAGTTAGTTTGCTTTACCCACTCCAGGAATGTGTACAGTTTTCAGTAGTGCATTTATCCTGAATAAACATGCTAGCCGTAGAGTTACTTAACAGCTTAACTTAGACAATTTTAGCAAGTAATGACACACAGGTGTGTCATCTTATGACTACTCCACTGCCGTACATATACAAAGACATGTGCTTGGCTCACTGCAACAGTTTGCATCAATAAATGCCTACAGTTCACCTGAAAGTTCAGCAGCTAGATACCTAAGTTCAAGTGACAATGTAACATTGCAACATGCTGAAGTATGCTCAGCCACTGACCAGTGCCTACTGTCTAGGTTTCCCCGAATTTGTGACACACAGTATACAGTGAAACAAATGTGTGAGTGTTACATGACTATCATATAGACCAGTGGTTCCCAACAGGTGGTATGCGGACCCCCAGGGGTCCACGAGCTTTGCCAGAGGGGTCCACAAGATGCTATTAGAACAAAAAATTTATTTCGTATGATAACAGATTTTTTGTTTTGGCTGCTTGCTGCATGGGAAGAGCATTTATCCTGAATAAACATGCTAGCCGTAGAGTTACTTAACAGCTTAACTTAGACAATTTTAGCGAGTAATGACACACAGGTGTGTCATCTTATGACTACTCCACTGCCGTACATATACAAAGACATGTGCTTGGCTCACTGCAACAGTTTGCATCAATAAATGCCTACAGTTCACCTGAAAGTTCAGCAGCTAGATACCTAAGTTCAAGTGACAATGTAACATTGCAACATGCTGAAGTATGCTCAGCCACTGACCAGTGGCTACTGTCTAGGTTTCCCCGAATTTGTGACACACAGTATACAGTGAAACAAATGTGTGAGTGTTACATGACTATCATATAGACCAGTGGTTCCCAACAGGTGGTATGCGGACCCCCAGGGATTCACAAGCTTTGCCAGAGGGGTCCACAAGATGCTATTAGAACAAAAAATTTATTTCGTATGATAACAGATTTTTTGTTTTGGCTGCTTGCTGCATGGGAAGAGCTTTAGCTAACACTAACTTCTGTGTCTACCGTCTTCCTAGAGCCAACTGACACTAGCACACTCTAGCGCACAACTAGAATTAGATAGAGGCAAATAGTTCTGCTGTATGCTGTTGGACTGTGCACGCTGCCTCTCTGCAGCTGATTTTTCAATAATGAATATGTCAATGTTTTTCTAAGTACCAGAAATACAAAACGTATAAAAAGACTCTTAATTAGGCTTCTTTTAGGTACTTGATACTGTGATATGACAAGGTACCAATCATGCTCTATGAGGGGGTCCTCGAGAAAAGTTTTTTGGAACCCCGGATATAGACCAAGCATCCCACTGCTTTTCCTTGGAGAGATGGAGTTACTAATTCTTCCACCTATACATGTGCCTCAGTTGGTGATGAGACAGTATTTGCTTTTGCTGTACGAATCAAGGAATCCATGTAAGCCTTTTGACTGATGAAAATCAAACCTTGCTCATTATGTTCGCTTAGTAAATAAATTAAAAAAATTCAACAATTGCATCACTTATCTTCTACATCTACATCTACAGTTTCATACATACTCTACAAACCACCATACAAAGAGTAGCAAGGGGTACCTTGTACAGCTACTGTTCATTTCCTTTCGTGTTTCATTTACAACAACTGTCTCTATGCTTCTGTATGTACATTAATTACTCTTATCATCATAGTCTTTATGCAAAATGTACATTGTGGACAGCAGAATGGTTCTGCAGTGAGCTTCCAATGCCAGATATCTAAACTTTGCCAACAGCAGTCTGTGAAAAGATTGTCATCTTGCCTCCAAGGATTATCACTCAACTTCATGAAGCATCTCCATGTGTTGATCGAACTTACCAGTAAAAAATCCAGCAGTGCACTTCTGAACTGCTTTGATGTCTTCCTTTAATCCAACCTGGTGGGGATCCTAAACACTCAAGCATTACTCAAGAAGGCATTTGCACTAGTGTTCTACACACTGTCTCCTTTACAGAGTCTTCCAATAAACTGAAATCAATCATTTACCTACCCTGCTACTTCTTTACATGCTTACTCCAATTCAAATTGCATTACACTGTTACACCTACATATTTAAATGATGTGGCTGCTCAAGCAGTGCACCACCAATGCTTTATTCCAATATTACAGAATTGTTTTTCTTACTCATCTACATTAACTTACGATTATCTGCATTTAGAGCTAGCTGCCATTCAACACACCAACTAAAAAT
Source organism: Schistocerca gregaria (assembly GCF_023897955.1). Classification (NCBI taxonomy): domain Eukaryota; kingdom Metazoa; phylum Arthropoda; class Insecta; order Orthoptera; family Acrididae; genus Schistocerca; species Schistocerca gregaria. Next base: position 686,109,579 of record NC_064931.1, read on the forward strand.
TTTGTCACATCATCTTGTATCCTTTTACAGTCTCTCAACAATAATACTTTCCAACATACACAGCATCATCCACAAAGAGCCATACATTGCTGCTCATCCTGTCTGTCAGATCATTTATATACTGGGAGAAAAAGAGCAGACCTATCACACTTCCCTTGGGCACTCCTGATGATACCCTCATCTGAAACACTTGCCATTGGTGTCTTCAAGCCACTCACATGCCTGGGAATGCATTCTGTAAGCGATGCCTTCATTAACAGTGTGTAGCACTGCACCATGTCAAATGCTTTCCAGAAATATAGAAATATATAATCTGTGCATTGCCCTTCATCTATAGTTTGCAGGATATCGCGTGAAAAGAAAGGCAAGCTGAATTTTCCACGAGCGATGGTTTCTGAATCCATGGTGATTTGTAGACAGAAGCTCTTCCATCTCAAGGAAATTTATATTTCTGAATTGAGAATACGTTTAAGAATTCTGCAGAAAACTATCATTAATGTTGTTGTTGTTGTTGTTGTTGTTGTCTTCAGTCCTGAGACTCGTTTGATGCAGCTCTCCATGCTACTCTATCCTGTGCAAGCTTTTTCATCTCTCAGTACTCACTGCAACCTACATCTTTCTGAATCTGCTTAGTGTATTCATCTCACGGTCTCCCTCTACAATTTTTACCCTCCGCGCTGCCCTCCAATGCCAAATTTGTGATCTCTTGATGCCTCAGAACATGTCCTTCCAACTGGTCCCTTCTTCTTGTCAAGTTGTGCCACAAACTCCTCTTCTCCCCAATTCTATTCAATACCTCCTCATTAGTTATGTGATCTACCCATCTAATCTTCAGCATTCTACTGTAGCATCACATTTTGAAAGCTTCTATTCTCTTCTTGTCCAAACTATTTATCGTCCATGTTTCACTTCCATGCATGGCTACACTCCATACAAATACTTTCAGAAACGACTTCCTGACACTTTAATCTATACTCGATGTTAACAAATTTCTCTTCTTTAGAAACGCTTTCCTTGCCATTGCCAGTCTACATTTTATATCCTCTCCACTTCGACCATCATCAGTTATTTTGCTCCCCAAATAGCAAAACTCCTTTACTACTTTAAGTGTCTCATTTCCTAATCTAATTCCCTCAGCATCACCTGACTTTATTCAAACTACATTCCATTATCCTCGTTTTGCTTTTGTTGATGTTCATCTTATATCCTCCTTTCAAGACAGTGTCCATTCCATTCAAATGCTCTTCCAAGTCCTTTGCTGTCTCTGACAGAATTAGAATGTCATCAGCGAAACTCAACGTTTTTATTTCTTCTCCACGGACTTTAATACCTACTCTGAATTTTTCTTTTGTTTCCTTTACTGCTTGCTCAATATACAGATTGAATAACATCAGAGACAGGCTACAACCCTGTCTCACTCCCTTCCCAACCACTGCTTCCCTATCATGCCCATCGACTCTTATAACTGCCATCTGGTTTCTGTACAAATTGTAAATAGCCTTTCGCTCCCTGTATTTTACCCTTGCTACCTTTAGAATTTGAAAGAGAGTATTCCAGTCAACATTGTAAAAAGCTTTCTCTAAGTCTACAAATGCTAGAAATTTAGGTTTACCTTTCCATAATCTATTTTCTAAGATAAGTCGTAGGTTCAGTATTGCCTCACATGTTCCAAAATTTCTGTGAAATCCAAACTGATCTTCTCGGAGGTGAGCTTCTACCAGTTTTTCCATTTGTCTGTAAAGAATTCGCTTTAGTATTTTGCAGCTGTGACTTATTAAACTGATAGTTCGGTAATTTTCACATCTGTCAACACCTGCTTTCTTTGGGATAGGAATTATTACATTCTTCTTGAAGTCTGAGGGTATTTCGCCTGTCTCATACATCTTGCTCACGAGATGGTAGAGTTTTGTCAGGGCTGGCTCTCCCAAGGCCGTCAGTAGTTCCAATGGAATGTTGTCTACTCCCAGGGCCTTGTTTCGACTCAGGTCTTTCAGTGCTCTGTCAAACTCTTCACGCAATATCGTATCTCCCATTTCGTCTTCATCTACATCCTCTTCCATTTCCACAATATTGTCCTCAAGTACATCACCCTTGTATAGACCCTCTACATACTCCTTTCACCTTTCTGCTTTCCCTTCTTTGCTTAGAACTGGGTTTCCATCTGAGCTCTTGATATTCATTCAAGTGGTTCTCTTATCTCCAAAGGTCTCTTTGATTTTCCTGTAGGCAGTATCTATCTTACCCCTAGTGAGATAAGCCTCTACATCCTTACATTTGTCCTCTAGGCACCACTGCTTAGCCATTTTGCACTTCCTGTCGATCTCATTTTTGAGACGTTTGTATTCCTTTTTGCCTGCTTCATTTACTGCATTGTTATACTTTCTCCTTTAATCAATTAAATTCAATATTTCTTCTGTTACCCAAGGATTTCTACTAGCCCTCGTCTTTTTACCTACTTGATCCTCTCCTGCCTTCACTACTTCATCCCTCAGAACTACCCAGTCTGCTTCTACTGTGTTTCTTTCCCCATTCCTGTCAATTGTTCCCTTATGCTCTCCCTGAAACTCTGTACAACCTCTGGTTTAGTCAGTTTATCCAGGTCCCGTCTCCTTAAATACCCACATTTTTGTATTTTCTTCAGTTTTAATTTACAGTTCATAACCAATAGATTGTGGTCAGAGTCCACATCTGCCACTGGAAATGTCTTACAATTTAAAACCTGGTTCCTAAATCTCTGTATTACCTTTATATAATCTATCTTCTAGTATCTCCAGGATTCTTGCGTGTATACAGTCTTCTTTTATGATTCTTGAATCAAGTGTTAGTTATGATTAAGTTATGCTCTGTTCAAAATTCTACCAGACAGCTTCCTCTTTCACTTCTCTCTCTCCTCCCCCCCCCCCCCCCCCCCCAATCCATATTCACCCACTATGTTTCCTTCTGTCCATTTTCCTACTCTCGAATTCCAGTCACCCCTGACTATTAAATTTTCGTCTCCCTTCACTACCTGAATAATTTCTTTTATCTCATCATACATTTCATCAGTTTCTTCATCATCTGCAGAGCTAGTTGGCATATAAACTTGTACTACTTTAGTAGGCATGGGCTTTGTGTCTATCTCGGCCACAATAATGTGTTCACTATGCTGTTGGTAGTAGGTTACTCGCACTCCTATTTTTTTTATTCATTATTAAACCTACTCCTGTATTACCCCTATTTGATTTTGTATTTATAACCCTGTATTCACCTGACCAAAAGTCTTGTTCCTCCCGCCACCGAACTTCACTAATTCCCACTATATCTAACTGTAACCTATCCATTTCCCTTTTTAAATGTTCTAACCTACCTGCCTGATTAAGGGATCTGACATTCCATGCTCCGACCCATAGAACGCCAGTTTTCTTTCTCCTGATAATGACGTCCTCTTGAGTAGTCTCCGCCCGGAGATCCAAATGGAGGACTATTTTACCTTTGGAATATTTTACCCAAGAGGATGCCATCATCATTTAACCATACAGTAAACCTGTATGCCCTCGGGAAAAATTACGGCTGTAGTTTCCCCTTGCTATCAGCCGTTCACCGTACCAGCACAGCAAGGCCATTTTGATTAGTGTTGCAAGGCCAGATCAGTCAATCATCCAGACTGTTGCCCCTGCAACTTCTGAAAAGGCTGCTGCCACTCTTCAGGAACCACACATTTGTATGGCCTCTCAACAGATACCCCTCCGTTGTGGTTGCACCTACGGTACGGCCATCTGTATCGCTGAGGCCTGCAAGCCTCCCCACCAATGGCAAGGTCCATGTTTCATGGGGGTAGGATCATTAATGATATTGGTCTATAATTTTGTGGGTCTTTCCTTTTACACTTATTATGTACAGAAGCAACATACACTTTTTTTCCAGTCACATGGTACTTTGTGCTGGGTGAGAGATTTGCGATAAATGCAAGCTAAGTAAGGGGCCAACACCATAGAGTGCTCTCTCTAAAATCAAATTGGGATTCCATCTTGACCTGGCAAATTATTCATTTTCAACTTTTTCAGCTGCTTTTCAGGTGGGACACTTGTTCTGAAATGTACATGTATTACAAAAATTAAATTTCTAGACAATGTATGGGAAATTGTTCATAATATTCACAGGGGAAAAAGTTGTACCTTGGGACACTTTCAGGCTTTTTCCTGTAGAAGTTTAATAAAAGATTTTCTTACTCCATTTTTAAATGATGACATTCACTTTTTATGTGCTGCAGTTATTTTCTAAATTTACAAAAATTATTCTAGAAAATTAAGGTTTTTCTAAATGCAAAAACATGCTCCAAAGCACAACGTGGTCATTTACCTAGGAACAAATATTCTATTGAAATCTAAAAGCATTGCAAGTGAGAAAATCTTGTCATCTATCTGTTAAATTATTACCCTTACTATTCACCAATAATCAGTAAGTGAAATCAAATTAAGCAGAAGTAATATCAGAAAATAGTTTAAAATTGAAGCTATTGTAAATTAACATTAGTTTCCATTTTTAAGACACAAAAATCTGTTAATAAATTAATGAAACTCAGTTAACTGGCAAATATCCTAAGCTCCATGGTAAAATACTCTCTGTTCCTAAGTATAAGATGACACATGACTGACGAATTATGGCTTTACTTTCCCCACATTATGCACTGAAGTGCCAAAGAAACTGGTACACCTGCCTAATATGATGTAGGACCCCCGCAAGCTAGCAGAAGTGTCACAACATGACTTGGCATGGACTTGACTAATGTATGAAGTAGTGTTGGATGGAATTGACACCATGAATCCTGCAGGGCTGTCCACAAATCCGTAAAAGTACGAGGGGGTGGAGCTCTCTTCCCAGAGATATTCAATAATGTTCATGTCAGGGGAGTTTGGTGGCCAGCAGAAGCGTTTAAACTCAGAAGAGTGTTCCTGGAGCTAGTCTGTAGCAGTTTGAGATATGAATAGTGTCACATTGTCCTGCTGGAATTTCCCAAGTCCATTGGAATGGACAATGGACATGAATGGATGCAGGTGACCAGACAGGTTGCTTACATACACTCCTGGAAATGGAAAAAAGAACACATTGACGCCGGTGTGTCAGACCCACCATACTTGGTCCGCACACTGCGAGAGGGCTGTACAAGCAATGATCACATGCACGGCACAGCGGACACACCAGGAACCGCGGCGTTGGCCGTCAAATGGCGCTAGCTGCGCAGCATTTGTGCACAGCCGCCGTCAGTGTCAGCCAGTTTACCGTGGCATACGGAGCTCCATCGCAGTCTTTAACACTGGTAGCATGCCGCGACAGCGTGGACGTGAACCGTATGTGCAGTTGACGGACTTTGAGCGAGGGCGTATAGTGGGCATGCGGGAGGCCGGGTGGACGTACCGCCGAATTGCAAAACACGTGGGGCGTGAGGTCTCCACAGTACATCGATGTTGTCGCCAGTGGTCGGCGGATGGTACACGTGCCCGTCGACCTGGGACCGGACTGCAGCGACGCACGGATGCAAGCCAAGACCGTAGGATCCTACGCACTGCCATAGGGGACCGCACCGCCACTTCCCAGCAAATTAGGGACACTGTTGCTCCTGGGGTATCGGCGACGACCATTCGCAACTGTCTCCATGAAGCTGGGCTACAGTCCCGCACACCGTTAGGCCGTCTTCCGCTCACGCCCCAACATCGTGCAGCCCGCCTCCAGTGATTTTGCGACAGGCGTGAATGGAGGGACGAATGGAGATGTGTCGTCTTCAGCGATGAGAGTCGCTTCCGCCTTGGTGCCAATGATGGTCGTATGCATGTTTGGCGCCGTGCAGGTGAGCGCCACAATCAGGACTGCATACGACCGAGGCACACAGGGCCAACACCCGGTATCATGGTGTGGGGAGCGATCTCCTACACTGGCCGTACACCTCTGGTGATCGTCGAGGGGACACTGAATAGTGCACGGTACATCCAAACCGTCATCGAACCCATCGTTCTACCATTCCTAGACCGGCAAGGAAACTTGCTGTTCCAACAGGACAATGCACGTCCGCATGTATCCCGTGCCACCCAACGTGCTCTAGAAGGTGTAAGTCAACTACCCTGGCCAGCAAGACCTCCGGATCTGTCCCCCATTGAGCACGTTTGGGACTGGATGAAGCATCGTCTCACGTGGTCTGCACGTCCAGCACGAACGCTGGTCCAACTGAGGCGCCAGGTGGAAATGGCATGGCAAGCCGTTCCACAGGACTACATCCAGCATCCCTACGATCGTCTCCATGGGAGAATAGCAGCCTGCATTGCTGCGAAAGGTGGATATACACTGTACTAGTGCCGACATTGTGCATGCTCTGTTGCCTGTGTCTATGTGCCTGTGGTTCTGTCACTGTGATCATGTGATGTATCTGACTCCAGGAATGTATCAATAAAGTTTCCCCTTCCTGGGACAATGAATTCACGGTGTTCTTATTTCAATTTCCAGGAGTGTATGTGTCACTTGTCAGAGTCATATCTAGAAGTCTCAAGGGTCCCATACCACTCCAAATGAACACCTCCATACCATTACAGAGCCCCAACTAGCCTGAACAGTACCCTGCTGACATGCAGCGTCCATCGATTCATGAGGCTGTCTCCAAACTTGTACACATCCCTCCACTCACTGCAATTAGAAATGAGCCTTGTTTGACCATGTAATATATTTCCAGTCATCAACAGTCCAATGCCGGTGTTGAGGGGCCAGGTGAGGCATAAAGCTTTGTGTCGTGCAGTCATCAAGGCTACACAAGGGGGCCTTTGACTCTGAAAGCCTATATCAACTATGTCTCATTGAATGGTCTACACACTGACACTTGTTGATGGCCCAGCACTGAACTCTGCAGCAATATGCGGAAGGGTTGCACTTCTGTCATGTTGAATGATTCTGTTCACTTGCCATTGGGTTGCACTTCTGTCATGTTGAATGATTCTTTTCACTCGCCAATGGTCCCGTTCTTGCAGGATCTGTTTCCAGCCACAGCTAGGTCGCAGATTTGATGTTTTACAGGATTCCTGACATTCACAGTACATTCATGAAATGGTCACATGGGAAAATCCCCACTTCATCTCTATCTCAGATATGCTGTGTCCCATCACTTGTTCGCTGACTATAACACCACATTCAGACTCACTTATATCTTGATAAGCTGGAGCAGTAACAAATGTGCCAGACACTTGTCTTTATAGGCATTGCTGTTTGTGGCACTATATTCTGCCTGTTTACGTGTCTCTGTATGTGGATATGCATACCTATACCAGTTTATGTGGTGCTTCAGTGTATAACTAGTTTTAAAACATATCAAACAATAGGAAGCCCAGGACAGAATAATGACAATATCATGAAAAGGCTAGATTGCTACTACAGATTACATGCTGATCTGAAGATAGGTACAATGAAAAAGACTGCTTCACATTTAAGCTTTTGGCCAAAAGCCCTACTGCTGAATTAGGTAAACACACACACACACTCACACACACACACACACACACACACACACACACACACACACACACACACACACACACACACATTAATGCAAGCACAGCTTACACACACACATGACCAGTTTCTCTGGCTGCTTCGGGCAGAATGCAACTGTGTCACATCAAATGGAAGCAGGATCTGTTTTGAGGTTGTATACGGGTGACCTTTCTTCTTTCCAATCACACGATCAGTAGACGAAAATTCGACCACTGTCATAATCAACAGCAATGACCACCTGGTGGAAGGTCTCTATAAATTTTCTGAATCCTCTGCCAGTGTGATCTCACCTAGCCTTTTCATAACATTTTTGATACTAAAATTAGTCACTAGACTAAAATACTGACCAAAAAACGTCATGTGTTCCTAGGCACACCATCCTTGAGGTACAACACTCTCCCCTATAAATTTTACTGTTTACCATAGTTAAAATAATGCATATTGTATTCTAATAATGAGTGGTGAATAGTTTTTGTAGATTTGTGACTATAAATGTTACTTAAGTTTGGTAAAGATCAGTAAAATGAAGTGGATGTGCCAGTCTTACATAAAAACATAATTTAAATTCCATGCACGAGAAACAGCATTATTTGGTAAATTACACTAGCTGAACTGCTGAAATATTTATTGACATTGTAATATTTCAACATTATGTTATTAAATACTCACAGGATTTCCTTTGGGTCCCTGAGGTCCTCTTGGTCCCTTGTCTCCTTTTTCACCTTTTTCGCCCTGTGAACCTTTGTGTCCAACCAAACCAATATCACCTCGATGTCCTTTTGGTCCACGTCGACCTCTCTCACCCTTAGGTCCTCTGGCACCTGGTTCACCAACCTTTCCTGGCTGCCCGTCTGCACCAGATTTCCCAGGTGGACCTACATCACCCTGTAATTGGAAATAAAGCTGGTTACAGGCATAAAAACTTTCATTTAACTCTCCTGTCTGAAACATGCATAAGACCATCCATATTCTCTGGAACTTTTATCTCTTGAGACAGACAGATCAAACAAGCATGGCAGGAGTGTCAAGGTTCATGTACAAACTGATATATCGAGAGTCTTAAGCACATCAAACCCTACTGAAGAACGACAGGTTGAATTCATGTTCCTTGAAATAAGTGTGTAGACAGAAGCACTTAACTGATGTTGCCTACAAGGCACCAGAAACGAGCTCAATGACCTCCTTTCGATCAGGATTTCATTCACTACAGTGTTAAGACAAATGTGTTGTTGTAATTGGAGACTTGAACATAGACTTGTTGAGAGATACACCCTCCACAATAAATCTAAGAAGATGGTTTAACTGCAACAACATGAACATTCTTCAGTTAGAACCCACAAACCATATAGTGCACAGTGACATTCTTATAGATGTGACTGCAACAAAAAAGGTCAACAATGTAACAGATATAGGTCAAACTTTGGCTCCAGGACTATCAGCACACAATTTAATATTCATGGCCTAATCTGTGCAGCCCCCAATTAATACCATACCAGAAAGTAGTGAAGAACTTATATGTAATTCTGGATGAGCATTTAAACTGGGCAGAGATTACTGTTGCCATATGCTGGAAGACTGCTATTTGCCTCTATGCCCTCAAAAAGTTTCAGAACATATTTCCACAGGATGTGAAATGCAGACTCATGCAATCACTCATTCTACTGAACCTGCACTATTGCGATGAATTGAACATGGTACCAAATTGTGAAAACACAATATATTTAGAACTAGCCATCAATGCTCATGTGTATTATATCTGCAACATTTATCAATATGATCACATCATCAGTACTTCATACCCCCAGTTAAGATGGCTGCAGCCAGACACGTTACAGGACCACCACACACTATGTCCTGTCATACTCATAGTACTTCCCCAAAATTAATGTATGTGGCCAAATCCCCAACGTCAGACAGAAAAGCCAATGTTCCTATCGTCTCCCAGTTATGCTCCATCTTCTTTTTCTTCCCTTCCCTTATATTCTTTAACTGTGTGTTACCACATTTACCTTTTACTCCTTTCTCCTCTTCATTAAAACACTAAGCAAAGTCTGCACACAGTGCTGATGTAAAGAAAAGGCATCAGTATTTAAATTGTAATTACTCTAATATATTTCTAACTATAATGACTGTACACAAAGAAATTTTGAGGAAATCAGCACAAAATTTAGGTCTCTGCTCATAATTTGTAACTGCATTAGTCTGTAACATCTTTTCACTTACAAATGTTTACTTACAGCAGGTCCTGGTGAACCTCTGACTCCCTGGGGTCCTGGAGGTCCTGGGTTTCCTTGAGGTCCCACAGGTCCTTGTAGTCCAGGAGGGCCAGGAATTCCTCTGTCACCTTTCTCCCCTGGGCTTCCTGTACTCCCCTGTTGACCTGCAGGACCTTCAGGGCCCTGTAACAAAGACAATACAGATGGAATTCAATGTGTCTTCACAGTACTTTTGTCTTTGTAGTTCATTACAGTATTTTAAGAGGCAAATCTCCCAAAAAATTCTCTCTCTCCCTCTCCCTCCCTCTCTCTCTCTCTCTCTCTCTCTCTCTCTCTCTCTCTCTCTCTCTCTCTCTCTCTCTCTCTCTCTCTCTCTCTCTCTCTGTGTGTGTGTGTGTGTGTTTTAGTGAGATTATAAAATATCTGCTTTAATATAAACAAACATACAAAGAATACTTTTTATGATTTTCAGTACTATTTTCCAATTTTTACTGAGATTACTAAGCCCACTCTCTTCCTCTTGGTACTAACTTTTCATATAACGAACATTCTTCCCACCACATATGAAAAATTGTTTATATTTCTTTCCGTTGATGAAACTGGTCTTCTCACAGTCACTGTTTCTTGTTACATCTTTGACTAACAATATGCCATAATTCTTGCTTGGTATTTGATACATCATGCATTAGCTATGGTTCTTATAATTAGATTTTATGTATTGCTGTCTCAGTCACAGTTATATTGTTTCTTCTTTGAGAAGCTTGTTTTGGGAAACATGTTTCTTGTGGAAGTTAACTAAAGTATCTACATTAACATTTGTTATATGATGTTCAATAAGAAAATTTGTGACTTCTACACAGTTTCTTGTTATGTGCATTATCTATTACAATTAGCTATCATTCTGCTGTTCCATAATACTGTCAACAAATATAGATTAAAGATAAACTATTTTCAAGTGGTTGAAAATTTGTTGTGAGGAAATCATTGGAGAAATATGCCTCCACATCAGCAGAGGTTGGACAAAATTATATGAACACACACCATCAATGGGTTAAAACAATTTTTTCAGTCCAAACAGCCTGAATAGTGCCTACTCCATGACATTTGAATATGATGGAAGATGATAACTAATTCTTAATTAGATTTACAATGTTGTTGTGGTCTTTAGCAGAAAGACTGGTTTGATGGAGATTTCCTTGCTAGGCTATCTTCTGCAACCTATTTCCACTTCACAGCAAATATTCTGTCATTAAACCTCTCAAAAAACAAATTTAATGCAGTTTGAGACAGCAAACAACAAGCTACAATCTCTTGAAATAGATATCAATGGTCAGTTGATACATGAAACTTCACATATGAGATTCATAGTAATACAAATGGATAATAATTTAAGAGGGAATGAACATATTGATTACCTGCTAAAGAAACTTAGATTAACATGCTTTGCACTGAGAGCTATTTCACCCTGTGTTGACAGGTATGTAATTATGTTGTCATATTTAGCATATTTCCACTCTCTGATCTTGTATAGTATAATATTCTGGGTAAATGCTGCAAAACTAGAAGAAAATTTAAAATACAGAAAAGAACTGTGAGGCTGAACTGTGGTGTTTCGAATTCAACATCCTGTAGATGCCTATTCAAGACACTTGTGATACTACCACTCACAAGTCAATACATATACTTATTAATGATATTTGTATTCAACAATAAAAACTTTTGCAAACTAACTGTGATATTCACAATCATGATACAAGACAGAAGCCAAGCCTTCACAAAGACCTAGTAACTCTCAGTATAGTACAAAGAGGAGTTATGCAGAATGGAATAAGAAATTACAATAACCTTCCAATTAACATAAAAAAGGACACTGACAAGCTTCATGTATTCGAGAGGAAACTGAAAAAAAATCCTCATAAACCATACTGTATATATTTTAAATGAATTTTTAGTGCTATAAAATTTGTAAAAGGTGTATTATATTATAAATTATGTAATTTGTATTCCAATGTATGTAATAATGTATATGTTGTTTGTATATTGTTTGCAGTATTGTTAATTTTCTTGAAACCTTGAATGAGACATTGTATATATTTTATTTATGTTAAACACAATATTGTTTGCTTTTCTTCTCTTTTTGGCAGTTTAACACTGTATTCATTGACTTGTTCTACATTACAGTACAATCGTTGTACAAAATGTAATTTAAAAACATCCAATCTACTTACTCTGGTCAAGTCTTGATTTCTCTCTAAATATTTATATCTCCTGGCTTCATCCACACTAACAAATTAACTATTCATTGGTGGTTGAGGATGTGTCCCATCAACTTGTCTCTTATTTTAGTCAAGTTGTCCAACTAAACTCTTTTCTCCCAAATTTCATTCTGTACTACCTTTTTAGTTACTCTACATACTCAGTTCTTCAGCATCTTTCTGAATTAACATATTTCAAAAGCTTCTATTCACTTACTTTTAGTACTGCAAAGGCCTTGGTGGAATATAAATAATGGAAAGAGTAAAGACAGCAGATAATGTCCTCCTCCAGTGCTCACAAACACAGAAAATTCACTTTTCTCTCTCTCTACACCTACATCTACATCTACATCCATACTCTGCAAGCCACCTGACGTTGTGTGGCGGAGGGTACCTTGAGTACCCCTATCAGTTCTCCATTCTATTCTAGTCTCGTATTGTTCATGAAAAGAAAGATTGTCAGTATGCCTCTGTGTGGGCTCTAATCTCTCTGATGTTATCCTCATGGTCTCTTTGCGACATATAAGTAGGAGGGAGCAATATATTGCTTGACTCCTCACCGAAGGTACGTTCTCAAAACTTCAAGAAAAGCCTGTACCAAGCTACTGAGCATCTCTCTTGCAGAGTCTTCCACTGGAGTTTATATATCATCTCTGTAATGCTTTCGCGATTACTAAATGATTCTGTAATGAAGCGCACTGCTCTCCGTTGGATCTTCTCTATCTCTTCTACCAACCCTATCTAGTATGGATCCCACACCAGTGAGCAGTATTCAAGAAATGGGCGAACTAGTTTACTGTAAACTACTTCCTTTGTTTTCAGATTGCATTTCCTTAGGATTCTTCCAATGAATCTGGCTTCTGCTTTACCGATTATTAATTTTATATGGTCATTCCATTTTAAATCACTCCTAATGCCTACTCCCTAATAATTTATAGAATTAACTGCTTCCAGTTGCTGACCTGCTATAATGTACCTAAATGATAAAGGATCTTTCTTTCTATGTATTTGCAGCACATTAAACTTGTCTGCATTGAGATTCAATTGCCATTCCCTGCACCATGTGTCAATTCATTGCAGATCCTCCTGCATTTCAGTACAATTTTCCATTGTTACAACCTCTTGATATACTACAGCATCATCCTCAAAAAGCCTCAGTGAACTTTCAATGTTATCCATGAGATCATTTATATATATATATTGTGAATAGCAATGCTCCTACGACACTCCCCTGTGGCACACCTGAAATCACTCTTACTTCAGAAGACTTCTCTCCATTGAGAATGACATACTGCATTCTGTTATCTAACAACTCTTCAATCCAATCCCACAATTGGTCTGATAGTCCATATGCTCTTACTTTGTTCATTAAAGGACTGTGGGGAACTGTATCAAAATGCCTTGTGGAAGTCAAGAAGCATGGCATCTACCTGGGAACCCTTGTATATGGCTCTCTTAGTCTCATGGACAAATAGCGTGAGCTGGGTTTCACACAATCGCCTTTCTCAAAACCCATGCTGATTCCTACAGAGTAGATTTATAGTCTCCAGAAAAGTCATTATACTCAAACATAATATATGTTCCAAAATTCTACAACTGATCGACATTAGAGGTATAGGTCTATAGTTCTGCACTTCTGTTTGACGTTCCTTCTTGAAAACAGGGATGATCTGTGCCCTTTTATAATCTTTTGGAATGCTACGCTCTTCTAGAGACCTATGGTACACCACTGCAAGAAGGGGGGCAAGTTCCTTCATGTACTCTGTGTAAAATCAAACTGGTATCCCATCAGGTTCAACGGCCTTTTCTCTTTCGAGCAATTTTAATTGTTTTCTATTCCTCTCATCTATTTTGATATCAACCATTTTGTCATCTGTGCGACAATCTAGAGAAGGAACTACAGTGCAGTCTTCCACTGTGAAACAGCTTTGGAAAAATACATTTAGTATTTCAGCCTTTAGACTGTCATCCTCTATTTCAGTACCATTTTGGTCACGGAGTGCCTGGAAATTTTGTTTTGATCCACCTACTGCTTTGAAATAAGACCAAAATTTCTTAGGATTTTCTGCCAAGTCAGTACATAGAACTTTATTTTCAAATTCATTGAATGCCTCTCGCATAGCCCTCCTCACACTACATTTCACTTTGTGTAATTTTTGTTTGTCTGTAAGGCTTTGGATATGTTTATGTTTGCTGTGAAGTTCCCTTTGCTTCCATAGCGGTTTTCTAACTCGGTTAAAGTACTACGGTGGCTCTTTTCCATCTCTTACAAGCTTGCTTGGCACATACCCATCTAATGCATATTGTACAATGATTTTGAAGTTTTTCCACTGATCCTCAACACTATCTGTACTTGAGAAAAAACTTTTGTGTTGAGCTGTCAAGTACTTTGAAATCTGCTTTTTGTCACCTCTCTCTCTCTCTCTCTCTCTCTCTCTCTCTCTCTCTCTCTCTCTCTCTCTCTCTCACACACACACACACACACACACACACACACACACACACACACATACACACACCTTTCAGGATAGCTACATTGTCTTTACTAACTATGAGGTGCAGTCAGATGAAAAGTGAACACCAGTCACAACAGAGCCATGGAAGGGTTCCATTCAAAAGTAATCACCACATGTGTTAAGACATTCATCCCACTGGGAGACGAGATGATCAGCACCTGTTTTGTAGAACATGGTTGGTTACTGACAGATCGAAACTGTACCAACTCTTGCATCTCCTCAGTGATGTCCACACACATCTTTCTTCAGATTACCAAAGTTATGAAAATCACACAGTAAAAGATCTGAGCTGCATGTAGGATGTTGCAGTGTTTCCCATCTAAATTGCTGAAGCATAGTGCTGTATCCTACTACTAGTGGGTGTGAGTGCGAGTATGCAGAGAGTAGTGTTGCCACACTTGTTTACTTAAATCAACTGCCACCTGTATGAGCATGTGCTGCCCTACTAGAGGCCACATGTAGGAATTGTGCACATGGCACGGTCTCTATCATGCCATCTACTGGTGGCTCATGACTATATACATCTGGAGCAGCACTGACTTGCTCTCACTATGTTATTTTAGTTTGTACCACTCACCACTAACTGCTAAAAAACTGTGTTCAATGTACATCACACTAAATTTTCAAAGAACCTCAAAGACTATCTCATGGTAAAGGAATTGTACATTGTTAAAAAGTACTTACCACATTAAATTTGTATGTATTTTACTTACAATCACTGAGGTTAGAATATAAGAAAAATGATTGGGAAGTATGTGATCCTGAATGTTTTCTACTTTTGATGTGTACTGTACATTCACTGTACACCATGTAATCCTACAGGATCAAATAAAATCCAATTAAATTAAATTCAGTTCAATCAGTTGTTCTGTGTATCTCTTATGTTGCACCTTCTGTCTTGTTACATGTGTAGTCATGAGAGGCTTATTTCCATTATTGTTCACAGGTTTATTAATAAAGCAATATTTGTGTTACCTGGATCAGTTTCATTTATTACTTGGTTACTACATGACTGGTGACGAGCTTTGAAGGTTTTCCACATGTGCAGTCTTTAATTGTGGTTTCATCAGGTTTAGTCATAATTGACACCGTGCTACTGGCCCTGATTAAACAGCTTACTTTGGCAGTGACCACTTTGTCAGCTTCCATTAACAGACAGGTATCACTACATCAGTCTGTCCACACAGTTTTTTCCCAAACGATGATTCATCTGAGGATTGGGAATCTTATGAAAAATGACTCATATAGAATATTTTGGCATTGGTGTGACAGACTGGAATTTGTGCAAAGCCTTATTCCTCTCATGGGCAAAGGCCTTGCCACAGTGGTAACACCGGTTCCCGTGAGATCACCGAAGTTAAGCACTGTTGGGCGTGGCCAGCACTTGGTTGGGTGACCATCCAGCCGCCATGCATTGTTGCCCTTTTTTGGGGTGGACTCAGCCTTGTGATGCCAATTGAGGAGCTACTTGACTGACTAGTAGCGGCTTTGGTCAAGAATACCATCATAATGACTGGGAGAGTGGTGTGCTGACCCCACGCCCCTCCTATCCGCATCCTCCTCTGAGGATGACACGGTGGTCGGATGTCCCGGTAGGCCACTCGTGGCCTGAAGACAGAGTGCTTGTGCTTAATCCTCTCATGGATTTCACCTAAGGTGTATCAATTATTGGGTCAGCTTGCACCTTTACAGGAACCAGTAGGTATTACTTTTGACCATATGTGCAGCTAACTGTCCAACTACCATCACAAATTAATGCATGTCATAGTGGTACAAGTTGAATTCTGCTGATGCCGTAGGAAACCAAACCAGTCACACATGGCCTGGGCATCCAAACTTCATGGCCTTAGCCGTAAGTGTCAGTTTGTTACTGATCGCCATAATAACTCTTATGCAGACTCTATGGTGCACAACACAATTATCTCTTTAGCTCCAGATAAGGAGGTATGCCAGAAGGCTTTACTCTGTGAAAAGCTACTGTTGGTAGAAGTTTTGCAAATAACACAATATTTTGAAGTTTCTGGGCCTTTTAGCAATTTTAAGTGTGGGGCAATGTGGCTGTAGTGTCACAAGATGTGCTCACTAGAATGAACAAGGAAGTGGCAAAGGTGGTGGTAAACATGCAGGCCCAGCTCCAACCACCATCTAACAACATTCCTGGGCATTTTGACTTTATAGAGCACTGAGATATCTGTAAAGTACCTGCATAGCACTTCACTCTGATTGTGGTTCCATATTTGAGGAAAAAATTGATCATGGGGACCCCACAGTCATCACTGGAGGTCATCATGACCTTACTGGACATTGTGTGAATTGCTTTGGAGTTTTTTGGTACGGGAGACCTGGGACGTCTCCACTGTTGGCTTTGGCATTTGCACTTGGTCTGTTGGAATGTTGTCAGATGGGATAATTGTGATGCATGATAATGCCTTCCACTTCACTGCCTATTGGACAAAGGCTATGCTTCAGCAGTTTCATTGGAATACGCTGCAACACCCTCCATACAGCTCAGATCTTTCACTGTGTGATTTTCACATGTTTGGTGACCCGAAGAAAGACTTGTGTGGACATTAATTTCAGTCAAATGAGGATGTGCAAGAGTGGGTACAGTTGTGGATCGGTCAGTGGTTGACCACATTCTATGAAACAAGAATAGATCATCAAAGTTTTCAGTGGGATAAATGTCTTAATGCATGAGATGATTATTTTGAATGGTACCATTCTGTTGTCCCATTGTGGCAGGTGCTTGGTTTTCATTCAAATGTCCCTTAGATATTGTACTGGTACTGCAGCTTAGTTTGGAAAGGATTTGTATGAGGGAGGTTGGTTGACAGCTGGGAGGGGAAAGACAGCAAACCACAGGATAAAAATGTAGCACTGGAGAGCTTCCTCTGATGTTGCCAGGGGTAGTTGTGTGTGACACACAGTGACATGGAGCAGTAGACTGGAAGTCAGATAGAGAACAGAGGAAGTGGCAGACTACAGACAGGAGGGTGTGAGTGTAGCATGAATGATGTGGAAGACCTGAGGACAAGTGTGGATGTTGTTTCTTCACAGAGGTTACTGGAAACCATGGCTATGAGGATTGCGAGGTTCAAGGATATGTTGTAAGTGTATTTCACCACTGAGTGATCAAATCTACTCATAGCCTAGTTTGGTGGAATTCACTTATTTTTGCTGACAGCTGGAAGGTGGTCATACCCCTGTAAAATGCTGTGCACAAGTCATAGCAGAACTGGTATGTGATGTGACTGCTTTCATAGGAAACCCTGCCTCAAACAGGATAGGATATACCTGTGACATGACTGGAATGGTACATGCTGGTTGGGTGCATGGGTCAGTTCTTCAATAGGGGTATGACCCATGTGCTATGTGGAGTAGGTAGACCAAGATATTTTTCAGATGAGTTGATAGCAGAATACCACTTGGGAGGAGTGGTAATGATTGTAAGTATGATGTTTTACATTCACAGACACAAATATATGTAGTCAAAGTCCTGGCAAAGCACATGGTTATGTTCTTACAGTCTGGAAAGATATTGGGTAATGAGGGCATTGCTGCTATGAGCTGCTTGGCAGTGGTGGTTGGAGGACTAGGGACATGTATGGGGATGGCATTACAGATACGGTTGTTGGCTAAGTTCAGAGATAATTTATACTGTCAAGACCTTAGAAAGATCTTTGACATACTGGGAAAGGGACTGCCTATAAATGCAAATGTGCTGTCTGTGGGTGGTTAGATGGTATAGGAGAGAACTTTAGTGTGGATGGGATGAGAACTATCAAAATGGAGATATTGTTGATGGGTGGTGGAGTTGATATGGGTAGAGGTTTTTATGAATCCATTGTAAACGTGGAGGTGAAGGAAGTTGGCATGCTGCTCTCAGTAAGACAAGGTGAAGGAAATGAGAGAGAATGTGTTGAGGCTGTGGAGGACTGAGCATAGACTATCATGCTACTTGGTACAGATCATGAAGAAATTATCATTAAACTTGAACCGGACAAGGGGTGTGTGATGATGGGTGAAAGGAAGGTTTTCTCTTAATGGACCACAAACAGAATGGTATAAGAATTTGCCATGTGGGTGCCCATGGGCATGTCATAGATTTGTTTGTATAGCTGCCCCTCAAAGATAAAACAATAATGGGTAAGGATGTAATCTGTTAGCTGTATAAGGATTGATGTGGTTTATTTGGAATCAACCAGGTGTTGGAAGAGAGTGGCAAAGCCATGGGGAATGCTGATGTATATGTAGGTGGAACCAACAGTGATGTGCAGATATCCAGATGGTAATGGGATGTTGGTGATTGTGAGATGATGCAGCAAGTGATTTGTGACTTTAATTTGGATAGGTAGGCTAAGGGCAATAATTTGGAAATGTTGGTAAACAAGAGCAAAGATTCTTTCCATGTTGTTGTTGTGGTCTTCAGTCCAAAGACTCGTTTGATGCAGCTCTCCATGCTACTTTATCCTGTGCAAACCTCTTCATCTCTGAATAACTACTGCAACACACATCGTTCTGAATCTGATAAATGTACTCATCTCTCTTGGTCTCCCTCTACAATATTTACCCCTCACACTTACCTCCAGTACTAAATTGGTGATCTTGATGTCTCAGAATGTGTCCTATGAGCCAGTCCCTCCTTTTAGTCAAGTTGTGTCACATATTTCTTGTCTCCCCAATTTTATTCAGTACATTCTCATTAGTTATATGATCTGCATATCTAACTTAAGTATTCTTCTGTAGCACCACATTTCAAAACCTTCTATTGTCTTCTTGTCTAGACTGTTTATCATCCATGTTTCATTTCCATACATTGTTACAGTACAGACAAATACCTTCAGAAAAGGCTTTCTAACACATATGTTTATATTCAACCTTATCAAAATGTCTCTTCTTCATACCTGATTTTTTTGGAATTGCCAGTCTACATTTCATATTCTCACTACTTCAGCCATCATCAGTTATTTTGCTCCACAAATAACAAAACCTATATATTACTTTAAGCATCTTGTTTCCTAATCTAATTCCCTTGCCATCACCTGGTTTAATTCAACTACATTCCGTTATACTTGTATTGCCTTTGTTGATGTTCACCTTATATCAGTCTTTCAAGACACTGACCATTCCATTCAACTGCTCTTCCAAATCTTTTGCTGTCTCTGACAGAATTACAATGTCATTGTTTAACGTCAAGGTTTTTATTTCTGATTCCTGAACTTTAATCCCTACTCCAAATTTTTCTTTGATTTCCTTTACTGCTTGCTCAGTGCACAGAGTGAATAACAAACACCAGGCATAGGCTACAGCCCTGTCTCATGCACTTCTGAACCACTGCTTCCCTTTCATGCCCCTTCACTCTTATAACTGCTGTCTGGTTTCCACAAAAGCTGTAAATTGCCTTTTACTCCCTATATGTTATCCCGGCTACCATCAGAATTTCAAACAGATTATTCCGGTCAACATTGTCAAAAGCTTTCTCTAAGTCTACAAATTGAATAAACATATGTTTTCCTTTCCTTAACCTATCTTTTAAGATAAGTCCTAGGGTCAGTAGTGCCTTGTATGTTCCTACATTTCTCTGTAATCCAAACTGACCTTCCATGAAGTTGGCTTCTGCCACTTTTTCCATTCTTCTGTAAACAATTTTTGTTAGTATTTTGCAACCATGATTTATTAAACTGATAATTTGGTCATTTTCACATATGTCAGCAACTGCTTTCTTAAAAATTGAAATTATTGCATTCTTCTTGAAGTCTAATGGTATTTCGCTTGTCTAGTACATCTTGCACACTACATGGAAGACTTTTGTCATGGATGGCACTCCTACAGTAATCAGTAGTTATGGTGGAATGTCATGGAGAGATATTTGATATGAAGATGCAGATGGATTTGAAGCAGAGGTTATGGGATGGGTCTACAGGTTAGAGTATGGTTTAGAGGTTACACGATATTTCTCACATGGGATCATTGTGGAAGGGATTGTAGGTGGAAAAGTTTACAGTTGGCAGATAAATTCTGTGAACTAATCACTTTCATTCATCACATAGGAAGTGAGTCATTGTATGTCAGGAGGATGTTCAAATTATGCTCTTTTTCAAGCTTGTGGATAACTGTCATTCCTTTGATTGAGATGCTTGTGTTATTGGAATTTGGTAGACCTATCATGGATATATCAGCAAACATTGGCAGAAACAAACTGCCCTCATTGGAAGTATGTACATGGTGTTGTGTAATGAGATATTAAAATAACATTACAACATTTTTAGAAGTTCTGGAATCTCAGAAAACTATCAGAAATGTTATATTACAATGCAAGAAGAAGACGGAAAATCAGTTTATTACAGATAAAATAGAAAACATGTTCTGGTGCTGAAGTTTTACCAGGCGATTGTTACTATGTCTGACAACTGGGTTCTCTTCACATAATTAAAGTACATGATGAAGGATAATTTTCTTTATACACCATACTGATTGTTCCTCCAGTGCCCTATATATATGGGCAATGACAAAAAAGAATGATGATATATCTTTGTACTTGGTATCAAAAAGTCAGAGTTCCTATGCCATATCCTCACATATCCCCTAATCCTCCTACCATCCCCAAGTAACAGCCATAAAGGAGGCCCCTCTCATCCAATATCACCCTGGACTGGAACAATTAAACAATGTTTTCATCAGGGCTTCGACTATCTATCATCACCCCCAGAAATGAGGGACATCTGACTCATGATTCTTCCCACCCCTCATAAAGTGGTATTTAACAGTCCACCCAACCTACACAACACCCTGATCCATCCATGAGCCACCTGAAGTCTTTGCTACAAGGATTATATACCTGTGGAACACCCAGGTGCAAGATCTGCTCAATTCGCCAACCCAGTACATCCTACTTAGTTCTCTCACTGGCTTACCCTATCCCACCAATGAAAGCCACCATGTCATGTGCCAACTCTGTTGCAATTTCTTCACAGTACATTATGGGGGCATGACCACCGACCAGCTGTCTACCAGAACGAATGCCCACTGCCAAACTCTGGCCAATGGTTGATCACCCAGTGGCAGAATATGCAGCTGAGCACAACATGCTCAACTTAAATGGCTGCTTCACAACCCATTCCAAGTGGATTCTTTCCCAGAGAACCAGCTTTTTTGAACTATGTAGATAGGAATTATCCTTGCAAAACATACTTTGCTCCCATAATCTTCCTGGCCCCAATCTCCACTAACCCACTGCAGTCACACCCTCTACCCAACATTCTCCTCTTTGACCTGTCACACCCTACCAATCCATGCCTCTATGTCACTATCATTGTGCACTGCATGAACTCACCACCTCTGGTGCCCATATGTTATACTCATATTCCACTCACCTGCAACATCTCCCTCCTCCAATCCTGTCTCATACATGTGCTGTGTCCCTCTGAGCTGTCAGCAACCCCTACCCAAATCTTTTTCCTACTTCCATCTTCTCAGCCATCCTGACACAACACCTCACCCCAGTCTACCTGCTGATCAGCAGTTCCTTTCTTTTTGTGTGTGTTCATCAATGACTCAGTGCTTCTAATATTTTGTGAGAGGTCTCCTGTATTATATTTATATCACCTACTGGTTCCTTAATGTCCTAAGCCTCATATTGTCCATCCTTTGTTACTGTCTCATAATTTACATATACTTTGTCTCTCCCATACTGTCTATCCAAATCTTTTTCTATAATTCTCTTCTTGAATTTCTTATGCAGATGCATCACAGGTCTTTAACAACTATGTTCATGCCTAACTTTTGCGACAACCGGTGGTATGGGCATTTTGATCATAGCCCAAGCTATCCTCTGAACCTGTGTCACCCAGATTATGGTAAAACATTATCCAAGCAACAAATTACTACATTTCATCTGCAAGTCAACTCACCTCTCCTCACATATTGCTCCCATCATAATTTCATGTCCGTTTTCATCCCTAGCTAAAACCCAGTCCCACATCCTCTTTCTTAAATATTGTCTAAGCCATGGGATTCCTTCACTCCCCTTCAATAACCTAATGATAAAAATTTTCCTTCTCCAGATGCCCCCCCCCCCCCTCCCTGCTTTACAGTGACCTTCAGATCTTCAGATTCTGCCAGTTCCTATATCTCACAAAGCTGGTACTACAGAAACAAATCTCCATAGTCCAAGAATACCAGAACTGTCTCTCCTTCTTCCTCAGGATAGTTTTGCTGTGCAGTCCCAACTACCTACACTACACCTCCCAAATGGAAATGCTGGCTGGTCCTCCAACACCATGGAAGAGTATTCCAGACACCAACTCCAAAAATTATTAAATTTAAAGACATGCTACTCCCACCTCAAAATACCACTGTCCATCATAACCTAACCTACTCCCAGTCAACACTCTCATCAACCACTCATAGAATCTCTGCTCTTGTTGAGCAACATATCCAATCAATTTCTCATAGCATAGCCTTGCATATCAGAGATACAAACCACTTCATTCAAGTCTTGGCCATCCCCACCTCAATATCACCTGGTTACTTACTAATTACAGTTGATGCCACCTCCCTATACACCAACAGCCCTTATGCTCATGACACTGCTGCTATTAAACAATACTCTCCCAATATTCTTTTGACTTCAAGCCCACTACCTCATTCATTATATATCTAAAACTTACCTCCACATACACAACTACTACTTCATTGAGTGCACTCACTTGGCACTTTCCTATGCCAGTCTGTTTATGGGTCATCTAGAGAAAATCTTCTTAGTCTCCCAGAGCCCCAAATTCCTTGTATGGTTCAGGTTCATTTGTGATATATTCATGATCTGAAACCAGAGCCGAGACACCTTGTCCTCACACTTACCAAACCTCAGCATCTTCTTTTCCATGTGCTTCAACTTGTCCTCCTCAGCCCAGTGTACCACCTTCCTGGACATTCACTTTCACCTCTCTGATAGCTCCATCCATACCCCAGTTCAGATCAGTTCCATAAATCATGAATAGTACCAGCATTTAGATAGCTGTCATCTGTTCCACACCAAAAATTGCTCCAATTTAGCCTGGCCACCCAAGAATGGCATATCTGCAGAGACAAGAATTCCCTTGCCCAGTGTGCCAAAGGTCACAAAAGCCTTCATAGACAAATACTACCCTCAAACACAGTCCACAAACAGATTTCCTGTGCCAAATCCTCAGACAACCCTAATCCTCCCATTACCCTAAAAACCAACCTCAACACCTTCTTGCCCATCTGCTTCACCTTGTCCTCCTCAGCCAGTGTGCCACCTTTCTGTACATTCACTTTCACATCTCTGATGGCTCTATCCATACCCCAGTGCATCCATCATCACCCAGTATCATCTCAGAATGGAACATCTGAATTATACACTTTGCCAGGACTCAGCTATGTCATCATACCCCGAAATTAGAGACATCATATCCACAATGCTTCTCAGCCCTCCTAAAATGGTATTCCACTGTCCACCCAGCCTAAACAATGTCTTGGTCTATACCTACAACAATTACACTCCCAGTCTCTTGTCACAAGGGTCATATCCCAGTGGGAGACCCAGGAGCAAGATCTTCCAGATTCACTCAACTAATACATCCTGATCTAGTCCTCTCACTGACTTACCCTATCTCATGACATGCATTATCACTTTTAAAATCAGCAATGTCATTTCCTATCTCTCCTGCAATTTCTGCAGAGCATTTTGTGTGTGCATGACTATTAATCAGCTGTCCACCAAAATGAATGGTCACCACAAACTCTGGCCAAGAGCAGCATTACCAATTGACCACTCAATGGCAGACCACATTGGTGTGCACAAAATGCTTGAGTTCAATGAGTGCTTTCCAACCCATTCCATCAGCATCCCTCTGCTCCAGCACCAGCTTTTCTGAACTGTGCACATGGGAGTTATCCTTGCAACATATCATTTGCTTCTATAATCTTCCTGGTCAATCTCTGCTAACCCACTACAGTCACACTGCCTATCCAACAGTCTCCGTTTCCTCTGACATGCCAACCATTCCCAATCCATACCTCCATGTTGTCATTATCACGCACTACATGAAGCCATCGGCTCTGGTGCCTGTGTGTTGGATTTGTATCCTGTTCTATCCCACACAACTACTGCCTCCCTCTCAGCCATTAATTACTCATCACCCAACCCCTCCTCCCACTTCCTCCCTCTTTCTCCCTCTAGCCATATCACCTGATATAACTCCTCATTTCTGTCTACCAGCTGTTCTGTAGCCCTGGTGTTATGGGTCCAGCAAGTGTAATGTACCTGCTCATGTATAAGTATTTGTGTGGTCTCTGCTATTCAGTGAGAGGTCTCCTTTATTCCTGAAGTATTTAAAGCCTTCCAGAACTTTCATTTCCATATTAATACTAGGTGTATTTAGAGAAAAATTACGGATAATAAATGTCTGTACAAAGAGTAATATTTTTTCCTATTTTCAAGCTACTTTCAACTGGAACAGTATCTCTTCTGGATATCTTCATTTCTTATCCATGCCCATAAAACTTGTAATTAGTGGTTTAGAGGCAGAATTATTCTTTTTAAGATCGGTAAAGCTTATTCCAATAAACACTGTGTTATAAGTGTAGTGTCCGTTTTTCAGACATGTCTGAAAGAACATACACCATTTTTAATTCAGTTGCCACAGACACACACAAGGTCTGTTTAATAAAGAATGATGATAATTTTTTTGACAACATACCTTTACTCATCCTCATAATTTTGATGACCCTTCTCAAAGTAGTCTCCCATGAATGTGATGCACTTGTCCCAGCGTTTCTGCCAGTCTTCAAGTGCATGCTGGAAACCATTTTTTGGGGGTCCTTCAAGATCGTCTCTGCAGCCTTCACCACTGTGTCTGATGATTGATAATGCCTCACAAAAAGGCGTTTCTTCATGTTAGGGTATAGAAAAAAGTCACTTGGGGATAAATCCAGACTATAGGGAGGGTGAGGGATGCACTTCACGTTGATTTTTGCAAGATATTCAGCAACAACATTGGTAATATGTGGCTGCGCATCATTGTGGTGCAGCATACAGTCTGCTTCACAGAAATATGGTCTTTTGTACCTAATATGGACTTGCAATGTTTTCAGGACATCCCTGTTGTATTGCCTAGTTACTGATGTGTGTGCAAGTACAACATGCTGATAAACCATTAAATGAATATCAAAGAATGAGATGACCATAACTTTCCCAGCAGGAGCAATTACTTTTCTTATTAGGGGGTTGGTGATGAAGGAAATTTCCACACTGAGCTTTGCTCTTTGCTCTCAAAATGATGTAGCCAAGTTTCATCAGCAGTGATTACATTTGAAAGAAACTCCAGATCTCCCTCTCACATCAACTTTAACTGCACGCAGACCTGCATGCGAATGTCCTTTTGTTCAGAAATCAACAGTCATGGAAGAAATCACACACAAACACATGTCATGTGTAATTTTTCTGTCACCAACATGTAGGTGGCACCCAATGAAATGTTCAGTATTTCAGAAAGTGATCTCAAGGTAATTCGTCAATCCTCTCTTACAATGACAGCAGCAGTGTTGATGTTTTCTTCTGTAAGAGCAGTAACTGGAGCACATGGCCCACCTTCCTCTCAAATTGATTGTCTCCCTTCTTTAAAGATTTTGAAACACTTTGAGCTGTGCTGTAGGGAAGAACAGACTCTCCTAAGGCCTCCTGTAGCATTGTATAGGCCTCAGCTGAAGATTTGTTGAGATGAAAGCAGAATTCAGTGCCACATATTGTTACCTCCATTGCAGCGGTAGATGATACTGAAAATATCTGACCTTGCCTGCCTCTCACCACAGACTGGAACCAGGGGTCCCAACAGTGAAACTACTATTATGTGTTTGCTGCACATTAAGCAAACAGAATACTGTAAGATAAAATTTTAGCATAAGAAATTATTACCATAAAGAAAATTACGATCATTCTTTATTGAACAGTTCTTGTAGATGACATAAGAGAAGGTCAGACCTCAGCTGCAATCAGATACTGTAATGGGAGTGGTTGCCTTAACAACTTTGGCTCTTCAACAACATTTCCCATTCAGACTAAATTCTCAACTTGTCACCTGACAGCTAATGATATCTTCACTGTGGATGTACACTACATGTGAACTGTTGAGCGAATAAGATGAAGCTGCAAGCAATGAGGATAGCTGAAATGGACACTACAGGTACAGTGTGCAAAAAGTTGTGAATTTGGGCTGGAAGGGAAGCAAGCTGATGCAGGTAAGGTGACCACTTGTATAACATGGGAAATTCAGGTAAGAGTCCCAGTCCAACACAAATTTTCACTTTTTGTCATTGGATTGTTTTCAATGGCCAATTGCAGCTGAGGACTTTGTTCCCATGTATATACATGGATGCTGAATCAAAAATGGACCCTGTTCCATCTGACAAGTCCAAAAGAACAGACAACACACATATAATGGTATATGCACTGCATGGTGAATAATGTTGTTTTAAATGTGGGTGCAACTATGTCCAAACTCTTGCAGGAATCATGTTAAGTCAAGAACAGTGATGATAATGGACAGTTGATGCTACATGTGTAGTTGTGTGTTGTTTAGATGACTGCTTGCATAATGTGGGAAATCAAAGTCTGAGTCCTGGTCTGACACAAATTTTCACTTGTTGCCATAGGATTTATTTAAGTGCCCAATTGTGGCTGTTACAACTATTGTTTTATTTATTTATTGATCCAAAAAATAATACCATGCATTAACAATTTTACCTTCTGTAGGTGAAACTCTACCAAGTAAGCCATCTGAGAATGTAACAGGGAGCAAATGAAAACTTCAAGTTTCCAATACTTTTCTCCTACTAGTCCAATGTTCCGAGCTTAGCATAGGCTCTCTGCATACCTTTCCCTACTAGCTCTTCTGAGAGAGTAGTTTAACCAGAGTACAGGTTTGTTCTAGAATCAATATTTAACTTTTGCAGTTGATTTAATGCTGAAATTTGAAATACATGCAGAAGATTCTTTGTACAATTTTGGTAATTAAGACAGAGGTAATGACTGAGTGCAGCTACAAGGCAAATCAAGAAGTATTATTTTAGGACACAGTATAGCAGCCCATAACTTGCTCTTTCTCCATTCAAGAACATAGCTTTAACACGTCATGGAGTTTCACTTTGGTTACACTGCATTGTTTTAGTGAAAATTTCATTGGTGAAGTATGTCCCAGAATCAGTGTTGTGCATGGAGGAATGACTAAACAAATGAATTAATTGCTTACAACAGAAATATATATATATATGTGCATGTGTAGTTCACATATCACAGTTATCTTAATACTTGTACACTGCAAGCACTATAAATTTATAATCTTTGAAGCTAAATGCTTCATTTCATGATGTGGCTCACATAAGAAGTACATACCACCTTTCCAGGTGCTCCCACGGGGCCCATTTTTCCTGGTGGCCCAGCTTCTCCTGGAGGTCCAGGAGATCCTGGCCTGCCATCTTCTCCATCTTTCCCAGCATCACCCTTTGGCCCAACCAATCCTGGCTCACCTGCAGGTCCAGGGAAGCCTGGTGGTCCAGGATTGCCCTTTGGTCCTTCAGGACCTATTGGACCTCGAGGACCAGGAGAACCCTGTACTCCAGCCTTGCCTTCATCTCCCTTTGGTCCTGGTGGCCCCCTCTCTCCCTGAAAAGAGGCATTTTTACATAATGATTATGTAAATGTTTGGAACATAATGTATCACAGAAATCTTTTGTACTAAGCCCCCCCCCCCCCCCCCCCCCACACACACACACATATTAATGCAAAGATAATTGTAATCCCTTTCCACCTAGGCTCTGAAACAAAGAATATTGCATTTTTCCAGTACCATTAATAAACAGATACAGGGATTACATTTGCTTTTATTTAAAAAAGTATTTGCTTTATTTTTTTGTGCCAGAGTAGCAGATTTGTGTAAGAAAAATTCTGAGATCTATTACCAATATGAAATTACAGAGTAAAATTACATTCAACATAGTAATTTTTGTGGTCACTGTAATGGGGCATCACCTGGAAGTTTATGCCACACTCTTCAGGAACAATAATGCCACAATGGCAAGCAATAAATGCTTCTGCCACTCCTGATAACAAGTGGGAGTAAACTTCCAGATGGTACACCATTCAAATGACTGCAAAATCAGCACAAAAAATCTCATATTCAGTTATTTTTACTGCGTTGTTTCTTTTCAGAACCAAAGACAGTAATACTGCATAAACTGCCCAATTTGTTACAGTGAAATAAAAAAGAATAATATATTTCCTAGAAAAAATTCAAACTAATGCTTTTATCTTGGTGACAATTTGCAAAATATGTTGTCTTTATCTCATGAGCCTCTGGACACAATTCATATATGTGAAAAGGGATTAGAAATATTTTAGTAGGTCAAAAGTTACATGTGGTGAAAGATTCAGGTATCTCAATCTGTATACTCATACTCAACCCTTGGCGTGCTGCATAATGTACTAAAAGTGGGAAGCACATGCCATCCTTTTTTACACTTCTACATTTACATCCTTATAACTACCCTGAAAACCATTGTGAAGTGCACAGTAGAGAGTACTTCTCATTGTACCACATATTAGGTTTTCTTCCTGTTACACTCACATGTGAAGTGTGGAACTGATAAATGCCTCTGTGTGTTCTGTAATTAGTCTAGTATTTTCTTTGTGGTTCCTATGGGTGTTATACACAGGTGGCTGCAGTATTTTCCTAGATTCCTCACTTAATTTTGGTTCTTAAAACCTTGTCAGTATACTTTCAGGGCATAGCTAGGATCTATATTGAAGCACCTGCAATTTCATGTTTTTCAGCTTTTCTGTGATGTTCTCCCCTACATCAAACAATGTCTGTTGTTCATGCTAACCTCCATTGTATATGTTCAATATTTACTCTTGGTTCAAATTGGTAAGAGTCCCACACACTTGGGCAATGTTATATGATAGGTAGCATGAGTGTTTTGTGTGCAATCTTCTTTGTAGCCTGAATGCATATTCCCAGTATCCGGCCTATGATCCAAAGTCTACCACTTGCTCCATTTGCAACTGAGCCTATGTGATCTTTCTCTTCCATAACCCTTCAAATTGGTACAGCCAGGTATCTGTATGAGTTAACTAATTCCAACCATGATTCACTGATGTTTCAGTCATAGGATACTACATTTTGCATCTTATGAATACACAATTTTACATTTCTTAGCATTTATTGCAAGTTGTCAGTTTTTGTAAACTTTGAAATCTCATCGCGATTAGACTGAATGTTTGTGTTGCACTTTTAGACAATTCTTCATTACAGATACCTGCTTCATCTGCAAAAAGTCCGAAGTTATCATTAATATTATATACCAGGTCACAAAGACACAACATAAGCAGTAAGTGTCTGTATATACTTTCCTGGGACACTCCTGAAGTTATTTAAACTTCTGTCAATGACTCTCCATCCTACTTGCTTCCTACCAAGAAATCCTCTATCCAGTTACAAATTTTGTTTGTATGCCATATGATCATACTTTCATTAACAAGCAACACTGCGGTACTGAGCCAAATGCTTTTTTTAAAATCAAAAACACTGCATTTGCTTGACTGCCTTGTCCACAGCTTTTAGGGGGTCATGTGAGATGAAGTGGGAGTTGGGTTTTGTGTGATTTATGTTTTTGGAGTCCATTCTGGTTGGTGTGAAGGAAGTAACTCTGTTCAAGGTATGTCATAAGGTTTGAGGCCAGAATATGTTCTAAATTTCTACATCACATGGATATGGGATGATAGTTTTGTAGATCATTTTTGCTACAAATTTTATAGGTGGGTGTGATTTGTGTTTTCTTCCAAATACTGGGCAAAGTTTCCTGTTTATTCTGCATAGAACCTGATAAAGATTCTAGTAGATTCTGACATTTTGTTCAGTTTTACTGTTTTCACATGTTTCTCAATGCTATTGATATCAACATTTCTGTCAGTCATATTTACAATGGTACGAGAATTAAATTGTGGAATTACTCTCCCATTTTCCTTTGCAAAACTACATTTGAAACCAGAGTTCTACACTTCTGCTTTTGCTCTGTTACATTCAATTTCTGTTCCTGTGTCATCCATGAGTATCTGGACAATAAATTTGGTTCCACTGACAGCCTTTATTCATGAGTGGAATTGTTTTGGCTATTGTTGAAGGACTTTTGATAAAATTCCATTATAGGGCTTATGTACTGTATTTTTGATAGTCAAATTTCTTTCCTGTAGCATCTCTCTGTCTGTTCTCCCATTATTTATTATACACCTACAGTGTAGTAAGTACTCAATGTTTCTTTATAAGTTTCATAACAAAGACTATGTACAATGGAGGGTCATTACATTACAAAGTGTCCTACTATATACATAAGTACCCAGTGCTCAGTCATTTATTCTTTGAAACTTTAATCACAATTCTCCTACATGCGCCTGGTCTGATTTAAAAGTTTCAAGTTCCTCTTTGAGTGGTGGTGCTGCCTTTTTAGCTATTTAACTTAATATGTGAATCTTTCTGATTTTTCTACTTGTCTATTGTAATTTGATAACCACTGTTGCCACAACCTCTTCATACACAGGTACCAATTTGTATGTGGACACCTTGAAAGTGGTCAGCTATATTTATTGCCATTAGATCTAGTATATTTCCATGATGAGTGAGCTTCTGAACTATCTGTACTAGAAATCTCTTATGATACCCACCACTCATAAAATACTAACTTTTCCAAACAGTTGTTGAATGATGAAGTCTCCTCCGATATTTCCATGATGAGTGAGCTTCTGAACTATCTGTACTAGAAATCTCTTATGATACCCACCACTCATAAAATACTAACTTTTCCAAACAGTTGTTGAATGATGAAGTCTCCTCCGATGACAGTATGATTGGTGAACATATGTGCTAGAGAGCTAAGACTTTCTTGAAAGTTTTTTGTTACATCTGAAGGAGAGTCTACTGCTTGACAGAATGATCTAATTAAAAATTTATCCCCACCCTTGACACTGAATCTTAACCAAACAATGTCACATGCAGTTTCAATTTTTATCTCAATGGATTAGAGTTTTTCCTTGGCTGTAATGAACATTCAACCTAAATTTGTTGCTCACCTATGCCTCTGACATACAATTAGATGTACCCCAATAATCTCACTGCTGTCAGTTTTAATTTTAGCCAGCTTTTTGTGCCTAATATTATGTGAGCTCCACTGTTTATAGGAGCATTCAAACTCTGACACCTTTTTGCAAAATCTTCAGCAGGATTTTCATTGTCTAATAAGGGGGTTGGAGAAGGCATTTCTTGGGAGCTTACAGCAATTCTTTGAGGCATCCTACAGTTGTCAGTATCTGTGTGTGATGAATAGTTGCCTAAACTAAAAACCCTCATTTGCACATCATGAGCAGCACACCCATGTCCTATTTAGAATATACTAACAGTGTGGAATATATGACACAAGTCAGGGAACTCACAGCCTAGCTTGTCACAGAACCTGTGAGGTCTTTAGTTTAGGCTTTTTATCTGTCTCCAAACCAAGAGGACATATTCATTTCTTGGGATAATGTTGCAGACTGCATGCTTAACTGAAATTCCATGAGCAATGCTGGTCTTCTAGACATTTTCTACCTGTTGCTGGGATGATCTTTAAGTTCCTACTCGTGTAACAATGAGTAATGAGAGTCCTCCTAGACGCTTCAGTATCTGAGTTCAGTAAAAAATAAGATACTGTGACAGATTCACTGCTTGCTGCCAAAAAAAAAAAAATATTGAGTGACAAAATAACATTTTAACTAAACAAAAAGTAATTTGGATTGCTACAAAACAGACAACTATAAAACAGACAAAACAAACACAGTTGCATACAGAACAGGGAAGTGTTAAGAGATGATCCATAGAAAATTTAATAAATAACAGTGTTTAACAGTGATTTCCAGAATGCATCTGACAAAGTGTTCTACTGCAGACTGTTAACAGAGGTCCAAGCATATGGATTAGGTTCCCAGATATGTGACTGGCTTGAAGACTTCTGAAGTAATAGAACCCAGTATACTGTCCTTGACAGTGAGTGTTCATCAGAAATAAAGGTATCGACAAGATCAGCCCCATGGAACTGTGATAGGACCACTCATTCTCAATGTACACAAATGATTTGATGGACATGGTGAGAAACAATCTGTGGGTGTTTGTTGATGATGCTAGGGTGAACAGGAAGTTGTTGCCATTGAGTAACTGCAGGCTGGTACAAAATGATTTACACAAAATTTCTAGTTGGTGCAAATTAATGCAGATGAGTAGGAAAAACAATTCTGTAGTGTTCAAATACAGCAGTGGTAGTGTGCTGCTTGACACAATCACATTGTTTAAAAATCTAGATGTCATGTAACAAAGTGATATGAAATGGAACAAACACATAAGGATGGTACTAGGGAAGTTGAAGGGTTGACACTGGTTAATGCGGATGAGCAGGAAAAACAACCCTGTAGTGGTTAAATACAACATTAGTACCGTGCTGCTGGACACAGTCACATCAATTAAATATCTATATATAACGTTGCAAAGTGATATGAAACTGAACAAAGACATACAGATGGTAGCACAGAAGATGAAGGGTCAACTCTGATTTATTGAGAGAACTTTAGGAAAGTGCAGCTTGTCTGTACAGAAGAATATGTATAGAATGTATGTGTGGCCCATTCTTGAACACTGGTCAAGTGTTTGGTATCGCCACCAGGTCAGATTAAAGGAAGTCATTGAAGAAATTCAGAAGTGTGCTGCTAGATGTTTTGATAGTAGAGTCAATCAATATGTGAGTATTACAGAAATGCTTCATGACCTCAAATAGGAATCCATGGAGGGAAGTTGATGTTCACTTTGCAAAACACTACTGAGGAAGTTTAGAGAACTGGCATTTGAAGCTTAATGCAGAACAATGCTGCTGCTGTCTATGTACAGTTCACTCAAAGACCATGAAGACAAGAATGTAGGGTTGATATGGAGGCATAGAGACAGTTGCTTTGCCTTTGCTCTACTTGCAGATGGAACAGGAAAGGAAATGACTGGTAGTCGAACAAGATACCTCTGGCATGTTCCATACTGTGGCTTACAGAGTATGTATGTAGATGTTGGTGTAGCACAAAGAATTTAATAATTAAAACTCAAGAGACCTAGACAAAGTGTCAGTCAGAGTGCTAAGGAAATGCATAGATTGTATAAAATATTCATTAGCAAACAAAATAAATAAGTCATTCAGGCCTTGTACATAATGTATTGTGTTTTCAGTCTTGTTATATCTTGTGGACATAACAGTGTCATCTATAGTTGAAGACCTTTAATGAGTTTGAAAGATAATAGCTTTTAGCATAAAGAAAACACATTTTTCATATAAATTATGGGACTGCAGGCAGGTGATGTCACTGACAACCACTGATATTTGCAAAGATCCACAAAGAAGAGGTTCCTCTTCATCTGATTGTGAGTAACATTGGTGCTCCGTTGAGCCCACTAGTTGTTCAATGTCAACATCACATTATGAACTTGGCAAATTTCTTATGTTGATTAGATGGAATGCATTTCAATTACTCTGATATTCTAGTAACTTTTGATGTGGCCTCTCTCTTCAGCTGTGTTCCTCTGTATTCATTCATTACAGTTAACTGAGATTAGGTTTGCTGTTGAATTAATGAACCTATTTCAAGATGTGTTGATTTCCACTTGCTTTTACCGAGCGAGGTGGCGCAGTGGTTAGCACACTGGACTCGCATTCGGGAGGACGATGGTTCAATCCCGTCTCCGGCCATCCTGATTTAGGTTTTCCGTGATTTCCCTAAATCGTTTCCGGCAAATGCCGGGATGGTTCCTTTGAAAGGGCACGGCCGATTTCCTTCCCACTCCTTCCCTAACCTGAGCTTGCGCTCCGTCTCTAATGACCTCGTTGTCGACGGGACGTTAAACACTAACCACCACCACCTCCACTTGCTTTTCATTCAATGACTAGGATGAACAGACAGACAGAGAGATGGAGCTGCAATGTGAAGCCCATGTTCACGCACTGTTTCAAATTTACTTATGGAAAACTTTGAGGAATGTACATTGGAGTCAGTGGCTTTGAAACTTTTTTTTTCGCCAGATATGTACATGATACTTTTGTTGTTTGGCCTCATGTCACTGAGAATTTTAACGAGATCTGAATTCAATCTACCTGAATATTCGTTTCATAATGGAGGTGCAAAAGGACGGCTGCCTTCCCTTTCTTTATATGTTGATGATTGATGGTATATTGAGACTTGCTGTTACTAGAAAAGCTACTCACATGACTTTTATCAACAGGCTGATAGTTTTTACCATTCAGCTCAGTGTGACGGGGTAATTTGTACCTTGGTTCACAGGGCCCGCATCATTTCACACCCCGAGAGTTTGTCAGAGCTGAGTTACATCATCTTGAGATCACCTTTCATCAGACTGGATATAGAGGAAAAACAGATCAGACACATGTTAAGCTATTGACCAACCATGTACTGGCTGAGTGATGAGAATACTGAGTTGGTACCAAGGTCTACAGTCTTTCTGCCTTACACAGGGAGCATCTCCAACAGGACTGGTTGTATGTTTCAGAAATATGATGTGAAATGTGTTTTCAGATCTCCATCTAAGATTAGGGTCCTTTCAGGTTCCATAAAGGATGATCTTGGTTCGCATAACGTGGATGTCTATTGTATTCCTTGCAGTTGTGAAGAAACCTATTTTATACAACAGATTTTAAAAGTAAGTATGTGCATTTAAGTGTTACATAAATATGAACCTCGACATCTTACATGTTTCCCATCAATACCAGGGGGCCCAGGAGGTCCTGGATTGCCAGGTTCTCCTTTGAGACCCTGTAGCCCTTCGGGGCCTGGCGGTCCTGGCATTCCATCCCCACCCTTGCTGCCTCGAGGCCCTGGCTCTCCTGGAGGTCCTGCTGGTCCTTCTGGTCCTGAAACATTATGTTAACTGTACATAAGATTCCAATTTATAATGCCAGTCTAGTTACACAAAGTATTGTATATAATGAATAAAGAAGCTGGGTTGAATACTGACAGTCCTCAGGTAGTTGATGCATTTAATGCACTAAAAGCCAGATAAATAGCAGTAAAATTCATGGTAATTTCCATAGATATGTATAGAATATGAGAAGTTCAGCTCAGATATAGGGTGTCCCAGGAGGAGTATTCAAAATTGGGGAATATGACAGGAACCATTATTCAAAGCAAAAGAGACTAGTAAACATGAACTCTTATATGCATACCATAAGAGCTATGAGCAATTATGCATCTTTGATACTGTGAAACAAATCTCTCTTACTGAAAGGCCTTTGATTTCCATATTCTGAGAGTTGCTAGTATGGACCAAAACAAGAAAGAGAAGTCCAGTAAACATCAGCTCTAAAGTGCATATCTTAATATTTATGAGTGCTTATTCATCTTAGCTACTGTGAAACACATCTTTTCTAGTGAATAAGTTATCATAACTGTTGAGGTATGCATTTTAGAGCCTATATTTAGTAGACTTTGTTGCTCTGATTGATTATTTATCCCATATCCACAAATACTGACCATTCCTTCAGTGATATCCTGTACATTCTGAAATCCATCTTTTCACAAAGGTTGTTGGAACTGACTTATACTTTGATATAATTCTTCTGCACCATGAATGGACATGAAATTTGCATTTAAAAGTATGGACCTTATAGAATTACAACATGTTTATGTATTAAAACACAATTTAAGTGGACTCTGGTTGCAACGTGTTTAAAAGTGTTTCTAATAGTGTTTCCAGTTGTCCATTTTTGTCATTAAATAATAGTAATATTCAGTAGTTCAATTGCAGATGAATTTAAAAATGAAATTATTTAAATAGATGACACTCAGTGTGACATATGATCTAAGCTGGAAGTTATACCTGCAAAATGTTTCCATTTGTGTCTTTCCAACAATAAAAAATAAAGTTAGAAACTAAAATTAAATTATTGAAATGTGTTAAATTTTTTCCACATTTCAACAGTTGCATACAGAATGAAAAATTACCAAGGTCACTCTGAAAGTTATGCCTCATATTTTTTTGTGGTGACTTTGGATGTCTGCACCAGATGTTGTTGATGTAGTGCTAATGCTTGAACCTTCCTCTTACATTTTTATGTGGTTCTGTCATTCAGTGGCAGTTGGCACCAGCAGAGGAGTTCCAAAATGAATTCTGATTTGAACAGTTGTATAAAACAGCAATATGTAATTGAATTCCTCATTGCTGAAGAAATTGTGCCAATTGAAATCAATAAATGCTTACTAAAGGTGGATGGAGATTATACAATAGATGTGAGCAATGTGATGCAATGGGTATGGCATTCTAAAGGTGGTGAAAAGGGTGTGCATGACAAGCCATGGCCTTGCCAATCCTGCACAGGTGTCATCCCTCACAATGAAGAACTTCTTGATCAACTCATCTCTGCTGATTGGTGCATAATGACCAGAGGATTGTCTGCAAAGGTGAATGTCAGCTGTAATGCCTTGGAAACAATGTTGGAACATCTTGGTTATTACAAAGTCTGTGTGAGATGGGTCCCGTGGATGCTTAAAAAAGAACAAAGAATGCATTGAATGGAAATTTGATGGGGCCTCCTGGACCAATATAAAGCTGTGTGTGATAATTTTCTGAACAGCATCATC
The DNA here is from genome assembly GCF_023897955.1 of Schistocerca gregaria. Lineage (NCBI taxonomy): Eukaryota > Metazoa > Arthropoda > Insecta > Orthoptera > Acrididae > Schistocerca > Schistocerca gregaria. The sequence continues at coordinate 686,146,804 of NC_064931.1, forward strand.
ACCAGAGATGAGACATGGTGTCACCACTACAAGACAGAATCCAAAAGGCAAGCCATGGAATGGCAACATGCAAACTCTCTCTCAAAGAAGAGCCATCTGCAGGCAAAGTGATGTGCACAGTCTTCTGGGATAGCCAGGGTTGTCCTGGAGCCTGGAGAAACTGTCAATTCAGCAAGCTACAAGAAGACACTGGCTAAACTGAAAGCTCAAATTTCAGGGTAAGACCAGACAAGAAGACCAACTTTCACCTGAAATATGATAATGCCAGGCCCCACATCAGGTTTGTGACCACGCAACTCATTGCAAAATTCGGCTGGACTGTCCGACTACATAAACCGTACAGTCCAGATCTTGCACCTTTGGACTTCTATCTCTTTGGGCATCTGAAAGATGATTTATGTGGTGAACATTTTCAAGACTCAGATGCTGTTGTCAAAGTTGTAAGGAAGTGGTTAGCCACAGCTGGTTCCAATTCTACAAGGACGACAGGCAGGTTCTGGTTCATCATTGGCAGAAGTGTCTACTGAATGGAGGTGACTATATGGAAAAATGCCAGTATGTAATCAAAATATTGCTCTATTTAGCAGTGATGTTGTGATTTATGTATTTTCAATAGTTTACATGAATAAAAATTGGAGGCATTGCTTTCAGAATGACCCTCATATATCCACATTAAAATACAATTATCAGAAACTGAGCTAAATTAAAGGTTGCAGCAACATTTTACAAGTTTCTATATAATAAAAGACAAGAACATTAACACTCTACTAACAAGTACCAAAGCTTTATTGGCTATAGCTGAATCAGGAGATGCCGCAATTATAAAATAATGACTGACTTTTTTAAATTTAAATGATCATTTTACCAATGCTGAGAGAATGACGAGATAAGAACATGCTGCTTTGTGGTACATCCTTGAATGTGTACAGCACAGGAAGTTATTTCAGTGCTCATGTAACAGTTTGTACTTTGGTTTTTCATAAAGGTTATAATGGTGTCACTGTTATTGCTGTGTAACAGATACCAATGCTTGTCTTTATGTGTTTATTATTTGTAGATTTTGAGTTAAGTAGTCAGAAAGCAATCTGACAGTAACTATTATGGCATGGAATGTGTCAAGTGCAGCAGAAATTCACACATGAATCAATGATTTTTTAAAAAACAAGCTTGAAATTTTTATTACCTATCCCATTCCCTTAAATGGCACAAAATGCTGTATATACCTACAGATTTATTCATTTCTATTCAAGAATTCATCTATATTATAGAAAGAGTTGTCAAAGAGATATGATTTCAATTTATTTTTAAAACTATTAGTGCTGTCTATCAGACATTTTATTTCATCTGGTAGTTCATCAAAAAGTTTTACTGCAGCACATTTTACCCCTTCCTGTGCCAAAGATAGCTTAAGAGGAGGAGGAGGAGGAGATTAGTGTTTAACGTCCCGTCGACAACGAGGTCATTAGAGATGGAGTGCAAGCTCGGGTGAGGGAAGGATGGGGAAGGAAATCAGCCGTGCCCTTTCAAAGGAACCATCCCGGCATTTGCCTGAAGCAATTTAGGGAAATCTTGGAAAACTTAAATCAGGATGGCTGGAGACGGGATTGAACCGTTGTCCTCCCAAATGCGAGTCCAATATGTTAACCACTGTGCCACCTCGCTCGGTCAAAGATAGGTTAAGTAGAGGATCATGTAAGTCTTTCTTTCTTCTGGCATTATAATCATGATTTTCACTGTTGTTTTTAAACTGATCAATATTGTTCAGAACAAATTTCATTACTGAGTAAATGTATTGTGAGGCTGTTGTAAGAATTCCTAACTTTTTAAACAGATGCCTACAAGATGTGCAACTATGAGTCCCAAACATTATTCTAACTACCTTCTTATGAGCAGTGAATACTTTTTGCCTATGTGTTGAGTTACTCCAAAATATTATTCCATATGACATCAGAGAGTGAAAGAATGTAAACTATGTTAGCTTGCTAATTTCTATACCTTCAAAACTGACGATTGTTCTGATTGCAGAAGTAGCTGAACCTAGTCGCTTTAGGAGATCCAAAATAAGAATTTTACAGTTGAGATTCTCATCTATATGTACACCCAAAAACTTAGTATGCTCTGCCCTGGCTACTGACATCTGTTGATGTGTTATATATAATGGAGGAACTGTACTCCTTGCAGTAGAAAGTTCAAGGTTCTGTGTTTTTTCACAGTTCAGAGCAAGCCCATTTTCAGAAAACCAATCAATAACTTTTCCAAAGACATTATTTGTATCATTTTCAATTGGACTTTCTTTCTCTGAATTAATAATGATGATTGTACCATCAGCAAACAGTGTCAGTTCAGCTTTTTGTTTCAAATAAGAAGGCAGGTCATTCACATATATCAAGAACAGAAGGGGACCTATGATCAAACACTGTGGAATACCTAATGTAATTTCACTCCAGTTAGATGAAGTGGGAAAATTCTTTAAACTACTTAAATCATACACAGAAACTTTTTGCTTCCTGTTCTTTAGATATGACTTAAACCACTCATTTTCTGTTCAATTTCTACCATAAAATTGCAATTTCTTTAACATAATGTCATGTTTCACACAATTAAGCACTTTGGATAAGTCACTGAAAATCCCTATTGGTGGCATTTTACTGTTTAATGACTCTATTATGTTGGCAGTGAAATTAAAAATTGGAAAAGAATTTTTGAAACCCAAACTTTGATTTTCTAAGTATCCCATTACTGTTGAGATGGCTAACCACTCCTGAGTACATTTCTTTCTCAACAATTTTTGAAAATGCTATAAGCAATGATACTGGCTGGTAATTATTGACATCTGTGGTGTCCCCTTTTTTGTGGAGAGGCTTGACAATGACATATTTTAACCTCTCTGGAAAAATACATTGAGTTAGTGATGCATTACAGATGGGACTCAGAACATCAGCTGTAACTGCTACACATTGTTTTAATATTCTTTATTTTTCAAAGATTTAACGATTTTCCTTATTTCACAAGAGGTTGTTAGATGAAAATTAATCTGACTAGTATTTCTCAAAACTGACTCTTCCATGTACTGCTTGGCATTTTCTTTTGAACTATTCTCACCAATTTTTTCACCTATACTTCAGAAATAGTTAACTACATTGGCTACTTATGTACTGTTGCTTAAGATGATTTCATTGTCTTAAATAGTAACACCACCTATGTCAGTGGCTACTTTTTCTCTTTTCTAACAACATTACAAACTGATTTGATTTTATTGCCTGAGTTGTTAATTTCATTTCTAACATATACATTTCTTGATTTTCTGACAGCTTTTCTCAGTAAGTTACAATAATTTTTATAGTGTAAATTTACTTCTGAGTCTTTACTAATTCTTGCTGCTCATACTAATTTCTTTTCTTTCTGAAGACACTTTAATACCTGTAGTATTCCAAGGTTTCTTTGAAAACTGTTTCATGTTACATTTGGCTATTTTTTATGGCAAGAATGTTAAAAAAGGGATATAAATTTAACAAGAAATTCGTTGCATTTATCACTGGCATTTGGATCATTATATACATCTCCCCAGTTAACATTTCTTGAACTTTCTCTGAAGTGGTCAATAGATATCAGATTGCCCATCCTTACACATTTACTTTATGGTTTCTGAACTGTACACCCTGCTAGATTTTGTAAGTTAATCAGTTGTGCATCATCGTCTGATAATCCATTTATCACAAGGAAAGTATGTTACATCCTTTTGCTGTACAAATACATTATATATTAGAGTGCTACTGTCTTGGGCTTTAAGTGTAGGGAAATATATCACTGATTCTGAGTTATATGTCATTAAAAGCATTTCTAGTTCACTTTTCCTATCAGAATTGCTTAGAAAGCTTACATTGAAATCACAACAGATTATTAACTTCTTCTTTTTGTCTGACAGACAGCATAACAGGGAGTCAAACATTTTTATGAATAACTCCGAATCTCCTAATGGGGACCTTTACATTGTTGTTGATATCAGCACTACATTATATAGCTGCAGTTCATATGCACAAACTTCAAAGTGCTGATTGACACAAAATTTGTAACATTGTGGCAACAGTAGTGTTACAGCCATGATGTGCCATTGTTGCACTTCTTATTTAGCTTCTCATTTAGTCTCTGACTGCCTGGGTTAGTACAATATTTTGTGTTATTATATAATTCTATGGTTGTTTTTTGTAGACACAAGGGGAATTTGTCATTGTATGGTAACGAAAAATAACTTCATTGGCCCATTGCCCGGTCACTACCCTGGGCTGCAGAATGCTACAATACCTCTTGTGCCTTCAAAACCCCTGGAGCCCTGGTGTTTGTTGTATAATTGTCCTAATAATCCACATCATCACATAAAAACAGTCAAATATAAAATGAGATTTTCACTCTGCAGCAGAGTGTGCGCTGATATGAAACTTCCTGGCAGATTAAAACTGTGTGCCGGACAGAGACTCAAACTCAGGACCTTTGCCTTTCGTGGGCAAGTGCTCTACCAACTGAGCTACCCAAGCATGACTCGCCCCATCCTCACAGCTTTACTTCCACCAATACCTCACCTCCTACCTTCCAAACTTTACAGAAGCTCTCCTGCGAACCTTTTATTTGGCATGTACCTTTCTAAAACACATTTTATTATTGCCTTGAACTTTTTCCATAAACGCTCAACATTGTCAGTGTCAGAACAGAAAGTTTCATTGTGATCTGTTAGGTAGTCTCCGGCGATTGTGTGGTTGAACACATATGTGACACACGTTGGGGAAGAGTACATGTGGTCAATTTGCATGTTGTTGGGCCCATCTGTACTGTGCTGCATGCTGTTGTGGTTGCAAAGATGGACATCACCGTGGATGTTGGGAGTGAAGTTATGCATCATGCAGCCTATTGTGCTCAGTCTGAGTTGTAACACAACATCCTGTGGCTGCACAAAAGGCATTATTCAACATGGTAGCATTGCTCTTAGGGCTCCTCCGAGCCATAATCTGTAGGTAGTGGTCATCCACTGTAGCAGTAGCCCTTGGGTTGCCTGAACAAGGCATGTCATTGACAGTTCCTGTCTCTCTTATCTCCTCCACGTCCGAACAACATTGCTTTGGTTCACTCCAAGATGCCTGGACACTTCCCTTGTTCAGACTCCTTCCTGGCACAAAATAACAATGTGGAAATGATTGAACCACAGTATTGGCCATCTAGGCATGGTTGAACTGCAAACAACATGAGCCATGTACCTCCTACCTAGTGGAATGACTGGAACAGATCGGCTGTCGGATCCCCTCTGTCTAATAGGCGCTGCTCATGCTTGGTTGTTTACATCTTTGGGTGGGTTTGCTGACATTGCCAAACAGTCAAAGAGACTGTGTCTGTGATACAATACCCCCAGTCAATGTCTATCTTCAGGAGTTTTTGGAGCCAGGGTGATACAAAACCTTTTTTGATGTGTGTATTATCACTTCCTACAAAAAAAGCACACTGGTCACTTTGAAATACTGTAGTTGGTGCAGAACATGTACCAGGGGGTCATGTGGCCCTCCACTGCAGACATACAAGGTCTGATAAAAAAAGTAAAAGAAATTTTTTTAATGTTGTGGACTTTATACATCTGATTTTCAAACTTTTTTTTATCTTGGTGATATACATGTTCCTGATGTATGTTTGCATTTTCAAATGTTCTAAATATTTAGTTTATTGTTGACTGTCAAAAAGGTAGTATGTGTTTTCGAATGCTTGGTGAAATTTTACTTTCGAAAATGATGGATGAAAGTATTTGCATTACATTTTGGTTGGAAAATGAAATAACGTGCAGAAATACTACAAGTAGCACAAGGCTTTAAAGTGGCATAAACATTTCAAAGTGGGCTGAGATGTTGAAGACAATGACCACCCTGGATGCCCTAGCACATCAGTTACTGATGACATTGTTGAAGAAGGAAAATTGGTGAATCACCATCAGAGAGGTTGATGACAGTTGACTTATCCTTTAGTTTATGCCAAGCAATTTTTTGGATGTTGTGAGCATGAAATGTGTAATAATAAAGTTTGTTCCAAAATTGATGAATTTTGACCAAAAACGACATTGCATAGATATCGCTCAGGAATTTCTGAATGAAGTCAACAATGATCCAGAACTTCTAAAGAAGGTTATAACAGGTGACAGAACATTGGTGTATGGGTATGATGTTGAAACCAAAGCCCAATCATCTCAATGGAAACTACGTGAAGAGCCAAGACTGAAAAAAAATGAACAAGCTTGATCACATGTGAAGGTTCATTGCACTGTTTTCTTTGATTACAATAGGATAGAGCATCATGAACTACTTGGAAGTTATGCACCATTTGTGTAAAGCAATCCCAAGGAAATGACCAGAACTGTGGCAATAACCACTCAAGGAAACTGCATGAAGTTAATGCTCATACTCAGGTGTCAATGCTTGTTCATGATTTTTTGGCAAAAAAACAAAACTGTTATGTTGCCTTGCCACCATTTTTGCTGGACATGGCCCCCTGCAACTTCTTCCTGTTCCCAAGGCTGAAGAGAATCATGATAGGTCATTGTTTTGCCACCATTGGTGAAACAAAAACAGGATCACCGAAGCAGCTGAACATCATAATGACAACATAATCAGAAGCGAGTTCCAGAAAGGCTTCCAAGACTGGAAAAACTGCTGGCACAAGTGTATTATATTTGAGGGTGAATATTTTGAAAAGGGCAAAGACGATATTAAAAAAAAAAAAAAAAAAAAAAAAAAAAAAAAAAAAAAAAAAAAAAAAAAACTTTCTTTTGGTCATACCTTGGACGCCATCACAGTGAAGTGGTGCACATGTGCTGTATGGAATCAGCACAGTGAGAGAGTACCATGTGGAGATATGACAGCAAAAAGAAACTACCATCTTTGGACATAACCATGACAACACCATGAATGAAGTTTCCAAGTTTCCCTGTTTGTGGTGTATCAGTGAGGAACTGCTCAATGTGTCTGCAAGGCAGAGTGGACCACCTGGAGCCATGCAATACACACAAGACAAGTGGTATTCACAGGACCAAAGATAAGTGTCACACTTTGTTTGTTTTAAAACCCAACATGAATGCAGGTCCACCTCAGTCTCTTTCTGGGTGAAGATTAGAAAGGAAACTGTATGCAGTATGCATTTGGAGTTATGTCCCTCAGAAAAGGTTGTTCCTTGCAGTGGTACATATGGCCACACATCTTCAGTGGGCCAAACAGCACAGAAACTGGACTGCAGCTGACTGGAAGTATATAATGTGGTCTGACAAGTCACCATTTTTCTTCGCTTTCCAGAATGTGTGGATGGTATAGTGGTTTGGGTGCTGTAACTGGGCCCACTCATTCAGGTTAACATGAATGTGAACCCATATGTTTATTTCAAGACTCTTGGTAACAATATGGGCCCACTCATTCAGGTTAACATGAATGTGAACCCATATGTTTATTTCAAGACTCTTGGTAACAATATGTTGCCATTTCTTCTACATCTTTGTGATGACTATGCTGTGGACACCTCTGTCTTCCAAGATGACAACAGCTATGTTCATGGAGTGATTACATTCCTAATTTGGCAAACACTCTGGCACCCTATTACACCTCAACTGGCTCACTAAATCACCTGACCTTAATCCCACAGAAAATATCTAGGACTATCTCAAAAATAGGTGAAGCATAGCAATCAACATGCCCAGAATTTGGTAGTTCTATTGCATCTAATCATCAAAGCGTGTCTTCAGCTCAAAAATTTATATGGCATACCTGAAGAAGCTTGTGGACCCTTTTCTTTGCCTAAGTAAACCCATTATCAAGGCTAAGGGTCTGGTGTACTTACTGAATTATAATTGGTCTTTCTAGTCCCTCACTCTACTGTATTTCACATCCTATCTAGCATATGTCCAACAATGAATATAAATTTGATTCACAAACCTCCATAATTTCACAACTCCAGCCAACTGATTTCTTCTGACAACGTAAGTGACAAGCACTCAGTCATGCGGTAGCATTCTTGCTTCCCGTGCCCGGGTTCCCGGGTTCGATTCCTGGCGGGGTCGGGGATTTTCTCTGCCTCGTGATGACTGGGTTTTGTGTGATGTCCTTAGGTTAGTTAGGTTAAAGTAGTTCTAAGTTCTAGGGGACTGATGGCCACAGATGTTAAGTCCCATAGTGCTTAGAGCCATTTGAACGATTTGAACAAGCACTCAACATTTAGTTTGAGTTTGCTGATCAAAAGTATATTTACAAATATGATTCCTTAAGATTTCATCTTTTGAATCAGTATGCACTCATGCAGCAACAGCTCTTTGGTTGTTTAATTTTCCTTTATAGGATACAGGTAAAAAATTTGGGGTATTTTTCTAGCCATGAGATATAAGATGTTATATTTATGAGTTGTTACCTAGTTAACTATCGGAGATAATTTTTGGAAAACATGTTTACTACAATACCATGCATATCTTGTCTTTGCCACAAGTACTAAATGTACACTTTTATTTGTGTTTACTAGTAAACTGAAATCAAATATGAGTGGCTTTACTGGAGGGTCCCAAGATATAACCTGTGAAAATGTATGAACCCTTTTTAATATTTACAGTTAACTAAATTCTTTCACAATCTGGAGGAAGGTTGTAGAAACACTCTGTCAACAACAAGGTCATTAAAGACAATGACACAAACTTGTGTTGAACAGCTATGCAGAGCTGCAGTGCTGGCACAATGTAGTCACTGGAACAATGTAGCTATACAGGTGCACAAGTGTTTTTGTCACTGGAACAGTGTAGCTATACAGGTGCACGTGTGTGTGTGTGTGTGTGTGTGTGTGTGTGTGTGTGTGTGTGTGTGTGTGTTAACTCTGAAAAGGATTTGTCCAATGGCTAGCAAAGTTCTTAGTCTCCTTTGTGCATATTTCAACAGTTCCGCATGCCTCTACAGTATTGTTTGTTGAGTTATTACCTTCACTCATTAAATTTTTTCATATGTTTATTTAATTCAAATTATGTATTTTTGCTTCACATGCCAGATCTTTTAGGAAAATTTATTCTAGAAAAATGCTTATCTGCAAACAGTAAGGCTGTCACAGGAATAATTTTAAGACGAGGCTGGACTTTTGCAGCCAGTCAGATTACACAACCTCCTGATATAACACACAAGCTGGGATACTACAAGAGTGTAGTCATTGTAAAAAGAGTTAAGGAGCCAGGTACAGCCAATATGGATGTAAATTCATAGTTTAATACCTACACTTAGAGCCCACCCACGTTTCTTCACCGTGGTACTATAATTACTTACTTACATCCACCTTGCTATGATATTTATAAAGTTTCAGGTAATTCAGGAGACTCTTTCCAACTGCATGATTTAGTTTTTGACAAGGAATGATACACACTTTCAAAAGGTATCTTACCTCTGGCTCCATCATCTCCCATCTCTCCTTTGATTCCTGGGGGTCCGGGAAGGCCTTGAGGTCCTGGAGGACCAGCTGGCCCAGCCACACCTGGAGGGCCATCTTCTCCTTTAGCACCCTGTCGGCCTATTTCTCCTGGGGGACCTTTATCTCCTGCTGGCCCTATAGGCCCTGGTTCTCCACGTGGGCCCATAGGACCTGGTGGACCTGATGGGCCCTTAACAAGTAATAGTACGATTATCTCATTCCTGCACATTTAAATATGTTGTTTGAAAGATTTATTTATCCACATACATAATTTACAGCAAGAAAACAACAAAAGAAGAAGTTTACTGAAAATGAAGGGAAAACTATGTATACCATATTTAATGAAATATAGGTGCTGCATGATAAAATTAGTTTTTCATTATTTTATATCTGTATTAAGCAATTATCTCAGTGCTGTGTATATGATTTTTTAATGATTTCAATACAGACGTACTGTACAATTAGAAAGTATGTAAACTGTTAATGTTCATTTGTGCAACTGTATCATGATTAGAGTAATGGCATAATAAAGAACTCTTCTGAGAGTATCAAACAATGGAATCTCTAGGTTGGAATATCAACAACACCAGGAAAAAGATAGGTTGCTATGCACCATAAAGATGACACTTTGAGTTGCAGACAGGCACAATGAAAAGACTGTCACACATTTAGTTTTTGGTCAAAGCTTTCTTAAGAAAAGAAAACACACATACATTTACACAAGCAACCACAACTGAAGCACACGTGACTGCCATCTCTGGCAGTTCTGGTCTGAGCTGCTGGACATGGCAGTCATACAAAAAACATCTTACTGACATATTACAGTGGAATCTAATCAGACTGGTGTCAAACATAGCATTTCAGTGAACCCCGAAGCTTCACTCACACTAATGATGTGAATTAATTAAAAAACTTCAATGTGTTTGTCATTATAAAAATTGGATTGCTCGTTATTGGTAATGGGTAACCTTCTCTGTTAAGGTTTGTTTCCTATTTTGTAGAAAAGCAGCTTCTGCCAGGGCTGCCAGAGATGGTCGTCTTATGTGCTTGAGGTGTGCTTGCTTATGTGAATGTGTGTGTGTTAGTCTTTCTGAAGAACACTTTGACCAAAAGCTAAGTGTGTAATTCTGTCTTTCTGCAACTAATGTGTCATCTTTATGATAAGCAGCAATCTATCCTTTTTCTAATATTGTCCATATTCCTACTAGAAAGCATGATACTTCAGGTTTCATGTATGTCACCCATGACAATGTACAAATAACATCTTACTGACATACCACAATGGAATATAATCACTCTAATGGAGTTCAAAATCACTTGGGCACCTGCTCCATTCTTCATACTAATAGCAAATTTTATCAGTAGCTTTATTTACTGTAAGGCACCAACACCTTCTCCACCTACAATAATGTGGCATCACTAGTCTGTGTCAGGGTTGTTGCAAGTGTGGCTGCTTAACGACTGATGCCCCCATAACAAAAACGTCACTTATATAGCATTTCCTTATTTAACCACAGTGCAGCTTATGCAACCTACTGGAAGTGAATTTTAGCCCAGCAGAGTTCAAGTAATTGCCAATGGCCTTGCCACAGTGGTAACACCTGTTCTTGTCAGATCACCTACCTCTACATCTACATCTATACTCCGCAAGCCGCCTGACGGTGTGTGGCGGAGGGTACCCTGAGTATCTCTATCGGTTCTCCCTTCTATTCCAGTCTCGTATTGTTCGTGGAAAGAAGGATTGTCAGTATGCATCTGTGCGGGCTCTAATCTCTCTGATTTTATCCTCATGGTCTCTTCATGAGATATACGTAGGAGGGAGCAATATACTGCTCGACTCTTCGGTGAAGGTATGTTCTCGAAACTTTAACAACAGCCCGTACCGAGCTACTGAGCATCTCTCCTGCAGAGTCTTCGACTGGAATTTATCTATCATCTCCATAATACTTTCGTGATTACTAAATGATCCTGTAATGAAGTGCGCTGCTTTCTGTTGGATCTTCTCTATCTCTTCTATCGACCCTATCTTGTACGGATTCCACACTGCTGCGCAGTATTCAAGCAGTGGGTGAACAAGCGTACTGTAACCTACTTCCTTTGCTTTCGGATTGCATTTCCTTAGGATTCTTCCAATGAATCTCAGTCTGGCATCTGCTTTACCGACCATCAACTTTATATGATCATTCCATTTTAAATCACTCCTAATGCATACTCCCATATAATTTATGGAATTAACTGCTTCCAGTTGCTGACCTGCTATTCTGTAACTAAATGATAAAGGATCTATCTTTCTATGTATTCGCAGCACATTACACTTGTCTACATTGAGATTCAATTGCCATTGCCTGCACTGTGCGTTCACCGCAGATCCTCCTGCAGTTCAGTATAATTTTCCATTGTTACAACCTCTTGATACATCACAGCATCATCTGCAAAAAGCCTCAGTGAACTTCCGATGTCATCCACAAGGTCACTTATGTATATTGGGAGTAGCACTCTCCTGCGGCACACCTGAAATCACACTTACTTCGGAAGACTTCTCTCTATTGAGAATGACATGCTGCGTTCACCGATGTTAAGTGCTGTCTGACTGGGCTAGCACTTGGATGGGTGGCCATCCAGTCTGTTTAGTGCTGTTGGCAAGCTGGGTGCACTCAGCCCTTGTGAAGCAAACTCAGGAGCTACTTCGTCGAGAAGTAGTTGCTCCGGTCTCTTAAAGTTACATACGGATGGGAGAGCAGTGTGATGACCACGTGCCCCTCCATATCCGCATCCATTGCTGCCTGTGGGTTGAGGATGACACAGCAGCCAGTCAGTACCATTGGGCCTTCAAAGACCTGTTCAGACAGAGTTCAGTTCAGTTTAGTTTAGAGCTCAAGTAAAAACTACGACCTCTGCCTGCCAGGCTCTGTATTTAATGCTCTTTCTTAATTATCGCAGATAAGGGTATTGCACTGTTCTATGGCACATATATATCTAAGTTGTTGCAGTGGCAGTGAGACTCACAGAGGTGTCTCACACAGAGAGAATCCCAGGGTGCCCCTGAGAGCTGCAACACCAAGAAGAATCACTTCTCGGCTATATGAGCGCTATATAAGTGACTTTTATCTTAAGATGGCGTCAGTCATTGAGCAGCCACACTTGCAGCAGCATTGACACAGACTAGAAATTTTGCGTTATTATCAGTAGAGGAGGAGTTCACACCTTACAGTATATAAAGCTATTGATAATACTGCTTTTAGTACAAAGAGTGGAGTAGGTGCCCAACTGATTTTGCATGGCCCTTCAGTTTTTTGCGGATGCGTATTGAATTTCATGCTTACGAATGCAGATGCTAACAGACATGGTAATAGTTGGGTTACTGTGGCTGTAGTATGTGGTCCTAAAGCATAACCTGTAGCAGGGCTGGAGACTTTAAACAGTCAAGAAATTATTGCTTATTGGACATTCAGTGAATCCTGGAGCACATGAAGCAAATAGACTATGTCTTCACTCATGCTAATGGTATGAATTAATTAAAGAAACTTCAGTTTGTTTTTCAGTATTGAAACTGGATTGCTAATTATTGGCAAATGGGTAGACTTCCCCAGTAGGACTTGTTTCCCTGATCTCATGTTTTATAACATTATCTAGAATATTAATTAATGTGAAAGGTAGTATTCACTGATCTAGTAGCAAATTTATCTTCTAAAATCAAATTCAACCACAATTTTTCCAGGTAGAGGATGGAATTGTTCAACAAGATAACATGCATTGCAATGCAGTGAGAGGTGTCTTCAGTTGGCTGAAAGAGCATGACCAAGACTTTAAATTATTTCCCTGATCTCATAATGTTGCATATTTGAGAGTAATTTGAAAATTTCTCTGAACTGAACAGTAAGAAGCAACTTAGCTCAGTGAAACTTTTTTTATTTTTTAGTTTAGTCCCTCTGTACAATAATGCAACTGGTTCAGCAATGTACCAGATCCTTGCTCCTATCTTGAAAATTATATTCCTCCAACCCTGAAAAATACCCCTCAAATTTGGCTGCCAGTTCTCGGTTTGAAGGGAATTTCCATCCACTGAGGAAAATTTTGAGCTTGAGGAAGAGATGGAAGTCTGATGGAGCCAATCTGGTGAATAAAGTGTGGTGGCAACAGTTTCTATCTTAGTTAATGTTCTTTTAACATGGCAATTACACTTGTGTGTGAGAACACACTGTCTTGATGAAAGATGACTTCATTCCTCAGCAAACCTGATCTTTTTTGCATATCTTTTGCTGTAGTTGGTCCATGAGATTATCACAGCACTGTCCTGTAATGGCTTGACCTGTGGGAAGATAATCTGTCAGCAGAATCCCTTTTACATGCCAGAAAAGTTATGTCATGACCTTTCTGGCTGACTGCATTGTCTTTGATTTCTTTGGTGGTGGTGGTGGTGGTGGTGGTGGTGGTGGTGGTGGTGATGGTGGTGTTGTTGTTGGTGATTAGTCAACATGTTTCCATTGCTTTGACCCTTTTTTCTCTCCTCCTGGTGCATTTTCATAACAAAATAAATGCAATAGATAGCTTTTGTCACAATCAGTCTCCATCAATGCACAATGTAAATATGTTGTCCATTATTATCAGCTTTCACTTGACTCCAATAAATATTTTCAATTAAATGAGTGAGTTAATTGACAGCTGTACACCTTGAACAACTAGAGATTGGACTTTCATATTCACAGCACAAGAACATTAGTATGTTCTGTATAACTTGTTCCTTGCATGATGGCACTGACGCAAATAAGGCACAAATGGCATCCTATGGTATAGCCATCCATGGTGCGTTCATCTGGTTCCAAAGTTCATCTGTGATGGTGGATGTTGGGTCACAACAAGGCACACATCATTGCACAACATCCCACACATTTTCAATTGGCGACAAGTCTGGTGATCTGGCAGACCAAGGGAAAAGGCTGACACGAAGAACACATGTGTTCATGCAGCAACAAGTGGTTGTGCACTGTCTTGCTGAAAGATGGCATCTGGTGTGTCGTGCAGATAGGGGTATGGCTATGGATAAACAGGATGTCATTCACACAGGTCACACTGATCACATTAGTCTGGACATGCATTAACTGCAATTTGTGGTTGTACCCAATAGCACCACACACCATAAGGCCTTGAGTTGGTGCTGTATGTCTTGTGTGAATGCAGTCAATGTGATGCTGCACCTCCTATCTGTGGTGAACCCATAATTTTCAAACAAATACAACTAAAATTTGCCTGAAAACACTATCTGACACCATTCCTGTCCCCAGTCATGTCATTCCATACACCACCGTAGTACACTGCAACAGACTATTGCCCCTGATAGTGTACAGTGTGTTCCACTGTCGTGGTAGAGCCAAGGAGGATTTAGATCTGTTCAGCAATACCATTTGGATGAGGTGTCAGTCTTCTCAGGGGGCGATCTTGATGGTGTGACCTGATCCATCTTGTCTGTTCTATGGCCTTCTGTGAACCATTCTGCACATACCTGTTGTACTGCCAAAATTCTTCGTCCCACATCAGCAGCAATATCCCAGATGGAATCATCATATTCTCTCATGCCAATTATGTGCCCTCTTTCAGACTCATCTATTTGACAGCACATTCCACACATATGTCTGCAAGGCATCCTGCACGTCTGTTCAAGTCACATTTATACATGACATTTGGTTTATAGCGACAATGAGAACTGCAGACACATTTCATCGGTAGGTGATGCTGCACCACAATATTGACAATGACCTTGAATCCATGGGCCAACATGGTTCAAATGCAAGTCATTTCTCCAGAACATACTAATGTACGTGTCTTATGAATATGAACATCCTATTTCTAGTCATTCAAGTTGTTTTCTTTTTCCTGAACATGAGTGCATTACTGGATGATAAACTGTCAAGTGATGCAGCATGCTAATCTGTTCCTTTATTTTTTCTGTTGAGGTTTTATAAATTTGGAGATCTGTCAGATTAATACTATTAACAAAATGCTGTTCTGGAATAATGACAAAATGGATGATATTCCAAAATTTCTTATTGTAGGTGTAAAATGAATAGTCAAAGAACTGACCAAAAAAAAAAAAAAAAAGCAACACTGAAATGAAATATTAAAATGGATGTAAAATGGATGAAAATGAACTGAATTTCAGTCTAACAATGACTAAAATATTCAGCATAAAATCTGATGACCAATCACAAGTATGAAATGAATAAAAAATAAATATGAATGCCACAAGCATTTTCATATGCATCTGAAAGCAATATATTAAAAAACAGTGATGCGAAGTGGGAAGAGAGAATTAATAACTCTTGATGCAGCCTAAGTGTTCTTTATTATGGCATTCTAAGTGGGGGAATGAATGCTGCCCAATAAACATAGTACTTACAGATTCTCCTCGGGCTCCTTTGAATCCCTTCTCTCCTGGTGGCCCTGTTTCTCCTTTGTCACCATCTTCCCCAGGAGGACCCATTGGTCCTGGAGGTCCTGGCAATCCACGCTGCCCAGGCAGTCCATCCCTGCCTGTAGGGCCAGGCCCCCCTGGTTCCCCCTAAAAATATAAAACTCACATTTTAGATAGTTCTGTAATTTAGATCCCAAATAATCTCAGTAATTTTGGTCTGTACATCTCCAGTGCAGTAGAGTGATCAATAAAAATAACTATTGTAAACTGAGTTTTCTCTCTGATATTTCATGACTATAATAGCCAAAGAATTATAATATGCAACCTTGTGTGTTATAAATTTACATGTTTTGTGACAAGATTCTTATTACTCTCTAAATGAAAATACATTAAAATTTTTTTGACTTATTCCACAGTCATGAGGACAATTTTACTTGGGATCTGTGGAAGGTATATTAGCATATATTTTCTTCTTCATAAATATTTATTGTGTATTCTTGTTTTCTGGCATGTTCTAAATCCTTGAGGATCTTCTTGCTATGGACTTATGGAGTGAAAAACACATCTAATCTAATATAAAAGCAATGCTCCATGTCATCAAGCCAGATTTAAATCACTTTCCTGCCACTTAATTGATAATTTCTTGGAAAGTGCTTTCTTGAAAGTCACAGTAAACATTGTTATTCATTCACTTAACTTAAATAACAACAGTAATTTCCATGAGTCAGAAGATATCCCAGTTAAATTGCTCAGTTGATCCTCAGAATACATATATAAATTCAGCTTCCGATAGTTGCCATCATTCATATATCACCTAGGCCAGGTCATTACAAAATCTAGCAGCAAAATGTTTTGCCACATATTTTTGATTAGCTGTTACCTAATCCTGTTTGGCCCTGTGACAAGACAGTATAGTTGCTGCATACAAGCAAGCCATCTTGATAACAGCAACTACTTTCGGTGGTAGGTACAGCTTTTCCTGCCACATTTATGATTTGATGCATAGAGTATTTGGTAAATACAATAATAAATTCTGCTCCCAGCTTCATCGTGAGGTGCAGGAGCAAGTAAAATCTTTCATTTATTGATGAAGTTCAGTGAATGAAAATGGAAGCTGTATGGAGGTTATGTCTATGTAAGTACATAAGGGCAAAACATACTCCTTGATTAGTTAGTTAGCTTCATGAGCCAGGGATCATTTTGCATGATAAATTGTAATGATATCAAATGAGTCATTTTAAATTCATATCACAAATTAATTTGTAACATGCTGAACATTTATAAGTGACTTTTTTATTTTTGTTTTTTAAATGTATTTGTTATAGTTTAATTTACTACCTAGCTGGAACCCAAAGAATTTTACACAGTGTCCCAATTAGTACATGACCGTGAAAGTACTTCAGATGCTAACAAACTATTCACATTTGTCTTGAATCACGTAATATGAGCCTTAGCAAGATTAAGACTTAAACTATTTGCTCTGAACGAGTTGTAGGCCTGTTCATATATCATCTGAGTTGTGTCTGGTAAGGGTGATTTTGGATTCTTGATTACTGAGCTTGTCTCATTAGCAAGAATTATAGTCTTTGAACACTCTTTTATGTCATTAAAAGATCATTATTTCTATTCTAAGATTACTTTTATGTCCATGGCACAACCTATCAGTATGACCCCTTTGCTTTCTATCATGAAAGCATTCAAAAGAGATGCTTTTAATGCCATAATAGTTTAGTTTTCCAGTTAGAATTTTGTGATCCAAATAATCAAAGGGTTTGGCAATGTTACGAACTATACCAGTGGCATAATGTAAAGTACACAAGTGGCAAGACGCAGTCAATACCTTCGCTGCACAGTGCTGATGGTACTGTTACCGATGACTGTGCCGCTAAAGCGGAGTTATTGAATGCAGTTTTCTGAAATTCCTGCACCAAGGAAGACGGATGGAATATTCCAGAATTTGAAACACAAACAGCTGCTAGCCTGAGTTTCTTAGAAGTAGATACCTTAGGGGTTGCGAAGCAACTCAAATCGCTTGATACGGGCAAGTCTTCAGATCCAGATTGTATACCGATTAGGTTCCTTTCAGATTACGCTGATACAATAGCTCCCTACTTAGCACTCATATACAACTGCTCGCTCACTGATAGATCTGTACCTACAGATTGGAAAATTGCCAGGTCGCACCAGTGTTTAAGAAGGGTAGTAGGAGTAATCCATCTAACTACAGACCTATATCATTGACGTTGGTTTGCAGTAGGGTTTTGGAGCATATACTGTATTCAAACATTATGAATCACCTCAAAGGGAACGATCTATTGATATGTAATCATCATGGCTTCAGAAAACATCGCTCTTGTGCAACGCAGCTAGCTCTTTATTCGCACGAAGTAATGGCCGCTATCGACAGGGGATCTCAAGTTGATTCCGTATTTCTAGATTTCCGGAAAGCTTTTGACACCATTCCTCACAAGCAACTTTTAATCAAGCTGCAGGCCTATGGGGTATCGTCTCAGTTGTGTGACTGGATTCATGATTTCCTGTCGGGAAGGCCGCAGATCGTAATAATAGACGGCAAATCATCAACTAAAACTGAAGTGATATCAGGTGTTCCCCAGGGAAGCGTCCTGGTACCTCTGCTGTTCCTTATCTCTATAAATGACGTGGCCGACAATCTGAGCAGTTCTCTTAGGTTGTTCGCAGATGATGCTGGAATTTACCGTCTAGAAAGGTCATCCAAAGACCAGTATCAGTTGCAAAGCGATTTAGAAAAGATTGCTGTATGGTGTGGCAAGTGGCAGTTGATGCAAAATAACTAAAAGTGTGAGGTGATCCACATGAGGCCGGCCGCAGTGGTCTGCCGCAGTGACTGCTACAGTCGCAGGTTCGAATCCTGCCTCGGGCATGGATGTGTGTGATGTCCTTAGGTTAGTTAGGTTTAAGTAGTTCTAAGTTCTAGGGGACTGATGACCACAGCAGTTAAGTCTCATAGTGCTCAGAGCCATTTGAACCATTTTTGATCCACATGAGTCCCAAAAGAAATCCGTTGGAATTTGATTACTCAATAAATAGTACAATTCTCAAGGCTGTCAATTCAACTAAGTACCTGGGTGTTAAAATTACGAACAACTTCAGTTGGAAAGAACACATAGATAATATTGTGGGGAAGGCGAGCCAAGGTTGCGTTTCATTGGCAGGACACTTAGAAGATATAACAAGTCCACTAAAGAGAAAGCTTACACTACACTCGTTCGTCCTCTGTTTGAATATTGCTGCGCGGTGTGGGATCCTTACCAGGTGGGATTGACGGAGGACATCGAAAGGGTGCAAAAAATGGCAACTCGTTTTGTATTATCACGTAATAGGGGAGAAAGTGTGGCAGATATAATACGTGAATTGGGATGAAAGTCATTACAGCAAAGACGTTTTTCGTCGCGGCGAGATCTTTTTACGAAATTTCGGTCACCAACTTTCTCTTCCGAATGCGAAAATATTTTGTTGGCCCAACCTACATAGGTAGGAATGATCATCAAAATAAATACGAGAAATCAGAGCTCGAACAGAAAGGTTTAGGTGTTCGTTTTTCCCGCGCGCTGTTAGGGAGTGGAATGGTAGAGAGATAGTATGATTGTGGTACGATGAACCCTCTGCCAAGCACTTAAATGTGAATTGCAGAGTAGTCATGTAGATGTACAGGTAGATGTAGTTTTGCTCTGTAACGACTTTATTTGTGAGGTCTTCTACTGCTTCCCCTAAGGAGAATTGTTAATGAAAGACGAACTGAGAATAGATCGACAAGTTTTAATCAGATAGAAAAAGTCAGCTCTCCATCCCAGGTCACTTTTTCATAAAGTTTTGTAAAGAGTGGAAGGAGTGACATGGGCCTGAAACAGAAAGTCATTTGCATATCTCCAGTTCTCTATATGGATGTTGTTGAAGCATATTTAAGATTCAGAATGAGATTTTCACTCTGCAGCTGAATGTGTGCTGATATGAAACTTCCTGGCAGATTAAAACTGTGTGCCATACCGAGACTCAAACTCAGGACCTTTGCCTTTCACGGGCAAAGCAAGACTCACGACCCACCCTCACAGCTTCAGTTCTGCCAGTACCTTGTCTCCTACCTTCCAAATGTCACAGAAGCACTTTCATATTTAAGTTTGGTAGATAATCTGCCCTAAGTCACTGATTGCACAGATAGCATAGTCCTGTGAAATTAGTATAAGATTACAATATTCTGCTACACATGTCTTCATAGCCAGCAAAGTCTGCCCCGATAGCTGAGTGGTCATCGTAACGGATTGGCGTCCTACGGGCCCAGTTCGATTTCTGGCTGACTCGGGGACTTTCTCCACTCAGGGACTGGGTGTTGTGCTGTCTTCATCATCATTTCATCCCCATCCGGCATGCAGGTCACCCAATGTGGTGTCAAATGTAATAAGATCTGCACCAAGGCGGCCGGACCTGACCCTGAAGGGATCTCCCAGCCAATGACACCAAATGCTCATTTCCATTTCCATAGCCAGCAAAATGATTAATTTTTAATGATTTGATGAAATTTTAATCTCCTTATGATTTGTATTTTGATGTTCCAAGCAGTGTGTGAACTAGTCAGTCTAATACACTTCCATGTCTATTAGTGGGTGCAATGTTTGCTGACATGATGAAGAAGTAATCACTGAATTTGGTGGCCAGTGATTTGAATGTGTCACTATTTGTGCCACAGCTATTTATAATTGTTATCATCTTTTATAAGCAATTTCTACTATCAGCTAATGGTATTCTGGGTCTAGAAAGCTGTGTTAGTATCATAGTAAATAACTCCTCAGTAAGATAAGACCTCATTCTTCAGTACACATGTAACTAGTTTCCTGGGCCAAGTAACCAAGTCATTACAATTAACTTATGTGACATAATCACTGATAAATAAGCAGGATATGGAGGAGCTGTTAATCAGTTTTGAATCAGTTCCTCTATAGTATATTAAATTTTTACACCCCTTTTAAAAGCTATAGAGTAAAGGAAATTCCCTTTATTAATTTAAGTTAGAATGTCACACAATGTGTGAATGATAGATACCGTTATCAATGTTCACAAAAGCTAAATTATCCAAAAATCAGTTATATTATAGAAGAAGCTAAAGCAAAAGATTAAAAAGAAGGAGCTGCGCTGGGTAGCTGCACGGTCTGGGGCATCTTGCCACGGTTCGCGCAGCTCCCGCCACCAGAGGTTCGAGTCCCCCCTCAGGCATGGGTGTCTGTGTTGTCCTTAACGTGAGTTAATTTAAGTTAGAGTAAGTAGTGTGTAAGCCCAGGGGCTGATGATACCCAGCAGTTTGGTCCCACACAACTTACCAAAAATAACTAAAATTTTAAAAAGATAATCTATAAATAACTTAGCCAAATGTGATTTGCTTAGACTCAATGTTACACATACTCTATATGTGATTTAGCCAAATTCAAATTAAGTAGATTGAATGTAACTTACTCTGTCTCCTTTGGCTCCTGTTGCTCCTGGTGGACCCTGTGGGCCTTTTCTTCCTTCTGGACCAGGTGGTCCCTCCTTACCAGGTTCACCTTGTTGACCTTTGTCCCCTGCAGGACCTGGGGGACCAATTGGCCCAGTGTCACCTTTAAGGCCAGGCATACCCTGTATTTTGAAAGTAGTATTAATACGAAATTTGTAAACTGTAAGATATTTCATATTGAGAAAAAATATCGATAGTAAACTTATTCAGTAATATGTTATGTAATATTTTATATTGCCCACATGGGTGAATGGGGTATGTACATGGATCAAGAAAGAAATAAAGGATATTCTAATACTTTTTATTACAAATTTATTTGCAAATATGACCATAAAAGTATTAGAATAATAACTCAGTTGTTGTGGATTTATTTCCCCTACATACACTACTGGCGATTAAAATCCCTACACCATGAAGATGATGTGCTACAGACATGAAATTTAATCAACAGCAAGGAGATGCTGTGATACGCAAATGATTTGCTTTTCAGAGCAGTCACACAAGGTTGGTGCTGGTGGCTACACCTACAACGTGCTGACACGAGGAAAGTTTCCAACCGATTTCTCATACACAAACAGCATTGACCGGCGTGGAGAAAGGTGTACCATCATATTTCTGATTTTGATAAAGGTCAGATTGTAGCCTGTAGGGATTGCAGTTTATCGTATTGCAACATTGCTGCTCGCGTTGGTCGAGATCCAATGACTGTTAGCAGAATTTGGAATCGGTGGGTTCAGGAAGGTAATATGGAATGCTGTGCTGGATCCCAATGGCCTCGTATCACTAACAGTTGAGATGACAGGCATCTTATTCGCATGGCTGTAATGGATCGTGCAGCCATGTCTTAATCCCTGAGTCAACAGGTGGGGACATTTGCAAGACAACAACCATCTGCATGAACAGGTCGATGATGTTTGCAGCAGCATGGACTGTCAGCTCGGAGACCATGGCTGTGGTTACCCTTGACGCTGCATCACAGACAGGATCGCCTGTGATGATGTACTCAACGACGAACCTGGGTGCACGAATGGCAAATCGTCTATTTTTCGGATAAATCTAGGTTCCATTTGCAGCATCATGATTGTCAAATCCGCGGTGAACGCACATTGGAAGCGTGTATTCGTCTTCGCCATAGTGGTGTATCAGCCCGCGTGATGGTATGGAAAACCATTGGTTGCATGTCTCGGTCACCTCTTGTTTGCATTGACAGTACTTTGAACAGTTTACAACCCGTAGCTCTACCCTTCATTCGATCCCTGTGAAACCCTACATTTAAGCAGTATAATGCATGACCGCATCTTGCAGGTCCCGTACAGGCCTTTCTGGATAAAGAACATGTTCTCTGGCCAGCCCATTCTCCAGATCTCTCACCAATTGAAAATGTCTGGTCAATGGTGGCCGAGCAACTGGCTTGTCACAATACGCCAGTCACTACTCTTGATGAACTGTGGTATCGTGTTGACGCTGCATGGGCCGCTGTACCTGTATACGCCATCCAAGTTCTGTTTGACTCAATGTACAGGCGCATCAAGGCCGTTATTATGGCCACAGTTGGTTGTTCTGGGTACTGATTTCTCAGGATCTATGCACCCAAATTGCGTGAAAATGTAATCACATGTCAATTCTAATATAATATATTTGTCCAATGAATACCCTTTTATCATCTGCAATTCTTCTTGGTGTAGTAGGTTTAATGGCCAGTAGTGTATAATGTCAAGCTTGCTTAAAAACAGTGGTGACTTATTTGTCAGCAGTTTTTCCCATACCTTTCTCTCTGAGTGATACATTTGCTCTTATGATGATAATTATAGTAAGTGCAGATGTTGACCAACAGGTTACTGAACAGTTAGTCACACTGTTGATACTTTCCATTCTTACAAATAAGTACAGGAATCTCCAATGTATTTCATCTCAGTAAGAAAAAATATAGTAAATGATTGTTTCGTACTTACTGGTAACCCAGGAAGTCCTCTTTCCCCAGGGAAACCTGGTAGTCCTGGGCCACCTGGAGGACCAGGCTTTCCCTGTGGGCCAGGAGGACCAGATGGCCCTTCCTTTCCTGCTTCTCCAGGATGTCCTGGCTCACCAGGCAGTCCTGGGTGCCCGGGGTTTCCAGGCTCCCCCATAGGTCCAGGCTCTCCCATAGGGCCTGGCGGTCCAACTACCCCAGGTGCTCCTGCTGGCCCAGGTGGTCCAGGCTCACCCTGTAATAATGAACTCTTATTGTAGTGCATATTCACATTACATTCTACAGTCAAAAGCATTTCCACAGACAGTAATTACATAAAATAGTGCTTGAGATACCTTCTTTACAATATATTTATATATATGACCAAGTGGATAGTGTCGGAAGTTCCAGTATTAGAAAACTGCAGCGAAATGCAGGAAGATCTGCAACGGATAGGCACTTGGTGCAGGGAGTGGCAACTGACCCTTAACATAGACAAATGCAATGTATTGTGAATACATAGAAAAAGGATCCTTTATTGTGTGATTATATGATAGTGGAACAAACACTGGTAGCACTTACTTCTGTAAAATATCTGGGAGTATGCGTGCAGAACGATTTGAAGTGGAATGATCATATAAAATTAATTGGTGGTAGGGCGGGTGCCAGGTTCAGATTCATTGGGAGACTCCTTAGAACATGTAGTCTATCAACAAAGGAGGTTGCTTACAAAACACTCGTTTGACCTATACTTGAGTATTGCTCATCAGTGTGGGATCCGTACCAGGTTGGGTTGACAGAGGAGATAGAGAAGATCCAAAGAAGAGTGGCGTGTTTTGTCACAGGGTCATTTGGTAAATGTGATAGCATTACGGAGATGTTTAGCAAACTCAAGTGGCAGACTCTGCAAGAGAGGCGCTCTGCATCGTGGTGTAGCTTGCTGTCCAGGTTTTGAGAGGGTGCGTTTCTGGATGAGGTATCAAATATATTGCTTCCCCCTACTTATACCTCCCGAGGAGATCAAAAATGTAAAATTAGAGAGATTCGAGCACACATGGAGGCTTTCTGGCAGTCGTTCTTTCTGCAAACCATAAGTGACTGGAACAGGAAAGGGAGGTAATGACAGTGGCATGTAAAGTGCCCTCCGCCACACACTGTTGGGTGGCTTGCAGAGTATAAATGTAGATGTAGATGTAGATGTAGAAAGTAAGAAGATTTTCTGAATACTAGGATCTTATATAGTACTTTTAATAGCCTATCCATGCAATGTAGTCTGTATAAATGGTTTATTTTGTTACACAGAAATGAGTGTTATGTGAATAATGGAAGATATTCATTGTACATTCAGTGTCTATTAAATGAAGTTACAAAAATAGAATGCATACTGTTGGTGGTACCAGCAACTGAGTTGTTGCCAGTGCTGTTTCTCAGAAACTTACAAATTGCTAAGGTGGAAACAGTTGGTGGGAAGGCAACAGACACACAAATTTAGAATCACAATTGAATAAAAAAATTTAAAATAAAAAATAATTCACTGTAGAATAGGAAAGTATGGGAAATATAGAGGAACCAAGAGGAAGGAAATCTTGTTCCAAATCCTGAATCAGTAGACACACAATATGAAGCATACATATTGTATACAGCAACAGGTTTGATTAAAAATACATTCTGAATAGAATGTATGTCTTCAGTCAGCCACTGTGCATATAAAAAGAGATGGACTGGATCTCTTACTCTTACCACTCACAACTCTCCAGTGCTGCCTAAGAGACCTTCAAAGTAAATAGAAGATAATCATGTCAACACATTACAAGAACATTTGTAAACTGGGAAATTGTATCACAGTATTCTGAGTGGACATTCAGAGACTTTTGACACAGTTTAGCTCTTTGTCCTAAATTGGATGATAACCTATGTCTCCATGAAAGCAAATTTGCTTTGGCAATACTGGACGCTTAATTAACAAAACATGCTTCAAAATGTCGATACACCTATCAGTCTATGTTTTATGCAGGTATTGTTTGATGATTGTACTTCAGCATTTCATGGTCTAGAAATCATTGCACCTCATCATTACTGATTACTTGTGGATATTCCTAGAACAATTACACCCTGACTTCTGCCATTACAGCTACACTTGAAGCTACATTGCATACCTCATGTACAACTGGTCATAGCAAAGATTGTTTCTGAAACTACCTAAGAACACTATTTGTTGTTAGAATGGTGAAATAGGACCTCTACAGTATGAGGTACTCATGTACAGTGTATAATTACTATTAAGTGTTGTAACAATCTTGATATTTTTGTTTGTCCCATCAAGGCTGTGGCAGGAAGATGAGGATCTATATGCCATACTGCCAGTGCTGACACTGAAGCGTCTTTGCTGTTTTTACAACACCAATGAGCTTCTTCAAATCAGATCCCACAGCTGGCCTGTGAGGCTGCTAACCCTCTTTGTTACTGGCCTTGGCATGGAACAGATTGATCTTGGAGAGACTGAAGTTTTCCCTCATGCCTCTCCTTATGTAGGGCCTCTGTATCCTTTTTTCCAAAAACTGCTTTGGTCTCAACTATGCCTTCATCTTATTACCCTCAAATTCACTACCTGTCCTGTCACCTGCACTCATAACTTGGACTTACTGTACAAATGGTAATATATCAGTGGTGATGTACAGTACATCTCAGTACAATGTGATAGATAGGAGCCTAGCTATTATCTGCTCAGAATAGACAGTCAGAACAGAGTTGACATATACAGAAATTATGAATAAAATGAAATGAGACACAAAGTAACTTTTAAGAACTTTAAAAGTGTTCAGTCATCAAAATGTTTAACAAAATGTTTCCCCCAAGCATCCCTCCCTTCACTCCCACAGCTCTTAAATAGCTTTCCTTGGGATCTTGGTAAGACCATTTTTATTTTTATTAAATTACACAAAATCCAAAATGATGCATATGGTACAGACAGAAATCCTCACTTTTCATGGTGCATTAGAGATTTGCCCATGGTACATTGGTGGACTGAGGCATATGCCCATTTGAAATGTATTCACAAATCTGCATTTTTATCAAGGCTGTATACTGTAGTATGGAGGGCTGGATAGTAATGAGTCAGTTGGTCAAGACTACTGTATTCATCATTTTTTCCAAAGATCATATTACTTTTACTTCTTTAATTATAAATAATAATAAAGGGTACACTAATAAACTCAATTTTTAACATAAAATTAGTAATTCTCTAGAAATTAAATTTGGCAACAAGTATATAAAATAAGCTCTCACATGTGCCAGTGATGGTTCACCTCTCAAAGAGACAGTTGTAGCTTTAGGGAGGGTGTTAACCTATGCTCACAATACTTCTATTTGGATAAACAACTTCTTTATAAGATTTTTTGCTTTTTATAGAATCCAGCAGCATCAAAAAATAAATAAATAAAGAATAAAAATAAATTGTAGCGCTAGCTTGATTTTAATTTTATTTCCTTCATTTCACTCTTTTTAATTTTTCATAACATGCATCAGATAGCTTGTTTGGTATCTTGCAGATACACATTTCCACCAGTTTGATCATCAAGACAGCAAAAATGAGAGTAAGTTCACAAAAGAATGAACTAGCAGACACAGAATAATGTGTTAGCATGGAACAAGACCACTCTAGGAGACCAACTGAACACTGCACACTGGAAGGAAATTTTCTATGACACTGTTTGGATGTCATTGTCTGCTATGCAGTGGCAAAGCATAGGAGGAAGGTGTCACAGCTGGTTAAGGTGCATGACTCTGTGTTTGTAAACAGTTTATTTCTGATCACTGAGAAATGGCAAAGCAGTTCACATGTTGCTGTGAAGAGCAACTGAACTATATAAGTCATAATACTCTGAATTTAATAATATTCAGTCAGAACAATTTTACTCACATCATAAATATTACATCCCCTTTTCACAGCTGAAAGATAGCATTCACACATGCATGCAGTGGACCTGGATTCAATTGCTGGTGACAACAGCATCAATTGAAACTGATGTGCCTGTCACTGAAATGGTGTCAGATGATAATATTTGCACCAAGCTGTGAGCCACATAGATTCATTTATCTATAAACATTATAATAAATATCTTGTTATTTTATATACTGATGGATCACAATAAACAGCAAAATATGAAACTTTTTGTTTAAATTACATTAGGCTTCAGTTTCACCTATGGCCTGCCTCACCTTGCACAACATTGGGGAAAGTGTATATGCATGATGGGACAGTGGACATTTTTCAGCTGAGATAAAATGACATCTAATGTGCCAATGTGGGCTAAGATGGATAGTTAAGTACAACTTGTACCTTGGCCACTAAGGTCACCTGACCTTAATCTTCTCGATCTTTCTATCTGAGGTCATCTCAAAAGTGAAGTGTACAGCACTTCCATTAATACAGTTGAAGAACTGGAGCAGTAAATTGTTCAGTCTTGTCATGATTTATGAGATGATCTGGGGGTGTTTGAATGGTTTCATAATTCACTACTAAAATGAATGCAGTATTACCTCCAAATGTGAGGATGGCTTGTGAAACACTTCCTATAACAGGTAAAATTGTACAGTAAATTGTATTGAGAAATTTATTTCTTGTCAAGGTAGACCTTAGGTAGGGAGTCAATTACGAAGTTTACATTAGCAGTTTAGGTAGGTATAATATGCAGCTGGTCACATTTTGAATTTGATAAGTTTGTTGAATTAGAGGATGACAGTAGACTAAAAGGAAATATGTCAGATTTTAAAATTGAGGAAGGGATCCATTAAATAGGGGCAATGGAGAAAAAGGAAACGTTGGTAGGTAAATTTCACAAATGGGAAAGCTTATCTCAGCCTTAAAGTTGGTTTGAACTAAACATGGTTCTGGTAATGGAGGTATACCATTATACCATTGCCATCTTCCAGCTTTTTAACTGATTAACCCAGTCAGCTGCTAATGAACCTAGAGTTTAATGTTAACTCCAAACCATGGTGCGATTTGAGATTTTTCATGTGTACAAATCACTTCTACATATGAAGTATGCAAAAGTGACTGAACGATCTGAGAACCAACTAAGAATGAACAGTAATCTAAGGATGCAGAGGTTAACTCTATGATAGGCACAACACTATTGAATGTTAACAACATATTTTTAAATTGCCCTTGAATCTTATGGAAATTATGCACTCCTCTATGAAATTATGGAGTCCTCTAAGAAATTATAAGAAAAATGCTCAAATATGCAATAAGAAGGTAAAAGGAATTTTTCTTGAAATTGTTTGTAGCAAATGACTCCAG
The DNA here is from genome assembly GCF_023897955.1 of Schistocerca gregaria. Lineage (NCBI taxonomy): Eukaryota > Metazoa > Arthropoda > Insecta > Orthoptera > Acrididae > Schistocerca > Schistocerca gregaria. The sequence goes on from NC_064931.1 coordinate 686,175,440, forward strand.
TTATAGAAAATATGGTGTTGTGCAAGTCATGAAAGCTAAAAATTCAGCAGCTTTTACTTAGTCACATGTTACATGGATCATAATTGCAACCTCTCACTATGATGTGGAATAAGCCAGTTTAACAATTAAAGAATACTTTCTCAGCAAAAATTGTGGCAACATTTTTCCTTACATGTATACAGTGATTTATACTTGGCTATGTTCGCACACGTGTGCACGTATACACACACACACACACACACACACACACACACACACACACACACACACACACACACACACACACAATGCTACTACATATTCAGAATTTTTTTTGTTCTATGGAGTAGAAGTAGTTGTCAAGCTGACATGATTTGTAATAAAAAAAGAAAAATGAAATGTAAATGTCGTTTGACTAGGGCCTCCCGTCGGGTAGACTGTTCGCTGGGTGCAAGTCTTTCGACTGGATGCCACTTTGGCAACTTGCACATTGACGGGGATGAAATGATGATGACAAGGAAAACGCAAGACTTTGTCCCTGAGTGGAGAAAATCTTCGACCCAGCCAGGAATTGAACCCAGGCCCTTGGGATTGACATTCTGTCATGCTGACACTCAGCTACCGGGTTCGGACATGATTTCTAATGAAAAATTTGTAGAACTTACTGTTTAAGCAAATCTGTAGCATCTGACTTACATTTCAGGTTCTTGTCAATGAGACCACCTAAGAATTAATATTCTAATTTATTTATTGATTTACCCTCATTATTCGTTAAGGTGTAGTTAGGTCTTTTATGGTACTGGATTACAGTATTATGTTTTATTAGAATTCAGTGACAGTCCCTTTGCAGAGAGCCAGTTACTTATTGTCGGGAAAATAATATTTGCATCTTCAGGAGCTGAAATTACTCCATTACGCTTCTTTATAATAACTACAACCCCAACAAAGAGAACTATTTCTGCTTCTTGGATAAATCATGGAAGATCATTTATAGAAAATAGCAACAACAGCAGATCCAATACTGATTCCAGTGATTATAGGATTAGTAAGTCACAGCTGGAATGGCTGTGTCATACAAATGTGTGGGAATTATACATGTTGTGATACAAAATGAACTGTTATTAGCTGAAGTTTCCTAAAGGGTACATACATAAGTTACGAACAACTCTAATACAAACAGTGAAATGTTTCGCATTTAGTAGTGTGCTGGGCAGAATGGCAGGAATGCATCTGTTTCATTACAGTATTGTTGTAATGAGCAAAGAATGAAGTACTGTGGTGCAATTTCTGTAGGCAGAGAAAGTGAAACTGATAGATACTCAGCTCTGAAGTATGGTGAAATGTGGATGCAACACTGTGAACTAAAAGAAGGTTAAGAAGGGGACTAAATCATTTCAAGCATGGACAAAATCTATGACATAAAAAGAGAATTCTGGTAACTTGTCAACATTGCATATATGAACAAAAAAAGTAGCAGTATTTAAGACATAATATTAGATAACATTATGGGGAATAGCGCCCTCACAAATCATGGATCTGCATTTTTCAGAATTCATGATGTTCTTGAATGCAGACAAGTCTGTACTGCTATCAGTCAAGAACATTACTAAAATCAACAAGCAACAATGTATACATATTAGTGCCCAGTATTCCACTGGTATGAGTAGGAAATGGTTTATGTCTACCAACCAGAAAGTACATGATGAAGTAGGAAGTGGAAATATGTCATACCCAGCAAAGAAAAACTGAACTGTTACTGCCCCAACAGGAAACTCATATTGATGTCACACTGTGACATGAATAGGCTAACTTTCGTCCATTTTTAATGAAATGAGAAAACAATGGACAATTCAAACTACTGTGCACTAATACAGAATGATCTCAAACCTGTAATTCACAATGAATACACTGAAAATGCTACTACATGGAATTCAACACAGATGATGCAGGTGACAGAGATGACATGGCTTAAGAGGCAGCTGAAATGGTATTTTATAAAGATGAAAAAAGCCTCCTTGACTAATTTAACAGCTGCATTGTCCTGCAAGGGTTTTATATGGTGAATTGATTTTTCATTTCACCCCAGAGGCAGCTCCATTTTTATGATCTCATTGCCAATAGGTATTAATTACAAACAACTTACAATTTTTTTTTCTTTTCCACTATTAATTCTGTCAAGTTATAAATGGAAACTCCCTTAAGTTTTTAATTAATCCTCATGCAATGAAAAGCAATCTTGGCTATGCAACCCGCAGTGGCTTGAAAATTACAAATCTGAAAGCGTATGTGAATTTAGGCCTCACTAAAGAGAGACACAATAATGAGTATGAAACAAACAAAATCAATAAAGTGTGACAGACGAGGTTGATATTCACAGAATCTGGATTTCATCAGTTACAAATCTTGTTTTTATATTTATTCTCCTGTTGTGTCTCTCTCAACTATGGGACTTTGAAAAATATGAATTTCCTCTATTGTCTCCATTATTTGATTTTCTTTCAAACCTCTCTTACTTTTGTGACTGGGTATGGAGAAAATTATCATTTTCCTCATATTTGACCTACCACTTGGTCCATAGCTTTCATAAAAAGAAACCCTTTGTTTTTACAGTCATTTGTGTATTTCCTATGCACCACTGCCAAGACAGTGAGGAATTTTTGACTACTATGGTTTAGAACAACATTTTACTCTCCATACTTGTTCAGTGTTTCATCAATAGTTATCTCAATCCTCCCACTCTATGGCCAAATGTGATATATATTCAGTAGGGGGAAAAGAATCTATGTTGCGGTGACACCAGAAGTATTATTGATGCCTTTTGTCTTTTTGAGAGATCTTCAGAATTTGTTTAGGAACTTCATTAAAAAAGTAGTCAAAACATTTGGTATGTGCCTTCAACGAAGATATGCAGCTATGCTAAACTAGGGCCATGCTTCTAATCTTGACATGTAAGTATTGGAATACAATTAGAAGTGGCCATGGATACATGACCACATATGCACAAGCTACATTAGACTGGCAGATTAACATAGTGAGCACGTATGTGGTCACATATTCACTGTCACTGCAATTTGTATTCCAGATTAGAAGTGTGGCCCTATCTTAGCATAGCTGCATGCCTTTGTTGAAGGTGCAACAAAAAGGTTTTGCTGCTTATCACTAATGTGTTACCCACAGTTCCTAAACAGATTCTGATGATGCCTCAAAAAGGTGAAATGTGTGAATAAATCTTCTGCTGTTATTGCAAGCTAGACTGTTTCTTCCCACTGATTATCAGATAGTGATAAAAATGTATGCACGTCTTTTGATGGCAATTAATTATAGTCTCAATCTCTTGTTTAAATAATAGTGTGGAAAGAGTATAGAAGTTGATAACTTACTGGAGGGCCCCTTTCCCCAGGAGGTCCTTGGATACCGTCCTTGCCATTTGGTCCTGGAGGACCCTGTGGTCCAATAAATCCTCTCATTCCATCTGGTCCTTGTGGTCCAGGTTCTCCAGGAGACCCAGGGGGACCAGGTTGGCCAGTGTCACCCTGAAAGTATAAGAAGTAAACAAGCAGTTATTGCCAGTTGGTCCACATTTATATGCACATTTATAGATTTTGTAACAGCTGTAGTTGATAAATCAGATAGCTTTTCTTTGATAGAATATCCGTTCTTTTCCCATTTATATATGTTTCCATCGATGGATGAGAATTACTGTGGGATACTAGGATAAGAAACTAACTAATGGTTGGAGTAAAATATGGAAAATTAATCAAAATTCTCTGATTACTAGGCTGTTGCAAGACTAAGAAACTATTACACAAAAAAGATAATACACATCCTTCTGGGATGGTAGACAGAGCTTTAGGTGAAAAATCAATTAACGTGGATAGAAAATGTTCTAGTGCATTGTCACATTGTTATTACATTATTTCGTAAGTGATATGATAGTAGTGACACAGTAAAGTCATTTAACATCACAGTTTTTATTGGATTTACAAATATAAAACTTGAAGTGTATTTGGTTAATATATCTAATATAGATAAATCAACAAATGAAATCACACTTAATCTCATTTTTTCATTCCCAGTGTCTATCACATTAAGTCTTAAATGCATGAGAGTTAAAGTAATTAAAATCTTCTGTAATTTAAAACACACTTACAGGACAGTAGCTATAACTGTAGCCAACTGATCACTTACAAGATAAATGGATGAACCAGCCACCCAGAGAAAACACTTAGATTTCTTACCTAGAAATTTTGGTAAGAGGTCAAACACAACACAGAATGTTTTCAAAAAACAGTGAATTCAGTTCATTGGCAGGTAAAGCAGGGGAAATCAGACAAGAAGTTGCTCCATCCCTCTTGTGACATCATAAAAGATATTCCATTACCATGTGGCATACAAAAATATGAACACTACAACCACTGCACACTGCTAGGGTACTTGAGAAGAAATCCATGCATTGTAAGTCAGCAGTGTCCTGTTTGAAGATGCAATAATATCACACTGTCATACCCAAATAACCTACAGAAAGAATTCCAAGTAGCTAATAGGCCATTACTCCCAGTCATCCCCCCCCCCCCCCCCCCTCCAGATGAATGCTCGAAAGACTCAACAGCAATGTTATAAAATGTAAGGAGATGAAACATTGTGTCATGTAGTGTTCTATGCATACATCTTTAGCGGTTGCATTCATGAACACATTTTCTCCAATCCCAATGTACCGTGATACACTGCAAAATGATGCCCCCCTTGCTGTCTGTGTTCTGAACTTGATTCTCTTCATAGACTGGATGCTGGAAAGCTGCTCCAAAGCTATAAACTTTGCATGAAACTCTGGACTGAATGTTGTGAATTTATTTGGTAAACAGGCCTTGGGAGTTCGGTGCACGGGTATCATCAAGCCAACAATAAAGTACACCAACTTCGTTAGAACCATCACCATAATATACTACATGATGTTAGAGCACAGATAAAATACAATGAAATGATGATTTAGTAATTTCATCAATGAGTAGGATGATATGCCATTTTCACAGACAGCAATTATTCTGTGTAAAGGGGCTATTAACATTGTTAATACGAACTATCTGACATTTACTTCTTGTAATGTAATTTCTCCTTATAAAACTCAGTTTAAAGCTTTTTTTTCTTACCTTTGGTCCTGGAATACCTTCTACACCTCTTCTTCCTCTTGATCCACGGAAACCCTGTAATAATTTTAACATGTTAGAATATGCATATGCCACAATAGCAAAAGAAAAGGGTAAAATTTAAATAAACATTGCAAAAGTTATTTTTCTCTTAAAATGACCATAGAATGAAGTGTGAGGCATCAAAAAGGATATTACATTTAAGATATTCAGACTCAATTGATTACATTACAACGGGCTGCAAACAGATCTCATAAGACACAGTTTATTTCAGAAGTGACTTTATTGGCATAATTCTTCAGGAAGAAAATATAAAATCAAAGGCCACAAATGGTTTGAAGATGAAGGATGAGAAAACTCTTACATGATTCATTCAATCTATCCATGACATAATCGATCAGTTCACTTACAAGCCTTATGATTACATTTCAGAACCAATCTGTAATATAGGAGATGCTATCAAGAAGTTGTTAAAAAAAGCATCCAGCTTCAATTCCAGTCTGAGATGTGTTTCAAATCAGTTACTGCTTTAGGAAAGTTGTTGAGTAGGTGAACTGAAGGATGGACTGCTTCGTGCAGTCCTCTCATACAAAAAAAATAACTACTTACTCTAGGACCAGTTTCTCCTCTCTCCCCAGGCTGGCCAGGATTTCCCTGTAAATGCAAAGATTAGTTATTGCTAATATTATAATACTGTCATTGGGAGACTGTTTTCAGAACAGTAACACAAACTTTACATTTCTTCAGTTAATCCTAATTAATGACAGAGATAAGCAATGTCCCTGTTGTTACAGTAATTTTATAACATACTTTTTGATACAAAAGACCATCATTTGTCACAAATCTGAAGTCTATGACATTATCATTAAAATAAAACTCAGTTAAGTAAATGGGGATTCTTGAATTTAACCTATTTGTGTGCACCTGTAAAACTGGAGACACTTTTTGTTTTCGTTTGTAATAACATGACAAAATCATTCATATCTCTTATATTCACTACTGCATATACACTCCTGGAAATGGAAAAAAGAAAACATTGACACCGGTGTGTCAGACCCACTATACTTGCTCCGGACACTGCGAGAGGGCTGTCAAAGCAATGATCACACGCACGGCCCAGCGGACACACCAGGAACCGCGGTGTTGGCCGTCGAATGGCGCTAGCTGCGCAGCATTTGTGCACCGCCGCCGTCAGTGTCAGCCAGTTTGCCGTAGCATACGGAGCTCCATTGCAGTCTTTAACACTGGTAGCATGCCGCGACAGCGTGTACATGAACCGTATGTGCAGTTGACGGACTTTGAGCGAGGGCGTATAGTGGGCATGCGGGAGGCCGGGTGGACGTACCACCGAATTGCTCAACACGTGGGGCGTGAGGTCTCCACAGTACATCGATGTTGTCGCCAGTGGTCGGCAGAAGGTGTACGTACCCGTCGACCTGGGGCCGGACCGCAGCGACGCACGGATGCACGCCAAGACCGTAGGATCCTACGCAGTGCCGTAGGGGACCGCACCGCCACTTCCCAGCAAATTAGGGACACTGTTGCTCCTGGGGTATCGGCGAGGACCATTCGCAACCGTCTCCATGAAGCTGGGCTACGGTCCTGCACACCGTTAGGCCGTCTTCCGCTCACGCCCCAACATCGTGCAGCCCGCCTCCAGTGGTGTCGCGACAGGCGTGAATGGAGGGACGAATGGAGATGTGTCGTCTTCAGCGATGAGAGTCGCTTCTGCCTTGGTGCCAATGATGGTCGTATGCGTGTTTGGCGCCGTGCAGGTGAGCGCCACAATCAGGACTGCATACGACCGAGGCACACAGGGCCAACACCTTGCATCATGGTGTGGGGAGCGATCTCCTACACTGGCCGTACACCTCTGGTGATCGTCGAGGGGACACTGAATAGTGCACGGTACATCCAAACCGTCATCGAACCCATCGTTCTACCATTCCTAGACCGGCAAGGAACTTGCTGTTCCAACAGGACAATGCACATCCGCATGTATCCCGTGCCACCCAACGTGCTCTAGAAGGTGTAAGTCAACTACCCTGGCCAGCAAGATCTCCGGATCTGTCCCCCATTGAGCATGTTTGGGACTGGATGAAGCGTCGTCTCACGCGGACTGCACGTCCAGCATGAACGCTGGTCCAACTGAGGCGCCAGGTGGAAATGGCATGGCAAGCCGTTCCACAGGACTACATCCAGCATCTCTACGATCGTCTCCATGGGAGAATAGCAGCCTGCATTGCTGCGAAAGGTGGATATACACTGTACTAGTGCCGACATTGTACATGCTCTGTTGCCTGTGTCTATGTGTCTGTGGTTCTGTCAGTGTGATCATGTGATGTATCTGACCCCAGGAATGTATCAATAAAGTTTCCCCTTCCTGGGACAATGAATTCACGGTGTTCTTATTTCAATATCCAGGAGTGTAGTTAAAATACCCTCTCCTCACATGAAACAAGTTAAGTAAACAAATTAATGTGTGTGTATGTGTGTTTGTTTGTGATTGTGAGAGAAAGAATGTGCCTGTGTGTGCACATGCACTTCTGTGTATGTACACATGATTAGGTGTGGCTCAGTTTGTCCTTACCCTGTCACCTTTGTCACCAGGTTGGCCTGTTTTTCCTTCAGCGCCTTTGTCACCCTTCTCTCCTGGAGGTCCAGGATAACCTGCAAATCCTGGCATGCCTATCTTGCCCTTCTCCCCTGGGAAACCAGGTGGACCTGCCTCACCCCTTGGTCCATCAAATCCCTACAACAGCAATTTCCAGTATCTGTTACTGCAAATTATAAAACAATATTTCTTAAAATAACATATCTTACCGTCTGATATCATCACTAACTACACCTAAAAAGTACAAGAAGTTGCAATATTATAATGTTTGTTAAAAGTAGAAACTATAACTTACCAGAACTGTAAACTTGTTGCCAAAAATTATATTTTTTGATATGACACAACCAGAAAATTTTGGTCTTCGACATTATTTTCATGTGACATGTACACATAAGAAAATTGACATCAACAACAATTCAGTACAAATGTGGTTTTTAAATGTACAAAATAAATATGATAGGTGAGATAATTCATGAAAGGTGAACAGTTTTAGCAAGATGGAGTTCACTTTTTGTCTTTACTGAACAAACAGTACAAAATAAAGAAAGTTGCAGGCTCTTATTAGTTGTAGTCTTATACTAATTAAGTTATGGTGTGCATCTGACATGCCTTCTTTATGCTAAGCCTCTGCTTAGTAAACATGTATTGGGATATCCGTAACTTACAATCCACTTTGAGGAGCAGACTTGGGAAGATCAATGGATGTATCAATGTAACAGAACACTAATTAATACTACATTGTTGTCTAGTGACAATCACACATATAATACCAGAAAGGAAATAGCTCACTCACAAAAACAACACTGATTTTGATCTGAAGATGGAATATGACACCTGGGGGATAGTAGATGCACTGATAATGATTTCAGTGTCATCTGCCAACAGGTAGCATTGTGGCATAGCTACCAGAGTGCCATCCGTGTCAACCCTTTAATAGAGAATGTCCACAGCCAGAAGGATCAGTGTGGTGCAAATGTGTGAAGCAAGCAGGCAACCATGCCACGGAGATGCACTCCTGCTCACTACAGCCAACTGAGTGAGTTTGAAAGCGACCATATTGTGGCCATCTGAGTGGCAGGATGGTCCTTTTGCAGAATTGCTACAAAAGTTGGACATGTTGTGTCAATTGTGTATCAGTGGTCATGTGACCAGTCTTTCACCCATAGAAGAGGCTCTGGACATACATACAGCACAGATGCCCCCCATGATCATCATACTGTAAGAGTAGCAGTGGCAGATTGTACAGCTGCCACACCACAGACAAGAGGGCTTGTAAGCCCAGACGTGTCAACATGACCTGTTACAAACTGTTTATTAGAAGTGGGACTATGAGTACATATCTCTATTCCATCTTCCACTCTCAGTAGAACATCTATATGTATGGCTCAACTGGTGGCATCAGAGGATCACTTGGGAGACAGAAGTGAGTGCTGTGGTCTTCAGTGATGAAAACAGATTCTGCATGCATGCAAGTGAAGGTCATTTGCACATGCGATGTAGACATGGTGAGTCCTGTCTCATAGAGTGCATTCATCCAAGACACATAAGCCCACCCCAGGCCTTATGCTCTGGGGTGCAATAAGCTACCCTCTTGTTCGCTTTTGGCATTTCTGGAGGGGGCACTAACTTGCACTTAGTATATGCAGAATGCTGTTTGACCCATTCTTTTGCAGTTCTTAGAGCAGGAAGGTGATGTGTTGTTCCAACAGGATAATGCTCATCCACACACTGCCATGAGACTCAACATGCTCTGCAACACATGCAGCAACTTCCCTGCCCAGCACGATCTCGAGACTTGTCTGCAATTGCACACTTGTGGGTTATGATGGGACGAGACGTGACTCATGCAACTCGTCAACAAACATCTCTTATAGAACTGCTTCAACAGGTCAAGCAAGCATGACATAATGAATCGCAAGACAGTATTTGCCATCTGTATGAGTGGCTGGATCCCTGAGTCAACACCTCATTGGCACCCATGGAGGCTACACCACATGCTAATAATCTTTTAATTTCATTTTAATTGAATCTACTATGGGTCTAGGGGACATAGAAAAGCACAGAGAAATCATTTGCCTTCAAAATGTTACTTATCCTGTTTGACATTTTCCTTGTAAAAGATAATCTGCACTATTTCTTTTCCAGTTTGGCTGTGTTGTTAACTGGGACCTGGCTTGTTTCTTCATCTTTTCACTTAGAATTTTGTCAATTATACTGGGACCAGATTCATTATTTGTGGCTATTGTTTTCATTGTATTATGTTCCTGGTCAAAGTCTTCTTGGGAAATGGGGATAGAAAGGAGGTGGTGGCTCATGTGGTGGAATTTTCATGTTTATAGGCTGTAGGATGTTGGGAGGAAGCCAAGATAAATGTCAGTGAAGAAGAATTTTTGATAAATTTTAAATTTACAGTTGCTATCTTCTGTCTTTAGGCTAACATCCAGGAAAGACAGAAGACAGCAACCATAAATTTAAAGTTTATCAAAAAGGCTCCATCACTGACACATTCATCCCAGCTTCCTCCCAACATCCTACAGCCTATAAACATGGAGCATTCCACCACATGAGGCACCACCTCCTTTTTATCCCCATGTCCCAAGACTTTGACCAGGAATGTAATACAATAAAAACAATAATCACAAATAATGAGTCTGACCCCAACATCATTGACAAATTCTATGTGAAAAGATGAAGAAGCAAGCCAGGTCTCTGCTGTCCCCAGTTAACAACACAGCCAAACTGGGAAAGAAATGGTGCAGATTATCTTTTGTATGGAAAACGTCAAACAGTATAAGAAACATTTTGAAGGCAAAGGGTTTCTCTGTGATTTTATATGTCCTTCAAACAATAGGTAGTTGCTTGTTCAATGTAAAAGATAGACAACCAGCCATCACAAGAAAGTGGGGTTTATAAGATCATATGCTGGGAGTGTCAATCTTGCTACGTTGGATACACTGAGAGGTCAATCTGCATTAGGCTTAAAGAACATCATAGAAGCTGAAGACTGAAGAAACCTGATTGAGCTTTTGCAGAACATTGCCTTAACATAAACAACAAATACATAATAGATGTAGAAGCCTTACACATGGAGGAATAGGGGGCAAAACTCAGTCGGTCAGAAATTCTAAAAACTAAAAAACAGATGTGTATATTTCCACATCCATTATTAAATGAGCAAACCCCATTCAATTATTCACCTCTTTTAGATAATATTATGACTCTTACATAGAAGTAAAATTTTGGGCCTCAGTCAATGAGTAGATAAAAAGCTCTAGGCTGACATGTAATGTCATTCCTAGGTATGTTTAGTCACATTAGTGTAATTGCTGAATTGTGTAATTTCATATGTAACTTATAAAAAAAAATTCTCACTGAAAAATTTACATTAAGCCAAGGACAGATACATTAAGAAGTTCAGATGTTTACCTTTGCCTTATAATCATGTTAATCGTTGATTTTTCAACTCTGGAATCAGTAATTTACTTGAAAATAGGCTTAAAACTAGAAACATAGGTTGTGCAATAACCATAATAAAATTTGTGAAACAAGGCAAGAAACAATGTTTGTTTAGTAATCTTTTCATGTGCTCTATATGCACTTTTGTAACAATAAATCTCGAGTGAATTGGAAAGCTGTAAAAGAGGGTACTACTTCTTTTCTGGCAATGTATTTGGTGGACTGGCATTCTGAGAGTCAAAATATGAATGTGACAGTTCATTTACAGGATGTTTAAGGATGCTGTATAACAAAAATTTGTATTAATACTAGTTCAGAATACAAATCATTTTGAAGAATGAGCTATTGTATTCTTATAAACTTGTATTACTTGTTTGAAAGTACAATTTTAACTGCAATTTGGTGATGATGTAAAAAGAACTGTCATCTTTTTAGGTATGTTGATTCATTGCATACTAATTTTTCCATTGGGCAAGTGCATCTGTGTATATAGAATGCCAATCACAAATAACATTGTCTTGTACTGTTCCATTGTTGTTTTACAATTATGAACCCATACCTACCCATTCATAAATGCTTCAGCTAACATAGTGATAAGTTGCATGTCCAAGTGGGCAGCAGTAATATAAAATAAACAGTCTGCTAGGTGAGAGAAAAATTTAAGATCTGTGGAAGAAAATGATCCTAATTCCAATCTAGCAGCACAATTCCTCAATGAGGCAGCTGTCTAAAAGATAATTAGTATTTGAATAAGTGTTTGGCAGGGATCTGATGCAACTTTACTGTTTAATGCTCTGAGGGTGTCATTAATGTGGGATAACACTTGTATGAGGCAACAGACTGGAACATGGATCCAAGAAAACCTTAAGTGAGATGAACATGTAAGTTTCATCAATAAGAAATTAAGCACCACCTGCTATTGCATGAAAATTCTTGCTGGCTGTATGACAAAACAAATGATAAAAATAGATATTATGCACAGATGGAATCACTGTTGACATATGGTATAATTTTTGGGCCAACTCAGCCAGCAGCAGAAGTTGCTTTATTGTCCAAAAAAAGTTATAAGGACCATAGGAAATGTAACTACTAGAAACTCATGCAGGCCATTGTTTAACGACCTACAAATTCTTCCAGTGCATTGCTTATATATTTTGGAAGTTACATGTTTCATTAAGAAAATAATGAACATTGAAGACCAACTAGTGCAAAAAAATGAAACACTTCACAGGTACAATACATGACAGAAAATGGAACTGCATAGTGCATATGCAAAAACAAAACTTAGACATGATGGTTTCCTACTAGCACGAAAAAAACTTTGCAACAAACTTCCACACCACATTAAACCACAAAAAAATTTAAAGAATTTTAAAATGGCTCTAAAAAGGTATATTTTAAATAAACTATATTACAGTGTTGATGAAAATATATAATCTCAAACAATATAGAGGCTAGTGAAGCTAGCTGCTTCCTAAATTCTGATCAGTGTTAGTGCAAGTCATATAAATTGTAAATATTTCTAACTTTTAAATTTCTGTAATGTTTACAAATGCAGAAACTGTAAACTGTTGTCATGAAGGTGCCACAAAAACTGTAAATATTACTCTGCTTTTTTAATTAATAAGAATAATTGTTATTAGTTTGGTGATTTAATGTAAATTAAAAAAAATTCAGTAATCTGTGTGTGTACGTTTGCTTACAGTTTTATGTACATGTAAACTTATTTATATTGTAGTAGATATGAAATTCATAGTCATCACACATGAATTCACTCTATCTCATCTCATCATCTCACAAAAATTGACTTGTCTGATATCAATTTGTAGATATGTACAAAAATGATGGAAAAGACCAATAAAACAATCAATAAATCAAAATGAAAGTTTATTATATTACTGTTTAATTAAACACTGATTTAGTTCATATTTTATAGGTTTATTTTATAATTGTTTAATGAAACTGTGATTTTGTTCATACATGTTTACCTTGCTAACTTAAAGACAGCTATTTTTTACATGTGTAAAAAGTATGCCATGCAGCAACTTGTGTTACAAAAATCGGTGCACCCACTTGGGTGTAAGGAAACAGAATGATATACAGCTACACAAACTTTTCAGTCCCAACTTTTGTGTGTACCCAGGTCACGTGGTAGTAGAGTAGATATTACAGGATTTGATGATTTAATTTTACAAAGCAGTGAATTTTAGGAAGGTAAGAGAATTTTTTTGTTATTATTTTAAAATAACATGCCAATTGATATATTTATTGGTTAGACTAACTGTGGCTGCAGTGGAAGATCTGAAAATAATTTCATAAATAAATAGAATTATTATATGCCAGAACATCTGTACTTTGATCCTGACATATAACAAAACTTCTAATGAAACTAGTAGTGATCATGGTGTTCTCCTAAATATGAGAAATTTTTGTACCAAAGGGAATATGTTTTAGTTAAATAAAAGCTCAATGAATTGTGTTTTTGCATTCCATTCAGTGAAAAAAAGAAGTGTGTTAATGTGTTGTGGTTGATATGGTGAAATGTCATTATGTATGGTGCAGAATGTTGAGAGTGGCAATTAGTGTGATAATCTGCAACAAATACATTTAAGAATTTAAGCTTTCTACTAAACAGAATTTATTCACGACATACAGTCCAAAAAATTCCAAGTTGGTAACACACTGGTGAAAATCAACTTTATGACCATGTGCTTAATAGCATGTTGCACCACCTTTAGAACCCAACAAAGCAGCAATACTGAGTGACAGGAATTTGACACGTCCTTTGTAATTTTCTGGATGTTTGTTTCATGTCCTGTAGTTGTAGGCACACATAAATGATTGACAATTCCAGGGTAGCAGTTAAGTAATACTTAATTGGCACAATACTTAAAAGCAAAGTTCAACATAATGTAGATTCTGATACACACAACTAGAAAGATCCTCCTGATCTGATATGAATATGATGAAGATAAAATCCATCATGACATTGGTCATAATGGTCACTACTAGGCACAGGTTTGCAGTCTAAGGTCCACAGAATGGGAGGGCCAGTGTCAGAGGAGGTGAAAGTTCAGAGGGTGATGGGTGGTAGCTCTGTGTGGCTGCTGTAGAGTATCTTCTGTGGTGACTGCTGAAGAGGTGTCACAGTGTGGTGTAGATCCAGAGGCTGCCCTTGGCTGGGCAGAGTCACTGGCTGTGACTGGAGTGAGCTTGGTGAGAGTTCTGATGGATGGGTCTCTGGGTCCAGCCATTATAATGCACAGATAATGAGTGTGAGCTGCCTACTGGCAATTGAGCAGTGACTTAGATAGGCAGCAGGTGGAAGGATACCCACACAGTGCTGGTTGAGCATACCTGTAGATGTAACATAGTGCCATAATTGCACTGTCACTATTATCAATGTGCATGCTGCTGGCCGCAAGGCTGGAGCCTCTGGTGGTATCTGTTAGAGGTGAGCTCACCAACAGACATGCTTATGTTTATTGGCTACAATGTTTCCAAAACATGTGGTTTATATATATTGCTTGGCATGTGTACTGTCTCCAGAGTAGAAGAACCTGTGTCACTGGAGCCTGCTACCTGCTAGTTGTGGGTGCTGTGCCAGGTGCCAAATAGTCAGTGAGTGGCCGGATATAATAATGTGTCACAAGATGTCTACACACAGGTCATATGATTTCCCTAAATTATGGGCCAGTGGTTCATTGGTGTGGTGCATGTGACCAATAGTGACCCAGATATGTTGCATTGTGCTTCAATCAGGCAAATTTGGTGGCCAAGGCAACAATGCTAGTTCGCTGTCTTTCTCCTCTAGCAACAGTAGCATGCTTAATGTAATTGTGATATGGACAGTTGTTCTACTGGAAGATTCCATCACCATCAGGGAAGGCATTATGCCTGAAGGGATACAAGTGATCTAACATTTTTCCACTGACCAGAGGTCCAGTTTTGTTGTCTGCTGTAGAACCCCATGCTCAACAATGTGCACTGAGCAGTGCACTCCAAAACACTTCTGCTTACAACAGCACCATACTCTGTCATTATATCTGCCACAATTCGCTGACTATTCTGCTGTACAGTGTGGGCAGCCTCCAACTTCCATGTTCTGCGATGAATCATGGATGTCCAACACCTTGTCACCTACTCCTATTTTCACTGCCCTTCAACAACTTTCCATATACTCTCACAACATTAGTGAGTGAACAGCTGAACAGATTCATTATTTCTGAGATGCTATTTCCCAAATGCTGAGTAAAAACAATCTGTCCTTTTGCCACCATCATCACTAGAATAATTCCCCATTCATCTCTGCCCTGGTTATATACTTTCCCTATTGCGTCACATACCTGCAACACCACCAGGTGACATTCAGTCTTTTGGCTGGCAGTGGTTCTAATGTTTTGGCTCATCAGAGTATGTTGTAACTCACTAACAATGTGATGAATTATTTGTTGTTGATGCTAAATATGAAGTTATCAATAATCTCAGCATTGTGTTACATAATTTAGCAACATGTTTCACACTGAATTGTGTAAGATTACATTTCTCAACATTCAAAACAAGTTTTCAATCTTTGTACCACTTTTAAATCTTACCAAGATCTGACTGAACATTTGTAGAAAATTTTTCACACAGTAAGTCATTATAGATAATTCTATACCAAGGTGCCCTCAATCTAGTCACAAATTTCATTTAATGTGCAGTATGATCATAATTTCATTACTAAACATTATTGAGGCACTGAGTCAAAAGTTTTTTGCAAGTTTTCAGGATGCCATGTGGACTGGGTTTCAGTTGCACAGTATTTTCTGAATTCATGGTGGTTGATGGAGCATATCAGCCATATGCTGACCACATTATTCTCTCACACATTTCAGCCGGCAGGTTTGCCTACCCTTGGCCCACAGGCATTTCTATGCTGGAGACTGTTTACAAATATAACAATGGTATCACATATTGTGGATGTGATATTGCTTTTTAAAAATCTGTTGACACACTGATTGTTACAGCAATTATCAGGGGCAGCAGCTATGATCCCAAGCAGCACACGCATCAGCAAGATGATGGTACTGCTATTGAGGAACCAATTCCCATCTGCTGGTCATGTGGTCTTCAAACTCCCATAGATATCCTTCCACCTGCTGGATACTTAAGGCAGAGAGCAACATCCAGCAGGCAGCTTCCCATTGCCCACTCAGTTCCAGGCCAGGAGTCAGCTGCACACTTAAGCCCATCAGTCGGAACTTCACCACGACCATCCTGGATGCTTGCATCTACACTGCTACACTACATCATGCCATACTCATCTCCACACTGCCTATGTGTTGTGCTATTTATGCAATGTGATGTCACACTACACCACATTGCAAGCACAATAAGACTCACTGGACTGATAGGATTGCTATTAAAGCAGCAGACTTTATTTCTGTTACTCTTACATGATCATGGACAGTCTGTCAGCTTTTAGTCAGAATCAGGCTTTTTGTGAACTTGTGCTGTGAATAAAAGGGTTCTTAACTGCAACCTGGGAGACATCACTCATTGTAGTGTGCATCACTCACAATGGGCTTCAAGAGTGGCAATGAGGTACAATCGTATTTTCTGCCACACTCTCACCTAAACAGTGGCGATGAATGTTAACTTCTTCTAGCCATTAACGCAAAATTTTGCCACACCTCTTAATGGATGTGTTTGTCATACAGCCCACATTGACTTCTGTGGTTATTTCACACAGTTTTGTTTGTCTGTTAGCACTGACAACTGTACAAAAATGGTGCTGCTCTTGGTTTTTAAGTGAAGGTCTTAGGCTATTATGTTGCATGTGGTGAGAGGTAAACCCTGATCTTTGGTATTCTCAGCATATTGAATTCCCTAACGATTTTCAAAATTGGAATGTTCCATGCATCTCACTCCAACTACGATTCCATGTTCAAAGTCTGTTAATGCACATCACAAAGCCATAATCACATCAGAAACTTTTCCACATGAATCACATGAGTACAAATAACAGCTCTGCCGATGAACTGCTGTTTTATACAATATGTACATGATACTACCACCACCTGTATGTGTACATATCACTATCTCATGACTATTTTGTTGCCTCTGTGTATGTTCTATATTTCTACAACAGACTGTTGTTTAAAAGTCTGTACAGTAGTTTTGTGAATGACTATTGTTGCCCTTCTGGTAGATATGTGTCATGTGTGCTTTCTACCAACCTCTGGGCACTGTTTATTATTTGAGGGATCTCATATACATTATGGTTGAAAGAAAAGCTGATTTAGCTGCAAATTTATCACAGAACCTGCAGGGATTCCGTTGGGTTGTGTAGCTACTGATAAGCTGCTTCACAATGCCACTGACGTTAGTATCTATACCCTTCATCCCTGTAGTGGTGTGAGAATTAAACTGGAACAACAATTCAGTTTCAAATATTGCATTACAAAGGCAAACAGGGATTCAGGATTTTTTAATTTTTATTTGCAAGCATCAGTTTCAGTTTTTATGTCGTCTAGTCATGGAAAGCACAGTTTTCAGCCTGTGCAGCCTGTGTGGTGCTTGCTGGCCAGTACAGTCTATGGCCAAGCCAGCCTGGATAATGGGTTGAATGCAGCCTGCCATGCCATAGACAGTGAGGTAGGAAGCCAGTCCATCAATCTGTCAGATTGCTAATTCACTGTGTTGGTCTCTATGCTTGTAGTAATCATCACACTCACTTGTTTACTATACTGCAGTGCACTTCATATCTGTTAGCAATGTACTAAACCTTGTACAAAGGAAATCTGACTCTTTGGCATCATGTAGTATGTGATTAATATTGAGAATCAATGGGCCCTTACATTGTGATTATCAGCAATTTAATCCTAAAAGTATGAAGTGCCTTTAATTACATCAATTTATGGTTGATCTGCTGCATTTGGAAATAAATAAGTTGATTAGAAGAACCTGTAACTAGTTGGAGGTAAAACAATGGATGAACTGGCACTATAGTGAAACATGCAATCTCTGAAATTCAATGAAACTACTGCCAATGCCTCCTGCATAGTTAATTGATATGGCAAGAAAGGAGTATAAATTCAGTGCTTTGCAGATGAAGGCAGAATGTAACACAACAAAGGCAAGAGGTTGGCCCAAAGCCAAAACCTGGCAGGCTAGAGAAGAGACAAGTCAGCGTGCTGCATCAATGTGACCAAGCTGGCCCAGTGTCTTACGCTCAGCTACAGGGTCCGGTGCACCACTTGTGCTGCCCCATATATTATGCAGCACAGGTGATATGGTGAGACAGGGGCTTGTCAGGTTGAAACTTGTGGTGTGCAAGACTCTAATGTCATTCATGAATGTCTGGACATTAACTTTGGTACCACTGACAGCCTTTACATATAGTTGGGATTTGTTTAGATTTTATGAGATGTCTCTCCATAAGATTCTGTTGCAGTACTCATTACAGGCTTTATGCATTGCTCTTTTGATAGTAAAACATATTTCATTTAGCATCTCTCTATCTATTCTCCTATGATTCATTTTATGTAGTAGACATTAATTCTTTTATAAGTTTCTTTATAGAGACTGTATACCATGGGGCATACTTTTACACACTTTTAAACAATTCCTTAGATCAAACTGTTCAATGAGTGGAAAAAAGATGGAAATATTGTACCAATTCCATAAATAGATACATTACAAAAAAGGAAAAATGATCATCCACACCAGATGTTGATGCTTAAATTTGCACCCTGTGCAAATGTAATTCACAACTACTTTACTGTGACATACACTGACTCACAAAAAAATGAAGCATCCAGAAGAAATGGTTAGCTGCCAATGTAACTTCATACACATCCATACCATTGGCTAGTATATAAATGATTAGAGATTTAATTCTCATTGATAGGTAGAACAGCCACCAAAGTGTGTTAGTATTGTTCCTATTTAGTGTTGCTACCATCACTGGTATGGCATGGTATAAGGGGGTGTGAACAGTGTCAGATTTTTATCACTATGAAGGACTTGGAGATGCCACATACTTGTGAGAGACAGCGTTATCAGCACCAGACAGAGTTTGAAATGGACCTCACTGTATACCCCCATTAGGGCAGCTGGCCAAATTGTGCAAAATCCAGATGTGACACTGGTCTGATATTGGACTGCATGGGAACATAAGGACAGACATACTCACTGTCAAGGTACTGGTCAGCCACATCTGACCACTAAAAGGGAGGGTTGCCTTTTTGTGCACCAATCATACCATAAACTCTTCAAATCTGCACCTGCCATCCACATCAAGTAATGAAGTCGCTGCACCATTTTGTCTTATCACACACCATTGGTCAGAGATAGGTAGCTGGACTAGGTAATTACTGTCCACTCTTAGGTTGTCTTGAATACCACAAGACAAGCAACTGCATTTGGAGTATTGTCATGACTAGCAGCTGATGAATGGCATCACACTGTGTTCAACAATGAATCATGGTTGTGCACTACCCCAGATGACTGTACTCAGAGAGAATGCCCGTGACCTGGGGAGGTCCCACCTTTCCAATGTTTTGGAGAGGCATAGTGGTATAATTGCTGGCATCATGTTGTAGGGAGATACTGAGTATAATGTCAGGTAATGGCTGGTACTGATTGAGGGAACTCTGAATGTGAACCAGTACATCACAGACATCTTGAGTTGTCTTCTGTTACCTCTCATGAGACAGTATCCTGATGCCATTTTTCAACAGGACAATGCTTGTCAACATGGAACATGTGTCCCTATGAACTGTCTGTGTGATGTTGACTTATTCCCATGGCCAACAAGATTCCCAGATCCATCCCTGACAGGTCACATGTGTGACCATCTAGGACATCAACTCAATCTCAGTGACTGTATCAAAGATATCAAGGACCAGTTATGATAGTTGTTGGCCAGCTTCCCCCTGCAGAAGCTTTATGACACCCTTCAAAATTGAGTCAGCGTATGCATCCAGACCAGAGGGGATGCAACATCATACTGATAAGTGAGCTCATAGTACCAAGTTCTTTGTAAATTTCATCTGATATTGTAATCACAGAAGTAAAATCACATACCAGTATCCTCTCAACCCATAAAGTTTCATTTCATTTACTCCTTTCACTATGGGTGCTTCACTTCTGTTGTCAGCCAGTGCATGCTATCCAATACATTGAAAAATATCCAAAACTTCTAAAAATAAAACCTTTATTTATGAAGATATACATTTAAATTAGGTAGAATGGTTGTCTGAACAACAATACTACTGTGGAAATTGTATAAAGTGCAATTGAAAATTACAACTGGTATTATGAAGTTCATTTTTCATAGCACTCAATGTTTGTTAATACACAACATATAACAACAAGATACACACGTTTTAATACAATCAACACAAATAGTGTGTTTAAATTTCTTCTTTATCACAGAAATCAATATATTTGTCATAATAATGATCAACTCCAAATCCAAAAGAAGGGTCACCAGTGAAGTACGACACTTATCACTGAAAGCATGTTATTAAGACCCCGACATACAGACAGAACTGAACTCCTGGATGGAGAGTGCTCTCTTTAGAACAAACACAGAGTATTCCACAAAATGCAAACATTACAAACATAATTATAAATAAAGTACTGCTAACATTGGGGCCAGAACTTCTACCTGACAATAAAATTATGACCACATTCTATTAAAATAAAATATTCAAAAGGCTGTGTCCTGTCACTGATAGCTATTCTTGCAGCACATGTTTGGTTGATTGAATGTATTTCTCATTTGCAATCTTCAGTACAATCAGTTTCATATCACAGAACCTAGTCTTCTATAGGTGAATATGTTAAGCATATGACATTACAGAAAATGAAGCCCAAGTCAACTAGTGCCCAGAGAATTGACCTTCAGTCATGATGTCAATGAGATATCCTGACATATTGTTGAAAGTTCTCCATGGAGGATTTTCACCTGTGGTGGCCTCACCTTTTTAGATAGTTGCCTCACTTAGCTTTCCTGTAGTAGGTGGCTATACAATTGCCTGGTGCTTCTGTATGATGACTGGGAATGGCTATGTTGTGTTGGGGAGTGACTCATCCATGGTGCAGCAGTGAAGCTTGTCCTATTGGTTGACTGTAATCATTTGCAGCTGACTGACATGAGTAGGACTGTTGTGATGGTTGGTGGCCTCGTTGGGAAATAGTTGTTGAATGCTCATGTTCTTTCTCTGTAGAAGCATATAATGTGTCCAGGGTGTCCACAGTGAAGACATACTGACATGTTGTCATCCATTCTCCAATTATCTATTTTTCTGTGGGGCATTATACCTGATGGAGGAGTTAGTTGTACCTTTGTTGGTCTGATGCTGGGTTGTAAGACATAAACTTTCAAAATGTAAAGGTGCAGCATATGCTTCATTTATTGATTTTTTAAATTTCATTAAGTAATTAAGTGTGAGGTATTTTAATGTGGTCACAGAAGTTACATAATTGTAGCAAGTAAAGCCGTATGTTAGAGGTGTAGGGAACTGTTTGCATAAATCTTTTCATTTTTATTCTGAGAAAAGTTGTAATTGGAAATAATATCATTTGTGATATGTTCTCTCAAAACTTAAACAACACAGACACAGTAGTATGTATAGTAAGAAAACCAAAAGACATAAATATTTTTTGTGACAACTATAAGAGAACGGCACCTGTTAAGCAAGGACTATTTACTGTAACAGCACTGAGTAGTCTGTCTGTGGCTGGCAGGCATGTGGTTCTATACAAGCATAACAAAAAGATATGGCCAGACTTTGATGAAGCATTTCTCATATGTAGAGGAAGAAAATATGTTACATGGACTTTTGTCTAGAAATGTTGTGTTTCCATGTTAGAGCTGTTTTCTACTTCTCTTCATATTCTCATTAATCATGGTAAATACACAGGAAAAGAATGTATCATCACAATATGAAATACTTTCCTAAATACAATGTTTCAAATGACCTCCTTTAGCAACAATACATGCATAAAGCCATTATCGCATTGAAACCCTAATGCACTGATGCATGTCTAGAGAAATGCATATTGTTACACTGCCTTCCACAGTATGGGCACAAAGACTCTGTACATCTTGGTCAGGAGTTCTGTACACAAGAGCTTTCAAATGCTCCCCACAAACATAGGTCAAGTGAGTTTAAGTCTGGAGAGTATGAAGGCCAAGGAATTGGTCCACCTCCACATACTCATCTGTCATAGAATCTGTTATTTAGAAGTTTATGAACTTTAATACTGAAATCAGAAGAACTCCATCATGCATGAAGTACATGTTTTGTCACATTCATAAAGGCACATGTTCTAGCAGAACAGATAGAGTACTGTGTAAGAAAATGTGGTAGGTTTCTCTGTTCAGCCTAGGTGGAAGAACATGAGGCCCTAACAAACAATGACCAACAATGATGGCTCAAATATTCACAGAAAATCTTTGTTGATGATGTGATTACATTGTTTCCTGAGGATTTGCAACAGCCCATACATGCTACATGTGAAAATTTAGAATCTGATCAAGTTGAAATGAGGCCTGATCTGTGAAAAGCACATTTGTGCGAATGCGAGGGTTTCCGTGTTGTTGTATGAATCAGTTTCAGAAGTGTGTCCATGCAACAAAATCAGCTGATGATAGTGCCTGCACACACTGAACATCATATGGATACAACATGTTCTCATGTGGCACTCTTCAGTCATGTGGTCAAGCTAAGAATTAATACTTACTACGCATTCTAACCAAGTGTAAGTAAGAGTGTAGTTTCAGCATTTCATGTAAGAAAATGTTCCATATAATGCTATTATGTTCTGTTTCTGCATGTTTTCGATGATAAATGTGATTACGAAGAGAAGTAGAAAATTAGCTCTAACATTAAGTTTCTAGACCAATGTCCATCTAATACATTTTCTTCCTTATGTGTAAGGAATGTTTTCTGAAATTATGACCACACCTTTTAGTTACATCCTATATGTTGTTTGAAGTGCAGTGGAATGAAAACGTGTTATCCAGAAGAAAAGTGTGGCTTTTTATATTTGAAGAGGTGTTATACTAATGAGAGAAGAAGTAATTTATTGCCCTGGATGCAAAAAGACACCACAGAAATGCCACAAAATAAGCAATGTCTACCTCAACAATGCAACAATCCATCCAAGTTTGAAAAGCAGTAGAGTGCTGTTTCTCAATGAATATGTCCATGATTCTTTCAATATATAATTTCCTAAACTCAGAGTGATGAACTGGCTTCCTTTTATTCTGCAACCTATCACCATAAAGTAGTAGTAAAATTGGCACTTAAAAGGCTTGTAAAGTCACTTCATGGTAATATCTCCAACACTGCAGTACAAAGAAGTATGTTTCATTAGCTGCAAGGTATCTATTTTATTAACATCAATGTTGTTTAGTGGATGAGTAATTGAGTAGTTTTTACAAACAAGTGGACCACTTTTTTCGGTTTGTGATAGATGGCTCTGTAATAGTCACAAATGTATATGTATGTGTTATCACGTAACATTCCACCAGTGCAGACGGTATTAGCTTCGTGATACATTACCGATGTTAAAATGGACTGTTTATCAATTGTGGAAAAGGTAGATATTGTGTTGATGTATGGCTATTGTGATCAAATGCCCAATGGGCGTGTGCTATGTATGCTGCTTGGTATCCTCGATGACATCATCCAAAAGTCTGGACCGTTCGCCGGTCAGTTGCGCTATTTAAGGAAACAGGAACTATTCAGCCACATGTGAAACATGAACCACAACCTGCAACAAATGATGATGCCAAAATAGGTGTTCTAGCTGCTGTCGCGGCTAATCCATACATCAGTAGCAAACAAATTGCGCGAGAATCGGGAATCTCAAAAACGCTGGTGTTGAGAATGCTACATCAACATCGATTGCACCCGTACCATATTTCTATGCACCAGGAATTGTGTAGTGATGACTTTGAATTTTTTGTACAGTTCTGTCACTGGGCACAAGAGAGATTATGGGACGATGACAGATTTTTTGCACGCATTCTATTTAGCGACGAAGCGTCATTCACCAACAGCGGTAATGTAAACCAGCATAATATGCACTATTGGGCAACGGAAAATCCATGATGGCTGTGACAAGTGGAACATCAGCAAACTTGGTGGGTTAATGTATGGTGCGGCATTATGGGAGGAAGGATACTGGGCCCCCATTTTATTGATGGCAATCTAAATGGTGCAATGTATGCTGATTTACTATGTAATGTTCTACAGATATTAACACAAGATGTTACAGTGCATGACAGAATGGTGATGTACTTCCAACATGATGGCTGTCTGGCACATAGCTCGCATGCGGTGGATGTGGTATTGAATAGCATATTTCATGACAGGTTGATTGGTCGTCGAAGCACCATTCCATGGTCCGCAAGTTCACCGGAACTGACGTCCCCGGATTTCTTTCTGTGGGGAAAGTTGAATTATATTTGCTACCGTAATCCACTGACAATGCCTGACAACATGCATCAGCACATTGTCAATGCATGTGCAAACATTACTCGCCGTTGAGAGGGATGTCGTTCATGTATGGCCAAATGCATTGATGTTGACGGACATAATTTTGAGCATTTATTTTTATGCATTAATGTGGTATTTACAGGTAATCATGCTGTAACAGCACACGTTCTCAGAAATGATAAGTTCACAAAGGTACATGTATCACATTGGAACAATGGAAATAAAATGTTCAAACGTACCTACGTTCTGTATTTTAATTTAAAAAACCTATCTGTTACCAACTGTCCATCTAAAATTGTAAGCCATATGTTTGCCAATATTACAGTGCCATCTATCACAAAGCAAAAAAAGTGGTCCAACTAAAACATTCATATTTCTTTACTTACCACACGAATATGTAATAAAAAATTGGGGTTCCTATTTAAAAAAATGAAGTTGATATCCATTTGACCTATGGCAGTGCCATTTAGTGGGCCAACCATAGCGCCATCTGGTTTCCCCCTTCAAGCTACACAAGTTTTGTTGTTTGTAGTTTATTTGTTTGACGCTCATTTCATGAGATATTTGGCCCGGTCACGATCAATGGACCACCCTGTCTATACGATGCTAAAATCATGTTCATGTATCAGAAGCATTATAAAACAAAGAACTAAATCCTAATTTTTATGTAGTGAAACCTACAATAATTCTCAGAATCTTTAAAAGCTAAGAATGTAATTAACTCAATCATTGTTATAAAACGTTGCTAGTAGCCAGACCTATTCAAAAAATGCAAATGATTGCACGAATCCTGAATGGCTTCACTGCTGACAGGTAATTACTAAAAAATCATTCAGTGTGTGAACAACTATATAGCATAACACTGCCTGTGGAGGGGTATATGCTAAACATAGCAAATATTCCGTAAATAGGAACTGATCTAGTCCTTATATCCAGCCTAACTCCCTCTAGAATGAATGCACCAAATAGTTTTATGTATGATGCCAAGAAGATCCATGAACTTTATCCCCTTAATTAAGCTGGGTTAAAAAAAAAGAGTTTTTTATGTTGGCCATCATTAAAAAAGCAACAAACAAAAATCAAATTGTGTGAAAACAAGAAAATCTGATGTAGAAGTTCTATTTAATAGTGAAAGAACATTAAAGCAGCACAATATATTGGTATAAACAATGAAATCTAAGAAGAGATTTTTTTGAGAGACTTGTTTCTTATTACAAACTTGATTACTACAAAAATCTTGAAGTTAAGCTCTAATACAGAATATGATCTGTCTGAGCAGCTATACAATCTTCACACTGAATTCATACACAGTTCACCAGGGTGCAAAACATCTATAGCTGTGTGTATGTATCTAGTGCCATTGCAGAATGCTTTGTAGTTCTTGTGGTATCTATAGAAGGATGATACCTGCCTGATATCAGATGAAATCATCTTATAAGTGATTTATGTGACTGAGATCCTGGGTACCTAATTAACTACTCATTTCTTTAGGCATTCTCCTCTGCAGTTTATTGGTATATAATTTACTCTGTGCAGACAGCAATCATGACATTGAAAAACAAATCCTCTTGATTCATGCATTAACTGCTTAACACAACATTCCAAAATGTTACTCTAATGCACCTTGAGAGCATTTCTCCCATGCTGGACCAAACATGGATCTGTGTATTTTTAATGTAGATATCTACAACTATGCATACCTAGAACTCTGTGGTGATCTATTTCAGTGATCATGTACCAACAAGGATGCAAAATATCTGAATACAGTTGTTTTGGTGTGATGTATTTCTTCAAGAACTAGCATGAATGTATTAAAAAGAAATGACTAATTTACTCTATGAGCATTTTATGTGAACTGGAAAATGTTTCATAAAACACACACGACCAATTACAAACAATGATCTTACAATACTGGTTTTCTTTCTACAGGTTCCTGTCTTGTAACTCATACCATCACATTTTATCAAAGAAATACTGGTCAGCTAGAAACTCTAAGGTGATTATTCAGTAGTTCTGTGTGGAACATGGTGGAAACAGTGTCAGAACTGCTGTGATTGATGCCACACAAGTCTTCCAAATGGTTATTTTAGGTTAGGGTCAATGTTTCCATTAACTCTCTTGTTTTTACAAATAGACACGGATTTGTCTGTATCTTAGTTAAAGCTGAGTGTTGTAATTACATTATTTTGTCAGTGACAGTTTGAAAAATCCATAGCTAAATAACAAACTTACAAAGAAAAAAATATTACAATCTGGAATGAATAAGTACATCAGACATTATATGAAACTGTGGCTTTTGCAGTGTTTTCCCATTGTTGTATTGTATTTAAAGGTGCAAGAACAGGCAAGAGCAAAAATATGAAGTAGTTACCATGCTTTCCAAAAGTCAGTTATATCAAAAGTTGCACACATTATGAAAATTGAAGTGTAGTATTATTATTTCAATCCCTCATTTCTACATCAGAAATACAATGGGGGGGGGGGGGGGGGGGAAGAGAGAGGGGGGAGTAGAACACATCTGGAAAGAAGGCTTTGGTTTTGATCTGATGATGGAATATGCCACATGGGGATATTAGATATACTGAAAATAGTTTCCAATGTTGTCTGCCAACAGATAGAGTAGTGGCATAGCTATCAGAGCACCATCTGTGTCTTCCCTTAATATGGAATGGTCACAACCAGAAGGCTCAGTGTGGTGCAAGCATGTGAAGCAAGCAGTCAACAATGGCACAGAGATGCACTCCTGCTTCCTACAGCCAACTGAGCAAGTTTGAAAGGGATGAAATTGTGGCTCTCTATGTGTTGGGTTGGACCTCTTTGAGAATTGCCACACAAGTTAGAAGTGCTGCGTCAGTTGTAAAATGATGATGATGTCAGTGATCACATGAATGTTCTCACATACATAGAAAAGCTTCTCAATGTTCACACAGCAGAGATGCTCCCCAGGAGCATTGTATTGTAATGGCAGCAATGCCAGATTGAATAACTACCACAGTTCAGTTAAGAGGGCTTGTGAGCCCAGATGTGTCAACACATACTGTTGTGAACCAATTATTAGCTGTGGGACTATGGGCACAGACACCTATAATCCGCCTTCCACTCACACCACAGCACTGATGTGCCGAGCTCAACTGGTTTCATCAGAGGATCTGTTGTAAGATGGAATGGGATGCCATGGTCTTCAGTGATGGAAACAGTTCTGGCTCCACACAAGTGATACTTGTTTGTGCATACAGCATAGACCTGGTGAGTGCTGTTTTGTAGAGATACTGCAGAAAGACTTGGGAGGAATATAGCCAATGTACATGATTGCTGGCAGCAGTAGCCACAAGAATGTATGATCACAAGGAGACTGGGCACTGGATGGCCACATGCCATGACCAAGAGGGAAGACCATCATGTTTGATATATGGCCTTGGTGCATTGTATTACATCTGCAGCGGTAATTTGAGTAGCAGGTAGCACCACAGTGCGATACCAAACTGTTACAAACCGGTTATTTCAAGGACAGCTCTGAGCCAGATGTCCTGTAGCATGTATTCCACTGACACCAAGCCTACCTCATGTGCAACTCCAAAGCAAAGCTCGATGGAGTGCAGGGTGGAGGTGTGTTGCATTTTCTGATGAAAGCTGGTTCTCTCCCACTGCCAATGATGGACATATGTTGGTTAGAAGAAGGCCACTTGAGGGTTTGCAACCAACCTGTCTGTGTGCTAGACACACTGGAGCTATGCCTGGGGCTATGGTCTGGGATGTGATTTTGTATGACAGCAGGAACACTCTTGTGGTTGTCCCACGCGCCCTGACTGCAAATGTGTGTTTCAGTCTGGTGCTTTGACCTGCTGTACTGCCATTCATGAACAGAATTCCAGGAGGATTTTCAAACTGGTAACGCTTGCCTGCATACCACTGTTGCAAACCAACATGCCCTAAAGAGTGTTGACATGTTGCCTTGGCCTGCTTGATCACCAATCTTTCTCTAAATGGGCACATATGGGACATCATCAAACAACTCTAGCATCATCCGTAACCAGTCCCTGTATTGACTAACCAAGTGCAACAGGCATGGAATTCCATTCCTCAAACTGACATCCAGCACCTGTTCAATACAATGCATACATGTTTTCATGCTTGAGTGCAACATTATGGTGATTACACCAATTATGAATGTACCAACACTTCACAGTTTCAATGACATATCTTGTGCTTACATAACCTGTGGTGTTGCATTGTTACTCACTTAAATATGTTACCTAGAAAAATGCATTTCCAAGATTTCATTACTCTGTATTAAGTATTTTTTTATGTTACAGTTTTCTTCCTGTCAGTGTACATAGAACAAAAATGTCCTATAAGTTACCCAACCCTTTATACAGGGTGTCTGTAAATGAATATCAGGGTTTTAACACTTTATAATATTTATTATATTAAACTTACAGTTATAAATGACATGTCAAATGAAAGAGCAACTCAAACAGTTTTACCAAGAACCTTATAAATGTTCAATGTCAGCGCCATTTGTCACACAGCACACATCAAGTCTATAGCTGAGTTCTTCCCAAACGTTGATAAGTGTGTCTTCAGTGATTGTAGCAACAGCTGCTTCTTAATTCAGCTGTTTCTTAATTCAGGGAGGTCTGCTGGTAGTGGAGGCATGTACACACAATCCTTGATGAAGCCCCATAGGAAAAAATTGCATGGCGTTAGGTCGGGTGAATGTGGAGGCCATGCAAAGCAAGCCCTGTCATTGGCCCCCTTGCAGCCTGTCCAGCACTTGGGTACAGTGAAGTTCAACCAATTGCAAACTTCACTATGCCAGTGAGGTGGCACACCATCTTGCTGGAAAATGAAATTCTCTGGCTCCCCTTCTTTCTGCTGAGGGAAGAGCCATTACTCTAGTGTATCAGGGTAAGAAGTGCCAGTTACAGTAGGTTCACCAAAAAAGAAAGGCCCATAAACTTACCGCCGGGATACAGCACCAAAAACAGTCACTTTAGGGGAATCTCGTTGCATTTGTACCACTTCGTGAGGATCTTCTGAGCCCCAGACGCACACATTGTGAGTGTTAACATGTCCACTAAGGTGAAAGGTTGATTAATCACTGAAGACAACATGAGATTCCTGATCTGCCAGCATTAGAGCCTGTAATAACTGTAAATGGTAAAGACATAGCTGTATGCGTTTTCTTAAAACTTTCCAAACAGCTGACACGGGAACTTGCGATTTACGACTAGCCTTCTGGACTGATTTCTTTGGGCTACGAATGAACGACTCTCTCAAACTGATGATACCATCTATGAATGTTACTATCTCTTGGAGAACCATAACCGAACTTCAGCCAGAATGAACATTGCACAGTAACTACAGATTCGGTCTTTGCAAACTGCAAAATACAAAACATTTTCTGTTCACTATTCGCCATCTTTGCTACTACTGCTGTCTAATGGATTGCAGCAGAAACAGTACGCACTACGCATGTGCACTGTTGCCAAACACAACTGTTTGAGCTGCTATTTCATTTGACATATCATTTACAACTGTAAGTTTAATGTAATAAATATTATAAAGTGTTAAAACTCCAATATTCATTTATAAACACCCTGTATATCCTTACTCAATTTCAAGAAGGTTTACCATTTCCAGATTTTTGCAGTATCTAGTATGACATTAGTCACATACGTAAAAATAGTGATCTTTATCAGGTAATACGTGATAGGTATGCAATATCCCTTATCTATGGGGAATATAGATATGACCTTAATTGACCAAGCTACCAGGAAAACTAACATAGTCTAGGCATATTTATGACAGTCTGAAATAGCCTACAGAAGTTTTAAAACTCTATGTATGAGTCATGAATAAAGTGGCATCCTCAGAGTAAGGGTGTGCAGTTACATGACCTTGAATCATGGACTGTAATTGGTTAGTATAGACTGAATGATAATCTCATAGATTTCACTCATCACATTCATTACTAAAATTACCCATTATGTGTCTACACTGATTACCTCAGACCACAAATTACTACTGCTGTGTATGGGTGCTTCATAGAAACGTATTCTATAGGTATTAAAGGTACTGTGTTTCTTAAAATAAGTATAGAATGTTGCCATATTTATTCTTGTATAATATTCTAATAGCAAGGGAAAAACAATGAAATAAAAAGTGAAAATGCCTGGTATGTTGTATTTACTGTCGATAATTGCAACTATAGCTGAGATGTCGATTAGCCAACTTTTGTGTGATTAAGTGTTCATTATACAATTCTCTGTAATTACAAAAGCAGCTTATTAGTCACATATACAACGTTAATGTTTAGGAGAGTTACGATTTCAAATACTTCCTTTAGTATATGATAATGGTAATTCTGTAATGCAGAACATTGATTACTTCCCTGGAATGCTACTTGTGAAGCACAAAACACTGGCTTATTGTTATACTTGATGGGTGTTCAGAGTCACTCATTGTAAGGAATTGTTTAAATGCTTTAAAGTATGTGTCTAGTTTCTTCCTGTAATATATCTGAATATTTACTTCAAGAAAGTGTAATCCAAATTACTTCATGTATGGCAAAGTAAATTTACTTAATAGAATGAAATTATACATGTTGTAGGTGCCAATACACTGTACTATATTTTTTTGTATTATACTTTTCTTTACCTTACCTTATGTGAAAACAACAATATCAGATCATAATTAATGTTTGAACCAACCTTTGGACCTTCAGGCCCTTCAAGTCCAGGTATACCTTGTGGACCAGTGGCTCCTCTTTCTCCTTTCATCCCCATGTCTCCTTTCTCACCATCAGCACCCCTATCTCCTTTGTCTCCTTTGTCTCCTGTACTTCCTCTCTTTCCTTCATCTCCTTTCACACCTCTTGGTCCTGGAAAACCAACAGGACCCTGAGGTCCTTGTGGACCTGTGTCCCCCTTTGACCCTGGGCTGCCTGGATTTCCTGGATGTCCTGGAGACCCTTCTGATCCTGGCAGACCTGGTATTCCAGGCTTACCTTGAGGTCCCTGAAATTAATAATTAATAATTTGTAGGATGATTGTTACTGTTTCTTTTGCGGAAATAAACAGAAAAATTAAACACTGCACTTTTCTCAAATTATTTTGAAAAACCAAAGTACTCGGGCATAATAATCTGTATTTACAAATCACAAAAACAATAACAGCTATGAATAATTTCAACTAACCAAACTACTTAGGCTTAGATTAAGCAGCCAAAACTTTCCAAACATCATTTTTGGACAAATATTTATCCTTAATCAACTACACTCCTGGAAATGGAAAAAAGAACACATTGACACCGGTGTGTCAGACCCACCATACTTGCTCCGGACACTGCGAGAGGGCTGTACAAGCAATGATCACACGCACGGCACAGCGGACACACCAGGAACCGCGGTGTTGGCCGTCAAATGGCGCTAGCTGCGCAGCATTTGTGCACCGCCGCCGTCAGTGTCAGCCAGTTTGCCGTGGCATACGGAGCTCCATCGCAGTCTTTAACACTGGTAGCATGCCCCGACAGCGTGGACGTGAACCGTATGTGCAGTTGACGGACTTTGAGCGAGGGCGTATAGTGGGCATGTGGGAGGCCGGGTGGACGTACTGCAGAATTGCTCAACACGTGGGGCGTGAGGTCTCCACAGTACATCGATGTTGTCGCCAGTGGTCGGCGGAAGGTGCACGTGCCCGTCGACCTGGGACCGGACCGCAGCGACGCACGGATGCACGCCAAGACCGTAGGATCCTACGCAGTGCCGTAGGGGACCGCACCGCCACTTCCCAGCAAATTAGGGACACTGTTGCTCCTGGGGTATCGGCAAGGACCATTCGCAACCGTCTCCATGAAGCTGGGCTACGGTCCCGCCCACCGTTACGCCGTCTTCCGCTCACGCCCCAACATCGTGCAGCCCGCCTCCAGTGGTGTCGCGACAGGCGTGAATGGAGGGTCGAATGGAGACGTGTCGTCTTCAGCGATGAGAGTCGCTTCTGCCTTGGTGCCAATGATGGTCGTATGCGTGTTTGGCGCCGTGCAGGTGAGCGCCACAATCAGGACTGCATACGACCGAGGCACACAGGGCCAACACCCGGCATCATGGTGTGGGGAGCGATCTCCTACACTGGCCGTACACCTCTGGTGATCGTCGAGGGGACACTGAATAGTGCACGGTACATCCAAACCGTCATCGAACCCATCGTTCTACCATTCCTAGACCGGCAAGGGAACTTGCTCTTCCAACAGGACAATGCACGTCGGCATGTATCCCGTGCCACCCAACGTGCTCTAGAAGGTGTAAGTCAACTACCCTGGCCAGCTAGATCTCCGAATCTGTCCCCCATTGAGCATGTTTGGGACTGGATGAAGCGTCGTCTCACGCGGTCTGCACGTCCAGCACAAACGGTGGTCCAACTGAGGCGCCAGGTGGAAAAGGCATGGCAAGCCGTTCCACAGGACTACATCCAGCATCTCTACGATCGTCTCCATGGGAGAATAGCAGCCGGCATTGCTGCGAAAGATGGATATACACTGTACTAGTGCCGACATTGTGCATGCTCTGTTGCCTGTGTCTATGTGCTTGTGGTTCTATCAGTGTGATCATGTGATGTATCTGACCCCAGGAATGTGTCAATAAAGTTTCCCCTTCCTGGGACAATGAATTCACGGTGTTCTTATTTCAATTTCCAGGAGTGTATTTAGCCCAAATAGGTGACATTATGTTGTTCCACACTGTAAGAATGAAAGTGTTTTATCAATCCTCTGCAAAACACTTAGTGTGAATTGCACTCTAATCAAGTACATATAAATGACTAGATACCTCCAGTAACCTAGTGCTTTGAAGATTATGAGCAAAAATCAGAAAGAGTCTCGAGAAGAACAGAAAATTAAGACTAAGTTGGGAAGCCACAATTCCTAAATCAGAAACAACTGTATTATTTGAGAACATCATTTCAAGAGAGAGAAAGAGAAAGAGAGAGAGAGAGAGAGAGAGAGAGAGAGAGAGAGAGAGCGCAACTGGGTAACTAAGGAATGAGTTAAAATAAATTTAATGGAAGCATGTATCTGGATGAGGAATGGTGGTATAAATGAACACTGTTAGTATACCATATTTCATGAAAACGTTAGAAACATCACAAACAATAGTTAATAATTTTAACATCAGCAGAAAAATGTACCAATGATCATCCATGAAAACATCTATGTAAACATTCATTACTTATTAGATTAACCCTGGATGAAAGAACAACCCATTTCACACTTAGAATTTATGATCCTTGTAATGTGTTGTTCTTACTTACAGCCAGTCCTGGAGGCCCAAGTTGTCCTTGTGGCCCTGGAGGTCCTACTGGACCAACAGGACCAGTCTGCCCTGGGGGTCCAGGCTGACCAGGTGGTCCGTTATTTCCTTTCGGCCCTATAGGGCCTTCACTGCCAGGAATACCTGGAGGACCGGGAAGGCCCGGAAAACCTCTAGGCCCTGGAAAACCCCTTGGTCCCTGAAATGACATATCATGAAGAAATACAAATTTGAATTATTTGTAAAAAATATGTGATGTCTGTTTAAACAAAGAAATTTAATTTTTAAACACTTAAGAAATTCAGTATAACTGCACATATTAAGTAAATCTTCCAATATTTATTTCTCCTACTTTAAATTTTTAGGTCTTTGTGTAAAATATATGTGTGAAATAATAAAACTTAGGTGTATATTTAGCAATTAATCAGTTAAATAAATTTGTGATATATGTACTATATGGTTACAAATTCTTGATAATGAAACAAAGGTAAATTTTCCTTAAATGATTTTATTGTGTTAATGGAAAATTATAATCAATTATGTACTCATAAAGCTTTAAGCTCCATGATTTTATTCACATAATCAAGTACAAAATACTTTCAAAGAAGTAACTAATTTTTAAATTAGTTGCATATTTACAATATGAAAAGGCAATCGCTTTGATATGAACAAGTATTTTTTTCCATTTCAGTAAAACGTTACACAAAAATGTGGACCATATTTAATTAGTTTTGTCTTCATGAAACAGATACTGAAAAAGAATGAAGTATATACAGATTTAAACAGGAAGTTAAAAAGTTTACTAACACAGGTTTATGTGTGCTCCTTCTGCTGCATGACAACCATCTAAGCAGCAGCTGCACTTATCTATTGTGTTACCAAATTCACCATAGCTGAGATACAGTTCTGCTGGTCAGCTATAGTTATTAGAAAAAGTTACAGGGTGTGAGATCAGGAGATCGTGGTGGTAGGGACATATGAGCCAGGTTTATTCCCAGTGTGGTCTGTCCATCACTGATAAAGGGATTGATTCAAAATTTCTTAGACAACGAGGTGCTAACACGGTGGTGCTCCGCCCTGTTCAAATAATGAAGTCTTTTTGAATCTCTATTAAATTGACAAGGGGAGGCCACAATGTTTAGATCACAGATTTACTTCAGACTTTTTACACTTTTAGTAGCCCATGAGAACAAAATAATGAGCAAGTAGCAAGGTGTATTATTTAGGTGATTTTGAGAAAATTACAAGAGAATTTTATATGTCAGTGATGTACTGGTGTGTTGTGGCTCCCTTAGCATGAGATGATGGCAGTCATGTGGTTAGGATTGAAGCTCTGTAATGAGTAGATTGCTGGATCGAATCCAGCTCATATGTATACATTTTAATATTAGTCACATTATTTAATACATTTTAAGTTAGAAAGGTAATATGATGAAAAGACACATTTATTTGCATGGAATTTTATTGAAGTTCCAATGTTATTTGATTGTTTGCTAAATTATATTATCGCAACTAGGTGGTTATAATTACACTTTCCCTATTTAACGTGTTATAAAATGGAAACTAATTACCATATGAGTACAAAACTTGGTGTACCAGTGTCAATGACATGGGGAAGAGAAATAATGCAGAATCAGTTCAAGAGAAACACTTTTAATGTGCTGCTGTGGTATGTCATACCATTACATACTGGTATCATTACTGCTAAAAAAGGTGAATAAGGCAACCATCAGTGTACAGAAGAGTCTGAAAGTGCAGGACTACATTCTGCACACAGAATGAAGCATGTCTGTAGATATGCTGGCTACCTCTCTTGATATGTTACACTTCAGAACAGCACATAGCCCCACAACCAGATATCACAGGGAATGAGATTAGGTGAGTGTGCTGGCCAAGCATTTTGAACCGGTCAGTTAATAATTCAATCATTTCCAAATGTATTCAGAGAATCAGGTGAACTTCATGAGCGATGTGTAGTGGGGCCCCATCTGGCATGGAAACTGTTGAGTTCAGTGCGTCTCTCTCCTGTAGGGCAGGTTTGACATGCTAGTGAAGCATATCAAAGTAATGCTGGCCAGTCACACTGCACATCTTTGGTCCCTGAGTGCCAACCTATTAAGAAATGAATGGGCTAATGATGAACATAGCCATGAAGCTACACCATATGGTGACACATTCACCATACAGAGGAACTTCATGCACAGTGATTGGAGGTGAAGATACCCACACTTGGCAATTATGTATGTTCACCTCACCCATCAGAGAAAAATGAGCTTCATCTGTCCATAGGATAGTCCAGGGCCAGTCGTTGTCAACCTCAGTCTTAGCGAGAAAGTGGAGAGTGAAGTCAACACGTCATGTGTTGTGTGCTGCAAGCTGCTGTACGATATGGATCTTGTACAGATACCATTTGAGAATGGTTTGAAGCACCTTCTACACTGTGGACCATGGGATGTTGTTCAACAGCCGTGAAATAGCACAAGCACTGACTGATGATCAGGAATTGCACACAGTGTCGTCTGCCATAATAACAGCACCTGTGGTGCAACTGGTCGTTGGCCTCTTCTCCAGTTGATTCAAACTTCTTCATCATTCTCTGCACAGCAGGTGGAGAAAGAGAATCCTTCCACAATCCTTTCATCTAGTGATATTCTCAAAGTGCAGCTGCAGAATTACTGTTGTTTTGATGATAGAGCTTTACCAATAATGCCCTACTCATTTTGTCCAAGCTATGTTGACATGTCAACAAGTGCACTGTGGCTGATCAGGCATGTGAGGCTATGAATCATGATGGCTGATCATGGCACCTGGTGTCCATAGATGGAACTGGATGCTGGTGCTGTGACGCATCAAAATTCCATACTCTGGACATTAATGCTACCAAGTTTGATACTAGTATGGTAATTAGTTTCCATGTTATAACATGTTAAATATGGAAAGTTTAATTATAACCATGCAGTATATTTATAATTATAGGCAAGTAAACAACCAAACACATGAGGTGTTCATAAAAATGTATGCCCATTATGATTTCTAAAATCCTTCATACCTGCAATCAAGGTAGGTACCAGAACTGCTTTGATCTGCAGACACAGGTTTCAAGGATGATGGAAAGACTTGGAAATGCCAAGTCAAACACCAATAAATAAAGGTGAAAATAATTTCATTCAATAATACAGTGATTTACAATGTGCCAGAATATGATGGTAATGTATGATTAATCATCAGATGTGCTTTTGACATTACAAGTTGTAGGATGATATGTTTCTTACAGACATGGAAAACATAAATTAAAATGGCATCTACTACACTGAATGAATATAATTTTCCTGCATGCACAAGAAATTTTCAGAGTTGCCACAGAAAAACAAAGCTTATTGTCATTTTTAAAAATCTTGCTTTCTTCCAACAAATTGGATGTGAACCATGTGTGACACATCATTTTCATAAATATTGTTGTTGGAAATTGATGTTATACAAATGAATGTATTTTAATAGCTTCTTCATGTGAAGCAATTTCTCATTTGTTGTCAATAAAATATGAACTGATTTGAAGGTGCTTGATAAAGTTTTTAACTTGCCTTTAGACATAAAAGTCGGATAATATTTGTTGTAATAATAAAAATTAGTAAATGGCCAAATAACATTGGAAAGTCAATAAAAGTTTGTGGAAATACATGTGTCTTTTCATCATATTACCTTTGAAAGGTAATCTGAACAAAATAATATAACTAGTGTTGAAAAAAATGTAAATTGAAAAAACTAGATGAGATGACTCAGGCCAGCAATCCACCAAATACGGAGCTTGAATTCTAACCACATGACCAACCACTCATGGTTGTGGAGGACCAATACATCCCTGACACACAAAATTTCTCTCCATTTCCTTGTAATTGTGTAAGTAGTACACCTTACTAATTGCACATTATGTTGCCCTAATGTACTATTAAAAGTGTACAAACTTTGAAGTAAATTAATGATCTGATCATTGTGGCCTCCCTTTGTCAGAAAAATCCCACTGTTCTAACATGTCCGGGTATGTTATTCTACTATCAGTTACCTACGCAAAAATGAATGGCCCATAAAATTTGTTCTGCAGTAAGGTGTAAATATGCTTAAAATCAATGGATCTTTGTTATGTGGCAATGTTTAAATGGGATTTCACAGACCCCATATGCAAATATTGTGTCTGTTCACTTTGACTGAGATGAAACATAATTTCTCTGCTAAAAATTAAGTATGGTAGTAAGATTTCTCCTCCATATTTCTTACAATGCCACAAAATTTAACAGGTCTACTCTTTCTTTGGCATTTTTAGCAAGAGTTGCACATGTTGTTAAGTGGTACAGCTTCTTCAGTAAATGCCATCTTAGACATCATCCTGTAGTTAGTTAAGATATTTGCAGTTCTCTGCTAACTCTAATGGTTGCCTTATTTGGACTATTCACAAAACATTTTTGGACTTGTGCAGTATGCTCATCGGACACATGTGATCAGAACATCTGTAGTCCCTTCCAATTTATCCTATTTGTTGAAATTACTTAAACCAATGACTTATCTTTTTCCTAGTTGTTGGTTTGATGCTGAATAAGAGACAAAATGCACTTTGTGTACAGTCATCCACAAATGGGGGTGAGGTGTGGAGGAGGGGGGAGAAGAGGGGTGCAACAGGGATATTTGCTCCCTCCTCATAACAATATGGAGTATAGAGTTTTTATTCATTACAGAATACTCATCCACTTCTAGAATTCTCTGTGATAAAATAAAATTTTCTACCACCTGTAAAAGTTAGTTCTTGTGGCATGAAACATTTCAAAATTGACCAACTCATTTACATAAAAAATGACAATATCAGAGTCTTGGCACTCACTCCCCCACCCCAAATCAATATCTGTGGACAACAATACCCCTGCACTGTGCACTGGAATTGCCAACCCACTTCTGCTGGACTCAGGAATGCAGAATATCTTGGTAGCCATGTTATTCAAAACTGGCATGAACTGTCTGTCTGCCAGTGTTGAGTACTCCAGAGATTGTTTACACAGCTATCAGCATTCTATCAATGGTAATAAAAACTTTAGATCGCCTTCTTTACAGAGCTGTGTAGAGCATACATATACAACTTATATTTAATGAATAAAAAATAATTAAATCAGGTTCATCATTTTGAAAAACCTGTAAATGTGCTCATTGATATTATGGTAGAATAATGTAGAAATTTATAGTTTGGTGACATTAAAATAGTAACAGGAAGTGGCAATGAGAAATGAAGGTAAAAATGTCTTCCATCTCATTTGCCTTGTTTCTGCATGGCTATCATCTACATCCAATTTTTCAGAAAGGCAACTGCAGTCCACTTCATATACTTAGAAACTTCAGTACTCCAATGTAAACATATTTTGCACAAGAAAAGGTAACTTTATCTTGGCATAACATGATGTCACATGGGAACAATTTACATAACTATAAAATATGTCCTGTATAAGTGAAACAAACAGGGCCTTGCATTTAACATCATATGTATGAAGGCAGATGTTATCACTACTGGCTGATAATCAATAAATAAGTCTTAATCTGTTATTTATGGTTCATGGAATTATGAAGTTATGTGAACAATATCACATGGACTACTTACCAGTTCACCAGGCAGTCCTGGTAAGCCACTAGGTCCTTCTTCACCCTGCATTCCATCATGTCCTGGAAGACCAGGTGCTCCAGGACTACCAGGGTACCCTCGATCACCTTTCTCACCAGGTAAACCTGTTTTTAATATAGCAAGATTAATAATAAACTATATGCAAATATTTTAATGTAATACATACCAAAAATATGAAATCAAGATTTAATTACAGAGATAATGAATAAATTGGTACATAGTACAAGTATAGTTATAATGGATCTGTAAAAGAAACTCATTTAAGGAGCAGTGTCTTTTGATAATGGTGTTAATACTTTAATAAGTGTGTGTTAGTTTATTGCGTGTTTCGATAATGATTTTCTTTATAAAAGGAAAAATTCTATTCAAAAACTTACAACAGTCACAAAGTGACAGATTGGCTGACCTTCTGTTTTGGATGCAGGACTTCCAGTAGAGATGTATAGTTGTCTAAAAATTTTTTTTTTGTTCAGTTTAGTTTATTTGTCCTTCAAATGTTTATGCGATATCAGGCATGTCAGTTTAACACAAGCAAGAATAACAGGGCTTTTCATTACAGGGTTAGAGCTATGGAGACATACATATATACACAGAAATATACATAATGCTTACAAAATAACAACAGCATTCATATGTACAATGGCAGATACATACATAATTAAATATATACAATGGTTCATTACACATAATATAAAGTACTCTTTCATTATTGCATACTACCAATAATATATTCAATACACAAAACACACAAATGACAAATATAGAAGGTAAATCTTTGTTTTTGTGCACTTTATGTCTCCTGGTAGCTTACTGTAAAAATACACCATCTATCTGCTGAGTTCTTATTCATTATTTTCAGTCATTTACTTGTCATATTGTAATAATTCCTGTTTCCAGTATTATAGTCATGAAATCTTTGTTCAACGATACATCTCAAGTCTTCTATTGGAGCGTAACCAGTCTTTCTAAGTGTGTACTGACAACACCAACCCAAATCAGTAATTAGTATAATAAGCATAGACAGTGGCAGCTCATGCAAAATATTGCCAATATGGTACAATGTGGTGGCCTATAGCCTTTTGGCTTACAAGGGCAATAACTATAACTGAATATATTAATTTTACATATATAAACTGAACTGGTAAAATATATTTAAATTTTGTAATTAACAGTTTAACATTGTGAGGAATAAAATAAAAAAGTATGGTAGCAATGGGAATCGAATCCAAGTGGACAAAATGCCAGTCTGTGTGCCTGACCACTTGGCCACAGTACCATTATGTCAGCTACTCGTCAAGAATTGCCCATAACCAACATTTGCACAATATGTTAGATGCACTTTCATAGAAAAATACTGTGAGCAATGTAGCCTTCACACTGCCAGAAGGGATGATGTCACATCAGAGTATGTGCAGTTGAAAACAGACAGCTGCATACCTTCACTGGGTTGATCATAGGGTGGCTGACAATCATTTCAGCACTTAACATTGGTTTTTATTTATTGTAGAGAGAGTGCTACAATACATGTTTCTGTCTGTTTCATTTGGATACTAGAATGCATTAGAAGAGAAATGGCATGATTGTAGTGTGATTTCTGGCTTGTGTTCAAAGAAAAAGAATGTAATTTTAGTGTACTTTCCAGCTTGAATTAAAAGGAAATGACATAATTTTAGAGTAATGTTTACAAGGTGCTGTAGCTCATTAGCACATGCTA
The DNA here is from genome assembly GCF_023897955.1 of Schistocerca gregaria. NCBI lineage: Eukaryota > Metazoa > Arthropoda > Insecta > Orthoptera > Acrididae > Schistocerca > Schistocerca gregaria. Next base: position 686,216,809 of record NC_064931.1, read on the forward strand.
ACTGGCTGCCACAAAGTAAGGATGTTTAGGGCATAGTACATCTTTAATAACGTGTCTACTGTGCTAGACATATTCATCATTGCGAATAGACTTGAGCTAATTTTTGGGCAAATATTCACCATGTGATTTTCCCTTTACATGTAGTCATCTACTACTACACACTCAAGAATTTTTAGCTGCTTTTTTCATTTATATTTTTATAATGAAAATGAGACAGATGGAAAAAAGTTAATAAACTGTTTCTTTCAAAAGTAGTCACCACAATTGTCAATACATTTATTACATTGTGAGACAATATGATCAATGCTTTCATGGAAAAATGTTTGCAGTTACCTATGGATCCATGACTGTACACAGGCATGCATCTTTTTCTCTGGAGCAAACCAACAGCCACAAATATCTTTGTTCCGGGCTCTAAAAATATGGAAATCCCATGGGGGAAGATCAGGACTGTATGGAGGATGTGTGGCCACATGTTGCCAAGGTTGTCTTGAGGATGTTGCAGATATTTCACTGGGAAGCCCCTACACATCCTCCATACAGTCCTGATCAATCTTCATGCCACTTACATATTTTTGGAGCCCCAAATAAAGACATTCCTGGCCAATGATTTGTCTTTGATGAAAGGGTAGGTAAGCCCAAATATTTCTTCATGAGGGCAATGCCCATCTTGTCTCACAGTGGGATAAATGCATGAACAGTTACAGTGAATAGTTCTGAAATAATTAACAGTTTACTTACTTTTATTCCATCTGTCTCACTGCCATTCAGCTACCACTCAAACTTTGTTTCTGTTCCATTTATGAGCAGATTGTTACTACTGAAATACTGGTTTACCCTTTCTGTGTTCAGAACAAGTGTTTTCTATAGTTCATTTTTAGTGCTACCACAAGTTGTAAGAGATACATAATGACACTATCATCATATGAAATGGTGACATCATTTATTTTAAAAAATCCTAAGCGGTGGACTCATTAGTGATCCTTGACATTCATTTATTCATTTCATACATTAATTTATTCATCCATCTTTAAGCATTTGCATGCAACCAATCTCCATATTTGACTTTTCAAAACTTAGAGAAAATATTTATAATTTTAAGTTTTCATTTTATGTTTTATTGCTACCCATTATCTTCTGTTTCTCACAAAGGATTTTATAATGCCAGCTTATTTTTCTCCCATGCCATATTGGCAAAGTTTGGTTAGTTGACCTATGTTTATGGAAACCATGTTAGGCATTACTTACGGCGTTATTCCTATCTGTGAAATGCACCACTCTGTCTTTTGTGACTGTCTATTACTTTTTGCAGTATTTGAGTTGTAGTGAAGCATCTGTAATTTGCTGGGTGATCCTTGTTGTCTTTTTATATAAAGGAATCATTTTACTCACTTCAAGGTGTTCACAGAATCTCCATAATTCCATAAAATTCTTTAATAAATATGTTAGTGGTTTATTAAATACTGAGGACAAGATTTAATTACTTTTTTAGCTATACCAGCCAACATTGTTGTACTTTATTGTTTTCATTGTACTGGTTATTTTTGTTATTTCCCTCTTATTTGTAGGAAAGAGAAATAAACGCTCTGTTAAATTTATACTATTTTAATTCTTTTTCAATTTGTGACATTTTTTCTATGAATTTATCTACTGCTCTTATGTAAAGCTCATTGAAAATAGAACTGACTTCATGTGAGTTCAAAAATTATATTCCTTCCTTTTTAATTAATGTATTATTTGACTCACATTTTTTTAAAAGAAATTACAATAAAATCAATACCATTAGCTGCTGACGGACGTCAATATACATCAACGGGGACAGTTCAAATCAAATGGCTCTGAGCACTATGGGACTCAAATGCTATGGTCATCAGTCCCCTAGAACTTAGAACTACTTAAACCTAACTAACCTAAGGACATCACACACATCCATGCCTGAGGCAGGATTCGAACCTGCGACCATAGCAGTCGCATGGTTCTGGACTGAGCGCCTAGAACACGGGGAAAGTTGAAAATGGGTGCCCCAGCTGAGACTTGAATCCATGATCTCCTGCTTACATGGCAGACACTCAATCCATCAGAGTCACCAAGGGCACAGAGGATACTGCGACTGCAGGGACTTAATGCCAGCATGCTCACTGTGAGACCCACATTCTCAACTTATAGACACCACCCTACATTATTAGTGCCCCTGCTATTAAACCCATTACTCGTGGCAGACAATCTACCAAGTCCTGTAAGAGTTCAAGCAATTCGTGTGCATCCACACTGAAGAAGGTCATCAGCCAGTTAGCCTGAATGATATGAAGATGGCACCTGTTCTTTCGGACATGCCCTGGCAGCATGTATTCAACAACACTGGTTTCATTGTGTCCGATATCAGTGGCTGGAATACTTTTCACAGCTCAGTGAGTATCAAATTCATCATCACAGCTACAGATCTCTCAATATTTGAATATGCCTAGAGGCTTAAACTGGCTTCCACTGTAACAGAAGTAGGTCACATTGGTGTTATGGAACTTCAGATATTTCAACACATGGCAAGAAATGCATTACAGTGAATTACTGTTCTACATTTGAACATGATCACCTGTGGAGGTGTGGTAAGTGTTTCCACTCAGTAAAGCTCACTCTAAAAGTGACAGCAATTCCTAAATAGAAGAGATTTATTCAGTTTACATATAACACAGCTAATGGTGAAAGAATTGCAGTAATTTTCAGGTCATTCATTAATTCACTACCAAGTGACACTACAACATGGTTGGTTACATGGTATCACAATTTGCTGTCAGTGACAGACAGCAGCAAGATGGCACATTTACTAATCCAACCCCTTTCTCATGAACGCTGCATATGTCACTGAAAACACCACAGTTACAAATTAAGCACTTTTCTGCAATTGTTCACATGGACATATTTACATAAAGCTCAATTAGCAACTGCAAATATGTCCTCACTTAATGCACTGTAAATAACTCCACAATGTAATCAGAAGCTCAACAAACTTTAACGGTGTAGATTAGTGTGCTGAGATTTACATATGGACTGTCCATATCTTTTTCTTGCATTAGTATTATTAGTAACTGATATATATAACAACTGTAGTTTTAACACACTCTGCGGAATAAAAACACTCACAGGAGTCTCTGCACACTGTGTTGCCAGTTATACTATAGCAAGCTGTGGAAGGATTGGTATAACTTTGTGAAATACCATTTAGTGGCTTTTTGTGACATATTGGGGCAGAGAGAGTGGAGACTTGCTCACACGCTCTTCAGTTCACAGACCTACAAAGGAGGGAAGCACGTGACCCCAATAAGGTAACTTGCTTTCCTTCACGCATTTAATCTCCATCCCAATTCCCCCCTCCCCGCTCCACCTCTCAACCTCCTCGCCAGACTATCACACCCCCAGAAGACAACTTGTCCTGTAATATAGTTCTACTGCACTTATATGTGATACCCACAATTGATATTTGGTCTTAATTCACTTTATTTAACAACAAACACTAATTGTATACCGTTAAAGTGCTATTTTTAATAAACTGTGATTTTTTTCCGTAATCTGGAATGTCTTAGAGAAAAGTTGAATAGGACTTGTTTTTGCAGGAAATTTAATGTGATTTAATTTTGTACTGGGAAATACTTTCACTAGAAGCCACAGTGTTTGAGATAGTCAAGAAAAATTTAAATTATATTTAAATGCCCAGCCCCACCTTCTCACTCTCATGTTCACATCCCACAGGCCAGGATTTTTAGTACGCTCCTTGTGATACTTCCCCTTACTACTGTACAAAAGTTTGTGAGTACACAAATTTTTCCTCCAGCCAACCTTTTTTGGTCCTGGTTGACAGGGCTACATGCTGAACATATTCTGCTTACTGTTGGTACATCAAATTAGGCAGGGTATTCCTACATGTTCACTCTGGATGGCTGTGTGACATGCACACTGATTCCAGTTGGATTGCATGTAGGATCACAGCTGGAGTGAGTGGAGATTGCAAGTGACACATTTATTGTGCTGTACCATCATTTAAAAAAGAGATAAAAGTCGTTATCAGTGGGTAATACCAGTGTCAAAACGAGAAGCAGAAATAATCTTTTCAGTGAACTGCTTGCAGGGAAGAATGGACAGTTCAAAAATTTTTGTCAAATGTCATTTGAGAAGACTGAACATCTGTTGTATCTGAATCATAAATAATGGACACAAACTGTACAACTACAACATCTCACAAAGTGAGTCTGGCAACAACTTTGAACTTTCTGGCAATTAGATATTCCTTTACAAGTTCAATGTGTTCATTATAAACTAAGTATATCAAAGACTGTCATTGAAGTATGCATGTTCTTTGAATCAGTGATTTTACAGCCAAAACCACTAATAACTCATTGCCAATCATCATTTTATTTTTACTTTTATGAGATAGGTACTGCCTTAGCATCCCACAATTCCTGATTCTCCCTGTAAGGATCTACAAGTTGTTAAGTTCTTTGTTGTTGTTGTTGTTCCACTCCATACTTAATGAGAACAAACTGCCACAAATGAATACAGACAGTCACTAGGTGACAGCAAGCACTTATGAACAGAAATATTTATGAAATACATGAGATGCTGTGATCTGTCACGCTGGATTCTGTGTGGTGGCACAGCAAAGCAAGCACTTGTCATTTGCATCTGACTCACATCCATGGTGGGAATGCTCTGCAACACTGAGTCTGAGAATCCTGTTTTTGGGTGTGATTCAAAGTGCCTGTGAAGTACTGTCCAGCAACACTAAATTCAATATATAATGTCCTGGACTGAAGAAACAATGTTGCAGACCCATTTGAGTTTTCGGGTGTGATTCAAAGTGCCTGTGAAGTACTGTCCAGCAACACTAAATTCAATATATAGTGTCCTGGACTGAAGAAACAATGTTGCAGACCCATTTGAGTTACAGTTTAGATGCACTTCCATGACAATGAGTTGCAGCTTTGTGTCACAGTGCATACTAGGCTTAATACTACTGTGAAATACACTTTTATTACCTCTGTTTCACTCTTTCTTGGACTTAAAATGGTGCTGCTAGCCTGGCTAGTTTTGCTTCCTTTGAAAGGTAGTGTGTAGCTCAATGTCAATATGTGTGTTCAACTTACTATGAACAAAGTATAGCAATACCATACTGATGACACTGAGATTATGTCACATGCAGCTAAATAAATGATGTGAACAGCATACTTCTGAATACTGAATGTACTTCATAATATAAACTGCAGTCATTCAGTTGCAAATAAATGCATTCCAGACTCATCAATATAGTAAACATTAATTGCATTTTATTCTTGAGTAACAATGATATGTTTTCATGGCACTTTATTTCAAGACTGCATTATGGTACTTCTTGCTCTTAAGTGCTCTTGATTTATACAATTTTTCCTTCTTCCAAGAGCCTTAATCATAGAAAGAAGCTTTTCTGCAATGGGTCCTACCTTGATAGTTAATAAGCCAATAAAAAGCCCAAGTGTGCTCTGTGCAGTATAGTGCTAACAAGACAAAGTATGAAACCCAGCAAATTAATGTACTCCATAATATAAACTGCACTTTGAAATAAGTTATGCGAAGTTCACTGGCATAGACATTGAATTCTACAAATGCTAATAAGGTGCACTGAAATGTTCATGCGTGGATTCATTCAGGCTTCTTTTCCAGTCAATAGAAGCTAGTTCGTAAATTCCATACTGTGTCACTCTTCAAATTCCTGAATCCATGAAACCTCATACAATAGGAAAGGATTTCATCAAGTCTTGTTTAATAGATGCTGTGAAGCTAGTTATAGGAGGGTAACAAATGTAAAAGATAAAATAGATATCTCTTTCAAACAGTCTTATCACATGTGTTTGTATATTTTGGAAATGGTACTCAACAAAATAAGATAGCAATGTGAAACTTCCTAGCAGATTAAAACTGTGTGCCCGACCGAGACTCGAACTCGGGACCTTTGCCTTTCGCGGACAAGTGATCTACCATCTGAGCTACCGAAGCACGACTCATGCCCGGTCCTTACAGCTCTACTTCTGCCAGTATCTCGTCTCCTACCTTCCAAACTTTGCAGAAGCTCTCCTGCGAAACTTGCAGAACTAGCAGTCCTGAAAGAAAGGATATTGCGGAGACATGGCTTAGCCACAGCCTGGGGGATTTTTCACCGGGTGTGAGTCGTGCTTCAGTAGCTCAGATGGTAGAGCACTTTCCCGTGAAAGGCAAAGGTCCCGAGTTAGAGTCTCGGTTGGGCACACAGTTTTAATCTGCCAGGAAGTTTCATTTCAGTGCACACTCCGCTGCAGAGTGAAAATCTCATTCTGAAGATAGCAATCTATTTGCAACTGCAGTTAGATGATGTAACCAGCATTGCACCTTTATCCTAGCTGTTTGTCCATGTCTAATACACAAAAGATGATAGCCTGAAATAAAATACTTGTTCTCTGAAGCAGTAGACACTAGTACATCCAGTAGTACAATTAGTCAAGAAATTCAGTGAGAAAATGAGATGCATTGATCAAAGTACGTAGGTGTTTGTACATGCAGAGCATCTTCCATGTTGGACATTAGCTCTGGATCCCACAAACTGGAGAAAGAAGTTACTCCAAATGTAATATTCAGCCAGTGCATTATACATCATTATGCTTTGGCAATGAAAACACTTCCATTTGATTTTTTGAATGTACACATTGTAAAGGGACATCCTCCCATAGCATTACTTTTCCTCAACAGTAGTAGTTGATACCCGTAATATTTTTTGAATTTTGGACAGGTCTATATTATCTCAGCTGTTCTGAAAAATTTCATATAATTTTATACATAATATATTATACTGCCAAAATTTATGAAAAGAAATTACCTTATTTTCATAGTTACAATCAATATGTACTAGCTCTGAATGTACAGTTAAAATTGTTTTTTTCTTTTTTAGAATAATTTGAAATTATGAAATATTTGGTACACTTAAAATTTTTATTATTAAGTACACAATCGAGTACTGTTTATTATGTTTATTTCTAGATTCATTTATAAAATAATAACATAAACTAACATAAATTCATTTGTCAAGAAAAATTGTTAACCCTCTCATGTGATCAGACTTTTTTTGTATTTTGGATGAAGAATGTAATTTCAGCTTTGTTAATGTGAAAATTCAAAAGACAGTGTTATATAGTAAAATGAGAGACAATAAATTATCATAAAAACAAAGATTCTGCAATATTGTTCAAAATTATTTTGATCAATTGAACAGAGAGAATTTCAGCTTCGAGAATCACACCCCTAGACATGAAGAATTGGAGCCAACTGTGCAAGAAAAGATAAGTAAAAAGTTTATTGTAAATCTTACTTCTCTCAATTTTTTTGAAAAGACTTTAGCATAGTGGACAGTAACAACAACAACAAAGAAGGGAGGGGTAGATTAAAACACTCAAGTACTGTCAACTGAACCACATTGAGGTAGTACAACAAACACAAGTTAAAAATTGTTATATAAAGAGACTGATGCCAAATTCTTGTTCCAAACATAAGTACAATGGCTATCACATGGCAAGGCCAGATTTATTTCTCTGACACACTGGTTTTAGCAAGATCTAATAATTACTACACTAGGATGTACATAGAGGCCACAGAAATTCAAAACACAAAAACAATTTCAACAGAAAAGAAGAAGGACTGAAATTTGACAAATTGTGGCCTTAGTGCTACATGAAAAATGCAGTGTCAAGTATTCCCTCTACAAGTTCCATTGGTGCAACTCCACAATCTTGGGCAGTGGTCACATGACAGCATAAACTGACCATTGTGTAGACACATATAAACAATTCAGCCTGCTGAGCTTGTTTTGATTCTGTAACAGTTTTCTGAGTCTTTAAAGCCACTGATTGTCAGAGGCAGAAAGACAAAATGCTACACAGAGACTTATGCCTTGGACCACAGCCTTGTGCCCATAAATGAAATAATATATAGATACTTTGATTAAGTAGGTACATGAAAGTTTTTGTCATTGTTGGGCTCTAAAATTTATCCAAAAGTTTCAGGAAAATATGTGTTTCTATACTATTGCTGGAGGAGAGGGGGAGCAGAGAGGGGGGGGGGGGGGGGAGGAGGAGGTAAGGAAAAAATTCTCAACTTGTGATAGGTACCAAAGAGTTAAAGCCAATAATCAGACATGCAGAGGGTTCATGCAAAATATCACATCAAAGTGACAAATAGCTCTTGTAGCTACGGATATTTATGGACTCTTACCAAAAGCTAAGAGTTTTTTAAAGTGCAAATAAGGGCCATAAGAACAACAGAAATGATTATTCTGGGAATCAACTGAATGGTGTTCCACTTTTGGACAAACTGGCCTTGTATTCAGGAGTGTGGAAATCCAAATCCTCATCCAGCCATACTGATTTTTCTCTAAATTACTTCAGGCATATACCAGGGTGGTTCCTACTGCAAGAGCACCTAGTGTCAAAAGCTGCTTAGAGAAAATATAAAACTTACATAAAGGACTGGAATAGTATAAAGGAAAGTATAATAAAAGTGCTCAGAGAAATTTGAGCTATGGAGTTACTGTTAATTCAAGTGTGTTGACTAACAGATAAATCCAATTACAAAGTGGAATTTGAATATGAATGATACTGGTTGCCATTCTTAAGGCCAACAGAAGAAAAGAATATGTTACAATAGCATATTTGATTTAAAAAATAGCAAAAGACATGATTTTATGATATTTCTGAAATTTTGTTAAGCTCAATGATCCAGAATCATACCAAACTCTTAGATCTGTCATGAAGCTATTTTCCATGTATTATAAAAGGCTTCTACCAGCCCAAGATCACTTATAAGTACACAGTAAGACCAGTAACAAAAGAACTGAAGTCAGTAAGGTTCATGATGTGGGTTCCTGCAGTCATGTCCTAGTACATGAACCATGGGCAACGTATGAGTGGCAAAGTAAGTGGTCCCGACAGTCGGGATACCAATTACTTTGGAATAAGGCTGGGCATCTCAGACATATTCTGAGTCATGGTCACCTTTGTGCTCATACAGCAAAGACTACCAAATCCACCGGGTAGTCCCTCAACCATTAGGGGTAAAACTCAATGGGACTCGGAGCAAGTAAGGCTAGCAATGTGCTTCCCTTCTACTTTAAATATGATGCTGGCAACAATCAGAGCAAAATGCCTCAGACCTTTCGAGGTGATGGAGTCCCCCCTCTAACTGACAAACCAGGGACTCCTAAGATACGCCTTGGCAAACAAATAGTAATGAGATGGGTAGCTATTAATATCAATGGGGGCTACTCTGGGAAGAAGGTAGAGCTGGCAGAGGCTGTAAGTAAGATGGGGCTGGATGTTTTAGCTGTTAGTGACATTCGGGTAAGGGGTGAGAAAGAAAAGGAAGTGGGAGAATACGAGGTCTACCTGTCAGGAGTCAAAGCAGGAATAGCACAATGGGGTGTAGGGCTTTACATCAGGAAAGAAATGGAACCCAGCGTAGTTGCAATAAGGTATGTAAACGAACAACTGATGTGGATAGATTTGACAGTGTCTAGCAAGAAAATTAGGATTGTGTCAGTATATTTGCATTGTGAAGGGACAGATCAAGATAAGATGGATAGTTTTTATGAGGCACTCAGTGATGTAGTTGTTAGAGTAAAGGACAAGGACAGTGTTCAGCTCATGGGTGATTTTAACGCCAGGATTGGAAATCAAACAGAAGGGTATGAAAAGGTTATGGGTAAATTTGGAGAGGATATGGAGGCCAACAGGAACAGGAAATAACTCTTGGATTTCTGTGCCAGTATGGGCTTAGTATTCACAAACTCCTTTTTTAAACATAAGAACATTCACTGGTATACTTGGGAAGGCAGGGGAACCAGATCTGTCATTGACTATATAATAACAGATCAGGAATTCAGGAAGGCTGTGAGGGACACACGTGTATTCAGGGGATTCTTTGATGACACTGATCATTATTTAAGCTGCAGTGAAACTGGGATTGTGAGTCTGAAAGTGCAGGAGGTCAGGTCCATATGTAGGAGGATAAGAGTGGAGAAACTTCAGGATAAGGAAATCAGGCACAAGTACATAACAGTGATCTCAGAAAGGTACCAGTTAGTTGAATGTAGTCAATTACAGTCATTGGAAAAGGAATGGACAAGGTACAGCGACACAGTAATAGAAGTGGCTAAAGAATGTCTTGGAACAGTAGTGTGTAAAGATAGGATGAAGCAAACAGCTTGGTGGAATGACACAGTCAAGGCAGCCTGTAAAAGGAAAAAGAAGGCGTATCAAAAATGGCTACATAGTAGAACTCTGGTACACAGAGAAAGTTATGTTGAAGAAAGAAACAAAGCCAAACAGATAATTGCAGTATCCAAGAAGAAATCTTGAGAAGACTTTGGAAACAGGTTGGAGACTTTGGGTCAAGCTGCTGAAAAACCTTCTGGAGTGTAATTAGCAGTCTTTGAAAGGGAGGTAAGAAGGAAATGACAAGTATTTTGGACCAGTCAGGAAAACTGCTGCTGAATCCTGTGGATTCCTTGGGCAGATGGAGGGAATATTTTGAAGAGTTGCTCAATGTAGGAGAAAATACTATCAGTAATGTTTCAGATTTCAGGGTACAATGGGATAGGAATGATGATGGAAATAGGATCACATTTGAGGAAGTGGAGAAAATGGTCACTAGACTCCAGTGCAATAAAGCAGCTGGGGTGGATGAAATTAAGTCGGAACTCATCAAATACAGTGGAATGTCAGGTCTTAAATGGCTACACAGGATAATTGAAATGGCCTGGGAGTCAGGACAGGTTCCATCAGACTGGACAAAAGCAGTAATCACACCAATCTTTAAACATGGAAACAGAAAAGATTGTAACAACTACAGAGGTATCTCTTTAATCAGCGTTGTGGGTAAAATCTTCTCAGGTATTGTTGAAAGGAAAGTGCGAGTACTAGTTGAGAACCAATTTGATGAAAATCAGTGTGGGTTCAGGCCTCTTAGAGGTTGTCAAGACCAGATCTTTAGCTTACGGCAAATAATGGAGAAGTGTTATGAGTGGAACAGGGAATTGTATCTATGCTTTATAGATCTAGAAAAGGCATATGACCGGGTTCCTAGGAGGAAGTTATTGTCTGTTCTACGAGATTATGGAATAGGAGGCAAACTTTTGCAAGCAATTAAAGGTCTTTACATGGATAGTCTGGCAGCAGTTAGAGTTGACGGTAAATTGAGTTCATGGTTCAGAGTAGTTTCAAGGGTAAGACAAGACTGCAACCGTCTCCACTGTTGTTCATAGTTTTTATGGATCATATGTTGAAGACTATAGACTGGCTGGGTGAGATTAAGATATGTGAACATAAAATAAGCAGTCTTGCATATGCGGATGACTTAGTTGTGATTGCAGATTCAATTGAAAGTTTGGAAAGTAATATTTCAGAGCTAGATCAGAAATGTAAGGAATATGGTATGAAGATTAACATCTCCAAAACGAAAGTAATGTCAGTAGGAAAGAGATTTAAACGGATTGAGTGCCAAATAGGAGGAACAAAGTTAGAACAGGTGGACGGTTTCAAGTACTTAGGATGCATATTCTCACAGGATGGCAACATAGTGAAAGAACTGGAAGTGAGGTGTAGCAAATCTAATGCAGTGAGCTCTCAGCTACGATCTACTCTCTTGTGAAAGAAGGAAGTCAGTACCAAGACTAAGTTATCTGTGCACCATTCAATCTTTCGACCAACTTTGTTGTATGGGAGCGAAAGCTGGGTGGATTCAGGTTACCTTATTAACAAGGTTGAGGTTACGGATATGAAAGTAGCTAGGATGATTGCAGGTACTAGTAGATGGGAACAATGGCAGGAGGGTGTCCACAATGAGGAAATCAAAGAAAAACTGGGAATGAACTCTATAGATGTAGCAGTCAGGGCAGACAGGCTTAGATTGTGGGGTCATGTTAAACGCATGGGAGAAGCAAGGTTACCCAAGAGACTCATGGGTTCAGCAGTAGAGGGTAGGAGGAGTCGGGGCAGACTAAGGAGAAGGTACCTGGATTTGGTTAAGAATGATTTTGAAGTAATAGGCTTAACATCAGGAGAGGCACCAATGTTAGCACTGAATAGGGGATCATGGTGGAATTTTATAAGGGGGACAATGCTCTAGACTGAATGTTGAAAGGCATAATCAGTCTCTTATATATATAATGAGCTTCATGTTAGTCACCATAGTTGCCTTAGATGATCACCCAGGTGTGTTAATAAATATCATTTAAATTAAATGCAACACACTTCTGTAGTATTGCCCACTGTAACAGGAATGTGTGTGAATTCCTAAGGGACCAAACTGATGAGGTCATTGGTTGTAACAGGAGTAATAAGACACACAGTCTTAATGTCTCTTGCAAGCATTTACCTTTCCTGTATCATACTTCACAGTATTATGTAAAAATATGTGAGTAGTTTGGTAAATAAATAAATGCTGTCTTACCTATACACATTATCAGCTTCTATGGCATTTGATCACCCACAATAAACAAAGCACATGAGAATTGAGAAGTGACTATAATTTTTCAAAAAAATACATGAAAGAGTATCCACTGAGTTCATTAAAATGTTGGAATTTATTGCGCATCCACTTTAAGCCGCTATAAAACATTGTGTGGAAGTACTCAGTTGATATCATATTGTGCAGTCTGATAATCTATTGTGGAAAGGACTTAACTTGATATGTAAATAACTTGAAAGACTGTAACAGACTTATTGTGTCTGTAGCATATATTAAAAAATGCGGTCAATCCCTGACAACCAGAATGGAAGAAAATATGTTTGTAGCAGAAATGCGTAGAAATTCTTCTATCTTAAAGAACAACATTCTTTCCACTCCATCAACAAGATATTAGTACTAGCTATGCAGAACTATGCAATTTTCAAAAGAATTTGAATGCTAGCTTACTATTATGCTGCAACTCTCACTTGTTTCAATACATGGTGCATTTCAAAAAAACATTTTTGAATTATATCTCGTGGGTTGAGATTGTTTGAAAGATGGATTACTCACCTGGTTGCCCTTGTATCCCTTGTTCACCTTTCATGCCCATTGGTCCTGTGATGCCACGTTCTCCATCCCTGCCTGGCCTTCCTCTTCTTCCCTCTCTCCCTGGTAGCCCCATCATTCCCCGCAGACCACGTGGACCCTGAAATGAAATGATGTGGAGGTGATTATCTATCATCTCTTTCAGTAGTTTATATAAAACATCAGGCTATGTGCATCTGAATCTACATATAATTTCTGAAAATCAGTTCTGTTGTTCAGTTTAAGATAGAAATAGGTTTTATAGGTATTATGACTATCAAATATGCTTCTCATTCCATGGAGAGATGGGCTCTCAGAATACTAAATTTGTTTATATGATCCTGTACATAGTGCAATTTAGGCTTGTTCACCAGTCTGCTGGTACGAGTTGGCTCGTGCTCACATCTTAGCAGTGAGCATCTGGCCAGCTCACTGTGAATAATGCTAGGGGAAAGGGGAGGGGGGAGAGGGGAAGACAAGGAAGAAATGGAACAAGGCAGCTCATCACGATGAACTGTTGCCAATGAATCTATTGTATGGCCACTTATGTTAGTTCTACATGACATCTTTCTTCATGGTGGTTAATTAATGCCTTTCATTGGAAATTTTTTTCCTAAGACTGCTGCATTGATGACAAATAACAGTGAAATGAAATTTAAATTTATTTGAATTGATGAGGTGAAGAACATGGGGCAGGTAAGTATGATGATGTTTTTTACAATTGGTGAAGCCATATGATGAATGTTGTTTTTGGACAAAGTTTAAATTGACATCAATTTGTATCAGCAAAAAAAGATCACTTGAGTTAGCTAGAAACAGAAAGCTGACTGAAACCAGAAGAGAATGGCAGTGAAATATATATTGCAAGGATAGGTTAGATGACTGTGAAGACTATATTTATTGCACAAAAAAGATGATAATATCTGGTGACATAATTGCAGATTCTGCAGACCAAGGACAGGGGCTCACGTGAGACAGTTCTAAAAATGTTTTCTGTAAATTATCTTGTGCAGTTAGAGAAATGACACACAAAGGCAAGGTCTTAGGTCCCTGGTAACTAACAGATTTAGAATTTTCACTTCAATTAATGCAAGAGAGAGAGAGAGAGAGAGAGAGAGAGAGAGAGAGAGAGAGAGAGAGAGAGAGAGAGAGAGAGAACTTACGTAGCATTACCCCTCCAGCAATTGCACTGGGGTATGGAGTATCCCATGTTTAGTTTTTGCTAGTAGCAACACAGCTGTTCATCAGATTACTGGCGTGCTAGCTATCCTTCAATTGTTGCCTCAGCTAACAGCGGTTGTAGTTAGATTGACTGGGGTGCTTTCCACGTGGCTGTGTTTCTGAAAATCTGCTGGCAGAATGCTGCTGGTATATAAAGTACCCCCCCCCCCCCCCCCTCTGCCTCCTTTCTCTGCCTAGTTCTGTAGTAAATAAATATTTGATATGTACATACAAATGTGTGTGGTTATCTATACCAGATGAGCAGTTTGGAAAAATTGTTTAGTTTGTTTTTTGTTCATGGAAATGGTGCTGGAAAAAATGTCCAAATTTCTGCTGGAGTTGTTGGATGGATTAAATCATGCAGCCATGAAAGGAAACAGTTGGTAGAGATAACACATGTTATAAATGGTACATTTAGCACCCATCAGTCAGATTTATTAGTGGTCAGACACGGAGTTCCCCACAGTTCTATATTGATTTCAATCCCATTGTTACTATGTGTACGTTATTTAGATTAGATTAGATTAGATTAGATTAATACTTGTTCCATAGATCATGAATACAACACTTCATAATGATGTGGAATGTGTCAGGTTAATGAAAGATGTCTGTACAAGATATTACATTACACAAAATATTGCATGATACTAATGCTTAAGTTAGTTTTCTTCCCTCCCTTAATTTATATCTAAAAATTCAGCCAATGAGTAGAAGGAGTTGTCATCTAGAAATTCTTTTAATTTATTTTTAAATGTTGGTTGACTATCTGTCAGGCTTTTGATGCTGTTTGGTAGGTGACCAAAGACTTTTGTGGCAGCATAATTTACCCCCTTCTGTGCCAAAGTCAGATTTAACCCTGCATAGTGAAGATCATCCTTTCTCCTGGTGTTATAGCTATGCACACTGCTATTACTTTTGAACTGGGCTGGATTATTAACAACAAATTTCATAAGTGAATATATATACTGTGAGGATCCGTAGATCCTTAAATAGATGTCTGCAAGATGACCGTGGGTGGGCTCCAGCAATTATTCTGATTACACGTTTTTGAGCAATGAATACTTTTCTACTCAACGATGAATTACCCCAGAATATGATACCATACGAAAGCAGTGAATGAAAGTAAGCATAGTAAGCTAATTTACTGAGATTCTTATCACCAAAATTTGCAATAACCCTAATAGCATACGTAGCTGAACTCAGAAGTTTCAGCAGACCATCAATGTGTTGCTTCCAGTTTAACCTCTCATCAATGGACACACCTAAAAATTTTGAAAATTCTACCTTAGCTACAGACTTCTGTTCAAAGTCTATATTTATTACTGGAGTTGTGCCATTTACTGTATGGAACTGTATATACTGTGTTTTATTAAAATTTAAAGAGAGTCTGTTTGCTGAGAACCACTTAATAATTTTGTGAAAAACATCATTTACAATTACATCACTTAGTTCTTGGTTTTTGGATGTTATTACTATACTTGTATCATCAACAAAAAGAACTAACTTTGCATCTTCATCAATATGGAATGGTAAGTCATTAATGTATATCAAGAACAGTAAAGGACCTAAGACCGAACCCTGTGGGACCTCGTGCTTGATAGCCCACCAGTTTGAGGAATCAGCTGTTGTATTAACATTACATGAACCACTTATTTCAACTTCTTTCATTCTTCCAGTTAAGTATTAATTAAACCATTTGTGCACTGCCCCCTCAAATCATAATGATTTAGCTTATCTAAAAGAATTCCATGATTTACACAGTCAAAGGCCTTTGAGAGATCACAAAAAATACCAATGGGTGATGTCCGGTTATTCAGAGCATTTAATATTTGATCAGTGAAAGTGTATATAGCATTTTCTGTTGAAAAGCCTTTCTGAAAACCAAACTGACATTTTGTTAGTACTTTATTTTTACATATATGGGAGGCTACTCTTGAATACATTACTTTCTCAAAAATTTTTGATAGAGCTGTCAGAAGAGAGATTGGGCGATAGTTGTTGACATCCAACGTATCCCCCTTTTTATGCAATGGTTTTACAATGGCATATTTCAGTCTATCGGGGAAAACACCCTGCTCCAAAGAGGTATTACATACGTGGCTGAGAATCCTACTTATCTGTGGGGAACAAGCTCTAAGTATCTTGCTGGAAATGCCATCAATTCCGTAAGAGCTTTTACTTTTCAGTGAGTTTATTATTTTACTGATTTCAGAGGGAGAGGTTCGTGGAAATACAGTTGTTTCAAACTGCACAGGTATGGCCTCTTCTATTAGAAGCCTTGCCTCTTCTAGTAAAGATCTAGATCCTACTTTCTCCACAACATTTAAAAAATGATTATTGAAAATATTTCCAGTTTCAGATTGTTTGTTAGTACACTTGTCATTCAGTTTTATGGCTCTAAAGTCTTCCTGTGCTCTTGGTTGCCCTGAGTTACTGATCTCATACATGATACACATGCTTCTGGACTTTTTAATAACTTTTCTTAGTACCGCACAATAGTTTTTATAATATTGAACAATTTCGGGGTCAGTACTCCCTCTTGCTGTTAGATACAGTTCTCTTTTACGGTTGCAAGATATTCTTATTTCTTTAGTTAGCCAAGGTTTTTTATGTTTTCTTGGAATCATGTTTCACTGTTTTCTTGGGAAAACTATTTTCAAATACCCTTAAAAATGTATCGTGAAATAAGTTATATTTCAAGTTTGCATCGGGTTCCATATACACTTCATCCCAGTCTAGCTCCTTTAGTCTTTCCCTAAAGTTTGCAGTATTTATATTGTTAATTGAACGCACTGCTTTGAAATTCTGATTTGTTATACTGCATGGAGCTATGCCATGTACTGTAACCAGCTGTGCACCATGATCTGAAAGACCATTCTCAACAGGATAAGCATTTATGTCCTTGAACTTATCTTGGTCTATAAAAAAGTTATCTATCAATGTCCTGCTGTTCTTTGTTATCCGAGTAGGAAAATCAATGACGGAGCTCAAATTGAAAGAACTGAGTAATACTACAAGGTCTTTCTTCCTATCACACTCTTTCAGGGAATCAACATTGAAATCCCCACAAATGAAAATTTGCTTCCCCCTGTCCGACATGTAGCACAACAAAGCATCCAAGTTTTCTAGGAATAGCTGGAAATTCCCTGAGGAGGACCTATACACTGTTACAATTATGAAAGTGCCATCATTTAGTTTTAGTTCAGTGGCACATGCTTCCATATGTTGCTCTACACAAAAATTTTTAGTTTCTAAATGTTTTACACTGTGGAAGCTTTTGACATATATGGCAACTCCTCCTCTCATCATATTATCTCTACTTACATGTGCAGCTAATTTGTACCCATTGATGATAACCTTTTGCATATCAGTGACAATGTGATGCTCAGACAGGCATAGTACATCTATTACATTCTCAGTTTCTATATCTTCTAAACAAAGCAGAAGCTCATCAGTTTTATTCTTCAATCCCCCAATATTTTGATGAAATATACTAACATTTTTCATTTTACTTTTGCGAGTATCTTGAACTTTTTTAACATCTGTAGTACTTGCCTGGCTGATTTTCCCACTGGACACTGATCTTACACTAAAAAAGAGTTACCACCATGAGATGTAGTTCCTTCCCCCTTTAAATTTCTTGCTATCAGCCCAGCCAGTTTACCCTTCCCCTTCTTGTTGAGGTGTAGGCCATGTCTAGTATAGTTCCACCTACAGAGTGAATCAACAGGAACCACACCAATGTGTGACCCTGCATCAGATCCAAGTAGATGTTCCAACTCCAAATTAACTCTCCTGACAGAAGAGCTCAAATGAGGCCGGTTGTGGCGCTGCAGAACCGACACAAACCCAACACTGGTATGACTCGATACCGATGCAATATTTGCCAGGTCACACTCTATGCTGTACCCCGGATCTCTGTCAATGCTGTTGCCCGCCCCACCCACAATAACCACAGTATCTTCCTTAGTAAAGCCTCTAGATACGAACAGTAGTAACAGAAAATTATCAATTTGCACACAACACCAACATCTTAATTACAGGAATTACCAAAGAAGTGTTTGGAAGCAATATAAGACTGTTGCAAAGAATATAGTAGTGAATGTAGTAGAGCACTTTGATTCAAATAGTTTGATCAGAAAAACAGAGTGTAAAAAATTTCCAGGGTGAATGGATACCATAAAATAGGTGAAGTGATACAGTTTGCAAATTAAAAACATATTAACACATATAAATTTAAAAAAAAATCTATTTATGCCAATGGCTGATTAGATCTATGTTAGGAGTGTCTTTCTTCTTTTTAATTTCCTTATTTTCTTTACCTATTTTTTTAAAAAAAACCTTTGTATCACTTCACCCCAGGTAAGTAGGTGAAGTGATACAACATATGAAATAGCTGTTGTATCATGGTCTAACAGAGCTGCGGTGAACTGAAACATATAGTACTGGAATAACCAAACATAAAGGATCACTTGTATGTACCTCCTCTACCAGCTGATCTACCTGACTTAAGAAATAGGATTGAAGCAGTTGTTGCAATAATTACTTCAGACACACAAATTAAGATTTGAAAAGACCTTGCCTATCAACTAATGTGCACCTGTGTGATGAATGATGCTCACATTGAACACTTGTAAGGAAAACTGTTAGAGCTGCTCTGTCATTTGATGTATTATTTGTTATTGTAAGTTGAATGTAATAAATGTTATGAAGCCTTAAAATTCAGATATTCATTATGAAACAGCCAGTACAAATACTAAGAAACTATATATTATATGATAATCTCAGGACCATATATTTTGCTTATGTTCACTTGGTATTGAAATATGGTGTTTGGGAAAAATGAGGAGCAAGTGTGAAATCATTTAGATGACAGCAACAGATTAATAGACTAATGGAAGGGGTAGGCCAAAGATCATCATGCAGGGAAGTACACTGTTGTACAAAAGTTAATCAATGAAGACAAAAGGTTAGTCTTGATCACAAAAATTTTACAATTCACAGTTACTTGTTTTGGCTACTGCCCTCTTCAGATCACAAAATATTCTGATGTAGGAATCAACATCAAAATCTATATACACTGAAGAGCCAAGGAAACTGGTACACCTGCATAATATTGTGTGGGCCACCTGTGGGCACACACAAGTGCCACAACACTACATGCCATGGACTTGACTAATGTCTGAAGTAATTAGAATTATATTAATACCATCAGCTGCTGATGGGCGTTGATATAGATGAACGGGGACAGGTGAAAATGTGTGCCCCGACTGGGACTCAAACCTGGGATCTCCTGCTTACATAGCAGACACTTTATCCATCTGAGCCACCGAGGGCACAGTGGATAGGGTGACTTCAGGGTCTATCTCGTGCATGCCTCCCGTGAGACCCTCATTCTCACTTTGTATGTCCACACACTACATTTGTAGTGTCTCACCTCAACACACTCAATCCTCTTGGAAGACATTCTTACCAAGTCCTGTAAGAGTTCAAAGAATATGTGTGCATCCGTCAGAACTATATATTTATATGAATATGGTGTCGGTTCTTTTAGACACGTCCGAAAGAACAGACACCATTTCCATGTAAGTATAATGTCAGAAGTAGTGCTGAACAGAACTGACACCATGAATCCTGCAAGGCTGTCCTTAAATCCGTAAGACTACAAGAGGGTGGAGATCTCTTCTGAACAGCATGTTGAAAGGCATCACAGATATGCTCAATAATGTTCATGTCTGGGGAGTTTGGTGGCCTATGGAAATGATTAAACTCAGAAGTGTGTTCCTGGAGCCCCTCTGTAGCAATTCTGGACATGTGGGGTGTTGTATTGTCCTTACTGGAATTGCCCAAGTCCATCAAAATGCCCAATGAGTATGAATGGTTGCAAGTGATGAGACAGGATGCTTACATATGTGTCACCTATAAGAGTCATATCACTCCTACTTCACATGCCCCACACCATTACAGAGCCTTCACCAGCTTGAAGAGTCCCGTGCTGACATGGGTCCATGGATCATGAGGTTGTCTCCAGAATGGTATACGTCCATCCACTTGATACGATTTGAAATGACACTTGTCCGATTAGGCAGTATGTATCCAGTCATCAACAGTCCAAATTTGGTGTTGATGGACCAACGGGAAGCATAAAGCTTTGTGCCATGCAGTCATCAAGGGTACACGAGTGGGCCTTTGGCTCTGAAAACCCATATCAATGATGTTTCATTGAACGTTTCACATGCTGACATTTGTTGATGGCCAGCAATTTGTGGAAGGGTTGCACTTCTGTCATGTTGAATGATTCTCTTCAGTTGTCATTGGTCCTGTTGTTGCAGGATCTTTTTCCAGCGACAGCAATATCAGTGATTTGATGTTTACTGGCTTCCTGATATTCATGGTACACTTGTGAAATTGTCATATGGGAAAATCTCCACTTCATCACTACCTCGGAGATGCTGCATCCCATCGTTCATGTGCCGACGATAACACTGCATTCAAACTCACTTCAATCTTGATAACTGGCATTGTTGCAGCAGTAACCAATCTAAAACCTGTGCCAGACATTGTTGTCTTATACAGATGTTGCCAACTGCAGCACTGTATTCTGACTGCTTAACATATCTCTGTATTTGACTATGCATGCCTATACCAGTTTCGTTGGCACTTCAGTGTATGTAGTTACATAGTAAGTGCTCAACTTGAGGAACTTGAGCACTTACTATGTAACTAAATATATAGATGTTGTTGTTGATACCTACATAAGAATATTTTATGATTTGGAGAAGGAAGTAGATCGAACTGGTAATTGTGAATCGTCAAATTTGTGTGATCAAGACTGATATTTAAAAATAAAGAGAAAAATTAAGGTTAAAAATAACTTTCACATGTTGTGTCAGTGCCAAGAAATATATCCTGATGAAACTTGTAACATACACAGAAATAAATGCTACAATGCAGTACATAATGTAATTGAAAGAACCTTTTATTCATCACTAGGATTTTTATAATCCTTTGGAAATTACAAAAGGCAGGGTGTGGATTTTAATGGGGTGCGCAATCATCATGGATAGCAATGTATGCTCTGCAATGTTTTCCCATGCTGGCCACGAGGTTGATATGATGCATTACCAAAACCCACAAAAACAAAAACTAAGACAAATAATTTCAAATCAACCATGGAGGATTACTTGTTCAAGTACCTATACAGTAAGGGAGTATCTAGAAAAGTAAAACTTAAGCAGCAGTTAACATCATATTTTTAAAATGTGTAGGGTAATAAAATACTGCATAATACTGCCTTTTGTTAAAGTGAATTGTGTAAAAAATTTCAAGAAATGTGTATAGCAATTAAGGAATGGTTCCATATGTTTTGCACCCTGTACAGTCTTAAATCCACAGGAACAGTATATTAGAAAAAATAAATTACTAAAAGTAAATACAGAAAAGTATGACTTACACTCTAAACTTTCAAACAACAACGTCACTGTGATGGAAGCTTCATCTTTATTATAAAGCAATATTGGTCTAAACCATTAGTTATTAAACAGAGTGAAAGATTTTGGAACATCAGCTATAGAAATATCAGCATTCTAAATAACTGTAGTATGCCCACAGAGGTATCCTGATGAAGGCTCAAAAATCTTCCTTCAAGGCCTCAAAATTGCACATAGTGCAAGAAATAACATAATGAGTATATTAGTGTCTGAGAACCTAGAAATCACAATATGTTACCTTACATGAGAAATTTCTTGTACAAAGTCCACTATAGATCACATAATAAATACTGCCTATCAGAATCAGTACAAATAATTAGTACCACTACATAAGATAGGAGTAATGACTTACACAATAACAAACCATCAGTCTAAAAAAGTGGAACTGAAGGCTTTTAGACAATTTTTAAATGAAGAATCACAGGAGCAAATTTACAATCCAGATAGCACAGTTGGGAAATTTATATCATCCATGGACATAGTTAAAACACAAGTAAGATTTTTCACTTAAACTCAGAAAGTTAAAATAATCTACTGAAACATCTGCATCACAACTGGTATAAGAAAATCATGTACTCAAAAACAATTCCTCTGCAGAATTTCTAAAAGAGGTGTTGTGTTATAACATCTCAGGTTGATAGAAATGTTGGAAAGTACAAAACCAATAATCAGGAGAGTAATAAAAAGTACCAAAATGTAGGGAAATGACAGAGTCATAAAATGCACCTTATAAAATGAAAGCAACAAATTAAATGTAACTGCACAACAGCTGAGTTGTCATGATCCATCCACTACCAAAGATCATATTGTGATGCAAATGCGTGTTATGGATCAGACAATTTGGAGCTATTTGCTTTATTTAGCACTAAGCTTCATAACTTGTCTAATTTCAGTGTTTTTTCTTTTCTGTTTAAAAATGATTTTGTATTTATGTAGCTTTTCTGTACATGCAACAAGAGTAATCATTTGATCTAGGTACAACTATAATACTGGAGACTCATGTTTGGCAGGTCTCCAGTCCCAGTGCATTATCTACAACTAATTACTGATTTGTGATGTCCGGATGATAGTGGTTGTTGGTCTTCAAGTCAGATGTTGATGCTTCTTTTAATGTTTCCTATGCACACTTGCCCACATATGCAGAGTATTTTGTATTCTTCAATAATTCATGCTACTTTTTTGTCAGTTTAAACACTGTATCAATACCATGTCATCACTCAGGTGATGCAATCTATCAATGTGTTTATGAATGGACAACATGGATAAATAATGTGTTATGATGAACACTAACATACTTCTAGTTCACCTGATACAACTTGTATTGATATATTAAAATATATTTTTGTTTTTACATGGTACTTTATAAATTTTGAAAACTATGAAACTCAATATTGTCAATATTAACCCAATAGTTTAGTTGCCCCAGTTTTTCTATTTACAGTAATTTATTTTATTTTGTTCAAAATCTTGATACAGAGCATATGCGGATTAACTAATTTTTTATGTTCAAAATACAGAAATTAAGAAGGGAATTTAAAACCCAAGCACACAAATAGGACCTATTTTTTGTAGTCGCTTTGTAAGTACTGTTCAATGTATAAGAAGGAATTGCACCTCCAGCATGTGTGACCTAATTTGCAGTTTTAACCATATTTTGTGTTATAAATAATTAAGTATGTTAGGAATGAATCCAATGATTCATCAATATTTGTGCATCCCCTCTAAACTGTTACCATTTAATGCACAGGTGCCTTGCTGGGAGGAACGTTGTAATGGAGAGCAAGAAGTGTTGCAACATCTATGTTGGAAGAGTTATGAAATATGAAGTTTTTGTATCAAAAGACTTGTTACAATGCAGTTTGTCATGTTTTCTTTCATAGTTTTGGAACTGTGCAAACTTTAATGAGGGATTAATTATTGTAAAGGTGATATTTTAAAGTAGCTAACAGAAACCTGTCCGGTTATATGTGAAGTCGGTCATCCCTTGTAGCATGAACATTAACTAAATCTGTTATAATGTTATTCATTATGGTTTTTAAAATTTTTTAAGCAGATATTGAAAAGCTTATAGATGTAAGTGGCCAGGTGAGTTCCAAGCCTCCTACTGTAGATGTCATCCTGTCAGTATCAATAGTATGACAAGATATCAGTGACAGTGAAGAGAATGATAGTAGATGCAGGACCATTAAAAGAGTGAAAGAAATCCCTTGGAGAATGTTGTAATATACAAAAATAAATGATAAATTGTACAAACAATATTTGGTCAATAAGATAAATATAATCTGAATATTGTATTCTTTATTTTAATTTTTGAACTGATATTTTAATTATTGTCTTGACAACACCTTTAACTAATTTAATTGAACATAACCACTATTTACTTCATGAATAAGCATAAAACCAAAAAGAAACCACCTACACATGTGGTAGTAAATGGGGACAAAGAAAGAGAGAACCATAATATTATCCTGAATAACAAGAAAAAATTTCAGGGAAGGGAAGACCATTGATTGGAAAAATAATTTGACACTAACTGTTGTGCTAACCCTCAGATCTTATTGGGAAAGCAGAAGGGCAGAACACATCAGTTAAGGAGCACTACTGTGTGAACACAAGTTGGAATACAGCATGCCACAACGATTGGAAAATGACCTGCTCTGTTTCTAGTTTATGGAAAAGACTCAAGCTCTCATGAACAGTTCTTGCAATTTGCAGGTAACAACATTGTACTGAAAGGGCATCAATGGCTGCCGGGCTCAAGAAGAAGCACATGAGTTGTTTGATGTGACAAAACAATGATCTGTTACAAACAAAATTAAAGTCAATGAAGAAAAAACACAATAATTGGTATGCAACCTCGGTGATAAAGGGGGCCTAAACCGTGCAGGGGTTGTAAACTTCTCGGGTTCATGACAGACAGCAATCTCACTTGGCAAGAACACACTGCACATGTGTATGACAAACTGTCAGGTGTCACATATCTCCTAAGAAAACTGAAACATGTAATAACTGATCAGTATCTCCTAATAGCATATTACCCATTGTTTCACAGCTATACTGGCTCTGGCCTGTTACTATAGGGCCAGAAGCAGAATCACAATCTTATTATCTCATGATATACATATATAAATAATTGATTTAAAGTACAGGAGACTCATCAAGATAGATAATGTGCCAGATATATATACAATGTGTGGCACAAAGAATAAAAACAACCTTAATGTACAAAAATCACTACACATTTGTTTATTACTCTACAGAGAAATCTTCATCATCATTATAAATTCCATGGGTGAATAATAACATTTTTGCACTAGGATGGCACATAATCTTATCATCAGTAAACGTAGTTCAATAGTGTGAAATTTTTTCATTTTTAATTTATTATAAATTTTTATAGCCATGTAATGAATAGTCTGGGAGTAGAGTTTTAGTCTATGAGATGGAAGCATTAAACTGCCATTGTTTCTTGTGTCATACATTTGTTGAAAATGGTTTTCTGTAAATAATTCTGGAGTGGTACAGATAAAGACAAACAGTTCATAAATACAATATATGGTGAGTTAAAATTTTTACATCCCTGAATAAAGGTCACTCTACAGACTGCATGAAAGTATTATTACTAAAAATCAAAGCAATAATGATCATAACATCAAGCAGGAGGCAGGAACACTGTAGGCCATTATTCACAGCAATGGGAACAATAACTGTTTTAGTCATTAAGTATTGTTGTGTCTCCTTGATGTTAAGGAAAATCTAAATTCCTTCAGCAAGAGGCATGAGATACATGAGTACAACACCTGCAGAAAAGAGAGAATAAATGTACCAATCTGTCAATTGTCCAGAACATTGCCCTGAAATTGTTCAGATCACTACTCATGGAAGTGCAGATCCTGCCACTGGAGAGGTTGAAAAACAAAATTTCTACAGATGTAAAAATACATACACTATACTCCATTCATGTTTTTTTGACAGTGAAGAAGGTGACTAAATTTACAGAATTTTCTCCAAAACTAGTAAATCTGTCAGAGGACTAAACTGTCAACAGCAGATTAAACTTATCTATCTTAAAAGGATTAATCTCTTCAAATTTGTTGTAATACTATGTGTTATTCATATAGTAATGTATAAGTTTCGAAACTTTTGATGAAGCCTAGCTAACCACAGCTAGCGAATGTCACAGACTTGTAATAAATGGTAAATAAATAATGCGCAAATATGCAAAATACATTGTTTATATGTTTTTGTAACCTCACCGGTTCTCCAATGTCCCCAGGTTCTCCCTTCTGTCCTTCTGGACCAACAGGACCTTCAGGCCCGGGAATGCCTGTTAATCCCATTGGGCCTTCAGATCCTCTCATAGCCATCTGAAAAGATGAAAAGCCACAGATCATTCAGCTTGTAAAATGGTGATTCTTGAGGTGTAGTGTATATGTTTTGAAGGTCCATTTTCTTTTTAGCAGTTGATTAAATGAAATATAATACACCAGAAATTTAATGAAACTAAACTATTCTCTTCTCTTTGTTTTTTAAAACGAAACTACAGTGTATTTGTGGAATTAAATACTTTCTCATCTTAAGTACAGATTTCTGTCCATTGTACCTATGTAAATTTTTTTGTGCTTTGCTCAACATTGTGTACCCTCTGTTTATACTCCCTAATTTATTTATTTGCTTTTCCATCTGAAGGAAATATGTATGGTTATGTCTAATATGTTCAAAACAACAATTCTGGGAAAAAAATGTTATAATAAAAATTGAATAAAGATAAGTTTGTGTACTTAAGCTACTAAATACTTTACTAAAAACATATATGCAACAGATTTTGATATGGCAACTGTGGCTTTAAGCTGTGGGTTTAACTCAAACTGTTCAGCAGATATAATTCAAGGACATATTTTAAAAAAGATCTGAACAAACTTTTTAGCCAACAGTTGCTATTCATACAGGAAAGGCCTAACATAATGGTTAATAATACAAACTCAGTGTTTTGTTGGTACTTTTTAGTTATCACCTTAACTTTTTTTAATTTCAGGAGAAAGGAAGACCAAAAAGATTGCACTAATTGACTGTGGAAGACACAAGTTGGTTTCTGAAATTGTTGCTTACTAAGTATAGGCAATAACATAGACAATTGCATGATTATATTTAAACAAAACAAATGAAATGTGAATAATGTGGTATAAACTGTTTGTCTGCAGCTGCCTGTTGCAAATGTAACATTGGGTTCCAATCAGTGGCTCGTGGTCTTGCGGTAGCGTTCTCGCTCCCCGCGCATGGGGTCCCTGGTTCGATTCCCAGCGGGGTCAGGAATATTCTCTGCCTTGAGGTGACTGGGTGTTGTGTCTTTCATCATCATTTCATCCTCATTCACTCGAAAGTCACCTTAGTGGCGTTAACTTGTGTAGTGGTGGCCGAACTGCCCCGTGAGGCGTCTCCTGGCCACCAATGCCATACGCTTATTCATTCATTGGGTTCCTGCCTACTTTCATGTCTTCTTTCTCTTGGGGCTCAAAATAGTTTTTATACATTTCACATGTTTGTACAGCTTTGACTTCCTTTCACTTTTATCATATTTCACGATGCAGCAATGATTTATCCTTACTGTCAGCAGATACGTGGTCATATTAGAACATTAATATCAGTTTGTTGTCAATATCTAGAGCACAGTTATCTGCTACAACACTCACTTGAATGTTTAATGTGGCTATACTGCAATGCTTGAAGCTGAACATTAAATTATGTATGTGTAACTATGGTATCAACTGAAAGTTACTCAGTCACTGAAATCAGCTGTGATTTTCTTTTGATTTGGTTATCACCTTTGTGACTAAATAAAGAGATTTCGTGTGTCTGCAAATACAGCAGGAAAGTTCTGGTAGAATGTAAAGGATTTGGGAGTGAAGGTAACCACTCACTAAATAGCAAAAGTGTTGAGTCATAGACAGGCACAAACAAAGGAGAATGAAAACTTGCTAGTGTTTGGAATTAATCTTTTCTTGAGCTACAGCACACACAGTCATGACACTGTGCATCCAGCTGCCACTATGTAGGGGCACAGAGGTGTATGTGCACACATGTGTGCATGCATGTGTGTGTATTTGTGCTCTCGCTCAAGAAAGGACCGACTCTGAAAGATAGTAAGTTTTCTTTCTTTTTTGTGTGTGCCTGTTGATGAGTCAAAGCTTCTGTTATTCAGTGAGTGGTCTTCTTTACTCCTAAATTATTTACATTTTGAGTGTCTGTTATATACATTGCATTTCTTTCATATCTGAAGTATCTTCAGCAACCCATAATGCATGATTACACGCCACTGATGAAACTTCTAACAGTATGTGTGAGCTACGTATGACACACACTGGTACTACTTAAGAAGGAGCTTGTTTAGCTACAGAGATGATAATGATATACAAAGAAAATCAGGTTCTTTGTAACTATTTTACTTGACTTACATTGTTAATGACTGATATTAAGTTTATACAGACTATCAACTTAAACACATTTAAGCAATCTAGTTTCTAAGCCTATTTTATTTGACAACCAGTTTCAGCATTTTACTATGCCACCTTCAGGCTCCCGACTGATGTGCAGGTAGATTCTACCTTGGTTGTGATCAAAACAGGGACCAGCAATAATGGTATTAGTAGAGTTTTGCAGTAGCAATCACTTCAACCATCATCGGCCATCGGCAAAACTGGGGCCAGCAATACTGATATTAGTAGAGTTTTGCTATAGCCCTCAGCAGATGATGGTTGAAGTGATTGCTATAGCAAAACTTTACTACTATCAGTATTGCTGGCCCCTGTTTTGATCACAACCGAGATAGAATCTTCCTACACATTGGTCAGGGGCCTGAAGATGGTGTAGTAAAACGCTGAAACTGGTTGTCAAATACAATAAGGTTGGAAACTAGATGACTGATAGGTGTTTAGTTCGACATCCTGTATCAAACAGCCAAGTCCTGAATCATCTCTAAAAAGATGGACATACAGAAACTTAAGTTTATATGGTCTGTTTAAGGACAAAAAGTTGTCAACATACACAATGCATATGTAGTAATAGAAATAAAGAATTGTTAATTGTTTCTGAAAATCAATAGTGTTTTTAAAATTTTCATCATATTAGGCTGTAATGATCTCACAGTCAGTCCGTCTGTCAATGATATGTAATTTCACAGAGAAAAGTCACATAGAAATCTCACATTTTATTGTAAGTAGGGAATACAATTACTTCAGAAAATCAATTAAAAATCAGGGTACATTTTGTTAAATGAGGTAAGAACTGTGGTAGTCAGTGCCTACAGTGAAATGGATGTAATTGTTCATAAAGCGTATTGTTGTTCAGAGAGCTCACAATGTTACTTTGTTTCATAGTCTCACAACACTAAGGTTCCTGATAGCAAAATTGTAAATACTTACCATATGTTGTGATAACATTTGTCGAAACTGCTCTGCTTGGTGATCTGGACCCTTTTCATTACCTTGAATGTTCATCTACAAGAAAATGAAATACTAATTTGAAAAAAATACTTCCTGTAATATATCTTGAAAAATATTTGGAGGGAACTGAAGAAAATATTATCAGTCCATAACAAGAACACAAGCAGCTTTTTACTAATTAGGGAAAAACTCCCAACTTTATGAATATAAGAGACTGGTGATAACTACTTTTGATGATGCTACTTGTAATTGACTCACCACAGTTATTCAACAAGTTAACAGTTGATCATGTAGACAGAGTCTACAATTAATGATCGGTCATATTTGATTAGTCAGAGGTAACACAGACGTAATTTTTTTGGTTGGCTTTTTGGTGACATGTGCTTAAAAACTTGAAAAATATAAAGTATTTGAGTTGATAAACAAACCACAGTTCTTCCAGCTATAAACCTAATGTCATAGTCTTGTTTCATTTTAATTAGCACTACAACATGTATGTTACCATAGCTGTAAAACTGTATGACATGATCAGTGATCCACAATTCTTGGATATCTTATAAATTGTTTGTAGAATTACTGGAAATTTATAATGAATATGATCTGCAAAATGGCATTTATAAGAAAGTAAATGGTACTAAAGTATTTTAGAGTAACTACAACATGGAGTCACAGCAAAACATTACTAAAATGAATGTGTTACTTAAGTGATAATGTTAATACACTGCATGTTTCCTTTTTTATTTTAGGATGGCTTAAATCTTGTCTTATACAGTAGCTGTGCATATCTACATCTACGTAGATACTTTGCAATCTATGGTACAGTGCATGACGGGGGTATGTTGTACCACTACCTGTCGTTTCACTTCCTATTTCACTCACAAACAGAGTGAGGGGAAAGAGTTCCCAAAGCATTTCTGTGATACTTGCTTGTTGACTGAACATACTGTTAACAAATCTAGCAGCTTGCCTCTGAATTGCTTCAAACAAGTGTTCTATAAGTGGTATCTTTTACAGATGAACCACTCCTTCCTAAAACTCTTTCAATAAACTGAAGTCAGTCATTTTCATTCCCCACTACAATCACCGAGCAAATCAATACACCACTTAGCACATAATCCTTACATGCTAATTCAATTTCATGTTGGCTTGCTGTGTAATGCCTTGATATTTAACCACTCTGAGTCAAATAGCACACAATTAATGCTGTGTTAATAAATTACAGGATTCTTTTTTCTACTCATCTACATTAACTTACAATTTTCTAGATTTGGAGCTAGCTGCCATTCATCAAATCAATTAGAAAATTTGTCTAAGCCATCTTGTATCCTCCTATAGTCACTAAATGATGACATCAGCAAACAGCTGCCCAGTTGCTACTCACCCTATCTGTTAGATCAATTATGTATGTAGAGAATAACCATGATCCTCTCATACTTCCCTGGAGCACTTCTGACGATACCCTTGTCTCTGATGAACAATAATAATAATAATAATAATAATAATAATAATAACATTCACCATCAAGGACAATGTACCAGGTTCTATTGCTTGATATCTTTAAGCCACTCACATATCTGGTAACCTATTCCATATGCTTGTACCTTCGTTAGGTGACCTATTCCATATGTTCATATCTTCATTAATAGCCTTCAGTGGGGCATTGTATCACACACTTTCTGGAAAGTTTTTTTGTGGAGTTTGGGATACATCACAGTGCTGAAAGTTCTCTGCAACTTTACAAATCCTATGGAGGTATCATGCTTGTTATTTATTCACGCCACTAATCAGCATATCTGAATATTTTAGAATTGTTGCTATGGTGTATGTTTCTTTTCTGAAACCAAAGTGAAGTTTGTGAAGTGCCTCTTCATTTTAACTTTCAATTCGTTTTCATATTATACTAATAAGAAATTTAAAAGTGTGAGATCCAAAAGTTTTCACATTTGCCTGGTAATGCATTCTTCGGTAATATAATGATACTGGTCCTCTGGAAATCAGATAATGATTATTCTATTTCATAGTTTTTGACATCAGTTGACAAGTGTCTGTACCTCCTACTAATTTTAGTAATTCTAAAGTTATGTGACTGACTTCTGCCAACTTGTTTGAATACTTATTATTCAGTCTTCTTTCAAAATTTCATCTCATTACTGAATAACCTACTTCATCTACACCAACCTTCTCTTGCCCTGCTCTCATCATTTCCATTATGAAGTCCTTTGACAGTGACATATGTGAAGGAGTTGTTACAGTGCTTCATCTTCTTGAAAAATATATTTTTCTGTTTGCTTACTCTTGCACAACAGTTCCTCATCACCTGCTCTTCTTATGAGGTGTTATCCAGTGTCACAGTGATTAGAAAATTTTATTGACTTCTCTGTTTCTGAAAACACTTTTTACAGATTCAGCTACACTATTTTGCAACAAATATTTTACATTTACTATAATGTCTGTCTCTCTGACATTTAAAGCACAAAATGACTGATGTCTCAAGCATCCAAAAGATAAAAGGAGCCAGTTTCTGAATAAAGCACATCATAGTGTACTTTTAAAATCTGAGCAAAGGTACAAGTGATTCTAAGAATTCCAATATTTAGAAGTATTTCTTAAGAAAATTCAGATTTCTATCTTCTATTCATTTTTTGTGTTATTAGCAAAATTTTCACTTTGATTCCTTTGTCTCGTTTCTACAATTCCCTCTTTTGTTTGAATTGCTTCTTCTGTTGATGTGTTTAATAAATATTGCTTTCAGACCTGTGCAATAGGACACAATGCAATTTTACAGTCTCTGATAACAGTGCTTACCTTCCTTTTTTGTAACTTATTTCCATCTTTTGGGTTATCACTTCCTTAGTGGCTTGTTTCATTTTATTTATTGGCTTCTGGGACCACCCCTTTCTTCATTATCTACCACTGTTCCATTTACTGGAGGTATTCAGTGTTTTTGGAAGCAAACTACAGTTGACCCCTTATTAGTGTCGCATATTTTTCAGACTAACTTCCTCTGCTTTCAGACATCCCAAATCCCTTTTTTCTATGACTAAAGACATAGTGCAATAGTTTACTAGAAAACAGATACATTAATCACAGTAATTTATAGTATGGTTTCAGTGTACATTTTATTAACACCTCACTGGATTATTTTGCAGATTTTTATTTTAAAATTATGGTTATTACTAAGTGTGTAGCTGGTCACCATATTAAAAATCTGCATAGGATATTCTATAGTAAGAAGTCTTACAACATTTTTATGCCAAAATTATCCTTTATCCTAGCAGATTAATATGGCAAGACCCATGAAATTGAAAGTTATTTAAGAATATATGTGGCACATAACTCACAGGAATGAGGAATACATGTCCTGGAGGCCCTGGAATTCCATTTGTTCCTCCTAGTCCATCTCTTCCAGGCTGGCCCTTGGGGCCTGGTGGTCCTGGGGGCCCAGGTGGTCCCATGTATCCCCTCGGCCCCGGTGGGCCACGCACAGGAATGACGGTACCATAGCCACTGTAGCTTGTTTGTGCATCATAGTCTACTCCTGACCAGTTTTCTTCTCCGGATCCTTCAGACTGAGACAGACAATTAAACATGTGCAAGCTCTATATAAAAAAGGTCTACAGCATGATAACAAGTGGTATGTTGAACAAATAAAACTAGGGTAAGAAGTTTGAATCACTCACAAATGCTGTCAGGTTATTGAACACGAAATGTCAGATATCATAGTGAAACATCAAGTAATAACTTGATTTAAAGGAATTTGTATTGGAAACAAATAGTAGATTTTAATGCTAAAATTTACAACCAGTGAGATACTTTTCAGTAAAACACTTCCATTTCACTGTTCCAGATTACATTTAAAGAAATTGAATCTGCCTCTGTGATGAAGTCTTTCCATGTGAAAAATATGATCTGAATACATTAGCTGTATTCTGTCAGCTTGAGATCTGGTGTGTGTCATGTTAGGTTTAAGCTTTGTAGTTATCCCACTGTTTCCCTCATTATATGACACCTGATACTGTTGTGACGCTCTAAAATGCCATCGTCATTGAGTGGTTTCATCCAGTAGGAATCATGTGATTTCAGCTTTTATTGGTTGATTAAATTTCAAGAACAGCTAATGCAAAGTATTAGTAATAAATAAAGGCTTCTTTACATTTCCAGGAAGAGATGTAGAGTTTAGCATCTAGCAATTAGTGTTGGTGATAATTGAAAGTAAGTTCTTTTTTATGTCAGAGTTTTGGTATAAAAAGACAACTTTGTTTTCCATGTTATAAACAAAAATTATGTGCTGCCTGTTACTGCACAGTCCACTGAGTCCAAGTGGAACCTTATTGACATGTCTGTGAAAGTGCCAGGAAACAGCAAAATGGTCAACAGTGCCACTGGTGCTATGAGTCTGCTAGCATTCACAGTCTGTCACTGAGGAAGCTTGCGACAGATACAGCTACACACTACAAGTCAACTTACAGAATTTAGGAGAAGATACTTTCGCCACAGCTATCACTCCTCACCTTTCTTTTCCATTCACAATGATTAAGGAAATTGCAAAAATACATTTATTTAAAAACGCACCTGTTATGCAATACATTTTATACATTGAAGGATTACTTAGCTAAAACAGGGTAGGGGTTTGATAAAATATGTTATACAAATAAATAATAATAACAATAATAATATAAATTATTATTATTATAAAATATCCAATATTCCACATAACACCTTCACTTTATGTTTTTTCCCTTCTTTTTTCCTTTCTAGAAATGTTTACCCCCAAGCTATGGATAGTACCTCTTCCTCTTTCTGAGCTCAACCACTCACTCATTATGGAGGGTTGCTCACTCAGTTTTTCATGATAGTAAATGGGAAGTTGCGGTATAGAAAGTAGCTCAGAGATCACCAGTGTATATATATATATATGTGTGTGTGTGTGTGTGTGTGTGTGTGTGTGTGTGTAGTTAGTGAAGTGTTATGAAACAATGTGTGTATAGTGTGTGCAGTGACTGATAGGGAGATATGAGTTATTTGTATAAAAGTAGTAGGAGTAAATCTAATGATAGTCTCTACTAGAAGATTAATTAGCTTATTTTAAATTTATCTAAATTTATAAATACACTCCTGGAAATGGAAAAAAGAACACATTGACACCGGTGTGTCAGACCCACCATACTTGCTCCGGACACTGCGAGAGGGCTGTACAAGTAATGATCACACGCACGGCACAGCGGACACACCAGGAACCGCGGTGTTGGCCGTCGAATGGCGTTAGCTGCACAGCATTTGTGCACCGCCGCCGTCAGTGTCAGCCAGTTTGCCATGGCATACGGAGCTCCATCGCAGTCTTTAACACTGGTAGCATGCCGCGACAGCGTGGACGTGAACCGTATGTGCAGTTGACGGACTTTGAGCGAGGGCGTATAGTGGGCATGCGGGAGGCCGGGTGGACGTACTGCCGAACTGCTCAACACGTGGGGCGTGAGGTCTCCACAGTACATCGATGTTGTCGCCAGTGGTCGGCGGTAGATGCACGTGCCCGTCGACCTGGGACTGGACCGCAGCGACGCACGGATGCACGCCAAGACCGTAGGATCCTACGCAGTGCCGTAGGGGACCGCACCGCCACTTCCCAGCAAATTAGGGACACTGTTGCTCCTGGGGTATCGGCGAGGACCATTCGCAACCATCTCCATGAAGCTGGGCTACGGTCCCGCACACCGTTAGGCCGTCTTCCGCTCACGCCCCAACATCGTGCAGCCCGCCTCCAGTGGTGTCGCGACAGGCGTGAATGGAGGGACGAATGGAGACGTGTCGTCTTCAGCGATGTGAGTCGCTTCTGCCTTGGTGCCAATGATGCGTGTTTGGCGCCGTGCAGGTGAGCGCCACAATCAGGACTGCATACGACCGAGGCACACAGGGCCAACACCCGGCATAATGGTGTGGGGAGCGATCTCCTACACTGGCCGTACACCTCTGGTGATCGTCGAGGGGACACTGAATAGTGCACGGTACATCCAAACCGTCATCGAACCCATCGTTCTACCATTCCTAGACCTGCAAGGGAACTTGCTGTTCCAACAGGACAATGCACGTCTGCATGTATCCCATGCCACCCAACGTGCTCTAGAAGGTGTAAGTCAACTACCCTGGCCAGCAAGATCTTCGGATCTGTCCCCCATTGAGCATGTTTGGGACTGGATGAAGCATCGTCTCACGCGGTCTGCACGTCCAGCACGAACGCTGGTGCAACTGAGGCGCCAGGTGGAAATGGCATGGCAAGCCGTTCCACAGGACTACATCCAGCATCTGTACGATCGTCTCCATGGGAGAATAGCAGCCTGCATTGCTGCGAAAGGTGGATATACACTGTACTAGTGCCGACATTGTGCATGCTCTGTTGCCTGTGTCTATGTGCCTGTGGTTCTGTCAGTGTGATCATGTGATGTATCTGACCCCAGGAATGTGTCAATAAAGTTTCCCCTTCCTGGGACAATGAATTCACGGTGTTCTAAGTTCAATTTCCAGGAGTGTACTTTGACATGTCCTAAATCCTTTTAAAAAGAGATCTACAGATGAATAAAGCTATTACTACTACTAATACTCTCAGTAAGCATCCATTTGAGTTTTAAATCCTCTGATTTTCTCTACATGGTCACTTCGTGGGGTACGTAGGAGGAAATAATATGTTGCCTGACTCTTCTTGGGATGAGAACTTCTCAACAATTAACTTTTTGTTCCAATATATACATTACGAGGAGATCCTCCAAGATATAGAACATGTTAGGAAACAAGAATGCACAATAAATATTTACAAAGAAAAACGCTATACTAGTGTACCTTCCACAGATCCGTCATGGGCATGGAATAAGTCAAAAAATCTCAAACATATTTTCATTTAAAAGGTAACAGCATGTTGTCAAAACATATCTACTGGTAAATGTTCTAAACCCCTTGGTGCTTATTATAATTTAGAATTTTGGCACTTATTGAGTTCAGGGGGCCAAAGTTTTCGAAAATATTTTTTTCTCACTTTTTGATCAGTTAGAATATGTTGATCTCGAAGATGTTACTTATTTTCATCCCCGATAAAAACATTTTAATATACCGAGAGAAAAAAATTGACCGGACCACGAATATGTTATTTGCAAACATCATTCAAGCTAAATCGTAGGACATCAAAGCACTTGGATAAAATCGCCTGCTGCGATTTAGCTTGCTGCAATTGAACTTGAATGATCTTTATGCATTGTTATATTTCGATTACATGAGACTATGTTGTTTTCTTGTTTCAATCACATTGTTATGTTGTTTTTGATTAAATGACAATATGTTGTTTTACAGTTTCAAAACTGATGAAAAATGTCATATTTGTGATCAGCATAGTCAAATTGACGATAATCGGTAAGAAATCAAAGATTTCATGGGTGTCCCCCTAAACTCGATAAGTGTCAGAATTTTACTACAAAATTTATCCATGATGCATAACTCCTCTCTGGTAGTAGGTTTGTTGAAAACTGCTTCAATGTTCTCATTCTTATGCACTGCAGTTTACTTTGAAGACTCATATTACTAAAGTGCTGTTTGTAACGTTACCTTATGAACTTATTTGTTTGCCTTGTTACTTATGTTATATCTTTTCAATCAGACAAACTAACCCTCAGCTGACATATACTGCCCATCACACAGGTTCCATGGGAATGCCCATTGTACACTATCTCAGTCTCATAACCTTTCAGGTTTTTGTACTAGAGACCTACTGACAAACTTTACAAACCCATTTATATTCTTCAGAGATCAACTTCATGAAGTTATTGACAGATGAAACCCACAGTAGCTTGATGAAGATCCTCATTACCAGCAAGATGCAACGGAAAGGACCATTTTTCGAGAAATTACTAGAACATTGGCACACATGTAGCACAAATTCTTGAATATTGCTTGTTACTGTTACGGTCTTTAGTCCAGCGACTGGTTTGATGCAGCTCTCCATGCTACTCTATCCTGTGCAAGATTCTTCATCTCCCAGTACCTAATGCACCCTGCATCCTTCTGAATCTGCTTAGTGTAGTCATCTCTTGGTGTCTCTCTATGATTTTTACCCTCCTCGCTGACCTTCAATACTAAATTGGTGATGCCTTCATGCCTCAGAACATGTCGTACCAACTGATCCTTTCTGCTAGTCAAGTTGTGCCACAAATTTCTCTTCCCCCCAATTCTATTCAATGCCTCCTCATTAGTTATGTGATCTACCCATCTAATCTTCAGCACTCTTTTGTAGCACCACATTTCGAAAGCTTCTATTCTCATCTTGCCTAAACTATTTATCGTCCATGTTTCACTTCCATACATGGCTACACTCCATAAAAATACATTCAGAAACGACTTCCTGACATTTAAATCTATACCCGATGTTAACAAATTTCTCTTCTTCAGAAACACTTTCCTTGCCATTGCCAGTCTAAATTTTATATCCTCTCTACTTCGACCATCATCAGTTATTTTGCTCCCCAAATAGCAAAACTCGTTTACTACTTTAAGTGTCTCATTTCGTAATCTAATTACCTCAGCGTCACCCGACTTAATTCGACTGCATTCCATTATCCTCGTTTTGCTTTTGTTGATGTTCATCTTATATCCTCCTTTAAAGACACTGTCCATTCCGTTCAACTGCTCTTCCAAGTCCTTTAAGATTGCTTATCAGAGATTAAAAGAATTTATTTACAGGATGATCGTACACAAGAACTATTAATTAGAATTGTATGAATACCTTCAGCTGCCAACAGGGGTGGATATATATCAACGAGGACAGGTGAGAATGTGTTCTCCGACTGGGACTCTCCTGTTTATATGGCAGACGCTCTATCCATCTGAGCCACCGAGGGCATAGAGAATAGCGCGACCGCAGGAACTATCTTGTGCACGCCTCCCGAGAGACCCACATTCTCACCTTGTATGTCCACACACTACATTCGTAGTGTCTCACCTCAACACACTCAATACTCATGGAAGACATTCTTACCAGGTCTCGTAAGAGTTCGAGGAATATGTGTGCATCCGCACAGAAGAAGAAGGTCATGGCTGGTGTTGCCAGAACTATATACTTGATGACCTGCAGCCGTCTAGAATGAAATTAGGATTGTATTAATACCCTCAACTGCCAACAGGCGTTGATATATACATCAATGCGGACAGGTGAAAATGTGTGCCCCGACCAGGACTCGAAGCCGGGATCGCCTGCTTATATGGCAGACGCTCTATCCATCTGAGCCACCGAAGGCACAGAGGATAGCGCGACTGCACGGACTATCTCGTGCATGCCTCCCGCGAGACCCACGTTCTCACCTTGTATGTCCACAGACTACATTCGTAGTGTCCCACCCCAACACACTCACTACTCGTGGAAGACATTCTTACCAAGTCCTGTAAGAGTTTGAGGAATATGTGTGCATCCGCACAGAAGAAGAAGGTCATGGCTGGTGTTGCC
Organism: Schistocerca gregaria; assembly: GCF_023897955.1. Classification (NCBI taxonomy): domain Eukaryota; kingdom Metazoa; phylum Arthropoda; class Insecta; order Orthoptera; family Acrididae; genus Schistocerca; species Schistocerca gregaria. The sequence goes on from NC_064931.1 coordinate 686,255,517, forward strand.
AGAACTATATACTTGATGACCTGCAGCCGTCTAGAATGAAATTAGGATTGTATTAATACCCTCAACTGCCAACAGGCGTTGATATATACATCAATGCGGACAGGTGAAAATGTGTGCCCCGACCAGGACTCGAAGCCGGGATCGCCTGCTTATATGGCAGACGCTCTATCCATCTGAGCCACCGAAGGCACAGAGGATAGCGCGACTGCACGGACTATCTCGTGCATGCCTCCCGCGAGACCCACGTTCTCACCTTGTATGTCCACAGACTACATTCGTAGTGTCCCACCCCAACACACTCACTACTCGTGGAAGACATTCTTACCAAGTCCTGTAAGAGTTTGAGGAATATGTGTGCATCTGCACAGAAGAAGAAGGTCATGGCCGGTGTTGCCAGAACTATATACTTACACGGATATGGTGTCTGTTCACTGGGACAAGTCCGAAAGAACAGACACCATATCCATATATGTATATAGTTCTGGCAACACCGGCCATGACCTTCTTCTGTGCGGATGCACAAATATTCCTCGAACTCTTACTTGACTTGTTAAGAATGTCTTCCACAAGTAATGAGAGTGTTTGGGTGGGACATTACGAATGTAGTGTGTGGACATACAAGGTGAGAATGTGGGTCTCACAGGAGGCATGCGGGAGGTAGTCCCTGCATCCTCTGTCCTCTCGGTGGCTCAGATGGATAGAGCGTCTGCCATGTAAGCAGGAGATCCCGGGTTCGAGTCCCAGTCGGCGCACACATTTTCATGTGCCCTCGTTGATATACATCCACGCCCGTTGGCAGCTGAAGGTATTAATACAATTCTAATTTCGTTCTAGACGGCTGCAGATCGTCAATGGACAGACACCATAGCCATATAAGTATATAGAACTATTAATGGTTACTTTCGGCATTTTGCTCTGTTGATACTCACGTATGGGGGCGACGGTGGGATGGTTGTCTGATCTTCACCAGCATCGTTGAAGTCCGCGTCCCCCTCCCCTTCCGCGTCTGAGTCGCCTTCGCTGTCGCCGTCGCCGTCGCCGTCGCCGTCATCATCAGCGTTGCCCTCCAGAGCGCTGTACCGAGATTCTTCGCAGTCCACGGAGTGGTCGCGGCACAGTTCGTACGCCTCGTCCGGCACTGGTGCTATGGCCAGCAGCTCCACGTCCCCCTGCACACCAGGACGCGAGTCACACACTGTACTTCTTTGTCCTAAGATGATACAAGGCGTACCAAATATTTACAGGACGTCCACGTCAAGATGTAAAAGTAATCTTTCGAGATAATGTAGCAAACTGCGTTTAGGTTGCAGAACGAAAAATATTTGCTATGATACAAAACGAAAATCTACCAGTACTGCAACTAACACTAAGAGCAGAAGGTATGTCGCAAATGACGCGACATTCGTCCTTTCACTTACCGAGCACGACGGCGCACTATTGATAAGACGTTTTTAAGTAGGGGAAAATGGGGCAAGGCAGCCAGGGCGGTTAAAGTATCCATTACATTTTTTTTTTTTTCGCTGAACATTGCTCCTACCTGCTAAGAAGTGATCAAACTACTACACTTTTGCCATGCCCCTGAGCGGAGGACGCTGGGAGCGGATGTTTGCAATCGGCTCGTAGCACTATGGCTGCTGTGACAAACCCAACCTCCTTCTACATCTGCATTTACATCTACATCTACACGGTTACTCTGCAATTCACACTAAAGTGCCTGGCAGAGGGTTCATCGAACGACTTTCATACTACTTCTCTACCATTCCACTCTCGAATGGCGCGTGGGAAAGGGAACACCTAAATCTTTCCGTTCGAGCTCTGATTTCTCTTATTTTATTATGATGATCATTTCTCCCTACATAGGTGAGTGTCAACAAAATATTTTCGCATTCGGAAGAGAAAGCTGGTGATTGCAATTTCCTAAATAGATCTCGACGCAGAGAAACCCGCCTTTGTTTTAGTGACTGCCACCCCAACTGGCGTAACATATCAGTGATACTCTCACCCCTATTGCGCGATAACACGAAACAGGCTGTCCTTCTTTGCACTTTTTCGATGTCCTCAGTCAATCCTACCTGGTAAGGGTCCCACACAGCGCAGCAATATTGCAGCAGAGGACGGACAAGTGTACTGTAGGCTGTCTCTTTAGTGGGTTTGTCGCATCTTCTAAGTCTTCTGCCAACAAAGTGTAGTCTTTGTTTCGCCTTCCCCACAATATTATCTATGTGGTCTTCCCAATTTAAGTTGCTCGTAATTGTAATTCCTAGGTATTTAGTCGAATTGACAGTCCTTAATGCGGTTTATCGTATACCCAAAATTTATCGAATTTCTTTTAGAACCCATGTGGATGACCTCGCACTTTTCGCACCATACAAGAATTCTCTGTAGATCATTTTGTAATTAGAATTGACAAAAAAATGGCTCTGATACACTATGGGACTTAACTTCTGAGGTCATCAGTCCCCTAGAACTCAGAACTATTCAAACCTAAGTAACCTAAGGACATCACACACATCCATGCCCGAGGCAGGATTCGAACCTGCGACCGTAGCAGCAGTACGGTTCCGGACTAAAGTGCCTAGAACCGTTTTTCTTTCTTCTTTTTTTTTTTTTGATGTAATCTCATTTTGTTCGTTTTCGTTCTTATCATCTGCTCGGTACGGACGTCGCAAGACAACCGTTTCAGTACGTCGTTGATCAATTAACTCATTTTTTTTATTATTACAGAGGGCAGCCAACCACACCGTGCCGGCTGGAACCGCTCGGCCACCCCAGCCGGCTGGAATTGATCATCTGACGGTAAATTACAGCATCATCTGCAAACAATCTAAGGGGGCTCCTCATATTATCACCTAGATCATTTATGTAAATCGGGAACAGCAGAGGGCCTATGACACTACCTTGCGGAACGCCAGATATCACTTCTGTTCTGCTCGATTATTTACCGTCTGTCAGAACGAACTGTGACCTCTCTGAGAGGAAATCACGAATCCAGTCACACAACTGAGACGATGCTCCATATGCACGCAATTTGATTAATAGTCACTTGTGAGGAACGGTATCAAAAGCCTTCTGGAATTCGAGGAATGTGGAATCGATCTGAGATCCCTTGTCGACAGCACTCATTACTTCATGGGACTAAGAGCAGCCTGCTTGCACCTTATAAGAGAAACAAATGCGTAATAGGTTAATGCGACGCACAAGTGACACGGAAGTGTATGCCGAGACGCCAGAAGGATCAGTTACAGCCTCTTCGCTCATTTGTGGAAGCTCAACACCGCACACAGATCAACACTATATTCACACCAGTTACTTATTATTATGGTACACAATAATGTATCGTGTAGTTTTAATGTTGACAACAAAAGTTAATATTCTAGAACGGCACGAAGGCAGCTGACTTCCACCGAGCACAGTGGGGCCAGGATATAATGTGCTACCATATGTATCGTTCTCACATACACCATCGTTGCCGTCAGTGAGTTTCACAGGGGAAGATCGTTCTGATTTTCAGTCGTCTGATGTAAGGTAAGACATTTACGATATTCTTGTTACGTCACTCACACACAGAGTTGTGCTTTCTTACAATTTCAATGTTTAAACAAAGTATTTGGCCTACAAATGTTTTTCCTTGTTATTTCTTTTGGTTTGATAGCTTCATCTGGGGACCACTAATGCGGCCATGGCGTCCCATCGGGAAAAGTGGGCAGACCGTTCATCGGGAAAGGTGGCCAAGGTGTTTACCCGAAAAAGAGTTGCTTATTTCCATTTATCACGCATAATACTACAGATCATATTAACTTCTAAACCCTTTTATACACAAAGTCTATCACACATTCTATCCCTTTGTGACGATTTTGAATTAATTAATTTATATTATTTAAAACCATGTCTGCACTGTCATATTTGGTGTAACACAAAAATTTGATTCAAAATGGTCTCCTGCAATTGCTTGGCATTATTTCAGATAGTAGAAGCATCAAGATGCCTAGAAAATATCTCCAGAAATCAGAACAACAAAATGGGATCCTGTTGTGATCGCACTGGGCACGTTATCCTCTTAGGCGAGGGAAAATTTTCACTCTTACACCCGAGATAGTGCTTTGCATTTAATCACCTCGCTATCGTCGGAATAATCAAATATAGAGCAGATAAGCATCTGAGATCAGGTTAGAAGACAGCGATGGACAGGCTCCTGGGAATCATTTCCGACTTCTGTCTGAAGTAAATCGTGTTACAAGCAGAGAAATACATTAAATGCTCGTACTCACAATGTAAAACGAAAGCTCAACTATCTTAATCTAGCAGCGCAATTTAGTACTTACTTCTCAAACTGGTGGTTAATCGTTAAAACTTTTGCAGTCATCTTGAATAATGTTGAAGTTCTAAAGACGACCTGAGTAGGCTCCTTATGAAAACTAATCTGGTGTATCTGCAAGTTAAAATGAAGCAGAAGAGCGCAATACCACATTATACCTTAACTACTTCTTGCTTTCAGCCGAGACAGTGAATAACACGAAACTGAGACACATTAAAAAAGGAAGCTTCCACCCTAATTCATCCACAAAGAAACAAGCGAAACTCTATCAATGTAAAAGTTGCGATAACGTATTTTTTCTCTTTGACGGAGTGCGCATTGCGAGAAACATCAGAGACAAAATAAAGCTGTGTGCTGGACCTAGATTCGAACCCAGATCCGTGAGTAGTGCGCTACTGACAACACATCCCAGTTCATTAGTGTAGAACAAGTACTTGTATGAGAAACAACATAGCAGAAATATTCTAGAGTTTTGAAGGTACACAGAGGGGCAATAAACTGACCCTTCTAAGCGTTCTATTAGGTATGCTGGGATAGAGAAATTGGTTGTGCACTGCACGTGAAATTCAGAGATCGAGTTCGTGTCCGTTTCGGAGACTCAGTTTTAACTTACTACAAATGTTCAACAGAAAGAATGCTGATCTCACCTACTATCAAATACTGCAGTAAGACTGTGTAGGTCGTGTTTTTATGCACAGCTGTGTGAACTGCTAATACTGCAAAGATAATGCCGTGGGTTGGCAGTGGCGGAGATACGCAATTTACTAAGTGTGACACTATGGGACAGCGGCTACAGGAATACATCTCTGTCAATCTGGAATTGAAAACTTTGTTTCCTCGATTCTCGCGTTGCGTGATAAGCGTGTTAAAGGCACCTACGTAACCCTTTTTTTCATAAATCAAGCTGTCGACTTAATGGAAAGCTCATCAATAAATGTAACATGTACCAGACAAATCATATTTTTCAGATTATCAGTCTCAGCTACGATTTTTTTACCTTTAGTGCCACAAAAGCTGCAACATGATAGCCATTATGCAACACTATACGCAAGCCACTGTATAGTGCATGGCAGAGGGTATACTGCACCGCTATTAGTCATCTTCTTTCCTTTCCACTCGCAAGTAGAGAGAGGGAAAAACGACTATCTATATGTCTCGGTACCAGCTCTACCCTCTCTTATCTTGTCTTTATGGTCCCAAAAGTGAAATGCGCGTTGTTGGCAGTAGAATCGTTCTGCAGTCAGCCTCAAATGCTGGTTCTCTACATTTTCTTAGTGGTGCTCCTAGAAACGAAAGTCGCCTTCCATCGAAGGATACCCATTTGAGTTCTCGTAACATCTCTGTAGCAGAAATATCCGGAATCATAAGGAAATGACATCGTGAAATGAAATCATCGCATTGGTTTACGTAAGTTGCTCATCACAAGGGAACCTCCCCATCGCACCCCCCCCCCCCCCATCAGATTTAGTTATAAGTTGGCACAGTGGATAGGCCTTGAAAAACTGAACACAGATCAATCGAGAAAACAAGAAGAAGTTGTGTGGAACTATGAAAAAAATAAGCAAAATATACAAACTGAGTAGTCCATGCGCAACATAGGCAATATCAAGGAGACTGAAAGCTCAGGAGCGCCGTTGTCCCGTGGTTAGTGTGAGCAGCTGCGGAACGAGAGGTCCTTGGTTCAAATCTTCCTTCGAGTGATGAGTTTATTTTCTTTATGTTCGCAAAGTTATGATCTGTCCGTTCGTTCATTGGCGTCTCTGTTCACTGTAATAAGTTTAGTGTCTGTGTTTTGCGACCGCACCGCAAAACTGTGCGATTAGTAGACGAAAGGACGTGCCTCTCCAATAGGAACCGAAAACATTTGATCGCAAGGTCATAGGTCAACCGATTCCTCCACAGGAAAAAACGTCTGATATATTCTATACGACACTGGTGACGGCATGTGCGTCACATGACAGGAATATGTTGTCGACCCACCTAACTTGTAGACTTGCCGAATGGGTAAAAAGATTCTTCTACCTTGCTCGATTTAGGTTTTCTTGTGGATGTGATAATCACTCCCAAAAAAGTGATGAAAACATAAGAGTTTGTCACATAAACTGCAACAAATGAATGCAACAGTTTCACAGTCGCACAGTTTTCCATGTGCTCTGTCAAAACATGTTTTTAACGTTTACAAATTTTTCCGTGTGTAGACCGTCAAATCCTGCATATGTCCAGGGAAACCTGAACATGTCCTGGAATTTTGGAGAGCGATGTAGATTATATAAATAATTAAACTTTTTACTCGAGAGTAGACTTAAACCAAGGACCTCCGGTTCCGCAGCTGCTCACGCTAACCACGGGACTACGGCGCTCCTGAGCTTACAGTATCCTTGATGCTGCCTATGTTGCGCATGGACTACTCAGTTAGTATATTTTGCTTATTTTTTCATAGTTCAGCACAACTTCTTCCTGTTTTCTCGACTGATCTGTGTTCAGTTTTTCAAGGCCTATCTACTGTGTCAACTTATAACTAAATCTGAGGGGGGTGCGACGGAGAGGTTTCCTTGTCAGATGTGGCGGGCACAAACCCATGTCAATTAGCAGATAGATTATAAAATTAGTTATTCTGGAATGGGACACGCCATCGTATCTCAACCCAGCCACTTCAGGTGACTTTCCGCTCTCAGTACAGAGGTAACCCGCTTAGACAACCGTCCAATCTGAAAGGTAACTAACACTCACGACAGTACAATTCTTTAAAGCAAACCTGATTTGCATCCTCGCAGTGGCGCTATTAGAGCCACTCTTATGAGTCTGGCGCGGAATTTGAATAGATATCATCTTTCAGAAACACACCTATCAACTTTCGTTTATGTTGCACAACTCCTTGGTGTTACGAAATGTTTTGGTCACTGTATATTCATGTACATCACCCCTTGGCTGCCAACAACAGATGCAGAAGTAAGGTCTAGTTACAATGTGATTGAGATACAGAACATTGGTGTTCGGCTTGGCGCAGCCAAATAGCGACTCACCGCGTAGAAATCCTCGTCCTGCAACTGCTGTCCCAGGAAGAGAACGCCGTCGTTGCTGATGGTGGAGTCGAGCGAGCGGCGTAGCTCGCGGGTAACCGTCTGGCCGCAGTCGGTGATCAGCGTCGCCGCGTCGCCCTTCACGCTGAAGCCCAGTCGGTGCCACCTGCAGACACGCATCCACAAACCTGCTAACGTTCCGTACAAGCAAACACAAATACTTTCATAGATAATTTACAGTCGAATCTCAGCTAAGTACCACACCTGGAGCATAGTACTGTAACAAGGAAACTTTTGTAATAAGAAAGTTGTTTTTGGTATGTTGTTGTGGTCTTCAGTCCAGAGACTGGTTTGATGCAGCTCTCCGTGCTACTCTATCTCGTGCAAGCTCCTTCATCTAGCAGTACCTACTGCAATCTACATCCTTCTGAATCTGTTTAGTGTATTCATCTCTTGGTGTCCCTCTACGACTTTTACCCTCCACGCTGCCCTCCAATACTGAATTGTGATCCCTTGATGCCTCAGAATATGTCCTACCAACCGATCCCTTCTTCTAATCAAGTTGTGCCACAAACTTTTCATCTCCCCAATCCTATTTAATACCTCCTCATTAGTTATGTGATCTACCCATCTAATCTTCAGCATTCTTCTGTAGCACCACATTTCGAAAGCTTCTATTCTCTTCTTGTCTAAACTATTAGTCACCCATGTTTCACTTCCATACATGGCTACACTCCGTACAAATATGTTCAGAAACGACTTCCTGCCATTTAAATCTACACTCGATGTTAAAAAATTTCCCTTCTTCAGAAACGCTTTCTTTGCCATTGCCAGTCTACATTTTGTATCCTCTCTACTTCGACCATTATCAGTTATTTTGCCCCCAAAAAACTCATTTACTACTTTAAGCGTCTCATTTCCTAATCTAATTCCCTCAGCATCACCCGATTTAATTCGACTACATTCCATTACCCTCGTTTTGCTTTTGTTGATGTTCATCTTATATCCTTCTTTCAAGACACTGTCCATTCCGTTCAGCTGGTCTTCCAGGTCCTTTGCCGTCTCTGACAGAATTACAATGTCATCGACCAACCTCAAAGCTTTTATTTCTTCCCAATGGATTTTAATTCCTACTCCGAATTTTTCTTTTGTTTTCTTTCCTGCTTGCTCAAGGTTTTTGGTATCAGGTGATCGAATATTTTGATCTTTTTACGATATCAACACATACCTCAGTATCTCATAAGGTTAGAATATACTTCTCGTAGGGGTGCACTCCGAGATTTTACACGGTTTGTCCGCTTTCTAATGTTAAATCTTCAACGGAAACGAATGTAACATCGGGTTTTGTCAAAGGAAGCATAATACCATCGTTGATGTCTTCATTATCTACTATCTGATCGAACGCATTAAGACAACTATTAGTAGACGTAAATATGAGGTGTGTCCACCCTTCGCTTTATGATGGCTTGAACTATTCTGGGGACAATATCAGGGGCATTAAAAGAAAGCATCCGCCGTCAATTTCTCACCATACCTACGGATATGCAGTACAGTGCTGTTCACAACATTGTCCCTCGAATACAGATATTGTTGATGAATGACGGTCGACATACTGAGCATTTGTTATAATGAACATAGTCTTCGCTAAAAATCGACTGTCTGGCTAATTAGTGCTTTTGTATCGTTTGAAGCGCCAGCTGTTGTTCATTTTGCGCAGTTTTAGTTTCAGTGAAACCCAATGTAATTTAAAGCTTTTATGTCAATTTGTACCTTTTTACCTACATTATTTCTTGAATTATTGTATTTTTAAATGTTAGCGTACTTTTGGGTCACCCTGTGCTTGCTCTTGCTCTCAGTTCCTACACCTTGAGACTGCTCCCTCGGGCTGAACCTTGACAACAATACAGCCAAAGAAACCTTGCCAAACACAGATTAATGCAACGACCTTGTTACCGTTTAGGACAGTATATAAAAATGCAGATCAGTTAGCGTGGCATTCTGTGTTACTCATGTCTGCCCTGTTATGCAGATAACATCACTGGAAAACATTCTGCAGGATGTACTCTGTAATTAGCCGTTAGCGATCACAAGTTCCATATATCGAACGACCAGAGCTACAGCTACATTTGGAAATTTCGGTGAGGTATCTGAATGTCTGCGGAGGAATGGTAGGCCATTCTTTCTTAAGAGCCGAAACCAGACAAGACAGTGGTGTCGGGCGCTGGTGTGTGCTTCGATGTCGACGTACTAACTCATTCCATAGATGTTCCAGTGGATTCAGGTCGGGACTCTGGGCAAGACAGTCCATTCTACGAACGTTATTCCCCACAAACCATTGCCTCACAGATGCTGTTTTATGAAAGGGTGTATTGTTATAGTGATACAATCATCGTCTTCGAACTGTTCTTCTTCTTTGAACGGTACACATGCTGTTAAATGTGTTCATTTCCTTCCGCACTTAGCGTTTTCTTAAGTGCAATAAGGAGACCACACCCTAACCATGGAAAACACCCTCTACCGTAACACTATATCGCCGGCCGCTGTGGACGAGCGGTTCTAGGCTTCAATCCGGAACCGCGCTGCTGCTACTGTCGCAGGTTCGAATCCTGCCTCGGGCATAGGTGTGTGTGATGTCCTTAGGTTAGTTAGGTTTAAGTAGTTCTAAGTATAGGGGACTGATGACCTCAGATGATAAGTCCCATAGTGCTTAGAGCCATTTGAACACTACCTTCTCTGCTCTTCACTGTTGCCACTACACACGATTGCAGGTAACATTCACTAGGCATTGGCCCAACCAGACACGTCCATCAGATTATCATACGGTATAATGTGACTCAACACTCCAAACCATTCGATCCCAGCCTCCAGGGTCCAGTGGTCTCGCTGTTGACATCATCTCAAGCTTCGCTTAGTATTGACTACAGAAATGTGTGCTTTATGGGAGGTCGTTCGGACAATGTAGTCCAATTTTTTAACTCGTTATGCACAGTGCTAGCTGGACTGCTGGTAGCACTTCGGAACTCAAGTGTGATTCCTTCCGCTGATTTCATGGGATATTTTGCAACCACTCCCCGTAACACTCGACGGTTTCTGTCCATCAGTACATGAGGTCTGTCTGGTCTTGATTTACCAGTGGTCGCACGGTTTGAGGTGCCATGTCACGGATTGCGCGCCCCCACCCACCGGAGGTTCGAGTCCTCCCTCGGGTATGGATGTGTGTGTTGTTCTTAGCATAAGTTAAGTAGAGTGTAAGCCTAGGGACCGACGACCTCAGCACTTAGGGATTCACACGCACATTGATTTACCTGTGATTGTTCCTTCGCATTTCCACTTAACATACATATTACCAACAGTAGTCTTCGGGGAACGCAATCAGGCTGTAGAAGGCGCAGATTAAAGCGGCCCGCTAGATACGAGTAGTCAGTTGTTCCCACAAAGTAGATGATAGTACGTGAGACTGATCAGCCTTTGGCTAGAGTTCGATCCTTATTACCACCCAATCTGCAACTTTTGTATTGTTCTCTTGTTCGGTTTTAGAAACCAAACGAAGAACACGTTTGGTGACACGGTCTCTTGAGGGCCGCTTTAATTGGGGCGCTCAACAGCCTGATTGGCTAACTTCAATGCTAATTAACTCGGAAACGGCGTAACGTATAGATTGTTTTCTTAAAAATTATTTCTCACCACACTCTACCCTGCAACACTGTTACAAGCTTTTCGGACTGTTTGTGTTTCAAATGTAAACATAGTTTTGGTTCACCTTGTACTTGTACTTGTTCTTACTGTTTTACATTGAGACTGCACCCTCAGGCCTCAACCTTGACAACAATAAAGGAAAATAAAATTTGCAAATATAGATGTAGATCTGATTGTTCGATATGTGGAACTTGTGATCGCTAACGGCTAATTACAGAGTATAGCCTGTGGAATGTTTTCCAGTGATCTTAGCTGCGTAACAGTGCAGACATGAGTAATATAGAATGCCACGCTAACTGATCTGCATTTTTATATACTGTCCTAAGCGGTAACAAAGTCGTTGCATTAATCTGTGTTTTGCAAGGTTTCTTTGGCTGTATTGTTGTCGAGGTTCATGACTGAGGGCGCAGTCTCAAGGCGAAGGGACCGAGAGCAAGAGCAAGTGCAGGGTGACCCTAAAGTACGTTAACATCTGAAAATGCAATAATTTACGGAATAACCTAGGTAGAGAGGTACAAATTGACACACATGCTTGTAATAACATGGGGCTTCATTGAAAGCGAAAAAGTACGCAACATGAACAACAGGTGGCGCTTCATACGATGTTGTTGTTGTCTTCAGTCCTGAGACTGGTTTGATGCAGCTCTCCATGCTACTCTATCCTGTGCAAGCTGCTTCATCTCCCAGTACCTACTGCAACCTACATCCTTCTGAATCTGCTTAGTGTACTCATCTCTCGGTCTCCCTCTACGATTTTTACCCTCCACGCTGCCCTCCAATGCTAAATTTGTGATCCCTTGATGCCTCAAAACATGTCCTACCAACCGATCCCTTCTTCTAGTCAAGTTGTGCCACAAACTTCTCTTCTCCCCAATCCTATTCAATACCTCCTCATTAGTTACGTGATCTATCCACCTTATCTTCAGTATTCTTCTGTAGCACCACATTTCGAAAGCTTCTATTCTCTTCTTGTCCAAACTAGTTATCGTCCATGTTTCACTTCCATACATGGCTACACTCCAAACAAATACTTTCAGAAACGACTTCCTGATACATAAATCTATATTCGATGTTAACAAATTTCTCTTCTTCAGAAACGCTTTCCTTGCCATTGCCAGTCTACATTTTATATCCTCTCTACTTCGACCATCATCAGTTATTTTACTTCCTAAATAGCAAAACTCCTTTACTACTTTAAGTGTCTCATTTCCTAATCTAATTCCCTCAGCATCACCCGATTTAATTTGACTACATTCCATTATCCTCGTTTTGCTTTTGTTGATGTTCATCTTATATCCTCCTTTCAAGACACTGTCCATTCCGTTCAACTGCTCTTCCAAGTCCTTTGCCGTCTCTGACAGAATTACAATGTCATCGGCGAACCTCAAAGTTTTTACTTCGTCTCCCTGAATTTTAATACCTACTCCAAATTTTTCTTTTGTTTCCTTTACTGCTTGCTCAATATACAGATTGAATAACATTGGGGAGAGGCTACAACCCTGTCTCACTTCTTTCCCAACCACTGCTTCCCTTTCATGCCCCTCGACTCTTATGACTGCCATCTGGTTTCTGTACAAATTATAAATAGCCTTTCGCTCCCTGTATTTTACCCCTGCCACCTTTAGAATTTGAAAAAGAGTATTCCAGTCAACATTGTCAAAAGCTTTCTCTAAGTCTACAAATGCTAGAAACGTAGGTTTGCCTTTTCTTAATCTTTCTTCTAAGATAAGTCGTAAGGTCAGTATTGCCTCACGTGTTCCAACATTTCGACGGAATCCAAACTGATCCTCCCCGAGGTCTGCATCTACCAGTTTTTCCATTCGTTTGTAAAGAATTCGCTTTAGTATTTTGCAGCTGTGACTTATTAAACTGATAGTTCGGTAATTTTCACATCTGTCAGCACCTGCTTTCTTTGGGATTGGAATTATTATATTCTTCTTGAAGTCTGAGGGTATTTCGCCTGTCTCATACATCTTGCTCACCAGCTGGTAGAGTTTTCTCAGGACTGGTTGTCCCAAGGCCGTCAGTAGTTCTAATGGAATGTTGTCTACTCCGAGGGCCTTGTTTCGACTCAGGTCTTTCATTGCTCTGTCAAACTCTTCACGCAGTATCGTATCTCCCATTTCGTCTTCATCTACATCCTCTTCCATTTCCATAATATTGTCCTCAAGTACATCGCCCTTGTATAAACCTTCTATATACTCCTTCCACCTTCTTTGCTTAGAACTGGGCTGCCATCTGAGCTCTTGATATTCATACACTTGGTTCTCTTCTCTCCAAAGGTCTCTTTAATTTTCCTGTAGGCAGTATCTATCTTACCCCTAGTGAGATAAGCTTCTACATCCTTACATTTGTCCTCTAGCCATCCCTGTTTAGCCATTTTGCACTTCCTGTCGATCTCATTTTTGAGACGTTTGTATTCCTTTTTGCCTGCTTCATTTACTGCATTTTTATATTTTCTCCTTTTATCAATTAAACTCAATATTTCTTCTGTTACCCAAGGATTTCTAGCAGCCCTCGTCTTTGTACCTACTTTATCCTCTGCTGCCTTCACTACTACATCCCTCAGAGCTACCCATTCTTCTTCTACTGTATTTCTTTCCCCTATTCCTGTCAATTGTTCCCTTATGCTCTCCCTGAAACTCTGTACAACCTCTGGTTCTTTCAGTTTATCCAGGTCCCATCTCCTTAATTTCCCACATTTTTGCAGTTTCTTCAGTTTTAATCTACAGGTCATAACCAATAGATTGTGGTCAGAGTCCACATCTGCCCCTGGAAATGTCTTACAACTTAAAACCTGGTTCCTAAATCTCTGTCTTACCATTATATAATCTATCTGATACCTTTTAGTATCTCCAGGGTTCTTCCACGTATACAACCTTCTTTCATGATTCTTAAACCAAGTGTTAGCTATGATTAAGTTGTGCTCTGTGCAAAATTCTACTAGGCGGCTTCCTCTTTCATTTCTTAGCCCCAATCCATATTCACCTACTATGTTTCCTTCTCTCCCTTTTCCTACACTCGAATTCCAGTCACCCATTACTATTAAATTTTCGTCTCCCTTCACTATCTGAATAATTTCTTTTATTTCATCGTACATTTCTTCAATTTCTTCATCATCTGCAGAGCTAGTTGGCATATAAACTTGTACTACTGTAGTAGGTGTGGGCTTCGTATCTATCTTGGCCACAATAATGCGTTCACTATGCTGTTTGTAGTAGCTTACCCGCATTCCTATTTTCCTATTCATTATTAAACCTACTCCTGCATTACCCCTATTTGATTATGTGTTTACGATACAAAAGCAATAATTAGCCTGTCAGTCGATTTTTAGCAGAGATGATGTTCTTTATAGCAAATGCTCAGTATGTCGACTGTCATTCATCAACAATACCTGTATTCGAGGGACAATGTTGTGAAGAGCACTGTACTGCATGTCTGTAGATATGGTGAGAAATTGCCAGCGGATGCATTCTTTTAACGTCACTAATGAGGTCGGACAATCGCGGTAGACTTGCGGCTTTAGGAAACCCCACAGCTAATAATCACATGGCTTGAGGTCTGGAGACCTAGGAGGTCAAGCATGATGGAAGTGGCAGCTCAGTACCCAATCCTCGCCCTATGATGTGCACAAGTGATGTTTCACACCTGTAGCAATTAGCATAGAGCGCCATCCTGCATAAAAGCCGCACCTCCCAGCAGGTGTTTATCAGCATGGCTAGGCATGATGCGATTCTGTAACGTTTTGGGCTTCCTCTTACCTTTCGTGCTGACAGTTTGAAAAGCAGCACCCTGCTGTCCGGCGCCATCCATTGGCCGGTTTTTGCACTCGTTTTTGGTATCAATAAAGGCCCATGTCATTCCAGGCATGTGTGTTAGAAGCTACTTCTGTTGGTAGTATGACGTGGAAACACCCACAAGTCGACTTCCGCAAATTTCGAAAACTTGCAGTAGTATCTTCTGCAAGTTAGTGGAAACATATTTCTGCATCTTGCTGCAAGTACTTTCCGAACTTGTCAGTTGCTGGAAGTTTTTCTCAAACTTGCAGAAGTTTTCTGTGTGTTCAATGCCGGTACGAAAATGCCAGTGTCGAAGAGGAGAATGGCGCAAAGACAGATGGGCCAAAGCAAATGTATCATATCAAACTGGCCACCATAGACAAGGAAACGCGAAATTAATTCACGGAATACTCTGTTTCACCAGAAGAGGAAGTAGAATGGCAGTACAAATCTCTTCAAATTTTATCAGATTTTTCAGTGTTTGCAAAAACACAACTGGATTACATCTTTATACATAAAAATTCAGCCTGCGTATGTTTGTGTTCGCATAACTGGAAAAGTAGTCGGTCGATTGACTTGAAATTTTGTCACAACGTTACTTTCACAAAAGCGCGTGTTTTCATATACCTATCGCTCTGATACATGTAAATAAATATGTGATATACATTCATGGGAAAATTTATTACCACAATCTCTAAAAGTTCTTGATCTCCCCCCCCCCCTCTCTCTCTCTCTCTTACCAAAAATATCAAAAAGTAAACTACGGACTTACTTCACGTTTCTACACGTTACTATAATAAACGTTTGGGCAAACATAGGCTATGTATTTTTAGTATTCAAAGTGTATCAAAAGAATCATCCTATTTGGCACGTCTGGATTTATGAAACTAATAAACATATGCAATGAATTTTGTTTTTTGATGAACAGGAAACTCAAAACGTTTTTTTCATACCTTTTCATAGGTGTTCAACATGCTCCCCTTAAGATGCACGGCACATGTCAATGAAGTATCCAGATTACAGGGATCGTGTTTTGAGTTACAGCTTCCGCAGCTGCTGTTATGCGATGTCTCAGTTCATTCATTGTTGTTGGTAACGAAGTACATAAACAGAGCCTTTATAAACCCCCACAAGAAATAATCACATTCAGTCAGGTGCGGTGACCTTGGAGGCCAGTAATGTAAGGCTGAATAATTTGGTACAGTGCGACAGATCCATCGTTCAGTAATCCCTTGATTTAAAAATGCCCGCACTTTCATGTGCCAGTGTGGGGATGCCCCATCCTGCGGGTAAATGAAATCGTTCGAATCAGTCTCCAACTATGAGAAAAGAGTCCTCCCTTGGGCATGGGTGTATGTGTTGTTCTTAGCATAAGTTAATTTAAGTAGTCTGTAAGTCTAGGGACCGACAGCCTAAGCCTCTTGGTCCCTTAAGAATTCACACATATTTGAACATTTGAAAGTTCTCAAGCACCACGAGATATGTGCTTCTTGTAAAAGTGTTCTCGGCAGAGAAAAATGGACCTTTTCCCGTGTAACTGCACAAAACATTAAATTTTGGAAAGTCCCTCTTATGTTGTACAACTTCATGTGGTTGCTCCTTACCCAGTATTCTCACATTATGACGGTTCACCTTTTCATTTAAATGGAATGTTGCCTCCTCAGTAAACACTAAGCGTGGAAGAAAACTGTCATCCTCCACGTTGCCAAAAACGAAATTACAGAACTCCACACTTTGTTGTTCGTCACCTTCACGAAGAGCTTGCAGTAGCTGAATTTTGTATGGTTTCATGCGTAAACGTCGACGCAACACAAGCCAGACGGACATCAGGGCAAGTTGAGCCGTCGAGCTGCACGGCGAACGGATGCTGCGGATTCCTTGTGGAACTATGGGGGATGCGTTCGACGTCTATGTCAGACACTCGGGGACGGCCCGGCGATTTGTCTTTACACAGACAACCTGTTTCTCGGAATTGTTCATGCCATCGTCTAATGTCTGTGCTGTAGGAGGATCCACACCATACCTAGTACGAAAGTCACGCTGAATAGTTATTACTGGCCCATACTGCACGAAACGTAGAACACAAAACGATTTCTGCTGTCCAGATACCATTTTTACTACACACATCAAAACAAGTTTTGCATCAACTCAGTTCCGAGAGTTCCGGAATCTGTACAGAAAATTAGAACAGAGATCAACATAAACATCGTTTACACCCTTTTTATTGCTCATGAAAACCATATATTGCATGTTGTACCACCATACGGCGAGACCTTCAGAGGTGGAGGTCCAGATTGCTGTACACACCGGTACCTCTAATACCCAGTAGCACGTCCTCTTGCATGGACGCATGCCCGTATTCGTCGTGGTATACTATCCACAAGTTCATCAAGACACTGTTGGTCCAGATTACCCCAGTATTCAACGGCGATTCGGCGTACATCCCTCAGAGTGGTTGGAGAGTCATGTCGTCCATAAACAGCCCTTTTCAATCTATCCCAGGCATGTTCGATAGGGTTTCATGTATGTAGAATGCGCTGGCCACTCCCCGAAAGAAGTCATTCACAAGATGTGCATGACAGGGGTGCTAATTGTCATCCATGAAGACGAATTCCTCGCCAATATGCTGCCGATATGGTTGCACTATCGGTCGGAGGATGACATTCACGTATCGTACAGCCGCTACGGCGCCTTCCATGTCCACCAGCGGCGTACGTCGGCCCCACATAATGCCACCCCAAAACAGCATGGAACCTCAACCTTGCTGCACTCGCTGGACTGTGTGTCTAAGGCGTTCGGTCTGACCAGGTTGCCTCCAAAACCGTCTCCGACGATTGTCTGGTTGAAAGCATATGCGACACTCATCAGTGAAGAGAACGTGATGCCAATCCTGAGCGGTCCATTCGGCAAGTTGTTGGGCCCATCTGTACAGCGCTGCATGGTGTCGTGGTTGCAAAGATGGGCCTCGCCATTTACGTCGGGAGTGAAGTTTCGCATCATGCAGCCTTTTGCCCACAGTTTGAGCCGTAACACGACGTCCTGTGGCTACACGAAAAGCATTATACAGCATGGTGGCGTTGCTGTCAGCGTTCCTCCGAGCCATAACACGTAGGTAGCGGGCATTCACTGCAGTAGTAGCCTTTGACGGCTTGAACGAGGCATGTCATCGACAGTTCCTGTCTCCCTGTGTCTCCTCCATGTCCGAACAACATCGCTTTGGTTCACTTCGAGAAGCCTGGACACTTCCCTTGTTGAGAGCCCTTCCTGGCACAAAGTAACAGTGTGGACCCGATCGAACCGCGGTATTGACCGTCTAGGCATGGTTAAACTACAGGCAACACGAGCCGTGTACCTCCTTCCTGGTGGAATGACTGGAACTGATCGGCTGTCGGACCCACTCCGTCTATAGGCGCTACTTATGCGTGATTGTTTACTTCTTTGGGCGGGTTTAGTGACATCTCTGAACAGTCAAAGGGACTGTGTCTGTGATAAAATATCCACAGTCAACTTCTATCTTCAGGAGTTCTGGGAACTGGGGCGATGCAAAACTTTTTTTGATGTGTGTAGAACTGAAGTGGGCGCACACTGCTGCTCACTAGCAGGAACCACGTAAAATTCGAGAGTTTGCTCTTTCGAACAGTACGTTGTTCACGCACATATCTAAAATAACATAATAGTTTTGATTTTTTAAATTGGATGATTCTTTTTGATAAACCCTCTATAAATATACATAAAGCATATAATAGTAAAACGTTGTCAGCAAACAAAAATGTTGTATTTATGAGTTATCGACTTAAGTTTAGAATATTACTACAGCATCTGAGTTTCCAAAAACAGGAAACACGACTCGAGGTCAGAAGAGGGGGGAGTAGGAGATTGACAGAGAGGTAGGAAGAAATGGACAGAGAGGGTGGAAAGGATGAGATGGACAGAGAGAGGAGGCAGGAGCAGATAGAGAGAGAGAGAGAGAGAGAGAGAGAGAGAGAGAGAGAGAGAGAGAGAGAGAGAGTGGGGATTAGAAGATGGACAGAGAAAGGGGAAGAGAGGGGAGGAAAAGATGAGGGGTGGGAGAAGGTGCTGGACATAGAGAGGGAGAAGAGAAGGAGATGGATAAAGAGAGGGTGAAGACGAGGTGAACAGAGACAGGGGGATAAGGAGATTTGGCCGTATATCCACTTCCCATTCATATTTAGCAATTTTCGTTTACCCAGACTGAGTTACAGCAACTTGTGGCCGGGTACGCCTAATTTGTAGTAAAATAATAACCACTGTTTGTAAAAATCGAAGAGTAATTAAAAGAAGACCATCTCTTGGTAGTACTGTTTGTCGCATTTTTGTGTCCTGTGTCCGAGTGTAAAATAGACAAAAGATGCTCGAAACTAGCATACGACATCTCAGAACGCTTTAATCGGAGCGAAGTCCTCTGATTTTATTTCATTCAAAGAAAGCAGGTGTTGACAGGTATGAAAATTATCGAAGTACCAGTTTAATAAGTCACGGCTGCAAAATACTAACACGAATTCTTAATACAGGAATGGAAAAACTGCTAGAAGCCGACCTCGGGGAAGATCAGTTTGGATTCCGTAGAAAAATACTGACCCTACGACTTATCTAAGATAGTTTTAGGAAAGGCAGACCTGCGTTTCTCGCATTTATAGACATAGAAAAAGCTTTTGACAATGTTGACTGGAATATTCTCTTCCAAATTCTTCCTGAATCAAATACAAAGAAAGAAAGGCTATTTACATCTACATCTACATTTATACTCCGCAAGCCACCCAACGGTTTGTGGCGGAGGGCACTTTACGTGCCACTGTCATTACCTCCCTTTTCTGTTCCCGTCGCGGGAAGAACGACTGTCTGAAAGCCTCCGTGCGCGCTCGAATCTCTCTAATTTTACATTCGTGATCTCCTCGGGAGGTATAAGTAGGGGGAAGCAATATATTCGATACCTCATCCAGAAACGCACCCTCTCGAAACCTGGCGAGCAAGCTACACCGCGATGCAGAGCGCCTCTCTTGCAGGGTCTGCCACTTGAGTTTGCTAAACATCTCTGTAACGCTATCACGGTTACCAAATTACCCCGTGACGAAACGGTCCGCTCTTCTTTGGATCTTCTCTATCTCCTCCGTAACCCGACTTACATTTTGTACAAAAACCAGATTGCAATTACAAGAGTCGAGAGGAATGAAAGGGAACAATCGTTAGGAAGGGAGTGAGACAGGGTTGCAGCCTATCCCCGATGTTATTCAATCTGTATATTGAGCAAGTAATAAACGAAACAAAAGAAACATTTGGAGTAGGTGGTAAAATCGATGGAGAAGAAATACTGATGATGGTCGAAGTAGAGAAGATATAAAATGTAGACTGGCAATGGCAGGGAAAGCGTATCTGAAGAAGAGAAATTTGTTAACATCGAGTATAGATTTAAGTGTCAGGAAGTTTTTTTCTGAAAGTATTTGTATGGAGTGTAAAAATGTGTGTTTTCAGCGGCCAAGTTTTACCGGAGCTACATCTGTTTGGTCCAGTGTCAACGCTGCTATTGTCAAGTGGAAAGATGAAGGCACCACTGAACCCAACAATTGTTTGGCCTTGTCTCTTAGAGACGGCTGGAGTGGCCGAGCGGTTCTAGGCGCTTCAGTTTGGAACCGCGCAACCGCTACTTTCGCAGGTTCGAATCCTGCCTCGGGCATGGATGTGTGTGATGTCCTTAGATTAGTTAGGTTGAAGTAGTTCTAAGTTATAGGGGACTTATGACCTCAGCTGTTGAATCCCATAGTGCTCAGAGCCATTTGTTACGTGATACCACGTACTTATACGTTATTGACTATTACAGCGCCATCTACCACAAAGCGAAAAAAGTCAAACACCCCGCATGTTGTTCGTTGTGGACGAGCATTTTACGCTTTCGTGCACTTAAGGGGAGGTATCGGTGAAATTTTAACCCAATCGAAAAAAAAAAAAATCTTAGGGGGCTGAAATTTGTTTCATAATATCTTGGGATGGTGAATTAAATCTGTAAATCTAGTTTGCTAAACAAATTTTTTTCATACTTTTTGTTATTTGAATTTTGAAACAAAATCAATATTTTTTTCAAATCCATGCGTGTAGCTTTTGGTTATCACAGAATGTATTCACAAAAAAAGTTTGAGCCAAAATGTTTAAAATTGACAGAGGAATAGCATTTTATATTTTGACATTTTGATGATTTTGATTTTAAAAAAAATAAGGTATAGTTAGTTTCCTATCAGGTGATAGATACATATGGTGCAGAAATTTAACTGAAACATTAATATGTCTGTATCTGTGCACAATCTATACGAACATCCGTATTCGTGTATGTATATCTATATACGAAATCTAAATAAACAAATAAGTGTATCTATAATTCCTTTACTTGAAATTTCCAGACATGTAAGATTTACGTTCGAGGCGGACTCAGTTGTGAACTGGAAAGTAAATATTTATAGAGGTTTCTGGTCCAAGACGGGTGGCGGCGGGGTGTGAGGTTCTTAGGGCGACCATGTGATCAACATTCGAAAACGGTCCAGTTAGTTTACATAACTTTATTCATCCCATGATACAGACAAATTCTCTAGCGGTAACGCCCCTGCAGTCTACAGTCTGCCAAGCCTAACGCGACGCGGAAGCCCGGCGATTGATGACAGCACGACGTCTGGCGGCCAGAAAAGTCTCACTTTTGTTCCATATGGCCAGCAGCTATACACGAGCCGTCGACCCACCCTTACGGACGCAGCGGAGACGGCAATGCGTGATGTAACACGTAAATTGGAAATAAAGAATATAATTTTCAAACGTATCAAGTTGTCTTTTATTTGCTTTTCCTTCATACTGGACCAAAAACTGCATAATGTAGTAGTAATTTTATTTTTCGCTAAATTCTTGTCACGTATTGTAAATACAGAACTTTTATAAGTTATTTACATTTTTCGTATGTATATAGTGCTAAAAAGGTCACAATACTTCAATTTCTTTGAAAAAGATCAAAATCGCCGATAAAAATGCTACTCGTCCGTCAATTTTAAAATTTTTTGGCTCAAAATATTTTTGTGAATACATTCGTGATAACCAACAACTCCATGTATGGGCTTGAGAAAATATTGATATTATTTCAAAACTGAAAAATCAAACAGTATGAAAAATATTTTGTATAGCAAATTGCATTTACCCACTGAATTCAGCATGCCAAGACATGTTATGAAAGAAATTTTCAGTCGCCTGCGACTTTTTTGCGAACAAGTTGAAATTTCCACCTTAATGAACCGATCTAAAGCAAGTATAACTTCCGCACAGCAGCCATACTTTGCACTAATCTCTTAGCCGGGAATTAATGATTACTTTCGTGATATCATTCCAACTATTTTACATAAATGTAAAAAATTAGTTGAACGTGAGACGAAATTCTTATAGGGAATCGATTTTTACATGAAACTTTAGGTTTTCTATGCTGATATACTTTCTGTTCTTTTCAGGTAATTAAAACCGAATTCCAAATCGACACAAAAGAGCATTTTCGACTATTCTGATTGTTGCTTTTAATCGAAGTGCCAAAGCCACAGAAGCTGCTCGAGATATCTGTCAAGTCAATGGCAAAAAACCCGTCTTAGGACGGTTCGAAGTTGGTTTTAGTGACTCCCAGACAGAACTTTCGATGCACAGACATGCATGATCCACCACTATCTCCTTGATCGGATCCAAACAGTGAATGCAGAACTATACGTCCAACAATTGTAACGCCTCAACAACGCTGAGCAAAAGAAACGGTCTGACCGGCCACATGGCGTCCTTCTGCCCCCACATCGCCAACGAAGCCATTTAAATGCTTGGGTGGAACGTGTTGCCTCCGTATTCTCCCTATTTGGCGCCTTCGGATTTCCATCTGTTCCGATCGCTCTTTAATCCGTTGCGTGATATGTCGCTTAGTAAGTATGTAGAATTGAAAGCTTGGTTGAACAATTTCTTCGAGTGAAAACCAAATGATGTCTACCGTCTAGGCATTGAACAGAATGTTGAAAGTTGGGAAGAAGTTGTAAACAACAACGGAGAATGCATTATTGATTTATGTGTTATTTATTTCCTGAAACTTCCACGCAGATTATTTATTTCCTGTTTATTTTTGTGGAAACCTAAACGCTAAAAGAAGGCAGGATTTAAGGGCCAACCCAATACAATAGCTGAACACGAATTATGACGACGCATTAAGATAACAGCCGACACGTCTGCTAATAAGAGTAGAATCTGAAATTGTTCTTTTTTACTTGAACCTAGGTTCGGAAAATTAATTCAAAAATTTCCAGTAAATATGATGTGGGAGCACCTTTAGCATTCAAACCAGGCTGAATGTTTTTCCGGAGCGAGGTGGCACAGTGATTAAGAGAACGGCTTAAAACCCAACTGGTCATCCAGATTAAATGGTTCAAATGGCTCTGGGCACTATGGGACTTAACATCTGAGGTCACCAGTCCCCTAGAACTTACAACTACTTAAACCTAACTAACCTAAGGACAGCACACACATCGATGCCCGAGGCAGGGTTCGAACCTGCGACCGTAGTGGTCGCGCGGTTCGAGACTGAAGCGTATAGAACCGCTCGGCCACCCCGGCCGGCATAATCCAGATTAACTTTTCCCGTAGTTTCCCTAACTAAATGCCCGGATGGTTCATTTGGGAAACAACACGACCGATTTCCTTCCCCATCTTAGCTCACTCAGAGCCAGTGATGCGTCTCAAACGCCTTCGTAATCGAAGGGACGTTAAACTGTAAGGTTTCATCCTTCTGAACTCTGTTAGTGATGCATGCAGGGTGGTCAGAAATAGTCTAAAAAGCTTATAAGAGTGTTTCAGGGTAGGTTTTGTTGAGAAATGATTGTTACGAAAAAATTTGATACATTGCGCCGTTTTCGAGTTAATTAGCATTGAAGTTAGCCAATCAGCCGCTGCATGCGCAAGTTCAAGCGGCCCGCCAGAGACGGTACCTCCAACCTATTCTTCGTTTGGTTTCCTAAAACTGAACAAGAAAACGACACAAAAATTGGACATGGGAAGGTAGTACGGATCGACCACGATCAAAAGGCTGAGCAGTCTCGTGCGCTATCATTTACACTATGAGAGCAACTGACACTAATTGTATCTGGTGGACCGCTTGAATTTGCGAGCACACTGGCCTGATTGGCTAACTTTAGCACTAATTAACTCGGAAATGGCGCAGCCAATAGAATTTTGTTGTTAACAAGTAATGACGATCAATGAGATATTGTCACTCCTCGCAATGAAACTGTTTAAGTTGACTGAGGTATGTTGGAAGTGAGTAACGGAATATTTTCCCCCCTCATTGTAGATTACAATGGTTCGATAATATGCAAAAGTGGGATACTCTATACACGTAATCATAATTTATGCGCGTTTTGCTATTCAAGTATCTTCTTTGCAACGGCCGCTGTGACAGAGCGATTCTAGGCGCTTCAGTCCGGAACCGCGCTGCTGCTACGGTCGCAGGTTCAAATCCTGCCTCGGGCATGGATGTGTGTGAAGTCCTTAGGTTAGTTAGATTTAAGTAGTTCTAAGTCTCGGGGACTGATGACCTCAGATGTTAAGTCCCATAGTACTTAGAGCTATTTGAACCATTTTTCGTCTTTGCGTTTATCTGGCATTCAAAACGTTTGGCGGTAGTATCCCCTACAATGAACATTTTGTTTATGCAGTTCCATTACACTGTGCTATTTAGAAGCACATTGAGCTCCTTACGTTCTTTCATGGCAGAAGTCTTTTTATTAAAAATAAGAAGCGACGAGTGACTAACCTACATTTAAGAGATTGTCACAGTTCATCGCTTGGGCAGTCGTACTACAACTGTGATGAATGTATGAGAACAATGAACTAGAAAGAAAACAACGACGAGCCTATAATCCATTATTGTGTATAGCTGACGACAATTTCCTGTGAACATTGTATGCCGTCATGAAACTAGAAACTGTAATGTGTCTGTCCAGGAATGGAATTTACCTGGGAAAGGGACTATTATGACCGGTAGAGGAACAGGAAATGGATGCAATAGTCATCCAGAACTCGGTGACCTGTACCGAAGCAAACTGCAACTTTTATAGCAATGTTCCCAGGTCGAAACTGAGATGGTCTTGGGGAGAAACGTTAGTGCAATAAATTTCGAAGTAGGATACTTTTCGAGCAAGATGTCACGTTGTTAAGGATTTGTGGCGAAATGCTTTAACACCTGTGGAGGATCCACGGCTGTTGTAGAGATTGACAGTTGATCGTTAACGTTAACGAATGTAACGTATTACTTATACAAATGCGTAAAGGTTCGATATTGTTTGATTACACGATTGCTTAACAGTCACTGCAAAGAGTCACAGCCACTAAATATCTGGGGATAGGGGTGCGGAGCGATTTAAAATGGAATATTTACATAAAACTAATCGTAGGGAGCGCAGACATCAGACTGACAGGGGTACCGCGCCTACTCTTCCTCACCAATTTCGTCCAAATTTATTTTGCGCGCAGAGCTCGCCCAGGAATGAAAGACACAGAAGTGGGAGCTCCAAATGACCAAGGTTTTTTTTTTTTTAAAAAAAAAGGATTTTGGCGTGGGTTGGCCGAGGCATAAGCCATTTATGTTAACGTAGTTCCCAGGCAGTGTTCGGCAATCTGAGGATCTTGGAGTCGAATCCCTATGGAGAACTGTTTTTACTTATTTTTCTTAATTTCCAATCTTTATTTTATGTACACTGCAAGTAAGCAGAAATAACGATCAATATTTTGTATTTAAGACGAACACGAGAACGTCATAAAAAAATCAAATACTTTATTATTTTACAGCTGATGATTTTACATCCTGAGGTGCAGGGGAAGCACTGATTTTCTCGGCATCTTGCACACATGATAAACGCCGTATTTTTGCAATTGATGCGTTGTCTTAAGGTTTCTATAAGAAAGGTTTACATTTATAAAATATTCTCTCTCACTGGACAGTTTCGTACCAAACCACGTGAAGGGCATCTTTTCGCCAAATATTGATGAGGGTAACTGTTGACATAAAGTGGAATGTATTTTGATGCTGTTTTCTTGGGATTGCGATTTATTTTGCTCTATTGATGAGATGACGGTAGTTCTGAAGCTTTCCGATGAAAATATTTACTTGACTATAAAGAGAAGCATAGCAGGTTTCCGCCGGCCGCGATGGTCTCGCGGTTCTAGGCGAGCAGTCCGTAACCGTGCGACTGCTACGGTCGCAGGTTCGAATCCTGCCTCGGGCATGGATGTGTGTGATATCCTTAGGTTAGTTAGGTTTAAGTAGTTCTAAGTTCTAGGGGACTGATCACCACAGCAGTTGAGTCCAATAGTGCTCAGAGCCATTTGAACCATAGCAGGTTTCCACTAGCGGAGCGCATTTGAGGGGAATCCTATGTTGGAAATTCATTTATAATCCCACATTTTCCTTTGCCTTTCCCTTTCAGGACTTTCATGAAAGATATTAATAACCACCATATATTGAGCACTATTTTGGTTTATCTACAGCATACTTAATGTTAAAAAGGCTGTATGTAGGGACTCGCTCCCACGACCATTAGATTACGGTTGTGTACTATGTTCGCTGCGCAAATCGCTGCCTGGAATCCAGGATGACATATATGGCTCATGCCTCGTCCGACCGGCGCTAGAAATACTATTTTTTCTAAACGACTGCCTATCTGAAGTTCCCGCTTCTGATGCGAAGCGCAACATGTTACATGAAGTTTGACGAAATTGGTGACGAAGAGTAGGCACAGTCCTCTTGTGAGATTAACTTGCTCCTTAGAATGGGACACTTACCAGGTAGGATTGAAAGAGGAAACAGTGAAGATCTAAAGAACAGCAGCACATGCCGTCACATATTCATTTAGAAACCATGAAAGCGTCAGGGAATCACCCATCCAGCTCCAGGGTTCAAAAGAGGCGACATGCACCACCGTGTCATTTTCTAAAATTCATAGGTCATACATCCTTAGAACAGTCAAGCTCTTTCTGCGAAAGCGGAAAGGCCATGAAGGTAAAATAAGAGAGATCCGAGATTACACGGAGGTTACCCTACAGTTGTTCTTCTCTTGTATTATTCGCGTCTGGAACATGAAAAAGGGGTGGGACGCGAGTGACAGCGATGTTCACCATCACACACCATAAGATGGCTTGCGGAGTATATACAGATTTAGATATATATGAATAGTGGAAATGTCAAACACTGTAGGTTCTAAACCTCAAATTTGTCAGGAGGCCAACAAACAAAAGTATATCTAAAACTAACTGGCAGGTTAAAACTGTGTGCCCGACCGAGACTCGAACTCGGGACCTTTGCCTTTCGCGGACAAGTGCTCTATCATCTTCTTTTTTTATCTCATTTTGTTCGTTATCGTTCGTCACAATTGTTCGTGGCGGACGTCACCTGACGCCCGTTGAAGTTCTTTATTGATCCATTGACTCAGTTTTTTTATTACAGAGGGCAGCTAACCCTCTGACCGAACACGCTGAGCTACCGTGCAGGCATCATCTGAGCTACCGAAGCACGACTCACGCCCAGTGCTCACAGCTTTACTTCTGCCAGTATCTCGTCTCCTACACATCTGTTTGGAAATACTTATTTGTATCAAAAAGTTAAGAAGGTATTCTGATAACACAGAATTATGGTGCTCACCTCATCACTGCAAAAAATGAGAGAAATAATAAAATAAATAATTTATTAAGAACGCTTTTAGTGCCATACTAAGGAACTGACCGGTTCTAAGTGCCAATAAGAAAGGTTTTGTTTCAAATGCTAGAAATAGTGAGGTATTAGGTTTTATTTGTGATAATTCAAGTGTAGAAATACGGCAGTAATCTTTTAACTAGCAGAACATAGACAACAAACATCATGTCTCAACTGCATTTAAAATTTTTACAACAGAATAGGAAAATTAACTAATGACGACTGATAAACATGGCTGGTCTTTCAGATGAAGTGGGGCACGGTATACGTCAGCCATGGTATTCCCTCTATCGAACACCCTGAAATTTTTTCCATTCTTCTTCTTCAGAGACAGAAATTTTAACAGCGGTTTGAGATGAATGATTATGAGACACTCTGAACATACTGCATTTGGAGATCTTACACGTCTGCATTGACAACAGTGTTTCAGCAGTATCTATAAAATCAAGGAAGTTAGTTGTAGGCAGTGGAATTACATGGAATGGGTTCACGGTTTTAGCCGACTCATCACACTTGTGTAAGTCTTACGGTCCTGCTGACCTTTCTTCATTTCTCTGTGATTTCAGAATCTGTGACTTAACGTAGAAAGCTATGTCCACTCACTAAAAACTTATGTATTTTCTCCTCATATCATCTCAGGCTAAATGGTGGAGAACATTACACATGGCACCTGGAACTTTACAGTGAAGTACTGCTTGTTACAAAGAAATGCGCCACCTAGAGATGCATATTTGAAACATTTTATCCATGATCTGACATTTGGAAAAAGCCTAGGGACATTCAACAGAGTACTGAGAACAGAATAACACTGAAAATTCGTGTTGCGAAAAATTACACGTAGAACCGCTGAGACATCCACGACTTGGTATGATGGGAGTTACCTTAGGTGGCGAATTTTTTATGTGTAGCTTTATGACTTTCTGGCATGTCCTGTGCAGGGGTTTGCTATTGCCACTACAGGAGACAGTCACGTCTATTTCTTTTCTGTTACAGTTGGAAGGAAGGAAGATTACAGTTTAACGTCCCATCGATATAAAGGTCATTAAAGACGAGCACAAACTCTGAATGTTTGAAGGATGGAGAAGGGAAGTGGTCTTTCCCGTTCAAAGGAACCGTGCAGGCATATTACAGCTGGAGATGAATATGGATGCTTTCATGTATGCTTGAAACGTAGCTCAAGAGATCGTGGCCAGGATTCCTTATGGTGACAGAAATTATTCTAACAACCGCGGCCGTTGTGAGGGCCCTGAACCGACTCACTGCGTCTGCCGGCGCACCCTCCCCGATAGTGACGAGTGTTAACGCAACGGGGAGGTCACGGATCGAGTCCGTCTGGAGGATCAACGACGATGGGAGGGTGTGCTGGGCAGCCTGGACGTGCTTTTTAGGCGGTTTCATGCATCCAACTAGGCGAATAACGGACTGTTTTCCATGTTCCGCTTCAGATAGACGTTACGCAAACATTAGGAACACTTTTTCACCCTTGTGCACAGCATTTACTCTGTACACAGGTAGATAGGGGACATTGCTTCTGTCCTGGGAGAATGTGGAAGATGAGTAGGAGAGTGAAGATATTAACGGTTCGATCTCCTTGAACACTCAGCCAGCATCTGCAACTGCCGGCCAACGATGTCAGCAAGCATGATGCTGCGTACCGCCGGGTACCACACGTCGCTCAGTAGTGCAGTGCACTAACAGATATAAGTCGGTCGACCGATGTTCCGACTTTCTCTCCTAGCCGTAAAGATTTGAAACATGCGAAAAGTGACTCTAATAAATGAATGGAATAGCGAATAATTTTATCAAATGATAACTATGATTCATTAAGTGTAGACTTCCCGGCCGTTGCCGCTCCCAACAAAATTCTTCTAAGTTGTTGACCGTATTATCAGTATATAAAATTATCAGACGTTCCAGCCACTACTGCAAGTGGCCTTCTTGAGGAGTTTGTGCTGAGTTGAGTTAATTGTGATTTTACACCTTATACAAAAGGTGGGCTGGCAGCGGCAACTTTACGCCGCTTTTCAGCCACAGGCAATACAAAGAGAAAACAATGAAGACACAGAATTAACATAACATAACGGTGGACAAATACAGTAGACACAGTAATTAAAAAACACGAAGCGGTTCACACGCGAAGAAAAACAAAAAACTGTCAGCACTGTACACGAACACTGATGATTGAGATGACACACGTGAACGATGGAGCGTGGGCGGCGAAAACACTGAAGCACAAACACGACGGCACACACACAAAACCGATGGCGATGATCTCTGCCACGCTAATGTTCACGTGACGTGTGCGAGTCCGGAGACCTGACAAAAGGCAGAAAAAGGCGGGGGAGGAGGGAGAGTGGAGAGTGGTGATGCCAGTGGCAGAGGAGATGGGAGGAGAAAAGAAGGTATGGGGGGAGCGGTAGGGGAAGCCCAGGAGGAGGAGTGGGGAGGAAGGGAGGAGAGAGGGAAGCGAGAGAGGGTGCCCTAAGGAAAAAACACAGGAAGTGGAAGAGGAGGATCAAAGTTGATAGGAGGGGTAGATGGAGGGGAGAGGGCATTATCAGGGAGGGGGAGCTGGTGGAAGCCACCTTGGGAGAGAGTATGGAGACTGGAGAGATGGAGAGCAGGTGGGACATGGGAATACAGGTGCGGCAGCGGATGGGGGTGGGATAGGATGGGAGAGACTAGTGGGTGGGGGGGATCAAATTTACGGGAGGTCTAGAGGATCCGTATCCATTCGAGGAAAAGGAGGAGGTGTGGGAACGGAATAAGGTCATACAGGATGTGCGTGGGGTGGGGGAGGGGAGACAGATGCGATAGGTGAGGCAGAGAGCATGGCGTTCTAGGATTTGAAGGGATTTATAAAAGGTAAAAGGGGCAGAGACCCAGGCAGGGTGGGCATAGCAGAGGATAGGGCAGATGAGGGATTTATATGTGTGGAGGATGGTGGAGGGGTCCAGACCCCACGTGCGGCCAGAAAGCAGCTTGAGGAGACGGAGTCGGGAGCGTGCCTCGGCTTGGATAGTCCGGAGATGAGGGGTGCAGAAGAGGTGACGGTCGAGGGTGGCGCCAAGGTACTTAAGGATGGGGGTGAGGGCGATAGGACGGCCATAAATGGTGACATATAAGTCAAGGAGACGGAAGGAAGGGGTGGTTTTGCCTACAATGATCGCCTGGGTCTTAGAAGGATTGACATTGAGCAACCACTGGTTGCACCAAGCAGTGAACCAGTCAAGATGGGATTGGAGAAGGGTGGAGGCGAGGGCAAGGAAGGCGGTGTCATCGGCGAACTGGAGAAGGTGGACGGGGGGGGGGGGGGGGGGTGTGAAGGTGGCGGCATGTTCGCCGTATACAAAAAGTATAGAAGAGGAGAGAGGACGGAACCTTGGGGCACACCGGTGGAGGGGTAGAAGGTGGAGGAATCCGTGTTATGAATGGTGACGTAGGTAGGACGTTGGGATAGAAAGGACCCAATCAGACGGACGTAATTGATAGGAAGGGGAAAAGTTTGGAGCTCGAAGAGGAGACCGGAATGCCACACACGGTCATAGGCGCGTTCAAGGTCGAGGGAGAGGAAGATAGCGGAGCGACGGGAGGTGAAGAAGAAGGTCATCGGTAGAGAAGGACGGCCGAAAGCCACGCTGGGTAACGGGAAGGAGGCGGCTGACTGCTGAATGAGACTTTAGATTTTATATAGTAGCGGGGGAAGCTGTAAATATAATTTGATAGGCTCCTTGAGGATAGGCGTTCTTTATTGGTCTTTATGTTATTCCTTGTCATTGGTGAGTAGCTGTGACGTAGCGCTGTTTACTTGTTGCCAGGTGCGGCCTGCTGCGTGCCTGCGCTCTGTGTGCGTACGATCACCGCGGTCTCCCGCGCGCCTGTGTGAGTTGCTTTGAGGGCGCATTTATTTTCTACTGTCGAAAATGAGTTTCAGTTCTATTTCATGAAATATTTTCCCCGAGAGGAATCAAACTGTCCTCTCGTAGCGTTGTCATTGCTTGCAGCCAGGACACCTGGAGTCTATACCCGTGCTCTCTGTTCACGTTGACGGGTCGCTTGACTATTTCTATCGCCTCTCTAATTTTCCTCTTCATTGTGAATAACTGTTTCGCCAGTACGCTATTCACAATGCTGTCAATAGCCCAGAATAATTTTATTCACTACGATTCAGTTTTTGATGTCTCAAATTCTGTTGAAGTAATGAGTGTAGTATTGATTTCTTACGCGATTAACTATAATATACACTACCTGTTCAAATGTATCAGGAAATCTGTTATTGGACAACCAATAAATCCCCGATTCTTTAAGGAATCGAACTTCCTTGTACACCGACGGAAAAAATCGTACTACCGAGAAGGCGTTGTGCGACATAAACGAAAGTTGGTAGGCGTGTTTCTGCATCTGGAAGATGATGTATATTCAAGTTTTGTGCCGGTGGCATGATCGTGGCGCTAGTAGCACCACTATCAGGATGTAGATCACGTTTGTTTTAAAAACACGCTGTAATGGTCGAGAGCGTTAGTGACCTTTGAGACTGGACGTGATGAGTTGAAGGAGGCAACAAAGACGCGATTATCCACACCACACTGAGTTTGAACGAAGTAGCGTAATAAGTCTACGAGAAGTTTTATATTCCTTCTGTGACACTGGAGAAAGACTTAGCAGGGATTTAGCCATTCTACGTGATTACGAGCAACTTAAATTGGAAGGAACACATAGAAAATGTTGTGTGGAACGCTAACCAAACATTGCGTTTTATTGGCAGGACACTCAGAAAATGTAACAGACCTACTAAGGAGACTGCCTACACTACGCTTGTCCTTACTCTTTTAGAATACTGCTGCACGGTGTGGGATCCTTACCAGATAGGACTGAAGGAGTACACCGAAAAGGTTCAAAGAAAGGCAGCACGTTTTGTATTATTGCGAAATATGGGAGAGAGTGTCACAGAAATGATACAGTATGTGGGCTGGACATCATTAAAAGAAAGGCGTTTTTCGTTGCGACGTAATCTTCTCACGGAATTCCAGTCACCAACTTCCTCCTCTGAATGCGAAAATATTTTGATGACACCGACCTACATAGAGAGGAACGATCACCACGATAAAATAAGGGAAATCAGAGCTCGTACGGGAAGATATAGGTGTTCATTCATTCCGCACCCTATACGAGATTGGAATAATAGACAATTGTGAAGGTGGATCGATGAACCCTCTGCTAGGCACTTGAATGTGATTTGCAGAGTATCCATGTAGATGTAGATGTAGGACGTGTGTATGAGTAGTAATTGTATTGAACAGAGGCTGTCTAGCCACGAAGCGGAGCGGGAAGAAGAATGTGAATTGTTCAAGGTCTCCTCTGCAAAACAAATATTTGAACGTTGTGTTGCCATTCATGAACAGCATTCCACCTGGTGTTTTCCAACAGAATAATGTTCGCCCACATACCGCTATTGTAACCCAATATGCTCTACAGAATGTCGACATGCTGCTTTGGCCTACTCGATCACCAGATCCGTCTCCAATCTAGCATATGTGGGACATCATCAAACGACAACTCCAGTGTCATTCACAAGCATATTAACCGTACCTGTTATGAACAACGAAGTGCAGTAGGCATGGAACTCCGTCCCATAAACTGACATCCGACACCTGTGCAACACAATGCATGTACGTTTGCATGCTCGGTTTCAACCTTCCGGCGGTTACACCGATTATTAACGTGCCAGCCTTTCACATTTGCAATGGCTTATCTCGAGCTTACATTAACCTGTGATCTTGAAAATGTCGACCACTCAGATATGTTACCTAGACAAATGTATTCCCGAAATTTCATTACTCTACATTTATTATTTTTGGTGTTGCGATTTTTTTCGGTCAGTATATAAAACAGCTTCAAATATTTGATTGCTTTACAAATGTGGCAATGAGTTAAATATTTGACGTTAAGCATGTAAGCGAGAAGAAGTTTAGAAAAGGTTTGTAATTATGCTTAAAGTTTGTTGAAGAGAAGTACAATAGTCGCGAGGATGAAAAAGTGCTCATAGCTCTTAAGGTATGCCCTGTAGAGCAGATGTTTGCTAGACAATTTTTCCTTGTTTTGGTTCATACTACCTCCTCCCAAAATATGGAAAGCAAAGAGTTTGCAGAATAAGCGATTTGTTTCATAGTATGGAAGATGAAGCAGTGCTCACAGCTCTTGAGGTATGCATTTTAGTGCCGATATTTACCAGTCATTTTTGGCTTCGAATGAGCGTTCCTCTCATACCCCTGAGTATTGACCATGGGACACGTAATATGTCTGCCTTTACTGCAGCTGACACAACTTACCTTGTTTATACATTTGACTATTAATGCCACACCCCAGGTATTATTTAAGTACTGATTAATATTTAAAGAAAACATCTTGTATTTTAGAGAACTGAATGTGCATGGACAAGTGGAGCAGTCTTCACGGCCGGCCGCAGTGGCCGAGCGGTCCTAGGCGCTTTAGTCCGGAACCACGCTGCTGCTACGGTCGCAGGTACGAATCCTGCCTTGGACTTGGATGTGTATGATGTCCTTAGGTTAGTTTGGTTAACGTAGTTCTAAGTCTAGGGAACTGATGACCGCAGATGTTAAGTCCCATGGTGCTAAGAGCCATTTGAACAAGTCTTCACGAGGAAACAGTGCAAAAGAGAGGGTGAGTAAAGTTCGTATAGGTCAGTGGACGTTACCGAAAATACCGATCGCCCGACCTTGTTGTCAGCAAGTCACAGTGTAAGCTGGTGGTGGCTCCATAATGGTGTGAACAACGGTTGCTTGGAAATAGTTATATTGGGCTACTTGGAGACCAGTTGCATTCATAGACTTCATGTTCCCAAATATTGATGTCTCTGGACCACAGTTGTTCGCGATTGGTTTGAAGATAATTCTGAACAGTTTGGGAGGATAATTTGGCCACTCAGATCATCCGAGATGAATCCCATTGAAAATTTATTGGACATAATCAAGATGTTAATTCGTGCACAAAATCCTGCATCGGCAACACTTCCGCAATTATGGACGACTATAGAGGTAGAATGGCTCAGTATTTCTACAGGTGACTGCCAACGACTTTTGAGTCCATGCCATGTATACTTGCTTCAGTAAGCCGCGGAATAGGAGGTCCGACATGATATTAAGAGGTGTCCCACGACTTTCGTCACCTCAGTGTTTGTCTGTACACAATGCTATAACAGATGAGTTGATATTCTGCTCCCTTCTCAGTACCTGAATCTTCCCAGTACGTGTCGAGTGTCTTGTTTACAGTGTATAGCAACTGAAGGCACTGCCTAAAGTGCTGTGTATTGTACCTCGAGTCTAAGCTGTTTTCTTGATCATAAACATAATTATTTAGCGCAAGATTGATAGTTTACAGTCAGTTGTCACGTTCTACAACTTCAATACTTCTACTTGTTTTACCAAAGACAGTGTGACTTTAGCTACAGTTTGAGAGTGATTACATCATATATTCATTTACTGAATGTTTGTAGTTTTACCGTTAAAGCAATGATCTTCTATAACACTGTGTGTTCATTAATCATTCTAATATTAGTGACATTGAGCGTTATTCAATCACCGTGGAAATGCTTAATGATTCTCAACTATGCAGCATATAATTTCCCCATAGAACATTTGGAAACTCCACGTCTAACAAGGAATCCCAGTTTGTAATGTATTTCTACGCACACTGGGTCCACGGATGTTGCTGCGCCCCTCACCTATTACCTGGCTCGCCCGTGTGACTGCTCGCCCTCGTGAATGCTACTGAGGTGAAGGAACTTGCGAGCCCCGTGGAAGGCGGGTGATGGATGGGGGCGACGGCCGGGCGCACGATGATGCAGTGCTCTCCCGTGATCTCACAATCTTCCACTCTTTAATTAGCTTCCCAAGGCAGAGTGCATTAAGTAATAGAGTGTTCCAGAATGGGGCTAATAAAATGGCCACTAAATAAATAATTTTCTTCAGGAAGGCACTTGAGACAGTTCCGCATTGTCGTTTAGTGAACAACATACGAGATCACCGATTGTCGGATCAGACCTCTGACTGGATTCGCGACTTCCTTGTAGACAGAACTCATTGCATGACTCTCAGCGGAACAAAGTCTACAGATGTATAGGTATTTTCAGCAGTATCTTTGGAAGTGTGATAGGACCATTTCTACAGTGACGGAAAATAAATCGCAACGCCAAAATGGAGTTGTGCAACATAAATAAAAATTGGTAGACGTCTTTTTACATATGAAAGATTATGTATATTCAGATTTGGCGGCAGTCGCATGGGAGTGGCGCTGGTAGCGCCACTATGAAGATGCAAATCAGGTTTGGTTTAAATACACTCACAAATGGTCGTGAGCGTTAGTTACCTTTCAAATTGAACTTGGTGAACTGATGTTAGTCAAGAACGCCTTTAAGGTGACAAAGATGCCATTACCATCATCTCACTGAGTTTCAATGAGATCTTGTAACAGGGCTACTAGAAGCTCGATGTCCCTTCTACGATATTGCAGAAAGACGTGGCAGGAAAGTAGCCACCGTACATGGTCGCTAGCAGCGGTTGTTACGAGAATGCACGATCGCAAGAAGACCGGACTCCGTACGGCCACGTGACGCTACCGAAAAGGGGTCTTGATAGTGACCGGGCCAAATATCTCACGAAATAAGCATCAAACGAAAAAACTATAAAGAACGAAACTCGTCTAGCTTGAAGGGGGAAACCAGATGGCGCTATGGTTCGCCCGCTAGATGGCGCTGCCATATGTCAAACGGATATCAACTGCGATTTTTTAAATAGGAACCCCCATTTTACTACATATTCGTGTAGCACGTAAATAAATACGAATGTTTTAGTTGGACCACTTTTTTCGCTTTGTGATAGATGGCGCTGTAATAGTCATAAACGTACAAGTACGTAACATTCCGCCAGTGCGGACGGTATTTGCTTCGGATTACATTACCCGTGTTAAAATGGACCGTTTACCAACTGCGGAAAAGGTCGATATCGTGTTGATGAATGGCTATTGTAGTCAAAATGCCCAACGGGCGTGTGCTATGTATGCTGCTCGGTACCCTGGACATCATCCAAGTGTCCGGACCGTTCGCCGCGTAGTTACTTTTTTAAGGAAACAGGAAGTGTTCAGCCACATGTGAAATGTCAACCACGACCTGCAACAAATGATGATGCCCAAGTAGGTGTTTTAGCTGCTGTCGCGGCTATCCGCACATCAGTAGCAGACAAATTGCACGAGAATCGGAAATCTCAAAAACTTCAGTGTTGAGAATGCTACATCAACATCGATTGCACCGGTACCATATTTCTATGCACCAGGAATTGCATAGCGACGACTTTGAACTTCGTGTACAGTTCTGCCACTGGGCACAAGAGAAATTATGTGACGATGACAGATTTTTTGCAGGCGTTCTATTTAGCGACGAAGCGTCATTCACCAACAGCGGTAACGTAAACCGGCATAATATGCACTATTGGGCAACGGAAAATCCACGATGGCTACGACAAGCGGAACATCAGCGACCTTGGCGGGTTAATGTATGGTGCGGCACAATGGGAGGAAGGATAATTGGCCCCCATTCTATCGATGGCAATCTAAATGATGCAATGTATGCTGGATTCCTACGTAATGTTCTACAGATGATACTACAAGATGTTTCACTGCATGACAGAATGGCGATGTTCTTCCAACATGATGGATGCCCGTCACAGAGCTCGCGCGGTCGAAGCGGTATTGAATAGCATATTTCATGACAGCTGGATTGGTCGTCGAAGCACCATACCATGGCCCGCACGTTCACCGGATCTGGCGTCCCCGGATTTCTTTCTGTGGGGAAAGTTGAAGGATATTTGCTATCGTGATCCACCGACAACGCCTGACAACATGCGTCAGCGCATTGTCAGTGCATGTGCGAACATTACGGAAGGCGAACTACTCGCTGTTGAGAGGAATGTCGTTACACGTATTTCCAAATGCATTGAGGTTGACGGACATCATTTTGAGCATTTATTGCATTAATGTGGTATTTACAGGTAATCACGCTGTAACAGCATGCGTTCTCAGAAATGATAAGTTCACCAAGGCACATGTATCACTTTGGAACAACCGAAATAAAATGTTCCAACGTACCTACGTTCTGTATTTTAATTTAAAAAAATCTACCTGTTAACAACTGTTCGTCTAAAATTGTGAGCCATATGTTTGTTACTATTACAGCGCCATCTGTCACAAAGCGAAAAAATGGGGGTTCCTACTGAAAAAACGCAGTTGATATCCGTTTGACCTATGGCAGCGCCATCTAGAGGGCCAACCATAGCGCCATCTGGTTTCCCCCTTCAAGCTAGACAAGTTTCGTTCTTAGTAGTTTTTTCGTTTGACCCTTATTTCGTGAGATATTTGGCCTGGTCACGATCATTGGACCACCCTGTGTAGCCTGGAGCATCGTACAGCACTTGCAGTAGCAATTTGAGGAGCGCTTGTCACCATAGTGACACAATGAACTGTTACAAATCGACTTCTTCAAGGACATTTCCGAGCTAGTGCCCTGGATCGATTTCAGTGACCCCAAACCACCGCCGTTTGCGACTTCTGTGTTGTCAAATGAGAACTCATGGGAGGGCAGTGTGGAGATCTGTTGTGTTTTCTGATGAAAGCTGATTCTGCCCCGGTACCAGTTATGGCCGTGTCTTGATTAGAAGAAGGCCAGTTGAGGGCCTGTTACCAACTTTTCTGTTTGCTAGACGCGCTGGACCTACACCTGGAGTTACGGTCTAGGGTGCGAGTTCACATGACAGCTGGAGCCCTCTCGTGGCTATTACACGCACCCTGACTGCACGTTTGTACGTCAAGATTGTGATTCGACCTGTTGGGGCCATTCACGAACAGCATTCTATGTGGTGCTTTCCAACAGAATAATACTCGTCCACATACCGTTTTTGTAACCTAACATGCTCTACAGTGTGTCTACATGTTGACTTGGTCTGCTCGATCACCAGATCTGTCTCTAATCGAGCACATATGGGGACGTCATCGGACGACAACTCCAGTGTCACTCACAATCAGTATTAACCGTCTCTGTACTGAACGAGTAAGTGCACAGGCATGGAACTCCATCCCACAAACTGATTTCCGGGACCTGTACAACACAATGCATGTACGTTTGCATTCAACATTCAGGTGGTTACACCAGGTTATTAATGTACCAGCACTGCATCAGCATTTGCTACGAATTATCTCGTGCTTATAGAGGGTGGTCGGAAATCCCGTTACAAACTTCTAGCACATGTAGAGGGTAGTGTGAACATAACATTTTGAATAGGAACCTATGTCCGGAAAAGTATCGTTTCTGTTCTACGACAGTTTCAATGCACATGATTATCTCATCCACACCCACATGAGGAATGTACTTGGGCGTGACCCAGTACAATTGTTGCAATCCATTTGAAAAGAGTACTGACTCGTTCCGTTATTACTTACGCATTTGCATTACAACTTACACCTTATGGTTTACATTAGTCGACAACAAAAAGAACCCAGCATCTACGGCACTAGCCGCAACGTACCGATGCATTACAACAGCGGCTCGATGTGGCGACCACCATCGTTGTTACACACATTGTACCTCCGAAGCATGTTGTGGTACACTCTCTCCATCCCACCTGGCGTCTCTTTAATGTCTTGTGCAACGGCCAGAACTCGTACCAGCAGATCTTCATCTGTCTCTACAGGTGTCTCATAAATTAGGCTCTTCACACGACCCCACAAGAAGTATTCCATAGGGGTTAAATACGGCGATCTTGGCGGCCACGCGGTTGGACCACCACGGCCTATCCATCTTTCACCATACCGTGTGTTGAGACGTCTCCGGACAACCAGTGAAAAGTGAGGTGGTGCTCCATCATGCTGAAACCACATTTCAGTACGGACATTCAATGGCACAGCTTCCAAGAACGGGTCCATTACGTGTCGTAGGAAGACTAAGTATGCGGGACCTCGTGCGCTTGGATGGGAGGAGGTATAGTCCAATCACATGACCGTCCAGAATACCATCCCGCACGTTAATTCCAAACCTGTCTTGAAATCGCTAAACATGCGTGGCATGAGGGTTGTCGTCCGCCCAGACATGGCTATTTCGAACATTCAGAACACAATCCCTTGTGAACCTACATTCATCTGTCAAGAGAACTCGACGTGGAAACAGGGGCGCGTCGATGCAACGGTGCAGGAACAATGTGCAGATTGCGACGCGTTGTGGAAAGTCTGCTGGACCCATAGCGTGTATGTAAGTGGTACGGATGTAATTGTTGCTCATGAAGGACGTCCAAGACGGTACTGTGACTAACAGCCATTGCACGCGCAATTGTTCGCGAACTCGTTGACGGGCTATCTTCAACGCGACTCAGTACACTTTCTTCAAATTCAGGAGTGCGGCGTCGCCGTGGAGCACCACAGTCCTCCATCCTCACGGTGAAGGTACCAGTTCCTCGTAGCCGATGTATAACTCGGGCGAACAGCTTGTGCGATGGTGTACGACGGTGTGGAAAACGTTCGTGATACAGCCGACCAGCAGCTCTTCCGTTACCTCCAGCTTCGCCATACACAAGGAGCATGTCTGTGTATTTCGCAAACGTGTACTGCACCATGTTTCCTCTACCGGTGATGCACGGGTATTGACTCGGTCTCACAGCAAAGAGGACAATAAGTGTCATCTGGCGATCGTTTGACGTAGTACACGTCATCGTGTCTACCCTGTTGCATACCAAGACAGGGAACCCTGAGACGTTTCTCTTGGCCTAAGTAGACGTTGACGAGGTACACATCTGAATTGAAACTGTAGAACGGAAACGATACTATTCCGGACATGGGTTCCTATTCAAAATGTTCTGTACTCACTACCCTCTACAAGTCCTAGAAGTTTGTATTTCCGATCACCCTGTATTACCCTGAGATCTTGCAATGTCAATCACTTAGATATGTTACGTAGAGAAATGTATTCCCGAAGTTTAATTACTTACATTAATTATTTTTTGGTGTTGCAATTTCTTTCCGTCAGTTTATTTACAATATATACAAGTGATCTAGTGGATAAAGTCGGAGGCTCCGTGATGTTCTGCGTAGTTGATGTGGTTGTCTATAAGAAGGTGGAGGACAGTAGTAATTGCACGACGATCTGCAATGTTTGGCAGTTGAACCTTAACATAAATACACTGACTGTCAAAACAAGTAAAGCTCCCAGAAGTGGATAAGGAAACAAAAAGAAGCATCACAGGTTGTGAGGGTGTGTGATGTTATGACGGTGGTTACAGAATGAAGTGAAATTTGCAGAAAACTTATCAGTATGACGCTGCATGCCTTGTGGCTTGAATGTATGCACTGAGTCTGTTTGGAAGGGTGTCAAAAAGCCGTTGTATACTGCCATGAAGCAAGCTGACACACAATTGTTGTAACTGGTCTTTGATATCCTGAATACTAGCACTGGGGTGCTGTTGGCGTCTGAGCTCGTCCCATACGTATTTTATCGGGAACCGATCAGTGAACTTGCCGGTGGCAGCATCACGGGTCATGTGTGGAGCAGCCTTGTCCTTTTGAAAAATGGCACCAGGTTACTATCACATGAGAGGTGACGCGTGAAGACGTATGAGGACCTTGGCGTATCGTCGTGTCGTTAGAATTACCTCAATCACTATCAGCTGTGACCTGAAGTCATGTCCGAAGACTACCCACACCTTGGGACCAGGATTAACACCACTGTTGCGCTCCAAAACATTGGAAGAATGTGTTCTCTCCCCAGGTCTCGCCATACTTGCCGACGATGGTTATTTGGATAGTGCAGCACGACAATTCATCAGTAGACACTAGAGTTGGGCAAAACGATTCTTTTTCCCGATTCGATTCCTACGATTCAATCTCACATTGCGAATCGATTCGTTCAAGATTC
The DNA here is from genome assembly GCF_023897955.1 of Schistocerca gregaria. Taxonomy (NCBI): domain Eukaryota; kingdom Metazoa; phylum Arthropoda; class Insecta; order Orthoptera; family Acrididae; genus Schistocerca; species Schistocerca gregaria. Next base: position 686,297,047 of record NC_064931.1, read on the forward strand.
TTTCACGATTCATTCTAGTCTGCGATGGCACGATTCTTACGGAATGCAAAAAGTTCTACATCTTACTCACATATGGCAGGACATGTCTGAAATTGTCAATGGGGTTAGAATCGAACTGTGTCATGATATGCCAGAAATAGTTTAATTATGAGTAAACATGCATATCACGTTACAAGAGTGATCCTCGATTTATACTTGTAATGCCTTAATTGATGAAAGGTCACGTTTGATTTGATTGCATCTATTGTTTTATTTCAGTATGCCAGGAAAGAGGAGTCGATTTGTGCGAAAGGTGGTGCAAAATTACGTGGTACGCCAGTTTGGTTGTGTGGCTTGAACGTATCTAACTACAAACGTCTGTTTTATAGTAACAAAATCTAGCAGTGAGGCAGACGTGGTTTGGTTCATATCATCCTATATTTTTTCTGTGCTAAGATGTCTATCCAAGTCCACATCACCCTTGTAATTCATAACGATTTTAATCGTGTGTATTGGGAGCTGTGTACTCGCGGTATATAGTTTCTATCATCACTAGTTCATGTATTACTCGCGTAAACTAAGCTGACATTGGCGCGGTGGCTGATGGTAGCGATAGTAAATGGGAAATGCTTTTACGCTCGTTCCCGTCAGCCACCGCGAAGTGTCAGCTTGTCAGCTTGGTTTTCACGAGTAATATTACGGCCCACGAACTTCGTTTGCTCATTCCGAGCTTCCTTTGTTCACACACATCCTCCACTTGACTGCCATCTGGCGGTCGTAATCATTCGGCATTATTCGGAAGTTGCCTTCGAAGCATAGCGTACTAAGAATCGATGAATCGTTGGAACTTGGAATCGTCACGACTCGGAAACACGCAATCGTTCTTACGTATCTTTTGAACGACGATTTGTCCGTATCACGATTCGATTCTTACGATTATTTATTTAGAGTCGTTCAAAGGAACGACTCATTCACGAATCACCACAACTCTAGTAGACACATGCTTCCCGGCTACGGCACCGCTCTTAGGCGCAGCCGTTTGCGTTGTGGTGTTGATGGCAGCCTTAGCATGAGACAATAATTCCATAGTCCATCTGTTGCTCATCTCCGACCGATGGTGTGCGGGTGACACAGAATGATGCAGGGAATCCATTACTTGCTCTCGGATGGCACGCGTAGTTGTGAAGGGTTTGCGCTGCACGTGGTATGTAATACAGCTCTACTCCCTTGAGATGGTCAGTAGTTGTGGACCAGAATCTTGATGACGAGTATGCCAGCTCTTCAGTTCCCAAACAGCCCAACATCGGGGCAGTGTCACATCCTAATGTCTCACAAATCTGGATATTGGACTAATCGACCAGCGAGCCAAATCGAGACCGACAATGAACCCCCTACTGTACTCTGTCAGGTGCTGATAACACACTGTCAGGGGATTACGTGGCATCTCCTTGTGCTGCAAAGTGATTTCTCAACATGTGACGAAGCCCCTTATATACCCTACTAGGCCTGGTAACAGCACTAAACACAAACACCACTGTTGCACTCTTGGTAGCTGTGCTAGCCGACACACAGAATTGCAGCTCTAATCATATACATACCTGCCGTGATATCTACGTGTATGAAGTTATGCTGATATCCGATGATGCCTTTTTATTGCTTCACCTTTGTCAGGCAGTATACATGTACCCTTCCGAGCATAAATAGGCGAAGGAAATAACTACTACTGGAGTCATGACAAATCAGTGGAAGTAAGAGATTATCGTAAAATATCTAGGAGGAACCATCTGAAACTACCGGAAGTGGAAGTACTACATACAACAAACGGTATGTCAGGCTGACATTTATTAGGAGAATGTTAACGAAACGTAATTCATCCACGAAATAAGAGGCTTGTAAAACACTTTTCAATCAATTTCTCGTCAGTCTGGGATCCTTGCCAGGTTGGTTTAACAGAAGAGGTGGAGAAGATCCAACGAAGGACGGTGCTCTTCTTCACAGGGTCATTTATTTGCCGTTACAACATGACAGAGGTGCCCAACAAACTCCAACGGTAGACGCTTCGAGGCAGCCGTTGTGCATCACGGAGAGGTTTACTACTGAGATTTCGAGAGAGTACGTCCCGAGAAGAACTGGGCGACATATTACATCCTCCCACATACGTCTCGCGAAATGACCACAAAGAGAAACTACAACTAATATGGAGGTTTAGCATCATTTTCCCACACGCCATTCACAAATGCAACAGAGAACTGGGGACACGATAATGTTTCGGAAGAACCCTACGCAACGCACGGTATGATGGGTTACGGAGAGTAGATGTAGATGTGGATTACTTAAATAAATGAACATCACGACACAATAGCTCAAGTCTCCTCTATCAGATGGCTACTATCGTCGCGGATGTGTCAGTTAAATTGTCACCGACAATTTACCTTCATTGGAAGTTTGTAAGATTCGCTTGACAGTAGATCAACACAACATCACAACGTTCACCGATTTTCAGACATATTACAATACAAAGGGGAACTAAAAGACGTCGGTGCATTGTAAACATGTCAAAAACAAACTTGTGGACTGAGATTTTAGTTACTAAGTCAGTTACTTGTTCTGAAGGTCATATTCACTATATGCATTATGATGTTAACAGAACAAACATAGAAAACACACACATACACATACACATACACACACACACACACACACACACACACACACACACACACACACACACACACACACACACACACACGCACACACACAAACACTTTAAGAACTTCTTTTTGGTAAAGAACAAGTTGTTGAAGAGAAACATCTTCAATCTACATTTGAAAGAACTGCTGTCTGTCAGACATTTTATTTCCATCGGTAGATTGTCAAAGAGTTTTGCAGCTGTATATTTCACATCTTTCTCTGCCAAAGTTAGATTCATTCAATCGAAATGTAAGTTAGTGTCGTACTTGCGGATATCTCTGTTATTTTCAAAGTGAGATTTATACCAGGCTGATCGTATTATTTCCTCCAACCGCTGTACATTTAATGGACTTTATAGCGAAGTAAAATGAATACGATGGAGGTATATTACTTTCGAATAATGTACTCGCTGGAACAGAACGATGATTTACTCCCTATACATACATGTGTTATCAATTAAAGACATAAAGGACATATTGTCTGTAAATGAGTCCGCGATCATTTTATTTATAGCACTTTTTTTTCACAAGTCCGTCTTGATCAGATAGATTTCTTTACACTTTATGACCGGTTTCGGCTTTAAATCAGAATGTTTTAACGGTCTGAAGATGGCGATAAGCTGAAACCGGTCACAAAGTGTAAAGAAATCTACGTGATCAAGACTGACTTGTGAAAATAAGTGACATACGTGTGTTTCGAACCCCGATAACGTACGTCTGCTGCATCTACAGTTTGATGAAAATATTCCTGATTCTGTTCTTACTCAAAGTATCTCTTGATTGATGTTGCTTCAAACGCCTCTTGAAAGTAAAGTGTTAAAGCACCGAACGTACTGCCTTCACGTAATTGGGAGGCAAAGCAGTTCGCAGCATTTGAAGCAACAGGTTGGCGGCTCAGTCTTGCAACTGTGAACTCTGATGTGTGTTAGCAACAGTTGTGCATGAAGAACTCCAGCACCATATCACTTATATCACTTGGGGGGGAGGGGGGGAGGAGAGATATCTTTGGGCACTATTGTGATGCTAAGATTTTCATGTGCGTGCTAATGAACGTCAACGGTAGTCATGAAATTATAACATTCTGAACGGAGAACTGCAGTGGGATGTAATGTACAGGGAATAGGCAAAATAATGTGAACAGTGGTAATAATGGGATGGTTGTGTTTGACGGTCAACAACGCAGTTAAGGCACGTGTCGCGTTGGACTATGAGCGTTCAGTACGGACTAGGATTCAGTGCAGGTTGTTTAACAGTAGTGCACACTTCGTATTTGCATTCAGAGACCGAGATCGAAGTGCAATGAAAGACCTAACAGAGTTCCAAAGAGGGCAGGTTGTAGGGGACCGATTAACTGGAGCATCAGTAAACAAGACAGCCAAGTTACTGTATGTTTCAAGAGCAACTATTTCAACAGTCACGACAGCCTACACAAATATAGAAAGACATCATCGCGTAAACGTAATAGTTGGCGCAAATCAAAACTAAATGATAGAGAGCGTCATACGCTAGCACGAATTGTGTCAAAACAACACAAAAAGACGGCGTCTAAAGTGACTGCAGACCTCGATGGCTATGTTCGAGCCCCCGTATCTATCGACAGTGTCCGCCGAGAATTCCATAAAGCGAATATTCATGGTTGAACTGCTATATCGAAACCATTATTGATGACAACCAACGCAAAGTAACGTAAAACATGGTGTCAGGAGCATAAATCCTGGACGGCTGATCAACGGAAACACGTCATATTGTCAAACGAGTCAACGTTTTCGTTATTTCCAGCATAGGGCCGGGTTTACGTCTGGAGAACGCTACAAAAAGGCCACAATACTGATTGCTTGATTCCAACGGTTAAGTATGGAGGTGGCAGTGTGATGGTGTCGACAGCCATATCATGTTATTCTGATGGTCCCATCATTACTCTCAAAGGCCGTGTCACAGCCAACGATTATGTGAACATTTTAATGCACCCATTTACACAGCCAGGAAAGTACAATCGTGATATGAGGAGCATACAATTGAAATGCAGCGTCTTCCCTGGCCAGCACAGTCCCCGGATTTGAACATTATCGATCGAAACCTTGGAGCACAGACTCCGGGGTATATTTCTGCCTCCCTCGTCACTACAGGAGTTATAAGAGGTTCTGATCGAAGGGTGGCAAAACATTATACAATCATTATATGCCAGTATTCTAAGAAGAATCGCAGCTGTATTACGGGCAAATGGGGGTCCAACCCCTTATTAATGAAACATTCCCAAGTACAAGTGTTCACATTATTTTGCCTAACCCCTGTATATTGACGTTGTAAGTCAACGCGTAACGGAATGTAACAGTGTCACAAACAGCTTGAGGAGAAAGCTATCTTAACCCCTTAGTGCCGAATGTCGCAAATTCGCATCATACCAATGCTGTGCTAATAATTGGAAGGTTAACTGATTTAGAGTGCCAATGTCTCTGCATAAAGTGCTGCGTTCTCCAGAGTATTTCGAATACCTCTAAAGCGCCAAGATATTTGATTTTTATCTAGAAATTTATACAGGTGTTACGGGATTAAAAGAGCGTCTTTGTTGACGCTGCTATCACTGAACACTTATAGCATGATGCGTTGGAACCATAGGTCTTGTTTGTCATTCCAACATTACGAAGAGAAAATAAACGCCCCTTTACACGGATGCTAAGGAATTCAGCAGCAGCCAGTTTAACAGAGACGTTTTTTTCATTTTAGAGACACCATGTATACGGTAGCGCAGTCAGCTAGACGGGTGTTCAGCGCATAGACGAATATCTGTACAGCTCATTGGATCGAATTCATGTAGTGCTGAGTATTTGTCAAAAGCTTCAAACACCGCTTCCCATAGTATTGAAATCATTGTATTTCGCTACTGGGTTGAAATCTGCCTTAACATTGCACCTAATGGTATCACTGGAGAAGAACTACCTTTGTGCTGAAAAGTAGATAGCTACACAGTCGTGCTTTGCTCACAAAAACAGCCTTCATAACAGTGAGACCAAAACACGAAGCTTCCTTGCATCTGTATAACTATAAAATCATGGCGTGATACCACGAAGTTAAAGGTGACTCTTACGTCTTGTATCAAAACGATACCACAGGTCTTGTGCAAGTTAATGGTCAAAGAGGAAGTGTTCTTTTTCATTTTTATGTTTTACGTTCCGACCATGGAGTGAAAGATGGTTAAAATGGCTCTGAGCACTATGGGACTTAACATCTTAGGTCATCAGTCCCCTAGAACTTAGAACTACTTAAACCTTACTAACCTAAGGACATCACACACATCCATGCCCGAGGCAGGATTCGAACCTGCGACCACAGCGGTCGCGCGGTTCCTGACAGAAGCGCCTAGAACCGCTCGGCCACCGCAGCCGGCTGGAGTGAAAGAGAAACATCTATCTCATTTAGCTTAGCAGAAGGTGACAGCGATTGCTATGGTCGATTAGCATTACATATAGTGGCCTGCTTGCGTTTTATGATACGACGCGTAATCTGTAAGTTAAACAGAGGAATAGGGGAAGGGTCCTTAGTTTGACAGACAGAAGACGAGTGGAAACTGTATGAAGTCGTTCTCAGGTTTGTTTACACGTCACCGTCCGAATACTTCCAAGCCATGGACTCGAACAGTGTAGCAACAATATGCCTTCGTATTCTTCAGAATAATTAAACACGTTCACGGGTAGGATCCGAAGGGTAGAACCAGTGTTATGACCTCCAGGATGCAGAATTTATTTATTTATATATTTATTTATTCTTTGCTTTTAAACTAATTATATAGGAACCTAACACAGCCCATACAAATCACATCTTCGTGGATAATAACAAATTTATATACAGTATTAATTATTTATTCCTAGTACTTACACAGCAAATAACGGACAGCTGAAAAGTGGAAGGAATGTGCAACAGGTTAGGAAATACCCTCAAAAGACGAAAACCGTAGGTATCGGGCAGGAAATCTGAGTGCCGTTTCTGTTGTCCCTCGACGTACAATAACTTTCCGCTCCAAATACCTCGTCAACGCAGTTTCGCACAGCTGTTGCGTAATGCGCTGGGGCGTCGTGTTGAAAGTAATGTGAGATGAAGTCGTCGTAGGTTATTTGTAGTCCCAGAATGGGGTAGGTTGTCAACATTTTCAGCTAGTTCTCTCCAATTACTCTTACATCAGACAACAGAGGCTCAGTTGCTCCGGACATGATATACTATCACAAATGTTAACAGCTGACTGATTTAACTGCCTCTCAAAAACAATTCCTTCGCTCTCTGTATAGCAATAAGTACAATTTTCTGTTGACATAACCTGATAATCTGAAAGTAAAGTTGCCTCATTACTCCAAATTATCATACAAAACACGTCATTATCACCTTTTCTAAATTCGTGTAACATTGTCTCGCAAAACTGAAGACTACGATCAGGAGCGTCTTCCAATAGCCCATTTATGAGATGAGGTACGTAATGTTCGAATTTCGGTTTATCTAAAACTCTCGGCGCGGAAGTTCTAGAAATATCCTGTTCGAGAGACAGCCTACGAGTAGACTTCTAGCGCTGTGGATAACAACTTCTACAACTTTAAGCTTACTTTCATCACTTGTGGTGTCGTACCTAACCTGTGGCAATACACTGAAGCTCCACTTTCCGCAAATTTTTTTCCGTAAATTGAGACAGCCTTCCTTGTAGGCGGAACAGTGTTGAAATTATAATTCCACACATTTACTATAAACGGACACCACGTTCTTAAAGCAAAACCCTTTCTTCATAAGAAAACATATTTACAATAGGCTAGAACTAACAACGAACAATGTCAATGATGTTTGATCTAATATCAGTAAACTCTGGTGTTTCTAGCAATAATTTACGAGGGGTGTTTGAAAAGTCCGTGCAAAAATAAAAACTACTTACGTGTTTGGGGTAACCCTTTTTTATTTTTCGACAGTCTCCTTTTAGACTTATACACTTCGTCCAACGCTGTTATAATTTGATGATCCCTTCCGAATAACAGGAATTGTCCAAGTCTGCAAAATAGCTATTAGTTGTTGCAATCACCTCCTCGTTTGAATAAAATCTTTGTCCCTCCAAGCATTTCTTCAAATTGGGGAACAAATAGTTGACCGAGGGAGCCAAGTCTGGAGAATAGGGGGGATGTGAAACGAGTTGGAATCCTATTTCCATTAGTTTTGCAACCACAACTGCTGAGGTGTGTGCTGGTGCATTGTAGTGATGGTAAGGGACTTTTTTGCAGTCCAATCGCCGGCGTTTTTCTTGCAGCTCGGTTTTCAAACGCTCCAATAACGATGAATAATCTGCACCTGTAATAGTTTTACCTTTTTCCAGATAGTCGATGAGTATTATTCCTTGCGAATCCGAAAAGACACTCGCCATAACCTTTCCGGCCGAAGGAATGGTCTTCGCCTTTGTTGGTGCAGATTCTCCCTTGGTAACCCATTGTTTAGATTGTCGTTTGGTCTGAGGAGTATAGTAATGTATCCATGTTTCATCCACAGTGACGAAACGACTGCAGAGTCCTGCGGATTCTTCCTGAGCAGCTGTAAACAATCCTTGCAACACTGCACACGATTCCGTGTTTGGTCAAGTGTGAGCAATCGCGGAGCCCATCTTGCGGATAGCTTTCTCATGTCCAAACGTTTATGCAAAATATTATGTACCCGTTCATTCGAGATGCCCACAGCATTAGCAATATCACGCACTGTAACTCTTCTGTCGTCCATCACCATATCATGGATTTTATCAATTGTTTCTGGAGTCGTGACCACCACAGGGGTCCAGAACGTTCAGCATCACTTGTGCTCATATGGCCACTCCGAAAATTTTGAAACCACTTATAAACTGTTCTAATCGAAAGTACAGCGTCGCCGTAATGTTTATCAAGCTTCTCTTTAGTCCCCTGAAGCGTTTTGCCATTCATAAAGTAATTTTTAATCACCACAAGAAATTCTTTTTCGTCCATTTTTGGACAATTACATGACTACCTTGAATCACACGAATGCCAAACACAAAGAAATAGACCAATATGGCTGAAACTTGGTGTGCGTTCTTTCCAAAGATGCTACTAACTAAACATGACCTCGATATGCGCAGGTGCTGCCATCTTTCGGACTTTGCACGGACTCGTATCTGGAAAAAACTAATATAGCAGTGCAGTCTGTAGTTTCTATATCAAAAATGATTACCTTAATGTTATCAGTGAGTTACAATGAGTAATGAATTTTGGACCACCCTGTATATATCCTCTAGGGTACTGTGTGCTCCGCGATACATCACTGCCTCTTTCTAACATTCAAGGAATAATTTCGTATTTATTCATTTATGACACACTATCAAACATAAACAAGGATTTTTAACGAACTTGCTGCTTTTCTCTATAATAAAGTATCGATTGTCTCTCCTAAGAGTTGTCAGGTGCATTTTATCACTACTCATCACGTCTTTCATGTGATATCAAGTGCCGACGGAAAGCGTCGATTTGCCGATTTGTTTCCCATTACAGACAAATTATTTTTAAAGCGGAATGTACCTGTTTGATACAGCTGTCAGAAATTAGTCTAGGGCGACATTTGCCCTATCGAGATGTATTAATACGGACAGTAAAATACGAAGAATAACTGGTACTCCAGCAGCGATCGAGCAGTACTGCTGCATGGCGGTAACAGTCAGTGCGGGCTAGGGCGGTACTGGTTATTCTTCGTGGACCACTGTCCCTGTTAATGCGTATCGATGAAACGAATATCGCACTAGACTAATTTGGGAGCGCTCAATTGTATGGGCACGTAAAATTCCGCTTTTAAAAATAATGTTGCTTCTAACGGCAAACAAACCGACTCTTTTCATCGATATTGGGCGTCGCATGAAGGACATGATGGGCTGACTCCAGTTACAAACTACAAAAACTAAGTTGCAATTATCTGGTGAAACACCAGAGGAAATGAACCTTTCTCTCAAAGGGATGGCGGTGGTTGTGAAAACGAAGCGTAACGTCAGAAACAGTCTGAAAAGCTTGTAAGGCTGTTGCAGTGGAGGTTGGGCCGTGAAATAATCGTTAAAAAACTCGATACGGTGCTCCGTTTCCGAGTTAATTAGCACTGAAGTTAGCCAATCAGGCCGTTGCGGGTGCAGATTCAAGCGGCTCGCAAGATACAATTAGCGATAGTTGTCCTCATAACGAAGATGATAGCGGACTGTCCAGTTTTTGTATCGCGCTCTTGTTTGGTTTTAGGAAACCAACACGTTTGGTGACACCATATCTGGCGGGCTGCTTGAATTTGCACGCGCAAGGGCCTGATTGGCTAACTTAATGTTAATTAACTCAGAAGTAGCGAGACGCATCGAATTTTTTTCTTAACAATTATTTCTCAGCACAACCTACCCTGCAACACACATACAAGCTTTACAGACTATGTTTCTGACCACCCTGTACATATAGACTGGGTGATTCAGCTGCCCGTACTGACTGGTTTTACGTAACCTGCAGTACGTCAATATCAGGAACGTATCCGGACAGGCGACAGCCATGTAATCGATACAAATTCCCTCTCAAAGCTTTGGCCGACTGTTAGCAAATGGAATTATACTGTAAAAAATATATGTGAAGACTGGCCGTGACTTACTTCTGTCATTCTTACCCAAGTGTCTCCAATCTTTCTTTGTGTAATTAACAGTGTATTCATATAGGTTTTGGATGTCTCTGAAAGTTTACTCCATTTTCAGCGCTTAGGCTTTCTTAAATGGTTCAGAATTTATATACCGGGTAGTTGTTAATTGCACTCTTCCCATTTTTATACCTCCTTTTCATTTTGTTGGATCTGATGGTGAAACGCACTTTATAAGGCGACGTTTCTATCTACGAAAGGTTAAGTGCAATAAATGAAATAAACTGAAAAAGACATCCGAGACTTGTATGACTACACTGATAATTACAAAAATAGTTTATTGGAGACACTTGGATGAGTGAGACAGAAGTAAGATATATCTTGGTAAAAAATAGCATGCAACCCATGGCCAAACTTCAATTGTATATTTTACATTGTGATTCCGTTTGCTGACAGTCGCCCAAAGCTCTGAGATGGGAAGTTGTATCGATTACGAGGCTGTCGCCGGTCTGCATACCATTCCTTTAAACCACTCATCGGTTTCAACCAAACAGCGGAGGGAAAATGCCAATTAAAGGTTAACTAACTTCTGAAGTAGTGTTAAACGATTGTTCACCTAACTAACATTCCTTGTAGTAGCTAGTAGAGAATCAATACATATTACAAAAAATGGATGTAGGTACATGTATATGTATGTTCCGCACCTCCTCCGAAACCACTGGATTGATTTTACAAAATTTGGTAAGCATATCACTCACTGTCTGGAAAGAACCACTGAGGAGGTAAGAAACACCTACCTCTCAAAGGGGCGCGGGTGCAGGTGGAAAAGGAGCTCAGCTCACGACGTGCACATGGACAGACTACGTTCATCCAGTATTTAAGAATGAGAGCACTTAGTGACTTGAAACGAACTTCACACAAAATTTCGAATCTTTGCGAGACTTTTTCTCGTTTCCACCTTCCACAAAATGTGAAAAAAGTTCTTCGCTTACTACATTTTCTCTATTCATGCACTAAAACTGGAGATCGATTCTGTACAACACGTTGCAAGGCATCCCAAATACGTTCAATAATGTTCATGTCTGGGGAGTTTGGCGGCCAGTGGAAGTGTTTAAACTCAGAAGAATGTTCCTGGAACCACTTTTTAGCAATTCTGGACGTGTGGGGTGTCGCATTGTCCTGCTGGAATTGTCCAAGTTCGTTGGGATGCACAATGGACATGAATGGATGCAGGTAATCAGACAGGATGCTTACGTATGTGTCACCTGTCAGAGTCATATCTAGACATATCAAGGGTCCCACATCAATACTACGGCACATGCCCCACACCATAACAGAGCCTCCACAAGCTTGGACAGTCCCTTGCTGACATGCAGGGTCCATGAGTTCATGAGGTTGTCTCCATATCCCGACACGTTCATCCGATCGATACAATATGAAACGAGACTTGTCCGACCAGGCAACATATTTAACATATTTCCAGTCACCAACAGTCCAATGTCAGTGTTGACGGACCCAGACGAGGCGTAAAGCTTCATGCCATGCAATCATCATCAAGAGCACACGAGTGGGCCTTCGGCTCCGAAAACCGATATAGTCTTTTTAGCCTTTTCCACTCGGCTCATGCATTTGTTTAACTCATAAGACATCTCCTCCTCTTTCTCCTCCCTGTGTCCACTTCTTCTTTCCACTGTCTGTCCACATCATCCTCCCACCTCTTTCTGTTTATCTCCTGTGACTCATTCTCATTCTCTCTTCATCTCATCCTGTCCCTCTCTTTGTCCATTTCCTCCACTCCCCCTCTCTGACAATATCTTACTCCTCCTCCCTCTAATGATATCCTCCACCTCTCTCTTTCCATCTCCTCCTCCCCCTCTTCCTGTTTTACCTGACCACTTCCTTTCTACACCTTCCACATGCCTCACGCATTTTTCCCTCCTACCCTTTTCCTGTAGATTTGCTCCTCCCTGTCGCTCTGTCATTTCCCTCCCCTATCCATCTCAACCTGTACCCAGCCATATTCATTAGCATGTGTAACCCTGAAATAAAGTTCAATAAAGCAGGTCAATACTACCCCCACAACAGTCCTGCCATGCAGGGCAGGCTACCCTTAAAGGGCTTGAAAATTATTTATTTGCCAGTGACATACAGGCTGCCATGCAAAGCATGCCGAAACCAATCCAACACAATATGCTTCTGTATAAGATATCTGTCGTGCAGGGCAGCCTAATGCCAGAGACTGGGAGAAACCCTTTGTTTTCCCATGTCTGCACTACTATTGGGGCTAGGAGTACATGAACCCCACAGTGCTGATACTTGTGAAGCCTGTTGTTTCTGTGCCAAGTTTGGTTGAAATCGATCCAAGAGTTTGGGAGGAGAACTGGGTCGCTAGTTTAGTACTAATGATAGGGAAGAGTAGTAAAGTTAGTAGACTTACTCTCCATCGGCAGTGGAGACTCCGAAGCTGATGGAGTTGTTACTGCCGTCAGCACCATCGTCCTGGTAGAGCAGCGTCACATCCTTGCCCAGCGACACACTCAGCTGCTCGTCGCCCATGTCGTCGTAGATGGTGAACAGCACCGCATGCTCCATGCCTGCAGCACAGTGCCCTCGTCTCAAATGATGAACTGTGTACTCCATGGCACAACACAGCTGCTTTCAAATAGTCAAGCAACAATTTCACACTTACTCATTTACCATACACTCTCAAATGTAAAAGCAAAATTTTAACTAACGCTCTATTTTATTGTAAGTAAGGTTGTATATATTGATTAATGTACACTCTGTGATTAAAAAGAGAAGCTCCCAGAAGGGGGGGGGGGGCGAAGGAAACAAAATGACACTTCATGGGTTGAGAGGGTATGTAATATTATTTCAGTGATTACAAAATTGACTCAAATTTACAAATAACTTGGCAGTATGAGTCCACATATCAGCATGATGTTGCACTCCTGTGTGAAATTGGTCCACAACTGTTGTAACTGCTACTTGAAATCTAGGATACTGGCATTACGAAGGAGTTGACGTTTGAACTGGTACCATTCATGTTCTGTCGGGACACAGTTGGGCTCTTTCTGCCCACGAGGAGACCTCACCAGTATGCTCGCAGTTCTTAACGACATGTACCATGTGTGGATGAGCACTGTCCTGTTGAAAGATGACACCAGGATACTGTCGCATGAGAGGTGACACACGAGAATGCAGGATGTCCACGATGTATCGTTGTGCTCTCAGAGCTGCCTTAGTTACTACCATCTGTGACTCAATGCCATACTCGATGGCTCCTCATCCATGACCCAATGAGTAACACTGCGGTGCCTCATCAACACATTACAAGAATGTGACCTCTCCCTTGGTTGCCACCACTTGTTATCCAGGATAGCGCAGAACTATGATACATCGCTAAACACAATGCGACGCCATTCATCAGCAGTGCCTGCTTCCCAGTCAGGGCCCCACTCCAAATGTAATCGCATGCGTTGTGGTGTTAAGGGCAATCTTAACACTGGACACTAACTCACTATTATTGCTCCTGCTAGTCTCTGACTGATGCTGTGCGATGACACAGACCGTTCCAGGGAGTCCTTTACTTGTAATCTCTTAGACTTTACTGGTGATTTGTTGTCATATCGTTAAGATCAAGTGTTCTGCCGGTTTTCCTAGTTTTAACAACACAATATTTCTACAAAGTAACTCGATGTCTTCATCAGATGTTCCCTGAGCTGTCTGCCTGGGTGCTCGGGTCGAATATTTATGCCTAGGCGGTGCCTGGAACACTGTCTGCTGCCTGCTCCGGATCAGATATTCAGATATTCCCTCTTCGGTCTGCGACCACAAGGCGCGTATCCGTACTGCAACAGGTGCTCCCTATTCCATCCGCGCCCGGGGCAGTTGTCTCCCGTAATGGCGACCTTCTCCTTGCGTTCCGTACTCGGTCCGCTCCACTGCGGCAGCCTACTGCGGTCGAGACCGCCGTCCGGTGGTCTGTATTAGTTCTCCCTAAGGTGGAGTCCCTGAGGTATCAGGTTGTTGACGTTGTTCCGTATCTCGTCCTCAACCGCTGTGGCTATCTTTTGCAGCGGTGGCCACCGCCGGGTGCTCCGTGTGTGTGGTCTGATCCTTTCATTTACACTTGCAGTTGTCTGAGGTTCGTTACTGGAGTTGGTAACTTTTTCATTGATGGCACTATTTCGGAATCTAGGGTTTTGGGACAGGATCCTGATTTTATCGTAATCCGTGGTGCGTTCATGCTCCAGGTAGTGTTCTGCTAATGCTGATTTTGAGGCTAGCCCAAGCATCGGATGTCTTTGGTGTTCTTCACGTCTTATATCCAGTCTTCTGGTGGTCTGGTCGATATACGACATACCGTACTCACTAGGCGTGTTGTAAATGCCGGGTTTTCTTCAACCCAGATCATCCTTAAACATTGGTGATTTTGCAGGGGGGGGGGGGGGGGGGGTAGAATACGCTTTTGGTTTCATGTTTCTTCATTATTCTGATGATCTTGGCAGAGATAGGTCCTGCATACAATAGAAAATCTTCCTTCCTGGCCTCTTCTTCTGCCGGCCGGAGTGGCCGTGCGGTTCTAGGCGCTACAATGTGGAACCGAGCGACCACTACGGTCGCAGGTTCGAATCCTGCCTAGGGCATGGAGGTGTGTGATGTCCTTAGGTTAGTTAAGTTTAATTAGTTCTAAGTTCTAGGTGACTGATGACTTCAGAAGTTAAGTCGCATAGTGCTCAGAGCCATTTGAACCTCTTCTTTTTGTTCCTTTTCCATTGTATCAGGTCGTCTGGTGGATGTAACATATCTGAAGAAACACTTCAGCTGGTAGGTGGCAGCTGTAAGGGACTCATTCACGAACTTATCCACAAACAGATTCGCCACTACCAGAGACAAGTGGCTACCCATCGCCACACCTTCAGTCTGCTCATAGAATTGAAGTCCACATAGGATGTCAGTCGATGTTAAAATATCCTTGAAAAGATCCAGGATAGGTCCGTCAAACTTCTCATTGATCAAATCGAGTGGGTCTTGGTATAGTAGACTGGTGAATAGGGACACCACATCAAAGGGACAGACTGGACGCTGTAGGAGGGGGAGTTGACAAAAATATTGTCTCTACGGCTCTTACGCCGCTTTAGGCATAGTAATGTGTTGTGTTTTCAGTGTTTCCGCATTTATGGCAATCCTCTGTCAGCGCCCCATTTGTAAGAATACTGGAGTTGACACTGTTCCTACCTGCCTTCCTTATCTTCCGGGTTAAACACGATGGTGCAGCCACCCGGGCCAGCTCTTCAGTTTGCTTCTCCGGCTGACACCTACCATGTTAAACACAGAGGGTGGAGGGGGAGGGTGGTAACAGAGGACTAGGGCCAGAATCTGAGAAGCTAGTTCCACAGCGAACTTCATAATGACGTAAGTTACACAACGAAAAACATGGCAATGCTGACCGATGCACGAGAGTTCTTTCATGAGGTATTGGCGAACGCTATAGAAATTTTTTTTAATGTGTTTCACATTGCACTCATTGTGAAATGGGAAGAAGCAGATACGGTCTCTAAATTCACAAACGGTTTCTGAAGCGCTGAAGATCTCATGGTCGAGTCTGTTAGCTCGGCACACTTCTCACTGCTCGCTTGGCAACGTAAACAAATCAGGCACTTTTGTAGGAGCGAATACGCAGGTCGTAAAGGCACTGAGTCCTGGGAAGAGACGCGACCAGCTGGTGCGGTCCGTTTGTGTTGTTTTTATCGCGAGTAGAGTAATAAACACGCAGATGGCTAGACGACCGAGTCACGGCCTCTGAAGATGCATCGCACGAAATACGGCCGTGGAGGCTTACGAAACACCCGGGGACACTCGCAGTGGCCGAGTTTGTTTTTGTAGCGCTTTCAGTGTCTGCAGGGCTGGACAGGCCTACCAGCGGAAATGTCATTCGCTCCAAAACCGAATGAAACCGACATATTGGCATATTAGAACTTATTTTCCATCACATGTGTCTTGTATCATTGTCGTCAGTTGTATTATTTCACATACGTTATTACACCAGTGATAAAGAGTAAGGGTAATGATAATATGTTACTGGGTGTTTTAACTGATAAATGATCTGAATTGTTCCCATGGAAGAAAATACAGGGAAAAGTGAATGAATCGAAATTTAAGAAATGAACATGTATGAAAAACGCAATTAAGAAGAACATTTCCTGTTTATTAAATTCTCATAAAGATTTCTACTAAAATGATGGAGTGTTTAAAGCGTCCTAAGTCAAAAAATATTTTCATAAACACTATCTGCAGGAATAATAAGCAGATGCACGAAGAAATTTATTTTAGAGGTACTTCATGTCTTGTTATATTTCAATTAATTGTTTACAATAAATTCTGAATAAGAGAGAAATCGGTTTTATATTGGAAACAGATAACTCGTAAGTGTAAATACTGTAATTTACCCGGGTATAGTTATCGGATTTAGAAGAGTGAAATGCGACTGAATTTGTCTCTGAAATCAACTACACTAACAGCAGAATTTACTATAGTCACTTCTGGAAATGGAAGTTGATACCCGATATTTCTATAATTAATATAGCTATGACGAGAGGCTGTACGCCGTTTAGAGACGAGTTTCTTAAAACTGATTAAGGTGAAGAGAGAAATAAGATATCGTAAATGGTTATGGTGAACGAATTAGGTAAATCATTCTGTATAATGCACAAACACGTAACTCTGACGTCTGTTGTAAAATACAGTGTAAGGATTTTGTTATTGTTTGTGAACCTTCACAATCAATAATCCTTCACAGTTGTTCGCGATTGGTTTGAAGAACATTCTGGATAGTCCCAGCGAATGATATGGCCACCCAGATCGCCCAACATGAACCCCATAGGACATTTATGGGTTATAATCGAGAGACCAGTCGTTCATAAATCCTACTCCGGCAACACTTTCGCACTTATAGACGGCTATAGTGGCAGAATGGCTCAATGTTTCTGCAAGAGATTTTCAGTGACTTGTTGAGTCCACGCCACCTGGAGTTGCTGTACTACCCATGGCAAAAGGATGTCCGACGCGATATTAAGATGTATCCCATGGCTTTTGTCACCTCATTGTACATGCCCAATACGGTGTAGGGGCACCACACGGATAGCAGTGCGTGTTACAGCGCGGGGACCTGATCAGACCGCGGATCCACTCCGCCTGGCGGATTAACGACGACGGAGCCTGGATGTAGTTTTTAGGCGGTTTCCCACAGCCCATGAATACAGTGGCACACAATCTACTCCTCTCGGCCTGCATCAAGAATGCGGCTGTGTCGTGATTAGCGTCCTCGACCTATGGACGCGTTACGTTAGTAGAGCCACCCCATGAAACACATGAAAGGCAACAGAAAGATATGGAACTTAACTCAAGAAGTTAGCATCCGTTCTGGTAATAAAAAACTGTAAAACACTACTTTTCGCTCCGTTTCCAGTTAAGTCCCGGCAGTGAAAGTGTCACACAACCGGAAGGATATGAACTAGCTACTTTCGGGTTGAACTGTACCGCAGCTATCCATTCAGGTAATAAGGCTAGTCGTTGACAAGAGGCACACAGCTTTTTCGGACGGGCCATGGGAACACCACAAAGAATTCAACAGAATGGTGGAAGTATCGTCCTGATGCCAGTTGAAACCGTGTATCCGTGTGTGTGTGTGTGTGTGTGTGTGTGTGTGTGTGTGTGTGTGTGTGTGTGTGTGTGTGTATGGGGGGGGGGGGGGCACAGTGCTGTGGTGTGGTTCAAATGGTCAATTGGCTCTGAGCACTATGGGATTTAACAACTGAGGTCATTAGTCCCCTAGAGCTTAGAACTACTTAAACCTAACCAGCCTAAGGACATCACACACATCCATGCCCGAGGCAGGATTCGAACCTGCGACCGTAACGGTCGCGCGATTCCAGACTGAAGCGCCTAGAACCGCTCGGCCACACCGGCCAGCGCTGTGGTGTGGAGTGGAGTGTAATGTACTGTGTGTTTCTGTGCTTAGGGACAGTGTTGCGAACCGGGTGAATATCATGAAAGATAGTACAACTGTATGCATGAATTAGCTACTTTTCAAAATTTTCTGTTTCGATTAAGATGACATATATGAGACAATTTTGTAAATGATCTGTGGATGAATAAACAACTAACAGACGAAGGTAGTCAGCAAGCAAGTACATTTTTTAATTGTTTGGCAGCATAGGAACTAAGAATACTACAAACTATGAATGGTACATACATACGCAGATATATATGTTACGGTACAAGCTTGAACTGTGAAAGGACGTGGAAAGATATTGGTCATACTTTGGCAAAAAACCACTTCGGCACTCGCCTTACCAATATAGGAAAATTATGGAGCATCTGAAACTGGGTGATCGGAGGGGGATTGAACTGCCTTCCTCTCGAATAGGTGGCCATTACGCCACCTCGTTTGGTAAGATGCCTGGTCAAGCTTACGCTGCCGGATATATCCATAGATAAATAATGACAGGGAGTGGAGCGAGCATGGGACATTATCTCCAAGGACAGCATGTGACACCTATGTCCGCCTCACTACACAACAACATGTCATTTATAGCTGAAAAAACTATACAAAATATTGAAATTGTTATCAGAGGCAATCTGTCGTTTAGTGTATGACCATATGATCACGATCGTATGCGATGTACAACCCACATAATAATCAAAAGTATCAACTGAAATATACAAATACAGAAGTTGGTCGAAAATACAAATGAAATATACTAATACGAAAGTTGGACAAAAATACGGAAACACCAAAAGGAGGCCTGATACGATATTAGGAGGTATCCCATGACTTTTGTCACCTCAGTGTACATGCCCAATACGGCGTAGAAACACCCACCCGGATAACCGTGTGTAAAAGTCCCGCCTCAGTTCCACGATTTGAAAACTTTCTCTCTCTTTCCCATGAATACAGTAACACTACACGCAGACAGTTTGTGTACACATATTTCTTTACGTGGAGTAAGGGGGTGAAGACAGGAAGAGTATCTGGCTAACTCTTAAGTTAATCATGATTTACAATCGTCTCGGAATGGGTAAATACATATTATGTACGGTTTTCAAGGGAATCATTTACCATTCTTCCATCAAAATAGCGGCAAGTTACGGAAACAGTGATGGAGGTGGATAGCAATTACACACACTTCTCTCCAAAGTAGAAGGCTCAATAGTATCGTCATTTGGTGACTATAGTGGCGAGGAGAGATGCGACAGTTCATCTTCGTGCTCACAAAATAAGTTCTGCACGATGAGGGCTGTGTGAATATGGGTCTGTCTTCTTAGAGCACAGCATTCCATGGGTTGGGCCTAGTGAGCCGAAATGGTAACATAATCCTTCGCACTAACGCGACCTTTTAGAGTAACTATGAGACCCATGGAAAAGCCAGACATGGCTGGCCACATCGTAACCGAACCCCCGCCATTTTTCGCCCTTGGATCATAAACTCGGCCAGAAGTTGTAATGAGAAACAAGACTTCTTCCATTGCTCCATAGTCTAGATTTTATGGCTTCGGCAACACGTTTTCGTCTTATGGGCATTTGTATCACTGATGACTGGTTTTGGAATTCCATCTTGCCCTGCAATTCCGTGGCTATAGAACTTCCTTCGCGTTGTTTTGGTGCTGACAGTGTTGACGAGTGTGACATTCAGTTCTGTTGGACTTCGCAGCTACTATTCTCTTATTTTTCAATGGCAGTCGGTAGCGATCACTCAACACGCACTTTTGTCCGCGTTGTGACATAGCGGCTGATCTTTCCCGCTTTCCATGTGTGTGGTATAAATCTTCTATGCGGTGCCTCTTAAAGCAACAAAAACTTCGGCTACTTTGGTTACGGAATCATTCACCAAACGAGCATGAACAATTTCCAGACGTTTGAATTCACTTAGCTCCGACACAACACCCTCACAATTGCACACAAGACTGTTCTGCAACCACTGATACTTGCAGTGTATTGAGGAAATTGCAAGGGTGCCGTTCGTGGTCAAATACAACAGTGCAATCTGCATGTTGGACTATCATCTGCATTTATGATCAAGCATGTATTTCTCACAATGTTTCCATATTTTAGTCCAGGCCGTAAATTGTAGCCATTAACTTTCATTGACCCTTCCACTACGAGTTTCGGAAGATTGTACACTACTGACCATTAAAAGTGCTACACCACGAAGATGACGTGCTACAGACGCGAAATTTAACCGACAGGAAGAAGATGCTTTGATATGCAAATGATCACCCTTTCAGAGCATTCACACAAGGTTGGCGCTGGTGGCGACACCTACAACGTGCTGACATGAGGAAAGTTTCCAGCCTATTTCTCATATGCAAACAGCAGTTAACCGGCGTTGCCTGGTAAAACGTTGTTGTGATGTCTTGTGTAAGGAGGAGAAATGCCTACCATCACGTTTCCGACTTTGATAAAGGTCGGGTTGTAGCCTATCGCGATTGCGGATTATCGTATCGTGACATTGCTGCTCGCGTTGGTTGAGATCCAATGACTGTTAGCAGAATATGGAATAGGTGGGTTCAGGAGGGTAACACGGGACACCATGCTGGATCGCAACGGCCTCGTATCACTAGCAGTCAAAATGACAGGAATCTTATCCGCGTGGCTGTAACGGATCGTGCTGCCACGTCTCGATCCGTGAGTCAGCAGATGGGGACGTTTGCAAGACAACAACCATCTACACGAACAGTTCGACGACGTCTGCAGCAGCATGGACTATCAGCATCACAGACAGGAGCGCCTGCGATGGTGTACTCAACGACGAACCTGGGTGCACGAATGGCAAAACGTCATATTTCTCGGATGAATCCAGGTTCCATTTACAGCATCATGATGGTCGCATTCGTGTTTGGCGACATCGTGGTGAACGCACATTGGAAGTGTGTATTCGTCATCGCCACACTGGCGTATCACCCGGAGTAATGGTATGGGGTGCCATTGGTTACACATCTTGGTCACCTCTTGTTCGCACTGGCGGCACTTTGCACAGTGGACGTTACATTTTAGATGTGTTACGACTTGTGGCTCTACCCTTCATTCGGTCCCTGCGAAACCCTACATTTCAGCAGGATAACGCACGACCGCATGTTGCAGGTCCTGTACGGGCCTTTCTGGATACAGAAAATGTTCGACTGCTGCCCTGACCAGCACATTTTCCATTTCTCTCTCCAATTGAAAACGTCTGGTCAATGGTGGCCGAGAAACTATCTCATCACAATGCGACAGTCACTACTCTTGATGAACGGTGGTATCGTGTTGAAGCTTCATGGGCAGTTGTACCTGTACACGCCATCCAAGCTCTGTTTGACTCAATGCCCAGGCGTATCAAGGTCGTTATTACGGCCAGAGGTGGTTGTTCAGGGCACTGATTTCTCAGGGTCTATGCACCCAAACTGCGTGATAATGTAATCACATGTCAGTTCTAGTGTAATATACACTCCTGGAAATTGAAATAAGAACACCGTGAATTCATTGTCCCAGGAAGGGGAAACTTTATTGACACATTCCTGGGGTCACATACATCAAATGATCACACTGACAGAACCACAGGCACATAGACACAGGCAACAGAGCATGCACAATGTCGGCACTAGTACAGTGTATATCCACCTTTCGCAGCAATGCAGGCTGCTATTCTCCCATGGAGACGATCGTAGAGATGCTGGATGTAGTCCTGTGGAACGGCTTGCCATGCCATTTCCACCTGGCGCCTCAGTTGGACCAGCGTTCGTGCTGGACGTGCAGACCGCGTGAGACGACGCTTCATCCAGTCCCAAACATGCTCAATGGGGGACAGATCCGGAGATCTTACTGGCCAGGGTAGTTGACTTACACCTTCTAGAGCACGTTGGGTGGCACGGGATACATGCAGACGTGCATTGTCCTGTTGGAACAGCAAGTTCCCTTGCCGGTCTAGGAATGGTAGAACGATGGGTTCGATGACGGTTTGGATGTACCGTGCACTATTCAGTGTCCCCTCGACGATCACCAGAGGTGTACGGGCAATGTAGGAGATCGCTCCCCACACCATGATGCCGGGTGTTGGCCCTGTGTGCCTCTGTCTTATGCAGTCCTGATTGTGGCGCTCACCTGCACGGCGCCAAACACGCATACGACCATCGTTGACACCAAGGAAGAAGCGACTCTCATCGCTGAAGACGACACGTCTCCATTCGTCCCTCCATTCACGCCTGTCGCGACACCACTGGAGGCGGACTACACGATGTTGGGGCGCGAGCGGAAGACGGCCTAACGGTGTGCGGGACCGTAGCCCAGCTTCATGGAGACGGTTGCGAATGGTCCTCGCCGATACCCCAGGAGCAACAGTGTCCCTAATTTGCTGGGAAGTGGCCGTGCGGTCCCCTACGGCACTGCGTAGGATTCTACGGTCTTGGGGTGCATCCGTGCGTCGCTGCGGTCCGGTCCCAGGTCGACAGGCACGTGCACCTTCCGCCGACCACTGGCGACAACATCGATGTACTGTGGAGACCTCACGACCCACGTGTTGAGCAATTCGGCGGTACGTCCACCCGGCCTCCCGCATGCCCACTATACGCCCTCGCTCAAAGTTCGTCAACTGCACATACGGTTCACGTCCACGCTGTCGCGGCATGCTACCAGTGTTAAAGACTGCGATGGAGCTCCGTATGCCACGGCAAACTGGCTGACACTGACGGCGGCGGTGCACAAATGCTGCGCAGCTAGCTCCATTCGACGGCCAACACCGCGGTTCCTGGTGTGTCCGCTGTGCCGTGCGTGTGATCATCGCTTGTACAGCCCTCTCGCAGTGTCCGGAGCAAGTATGGTGGGTCTGACACCCCGGTGTCAATGTGTTCTTTTTTCCATTTTCAGGAGTGAATTTGTCCAATGAATACCAGTTTATCATCTGCATTTCTTCTTAGTGTAACAATTTTAATGGCCAGTAGTGTATCTCCACCAACAAGGAGATTTATTTTAATTTATGCAACATACAAAGTTTTTAAATATGATTTTACTGAATACCTGCGCCGCTGGTTTTTCTGAGCACAGGCTGCTTTTACGAATCATACTTACGTTACACATATGTACACATTCTTTGCACATGTTATCTGTTAGTACACATCTTTGTTTACATCAGCTTATAAAAAGTGAGGTGTACAACGCAAAAATGATCGGGTTAAGCAGCCTGTGGGATCTGAAAGACAGTACCATATGTTGCACATAAAATCGTACGTATTAACCACCAATGTTATGTCAATTTAAATAAATACACATGATGATAACATACACAGGGTGTTCGGATAGTCCCGTTACAAACTTCTAGTACTTGTAGAGGGGAGTGAATAAATAATACGAAGGCTATTCGGAAAGTAAGGAATGATATGTGGCGAAATGGAAACCACAGTGAAAATCAAAACTGTCTTATTTGCAACGGTTAGCTACACCTTCCAGCTACTTCTCTACACAGTTGCCGCTCAGACTTACACATCTGTCGTAGCATTGTATCAACTTTTAAGTTCCCTCGTTATAGACTACAGCCGCCAGTACTTTTATACAATTTTCTACTCTGGACTGGAGCTCGTTGTCTGTGTCAAAATATTATCTTCATAGCCAGCGGTTCATATGAGCAGAGATGATCTTCAGTGGTAGCCAATGACGGACTGTATTGTGGGTGATAAAACACTCCCCATCGAAAATGCTGCAGGAGTATCTTCATGGCCTCTGCCGGCCGGTGTGGTCGAGTGGTTCTAGGCGCTTCAGTCTGGAACCGCGCGACCGCTACAGTTGCAGGTTCGAATCCTGCCTCGGGCGTGGATGTGTGTGATGTCCTTAGGTTAGTTATTATTAAGTTCTAGGGGACTGATGACCTCAGATGTTAAGTCCCATAGTTCTCAGAGCCATTTGAACCATACATTGCCCCTGCAGAGTGCGACCGATTATTGGCGTGTAGAACGAACCACTTGGCAGTTATGTTCTGTGGATTGCATAGCTTCAGGCGAAATCTTTCGCCAGGCCCTCATACTTGGTGTTAGACAGTAATTTCTAGCCATCTTTACCTTCTCACTGTGAGCTCAGAACTGAAAAGGGCATGATGCGATCGACAGGCGTACTAGACACAGTGCCCAACCCATCTGTGCAAAGCTTCATCAGGTTTTCACTGTATTTTCCATTTCGCGACATATCGTTCCTTACTTTCCGAATAACCCTCGTATTTTGGATAGGAGCCCACGTCCGGAAACGTACCGTTTGTACGATACAGCCATTTGAAAACATGTTTGATACGTATGTATGCAACAGGTTAGTCATGGTTGGAGGTGGTTGCATCGGATGAGCTTACCTTTATCGCCATAACCACGCAACGAATTGGAGAGGGGGTACCTACACCGACAGCAGGCGTAAACTGTGGTGCCCTAAGGAAATGATACACTCCCGGTCTGGAAGAGGGCGTATTGCATTACGTTGAAGAGAACCCGTCAACGAGCACACGACAGTTTTTTTTAGCAATTAATGACTGCAACTGTAAAACAAGTGATATAATGGGTCACGCCCAATCAATTACTTGTAAAAGTGGTCGTGTTACCAACATGTTTTGAGATGGTTGTAGCCGGAAATGGTACATTCCCGGACATGGGTTCTAGTTCAAAATGTTATCAACTCACTCCAGTCTAGAAGTCCTAGCAGTTTGTAACGGGAATTTCCGAACATCTTGTGGTGGCAAAATATATAGAAGTGACTTAGACATAACATAAAATATTCACGTTTAAATGCGAATGGTACTGCTTCATGTTAAATCATTACTTAAAATCACTTTTCATATTCTGATATGCAAGTGTGAGCACACGAAAATTGAGAGGAAACTAGTTTCTCCTGGTTCATTTAACACTAGTCGGCAAGTCAGTTACTTTTGGTCTTAAATAATTTTGAAAAATACTGAGAAACATTAAGTGAAACCAATGTGGTCAACCTAACTCGTTAAGGAGAGTTACCCGTAGAGAGTCTGTGTGGTTGAGAGAGTAAGGCCGCCGGTGTATACACTAGTCAGCTATAATAATATGACGACGTAGGAGTGAACTCATAAAGATGATGTGGAGTGTACTTAATTAGCTACGTCAGATGCTGCTCCTCTCTACAAAGCGGTAGACACAGTCATCTGTGTTATTGCTGGCAATAGGAAAAAGTGGTGGGGGAAGAGGCCGGCCGCTGTGGCCGAGCGGTTCTAGGTGCTTCAGTCCGGAACCGCGGGCCTGCTACGGTCGCAGGTTCGAATCCTGCGTCGAGCATGGATGCGTGTAATGTCCTTAGGTTAGTTAGGTTTAAGTAGTTCTAAGTCTAGGGGACTGATGACCTCAGATGTTAAGTCCCACAGTGCTTAGAGCTGTTTTGGTGGGGGAAGATTGGAGTTCTCCAAAAAACACCGTTCATCGCATGTTGCTTCAAATGAGGCCCTAAAGAAGACAGCCTGTGCCTGTACCCTTCTTTTCCCAACGATGTTGTCAGCCTAGAAGCAACACGCACGACAGCACCATACTAGAATCTTGGAACAATAGTAACGAGTTGCCTCGTCATATGCGCTATGCTGTCTGCTACATGACAATTTTCGTTGTGTGAAGATGTCTTCTAGGAGAGCATTTCTTGGATTCATTCACAGCAGAGTCTACAAGGGGCGTTCAATAAGAATGTATCTCATTTTTTCCTGAAAGCAGATTGGTTTATACAGGATTGCAATACACCATATTATTCCCCAATATTTTGGTTACAAAATTCTCTTTTTCAACATAATCTTCGTTCACTGTGACTATCTTACTGGGGGCCCACTTGTTAGCACTCTACTGGTCGACGTCGGAGCCAACCTCTTGCTACATCAATAACCTCCCCATCATCCACGTACTGCTTCCCACAGAGTGCATCCTTCATTGGACCAAACAGGTAGATGTGTGAAGGTTCGAGATCAGGGCTGTAGGGTGGATGAGAAAGAACAGTCCAATGAAGTTTTGTGAGCTTTTCTCGTGTGCGCAGACATGAGTGAGGTCTTGCGTTGTCATGGAGAAACAGAAGTTCGTTTGCATTTTTGTGGCTACGAACACGCTACAGTCGTTTTTTTCAATTTCCCGGTGGTATAACAATACATCGCCAACGGCCTTGCTGCAGTCGCAACTCCGGTTTCAGTCAGATCACCGCAGTTAAGCGCTGTCGGGATGGGCTAGCACTTGGATGGGTGACCATCCGGTCTGCCGGGCGCTGTTGGTAAGCGGGGTGCACTCAGTCCTTGTGAGGCAAACTTGATTGAGAAGTAGCGGCTCCGGTCTCGGAAACTGACATACGGCCGGGAGAGCGGTGTGCTGACTACATGCCCCTCCATATCTGCATCCAGTAGCGCCTGTAGACTGAGGATGACACGGCGGCCTGTCGGTACCTTTGAGCCTTTATGGCCTGCGCGGGAGGAGTTTAGTTTAGTTTAGTTTTTTTTAGCACAATACATCTCATAGTTGATCGTTGTACCGTGACGAAGGACATCAAACAGAGTCTCAGGAAACCTTCGCCGTGACTTTTCTGGATGATATCGCGGCTTTGAACTTTTTCAAAAAAATGGTTCAAATGGCTCTGAGCACTATGGGACTTAACAGCTGTGGTCATCAGTCCCCTAGAACTTAGAACTACTTAAACCTAACTAACCTAAGGACATCACACACATCCATGCCCGAGGCAGGATTCGAACCTGCGACCGTAACAGTCGCGCGGTTCCGGACTGCGCACCTAGAACCGCGAGAACACCGCGGCAGGCTGAACTTTTTCTTCGTAGGGCAGGTGGTATGGCACCAGACCAAGGATTGTAGTTTTTTTTTCAATCCCAAGTGATGAAGCCATGTTTCACGCCTGTAGCGACGTTCGACCAAAAATTATCACGATCAGCTTCGTAATGTGCACGGAATTCCGCACAGAATGTCCTTCGTTACTCGCTATGATCTTCTGTTAGGGGGCGAGGAACCAAGTGGGCACACACTTTTGAGTATCATAACTGGTGGACAAGTGTGTCAGCTCTACCAACAGAGGCGCCCGGTTGAGCAGCGAAGTGTTTCATTGTTATCTGTCGAGTGAGAGTGTCCGCACGCTTCAACAATGCAGGAGTCACAGCTGGGTGCGGCAGGCCGGCACGCGCGTGATCGGAAAAGTTTGCTCGGCCTTGTTGCAATGTTAACAGACGCCTCGTCCAACGACTCCCAGTGCTTTTGTTCACTGACATTTTGCAAGCTCCTGTGAATATCTGTCATACTCTTGTTTTCCGCCGAAAGAAACTCAATGGCAGCTTGTTTCTTGGAAAGCACCTCCGGTTCAGACGCCATTTTGAAAGCTACGTATAACACCGCCATCTACTGGAACTTCATGAAACTATAGGAGCTGAACCGGGAATATTCCACATTTTTTCATCAGAAATTGGCCGGCAAAAGATGTGTTGCATTACGTATTGAACGCTCTTCATTTATTGACCGGTGGTGACAGTTGACACTGCTTGCGGTTGCTACAAAAGACACAATAAAAGCTGTGGACTACATTAATATTATGGACAACGACCTCTATCCTTTCATTGCCGTTATCTTCTTCATTACAAATGGCATTTCCCAGTCGGGAAGTTGTCAGTACCACAAGTAAAGAACCATGATGGAGCAGATTCCAACTGGTGTTTTGGCTTCTAAATGTGCCTGTTCTCGACTCTACTGAGCTCGTGTGGGATGCCATTGATCAAAGATGAACTTCTTTCAACCGATAAATAAACGTAAGAAATTATGTGTTCTTTGTGTGTACGTATACATATATATCAATCTACTGATTACTGAGGCGTGTAAACAATCGAGGAAATGAGCAAGAGGAGACAGCAGCGAAGAAGTCCACCAGGGATCACGATGTGACACAGTGTACCAATTCTTACGGGCATATACCCATACAAACAGTGCTCAATTCCTAGCTTCCTCGTCGGAGGT
Organism: Schistocerca gregaria; assembly: GCF_023897955.1. Lineage (NCBI taxonomy): Eukaryota > Metazoa > Arthropoda > Insecta > Orthoptera > Acrididae > Schistocerca > Schistocerca gregaria. Next base: position 686,325,339 of record NC_064931.1, read on the forward strand.
TCGAGTCCTCCCTTGGGCATGGGTGTGTGTGTTATCCTTAGTGTAAGTTAGTTTAAGTTAGATTAAGTAGTGTGTAAGCCTAGGGACGCATGACTTCAACAGTTTGGTCTAATAGAACTTACCACAAATTTTCAATTTTTCCTAGCTTCCTAGAGAAATTCATCAGTAATCAATGGCTTCTCACATGCGTTCTACAGAGTCGGTAACTGGCAGATTTAGATGTCAAAGCATTAAATGGAATGCGCTGCGTCCATGTTCTTTGCTTGTAATATAGGAAATGTTCCTACTGGAAAATGCCTTATGTAACGATGAAAATGACAGCCACGAAGGGATGTAGTTTTGAAACCAAGTTGTAAAGCCCACTATACGATTGTGCTCTGATAGGGGTAACGATTCACTGTTTTTGTACTGACTGTTTTATATTCACATCCCTTAAGTCAGATTTGATAGTTGTCTAGCTTCAAATGGCTCTAAGCACAATGAGACTTAACATCTCAAGCGCTACAGTCTGCAACCGCGCGACCGCTACGGTCACATTCATGCCTCGGGCATGGATGTGTGTGATGTCCTTAGGTTAGTTAGGTTTAAGTAGTTCTAGGTTCTAGGGGACTTATCACCTCAGAAGTTGAGTCCCATAGTGCTCAGGGCCATTTGAACCATTTGAACTTAACATCTGAGGCCATCATTCCCCTAGACTTAGAACTACTTAAACCTACCAAACGTAATGACATCACACGGATTCGAACCTGCGACCGTAGCAGCAGCGCGGTTCCGGACTAAAGCGGCTAGAATCGCTCAGTCACAGCGGCCGGCTTGTCTAGACTTCCATTCAGAAAAGGGAAACGAGAAATTTTTATTCATTTATTTGGACTTAACAGCTTCTTATGTATGTTTTATGGAGCAAAAACATGGCTTCTGTAGGGGGCCGCTACATAAAATAATGGGCGAATTCTGCAGGAAAAATATTTTGTGGTAAGTTTATATGGGACCAAACTGATGATGTCATCGGTCCCTAGGCTTACACGATACTTAATCTAACTTAAACTAACTTAAGACAAGGACAATACACACACCGAAGCCCGAGGGAGGACTCGAACCTCCAACGGGAGGAACTACGAGAAGGCGCGCTTAGACCACGCGGTTACCCCGCGCAGCAAAGGAAAAAAAAAGAAGTAGTAATAATCAAGAAATGAAAAGAGCAGTATAAAGCAGAGAAGAAGGTTTTAGCAACAAGACACAGTTTTTGCTAGAACAATATGACGAGATAAGTTTCCTTTAATTTACGTCTATGGTCACAATCTTTTCTGTTTAACGGATTACCGGTTTCGGTCTCTAATGACCATCATCAGATCTGTCTCATAAAAACAAAGTCCTAATGCACTGCAGCCATAGTTGCACAGTCAACTGTTAAATCCGGAATCAGCGCCAGCATCGTCAAATACATATAAATCACATCAAATGCACGAGTCATGTTATCAGTTGACATGAGACTACAGATACCGTATGTTTAAAAAAGCCAAGTGCTTCAAACACACAAAAATGTACGATGCTATATATTTTGCCATAGAATATGCCAAAGAACTGAGAGTGTAAAAATGCATTCAGTGAAGTGGCAGAATGTATAAGGCAACATAATCTTCTTGAAGGCGTTGAACTGGATGACATACATGCAGAATATGACATGTAAAAAGGGCAATTATTTGTTAAATATTGCCTTATGGCGGATGGTTATGATGAAAGATGTATAAGCATGTATTAATAAGTGTCTATAAATAGGAAAGTAATGAAATTAATATTGTTTTAATAAGTTACAACATATGTTTAGACTCCAGTCATGCATTTTACTGTATTTCCATTTACTGATTTCCTGTACGTGACGTAACTGGTCGTGCGGTAGCGTTCTCGCTTCCCGCGCCCGGGTTCGCGGGTTCGATTCCCGGCGGGGTCAGGGATTTTCTCTGCCTCGTGATGACTGGGTGTTGTGTGATGTCCTTAGGTTAGTTAGGTTTACGTAGTTCTAAATTCTAGGGGACTGATGACCATAGATGTTAATTCCCATAGTGCTCAGAGCCATTTGAACATAACTCCAATTTATTACTAAAACATGAGAGATGCACAAAAGTATTTCTGACCTAAAGCATAAGAATGGCTGCATTCAGTATTAACAGAAATATGTGTACACAGATCGAACTAAGCTTGTTAAAAGTGCTGCTTAACCTGTAAGTTATACCACTAGTGTCAATATGTGTGCCATGCGCAATTTTTAATACTATGGAACAATTCAATGTGTTTTATACTTGAAATACAATTTTTTAAATACATGGTAGACATTTTTCATATGTGATCAGAAATCTATAACCATAGTTGCCTACTGCAACAAGCAATATGCATGTGGCTTTTTTTTACGCATAGTTTTATTCTGTTCACCAAAACACCTGCTTCGGGAGGAAAGCCAAATAGGCGCTTCAGTCTGGAACCGTGCGACCGCTACGGTCGCAGGTTCGAATCCTGCATCGGGCATGGATTGTGCGATGTCCTTAGGTTAGTTAGCTTTAAGTAGTTATAAGTTCTAGGGGACTGATGACCTCAGATGTTAAGTCCCATAGTGCTCAGAGCCATTTTTTTGGTTTCCTCGTGTTACCATTGAGTTTTTGTTTGGTTTAAAATCATGGCGTTTTTGTATTTAGTGGCTCGTACATTGGTTATTCTGTCCACCTCCGTAGCTGAGCTGTCAGCGCGGCTGAATGCCATGCAGGGGACCCGCGTTCGGCTCTCGGTACTGCCACAGATTTTTCCTTTCAACGAGGATTGGTACTGGGTGCACTCAGCCTCGTGAGTGTAACTGAAGAGCTACTCGACTGATTAGTAGAAGTTACAAGCTCAAGAAATCCGTCAATGACCGGGAGAGCGGTGTGCTGACCACATGCCCCTCCATACTGCATCCAATGGCACCATTGGCAGTGGATGACTCGGCGGTCGTCAGGCCCAACTGGCCCGTCTAAGGTGGAACGCGGAACTATGCCTACCTTCACTGATCGACCAATGTGTGTCTGAATGGTTGAAATAATGGGCTGTTATTGTTTAAGGAATACCTTATATTCCTTGCATCAGACAGTGGATGCATTTGGTGCTGTACAAAAGGTTTCTGCCTCATGTGCGCCTTCTCTGCACTTTCTGCAGTAATCTGTCTCTTACGTCCAATGTTAGTGTTCCTGTCGTGCTGACATCAGATTAGAAATGTGAAGCCTCACATTAAGGTGATGAAACTACCTGTTAAGATCAACGAATTAGAAGTCAGTGTAAATCCAGCAACTGTCTCAAGCTCCTTTTGGCTTTCTTCAGTATATTTAAAACATCAGTGGTGCCTTACCCCTCACCCCTTAACTTTTAGATTTCTATGTGCATCTCTTCTCTGAACGTTAAAACACTCTTGCTACACTATGTGATAAAAAGTATCCGGACACCCCCAAAAACATACGTTTATCATATTAGGTGCATTATGCTGCCACATACTGCCATGTACTCCATATCAGCGGCCTCAGTAGTCATTAGACATAGTGAGAGAGCAGAATGGGGCGCTCTGCGGAACTCACGGAATTCGAACGTGGTCAGGTGATTGGGTGTCACTTGTGTCGTACTTCTTACGCGAGATTTCCACACTCCTAAACATCCCTAAGTCCACTGTTTCCGATGTGATAGTGAAGTGGAAAAGTGAAGGGACACGTACAGCAAAAAAGCGTAGACGTCGACCTCGTCTGTTAACTGACAGAGACCGCCGACAGTTGAAGATGGCCGTAATGTGAAATAGGCAGACATCTATCCAGACCACCACACAGGACTTCCAAACTGCATCAGGATCCACTGCAAGTACTATGACAGTTAGGCGGGGGGCGAGAAAACTTTGATTTCATGGTCTAGCGGCTGTTCATAAGCCACACATCAGGCCGGAAAATGCCAAACGATGCCTCGCTTGGTGTAAGGAGCGTAAACATTGGTCGATCGAACAATGGAAAAACGTTGTGTGGAGTGACGAATCACGGTATATAATGTGGCAATCCGATGGCAGGGTGTGGGTATGGCGAAATCCCGGTGAGCGTCATCTGCCAGCGTGTGTAGTGGCAACAGTAAAATTCGGAGGCGGTGGTGTTATGGTGCGGTCGTGTTCTTCATGTGGGGGCTTGCACCCCTTGTTTTTTTTTGCGTGGCACTATTACAGAACAGGCCTACACAGATGTTTTAAGCACCTTCTTGCTTCCTGCTGTTGAAGAGCAATTCGGGAGTGGCGATTCCATCTTTCATCACGATCGAGTACCTGTTCATAATGCACGGCCTGTGGCGGAGTGGTTACACGACAATAACATCCCTGTAATGGACTGACCTGCACGGGGTCCTGACCTGAATCCTATAGAACACCTTTGGGATGTTTTGGAACGCCAACTTCGTGCCAAACCTCACCAACCGGCAATGATACCTTTCCTCAGAGCAGCACTCGGTGAAGAATGGACTGCCATTCCCCAAGAAACCTTCCAGCACATGATTGAACGTATGCCTGCGAGAGTGGAAGCTGTCATGAAGGCTAAGGATGGGCCACGCCATATTGAATTCCAGCATTACCGATGGAGGGCGCCACGAACTTGTAAGTCATTTTCAGCCAGGCGTCCGGATACTTTTGATCACAAAGTGTATAATTCAGACAATACTGAAGTCCATGTTATTATATAGGGCGATCAGAAACAGCCTGAAAGGCTTGTAAGGGTGTTGCAGGATTGTTTTTTACTGAGAAATAATTCTTAAGAAAAAAGTTCGACACGTTGCGCCGTTTCCGAATTCATTAACACTGAAGTTAGTCAATGAGGCTGTTGCGTGCGCAAATTCAAGCAGAGACAATGTCGCCAAACGTATTCAACATTTGGTTTACTAAAACTGAACAAGAAAGAGATACAAAAATTGGACATGAGACGCTAGTAAGGATCGAGCCCAACCATCTAAGCTATGAGAACAACTGACACTAAGTGCATCTGGCAGGCCGCCTGAATTTGCGTGCGCAGCGGCCAGATTGACTAATTTCAATGCTAATTAGAGCGGAAACGGCGCAACGAATCAAATTGTTTTTTAAACAATTATTTCTCAGCACAACCTACCCTGCAACACCCTTACAGGATTTTCAGACTGTTTTTGATCACCCTGTATGGTCACCCAATATATATAAGTTCTGTATCTGGGTGCTTGGCGGCATCCTTCTATTTGTATTAGCATTATCCCATTTCTTGAACGTTTCACCGACTTCTAAGGGCAACTATTAACCGGATACCTTTCTGAATATGGGAGAGATAAATCTTTTCAAACAATTTTTCCGTTATTTTAGTTATCAAGAAGCTATTTTCGGTAAAGCTCGTGTTGACAACCGTTTTCTGAGGCCATGGTCTCGCTGGGCAATATACTGCCTGCTTGGATGAGTTGCTGCTCGCAGACGGTAAGGCTATCCAACTGAATGAGTTTTAATTATAACAACTGGAATATAAGACGTTACCACGCGCACCTAGGAAATGCGGTACATCCATCGGGTATAGAAAGCTGTTCAGCTGTGGGTGAAATCTTAGGGGACCTAACTGCTAAAGTCATCAGTCCCTAAGCTTACACACTACTTAAACTAAATTATCCTAAGGACAAACACACACACCCATGCCCGAGGGAGGACTCGAACCTCCGCCGGGACGAGCCGCACAGTCCATGACTGCAGCGCATTAGAACGCTCGGCTAATCCCGTGCGGCGGTATAGAAAGATTTTTTTAGCTGTTAACACAGCTTTCATATATGCTGTGAACATCTCTCTCCCTGATGTTCTACTGCACCTTACACCATACACAACAGAATACTCTGCGTTTGTTTCTGAAAGCCTTATGCAGAAGGAATTGTATTTATGCAACTTTTTCTACAACTGCATCTATATACATATTCCACAAGCTAACGTAAGTGCATGGCGGAGGGTACCTTTTACCATGACTTGTCATTTCCTTTCCTGTTACACTCGAAAATTTAGCGAGGGGAAAATGTTTGTCTATGTACTTTGTTATAAAGCCACTCATGGATCACAAAAATGTTTGTTATTCAGGTAGTTCAATTCGACCACCTGTGACCATCTTCAGACTGAAAAAAATAACATACAAAGGTAGCTTGATGTACATTACCTCCAAATAAAATAGAATATACAATCAGAAATCATTATTATACAAAATAACAGCATTTTCGTACCTGTGTGAAGCCGTTACATTACATAATCTGTATAATCTTACACCATACACAACAGAATACTCTGCGTTTGTTTCTGAAAGCCTTATGCAGCTACGGAAATGCTATCATGCTTGCTAATGATTCTTGATACTGTAATATGGAATCAGAAATCATTATTAGCAAAAATGAAATCATTTCCGTCCCTGATTGAATCCATTACTTTAGATAATAAATTAGTGTAACGGATTAACTCAGGTACGGGAGTGCTGTCATGCTTACTAATAACGATTTCGAATTCTATATTTTATGTAATTTGGAGCCATTGTACATCAAGCTGAAAATGGTCACAATGACCTAAATTAATTATCTGATTAATAATTTTTTTTGTAATCAATGACTAGGTCTATAACAAAATAAATATTTCCTGGATGGCTGTATAACGGTATTGGGAATATTTTGCAACTCGTGGACTGTCTGTGTGCCACTGTACTAGCCGTAATTTCTTTTACCTTGTCCTCGCCCTCCTTAGGCGAAATGTTGGTGGTAGTAAAATCTTTTTGTAGTTAGTCGCAAATGCCGGTTCTCTAAACTTTGACAATAGTTTTCCTCGAAAAGAACGTCGTTCTCCAGGGATTCCCATTTGAGTTCACAAAGCATTTCGGTAAATACTCGCGTGCTGATTGAACATTTCGGTAAGAAATCTAGCAGCACGCATCTGAACTGCTTCGTTTACTTCCTGTAATCAGATCTGATGGGGATCCCAAACATTCGAGCAGTACTCAAGAATGGGTTGCACAATTGATCTGTTTGTGGTCTGCTTTATAGATCAACTACAAACACTCGAGCAGTACTCGAGAATGGGCTGCACAATTGCTCTATTAGTGGTCGCCTTTATATATCAGTCACATTTTCGAAGAATTCTCCCAAGGAACACAAGTCGACCATTTGCCGTACCTACTACTGACCATATGTGCTCGTGCAATTTCATACCGTTTTGCAACGATACGCTTAGATATTAGATCGACGTCACTGCTTCAAACAGCACACCGCTAATACTTAATCCAACGTTACACAATTTTTTTTCCTGCTCGTCTTCATTGACATACATTTTTAGCAAGCTGCATGTACCACAACAAAAAAAAAATCTGTCTTAGCCATCCCTTCTCCTTCTACTATTACACAACGACGACACTTCCCCTTACATTCCAGCGTCATTATTGTAGCAGGCGCTTGTGCTTAGGATGACAACTTGGAGTCATCGTAGAATATTTAGCTCACAATAATAGCCAACAGTAATAGTAATATTAGTAGCAATAGCAACAGCTGCCAGAGTTGTCGTTGTAGGTGTTGTGCGAGTTTGAATTATATCAGTAGTTGTAGTTGTTGGTACTGTAATACTACTAAGAGTTGGCGTAGCAAGAGTCAACTGCAGCACAAAACACAACTTAACGGTGTAGTCTAGTAAAAAATGAAACTTTTCCCTAATTATTCAATTGGTCCGAAATTTTCAACATATAATTTGTGCATATTGATAAATAAAGCTACAAAGTTGCAACTCAATCTATCCAACCGTTTTCGAGAAATTATTATTTTATTTTATTTCGAAGGGTTTTTTGTAAATCTTCTTTTATACAGTAAATTTACTTGAATGAGCTTGAAAAATTTTACAGCGAAATTAAAATTAATTTTCAAAGTTCTGAATATTTTTATTGAAATAATAAAGATATTGACATATCGGCAGCATATTGGCGAGGCATTCGTCTTCATGGACGACAATTTGCGCCACCATCGTGCACATCTTGTGAATGACTTCCTTCAGGGTAACGACATCGCTCGACTAGAGTGACCAGCCTGTTCTCCAGACATGAACCATATCGAACATGCCTGGGATAGATTGTAAAGGGCTGTTTATGTACGACGTGACCCACCAACCACTCTGATGGATCTACGCCGAATCGCCGTTGAGGAGTGGCACAATCTGGACTAATTGATTGAACTGTGAAACGGCTTATGTCACAACTAGTTCTACTCTTCTTTTGAATATAAATACATTCATGGACACTTTTTTCAGATTATGCTATGTAGACACGTTTTGCATTTTCAGTCTTTCCAGCAGCGCATTTGGAGAGAATTGTATCAGATGCCAGCCTCTGATAAACATTTATTATTGTAACAACAACATATGGTCTCAGAGGACTATGGACAGCAGTTTTATGTGTTTCTGTTTGTTATCATTTGGCAAGGGCACGATTAAAGAAACACCAAGAATTCGCTCCTTTTGGATACTTCTACTTCATGTGGTGCGGTTTCTCATCAGTGCTTATGCACTGGTACAATGTTGCATAGATTGTACTCTTCATTGCCGTAGTCTCTGGAGCATTTTCACCAATGACTCTTCTACACACATAAAAAAAAAAAAACATCACCTCTGTTCCGAGAGCTCCGGAACCTGTAGAGAAAATAGGAACAGAGATCAACATAAACATCATTTCCACCCTTTTTATTGCTCAAGAAAACCACACATTGCATGTTGTACCACCATACACCGAGACCTTCAGAGGTGGTGGTCCAGATTGCTGTACACACTGGTACATCGAATACAAAGTAGCACGTCCTCTTGCATTGGTGCACGCCTGTATTCGTCGTGGCAAACTATCCACTAGTTCATCAAGGCACTGTTAGTCCAGATTGTCCCACTCCTCAACGGCGATTCGGCGTAGATCCCTCAGAGTGGTTGGTGGGTCACGTCGTCCATAAACAGCCCTTTTCAATCTATCCCATGCATGTTCGGTATGGTTCATGCATTTAGAACAGGCTGGTCACTCTAGTCGAGCGATGTCGTTACCCTGAAGGAAGTCATTCACAAGATGCGCACGATGGTGGCGCAAATTGTCGTCCATGAAGACGAATGCCTCGCCAATATGCTGCCGATATGGTTGCACTTTGGGTCAGAGGATGGCATTCACGTATCGTACAGACTTTATGGCACCTGCCATGGCCACCAGCGGCATACGTCGGCCCCACATAATGCCACCCCAAAACGTCAGGGAACCTCCACTTTGCTGCGCTTGCTGGACAGTGTGTCTAAGGCGTCCAGCCTGACCAGGTTGGTTCAAATGGCTCTGTGCACTATCGGAATGAACTGCTGTGGTCATCAGTCCCCTAGAACTTAGAACTACTTAAACCTAACTAACCTAAGGACATCACACACATCCATGCCCGAGGCAGGATTCGAACCTGCGACCGTAGCAGTCGCACGGTTCCAGACTGCGCGCCTAGAACCGCGAGACCACCGCGGCCGGCGCCCGACCAGGTTGTCTCCAAACAAGTCTCCGACGATTGTGTGGTTCAAGGCATATGCGACACTCATCGGTGAAAAGAACGTGGTGCCAATCCTGAGCGGTCCATTCAGCATGTTGTTGGGCCCATCTGTACCGCGCTGCATGGTGTCGTGGCTGCAAAGGTGGGTCTCGCCATGGGCATCGGGAGTGAAGTTGCGCATAATTCAACCTATTGCGCACAGTTTGAGCCGTAACACGACGTCCTGAGGCTGCACGAAAGCATTATTCAACATCGTGGCACTGCTGTCAGGGTTCCTCCGAGCCATAGTCCGTCGGTAGCGGTCATCCACTGCAGTAGTAGCCCTTGGGTGGCCTGAGCGAGGTATGTCATTGACAGTTCCTGTCTCCCTGTATCTCCGCCATGTCCGAACAACGTCGCTTTGGTTCACTCCAAGACACATGGACAGTTCCCTTGTTGAGAACCCTTCCAGGCACAAAGTAGCAATGCGGACGCGATCGAGCTGCGGTATTGACCGTCTAATAACGGCTGAACTACAGACAACACGAGCCGTGTAGCTCCTTCCTGGTAGAATGACTGGAACTGATCGGCTGTCGGTCTCCCTCAGTGTAATAGGTGCTGCTCATGCATAGTTATTTGCATCTTTGGGCGGGTTTAGTGGCATCTCTGAACAGTCAAAGGGACTGTGTCTGTGATACAACATCCACAGTCAATGTCTATCTTCAGGAGTTCTGGGAACCGGGGGTGGTGCAAAACTTTTTTTGATGTGCGTATAATAATTAGTCAATTTTACGATTGTTTTTTCTTTCAAACTTCCATGTGCTTTCCCACCGAGAGTCACGTTTTGTGTCTGTGTTTCCTTCACTACATTTCGCACTCCTGTCTCAAGTTGTTCTGCAATATGATTCACGCACTCTTCCTTCACAATTCACATTCAGTTGAAGTAATTATATTTTTTCTACATTTATCTTTTGAATTTCACAAAACCCTTTCGTATTATAACAGTGCGTATACGAATGAACATATTTTGGATCTTTTTTTTTACAAAATTCAATATTTTATCCGTTTAAGTCATCATCTTCAGACGTTAGACAACCACTGATAGCTACAGACCTTCTACAGACTTTGTAAACCTTCTTTCTCAGATACACTGGGAGCTTGATTCTGAAAATTTCTGGCCATTTTTACTCTCCAGTTTGTTTCTTGTGCTTCTCATACGGTCGTCGTCTTCAACTGCCCTAAATACAAGAACTCATTAACTGATTCTGGGACTTCTTTCTTCATTTATACTATTTTATTTTCGATATATTGGTTACATACTGATTAATTTTAATCAATATTCAAGCTTACTTTCAAACTTGCTGTATCAACTTTTTCGTTTGTTTGTCCAATTTTATTTGCACTAGAACAAAAAGCTATGAATCCCAGACAAAGTGGTCATTCATATTCAGTTATCTGTCCCATTATTTAGTTGATGGCTTGCCTATGGTCCATTGAATATACACTTCTAATGCCAGCTTGATCCTATTCCCGATTACCATCTAATGTGTTTTCACTATGTGGTTGGCGACAACTGTAGCTAATGTCTTCAGCTTTACTGACAGGAGGGTAAAATGCCTACACTTTTATATGTCTCCTTTCTCGTGACATCGAACAATCTTCTTCCTCAGACAGTTTTACAAGTTCGTAGTGTAGTTAGTTTTGTTGTTTCAAGTTACATCGATCATTTTGCACAACAGATCTTAATGATGTGAAACGAGTCATTTTAGATTTTCTTCGCAGATCGATTTGAGCATATTGCTACATTCTGGACGTAAGCAAGTCCTACCCCCCACCTTTTACACCTCACAGTAATAGAAATTCTTTTACGCTACAAAATTACTTTTTCTCCGGCTTTAATCATGTCGGTTCAAATGCCGTCATTTCAAGCTGCATTTTCCTTTCCTCATAACGAGAATGGCTTTGTATATCTCATCAGGCATAATTTCTAGCATGACTTTATATTCGTCATTGACCATGTCTGTTTCTAACTCATACCTTGTACGATGTGAACGTTTCCAGATTTGGAATGCTTGTACAATTGTCTCTATAACTAATTGTTCTCCTGTTTCTATGTTACTGATGAAATGTGTTGTCTTCTTCGTGTTCTTGTTTATTGTTATTCCACTTACCATATTTTCACTGATTATTCTCACATCTCCTGGAGGACATTTCAATATAATCTTGTTCTGTTATCGTCTTCTTGAAAGTCTCTCTTTATGATTGATAGCCGCCTCGATCCGTTTGAGATTTTCTTTCCTTTAGCCATTTTCGATATCACATCCACGACGTACCACAAACTGTATAATTATGATTTATATGGGAAAAAGAGGGGGTGGGTAGTAGATTCGATTCAAGTATGACTATGTGCTCTGTCTTGATTTAACGTACCTTCAACGACGTGATCATTAGTGGTCGGAGGTGTATGGTGCAGGACATACGAACAATATTTCCAAAGTAACCTTTTCTGTTTTCAACTTAAGCGATTTATCAAATCTGCAGAAAACCTAAGTTAGGAGAGTTGGACGGGATTTTAAGCCTTGCACTTCCGGCATGTGAATACAGCGCCTTAAAAAGTGCGTTATATGTGCAGATCCGTGTCGATATATGCGTAATACGCTGAATTATCCTCCGTGTTTTCGATATGAGCCGAGATGGACTTCGGAGAAATAGTAATGAAAAAAATGAGAATCATACGTGTAGCTATTCAGAAAAAACACTGTTTTGAGAAATTTATTTTAGATTTCTTCGATAAATAAGAAAACATCTTCAGACACTCTTATCATACGAATGGGAAAAAACGATCAAATTAAGCAGTGCTAGTGAAACAGGAAAGACGGCTGGGCAAGAAGGTGGAATATACGCCTAGTGCAGGGATGTCTTTAGCGCGCGGTCCACAGGGTTCCTAAAGTGAAACATTTGTCGTGCTAGATTAGTAACAGTTGTCCTCTGTGGACGCAGGGGCATATAACCGTGACGTGTGTGTACGTGTGTTTAGTCGGTCGTTGCACTGCGCCAAATAGGCGTGTTATTAGGAAAAATAGCGAACATTTAGGAGAGTGAGACTCACCGGGCTGCAGGCGTGTGGTCATGAGGATGGAGAAGTCCTTGGGGAAGCCCTCCGGGAAGAGCTCTGCGGTGTGGACGCTGCTGAGCGCGTGCTTGCTTATGTGGTAGGCTGCCGCGCCCGGGCACCTGCCCTCCGTGCGGTTGACGCCCCGTGGCAGAGCGCTCAACAGCGCCGCCTCCAGCACGTCCACCACGCCATCGCCTGCAACACAAAACACGCTTTTCCCTGTAACATTCGTCACGTCTATAACTATGTACAATAATTTCACTAAAGCACATTGTGTGATGCATATGTACCTCACAGTATACAGTATACGGCTTATCTTGCCTCCCAATAACATTTTGTCCAGAAGGAAAACAAAATAATTGTTTAAATAAAAATGAATTTTTAATATAATATGTTTTAGACAGGCAAGAGAGAACATCTTCTCTTCCTCCCTCACTTTGCTCAGCCGTGCCCGTCCGCTAGAATTTAGTTTAAAATAAATCGCAAAATTTGTGCCTAACAGACACACAGACATGAAAGAGAAGTTCCATGAGGCTTTTCGCGGATGATACAGTAGTATACAGAGAAGTTGCACCATTAGAAAATTGCAGCGAAATGCAGGAAGATCTGCAGCGGATAGGCACTTGGTGCAGGGAGTGGCAACTGATCCTTAACATAGACAAATGTAATGTGTTACGAATACATAGAAAGAAGGATCTTTTGTTGTATGATATGCAAACACTGGTAACAGTTACTTCTGTAAAATATCTGGGAGTGTGCGTACGGAACGATTTGAAGTGCAATGATCATATAAAATTAATTGTTGGTAAGGCGGGTGCCAGGTTGAGACTCATTGGGAGAGTCCTTAGAAAATGTAGTCCATCAACAACGGAGGTGGCTTACAAAACCCTCGTTCGACCTATACTTGAGTATTGCTCATCAGTGTGGGATCCGTACCAGGTCGAGTTGACAGAGGAGATAGATAAGATCTGAAGAAGTGCGGCGTGTTTCGTCACAGGGTTATTTGGTAAGCATGATAGCGTTACGGAGATGTTAAGCAAACTCTGCAAGAGAGGCGCTCTGCATCGCGGTGTAGCTTGCTGTCCAGGTTTCGAGAGGGTGCGTTTCTGGATGAGGTATCGCCCAGTCGTCCTTCCCGCGAACCATACGCGACTGGAACCGGAAAGGGAGGTAATGACAGTGGCACGTAAAGAGCCCTCCACACACCTTTGCGTGGTTTGCGGTGTATAAATGTAGATGTAGATGTAATAAAAACGTGACTAACAGTATATCAAACAAATGTTGTTTGCCTACCAACAGGATATTAACCAGCACGATTACCTTTCTTGCAACTTCGCTCGTTACGAAGATACGAACAGCAGTACGGGAAGGTCGAGTGAAGTACTCACGACAGCAAAAGCGACCCTTGCCTATTTTTTGCTCTGAACAGTGCAGCTGTGCGGTCGGAATAGTTCTAGTGTACACTATTATTGTTGTCAGTCAGTTTACAGAGGCAGCTCGTTCCGATATTTCATTGTAAAAACGTTTCTGATTTTTTGTCGTCTGAGGTAAGGTAATTCATTTATATTATTCTTGTTACTTCACTTATACGTAGAGTAATACTTTGGAACAGCGTCTTTTGGACTAGAAATTTAATTCCTTTTTGTTTCTTTCGGTTTCATAGGTTCACCTGTGAACCGCTAATACCGACAACGTGCCCGATGGGGGAAAAATAGGTATATTACTCGTCGGAAAAAGTGGGCAAGGATTTTACCCCAATAACAGATACCAGAATGAGATTTTCACTCTGCAGCGGCTTGTGCGCTCTGTTGAAACTTCCTGGAAGGTTAAAACTGTGTGCCGGACCGAGACTCGAACTCAGGACCTTTGCCTTTAGCGGGCAAGTGCTCTACCAAAGGTCCCGAGTTCAAGTCTCGGTCCGGCACACAGTTTTAATCTGCGAGGAAGTTTCATATCAGCGCACACTCCGCTGCAGAGTGAAAATCTTATTCTGGAAACATCACCCAGGCAGTGGCTAAGCCATGTCTCCGCAATATCCTTTCTTTCAGGAGTGCTAGTTCTGCAAGGTTCTCAGGAGAGCTTCTGTAAAGTTTCGAAGGTAGGAGACGAGATACTGGCAGAAGTAAAGCTGTGACGACGCAGCGTCAGTCGTTCTTGGGTACCTCAGCTGGTAGAGCACATTCCCGCGAAAGGCAAAGGTCTCGAGTTCGAGTCTCGGTCCGGCACACCGTTTTAACCTGCCAGGAAGTTTCAACAGTTAGATACTTTCCATATATCATACATAATACTACAGATCGCGTGACTTCTAACCCCTTTATATACAAAGATATCATCCGTCACTTTATCCCTTTGTGACGACTTTGAGTTAATTAATTCATATTATTTAAAACTTTTCCGTTCTATTTGGTGTAAGCAAAATCCGATAGAAAACGGGACTGCTGCAAGCCGCTTGGTATTATTTCAGAAACTTGGAGATCACGATGCCCCGAAAATAAATGCGGAATTCAGAACAGACACTGGAGTCTTTGCGATGATACTTTCAACATTAACCCCTTAGACAGGAAAAAGTGGGCACTATGTATGTCTTCAGAAAAATACATTTAGTTTCTATACATTATTTCCTTTTCCACTTGAAGATATGTGATGTGTGTGATGCGTTATTATATCTACATTCAAAATCAGTAAGCGGGAAGTAATTTTTAGTTACCATGGTTTGGTAAAATCTCGTTTTCCCTTATAGTGGCTATTTTACTCCATCTTCCTCTATGTCTTTTCTAAACTGCACTCTATAATTTTTATTTGGTAATCAACTTATTCTGCTCAAGACCTGTATAAAATGTATCACAGTAGCATTCTCGTAAAAATGACGTTATTAAAAACCTAACATAAAACCGACTTTGGCTCTCCTGCGCTAGCGCATATTGTAAGTATTCAAGGTGACGTAACTCGTCCTTGACTACAGCTATTTTTAAGGAATGATGGTGGACATATTGAGCATTTCCTGTAAAGAACATTATCTTTGCTTTGTCTTACCTTGTTTCCAAGGTACTAGAACCCAGTATAGTACCGGGTGATCAAAAAATCGGTATAAATTTGGAAACTTAATAAACCACAGAATAATGTAGATAGAGAGGTAAAAATTGACACACATGCTTAGAATGACATGGGGTTTTATTAGAACAATAAAAAGTTGCTGGACACGTGAAAGATCTCTTGCGCGCGTCGTTTGGTGATGATCGTGTGCTCAGCCGTCACTTTCGTCATGCTTGGCCTCCCAGATTCCTAGACCTCAGTCCGTGCGATTATTGGCTTTGGGGTTACCTGAAATCGCAAGTGTATCGTGATCGACCCACATCTCTAGGGATGCTGAAGGACAACATTCGACGCAAATGCCTCACCATAACTCCGGACATGCTTTACAGTGCTGTTCACAACATTATTCCTTGACTACAGCTATTTCTGAGGAATGATGGTGGACATATTGAGCATTTCCTGTAAAGAAGATTATCCTTGCTTTGTCTTACTTTTTTATGCTAATTATTACTACTCTGATAGATGATGCGCCATCTGTCGGACATTTTTTGAACTTTTGTATTTGTTTGGTTCTAATAAAACCCCATGTCATTCCAAGCATGTGTGTCAATTTGTACCTCTCTATCTACATTATTCCGTGATTTATTCAGTTTTCAAATTTATACTTACTTTTTGATCACCCGGTACTTTAAGGAAATGGTATATCGGTAACAATATTTGGACGCACTGTAGGCATAGTACAGTACTTCTTTGGACATACTGTACACACAGTACAGTACTTTAAGGCAATGGTCCGTCGGAAACAGTATTCGGACGTACAGTATGATCGACCAGGAACTGGTACGGATTTGTAGCGCAAAGTTGCCATGCCAAATTCAGTGTAGAACCACAGTTGCAGCAAGAAATATGAAGGAAGTATAAGCATTTGAGGGAGCTTTACAGGAATTAGGATACTATAGGGATATGGAATTGCAGGAGCCCATGTGATTTGTGCAGAACGGTCCGTCCGCCCCCCCCCCCACCTCCCCCCCCCCCCCCTTGGAACGGCGTGAACTCGATAATCAAAATTGGAGAGACAGGCACACTCCAAGGCTTGACGGTGGATGATGGAAAAGCCATGTGAAACGTGAGCGTTGGCTACCACGCAACAGTCGAGACGAGCGTCGGCACGACAGTAGGAGAAATAATGGAGGTCATTCCTATCGAGTGGGAACTGTGGAGATCCACAACCCAAATTCACAGTGCCGGCCGGAGTGGCCGTGCGGTTCTAGGCGCTACAGTCGCAGGTTCGAATCCTGCCTCGGGCATGGATGTGTGTGATGTCCTTAGGTTAGTTAGGTTTAATTAGTTCTAAGTTCTAGGCGACTGATGATCTCAGAAGTTAAGTCGCCTAGTGCTCAAAGCCATTTGAACCATTTGAGCCAAATTCACAGCTAAATAACAACGAAAATGACACCTTGTGAAGCTCACTAGCGGAGAGCGTTCCAGACTTGCCCATAGAATACACAGGCTTGCCATGAGTATTTCTCATTGATTTTGACAATCTGTGAAGGACACAGTTAGGGGAAGAGCATAATGAATGAAGAGAACGAGGCAGGCATGTTTGGTCACGAACAGGAGCCTCGAACCATCAATGAAGAGACAAAAGCAGAGAAAGGTACAGTCATGGATTATGTGAGTTATGATGATGGACGAAAAAGGCAGACGATCTGTTGGACACTGCTGAAAAAAATGTTGCGGCAACAGAAAATTGTGAGGGCGACAGTGAGGAAAGGGAAAAAGGACAAAAGCGAATATGAAGATGACTGTGAAGAGTGGGAAGATGTCAGTCGGGTGAATCAGACACCGAGGAAATGGAGTATGCGAGCTATAATATGGTTATGAATTGTGGTCCAGTGTCCCATATATTTGATTTCAGTGGATTTTTAGCCGCGCGACGCGGTTACGAAATGGAAATCTGTGGTAAGTGCTGTGGGAAAAAATCTGTTGAGGTCATCGGTCCTTAGGCTTACACTCTACTTAATCTAACTTTAACTAACTTACGCTATGGGCAACACACACATCCATGCCCAAGGGAGAACTCGAACCTCCGACTGGGGTAGCCGCACGAACCGTGGCAAGGCACTCTAGAGCCGCGGTTACAATCAGAGAATGGGGGAGTAATCCTGCAAAAGCGTAGAGAAAATGATAAAGAAGGTTGGAAAGAAATATCCACGTGTAATTCTGACAGTAAAGAGACGATATAGGTGGGGTGCACTGTGCTCTCGAGCGGAAGTCAGATTTATGGATGCGTTGCTGGCACGCCCAGTAAAGGACAAGGACAGTGAATCTGAGACCGAGGCGGAAAGTGGCGACTCAACCGTTTATAAGTATGAAGAAGAGGAGAGGCCTCCGCCATGAAGAAAGAGAGAATGATGAACAAGGTGGCCCATGGGGTAATGTATTTGAATTGTTGCATAAATGCAATATTTTTCGTTGTGTAGATGGTGAAGCTGTTTGGATTAGAATGTATAACAAAGTAAGAAAGATTGCAGTGGAGATAATAACATGAACAAAAGACTAGTGTGGACACCAAAACGTAAAATTTAAAGAGAGAAGAGGTAAAAACGATGAGAGATTCAGACAAATTAGAAGTTGTTTGTTAGTCAATTAAAAAAAAGTAATGTTTGCAGTCGAAGAGAAAGTACTTCTAAATTCAAGGAGAAACCAGAGTAGTCAAATGCTCAGAGACGTACCAACTTGCCTCTTGATCTGTTATCATATACGCTTAAGCTTTGTATAAAGGATACAGAATAGTGTACCCGTGTTAATTTTACTCGGGGTCACATGTTAGTGGTTTTTGTGTGAGGAGAACTCCGATAATGTAGGTTTAATTCGTGGAGACAGTGTGGACGACATATGAAATAGAATAGTTGAGTAAACCACTGGTGGCGAGTACCCGATGCCAAGGTGAAGCATAGGTATAATGATGATTTTTCGTTGATGTAAATTGTTGCAGTTATTTTGTGCCACGTGATATGCATGATGAAGAGGGAATTCGTGGCTGCCAACACCGAAGGAGCACTGAGACTATGACGATAATAAAAGCGAGTTATGGATCTTATATGATGAAGCGAGTTATGGATCTTATATGATGAATCGAAACTGAAGCTAAATGATCCCAGTGGGAAATCAATATCATGTGGATTTGTATCTAACCATGTTTTCTGGCAGGAAAAGTATCTGCGAGATGAGGGAAACCAAGTGGACAATACATAAAAAAAGATAAGTCTGGGATACATAGTATTACGCACGAAAAACGGAGATCTATTAATGAAGCAGTGCAATATTGATGAATTGACAAACGATCGAAAGTATACTGCAGAAATGAAACATATTAAGTAAGGAGGAACACACTAAGGTACATCAAGGATAAAATATGTTGTAAGTTATGTGAAATGAGTTATTACAAGGGGTTTTTGTGAAAATATGTGGAATCGAGTATTTTGCTAATGCTATTATTTTTGTGTGTTCTTATGTCATGTTGCAGATGAACGAGTAGACAGTAATGAGTAAATATTTTAGGGAAATATGAAATTTGGGAAGAGAAAATATTGAAATATTAACAGGAAGGCGGGAAAAGATGATTGATGGTCACTATTTCCCAAACAGTTAGTATGAGCACTTTTTGCGTAGAGGGCCATTTATATGAAAGAAATTGATCCCTTGCACACAATTCAACTTATGCACATGAGCCTAAGGAAGTTGAGTGATGTCCCAAACGACCATCACGTACTCAGATATAAGAAAAAGGTACGCTAAAATTCTATGAGCATGCTGAAGGAAGGGAACCAATAAGATTAGCTAGGCAAGTTGTGGAAATCTACGAACTCGGAGTAAAGATAAACTTGACACAATAAAATGGACTGGCGCAGTAAAAGAAGACCCGAAGGAAACAGGAACAACATAGCTTGATGTAGAAGACATAAAAAATTTTTGACCGAAGGAGACAAGCCCGTTATGGGGCAAAGGAACTAATATGAGCACCAAGAAAAGCCAAAACAAAACCCTGTTAATACCCATTGTTGTACATCGCGTGGTCCAGCAGTTTCCAAATGTGAATAATAATAATAAATAATAAAAAGAAGCACTACACTTACATTAAAAATTGGTGGACCTGCACTAGCGAAAATATATAGCGAAGGGAAGTGGTGTGTGTGTGTGTGTGTGTGTGTGTGTGTGTGTGTGTGTGTGTGTGTGTGTGTGTCTGTGTGTGTGTGTGTGTGTGTGTGTGTGTGTTTGTTAGGGGCCCTCAAAGGCGAGGTTATCAAGGCCCTGAAGGAGACGTTAGGTGTTGTGAGTTGCAGGATGTGGGATGTAGGTATAAGCATAGGAATATGTTGAGTTGTATCTATGGAGATGAGGATGGGGTGGATGGTCGGAAGACAGAAAGAGAGCAGGAGACTGAGGTGTAGGCAGGGAATAGGATAGAGGGAGATGGTAAAGGAAAGAGGAGCCCTGATGCGGGGTGAGAAAGGTGGGAAAAATCTATAGTTGATAGGATGGATAAAAATCGGGGCGAATTTCATTAACTGGGAGAGGGAGTCCGTTGGCGTTTCGTTGGGAGTCGTTATGGAGCGTGTGTAGGTTTGGTGGAATGTGTAGGTATAGGTGCCGCAGCGTAACACGAGGTGAAATTAGGGCGGAGATAGAATGGTTGCTGGAGTCGAGATTGCGGATAGTGTAGATTTTGACAGGTGTTAAGGGTGTGTGTGTTTGTCCTTAGGATAATTTAGTTTAAGTAGTGTGTAAGCTTAGGGACTGATGACTTTAGCAGTTAAGTCCCCTAAGATTTCACACACATTTGAACTTTTTTTTGGGAGAGATGGGTATTTAGGGTATTTAACGAGATGGGGAAAGATCCATATAGTGGGGAGGGGGGAGTAAGCGATTGCAGAAAATGAGGAGTGTTTTAGGTACAAGGATTTGGAGGGAATGACAGAACTTTGGTGGGGCAGATATAGATGCAGTATTGGCATAGGAGAGGATAGATTGGGTCAGGATTGTGTAGCTGTGAAGGATATTATAGGGATATAATCCTCATGTTTGGCCAGTTAGCTATGTGGTAGTACAAGAACTTGCCACCTACTCTGAAGCTAAGTAGCGGTGTCAAATACTTAAACATTTCGGTTTATGTAATTAACTCCTTTAATTTTCTATTCGTTCGACAAATGAATAGAAGGCGTACCCATTTAGGGGCAGGGGAGTGGAGTTTCCCACCCCCCCCCCCCCCCTCCTGGTAAAGAAAATATAAAAAATATATTTGCAAACTGATTCTCATCGCCGGCCGCGGTGGTCTCGCGGTTCTAAGCGCGCAGTCCGGATTCGTGCGACTGCTACGGTCGCAGGTTCGAATCCTGCCTCGGGCATGGATGTGTGTGATGTCCTTAGGTTAGTTAGGTTTAAGTAGTTCTAAGTTCTAGGGGACTGATGACCACAGCAGTTGAGTCCCATAGTGCTCGAGCCATTTTTGAACTGCTTCTCATCCCAACCCACCACACTGATGGATGTATGTATTCAGCATCGGTTTGAAGAACGCCCAGACATGTACTGAATACGGAGAAATAGCAAGTGTACCGAGAACTGTCATGAAACCTCAAAACTATTTCCTTTTATTATTATTGTCTTCCTGGATGTGGTCCTTGTATGCAAGTAAATAAAAAAATAGTATGTAATACATATTTGTTGAATATACGTAGTATAATGTGTTTCCAGATATTAATACATATCTGGAAACACATTTAAGGTATATCTCAAAACACATTTATTAAATGTAACACGAAGTACCGTCTGCTGAGGATCCTTCGCTGACAAAAATAAAAGAACAGTGAATATTATAAAATAAAAAGCCTTTTATTTAGTTGCATAGACCAACCACGTCTCCAAGAAGTATTAATAATATAGAAGCAACTAAGGAACCAGAAAAAAATAAAAGATGGCTCGTTATTCGCAGTTATTCGTCTCGCGACTCAAAATGCGAGATGACTGGATTCTAAAAGCTTTTACGTTCAGTTAGCGATGTCTTCTTATCTCGTGCTACTAGCCAATGAAAAATCCATTAAAATGTCAATACAGAAAGTATTCGTATGAAATTGAACGTTTACTGCCTGACAGGCCTGACAGCAAAATAGTATGTACACATCGCATACAAACTATTCTCTCTCAGTTAAGCGCCTAATGGGTAGTAGGTACATACTGTAAAACGACAGAATTAATACGTGTGGTGATTAATAAATACAGTTTTTCAATAATTTTCAGTTTTCGTAAGGCTTCGCTACTCGGCTCCTCAACGCTCTTTACGTGAGTGTTTATTAATTTAAATGCAATTTACAATAAAAATTGTTTCTTTGGATGACCAGTTGATTCCAGCCAAATTTTAGTTACACATAGCGCTTATCGGAAGTTGTACCGAGCGATGTGGCGCATAGGGCAGCACATAGAACTGACATTCCGAAGGGGCCCATGAAAAATGAACCCCCCTCCCCCTACGCGGGCGTAACAAACTTGTGACGTCACACTTGTCGCCTTGTCCGTCATACTTCGCGAACGGTCGTGTCTTGCAGGACCCGTGGTTGGTTAATTTGGGGGGGGGGGGGGGGGGGGAATCAAACAGCGATGTTATCGGTAGAATCGGATTAGGGAAGGATGGGGAAGTCAGCCGTGCCCTTTCAAAGGAACCATCCCAGCAGTTGTCTGGAGCGATTTAGGGAAATCACGGAGAACCTAAATCAGGATCACCAGACGCGTGTTTGAACCATCGTCCTCCCGAATGTGAGTCCAGAGTGCTAACCACTGCGCCACCTCGTTCGGTGCAGAGCCCATGGAAAATCAACATGTCAGTGAAAAGGTACGCACTAAAGTTCTTAACTTTGTTGTGTGCTATCGATAGCTTGCATGTATTTAAAAACGCAGCTAAGAGTTATTAAATTTGTCTGAAATAGTTACTCACTGCCCCCAAAAACGGCTGCCGGCATTCGTAAGACCTGCAGTGTGGCGTGCTGTGACGTACGCTCCGCGGCCTTTCTTCTGGTAGGCCTCGCATACCGAAGGACGACGTTCTAAATCCCCGTCCGGCTAATCAGATTTCGTTTTTCCGCGATTTCCCCCGAATTACTTAAACCAGATGTTGGGGTAGTTTCTGTGAAAGGACAGGGCCGATTTTTTTCCATTAGTCGGGCTTGTGCTCCTTCTTTAGCGACGTCGTTGTCGACGGGACGTTAAGCACAAAGCTTCCTTTGTTTCCGAAAGCCCTGACAAACTACCTCCATAATAAATGTAGTAGCAGCCGAATTTTTCAATGTTTCTGTATGGAAGGAAGGATCCATTTGGTGAAGTTAACAACTCTGCCTTGGATATGTTTTTATCTTAAATTTATTGCAATTTAAGAGCGTTACACACAAAAGCAGAGTGATCAATGAAAGACGGGTGACACCACAGTAAAATTTCTATGAAGACAACTTGAATGAAATTAAGTGCAGCAGAACGAACGCGAATGTTGCAAAAGAAAAAACGGCTACCCAGGAGCTAAGAAATCACCACGACTGAAAGTTCAAATCAAATGTGTGGGAAATCTTATGGGACTTAACTGCTAAGGTTATCAGTCCCTAAGCTTACACACTACTTAATCTAAATTATCCTAAGGACAAACACACAAACGCATGCCCAAGGGAGGGCTCGAATCTCCACCGGGACCAGCCACACAGACCATGACTGCAGCGCCTGAGACCGCTCGGCTAATCCCGCGCGGAGTCTGAAAGTAAAACTATGTATTTTTTCGATTAAAATCTCTGATAGCAAGGAGGGGAAAACCTGGTGACTTAGAAAAGTAATTCGTTATAAACGTCGTAAGTAAATTCTACATCACGTTCATAAAAGAAACCTCTTCTTAATTGATAAGAATCGTATTGTGTACGCTTTAGTTATAGAACTACCGCTGATGTACATCGCCATAAAAGCGAAACGCATCTGGTGTAACACTCTCCTAAATTATAGTACTCTTAAGATAGAATAATCACGCAGCAATTGAAAATTTGTATTTACTGTATCTTAATGATAAGTAATAAAAGTTCAAAAGAAAACCGGCTTAAAACATACTCAGGGTGTGCACGCAAATACTGTTAGCGATAACCAAAAGAGAAGTGCAAGTAAGTCGGTCGTAAGGCAGTAGCAGGAGTCTTTTACCAGCAATCGGATGCGGCGGACGTGCCTACCGATATCCGATTAATGGTCTGATCCACAAGTGGAGGTGATTGTCGCTATGTATATCTGTCGGTCAATCGAGGGCAATGGACCTGGCGAGAACGAACAAGAAATGCACTTGTTTTCGATTGAGGGCGGTTCTGGCTTCCTTTGCCGTATCGTAAAAATAGTAAAATACGAACAGTCAGCTTCATTCCACTTAGCGATGTAAAATCACCACTACCACATTAAAGTTTAGTTAGTTTAAAAGAAATAAAGCGTATCAAAATGTAATTTCTGAAAATTTTTAAAATCTGTTTACATTTCGAAATAAGAATGACAGAGTCCATTGTTATATAAAGAAGCAAGACTAAACAATAGCTAAGTATCGACAATGCATCTGACAGTATTACTTAAACGTATTTGCTTTGTTTTAAATTTCGCTACCCTGAAATGGCCAATAGCAAAGTGGTTCTTCTATCCGATTGGTTAGCTTAACTAATTTGCAGAACAGAGAACGATTCATTCGGCGTTACAATCATAGTTCACAAATGATTATATTTAAAATCATGTTTTATCCTGAGTGTGAAAGTGGATTGAAGCTGCTGATAGGAATGAAATTCCAGAATGAGATTTTCACTTTGCAACGGAGTGTGCGCTAATATGAAACTTCCTAGCAGGTCAAAATTGTGTGCCGGGCCGAGACTCGAACTTCGGACCTTTGCCTTTCGCGGGCAAGTGCTCTACCAACTGAGCTACCGAAGCACAACTCACGCCCGGTACACACAGCTTTACTTCTGCCAGTACCTCGTCTCCTACTTTCCAAACTTTACAGAAGCTCTCCTGCGAACCTTGCAGAACTAGCACTACTGAAAGAAAGGATATTACTTTGCACTCTGGGGCAAATCTTGGGAAACAAGAAAAGGTGCGAACATGTTTCCTTCGTATCTGACAGAGATTGATCTTGGAGCGAACAAGGTATTGGTGCATCATATTCGAAGGAATTCCGAATTCCGTTAGCTTGTCCAAGAGAATATCTATATGAGCGTGTTCATAAGCTCCCATAACGTCAATGAAATCAGCGACGACGTCTTTTTTTCGTTTGAAAGGATGTGAGGTTTTATACATAGCAAGTGAATGCATATTCATAGCCCCTTTGCTTTTCTCAGTCCATATTGCGTCCTAGGCAACAAATTACTATTTTCATGCCATAATTCGTGTTTTTTCTACACAAGACGACAACTCAATCGGTCAATAGAAGCGATATTTCGATCTTTCCCACTTTTCAAAACTGTAGTTATAGCTTGCGTCTTCCATTATTCCATTAGCTCCAGTTTCATCTAGTACTGATTATAAAGGAACAAGAGCAGATCTTTCGCTTCCTTGCGGAGTTCCTCACGCATAGAACGACGAAAAAAGTGAATAGCAGGATACCTGTCATTCCATGATTTAATAGAATTATTTAGTTCTTGTTAACATAATGGACGAAGCACGATATGATGATTTTAATCTCCACCAGGAGTTATATGATTTGGGAATGGCACTGTGGAAGGAGCGAGCGTATCGATAAATTCCTCCGTCCACGCAGTTGTAGTTCGAAGAATAAGTAGCAGTCGGCTGCTTCTAAGAGCATTGTTTTATATCAAATGCTTGTCGTACTGGTTGATTTACTGAGCGAAGAATAAAATTTAATTCAATCTTTCTTTTTGCTTTTCTCAGGAATTTACTAACGGGCGCATTTACTTTTCTCTTTCAAGAAGTTAATCAAGACAGAATTACGGAGATAGGTTTTCAATTTCCATACACCATCCTGGATTTTACCAAGGAGGAGGATTTTTCTTCATAAAAGTAAACTGATTCTTTTCTTTGAATGCTGAGATCTGCTGTGACTTCCATATCGTTTATTAAAGCTTGGTATGCTTTTTTTCCTGTAAGTCATGCCCCATAATTTCGAGTTTCCTTCGAACTGTTTCCTTTCATTTGTCCCAGCTGGCTTACTAGTAGCGTAATACAATTTTTTTACTATCAACGTTTACATTAGTGTATCAATTTACTGAATCTGTATCGAGACAATTACAAAGTTCAGTAAATTGGGTGCGAAAAGGTTAAATTTATTGCAGAACTACTGAAAGGTGAAGATACCACAGCAGCAAATCCATCCTTGACTGTCACTGATTTTTTTTCTTTGATACAATTCTATTCCTTATGCTCCATGATGGCAATTCAGGTCTCTATCTAATACAAAGGGAGGCCGAAGCTGGTTTATTAGGTGTCTCCAGTCACCTTACACGATAATGTATTGGGTAGGTTTACACACTGAGACAACTGCAAAAGTTTTAAGAGCTGATTAAATTTGCGTGACGACTAATTAGATTTCGTTGTTTCTTGCGTTAAATGGATATTTCTTAAACGGCATTGAATTTTTCTACAAATACAGTAACGCGACCTTTCCCACGAGGCTGATTTACGAATATTTCTCTTTGCAAATTTTCTTTGTTACAGTTAGCTGATTTTACGTTCCACTGCGATATTTTTATAGGCTTCATAATTCAGGCTGGAAGTGAATTAAATATGCCTGTTACGGAATGCCTATTAATGCTGTTGTTCATAATATTGTCTTACTATGTACACTCCTGGAAATGGAAAAAAGAACACATTGACACCGGGGTGTCAGACCCACCATACTTGCTCCGGACACTGCGAGAGGGCTGTACAAGAAATGATCACACGCACGACACAGCGGACACACCAGGAACCGCGGTGTTGGCCGTCGAATGGCGCTGGCTGCGCAGCATTTGTGCACCGCCGCCGTCAGTGTCAGCCAGTTTGCCGTGGCATACGGAGCTCCATCGCAGTCTTTAACACTGGTAGCATGCCGCGACAGCGTGGACGTGAACCGTATGTGCAGTTGACGGACTTTGAGCGAGGGCGTATAGTGGGCATGCGGGAGGCCGGGTGGACGTACCGCCGAATTGCTCAACACGTGGGGCGTGAGGTCTCCACAGTACATCGATGTTGTCGCCAGTGGTCGGCGGAAGTTGCACGTGCCCGTCGACCTGGGACCGGACCGCAGCGACGCACGGATGCACCCCAAGACCGTAGAATCCTACGCAGTGCCGTAGGGGACCGCACCGCCACTTCCCAGCAAATTAGGGACACTGTTGCTCCTGGGGTATCGGCGAGGACCATTCGCAACCGTCTCCATGAAGCTGGGCTACGGTCCCGCACACCGTTAGGCCGTCTTCCGCTCACGCCCCAACATCGTGCAGCCCGCCTCCAGTGGTGTCGCGACAGGCGTGAATGGAGGGACGAATGGAGACGTGTCGTCTTCAGCGATGAGAGTCGCTTCTGCCTTGGTGCCAATGATGGTCGTATGCGTGCTTGGCGCCGTGCAGGTGAGCGCCACAATCAGGACTGCATACGACCGAGGCACACAGGGCCAACACCCGGCATCATGGTGTGGGGAGCGATCTCCTACACTGGCCGTACACCTCTGGTGATCGTCGAGGGGACACTGAATAGTGCACGGTACATCCAAACCGTCATCGAACCCATCGTTCTACCATTCCTAGACCGGCAAGGGAACTTGCTGTTCCAACAGGACAATGCACGTTCGCATGTATCCCTTGCCACCCAACGTGCTCTAGAAGGTGTAAGTCAACTACCCTGGCCAGCAAGATCTCCGGATCTGTCCCCCATTGAGCATGTTTGGGACTGGATGAAGCGTCGTCTCACGCGGTCTGCACGTCCAGCACGAACGCTGGTCCAACTGAGGCGCCAGGTGGAAATGGCATGGCAAGCCGTTCCACAGGACTACATCCAGCATCTCTACGATCGTCTCCATGGGAGAATAGCAGCCTGCATTGCTGCGAAAGGTGGATATACACTGTACTAGTGCCGACATTGTGCATGCTCTGTTGCCTGTGTCTATGTGCCTGTGGTTCTGTCAGTGTGATCATGTGATGTATTGACCCCAGGAATGTGTCAATAAAGTTTCCCCTTCCTGGGACAATGAATTCACGGTGTTCTTATTTCAATTTCCAGGAGTGTATTTTGAATGACAATATCAGTAACGTTCACGAGAGCGTGCTGAAAAGTGATGCTTCCGAATTTTCTATGTAGAAAATCAGAAAGATTTTTAAATGAATCAAACGTTATTAACTTCCTACATCTTTATCTTTCCTGTCTACACACATTTATTTCTTAATATTGTCACCCTGGCGACGAACACATTTCTCCCAACGTGAGAACAGTTTGTTCATACCGTCACTGCAGAATGTTTGACTTTGTTGACAGAGCCACAGCCTCAGCTGTACTTGAACCGCTCCATCACAAAGTGAAGACCCAGGAGGAAGGCGTTCTTTAAGTTCTGTAAACAGATGAAAGCGAGCGGGTCGTAGTCGAGCCTGTATGAAAGATGATCGGTGACTGTGAACAAGAGGGTGTGTGTGTGTGGGAGAGGGAGGGGGGATGTTGCAAATGTCGCAACGCTCGTGTGTGGTCTGCCATTGTCATGCTGAGGTGGGGCTCCATGTGTGGACGAACTCGTCGAATTCGAAACCCTATTGTTGCACCCTGTTCCTCACGCACTCAGGCAGTTACGTTACAAACCATCATGTTATACGCTACAGTTTTGAGCCCTCTTATGATAAAGGGCTGCAAATATGTAGACTTGAAAAATAAATATGTAGGTTCTTAATAAACTTAGTTTCATTTAAAAAGCTTTAAGAGTTTTTACAGAAATAATTCGGAGACATTAATTTTCAGCACGCCGTCATATTATCTCACCGCGCAGTTCAGCATGAACCAGTTGTTTGGTACTTGGAAAGTTGTTACCCTGTGAGTACCAGGCAGATAGGGTTTCTGACTTATACACTATAAAATTAATTATTCGTAAGGCGGGTGCCAGTTTGAGATTCATTGGGAGAACTTTAGAAAATGTAGTCCATCAACAAAGGAGGTGGCTTACAAAGCACTCGTTCGACCTATACTTGAGTATTGCTCATCAGTGTGGGATCCGTACCAGGTGGGGTTGACAGAGGAGATAGAGAAGATCCAAAGAAGAGCGGCGCGTTTCGTCACAGGGTTATTGGGTAACCGTGATAGCGTTACGGAGATGTTTAGCAAACTCAAGTGGCAGACTCTGCAAGAGAGGCGCTCTGCTTCGCGGTGTAGCTTGCTGTCCAGGTTTCGAGAGTGTGCGTTTCTGGATGATGTATCGAATATATTACTTCCCCCTACTTATACCTCCCAAGGAGATCACGAACGTAAAATTAGAGAGATTCGAGCGCGCACGGAGGCTTTTCGGCAGTAGTTCTTCCCGCGAACCATACGCGACTGGAATAGGAAAGGGAGGTAATGACAGTGGCACGTAAACTGCCCTCCGCCACACACCGTTGGGTGGCTTGCGGAGTATAAATGTAGATGTTGCTGGTCAAAAGTATCAAGACACCCCTATGCAATGTGGAAATAGATATCAAGAGAAGCATAATAGAAGCAGTGGAGCGTTGTGTTGTTAGTAGAGAAACAGTAACAGCAGAATGGGTCGCTCAGTGAATTCGAACGTAGACTGGTTACTGGATGTCACCAGGTTAACAAATTCATCAGGAATATTGCAACACTCCTAAAACTGCCTAGGTCGACTAATGGTGATATGTTTGTGAAGTGAAAACGAGAAAGGACAACCCCAGAGAAACTAAGACTACGCAGAAATCATGTGCAGATGGACAGCCAGCGTCGAGCATTGCGACGCTTAAACAAGAACTCCGTCTTCAGGCCATAAATGGCCCATCGGGACCATCCGACCGTCGTGCCATCCTCAGATGAGGATGGGGATAGGAGGGGCCGTGTAGTCAGCACACCGCTCTCCCGGTCGTGATGATGATTTTCTTGGGCCGGAGCCTCTGCTATTCGGTCGAGTAGCTCCTAAGTTGGCATCACGACGCTTAGTGCACGGCGGAAAATGGCAACAGCGCATGGCGGCCCGGATGGTCACCCATCCAAGTGCCGGCCACGCCCGACAGCGCTTAACTTCGGCAAAATGACGGGAACCGGTCTATCCACTGCGGCGAGGCCGTTGCCCACATTGCGAAGCTTGGTTATAAAAAATAGCATGAAATCAGCGAAAGAAATCACTCGTGAGTTACAGAGTGCTACCAGTAGTCCAGCTAGTACAAGGACTTCGCAGAGACACTCAAAATGAATAGAGTACAGCGAGCGAGCAGCTCCTCATAAGCCACACATTTATGTGGTCACAGCTAAGGTATGATAACACAGCATCTATGAGGAAATGAAATGTGGACAATAACATTTCTGACATGGACTGGAGTGCGCAGCATCCCTATCTGAACCCAATGGAACATCTTTGGGATCAGTTGGAACATCGAATTACCTCCAGGCCCAAGACACATCGGTTGATGTAGACAAGTACAGTACGTGCCACTTATGATGGGCTGTATGCCCAAATAACGCTCTGGCAAATAAATACTTTTGAAATGCCACACATTTACCAGGCTGTCTTTTATCAAACTTATTTGGCAACTTCATGTTTGAGGAGGACCTCCGTTTGCGCTCACAAAGTCAGTTGACAGAGTGGACCGGCGGAAGGAAAACTGGTGATGAAAGTCATCGGGACTGTAACGTGACGAGCGCTCAAGCAGTACCGTAAGACGGCCATGTTAAGCCAGAGAGTGAGGCGTGGCGTGCCGGCAGACGGCTGAGGCGAGATAAACGTGCGACATTGACGGATCTCAGCGAGACTCTGCCAAAGAGCATAGCATGTGAGGCCCTCTAAGCTACCTGCTACGAACGCAGGAAGCACACTCGACTCCCAGTGGTCAGTGGGTGAGACCTGAACGATATTTTGACGTAAATCACCAATAGCTGTCGCTGATGAAACAGCTGAAATGGCGGAAATTCAAATATTCGGAAATACTGTTATTAATGATTATTCCGTCGTGGGGGACCAAACACATGTAGAACTTTTTGAAAAAAAAAATTCCCCTACTTGGCTGTATACCTTCATTTACTTCACAAAATAATTATTACTTCATAGCCATTCGTAAGTGCAATTTTAAATCTCAGAAAATATCTGGCCTGCCTAAACGATTCGTCATCGTCGAATAAACCAGCCGTTGTAATAAAAGACATGCGTACATATTAGGGAAAATAATATGCCTGAAATTGTGCATCGCAAATAAAAATTAACAAACCGTAATGCACATTAGATAGCCAATACATTTCTCTGACCTACATTCATCACGTGAATGCATCTGGTCTATAAGACCAGATAAATTTTGTTTCGACGATGACATGTCATTTGGAGAAGTCGGACCTTTTTTGAGATTTCAGATTGCACTTGAGAATAGCTATAAACCCGAAGCTATGATTATGTGAAATAAATAAATACAAATATACAATCAAAAGGGGGAAATGTATTTAAAAACTGTTATTAATATTGTGGACGCAAGAGTAGAGTCAAGTGAAACCATTTGAGACACAGAATATTGAGATGAAACAGGTTAAATAGGCGTCTACCAATACCGTACCACACATAATTAGTTATAGTTAACATAAACACACTAAATTCACTAAATTTGTGAAAATTAAAAGGGCTAAAAATAATCTGCAATATTCTGAGAGACTCCTTTGCACCCAGGTGAGCGAGCACTATTTACTAACACTATGCAGCATCGTATAATTATCTTAGTTCAGTAGCTAGACGCAATACTCACCAATGAATTGTAATCAGCTTTAACTACAAGGTTCCTACACTGAGTGATTCAGCCATCTCTACCTACGAGTTCATGCAATTTGCATATTCTCTCCTTCACTAATGCAAACTGATAGTCCTACATAAAAAAATTTACAGTATCTTTTTGTAGGAAATTTAATGTAGATTAGTTTTGTACTGGTATACGTTTTCGCGGTAGGCTGTAGTTTTCGGATTATTCAGAAAAACATACAAATGTGACCTTCAATCGCGTTTTTCTTGAATAACTAGAAACCGTGGCCTTCAGCGACAACGTATCCCAGTATAAAATTTAACTACATTAAATTTTTCTGTTCATGTTTTCTGTAGGACTAACAGTTCGTGCGTAGCAAGCGAGAGAATATGAAAATATCGTGCGTTGTGTTTGAAAACGTTGAGGGCTGCGTAAAACCCATGTTATGGGCATCTGAATAGTCCTGTATACGCAAACGCATCAGCCTACAATAGTGTTAGTTTATATTCGCAATACGGTGTTTGGATATACGTATTTTCGCTAGTATTCCACGCACGTAAAGACAGGAAGTCATGTGTTTCGGAAATAAATTATGAACAATACGACGTACGATAAACACAGAACGGAAGATTCAAGTTGGAATTGATACCATGTACGTAGTGATAGGAACCACGACTGAAAAGCTGCACAATAAAACTATTTGAAAGTCTAAAATACTAGTATCATTATTACTCCTAAACTATTTCAACAAATTATGTCAATTACGTACATATCTGTAGGTTTAGTTTCCTGTTCATGTTGAATTTAAAGGATTGTTTTAGTAAATGTGTTTTGAGCTCGAAATAACCCCTTTACTGGTGTAGCGGAGGTATGGGCCTTATACACAGCGATTCACCTACCTATATCGCTATCGTTTTATGCAATGTGCAGTGTTATAGCTGGCCTTTATAAACTACGGCGAGATTTTCATATGGTCTCGCTCGCTACGCGCTAACTATTAGTTCTAGAGAAAAAAATCAGCAAATATTTTCTAGGAAATTTAATGTAGTTAAATTTTGTATCGGTATACGCTTTCACTGAAGGCCACGGTTTTCGATTCATTCAAGAAAAACCTACAAAAGCGATCTTCAAACGCATCTCCACCTCACACTCATCCCCTGCCAGCCAGGATTTCTAGTACGTTGTTCGTGGCATTCTCTCTTACCACGGTACAAAAATTTCCGGCGCCTCGAACTATTCCCGATATTCGACTTTTTCGGTTTGTATTGACTGGCCTATTATAACACCAGCATTGTAGTGTACTTCGTCAACATTATTAATTTAAACGCGCTCTTGGGGTTAATGTACGAAAAACGAGTTTTGTAAACGTTACGCCAAAACTAATGACGCTGGAAATTCGATCCAAAGTTAAGCGTTACAAGCACAGTCAGGAAGTCAGGAGGCCCGCCGAGTACAACGATGTAATTGTATATTTTATGTTGTTAAAATTCACAAATTTATTTGGTGAAATTTACACAAACGTCAGCTTTAGAGTTTTTAAGTTCTCGACTAGGCCGGTGGCGTAATAAGGCCAGTCAGTGAAGACCAGAGAAAAGTCGAACGTGGGAAATGGCTCGTGCAGACGCAAGTATTTGTGCAGTGGTAGGAGGAAGTGCTATGAACAACATACTAGAAATGCTGATCGGAGGGAGCTACGTGTGGGAGTGGGGATGTGTTTGAAGGTCACTTATTTACGTTTGTCTTGAAAAACTCGAAAACTACGGCCTCTATCAGAAATGTATCCCAAACAAAATTTAACTATATTAAATTTTTACGTAAAGGTCGTGTTCATTTTTTCTGTGAATTAATAGTTAGTGCGTAGCGAGCAATAGAATATGAAAATCTCGGGCAACTAAATCGCCCCGTATAAGGCCAGAGCGTAGAAACGTGCGATGCTCTTGTTCCGACACTGAAGGGAGATGCTTTGTTCAGCGGTTACGTGTGAATGGTTTGTATGACAGTCTGGGCACTATGTGGTCGCCTGTTCCAGTGATAAAAAAATTTACGATGATTTCTGAAACTTAGAAAGTTTACGCGAGCACTGCAGTTATACTTAGAAAATTACTCGAGATTGCGGGTTGAAATACTTCAACTATATCGGTCTTCGATAATGATATACATTTTGGACTTCTAAAATTCGATGACCTGTATTGACGATCTCTGATTTAGTTTGACGATCGTTCTTGAAAAACTTTGAATTTGTTTCGAGTTGCGTTTGGCTGTTTACAGTTCTAACAGAGCAATTGGTACTTACAGAAAAACGACGAGTTTGCAATGACAGAATTTGACTTTTTCGTCGATTCTTCTACTCGAATATTAAGCTTAGACGCGTTACCGCGCAGTCGGACTTTGATTACTACTACCACCACTATAATTCAGAGTTTCACTCTCACTGTGGATAAACTGAACTATTCGTTAAAATCGCAAACGTTTCAGTGACGGCTAGAGTTTAAGACAGAGCCAGAAGGCTTCGACGTCACGAGACCACATACTCGTTGTAGGCCGCACGTGGAGGGGTGGTAAACCACAAGACGACGAGGCTTTAGGAACGGATTGTATAAAGCTGGGGAAAGGAAGTCGACTGTGGCCTTCTTTACGGAATTATCCGAGAATCTGCAACGAAAGAGCTAGAGTAACCGAAGAAAACATAAGTCACTATGTTTGAATTATGACTGACTGATCGGAGACAGATAAGGTAGTTCAAATGGTTCAAATGGCTCTGAGCACTATGAGTCTTAACATCTGAGATCATCAGTCCCCTAGAACTTAGAACTACTTAAACCTAACTAACCTAAGGACATCACACACATCCATGCCCGAGGCAGGATTCGAACCTGCAACCTAGCGGTCGCGCGGTTCCAGACTGAAGCGCCTAGAACCGCTCTTCGTGTGTCATTTATGCCGTGTTACGTTGATTTATTGTCATAAAATTCCATACATAAATTTATGAGCTAATGTTAGATTCTTATTTTTCCATAATTTATGGAAAATAGTTTATGTCTACATCTCTTTCAGCTTTTTTTGGAGAGCAGTATGCCCTTGAGTTGATCATAATCTTGAGACTGTTGATTAAGAATGTTATTACAGAGTAGCTGTAGGTACCGAAACACCACAATTTCTCGCGAGTTATATGAATAGAACTGATTTGTTTCTATGGAGACTACATATATTTCGGTCTTGAAACAACAAGCAGTTCCCTGTTAGCGTTCAATGATGTTAGACGGATGGCGTCTCGGCGAGACATTTACCTCAGTAGGAATATACTGTGACAATGTAATGCATATTTTGCACACCTATTTTAGGAGAATCGTTTTTGCTACTGCACTCATTTAATAACTACATCGTACGCTAAACTACACTGAAGCTCCTAAGAAACTAGTATAGGCGTGCGTATCCAAATACCGAGATACGTAAACAGTCAGAATACGGCCCTGCGTTCGGCAACGCCTATATATGACAAGTGTCTGGCGCAGCTGTTAGATCGGTTACTACTGCTACAATATCGGGTTATCAAGATTTATGTGAGTTTGAACGTGATGTTATCGTCGTAGCGATGAAGTGGGTATTTTCCCGTACGACCAATTCACAAGTGTATCGTGAATATCAGGAATACGGTAAAACATCAAATCTCCGACATCACTGAGACCGGAAAAAGGTCCTGCAAGAACGGGACCAACGATGTCTGAAGAGAATCGTCCGACGTGACAGAAGTGCAGCCCTTCCTCAAATTGCTGCAGATTTCAGCGCTCGGCCATCAACAAGTGTCAGCGTGCGAACCATTCAACGAAACATCATCGATATGGGCTTTCGGAGCCGAAGGCTCACTCGTGTACTCTGGATGACTGCACGGCACAAAGCTTTACGCCTCACCTGGGCCCATCAACACCGACATTGGACTGCTGATAACTGGAAACATGTTGTCTGGTCGGACGAGTCTCGTTTCAAATTGTATCGAGCGGATGGACGTGTGCGGGTATGGAAACAACCTCACGAAGCCATGGACCCTGCATGTCAGCGGGGGACTGTTTAAGCTAGTGGAGGCTCTGTAATGGTGTGGGGCGTGTGCAATTGGAGTGATACGGGACCCCTGATACGTCTAGATACGACCCTGATAGGTGACACGTACGTAAGCATCCTATCTGAACACTTGCATTGTGCATTCCGATGGACTTGGCCAGTTCTAGCAGGACAATGCGATACCCCACACGTCCAGAATTGTTACGGAGTGGCTCCAGGAACACTCTTCTAAGTTTAAACACTTTCGCTGGCCACCAAACTCTCCAGACATGAACATTATTGCATTATTGAGCATATCTGGGATGCCTTGCATCGTGCTGTTCAGAAGAGACCTCCACCCCCACGTACTCTTATGGATTTATGGACGGCCCTGCAGGACTCATGGTGTCAATTCCCACCAGCACTACGTCAAACATTAGTCGCGTCCACACCACGTCGAGTTGCCGCACTTCTGCGTGCTCGCGGGGGCCCTACACGATATTAGGCCGATGTACCAGTTTCTTTGGCTTTCAGTGTAGAATATTTTGGACAAAATGCAAATGAAACGGAAACGATTACTGTGTGATCGTATTCTTTGTTGACTTCTGGAATTAAGATGTTCCAGAAGTATTTCAAGAAACAAAGGTGTGGAGCTTTGACAAACGTTTGCAAATTTCTTAAATTTGGAACTGATTCGTAACATTTCTATGCATGACGTCAGCGGAGAGATTCAAGTCTCGTGCCATTGAAATATTTTCACTTCTTAAACTATCAATGGTGTCTCATAACACAAGTTTTAATTACAGTCATTATGTAGGCTAAATAGTTAGCTTTTATCGTAGACGTGCTCCAGACTCATATGTGCTGCAGCAGCGCTGAATCTCACATAGTTTTCTTTCCGTATTTCTTCCTCCAAATACAGAGGAGTCAGTTTACCTGGAAATTTCAATATTCGCTTTCGAAGTCTTAAAAACTTAGCCGCCCACCTAAGCATACACAGCAGGCGTACTGTTTTGGAAAAGTCACGGGAGCACATTGAGCAGAAGAGTAGGCTATTTATTTGAAAGTAAGAGAAAGAGTTTTAATGCGCATGCCTGAGTTATGGCTGCACTTAACATGTCACAGAATGTCAAGTTTGCTCTTTTGCAAGGAGCCTTGATAGCACGGTTGAGCCACGCTAGAAGAACTCTCTAGCACGAGAAAAGGGTAATGGAATGACGTTCAGGAATGGATTGCACACGCCCCACACCATTACAGAGCCTCCACAAGCTTAAACAGTCCCCTGCTGACATGCAGGGTCAGGAATGAACACTAAATAGTCGATTTGGTCACACAACCTTTGTCGTACTTTGATACTTTTGTAGATTTATAATATTTTAAAGCTTTGAGTGATAAAAGTGCGTACCACACTAACATTCCCAATGATGAGAGAAAGGGCCAAAGCGTTATTCAGAGATATTCTTGTAGTGAATGTTTAAAATTTCGTCTCAGATATGCCTGGTGTCAGTATTGGCCCCTAAACTCTCCTATGAAAGACGGCGATGTAGGAGTGTGTCGAAAAATGGTGCCTATACCTGAACAGGTAATACTTTCGGACGATGGACTGAAAATACTTCATTGTGTATTATCACAGTCTACGACAATTAGTCGCGAAACTCAGTAGGGCAAAAAATGCAACTGTTAACAGATGAAGCGTTGTAGGGCTCCATGCGTCTTGTGTATAGTAACACAAGAATTACATGGGATAAACTAAGAGCTATTTTTAATACTGTAACTTCCATAATTACCAGTCACTAAACGTGGCGGTGATTTTTCGAACGCAAATAGGATCATATAATGTCAACATATATTTATAAAATCTGAGTGTAATGTAATATATACGGGTCACAGTGGCAAAGTCGTAAATGTATCACGAAAATCCTTTAACACGAGACATGAATTGCGACCTGCTGTGTTTAGTTTCAAAAGGAACTGCTTAAGACCATAGCCGCTTTCTTGGTACATAGTTTCTGATCGTTAACGCTAATTGTAGGTCGCTTCACGAGTTTCTTGACT
Source organism: Schistocerca gregaria (assembly GCF_023897955.1). NCBI lineage: Eukaryota > Metazoa > Arthropoda > Insecta > Orthoptera > Acrididae > Schistocerca > Schistocerca gregaria. The sequence goes on from NC_064931.1 coordinate 686,363,049, forward strand.
GATAGCAGATTCATTTTAATACATTCAAAACTACGTACGATTTTGACACATCTTGGAGATGAGCTGCTACGTCTTCTTATAAAAGCCATTTTGGCCTCGTCCTTGCTTCTATGCTTTGCGTGTACCTGTCGTGCTTATCCGTTCGGCTTCCGGCCGGCCGCAGTGGCCGAGCGGTTCTAGGCGCTACAGTCCGGAACCGCACGACTCCTACTGTCGCAGGTTCGAAACCTGCCTCGGGCGTGGATGTGTGTGATGTCCTTAGGTTGGTTAGGTTTAAGTAGTTCTCAGTTCTAGGGGACTGATGACTACAGCAGTTAAGTCCCATAGTGCTCAGAGCCAATTGAAGCATTTTTTGTTCTCCCTCCAAGATATTAAAATGCAGGATCCTCTTTCCCGCCAGTTTCAATTATGCCTGCAGCATGTCCAGCTGTGATGCCTTCGTTTTATTTACGTGCATATCTCAAACTACAGTTAGCATATGTTCCATTAAATTTAGCATAAAATGTACTGTAGTTCCGCTTTCGGGAGGACGACGGTTCAGTCCCGCGTCCGGCCATCCTGATTTAGGTTTTCCGTGATTTCCGGGATGGTTCCTTTGAAAGGGCGCGGCCGACTTCCTTCCCCGCCCTTTCCTAATCCGATGAGACCGATGACCTCGCTGCTGGTCTCCTCCCCCAAAACAACACAACCCCCCAACCCCCGTACGTTCCTGTTCACTTTAGGCTACCACTGCTGTATCATCAGTTAATCGCATTGGGCTAATTTTCTGTCCTTGGTAAACCATAACAGAACCTCATGTATGCAAAATCCATCTGACAGATTATAACGACTCTATAAACACCGAACTACGACCTCATTTTCATTTCGAATGTGCTTCTTTACGCCATAGGAACATCGTTTCGCAGTATGTTTATACATGTCAGCCACTTGGCGGCGCTGCAGTAGCGAAGTTGGAGAAATACACTCCTGGAAATGGAATAAAGAACACATTGACACCGGTGTGTCAGATCCACTATACTTGCTCCGGACACTGCGAGAGGGCTGTACAAGCAATTATCACACGCACGGCACAGCGGACACACCAGGAACCGCGGTGTTGGCCGTCGAATGGCGCTAGCTGCGCAGCATTTGTGCACCGCCGCCGTCAGTGTCAGCCAGTTTGCCGTGGCATACGGAGCTCCATCGCAGTCTTTAACACTGGTAGCATGCCGTGACAGCGTGGACGTGAACCGTATGTGCAGTTGACGGACTTTGAGCGAGGGCGTATAGTGGGCATGGGGGAGACCGGGTGGACGTACCGCCGAATTGCTCAACACGTGGGGCGTGAGGTCTCCACAGTACATCGATGTTGTCGCCAGTGGTCGGCGGAAGGTGCACGTGCCCGTCGACCTGGGACCGGACCGCAGCGACGCACAGATGCACGCCAAGACCGTACGATCCTACGCAGTGCCGTAGGGGACCGCACCGCCACTTCCCAGCAAGTTAGGGACACTGTTGCTCCTGGGGTATCGGCGAGGACCATTCGCAACCGTCTCCATGAAGCTGGGCAACGGTCCCGCACACCGTTAGGCCGTCTTCCGCTCACGCCCCAACATCGTGCAGCCCGCCTCCAGTGGTGTCGCGACAGGCGTGAATGGAGGGACGAATGGAGACGTGTCGTCTTCAGCGATGAGAGTCGCTTCTGCCTTGGTGCCAATGATGGTCGTATGCGTGTTTGGCGCCGTGCAGGTGAGCGCCACAATCAGGACTGCATACGACCGAGGCACACAGGGACAACACCCGGCATCATGGTGTGGGGAGCGATCTCCTACACTGGCCGTACACCTCTGGTGATCGTCGAGGGGACACTGAATAGTGCACGGTACATCCAAACCGTTATCGAACCCATCGTTCTACCATTCCTAGACCGGCAAGGGAACTTGCTGTTCCAACAGGACAATGCACGTTCGCATGTATCCCGTGCCACCCAACGTGCTCTAGAAGGTGTAAGTCAACTACCCTGGCCAGCAAGATCTCCGGATCTGTCCCCATTGAGCATGTTTGGGACTGGATGAAGCGTCGTCTCACGCGGTCTGCACGTCCAGAACGAACGCTGGTCCAACTGAGGTGCCAGGTGGAAATGGCATGGCAAGCCGTTCCACAGGACTACATCCAGCATCTCTACGATCGTCTCCATGGGAGAATAGCAGCCTGCATTGCTGCGAAAGGTGGATGTACACTGTACTAGTGCCGACATTGTGGATGCTCTGTTGCCTGTGTCTATGTGCCTGTGGTTCTGTCAATGTGATCATGTGATGTATCTGACCCCAGGAATGTGTCAATAAAGTTTCCCCATCCTGGGACAATGAATTCACGGTGTTCTTATTTCAATTTCCAGGAGTGTACTTTGAGAGTTCCGTTACCATAGAGTATAAATATCTATGGAGTGAGTATTCGGATGTTCAGAACGAGAAATCTGGCCCCAACATCTCCTGCTGCTCCAAGCACGGGGTATTGGGACGGCGCACGTTCGTACGTATAGCGCTTAGCGTATTTTGAGAACTTACTTCTCTAGAAAAGATATATCATCTCCAGAAGTATACTGAAACTTTGTATATGCGTTTTATAGACATCTTAACAATTTTAAACCTGGAACTGAAACAGTTTTAACTCTGTGAAGAGAAAGATGCTACGGATCTACACATACCAGAACATGATAAATTCCTTTTTATTTGAGATTTTCTTGATGTCACTTTCGGTAGCAGGTAGCGTGGGTAATCAAAAATTGTTGTCACAGCATCAGACGTCAACCACGCATTTCGAAAGCTTTCCCCATTAAAGCATTCTTCAGCGAAGTCTTTAAAGCACAATTTTGAATATGTTGTAGGGACGAAATTCTTTCCTTTAATGTTTTGGAGCCACGTTTTGACTCTCTGTTCATCTTTCTGGAAACTAGAATACAAAAATTACATAATGTAGGAAACTGTCTCATGCAGAAGTACACACAAGGGTTTAAGAACCTGATGAAACTGGAGGAAATTAATCACACTGTCTTATATAAATTTTATCTGCAGATGGACACAGCACGAATACGTAAACACTGACTGGCAGCTTAAACGCACTTGCAAATTTATCCAGCATCTCTCTCGTAAACACATGGGCAAAAAAAAAAAAAAAAAAAAAAAAAAAAAAAAAAAAAAAAAAAAAAAAAACAATATATAGCCAGACATTTCCTCTACAATACAAGACATTATAATACCACGTCTCGATATTTTTAAACATATAAAGCGCCTCACATCAATACCATGTTCACTATTAGAGATTTGTTGTACGTACGTATGAAAACTATCTGGTCCTCCTTTCACGTACTTCTCTTTACATCGGTAGCAACAACAATACTGCACCATGGCTGCTATTACTCCTAAAACGTGTAGTTACGTATGCAAAAACAGGTGAATACGTGTAATGTTAAAGTTTCGCTGTTACCACAAATTGCAGATAAGTATCTGCGTCCCAATACCACGTGATTAGCCCGGTTTGATGTTAGGAACATGGCCAGTAGGCTATGCTCACTCCATAGATATTTACACTCATGTCCGTGACTCACTATGTTAGACTCACGTATTATCCTGTTCTCCTAATACTGTGTCCGCCTGCTTAGCTGCGTGATAATGTGCTTGCTTCCCGTGCCGTTCGATTCCCGGCTGGGTTGGAGATTTTTCTCCGCCCGTGGACTGGGTGTTGTGTTGTCCTCATCATCTCGTCATCACCGACGCGCAAGTCACCCAATCGTCAGCTGCAATAAGACTTGCGCCTAGCGGCCGAATTTCCACGGACGGGGCCTCCCGGCCAACAATGCCATACGATCATTTCATTTCAGTTTCTTAATACTGTATCCAGTACCGGTTACAGTACACAGCAGTAGCCACAGAGGGCGCCATGCGTCACGCGGACTCGTCGTTATGACCATAGATAGCGCATGTAACAGGGATGTAACATAAAATATGCTTCCGCCACAAAACTTACAATGAGTCCGCTACATCCAGAGAGGCTAATGTCCCCAGGGACTACGCCTGTCACCTGTCGAATTTCATCACTTGTCGGACATAAGTAGCTGTCGCAGTTTAACAGCTGCCGTCCAGTTCCAAGTGCTCAACAGTTATTTGCCGCTACCGCAGCATTAGCGAAGCTATCAATGTTTGATCATCGTAGGCTATGTTCAACGCCGAGTGTCAAGTGTTCAAGTGTTTATTATTAACTTAGTCTGATTTAATATACTGTTTCCGACAGCAGTAAAGACTGAATAACTGTTAGATTAGTTGGACAACTTTCACTGATTTATTTAACAATGAAATTCGCCAAAAAGCCATGCAGTTGCGATGTTATTTTATTTTATTTTCGCTACCACTTTCGACAATTCATTGTGCCATCTTCAGACCCCATATACACCTCTCAAAAATAATCGATATTGGCATACTAGGGCCATATGTTTCTGGATGTCGTGAATTCGTAGCTCAAATATTTCCTTCGAAGACATTATATGACTTCGATTACTTTTGAGGGGTGCATATGGGGCTTCAAGATGGCACAATGTATTGCCGCAAGTGGTGGCGAAAATAAAATAACGTATGAATTGCACAGCTGTTTGGCGAATTTCATTAATATTTGACCAGCCGCTGTCCCATGTCCACAATGGAACAACAGAAACATTCCTTGATTTAGGTTACACCAATCTGTTTTTATAGTTACGATATCTAAAGTTCCGAAATCAGTCAACAGCCCAAAACAGATGGATGCAAATCTCAAAACTTTTCGAGAAAATTGCCTTTGAACTTTTCCAACCGTCTTCAATAGCCTAAACAAGATCGCGGCAGTGTGAAAGCCTGCAGTGTTTGTAGTTCAATTCCCTGCTGTGGTAAACCGTTAAACAAAAGTGTATGCTCCCTTAGAATTTCTGAGACGCAATAAACACAACGATGAAAAAACTATTTTTATTAATAATCTATTATAAAAGATCGTTAGTTAGGAATTTATATTTTCAATGAAAATTTTTGTGTGTGATCTGCAATTAGCAATAAGAGAATATGCATTTTAATTAAAAACCATTATATATGTGTTAATTACCATATATCTGATGAATGTTATGCTTAAATGGCATAGGTATTCGAACTGAAAAGAAGAAAGAAAAAATAATGCTCGAAAGGATTCTTGAATAAGGGATTAACAGTCTTGAGGGCTGAAGATTTTTTCCCCATCATTATGTATTTTACACTTTAAGGAAAAGCTAGTGGAATAGAAAGTGCACCACTATTTAAAAATTTGCATCTGCATGAAATCCAACCGAGTTCCCCTATGTGGCACCCGAGCATTATACCAGATAGCTACGCTGTCTGCAGAGAAAAAAAAAATCAACTATACTTTGGGGTATTAAAGGAGATCGGAAAACTTCAAAATCCGTTTTATCGTGAATATTTGAGAGTTGCATCTAACTGCTTTGGAAAAGTGATAGTTGAGACCTGAACTTCTCATACCATAGATTTGAAAAATTACAAAACCCATGTGGTCGCCTTGTAAGTTGAGTGCTGAAACGCAATGTCTCCAACTTTTTACGCCAAACCTTTTAAAGATTTTTAAATAAAACAAATGTTATTAACATCTTACATCTTTGTTCTTCATTTCTCCGCTAGAGGACTCTGAATTGCATCGTGTAACATGGCGGTGTTTAACGTAACTATGTCGTGTGTGAGAAACAGGATGCTGCAATTGAGTTTCAAATTCAAAGAGTTCGTCCACATGTGGAGCACATGTGCTTCATCATGGAGCACATGTGCTTCATCATGACAATGCCAGCCCACAAACGAGCGCTGCGACATCTGCATGGGTCATCGGTAGCGGAGGTCCATCGTTGGAGTTTTCAGTGCAGTGGGTGTTCAGGCACACGTGTACTCTGCCCAGCATTTAAGTCTGATGTTAGTTCCGCCACAGTTCGCCGCCTGTCCTGTTTTACCAGTCTGTCCAGCCTACGACGTTCTGTAATGAGGGGTGGCCGCCCAACCCCACGACGTCTGGACACAGTTTCACCTTAGTCTCACCACATGTTGAAGACATTCACCAAAGCACTACTCGAACTCCCGAAAACTCGTGGAGTTTCCTAAATGCCTCCAGACCAGCACATGCTGAACGATGAAACATGGGCCAGTTTCATCTAATCTAAACGAACAATAGGGATTTGACAAGAATAACATTTAACATTCTTCCACGTGAAACAATGACACAAATTATAAATTTTTGTCGTCAGAGTGATCAGTTTTCTACTTGATATGATTTATTCACACCTAACAGAGGGAGTGGTCGAACTGCAATAAGGTTACATTCCTCTGTTTTAGTGATGGTATCATATCTTATGAAGTAAGACATTTTTATCATCTGGAGATGACGGTTGTTGTGTTTGTGGTAAAATGAAGGGTTTGAACAACTCTCCATGCTACTCTATGCTGTGCATGCTTTTCATTTCCGAATAACTACTGCAACTTCCATCCCTCTGAATCTGCTTACTGTATTCATCTCTTGGTCTCCCTCTACGATTTTTACCCCCCACATTTGCCTCCAGTTCTAAATTGGTGATCCCTTGATGCCTCAGAATTTGCCCGACCAACTGATCCCTTCTTTTAGTCAGCTTGAACCAAAAACTTGTCTTCGCCATAATTTTATTCAGTACCTTCTCAATTGGTTACGTGATCTACCAATCTAATCTTCAGCATTCTTCTATAGCACCATATTTCGAGAGCTTCTATTCTTTCTTGTCTAAACTATTTATCGTCCACATTTCGCTTCCATACATGACTACACTCCATACAAATACTTTCAGGAAAGGCTTCCTGACACTTAAACGTATACTCGCTGTTAACAGATTTCCCTTCTTCAGATCCGATTTTATTGCCATTGCCAGTCTACATTTTATATTCTCCTTACTTCGACCATCATAGTTATTTTGCTTCCAAAATACCAAAACTCATTTACTAATTTTAAGTGCCTCATTTCCTAATATAATTCTCTCAGCATCACAGGATTTAATTCGACTAAATTCCATTATACTCGTTTCGCTTTTGTTGATGTTCATCTTATATCCTCCTTTCAAGATACTGTCCATTCCGTTCAACTGTTCTTTGAGTCCTTTGCTGTCTCTGAAAGAATTAAAAAGTCATCGGCAAACCTCAAAATTTTAATTTCTTCTCCCTGGACTCTAATTCCTACTCCACGTTTTTCTTTTGTTTTCTTTACTGTTTGTTCATTACACAAACTAAATAACATCTCGGATAGGCTACAACCCTGTCTCACTCCCTTCCAAACAGCTGCTTCCCTATTGTGGCCCTCGAGTCTTATAACTGCCATCTGGTTTCTGTATAAATTGTAAATAAGATTTCGTTACCTGAATTTTGCCCCTGCCACATTTAGAATGTGAAAGAGAGTATTCCAGTCTACAGTGTCAAAAGCATCCTCTAAGTCCACAAATACTATAAACGTACACTATGTTATCAACGGTATCCGGACAACTGGCTAAAAATGACTTACAAGTTCGTGGCGCCCTGCATTGGTAATGCTGGAATTCAATATGGTGTTGGCCCACCCTTAGCCTTGATGATAGTTCCCACTCTCGCAGGTATAGGTTCAATCAGGTGCTGGAAGGTTTGGTGGGGAATGGTAACCCATTCTTCACGGAGTGCTGCACTGAGGAGAGGTATCGATGTCGATCGGTGAGGCCTGGCATGAAGTCGACGTTCCGGAACATCCCAAAGGTTTTCTATAGGATCCAAGTCAGGACTCTGTGCAAGCCAGTCAATTACAGGGGTGTGATTGTCGTGTAACCACTCCGCCACAGGCCGTGCATTATGAACGGGGGCTCGATCGTGTTGAAAGATGCAATCGCCGTCCCCGAATTGACCTATCAACAGTGCTTAAAACATCAATGTAGGCCTGTATTGTGATAGTGCCATTCAAAACAAGAGGTGGAATCCCCTTCCATAAAAAACACGATCACACCATATACCACCGCCTCCGAATTTTACTGTTGGCACTACACACGCTGGCAGATGACGTTCACCGGGAATTCGTTATACTCACACACTGACATCGAACCGCCACATTGTGTGTCGTCATTCTTCACACCACACAACGTTTTTAGACTGTTCAATAGTCCACTGTTTACGCTCCTTACACGAAGCAAGGCCTATTTTGCCATATACCGGCGTGATGTGTGGCTTATGAACAACAACTCGACCATGAAATCCAAGTTTTCGCACCTCCCATCTAACTGTCATAGTACTTGCAGTGGATCTTGATGCAGTTTGGAATTCCTTTGTGATGGTCTGGATAGATGTCTGCCTATTACACATTACGACCCTCTTCAACTGTCAGCGGTCTCTATCAGTCAACAGACAAGGTCGACCTGTACGCTTTTCTGCTGTACATGTCCCTTCACGTTCCATTTCACTATCACATCTGAAACAGTGAACGTAGGGATATTTGGGAGTGTGGAACTCTCGCATATAGACGTATGACACAAGTGACACCGAATCACCTGACCACGTTCGAATTCCGTAAGTTCTGCAGAGCGCCCCATTCTGCTCTCTCACGATGTCTAACGACCACGGAGGTCGCTGGTATGGAGTACCTGGCAGCAGGTGGCAGCACAATGCACCTAATATGGAAACATATGTTTTTGGGTGTGTCCGAATACTTTTGATCACATAATGTAGGTTTGTCTTTCCTTCTGTGAGAAGTCATAGGGCCAGTATTGCCTCGCGTGTTCCTTTATTTCTCCAGAATGCAAATTGACTTTCACCGAGTTCGTCTTCTACCCGTTTTTCCATTTTTCTGTAAAGTATTCGTGTTAGTATTTTGCAGTCGTGACTTATTAAAATGATAGTTCGGTAATTTTCACACCTGTCAGCATCTAGTTACTTTGGAATTGGGATCATTATATTTTTCCTGAAGTCTGAGGCTATTTCGCCTGTCTCATGCATCTTGCCTGGAGATGGCTGTGATTGATAAAATTGTTATACGTTATTGTATCGTGTTGTCTTCTGTTGATGTTTCAGTAGTTTTCAAGTATATAATTGTAACGTGTGTAAATATAGTGAAAAATATGAAGGATAGAATTATGTTTGTCAGAGAGCACTAAAGCAATAATTTTGTCTTGAAACGCTTCTATTGATCCGCGTTTGCATGGGATTGTGGGTCCGTCTGGATACAAAATCACATTTGTTATTTATTTATTCTCGCTAATTATTTTCAGAAACAAATATCGCTAGCACCAGTGGTTTCTTTGATTCTAAAACAAGCAGAAATAGTGTACTTATAAAGCATTGTAGATCATTGTTACATGTGTAGTGTTTTGTTCTGAACAACAACTCGACCATGAAATCCAAGTTTTCGCACCTCCCATCTAACTGTCATAGTACTTGCAGTGGATCTTGATGCAGTTTGGAATTCCTTTGTGATGGTCTGGATAGATGTCTGCCTATTACACATTACGACCCTCTTCAACTGTCAGCGGTCTCTATCAGTCAACAGACAAGGTCGACCTGTACGCTTTTCTGCTGTACATGTCCCTTCACGTTCCATTTCACTACCACATCTGAAACAGTGAACGTAGGGATATTTGGGAGTGTGGAACTCTCGCATATAGACGTATGACACAAGTGACACCGAATCACCTGACCACGTTCGAATTCCGTAAGTTCTGCAGAGCGCCCCATTCTGCTCTCTCACGATGTCTAACGACCACGGAGGTCGCTGGTATGGAGTACCTGGCAGCAGGTGGCAGCACAATGCACCTAATATGGAAACATATGTTTTTGGGTGTGTCCGAATACTTTTGATCACATAATGTAGGTTTGTCTTTCCTTCTGTGAGAAGTCATAGGGCCAGTATTGCCTCGCGTGTTCCTTTATTTCTCCAGAATGCAAATTGACTTTCACCGAGTTCGTCTTCTACCCGTTTTTCCATTTTTCTGTAAAGTATTCGTGTTAGTATTTTGCAGTCGTGACTTATTAAAATGATAGTTCGGTAATTTTCACACCTGTCAGCATCTAGTTACTTTGGAATTGGGATCATTATATTTTTCCTGAAGTCTGAGGCTATTTCGCCTGTCTCATGCATCTTGCCTGGAGATGGCTGTGATTGATAAAATTGTTATACGTTATTGTATCGTGTTGTCTTCTGTTGATGTTTCAGTAGTTTTCAAGTATATAATTGTAACGTGTGTAAATATAGTGAAAAATATGAAGGATAGAATTATGTTTGTCAGAGAGCACTAAAGCAATAATTTTGTCTTGAAACGCTTCTATTGATCCGCGTTTGCATGGGATTGTGGGTCCGTCTGGATACAAAATCACATTTGTTATTTATTTATTCTCGCTAATTATTTTCAGAAACAAATATCGCTAGCACCAGTGGTTTCTTTGATTCTAAAACAAGCAGAAATAGTGTACTTATAAAGCATTGTAGATCATTGTTACATGTGTAGTGTTTTGTTCTGAACAACAACTCGACCATGAAATCCAAGTTTTCGCACCTCCCATCTAACTGTCATAGTACTTGCAGTGGATCTTGATGCAGTTTGGAATTCCTTTGTGATGGTCTGGATAGATGTCTGCCTATTACACATTACGACCCTCTTCAACTGTCAGCGGTCTCTATCAGTCAACAGACAAGGTCGACCTGTACGCTTTTCTGCTGTACATGTCCCTTCACGTTCCATTTCACTACCACATCTGAAACAGTGAACGTAGGGATATTTGGGAGTGTGGAACTCTCGCATATAGACGTATGACACAAGTGACACCGAATCACCTGACCACGTTCGAATTCCGTAAGTTCTGCAGAGCGCCCCATTCTGCTCTCTCACGATGTCTAACGACCACGGAGGTCGCTGGTATGGAGTACCTGGCAGCAGGTGGCAGCACAATGCACCTAATATGGAAACATATGTTTTTGGGTGTGTCCGAATACTTTTGATCACATAATGTAGGTTTGTCTTTCCTTCTGTGAGAAGTCATAGGGCCAGTATTGCCTCGCGTGTTCCTTTATTTCTCCAGAATGCAAATTGACTTTCACCGAGTTCGTCTTCTACCCGTTTTTCCATTTTTCTGTAAAGTATTCGTGTTAGTATTTTGCAGTCGTGACTTATTAAAATGATAGTTCGGTAATTTTCACACCTGTCAGCATCTAGTTACTTTGGAATTGGGATCATTATATTTTTCCTGAAGTCTGAGGCTATTTCGCCTGTCTCATGCATCTTGCCTGGAGATGGCTGTGATTGATAAAATTGTTATACGTTATTGTATCGTGTTGTCTTCTGTTGATGTTTCAGTAGTTTTCAAGTATATAATTGTAACGTGTGTAAATATAGTGAAAAATATGAAGGATAGAATTATGTTTGTCAGAGAGCACTAAAGCAATAATTTTGTCTTGAAACGCTTCTATTGATCCGCGTTTGCATGGGATTGTGGGTCCGTCTGGATACAAAATCACATTTGTTATTTATTTATTCTCGCTAATTATTTTCAGAAACAAATATCGCTAGCACCAGTGGTTTCTTTGATTCTAAAACAAGCAGAAATAGTGTACTTATAAAGCATTGTAGATCATTGTTACATGTGTAGTGTTTTGTTCTGAACAACAACTCGACCATGAAATCCAAGTTTTCGCACCTCCCATCTAACTGTCATAGTACTTGCAGTGGATCTTGATGCAGTTTGGAATTCCTTTGTGATGGTCTGGATAGATGTCTGCCTATTACACATTACGACCCTCTTCAACTGTCAGCGGTCTCTATCAGTCAACAGACAAGGTCGACCTGTACGCTTTTCTGCTGTACATGTCCCTTCACGTTCCATTTCACTATCACATCTGAAACAGTGAACGTAGGGATATTTGGGAGTGTGGAACTCTCGCATATAGACGTATGACACAAGTGACACCAAATTACCTGACCACGTTCGAATTCCGTAAGTTCTGCAGAGCGCCCCATTCTGCTCTCTCACGATGTCTAACGACCACGGAGGTCGCTGGTATGGAGTACCTGGCAGCAGGTGGCAGCACAATGCACCTAATATGGAAACATATGTTTTTGGGTGTGTCCGAATACTTTTGATCACATAATGTAGGTTTGTCTTTCCTTCTGTGAGAAGTCATAGGGCCAGTATTGCCTCGCGTGTTCCTTCATTTCTCCAGAATGCAAATTGACTTTCACCGAGTTCGTCTTCTACCCGTTTTTCCATTTTTCTGTAAAGTATTCGTGTTAGTATTTTGCAGTCGTGACTTATTAAAATGATAGTTCGGTAATTTTCACACCTGTCAGCATCTAGTTTCTTTGGAATTGGGATCATTATATTTTTCCTGAAGTTTGAGGCTATTTCGCCTGTCTCATGCATCTTGCCTGGAGATGGCTGTGATTGATAAAATTGTTATATGTTTTTGTATCGTGTTGTCTTCTGTTGATGTTTCAGTAGTTTTCAAGTATATAATTGTAACGTGTGCAAATGTAGTGAAAAATATGAAGTATAGATTTATGTTTGTCAGAGGGCACTAAAGCAATAATTTTATCTTGAAACTCTTCTATTGATCCGCGTTTGCATGGGATTGTGGGTCCGTCTGGATACAAAAACACATTTGTTATTTATTTATTCTCGCTAATTATTTTCAGAGACAAATATCGCTAGCACCAGTGGTTTCCTTGATTCTAAAACAAGCAGAATAGTGTACTTATAAAGCATTGTATAACATTGTTACATGTGTAGTGTTTTGTTCTAAATATTGTTTCCATGAATAATTTCATAGCCGTCCGTGGTGGGCGAGCGGTTCTAGGCTCTACAGTTTAGAACCGCGTAACCGCTACGGTCGCAGGTTCGAATCCTGCCTCGGACATGGATGTGTGTGATGTCCTTAGGTTAGTTAGGTTTAAGTAGTTCTAAGTTCTAGGGGACTGATGACCTTAGAAGTTAAGCCCCATAGTGCTCAGAGCCATTTGAGCCAATATTTTCATAATATCTTATTTACTGCACTTTACGCGTAGTTGTTGCCGCAGTTTCCCTATTATTTTCTGCGTTTTTTTTGTTGCCGTTTTTCTCGGCATACATCATGCCATCTGCAACAGTACGAGCTGGAATTAGTAAACAAAATTCGAAAATGTGAACGTATGTCAGCGTCATAAAACTGGGATTGCGGTATTGTTTTGGATACAGTTTTGGTGTGTACTAGGGGTGTTACGTAGTTTGTTATGTACTCACATTTATTGGACGGCTTGCAGCTACCTTTAGACACATAGAATCATAAATTTCGCACGTTGTTCGTTATCCAAAACATTACGCCATCTTGCTGTTCGGGTGTTTGGATTACGAATAATGTGTGAAAGTTATATTTCTCTGTGTCTAAAAGTAGCTTTAAACCGTCCCCCGAACGTGAGTACATAACAAACTATGTAACAACCTAGTACACACCAAAATTTTATCCACAACACAAAGGAAATCCCAACTGTATAACGCTGACATACATAAGTTCACGTTGTTGTTGTTGCGATCTTCAGTCCTGAGACTGGTTTGATGCAGGTCTCCATGCTACTCTATCCTGTGCAAGCTTCTTCATCTCCCAGTACCTACTGCAGCCTGCATCCTTCTGAATCTGCTTAGTGTATTCATCTCTTGGTCTCCCTCTACGATTTTTACCCTCCACGCTGCCCTCCAATACTAAATTGGTGATCCCTCGATGTCTCAGAACATGTCCTACCAACCGATCCCTTCTTCTAGTCAAGTTGTGCCACAAGCTCCTCCTCTCCCCAATTCTATTCAATACCTCCTCATTAGTTATGTGATCTACCCATGTAATCTTCAGCATTCTTCTGCAGCACCACATTTCGAAAGCTTCTACTCTCTTCTGGTCTAAACTACTTATCGTCCACGTTTCACGTTTCACTTCTAAACAAATACTTTCAGAAACGACTTCCTGACATTTAAATCTATACTCAATGTTAACAAATTTCTCGTCTTGAGAAATGCTTTCTTTGCCATTGCCAGTCTACATTTTATATCCTCTCCACTTCGACCATCATCAGTTATTTTGCTCCCCAAATAGCAAAACTCCTTTACTACTTCAAGTGTCTCATTTCCTAATCTAATTCCCTCAGCATCACCCGACTTGATTCGACTACACTCTATTACCCTCGTTTGGCTTTTGTTTCAAGACACTGTCCATTCCGTTCAACTGGTCTTCCAAGTCCTTTGCTGCCTCTGACAGAATTACAATGTCATCGGCGAACCTCAAAGTTTTTATTTCTTCTCCATGGGTTTTAATACCTACTCAGAACATTTCTTTTGTTTCCTTTATTAATTGCTGAATATACAGATTGAATAACATCGGGGATAGGCTACAACCCTGTGTCACTCCCTTCCCAACCGCTGCTTCCCTTTCATGCCCTTCGACTCTTATAACTGCTATCTGCTTTCTGTACAAATTGTAAATAGCCCTTCGCTCCCTGTATTTTAACCCTGCCACCTTCAGAATTTGAAAGAGAGTATTTCAGTCAACATTGTCAAAAGCTTTCTCTAAGTCTACAAATGCTAGAAACGTAGGTTTGCCTTTCCTTAATCTTTCTACTAAGATACGTCGTAGGGTCAGTATTGCCTCACGTGTTCCAACATTTCTACGGAATCCAAACTGATCTTCCTCGAAGTCGACTTCTACCAGTTTTTCCATTCGTCTGTAAAGAATTCGCGTTAGTATTTTGCAGCTGTGACTTATTAAACTGATAGTTCGGTAACTTTCACATCTGTCAACACCTGCTTTCTTTGGGATTGGAATTATTATATTCTTCTTGAAGTCTCAGGGTATTTCACCTGTCTCATACATCTTGCTCACCAGATGGTAGAGTTTTGTCAGGACTGGCTCTCCCAAGGCTGTCAGTAGTTCTAATGGAATGTTGTCTACTCCAGGGGCCTTGTTTCGACTCAGGTCTTTCAGTACTCTGTCAAACTCTTTACGCAGTATCATATCTCCTATTTCATCTTCATCTACATCCTCTTCCATTTCCATAATATTGTCCTCAAGTACATCGCCCTTGTATAGAACCTCTATATACTCCTTCCACCTTTCTGCTTTCCCTTCTTTGCTTAGAACTGGGTTTCCATCTCAGCTCTTGATATTCATGCAAGTGGTTCTCTTTTCTCCAAAGGTCTCTTTAATTTTCCTGTAAGCAGTATCTATTTTACCCCTAGTGAGATAAGCCTCTACATCCTTACATTTGTCCTCTAGCCATCCCTGCTTAGCCATTTTGCACTTCCTGTCATTTTTGAGACGTTTGTATTCCTTTCTGCCTGATTCATTTACTGCATTTTTATATTTTCTCCTTTCATCAATTAAATTCAATATTTCTTCTGTTACCCAAGGGTTTCTACTAGCCCCCGTCTTTTTACCTATTTGATCCTCTGCTGCCTTCACTTTTTCATCTCTCAAAGCTACCCATTCTTCTTCTACTGTATTTCTTTCCCTCGTTCCTGTCAATTGTTCCCTTATGCTCTCCCTGAAACTCTGTACAACCTCTGGTTCTTACAGTTTATCCAGGTCCCATCTCCTTAAATTCCTACCTTTTCGCAGTTGCTTCAGTTTTAATCTACAGTTCATAACCAATAGATTGTGGTCAGAGTCCACATCTGCCCCTGGAAATGTCTTACAATTTAAAACCTGGTTCCTAAATCTCTGTCTTACCATTATATAATCTACTATCTGATACCTTTTAGTATCTCCAGAGTTCTTCCATGTATACAACACGTTCACGTTAGTGTATTTGTTTACTAACAGCAACTCACACAGTTGCAGATGACACGATGTATGCCGAGAAAACTGGCAACAAAAAAGGCAGAAAATATGGCGGAAATAGCTTCAATAATCGTAAAACCATGCTGTGGCGTATAGTAAATAAGGTATTATGAAATGACGTGAGGAAAACGATATTTGGAACAAAATAATACGGATGTAATAATGTCTGACAGTGTTTTATAAGTATGCTATTTCTGCATGTTTTAGAATGAAAGAACCCATTGGTGGTGACGATATTCATCGCTGGAACTAGTTTGAGTTAATAAATAAATAACAAAAGAGTTTTTGCATCAAGGGGGATCCACAATCCCATGTTGCTGACACTAAAGCAAGTGGGAGGCTGGGCAGTAACCCACTGGTATGGAGAAGCAGCGAGGAGGCTGCCGCCTTTAATGTCCTCATCTGCTGAACAGATCACTATCAGAGATGTTTTATGGCACTTTATTCCATAATAATTAATGCAGGACATCGGCGCAACCTGTGGATCAGTTGCTTTATGCACTCTCGAGATAAAAATTCGCCCCATCCTCGCTGTAATTAGAAAAATTGAAAAAAAGTGAGGAAAAGAGAGAGAGAGAGAGAGAGAGAGAGAGAGAGAGAGAGAGAGAGAGAGAGAGTGAGAGGGGTGGGGGATGGGGGAGAGATATATCATGAAGGTCACACGGCACTGAAATTTTAGGGAATTCTGACAGTTTGTAACCTCTGGACAACTAAAAACTTCCAGAATAGCTCAAAAGGAGAGAGATGGAAGATAATATAAAACGACATTCAGTGTCAGAGAAACTACTGTAGTTATCAGAAGGACTGGCGAAAAGTCATGAATCAAGGATTGTTGCAGTCTACCGATGAAAGTTGGCAAGCAAGCTGTACAGGATGCTAAAATAAATCAATAACTCACGACGCATGGAAACAAAATTAATATTAAAATCAAAAAGTAAAATAACTAAGAGATTAATGTGTAGTATGTGTGCGTGTGTGGTTCCGTTTGGACGCATCTGGAAATAGCGTCGCCATTATTCTCGTGTTCACATTTACCGCAAGTGCTTCGGAAAGAACGAACGCTACAATAATCCCTTGGCTACTTGTCGGTGCTTGTATACCTGCACTGGAGTGACGCTATGTTGCATATACACCGTAGCAGGGCCCTAAAATGGAAAATTTTTCATTACCCCCTATATATATTAGTTCTCTTGTCATTTGGGAGCTCATCAGATTCCAGAAGGTATTTGTGGGACTGTAAGTAAATGCGGTTGTTTTTATGCTGATGAGTTACCAGTCATCCATAAAAGTCACGTTTTCTTCGGATCATGTGTTTTTATGTTGTAGTTCCTGATTTAGACAACCCAGCAAAACAATGCGGAAGCGAAACTTAGAGAATACAAAAATTTTTTGACAAAATTTTTTCTTGTTATTGAGAGACTTTCTAAGGCAAATAAAATAATTAATGAAGACATATAGAGATAATTACACATGTAAGAAGGCTTCACCCTAGCAACTCTCTATTCACTTTCAGTAATGAAAACAGCTTCATGCACTGCCTGACCAAAAAAAGAAAAAAAAAGTGAAGCACCCAGAAGGGGGAGGTGAAACGAGATGAAAATTCACGGGTTTTCAATCATAATAGAGGAAAATTTACAAAGAACGGCAATATGAACCCACTTATCAGTACGACGTTGTATCCCGGTACACGTTCTGAATCGATTGAGGAGGGTGTCACAAAGCCGTTGTATCCTCTCATGAGGCAATGTGATACACAACTGTTGTAACTTAGCCTTCATATATATTAGACAGTGACACTGAAGGGGAGTCGACGTCTGAACTGGTTCAACACACTTTCTATTGGAGACAGACATGGAGATCTTGGTAGCCATTTGAGTACCTCAACATCAGCCCTATAATTCATAGAGACACTTTCTATGTGTGGACAAGCATTCTTATTTTGAGAAATGACACCATGATAGTGTCACGTAAGAGGAAACGTATGAGGATAGAGGATGTCCGTGACATAGATTGTGCCGTTAGAGATCCCTCATTCACTACCAGCCATTACCTGAATTCATAACCGACGGCTTCCCACATGATGATGGAGGAGTAGCACTGCAGAGACCACTAGAACCTCTCGCCAGGTCGCCACTATGCTAGCCAACGATGATCGCCCAGTGTAGAGATTTATCACTGACCACAATGCAACTCCATTCATCAACAGTCCATGCTTTCTGGTTACGGCACAGCTACAGATGCATGCATTTGTGTTGTGGTATTGATGGCAGACTATGCATGACACGATAATTCCCTAGCCTGGCGGCTGCTAGTCTCTGCTTAATGGCAAATGGCGACACAGAGTGTGTAGAGGGTCCATTACTCTAGGATGCAAGCCCAGTTGTGGAGGAGTTACGATGTGGTTGGTACAATGTACAGCGATTCAACGATTCTTCATTGTAATGGTCAGACGTGTTCGACCTGAATATTGAGGAGGAATGTGCCAGACCTCATGTTCCCATGAAGCCTAACATTGGGCCACTGGCAAACCTAAGTGCCCCATAAAAATGGATACTGCACAACTTGACCGGCAGTGTTAATGGAGACTCAAAATGAGGGCCCTTTCAAACCCTGTCAGATGCTGATAACGCAGTATTACACGAGTATGCAGCATCTCCGAATCCATCATAGTAATCAGTCAATATCTGACTTTTTTCTTTTTTTCTGTAGTGTAATTTCATTCCCCTGCCCCATATGGATGGGGAGGGCTGGCAGCGGCACAGTCCACCACTCTTCAGCCAACTGACTTTACAAAAATACAGAAGGGTGATTACATAAAAAGGGGGCATAAAATGGGGACATAAAGGACACAGTAAATGGAGATTATGGGAGTTAAAATATACACTAATATGGGGACATGCACTGGGGGACAGTTAAGAAGCTGACATTAAGTTAAAAAACACAGCTGGCAGATCAAAGTACACCTAAAAAACACTTGAGGCAAACACAAGTTAAATGTCGGCCACAGGATAAAAATCACACAGAGCACAACATTTAAAAAACCACTGGAAACGACAGAGCACTCATGAAGAATAAAAAACCGCTGGTAATGACCTGCTGGGGGACTGTAGGCTGGAGACAAGGGAAGAAAAGGGGAGGAAGGGGCAGTGGGGCGCTGGGGTGATGGGAGGAAGAGGAAAAAAGGGGGGCAGGAAATGCACCAAGGGGCAGGAGACAGGTAGGGCAGGAGATGAAGAGGGAACACAAGGCAGGAGGGAGTACAGAGACACTGAAGGGGAGCATGGGAGAGGGAGGGGGTGTAGGAGGGGAAAGCTGCTCAGGAGAAGGGAGGGGGAGGAGAGGAAGCCCAGAGGAGGATGCAGGAGGAAGGTGGGGTTAGAGTTGATAGGAGGGGTAGACGTCAGGGTAAAGTTCATCATCCGGGAGGGGTAACTGCTGCAAGTTGCATTGGGAAAGGAGGTGGCGGGTGTGGAAATGTAGAGAGGGTGGTACACAATGGTAAAGGTGTGGCAATGGGCTGGGGGTGGAGAGGAAGAGGGACACCAGGGGTTGTGGGGGGGGGGGGGGGAGGGCTCGAGTCGGTGGGCAATATACAGGGTGAGGATGTGTTCAAGGAAAAGGAGAAGGTGGGGGAAGGAGACGAGGTTGTAGAGGATACGCTTGGGGGACAGAAGGCAGATATGGAAGGCGAGGCAGAGTGCATGGAACTCGACAGTTTGGAGGACATTATAGAACCTGGAAGGGGAGGAAATCCAAGCAACGCTGGCATAACTAAGGATGGGGTGTATCAAGGATATGTAGGTGTGAAGGATGGTGGAAGGATGCGGTCCCCATGTTCGGCCAGACAGGAGTTTCAGGAGGTGTAGTCTGTTGTGGGCTTTGTGATGGATTGCAAGGAGTTGGGGAGTCCAGATGAGGTAGCGGGTCGAGGGTGAGGCCAATGTATTTGAGGGTAGGGGTGAGGTGGATAGGACGACCATAAATGCTTAGGTAGAAATCATGGAGACGGAAGGAACGGGTGGTGCAATATCAGACGCTGATCACGCCGCTTATATACCGTACCAGGTCTGGTAACATCACAAAACACGAACGACACGACTGAACTCTGGTGGTCGTGCTCCGTGTCACAGAGAAATGCAGCTCTAGTTAATTTTAAAGGGTGATAATTAATGAAATTTATAAAACCCTGAAGCTACGTAAATTACACTGGGACAAGCAATTTAAAATCAAGCACGTAAGTCCACAAATGTCGTGAATTACATCAAAAGTAGGTGACAATTGTTGAACATGTGATGTCATCAGATGGCGTACCTCGCCACATATGCAGCGTTTGGGCTTGTCGGTCCTACCCTCGCTGGTAGGAGGCAGTGCAGCACATAACTCCGCTAGGCTATTTTTTCTGGGAACACCTTTTGTAAATGTGATCTATTGTAAACTTAGAAGTTACAAAATTATAGCCCTCGCTGTAACCAAGCAAAAGTTGTTTCTACTTCACATTTAATTTTTTCGCTTCTTTTTTGTTTATGGGCGTTATTTAGTAAACAATACATGTGCCATTTCTGCATCTACATCTACATGGATGCTCTGCAAATCACATTTAAGTGCCTGGCAGAGGGTTCATACAACCACCTTCATAAGTCTCTATTATTCCAACCTCGTATAGCGCGCGGAAAGAAAGAACACCTATATCTTTCCGTACGAGCTCTGATTTCCCATATGTTATCGTCGTGATCGTTTCTCCCTATGTAGGTCTGTGTCAACAAAACATTTTCGCATTCGGAGGAGAAAGTTGGTTATTGCAATTTCCTGAGAAGACTCTGTCGCAACGAAAAACGTCTTTCTTTTAATGATCTCCAGCCCATATCCTGTATCATTTCAGTGACACTTTCTCCCATATTTCACAATAATACAAAAAGTGCTGCCCTTCTTTGAACTTTTTCGATGTACTCCGTTAGTCCTATCTGGTAAGGATCCCACATCGCGCAGCACTATTCTAGAACAGGATGGGAAGGCGTAGTGTAGGCAGTCTCCTCAGTAGATCTGTTACAGTTTCTAAATGTCCTGCCGATAAAACGCACTCATTGATTAGCCTTCCCCACAACATTTTCTATGTGGTCCTTCCAATTTAAGTTGTTCATAATTGTAATTCCTAGGTATTTAGTTGAATTTACGGACTTTATACACTCCTGGAAATGGAAAAAAGAACACATTGACACCGGTGTGTCAGACCCACCATACTTGCTCCGGACACAGCGAGAGGGCTGTACAAGCAATGATCACACGCACGGCACAGTGGACACACCAGAAACCGCGGTGTTGGCCGTCGAATGGCGCTAGCTGCGCAGCATTTGTGCACCGCCGCCTTCAGTGTCAGCCAGTTTGCCGTGGCATACGGAGCTCCATCGCAGTCTTTAACACTGGTAGCATGCCGCGACGTGAACCGTATGTGCAGTTGACGGACTTTGAGCGAGGGCGTATAGTGGGCATGCGGGAGGCCGGATGGACGTACCGCCGAATTGCTCAACACGTGGGGCGTGAGGTCTCCACAGTACATCGATGTTGTCGCCAGTGGTCGGCGGAAGGTGCACGTGCCCGTCGACCTGGGACCGGACCGCAGCGACGCACGGATGCACCCCAAGACCGTAGGATCCTACGCAGTGTCGTAGGGGACCGCACCGCCACTTCCCAGCAAATTAGGGACACTGTTGCTCCTGGGGTATCGGCGAGGACCATTCGCAACCGTCTCCATGAAGCTGGGCTACAGTCCCGCACACCGTTAGGCCGTCTTCCGCTCACGCCCCAACATCGTGCAGCCCGCCTCCAGTGGTGTCGCGACAGGCGTGAATGGAGGGACGAATGGAGACGTGTCGTCTTCAGCGATGAGAGTCGCTTCTGCCTTGGTGCCAATGATGGTCGTATGCGTGTTTGGCGCCGTGCAGGTGAGCGCCACAATCAGGACTGCATACGACCGAGGCACACAGGGCCAACACCCGGCATCATGGTGTGGGGAGCGATCTCCTACACTGGCCGTACACCTCTGGTGATCGTCGAGGGGACACTGAATAGTGCACGGTACATCCAAACCGTCATCGAACCCATCGTTCTACCATTCCTAGACCGGCAAGGGAACTTGCTGTTCCAACAGGACAATGCACGTCCGCATGTATCCCGTGCCACCCAACGTGCTCTAGAAGGTGTAAGTCAACTACCCTGGCCAGCAAGATCTCCGGATCTGTTCCCCATTGAGCATGTTTGGGACTGGATGAAGCGTCGTCTCACGCGGTCTGCACGTCCAGCACGAACGCTGGTCCAACTGAGGCGCCAGGTGGAAATGGCATGGCAAGCCGTTCCACAGGACTACGTCCAGCATCTCTACGATCGTCTCCATGGGAGAATAGCAGCCTGCATTGCTGCGAAAGGTGAATATACACTGTACTAGTGCCGACATTGTGCATGCTCTGTTGCCTGTGTCTATGTGCCTGTGGTTCTGTCAGTGTGATCATGTGATGTATGTGACCCCAGGAATGTGTCAATAAAGTTTACCCTTCCTGGGACAATGAATTCACGGTGTTCTTATTTCAATTTCCAGGAGTGTATTTGACTGATTTATCGAGTAACCGAAGTTTAACGGATTCCTTCTAGCACTCATGTGGATGACCTTACACTTATCGTTATTTAGGATAAACTGCCAGTTTTCGCACTATTCAGACATCTTTTCTAAATCGTTTTGCAATTTGTTTTGACCTTCTGATGACTTTATTAGTCGATAAACGACATCTGCAGAGAACTTAAAGCGGCTGCTCAGACTGTCTGCCAAATCGTTTATATAGATAAGGAAAAGCAAAGGGCCTATAACACTACCTTGGGGTACTCCAGAAATCGCTTCTGTTTTACTCGATGACTTTCCGTCAATTACTACGAACTGTGACCTCTCTGACAGGAAATCACAAATCGAGTCACATAACTGAGACGATATTCCATAAGCACGCAAATTCACTACAAGCCGCTTGTGTAGTACAGTGTCAAAAGCCTTCTGGATTTGCAGAAATGCGGAATCTATCAGAAATCTCTTGTCAATAGCACTCAACACTTCATGCGAATAAAGATCTCTTTGTGTTTCGCAAGAACGATGTTTTCTGAACCCATGTTGACTGTGTGTCAATAGCCCGTTTTCTTAGAGGTAATTCATAATGTTCGAACACAATATATGTTCCAGAATCCTGCTGCATATCGACGTTAATGACATGGGCCTGTAATTAAGTGGATTACTCCTACTACCTTTCTTGTTTATTGGTGTGACCTGTGCAACTTTCCGGTCTTTGGGTACGGATCTTCCGTAGAGTGAACGGTTGCATATGTTTGTCAGGTACGGAGCTAATGCATCAGCATACTCTGAAAGAAACCTAACTGGTGTACAGTCTGGACTACAAGACTTGATTTCATTAAGTGATTTAAGTTTCTTCACTACTCCGAGGATATTTACTTCTACGTTACTCATGTTGGCAGCTGTTCTTGATTCGAATTCTGGAATATTTACGTCGTCTTCTTTTGTGAAAGCATTTCGTCCTTGTAGCGACGCAGTTCGGAAGCTTATACTCACTCATTTACTTATGACGCAATAAGAAAGGTATTTGTTGTACTATACTTTCCAATAAAATAGTGGACACTTCTAGGCCGATAAATAAAACAGCAAATCGTACCTCAATGTAAACACATAATTGTCTCGTTGTTCTTGTGGTCTTCAGTCCCGAGACTGGTTTGATGCAGCTCTCCATGCTACTCTATCCTGTGCAAGCTTCTTCATCTCCCAGTACCTACTGCAACCTACATCCTTCTGAATCTGCTTAGTGTATTCATCTCTTGGTCTCCCTCTACGATTTTTACCCTCCACGCTGCCCTCCAATACTAAATTGGTGATCCCTTGATGCCTCAGAACATATCCTACCAACCGATCCCTTCTTCTAGTCAAGTTGTGCCACAAGCTCTTATTCTCCCCAACTCTATTCAATATCTCCTCATTAGTTATGTGATCTATCCATGTAATCTTCAGCATTCTTCTGTAGCACCACATTTCGAAAGCTTCTACTCTCTTCTGGTCTAAACTATTTATCGTCCACGTTTCACTTCCATACATGACTACACTCCATACAAATACTTTCGGAAAAGACTTCCTGACACTTAAATCTATACTTGATGTTAACAAATTTCTCTTCTTCAGAAACACTTTCCTTGCCATTGCCAGTCTACATTTTATATCCTCTCTACTTCGACCATCATCAGTTATTTTGTTCCCCAAATAGCAAAACTCCTTTACTACTTTAAGTGTCTCATTTCCTAATCTAATTCCCTCAGCATCACCCGACTTAATTCGATTACATTCCATTATCCTTGTTTTGCTTTTGTTGATGTTCATCTTATATACTCCTCTCAAGATACTGTCCATTCCATTCAACTGCTCTTCCAAGTCCCATGCAGTCTCTGACAGAATTACAATGTCATCGGCGAACCTCAAAGTTTTTATTTCTTCTCCATGGATTTTAATACCTACTCCGAATTTTTCTTTTGTTTCCTTTACTGCTTGCTCAATATACAGATTCAAAAACATAGGGGAGAGGCTACAACCCTGTCTCACTCCCTTCCCAACCACTGCTTCCGTTTCATGCCCCTCGACTCTTATAACTGCCATCTGGTTTCTGTACAAATTGTAAATAGCCTTTCACTCCCTGTATTTTACCCCTGCCACCTTTAGAATTTGAAAGAGAGTATTCCAGTCAACATTGTCAAAAGCTTTCTCTAAGTCTACAATTGCTAGAAACGTAGGTTTGCCTTTCCTTAATCTTTCTTCTAAGTTAAGTCGTAAGGTCAGTATTGCCTCACTTGTTCCAGTATTTCTACGGAATCCAAACTGATCTTCCCCGAGGTCGGCTTCTTACGCAGTGCAAAAAAATACTGCCTGACATAGGCAAGACCCGAACTCTGCGCCCCGCGCGATGAAGTTGCTCGTGTAGACCTAGCGCCACACCGACCTGATTGCTTGATTTGCGTTGGGATGATCATTCCTGAAATTTGCAGCCCTGTGTCCCTTATATTAAATTACTTGTCTCAGCGTCATCTACGTCGCTTCGAAGGTTTTTAAATGTCAATAAGAATCACCCGGTAGACTTGCCGGTGGTGTGTACATGCATGATGTTACACTAACATCTGATCATGTCTTCTAGGTGATTCATTTTCTGTCGCCATGTAGGGGACATTCACGGCACTTCCCAGTCTGCGTTGAAATATAGCAACCCCTCAAACTTTCTATGACAAGTAAGATGAAATACAGAGATAGACGACTAATATGGAGTATTTTACAGAAAAAATGGGGAAATGATTGAAAAAGAAATCTGAGGGAAATTAGTTTGAGCCTGTTAGGATAGAATATACGTTCCGCCTTAATCGTAGTCAAGACTGTCATGTTCAGCCTCCATGATGCTACTCCAGGCGGGTGTAAAATGAATGTGCGCAAACGGAGAATAATAAACGCTAAAATGAAAAGTTGGGCCTGTCTGACTACCCCCCCCAGAGCAGATTTTATGATCTCTTAATTCTATAAATTACAATCTAAACAGAAATGACTGATGAAGGAAACTACTCCTACTAAATGATAAACGTTGCTCCTGCTTATATATTTATTGTAGATAAAAAACGTTTACATTACAAAGTTTACATTTACTAAGTAAAATTACTAATCAGTTGCCCAACACTGTCCCTTATTATGACTGCGCGGTCTAATATCAATAAAGCGAAATGACATCATCTACGTACCAAACACTAGAAGACACTAGTTTCGAAGATGATCTACGGTGGTGTGGAACCTCAGTGGAAATAAATTAACAGGATCACAGCTGTTTAACTTTATAGCCCTAATAAGCCGAAGCAGTTTGTGATATCACCATATGTACTGTGTCCGGCGCGTCGAAGTGTTGGTTCTCGTACTCGTCTGCGACGATGGAGGAACTCCAGCCACAAATAAACACTTTCAAACACTAGGATGGCAGAAGGCGGTACTCTGACTAATATACTCTGATACTGTCTTCTCCTCTCTGTGTTCTACAGACGAGAAACACAAACTCCCTGCCACAAGGACGGAGTTCAGATAACGTCTCAACGTAAGTATAGGCAGAGGAAGTGCCCTCAGTTACTGAACGCTGCGTACTTGACGACGACTTCCAACGTAGAAGCGAAGCCCAGAATCGTATTGGTTCGCAACAGTACAGTGCCGAACTGTTCTAACTATAAACTCTCTTGAGAGGAAAGACAGCAGGTCCGTCCGTACCAACAAAGCTGATATCGAGCGACCGTCACACACGGGCGCTCACAACTAAAGACCTCGTCTCTCCACCTCTGGCCTCCCAGCAGGGCTCGGCTTCCTACCCTCATAAATGACGAAAAAGAATCATATTCCAGAAACCACGGAATATTCTACCTCTCTACAGATTCTTCCGAACGCCGACCAACGATATGTTAGTCTTTTGTCGTCCAGCGCGGAAAGTTTGCGAGGTAAAACCTATATTCGTACAATGGTACGCTTCTGAGTAGAAATCGTTGGAAATAACCCAACCTGAGTGATTTCCGAGGTGACGCTTCTTCGTTCCTGTCCGGCGCGTCCAAGATTTTCGTAGTTTCCGAAGTATAATCTTTCCCATTCGGCTACAACACCGGCCGGTCGCGACTCTGTTGTGTTCCAGAGCTCAGGTGCCACGACGTCCGTCTAGCTACTTCCTTTGTTTAAGCAGGCCCAACACCTGTGCGGGCCTTCCACTCGGAGCTTGAGTTCTGCCTGCCGTTTCATCTCCATTGGCGCTCCAACCTCTGCTAGCATAGGCAATCATTCATTACGCCGTTCTGATAATAAAGACACTGCGTCATCTTTCACGCAATAATCGTTAACAGTTATTTACGAGGCTTACGTGACAATGTCAGTCTCCTTTATATCTTCATACCTAATTGTGGTTGCAGTTCACGGCAAAGTATGAGGAAGAGTGCTTGTAAGGTGCGAAATTATAGCCGCCTTACAAGTCTTGTCATTTGTGAATAACACATGTACAAGAATGAGTCGATGTTGAGAATTGGTGTGTTAGTCCTTATTGCGTCAAGTAAGCGCGTACGATACTGCACTGAGGAACATTTCGTTGGAAGAAGTGCTTTTATTAACTGCACAGTCCAAACTAATACGAACAGCGATCCCTATTGTAGGGCCGAACGGAAGTTTCAGCGTTGCAATCTTATGCACAGTTGAAGATGCAGTAATTTATATAGTTAGCCGAGTCCATAACAAGCTGTACAAGGAAATAAGGTTCCTACATCGTTGCCTAACAGCTTGTAAACAAGACACAACAGTGTCGCATTGTTCCGATAAATTCGTAAGATATTCTTCGTCAATAGAAGGTACCGAAACCAAGATGCGGCATAGTCAACACCAACCATGTCGAGACTGCTTTCACATACTTGATCGATGTAAATCCCTGGATCACAATGAGGAATGTACGTCCTGTCATAAAAGCATTCTAACTTCTTAGCGTGTGGCATGGTAGCACAGGACGTCTCCCTCAGCCTTGCTGAATCTGTAAATGCTACTACAACTCTGTGGAACATGACATAGGTCAGATATTAGTGATAGAATTGAATATACTCGTAGATCAGCTATCCCTTCTAACTAATGTGGACACAAGAACAGACTGGGCTACTTACTTCTGCTTGGTTCCCCAAATCTGCAGTTAGTGCGGTGTTCATTGATGTACAGCTGGGAGCAAAAAGCAATTAATGGTTTAATAACTTCTGAGGTAATCTGTAAACGAGTGTTCCGCTGAACTACCATCCCTTGTAACAGCTACACTGCGCAACACAATTAAAGGGTCACTTTTTCAAAAAATCCGTAACTCTCTCCCTCTACCACGCACAAGTTTGGTATTTGGCTCAAAGGGGCCTACTATGGTGGAAATGCGTGGGGACCTGCCGCGTCGTCTTAGGGATCGGCGACACTTCGAACAGCAAGGTGTCAACACATGCGGAAAAAAATACCAGAGCTCTGAACATTAGTGAGGTGTAAGGTGGGTTAATGATAATAGATTGACACCATATTTCACCAGATTACGGTACAAAGCCACTGTGAACGTGTCACACAATGGGAAGGTCGTCACACTCGCTCTTACCCACTATCACCCCTTCTTTTGAGGCCTCTGCGTTGGAGGTCTGAACCGCGACGCCCAGTGTTGGAATCATGCAATTTTCTTACAAGTTGTCTAGGAAGACATTTAAGCCATGCCGGCGCTCAGTATAGGCCTCACGGGGTGGCATAAAGGGCGTTAATGAAACCACCGCTTTCCTTGGGCCGTTGATAGCCACACATTCCGCGGTCGGAAACGATAGTTCGCAGTGCGATGAGCAACAGGAAGATGTTCTTAATAGTATGAAGGCTTTCACGACCAGATGACATATCTTCTGGTAAACCTTCCGAGATGTAAGGTCGTGGTCCATGAAACTCTTCAGCTCCTAACGTTTCGTCCAGAGCTGCGCTGTACATCTTCAGAGGGGTGTTTCTCCTCCGGTGAGTCTTGCCGACTGACTGGTAGGACGTCTGAGAGCGACTTATATATCGTAGAATGTGGGCGTGGCCAGAGTTACACGTGGTATGCAGACATTAACGTGTAACTCTGGCAACGCCCACTTTGGACTGAATTTGACATCATTAACCCATCTCCAACTCAAGTGAACTTCTGGGGTGCAGTCTCTTTCGCATGTGTCGACACCTTGCTACTAGCGTCGCTGCGTTCGGGGTGTAGTCGCAGGGTACCACGGTGGAAGACTGTAGGCACCTCTGAGCGAAATTTCAAACTTCTGCGTGGGAACGGGAGACGGGGAGACGGTTACGGGATTTCAAAGAAGTGACCTGTTAATTGTGTTGCGCAGTGCAGCACTCGATGTATTCTTCCTCTTTTATGTAATTAGAGCATAAACCTAGTAGAATCATAAACAACACGCTGTAGAAGACTTTTTGCGGATTTTGATGCCTTGTTTTAACCAGAATTAGCTCGGGCACCAGATTTTTAAGACCATATGGCAGTTAAACCATCGGCAATTCCGAAAGGCTTTCGGACTCACCGTGTTCCGAGTATATTTCAAGACGCAGTAAAGCCGAACTCGAGCTGTTCTTTTGTGTGATGAAGGTTACTGGATCAGTAATGGCCAGTCTGTCGTACACTCCACTAGTTGTGATTAAAAAACTACGGCTGTGCGTCACTTTCATCTTTCATTAGTACCATCAATGCATGATTTGTACTTCACTCCACGACCAGATGAACTGTTTGATTAGTTAAAATGGTGAGAGTGTTTCTCAAATTACACCCTTTGTGCAGTTGCTACCACATGAAACAACTAGGCAGGGAACGCAATATCGGGCGAATACAAGTATAAATATTATAAATATTCTGAGTGTGTGAATTATGTGGGGATTATTATCATAAGGAAAACACCGCAAGGCCACATTCAGAATTCAAGTGAACAATTCTTATGACTGAAAACAGGCGATTTAAATTGTGCTATCGTCAACGTGATACGCTACCGTGAAAAATTGGCACACCCTTTAAGAGGTTTCCAATTCACTCAAGATTTATTGTTGCAAGAGTCCATATGGAGTACATGAAATGATTACATTTACAGATCAATAGCACAATTGGTTCGGAGGTACCAGGTATCGACCCATACTGGAACACCCATATTAGTACGCGGTTTAGCCTCCACGGGCAGCAATGCAGGCGCTGACTCTGGCATCCAATCGATTGTACAGTTGGCGAATACTGTCATGGGATACGTTATGCTACGGATGCTCGACTGTCAGAGTTGTTGGTTGACGAGTAGCACGAGTTATTTCTCGTCCCATTATATCCTACATGTATTCTATTGGAGACAAGTCGAGAGATGGTTATGGCCAGGGAATTTGCTTCACGTCTTGCAAGGTATGTTGAGTTTCTCGGGCAGTGTGTGGGCGAGTATTATCCTGTTGTTATAGAACATCAGCTTCCTGTTGCAAGAACAACAAAAGAACATTCTGGTCAGCGTCCCCTCCAAAAACACCAAAGGTGAACGAAAGTTGCAACTTATCACTCCCCCCCCCCCTCCACCATACAATAAGGCCGGGGGGGGGGGGGGGAGGGGCAGTGGTGTGTCTTGGACGAATGCACTCTACGAGATAGAGCTTACCAGGTCTACGTCGTACGCGCAAACGAGCATGACTTGCACACAGGCAGAATCTGCTTTTAGCTCTGAAGACCACGGTTCCCCTTTCTATCTTTTGAAGAATCCTCTGACGGCACCAGAAGAGCTGTGCACATCGATGCTGTGACGTGAGTGGAAGACGGAGTAGTCCCACTGCTAATAACCGGTTCGCAACAGTTCGTGTTGACACGTCTCGGCTCACAAGCCCTCTTATCTGTGCTGTGGCAGCTGCACGATCTGGCACTGCTGTCCTTACAATACGACGATCCTCGCGTACGTCTGTATTGCGTGGACATCGAGTACCTCATCTACGGACGAGACAATGTTCACGGGACCACAAATACCAGCATCACTGCGCAACAGACGCAACACGTCCAACTTGTGCGGCAATTCTCCACTCGGAAGGCCGCAATTTGACCCCTTTCAAACTCGCTCGGTAGTCTATAGGAAGCACGAGCGCGTGTCCGTGGTATGTTTCCTGCTTGTTTCACACGTCTGCACCACACTGAGCCTTCCGACTGCGAGCGTTCCCTAATTAATGGTACACACAGATGGATATGCAGTGAATATGTCACTACGCCATCTGTTAGTGACCGACGTTGAAATAATTATCACTACATCTACTATCCTCCAGGTGGCATATGGCGTCATCGGACCAGATTCGAAGTCGTCTTTTCACGTGTACTAATTTTTTTTCCGACAGTGTCTGTCTGTCTCCACGGGCCATAGGAAATTTTATCTGCTCACGTATACCGCTGTGAGCTTGCGTCTACCGCCTCTACAGCACGAGTGCAGTGCGCTCCCGGTAGCTGAGTGATCAGTGCCACAGAATGGCAATCCTAAGGGTCCGGATTGATTCCCGGCTTGGTCGGAGATTTTCACCGCTCAGGGACTGGGTGTTGTGTTGTCCTAATCATCATCATTTCATCCCCATCGACGCGTAAGTCGCCGAAGTGGCATCAAATCGAAAGACTTGCACCCGGCGAACGGTCTCCCCGACGGGAGGCCCTAGTTACAGGGCAGCAGGAGTACAGCCCCACAGGCGCTCCACGTCTGCTACTTGCGACTCTACAGCAATCAGATGCGAGCGCCAGTTCCCGGAGCAACAGCCGCCTCACCCGGCTCTGGACAGCAGCAACTTGACATTCTTACTCCAGCTCTATCTTCATTATCTCTCCGGGGTCTTTGATGTTCTCGTCGATGGGGCGTCAAATCTAACCTTCCTTATATGGTGTCTTGTCGCGTCCCGCCCAGAATGGCTGGGGATAATATCAACTAGCGACGGTACCCATGGACTCGAGCCCAAGGCAGCCGTCACTCACCGCTGCAGACATGACCATTCCGTCTTCTCTAGCGTCACCGACAACATTAAAAGAGGAGGTCGAATTGTAGTCTAATTTCATGCTTATTGCAGAGGATAAATCTACGTCCATCCAGGAAGCTCCAAGTCGTCATCTGCTTTCACGCGGAAATAGTCACAAGAGTGTACGTTGTCGCCCACACGCGCTGTCTTTGAGGGGGGGGGGGGGGGTGATGAATGCTGTATCCTGGTCGAATTCTGACAGCGAGGCCTCCACAGATGAGGCGCCACTCTAAGTAATACGAGGCCTACTTTTTTTTTCAGGGTTCGATCGCTCGTCAAATGGAGACCAATGTGAAAACCAAAAATGTTCCATTTGCAACATTCAGATACACCTTCCAGCTACTATTGTACGTTGTTACTGCTCGGACGTAGACATCTGTCGTTAAGTGGTATCAAATTTCCAATACCCTCGTCATATAAGCCGGCCGCCTGTGCTTCCCACAAGTTCTCTACGGTGGTCTGCAGCTAGACACTGAGTGAATGACTATCATAGTAAGTGACGTACAGGATAACAGCTATTGAGTAGCCGATAAAGGTACTTCTGCACTGGCTGTTCCTGTCCATCGCTACTGAATGGAGATAATCTTGCTTATGTTTACTGGTTATCACTCTGGACAGCTCTACGGACATTTCTGTCAATGTTTGTGGTGTGTTGGCGCTTGTTTATTTTGTATATTTTCTATTTCTCGTTGCTGGAGTCGTTGTGTTTTCTTGGTTTTACTAGATTAATGCTTAGAGCCTGGGGGGGGGGGGGAGGGGGGGGAATCACTGAGATGAGGTAATGAATGATTCAGTGGTCCATAGGTGGCTGCGAAAATATACACTGTGAAGAGCAAAGAGACTGAAAATCAATGATGAGTAAGGGATCGATGGAAACAGCTGTTAGTGGCGAGTAGAGAGAACAAGAGTTTAGCGATGCTAACAGTTTTAATGACTGTGAAGTTTAAAAAGGCATTCAACAACTGGTTACTGGCAAAGGTGGCAAACTTTTACGATGATGGTACACAAAAACTGTTCACATACTACGTGAAGTTCCGCACTATTGGAAGCAGTTATGTAGGATAATGAACAAAATATTTATTGCTATTTGCGCCTTTGTCTATTTTTTAAAAAGTTGCGTCGTAATTAACTTATAATTCACGGCTCTTATATGCATACGATTTTCATCTTTTAGTACACTGGGCCCAGGTGATGCCAAAGTTGTTTCGAGTGCATTGCAGGATATTCGCTGGGGAGCCCTTACACATCCGCCATACAGTTCCGATCGCTCCCCATGCTATTTCCATATTGTTGGAGCCCCGAAGGAAGACATTCGTGGTCGTCGATTTGCTTCGGACGAAGAGGTGCGCGCTTGGGTTCAGTCATGGTTCTGTAAGCAATTGCAAACATTTTTCCGTGAAGGCGTTGACCGTCTTGTATCACACGGGAATAAATGTATTAACAGTCATAGCGATGAATTTTGAAATAATAAACAGTTTACTTACTTTTTTCCATCTGTCTAGTTTTAATTTCACTGTGCCACATAACATTCCTTCGTTTTTCCAATGGCATGGAATTTGAGCACGAAAACAGGCCACGTGATCGTACTGGCATCACTTAATAATTTGCGGATGGAGTACTATTAAGTACTCGTATCTTAGCTGTTAGATGATCCCTGGCGCTAAATGTTGGGCGTAGTTTCAAAAGTTATCGAACTTACACTGGAGTTGTAAAAGTCAGTGTCAGACTCTTCCTTCGGCACTTTTCGTCCTCATATTCCAGTGTCGATGGGGCGTTAAACCCTAATCTTCTTTTCCTCTGCTAAAGTTACTCTTTGCTAGACTTTTCTATGCCACAGCACTCATCACTTAGCAACTGGCTTGTCAGTGTGCTTCTGCGGTCAAGTTCTTATCGAGTGTGTTTGGTGGGCGACACAATGAGCAAATTCGACGTCTATATCATACGGCACAAGTATTAACTGGTACTCTGGTAGCACGTCAAGATATCTTCAGGTAATACTGGCTACCTGGTAGTAAGAGATGGTACTGCGAGCAAATTTTAGTTATTTATTTGTATATTTATTATTAAAATGGCATGAATTTCGTTATTTGTTGATTGCCCTTTCTGATAATGAGGCTGTGTGTAAATGGGTCCTTAATTCAATGACCTTTTAATTCTGAGGTTATCAGACACCGTAGAATAGCAGGAAGTTGAATGTCACTGTCTTAAAGGGGAATGGCTGAGTTTCAACAACTCCCATAACTTTTCAATATATTTTAATCTCCTGCCGCTTTGGATCCTCTCAAGCTTTTTGAAGTATGATACTGAAACAATCATTACAAAACAAGCAAGGCTACGTGGTTTTTTCCACTAAGGTCACACTGTGGCAAAAGGCAAATCTTTAGCTAACACACAGAACACCGATGCGACAGTTGTGGGCCATGAATAGGGTATTTATTTACTCCAAAGCGTTATAGACATCAAATGCAAGATTTTGATGAGGAATGTCTGTGAAACGTCAGTAGACTGCCAACGCTCAATTCCTTCGTTTTCGACTGAAGAACAAACCCATTATATGACGATTGAGCTCTAAAAGAGGAGGCGAAAGACCCAGGAAAATGCATTATTCGTTGTACAACGTTTTCAACAAATGGCAACCATTAAACTATGGTATTAGTATTTCAATACATACAGATGACAAAGTTTTGTATCTGATAACAAAGCCCTTATGGACTCAAGTAAGAAATCCAGCATTATCAGTTTTTAAATTTTTATTTTGATTGTGATAGTGCTCTTCTGAAAAATGGAACTCCGAAATATAACTGTGAGTTTTTCATCTGAATAACAGCAGCAACGGAGAACAATGAAGACAATATTCAGCTGTTCTTCAGCTTTGGCACATTCCTAGATTTTGAGCCGTACTGTACAGTGAAATTCAAAGCTGAAGACCGTGCACTACCTGGATAGTTTCGAGAACCAGCCTGGTGTCCTTGGTACCTCTACTCGACGTCTGAGCGTCTCTACAAAAGAGTATTGAAAAACCATGAGTTAAAAAGAGGTCACCAGAACAACGGGTGGAGCAAGAAATAATATTTTCGCTCTGTCTGTGACGAACCAACATCAATGAACTCTGTTACGCAGTGAGCACAGTGCATTCATTGAGTTGAGAAAATGAGAAAAAATCAAGAGAAAGCTCCAAAGATCGGAGTGCAGCTGCACCGTATTCGTGGTTGCGCTCTGCTTCTACACTCTGAAATCAGTGGAGTGTCTTTAAAGAGAACAAATCTTTCACTGTTGTCGTGAAAAACTGATGACCTCAGATGTTAAGTCCCATAGTGCTCTGAGCCATATGATTTCTTTAGAAAGAGCAAATGGAGAAATAGGAATAAGCGTAAATACTCAGTTATCGACGTTATTTCGTAATGAAGACTTTAGAAAGGATACTAAATGCAATCATCGATCTGGTTCATTAATTATAACGTATTGATTTATTATTTTAAAAATTTTGGAAAACTTTTTACGTTGTATTTAGTCCACATCAATCTTAAAAATATTATGATTACTATTACGTAAACTGCAGGTGGAAAGGGAAGAAAGGAAAGGAAACGGAAGGAACTACATTGATGCGACCTGCATGGTACTTTATGCGGAATCTGCGGTGACGAGCGAAAATATTGGCACGCTGGGATTAGAACCCACGATCTCCTCTTTACGGGGAAGTTGCGTTAACCACTGCACCACCCAGACACAGTATTCGTCACACTCGCACGGATTATGTCGATACGCCCCTCGGCCGATCCACATTCTCACCTAGCTCCACCTATCCACAGCCCCGTCCATGCCTTCCATCTCCCTACTTTTAGATTCCCGCAGGAGGTCTAACGTAACTGTGAATCCTCACTGAAGGTAACGGATTCATGGCCAATCGAGGTGAATCAACTATGTGAATTCGTGACAATACAAATGGTACAGTCACTGTTTCAATGATGATATTTGCAGTAAATAAAAAAATACACAGTAATATGATTTTATTCTTATTATTTCCTTAAGATGGCTTCTTCGACACCAGGTTCCCTACCTCAAGTTGTTCAGTGGAACATTCTCTATGTCCTGTTACATTTTTGCACGCTCTTACAGGAAACACCCAGCATATAGTGTGGATAGCTGTTTTGGCTTTAGGCATACCCATTGTTTAGCATATCACAATACTTTCTCAAAGTATAAAATTTCTATCACACTTGCTAATTTTTGTCCTGTTATGGGTCACAGGAATCAACTCAGTTGTATATCCGATAATGCAGCTGGTCTATGATGGCAGTGTCTATGCGCTCGTTAAATTCAGAATAGATTTGATATATGTGATGTTCTGATTGCCAATGTTAAGACAATATGTTCAGTCTTTCACGTTTACCGGAATTAAGATGCAGTATTTTCGCGACGCAAATGGTCCTTCTACAAGATTTACCGTATTGTGGGAGGATTTATCTGACAGGGTTCAGTCTCGTTTCCTTTCCGTATTAGTACATCATCATTCTACTAGTACTGCTTTACGTCTCGCTGGCATTATCCAACAATACGCAGCAAGGCAGTGCGATATGAAGGTCACATTATCTGCAGCATCAGAAAATAACTGATCAGTGCACTGAAATATGCTGTGACTTGAAATTAGTGCGCAGTAGTAGACAGAACACCAACGCATTCGGAAGCCATAAAACATGAAATAAAACATTTCGCTGTTTGCCGCCTACGCTGCGATTATTTCACGAAGGAAGTGCGCTGAGATCGCTCCCAAGCAGCCGGCTCAGCCGGACTGAATGGGAGCTGTACGAGTAATGACATCAGTCGATTGCGCAAGCGTGTGACGTCATTGATAAACCTGTATTCACTCGCTGCTTTTCTGACCAACCAAACGCTTATGACACCCCACCGACAAATATTTTAGCAATGCTTCCTTTACAAATGGCGGGATACTCATTTCGAATAGTGGCATGCATCAATGAAGCATTCGCTCTAAGATTACGTTTCATCAAGGAACGCAGTATACGCGTCTAATTAAAATTAACTGGAGGTGACGGGAAGCGATTACCGTTGGGTTAGCAAATAAACCAGTAAGCAAGTTGTCTATCTATTCCGATCACTCTGAAGTTGTAGGTTTTTTAGAGTTCAGTACCTCAATCGGTAAAAATTTATCTCTTGTAGGACCTCTTTGTTGTCCATCTGGCTATTAAGAACCGATTTTCTCAGGACCGGTTAGAGGTCTCTAATTGAAATTTATATCAATACTAAGGTCTGCGGTCTCTTGGCAGTGTAAGGAACTTAAGGTTCTAAGTCCATGTGATCAAAAGATACGACCATTTATGCTACATATTTTGATACTCGCAAACTGTCACCAAAATCTGTAGGTTACTTCGCGTTACCCTAAAACAATGAAATTTTGCTAGATGCGGGGTTACTCAGTAAAAGTAAAGGAAAAAATCCTAAAATTGTTAACCTGTAACTGCATCACATAACTTTTTTTATGTTATTTGTTGTCCGACAGTGTTCGTCAGTCTGTTAAGAGCCCTTTTTCTCTGGAACCAGTAAAGATATCAGTTTGAAATTTATGTTACATACTAAGGTCTACCATCCCCTGCCAGTGTAAAAATGTAAGTTTGTAAGTCAACGTAGTCAAAAGATACGGCCGTTTATGTCGCACATTTTTATACATGCAAACTCATTCACTAAAGCCTACAGATAAACTATCTGTCTACATAATTAAGCTTATGTGGAACCCTCAGAGCGCGAATCCTGATCACACTTGGACAACTTTGCCAGCCGCTGTCGCCGAGCGGTTCTAGGCGCTTCAGTACGGAACCGCGCTGCTTCTACCGTCGCAGGTTTGAATCCTGCCTCGGGCATGGATGTGTGTGATGTCCTTAGGTTATTTTGGGTTAAGTAATTCTAAGTCTAGGGGACTGATGACCTCAGATGTTAACTCCCATAGTGCTTAGAGCCATTTGAATCATTTGGACAACTTTTTATTCACAGTGCCAGGATTGGAATTGATATTTCAAACAAAATTGGCTCGGTAGAGAAAAAAGTACTGTAGTAATAATATACAATATTCGTTGGTGTATGCTACTGCTAACGCCGCACATTATCATGACCTTGTGCTGGTGGGGAGAGTTTCGGCGGTTTTCATCACACATGCAGATTCGTACGCTGGAACAGTTTCAATCAGGAGCTGAAATATCTTCGCGGGTCTATTGTCTTCATTGTGTCAGCAGTGTTTCACACAGCTCCTGAAGAGTACATGGTGTGTGATTTATGCTGCTAACATGACAACGGAGATGTTTCTGAAGAAGTTGAATTAGTCTCCAATATGAAAAGTTTTTGGGCTAGAGAGACACTTTTGATATCTTGAATGAGCCCTTACATCCACTTGCGGACACTACCGTCCGTGTGTCAACGCAGGCGATCTTGCTGAATGATCCAATCCTCGACATGAAATATGATCAATATGATCTCTGAGGATGTATTCGCAATCACATCAGTTAGAAGTAACCTTCACGTGTATTCATTCTCCCCGGTAACGCAACGGAAACATTTCACAAGTCCTAACGCTATTCTTTTCCCAGTCTTGTTTACTTCTAGCAGTGGTTACAGAATGCATTTTCTCCTACTTTTCTGGATAGAGACAATCTGACAGCCATTTGTCATTTGAAGCAGTAAACTCAATTCAGTGAAGAAGGCTACTTGTCTCTGAGCACTATGGGATTTAACTTCTGTAGTGCAGTGCCGGCCGTTTTGGACGAGCGGTTCTAGGCGCTACAGTACGGAACCTCGCGAACGCTACGATAGCAGGTCGAAATCCTGCCTCGTGCATGGATGTGTGTGATGTTCTTAGGTTAGTTAGGTTTAAGTAGTTCTAAGTTCTAGGGGATTGATGACCTAAGTTCCATGGCTCTCAGAGCCATTTCAAAGAGTACAGAGTAAATAACGTTCGCCGGTAAAGAGTACCCTGTTCAAAGATTTGTAGGTCAGTACACCACCTTCACAATTCTCTATTGTTACAATCTCGTATAGCTCAAGTGGCTCCAAGCACTATGGGACTTAACATCTGAGGTCATCAGTCCCCTAGAAGTTAGAACTACGTAAATCTAACTAACTTTTGGACATCACACACATCCATGCCCGAGGCAGGATTCGAACCTGCGACCGTAATGGTCGCGTGGTTCCAGACTGTAGCGCCTAGAACCGCTCGGCTAAATTAGAAGCATTCCAGTTTCGGTTCTGTGAAAATTAATGTTTCTTCCATCGATGCTCCGTTGTTAGATTGGATCCACTCGCCATCAGCTCCGGCAAGTAATACGCTGAACTGGCATAATGGGCATGAGTCTGACAGCCGATTGATTTATCTACGCTCCTATAGTTTGGTCTCCTTAGACCACTCACAAAAAGCTTTCACATAAAACGCTCCTAAACAGCACACAAACTTCGTTATTTGAAAAATATTGTCCCTGGCCTGCAAGCAAATGACATCTCTGTGGCAATCCCCCGCCAGCTGGGAGTGTCGAAAATACTAGTTCTTGCCTAGTTTTCCACTTCGTGAGGCCGTGATAAATGTCTCGTGCCTTGCCATTCGAGCATGTGTGAGCCTCTAACCACAATGCTGCATCGTTCCTGGTTTAGTGTCCCATAGCCTATTACTGCATAAGATGGTAGTATAATAAATCGTTGTCAGAGAGTGTGGCTTTGTACTTGGATCGAGGGTAGTGACAGGCAATGATATCGTAAAATGTCTGAGATACCTTATACCAGTTTATTACGACGTTTACGACTGGCTAAAAACATGTAACAACACGTCCTGTCGTCTGGCATCCCGGTCGGACGGAAACGAGCAGGCCACCCGGCAACCACCACAAATGGAAGTATCGACTGAACAGTTATCGACACTTGCATTACGAGCTTTACCAATGATGGTAGCGAGCAAATGGACGGATCCACAGCAATCCCGTGAGGTCGACACCATCTTAGGTAGCGCCCATCAGACCCGGAGACAAGCGGCGGGATACAAATAGCGCTCACGTTGTCCTGCGACGGCTCCGAGTTCACATTATGCGAGCTACCTCTTCTACGCGTATGTTACAACTTTGGTAGCAAACCGGCCGCACGATCTCACCCCACTGTCGATATACCCACATACTTGTGGTGTAACACTTGCTGTATACTCGATTCCTGGAGCCCTTTTCAGCAAAGGACGTTGGAATTTGTTAAGCGACGACCCGGGGCAGGTTATCAACTTCATCCAGTTGTCACCGCCTCTTCTGCCGTCTTCTCGACGACTATGAAGGCGATGATTTTGTTTGTGCGTTGACAACGCTGCCTGATAACGCCGTGATATATTCCGCCGCCGTTTACCCTTGCACGCAAATATAACGTTACATGCATAGGTTTACGACTGGCTGTCAATTTTTTTCACTCTCGAGAAGAGAAGTGTTCTATATGGGGTTCTACAAATTTTCTCCAGAACCAGAAAAATTTGTATTTAATTAGTAATTTTATGTTTATGTGGCATATCTACGTAAGGACCTTGCAGCTACCGACACAGTATATTCAAATGAGAAATACACACTCTTCAGCCAGAACAATATGACTATCGACCTATTATCGATATAAACTCGTCCATGCGATAGCAGCGTCACCTGATGAGGATGAATACCAGTCGGACACACGCACGGTGCATGTAGTATCAGTGAACGTGCTGTCTGTGTGTAGAATGGGGAAGGTTCCTGATCTATCTGAGTTTGACTGAGGGCAGATTGTGATAACCCGGAGGATCGGAACGAGCATTTCGGAAACTGCAAGACTTATCGGGTGTTTCAGGAGTGCTGTGGTGAGTGTCTTCAACACGTGGTGAAACTAAGGTCAAACTACGTCCAGACGTCGTGGGATTGGACGGCCACCCATCATTACAGATGTCCGACGTCGTAGTTTGGGCAGGCTGGTAAAACAGGACAGACTGCGAACTGTGGCGGAACCAACATCAGAATTTAATCCTGTGCAGAGTAAAAGTGTGCCGGAACACACAGTGCACCGAACACTCCTAACGATAGGTCTCCGCAGCCGACGACCCATGCATGTGCCAATGTTAATACCACGACATCGGCAATTACACCTGAAATGGGCACGTGACTATCGCCACTGGACGTTGGTGCCGTGGCAGAGCGTTGCATGGTCTGATGAATCCCGACGCCTTATTCGTCATGCCGATGGGAGGGTGCGAATCCGTCGCCTTCCAGGAGAACAGCTCGTTGACACCTGTACTGTGGGTCAGAGACAAGTTCGCGGCAGCTCCATTATGTTCCCACATTCATGTGGGCATCCATGGGTCGAGTGGAGATCGCGCAAGGCACTGTGACGGCGAAGAAGCATAGACATGGGTTGCAGACCACGTACATCCCTTCATAACGATCGTGATTTCCGTAGGCAGTGGCATTTTTCAGAAGATAACACGCCACATCACGAAGTCAGGAATGTGATGCAGTGGTACAAGAAACACAGTGGCGAGTTCCAGTTGACGTGATGGCCACCAAAAAATGATCAAATGTATGTGAAATCTTATGGGACTTAACAGCTAAGATCATCAGTCCCTAAGCTTACACACTACTTGACCTAAATTATCTTAAGGACAAACACACACACCCGTGCCCGAGGGAGGACTCGAACCTCCTCCAGTACCAGCCGCACAGTCCATGACTGCAGCGCCTGAGACCGCTCGGCTAATCCCGCGCGACGCTGGCCCCCAAACTGCAAGATTGAACCCGATCGAAAATATCTTTGATGTGTTTGAAAGTGGCGTCAGAGCTCGTCTCCCTTCCCCCCGGAATTAACAAGAATTAGGTGACTTGTGTGCGCAGGTATGGTGGAAACTCCCTCCAGCGACCTAACAAGGGCTGAATTCTTCCATGCCACGATGAGTCGCCGCTGTCATCCGTGCCAAAGGTGGGCGTACCGGCTATTATGCAGGTGGTCATAATGTTCTCGCTCATCAATGTAGAAGATAATTTATGAAATATACGTACGCATCACCGT
The DNA here is from genome assembly GCF_023897955.1 of Schistocerca gregaria. Lineage (NCBI taxonomy): Eukaryota > Metazoa > Arthropoda > Insecta > Orthoptera > Acrididae > Schistocerca > Schistocerca gregaria. The sequence goes on from NC_064931.1 coordinate 686,404,573, forward strand.
GTGTGATTCCACTTAGATCTAGGCGCTGAATCACTAAATTTCAAAGTCAGCTTTTAAATTATTGGTATGTGGTAAATATGGCCGCGTTTGCTTAGTTTTAGTAGCGCAACATAGTTTACAATTTTATTTTATTCTGTAAACAAAAGCTTTAAGCAAATGCATTAAATAAGAGTCTCTGGTAGATATCATCATAGGGGAAGTTTTCGATTTATCAACGAATTTGTTACTGAATGAAACAACAAGTTTACTGTTACCAGTCACTGTTTTTTTATATCCACAACGCGTTGCAAAGGCTTAAACCTCCACAATCAGATGGATTTGTATGTGTTAAGCGGACGTGTGTATTTGGTGTAACCTGTGCCATTGTCTCCAGCGGTCAAGGCTCCTATCTCTGTCGTAATACTTCACGTACAAGCTGTCATATTTGACAAACCAAGATGGTGTCTAGAAAACTCTCAGCTTATATGTGATGTCCGAGTGACGTTCAACAAGTAATGCAACACATTAATTTTTTCTGGTTGGTTTTAAGCAGCATTCCAAAACACCATATTATCCCCCACTCTTTTGGCTACAAAACACTATTTTTCAACATAACCTCCCTTCAATGCGTCGGCCTTACACCACTTTACTGGTAGTGCCTGTATGCCTTCATGGTACCATTCTAATGGTCGACGTCGAAACCAACGCCTTGCTGCATCAGTAACCTATCCCTCATCCACGTACTAGTTCCAGCAGAGTGCATCCCTCATTGGGCCAAACGGATTGGAAGTCTGAAGGTGCGAGATCGTGGCTGTAGGGTGGATGAGGAAGAACAGTCCAATGAATTTTTATGAGTTCCTCCCGGGTCTGCAGAGTTGTGTGAGGCCTTGCGTTCTCATGGAGAAGGAGAAGTTCGTTTGCATTTTTGTGACGAAGAACACACTGAAGTCGTTTCTTCAATTTCACCTCGAACGAGAGTGTCCGCACGTTACAGCATTGTATGAATCACAACTGTCTGCGGCCGGACATCGTTGTGATGATGACAGATGCCTCGCAAAAACTCACCGTACTTTTATTCACTGTCAGGCCTCCGTAGACACTCTGCAAGCGCCTATGAATATCTGCGATGCTATGATTTTCCGCCAAAATAAACTCTATGACAGCTCTCTGCTTGGTACGGACCGCCGTTACAGAAGGCATTTTCAAGGCTACGTATAGCGCCGCCAACTAGCGGAGCTTCGTGAAACTGTAGGGGCTGAAGCGGGAATATTCCACGATGTACCGCAACAAATTACGCATTTTTTCATCCGAAACTGGCCGAGTAAAAATGTGACGCATTAGTTATCGAAGCCCCTGGACCCTGAGACCACTGGAGATAGTGCCAAAGGTCATCCCAAAGTCTTGACGTAGCACACACGTTATATTAACACATGTTATTCCACCTGACGATGGTGGTTCAAAACTTTGAGACACGTTGTGCATATTAAAAGTGACTCGTAACAGCAAACTTGTTGTTTCATCCGATATCAATAACAGTCACGATGAAGCCTAACCAAAATATTCGCATTTAGCATTCGTTATTATTAACATTTTGGGTCTGGTGTGTAAATGTTTACACGTTCCCGTTCTACAGGGTGTATCATAATTAATGGCGTAAACGCATACAGTTGAAAGTACACGATACTAGAAGCAAAAAAGTCTCAGTAAACATAGGGTCGAAAATGCATACCTTAAGAGCTGCGAGCAATTTTTCATCTTCGATACTGTGAAACAAATCTCTTCTACTGCAAGCTTTTTGCTTTCCATATATTTGGAAATGGCAGTATGGGCCAAAACAAGAAAATAATGTCCAGTAAACATGTGCTCTAAAATGCATACCTTAAACGTTATGAGCATTTGTTCATTAGAAGAGTAATGTTTCAAAGCAGCGAAGATCGAGAAGGAGTACAGTGTCATAATAACGTTAGGCGGTAAGTGTATTGTGTTCAAAGAGTTACATGTCAGTGCGCCCGCGCAATATCATGCCTCCCCACACCATAGCTCGTGGACTACGTAACGAACGTGTTCGACGATGTTCCTGGGTACATTGTATATCCTCAAGTGGCGAATGGTGAGAATGTATAATGAACTCAGGAATACTGGTGAACAGATTCGTTTTGGTGGTTCAGGTTTTTTGGCGTGGGGAAGCCTAATGTTGCGCGGGAGAACTTACCTACAAATCTTTGAACACGGTACTCATTACCGGCGAACGTTATTTACTCTGTATTCTTTGAAACGGCTCTGAGTACTATGGGACTTAACATCTGAGGTCATCAGTTCCCTAGAACTTAGAACTAGTTAACCGTAACTAACCTAAGGACATCACACACATCCATTCCCGAGGCAGGATTCGAACCTGCGACCGTAGGGGTCGCGCAGTTCCAGACTGAAGCGCCTAGAACCGCTCGGCCACCCTGGCAGGCTCTGTACTCTTTCCCCATGTGCATTTTTTCAGGGGAGCATTAGGCCCTGACCTCATTTTCCTGGATGACAATGCGAGACCGCGTCGAACCGCGTAGGTGGAGGAACTCTTGGAAGGAGAGGATATTATCCACTGCCGTCCGTGGTGATCACACCATGTCCCGCCTTTTGTAATGTGCAAGAAACCATCGTAAATCGCTGCGAATTCAGTGTAATTATTGTCTTTGATGTCATTCCGTTCCGTCTAGTTGCGTATTTCTCTCAGTTACCTTGTGTAGGTTGCAATACTGTAGCAGTTCTTCCCATGTACGATGCAAGTTTCATCTATCTATTTACTTGGCAATGATGCATCATGCAAAAGTTACTTTTGTCCTCAAGCTTTGTACACTCTTGTATTTTTTGATAGAGTAGTATTTGACATCCTTTGTATGGCTGTGCATCCCATTAAAGTTTCGTCTTTGCTAGCTGATGGCTCGTTCATTTTCGAGATGTGAACCAGTTTGGAATTTCCTAGGGTTTACTGTCTTATAATATTTCTCTAAACGGTTGAGACTTCTACCAGAATGTTTGCTTTGAAAGGGCTACGGTGGATCACTGACTTGCTGATTTTGTGCTTCATATCTAACGACTCCACACTAGATAAGACCTTAAATTAGAGTGTTACTTGTTTTGTTGTGTTTCGTGTGTTTGCTAGCTTTGTATAGAAAAATTACTTTGTCTAGGACGAAATTGTACCACAGAAAAACTGCTGTACTTAGCTGTCACATCCGTTGTGGTTTTCAGCGAGACATAGTGGCCACCACAAGGTGTTAGCGGGATGGAGGCTAAAGATGTTTCCATTATTGTACAAGGTCTACAACTTTGCTTCTGCCGTTTTTTCTCGAAGTTGGAGACTTCATTGTGAAAGCTTACAAAAAATTTATGGTTCAAACTATTGGCCATCGTTGCCACTGCTTTCTCCTAGCTTCAGGGCAGCATACGAATATCTCAATGTATAAACTGGACATCTTTTGAGGGGAACCATGAATCGATCCAATTTTGCACTCGTTCATATGACCCCAAGTGCTAGTCAGCTAGGTCGTGTGTCATAGATCGAGAAGTGTGGCAGTCAGAGGGGGAATATCTGGAGAATACAGTGGGTGGGGTAGAACTTCCCATTTCAACGTTTCCAAGTATTCCCCATGCTCGACATGGGGTCGTGCACTGTCATGCTGCAAAATCATTTTTTCATGTCTATCGCTGTCGTGTGGCCGTTTGTCTTTCAGTGCTCGGCTCGAACACATCAACTACTTTCGATAACGATCTCCTGTGATTGTTCCCGTAGGTTGCAGTAGCATCGAAAGCTTTCTCTCTTTCACAACCATGCCAGACTTCAACGTCAAAATTACCATTCTTGAAGCATGGAAACCATTTTCTCCACAGTTTTGTCACTATCAGGCGTCTCACATAGGTTTTACCCAGATTTTTATGAGCCTCAGCCGTAGATATCTTCATATCATAGCCGAAAATTAAAACCTCCCGCAGGTAACGAGAATTGGGCTCATAAGTTGACGTATTCAGTCGGGAATAACTTTATGACGTAATCAAAAATCTACTGATATTTTGATGGCTTTATGTTCTCAAATGCCTAAGCGTACTGTATCACACTTACGACGAACGACTTGCACCACTACTTTCCACTACTGCCGTCTGTAGCAAAGCGGCGGAAGCAAAGTTGTAGACCTTATAATAAGGTTAATGCATCCGATCTATAACAGCGAAAGACGTAGAAAAACTAGTTTTCTGTGTGAGTAAGTATAGTTTCTGGAATCTGTTACAACGTCTGTTGACTTTTCTATGGTACACATGTGATTATTAAAAAGAAGAGAGGAAGAAATTGAAATACTCATTACTAACTAAATGACTTGATCGAAAGGAGAACACGTACGCTACACCAATTATTTTCATCCTAAGGAAACTTATAGGTTATTAATTAAAGGAGAAACGAAATACGATATCAAGGATACTATCACAGATATTGTTATTAGCATACACTGTCTAACAAAAGTGAAGCACTCAGGAGATATGGTCAGATGTTAACGTAACTTCGTACATGTCCACATCGTTGTCGAGTAAATGATTGGAGTTTCATTTCCCTTTCACAAGCAGAACGCCCACCATTGTGTATTACTGTCGTACGTGTTAAATACTGTACCCAGGCCTGTTATGGTCTGTAAGAGGCGTGAACAACTTCATATGTTATCACTGTGAAAGACACGGAGATTCTGTGTACTTGTGTTAGCTTTATCAGCACTTGACAGTTTGAAAGGACCCTCATTGTGGGACTCCATTTGGCCGACTGTTGGAATTGTGTTGGATTCTGAATTCTAGGGATTTCGGACGTGACAGTGGTACGATGTTGGACTGCATGAGGAATGTGAGGGCAGGAATTTCGTGGTCGTTGCTCCGATCGACGACGTAGGACCACCACACGAGCATAGCCGTACTGCATATCAAGTGCATCTGTAAATACTATCCAAGAACAAGTAACGGACTCCCTCCAACATTCTGTATCATCTCGTACCATTGGCCGGAGACTATCAGCATCCGGGCAAGCGAATTACCATCCTATGTGTAGGCTACCGCTAGCACAACACTGCGTTTGAAGTGTTGTCAGGACCGGAAAACGTGGACTACTCGTGGATGGTGAGGCATTGTCTTAAGCGAACTATCGCATTTCTGCACTTCCGTCGGCACTATCGTCGGCGACTGTGGAGGTTACCTGAGGAGAAATTCCATTTTTCCGATATTTTGGATAGGCTCAGCAATGTTAAAATGGGGGGAGCCATCACGGCTTTTAGTGATTGAGGGAGACAGTGGTATATTACGAACATCCTGCGTCCTTATATCCTACGTCTCATGAAACAGGACAATGGTCGTCCACGCATGCTTCTTGTGTCATTGCATTGTCCGCGTATTGTTGAGGTGCTCCCATAGCCAGCAAGATCTCCAGACCTTGGCGACCTTGTTAGCTATCGGTGACCTACGCCTTGTTCATTGTATCTCCTTTCCTACAATATTTCTCTCTTTAGCGGTTGGTATACTTGACTCTCATAAAAAAAATTCGTCAATTAGTTCGTGATTTGAAATTGAACTTAAGCTCATCGAATATATTAGTCACATAAGAACACACTGACCACTTTGGCACGTTGTAAATGAAATAGAACGTGTACTAGGTTATCATGTGACCCACCACTGCCGGCTTAAATCGTTTCAGTCAAGTAGACTTGTCTTCATACAGTAGTATAGATTAATACTATATGCACTGAAATGAAAACCCATACATAATTTGTTGTAAATAAATAAATGTTATTAAATTTTCTATTCCTGAAAACGTTTAAATTAAAAAAAGTCTTCTATAACCACCAACAATTAGCGGTAGATATATAACTTCTTCAAGACGATGATCAATATCCTGAACATCATTTGAGACAAGTAACCTGTTTCCTTTGCACCTAATAACGCCACAGTCCCTGTTAAATTCTATGTCGATTAAGTGAAAAAACTGGCCCCTATTCTAGAAGCTAGCAATTTTCTGAAGATATCTGAAAAGCGGAGCGTCCTATGTAATTAGAAAAATACCTAAGTTGTTTAGTTATTAAAAAAAGGCCAGAAACGAACGCGCATAGACACAACTCCACATTACTGACGTCTGGTTATTTTACGATTATAGCGAATGTGTTATAATGACATGTTATATTCCTGAGACCGAACAGTTACTCAGTACTCCTCAAGTACACACTATCACGGTTGAACATTGACCACTAACAACACGAAAGCAAGAAAAGACGTAAGGACAAAAATGGAAAAACAGAAACGAGCACTCTAGTATATGGCCAGTCTTATATACAAAAATCTATAGAGGCTGAACCGGACCGTTCGCAACAATGTCAGCGAACGGGGAAGGTGCTATTTCCAATATTGGGGCTTTACTGCGACTGTCATAAAATCGACGGAGGAAATGCGATTGGACATTTCCTGGTCAGCGGCAAAACCGCACTAAAGCGTTGTCTCCAGAAAAGGTTAACATCATGCCTTCTTGCAGCCAGAAGTGTAAGGATACAGGAGACACGCTTATGTGTTTATTTGCTATTTACATATATTATGCTATTTACTGGGTAAGATACGTCTTATTGCGCATAAATGATAGAAGAAAATAATGTTTTCAGCTCAAAAAATATTTCAGTAATGTTCATGTTTTTATAACATTTAAAGAAGGTAAGATACGCAACTGTGCGGTTTAAGAATGCTCTGATACTGTTCCTACACGGTACATATGACACGGAAGAAAAATGAATATGCTCTCTTTTACAGTTAGTGCGTCCACTGCTTACATTTCTCATCACGACTGAATATGCTTATTTGGTTTTTGTCTCATCCCCAGTACTTAATAATGCCATTTTTGCCCGACGTCTTCTCTTTCACCGGCATATTATTTGTCAAGCTTTTCTTGATCGCGGGGCTCCCTACCTTTGACTCACTTCGCGTAGATATACTTCAGATTTCTATTGTTATATGTTTTACCACTGGCAGCCTTACATATCCAGCAATGGAAATACTGTGTACGATATTACAATAGCCATTATGTAGTTAATGTTGCGATGTTTACTTCGAAATGAATAATGTAGTACCTGCCGACCAATCGTGAGCCCTACCTACGTCTCCCGAGAAAAGGTAGTTAAATATCTGTGCCGCTCCTACTTTCATGTATGCTTTGTATAAAGTACACATGTAACCCCTGTACTGCTTGAAGATGGTGTCCTCTTGAGCGACGGTCATTGTACAAGGCTGTGCCAAAGCCTTTTATACAAATTGTCCAGCGAAGAGGTCCATGATTTCCAAATTAAATATATCTAAAACTAACATCGAGAGACGAGTGCAACAAAATGTATGTTTATTGTGAAATCTGTTAGAATTTTAGACACAAGTTTCGAAATAGTTCGAAAAGTACAGTATCAGCGTGGATAATTAAACTGCTGCTCTCCTAGCAAATTTTGCAATCACATCACAATCTTTCCGAAATACCATCACTCCCATCACGGAGGTGACGCAATGAAAAATGAAATTTGCCATCACATCCTGTGGTGTCTGTACGGAAATGGGTTCAGATGCCACACACATCGCCGATTCCAGCACCTCCAGCGTGGTGGGGTGGGGTTCTGGTGGACAGTGCCTTTCATTGTGCCTCACAAAAAAAAGTCACAAGGAGCCAGATGGGGCGAATACGGAGGTCAATCCATCCCTGGGCCAGTAAATTTGCAATTATCCAACACAATATCTTTATTCCCAAAGTATTCACCCAGAAAGCAAAACATCTTTTCGGGGCGATGTACTCTGGTCCCATCGTGTATGCTAACCTCCTTTCACCTTTCAACCGTGGAACTGGTTACTCGGGGATGCGGCGCGCTATTTATATATCTTACAGTCAAAACCTGTTTTTAGTTAGAACGCGTTCTTACTAGTTAAAACTAGTTTTTACTGAACTACTTCAACAAACGCGTTTTGTCTAGTTATAACTAGTTTCAACTGACTTTCACTTTTGACCGGCAGTAAATTCTAGTTGTAACTAAGGCTACCAGTATCAACGAGTTTCAACTAGTAAGAACGCGTTCTAACTAAACTAAACAGAACTAGTTTTCACTAAATTTATTTAGGGGCAAATATTAAAATTAAGAGCAACTACGTGTTGATTGAAATAAAAAACTGCAATTTTGTATTGTTCAATGCAATATTTATTGGAATCTTTATCATACATCCAAACACATTCTAGCTAGTGAAAACAAGAAGGAGCCGACACGAAAACGGCGAATGTTGCTGCAAACTGGATGACAACGGGAAAAAACATAAGAAGAGAAACGCGTGTGTATTGTGAAGATTGCGATGTTGGGTTGTGTGCAATACCATTCTTTGAACTATACCATTCAAAGAGTCATTTCTAATAAATATTCTTTAATAAATTGTGTTTCCTTGAGATCTACTACTAAAACCCTTCCTCATTACATAAAAGTTAATAATAAATAATTTTTAATTCTGCAACAGCGTTACTACTGTGAAAACCTTCGAATTGTTAGGTATTCAGTTGTTAGATAATCACTTGCCCAGCAACAGTCGCACATAAGCGTGTCAAATACGCGCCGCTACAACAAGCGCTGTAGGCGCGGTAAGAATTACACGCGCGGGATCATTTCTAGGCGCCAAAACTCCCCGGCTGCGCAGCGCTGCAGCGGCCGACAATAGCCGGCCACTGGGCGCTTTTCTCCACAAAAAACAACACGGTCGAGGGGTTAAGCAGATCAGCTTGTACGTATTTATCATGTCAGATCTAAATCAAGAAAGACAATGCAAAGAAGAATTTGTGAGAAGGATGTTACAAATTGAAGAACACGTCAAAAGAGGAAACCACTATAATGTTTTGACAAAAGAATCTTACGATAAATTAGTGGACGAAATTGAAGAAGCACAATCAGCTAAGAAAAAGACACAGAAGCAGTACAAACGATTAAATCGATTCAGGGTTATTAATATTTGTGGGACCAGGAAGTTAGTCACAAGAAAAGAGCCTGTGAAGTACTACTTTTGTGTCGAAGAAATTGTCGACATTATTGAAGCAGCTCATCAGGACGTTGGTAATGGAGGTCGAGACAGATTAAGGGTTGAAACTTCAAGAAAATATGCAAACATAACAGTGGAGATGATAAACAATTCGCCGCGCGTGATTAGCCGAGCGGTCTCAGGCGCTGCACTCATGGACTCTGCGGCTGGTTCCAGCGGAGGTTCGAGTCCTCCCATGGGCATGGGTGTGTGTGTTTGTCCTTAGGATAATTTAGGTTAAGTAGTGTGTAAGCGTAGGGACTGATGACCTTAGCAGTTAAGTCCCATAAGATTTCACACACATTTGAACATTTTTTGATAAATCTTTATCTGTCTATATGTGAAACTTGTCAGCGCAAAAGGAGCATTAAGAAAAGGGAGCATGTTTCGAACCCTATACTTCATTCAGAAATGAACAGTCGTTGCCAAGTTGATCTGATCGACGTGTAAACTCAAGAAGATCGTGGATTTAAGTATATAATGGTGTATCAGGACCACTTGACAAAATTTGTTTTGTTACGTGTACTGCAAAACAAGAGGGCACAGGAAGTTGCACACCATTTAGCAGAAATATTTTTGACATTTGGTGCTCCTTGTATTTTACACACTGACAACGGCAGAGAATTTGTTACTTCTGTCGTAAGCGACCTGGCTGTATTTTTGCCTGAGTGTAAACTAGTTCACGGAAAACCGAGGCACAGCCAAAGCCAAGGTTCTGTTAAACACGCCAACCGAGACGTTGAAAAAATATTGGCTTCATGGATGCAAGACAATATTACCACCAACTGGTCAAACGGTCTTCGCTTTGTACAGTTTATGAAAAATCGGGCATATCATTCTGGTATCAAGCAGACACCTTACAAACTATGTTTGGCGCAGAACCACGTGTAGGTCTTATGACTTCGAGTTTGCCTCTAGACGTTATTAAAGAGATACAAGATTAAGATGATCTTAAAGGCTTTAAATAAAATTAATGTGGTAGACGCAATAAATGAGACAGCTGATGAACTGGAACTATCACGCGACTCAGAGGAGATAGCAGTTATGGCTAGTAGCAATGGACAGGTTACAGCCGCAGCTAGACGAGAAGATGCAGTAGCTTCGCACAGTACAAGTATACAGTCTCCAACAACAGCAGTAGCCAATCAAGAGGATCCAGAAGCCGTAGCTAGTACGAGTGCACAGCCTTAAATAACTCCAGCTTGTCGCGAAGATCCAGAAGCTGAAGCTATTAAGAAACGACAATCTCAAACACGAACAGCTAGAGAAAACGCTCATGAAAACCTGACGAAACAGGCCAAAAAAATGATGATGGCTAAAGATTCAATACACGCCACTGTAGAAATCAGTTCCTGTTATCGACAAAGCAAAAGCGTATCTCCAAAATATTATTGGAGTTATTCTTCAGAAAGATGAACAGACCTTGCACAAAATTGGAACGAAATATGGGATACTCGACAAATTGTATTGCAGGTATGTAGTTCTGAATTGATTTCAATAATTAAGTGCAAATGTGGGACATATTCATTACTTCATTGATTTAATGATCTGAAAATTTTCGAACTTTTCAAGTAATTAATTAATATTTCAAATTTTGATACTTATAATAATATATTATAATATGTATTAAGTACCTAATCGCCTTTCAAACAAGCTAATTAAAAGTTCTCTTCCTGATCCGGATTCGACATGTCCAAAGAGAAATTCTTGCTGCTGGAAGACGTGCCAGAGACAAAGGTATCATTAAGAACTGCTGCCAAGATGGCAGCCTTAGGATCAGGACAAGGATTTGTTCGCTGTGTGTGTAAGAAGGTATGTATTTCAAAAAGGTGCTTTTTTAGAAAAAAGGTAAGCTTTGTAACTCAAAATGTCACGACAGATTGCCTTGCAGTAACAAATAATCAAAATTTAATTGTTAATTTTTTGTACGTTTCTCTTTTATTAAGACTGTAGCAACTTTTGTCAAATGTATTAATAATTAATATACTTTTACTGTATGATTATTTTGATTCCACTTTCGTACCTGATACTGCTAATATGGCTCTGTAATGTTCCTTATAATGTTTTTTCAGTGTGTGGTTATTTTTGCATTTCTGTAGTTAATATTAATGAATTAGATGTATGATAATTATTCTCAATAAATATTGCATTGCACAATACAAAAATGCTGTTTTTTATTTCTATCAACACGTAGTTGCTCTTAATTTTAATATTTGCCCCTAAATAAATTTAGTGAAAACTAGTTCCGTCTAGTTTAGTTAGAACGCGTTCTTACTAGTTGAAACTAGTTGATACTGATAGCCTTAGTTATAACTAGAATTTACAGGTGGTCAAAAGCGAAAGTCAGTTAAAACTAGTTTTAACTAGGCAAAACACGATTTGACGAAGTGGCTCAGTATAAACTATTTTTAACTAGTAAGAACGCTTTCTAACTAAAAATGGGTTTTGACTGTAACATATACACTACGTATTGCAATTTCAGCGCCATCAGTTAGCAGCTTTTCGAACTATTTCCAAACGTCTGTTTGAAATTCTTACAACTTTAACAATAAACATATCGTTTATTGTACTTGTCTATCGCTCTTAGTTTTCGAGATATTTAATTTTTAAATCAGGGATCCCTTCGCCCGACACCCTGTATTTCCCATCATGAGATGTTCGACAAAAAGAACTATCCCTCTTCTCCTTACTTTTTGGGATAGAGATAGTTTGGGACTAATCCCAGAGAGAATGTGTATCACTCATGTACCGTCATTTGTTTATGTCATCCATGATATGTCTTTCTGATGCATTTGGAAGGAATGTTAAACTTTCTCCATGTGTTAACTTTATCCCATAGTTATTGGGATTTCAGTGTTAGATGTTTTACAATATCTATTTTAGATCTGAAGGTTCATTAATTAGCTCATACACTCTCGTGTTTCATTTCCTTAATTAGTAACACACGGACTTCTTTCACGTGTTTTCCTGTAGGGTAGAAGCAGACTCCAGTAGATTTAATATATGAAATGACAAAGAAATGATAACTGCCGGCCGCGGTGGTCTCGCGGTTCTAGGCGCGCTGTCCAGAACCGTGCGACTGCTACGGTCGCAGGTTCGAATCCTGCCTCGGGCATGGATGTGTGTGATGTCCTTAGGTTAGTTAGGTTTAAGTAGTTCTAAGTTCTAGGGGACTAATGACCACAGCAGTTGAGTCCCATAGTGCTCAGAGCCATTTGATTTTGAAATGATAACTCAAAACGTTTGCTGAATAACTGATATAGCACGAGGAACGCCGCGTCTCAAAATGGGCGCCAGCGGAACGCACAGAGCGACATATGATACTGTGAATGATGTGTCTGTGAATGCTCTTCGTCTTGTAGACAAGCGCACGGTGGGGCAAGACTTAAGAGAGGAAGCCTGCTAGCAACAACATACTCCCAACAGCTTCCCAAACATGATTTATTTCATTCACTTCACAAAATGAAGCTTATCACTTCATTTACTGAAGTGTTAACTGTTGAATATACTCGTACGGGAGACGAGGTACGGTCAATTGTTTTCATCTTGTGCTATAAAATCACTTACCAACTGTAAATGACGTACACAAGAATCGAGACACTTATATCTATGGACTTACTAACTAATACTTCCATGCGCAAAGACGTGATTACAAGATGATACATATAATTGTATACCACACCGAAAAAGCAAGTGCGGCCTTATCCGGAAGCAAAACTTTCACTAATGTTTGTCTGGTGATAAAAGGTTTCAACTTCCTCCACGCAAAAATAAGGATGTTGCACTTTTACAAGTTAAGCAGAAACTTGTCCATAAAGACAACGGTCCTTCATTGATGGACAGTTCAATGTACTTTTTCGCGAACCAATTGCAAACGCTTTCTTGTCCAAAGAGCGCTGATCTGTGTACTCGCATACACACGAGACCTTCATGAAACATCCTGTGCTTATTGTTCGATGATATCTTTCATATGGCGTCTACATTAAGAGCAGACAGTGGCTGGTATGGAGAGGGAGGGGGGATCATATTTATTCAAGTGCATAACAACGAAGCTCGGTCATTGACTTGCATAGCAGACCTTGGTGGTCATTGGATGCTTCTTTTATACGCCGAAAATTTGGTTAGAATTTTTATCATTGTTTTCAAACGCGAGAACAAATATTCAATGAGATGTTCATCTCTGTCTAATTTTGACCTATCTCCAGTCTCTCGCACGTTTTCCATCACAGAGTAAATGATATCGCTACGCTAATCGACGTTGGTCCCTAATTGTGGAAACGAGTGTATTACAGGTAGTGCTTCACTTTGCACCTTTATGTGCGCCTATACGGTCAGCGTAGCAGTTCAGATTCGTCACGTGTTCCATTAGCAGTTCCTCCTTTTTATACAGATTCGTCACGTGTTCCACGTCTTTGAACTTGTGCGCACATCTCTTAGTTCCGTAACTTCCAATAGTAGAAGCATGATATCGTCATATCCTTTAACAGCTTCACCACTTACCACAAATACGAAAATATGTTCAGTATTTGTCTAAATTCTTAACTAAATTATCGTTAAAATATTTTATCTTATTTTTTAACGTTGGTTACCCTTTATCACCTTAACTTACTGCCCGCTGTTCTTGTTGACTGTTCCTTCGCAGCATGATACACATCGTGTTTTGATCCGTTACTTCTATTTTACGTTAATGCACTACTTACGAGATTTAGGACAATACTATTGTTATCTTCTTATTTGATATTTTAATATAATATTTTAATATTAATATATTAATTAATCAGCATGTTACTGGAGCTCTTAGTTCTATTCTTTCCAATAAAAGCTCTATTCCTACATCGTAGAAAGTCGGCTCACATTTAGAACCTCACAAATATCCTTACGTTAGTTGCACCTCTGTTGTAGTACAGTAGTCAAACTATTCTTTGTCTGAGCATTTTCGTCTTTTATGAAGGTGTAACGAAGTCAGTTTCCAATTTGTTTTCCGCCAAACTGCGCAGAAAGAGCGGGAGACCACAAGTTATCAAACGCTCCCATAACGTCAATCACTGCAGCAGTCACATGTTTTTGAGCTACGTTGTTTACAGCTTCCTGGATACTCTTTATCAAATATTCCATTAATCTTCTCTTCGTGAAGCGGGCCAGTTAATTTCTTGTATTCTCTTGGGCATGCGTTTAATAACTTTTCTCGGGCGTTTCACAGTGTATTCAGTAAACATAAGGGTTGGTAAGATTTATGGGCTGGAGATTATGTTGTTTCACTTCTTGAGGACCACAGCTTCCACGTTTCTCTAGATCCACGTAAGAAAGAGCACCTGGTCTGTAGCGATGTAAGCTTTAGTTTTTAGGAAATACTTTTGTGCTGTTCTGACAGTAGTTCCACAAGTTTTCCAATTACTACCTTCGGTTCTGCAATTCCCAAGAGGTACAGTTAAAGACTATCGAGACTTCCCAGACACAGAAACAATTGCCCTCACGTGTAGCACTGTATTCTCTTTTCTAATGATGTAACAAGAAGAGCAGACGCTCTAGGTCAATGCTCCGGTGGCATCCTTTTTGACGAGATCTACTAATAGTGCGTAATCTTAACACTAACTGTTGCTTTAGAGAGCTTGTAAAGGAGAACCTTATGATTATTTCAGCACACTCCAGGTGTTACTTTTCTGATAATAAGCGTTCGAACTGCATGTTGTTTGGAATGTCCATTTTCTCTTCGCAGCACAAGGACTGTTTTTTTTTTCAATTATCTATTCGTTTTCTACTAACGATGTTGACTGACACTATGTGGAATGATTTACACTGATGCAGTCACTTTTTACCAGTACATTAGCTGTGTGTGCCAGTGGGGTTAAGAATCGAAAAATAAACTTGTGTAGAAGGATAAATTTGTTGCAGTGTGTACATTACGTGAATAGTATGATTAGGTAATATATTAATACGTTTACTAACATTTCTGTTGTCGATTTCATTTTCTGGCACATAGAGCACAGTAACAGGCAAGTCACAACATAGCACATTCACAAACATCTGTTTACATCTTTCCAAAGAGTTTTAAGATCTAAGATAAACGACTTACAATTTCAAAGACTGTTAACATATTTCCAGAGAGTTATAAAATCTAAGTTAAAGTACTTACAATTTTAAACACAGTAATATATACCCGTAGTGAAGATGCGGACTTTTATCTAGATGTATTAGCAATATGGAAAATGTTACATGGATACTTAATGAAAACTATTCTGTCAATGAAATAAACATTTAATATTGGAGAAGTTTTTGAAGAAGTTAACAATAGATCAGCAATAGCTACCCAAATGAAAGACAAGGGCCGCCCTTTCCATGGTATTGAGAATGATCTTCATATATTTCATAAAAGGAATAAGGGACACCAAACGGACTTATATGAAGAACTGGAAATTTTCATTCATGGCACAGTACATGGAGATGTGTTATTAAATGATAAGCTTGAAAGTAATAATGTTAACGTGACTGGTCACGGCTACATCATCACTTTTAGCGACACTAACTAGAACCTGTCTGCATAAATCTACAAGCCTCATCAGCTATTGTGACAACCTCACTTGATGTAGGACGTTCCAGAAGTATATCCGACATGAACTGAAGCGTCTTAAGTCCCAAGAGATGCGCGAGCAGAATACGCAACACTGTACTTTTGCCGAGACACTGACAAATCAGCGTTTGCAGTGCGTTTCTGAAAGTCTTGATGTCGATGGGACGTTATCTCCCACATTACCCTATCAAGATTTTTGTAGCCTCGTCATTTGCTTCAATAGATTACGGTCCGATTGTTAGGGATTGGTGCGTGAGGATACGGTATGGTTGCCTGAGACCATGCGAGGTCATCGCATGTATTGACTCTGCCGTGTATCAATTAATAAGCCACTAGTTTAGGTTAATGTAAAGCACACGATTTTCCGTCAGGAAAAAAGGTATGATGTCTCAAGACTGTAGATGAAGTGGACTGCAAGTGGAATCATTTACTACGATATTGATAACAGCCGTTGATTTAAGCACTGCGCCCGGCTTCCATCATGCAAAATAGTTTACACCCGAGCTTCAGTACTTGAAGAAAACAAAGAACTGTACACGGAAATTCTTTGATGCAGGAGTAAAAAGAGAACTTGATAAGTTTACTATGGAAATAAACGAGAAAATAAAGCAACATCTAAACTATGGAACGCAGTACCGTCTCAGAATGATAAATTCAGATTCGGATTCCGTTTGGTACGTTAGCCGGAAAATCCTTACTTAGTTCACTATTGTGCCTTTGAAGGATCTAATATCTCTTCTTCACCAAGAAAGGAGGTTCAGGTTTTGTCATAAAAAATTGCGTCATTATTTACAGTCAGTTGTCGAGTAATTACGAGGGCGTGCCGAAAACTGAAGCCTCCGAATTTTTTATGTGAAAACTAGTAAATATTATGAAATAAAACGAAAGTTATTAACATTCTGCATCTTTGTTGTTCACGTCTACATATTTATTTTTCGCCATAGACACCATGGCGAAGAACACATTTCTCACAACGGGAAACCAGTTTATTGGTACCGCACTGGAGAATATTTGACTTAGTCCACGGAGCCACAGCCTCACTGCAGCTTACATCACTCCATCTATCAAAGCGAAGTCCTCGAAGGCGTTCTTTACGTTTCGGAAACAGATGAAAATCACATGAGGCCAAATCGGGGCGAATGGAGGATGATCGATGACAGTGAACCCAAAACGTCGGATTGTTGCAAATGTCGCAACGCTCGTGTATGGTCTGGCATTTTCACCCTGCGGGAGAGCATGTTTCTCACGCACCGGCATAGTTAAGTTACACAACGCCACGTTAAAAGCAGTTAAGTATTGAGGCGTGTGGACGGATGGACACAAAAAGGTTAATCTATACCGACAGGCATCGTTCACCTCGCGGCCCAGGTATAACCATGCAGAAAGCATCAGCTCGTTAAGTTTGTCACGTGTCTGTGGGAAGACTGTTTGACACAAAGAAACAAAAGTTACCACACATAAAAATATCTGCACTTATACCAATCACATCCTTTATAATTTAGTTACCATTTATTCAGTTTGTTCCTCCGATTACCTATGATTGTGCGAAATTACCTTCAGAACAGTGAATAAGCCAGTAATATTCAATCACCAAAACATACAGCACAAAATGCAAGGTAATGCAAAACTACTGCGATGTGGTTGCCATCGCTGCTGCGATAGCTAAGTATGGTTTTGTTGTGGCGATCTTCCATTGCACCCAGCGAACCGATACACAAGGTACATATCGCTCGCATATTGACAGTGAAGCTATTGATACTGCTGTGTATTATTACTGCTAAAGAACAGCTAACACTGCCAGAAATAAAGTCTCGATACAGTCAAGCAGTACTGAATGATAGCTTGAGAGTAAAGATTTAAAGCGGACATTACTGTTGTCAACTGCAAATGCCTTGAGTGAATAAAACAAGGCTGTTTCTGAACAAGACACACAGCGCATACTGTCGATCTCTGTACTGTTGTGGATATGTTTCCAGTGCAGTATGTAGTCAGAAATAAAAGGGGTTAAAAAATAAATGAAATAAAATTACTCTGTAATCTGTATTTGTCAAAATGTATTTAGGGTAACCACGGTATCTGGATGGCTGGACGGTTATTTGAACCCCGTTCCTCCTGAACGAGAGATGTCTCTTAATAACTGTCCCACTTTTCTCCGTATTCTTTTTGACATCATAATGGAACGAGATTGGGCTCGACCAATCATAGATCGCAGAAACTTCATTCGACGAGCTCTCACTGCCAGCAGTCACTGTGCACAACTACTGGTCAGTACATAACCAGGAGCTGTGTCCACCAAAACTATATCCACTGTGTTCACCGTGACACACATGAGTGATCATCTCTCTATTATTGGGGATAGTACCATGGTCAATCAAGATGGAAAAATAGAAATACAAGGAATATACTCAATCAAGTGTTCATCCGAGATAAGGGTATCGTCAGAAGCGCCCCAGCGAATGTGATAGGATTGCTATTATTTTCTGTATACATAAGTGATCTGGCGGACAGGGTGAACAGCAATCTGCGGCTGTTTGTTGATAACTCTATGGTGTACCGGAAGGTGTCGTCATTAAGTGTCTGTATGAGAGTACAAGACAAAATTTCTGGTTGGTATGATGAATGGCTGGTAGCTCTAAACGTAGAAAAATGTAAGTTAATGCGAATGAGTAGGAAAAACAAACCCGTCATGAAACTTCCTGGCAGATTAAAACTGTGTTCCGGACCGAGACTCGAACTCGGGACCTTTGCCTTTCGCGGGCAAATGTTCTGCCAGGAAGTTTCATATCAGCGCACACTCTGCTGACGAGTGAAAGTCTCATTCTGGAAACACCCCGCAAGCTGAGGCTAAGCCATGTCTCCGTAATATCCTTTCTTCCAGGAGTGCTAGTTCTGCAAGATTCGCAGAAGAGCTTCTGTGAAGTTTGGAGGGTAGGAGACGAGGTACTGACTGAAGTAAAGTTGTGAGGACGGGGCGTGAGTCGTGCTTGGGTAGCTCAGATGGTAGAGCACTTGCCGGTTAAAGGAAAAGGTCCCGAGTTCGAGTCTCGGTCCGGCACACAGTTTCAACATGCCAGGAAGTTTCATATCAGCGCACACTCCGCTGCAGAGTGAAAGTCTCATCTGTAAATGAGACCATAGTTAGTAAATTTGTGCGACCCATTCTTGAGTACTGCTCGAATGTTTGGGATCCGTACCAGGGCGGATTAAAGGAGGCATGGAAGCAATTCAGAGGTGAGCTACTAGATTTGTTACTGATAGGTTCGAAGAACCAGAGAGTATTACGGAGATTCTCGGTGAACTCAAATGGGAATCCATGGAGGAAAGGCAACGTTCTTTTCGAGAAACACTGTTGAGAATGTTTAGAGAACGGACGTTTGAAGCTGACTGCAGAACGATTTCGCAGCCGCAACGTACATTTCACGTAAGGACCACGAAGATAAGATTAGAGAAATTAGGCCTCGTATGGAGTCATATAGACAATGGTTTTTCCCATGCTTCATTTGCGAGTGAAACAGGACAAGAAATGACTAGAAGTTATTCAGGATAACCTCCACCACGCGCCGTATGTCGGCTTGCGGAGTATGTATGTAGACGTAGATGTAGATTCAGGAAGAAAGCCGGCTATCGAAATTGAGTCAGAAGTTTCAGGGATAAACTACTAAGACTGGAAATCAGAACACTGGTATGAATATTACCACAAACTAACAGAAGCATGCAATATACAGCTGAAATAAATATTCAGACCAAAACAATACAGGGTGGGTATGTAAGAAATCACACCACACACTCGTAACTCAATAAAAGGGAAACCTAGCCTATCCCGTAGATTTAACATAGCAAATGACGAATCGCGTGAAACCCCATGGTGCCGGAAAAAATCTGGTGAGCTTTCTAAAACATCGCTGGGATGAAACAGTAATCTTCTCCAGCGACTGTGGTCGGTGGTGCTATTATCACTACAAACAGCAAAGAGAGTGTGTAGGTCTCTGGTGACATCTTAGAAACGGTGCATAGATACCTGACTAAAGTTCTGTTCCATAGCGAACACAAGGGAATGATAAATAGAGAAACTGATGCAACTATAGTCACATGAGGGACGAACGAAATCAATCAAAGAGATTGACAGTACAGAAATATTGGAAACCATCACCTCACGGAATAAAACGATGAACCTAGAACTGACCAAAGAACACCTCTACAAAGCGCCAAAAAATCACTCTGCTCTAGTTTATCGAATCTCTTCAACGTTGGATTCGAATTAGGGACTTTTTCAGTCATACACTCTGGAAAGACTGCTTCACAATCCGACAAACTGGTCAACAAAATGAAAGAAAGCATTGAATATTAGATTTTAATGTCCCGTCGATGACAGCATTAGAAATGGAGCATCAGTTCGAGTTAAGTTATGAATGAGGAAGGAAATCAGTGGCACCCTTAGAAGGGAACCATCCTGGAATTCGCCTTAAGCAATTTAGGGAAATCACGGAGAATCTAAATCTCGATCGCCGGAAGAAGGTTTCAACCACCGTCCTAACGAATACGAAGACAACAGACGTCTAAAAGTAAATTTCACTGATTTCTGTGATCGAGAACTTTTCGAATCACTAATCAGTAGGAGGACACTGAAAAACGCCGAAAAATGGGGTATTTCAATAAAAAAGGATATTTTCTGACAAGGACACCAAAAACAGATGCAAGCCTGGTGCTTACGAGTACAATTATAGACGAACTATTCAATGGAGCATCCGATCTTGAACTGTTGCTAGATATGGAGCATGTTTTCTTCAAAATTTGAGTTTTGTTTTCAGATTGTTTAACACAGACTACTGATCTGACAAGCAGTATACTCACGATGAGAAACACACTGCCGTTCTAGAAGATAGAGATTCGGGTATATTCTTACTTGAGACTGGCATCTTTAACGAACAGATCTTTCCCCTATCTTATGCAATCTGTGTCCATCGCATGTCCAAAGAACACCCAAACTGAACGAAAATATCGCATCTATGCTGATGATACTATGCATTTCTGATTTGCAACCTTATTTACAGAAGTTATTCGAACTATCGCCGATTATGTAACGAAAATAGAGGACTAGATGCGAAAATGAAGGGCTGAGTCTAATATAAGAAAAAGCAGAAACATGTAATCTTCTTGCAACGACGCGAAACCCAAAGGAAAAAAACTAAAACTAAAGGGCAGCTAACCCTGTAAAAACAGTCAATAACACTAACGATAACGACTAAATAACACTTGACGAAAGCACATCCTGGAAGCCGTACATCACCGTCACCATAGCGAAACCCTGAGGCCTCGCGAAATGGCCGCGCAGTTTGAGGCACCATGTCACGGACTGGCCCAAATGGCCCTGAGCACTATGGGACTTAACATCTGTGGTCATCAGTCCCCTAGACTTAGAACTACTCAAACCTAACTGACCTAATTACATCACACACATCCATGTCCGAGGCAGGATTCGAACCTGCGACCGTAGTGTCACGGACTGCGCGGCCCCTCCCGCCGGAGGTTCGAGTCCTCCCTCGGATATGGGTGTGTGTGTTGTTCTTAACATAAGTTAGTTTAAGTAGTGTGTAAGTCTAGGGGTCGATGTCCTCAGCAGTTTGGTCCGTCAGGAATTGACACACATTTAAACATCTGAAAGCCTGAGGAAGAGTAACCTTAGGAAATATGACGAAATCACAACCGCGGTAAGCTGATGAACTTTTAGTCGTAAAAACTTTCGTGGGTTCAGAAGTCGAATATGAGTTCAGGGCGCGCTTGATGACCGAGGCACACGCGGAGAGCATTACAGCTAATGGCGGAGGAAATCTGAAATAAGCAGTGGCATTGCACATACAAAGGAACAAAGAGACAGTTTACGAAAAAAACCAACTGCAGAAAGATTCGAAACCATGGAAGCAAAATTTGCCCTCCAATGCTAGCTCAGGACACAACTACGCAGTTAGTATTGCAAGATCGATCATCAAGACACTACCAAAAAATCTCAACTATAAATTTAGTGTGGTGATCACAGCCGTCACCATTTAAAAGTACATTACAGAAGAGCTGTAAAACACAGACGGCTTGTTACAACATATGGATTAAGAAAAGTAGAATGAAATGAAACTACTTCAACAGATATTACTGAATGATTTCTTGGCGATTTTCTGCAGCTGTAAGATGAATATTGCTGTAAGGATATCACCATCAACTGAACGTGCAAAAGTTGTCAGTAAGGACCTAAGCAAGGGGAGTTACATTCCCAAGAAACAATTTGATTTCTAGGTATGAAAAGGGGTAAAAACCTAACCACCACCAAAAAAAGCACTAATTGCAGCTATCGGTAGAAGTCAACGACCCTGTACGAAACGGATATAATCAGTTTAATGTTCTGGAAAAATTATAATCAACGTTTCCTAGGATGCAAAATCGATTTACTTATTGATTACCTTGGAAAGGGCAAAACGGTAATTATCGGAAACTACGAATGACTTCTAGACCAAACGGTTGAGAAAGTACGTGAGTAGTAACCTAGATTATGAAAGACAGAAACTTCTTTATGAGGATAATGTATCTGCTCAGTAAGGTATTTTGTGAATGGGAAAATCTGAAGTTCAGATTGTTGGAACAACTATAGTTTTGGCATCCTCGGGCTTTCACCTATTTCCACATCTACAAAAGTATGTGATTATACAGGGTGTTACAAAAAGGTATGACCAAACTTTCAGGAAACGTTCCTCGCACACAAATAAAGAAAAGATGTTATGTGGACATGTATCCGGAAACGCTTAATTTCCATTTTAGAACTCATTTTAGTTTCGTCAGTATGTACTGTACTTCCTCGATTCACCGCCAGTTGGCCCAATTGAAGGAAGGTAATGTTGACTTCGTTGCTTGTGTTGACATGCGACTCATTGCTCTACAGTACTAGCATCAGGCACATCAGTAAGTAGCATCAACAGGTTAGTGTTCATCACGAACGTGGTTTTGCAGTCAGTGCAATGTTTACAAATGCGGAGATGCCCATTTGATGTATGGATTAGCACGGGGCAATAGCCGTGGTGCGGTACGTTTGTATCAAGACAGATTTACAGAACGAAGGTGTCCCGACAGGAAGACGTTCGAAGCAATTGATCGGCGTCTTAGGGAGCACGGAACATTGCAGCCTATGACTCGCGACTGGGGAAGACCTAGAACGACGAGGACACCTGCAATGGACGAGGCAATTCTTCGTCCAGTTGTTGATAACCCTAATGTCAGCGTCAGAGAAGTTGCTGCTGTACAAGGTAGCAATGACCACGTCACTGTATGGAGAGTGATACGGGAGAACTATTTGTTTCCGTACCATGTACAGCTTGTGCAGGCACTATCAGCAGCTGATTGGCCTCCACGGGTACACTTCTGCGAATGGTTCGTCCAAAATGTGTCAATCCTCATTTCAGTGCAAATGTTCTCTTTACGGATGAGGCTTCATTCCAACGTGATCAAATTGTAAATTTTCACAATCAACATGTGTGGGCTGCCGAGAATCCGCACGCAATTGTGCAATCACGTCAGATTTTCTGTGAACGATTGGGCAGGCATTGTTGGTGATGTCTCGATTGGGCCTCATGTTCTTCCACCTACGCTCAATGGAGCACGTTATCATGATTTCATACGGGATACCTGTGCTGCTAGAATATGTGCCTTTACAAGTACGACACAACATGTGGTTCATGCACGATGGAGCTCCTGCACATTTCAGTCGAAGTGATCGTACGCTTCTCAACAACAGATTCGGTGACTGATGGATTCGTAGAGGCGGACCAAGTCCATGGCCTCCACACTCTCCTGACCTCAACCCTCTTGACTTTCATTTATGGGGGCATTTGAAAGCTCTTGTCTAAGCGACCCCGGTACCAAATATAGAGACTCTTCGTGCTCGTATTGTGGACGGCTGTGATACGATACGCCATTCTCCAGGGCTGCATCAGCGCATCAGGGAATCCATGCGACGGATGGTGGATGCATGTATCCTTGCTAATGGAGGATATTTTGAACATTTCCTGTAACAAAGTGTTTGAAGTCACGATGGTACGTTCTGTTGCAGTGTGTTTCCATTCCATGATGAATGTGATTTGAAGAGAAATAATAAAATGAGCTCTAACATGGAAAGTAAGCATTTCCGGACACATGTCCACATAACCTATTTTCTTTCTATGTGTGTGAGGAATGTATCCTGAAAGTTTGGCCGTACCTTTTTGTAAAACCCTATATATCGTGTACGCTAGGGACAACATACAAACCCATACCCAAAGGAGGACTCGAACCTTCGACGGGGGAGCCGCGCGAATCGTTGCAAAGCTCCCCTAGGCCGCACGGCTAGCCCTTGCGCCCTGTATAAGAGTAGCATGCTACTTACAGGTTGTCATAAAGCAAATTTAGAATACAAAAAGAGTTGGAGAATGAGTATCTACATTTCTCAGAATGTCTTTCAGGTGATCACAATTCGCCATTGTTTTGTAAGCAACGTCCAATAAACAGGAATTTTATTTTGTGCGAAGATTCAACACATTGTTAACCATAACAACGAGAGAGAATTGGTATCCACTGAACGTAGTTTGTACCAATATAAATGCCATAAGTGTGCCAAGCGACATACATTGCAGAGTAGTG
Organism: Schistocerca gregaria; assembly: GCF_023897955.1. Classification (NCBI taxonomy): domain Eukaryota; kingdom Metazoa; phylum Arthropoda; class Insecta; order Orthoptera; family Acrididae; genus Schistocerca; species Schistocerca gregaria. The sequence goes on from NC_064931.1 coordinate 686,428,865, forward strand.
CCTGGACTGCGCCTACACTGTGGCACTCTGTCTTACGAGTACAGTACAAAAAGTGGTTCAAATAGCACTATGGGACTTAACATCTCAGGTCATCAGTCCGCTAGACTCACAACTACTTAAATCTAATCAACCTAAGGACATCACACACATCCACGCCCGAGGCCGGATTCGAACCTGCGACTGTATCAGCAGCGCGGTCCCGCACGGAATCGTCTAGAACCGCTTGGCCACAATGGCCGACACCAGCTCAGTACATAGAATTAAGAAGACAGTCCAAAAAAAATCGATTTTTTTCGGCTTAAAATGTTCTCTGAATTCTGTACTTTGTTTCAGTGTTCGTCACTAGTTTGCCAGAAACTGTGTTGTCGGGTTATAAGGCGATTTGTGAAACGTGTGTTCGAATACCTTTCTCGGCGGGGGAAAAAAATTGACATCGCGGCCAGTGTGGCAGCATGTAATTTCGACGTGGCCTAACAGGCTCTAACGTGCTATCGGATCGGCCTGTTAAAACTTCTGCTCACAAAAGCCGACGAAAAGTGTATCGAGCGAGCAGAGCAGCGGATGACAGCAGCTGCCGCGCGGGATTATCCGAGCGGTCTAGGACGCTGCAGTCATGGACTGTACGGCTGGTCCCGGCGGAGTTTCGAGTCCTCCCTCGGGCATGGGTGTGTGTGTTTGCATTTAGGATAATTTAGGTTAAGTTTTGTGTAAACTTAGGGACTGATGACTTTAGCAGTTAAGTCCCATAAGATTTCACATACAGTTGAACAAGGTGGAGGAGGACTTCCTTTTGTATCTGGTAGGATTTCTATATGATACAGGGATCTCTGACTAGAGGTATGTTCAACTTAAGAAGGAAAAATGTAACCCAAACATTTAAAAGTGTTTCTCTCGAAATATTACTTTTCATCTTGCGGGAAACATAACTCTAGAACAGTCCATACAATTTTGATCGGAATCTGATATCAGCATTCTAAATGGAATTCTCTATCAGCGTGCGTAGCCGTTTTGGAATATTTTCGAAAGTCTAATTTCTGTGCACGCCTTTGTCTCGATTGTTTTAGCTAAATAAATGACATGTTTTTCAACACGTCACGTTTGTTAGAATTTAATGTTTTTCAGTTGGCTTATATATGCTAATAGAAAAATATTGAAAATGACTTACACAAAATTATTTTGTTACAGATCGAGTAGGGGGCCTTTGGCAGTTCTCACCGTGAGCAATGTTCCGACTGCAAGGGTTCTTCCACCTTCTGCAGCTGTTCGGGGAGCGTCCAATGTGAAAACGAAAGTGATTCTTAAAGACAGAAGTGTAAGGAATAAAGCTGTATCATTGGATTTAGCATTACCTTTTTATTTTACTTGAAAAAAATGATGACTGTCCCCATAAAGCATTAAACGATCATGAAACTTTGGGACGCTCGCTGAATGCCGTTTCCGTAATTTAATTAGATGTGATGTAAATAGGATAAGAAATACTGCAGCGTGTACTCCACACATTTTACTTTTTTTTAGACAAGACTCGTGTGACAAAGGTTAACTTTATAGACTCATTTCTCGACCGTAACTGTTTCACCTACTCCAGATTTTTTTTCACTGAATCACTTCAGGGTATTGTTGAGATAAATCTTTTTGGAAGACCATGCCCATTTATTCATTCCCTCAATTTATTTCTGAAAGCGTACACTATCGCTGCCGAACTCATCAGTGAGGCTTCTCCCATCTCCTTCATGAAAAATACAACTGTTTTCAGTATGCTTATTACAGTTGAGTATTTGTAGATTGATATGACCAGCCTGTAAGTATACACGTGTTTATGCATTGTCCCAAGTCTGCTTCACCTGCTTCTTCTCCATTGTTCTCGTTACTGCAAAAGAAAAGATTAACGCTCACTTCCTGTTCAAGTGCTGGAACGCTACACGCTTGGCACAGAGGATTTTTCCGAGCAAGAGACTCATTATGACATAGATCTGACACCATAAGCTGAATCTGTATATAAAATTATGGCCGTATGCCGCTAATGACTTTATTGCCGATAGAACGTAAAAATATTCCTTCTTTCAGGCTGAAGAATCTCTTGTCGTTCCAATGTTAGTCGACTTCATTTCCAACTCTTTCGAGGCTAAAGTGTTGAATGACACGGCTTCCGTGTCCGATCTTTATTCTGCGATCCTTACATGAATGGTGTACATTTATTATTGCTACCTGTTTGGAACAGGTTGTCTGAATTGTGTGACTACTCTGCTTCGAGAATTTAACACTTCCTAGGATGACATGCGTTTCGGGCACGAATAGTAGTACCATTTTTTGTTCGATATTTGCTATTAACTCTTGTAATTGGAGACTGATCTCTAACATAAAAAGCACAAGTCCGCTTGTAAACAATTTTCCTCGAATTTCACATGGTCTGAAATACTTTGCAGCGATAATTTACTGACACAGCTGGAACTGCTCTCCAGCCTTTCATGTCCTCATTAAACATCGATAAAAATTTCCTACCTGTAGTGGGTGGCTACACTTAGTACATCTCTGTCTTAAAATATAGTTACCATAAACAACTCCAAACTACCACACTTAAAAATCGAAACGGTTATTATAGTAATCTTCTTGTAATAAGTTCAATACAACCTTGAGTTTCTTTTCTTCGTTTTATAAGTAGTTAGAAATGGATGAAACAGTGAAATTAGATAGTAATCTATAACTTAAAAAGTTACAAAAAACGTTCCTGTAACTTCTAATGAGCAATCTTGAGGTAGTTTACAATCCTACAACTTAGGACACCCTTAAACTGATAGTTCATGTGGATGAGTGTTCCACAACAACAGAACTTTTGTAACACTATTGGTGAGCTATCGAGATGATTATTGTTACCAGATCACGGTCAGTTATTTCTCATATTGTAGTACAATATAAGAAATGATCTCGGGTCAACGTCAGTAGAACTGTCGAAACACTAAACGTCTTGACATCTGGTAAATTTTGAGGCAGTGTTTTCGTTGATAACTGTCCACGTACTAAGTTCACATCTAGAGATCGTACACGTTATCCGGTTTTGTGACTATCAAATGCTCTCCGAAAAATATCTACGAGTGGGAGGTAGTGATATAAACGAAGTATTTTTTTCAGTGGGATACTTTGTGATTGAATAATGACCACTATGGCTGTTTTCCAAAGAGCAGGGACTCTTCCTTGTTACAAGGCGTCGTTTAGCATGCTCCTTAGAAAGAGGATGATCTGTGTGACAGTATTTTTAAGTATTTCCGAATGTATTCCATCCGGGCCGGCCATCGTGATTTAGGTTTTCCGTGATTTCCCTAAATCGCTTCCGCCAAATTCCGCCAGGGCACGACCGACTTCCTTCCGGTGGGACCAATGATTTCTCTGTTTGCTTCCTTCCCCCATCCCCCCCCCCCCCAATCAACCAAACAACCATCCGGGCCGGGCATCTTTCTATTTTTAAGTCTGCTAGTGTTAGCGCTATATCTTCACGGGAGAAGGGGATGATAGTACCATCCTCTGCCTAAATATTGTTCATTTGGTCATGTAAGTTCGTATGGTGTTGCTGTTCATGTGTTTGCTCATCAGGGAGAAGCTTACTCAGCTCTGTGTCGTCGTAACGTCTGCAAGTTTTAATGTTGACAGAACTGTTAGGGTCTTAATTCGTTGTGTCTGTAACTGAAATGGTTCTCCACATACGTTGTTCTAAAACTGTGTTTTTAACAATGTTGTCTCAATGGTCTTGTCTTACTGTGTTTAGTACTTTTATGTATTTTTATTTCGCGTCACGGTATAGTTAAAGTATTAGAGGTTGCAACAATGGAAAATTGTACTGAAATGCAGGAGGATCTGCAGCGAATTGACGCATGGTGCACGGAATGGCAATTGAATCTCAATGTAGACAAGTGTAATGTGATGCGAATACATAGAAACATAGGTGCCTTATCATTTAGCTACAAAATAGCAGGTCAGCAACTGGAAGCAGTTAATTCCATAAATTATCTGGGAGTACGCATTAGGAGTGATTTAAAATGGAATGATCATATAAAGTTGATCGTCGGTAAAGCAGATGCCAGACTGAGATTCATTGGAAGAATCCTAAGGAAATGCAATCCGACAACAAAGGAAGTAGGTTACAGTACGCTTGTTCGCCCACTGCTTGAATACTGCTCAGTAGTGTGGGATCCGCACCAGATAGGGTTGATAGAAGAGATAGAGAAGATCCAACGGAGAGCAGCGCGCTTCGTTACAGGATCATTTAGTAATCGCGAAAGCGTTACGGAGATGATAGATAAACTCCAGTGGAAGACACTGCAGGAGAGACGCTCAGTAGCCCGGTACGGGCTTTTGTTAAAGTTTCGAGAACATACCTTCACCGAAGAGTCAAGCAGTATATTGCTCCATCCTACGTATATCTCGCGAAGAGACCATGAGGATAAAATCAGAGAGATTAGAGCCCACACAGAAGCATACCGACAATCATTGTTTCCACGTACAATACGAGACTGGAATAGAAGGGAGAACCGATAGAGGTACTCAGGGTACCCTCCGCCACACACCGTCAGGTGGCTTGCGGAGTATGGATGTAGATGTAGATGTAGAAGCTGTCGTTCTTGTGCTGTCTTGGCTCTTTTTTAGTATCTTCTTTTGTCACGTGAATGGTGGCTTTTTTGTCACGCGTCTAAACAGCAGCCGTTCCATCAAGCTCGACATCCGACTCAGTACAACAACGCTTACGGTCGGAGGCTACCTGAAAGCTACATCAGCTTAATAGATGCCAAATGCAAGCCGTATCTTTAAACCTGAACTCAGGAGGTAGGAAGCTACAACTATAAGAAGATACTGAACGACTCAGAGCTTCCAGTCATGATCATACCGTAAGTGCTACATCTAACAGGCTAATATCAAGACAACCTGCAACAAAACCTGCTATTGAACTTCTTGATGAAGGATTATTATTACACAATAAAGGATAGCCAAAAAGGCTCCAGCATATAGTACCATTATTATAAATCGACCTAAAGACTCACATTAAACTCGCAAGCTTCGATTTGCCTCGACCCACTCATCCTGGTGGTCTTTGACTTCCGCACGTATAATGCGATCTGTGCGACATGTTGCCTTGTCCTGCTAGTAGATTCTATCGTGCCGAAGAAAATCAGACAGCAGGTAGGGGTGTACACGGTTCCCAAGGATGGATGCATACTGGCGTTGATCCATTGTGTCTTCCAGAATGACCTAGAGAAATCCACGGAAACATTCCCCAGTCTGTAACGCATGCATGGTGTTTACTTACAGACATTTCACGCCGTACACGCCAACAACCATCTGTTCGATTGAACATACAACGTGATTCATCTGGAAAGGTCACCTGTCGCCACTCAGTGGCCGTCCAGTTGCCGTACTGCCGTGCAGGAAGCCTATACGGAGCTAAGTTTGCTGAACGGTCGTTGAGGAGAAACTTTTGGTGGGCCCGTGGTTTAATTGTGCAGTTAGCTATTCATTAATTAGACGTCTATTCGTCCGCATGCATCTCCGCCGCTGTCATGAACCCCTGTCATCTAGGGCCCATGTTGCACCACAGCTGCCCGCAGCTCGTGGTCGTGCGGTAGCGTTCTCGCTTCCCACGCCCGGGTTCCCGGGTTCGATTCGCGGCGGGGTCAGGGATTTTCTCTGCCTCGTGATGGCTGGGTGTTGTGTGATGTCCTTAGGTTAGTTAGGTTTAAGTAGTTCTAAGTTCTAGGGGACTGATGACCATAGATGTTAAGTCCCATAGTGCTCAGAGCCATTTGAACCACTTTTTGAAATACTTTGTTTTTGATCAATGGTTCCCTGTCTCAGAAAAGTCCTTTTTCGTCTGCGTGATTTGCATGACCAAAATGTGGGATGTCTAAAATATTTTCAGCCGTCATACCTCAAGAACAGTGAAACGCATCTTTATTGGTCAGTATTGCTTACTCATGTCGATGGTATACTAGCCTCTAGAATGCTTATGAGCGGTTTCCGAAACATATGTTCCATTCTTGTTTTAATCTTCCGTCCGAAGACCCTTTTGATGCAGCCCTCCGCCCCATGCATGTCTTTTTGTATCTACATAACTACCATCCTACAAACAATTGATCTGCTTACTGTATTCAGACTATCATCTCCCTCTTTAGTTAGTACCTCTTACACTCCATTAGCATATTAACTAATCTTGTTGCCTTGGGAGTGTACTATCAAATTACTCTTTCCTTTACTCGATTTGTGATTTAAAGATGGTTTTCCCAATGATTTGTTCGAGCCTATATTTATTAAATATCCGATTTACTCACCTAACCTACAAGATTCTTTGGTAGCATTCAATTCACAAGCTTCTATTTCCTTCCTTCCTGTGCGATTTATCACCCATATGACGCTACACTCCAAACAAATAATCTCAGCAAGACAGAGCCATTTGAACCATTTTTTGCGCCACAGTTGCCTCGACGCCAGTTTTGGATAGCACCATGTTGTCATACAGAGTTTACTTTAACCACGGCGGCACGGGAGCTGTTTACAAACTTAGCTGTTTTGGAAATCCTTCCACCCTTGTCCCGAAATCCAATGAGCATACACTTTTTAACGTTAGATGAATTGCTCCGTTTGCGCACTACGACAACACCTGCACTGTTACCCGCGCTCTCCGGCACACTTTATATACTCCCACCGATAGTGCTTCCAACTGCCGTCTGCGAGTGTTAGTTACTCGTTGACGTCGAACCCGGGCCGTGGTCACATGAGCGTAACTGGACCATGTATCACATTCAGGAAATGCAAAGGACTTCCCGACACTGACCCCAGATGCTGTTGATTGAAGTTAAATGTGATGCTGAAATTGTCTCTATTGAATTATTATATCACACATGTGAAATATTTCCACTTATCTGTTTTTCAATTGGTACTATTAAAGCTGATCGTATGGCATTATTGGCGGGGAGACTCCATCTGGGTTGTTTGGCCACCAGGTGCAAGTCCTTCTATCTGAAATGACTTCGGCGAATAGCACGTCGATGAAGATGAGAAGAAATGGATAGGCCAACACAGCACCCCGTCCTCGAGCGAAGAAAATCTTCGACCCAGCTAATCGAATCCAGAACTCCGAGATCTAGAGGCAGCGATGACAAACAGTAGACCATAAGCTTAGAACCACTCGGCCACAGCGGCAGACGCCGCACACGGAGAGATCTACTGTTTATCTTCGTGTTTGCCAAAACCTACCTTGGTCTGCAAGGTCGTCGGATCTCTCCATAATTGTTAACGTTTGGAGTGGTATGGGTAGGGCTCTCCGACAATGTCGGTATTTTGACGATCTAACGCGCCAGTTGGACAAAATTTGGCACGATACCTCTCAGGAGGACATCCAAAAACTCCATCAATAAGTGCCAAGCCGAATAACTGCTTGCATAAGGGCCAGAGGTGGACTAACGCGCTATTGACTTGCTTTATTTGTGGAGCTCTTTCTCTTGAATAAATCATCCAATTTTTCTGAAACTGTAATCATTTGTTTCTCTGACGATGTAGACACATCTACAGATTTTCGTTCTTTTCGGGTAATTATTTATGGCGTGTCTTTTTTTTGTCTTAGAGTTTATGTATGTGAATTGGTGTGTAGTATCGGAAGCTCCAACACGATCGAAGCTTGGACTAATACTGGCAATGGCCATCAAGACAAATAAATTATATACGTATTTTTTGTAAAGAGGCTGGAAGATAAATTATTTGATAATGCCTATGACGATTATTAAGTTAAACGCGCCTCAAACGTTAAATATTCATTGTTATATCTTTGGAGCGATTTCAGGTGGATCAGTCAAATAAAACTATTTTACAGGAGAAGCAGACACCAGAATTAAGTTAACTAGAAGATTTATGAGGAAATGTAATTCACACGTCATTAAGTTAACATAAAAAGTTGTCGGTAGATCTATAGGAGAGGTTTCGTGGTCAATACGGCACCTTTACGTGTATGTTTAATGCAGAAGTTTGGAAAAATTCACGGAAGAGGTACACGGTCTTCACGTGTCTATTTCGTCAGTGCGAGAAAGTCGTGGAGATGCACATCCAACACAAATGGCAGATATTGCAGAGGAGGCGCAGTGCTTCATGGAGAAGATAAAACTAAAAGGAGGCTCAGAGAACATAGTAATTCCTCGCTAAACTATCTTGCAAAATGACTGGAACCATTGAGACAAAATAATTTGGATGTATACGGAGGCTTACCGACAAGCATGCTTCCCACGCCCAAACAATGTAGAGAACAGGAAGGGGGAAGAAGGCCACAAGCAATATAATATCTGAGCGTATTTCGAAGGAACATGGAAGTATGTAGGCAACAAAAAGAGAAATAATGTAGATCACTTATACACACTGCTCTAATGATCATGCTAGTGAACCTACACATGAGGTCCTACCACAATTTATTTATTCTACTAGCAGATTTTCGGACTAAACATAGACTTTCTAGAATTTGGTTTATAAGAAGTGCTATATCTTTCGAAGAGACAAATATTATAATTAAATTGCGTATATGCCTACAAAGTAAAACAAATTATGTCGTGTGCAATCAATAATATCATTATATCTATAACAAATAATAATATTAATAATAATACGAAACAAAATGTGATTTCTCGATTGTGATATGCGATTTTGTTGCAAAATGTGTGCTGAATTTGATCGAATCCTTGTCATACTGTTCCGCTCCACACACTGTCCACATCGCTACTGACCTTGATGTTCTCTCCGCATGCACTCAGCTGCGACTCAGTTAATGTTATTCTTGCGTTTGTTGTTATTCATGTATACTCTTGCGATTATCATTTCTTATTTCTCCTCGTTTGCTGATGTGTGCATCTCCCTTTCACTTTCTGTTTGTTTCAATATTACATCGTGTGTACACATATCTAAACAGAAGTCATCGTATAAAATATACGGATAACCACATTGTCAGCGACCCCAATCCGTCAGCAGAACTATTGAACATGACCGAAGTTTTAGAGCTTATTTTTGACGTCTGTTTTATCTCTGAACAGCCGGGTACTGTATGTAGCTCTGTGAGGTATTATACACTATTTGAGTCAAAGTATCCGGAGACCACAATGTAATGGGGATTTTTTTATTGTAAATTCTTACTACAGGGTCCCTCTGTTTCACATTACAAAACAACCATTTTCGAATAGAACCTGAATTAAATATTTACAATTTAAATTTAGCTTAAATACTGTTTATTTTTAAGTAACAGACAGGAAGGTAGCTAGGTAGAACAAAAATGTTCTGTAGCCTACGCAGCCCTTTATATAATCACACCCAGTTTTTAGACTATTCACCCTTTGCGGTTCCTAGGGAAATCTGGTAAGATACGCAAACAAAGGCATCGAAATGAGGTAACGCCCAATAGATATGCAACACACCTTATGTTCAGGTAACGCGGTTATGATCTTAACTGACCAAGACTACTAGGAAACTACCGTACTTTACACTTACTTATGATAGTCTGTCGTAGCCTATGGTGGTGTTTTACAACTCTACGTGTAATAAATAGTCATGAGCAATGTGAGTTGAATTTTATGCAATATGGTCAAACCCAAGCTGATATATATGCAGAAGATAATTACTTTCCAGACTGGTCATTATGTTTGAAATAAGAATGTGTTCTAGAATTCCGCTACAACTTCGTGGATCAGTTTTGCTATGTTTTTTTTGGGGGGGGGGGTGGAGGGGGGTAATTAAAGGCTGATTTAGAGCTCAAGAACCATGCCAGTGGTTACCTCGAATGATATCTAGAAACCATATACAGCCTACATCTGTATATTCGCAATGAGATTTGAACCCTGATCCTCTGGATTTAATTTGAGGCCAGCACAAAATACACTCCTGGAAATTGAAATAAGAACACCGTGAATTTATTGTCCCAGGAAGGGGAAACTTTATTGACACATTCCTGGGGTCAGATACATCACATGATCACACTGACAGAACCACAGGCACATAGACACAGGCAACAGAGCATGCACAATGTCGTCACTAGTACAGTGTACATCCACCTTTCGCAGCAATACAGGCTGCTATTCTCCCATGGAGACGATCGTAGAGATGCTGGACGTAGTCCTGTGGAACGGCTTGCCATGCCATTTCCACCTGGCGCCTCAGTTGGACCAGCGTTCGTGCTGGACGTGCAGACCGCGTGAGACGACGCTTCATCCAGTCCCAAACATGCTCAATGGGGGACAGATCCGGAGATCTTGCTGGCCAGGGTAGTTGACTTACACCTTCTAGAGCACGTTGGGTGGCACGGGATATATGCGGATGTGCATTGTCCTGTTGGAACAGCAAGTTCCCTTGCCGGTCTAGGAATGGTAGAACGATGGGTTCGATGACGGTTTGGATGTACCGTGCACTATTCAGTGTCCCCTCGACGATCACCAGAGGTGTACGGCCAGTGTAGGAGATCGCTCCCCACACCATGATGCCGGGTGTTGGCCCTGTGTGCCTCGGTGGTATGCAGTCCTGATTGTGGCGCTCACCTGCACGGCGCCAAACACGCATACGACCATCACTGGCATCAAGGCAGAAGCGACTCTCATCGCTGAAGACGACACGTCTCCATTCGTCCCTCCATTCACGCCTGTCGCGACACCACTGGAGGCGGACTGCACGATGTTGGGGCGTGAGCGGAAGACGGCCTAACGGTGTGCGGGACCGTAGCCCAGCTTCATGGAGACGGTTGCGAATGGTCCTCGCCGATACCCCAGGAGCAACAGTGTCCCTAATTTGCTGGGAAGTGGCGGTGCGGTCCCCTACGGCACTGCGTAGGATCCTACGGTCTTGGCGTGCATCCGTGCGTCGCTGCGGTCCGGTCCCAGGTCGACGGGCACGTGCACCTTCCGCCGACCACAGGCGACAGCATCGATGTACTGTGAAGACCTCACGCCCCACGTGTTGAGCAATTCGGCGGTACGTCCACCCCGCCTCCCGCATGCCCACTATACGCCCTCGCTCAAAGTCCGTCAACTGCACATACGGTTCACGTCCACGCTGTCGCGGCATGCTACCAGTGTTAAAGACTGCGATGGAGCTCCGTATGCCACGGCAAACTGGCTGACACTGACGGCGGAGGTGCACAAATGCTGCGCAGCTAGCGCCATTCGACGGCCAACACCGCGGTTCCTGGTGTGTCCGCTGTGCCGTGCGTGTGATCATTGCTTGTAGAGCCCTCTCGCAGTGTCCGGAGCAAGTATGGTGGGTCTGACACACCGGTGTCAATGTGTTCTTTTTTCCATTTCCAGGAGTGTACTATCGGAGAAGTACTGTCATCCGCGCCATCATTGTAATAGATTAACCATTCTAACACTCTTGTTGTCAGAAAAAACAATTTTTCAAGCTCAATCACGTCTTGAACGATGCTTGATGTAATATCTTCGCATAATAAATAGGAAACTTGAAAATTAACGTCACCAATTACAGTAAATAAAGAAGGTTTATCATAAGTTGTACCTTTGATTAAGTGCTAGTAATTGGTTATGAATACCATGGGAAATGTGAATGGCATGGAGACATCGAATCGTGAACTGATAGTCTTTACACTACTTATATTTCTTTCACTATGATACCACAGATACGAACACGATACTGTCTTTCATCCACGAATATTCTCTTTCCATGCTCATATTAGTTCGCAACGAAGAAAGCTGCTGAACTTCTTGTCCGGCAGCAGATATAGTTCCATGGTAGTCCGAATCTGAGGTGATTTACAGATTTTGCTTATGTGTATACCCTTTATGTGGCTGGTGCACTGGCAATTTGATGACCTTCCCTTCGAGCTCTTAAGTATCAGACAATAGCAGATGCAACAGTAGTTCAAAAAGTGGCATCTTTTTGTCAGGAGAAAACTCTGTTTTTTTCGTACAATACATAGTTATTCGTTGCCATATCCACAGAAAATATAAATTGCCTCTGCTACTCAACAGAAAGTTCAATTTGTTGTCAACAATCTGTAGGAAGCTGAAGTGCCCTTTGTCTTCTGGCCTATCTACTTAATAAGGGATTCCTTTTGAATTACTCAAGCTACGTCGAGTTATTATATTTCTGGATGATTTCTACTCAATATGAAGAAGTATGAGATTTCTTTCTCTCTCTCTCTGTCTTTCTTTTCTGGAGTTATTCCCGCTTGGAGGTCGAATTGCGTGACTGGATCGCGCACAGTGAGTCAGGAATTCGTTTCTGTGGTCCAGTCTGTTCTTTCTTGGCACAGCGTTTCTTCAACAAATTGGAAGAATTTCCTATCGCCGTTATTCTTTTCTCATGTCAATGACCTTCTCAGTGATTATCTTACATTAACCGGTGGCGTGTTGTTTCACCTGAGCCATCAGCGAGCAACCAATAAGAACTTCGCATAAAAGGGTACGGATAGCAGTTTATTATCGAAATTCAGGATTTAGTTATCAAATAAATGGTCGTTCATTCGAGGAAGGGGTTTAGAATTTTGTTTGTTTCTTTGGCCGGGGAACTAGGTCCTACTTATTTTAGTTATTTTATTCGGATTGAAGATATAGCGGCTTCACTTAAAAAGAAAGAACGTACGACGTTTCATTATAGCAGTTATTGTTTTAATACCTTCTAAGATGAAGGGTTATCGAGAGTTAATCGTACAGTAAAATAGGTGCTTTTTTAGGTTTTCTCGCCGGATCTGTTGCAGTTTGTCGATGCCAGGAGCGGCAATTATGCATGCTTGGAGAAGCATTCATAGTTGGAAGGAAGTAGCACTCTTAGCGCCCGCAGCTAGGAACCGAAGAGAGGCCTTCCGCGCACGTGCAGTGGCCTATGACTGTGCTGACGAACGTTGCAGCGGTTAAAAGTTCAGTTAACTATCTGCTAACCCCAGAAGTATAATTACCAGTGAAATACCTTGGGTACAATCATTTGCCGAAACACTCATTCCTATATGCTGAACTCTTTGTGACATTTGTTCACTTTACGTGGGACACATGGTATTTTGAAAGCAGCTCTGTTCTGTATAAGATAACAGACCTTTAAGCGAATTGTTTTTGGTAGTATGTGAAACGTTCAGAGCTGGTGGGTTGATCGACTTCAGACTCTAGCAATTTCAAAGTTCTCGCCGAAAATAATTACAGATTGGCAATCAGGCACACAAGAATTTTCCAGTACGAGAATGTCTCCAAGGTTTTGCTAGATGCTTCAAAAGATTCATCTGATTTCACAAGACTGTATCTTATATGCTGACGAAGATACACGGTCCAATCACATAGCTTTTGGGCCAAGAGTGGAAGCGTTCCCTAAACATCTCAGTTTGTAAACTATTCGCGTGCCGCTGTTAAAGTATACCGTGCGTGGTAAAATGGCGCTGTCCAAAACCGGCACCGAGGCAATTGTGGTGTATCACGGGCCATACGTGACGGGGTGAACGATGGCTGCGGAGATGTATACGGGCGAACTGACGCGCAATTGTTGAGCAACTGATGGCTCTGAGCACTATGGGACTCAACATCTATGGTCATCAGTCCCCTAGAACTTAGAACTACTTAAACCTAACTAACCTAAGGACATCACACAACACCCAGTTATCACGAGGCAGAGAAAATCCCTGACCCTGCCGGGAATCGAACCCGGGACCCCGGGCGCGGGATGCGAGAACGCTACCGCACGACCACGAGCTGCGGACTGAGCAACTGATCCGCCAGGTGAACCAAGCGGCTGCCCACAGCGTCTCCTCAACGACCGTTCGGTGAACGTTGTTGTATATGGGCCTTCGCAGCAGGTACCTCGTTCATGTACCTATGCTGAGTGCTGTTCATCGGCGACGAAGGCTGGAACTGGCACGCCAGTCCACAACTGTACGTCCACTGAATGGTGACAGGTAGCCTTTTCCTATGAATCACGTTTAATGCCCCGTCGAACGGATGGCCGCTGGCGTGAACGGCATGAAACGTCTGAGAGCAAACACACTGCAACAATAGTCGAAGTGTTATGGTGTGGGGAAAGTTTCATGGCATTCCCTGAGTGACCTCGTCATTCTGGAAGGCACAGTGGATCAACACAAGTATCCATCTATCCTTGCTGACAATTTCAACCCCTACAAGCACTTTGATTTTCCTCTGCATGATGACATGTACCAGCAGGACAGTGCAATTTGCCACACAGCTTACAGTGTACGTGTTTAGTTCGCAGAGCACCAGGATGAGTTGACAACACTGCCCTGGCCGCCAAACTCCCCCACTTTAAATCCAGTCTAGAACTGTGGGACCATCTCGATCGGGCTTCTCGCGCCATGTATCCTCAACCGAGAAGCCTAGCGCAGTTTGCCACTGCACTGCAGTCAGCACTGCTCCACACCCCTTCCTTCAGAACCTCACTGAGCCGCATCACAAAAACATTGGGAACAAGAGCCCATCACATTGATCCCACAAAGAAGTCAAAAGGTTTTGCCCTACCGTGGAACCTCTTGGTGCCGCCTCAACAGGTGAAGGACTGGACGGTTGTTGTAGCTACTTCAGGTACAAATGGGGCTGGATCAGTTCACCATTGTGTGAATGTAATTAAGAAGAGCAGACAACTGAACATCTAGTCCAACGCTGTCCACTTCATTCGTACCCTAGAATTCCCGACGACTTATTCACTCTCCCACCTAGCTTAATTAATTGGTTGAAAAACACTAACATTAAGGTTTAATCTTGGCTTATATCATGTACATATTGTATAAAATCACTTGTCTTACATCAGCTGTATATTGTATAAAATCACCATTCGATTAAATAAAAAAACTGAGTGTCTGCCTGCACGTCTCGTAGTGGGTGTTATTTATGCTTTTGATCACCTTAATGTAACTGGGCCGTGCAGAATGTTGGGGTGAATTTTAAATTACGCACTAGAAGTAAAAGTTAACTGCGGCAGCAGTTGGACGTTCTTGATTCATGTCGTCACTTGCTCTTTCATTAAGCAACGTACATCGAGTCGAGATGGCTCTTACACAGCAAAAAAGGCACTTTCGTTCACCGTTTCAACGGCTGCAGTTCAGTTACAAAAGTACGACGTGATTGTGGTCAGAAGCACGGCACTGCACGTCCTACGACTCAAAGCATTCGACGATGATACCAGTAGCTCCCAGACAGTGGTTATCTGTGTAAGGGAAAATGACACGTGCTCATTCAAAACGTAGAACACATTCAAGTGAGTTTTCCACATTTCCCACAGAAGTTTACTCCTGTTAGCTTTCCTATGTATGTTTGGCGTGTTTTTGTGTGTTTCACATTGTACAGGATTCACCTGCTACAAGACCTTTGCGATAGGCTTAAACAATAACGTATAGTTTTATGAATGTGTTGGAAATGGAAGACAACAGTTCGCTTCAGTGGATATGAGGCTAAAGGTATAAGTTTCCTTTTATTATTTATAAATATGAAAGGTATCTATGAATAACAGGAAGATGTTTTCCGTAAGCACGACAAAGTAGTGAAGTGATGTTTCATATGTTCTTGTTTTGCGTTTATTTTACAGTTTTTTGGGAAATTGCGTTTTCTTGCGTTATATGACAGAGATGTATTTCTTACTTTTACTTCAAAATCCCCCTGTTTACGCTATAAATCAACAATTTTCGAATAAAACTTGAATTAAACATTGACAATTTCTGTTTTGCTATAAAAACTGTTTATTTTTAAGTAGGGGACAGGAGGGTAACTATATAGAACAAAAATGTTCCACAAGTTGCACGGCTCTTTCTACATCCTCACACAGTTTCTCGACGGTTCACCGCTTCCCATTTCTAGGGCGGTCTAGTAAGACACTGATCACATACAGGGTGTTTCAAAAATGACCGGTATATTTGAAACGGCAATAAAAACTAAACGAGCAACGATAGAAATACACCGTTTGTTGCAATATGCTTGGGACAACAATACATTTTCGGGCGGACAAACTTTCGAAATTACAGTAGTTACAATTTTCAACAACAGATGGCGCTGCAAGTGATGTGAAAGATATAGAAGACAACGGAGTCTGTGGGTGCGCCATTCTGTACGTCGTCTTTCTGCTGTAAGCGTGTGCTGTTCACAACGTGCAAGTGTGCTGTGGACAACATGGTTTATTCCTTAGAACAGAGGATTTTTCTGGTGTTGGAATTCCACCGCCTAGAACACAGTGTTGTTGCAACAAGACGAAGTTTTCAACGGAGGTTTAATGTAACCAAAGGACTGAAAAGCGATACAATAAAGGATCTGTTTGAAACATTTCAACGGACTGGGAACGTGACGGATGAACGTGCTGGAAAGGTAGGGCGACCGCGTACGGCAACCACAGAGGGCAACGCGCAGCTAGTGCAGCAGGTGATCCAACAGCGGCCTCGGGTTTCCGTTCGCCATGTTGCAGCTGCAAATGACGCCAACGTCCACGTATCGTCTCGTGCGCCAAAGTTTACACCTCTATCCATACAAAATTCAAACGCGGCAACCCCTCAGCGCCGCTACCATTGCTGCACGAGAGACATTCGCTAACGATATAGTGCACAGGATTGATGACGGCGATATGCATGTGGGCAGCATTTGGTTTACTGACGAAGCTTATTTTTACCTGGACGGCTTCGTCAATAAACAGAACTGGCGCATATGGGGAACCGAAAAGCCCCATGTTGCAGTCCCGTCGTCCCTGCATCCTCAAAAAGTACTGGTCTGGGCCGCCATTTATTCCAAAGGAATCATTGGCCCATTTTTCAGATCCGAAACGATTACTGCATCACGCTATCTGGACATTCTTCGTGAATTTGTGGCGGTACAAACTGCCTTAGACGACACTGCGAACACCTCGTGGTTTATGCAAGATGGTGCCCGGCCACATCGCACGGCCGACGTCTTTAATTTCCTGAATGAATATTTCGATGATCGTGTGATTGCTTTGGGCTATCCGAAACATATAGGAGGCGGCGTGGATTGGCCTCCCTATTCGCCAGACATGAACCCCTGTGACTTCTTTCTGTGGGGACACTTGAAAGACCAGGTGTACCGCCAGAATCCAGAAACAATTGAACAGCTGAAGCAGTACATCTCATCTGCATGTGAAGCCATTCCGCCAGACACGTTGTCAAAGGTTTCGGGTAATTTCATTCAGAGACTACGCCATATTATTGCTACGCATGGTAGATATGTGGAAAATATAGTACTATAGAGTTTCCCAGACCGCAGCGCCATCTGTTGTTGACAATTGTAACTACTGTAATTTCGAAAGTTTGTCTGCCTGAAAATGTACTGTTGTCCCAAGCATATTGCAACAAACGGTGTATTTCTATCGCTGCTCGTTTAGTTTGTATTGCCGTTTCAAATATACCGGTCATTTTTGAAACACCCTGTACGTACACAATGCGATCGAAATGAGGCAACGCCCGATAGGTATGCAACACATGTACCGGACAGGTAACGCGGTTACGACCGTAATTGACCAAGGCTACTAGGAAAACTACAGTAGTCTATGCTTACTTACGTTAATCTACGGTAGCCTGTGGTAGTTTTAAAACTATGGTATCGATACGAGAAGGCCTCAAAGGGTGGCATAAAAAGCGTTAATGAAACCAGTCCTTTCCTTGGGACGTTGATTGCCACACATTTTGCGGTCGACAACGACAGTTCGCATAGCGATGAGCAACAGGACGACGTTGTTGACAACCTTTGAGGCTGCAGTCACCCTCTGGGCGCTTTAACCCTTCTCTAAGAATTTCGTGGGCTTGTAACCCCATTGACGTGATCGCAGCCTTTTGTAGTGTGATGCGATCACAGTTTTTTCTCTGTTCAAAGATGGTTCAAATGGCTCTAAGCACTATGGGACTTAAAATCTGAGGTCATCAGTCCCCTAGACATAGAACTACTTAAACCTAACTAACTTAAGGATAATACACACATCCATGCCCGAGAGAGGATTCGAACATGCTACCGTAGCAGCAGCGTGGTTCCGGATTTTGCTCTGTTTACAGGGTGGAACTACTAGGTATCGTTCAAAACCATTTGACGAAATCTGAACGCGATCCGAAGCAGCAAAGGTTGCTTATGGTTTTTCAGCCCTCGTGTATCTTATCCTCCTTTGGCGTAATCATAGGGGGTGCTACATAGCCACGCGTGTGAATAAAACGGCAAAAGATCCCTCCAAGACCCCGCAATTGGGTAACACCCTCGGTGTCACCTGCGCACCTTTATTGAGCACTTTAAAAATGTATGTGTACAGAGACAGCCAGTCACTGAACAGTAGGCACTAGTGTGACAACCAACCATCTCGATACCCCTGAGCTTAGCAGCACTATGTCGCTGAACAAGCGCCTACTGGCCACATGCGAAATTGGGATTATAATTCTACCGTAGGATACCGTAGACAACCGCAAGTAGTTTTTTTTAGTAGCATCGATCAGTTAAGATCGTAACTGCGTAATCTATATGTTATGTGTGATGCATGCCTATCAGGTGTTATCTCATTTCAATCGCAGTGTTTGCGTATGCGAGCAGTGTCTTACTAGATCACCTAGAAACCGGAAGCGGTGAACCGTCTAGAAATGCAATGATGGTTTGTAAAGGACTGCGTAAAGTTTGGAACATTTTTGTTCTACGTAATTATGCTCCGATCTGTTACATAAAAATCAACGGTATTTATAGTAAAATTTAAATTTTTAATGTTTAATTAATTTGGAACGTGGAACACAGGGATTTTGTAGTAGAAGTAAAAAAAAAGTACAGGTTGATCACAAAGCGTTAGAAAACTCAATTTCTTCAATAAAAAAAGGGGAAATAAAAAAAATGTAAAACAGAAACATATCAAACATCGCTTCAATACAGCGTCGAGCTTACATTATATAGAACGTGTTTCCGTTATTGCTAAACAACTTCTGCACTTATCAGTAACAACAAGAATCTCTTGCCTTTGAAAATGAAGAGGAATTTTCTATTCAGTACAAGGGAACAACAACAAAATAATACAGATTTTTTTATTTGTTCACGTAAACTGTACTTGCATCAAAAGTAATTGCTCTGGTTACATAAAAGCATAAAGGCTGCAGGGTAATTAATTTTTTACGTATAAAATGCAATTTATATTTTGTAGGGATTAAAATACACAATGGACTAACACTGCACGACATGTGGTTCTAATTATGTGCAAAACAAACAAACATTAGTTGTCGGTTCCCTGATTCTGTCTCGCACATTCACTTACGTATCTTTCCCTACCAATACTACAACTAATCCTAGCGTTTACTACGTCACTTATGTACTGTACCAAACCTACTGAACCGTAGTCCTGGTAGAGTGAGTTCTATACGAAATCTAAGGGGTGTCTAAAGGGATGCCTGGCACTCCGGCGGCGGCTAATAATCAGTGACTGCTTGTCTGTGGACAGGTCCTTTTTTGAGTACCCAACAAATGTACACGGATGGCATCGAGGGCGTTGACGAACTGGAGAGTCTTAGAGGGAACCTTTGCTGTTTTTTTCACGAGTTTGCCAATATCGTATCCCCCTCCCCCCCCCCCCCCCCCCCCCGCCCAACCCCATCATCTCGACACAGGAGGGCGCGAAATAGGAGGGCTGAAAAAGCACGGATCACGTTCAGATCTCGTCGAGTAGTTTTGAACGGTCCCTGGTAGCTCCAGCCTGTACACCAGAGAAAACTGTGGTCGCACTGCGCTCCGAAAGGGTGCCATCACGTTCATTGGAGTTGCAGGCCCACGATATCCTTAGAGAAGGATTTAATCGTCCTGGGGGTGTCAATAGTGTCAGAAATTCGAACTTTTTATCATGTCCTTCAGCCCCCTTGCAGAAAAGGGACTTCTTTGTATTCCTTTAACGCACTGACACTCGCGAAGAGTAACAACGCTGTTGCCGCACCAGTCCCGGCACCTAACGGCAAGTCGTAACACTAATACGTCAAAGAACGCATATCCTGCAGTCCACAGTTTGAACATCATTCGTATAGAGTTGGATACCCATACGGTAAACAGTTTTCCGTCTCCACGGGCTCAACTACAAAAAGTTTAATTATAATCACCCTGTACTTCAACGGCTCTGCAGTTCTAATAGCGCAGAGGCAGAGTTTTGGTTCAGATGATGATGTCCCTTGCAGGCCCCTTTGAGCACTGAAAAGAGGATCTGCCAGTTTGATTCATGACGCACAATCTGCTTAACATCTGATTTCCATGTGAGTTAATATCTGCCACCGTGCGCTATTCACGTACGGATACCAAGGGAATTTCCAAATAGTGTGCTCTGGACTTCCCCCTGTCCCGCAAAGAAACTCTTTTTGCGTCTTTCTTTCTGATTCGGTATACACACGGGGCATATGGACCAAGCCCGTCAGAAAGTTCTCCCTTGAAGGATGCAGATTTCGTAATTAGAGACTTTGTTTGATGTTTAGGAAGAAGTTCGTCTGCGTCCTCACAGCGTTCGTATCAGAAGAAGAAGGTTAGATTTCGTGCTTGATTTTAGCCAGTGGCCTTCGCCTCAATAAAGTTCTGATGTTCTTGGTAGTAATTTCCCTTTAAAGAGTAAATAGCGGCTTACTTCTGAATTTGTAGCTCAAATGACCATTTTCCTAACATTACTTGAAGTGCCTGATCAGGCACGGTGCCACAGCTCCAGACGATACTCATCGTTGTATTTTAATTACTGCTTGTTTTAACGTTACCAGTACCAGACTTTGACTCCAGATACTTGCATGACAAGATGTAATAGCAGTTAAAATAACCTAGTGATATAACCGTATAGTTTGTATTGTTAGTTGATAATCACATCTGGTTTTGTGTTTTCTGCTTTTATTTTAGTTTTAATATTGTTGTTGTTCACACCATGTCAGGCACTTCCATGTGGTCTATACCACATAGTGAAAAGACTTCACCAGGTAGTTCATAAAACCATACAACACATAACATTCAACACCATACGCAAATGTAATGATATTGTACTTAAAAATGTCAATGTAAAGATTAAAAACATTTTACAGGGCGCTCAAAAAGCCATGCATGCTGCCCAGAAAGTGTGGTTAGGCGCAGGTACTGATGCAGCAACAGTGTTGCTGCTCTTCGGGAGTGTCAGTGCGTTAAAGGAATAGAAAGAGGTCCTCATTCTGCACAGCGGTTGAAGAACATGCTTCGAAATTTCGAATTAACTGGCGATGAGGAATTACTCCTAGGAGAAGCCGACGGTCAATTGCGCCACGAATTGTTGAACAAGTTATTGTTGCCATGGCTTAGAATGCTGCATGCGATGTGCAATCTTCAAGCAGTGTACGAGCAGTGCCATGACAGCAGAACATTCCATGTTCCAAGATCTGACTCGATGTTTGTGCAACTTTTTTCAGACAGTACTTCATTATTGTTAACTGCATCATACGCAAATATGATGTTACTAGCTCTATTGTCTGTGAGATCATTGATGTATAACATGTGCAGCAAGCGTCCCGGCACGCGTCCCTGTATACGCCTGAAATTACTTTTACATCTGTCGTTCACTCTCCATCCAAGTTAATGTGCTGTTTTCTCCCTACCAAGCTATCCTCAAACCGCGACAAATTTATCTCCATACTCCATATTGTCGTACTTTAAATAATAACCGCAGATGTTGTACTGGGTCAAATGTTTTTTTTTTTTTTTCATCCGTGGCTTTCAGAAAATTACGTGTGAAAAGCGATGTTCTTAGAATTTTTTTAGAATCTTTCTTGGTGGGCCTGGAGGAGGTCCTTCACCTGCAGATCGCCTATTTCATTACATTTGAATCATAATATGTTCTAAGGTTCAGCGATAGATGGACGCCACTGATATTGGACGGTAGTTTTAAGGCTCACTTCTGTTATCCTTTTTTTTTTTTTTTTTTTTTAGATGAATGTGACCTGTGGTTTCTTCCAAATACTGGAGACAGATTTTTGTTCGAGGTATATTATGGTTGAAAGAGAGGTTAATTCAGCTTAAAATTCTATATAGAATCTGCTAAGAATTTCATCAGGCCCTGGAGCCTTGTTCATTATAGCGGTTTCAGATATTTCTCGGCGTCACTTACACTAATGTCAATATCATCAATCTTAGCAGTTGTGCGACAATTAAACTGATACAATACGGTAAATCATTGTAAAAAGGTACATTTGAAAGAGGAGTTCTGTATTTCTGTTATTCGTTTGCTACCATAAATTCTAGTTCCTGTGTACTAAATAAGTGTCTGTCTTAATTCTGTTTCCATCGACAGCGTTGGCAAAGGGCCAGAATTTCTTTGTGTTTTTGTGTGGTCTTTCGATAGGATTCTGTCACGGTAGCCACTGATGGTTTCACGCATAGCCCTTTGTAAATACAAAGGCGCTTCATTTAGAATTTCTCTATAGACAGCACAATGCTTTGTTTTACGTCTATTGTGCAGTAATCGCTGCTTCCTAAAAGTTTCTTCTCATGGACTGTACAGGGGGGTGTCAAACAGTAACGGGAATTTTATAATTTCTCTTGTTGTGTTAGCCTTGTTTTCGTGATTTTTCCGCTTTCGTGTTGGTAAACATGTCTGAAAAGTCTCTGTACACTGTTAGCCACATCGGATATTTCTTCTTGTATTTGAATACTGAAAATTGAACTAGTAGCTGTATTGTAATTGAAACCTCGTTTATTGAAAACATGCTACCAGTTTTGATGCGAAAAATGGTCATCTTCATGGCCCTTACATGGAAACATACATAACATGATAGTAAAGTATAACGAGAGTACTGACAACGAAAATCACAGTTTGTGACGAAAACAGGGATAAATCGCATTATAACATTAAATAATAAAAATGTACTATCGGCAACCATACATAATAAAATTCAGCATCTAATTTATACGGTGTAAGAATTTCGAAGAAGACCGTGAAGACGATGACGACGACGAGTGTCATGGAAAATCATTAATCGATGAAATCATGGAGAAAGTGAAATAAATTATTGCAAACGATTGCCAAATCACAATCAGAGCAGGTTTCGATGACACTGAAATATCAGATAGCTCAAGTCATGAATTATTCTTCTGATTATTTTGGTATGAAATGTGCGTCGTAAAAATTTTGTCCAAAAATTGTTGAATTTAGAAGAAAAACTACGTCCAATGCAAGTTGCTCAGGCGTCTCCAGATGAAGTCAACAAGGATGCAGAACTACTGATACGTGTCATAACAGGCGATAAAAGATAGGTTTACGGATATGACGTCGAAATTATGACTCAGTATTCCAAGTGCAAGTATTCTGCTTCATCCAGCTCGAACAAAGCTCGACAAGTGAGGTCAAATCAGAAGGTTTGCGCACTTAAAATTTTAAACGCACAGTGCGCCATGAGTCCTTGCCACAATGTCGAACGGCCACTAAGGAGTTCTCCTCACAAGTTCAACATCTTTTGTCTCAATCACTCCAAAAAAGATACAAAAACGCTCCGATTTGTAGCAAAACAACTTGTGGATTTTGCAGGACGATAATGCAACTGCTCACACTTCGTTGATTCTTAGTGAATTTTTGGCCAAAGTCAATACTGTAATGATGCCCCAGACACCAAATCGCCAGAGATGGTCCCACGCGTCTCCTCCGATGATAACAAAGTCTTGGGGGACATACGTGAGAGCGAACTGAGGTTTTCCCTAAATACCGGGTGATCAAAAAGTCAGTATAAATTTGAAAACTGAATAAATCAAGGAATAATGTAGATAGAGAGGTACAAATTGACACACATGCTTGGAATGACATGGGGTTTTATTAGAAACAAAAAAATACAAAAGTTCAAAAAATGTCCGACAGATGGCGCTTCATCTGATCAGAATAGCAAAAATAGCGTAACAAAGTAAAACAAAGCAAAGATGATGTTCTTTGCAGGAAATGCTCAATATGTCCACCATCATTCCTCAACAAAGCTGTAGTCGAGAAATAATGTTAACAGCACTGTAAAGCATATCCGGAGTTATGGTAAGGCATTGGCGTCGGATGTTGTCTTTCAGTATCCCTAGAGATGCCGGTCGATCACGATACACTTGCGACTTCAGGTAACCCCAAAGCCAATAATGGCACGGACTGAGGTCTGGGGACCTGGGAGGCCAAGCATGACGAAAGTTCTAATAAAACCCCATGTCACTCCAAGCAGGTGTGTCAATTTTTACCTCTCTATCTACATTATTCCGTGGTTTATTAAGTTTTCAAATTTATACTGCTTTTTTGATCACCCTGTATTTCTTTTACATCTGAGGTAAGTTTAGTGGTTGATAGAAAGCTCCAATTATAAACTGATGTCCACCCTTAATACTGAGTGTTGCCCAAATAATCTTGTATAAGTTTCAATTACTATCTCGGTGGAGTTAACTTTATTGTCTATGGCGACAAATACGTCACCTCCATTTCAGATTAGCCTGCACTTTAAATACACACTTCGATTTATCTCAGATATGTCACTGCTATCCAGCCGCCTTTCCGTACCTAGTATTATGTGAGCTCCACTGCTTTTTGCAAGCGCTTCAACCTCTGACACAAGGGATGAACCCGATAGGAAAGATCAGAAATTACACCTGGCTGAAAATGACTCACACCTTCGTGGCACCCTCCCTCATAATGCGGGAATTCAGTTTGATGTTGTCCCACTCATAGCCTTAATGACAGCTTCCACTCTCGCAGGCATACGTTCAGTAAGGAGCTGGAAGGTTTCTTGGGGAATGGCAGCCCATTCTTCACGGAGTGCTGCACTGAAGAGAGGTATCGATGTCGGTCGGTGAGGCCTGGCACGAAGTCGCCGTTCCGAAAGATCCCAAAGGTGTTCTATAGGATTCAGGTCAAGACTCTGCGCAAGCCAGTCCTTTACAGGAATGTTATTGTCGTGTAACCATTCCGTCACAGGCCGTGCATTATGAACAGGTGCTCGATTGTGTTGAAAGATGCAATCGCCATCCCCGAATTGCTCTTCAACAGTGGGAAGGAAAAAGGTGCATAAAACATCAGTGTAGACTTTTGCTGTGATAGTGATACGTAAAACAACAAGGGGTGCAAGCCCCTTCCATGAAAAACACGACCGTACCATAACACCACTGCTTCCGAATTTTACTGTAGGCACTACGCACGTTGGCAGATGACGTTCGCCGGGCATTCGCCATACCCACATTCTGCCATCGGACCGTCAAATTGTGTACCGTGATTCACCACTCCAAACAACGCTTTTCCACTGTTCAATCGTCCAATGTTTACGCTCCTTACACCAAGTGAGGCGTCGTTTGACATTTACCGGCGTGATGTGTGGCTTATGAGCAGCCGCTCGACCATGAAATCCACGTTTTCTCACCTCCCGCCTAACTGTTATAGTACTTGCAGTGGATCCTCATGCAGCTTGTAATTCCTGTGTGATGGTCTGGATAGATGTCTGTCTACTACACATTACGAACCTCTTCAACTGTCGACGGTGTCTGTCAGTCAACAGATGAGGTTGGCCTGTACGCTTTTGTGCTGTAGGTGTCCCTTCACGTTTCGACATGGCTATGACATAGGAAACAGTGGAACTAGTGGTGTTCAGGAGTGTGGAAATATCGCGTACAGACGTATGACACAAGTGACATCCAATCACCTGACCACGTTCAGAGTCCGTGAGTTCTGCGGAGCGCCCCATTCTGTTCTCTCACTACTGGGGTCGCGGATATGAAGTACCTGGCAGTAGGTGGCAACACAGTGCACCTAACATGAAGAAACGTATGTTTTTGGGGGTGTCCGGATACTTTTGATAACATGGTGTAAGTAGTAATTCCCGCCACCGAAGTCCAGCGGAAGGATATAATTATCTCAGTAAGACATCGAACCGTGCGCCCACCGTTGTTTCGTGTCGTTACTAAACTATGTGCATACTTCCACCATGCAGGTTTTACTTCTCTATATGTACAATAAATTATCACGGCTTATGTGCTAGGTGATTTGCTCACGGAATTTGTTGTTATCATTGTCCGTATTATTGCCTGGGTCAGTTTCGCCATCTTCCTCTGAACAGTCTGTCATACTGCTTGTTTATTCTGTACTGGGTTTCAAGTCAAGCCTATTTTGTCATTATTTTGTGTAATGAAGGTGCAGGGCCTGTGAGATCAAGTCTTCCGCCGTATCGATTTCTTTTCATGCTGATTCGTGGACAACCGCATTGTATAAGTCATCGTATGTGTGTTCTAGTCGTCTGACATAGGTGAGAAATGTGCAGTGTATTAAGACCTGCTCTGGGGAACCTTTCTCCACAAAGTACATGCTTCCCTTTCAGTGAAGCGCTTGCAATATAAATGCATTGAGTAAGGGCCATGTCCAGTCAGAAAGTGGACTATGCCTCTGCCTGGGTCTATGTGTCTCAGTTATAAGCGTTCCCTGATGTTGGGGAATATCGTGTAAAGTCTTCGACCCTTATCACTGCTATCTAACCGGCTAGTCTTCAAGTGGTGTTTGTCTCTTATTTCTTCCTCTGTTACGGTAGTTACCCTTCTCAAGTCTTTCCATCTTGAGCCAATAGGCTGCGACCCGATATCTGTTGTGTAGTCTATCGGTTGTTCAAAAATGGTTCAAATGGCTCTGAGCACTATGGGACTTAACTACTGAGGTCATCAGTCCCCTAGAACGTAGAACTACTTAAACCTAACCAACCTAAGGACATCACACACATCCATGCCCGAGGCAGGATTCGAACCTGCGACCGTAGCCGTCGCGCGGCATATCGGTTGTGGTTTCCCAAGACCACACACAGAGCTTCAACAGATGTCAGCAAAACCGTTAGATGCAAATCTTAAAAATTCTTGAGTAAATCGACTTTTCAGTTTTCCGACCGTATTTAACATGATAAAGCAAGGTCAGTTTTTCTCTAAAGGTCCTGTGGCTGTTGTGTACCACGTATGTAGCTCGGGTTTGATTGCCAGCCGTGCCAAAATTTTAAATAAAAGTGCATCATCCATGAACATTTTCATGAAGCGTAAAACACATAAGAATAAAAAAATTATATTTAATGTTTTTTAATTTAAACAGTCAGGTATAGAAGATAAGTTATTAAGAATTTATAATTGCAATGAAATGTGGATTCTTGTGTGCTATATGTAACTAGAAATATGTGCATTTTTATAAATAAAGTAATTAGATAAGTTTTAATTAACATATAATTGATGAATTTTATATTTAAATGGCGTAGCTATTCAAACTGAACGAAAAAGAAACGAAAACAAATAATGACTAAAACAGAACTAGGACCAGCGATTACCATTCTCGAGCGCTACTGTTTTTGTACCACCTTTATGTATTTCAAATTCATGGAATTGCTAGCAGAACATGTACCTCTGTTTAAAAATTTGCATTAGCCAGGAATCGAGCTTGTAAACTCTACGTGGTGGACCTGCATTCTACCACACAGATACACACCCTGTCGAGAAATAGCCAACCTTGCTTTAGCATATTAAAATTGGTCGGAAAACTTCTACGTCGATTTTCTTGAGAATTTTTGAGATTTCCATCGAAATATTTTGGGCGATTTTATTTGTGTTCTGAAATTCACTGTATCATAAATATGAAAAACTACAAAAATATGATCGTCTTGTGAGTAGCAAAGGTCAGAGGGTGTGCAGATGCGCTGGCCGCAAAGCATACGTTCAAATCAAACACCACACAGTAATATGTGCCAAGTGTAGCAAGTGGTGTTCTGAAGTGTTCAGTGTTTACTCTGACTATTTTTTGGAATAGTCTTTACGCCTCATTGGAAAATATTGTACGTGGGTTATGAAAGTTAACTTGTTCGTCAATGTGTATGCCAAGTTACCGTGTTGTCATATTGTGTGATACAGAAATGTTGTCTAGTTTGGTCAGGGTGTTCCTTTGTGGTTTACCTTTTATCATTAACTGGATTGTTTTGTTGGCTGGTATGTTAAATTTATTGTTTTCAGACCAATTGTTTATCACAAACTCTCTCTCTCTCTCTCTCTCTCTCTCTCTCTCTCTCTCTCACACACACACACACACACACACACACACACTCACACACACAATCACACACACGTTCAAATATAAAATTTATTCGGAATATTATTCAATGATATTACCTTCATTTTGCAGACTTTTTCAACTAAAGGGAGCTTCAGGCCATTCCTGCACTGCATGCCTGTTGAGAAGGCGCTATAATGTAGTACATGTGTTATGTCACTGGCCGTGGCGTCGTCGGCAACTGTGCCACTTGGCTTTTGCACCCTGAAATGTTTGACTGACCCCGCCATTACCGGTGCCGCCATAAATCTAAATTGTCCGCTAAATAATGAAGCAGTCTGTCACAATAACGCCTTCAGTCCCCTGCGAAAAAGGTCTACAGCTTCAAGCCACTACATGCTACTACAACGTGAAGATAAGCAAATACGTGTGGAAAGTGTGATTCTAACAGAGTTATCATTTGCATATTATAAAAACATGTGTACACACACGGAAGTCTCCTTTTGGCTTCGGAATTCCGACCTCAGAATGTGGGTTCAGTGGCCACGATGGTGGCCACTTATTGGAAGGAGTGGAATTCCAATTTACATGCAGCCATCCAGATTTAGATTTCACGTGGTTTCCCAAGAATGATTATTTTGAAGGAGAGGGCAAACGATTTAATTTTTTGTCTTCGTCCTGTCTTTAATAATCTCGACGTCGACAGAATTTTAAAGCCTAACTTTTGTTCTTCAGTACCACGTGCTAAGTAGGAAGTATTTTAAAGTTTAAAGCTCAATTAATAGAATGCACTTTCATTCATTACTAATTTGATGAGCTTTTTACGTTTTATGTTGTCCCACGCCGTGTCCATTGCTCAACAAGAGTGGCGCGTTACCGGAAGGGAATATGTGTTCCGGGTTTCCTGCACAGACCTTTCTGCTGCGATACGGATATCAGGCGCAACACAGTGTGCGATTGAAATGGTGCGGAAACTGGAAACGCACTCCAAAGTTGAAATACGCTGGACAGTACGATTCTTGTGGGCTAACCGTCAAAGGCGTGCAATTCAGGCGATATACGGACCAAATGCAATATCGAGTCCAGTAGTAGTGAAATAATGCCAACAATTTGACCAAGGCAGCATAGATGTAGATAAAGCTGATCAGGAAGTCCACATCATGCACCATACGATTTACATC
Source organism: Schistocerca gregaria (assembly GCF_023897955.1). Taxonomy (NCBI): domain Eukaryota; kingdom Metazoa; phylum Arthropoda; class Insecta; order Orthoptera; family Acrididae; genus Schistocerca; species Schistocerca gregaria. Next base: position 686,457,994 of record NC_064931.1, read on the forward strand.
GTTCCGGCAAGTTGAAAGAACATATTGGGGGACGGGGCGGTGATTTTCATCGATAAGAACGCCCACACAGCGATGCTCGAATGGGTCCATGACCAATGAGCGGATTTCTGTCATCGATCATGAATGATAGGTAGAACCTTTTGACCACCGTTTACAGAGATCGGGTGACTATGTTGGAAAATAGCCATGTATCTGTATCACTTTGAGGTGTAGTGCAGTACCGGCCGTTGTGACCGAGCGGTTCTAGGCGCTATAGTCGGCAGCTGCGCTACCGCTAAGGTCGCAGGTTCGAATCCTGCCTCGGGCGTGGATGTGTATGATGTCCTTAGGTTAGTTAGGTTTAAGTAGTTCTACGTTCTAGGGGACTGATGACCTCAGAAGTTAAGTCCCATAGTGCTCAGAGCCATTTGAAACACTTTGTAGTGCAGCATTCAATAAAAGTTACTTTGCCTGCCATAATAATGTGTAATATACTTTTTGAAGTACCCTCGTAAGAGGCCATAACGAGTCTTAACGATTCAGTGGTAGTTTACGGTACGAATGAGATTCTATTACATATAGCGTGCGACAGGTATGTACGTGGCGTAAATACTACACTTGCTGTTAGCTTGACGTGTATGTTTGCGCTGAATATTAAAGAGTTAAGGACGTATATAAATTTAGGGGAAATATGCTAGGTAGGAGATACGATTTTGTACATTCTTCACGTTTACAGCTATAAGTTGGAAGGAGAATGCATACATTGCAGGGGGAGAGGGCGTGAAAATAGTTCTGGTGATGTAAATATTTAAAATAACCACCGAAAAACGCTCCCAGTAATTCAGCTAGGTCATACCCATTTGGATTTTTACAATGCATGTTTTGAGACCTGGATCACGAAACATGCTATCCATATTATTTTGTTTTATTTATGAGTTGTTATACTTACTCTGGCTGAGCAATGAATCTGCCGTCATTCTTAGAAGAGCCTTTACATTTTCTTTGAAATACAGATTTCTAATTTCTTCTTCCTCCTTTCACATTCACAATGCTTTCTGATTCAGTAATTATTCCTAGTATTTCGTATGAAATTTCAGCATAGTCGCCAAACTCAAATCAGATGTTTTCACTGCATGACATTAACGCACGTTCTTCATGACTGTAGATTGCATGAGATACTCTGTGTGATCAAAAGTATCCGTACATATTAGTGGACATTATGGGGTGTTTCCACCTTTCGCTTTTGAGACTGCTTGATCTATGCTGGGGACACATTTAGTGAGGTGTTTGAATGTCTGTGGAGGAATGGCAGCTCATTCTTCCTCTAGAGCCGATATCAGACAAAGTAAGATGATGGACGGTGGGGTCTGGAACGAAGCCGACATTCTAAATCATCCCAAAGGATGGTCAGGAGAGCTGGGTTCAGTTTAGGACTCTGGGCATGTCGGTACATTTTAGAAATGTTGTCCACAAACCATTGTCTCATATATACTGCTTTACGACAGGGTGCAGTGTCATGCTGATACAGACATCGTCTTCGAACTGTTCCTGTACAGTACGCATTACAAAATTCTATAAAATGTGTTCCTATCGTTTCGCATTTAGAATTTTCTTAAGTGTAATAAGGAAACCACACCCTAACCACGAGAAACAAATCCATACAGTCACATCACCTCCTCCCTACTTCACTGTTGGCGCTTCACACGATGGCAGGTAATGTTCTCCAAGCATTCGTAAAATCGAAACTTTTCCATCGGACTGCCACAGGGTATAGCTTGATTCATCTTGATTTATTCGTTTCAATTCATCCACCGTCCAGTCCACAGCTTGTGGTCTAGTGGCTAGCGTTGCTGTCTCTGGATCACGGGGTCCCGGGTTCGATTCCCAGTCGGGTTGGTGATTTACTCTGTCCGGGAACTAGGTGTTTGTGATGTCCTCATCATTTCATCGTCATCATCATCATTCGTGACAGTGGCAAGATTGGACTGCGTAAAAACTGGACTACGTAAAAACTGGATCTTTGTACGGGCGCTGATGACCGCGCACTTGTGCTCTCCACAAACCTAACATCATCTTCACCATCCAGCGCCGAGTGTTATCTCTCCATCTTAAGCGTCGCTTAGCATTGACTACTAAAATATGTGGTTTATGAGGAACTCCTCGATCATTGTATCCTATTCCTTTTAACTGCCTACGCACAATAATTGTGCTATCTGCACTTTTGGTAGGACTTTGGAACTGACGAGTGATTCCTTCCACTGATTTCATGTAGTTTTTTACATCCACCTTCCGCAATGCTCGAAGGTCCCTGTCCGTCAGTACATGTGGCCTGCCTGGTCTTGGTTTAGCTATAGTTGTTCTTTCGCCTTTCCACATCACAGTCACATCACACAGCTTGGGCAGTTTTGGGAAGGCTGAAGTGTCCATGATGCTCTTTCGCCTTTCCACATCACAGTCACATCACACAGTTTGTTACTCAGTCCAAGGACTAGTCCACGTTTGAAGTCACTCGGCTGTTCTGATCGACCCATTGTGCTTCTCCCCATTACCTCGCAATGCATATCGCCTTCTTTTATAGTGGCGGGTTCGTCTCTCGTGATATCTAATTATCAATTCCGCATTACGTAGGGGTGTCCGGATACTGTTCAACAGGTAGTGTAGTCACCAAACGCCTCCTAACCCATAATATGGTATTTATTGTACAACTATCACCTGTTCTTAAAAAAATAAATAAAGTGCAAAACGAGCAACTACCTAGAAACACAAGAATTTATACTGTTGTATTAATAAAGGAATACTTTGTGGTGAAATAATAGCGTGGGGCAATTTTTTTGGTCTTGATCATGTACAAGCTCTATGACAGATATAATCAAAATTGCATCAGTGGCAATGGAAGAGCCTTCTACCGCAGATCATTCTTGTTCTTGGACAGAATATGTCGTGCAAAAGAACGAAAGAAGAGAAGCGAGTCTGACGATGTAAATTCGTATACGAAGGGCGTTCAGTAAGTAAGGCAACACATTATTTTCTGAAAGCAGGTTGGTTTTATTTAGTATCCAACATTCCACGTTATTCCCCACTATTTTGGCTACAAAACCCAATTTTTAACATAATCTCCTTTCAATACGACTGACTTACGTCACTTTACTGGGAGGGCCTGTATGCGCACTTGGTACCACTCCATTGGTTGACGGTGGAGCTAACGTCTTGCTGGTTCAATAACCTCCCCATCATCCACGTACTGCTTCCCACAGAGTGCATCCTTCATTGGACCAGACAGAGAAAAGTCGGAAGGCAATGACACAAACTATACCTTTGAGTACCCCAACTGATGGACGTGTGTTTCAGCACTAGCAACAGAAGCGTCCAGTTTTGCTGCGAGGTGTTTTATTGTGATCCGTCGATCACCTCGATGAGAGTGTCCGCACGTTCCAACATTGCAGGAGTCACAGCTATGTGAGGCTGGCTGGTACGTGGGAGATCGGACGGGTTTGCACGACCTTGTTACGATGATGACAGATACCTCAACCAACAGCTCTTCATGCTTTCTACACTGTCACATCCCCGTAGACATTCAGCAAACGCCTATGAATATCTGCGATGCTCTGGTTTTCCCCCAAAAGAAACTCAATGTAGGCTCTCTGCTTGGAATGCATCTCCGCTACAGACGCCACCACCGGTTGGAGCTTCATGAAACTATAGGGGCTGAAGAGGGAATATTCCGCCACATGCCACAACAAATTCGTCATTTTTTCACCCAAAACTGTCTGAGAAAAAAAGTGTTGCATTGCTTATTGAACGTCACTCTAGCTTACAAAATATTTTTAGTTAGTGATAGTCGCGTTGCAGTTAAGACCCATTTAAGACCACACATTTTTTAATATGTTGATTTCACTACTTTATATGTTCCTGCATTACTTTTCCATGAGGCTTCGCAGGAAGTACATTGTATTGCAATCCAGTATGATGCAAGAACACCGTCTGTAATAAGCTCAATGGAATAAACTGTATGTAGTGCAAGGAGACGTGCGCCATGTGTGGAGGAGTATTATACTATTGACATATGGCACCACGTTACTGTCGCCTGCCCGGCTAGCCACGCGGTCTAACGTGCTGCTTTCGGAGCGTGAAGGTGTGCTGGTCACCCACGAAAACGCCCAGCGGATTAGTGTCGAGGTCCGGTGTGCCGGCCACGCTGTGGATGGTTTTTAAGGCGGTTTTCTTTCTACCTAGGCCAATATGGGCTGGTTCCTCTTCTTCCGCCTTAGTTACACTGTGTCGTCAATTGCTGTGCAAACACCATTTCCATGTACATGTACACTATAATTATTCTACCACGCAAAAAATTGGAGCTACACTCGTCTGGTATGAGACGTGCCTAGGCGAACACATATTTCGACAGGAATAACTCAAGTGTCAAGTATGAAAGAGATGTCGCCACCTCATCCATGTGGGACCCGAAGTTGCACCTACACATCGCTTGGCAACTGACAGCTGCGTAGTCACTTCGCGGGGACCGCCGGTGCATCCCAACTCTTGGGGACGTGTGCGGAGTTGGAGGCGACGACGTCGGGCGTCGAGTGGCTGGATGTGTTTTTCATTAGCAATCTTTTGTTTAAACTACATTCCACCGATTTCACCGACCAATAGGATTCTGCAAATTTAAAGAAAACTACCCCATACAAGTGAAGAATATCGATTTAATTAATGTGCATAAATTTTTATATCAACGTGGTGTCAGTGGTTCAATAGTTAAGGGGAAGGTGTGCCTGAACGGTGATATGAAGCCGAACAGCAGGTTAAGTGCAGAACAATAGGTTAATGTGCATAATTTTTATGTAAAACGCAGTATAATAGTTTAAGGGGGTGGGTGAAGAAGATAAATGCGCCAGAAATGACGTTCAAAAGCATAACTAATTACTTAATTTGGAATCAAAGGCAGTACAATAGTTTAAGGAAGTGGGGGTGATATGGAAAACCACTGAACAGAACAATAGGTTAAGTGCCCACAAAGGGCTGAGCATTTAGTTAAGACACCCAGAGTACAGTGCCGAAAATTAGGTTCAAATGGCTCTGAGCACTATAGGACTTATCATCTATGGTCATCAGTCCCGTAGAACTTAGAACTACTTAAACCTAACTAACATCACACAACACCCAGCCATCACGAGGCAGAGAAAAACCCTGAACCCGCCGGGAATCGAACCTGGGAACCAGGGCGTGGGAAGAGAGAACGCTACCGCACGACCACGAGATGCGGGCCTGAAAATTAGGTCATGCAACATGGTGGCCCCATGTAATTACTTCCTACAAGATCTACATGTTTCCAAACAGCAGAGAATGATGAGCAAAAGAAATCCAACCCCTACAAACTAATTTTTTTATAAAAAAACAATATACCCTCGAATTCCCTGTTATGAGATCCTTCGTCTCCACCAAAGAGCCACCAATTTCCATATATTCCATACACTGCCTTGAATCCCCTAAATTGTTGAAATAAACAGTATTCCACACATTGTCTAAATTGTTTGAACAATATTCCATTCACAGCAATCGATTTCCCTCGAAATGACCGATAAACTGAGTCTTTTTCCACCAACTTCTGGGAGGGAGGGTGGGAGAGGAGGGGATCACCAGAGGGGGAGAGGTTAATTGATTGATCAATTTAATTAAGTAGACAATCAAACTGATAAGAGTGAGAGGGGCTATTCCAATAACTCAGATTAAAAGTGTACCTGTAGCAGCGAGGGGGAGGGATGGGTTGGAGGTTTCCTGAGGGGTAAGGGAGTGGGAGGGGGTGAGGAAACAATAGGTTAAGTGCCTGTCAATCAAAAGGAAGGATCCTTTTAGCAGAATAATAGGTTAAGTACCTGTCAGTCAAAGAATAACACTAGGTTAAGTACCTCTCAATCAAAGGAGAACAGTAGGTTTCTCCCTGAGTGCATACCTGCCTTGCTGTAGGCAACCTGCATAACAAAATGGACTGGCGCCGCCCTTGTTCTACTACTTTCATTGGCTATCTATTTTTCATGGTCACAGCACCACACCAAACTCAACCATTAGAGTCTAGTGTTAACGGTAACCTGCGCATAGAACAGTAATTTCCTAGTCCGGCAACTGCTGGGATGACGTATTATATTGCAGGGAGTCGTTTATATATTCTTGAATGGCAGGTATTTATGTGAAGAGGATACGACGTGCTTGGTGCAGAATATAGCGATCGGCGTTTGTGGTGGTCAGACGTGGTCGACCGGAATCTTGAAGACGAGAAGCCTGCTCTCATGTTCCCAGGCAGTCTAACATCGGGTCACTTCACATCCGAATTCTTCACTAAAGTGGATAGTGCTCAGGTCGACCAGCCGGCGAAATGGAGATCCACAAGTAGAGCCTTACATATCCTTTTAGGTTCTAATAACGCTGTCTCACACGAATATGCAGTATCTTTCTCGTTCTTCACAGGGATCACTCAACATCCGAATGTATGCATACGCCCTACATACCCTTACCATACCAGTCAACAACACTAAACATGAACGACACTAATGCACTCAGGCTGTCGTTCTACCTGTCACAGACAATTATAACTCTAATAATTTACTTACCCGCCGATGGTGTGTACCATTGCGAAGCTACATAGTAATTACATTATGTCGTTTTATGAGTGCATCACATTTTTTTCTGGTAGTCTGTATCGTGCCAAAAAAGGACATGAACACAATCTTTAAACTGGAGTATCTTAATTGCGTCAGAGTAATACCGTGTTTGCTGTGTGACGATGCATCGTGTTACAAATTATTCGAAACTGCCTGCATGTCAGGAATAAATAAGACTGCAGAGAATACTTATTGTACGCGTTTCCCCGCAGGACTGGGTTTCAAATTCTTGTGCAGCTATGATTTTCTATTTTTCCTAAAGTTTCCTTAAATATCTCCGTTGAACGCCGCGATGCTTCATAAAGTAAACCACGACCTCTTCCTTCTCCTTTCCTTCACCGACTTGGCGAACGCTTTGTCTATTTCGACCCCAATGATGACATCACTGCACGAGGTGCATTCAAGTTTTAAAGCCTCCGATTTTTTTTTCTCCGGGCTGGAAAGAGATAGAAACATGAGCATTGTTTTAAAATGAGGCCGCGTTCATTGTCAATACGTCCCAGAGATGGCAGCACCGTACGGCAGATGGAATTTTACTGCCAGCGGAGAGAATGAGAACTGTTTTAAATACTTAAAATGGCGACGTTTTCCTTACTTGAACAGCGTGCAATGATTCGTTTTCTGAATTTGTGTGGTGTGAAACCAATTGAAATACATCAACAGTTGAAGGAGACATGTGGTGATGGAGTTACGGATGTGTCGAAAGTGTGTTCGTGGGTGCAACAGTTTAATGAAGGCAGAACATCGTGTGACAACAAACCGAAACAACCACGGGCTCGCACAAGCCGGTCTGACGACATGATCGAGAAAGTGGAGAGAATTGTTTTGGGGGATCGCCGAATGACTGTTGAACAAATCGCCTCCAGAGTTGGCATTTCTGTGGGTTCTGTGCACACAATCCTGCATGACGACCTGAAAATGCGAAAAGTGTCATCTACGTGGGTACCACAAATGCTGACGGACGACCACATGGCAGCCCGTGTGGCATGTTGCCAAGTAATGTTGACGTGCAACGACAGCATGAATGGGACTTTCTTTTCATCGGTTGTGACAATGGATGAGACGTGAAGCCATTTGTCAATCCAGAAACAAAGCGCCAGTCAGCTCAATGGAAGCACACACATTCACCGCCACCAAAAAAATTTCGGGTTACCGCCAGTGCTGACAAAATGATGGTGTCCATGTTCTGGGACAGCGAGGGCGTAATCCTTACCCATTGCTTTCCAAAGGGCACTACGGTAACAGGTGCATCCTACGAAAATGTTTTGAAGAACAAATTCCTTCCTGCACTGCAACAAAAACGTCCGGGAAGGGCTGCGCGTGTGCTGTTTCACCAAGACAACGCACCCGCACATCGAGCTAAAGTTACGCAACAGTTTCTTCGTGATAACAACTTTGAAGTGATTCCTCATGCTCCCTACTCACCTGACCTGGCTCCTCGTGACTTTTGGCTTTTTCCAACATTGAAAGACACTCTCCGTGGCCGAACATTCACCAGCCATGCTGCTATTGCCTCAGCGATTTTCCAGTGGTCAAAACAGACTCCTAAAGAAGCCTTCGCCGCTGCCATGGAATCATGTGAAAAATGTGTAAGTCTGCAGGGCGATTACGTCGAGAAGTAACGCCAGTTTCATCGATTTCGGGTGAGTAGTTAGTTAGAAAAAAAATCGGAGGCTTTAGAACTTGAATGCACCTCGTATGTTGCAAGCCATCTCGGCTCTGAGACGTCCCCATAATTCCGTCATTTTCGAACGGGTTTTCTCTGCCGTTTAGTGGAGCTCTAAAAGCAAGTTCGACAGTCAATCCGCAAACAAGCTCGCACAGGTTTCATCAAAAAGTTACTTTTTCCCAGATGTATCTATGATAACTGGTGGTTTCTTGCCTTGATATTGCAATGTCCAGTTTATTCGCTGTTGTTTGTTTTGCTGTTAGTTGTTTGCGTATACATTTAAAGGAATGTGAGTTTTCCAGACAAGTGCGTGTCACTCTTTCACCAGCAAGTTTTTTTCCCTACATTGTTCATTTCATTCCGCCCACACTGGGGTTGAGCTGGCAGCTGTAATATTGCCGTTCTTCAGCCTAATGGTATTGAAAAACTGTCACATAGTTTTGTACTATCGAAAGAAATAAAATAACAGGATTAAAGTACAGTAAGATGTCTTTTCATGGTATTACAATGAAATACATGGATGGCGATGAAGTACCTGGTGCTATGACAGATATGACGACGCAACTTTCGTCAAGTTCATGGAGGTCAGCTCCCACCATAAAAAAAGAAGACGGACGGAACAGTGTTGGTCAATATGAATGGTTCACTATTTCGAGGAGCGGAACGAAAATTTTCAAATGATTCAAATGGCTCTGAGCACTATGGGACTTAGCATCTGAGGTCGTCAGTCCCCAAGAACTACTTAAACCTAACTAACCTAAGGACATCACACACATCCATGCCCGAGGCAAAATTCGAACCTGCGACCGTAGCGGCCGTATGGTTCCAGACTGAAGCGCCTAGCACCGCTCGGCCACACCGGCCCGGGAAAATTTTCAACCACACAAATCTTGTCCACGGAGTCTTGTTCCAGGAGTCTACAAAATAGGAATCTGAGAAAATATGTTTGGCAAAAGATCTTATTAATCTTTCGGCTGGACAAGACGCGGGACCGTTGATTTCTTTAATTTCTTCGCAAAGACAGAAATTGTAGGCCTAATGCACGTCAAGAAATCGTAAGGTTAATGGACGTCTAACGACAATTACGAATAGGAAGTTTGTTGCGGTGGTCAGTTGACTCGGAGTAGGGGGTACTGGAGCCTTGATCTGGTGAGTCGGTTAAACAGCACGGTATTCTTTTCTTGTGGTTGGATATTGAGATTGTGAAGGTGGAGGGAACGGAGAGCAAGTTAGTATAGGCGTGACAATAGCTCAGTTTTGGAGTGGATAAGGGAGACAATATGGTTCTAGCTTTCAAAGTTACAGGATGTGTAGGATTTCCGAAGATGTCTGAGGAATTTCAGGAGAATGAGAAATTTAATCAACTGTTAGAGGGAATATAGGGGAAAGGGAAGACGGATACAGAAGATGAAGTGGAGTTCTTGTTGTTCTATGATTTGTAAGTAGTGATGAAATTTTGTGTGTGCTGAGGTCCAGTCTACGTTAGCAATGGCAAAGATGGGTCGGATAAGGGTTTCCTAAGCACGTAACCCCAATGTACAGCCTGGTGGTACGTTTAGTAATTTTAATCTGTTATGGGCTTTTCTGCAATTTTTTGCAAATTTGTGGTAAGCTCCTTTTGGACCAAACTGTTGAGGTCAACGGTCCCTAGGCTTACACACTACTTAATCTAACTTAAACTAACTTACGCTAAGGATACCACACACCCACACCCAAGAGAGGACGTGAACCTCCGACGGAGGGAGCCGCTCGAACCACAGCAAGGCGCTCTAGACCGCGCGGCTACCCCTCGCGGCTGTGGGCTTTTTATTGGATAGTTACTAGATGAGGGTGATAGTTTAGTTTGCGGTGGAGGTTTAGTCCAAGATACTTTAGTGTGTTAATAACATGGTTGGGATAGTTATGGGTGGTGTAGTGGAATTCGTGTAGCGAGAAACGACGGGTAATACAGCTTTTGTTTACTGCTTAGGTTTGACAATACTGATTTTGTGATACCACATGTTACACCAGGAGGTGAAGCAATTGAGTATGATTTTGAGGGACTGTTGGGAAGCCTGGAAGGTTGGGTAGAGAGCAAGGAAGGTGGTATTGACGGCGTGCTGCAGCAGACGGATGTGGGCAGTCGTTGGGGAATATCAGACTTCTGGAGGAGTTAGTGTTGGTAGACTACAAACCTGAGGAACTCCTTTCCGGGAAGATTTCTGAAACAGTATATGGGCTTAAGTACTGCACGTAGCGAAAAATAGATTTGCGTTAAGTGCAGGTTTTTTAAAAATAGGCATCATATATTTCTATAGGAGGTAGTATTGGTCGAAACTAGAGAAAAAGTTCCTATAATTATATGCCCGGAAAACAACTGCTGTTGAGATAGGGGCCGCTTTACTTGTGACGAGAAATGCGTAGTATTGGGTGGTATAGGCAGTCACAAGAGACAGCTTAGTAAATTACCACAATAAGCACGTTTAGACACAGGAAAACCTTCATGAAATCGTGGAAGTGGGGCGTCAAGACCGCTTTGTATTAATGTGTGGGCAGGAATTGTCGGTGACAGATTCATAGGGCCATACACTTTACCAAACAGATTAACAGGTGCTATTTATCATTGATTTCTGTGCAGTGAAGTACCAGCACTATTGGAGAACGTTGCTCTTGTAGAAAGACAACGACTGTGGTATAGACACGACGGGGCATCATCAAATTTTCCACGAATCCTGCGACATTACCTCACAGCTACAGTTCACGAGCCATGGATAGGTCGAGGATGTCCAGTAGCATATCCTCACCGTTCACCGGATCTGAATCCGTTGGGTTTCTGGCTACGGGAACGTTTAAAAGCGTCGATAAATGCCCAACCCATCGACAATGTGCGAACGCTAAAGGAGCGTGTTACCAATCAGTCCGAACGATGTTCGTGCATGATTTACTGAGAAGAACAACTGAAAGAGGTGTCACGTTGCATGGTAACCACATGCAGCACTGTCTGTACGTTCTACTTCTACGTAACAGGCGAATGGTAATGAGAGTGCAGATTGGCCCATATCCCAACAGGTATTGGTTTCCGGAAATATCATTATATGAAGTTTTCTTCTAGTTTGGAATAATATTACCTGATGTAGAAATATCGTATTTTAACACAGTCATCCGCCTGGAAATGCGAGAACTTTTCATCAGTAGTATACGCCGGTGGAGTCATCATTCATACATACCATAAAAATGCATTACTTGCAACTGTAACGGAAACGAAATCCACAAACATTACCAATCAAGCTAATAAATTTAGTATTTTAGAGTAAGGAAGAACGCATAACAGTCATATGTATAATGTCATAGGTGAAGTGTTGATCAGAGACGTTGGATTCGTGTTTTAGAGAAGTAGGGTTATTTCATTGATTTTCCTGGACTGTTCCTTTAAACAGGCTGTCAAGTGCTCTGCATGACAAAGACGTTAAAGGGACATCATCTTTGAAGATTTAACATTTGCTTACGTCATTTATGAGCTGCTATTAACAGTACCAAAATTTTCTATGTTAACGGTATTCGTAGGCTGTTTTGTGTATCTCTCACGCCAGTTATTCACAGATGCTAACCACGCCGATGTTGACGCGCTCGATGTGAGAAGGATATTCAACTATTTCTTCTATAGTTAAATATTTCTCGGAGATATTCACATGGATACCATGCGTCATTTCTATGCATTTCAGTGTGCTAAGGAAATAATCATGTCTTTACCCTGGCTTCTACGCATGTTCATTGACAGAAAAGCTCACTGAGAAAAAAATAAGAATTTACATTATGCAGAACAGTGAGTAATTCTATGGAGCTTCGTGGCTGTAGCTGAACGCCGCCGATTACTTGCTGCGATATTTCGGCTGAATGCAGGGCAACCATCTTCAGCTGAGTTGTACACTTGGATACAGCTGGTGTACGTCACTAAGTTTATACTAAAAATTAGAGCGGTGACACACGTGCATAGGTCTTGGCTGCGTGTCCCCTCTCTGTTGGATTTAGCGCCTTCTCTTGTGCGCACGCCCTGTGCTGAAAAGTGGGATCACAAAATTAAAATTCAGTGGTCAGACTCACAAAATTAATTTTCTCTGAACGTGGTGTCAGGCGTAAAATTTATCAACATGTCCCACACCTTATCCTGTTGAAATCCACTATTACAGGAAGCGATATCTTCCACCAAACGTACTTCCACAGATTCATTAATAGTCGAATCCCAGAAAGATATCGTCGTGGCCAAGATTTTCGGGTCAAAAGAATCCACGAAACATTCCGTGGAGATACAATGCTGAGAAATGGCCGACTTACTGGGCTGCGAAAGTCGGGTGTGGCGATATTCCGCTCCTTTCGTGTATTGTGCGTATGGACTTGCTACTGTAGGTTTTTCCACAATGAAATGATATTCTGTAGGCCAGCAACCCAGCATCCCGGATCATCCATTACCGAGCCATGAAGAGCTAAATTAGGGAAGACCCTAAAACGACAATTGTTGTTCTTACTGTTGTTGTTGTTGTTGTCTTAAGTCCGGAAACTAGTTAAACTGAGATCTCCACGCTAGTCTATCCTGAGCAAGCCTCATCTCCATATAATCACTGCAAAGTACATCGATTTGATCCTATTTACTGTGATCAAGCTTTGGTCTTTCTCTACATAATTTATCCCTCACAATTCCTTCCATCAATAAATTGACAAATTCTCGTTGCCTCAGAATGTATCCTTTAAGCTGATGCTTTCTTTTAGTCACTTTGTGCTACAATTTTTTTTCAGTTACGTACTGAAGTAATATTCCGGCTACCTACTAATACCTGTACTCTTATCGGCTCGATATAGGTTGATCAGGTTTTTCGAAAGGCTCGACTCTACAGAATACCATGTTAATGCTACAAAGCCCACTTAGGTCAGATCTCGTACGCAGTGCATGAAAAGTGCGTGAACATGGTCTTCACATTCGCCTTTCTCAGCTGAGTAAACCAATCATAGCCAAGCACAGTACCTTCATGGTCCATTGCATGTGCTATTTTGCTACAGAATCGAGACCGAGAGGAGATCTTCTGGAATTCGATTATTATGGAATCTGTGGGAATACATTTGGTGGCAAATGTTCTAAGGGGCGATCAAAGAGTCCCCGTTTGAGGTACTGCTGCAGCATAGATGCAGTATAGCGCGACTCAAATGGGGGTACATAAGCATCGAGATGTAGGCAAGCGATTAGTGTGGCATTAGTGTCTTTCAGATGTGCTTGCGGTAAATGCAAAAACGTATACTATGGCGACGTTACTACCAAACGGGGTCCAAACACGATCAACATGCTCTTATTCTTTCCTTGACTGCTGGAAGACAAATAACCCTTAAACATCCATCGGAGAACGAAGAATGTGTATGGCGCAGCATGTCTATCGAAAACCACCGTTGTCTAATAGTACGGTAAGGGGTGCTGCTGCTTCATGACAACGCACATCCCTACATCGCAAATATCTTAACGCCGAAGTCGCACCAACTCAAGTGGCAGAAGATACTTTAGCCCTATAGCCGAGATCTCTCCCCATGCAATTACCACGCCTTCGGTCTCTTAAAAAAGACCTTAAAGGGTCGCCGATTCATTCCGGACGAGGATATACAGCGGACAGTTACGGATTTCTTCACGGAGCCGCCTTATATTAATCGTGATGAAGGTTTTCTACTGGATAATGTGTAAGATCCAGCGATTGCCGCGCGGGGTAGCCATGCGCCTCTGGCGCCTTGTCACGTTTCGTGCGACTGCCCCCTCGGGCATGGGTGTGTGTGTTGTCCTTAGCGTAAGTTAGTTTAAGTTAGTTAAGTAGTGTGTAAGCTTAGGTTCCGATGACCTCAGTGGTTTTGTCCCACAGATATTACCACAAATTTCCAAATTTTCCACTGATTTCTTGTTTCATTAGAAATAACCACGGACCTTTCCGTTGGTTGGGAGGCTTGCGTGTCTCAGCGATTCAGATAGCCGTACCGTAGGTGCAACCACAACGGAGGGGTATCTGTTGAGAGGACAGACAAACGTGTGGTTCCTGAAGAGGGGTAGCATCCTTTTCAGTAGTTGCAGGGGCAACAGTCTGGATGATTGACTGATCTGGCCTTCCAACACTAACCAAAACGGCCTTGCTGTGCTGGTAATGCGAACGGCTGAAAGCAAGGGGAAACTACAGCCGTAATTTTTCCCGAGGGCATGCAGCTTTACTGTATGGTCAAATAATGATGATGGCGTCCTCTTGGGTAAAATATTTCGGAGGTTAAATAGTTCCCCATTCGGATCTCCGGGCGGGGACTACTCAAGAGGACGTCGTTATCAGGAGAAAGAAAACTGTCGTTCTACGGGTCGGAGCGTGGAATGTCAGATTCATTAATCAGGCAGGTAGGTTAGAAAATTGAAAAAGAGAAATGGATAGGTTAAAGTTACATATAGTGGGAATTAGTGAAGTTCGGTAGCAGGAGGAACAAGACTTTTGTTCAGGTGAATACAGGGTTATAAATACAAAAACAAATAGAGGTAATGCAGGAGGAGGTTTAGCAATGAATAAAAAAATAGGATTGCGGGTAAGCTACTACAGACAGCATAGTGAACGCATTATTGTGGCCAAGATAGACACGAAACCCACGCCTACTACAGTAGTACAAGTATATATGCCAACTATCTCTGCAGATGAAGAAGAAATTGATGAAATGTGTGATGAGATAAAAGAAATTATTCAGGTACTGAAGGGAGTCGAAAATTTAATAGTCATGGGTGACTGGAATTCGAGAGTAGGAAAAGAGAGAGATGGAAACATAGTAGGTGAATATGGATTGGGAGTAAGAAGTGAAAAAGGTAGCCGTCTGGTAGAGTTTTGCACAGAGTATAACTTAATCATAGTTAACAATTGGTTCAAAATCATGAAAGAAGATTGTATACATGAAAGAATCCTTGAGATACTAGAAGGTATCAGATAGATTATATAATGGTAAGACAGAGATTTAGGAGCCATGTTTTAAATTGTAAGACATTTCCAGGGGCAGATGTGGACTCTGACCACAATCTATTGGTTATGATCCGTAGATTAAAACTGAAGAAACTGCAAAAAAGGTGGGAATTTAAGGAGATGGGACCTGGATAATCAGACTAAACCAGAGGTTGTACAGAGTTTCAGGGAGAGCATAAGGGAACAATTGACAGAAGTGTGGGAAAGAAGTACAGTAGAAGAAGAATGGGTAGCTCTGAGGGATGAAGTAGTGCAGGCAGCAGAGGATCAAGTAGGTAAAAAGACGAGGGTTAACAGAAATCCTTGGGTAACAGAAGAAATACTGAATTTAACCGATGAAAGGAAAAAATATGAACATGCAGGAAATGAAGTAGGCAAAAAGGAATGCAAACGTCTCAAAAATGAGATCGACAGGAAATGCAAAATGGGTAAGCAGGGATGGCTAGAGGACAAATGTAAGGATGTAGAGGCTTATCTCACTAGGGGTAAGATAGATACTGCCTACAGGAAAATTAAAGAGACCTTTGGAGAGAAGAGAACCACTTGTATGAATATCAAGAGCTCAGATGGAAACCCAATTCTAAGCAAAGAAGGGAAAGCAGAAAGGTGGAAGGAGTATATAGAGGGTCTATACAAGGGCGATGTACTTGAGGACAATATAATGGAAATGTAAGAGGATGTAGATGAAGATGAAATGTGAGATACGATACTGCGTGAAGAGTTTGACAGAGCACTGAAAGACCTGTGTCGAAACAAGGCCCCGGGAGTAGACAACATTCCATTAGAACTACTGACGGCCTTGGGAGAGCCAGTCCTGACAAAACTCTACCATCTGGTGAGCAAGATGTATGAGACAGGGGAAATACCCTCAGACTTCAAGAAGAATATAATAATTCCAATCCCAAAGAAAGCAGGTGTTGACAGATGTGAAAATGACCGAACTATCAGTTTAATAAGTCACTGCTGCAAAATACTAACACGAATTCTTTACAGACGAATGGAAAAACTGGTAGAAGGCGACGTCGGGGAAGATCAGTTTGGATTCCGTAAAAATATTGGAACACGTGAGGCAATACTGAGCTTACGACTTATCTTAGAAGAAAGATTAAGGAAAGGCGAACCTACGTTTCTATCATTTGTAGACTTGGAGAAAGCTTTTGACAATATTGACTAGAATACTGTGTTTCAAATTCTAAAGGTGGCAGGGATAAAATACAGGGAGCGAAAGGATACTTACAGTTTGTACAGAAACCAGATGGCAGTTATAAGAGTCGAGGGGCATGAAAGGGAAGCAGTGGTTGGGAAGGCAGTGAGACAGGGTTGTAGCCTCTCCCCAATGTTATTCAATCTGTATATTGAGCAAGCAGTAAAGGAAGCAAAAGAAAAATTCATAGTAGGTATTAAAATCCATGGAGAAGAAATAAAAACTTTGAGGTTCGCCGATGACACTGTAATTCTGTCAGAGACAGCAAAGGACTAGGAAGAGCAGTTGAACGGAATGGACAGTGTCTTGAAAGGAGGATATAAGATGAACATCAACAAAAGCAAAACGAGGATAATTGATTGCAGTCGAATTAAGTGGGATGATGCTGAGTGAATTAGATTAGGAAATGAGACACTTAAAGTAGTAAAGGAGTTTTACTATTTGGGGAGCAAAATAACTGATGGTGGTTGAAGTAGAGAAGATATAAAATGTAGACTGGCAATGGCAAGGAAAGCGATTCTGAAGAAGAAAAATTTGTTAACATCGAGTATAGATTTAAGTGTCAGGAAGTCGTTTCTCAAAGTATTTGTATGAAGTGTAGCCATGTATGGAAGTGAAACATGGGTGATAAATAGTTTGGACAAAAAGAGAATAGAAGCTTTCGAAATGTGGTGCTACAGATGAATGCTGAAGATTAGATGGGTAGATTACACAACTAATGAGGAGGTGTTGAATAGAATTGGGGAGAAGAGGAGTTTGTGGTACAACTTGACAAGAAGAATGGACCTGTTGGTAGGGCATGTTCTGAGGCATCAAGGGATCACAAATTTAGCATTGGAGGGCAGCGTGGAGGGTAAAAATCGTAGAGGGAGACCAAAAGATGAATACACTAAGTAGATTCAGAAGGCTGCATGTTGCAGTAAGTACTGGGAGATGAAGAAGCTTGCACAGGATAGGGTAGCATGGAGAGCTGCTAATCTCAGGACTGAAGACCACAACAACAACAACGCCAAATACCACTCTTAGCGACAGTTAATTTTCATGAGGACGAGGAATGATTTATAGCTGTGAAGGCCTGGAATTCATCAGACAGCGCTCATGCAATAACACTGTTATGGATGCACGTGCACACCCCAGCAATATTCGACAGGGGGCGGTCATGCAGTCAAGACCTATGCGCATTCGCCAAAGCAACAATTTATAATACAAACTTAGCGACAGCTCCAGATATTTCCATTTGTAAAACTCACCTGATGGTGACTGTCTGGCTGTTAGTCGAAATACGAGAAAAAGCTGATGTCGTCCAGTTACACTCCCAAACCTCATTACACCGGGAAAACGTAAAGATTTAAAAAGATAGTTAGTTTGAAGTTTATCTCTAAATTTTTTGCTGTTTGTTCCGATGCAGACAGGGAAAAACCATAGGCTTTTGCACTGTAGCACACATTTTGATTTCTTTCCCAGGGTTCGACTGGAATATCGCCGCATTCTTGGGCTGTTTTGTATGTCAACAAAATGTACAATGGTTTTTAACTGATTTAACAGAAACATTAATTGTTGAAGTACCAATAATATACTCGTAAACAATCGACAAACAGAGCCAGAAGTATTTTATATAGTGTTAATTGACAGATTTTCTGTCTTTTGGTGGTAACAATTATTTTGCTAAAATGTAGAGGTGTTTTGTAATAAGATGTGTGGCAGTACGTGAAGTCATTTCCAGGAACTTTTGAGAAAAGTAGTCCATATTTCACCATTTTTATAGACTATGTTTACATTCAACTGATTCCGCATCCTTTCGAAATATAACCAGCCAATAACTGAGGTAACATTTTCAAAGCGATTTTCAACTGCTTTCTGACATCCCTACTTAAGTTAAACATAACTAATAAGTCTACGTAAAACAAAGAAGGGCTAAATATGTAATTTTTATCCTTCATTGTACCAGAAGTGACATTAGTTTTTGCAAGCACTCTTTTATCCGTCCACATAGGACGGGCCTTGAGAGACTACATATATACCCTTTACCAGCGCTTATCACTTTCAAAATGTGCAAATCTCAAGCAAAATAATTTCATATTTGATAAAATCTGAGGCTACAGAAGCGAACTCTCAGTGGCACAACTGCTACAGCTTTTTCTTAAAAAAAAAAAAAAAAGGCACTAAGAGTATTTGTGACCACCGGTTGCTTTAGTTTTGTTTCTGCTCAAAAGTATGACATTTGATTATGAAGGTTCTATTGAAGTATTGTACATACACAACTAATTGAGATTTTTCTGTTTATGACAGGAAAAAATAATTATAATGCATATGTTCACGTCGTCTCTGAGTTGAGGTAGTTTATTTATGTTAAAGTGCTTATTAACTGTAGACGTTAATGAATAGCTAAGTACTGTTCTTGAGGGAGTTATACTTAATTCATTGCGCTAATAAAAAAATTGTCTTCATTTGCAGTAGCAGTCGGTTTACCACATAATACTTAAGACATTTGACTGTGTATTGGCAAGAAGGAGCCACACACGACTTTTAACAAAAAAAAAAAAAAAAAAAAAAAAAAAAAAAAAAAAAAAATTGAACTGAATTCGTATCTTGGACATTGTACGCATTGGGAACGACTGACAGCAATATACATCACAAAGTTATTTGACTTTCTGTGTTATACGTAATAATTTATTCAGGGTATCAAAGCATGGAACGACTGAAAGATTCAAGGAATTATAGCATCAGTACATGGCTTAATCCCTAATCGAAGTGAACTTCTTATACTATGGATGACACTGTGTAACGGTGGTTTCGCGGTTCTAGGCGCGCAGTCCGGAACCGTGCGACTGCTACGGTCGCAGGTTCGAATCCTGCCTCGGGCATGGATGTGTGTGATGTCCTTAGGTTAGTTAGGTTTAAGTATTTCTAAGTTCTAGGGGACTAATGACCACAGCAGTTAAGTCCCATAGTGCTCAGAGCCATTTGAACCATTTTTGACACTGTGTAACGAACATTAAACTGTCGGAGATGAATATCATTACAGGAGGTCTTGCTTAGCAGAAGGCACCGAAACAAACACTGGGCTGAAGTTTCTGAACCATTTTGATCGATTTTTGACTGTAGCAGTAAATGACAGCTGTCATTAAGAGAATGAGGTTTTGTAATTCTTTCTTTATCTATATTCCTGCCGTTTTATCTCTAAAATACAAACACGATGGTACACGTAATTTTTATTAGCTTCCTCTGTCAGATACGAATATATGTTTGGTGTCGTCACTCTGCAACTCGTTCTGTGGATTACATGGCACGTTAAAGACTTCTGGCTTCACTTTAGACCAGTTTTCTGTGCTGACCAGAGTGTAATAGATGGCATATGAATCACGTAAAACTGGCTGTAGGGTGAACATGTTATTTGTTTTAGTGTCGCCATAAAATGTTTTCAGGAAGCCACTACCCTCGTATTCTTTCTTCCACACTTTTTACTCCTCAGTCAAGTAATTAATTACAGCGGTCGAAAAAAACATTGTAATTCCTTATCCTGAGGTAATGTATAATGGGCAGTCAAATGAAATCGTGAAAGATGGAAAAAAGTAAATAAACTGTTTGTTATGGCAAAAGTAATCACCATAACTGTTAATACATTTATCCCATCGTGAGAGTAGATGGTCAGTGCCTTCATGGCGAAACGTTTGCGGTTCCCTACGGAAATTTGCTTAGCCTGGCTTGCACCTCTTCGTCCGAAGCAAACCATCAGCCACGAATGTCTTTCTTCAGTGCTCCAAAAATATGGAAATCTCATGGGAACAGATCCGGACTATAATGAGAACGTGTAATGGCATCCCAGCGAAACTTCTGTCGCGTACTCCAAACAACCTTGGCAACATGTGGTACCACCCACAAGTTGCCGAGGTTGTTTCAGACGAGGAGGTGCGCACCGGTCTACAATCGTGATTCCTTAGGCTAACGGAAACATTTTTCACGAATGAGTTGTCTTGACTCATAATGGGGTTAAATGTATTTATAGTTTACTTAACGTTTTTTCGTCTGTCTCGTTTTCATTTGACTCCCCCTTATAGTTTTTTCACGACTGAGTGGTAGTACTAAAGGAGAAACGATTAAAGTGGTTTTACGGTGATCATACATTAGATGAAAATGAACAGATTTCTAATGAGATCGAGTTTTAGAACCATTTCAATGAAAATATGGAAAGCAGTGAAGAAGTCGAGTGAATCGTCTTACGATTCGGAGGGAATCTGATTTAATTACTGTCATTATTTTGGATCACCTCGGATTCTCGTAGATCACTTGAGGTCACTGAGAAAATAATCTCTTTCTTAAATCATTGCCAATTTTTGTGCCTCGCTCGTCTTGAATACATTGTCATCCGTCCTATCGTCCCCCCCCCCCCCCCCCCCCCCCCCGCAACCCATGAAACGTCATCGTGGATAACTTAAAATAAAATAATATTTTTGACTGTAGTTGGAATTTATATAATACGCATCTGTAAAAAGTCACATAACATCAGAAGGAAAGATGTTCAGGGTTTTACGTCCCGTACCGACGAGGGGGTTATAGGCGAAACACAAAATCAGACTGCGAAAATCAGAGCGTGAAAATTTCATGTGCTTTTCAAAGGAATCCGCGCAGAGCTTGTCTTAAGCTGTTAAAGGGAAGCTATCGTAAACCTAACTCTGGCTGATTGGAGGAGGACATCAATCGTGCTCATCATGAACAGGAGTCCAGTGTTCTACTAGTGCAGCATTAGATTAGAGAAAATTATCCTTAGCCATACTTCATTACGTCAGTAGATGAAAGAGGTTACCAGAGATCAGTTTTTATGTAAACTTTGAAAATCAGAAAATCAGTTCATTGCGGAGTTACCACAATGGGACAGTTAAGGATTTATGCCAGGCTCAGATTCGAACGTGGACCTCAAGCTTATCGAGAGCAGTCGTCTTGACCAATTATGTTACCCGAATACATCACCAAAACCCACTAAAACATTCAATGTAGTTTGTATTTTCCTCATTACTTCGCAACACTACAACCACAGGTTCTCTCCCGAGGTGTGCAATGAACAGGAAATGTATCAAGATTGAGATTTAATGTCCCATGATGACTAGTTCATTAGAGACGGAGCACAAGTTTGGGTAGGTGAAGGATGGAGAAGGAAATCGTCCCAGCCCTATTCAAAGGGACTATGTTGGTAGCCGTCTTAATCGATCCAGGGGAACCATGGTAAAACTAAATATGGATGACTGGACAAGAATTTGTATCCCCCCCCCCCCCCAAATGCGAATCCACTGTACCAACCACTGAGCCATTTCCGTCGTGTAATAAATACGAAAAGTAAGATGACATTCATATGTCAGAATAAGATGCGAATTAGAAAATAGACACAGTAAAAACTAACTGCGGCAAAACAACGGTGTAAGCGCAAATATAAGCAACAGATACTTTATGGCCTGAATGAAAACGTTTCCCACAACCGAAAAATTACAGTTGTACGTGTATTAAGTAAGTAGACAGACTACAAGAGGAGATTACAAACAGACAAATGAACAAAAAAAGTTCATAGCAACGTATGTTCGTGAAGGAACATAGTGTCTGTAGTAAAAAAAATTAGAACTGGTATGTTAGACTATACATGAGATACTATTAATTTACGACTGGCGATCAAAAAGTTTCCGTTTGAGGGCGTTGCTTCAGCGTATATGCAACATAGCGCGACTTCAATGAGGGTACACAAGCAACGACATGTGCGTGTGGTAAATGCGGAAACGTGAACCACGGCGAAGTTACTACCAAATGCGTCCAAACAGGACCAACGTGCTGTTCATGCCAGCACGCAGTGGATTGCCCAGGGAGCCCGTGCCCCGCTACTCCCTCTCACGAAATGCTTTGCCTTATATTAGATACAATGACAATTTTTTAGTATCAAAATGCTTTCATAATATTATCCGTTCCTGATTATGACTGAAAATCAATTGAAAGGAGTATCAGGTGCAAAGAAGTTGATGAAAAATTATTATTATTTAATTACAATATAAGAAGTCAAACTACGTAAAATAAGCTTTCTGATTCCGCCCTCCCCCCCCCCCCCCCCCCCCGTCTCATGTGCGCGGTTCTGGCGCTGTTTTTCTTTTTCTTTGTGGTGCCGAAGGACAAACACAGGTCGACCTCGAATGGAGAATGTGTATGGGGGCAGCACGTCTGTGGCCTAGTGCGATAACGGGTGCCGCTGCTTCTTGGCAACGCAATCCTGATCCCTCCTCATGCGATTATCTCTCGTTCGCTTCATTGAAACAGGCATTGAAGTGTCGACGACTCCTGTAAGATGACGATGTGCAGCAGGCAGTTACAGACTTCTTCACACAGCAGGACACGGCGTTTTACTAAATGATTATAGTGCGCCAGTGTGATAATTGCCTCGGTGTTCACGGCGATTTTGCCTGATCGGCATACCGATTCTGGACTGTGCGATCTTCGAATGGGAAGTTTTTTGTCGCCGCTTATATTATTTAATTACTGAAGAACAACGTTATTCTCTGTGTTGCAGGTTGTGTAATTTCAGCCGGCCGGAGTGGCCGAGCGGTTCTAGGCGCTTCAGTCTGGAACCGCGCGACTGCTACGGTCGCAGGTTCGAATCCTGCCTCGAACATGGATGTGTGTGATGTCCTTAGGTTAGTTAGGTTTTAATAGTTCTAAGTTCTAGGAGACTGATGACCTCAGATGTTAAGTCCCATAGTGCTCAGAGCCATTTGAACCATTTTTATAATTTCAGACGAGTACAATTGTGCGCTATTTATTCCAGGAGCAAGCCATCTGAAGTCAAGACCGTAGAAAAGGTCTAGACGTCGAACACATATACCGACCCTCTTACGCTGATAGATAACATCACCTAACTCACAAAACTTTTGCATCAATTTTTCATTTTATATCCTTTGTTTTTTGGCCGTGAATTGTGCCAGAGAGATGAACAATGTAGTCGACCCACGAATTTGGTAAACTAGCTCTGGAACAACAGGTTCTGCACGATAGTGAGACGAATCCCAGAACCAACTCTAGCACGTGGCCCGCCAGCGTGGAGTAAGCCAAAGGACGGTGTTGTCTAGTCTACATAAAAACAGATACCATTCCTATCACCTGCAGAATGTGCAAGGATTCTCATCAGGGTTTTCCCTTCTCGAGAAAAGTTTTGTCGACGGTTGTTGCAAAAAATATGAGGTGTCGGGAGTTAGTTAATACGTCGTACAATCAACGGTTTAGCGTTAATGTTTGGGCAGGTATTACTGGCGACCACCTATCTGAACCATTTATTTTACCGAAACGTGTTAATGAATCATGTACTTGGAATTCCTGAAGAACATACTGTATCTTCGACTGAAGAATGAGGCTTCCGTATGATGGAGCACGAGCCCAATTTCTTATCATCGCACGTTGACACCTTAACATTTTCCCAAGGCCTTGCCTGGACACTTATGGGACTCAAACATCCCCGATTTTTACTTGAGGAGGTATCTGAAATTTGTCGTGTGTGCGGAACCAGTTGCGGAAGTGAAGAGCTTCAAACAGCGTGTTTGTGATGAAATGCTGCTGCAGCCTGGAAAATTCGAAAGAATGTGGAAATCCATGATGCGACTTGTGAATTCTTACATTGCGTCCCAAATCTGCACGTTGAATAAATCGTGCAATTGGGAAGAAATGAATACGATATAATGAGTAATATAATGTACCTGTATTGCATACTCACTGTCCGTTTCCGGACGTTTGTTGATCTAAACGTTTTTGTTGCTTTTACTATCAGGAATAAACTGCTAAATATTGCCCTGTGTGTATTATACCGTTACACATCAAGCATTCACATTAGAGCACAGCCAGTTACACACTATGGAAAACCATAATACACAACAGCGTAATCGGAGATACAGAGATTAGTTTCAAAATTTCGTAACTATAATCTTATCACAGTCGAGAATGCATGTTTGCATGCTCGATGGATGCAATGAAGTATAAGTTGAAACTAGACATAATTTGAGAGTGAAAACGTAGGCAGCAGCTGAAGAAAAAAAAATCAAGTATTTAAGTTAATTATTCCTTTTTCTCGTTTTTTTACTTTCTTCTTTCATTAAATGAAGTTAAAAACATCAGTTAAAAACTGAAATTGTGACCTCCATTTTAGGAAGAAAGAATACCAATTTTTAAATTCAAGCAGAACTTTTGTTTACGGGAGTGATGATCTTCCTTATGAAAGTTTGTCTACATTTTTTTATTTTGTTTATTATCATTATTATTATTATGTTTGAAAAAAGAGAATTTAATTTCAAAATATTGAAGCAAAATATTTTACACTCAAGAAAAGATAAAATTTTGGAATCCCATTTTACACAGCAGTTTTAAGTTATGAATTTAATTTCAGAAAACGAAGTTATTATTTACAAAGACTTATAGTTTAATTTTAAGAAGAAATTTTTATTTTCCCCTTTTATGAAAAGAAAAAAGTGAAGAGGGCACACCGAGAAGGCAATGTGAATGATTTACGCTTTCTTTTGCCTCGCCCAATGCTTCTTACAGATAAGCGAGTCGCATTGTAACGATGCACTCATTTGATAACGTATTACGTAGAATTTTAGTCCATTTATGAAATTATTACAACTTTGTGGGAGGGAAGTATTTAAGCAGATACCACATGTATATTAATTTGTCTGCGGATTCTGCCACGGAATTACTGCGGATAACTGAATATTTATATCTTGGCTGTAATAAAAAGGGTGTCAGTTATTTACATTTTACCAGTCTCCTAATTCCCACTTGGCTAACGTACTTTCCTCGTATCAGGACAAACTTATTGGAAAAAGCACGTTGTTCGGAACAGAAACTAGTAACACAGTGCAGAGAGGTCGAAGTATCAGGCTCAACTAATGGTAAGTAAGAGAAATATAAAACTGGAATATAACTGCACTGTAGACAGATAGGCACAGACTTCATGACTCGATAGTCAGAGTATCCAAGAGCTTCTAGCTGATCTCCTGGTACGTAATCATCGTTAGCAATAAAACAGTACATCAAAGGCGACCTATAAATCCATTTACACCCACAGCTCCATAATTGTGTCAAAATGGTTTAAAGGTAACATTATTAGAACTAAGGTATCAGGAGCTCTCCAGGTCACTATTCGCTCTCGTATTGGGCGCCTATGGGGCTCTATCTAACAAAACGTGAGAGCCTTGGGCCAGACTCGTTCCATTGGGCGGTCATGAATGAAGATATATACCCAATCCTTCCAGTGTCTCGTGTAGTTCATGCCGCGAAGTTTAGCCACAAAGTCGGAGAACAAGGTAGATAATAGATTTATCTTACTCAATATAGTACGCTCTATGTTCAGATAAATGAAAAAGCGGTTTGTGTCCGCCGATGATATCTGTACTGCTGACTTTTAAGAGTAAAGCCGTACGTGTTAAATGGTTTTATACGGCATGTTATGATTTTCATGCATATGAGTATGTTTGTGGTAACTAGCACCGCGCGACCGCTACGGTCGCAGGTTCGAATCCTGCCTCGTGGATGGATGTTTGAGATGTTCTTAGGTTAGTTAGGCTTAAGTAGTTCTATGGGACTGATGACCTCAGAAGTTAAGTCCCATAGTGCTCAGAGCCATTTGAACCATTTTTTTATGCTTGTGGTAAATTCCCACTATGAGGTATTCTGGCCGATGCTGATCGACGACATTGCCCAATTTCTCTGTCACATAAGGTAATTGCCGGGATGGTTTCTTTTAAAGAACACGGCTGGTTTCATTCCGCTTCCATCTTCAATTTGAGCTTGTGCTGTGTTTACAATGACCTTCATTTATACACAGGAGAGAGTCTATATAAAGCGAAAGTTTAACAAAATTTGCATTATACCTAGTGTTTACTACAAGGCTTCCATAGGGAAGGCTGGTAGTGCTTAAAGTGACTTCGTACTGGAATTTATTATAAAAATAGCATGAGTTAATTTCGGCAAAGGCCGGTGAACGAATCCCGCACCACCTTCATATTCGCCTGATATGATGTGAGGAAATCAGTGAAAACATGCGCTGATCTAAATCCCTCTCGTCGTGAATACAGGTCCAGGTTAACAATCGCTGGGACACCTCGTTCGGTGATAATGATTGTAGTGCGCTTGGATGTTCGGGAACAAGTACATCGCGTATCATATTTAGCAGTCGAAACCATATCTCTTTACCCATTATTACCATTCTCGGGAATAATGATGGTATTTTTTATTTTGCAGTAGAGTGAAAGTTCTTAGTCAGGCAGGCAACTAAGTATCCCTTGATTCTTTGGTACAGAACCGGGTAAATAAAGCACGCTTTTGTAAGTACTCAGAGTGCATGACGGAGAGTAATCTTTATTTATACGTCATTTTCCTCTTCCACTTGCAAGTGGAGGGGAGGGGGGGGGGGGGAGATAGCGTGATCTTCCGAAGACGTCCTTATCTCTCTTACCGTTTTCTTGTAGCCTTTCCTCGAGGTAGACGATGGTGCTATTAAAATCGTTTGATTATCTGTTTCCAGTATTCGCTCTTTCTAGCTCACTAATAACGTTTCGCAAAATAACGACAGCTATGTAAAATCACTGAACATCCCCATTACGCACACTTGCTGGCACCGGTCGGCTACGTGTGTAGCGCACATATCTGAATGTTTTTTATCTCTCCCTTTAGTCTGATCTAGCGAGAATACCAAATACTCGAGTACTACTGCCGGCCGCTGTGGCAGAGCGGTTCTAGGCGCTTCAGTCCGGAACCGCGATACTGCTACGGTCGCAGGTTCGAATCCTGCCTCGGGCATGGATGTGTGTGATGTCTTTAGGTTAGTTAGGTTTAAGTAGTTCTAAGTCTAGGGGACCGATGACCTCAGATGTTAAGTCCCATAGTGCTTACAGCCATTTGAACCGAGTTCTACTTAAAAATAGCTGTTACCAAGGATATAGAACGTTGTTTCCCTTGCAGCTAAACTGTATCGTCTAATGTTTCTCCCAATAAATCTAAGTAGTCCGTCACCTTCCCCACCCACTGTAACTAATTTTACGATTTCTTCGAACTTAGCATTGCTTCGAAAATTACACTGCATATACTTAATCGACACGAACGAGTCCAGAGTGGCATGATGATTCCTGGATAAATGAAATTAAGTTGATTTTCAGGCTCGTAGCTGGCACATAACTGATGCAAACGAAACAAATACGCCGACAGCTTGTTACTTGAATTCGTATGAAAGCCTTACATAACGTAGCTGGGAGGCTACAAACAGAGAAACCTTCATTTCGTAAATTCTGTTAAAGAAATTTTACGTATTAACTACCCACGTATAAAGAAACTCATTCAACTATGAAGAACGTAATACTACACTCGAACGTACAACTAAAATTAACATCGATGTTTGAAAAAAAGCGTTTGTTTTCTACTCTCAGCTCGTAAATAACTTTAAAGAATAAATGGCTTGTGGAATGTAGTCGAAAGTGATAAACAGTCAATACTTATTCGTGAATTTTTTTCATATTTGAACGCACTGCGTTCGTAAATGCTGCACTAACGCGGAAACACATGACCATGAATTTCTAATCCTAGAATTATGACATTATGACACAAGGCCGATGATGAAATAGTGATTAACACAAATGTATGGTACATAATGAAAACCGACTCTTGTCATTCGTTTTATTGCTCAAGACTGCAAGAACGTACGTGTCAAATCGAGTAAAAAGTATTTATTGTTCTATAAATTTTAAATTCTGGACTAGGGTCTGATACCGATAAGACCACGAAGGTCTTTCGCTGGGTTTGATAATCTCGTAATTTTCTAACAAAACACACAGGAATCAAAGCCCGTGGTAACTACTGGGGCTACAAATCATGGCTAATGTCAAATCTGCAAGGCCATTGACTTGACATTTGGTTAGTGGCGTCATCCTGTGACACGTCCTTCACAGGCTGTTGACTCCAGATGACGCAGTAATCTCGCCGTCTGAGGCTGCGCCGCTCTGTTTACACCACGCCGCGTCTAATTAAAGCTCTCTTCTTCTCCTCAAAACAAATTCGACTGTCCCATATATGTTTCATTACAAAATGGCCAATGAACATTTAGTTTATACTCAAATTTTAACAGTTCTTTCTCCAGCACAATGCATGGTGTCCATAAACTCCTTTCAAAAAAATTATAGCTTGTAAGCTATTAGAAATTTTACTAACCTGGACATATGTTTGTGATGTACATCTTATTTTTTTATGCAATGAGTAGGACTTTTACGTCTTTATATATACACAGGGTGTCCGGAAATTCCCGTTACAAACTTCTAGGACTTGTAAAGGGGAGTGAGTACACAATATTTTGAACTGGAACACATCCCCAGAAACGAACCTATTCCATGCTACAATATTTGAAAATACGTTGGTAACGCGACCACTTTTACAAATAATTGATTAGGCGTAATCCAATACATCATTCGTTCTACAGTTCCACTCATTAAAAGTCAAAGAATTTGCTCGTGTGCTGGTTGTCTGATTCTCTTCAATGTGATGTAGTACGGCCTCTTCCACTTCGGGTGTGCGGCACCACAGTCACGCCTGATGACGGTGAAAGTTCCCTTTCTCGAATCGGTTGCTGATCTGTGGCTAAAAGAGTATGCGATGGAGACGGACGTTGTGGACAACGATCTTGTTAAAGGCGACGCACAGCTCTTCCATTACCGTGAGCTTTGTCAGTCAGAAAGGCCATATCGGTGTATTCTGCAAACTTGCACTCAGCTATGCTTCTCTGACCTGACACTCACAGACACGTGAATGAGGCTAGAACAGGGTCAGAGTGATAAGACTGGCGTCAAATGACATCAGCCGATCCAACGTAACCATCCCCCCCTCCCCCCCCCCCCCCAACCAACCATGCCCACCCTGTTGCATATCTACCAAGCAAACACGTTTTCAAACGGCTGTAGCACCGAAACGGTACGTTTCCGGACATGGGTTCCTATCCAAAATATTATGTACTCATCCCTTCTACAAGTTCTAGAAGTTAGTAATGGGAATTTCCAAACATCCTGTGTTTATAATTTTATTTATACTTATGTTTATGTTTTTCTTTCAGTATTTGTGATCTGTCTCTAATTTTCATTTATATTGTTCTTGCACATTTACGAATTTATGTGTTTTACTGTGAAAGGGGACTGTCCTCTTTGCCATGAGGATTTTCAAGAAGTTTTGACCATAAATGTGAATGAAGTTGCAAATTTGATAAATGTAATCAACCTCTGTAATAGTTATACTATGGTCAGAGAGGTTACTTTTTTGAAGAGAGTCGTAGTGTCTGTTGGACAGTCTGCCTATGTACTTGGTTCGAAAAGGATTGAAGCTGGCCTGCCGTGTTATGCAGGCAGCATTATTTGAAAAGGATTTTGTACTATTATGTTTTGAGGAAAGAAAATGAAGTTATATGACTGGAAGAATGTCAAAAAACAATCTTTAAGGTAATCCAGTTTTTTATTTTGTTGCAACTGTTTAGTTTCTTATCGTCAGGAGATTGTGTATGTAGAAATGTTATAGTGAAACACATGTACTTCTCTGATAGTTGGAATAAGTGTCAAGGAAGGCAACTGTACACAAGATATAAATAATTTTGCTAATTTATCTGTGACTGAGAACTTTATGAAGGAGTTTATTGTTGTCAAGGCTCAATGAAGCATAGTTAAAATTAGGGTCTTTGTTCTCTTTTATCATTCATTAAGATTAGTTCCTCACTTTCATTACTTTGTTTGCACACTCGTATTGTACATAGAGAGTTGTGTACTGAGAAGCATTTTTATGAATATTGATGTGATATCGTCTTGCATTGCACTTCGCAAGTACGGTCAAGGAAATTTGATTTTTGACACTCACATCATAATTCCAAATAATGACAAACTGCAGAGCAGACGAGCGTTCCGTGAGCGCAGGTAAGCCCGTAAGTTTAATTTCCATCAAAGTTCTGTGAGGTACACAGATTGTCAGAGTGTTTTTGTGAAGATATCAGTATCAGTTCTGAGGCTTAATACCAGTAATAGATTTCAGTATAGTGTTATCTTGTGTATTTTCAAGCAGTATTATCAGAAAGTCAGGTGCATTAATTTTTATGTTCATTTGCTCTGTAATTACAATAGCAGTTCTGGTAGAGTTTTTGTTTACAAGACTAAGATAATGATTAGCTACATTAAGGCCCAACATTTTTAATCTGAGTCATTTGTTTTGCAGTCAGATACCATACGTAAATTTAATTAAAAACGAATTGCTTTCTAGTATCGCTTAGTTCTGCTGCCCTGGACTGAGGTTGACACATTTCGATATCAAAATAAGTGTTACAGATTTTTCCGATACCAATTTGAGACTTAGAAACACGAGTTTAAGTAGAGCACTAAACTTTCAACTGCTGACATTTATAAATTGTGATTTTGCCATATGCAATATAAAATAAATAAGTATTAGAGATAGGGACTCGTTGTATACTGTAAAGTGTTTAGCAGCTCTGAAACTCTGTTTTTTCCTTAGTTCTTTGTTGCAGGTTTGGCGTGGATTGCACCAAAGTGGCGACGTACCTGGAAGAAGCGATAAGTGTCATCTGGTTTGCGGAATCCAAATCTTTGACAACGGTACTACGGAATTAGCGACACCAATATGGGAGGACACCACCGACAAAAACAAGCATAATGATGTGGTTCAAACAGGCAGCTTCAAAGATCTTACCCGAAGTGGACGTCACTCCGTGTCTCAAGCAGGTGTTGACAGAGTGCGAGCTGTTTGTCAGTGCAACCCCCATGTAAATTCGTTGTGCATTACGTTAACTGTAGCAAGCAATATCACAAAACGTACATAAGTGGTTACGCCTTGTTGCGCACAAAGGGAAAATGGTGCAGGCAATTCAGGCAAATGATCGGCCGATGCGCTATGCATCCTCGTGGTCCATGCTGGCCTTCATAGAGGCTGGCAATGAGTACCTATTGTGCTATTGTCAAATGAAGCAATTTTCCGTATTTCTGAACATGGTAATCGCCACCAGATTAGGTTTTGGGGCTCCGAAAACCCACACAACGCGCGTGAAGCCATCCGTGACAGTCCTCAGCTTAATGTTTGGTGTGGCCTAATACACGATAGACCCATTTTCCATTGCAGAGAAAATCAGAACGGGAAATGTTTACCTGGACATGCTCTAACAGTTCACGCTGCCACATGTCGAAGAGTTGCAGCCGTCCATCGTCTTCCAACATGCCAGTGCACCCCGACAAGGAGTTTCACGTATGTGAAATGCTAATGATACATTTCCCGAGAAGTGCATGGGTCATGAGGGTCCCACCGTATGGTTCCCGCGCTTCCCCAATGTTATGTTATCTGCTACTGTGTTATGTTGTAGTCCTTCTGCTCCAGTGCACTTGTTGTCAACTTTATAGTGATGTTGGTGGCAGGAGTTTCGAGCTTTAGGTGTACAAAATGCAGTTTGAGAAAAATTGTTTGAACCATAATTCATATTATTTTTTCACACCATTGTCTTAGTTCTGACTGACTATTCTACTGTACTTGCTGAAATAAAAGCTGTCTGTACAGTAGCAAAAATTAAATGTGTGGCATTAAGATTTGATTATTAATAACATTGCTCTTAATAGTACCACATCTCGAGTGTCTTACTGCTATGATCTTTCTGCTGCGCGCCTTGACGTTTTAATAAAAGAGTGGCATTACGGGACTTTTGGCGTAATTGATTTAATAGTCAGGCTTTACCAAGTAAGAAAATTTGATGCGGCCCCCCACGAATTCCTCTCCTGCGCTAACCTCATCAAATCAGAGTACCACTTGCACTCGACATCCTCAGTTATTTGTTCGCTGTATTCCAATCTCTGTCTTCCTCTACTGTTTTTACCCTCTAATACCATGGAGGTTATTCCATGGTGTCTTTGCACATGTCTTACGATTCTGTCTAATCTTTTAAGTGTTTTCCATACGGTCATTTCTTCGCCGCTTCTGCAGAGAATCTCTTTGCTCATTACCTTAAGAGTATACCCAATTTTCAAAATTCTTCAGTAGCATCACGTCTGAAACGCTTCGATTCTCTTCTGTTCCGGTTTTCCAACTATCCATGATTATGTTCAGCTAATGTAATTAGCAACTGCATTTTTAACGTAAGAGGCAATAGTTGTGGGAAGTTAGTTTACAAAACACACACACACAGTTCCGCCCTTTCGTCGGTGACCGGCTGTCGTTTTATGGTCTTTGCTCCACAGCGATGCATTTCTGACCTATAGATCTCTGAAAATTTTTCTCGATTCTTTCTCTCCTGTCCGGACCTGACCTTATTAGCATCTTGTTTTTCTCCGCAAAGTATGTTCTAGACGGATTTTATTGTGTGTCACATTGGCTTTGTTTGCGTGGAATAATGTATTAATTTGACACAGCTGTCGATACAACAGTTACCAGACATAATGTAGTAATAAGGACGTATCTATTAAACTTTGTGCACTATTGGTCGAAAAAAACTGGAATATTTTTAGCCACGCTGAAGATTACACATCTATTCCAAAACACTGGAAAATTACCTTCAACATGAAACAAAAGTGTAACATCCAGAGCCGGCCGCGGTGGTCTCGCGGTTAAGGCGCTCAGTCCGGAACCGCGTGACCGCTACGGTCGCAAGTTCGAATCCTGCCTCGGGCATGGATGTGTGTGATGTCCTTAGGTTAGTTAGGTTTAAGTAGTTCTAAGTTCTAGGGGACTGATGACCACAGATGTTAAGTCCCATAGTGCTCAGAGCCATTTTTTTGTAACATCCAGTGCAAAGACATTTTTGTTTAAATGTCAGTGCAGGTGTAGAAGTTGTGCTAGATCTTCCAGGACTACCCGGCCCGTTTTTGACACTGCGTGAAACAAAAGCACGCTTCGTCCAATGAAGTATGGATCTTTGCCGAAGCGATCTCTAGACGCACAAATTACGTATTACATTGTGTGCCCCATCTCTGAACGGTCGTGCGCCCCCACATAAGCGACTAGTCGCTTCTCAGCAGTGTAACTGTCCGCTCATAATACCCATAGATTCAAAAATGAAGCAGTGGAATACTCAAACAAAACAATAGGTACTGACAACAATGCTTTTCATCAGCTTCAAACGAGGGATACCAATAAAGCAACTTTTTTCCCTCGCTTATACAGCGTGGAGAAAAATTGTGCCACGAAATTTTAACCCTGGATAGCTGATGCCAGAAGGAACCAAAATTACTAATGTTGTGTAGGTCGACAACGCACCATTTTTAAACTACGGAAACTCGGCGCCACGCATTCCGATTGGCCGTGGGATTGCTCTTTTGCCGTTCGTCGGTTGACGAGCAGCGCTATAGTTCCCGGTTCACACATACAAACGTTCCTCGCCCCGTCACTGCCCCAACGTGATACGCACACGTGTCGAATACGTCCTGCTGTTTGTCTCCGCCTCACTCCAGAGGCGTTTACACGTAAGCTTCGCTTCGGAGTACACACACGTCATCTGCGATTTAGTCATAGAGTAAGCATGGCGGCACAGTATTCGTTTGAAGAACAACGGGATATGGTTTTTGTTTATAGACTAGCCGTCGGTAATGCGCATGAAGCTTGACGGTTGTATGAGGAACGAAACCCAGCAAGACGCCACCCACACCCGCAAACGTTTAGAACAATTCACCAGCGACTTGGCGAAAGAGGCTCGTTAGCTAGCTATCATGGAGATGCTGTAAGACCTCGAACACGATGGGATGCTGCATTTAAAGAGACTGTTCTCGAGCGCTTCGAGGAAGAACCTACGACAAGTGCTCGAGCGGTTGGACACGACATGCGGATCACTCATCGTTTAGTCTGGCAGGTTCTGAGGGATGTTGGCTAGCATCCAGTTTGTTTCCACCCTGTCCAAGACCTATATCTTGTGGCCGACTATGAACATTGGCTAGCGTCTTTCCGGTTGTTTCGGCAACGTGTTGCACGAGATCCCGACTTCCCCGCCTTTGTGTTGTATACCGACGAGTGCACCTTCCCTCAGGATGGCCTTTACAACACTCGAAACGTTCCTTACTGGGCAAGAGGTAATCCTCAAGTCATGTACGTCCACGGACACCAGGAACGATTTTCGCTCAACATTTGGGCAGGCATTGTGGGCGACCAACTGATAGGACCTGTCCGTCTACCTTCTCGACTCACCGGGGCAAATTACCTTCACTTTATCAAGAAACTCTACCTGGCCTGCTGGAAGATGTTCTCCTGGACATGCGGCTATGCATGTGGCTGCAGCATGATGGGGCGCCCGCACATAACAGTAGTGCTGTGCACGGATACTTGAATGAACGCTTCGACGGGCGGGTAATTGGCAAAGGTGCTCTTACGACATGGTTCAAATGGTTCAAATGGCTCTGAGCACTATGGGACTATCTGTGGTCATCAGTCCCCTAGAACTTAGAACTACTTAAACCTAACTAACCTAAGGACATCACACACATCCATGCCCGAGGCAGGATTCGAACCTGCGACCGTAGCAGTCACGCGGTTCCGGACTGAGCGCCTTAACAGCTAGACCACCGCGGCCGGCCTCTTACGACATGGCTCCCGATCCCACCAGACCTCACGCCAAGGGACTTTTCCTGTGGGGATTCTTCAAGGTTCTAGTTCACCCAACAGGACTCGAACCACCTATAAACGAAGAGGAATTAATGGATCGCATTCAACAGGGCAATGCCAGAACTCTTTGAAAGAGCTGGACAAAACCCCCTTTGACGTTCGTCGCGTCAGGTGGTCGCCAGTTCGAGAACCTGCTTTAAGTAAACAATGTCCAAGCTATAAAAAAAGGTCCTTTTCAGGGCCGACACATTCTGTAAAAGACTTTCTGTACGGTAACTAATAGCTGTTGGCTGTTTTGTTCCCGGTACGCCTTATCATGAAACTTCAATGGATGTGTCGGGACCCCGGCGGATTCGTCCCCAGGCGCCCAGAGTGGCGCGCTGCCACCGAGCGTGTGGGCCGCATTAGATACATCGCGATCTCCGGCTGGCGAAGCATTGTCGGTCATGCGTTGTCTAGAGCGTACGGCATAAGGGCAATTCTGCGGCCATTTAGAGCGCATGGCGCCAAGGCACCGTAGTTTAAAAATTGTGCACTGTCGACCCACACAACATTCGTAATTTTGGTTCCTACTGGCATCAGCCATCCAGTGTTAAAATTTCATGACACAATTTTTCTCCATCCTGTATAAAATCGAGAAAGTTAAGAGGACTTGTCGGACGTCCTATATACGGGGTTATCAAAAACTGTCACGTATACATAGAGCAGGTAGCATTGGTCAGTACTAGAATTATACTTCCGAAGACTAACACCTGTTGAGATATGGGACGTTTTACTTGTGATGAATAATGTGTAGTATAAGCGGCAGTCAAATGTAACCCAGACAAATGGAAAAAAGTAAGCAGACTTTCTTATTTCAAACGTTATTGCCATAACTACTACAACATTTATCACATAATGCGACAAGACTTCCAATGTCTTCATGAAGAAATGTTTGCAGTTACTTGCGGATCCTTGATTGTACCCAGGGTGCACCTCTTCGAAGCATGTCGACGGCCACGCATATCTTTCTTTAGGACATCAAAAATATAAAAACTGCATGAGGAGAGCTCGGGACTGTTTGGAGGACACGTAAAGGTTTTCCCGGGATTTCCAAATTTTTTGAGCCTCGAAGAAAGACATTCATAGCCGTCGATTTCCTTCAGCGCACTAGTGAGTAGATACAATCCCTCGAACAATCATGGAGGTAAGGCACCAGGATCTCTTCAGTGTTAATTTATTATGGTCAGGAACACTCGGTGACAGAATCTTAGGGACATACACTTTTCCAAACAGATCAACAGGTACCGTGTATCATTGATTTCTGTGCGATAAATTACTAGCGCTATCGGAGAACGTTATCCTTACAGAAAGCCAACGACTGTGTTGTATATGTGACGGAGCATCACCTAATTTTCTATGGATCCTGCAACAGTACCTCACCGCTGCGTTTCGTGGGCGATGGATTGGTCGGGGGTGGGTCCAGTAGCATGGCCTCCCCTTTCATCGGACCTGCTTCCTGTAGCAATCACGAAAATTGACATGGTTGGAAACACACAATATTAGAAGCAAAAGCGTTACAGGACACATGGGTATGCAAACGAGCCGTTTTGCGAGACCGTCACCTCCGTGTGAAGTATTGTCTTAATAAAAATGTATATGAAATGGAATCTTTTTGATAAGTTCCCATCTAACTGAGCTCAAATTTCACCCATCATGCTTGTACGTTTGTGGAATGTGGTATGATTGGGCACCGGCTCATTTTATTGCCGATTTAAGACGATTTGTAGCTTATGAGTATTTGTTGTGTAGGGTGTGTACCTTGCCCGCCAAGATGACCTGATCTCAGTCCAACGGGTTTTTCTGTCTACCATCTCACAAAAGAATTGTATTCAATTGTCAATGACGCGGTTGAAGCAGTGAAGCAACGAATTCTACAGTTTTGTCAAGATTTACGATACGATGGGAGTACTACTGAAAAGAATTCGTAACTGACGGAAGTGCAGAGACGATTGCAATGTTGCTTCCAAATGCAAGGATGAAACATGGAACATTTCCGTTATCAGGTACGAGAGCGTACATTACACTGCAAGTTATAAAGTGATGAAGTAGTACTATGCTTCTGAACGAAGTGATAATGAGTGTAAGAAGAGCAATGAGAGAAACGTTCAATGGCTTTGAAAGTAAAATTTTGACAACTTATCTGACTAAAAACCCTAAAAGGTTATGGTCTTACGTAAAATCAGTAAGCAGTTAGAAACCCTCTTTTCATTCACTCAGTGACCAGACGGGCACCGAAACGAAAGATCACAGAGAGAAGGCAGAAATAATGAATTTGATCTTCCGAAATTGTTTCATCGCGGGAGATCGTCACACGGTCCCTCCTTTCAATAATCTTACGAACGTCGAAATGGCAGATATAGAGGTACCCGATCACGGAATAGAAAATCAGCTACAATCGCTTAGTAGTGGAAAGGCATCTGGACCAGATGAGATATCCATAAAATTTTACAACCATTATATGAAAGAACTTGTTACCGTTCTAGCAGCACTTTATTGCAGATCTTTGGAGCAATGAAGTGTATCCGAACTGCTGTTTGGTGAAAAAAAGAAACAAAAATGGCCAAGCCTACCGAGTATCGGACCAGATTCGTGACTGGATTCAAGACTTCTTTGCAGATAGAACTCAACACGTCGCTCTTAACGCAACAAAATAAACATATGTGAAGGTAATTTTGAGATTATGCCAAGTAAGTATAATGGGACCTTTATAAGATATGGGTTCTGCCTTTTTACAAACACAGCTGTTTTTTAATTTTTACCCAAGGATGTTTCAGCCCCTCTGTGCCATCATTAGAGGGATTTTGTTTATTGAAAACTGGAAAAAGTGAACATATGTTAGGTTGTAACTGATTTAACAAAGTGAGGCCTAAAGAGAGATTTTTTCGTTTTGCTTCTAACAGTGTTTTTACATTCTGTGGTTTTGCAGGACCAACTGTATGGTGTCCTGCACTAACAGCTTGTCTTCTGCAAACCAAACGATGTAAATGTGAATTTCATCGGCGAGTTAACCCATTCCTTGGTTTTTGAAAAACCTGATTTTGGCGTGTTTAAATGTTTTCTTTATATATTTGTTACTACTCACGTTTTGTAGTGACTGATCCTTCTTCTTTTGCGTTCCGAGGACACTGCACACACATATTAATGTACTTTGTGCCGTTACCTTTTACAATGTATATAAATGTCCCTGCAGAAGGCATCGGAAGCTCTTTAATCTCGCAGATGACCCGATTATCTGTAAGAATGTAACAACGCCAAGAGACAGTATCGAGATGCAGAATGAACTGCAAAGGATTGATGAACGGTGCAGATTCTGAAAGTTGATCCTGAACGTAAATAGATGTAACATATTACGCACACACAGGAAAGGAAATCCATTACTTTACAACTACACTATTGATGTCAAATTGCTGAAAAGAGTGTCTAACGTAAGATCTCAAGGAGTAACTATCCAGAAAGACCTTAAGTGGAACGACCACATAAAACAAGTAGTGGGAAAAGCAGATACTGACAGATTTATAGGAAGACAGCAAATGTAGCTCGTCCACTAAAGAAGTGGCTTACAAGACGCTTGTTCGACCGATTCTTGAGTGTTGTTCATCAGTATAGGATCCTTATCGGGTATGACTGATGAAGAGATAGAGACGATCAACGAAGAGCAGCGTGTTTCGTCACGAGATCGTCTGGTCGGCGCGGGAGCATTACAGAGATGCTGAACAAACTCCAATGGCAAGCAATACAAGAGAGCCGTTGTGCATCGCAAAGGTTAGTATTAAAATTCCGAGAAAGTACCTCCTCGGAAGAGTAGGACAACACATTACTTCCATCCACATACGTCTCACGAAATGACAACAACGAATAAATTTGAGGAGTTAGAGCTAATATGGAGGTCCGCCGATTATCACTCTTCCCACGCGCTATTCGCGAGTGAAATACGGAAGGGGGGATCAGTTAGCGGTACCACAAGTACCCTTCACCACCCACCGTTAGATGGCCTGTAGAGTATGATGCTGATGTAAATGAGAGTAGGGCATGGGTGAAATTTTACCGCAATTAGATTCGATAATGAGGTCAGTGGCAGCGCGTTACACAAATTCGCAGTTATCTCGTAAACGGTTCATTCGAGAACCCATTTTCACTGTAAATTTTCTGTCTCTATTATCGTATATCTTCACCCATATCGAATTTCGCTATTAATTATGACACATTCTATATATTGTCTTCAGCAGCAGCGGCCCTATCTCACTTTCGGAAGCTACCTTTGCTTTTGACTATGCCTATCCATTATCAACGAGATACTGAAATCTTTCTGCTAGAAAGTCTGCAATCAAATGACACATCTGTTGCATATTATGTACGAATTAATATTTTATTTTCTGCTAGACGCCGCGGAACTGTGTCGAAGCCATTCTAGAGGCGAAGAAACATAGCGCAAACCTGAGTATCGCTGGCCCTCCCTTCTGAATTACACAAACCGAACAGTCAGGTTGGGTTTCATACGATCGGTACTTGGGGAAACCATGCTGATTCCCATACAGGATGGCCGAGCGGTTCTAGGCGCTACAGTCTGGCACCGCGCGACCGCTACGATTGCAGTTTCGAATCTTGCGTCGAGCATGGGTGTGTGTGATGTCCTTAGGTTAGTTAGACTTAAGGAGTTCTAAGTTCTATGGGACTGATGACCTCAGAAGTTAAGTCCCATAGCGCTCAGAGCCATTTGAACCATACCCATACAGGAATTGTTCGATCTCCAGAAAAGTCACTATTCGCGAACACACTGTATGTTCCGTAATTATAGAAGACGGCGACGTCAGTTGTACTGGCTTATAATTTTGTAGATCCGTAGTGCGACACTTTTTGTTGACTGGTACAACTTGCGTCTTTTTCCACTCACTCGGTAAGCTCCATTTTTCCAGTGATTTGAGGTAAAATCATGCTAGAAGAGGGTTACCCCGCATATTCATTACAAGCTATAATGGTCACCACATCAGGTCTATCAGGCGATTTGAGCTGTTTTTCAATTCCAAGCTCACTTATTTCTATATCTCTCATTTTCGAATTCTTACAAATGTCGACTGTACGAATCAAGTGTTTTAAACTTTTTTGGTTCTCGTCGCTCGGAGCTTGACGATATCAAGTTGCCACTTTTTACGTAAGATGCAGGCCTCCACTGAAAGATTCTTCTTATTTGTAGAAATGGGTAGGATAACGTGTGAACTTTAGTGAAACCAGTATTCTGAATGAATAACTGTGTTAATTTTAGATCCTCCCGTGGCAAACTGATCCAAGTAATCGTGTAGTATTTCTAATTTGTTATAAAGACATTAAGATTAGTAATTACGAATAATAACTTTTTATGAGGTAACTGTAATTTCTTTGAAGTTTTATGCGTGTAAGTAGGTCAGATTCTTGTGGTGGCAATCGGCGACTAGCAGGAACGCCTGTAAGCAAAAAAAGGATGCGCTACAAAGCACCGACAGGCGAGGCCTGCACTTTTTGCACGCATACCGCCAGACACTCACATCCGGAAGGGCAAACGCCATTCCTTTCCTCATCGCAAGGATTCCTTCCTGCTGCGTTACGCACATGTTTCTACCGCATAATCGCAAGAAATATACACCACCCTCTCCACCATCACTTAAACGAACAACTATAATACACCAGTGTGAAAATACAGCGGGGTAAAAAAAAAAAATGAATCCACTGTTTAAAAGTCCATAACCGGCAAAATAATTGACGGAGTTGCCTCATCTTCGGTAGTGCAATAGTTTGTAGTTCCGGCAATTTCCACACAAGTGTTGTATTGCGTTGTTTTGTTTTGTCAGATGACAGTCGCCAGATAGTCAGTGTTTTGTTCTTAGTTGCACCTAGATACTCGAGTAAACATGGCTGGCGCAAGGCTTCCATTCGATGAAAGGGAGTCAGTTTTGAAGTGGTATTTTAAGTACGAAAACATTAATGAGGTTCAACGGCAATGGCGAAATGAGTATCAAACAGAGCCACCGACACGTTTAACAATTCGTCGCATTCGAGACAAATATGAAGCCGAAGGCTGTGTTAAAGATGTGTGCAAACAACGATCTGGACGACGTGTAACAGTAACAAGCCCAGCTAACTCCCGTCGTGTGTTACAACAATTCACTCGCTCAACACAGAAGTCTGTGAGATAGTGTGCCCGTGAAACTGGAGTGAGTCGCTGAAGTGTTCGGCGAATTTTGAAGACAGCAAAGTGGAAGTGCTGCAGCCCACGATTGCTACACGCAATGAACGAGGACGACCCAGATCGGAGAATGGAGTACTGCGAGTGGTTTACTAACATGGTGCGCAACAATGAAGAGTTTGCAGAGATGATTGTGTGTTCTGATGAGGCACAGTTCAAACTCAATGGTACAGTAAATCGCCACAATTGCATCTACTGGGCCTCCGAAAATCCGAACGTCCACGTAGACAAAGCCGTGAATTTGCCAGGAGTAAATGTGTAGTGTAGGTTGTCTTACCAGGGCTTGATTGGGCCATTCTTCTTTGACGGCACAGTTACCGGTGAGGTGTAGCTTCAGAAGCTTCAGACATCCATTTTACCTGCCATCCGAGACTTGTGTGGAGACGGAGGAGTTTACTTTAAACAAGATGGTGCCCCAGCCCACTACCAAAATCGTGTTAGGGCGTATCTCGACGAAAATCTACCAGAAAGATGGATAGGCCGTAGAGGTGCTGTGGAGTATCCACCACGTTCTCCAGACCTAGCTCCTCTGGACTTTTACCTGCGGGGAACACTAAAGGACGTCGTTTATCGACAAAAGCCACGCACATTGGATGAACTTCGAGAATCCATCGTACATGCATGTGCAAATATCCAACTGAACACGTTGCAGTCAGTAGTTCGTGCTGCAGTTCGACGGCATCGTTTGTGTGTTGATGTTAATGGTGGCCATTTCGAACACCTACAGTGATATCTTTAAGTTCGACTTTAAGCTACACTTTCACCAAAAATGAGACAACTCCATCAATTAGTTTGCAAGTTATGGACTTTTAAACAGTGGATACATTTTTTTGGACCTCTCTAGTTAGCTGGACACAAGGAAACTGTTTGAAAAAAGTTAACTTAAAAGAAAATAGATCAGTAGTGGTGAACCAAGACAGTTTTGCTCTGTTATCAAATATTGTTGTTTTGTACTTCCACACAGAATGTAGAACCTGCTATTAATTTAAAGAGTGAGAGAAATGGAGGGAAAGGAAAAGAGAGAGGAAGAAAGAAAGCGGAAACAATAAAAATGAAAACATTTGTTTTGATTACAATTTACGCAGCTTTCAGTTCAATTTTGAACTTACGTTATCTGTGTGGCTGCATTTTTCTTATAGCAAGCGTGCCTTCCATAGGAAATGGAGCATGTGTGGCATAGGCTGCATGTTCAGTCTGATTTTTCAGGCAGCAGTATATATCGAGACGAATAACTTCCGTTTTCAAAAAGCTATTTAAATGAATGTCCGTTGCGGGATAGCAAAGGTAGAAAGTAACGAAAAATAAGGTTTCATTTCTGCGATAAACAGCCAATAATTCATGCAAAAGTTATCCGATTAGCTCTGGTGAAATAACTCAGTTAGAGGGATCTGAAAATTTCAGGTGTTGTTTTTAAGAATTGAATGTGCAAGTATAAATGTAATTTTCTCTTTTTTTCTCACTAAGGTGAGTGGAATGGAGGAGCTTACAATTTGCGCTCCAGTAAATTTACGCAGACCAGGATGGACCATGACAGTTGTCGTTTTTTGTGTCAAAAAAGCCCAGGCAGTCGCAGGATGTAACTTAAGGAAATAATAAGCGATCTATATAAGCATCTATATAACCTATTGTGCCACGTCACTCGCTACGGGACCACAAGCTAAACACGGAGGTGTCATGTTAGTTTACCTTCGTATTGTCACCTCTGAGTACAGTTGCGCTTCCTGCCATGAAATGAGTGAATAATTAAATAGCTTGCGGCGTGTTAAATGTAGAGACACTCACCTATGTTTGTGCACAGGCCGCTAGGTCGCTCTGAAACGGGGTGTGTGACAAGTACGAAGAAATAAATTTCACTGGCAGAAAGTGGTTGGCGAATGCAGAACGGCTGTCAGAATGCAAATCTTGTCAACAAAGCTGCATAAGAATGCTCTGGGTTGCGTTTGACATTTCTTCACAATGTCCCACGTAGTGAGACCAAAAGACAACGTTGACAATAATGTGGATGTCGGTTGTAGACTACAAGGTCGAAACACGATGGAGCTTTTCGAGGAGAGCGAACAGTGCCCGGTACCGAACGTCGCCTGCTCTCTGCCTTTCTTTCTCTGCTTTTCCACTTAGACATAAATATAATAAGGTCTGACGCAGGCAATGTTCAAATGCGTCCAAATGTAACATCTCACATCTAAAAGCCAAAGAATTACTCCTGCATAAAATGGCTCTGAGCACTATGGGACTTAACTGCTGAGGTCATCAGTCCCCTAGAACTTAGAACTACTTAAACCTAACTAACCTAAGGACATCACACACATCCATGCCCGAGGCAGGATTCGAACCTGCGACCGGAGCAGTAGCGCGGTTCCAGACTGTAGCGCCTAGAACCGCTAGGCCACTCCTACTCCTGCATATTTTGCGCTACAAGCACTTATGGAAGAAAGGATATTACAGTGATATGACTTAGCAACAGCCTGAGGGATGATTTACAGTATAAATTTCCGCTCGGCAACGGAGTTTCATTCTAGAAACAGTGTCCTAGGTCGTGGCTAAGCCATGTTTCCGCAATATCCTGCCTTTCAGGAGTGCTAGTCCCTCAAAATATGCAGGAGAACTTCTGTGAAATTCGGAAGGTAGTAGATGAGGTACTGCTCGAAGTACAGCAGTGAGGAGCGGGGGTTCGTGAGAGACGGTAGAGCACTTACCCGCGTAATTCGAGTCCTGGTCCGGTACACAGTTTTAATCCGCGTGGAAGTTTCAGATCACCGCACCCTCCTCTGCAGAGTAAAATTTCAATTTGGATGCTGAAGGTCTGTTATAAGGATTGCAAATATTGTTTCTCCACAAAAAAGAAGACCAACGGAACGACTTAGTCCGTACACTTCTGAATAAGTTAGTTCATGGTAAATGTAGTCTCTAATGCTACGTCACTGTAGCACGTGTTTCTATTCAAAAAGTAAATTTGAGTAAATAACTTGGTCACGCGATCATCTTAACAAGAAATAATCAAGTTACAGTATTAAACATGAGAGAATATCAATTCTGCCGGCCGATGTGCTCGAGCGGTTCTAAGCGCTTCAGTCTGGAACCGCGCGACCGCTACGGTCGCAGGTTCGAATCCTACCTCGGGCATGGATGTGTGTGATGTCCTTAGGTTAGTTAGGTTTAAGTAGTTCTAAGTTCTATGGGACTGATGACCTCAGATGTTAAGTCCCATAGTGCTCAGAGCCATTTACACTATTTGAATTTGAAAATCAATTCTGAGCTGCATGTGCAGTACTGAAAAACATTTTCATGTCCGAAATACCTTCCTGTCTGAAGGAAAAGACCTATGTCTAATGTGTTGTTCTGGTTTTGTCATGGGAATTTTATTTAGTGTGTACAAATGGGACTTGCATATTCTTATACAAAATGGTTACGTGTTTGCTATTGTTTTGCGTGTTGTAACGAATTTCGGACCGCGGCTGTAGTTTCGGTATTAATTTGAAACGAACAAGTAGGTTTTAAGTTCGAATAAAAGATACAAGATGATAACTACTATCTGAATACCTTT
Organism: Schistocerca gregaria; assembly: GCF_023897955.1. Taxonomy (NCBI): domain Eukaryota; kingdom Metazoa; phylum Arthropoda; class Insecta; order Orthoptera; family Acrididae; genus Schistocerca; species Schistocerca gregaria. The sequence continues at coordinate 686,502,906 of NC_064931.1, forward strand.
CAAAGTGCTCCCCTCCGCCCCGTACGCTCCCACACACAAACATAGACACGTACGTAGCTACCGACGCGTTCGTGTTCAGTGTAGGTATGTACAGTAAGCACAGAACACAATAGAGTGCACCTTAGTTGTCAACAAAATCTCATACGTACACTATTTCATCAAAAGTATCCGGACACCTTTTAGTGGACATTAATATGTGGTGTGTCCGACTCTCGCCTTTGAGATGCCTCGAACTCTGTTGGGGTCACTGTCAATGAGGTGTCCCGAATATCTGTGGAGGAATGGCAGCCAATTATTTCTCAAGAACCGAAACCAGAGAAGTTTGTGATGTTGGTCGCTGGGGTATAGAACGAAGTCTAACGCATTCCAAAGGTATTCTGCTGGGTTCAGGTCAGGACTGTAGGCAGACCAATTTATTTCAGGAATGTTACTGTGCACAAACCATTTCGTTACAAATGCTGCTTTATGACAGGTGCATTGTCATGCTGATAAAGCCGTCGACTCCATACTGTCTCTCTGCTGTATGCAACACTCCGTGCTGCAAAATAACATCACATCCTTTCGCATTTAATGTTTTCTTAAGCGCAATGAAGGGACCACACTCTAACCACGAAAACAACCACCATACTGTAACATCACTCCATGCGTACTTCACTATTGACACTACACATGACGTCAAATAACGTTATACAGGCATTTGCGCCAGCCGTTGCGACCGAGCGGTTCTAGGTACTTCAGTCCGGAAGCGTGCGACTGCTATGGTCGTAGGTTCGAATCCTGCCTCGAGCATGGATGTGTGTGATGTCCTTCGGTTAGTTAGGTTTAAGTAGTTCTAAGTCTAGGGAAATGATGACCTCAGATGTTAGTCTCATGGTGCTTAGAGTCATTTGGACAGGCATTTGCCAAATCCAAATCCTTCCATCGGACTGCCACTGGATATTGCGTGAGCCATCAAACCAGATTAATCGTTTCCAATCGTCCACTGTCGTTCTTTACACTCCCAAAAGTGTCGCTTAACACAGACTTCAGTAATGTGTGGCTAATGAGAATTACTCGTTCATCGTACCCTGTCAATTTAAACTCCCTAAACAGAGCCATTGTGCTAGGTGGACTGCTTGTAGCACTTTGGAACTCACAAGTGATTCCTTCCATTGATTCTATGCGAGCTTTACAACTACTCTCCGCAATGCTCGACGTATCATTTCCATCAGTACGTCTACATCTGCATCTACGTCTACAAAGATACGCCACAATCCACCGTAAGGCCCGTGACGGAGCGTACCCCGTACCACTACCAGTCATTTCCTTTCCTGTTCCACTCGCAAACAGAGCGAGGCAAAATTGCCACGGTATCAGCCTTAATTTCTCGTATTTTATCTTTATGGTCCTTATGCGCAGTGTAAGTTGGAAAGAGTGGAATCGTCCTACAGTCAGCTTCAAATGGCGGTTCTCTAAATATTCTCAATAGTATTCCTCGAAAAGAATGTCGCCTTCCCTCCAGGGATTACCATTTAAATTCCTGAAGCATGTCCGTAACACTTGCGTGTTGTTGGAACCTACGAGTAACAGATCTACCAACTCGCCAACGAACTGTTTCGATGTCTTCCTTTAATACTACCTAGTATGGATCCAAACACTCGAGCACTGCTCAAGAATATGTCCCAGTAGCTTCGTGTACGCGATCTCCTTCACAGATGAACCACACTTTCCTAGACTTCACCCAATAAACCGAAATCGAATAATCGCCTTCCCTATCACAATCCTCACATACTCATACAATCTTCTATCGCTCTGCAACGTTACGCCCAAATATTTAAACGACGTGACTCTGTCAAGCAGAGAACTACCAACACTGTATCCGAACACTACAGTTTTGTTTTTTCTACTCAACCGCACTGACGGACATTTTTCTACGATTGGAGCTAGCTGCCATTCATCACACAAAATAGAAATTTTGTCTAAGCCTTCTTGTATTCACCTCCTACAGTCACTCAACTTCGACACCTTACCCAACACCACAGCATCATCAGCAAACAGCCAGATTGCTGCACACCCTGTCCATCAAGTCATTTATGTACCGGTTGATCAAAAAGTCAGTATAAATTTGAAAACTCAATAAATCACGAAATGATGTAGATAGAGAGGTACAAATTGACACACATGCTTGAAATGACATGGGGTTTTATTAGAACAAAAAAAAGTTCACAAAATGTCCGACACATAGCGCTTCATCTGATCGGAATAGCAACAATTAGCATAACAAAGTAAGACGAAGCAAAGATGATGTTCTTTAGAGGAAATACTCAATATGTCCACCATGATTCGTCACCAATAGCTGTAGTCGAGGAATAATGTTGTGAACAGCACTGTAAAGCATGTCCCGAGTTATGGTGAGGCACTGGCGTCAGATGTTGTCTTTCATCATCCCTAGAGATGTCGATCGATCACTATACACTTGCGACTTCAGGTAACCCCAAAGCCAATAATCGCACGGGCTGAGGTCTGGGGACCTGGGAGTCCAAGCATGGCGAAAGTGGCGGCTGAGCACACGATCATCACCAAACGAAGCACGCAAGAGGTCTTTCACGCGTCTAGCAATATGGAGTGGAGCGTCATCCTGCATAAACATCGTGCGTTCCAGCACGTGTTTATCGGCGGCTGGGGATAATGCGATTCTGTAATATATCGGCGTACCTCTCACCCGTCACGGTAGCAGTTTTGCTGTCCAGCGCCATCTGTGTGTCAGTTTTTACCTCGCTATCTACATTATTCCGTGGTTTATTAAGTTTTCAAATTTATTCTGACTTTTTGATCACCCTGTGTATAGAGAATAATAGCGGACCCCTCACACTTCCCTGAGGCACTCCTGACGAAAGCATTGTCTCTGATGAACGCTCGCCGCCGAAAACAACATACTAGGTTCTATAACTTAAGCATCTTCGAGCCACTCACATGTCTGTGAACCTATTCCATATACTCGAACCTCCTTTAACAGCCTGCAATGGAGTATCGCGTCAAATGCTTTCAGGAAACCTAGAAATATGGAATATGCCTGTTGCCCTTCAACTATAGATCGACCGATGACCTTGCTGTTTGATCTCCTTCCCCAAAACAACCCAACCCAACTATAGGTCGCAGTGTATCATGTGAGAAAAGGGCAAACTGAGTTTCTTTCCAAAACCATGCTGGTTCGTGTATAAGAATTTCGGTCTTAAGAAAATTTATTATATTCGAACTGAGAACGTGTTCTAGGAGTCTGCAGCAAACCTGTGTTAGGGATACTGAGCTGTGACTTTGTGGGTCCGTTCTTTTGCCCTCCTTGCGCTTTTTTTCCAGTCGCTTGGGACTTTGCACTGGACGAGAGATTCGAGATAAATGCAAACTAGGTAAGAGGCCTATGCTGTAGAGTACTCTTTGAATCGAACTGGGATTCCATACAGACCTGACGACTTACTTGTTCTCAACTCCTGCAGTTGTTTCTCTACCCCAGGGATGCTGATTATCACGTTGTCCGTACGGGGGTCCATTGGATGGTCAAACGACGGTATATTTTTACGACTCTCCTGCGTGAACGGTTTCTTGAGCGCCAGATCTAAGACTTTGGCTTCCGTTTCGCTATCTTCAACTGCAACACCAGATTGGTTAACGAGGGTTTGGATGGAAGTCTTGGAGACAATTAGCGATTTTGCATAGAACCACAATTTTCTCCGGTTCTCTGCCAGGCCTTTTGCTAAGGTATGACGGTGGTAGCTGTTGTTTGCTTCGCGCGTAGATCTTTTCACGGACGCGCGAATCTCTTCTAACTTTTGTTTGTTGTCATTTCCGCGTTCTCTTTTGAACCGAGAGTGCTAAAGCCTCTGCCTCCTCAGCACTTTCCGAATCTCATTATTAAACAATGGTGGGTCTTTTCCATGTTTAATTCACTTACTAGGCACATAATATGCTTAAACTTTGCGCCTAGTTCCTCTGTGTACATCTTAATGGTACTAAGTGATGCCAATTCACCGTCTAAATGAGATTCTAACAACTGATTAACTGCTCTTTCTAGCAGGAACACTCTCGTAGCCTTCGTAACTGATTTAATAACTTTCGTAACCACAGTTGCTACAATGACATCAGGATCGCTAATCCCTGTTTCTATACTGACGTTGTCGATAACGTTCGGCCCATTTGTAACAACATGGTCTAAGATATTTCCACTGCATGTGGGCTGACGTGATAGCTACTCAAGACAGTTTTCAGAAAACGTGTTCAAAAGCACTTCGCATGACTGTCTGTCTGTACCCTGTGCAATGATTCAGTAGACATTCAAGTCTGTACTCGGTAGGTTGAAGTCACCTCCAACCACATCACATTCACATTACCAGTAGATTACCTGGGTAGATTTAGAAGGATTGAAATACCTTTGATGGAGTTGTTATTCATGTGACATCCAATGACTATTCAACGTTTGAAGTCACTGAGCTTTCCTGACCCACCAATTCTGATGTTACTGCTTCTCTTCTGACCACACAACAGCCTCCACCCACTCTTATACTGCTGGATAAGTCTCTCGTGACATATAGTCGTCAATTACGATATGCATTAATCTGCGCGGATGCTTTTCATCAGAGAGTTATTCACTGCACGAAATAAAAAGTTTGGTTACAGGAAGTTCATCACTGTAGGAGTATAAATGTTTTTATACCTGATTGGATAATAGATAAATTCGCATATATCATCTACATCTACATCGTTACTTTGCAAGTGCCTGGCAGAGGGTTCATGGAACCATTTTCATACTACTTCTCTACCATTCCACTCTCGAATGGCGCGTGGGAGAAAGGAACACCTAAATCTTTCCGTTCAAGCTCTGATTTTTCTTATTTTATTATGATGATCATTTTTCCCTGCGTAGGTGGGTGTCAACAAAATATTTTCGCATTCGGAAGAGAAAGTTGGTGATTGAAATTTCCTAAATAGACATCGCCGCAAAGAAAACCGCCTTTGTTTCAGTGACTGCCACCCCAACTCTCGTATACATGAAACGAGCTGACCTTCTTTGCACCCCTGCGATGTCCACCGCCAATCCTACCTGGTAAGGATCCCACGCCGCGCAGCAATATTCCAGCAGAGGACGGACTAGTGTAATGTAGGCTGTCTCTTTAGTGGGTTTGTCGCATCTTCTAAGTGTTCTGCCAACAAAGCACAGTCTTTGTTTCGCCTTGCCCACAATATTGTCTATGTGGTATTTCCAATTTTAGTTGCTCGTAATTGTAATTCCTAGGTATTTAGTCGAATTGACGGCAGCCCTTAGATTTGTGCGATTTATCGAATACCCAAAATTTATCGGATTTATTTTAGTACTCATGTGGATTACCTCGCACTTTTCTTTATTTAGTGCCAATTACCACTTTTCGCACCATACAGAAATTCTCTCTAGATCATTTTGTAATTGGAATTGATCGTCTGATGATTTTACTAGGCGGTAAATTACAGCGTCATCTGCAAACAATCTAAGGGGGCTGGTCATATTATCACCTAGATCATATATGTAAATCAGGATCAGCAAGGGCCTATGACACTACCTTGCGGAACGCCAGATATCACTTCTGTTCTGCTCGATGATTTACCGTCTATCACTACGAACTATGACCTCTATGAGAGGAAATGACGAATCCAGTCACACAACTGAGACGATACTCCATATGCACGCAATTTGATTAGTAGTCGCTTGTGAGGATCGATTTCAAAAGCCTTCTGGAAATCTAGGCATATGGAATCGATCTGAGATCCCTTGTTGATAGCACTCATTAGTTCATGGGAATAAAGAGCTAGCTGTGTTGCACAAGAACGATATTTTCTGAATGCGTGTTGGTTATGTATGACTACGTCATTTTGTTCAAGGTGATTCGTGATGTTCGAGTACAGAATATGCTCCAGAATCCTACGGCAAATTGAGGTCAGTGATATGGGTCTGTAATTCAATAGTTTACTCCTATTGCCTTTCGTGTCCGCCCCGATAGCTGAGTGGTCAGCGTGACGGACTCCCGTCCTACGGGCCCGGGTTCGATTCCCGGCTGAGTCGGGGATTTTCTCCGCTCAGGGACTGGGTGTTGTGCTGTCTTCATCAACATTTCCTCCCCATTTGGCGTACAGGTCGCTCAATGTGGCGTCGAATGTAATAAGAGCTGCACCAAGGCGGCCGGACCTGCCCCGCAAGGGGCCTCCCGGCCAATGACGCCAAACGCTCATTTCCATTTCCTTTCTTCAATATTGGGGTGACCTGTGCTACTTTCCAGTCTTAAGGAACAGACCTTTCGTCAAGTGAGCGGTTGTATATGATTGCTAAGAAAGGTGCTATTGTGTCTGCATACTCTGAAAGGAACCTGATTGGTATACTATCTGGACCGGAAGACTTGCCTTTCTTAAGTGATTTGAGTTGTTTCGCAACACCTAATATATCTACTTCTATGTCACTCATGCTAACAGTTGTTCTAGTTTCGAATTCTGGAATATTTACTTCGTCTTCTTTCGTGAAGGAATTACGGAAAACTGTATTTAGTAACTCCGCTTTCAAAACGGTTCAAATGGCTCTGAGCACTATGGGACTTAATATCTATGGTCATCAGTCCCCTAGAACTTAGAACTACTTAAACCTAACTAACCTAAGGACATCACACAACACCCAGTCATCACGAGGCAGAGAAAATCCCTGACACCGTACTCCGCTTTAGTGACACCATCATCGGTAATATTTCCATCGCTATTGCGCAGTGACGGTATTGACTGTTTTCTGCCACTGGTGTACTTTACATACGACCAGAATCTCTTTGGGTTTTCTACCGTATTTCGAGACAATGTTTCATTGTGGAGACTATTAAAAACATCACGGATTGACGTCTGCACTAAATTTCGAACTTATGTGAAACTTAGCCAGTCTTGGGGATTTTGCGTTCTTATGAATTTGGCATGCTTTTTCATTGCTTATGCAACAGTGTTCTGATGTGTTTTGTGTACCATGGCGTATCAGTCCAGTCTCTTATTAACTTATGCGGTATGAATCTATCTATTGCTGTCGACGCTGTATCTATGAATTTGAGCTATATCTGGTCTACATTTACATAATTACCTTGGAAGGAATGTAGACGCTCTCTTAGGAAGGCATCAAGCGAATAACAATTGAAAAGCTGTGTATACAACAGATAAGATGTTTTATATTCAGTTTTTTCGGCCGTATGTGCTAAACAGCAGAGCAGACTACAGAACAGCGTTCTGTTAATTCTTTTCAGTTTGTTTACCGGAAAATAATGAAATGAGAATGTCGTGTTTTACACAGAGAGCTTGGCCTGAATCGTATTGTCCAAGCGGCTCAATGAAGTTTGATGGTGATGTGCGCACACTTAGCAACGCACTTCAGGATCTGACTTATTGAAGACGTTCAAGGGAATTAATATTGCTTGAGGAATTGGTGTTGTTAGTTCTTATATTAAGAAGAATTTATTTCTATTTTTCTCCGATGAGGAAAATTAATTCCTCATAGACGTAGACATCATAAAAATGCTAGCTGCAAACAGCGTGAAACACAGTACATGCGACGAGCAGAGATAGAATTTCAAGTGCCGTAAGAAACACGATGGTAGAATTTATTCAACAGACTCGGTAGTGAATATTCGTGTTCGACTTTTAGAGACCAATATCAGTGGGTCACCAACGAACCATATGCGGAGACGTAATATACGTTTTGGGTCGTGTATACACCTGCTATCTGAATGCGCAGCAGTGTTTCCCAGCGATCGGAAATAGGTCAGCAAAACCAACGCCATTGCTATTCATCTGGTAGTTTATCTAGATCGCTGATATTATTTCTGAGTATTTCAATACCTACAGCTTTATCTGGAGTGAGAGGACGGTGAATTTATAAAGTACACGTCGCGACCGTTCAACATGTACATTATTTTCGAAGGCTGCAAAACTCACTTAATCTGAGGGTCTTCCACCCATGTAATTTCAAACGAAAAGACGTTCCCGTCACATTCATTGATAAATATTTGAGTTACTGGAATTTTCGACGCATTCTGGAAAGGTCATTTTATTTGTTGTTGATTTACATTAGTGCTCTTTATGAAATAAGACTCTCGCTTATGCATAACTGCTAAAAGCACGTTTACTATCATATCGGATAACAATAATATGCATTTTTGCAGTAACTCATTGTTTAAATAAATCCACGCGGAGTGGCTGCTCGGTTTGAGGCACCATGTCACGGATTGCGCGGCCGCTCCCACCAGAAATCCGAGTCTTCCCTCGGGCATTGGTGTGCGTGTTGTTCTTAGCATAAGTCAGTTTATGTTAGCGTATGTAGTGTGTAAGTCTAGGGACCGAGGACCTCAGCATTTTCGTCCCTTAGTAATCCATACACATTTGAAAATTTGTTTAAATAAACATTTTTTTAAGAATTGTCATAATGATGTCAGTCAAATCCTTGCCTGTTAGTTCAGGAGCCCATCTGAAAAAGAGAAGTCATCAGCCCCCTTACTTTTTCTTACTGCTAGTTCTGTTAACGTTGCGATATGTCCGTGCGAAGCTGGTGTGACGTATTGGATACGCAGTGTACTTTAATGTATGTGCATATATGAAGGATGGAGAATAAAAGGGAAGTTAATGACTTAACTTCTCGTCGACAGTGAAGTTATTACGTTCGACATTCGGAGCACTAAATAAGGGTTTCCAGATGAGGATTTGAAGCGCCTCTTCCAAATTCTCCTCACTAGATAATAACTCAGCTGCGTGGGATAAACAAACTTTTTTCCTCTATGAAACGAAATATACGACTTCTAATAAAGATTTTACAAAGCTTTATAGAGTATTTACTAATTTCTTTCTCGCCTGGTTGTGAATTAGTAATAGTTTCCTTTTTCACATAAATAAATGCTTGAGTCAGTATTGGTCAGTCTCATTCTCGTAATTCACGAAATCGTAGGGGATGATTCTGAATGACAGTGCAAAAGGTCAATTGTAAACTGGAACCGCCAGATGAAGGTTTGATACGAGGAGCCTTAAATCTGCAGAGCCCTATTACGCAGATGGTGTGTGAGACCAGTCGCAAGGGAAGAGCCTTCTCAATGGCCTACTCTTACTCTTAGCTCTATTATATTGTATATTATTATATGAAGCACTTGATCGGCAGAGGTGGCACAATGATAGAGCACAATATAAGTAGCTGGGATGAATTGGATTTCTTAAAATCACATATCAAAAATTATTCAAATGGCTCTGAGCACTATGGGACTCAACTGCTGAGGTCATAAGTCCCCTAGAACTTAGAACTACTTAAACCTAAGGACATCACACACATCCATGCCCGAAGCAGGATTCAAACCTGCGACCGTAGCGGTCGCGCGGTTCCAGACTGTAGCGCCAGAACCGCTCGGCCACCAGCGGCCGGCTCACATATCGAAGGGCTACTAGAAGAAGGCCACAACCTTTCATTTCCTTCGTGTGCGTTAATTCTCTACTAATAATGACGTAAACATCAGTCCCATGTCTTCTGGCCATGGAGCGAAGGAAAGAAGGAAGGAAGAACACTGTTTACTACCCCTCCGACGACGAAGTCCTTAGAGGGCGACCATCAGTTCGGATCTGACAATGATGAGGAAAGAAATCGACCATGTTCTGCTCAAAGAAATTATAACAGAACGGGTTTAATTGATTTGAAGGAACAATGCTAAATGACTGCAATGTAATTTTAACACAACTTCTCCCGAACGCCATTCATGGGATTGGACTGTGAGATTTGCGGATGGCGCAGATATCCAGGGAAAGTTTGTAGTGCTCGTAATTTACTGTTGCCTTCATCTGACCTGTTACTAAATGTCAGTTGAGCATTTTATCGTGTGGGTGACTGAACGGAATCCTCGCACAGTGTAGTGTCATAACGGGTCAGTATGGAATATAAGGAAGGGAGGCTAGGAAAGGTAGTGGCAGAACATAGGGCACGTTACCTTTTCCCGAATAAAACAAGCAGGATCGCGTAATTCAACGTTCCAATCCAATGGAAGGATCAGTACCAAATTGACATTTTCTCAGCAGATCGAAACTGTGTACCGGATCTGGATTAGAACCTGGTACCCTTACCTTTCTCGGGCAAGTGTTCTACCGACAGAGCTAACCAATTAGGAGTCACGACCCACCCTGACAGCTTTACTTCCACTAGTACCTTATCACCTACCTACCAGTTTCCATTCTGGAAACTCAAAAATTGTCGAATGCTTTAATTCGTGCTGAATTTCAAAAAAAAATTTTTTTATTTATTGCAAGACATTAGCGCCGAATTACAAGATCAGGTTCCTTAGATAGATGCCTCCCCTCCCGTTTCTATTTACAGCCGATAAAAATTTATTGTATGACCTGGATACGAGCTGTCTACCGCCGTGTCGAGCATCCCCGCACTAGCGTGTATTATGATATAAAGGAATGAAGGAAGATATAGAGAAAAGAGGAGCACATGTATGAGTATTAAGAGCTTAGATGGCAAGCCCGTACTATGCAAAGAAGGGATGGCCGAAAGGCAGAAGGAATACATAGAACCTCTACACAAGAGAAACAAGCTTGAAGACAATATCATAGAAAGAGCAAAGGATGTAGATAAAGATGAGATGGGTGAAATGTCAATGAGAGAAGAATTTGACAGAACACTGCAAGACCTAAGTCGGAACAAGTCCCCTGGAGTAGACGATATTACCTCAGAATTACTGGGTACGTTGAGAGAGTCAGCTATAAAAACTATTCCACCTGGTATGAAAGACACGAAATAACCTGAGATTTCAATAATAACGTAATAAATCCCATTCCAGAGATCGAGGGTGCTGACAAATGTGAATATTATGAAAGCATCAGTTTATTAAATCATGGTTGCAAAATTTCGATTCGAATTATTTAGAAAACTCGTAGAAGCCGAGCTCCGGGGATATCAGTTAGGGTCCTGAGAAATCTAGGAACACGTGAGGCAATATTGACTCTCCAACTTATCTTAGAAGACAGATTCAAGAAATGCAAACCTACATTTATAGAAATTGTGGATTTAGAGAATCTTTTGATAATGTTGATAGGAAATTCTGAAGGTAGCAGGGATAAAACACAGAGAGAGAAATGCTATCTGCAGCATGTATAGCAACCTAAGTGCATCCGTAAGAGTTAAATGCGATGAAAGAGAAACAGTGGCCGAGGAGAGAGTGAGACAGGGTTTAGTCTTTCCCCGAAATTATTTAATCTCTTCATTTAAGAAGCAGTAAAGGAAACCAAAGAAAAATTTGGAGACAGAATTAAAGTTAATAGAGAAGAAGTAAATACTTGGCGGTTTCCCGATGACATCATAATACCCTTAGAGATGGCAAAGGATTTAAATGAGCAGTTGAACAGAATAGATAGAGTTTTCAAAATAAGTTATAAGATGAACATCATTATAAGTAAACCAAGGGTAGTGAAATGTAGTTGAACCAAATCAAGTGATACTGATACAGTTAGATTAGCAAATGAGACGATAAAAGATGAATTTTGCTGGGTTTTTTTTTTCAGCAAAATAACTGACGACAGCCAAAGTAATAGTATACAAAATGTCAACCGATAATAATGAGAAAACCATTTCTGCGAAAGAGAAATGTGTTAACATCGAATGTAAATTTAAGTGTTATGAAATATTTTCTGAAGATATTTGTATGAGATGTAGCCTTTTACGGATCTGAAACGTTGACGATAAGCAGTTCAGCCAAAAAAGAGAATAGAAGCTTTCGAAATTCTCAAGATTGGATGGGTAGATCGAATAACTAATAAAGAGGTATGAGTCGAAATGAAGAGAAAAGAAATTTATAGCACAGCTTGGCTGATAGTAGTCATCAATGAACAGGACACATTTTGAGTCATCAAGGAATCGTTAATTTGGTGATGGAAGGGCGTTTTAGGGCAAAAATTGTAGAGGGGGATCAACGCTTGCGTGTAGTTAAGCAGGTTAAAATGGATGTAAGCTGCAGAAGTTATGAAGATGTGAAGAGGACTGCACATAACAGAATAGTGTGGAGAGCAGTGTCAGACCAGTCATATAAAGAAATGAAGACCATAAAAACAACAACAATAACAATAACAAAGACAAAGATTTACATTCTCGTCGATGGGAGGTAAATTGAAACGGAATGTGTTGGATAGTTATAATTAAACTGATGGTGTTCCTAGTGCTACATTGTATTGGAGGAAGCCGAAACATGTTAAGTATGTTCATTAATCGTTGAGCTCGCGGAATATTCTGAAAAAAATAATAATCCCATTTTACGCCACAAAGTGAAAATATGGCGCTGTAAGCAGCCAAAATATGGTGTGGATGCAGGAAAAGAGGAAAACGATCAAACGCGTGATAACGGTGGTTCTGGCACGTTTATTTGGATATGGTCACATGTTACGGCATGAGTTCAGTATGGCCTCCCGACTCAGGAACACGGCGCATCCGGTGTGGTCGACAGTTCCTCGCAGCATATTCGAGGTAATCAGACCGATATGTTGTTGCATGTTATCTTTCAGATCAGGAAGAGAAGGGTATATCCCTAATAGCCACGATCTTACAGATATCCCCACAACCAGAAGTCACATGGATTTGGGTCGGGGGATCTAGAAGGACACCCATCTTGAAATTGCCTAGAGATGATAAGGTTATTACCGAAGATTTCTCAAAGCAAATCTTTCAACTGGCAAGCAACATACAGTGTCGCCCCATCTTGCATGAAAAGAGTATTGTGGACAGGTATGCGTTCTTACAAAGCTGGAGTCACGTGTTGCACAGGTAGGTCCTTATAGTGTGCAGATATCACTGTACACCTAACAGATCCGTGAGGTGTCATCTCCTCGAAGAAAAGCGGTCCGAGAATGAAGGAGTTTGTAAAACACACCACTCAGTCACGTAAGCTGAACGCAGTGGCTGTTCTTGCAGAACATGCAACAGAATAGCACTCCACATGCAGGATGTCCGTGCATTCATTGCACCGTACAGAGTAAAAAGTACCTCGTCCATTCAAACAAATTACCTAGCCATACGTCATCTATTTCCATGCATGCCAAAAGACGAAGGGCACAGGCACGGCGTTCTAGCTTATCTTGGGACTTCATTTGGTGTACATTCTGAATCTTGTAAGGATACCAGTGTAAAATACGCCGCAATATCTTTTGAACTGTTGACCAGGTGAGAGACAATTCCCGTGACACTGTGCAGAATTTGAGACATGTGCTGCACGGTCAGCTAAAGCTAGAACTACTTAATCAGCAACTTCCATGAGAATGGGTAAGATTTTTCTTTCGAATTCATCGAATCCTTCTCGCATAGCTCTTCTGTGGACCCTTTTCTACTTCCGTATTTACTGAAGCATAGTTGGCCCATCCCTTCCATCATAATGTTTCATGACAGCAGTTTATCTAGCACACTAGCCTCTGACACATCTGAATTTGTGCCAGAGATTCTGAGTGTTGTTCTCCTCAGAACTGAATATTTGCTAATGACTGCTCAAGTACTTTCTAACCAATTCCCTGTCCCACTTTCTACCATTCTTAACTTTCCATTAGACACCGTTAATCAGTAATTCTACATTTCCACGTGGCAGGCTGTGATTTGCTCCTGACTCAATGGCACGATTTAAGAAGTTAAGTGTGTTACTTTCCAGGGCGTTTGTGAAGCATTCCATCCCTCGACGCTTGATGTGATTTGGCGATTGCGCCAACCGATTAATATTTTAGACTCCCCTTGGCGCTTATTTTCACCAAAATCGTCCTCCATTCTGGCTCTGAGTTTATCTCAGTAATCTTATCGAATATATCTTTGTCTTATATCGTATGTTTCGTGCCATAGATCTGATGCTGGTGTTCTCCCACAACGCGGCATGAGATGATAAATAAAATTATTGAGACGATCAAGAGAAATGTCTTACCAGTCATTACTAAAGTTCTTTAAGACAATAAAAACTTCACCAACATTGATGCCCAACCCATCTTTCGACATATATCCCATTCGGCGTTCAACATTTCACAATCTGGTACCTAACAGTAACGGTTCTGCAGTTAACTATAATTGGGATTAAATTTCCATTTGTGACCTACAAATATGTTCATTCCCCTTCACAACATCGTTCGATGACCCTCTTATGCTTCCTTGGCGTACATACATAACTGCTCACCTATTATTTGACTGTAAGATATTGACCTCATTGACCTCTCCATGTGTGTTTCCACTTCAATAGGTCTGCTAATACATTTTAACGCGTTAATAATGCTGGTACATTGACAAAAAGCGCTTAAGTGTTGCATTTTTTTCCATTATACACATGAACATCTCATTTGTGACGGCTATTCCTGTGCCTACTATGGTTGTGCGAAACTATTATTACAGATGCGATCACATGTTGCTTTTTCCTACATACTCATGTGTGGATCATAATATGCTATAACCACAACAGTATTATTATGATGTACCTTGATAATTCCCAGAGGGGCGAAATTATCCAATTTCTAAGAAATGTAATAAATCGTTTATTTAAAAATGAAAGAACAGACCTCGATAAAGAAATTTACGAAGTCTGTCGACTTACAACTAAAAATACTAGTGAAACAAGTTTATATTTATAGGCTCTGAAGATGTCTTCCACAGGAGGGGACGAAACATAGGTACAGAAATATGCCTTAGACTGCAGCCTAATGTCCACAAAACCAAAATCATAAATACCGGTCCTGAGAGCCTAATTTTTATCGTCTATGTTGTTTTGTTGTAAACGTTATGTTCATGTTTCAAAACCTCAGTTACTATTTATTTAACTTATTTCTTCATCTTGTTCACTTAAAATCAAGCATCCTAAATAACGCAATTTGTTAACCTGGTTGATTATGTAATTTTCATGTACAGTCATTGAAGTAACTGGATTTTCCCCCTGGAATGCCGTTACTTTAGAGTTGTTGAAAGGTATCTCCTGGTTTTAAACCGAATTGAATAGCTAATTCGTAAACCATTAAAGTTCAGGGCCGTTGCCTGCAAGTAGTACCTGATCATTAGAAAATAAAATTACGTTTAAATATGAGCTGTCAGATTAAAATATTAATACTGCTTTGCCAGTCTTATAGCTGCATCGTTATAGAGCGTATGACAAAACGGAACTGACAAATTTCAAAAGTGAATTACTCCGGGAGAAGTTGAGGAATCACAGTTTCAAGTGCTCGTGAGGAACATATTTAGGATGGGGACCCATGTTCGGAAGCATCAAACGATGCAACAGAGCGTCAGTTATAGGGGCATACACCGGCCGCTGGCTCACTCTTCGGCCATCAAATGTTAGATGTAAGGCTGACGGAACGCAAATCGAATTCCTCACAATAGCCCTGACATTAATCGGGACGTTAGACAGAGCATAATATGTCCGCGATTGTCACAACAACAGTGTAGAAAGCAGAGTGAAAAAAACTCACGTCCGCCTATGTAGAAATGAGATGCAGTATCACAAAGTTACAATCAACAACAGCTGCCAACATAAGAAATTTAGTAGATACCATCGGTGTACCGAAGCAACTTAAGTCATTCAGTAAAGGCAAGTCTTCTGGTCCAGACTGCACATCAATTAGGTTTCTTGACGAGTATGATGGCCAAATAGCTCCATTTTTAGCAATCGTTTACAACCCCTCTCTTGTCGAAAGATACGTATCTAAAGACTGGAAAGCTGCACAGATCACAACAATGCACAAGAAAGGAAACAGAAGCAATCCACTGAATTACAGACTCAGAGCAGTGGCATCAATTTGCAGTAGGATTTTGAAACGTACTGTGTTCTAACACTATGAAATACATCGAAGAAGACGATCTGTTGACATACTCAGCACAGGTTCAGAAAATATCGTTCTTGTGAAACGCAACTGGCTCTTTATTCACGCCGACCGGTGTGGCCGTGCGGTTCTAGGCGCTTCAGTCTGTAAACTCGTGACCGCTACGCTAGCAGGTTCGAATCCTGCCTCGGGCATGGATGTGTGTGATGTCCTTAGGTTAGTTAGGTTTAAGTAGTTCTAAGTTCTAGGAGACTGATGACCATAGATGTTAAGTCCCATAGTGCTCAGAGCCATTTGAACCATTTTCTTTATTCACACGACGAAACGAGTCCTATTGACGAGGGATCTCAAACTGATTCCATATTTCTAGATTCCAAGTAGGCTTTTGACATCGTTGCTCACAGATTCCTTCGAACCAAATTGCGTGATCATAGAGTATCGTCTCAGTTGTACTGTCGGATTCGTGATTTCCTGTCAGGAATGTCCCAGGTATCTGAGGTTCCCAAGGGAGTCCCTCATTATACACGATTAAGGAGACAATATGAGCAGCGCTGTTAAACTGTTTGCAGATGATGCTATCGTTCACCGTCTAGTAAAACCGCCAAAGGACCAATACGAATTACCAAATGATTTACAGAAGATGTCTGCATGGTGCAAAAAGTGGCAGTTGACCCTGAACAATAAAGGGTGTAAGATCCTTCTCCTGAGTACTAAAAAAATTAGCTACATTTTGGTTACACGATTGTTGTTGTTGTTGTGATCTTCAGTCCTGAGACTGGTTTGATGCAGCTCTCCATGTTGCTCTATCCCGTGCCAGCTTCTTCATCTCCCAGTACCTATTGCAACCTACATCCTTCTGAATCTGCTTAGTGTATTCATCTCTTTTTACTCTCCATGCTGCCCTCCAATTATAAATTGGTGATCCCTTGATGCCTCAGAACATGTCCTATCAACCGATCCTTTCTTCTAGTCAAGTTGTGCTACAAACTCCTCTTCTCCCCAATTCTATACAATACCTCCTCATCAGTTATGTGATCTACCCATCGAATCTTCAGCATTCTTCTGTAGCACCACATTTAGAAAGTTTCTATTCTCTTTCTGTCCCAACTATTTGTCGTCCATGTTTCACTTCCATACATGGCTATACTACATACAAATACTTTCAGAAACCACTTACTTACACTTAAATCTATAGTCGATGTTAACAAATTTCACTTCTTCAGAAACGCTTTCCTTGCAATTGCCAGTGTACATTTTATATCCTCTCTACTTCGACCCTCATCAGTTATTTTGCTCCCCAAATAGCAAAACTCCTTTACCACTTTAAGTGTCTCATTTCCTAATTTAATTCCCTCAGCATCACCCGACTTATTTCGACTACATTCCATTATCCTCGTTTTTTTGTTGATGTTTATCTAATATTCTCCTTTCAAAACACTGCCCATTCCGTTCAACTGCTCTTCCAAGTCCTTTGCTGTCTCTGACAGAATTACAATGTCATCGGCAAACCTCAAAGTTTTTATTTCTTCCTCATGGATTTTAATACCTACTCCGAATTTTTCTTTTGTTTCCTTGTTACACGATAAGTCATACATATTTAAAGATTGTTGATTCAACAAAATACTTAGGGAATACGACTGCGAACAACTTAAATTGGAACCATCGCTTAGAAAATGTTGTGGGAGAGCCGAACCATAGACAGCGTTTTATTGTCAGAACATTTACAAGATGCAACAAATCTAATAAAGACCCTGCCTACACCACGTTTTTCCATTCTCTTCTGGGGTACTGCTGCGCGGTATGAGATCCTCACCTGACAGGACAGACGGAGGACACCTAGAAAAGAAAGACAGTATGTTTTGTGTTATTGCGAAATAGGGGAGAGAGTGTTACGCATATGATATGCGAGTTGGGGTGACAATAAATGAAACAGAGGCTCTTTTCGTTGTAGCGAGATCTTTTCATTAAATTTCGATATGCTAACTTTCTCCTCAAAATGCGAAAACATTTTGTTGACTTCCTCCTACTCGGTGAGAAGTCGCTGTCGAAATAAAATAAGAGAAATCAGAGCTCGCACCGAAAAATCGTTGCTGAAGAACCGGCATTTGAGACTGACTGCAGGACGATTCTACTGCTGCCAACCCACATTTCGCGTAAGGATGACGAAGATAAGATTAGAAAGATTAGGGCTCGTACGGAGACATATAGACGGTCGTTTTTCCCTCGCTCTATTTGCTATTTGTGAGTGGAACAGCAAAGGAAATGACTGGTAGTGGTACAGGGTAGCCTGCGTCACACACCACACTGTGGCTTGCGGAGTATGCACGTAGATGTAGATGTAGAAACGTAAGAGACGAAACAATGAGGTATATGCATTTGAGAGAAGTGAAAACTAGCAATGACCCTCACATCGACGTTCTCATTCAGAACTCCAGTCGTTTCCCCTAGGTCACGCAGTCTACTTAAGCTATAATTCTTATAGCAATAACGAATTATAATCTTCCTGCAATTCCCGAGCAATTGTATTCGACGAAGCCTGTGTGACAGTTCTACTACCACTATCGGATGACTCGCGTCGTGAGCACGAGAATAAGGCAAGTGACTGTTGTGCATTGTCGTCGTGGGTCGTATCAAATCAGTCAGAAGACTGATGATCCCAAAAAAAGGGCTCATTCGGAACCATGCAGACATTAATTTCCCTCTTGTTCAGTGCGCAAATGGAATAAAACAGGAACTCACAGAAGTTCGCTACTATTGAAACGAGGATTCCTCTCGCACCGCTTCCACAGTGCACTAGCTTCTGGGCTGTATAGCTAGGTGTAAATCCCCATTAAACGAACATCCATATTTTTCCGTAGAACTATCAGACAGCTAAGTTCAATCACGTGTATAATTTAGCTAAGGCTTTATACAGAGTGGTCAGGAACAGTCTGAAAAGCTTGTAAGTTTATTTCAGGGTAGGTTGTACTGAGAAATAATTCTTAAGAAAAAAATTCGATATGCTGCGCCGTTTCTAAGTTAATTAGCATTGAAGTTAGCCAATCAGGCCGTTGCGCGTGAATATTCAAGTGGCTCGCTAGAGACGGTGTCGCCAATCGTGTTCTCCGCTTGGCTTCCTAAAACCGAACAGCAAAGCGGAGCAAACATTGGACACGGGAGGGTAGAAATGATCGAGCCCGAGCCCAGGGCTGGGCAGTCTCGTGCACTATCATCTACGCTATGAGAACAGCTGACACTAATTGTATCTGCTGGGCCGACTGAATTTGTGCGCGCAACGGCGTGATTGGCTAACTTAAGTGCTAATTAACTCAGGAACGGCAAGACGTATCGAATTTTTCCTTGTCAATTATTTCTCAGCACAGCCTAGCCTGCAAAACCCTTACAAGCTTTTCAGACGGTTTCTGACCACCTTGTATAAACACCAGAAAGAACGGCAAATAACGAAATTTTACTTCTTTTATGTAAAAAATATAGAAGTAAGAACACAAGATTAAATTTGGCCAGATCTGTTAGCAGCAGTGTATCTAACCTGGCTGGGCACCGAATCGAACTGACCTTGGAGGACATTTGTGATACAGATTTCCCTGCTGCTTGAGCTTTCTGCCAGATTTCATCAACTGCAGTGGATGGCGAGTGTTATCGTGCCAGTCTCGGTAACCTATGACCAGATGTTTTCAAAGGGTGACAGATCTGAAGGTATTACTAGCTATGTCAACAGTCGAACACAAACTGCAGCCAGACATGAAACTTCCTGGCAGATTAAAACTGTGTGCCCGACCGAGACTCGAACTCGGGACCTTTGCCTTTCGCGGGCAAGTGCTCTACCATCTGAGCTACCGAAGCACGACTCACGCCCGGTACTCACAGCTTTACTTCTGCCAGGATCTCGTCTCCTACCTTCCAAACTTTACAGAAGCTCTCCTGTTGGAAGGTAGGAGACGAGATACTGGCAGAAGTAAAGCTGTGAGTACCGGGCGTGAGTCGTGCTTCGGTAGCTCAGATGGTAGAGCACTTTCCCGCGAAAGGCAAAGGTACCGAGTTCGAGTCTCGGTCGGGCACACAGTTTTAATCTGCCAGGAAGTTTCATATCAGCGCAAACTCCGCTGCAGAGTGAGAATCTCATTCTGCAGCCAGACAGGTGAGAACATCATAGGCAGCAGGCGGTCTTGTGCAATCGTGTTGAAAGATGACACTGAAGCCTCGAAGATAAGGCACAGCCATAGGCTTTAACACAGAAATGTACTGCCTGCCGTCCAATTTACCTGCTATGCGAACAAGAGTTGATCGCATTGTGTACCCAATGGCACCTCATACTGTTACGTACGGTGTTGAGCCCGTATAACGATGAATTGAACTTGGAAATGTTCTGTCTCCTCGGTGCCTCCAAGCGGATACGTCCATCGTGATACTACACGTACATCTATTTCTACATCATATTCCACAAGAAAACTAACGGTGAGTGTCATAGGGTACTTACGGTACCACTGACTGATTCCCCCCACCTCAGTCCCCGGCTTACCTGTTCCACTGGCGATTGGTGCGTGGGAAGTTCCGTCGTCATCATTTGAAGAGATGTACGTGGGAGGAAGTGAAATGTTGACCGACGTTTTCCGGAAAGTGCTCTCTAGAAATTTCAATAGTAAACACCTCCGTGATGCACAACGCATTTCTTATACCTTCTAACACTGGTGTTTGTTGAACATCTCTGTAACATCTCGTGCCGACTAAACGATCCCGAGACGAAACGCACCATTCTTTTTTTTATCTTCTATATCGCCTTTATCAGTAATACCAGGTAATGATCCCAGATTGGTGAACAATAGTCAAGAATCAATCGACCAAGCGCCTTGTAAGCCATTTCCTTCGTGGATGAGTTACGTTTCCTTAAGATCCTTCCTGTGGCACCTGATTTTCCTATTGTTTGTTTTATATGGTCATTCCGCTTAAGATTGGTTTGGATAGTTACTCCTAGATATTTTATGGTAGACACTGTTTCCAGAAATGTTGGGATCAATAGTATAGTTGTACAGTAATGGATTTCTTTTCCTATGTATGCACAATATGTTACATTTATTTACGTTCAGGGGCAAATGCCAAAGTCTGCACTATTCATTAATTCTCTTCAGGTCATTCTGAAAATCGATACTGTCTTCTGGCGTTACTACTTTTTTATAGACAACCGTACCACCTGCAAACAGCATTAAAAACATTCCGACGCTTTCTAATAGAGCATTTATATACATTGTAAACAGTAACGGTACTATCACACTTCCATGGGGGTACTCCGGCTGGCTCTGAGCACTATGGGACTTAACATCTATGGCCATCAGTCCCCTAGAACTTAGAGCTACTTAAACCTAACTAACATAACGACATCACACAATACCGGCAGTACTCCGGAAATTACCTTTACGTCTGTCGATTTTGTTCTGTTAAGAGCGAGATGTTGAGTTCCTTTTGTAAGGTCGACTTGTATCCAGTAGCAAATCTGGTGCGATACCCGATAATCTCGTAGCATTTTTCATTAAACGGCAGTGCGGAACGGTGTCAAAAGCCTCCCTGAAGGCAAGGAACACAACATCAAATTCACACAATTGTCTACGGTGCTATGGACCTCATGGAGGAACAGAGCAAAATGATTTTCGCTAGATCTGTGTTTGCGTAAGCTAAGTTGATTTTTATAGAGGAGGTTTTTCGTTTTCCAAAAACGTCGTAATGCATGAGCACAAATTATGTTCCGCAATTCTACAACAGTCGGAGCTCGTATGAAATAGCATCAAGGACTAGTGATGGGTACAGCATTTTTGACACACCACTGTCGGTACGCCTCTCTGTGCGCCACGTCGAAGAAAGCCGCACAATAATTGCCGTATTAACATTCCGTGATGCTACAGACGTCGTTGCCGTGTGGATACCTAACTTGCTACAAACAAACCCATTTTCTTACTGACCGTAAATGAAGTGGCTGTACGATCTCGTACGGCGAAAGAAGCAACATGCCTGTACTCACGGGTGCAAGTCGCTTGGGGACATCGAGATGTGGTTCGGTTTTGAGTACGACCTTCCCGAACCAGTCGATCCCATATTCGCGTGACAACCGAAGGCTCCGCGACCAACGCGAGCAGCAATATCGCGGAAAGATAAATCGCGGTCTGCCGCTGCCGATTTCCGTCATGTTCTGCTAGACATTTTGCTTTCTTTCGCGAGACGTATCACGATTTTCTCGCAACCTACAAAGGTTCAAACTATATTACTGTATGAGATTTCTACGTGCGTAATTTAGGTGGCATTACTTCTCCCTGCTTTGTGCTGATGCGCTGAAATACTAACCATTTCAGTGTCTAAGCGTGTAGTACATGCCATGCCAATTTGACGTTTGTTGCATACCACTTTTATGATGTTGCAATTTTGACGGTCAGCGGTGTAGTCCTTTGATATTTAATGCCTACAGTGTAAGCGGTATAGCTGGGGTAGTACAAGTTCGTTTAGCTTCATAGTATTCAAAAATTACCCAGCAACCTGCAGTGAAAGGTAGGGTATAATTTCTCCACTGTTAAATTAGCACCAGCTAGAAGAACCTAATTATGAGTACGCGTCACTCGGGCCTTCTTTCTGTTACAATTTTCCAGACTTCCTAAGGTGCTTCAGTCACCTAGATTAAGCCGGCCGCGGTGGCCATGCGGTTCTAGGCGCTTCAGTCCGGAACCGCGCGACTGCTACGGTCGCAGGTTCGAATCCTGCCTCGGGCATGGATGTGTGTGATGTCCTTAGGTTAATTAGGTTTAAGTAGTTCTAAGTTCTAGGGGACTGATGACCTCAGATGTTAAGCCCACAGTGCTCAGAGCCATTTCACCTAGATTAAAATTTTCCGCGTTTTCTTTAATTAGTTTCGGGTCGATATTCTGTAAGGCAGCCATATTCCTTTAGGCCCGTATGATTTCTGCATTTTAGGACTTTTCCCATCTTCGGGTTAATTTACGAATAGCTTCGTTGTTATCTGTGGTGTTACTGTTACTCTGCAAGGACAAATGAAGGCTGAGGATTGTGTAGATAGTTTAATAACCGATTATATTCTATGGTGCGTATGTTATTTTGTGATAATAGTCACGTCTTCCAAGATGACAATACCTCATTTAACTTTGCTAGTTCTATTAAACTTGGCTTGAGAAACATACGGTTGACTTTCAGCAGCCGTCGTGGTCTCAACGGTCACCGGATTCAACATTACAATATATCTGTATTGCAATTTAATGCAGTCCTATTCCCCTTTTATCATTGTTGGAACTGAGGATTACATTGTATGACGTATGGAGCTAAATTACTTTGAAAATAATAAATTAAGTGTATGTATCTATTGATCGTGGAATAGCAACTGTACGACTACTGACAAGAAACAGAAATAATTTTTGTGAAGACACTTTACTATGGGCTTGCATTGTAACCCAAAGTGTAATCGTCTGTTCTTCAGACAGTCAAGGGGGCGCTTTGGTATCCGTGGTCTAATGGGCAAAAGAATGACGTGGAATGTCGGCCTTGGACGTCGCAACACGATTGATAGTGTCTTGAGATTTAAAGAGAACGGTGTCTACAATGGTAAGTTATGGAATGGAAGGAGAAGCCGTGGTGTAATCTGTAGTTGTACTGTCATTCACAGTTCCACAATGTTGCGGCCTGATATATATTTTAGTATTTCATTTGAGGCGTAGCGAATAACTTAGAATGAAATCATCGTATAGATAAGGAAAACAAACCAGAGACTGCGCTGTATTACCAAAACACTTAGAAGATGCAACAGGTCCACTAAAGAGACTGCTTTCACTATGCTGGTCTGCACTCTTTTGGAGAACTGCTGTACGGTGAGAGATCCGAATAAGACAGGATTGACGGTGGACATCGACAAGGTTCAAAGAAGGGCATCTCGCTTTGTATTGTCGTGAAATAGGGGAGAGATTGCCACGGATATGATACGCGAATTGAGGTAGCAATCATCAAAACAAAGGCGTTTTCTCGTTGCGGCGGGATCTTCTCATAAAATTTAAAACACCAACTTTTTCCTCAGATTGTGAAAATATTTTGTTGGCTCCCAACTTCATACAGAGAAATAATGATCATAATAAAATAAAAGAAATCAGAACTCGCACGGAAAGATTCGAGAGTTCGTTTTTTCCCGCTAACTGTTCGAGAGTGTAACGGTAAAGAAATGGCTTGTAGGTGGTTCGATAAACGCTATGTCAAGCACTTGACTGCGAATTGTGGAGCAGTCATGTAGACACAGATGATGATGTAGCACAAGGTCGACTGTAAATGGAAGTAAAAGGAAAAATACACACTGCGGCATTATATGAATTAGGAAAATAGCGGAAAACTTACATCGGGATGGCTGTATGGAGATCTGAATTCAGCTGCTCCCAAATACGACTCAAGTGCATTAACTACTACCATTCCATTCGATGTTTGTTGTTCTGTCACTTCATACGCCCATACGTCTGACGTATAACACACACAAACACACACACACACACACACACACACACACACACACACACACACTCGTGCGCTCGCTTACCTCATAACGTCCATCCCTTGGTTCTAAATAGCTTTTAGATCATTCATATTCTTGTATAAGTGTCCGAGTAGATTATGATTTTCTTCTCCAGTCGTCTCTATTTCGTCAGTACTTCTCCAGGGTTCACACCACACTTTAATCTCGTTATAATAAAAGGCTAAAATCTGTAAAAACTGCGTATTTATACATAAATTCTTATGTGGTAGATGATATCCTCTTATGAAATTTACAGGAGTGAATTTGTGTTGATAACGGAAATGAAGACCAAAAGGTATGTAAATGAATTGGGGGTGAGTCATGCCTCAGAGTTTTGATCGTTTCACATTAGAGACTGTGACGGATTTTCGTTATTAGAAACGAACAGTTAAGAGTACACCGCCGGCCCCACGGGTCTACGTACGCACAAGTGGTCGCATCAGAGTTCACAACAATCAGACGAAGTACATTGCGCGCGCCGCCAAGCTGCACGTGGCGACAGGCCGCTTTTATAAATAGCCGCTCATGAGTACGAATGCGAGTATGGCATTTTGAGGCTCGGTTGGAAGTGCAAAAAAGCAATGACATGGAAGCGAGGTCAGACTTGAGCTGTTACGTCACCAGTGCTGCTGCTAAAGTACTTGGATGACGAGCGTGGCCAGCTCGCCCGCGACTCACTTAGCGCTGTCTCGCCTCCTCACACGAACAGAACAGCACGCCGATTCAGAGTAGCCCTCTGTCTACGATCAAAAGCAATTTTACATTTTCGTTGTGAACTTTTAGTGAGTAAACTGGATGAATGTATTAAATACTAACAAATCGAGCAGAGTAAGTGGGAAATTGTTATCTGTAGCAAGAAAACAGTAAAATACGAAACACTGGAAAACTGTCCTCACTTCTAAGAAAAGGAGTCCGCAGCACATATTTCACTCGTGTCCGTCATTTCAGGCATGACACCTAAAAACAAAGATAATGTAAGTTCAACTACAACATTGTGATCTGTGGTGTAGAAAGGCGAGATATTCTTCCGAACAAAACGAAGTTAAGTTTTGGCAAATCCGTTTCTTTATTGATAGTATTTGTTCATTTCCATAGTTGCGAAATTATAGTTAATTCATTACCGCTAACGATGGGCATGCGGAACCGCGCGACTGCTACGGTCACAGGTTCGAATCCTACCTCGGGCATGGATGTGTGTGATGTCCTTAGGTTAGTTAGGTTTAAGTAGTTCTAAGTTCCAGGGGACTTCATGACCTCTGACGTTAAGTCCCGTAGTGCTCAGAGCGATTTGAACCATTTTGATGGGCATGAGGATCAGCTGTTGCTGTAGATTTTTTTTTTTTTTTTTTTTTGCTCTACCGGACCAGTATGCTTGGAAAATCAGTGGTCAGAACTGTAATTAGCTCTTGAATTTCGAAAACTGAAGACTAGTAGACTTGCCGTTTTCGTTTGTTTAACGTTAATTTGACGTGAAAGTACTAAACCATCCTCTATATGACGAGTGCGGAAAACAATTAGAGGTGATATTTAGATGAATGGTCCATGTTACAGTGAGAAGTAGGCAGTTCAACATCTAAGCTTTTATGGCGGTGTGTCTCGCATAAATCCAAAACGTCGTTGTTACTAAGGGGAATGACAATCATTCAATTACCGTTTGAGTGTAATGCTTCGTTTGGACAATACTGACGTCGCCCCACTAAGATCTTGGTTTGGAGATCGTTATCTTGTCGCCGCTATTCAGTTTGTTCATCTGTCGTCAGACTTTGACAGAAGAAAAATAATTTTATTTGCGTTATATTAGTTGTACGCTTCTCCCTTCAACGAAATTAACTCAATACTTGTTTTATTTAGAAATAAACAGCCACGATGAATTTATTAAATGAAACCATTTGTCCTACAAGACTGTTTTCTATTCATTATAATTATTTATGCGCCACTGTTGTCGAATTGTGATTATTTTGTCATTTTCAAATGGTTCAAATGGCTCTGAGCACTATGGGACTTAACTGCTGTGGTTATCAGTCCCCTAGAACTTAGAACTACTAATACCTAACTAACCTAAGGACATCACACACATCCATGTCCGATGCAGTATTCGAACCTGCGACCGTAGCGGTCGCGCGGTTCCAGACTGTAGCGCCTAGAACCGCTCGGCCACTCCGGCCGGCTGTCATTTTCAAATCAACCATCATTCACACTAAAGAATAATGTAATTGTTTTTTTATTGTTCCTGTGTTACTAGACAGGAACTAACAGTACGTACGATCGTTATATCAACATCCTTGATTCACACTCGTGTGAATGGTGGTTCCCTTCAAAATGATGAACTAGTTCAAATGGTTCAAATGGCTCTGAGCACTATGGGACTTAACTTCTGAAGTCATCAGTCTCCTAGAACTGAGAACTACTTAAACCTAACTAACCTAAGGACATCAATTCCCCAAGCAGAATTCGAACCTGCGTGGTTCCAGACTGTAGTGCCTAGAACCGCTCGTCCACTCCGGCCGGCAACTAGTCAACATTGGTGAAAGTGATGAATAAATAACGTTCTAACGTTGTTTTACGGCTGTGAATAAGATTCCTAGAGGGAGAATACATGCACAATCAGTACGGACAAGGCCAGGTATCTGATACAACCTAGAGCAACGAACCTTGTCTTGCCTTAAGTACTTGAAGATTTAAAACCAGTACAATTCTTACCCAAAGGTAGAGACCTCACTGCAACTTTTGCATCTTACGTATCACGTCAGACGGTTTATCGGTATTCTCATTCACCACATGTATTCCCTTGAAAAATAGCAACACGTAACTAGGCGAATACCATATACATCCCATCATGGGTGTTTTCAGGAACAGTGGTATAGTGTCCTGTTCACGAATGAGACAGAGTTTGGTCTGAAATGTGATCCACGCCATTTATTGATCTGGCACCCCCCTGGGAGACGAAAAACCCTGCCCGTATTGTAGAAAGGGGCCGATTTGGTGGGGCTAGTATTCTCTTATGGAGCAGTATCACTTTAGGAACGTGAACGCCACTTCATGTGTCTAAGTTACTATGAAGGCCGGAGTACATAGCGCTGGCATTGTGCTGCGAAAGTTATATGACCGTTTTAAGTGGTGCATATGGACCTGGGTTTATTTCTGTAGATAGCAGTGCCCGACCAGACAAGGACAGGGACGAGGTCCAGTAACATGAGCATCACGCGTATACAGTGACGAGTTCTCTCCAAGACTGAAAAGCAACTGAACGCGAATGGGAAGGATAGCAAGCAGCCCAAACACCCACACAAACGACGGTTTCTGACCGCCGGGGTGTGCTTGGCCACCATTGGGACGCTTTTCTGCAAGCCATGCTGGACAGCCTGATCTACAGGATGTGTATCAAGACGTTCACATGCCTTATCGATGTATACATGGTAAGTGCCGTCTACGACCAAACATGCAAAATAGTTCAAATGGCTCTGAGCACTATGGGATTTAACATCTGGGGTCATCAGTCCCCTAGAACTTTGAACTACTGAAACCTAACTAACCTAAGGACATCACACACATCCATGCCCGAGGCAGGATTCGAACCTACGGCCAAAGACCGGTCTTCATGTATACCTCGTATTCGTGTCGCGGTCTCATGTGTTACAATGTCAGGTCACCTTTTAAAGTATAAATTGTCGTCGTGATCAAGTTTTTCACGGCTCTCAGATAACCCTCAGCTTAAGGATGAGAGTGTGTTTCTCAGAGAAATTATCTGTGGACTGTTTTCTTCACACTTTTGTCCACAGCCACCAAAATCTGTTAACAGAAGTGCCCTTCCCAAAACCTAGCACTCATGCTTTGACCAAAAGCTTTCCTACTGCATTGTCTCGTTGAAGGTCAGGTAGATCTGTCGTCTCGTTTTACCTGCGCTGGCCCTAAGGTGCACGGATACATAACACGTTGCCCAGGCCATTTCAGTAACAACCGAACGTTGCAGTGAATCAATTATCCCCACCTTACAGAAGAGTGTTGTTCTGAATCGCTCGCCTTTCCGTGACTCCAATTATGTTGTTTCTGTTTGCTTAAAGTCTATGAAAAGCAAAGACTGATAACTGTCAATGAAACTTTTGTATTTACAACTTCGTTTGATGAGAATAGCGAGGTGTGAATTAAAGGCAAACAAACTGTTCCTAATGAACTTGAGTAATGGCCGGATTGTGACGTCTTACAAACATTTCACATTACACTCTGGTATTCCAGTAAGGTGTTGTATGGGCATCAAAACACTGAAAGGCACATGTTTCAGCTCCATTTCGTATGAATATCATTTACTATCCTTTGTTTGCCTTGTATTCTGCCTAACATATCACTTTTCTGTTGTCTTTTACTATGTTTTTCTGTCATGTGTTCGTGGAGAGAATTCGCAGGGATAGATTTGTTGTATGTGTGTCCCGCATCAGCAACCTCTTTGCTTTTCTTAGTCGACATTATGAATGACCTCTGTAGTGTGTGAGAAATTGAGGGTTCGTATGTACTGGTAGAAGCCAGAGAAGTTTCTTTCTTTTCTGCGTAAAGTCGTGGCAATTTTTAGTGATCAGACATGTCCTTTAACCAGGCGTGGTGTTAAGCCACGGTCCTCCTGCTCTTTTCAGCCCTACACTGCCCCCACCCATTAAAAAGATAGACCCTAGCACTAACGACCGGTCGTTAGAGAGTTCTCTTGTTGCTCTCTTTCTTGGGACGCCGTCATGGGTATTGGTGCTCCTCGGAGCATGCTTTATCCTACGTTTCAAGTTGTTCGAAATGAGTTAAATCTTCGTTTGCAGTGTAGGTAACTGTCACGCTTTACTAGAGTTAATAGTCATAAGTTCTATTCACGAAAGACTGAATGTTTATTAAGAAATTTCTCTGACTGACGTTAATGTTTTATATTTATTCTGGGTCTGATGCTGAACACATGCCTTCAGCATGTCCGTTAGTTAAATTCAGAACCTACTTCCATGTTTATTAATTAACTGACGCACACTTGTGTTGTGCAGAGTGAATATTGAGTAAAGTTTTATCGTTTTCATAAACCATCGGTGTGGCCCCTGTACTGGCTTACCATCATGTGAAGTTCTCAAGTCCTTCAGTTTACTGATCGCCTCCAGTGAATTATCTGTAATTTCTGCTTTCACTTTTAATTATTCTAAACGTCATTCTGGTTCCTACATGACAGGTTGAGCCTACAGTTCTAAGTGGTACTGAGCACCATTTGAGTTTGAGTAAAGGATTTCCACTAGGAGACTGATTAAAGGAATAGTTGTCAATTCACTAAGTAGATCGAATACCCCTATGCATATTCAAATTTATGGATATTGGACTTCATCAATTTTATTGCAGTTATACGGTTTGATGCTGGATCTATTGTCCACCACAGTAGGCCAACTAACTGTATCACGCTCAACTCCTTGAGCAGAACGAATACCTATATGTATGGGAACGTTGAGATAGATTGGAATTTATTAAAATTATTGGCTTTTATGAAGTATAGTGGAATCTAGTGGACCTGGATTTCTGTCCCTTGAAACCTCCCGCTTTGATCATAGAGCATGCTGGTATATGTTGTATAATCTCTCTAGTAGTTTCTGTTGTGAACAGTCGTGTGCTGTGAGACTTAGAATTATTCTTGTTGTAAGTTATTCACACTCCCTATTTCCCCCCATAGGGTTCACACTGTGATGTTAAAGTTAATCGCTGGTATTAATCGCCGTTATGTCTTACGGAAGTATGTTAATCGTTTTTCTTGATGCACGATGTGTACTGCGAGAGTGAAGAGTTTTCTTTGTAATAAATGTCCATTTTTAGACTATGAGTCACTTTTGCTCTCTAGTAAACTATGGTCTGCAGTTTCTCTGCATTCCTTGTAAAATCAATAATAGAAAGAATGTTCCATTACGAAATGTTTGGCAAAAATACAAAGGAACATCATCACTGCATTGTGTCGAAGTCTTCACGTTGGGATTTCGCAGGACACTGTGCATACAGTGGGAATGAAGCATAGAAATGCCACTTCCGAGAATTTGCAAGAGCAATAAATCTCTTCAAAAGTTCATGGTATATGGTGAAAGAGATATCCAGGAGAATAGCTGTCAAACATTAGTAAGAGTTAGAATATACGAGTAGATGCAATAACAACAAAAGATAGGGGATCTCTTTCAACACTTAAGTGTGTGTTACGACGGTTAATGTTACATATCTAGTAGAGTTTTAAAGTCCTGCCTCCTGGGTTTTAAGTTGCTTAAACACTTAAAAATAGCACTATCTACTGGGTATTTCTGGGAACTAGGACCGTTAATTTCATTTTGCTCATTGGTAAAATATTGCGTCTGTGAAGCACTGCAATTATTATCTCAGTTCAAGCTTCAAATTAAACAGTAGACTTTTCAAAATATTGTTGTTCGGTGCAAGTTGACCGCTTTAGAAGACTACGTGTTGACAACGAATTTTCTCCATCTTTATCCAAAATATTATAGAAACTACATTACAGTTTACAGAGAGTACGCTAAAAACACGTACGGGAAATAGTCCATAATGATCGATGACAGCAATAAAATCTACATTAACATGCTTAATCTACAGATCACTGTAAACTGGCTGGCAAAGAATGTTTCACGTTGTACAAAGTCTTATGAATTCCTGAAAATCACCGCTAATAGAACTTTGTTGTAGATAATCACATTCCAATAACAGTTTGAAATTCATCTTCTCATAGTATCCTGAAAGGTATTCACGAATGGATTCACCTCGCATTTCCAACTGTTCATTTAATGTTACCATTTATAAGAAATTTTGATCAGAACAATAGCCAAGCATTTGTTAATATTTTAATCTGTGCCATTACGTTATCAAATCGGCTCTGGTGCCACCAGCTTCACATAAATACATTTACACCGTAAGCATTGCAATGTGAGCGTTATGAAGCAAGTTGCATGTATGAGTAGAAAGAGAAGTTTATTCACTGCAGTTTGTTGTTTGTGCCCTCGGAAATAGCTAAGACACTATTACAAGAGCTATTACAGAGAGGATGTTATGACACGAGCCCAAGACCAAGCAAAAACCGCATGAGCTCTGTAGCGAAGCAGACGATGAAAAAGAGGCCCGGTTGACATAAACATACAGGAACTATCACACCAAAATGTCCCACACACTCACGGCCCTACAAAAATATGCATGGAAAATCAGAAATTAGTTTCAATGAGTGTCACGTGGAAAGAGAACGTGTACAAACTGTCTATTCTACTGAAACATTATCATATCAAGACTTCTGTCAGACTGGAACTTTGCTATGTTTCCACTGCGTATCACCGGTAACAGGATTTCGCAATTTATATGTGTTTAAACACTATATATTGAGGAAGTAACGAACTTTACTACGAAAATAATTTGAAATTTAGAGAACTGCGATCAAGAATGAGGTCTGCAACGAATATGCACTGCTGTGAAGTTTCCTGGCATATTAGAACTGCATGTCAAATCATGACTAGAACGTCGAACGGTGCCTTTCGCGGGAAACAACTATTACAGGCAAAGCAACGTAGATACTGCTGAAGAGATCAGTCGGTAATAACGTTGTCCGCGAAAGGTTACGTTCCTCCCACGATCTCCTACATTACATTACATTTATCGTTTTCCATTGATCCCTTGGAGAGGAGTCTCTGGGATGTGGAAAGAATCAAATTTTTTCCCTCAGATACATGGATATCGTACAGTTCTAATTCAGACAGAGTTATGAGCTATAATCCTTGTGAAGATATTCATCGATGGAGCAGAAGGAGTTGGCCAACAGGAAGTTCTTTATTTCACTCTGAAACCGATATTTATCGCTTACAAGACCTTTGACATGCTCTGGTAAGTTATTGAATATATGAGTACCCATGTATTTGACTCCTTCTTGTATTTTGTACTAATTTTAAGATGTTACAGTCCTTTTACAGATTGTTTTTGGTTCTGGTATTATAATCATGTTTTGCCCTATTTTTTGTAAAAAGAGACATGTTGGAAATGACAAAGGACATCAATGAGTATATGTACTGAGAAGAAGTAGTTACGATACCAAGTTTCTTAAAGAGGTATCTTCATGATGATCTAAGACTGACACCAGATATAATTCTAATAACTCGTTTCTGAATATTAAAAATGTTCTCTTTATAAGAGGAGTTTCCCCAAAAGATGATTCCATAACTCATTAGCAAATGAAAGTAGGGCGAATAAACTAACTTCTTCATTTTTTAATCATCTATTTCTGCTATCATGCGTACTGTAAATGTAGCTAAACTAAGCCGTTTCATTAAGCCTAGAGTGTGAGTTTTCAAATTTAGGTTGTGGTCAATTTGTAGCCCTAAAAATTTGGCACTGTCTACAGCTTTAATCTCATTATACTAATAGGGTCAGGTATTCTTTGTGAGGTTCGAAACTGTATGTACTGGGTCTTGTGAAAATTCAGTGACAATCCATTTGCTGTGAACCACCCATTGATACTTACAAATATTTCATTAGGTGATTGCTCAGTGATATCAGGGGTAGGGTTTTTTATACCAATACTTGTATCATCAGCAAGTAAGAGAAAATTTTAGTTTTGTGACACTGCATATGGAAGGTCATTAATATATAATAGGGACCTAAAATAGAGCCCTGGGGCACCCCTTGTCTGATGGTTTCATATTTTAAATGACTATTGTTATGTGGTAAGCCTGATACAGACGACAAACTGTTATCTTTTAAAAAGATAGGATGAGAACCATGAGCCTGCTACTCCTGTTATCCCATAATATTTTAACTGTTGTATGAGGACATCATTCTTAACTCAATCAAAAGCTTTAGCCACATCACAGAATATTCCAAGTGGTAAGAACTTCTGATTTATTGATTGTAATATATCATCTGTAAAAGTGACTATAGCTTGATCAGTTGACAATCCTTTTTGAAATCCAAACTGATTGCGAATGAGAATATTTTTCTGTACTAAGTGTTTATAAAGTCTATTCTACATAACCGTTTCAAACACTTTTGAAAATATTGCCAATAATGAAATGGGAGGGAAGTTTTCCAGTGATGATTTGTCTCCTTTCTTATGTAATGGTTTGACAGTAGCATATTTAATCCTATCTAGAAAAGTACCATTATGGAAGGATTCATAACATAAGTAACTCATGTACGTCTGCATCTAATATCTACATACATACTACTCAAGCCCCTGTATGGTGTGCGGTGTATGGTACCTTGTACCACTACCAGTCATTCCATTTCTTGTTCCACTCGAAAACTGAGCAAGGGTAAAACGACTGTCTATATGTCTCCTTTTAAGTCCTAATTTCTCTTATGCTATCATCCTGGTCGTTAGGCGAAATTTACGTTGTCGGCAGATGAATCGTTCTGCAGTCAGCATCAAATGTCAGGTCTCTAAATTTGCTCAGTAGTTTTACTCGAATAGAACATCGCCTTCCTTTTAGGAATTTACTTTTGAATTCCATCGTCCAACCTCAAAAAGTTGTCGTCGCTAAATTCCTATGCATAAATCGTCTTTAACCTATAAGCGGTAAGTGGACGGTGTTGACCAGTCCAGTCATAATCTTCCCCTTAAACCATTATCTTACTGCACATGGGTTACATTTTATATGTTTTAACAAATCTGTCGGGGGACGTTTCGCAGATGATGTAGTTACTAATGAGGAAAGTTAACCTAGCACAGATTGCGTTAGTATCGAGTTAGATCTGAACGAAATACCAGCTTGATGATAAGATTGGAAGCTACCTTCTGATGCAAGGAAATTTCGGGACTGGTGCTATAGTGCGAGAGTATCTGGAAACCGAGAGGTCGCGGTATCGAATCCCGCTCGGACCACGGAAATTTTCAGTTTGTCTATACACTAACTTTCACTTCTCAACGGTATGAGGAGTCACCAGGAGAGACATTTGGTTCAGATTTCACATTAAACTGTAGGTCACCTTTCCTTGGTTGGATAACTGGAGTAGATTGTGGACAATTCTGCAAAGTGGCATTCAGCCGAAAGACTTACACCCGGCTATTGAGCCATATGAAATCAGCGCACACCCTGCGGCACAGTGAAAATTTCATTCTGGAAACGATCCCTCAGGCTTTGGTTGAGCCATGTCTCCGCAATATCTTTCCTTTCAAGAGTGATTGTCCCACATGTTAGGAGAACTTCTATGAGACTGGGAAGGTATGAGATGAAATACTGGTGGAATTAAAGTTTTGAGGGCGGATCGTGAGTCGTGCTTGGACTGTTCAGTCAGTGCAGCATTTTCTCGCGAAAGGCAAAGGTCCCAGTATCATCATCATCATCAACATTATTATTATTATTCTTATTATATAAGAAACGCTATGTTCTGCTCTTCATGAACGTAAAAGCATTGTATTTTTCGACTACATGGTTAATAAATCACAACTGTAGTTAGTCGTGTGGTACAAATAAATGGGACTAAATCTACAAAGATGCGCAAGGGAACGACCGCATAGGCTCAGTTGTAGGTAAAGCAAAAGGCTGGTTTCGATTCATAGGTAGGATGCTGAGAAACTACAGTTTGTCTGCAAAAGCGCATACTGACGAAGCGTATTGGACCCAGGCCGGACTGACATGGGACGCTCGGAGCATACAAAATATGATTGGACAGATATTCACACGATAGTGTGGTTCATGGGAAAGTGTAAAGGAATTTTTTTTAAATGATTGGCATACACTGCGAGAGAGGCGCTGTTCATCTCAGGAGAACTTTCTTGAAAAACTCAACGAACCAGCAGCCAGTGAGGTGGTGTATTGGTCAGTCAATGCACAAGGATTTGTAGGACCAAAGTTCAAATTCCGTTCCAGTCATCCACGTTAGGTGAATAATGGGATGGTTCATACTAAAATACAGCCGGTTTTTCTTCTTCATAGTTTTCTGTTCCGAGCTTGCAATTAGTTGCTGATGACCTCATTGGCCACAGGACGTTAAATCCTAATCCCTTTCCTCTACTCAGAGAACCAGCTTTCAGGACATAAATAATATTCTGCAGTAGTCTTAATACTGTTAGCAGAATATGCAATCGGTAGGTTCAGGAGGGTAATACGGAGAGCCGTGCCTCGTATCACTAGCAGTCGAGATGACAGGCATCTTATCCGCATGGCTGTAACGGATCGTGCAGCCACGTCTCGATCCCTGAGTCAACAGATGGGGAAATTTGCAAGACGACAACCATCTGCACGAACAGTTCGAAGACGTTTGCAGCAGCATGGACTATCAGCTCGGAGACCATGGCTGCGGTTACCCTTGACACTGCATCACAGACAGGAGCGCCTGCGATGGTGTACTCAACGACGAACCTGGATGCACGAATGGCGAAACGTCATTTTCTCGGATGAATCCAGGTTCTATTTACTGCATCATGATGGTCGCATCCGTGTTTGGAGACATCGCGGTGAACGCACATTGAAAGTGTGTATTCGTCATCGCCATACTGGCGTATCACCCGGCGTGATGGTATGGGGTGCCATTGGTTACACGTCTCGGCCACCGCTTGTTCTAGTTGACGGTACTTTGAACAGTGGACGTTACATTTCAGATGCGTTACGACCCGTGGATCTACCCTTCATTCGATCCCTGCGAAACCCTACATTTCAGCAGGATAATGCACGACCGCATGTTGCAGGTCCTGTACGGGCCTTTCTGGATACAAAAAATGTTGGACTGCTGCCCTGGGCAGCACATTCTCCAGATCTCTCACAAATTGAAAACGTCTGGTCAATAGTGTCTGAGCAACTGGCTCGTCATTATACATCTGTCACTACTCTTGATGAACTGTGGTATCGTGTTGAAGTTGCACGGGCAGCTGTACCTGTATACGCCATCCAAGCTCTGTTTGACTCAATGTCTAGGCGTATCAAGGCCGTTATTACGGCCAGAGCTGGTTGTTCTAGGTACTGATTTCTCAGGATCTATGCACCCAAATTGCGTGAAAATTTAATCACATGTCAGTTCTAGTATAATATATTTGTACAATGAATACCCGTTTATCATCTGCATTTCTTCTTGTTGTAGCAATTTTAATGGCCAGTAGTGTATTTGTTGTATCCACATAGACACGTCCCACAAATGGTATCAAACTGCGCTAGTGCACGGCGCGATCGTTAAATAAAAAAAAGAGACTGCCTAATTTACTCCGTTCTCCTGGTTCTACAACGTACATCTACATATATACACTTGATGGGCCATCTTCCTGTAAGTGGAGGTGGGTAATTAACGTATCATTACCATTTCCCCCTTTTCCTGTTGAATTAGAGAATAGTACTTAGGAAAAATGTCTGTTGGGAAGCCTTCGTATGAGCTTGAATTCTGATTTACCATCAAGGTCATTTCAAGAAATGTGCGTGGAAGGAAGTAATACGTTGCTTGACTCTTTTTGGCACTTTCGCTAACGGAATTTAAACAGTAACCTCACCAAGTCGGACGACGGTTCTCGTTTGACATCTGTCGCCTGAGCTGCGTGACCATCTCCGGGAGATGCTTGAAGATACTAAATTAGTGCGTCATGGAACTTACTGTTCTTTAGATAGTCTGTGTTTTTTCATTCACTGTACTTTGTAACGGTCTAAAACTCACAAGGAATATTCAAGACTCCGTTGAACGAATGTTTTGTAAGTTATCTCTTTCGTAGGGGAGTCACTTTTCCCTAAGATTCTTCCTTCAAATCTGTCAGCTGCCTTTCCTGTAGCTAGTTTTTTACCGGCGTTCTACTTCAAATCCATATGGAGGCCATAATCTTAGAAACTTTACGGATATCCCTTTTTTCGGTGAGTTATATATAATAGCGTAAACAAACAATAATGCGTCTTTATTATTATTTCTACGTAGTACGTTACGTTTATTTAGTGTAAGAATCAACTGTTAGCCACTATTAAATTGATTATCCTCTACTGATTTTTCTGCATTATTTTCTGACGTTGAGTCTTCCCTATAACGCAACAGTATCATTCGCAAGCAGTACTGCCCAGGATCCGACGCTATAGGACAAGTCATTTTTATATAAATGAACAGTAATGGTCTTTGGACACTCCCCTAGGGCACGTCCGAAGCTACGTTCACACCTGACGATATCACCCTGTTAAGAACAACGAGCTGAATTCTATCTGCGCAATCTAATCACAAAACTGGTCCAATATTCATTAAGTTCAAAATTTATTTACTGGGGGACACAAAATAGCTGTGTAGCAGGCCCCCTGGACATCAAGGAACACGGCATCAGTCTGGGAGCAACTATTTACTGCCATCTCGATTTCAAGATTGAGCAGAGGGAACTGAGTTTCTCAAGCTCATTATTTGAGGAATCCCTGTTAATTCCTACAGAAGAGAATTCCCGTACCTAACAAGGTTCCATCACGTTCTGTGATTCTACATCTCATTGACGTCAGTGTTGGAAATCGATAGTTAATGCACGCTTATCCCACGATTCTTGTTGAAAATTAGAATGATCAATGGCTTTTTCTTCTAGTCGCTTGGAATGCTTTGTTTGATCGTGCTACCTATGGTAAACTGCTACCAGAAAGGGAGCAACTTCTTTCACATAATCTATGCAGTCTAGTGAAGGTATTCCGTCACGTCCAGATGTCTTTGGCAATTTCAGTTCTTAAAATACCGTGATCGCTTATGTTAATAGCTATCATTTCAGCATACGTGCGTTGATTGAAAAGAGGAACTGTAGTACGATCGTTCTCAGTGAAACGACTTTGAAGGATGGAATACAGTATTTCGGCCCTCTGTATGTTATTCTGCATCTCAGTACCAGTATGATCACTGAGAGGAAAGGAAATGACTAGAAGTGGTACGCGTTACTTTCCGCCGTGCACCGTACGGTGAGTCCTCGCGGCTCCCCCCCCCCCCCCCCCCCCCCCCCCCACAGAGATTCGAGTCCTCCCTCGGGCATGGGTGTGTGTGTCGTGCTTGGCATAAGTTACTTTAAGTTAGAATAAATACTGTGTAAGCTTAGGGACCGGTGGTCTCAGCAGTTTGGTCCCTTAAGACCTTACCACAAATTTCCAAATGTATGTACGTGGAGCGATTCAATATGTAACTTTGATCCTTATACTGCTTTCATATACGACCAAAACCTCGTAGGATTGTTCGTCATTTGGCTGGATGAAATTAACTATAAAATTCATTGACCACATCTCGAATTGCTCTGTTACTCTAATTTAGGCTTAGATTAGATTTTGATTGTAAATGTATGTCTTTAAATCTATGACGAAGATCACTTTGCTTTCGTAGCACTTTTATAGTACGATTATTCAAACACGACTGATATGTCCCGTCCCTGAGAACCTTTCCCGAAACATAAATGTCAGAAGCGTGTTGTATCATACTGTCGAATTTTACTTACAGTGGCAAACCAAAGTCTTCAGACTTCCTTTGATTACGGGATACACAAAATATCAAAATGGTTGCATTTTTGCAACCAATGCTAATAACTATTCTATGCCAAATAATATCCTCAGTTGTTTAAGGCATTGCGGATGTCCGACGTTTATTGCTACTATTATGAGATTTGGCCATATAAACAAGACAGTTCATTTCTGTGCCATCAGTAACTCTTGAGCCTTTTTGAACTCATACTATTTCACAATCCAAACGAAGAAACGTTAGGAATTAACGCCCTGTCGACGACGATGCCACTGAAGACTGAACAAAGTCTGTGACTACGTAGTTATTGAGAAATAAATTAACCCGACCCTTCCAAAGAAATCATAGAGGCATTTACCTTAAGCGATTTAGGGAATCTAAGGAAAATATTAATTTGGATGATCGAACATTTAATTGAAAACTGGAGAAAAGCCGATGTAGTCTCAATATTTGTAAACTAAGGTACCGGTATGTTGTACAAACTCGTTATAAACTTATTTTTCTGCGTTTATGAAAACTGAAGATTGCAAAAGGATATGTCATGTTTAGTATTGCCTTCATCATTCGTGTGCCACATTTCCAGTTACCCTCCTTCATTATTAAGAATTTAGCTCCATGGCGCTAATTAGGGGAGGTTGTTTTCGCATCACAAAGGCTATCAGAAACGAACTGTCACGAAAATTTCCAATCTAATACAGATTCTACTTCATCTTAGTTTCTCCTGAGTACGTTAGATGAAGTCATCAGTCGAAAGATATCTAGGTTCAGCTGAAGTCAGATCTCGAAGAAGATGAATGACTAAGATGTTGAATCGGACTTAATGTGACGTTGTACGTTTTTCCTTGCTTCCTGGGGAAAGAGCATCATAATCTCTAGTTTCGGTCCTCTGTAAAAGTACACATTACAAACAATTACACTATGCGCTTACAGGTGGCACGACAGTAATACACACTGTTGTCCAAAATTAAAGCAACAAACCGCTATTTCCCCTTGTTGTATAATCATACAAAATGTCAACAGATGTCAGTACAATCGTGTTCTTCACGGAAGCTGGCATTCCTTCAATGGACAACCACGTCAACGATGACATCAGGGTACCTACCAAACGGCTTAGTGTTTGTCGGGTAGTCTTACACCCACATCCACAATGGGTGTGTATACAGTCACAGACGGTGTAGTGTGGCTCAAAGAAGACGCCTACCAGACTCTCTGAGATGGAGGCCCATAAGAAGAATGGAAGCAGCACAGCCGCTAACTTATGTGGCTCAAAGGCTTAATGTCAATCGTTCTGCTGTTTCTCTGGTGTGGCGAGAATTTATAGAGGCCCAACCAATATCCCCAGACCAGGGCACGGTCGACCACATGTAACGGCACGACGGTGCTGCCTTAGTGCTGCACGGCAACTGGCATCTGACCTCGCAGCATCCATTGGACATGGGTATTGAGACAAGCGGTGTTCAGAAGGCTTCGGCAGAGTAGCCTTTATTGTCTGAGACCTGTGATGCGTCTTCACGGAAGGGAGCGTCTAGAGTGGAGTCGTCAACAAGCTAACTAGACGGTTGAGCAGTGGGCACCGGCCGCTGTGATCAAGCGCTTCTAGACGCTACGGTCGCAGGTTCGAATCCTGCCTCGGGCGTGGATGTGTGTGATGTCCTTAGGTTATTTAGGTTTAAGTAGTTCTAAGTCTAGGGGACTGATGACCTCAGATGTTAAGTCCCCAAGTGCTTAGAGCCATTTTAACCATTTTGAACAGTGGGCCAAGGTTCTTTTCGCAAATGAGTCTCGATCTGGTGTGGAGAGTGATTCTCGACGTATTCGCATCTGGAGGATTTCAGAATCCAAATATTGTGGAAAGAGTTCGATATCGAGGAGTATTCTTAATGGTGTGAGCAGGGATTATGTTGACCATTCGAACACCTCTTCATGAAATTGTACGAGTGACTCGGTAAGGTTTGACTGCTGTCAGGTATCGCGATGAGCTCTTGGGACCTCATGTGCGGTTGTCGCGAGGTGGTGTGGGTCCGGACTTCGTATTAATGAACGATAATGCTCGACGTCATAGAGGACGGGTGGATGATGTTTTCTTGGTAAGCGACGATACTGCACGCATGGCGTGCCCTGTTCGCACTCCCGATTTGAGTCCCATAAAGCACGTCTGGGATGCGCTATGGTGACAGGTTGCATCACGTCATCATCCACAAATCACTCTCTAAGACTTGCGAGCAGCTCTGCGGAAGAATGGGCGTTATTTTCTTAACATGAGACTGATGACATCACTCACAGCACGCCCCGTCGTTGTCAGGTCTGTATTGCAGCCAGACGTGGTAACACCCCGTGCTGAGCACATTAACCAATTGTCGGAATGTGTTTGCAAATCCGTTAAGTTGGACAAAAAACTAATAATATTTTCGTCTACCGTTATGCATGTTGCAGTTGTTTACGTTCTGTGTTCTTTACATCGTTTCTAGCCGGCGGGAGTGGCCGAGCGGTTCTAGGCGCTTCAGTCCGAAACTGCGCTGCTGCTACGGTCGCAGGTTCGAATTATGCCTCGGGCATGGATGTGTGTGATGTCCTTAGGTAGTAGTTCCAAGTCTAGGGGACTGATGAGCTCAGATGTTAAGTCCCATAGCGATTAGAGCCATTTTTCTAGTTAGCTATCACGTGTTTGTACAGTTTTGTGGCAAGATAAAGGCAACCTTGCAAAATTTCCGTTGTTGCTTTAGTTTTATATATCATTGCATTTCTCGCGGAGGGTTGCATATAGACATGCCACCGCAAACATATCCAGGATGAAGAAATATGTCGAAGTACGGTTTTCGCTAAGTTATGGCGGACAATATGGCAAATTTCCTGACGTTCGCAAGTAATTTTTATATTTTATAGTCACCAATCACGACAATGACTTGTTTTTATTCTACTGCAACTTTATACATTTTTTCTGTGACATTTGAAAGCAGCTTCTCAGAGAACTTCAACGATATAACATAAATTGGGATTTGATCAAATGGTAATAAGACAACAGGGTGGCAGACCACTATCTGTCCGTCAAAAGAAGAGGTTCCACAAACCTCTGCCCTGTTATACCAAGTATAAGCAAAATAACTCAAGTATGGTGCTTGTGTTTACTTATGCCCTTGAAGCCCATCAGTCTGTGCTCTGTTGTTTTAGCAGCCAGACAACTTCCTCGTAGACTATTGAGACATTCTCAATGTATACGACAGTCGAAAAAGTGAATATCGTTCATGGCGAATGTCGCCAAACTATTACAGCAGTGGTGCTATTGTGTGTTGAAGACTAGCTAGCGTCTGCCAAGCACGCACGATCTGTCTTTGTAAATATTATAAATAAAAATTCTAGAATTGGAAGTGTGGAGAATAAAATACGCCGATGAAAAAGAAGAGCAACCGATAAAAGAAATGAAAATATTTTAGCAATACAAATCTCACGAAGAGACATCTGGAAACTACAAGAGCGATTAACCGAACTAGGGCTCTGCGAACGCTAAATTCCATCGCATTTCATCCTCTTCACATTTCGCTACATCTACAGCTTCATGGCAATGACTTCCAAAATTAGTTACATTTCTTTGGTTGTTATCTTTGAAAAGTGCAAAGTGATGTGGGATATCTGTGCAAAATTTTGTTTCAGGAAGAACCTTTGTTTACAAACCTTGGACAAGTCTATCTTCGCAATATGCACTAATCGTCAGTTGAAAATCCACGCTGACTCAAAGAAGTGGATAGAAACAACGCTCTTGCTCTGTCAATGTTTGGTGTGTGTTTTCAACACCCGCATCGTTGGTCGTTTTTTTATTGATGGTAATCTAAAATCAAACTAGTATCTTGAGTTGCTAAGATATGTCGCTGATGCAGTTAGTGTCTCACTCGACGTAGGACAGTCAGTGTGGTACCAACATGACGATGTCCCTCCTATTTCTCACATGTAATGACAGACCTTCTTAAGAGAACATTTGGAGAGCATTGTAACGGTAATTAAGGAAACGCGAAATGATCTGCACACTAACCAAACTTAATACTTCTGTACTTTTATCTGTGGCGAAAATTAAAATAACAGATGTGATAGGAAACACTTATGGCTCCCGAAGGCATGAATATATATAACACGAGCCTGTAACTCCAGATGAAATTCAACGTGCAGTATTGTTTCTCAAGAATCCCTGTATAGCGTGTAGTAATGCTCATCGTCAACATTTTGAGTATTTGGTATGGCGCCGTGATAATAAACACACGAATGTGCTTGTTCACATTTGTTACAGTAGGGCAGACGTTTGTGGAACCTTTCGTCCCGGCTGTGGAACAATGGTTCGCAGCGCTGTTATCTTGATACTATTTGCATAAGTCACATATATATTATGTCGTTGAAGTTCTTCGAGAAGCTTCTTTCAAGTGCCAAAGAAAAGAGTATATATTCCCATTAGAAAAAAAGTGGGTTTCGTAATTGGGCGACAATAAAAGATAAAAATTCCTTCCGAACGTCAGGAAATTCGCCGTATTGTCAGCTTTAACTTGGCAAAAACTGCACCTCGATATATTTTCTCATTACCTATATATGTTTGTGATGGTCTGTTGTCCATATGGCTCTGAGCACTATGGGAATTAACTTCTGAGGTCATCAGTCCCCTAGAAGATAGAACTACTTAAACCTAACTAACCTAAGGAATCACAACACACATCCATGCTCGAGGCAGGAACGAACCTGCGACCGTAGCGGTCGAGCGGTTCCAGACTGTTGCATCTAGAACGGCTCGGTCACACCGGCCGGCGATGATATGTTGTATCTGCCTAATGCTGTATATCTATATTAAAGTCTAAGACAGCTAAAAAGGATTTTTAGAAGTTTTCAGTCTCTGGAAGAATATTGAAAAAGTGCAAACTTCTGTAAACAGCTGAATAGCTTAAGGCACGATTTGGAACCACAAGGTAGTGCAGAGGGCTCAGTACTCTTCTCTCTAGTTTTGTTTATTTTAGTTTGAGGTTTTTCTTTATCGTTAATAAGTTATTCTTATGTTGAATAATTCAATGGTAGAGGATGTGAACGCGTGGTATATATTATAATGGGCTGTATACTCCGTGCTATTAGAACTGACGAGAGGTAAGAAATTTCCATAAG
Organism: Schistocerca gregaria; assembly: GCF_023897955.1. Lineage (NCBI taxonomy): Eukaryota > Metazoa > Arthropoda > Insecta > Orthoptera > Acrididae > Schistocerca > Schistocerca gregaria. The sequence goes on from NC_064931.1 coordinate 686,546,803, forward strand.
CAATACGTGGTGGCATATGGCTGATCCTCGTCTATAAAATCAGCGGTTTTAATTACGATATATCTTCTTCCTCATGTGAATTGTACAGCTGACATCACAGATCAAATTTGCAAGACAGTAGTAGTGAACGTGCAGTCTGTCTTGGTGTGGGACATTTTAGTTGGCGTTCATACTTATCTACAATTGTGCTCAGCTGATATAGAAAAATTTGTAGTGTTATGTATGGCAGACCTGGTACAATATTCGTATATCACTTAGAAAGTGAGTAAGGGCTTCGCCAGGTGATGTTCTTCAGCACATGAATCTTGATCTGTCCCGATACTTCTTCTGTGCACTTCTTTTCTCCTTTTTTAAAAAAAAATGTAAAGCAGAGGATAATGAGAATTCTCTGTCAACAACACGTGTATGCGAAACATAGTGTCGACAAGAAAATAGAATTTCAGGGTAGGAAAATTCATGCTATTGAGTTGCACTCGACATAACTGCGTACGTATCTAGATCCTGATGAAATTTGCACGCGTGATGTCACGATCAAATGACGGACTTATTCCATCATAAACGCTAATTACTACTTTTTACCCGTTGCTGGGCAATATTGCTTCGTCTCTGATGACTTCTTCGATTTTTAACTCAACTAATGGGAACTGAAACCATCGTGGTGTCATAGCTCTCCTGCTTAGCCGATGACGCTAAGAAATACTAGACCGGTGGAATTCAGTGCGAAAGGAAAGTACAAGTATTGGTGCGTGATCATTATGAGGCAAGTCCAGATGACTGGAATATTTGTCGGCACCGAGTTTCACTCATTCCATTCTGTTCATTCCACACTCGGACATAGAACCACCACACAGCGTATGAACCCACGAAAGTCGTCATTAGGAGACATATACACATTTGGCATATTCCACTGAGGAAAACTGAAGAGAGGGAGATTGTGTCAGATTTTCAATGTTACGCCGATACAGCGTTCGTTACACTTAGAGTTTCTGGACAAACTATACCGGCATTCATCTGCAGTGGTTTAGAAAAACCACTGGGCTTTTGAGGGTCACTCCCCAGGAATACGTATATCCACTGTCTTAAGTGTGGCGCCCATCTCGCTAGTCGAGGGATGAAAATGGAGCACTCTTTCGGTGCCTCCAACTAATTATCTCGGCACTCATTGGCGCTACAGTAACGGACAGTTGTTTTCTGCAGAGCGCTTCTCACCGCGCTGTTGATTATTTAGCTGCCTTATGCTGTTCAGCTACTCTAGATGTACATTGTGCATGTTCATGTTAATAACACTATAACTTTCCCGCCTAACGATCAAAAAATAAGATGGAAAATGAGATGTGCGGAGTATTTGCCTAACAAGGAGGCCCGATGGTGAAGACGCGGCCGCGAATAGCGCGAGCGCTGGCGTGCCGCACGTGGCAGAGCTAGCGGCGGGCGGGCAGTGCCAGTGAATGGGCTGCGTTATGGCCCGGCCAGAGGTTATCGCTCGCCACAAAACAACTCCCGGCTAAACATTTCACGCACTCCCCGGCCACACGAACGCGTTAATGCACACGTCGCTTCTTCTGCTTCGACATCTGGCAATTTTCGTTATAGCCATCTAACATGCGACCCAGTCAAGAAGAGCCGGACGGCTCTGCAACGTGGCACATCTTTTTTAGCCTCTCATATAACTAATTCCTCATCGCAGTCATCATTCACAATGTCATTATACATTATAAATGACCTAGTACATTATAAATGACCTACTAGATAGTGTCGGAAGTTCCATGCGGCATTTCGCGGATGATGCTGTAGTATACAGAGAAGTTGCAGCATTAGAAAATTGCAGCGAAATGCAGCAAGATCTGCAGCGGATAGGCACTTGGTGCAGGGAGTGGCAACTGACCCATAACATAGACAAATGTAATGTATTGCGAATACATAGAAAGAATGGTCCTTCATTATATGATTAGATGATAGCGGAACAAACACTGGTAGCAGTTACTTTTGTAAAATACCTGGGAGTATGCGTGCGAAACGATTTAAATTGGAATGATCATATAAAATAAATTGTTGGTAAGGCGGATGCCAGGTTGAGATTCATTGGGAGAGTCTTTAGAAAATGTAATCCATCAACAAAGGAGGTAGCTTACAAAACACTCGTTCGAACTATACTTGAGTATTGCTCATCAGTGTGGGATCCGTACCAGGTCGGGTTGACAGAGGAAATAGAGAAGATCCAAAGAAGAGCGGCGCGTTTCGTCACAGGGTTATTTGGTAAGCGTGAAAGCGTTACGGAGATGTTTAGCAAACACAACTGGGCCAGACTCTGCAAGAGAGGCGCTCTGCATCGCGGTGAAGCTTTCTGTCCAGGGTTCGAGAGGGTGCGTTTCTGGATGAGGTATCGAATATAGTGCTTCCCCCTACTTATACCTCCCGAGGAGATCACGAATGTAAAATTAGAGAGATTCGAGAGCGCACGGAAGCTTTCCGGCAGCCGTTCTTCCCGCGAACCATACGTGACTGGAACAGGAAAGAGAGGTAATGACAGTGACACGTAAAGTGCCCTCCGCCACACACCGTTGGGTGGTTTGCGGAGTATAAATGTAGATGTAGATATAGCTGTAGATGTAAGGATGGTGTGTAGCTAATCGAGTCAGAAAGGACTTAAACAAACTAAACAACCCGTAATTCCACTTGGCTGCTTTGACAAAATTCTATACAAATGAACTCTTGTGAAACGCATTTTCGATTGTAACCCATGCAAAATAACTGTGTTCTAAAAAGCTATTACAGCTTCAGCAGACACTCAAATAACGTCAATTTCAATAGTGCGAATAGCCAACAGTTGCGCTCGTTGACATATGGTGAACAAGATGTTGTAATATCTATACAGCTTACCTAGAGTTGTACTCTACCAAAACTGCGGTACAGTAGTTTTGGTACAGTATATAAATTACGTAATAAATAGGAGTACCAGTGCTGTTGGTAGCGTTGGTAGAGAAAGAATCGTAAATGAATGTGCGTGAGAGAGAAACTGGTAGCTGATGATGTCTCTTTCTTTTTGCTTGTTTGTTTTGTATATAATTAGAACAGCACATGGTTCAGTGTTAGTCCATTGTGTATTTTATATTCTTACAAAAAAGATTTGCATTTTACAAGTCATAAAAATTAGTTGATTGCGCAAATTCTGTGCTTTTCTGTAACCAGAACAATTATTTTTGATATGGGTGCAGTTGACATGCACAAACATAACATAGTCTCTATAATTATTGTTATTTTTACTGAACAGATCGTTCGTCATCATGATCAAAGATCAGAGCTTCCTGTTATATAAAGTACAGAAGCTGCGTATGAATAACACAAATATGTTTTATAGAAACTCGTCGAAGTATTGAAGTGATGTTTGATATGTTTCTGTTTTGTGGTCTTTTAATAATTTTGCTTGAGAAAATTGCCTTTTCTAACACTGTATAATATAACTACATCACTCTGTTTCACATTACGAATCAACCATTTTTACTAAAACCTGATTTAAACATAGACAATTGTTATTTTGCTATTCAATCTTGCTAGAAATACTTTTCATTTTTTAGGTAACTGACAGGAGGATAACTACATAGAAAAATTTTTTTCCGTAGGTTACGAGACGCTTTACTTATCCTCAGTCTCTTGAACAGTTCACCACTTCCAGTTTCTAGGGGACTCTAGTAAGACACTGATCTCATATGTATAGAAAGCTATCGAAATGAGGTAACGCCCGATAGGTATGCAACCCACCAGCCGTAGAGGTAACACAGTTACGATCTTCTGACCGAAGCTACTAGGAATACTACCACACCTATGCTAACTTATGACAGTCTACGACAGCTTACGGTAGTTTTACAACTCTAATGATACCACTATGATGCTGCGGTAGTATCAAAGTTTCCGCTAGCTAAATCACGATAAATAACCTTTAAAACCGATTTAGTAGGATTTTTGTTTTCACTTGGGATGTTGCACGTAAATATAATTTTAAATTTTTGCTAGATTACAGAAATTTCCCAGGAACTTGAAAGTTAGCCACACTATTCTTTCAGTGAAAGATGAGACATTCCAAATTAATATTACTACCTATGTGTTGATACGACGAAACGCTGTTTCCTCTTAAAATGCAGAAGGCTTTGTATATACAATGGGCGTGCTGCTGGTATTTGTTGAAGTTTTCGGAAACCGGCGTGAGCGAGCTATCATGCTGCTTAGAGAGCTGTGTCGCCCAAGAGCGAAAAACCGTACTGTTATCTTATTTTTGAAGACAGTATAATTACATTTTTAGAACAAGCGTTGTGGTATAGAAGAGATAGATTTAGAAGGAAACTCGTGTTGTCCTAGGTAAGTTAATAAAATCACCTTAAAAGCTACACAGTATTAAAGACTTACGTATGTCCTTTTTCTCCAAGCAGCAAGAATGTATATGATTCTTCTGGATCTATAGCATATTCCATGATTTTTCTGGTGCGCATCCGGCGGGATCGGAGGGAGTGGAGGGGGAAGGATTAGGGTTTTATGTCCCGTCGACGACGAGATCATTAGAGACGGAGTATAAAATCGTCGAGGGGAAGGATACGGAAGAAAATCGACAGTACCCCTTCAAAGCGTCCCTCCCAAAGGTCACCTTACGATATTTAGAGAAACCACGTGGACATGAATCTAGATAGCCGAGTGGGAAATTGAACCGTCTTCCTCCGGAATGCGAGTCCAGTCAGCTAACAATTGCATTACCTTGCTCCATGTGTGCATCGGGTTATCATTACATCTTTTTCCCATCTTTCTGCTAAAAACTTGCAGGCCATGTCAAGGCATGTCGGTGGCTGACTCCTAAGTGTGCTTACTTATCCTTTCCTTCGAGGAGGTGGCAAGACGGCCTGTAGGTGTTTCAGTCGAAATACCGGAAGAAGTCATGATTTCCTGGACGATCACCCGTAAAAATTATAAAAGTGCAAACAAAATGGCCACAGATTCCCGGAAACAAATCTAATAACTTGTTGTAATCTTACGTAATGGCACGACAACGTTACATTCTTACGTAACTCTCTTATATCAAAACCATCAACAGCTGTTCCCTTCCTCAATAACTATGTAAATTGTTTTCTACGGATGTATGCTCAAGAATATCGCAACTCTGCCTGTAAACTATTTCACTCACCAACTTAATCTTTGTTATGCCGGCTGCATTACTGTTTCTAAATTTTACAGACACTAATCTACTTTTATAGCTGTTTGACGTACTTCTCTTTTCGTACATGTAAGAGTTGAAGTGGACGGTTATTTGTTCGCGCTAAGCCGATCAGTAGATATATTTCTAACTAAAAACGTCTATCCTTTACCTTTTACCTTTTATTTGCGTAAGATTTAACAATTTTATTTTTTAATTTTTATTTTTTATTTTTAAGGAATGCAGATCTGTGTGAATAGAGATTTATCCTATGAGTCGTGCTCGAAAAAAATATCGGAATCGATATTTCTCTCAGTACTTCCAACTATCTTAACAATAATCTTTCAGTTTACATCACGTACTTGTAAAGGATATGCTTCTATCTGAAACCGTAGTTTCAAGATGAATCTCAGTAAGAAAAAAGTGAATTTCTTGTCGTTCGACAAGCTTCAGAGTGTCATCGCTCAACTTGGCTGCCATAAAAACTTGTTATAGAGTAGTGCCCGCCTCATAAGGTAACCAACAAAATGTGATAGAGTTTCCCTGATCTTGACGTAATTTATCAAACCTAGAGAGCTTTATCATTTATCCCTCCCCCTCCTCCTCCACTCCTTTTTACTAACTTTCAGCTTAAATACTCACTGCAGCGGTTTACCTTCATATTCATGTTCAAATGATTTGATAGTGTCTAATGATGAGGGGGGCTGAGTTGTCTAGACTTTTGGAAAGATGTTGAACTGAGTATGAAATCAAATGACTTTTAAAGCCTGTAATTCTGAATGTGATTCGAAACAAAAATGAAACTGCACAATCAGATGGTTTCCGCACATCACTGAGTATTTTTTGTGCTTCAAAAGGCAAAAAATACTTTGATGTACACATGAAGTATGGTATGATTGGACAGAATTCTATTACGCTGCTGAGCTGCCTTAAGACATTTCTTAGGGAAATATCGTCAGCTTACTGGTGAATGCTGGGCGGTCCTATTGCTTGAAGGGAGAAGAAGTCATCCTTGCTATTTTCCGTCAACATTCACTCCCAGTTTCTGCGATTTAGATCTTCCGTACTACCACTAATTTGTGTTAACAAATCTTACGGGAGATTTCTGCTGTTGATGCAAACCTCACTCGTGCCCACGGGTGGAAATGAAACCTCGTCCCCAGGGTTATCGGCTCTTTGGATTACAGAGAACAACTAAGTCTATTACACCATTTGTGTTGAAAATGAGTAGATGCTACAGTTATGCTACATTTTTATTGTCGATAAAAATCGAGAACTGAAGAGTGCAAATGGAAAAAGTTCAAAGTGCCATATCTGACATTTGTCAGGAGAGTAAAAAAACAATGTGTCTGTTTTTGCATATAACTGATCTGCACAAAAAAATTAAGAAGCTATTCTGGTACCGTAGAATTGCGCTGCCCATCTCATCACTGCAGAAAAATAATAAGGCAAATTAGAAAATAAATAATCTTTAAAGAACTATCTAAGTGTCATACCAGGAAATCGAGTGGTTCTACGCACCCCGTATTTGTTTCATGTGACAATAACACAATGACGCAAAGTTTTATTTTTTGTTGGTACAGAAATACAGCTTTAATATTTTAAGCAGTAGAACCGTAATAAAAAAAACATGTTTCTCGTGTCTTTCAAATTTATTACATAACAATAACAAGAAATAAATTCAAAAAAAATCTGTCAACATTTACCTCTGTTTCGTACCTAAAACCGTTCTTGAGAGCAGATGGTGCAAAGTTTATTGTAAAACTTCCTGTACTGTTGAGGAAGAAATGGCAACATCGCCAACAGGGCTTTCTGTTTTGCAGCTGATAAACATGCCTGATCTTTCGGATGAAGTACGGCATGACATACATCTACCATGATCTTTCCTCTTTTGAATACACTGACACTTTCCATTCTTTCACTTCAGAGCAAAAATTTTAATACCTATTTGAGATGGATGAGTATGAGACACTTTGACCATACTACATTTGGACATCTTACGCGCCTACATTGATAGAAATGTTTCAGCGGCATCTTTAAAGTCAAAGAAATCATATGTATGCATTAGAAAGGCATGGAATATGTTCATAGCTTTAGCTGACTCAATAATCTTGTTTAAATCTTGCCTTGCTTACCTTTCTTTGTTTCCTTCAAACTGCAAAATCTCTGTCGCAGGTCAAAATGCTGTGCTCATCCTCCAGAAACTTCTAAATCGAGTGCATGTTGATGCATGGCACTTGGATTTCCATAGGGGATCAATACTTGTCACAAAGACCATGCGCAGTCTAATAATGAATATCTGAAACATTTTCTCCATGACCTGACAATGGGAACAAGACTAGGGACAGGCAGAAGAATACTGAGAACGCATTAGCACTGGAAACGCGTTTTGTGAAGGAATGGCACTTTCAAAGATTTCCGGTTCCACTCTTTAATTCATTCTGTGCACAGAAATCTCACACTGTTGTAGGATGCCTCCAGGAATGTTTTAAAATCTTTCATTATTAATATGGTGTATTAATAAAACATTAGAACCATTTTCTTTGGTTAGGAATTCGAGGTTTTTTACCTTGGCAATTGCTCTTGAGCATAACTACAAAAGTTCTGCGCTACCCGGCGAAATGGTGAAATTATGAAAGAAAAGTTACATTCTGCATCCATGGTTACTGGAAGTCGATGTCTTCAATGGTACTGTCGTCAGATCGTCAAAACAATGAATTTCCTGGGACGTTGATAGAACGTCGTGTCAGTACCGCAGCCTTGCCTGTTTGGTGTGGAAGAGAGAGATGTGGATGTTCACTTTCCTATCTTTCATTGGTACAGAGAGGTGTATTTGCGGTTCTCCGCTTCCTCCTACTATTCAAAGACGGAAACCAATGTGAAAGCTGGAAGATAGGTTTATGTTACTGATGAATACTTCAGTACTATCCAGAATGTGCACATTAAATGTGTAAATTTGCACCATAACATTGTTTTCCGGGAAGTACTGAATATAGATGTACGTATTAAATAGTTATATATCGTGTTCCGCGCTGCTTAAAATTTGTGAAACGTCCACTTCGAACATCAGCGTGCTTTCGCTGGATTGTTTCACAGTTATGCTACAGCGCTAGGTACAGTAGTATCTTTCGAAGCTTTGCCGGCCTGATAATCTCGTGGCACAAGTCCAAAAAACACGACCACTTGGGTGGTTGCTCATGTTCCTTGTCACGTGTGACTCTCTGTCTTATTGTGTTGGGACCTTTTCATATTAGCGCATTTCCCCAATTTTTGTGCTAGGTGCCACCTATTCACTGTTCTGTAATTGCAATAGTAATTTTATACACGGTAATTCATCGGCTAATTCACACATTGCTATGTGAATAGCTGAGCGTTTTGTCAGTAGCACTGTGTGAAATTGGCTTAATATACACTGAAAATTACATTTGTACCAGATGCGTTGTGATAAATTGTAATTTTTAATTTATCAGTAAAATGCACTTCATATCTGATGAGGTACGACAACCGGCAAATTGAAAGATTCTAGAAAGTTGGATGTTGCACGTAAATATGAAAACAGTTCATTGAGGCGATACATTGTAACATATAATTTCCAAAATCCTTTCTGATTAAAGTTTCATGACATTCTAGTAGATTTTTTTATTTTTATCGTATGGCTAGGGCCCCCCGTCACACAGACCGTTCGCCGTGTCTTTCAATTTGACGCCACTTCGGCAACCTGCAGTCGATGAGGATGATAGGATGATGAGGAGGACAGCACAACACCCAGTCCGGAGAAAATTCCTCGACCCTGCCGGGAATCGAATCCGGGTCCAGAGGATTGACAATCCGTCACGCTGACCATTCAGCTACCGGGGGCGGACATTCTAGTAGATGATATGTAGCGATCAAGACTTTTATTTTTCAATGCTATAAGCACTTGTGAATTTTAAAACGTTAATGAAAATAGAAGGTATATTATTTACGTTAATACGCCAAACTTCTAAATAAAGCAAGCAAGACCTGTTGTTCCTTGTTAGTATCGAAGAATACTATCTCCTACAATAATATAAGGGGCGTTCAAAAAGAAACGAGCCGGTGGCATAATTAGAGAAACCAGTAACTGTATGTCAGAAGTATTGACACTGGCTGTTGAGACACTTGTCCCCACTGTGAATGGCTGTCTCATAAAATTCCCGGGCTGCGATGTTAACCAGTACCTCACGTGCAGATGGACGTCGTCGTTCGAGGTGAATCGTTTACCCGTCAGAGCCTTTTTAAGGGGACCAAAAATGACGTAATCACAGGGAGAAAGGTCCAGACTGTATGGAGGGTGTCCGAGAACCCCATTTGAATATCTACAGGAGTGCCGCGACTGTGTTGGCCGCATGAGGCTTTGCGTTGGCGTGGAGCGGAATGACCCCAAGGGTTAGATTGCCTGGTCATTTTGATTTGATTGCTTGGCGATGAGTGGCCAAGGTTTGCGAGTAACGCTGAGCATTCACTGTTTTCCCGTGCTGCAGGAAGTGAATCAGAAGGGGGCCATCTTGGTCAAATAAGAAAAGGCTCTGAGGAGCAAACGATTCACGTCCGACGACGACGCACAGCTGTACGTACGGAACTGGTTAACATCGCAGCTCTGGGAATTCTATGAGACAGCCATTCACTGCCTTTTGTTACAATGGGACAAGTGTGTTAGGAGCCAGGATCAATACTTTTAACATACAGGTACTGGTTCCTATAATTATACCTAAGGCTCGTTCTTTTTGAACGCCCCTCCAGCAAGCCGCAATAAAATTTCTCCATAAATTGTATCACGGCTACGAATACGCCGGCAACCACCTGTTGGATGCGAAGCGAAGCGAAGCGTAGCTGAAAAAGATGTCTTGTAGGGACGTCGATGTAAGCGAGGTCAACTAAAGATAGAACCAACTCGCTCTAATAGGTCTTCTGGTTCTGATTCTCCCATTGACACTTATTGAATCGTCGGCGCGGCATGCTTCTAAGAATTTCACGAGCTATAACTTAGCGTGAGACGTATCTGATACCAAGACTGTTTCTTTTTTCTTATCGGCGGCTATGTTACGAGCGTCGAAGATATGACTCGTAAGATAAACGTTCTCAAAATACTGAGAAAATAAATTAAAAAAGACGAAAGATGGAAACCTCCATCTGTGGCGGGAAAAGTCTTTCGCGGTGAAGACTGTCACGTTATAAAGTTGCATTGTTTGCTAGGAATTCGCATATGTTGTTTAGGGTGTTTCGTATTTATTCATCCAAGAGCCCTCACAAGCCACAGAATCAATTTTGGATACTATAGCGGTTTCGAGTCTCCCTGTTGTCCCTGCGGAGAAATAGATCGTTTGCAAATCAGAACATAGGTAGTGTAGCTATTAAGTTCCAAAACTAGAACTAAGAAAAAAAAATTTTTGTAAAGGGATAAAAGAGAACAGTTTGTTGAAAACGTAAATCTGTCGTTCCGCTGTTTCACCTAATAAAGACAAATTTCTGCTTAATTGATGATGTCATAAGTTATCTAGATGTAGTGATCGTTTTGCTCATACAAACATTGCAAGTGACTTGTAGGACGCTTCGTTAAAGCTATGTCGCTTAAGCTTCTGACACATAGTCACCCTGTTTGCAGTTTTTGCTCTTACTTTCGCGCAGTGTTCGGACAGATTTGTCGGTCATCGCCCGTTGATAACAATGTACTTCGAAATGGCTTACTTCCACGCCATCCCATTCTAAATCCTGAATTATAGTATATTACGAGTTCCTGATCACAAATTGTGCCGTATCAATTTGTTGGCCAGACTCGAGCCTGTAAGCGAGTAGGCGCCGGAGGCAGCGCAGACTCACCGGCGGTTGCGGTCGCAGCGGCCAGCAGTAGCAGCAACAGCAGCAGCGGCGGCAGCGGCGGGCCCGCCATGGCTCGCCAGCACTGACTGCGCCCGCACACGCTGCCGCCCCGCGACGTGCTGCGCACCGCGCATGCGCCCTACCCTCACACACGCACACGCGAGAAAAAATTCCGACTCGGGAACAGTCTAGTCCTCTTCACATGTGCCACCATCTGCCAACATCACAGACCTGCGGCCGCGACGCTCCTCGCACTGCACGGGTGCAACGCCCTCCGCTTCTGCACGCACCGACTATGGGCCGGCTCCTGGACGACGTTTCGCAACGCCAAACCACGAGTTACACAAGCTCTCTTTACGTCACTTGCGCTCTCTAACAAACGCAACCCTTAATGTAGGAGGATAGTAGTAACATGTACATCTACATTTATACTCCGCAAGCCACCCAACGGTGTGTGGCGGAGGGCACCTTACGTGCCACTGTCATTACCTCCCTTTCCTGTTCCAATCGCGTATGGTTCGCGGGAACAACGACTGCCGGAAAGCCTCTGTGCGAGCTCGAATCTCTCTAATTTTACATTCGTGATCTCCTCGGGAGCTATAAGTATGGAGAAGCCATATATTCGGTACCTCATCCAGAAACCTGGACAGCAAGCTACACCGCGATGCTGAGCGCCTCTCTTGCAGTGTCTGACACTTGAGGTTGCTAAACATCCCAGTAAACGCTATCACGCTTACCAAATAACCATGTGACGAAACGCGCCGCTCTTCTTTGGATCTTCTCTGTCAACCCGACCTGGTACGGATCCCACACTAATGAGTAATACTCAAGTATAGGTAGACGAGTGTTTTGTAAGCCACCTTCTTCTTTGGATCTTCTCTATTTCCTGTGTTAACCCGACCTGGCACGGATCCCACACTGATGAGCAATACTCAAGTATAGGTAGACGAGTGTTTTGTAAGCCACCTCCTTTGTTGATGGACTACATTTTCTAAGGACTCTCCCAATGAATCTCAACCTGGCACCCGCCTTACCAACAATTAATTTTATATGATCATTCCACTTCGTTCCGTACACATACTCCCAGATATGGTTCGAATGGCTCTGAGCGCTATGGGACTTAACATCTGAGGTCATAAGTCCCTTAGAACTTAGAACTACGTAAACCTAACTAACCTAAGGACATCACATACATCCAGCCCCGAGGCAGGAGTGGAACCTGCGACCGCAGCGGTCGCGCGGTTCCAGACTGAAGCGCCTAGTACCGCTCGGCCACGCAGGCCGGCACTCCCAGATATTTTACAGAAGTAACCAGTGTTTGTTCCGCTATCATATAATCATACAATAAAGGGTCCTTCTTTCTATGTATTCGCAATACATTACATTTGTCTATTTTATGGATCAGTTGCCACTCCCAGCACCAAGTGCCTATCAGCTGAAGATCTTCCTGCATTTCGCTGCAATTTTCTAACGCTGCAACTTCTCTGTATACTACAGCATCATCCGCGAAAATCCGCATGGAACTTCCGACACTATCTACTAGGTCATTTATATATATTGTGAAAAGCAATGGTCCCATAACACTCCCCTGTGGCTCGCCAGAGGTTCCTTTAACGTCTGTAGACGTCTCTCCATTGAGAACAACGTGCTGTGTTCTGTTTGCTAAAAACTCTTCAATCCAGCCACACAGCTGGTCTGATATTCCGTAGGCTCTTACTTTGTCTATCAGGCGACAGCGCGAAACTGTATCGAACGCCTTCCGGAAGTCGAGGAAAATGGCATCTACGTGGGAGTCTGTATCTAATATTTTCTGGGTCTCATGAACAAATAAAGCGAGTTGGGTCTCGCACGATCGCTGTTTCCGAAATCCACGTTGATTCCTACAGAGCTGATTCTAGGTTTCCAGAAATGACATGATACGCGAGCAAAAAACGTGTTCTAAAATTCTATAACAGATCGATGGCAGAGATATAGGCCTATAGCTTTGCGCATCTGCTCGACGACCCTTCTTGAAATCTGGAACTACCTGAGCTCTTAACCTGAATATACATGTGACGGAATGAATATCTGGCATGGAAATCTCTTCCGAGGTCATGAACATAGGTCCTTTTTTATTCATTATTAGAGAAACACGTCTTCCAGACTATCTAAGCCATCATGATTTTCCATATCTACCCATCCTAATGAGAGGACTGGACACAAAATTTTCAGCCTTCATCTTACTAATGTGTAACACCTTCACGATCTACAGGAACTTCACAGTAACTAAAATGTCGTCATCGATTGCATAGTAGTATTTACACTGAAAGACATGGGATACCTCCTAGTATTGTGTCGGAACTCCTTTTGCCTGGCGTAGTGCAACAAATCGACGTGGCATGAACTTAACAAGTAGTTGTGAGTCCCGTGCAGAAATGCTTCTTCTGTAGTCGTCCTTAATTGCAAAAATGTTGCCAGTGCAGGATTTTGTGCACGACTGACTTCTGAATTATGTCATATAAATATTCGATAGGATTCATGTCGGGCGATCTGGGTGGCCAAGTCATTAACTCGAACTGTCCAGAAAGTTCTTCAAACCAGTCGCGAAAAATTGTGGAACGGTTACTGTGACGCACTGTCATCCATAAAAATTCCATAGTTGTTTGGGAACATGAAGTTCACGAAAGGCTGGAAATGGTCTCCTAGTAGACAAACATAACCATGTCCAGTCAATGATCGGCCCAGTTGAACAAGAGGACAGCCCACACTATTATGGAGCCATCACGAGCTCGCACAGTGTCTTGTTGAAAACTTAGGTCCATGGCTTCGTGAGGTCTACGCCACACTCGAACCCTACCATTAGCTCCTACCAACTGAAATCGGGACTCATCTGGACAGCGGACTGTTTTCCAGTCGTCTAGGGTCCAACTGGTGTGGTCACGAGCCGAGGAGAGGCTCTACATCTACATCCATACTCCGCAAGCCACCTGACGGTGTGTGGCGGTGTGTGGGCGCTGTCGTGCTCTTAGCAAAGGCACTCGATTCGCTTCTCTACTGCCATTAACGCCAAATTTCGCCACACTGTCCTAACCTGTGGTTATTTCGGGCAGTGTTACATGTCTGTTAGCACTAACAACTCTAAGCAACCCCCGCTGCTCTCGGTTGTTGAGTGAAGGCCGTCAGCCACTGCGTTGTCCATGGTGAGAGGTAATGCCTGAAATGTGGTATTCTCAGCACACTATTGACAATGTGGATCTCGGAAGACTTAATGCCCTAAAGATTTCCGAAATGGAATGTCCCGGGCGCTTAGCTTCAAAAACCATTTCGCGTTCAAAGTCTGCCCGTCATGCGGCCATAATCACGTTGGAAACATTTTCATATCACTCACTCGAGTACAAATGATAGTTCCCCCAATGCACAGCCCTTTCTGTGAATGTGATACTACCGCCACCTGTATATGTGCATATCGCTATCCAATGAGTTTTGTCACCTCACTGTATTTCGGATTAAAACTGATTATACAAGAGCCGAATCGGGTCTTGTATTCAGCTTCACACTACAGAAGAAAAGTCAGGATACTAAAACATATATACACTCCTGGAAATGGAAAAAAAGAACACATTGACACCGGTGTGTCAGACCCACCATACTTGCTCCGGACACTGCGAGAGGGCTGTACAAGCAATGATCACACGCACGGCACAGCGGACACACCAGGAACCGCGGTGTTGGCCGTCGAATGGAGCTAGCTGCGCAACATTTGTGCACCGCCGCCTTCAGTGTCAGCCAGTTTGCCGTGGCATACGGAGCTCCATCGCAGTCTTTAACACTGGTAGCATGCCGCGACAGCGTGGACGTGAACCGTATGTGCAGTTGACGGACTTTGAGCGAGGGCGTATAGTGGGCATGCGGGAGGCCGGGTGGACGTACCGCCGAATTGCTCAACACGTGGGGCGTGAGGTCTCCACAGCATATCGATGTTGTCGCCAGTGGTCGGCGGAAGGTGCACGTGCCCGTCGACCTGGGACCGGACCGCAGCGACGCACGGATGCACGCCAAGACCATAGGATCCTACGCAGTGCCGTAGGGGACCGCACCGCCACTTCCCAGCAAATTAGGGACACTGTTGCTCCTGGGGTATCGGCGAGGACCATTCGCAACCGTCTCCATGAAGCTGGTCTAAGGTCCCGCACACCGTTAGGCCGTCTTCCGCTCACGCCCCAACATCGTGCAGCCCGCCTCCAGTGGTGTCGCGACAGGCGTGAATGGAGGGACGAATGGAGACGTGTCGTCTTCAGCGATGAGAGTCGCTTCTGCCTTGGTGCCGATGATGGTCGTATGCGTGTTTGGCGCCGTGCAGGTGAGAGCCACAATCAGGACTGCATACGACCTAGGCACACAGGGCCAACACCCGGCATCATGGTGTGGGGAGCGATCTCCTACACTGGCCGTACACCTCTGGTGATCGTCGAGGGGACACTGAATAGTGCACGGTACATCCAAACCGTCATCGAACCCATCGTTCTACCATTCCTAGATCGGGAAGGGAACTTGCTGTTCCAACAGGACAATGTACGTCCGCATGTATCCCGTGCCACCCAACGTGCTCTAGAAGGTGTAAGTCAACTACCCTGGCCAGCAAGATCTCCGGATCTGTCCCCTATTGAGCATGTTTGGGACTGGATGAAGCGTCGTCTCACGCAGTCTGCACGTCCAGCACGAACGCTGGTCCAACTGAGGCTCAGGTGGAAATGGCATGGCAAGCCGTTCCACAGGACTACATCCAGCATCTCTACGATCGTCTCTATGGGAGAATGGCAGCCTGCATTCCTGCGAAAGGTGGATATACACTGTACTAGTGCCGACATTGTGCATGCTCTGTTGCCTGTGTCTATGTGCCTGTGGTTCTGTCAGTGTGATCATGTGATGTATCTGACCCCAGGAATGTGTCAATAAAGTTTCCCCTTCGTGGGACAATGAATTCACGGTGTTCTTATTTCAATTTCCAGGAGTGTAGTTTGTGGGATTGAAGGGCCCAGACTGATATGGCCATCGGTCAAAATATATATAGTTACATACAATAGCTGATCAAAGGTGTCTGGAAACCTATTAGTGGATATAAGTAGGGGTTTGTCCACCCTTCCCTTTATGATGGCTTGGACTCTGCTGTCCACACATCCAGTGAGGTGCCTAAATGTCTATGGAGCAATAACGGCCCATTCTTCGTAAAGAGCCTAAACCAGACAAGGTAGTGATGATGGACGATGGGGTCTGTAGCGAAATCGACGTTCTAACACATCCTAAAGTGTTTCCATTGGTTTCGGATCCAGACTCTGGGAAGGCCAGTCCGTTTCAGGAATTTTATTCTCCACAATCTATTGCCTCAAAGACGCTGATTTACTACATTGTGTACTGTCATCCTGATACAAACAATCATCGTCTCCCAACCACCCCTCTACTGAAGACATTACATAATGTTGTAAAATGTGCTCATATCTGTCCATGTGTAGCATTTTCTTAACAGAATTGTTTTCGTATTCATGTGGAGAACCTCGCACATTTTATTGTTTAGGATTAATTGTCACGTTTTGCACTGTAAGGATGTATTTTCAACGTCATTTTGCAATTCGCCTTACTCTTCTGAGGAGCTTACTAGACGGCAGCATTACCTACCACGAATGTAAGAGAAATGATTGTCTACCAAACAGCTTATATATATTAGAAGTAGCAGAAGGTTACGTCACTTTACTTGCGGAGTCACACTCATAAGGTCAGTTTCAGTAGGTGACGACCCGTCGGTTACTAAGAACTGTGACTTTTCAGACAGGAAATCACGAATCCATTTGCACAACTGGACGATAATCCATAGGAAAGCAATGTCGTTAGAAACCGCTTATGAGGAATGATATTAAAAGCCTTTTTGAACCTCTATAAATACGGAATTCATCTACGAGCCCCTGGACACAGTAAACCGTGCGAATAAAGTGCCGGTTGTCTCTCAAGAGTGATGCTTAAAAATCCATGCTGGTCTGACGGTCATAAGAAATAAATTTGGTAATATTTCATAACGCTGGAACAAAATATTTGTTCACCCATCCTGCTACATGTCGATGTCAATGAAATGGATCTCTAACTCACTGGATTAGGTTTGTTTTCTATGGTATGCATTGCGGTGGTCTGTGCGACTTTCCATTCTTCTCCCTCACTATAAACGGTAGAGTACTCCTCATGAAGTCGTAAGAAAAGTAATTAAGCCACAGAATAGTTGAAAAAAAAACCCCATGGCCTGTGATTATTTTGTTCCTTCCTGGAATGACAGAGAATTATCTTGCAAGATTCACTTGATATACTCATCGTATACCAGTCAAAGGTTCTGAGTGAATTCCATGAACTACAACTAATCTCGTTGTTTACATTGCACATTATCTGTATGAGCCATCAAGAGGGCAATGAGGAGGCGATGAATACTGCGGCTGGTCGCTTGCTTCATGAAAATCTGGACGCGTTGTAAAGAGTAAGGGGCAGTAGCTCTCAGTTCTAAACTGGCGCGAGAACAACATTTTACCTCATCTGCGACAGAGCTACAAACAGCTACATCGACCTCAGAACGACATCTTCAGAAATTTTACCATCATAAGACATCTCCATACGTTCAGCAACCAATAGATCAAAAGGTAAGAAACATACAATACTGTGGAACTGCTACTGAAAATACACAAATCTGTTAATGAAATCGTATAAGTTAGTACTCTGTTAATTGTGTTTCAATAAGGGGACCACACCCTAACCACGAAGAACATCCCCATGCAAAACACCGATTCCTCCGTACTTCACTGTTGAGACTGAACATGATAGCACGTGACGTTCTGCAGACATTCGTCAAACCCAACCCATTCAATAGGATAAACACATGGTATAGCGTGGTTCATCACACAAATCACTCCTTCCTGTCATCACTGTCCAGAGGCTTCGCTCTCGCTACCACCTCAAACGCCGCTTAGCACTGACTAAAGGAATGTGTAGCTTATGACAAGCTGCTACATCAGTGAAATCTATTCTTTTTAACTCCTTACGCACAGTCATTGTACTAGCTGAGGTGCAGGTAGGACTTCGAACCTTACGGGTGATTCCTTACGTCAGTGTGATACAAGTTCTTACAACCATCTCCCGAAATGCTCGACGGCCCCAGCTGTTAGTACATGAAGCTGAATGGCCTTGGAGAAGCTGTGGTTGTTACTTCACGTTTATATTCCATGATTACATCACCAACAGTCGACATTGGCAGCTTTAGATGGGTTGTTGCTGATGGATTTGTTACTCAGGTGACATCAAATTAACTGTACATGTTCGAAATCACTGACGTCTCCCGACTGACACATTTCGCTGTTTCTACATCTCTACTGACAACAAAATACTTCCTGCCTCCTTTTGTACTGGCGGGTCCTCCTCTTGTGACATGTAGTTCGATACAGTTCCCCACAGTCGTTTAATGAACAAAGTAAGGGCACACGGACTATCAGACCAATTGTGTGATTGGATTGAGGAGTTCCTGGATAACAGAACGCAGCATGTCATTCTCAATGGAGAGAAGTCTTCCGAAGTAAGAGCGATTTCAGGTATGCCGCAGGGGAGTGTCATAGGACCGTTGCTATTCACAATATACATAAATGACCTTGTGGATGACATCGGAAGTTCACTGAGGCTTTTTACGGATGATGCTGTGGTATATAGAGAGGTTGTAACAATGGAAAATTGTACTGAAATGCAGGAGGATCTGCAGCGAATTGGTGCATGGTGCAGGGAATGGCAATTGAATTTCAATGTAGACAAGTGTAATGCGAATACATAAAAAGAAAGATCCCATATCATTTAGCTACAACATAGCAGGTCAGCAACTGGAAGCAGTTAATTCCATAAATTATCTGGGAATAGGCATTAGGAGTGATTTAAAATGGAATGATCACATAAAGTTGATCGTCGGTAAAGCAGATGCCAGACTGAGATTCATTGGAAGAATCCTAAGGAAATGCAATCCGAAAACAAAGGAAGTAGGTTACAGTACAGTTGTTCGCCCACTGCTTGAATACTGCTCAGCAGTGTGGGATCCGTACCAGATAGGGTTGATAGAAGAGATAGAGAAGATCCAACGGAGAGCAGCGAGCTTCGTTACAGGATCATTTAGTAATCGTGAAAGCGTTACGGAGATGATAGATAAACTCCAGTGGAAGACGCTGCAGGAGAGACGCTCAGTAGCTCGGTGCGGGCTTTCGTTAAAGTTTCGAGAACATACCTTCACCGAAGAGTCAAGCAGTATATTGCTCCCTCCTACGTATATCTCGCGAAGAGACCATGAGGATAAAATCAGAGAGATTAGAGCCCACACACCGACAATCCTTCTTTCCACGAACAATACGAGACTGGAATAGAAGGGAGAACCGATAGAGGTACTCAGGGTACCCTCCGCCACACACCGTCAGGTGGCTTGCGGAGTGTGGATGTAGATGTAGATGTAGATGTAGTGATCGATTCCTCATAACATAGGAGTGTCCGGATACTTTTGAACAGATAGTGTACTTGAGCAGCTTGGTCAACAGTTTTGTATAATAAATCCATACTTATACACCGATGAGCCACAACATTATGACTATCTGTTTAATAGCGTGTTGTTTTACATCGCATGCATAGTAAAACAGAGATTCCGCTTGGCACAGATTCTTCAAGTTTGCGATAGGCTTCTAGAAGTATGTGGCACCAGACGTCAACACACAGGTCAACCAATTCCCGCAAATTACGGGGTGGTGATTTACGGGCACGCAGCTGGCGTCCGATGTGTGTTGCAGTGGATACAGAACAGGCACTTTTCCCGGCCAAGACATCAATGTGAGTTCACTGTTATGCCCCTCAAATCACTGCAGCACAATTATGACCTTGAAACACGGACAGTTATATTGCCATAGTGGGAGACTTCAAGCAAGAAGCGATGCAGGTTGCCCGCAGTAACATTCACGTAGTTCACTGCTGCCATGATTCCTTCAGTTACCACTACTGCTCCCACGGAAGCCCAATTTAATGTACCCCATAGCAAAATTCTGCCATCACGGGCCTGCATCTTTGGCGCGGTGCATGTTTCGTACAGTCAGCCGGCCGCGGTGGCCGAGCGGTTCTAGGCGCTTCGGTCCGATATCGCGCGACCGCTACGGTCGCAGGTTCGAATCCTGCCTCGGGCATGGATGTGTGTGATGTCCTTGGGTTGGTTAGGTTTAAGTAGTTCTAAGTTCTAAGAGACTAATGACCTCAGATGTTAAGTCCCATAGTACTCAGAGCTATTTGAACCATTTTTTCGTGCAGTCATTCGACTGGATGACGGCGTGTAAGGACCCAACCATCGACCTGTTGTAACAAGAAATACGATTCATTCGACAGGCGACGCAGTTCTATTGATCCACGGCGAAAACTCAGTGACGCTATGACCACTACCATCGTAAATGACGACGTCGTTTGGTTGATACGGGAACACGTAGGGGTCGTAAAGTATGGAGCTCCATGTTCAACAATGGCCTTTGAACGGTGTGCTCCGAAACAGTAGTGCCTGCATCAGCATTGTATTCTGTTGTCAGATCTAACGCAGATCGCTACTTGTCCTGGATTACACAGTGGGGGATCGTCCGACCTCTACGTTTTGTGATGAAACTTGGTCGTCCAATACCATAAGACGTACTCGTCATTTCACCATGTATATATTAAATCGGGGACCTAGGAACGATGGAGAGGCTTCGTCCCGCCGTAGCCTTCAGTGGTTCATAACCCCAAAACTGGCCACCGCAGTCCACCCACCTCACCACCGCCCCACACCGAACCCAGGGTTACAGTGCAGCTCGGCCCCCAGTGGACACACCCCGGGAACGTCTCATACAAGACGTGTGTAACCCAAACAGTTTGCGCGGTAGAATAATTATGGTGTACGAGTACGTGGAAACAGTGTTTGCGCAGCAATCGCCGACACAGTGTGACTGAGGCGGAATAAGAGGAACCAGCCAGCATTCGCCGAGGAGATGGAAAACCGCATTAAAAACGACCCACAGGCTGGCCGGCACACCGAACCTCGACACTAATCGACCGAGCGGATTCGTGTCGAGAATGGGCACGCCTTCCCGCTTGGGAAGCAGCGCGTTAGACCACGCGGTTAGCTGGGTGGGCTGTTTAACCATGCTTTAACCACTTTCCATAGGTTAAAAATGGTTCAGATGGCTCATAGCACTATGGGTCTTAATTTATGAGGTCATCAGTCCCCTAGAACTTAGAACTACTTAAACCTAACCAAACTCAGGACATCACACACATCCATGCCCGAGGCACGATTCGAACCTGCGACCGTAGCGGTCGCGCGGTTCCAGACTGTAGCGTCTAGAAGCGCTCGGCCACACCGCCGGCGTTTCCATAGGTGCTGGGGCACTAGTACTCCAACAAGCGACCAGCTTCGCCGTGTCAATGATTCTCTTTTCCACCCCCAGGGCCAAATAATGTGCCCTTTGCCAAACCGCTTATATCAGTGGATTTCCGCATTTGCGCCCCATATCTTTGCTATAATAACTGCCCATTCGTCTCTCTTCCGCTTAAATTCTTTCCTTATGAATCACCTGTCCGCAGCACCACCAGGAAGCAGTCAACTTCGCAATGGGCAGTGGCAATAACGTTATGGCTCATCAGTGTAAGTAATAGAGGTATGTCGGAGCGGCGTACAGGATTCGCATCACTCACGATGTCGCCCGAGATTTCTCATTTGGATTATGGTCGTATGAGCTGAAAGAGGATAAGAACGTAAGTCACGCGATGGGAAGGAGTAGAAGAGCACATCCTCTAGTGTATAGACTGCTCCTCAGACCATAGTAAGATATTTTTGATTCTAGAGCAATGGGATGGTAATCCGTCTAGCTGAAGGTACAGGTTGCTTCTATCATTAGCCAATGCAATGCGAATCACGCACTCCATTTCATCCCAAATCGTTCAAATGGCACTGGGCGCTGTAGGACTTAATCTCTGATGTCATCATTCCCCTAGACTTAGAACTACTTAACCCTAACTAACCTAAGGACATCACACACATCCATCCCCGAGGCAGGATTCGAACCTGCGACCGTAGCAGTGGGGCGGTTCCGGACTGAAGCGCCTAGAACGGTCACAACGGCCGGCGATTTCATCCCATGTAACCTTCCATCATATGAGAATACTTACAGTACCTGACTGACGGCTCTCAGTCACGTGGTACAACAGATTGCTTTATCTGCCACGGTGACAGCACTCTGCTCACGAGTATTATACCTCATTGACCACATGAAGTTGCAAATCGTGCAGACTTAAAGCATCTTATGGTTATGTTAAACAGCTCCACCAGCACCTCACAACTGACATCCATCTCTTCTGCGCGCTTGATTTTTAATGTCAGGCAGTATACTGCATCTGATCAGTTATGGCTTTATATTGAATTTCGCGAGTGGGGAATAAGATTTTATGTATGACCGTAATAACGTAAGTCAATTTTATTTTTTCGTTCACGTTTCTTTAAAACCCATAGGCCGTAGTTAGTTTTGAGTACACAACCAGTTATCTTCAGATAGTTGAAGCATGCTGTTGTTGTTGTTGTGGTCTTCAGTCCTGAGACTGGTTTGATGCAGCTCTCCATGCTACTCTATCTTGTGCAAGCTTCTTCATCTCCCAGTACCTACTGCAACCTACATGCTTCTGAATCTGCTTAGTGTATTCATTTCTTGGTCTCCCTCTACGATTTTTACCCTCCACGCTGCCCTCCAATACTAAATTGGTGATCCCTTGATGCCTCAGAACATGTCCTACCAACCGATCCCTTCTTCTGGTCAAGTTGTGCCACAAACTTCTCTTCTCTCCAATCCTATTCAATACTTCCTCATTAGTTATGTGATCTACTCATCTAATCTTCACCATTCTTCTGTAGCACCACATTTCGAAAGCTTCTATTCTCTTCTTCTCCAAACTATTTATCGTCCATGTTTCACTTCCATACATGGTTACACTCCATACAAATACTTTCAGAAGTGACTTCCTGACACTTAAGTCTATACTCGATGTTAACAAATTTCTCTTCTTCAGAAACGCTTTCCTTGCCATTGCCACTCTACATTTTATATCCTCTCTACTTCGACCATCATCAGTTATTTTGCTCCCCAAATAGCAAAACTCCTTTACTACTGTAAGTGTCTCATTTCCTAATCTAATTCCCTCAGAATCACCCGAATTAATTCGACTACATTCAATTATCCTCTTTTTGCTTATGTTGATGTTCATCTTATATCCTCCTTTCAAGACGCTATCCATTCAACTGCTCTTCCAAGTCATTTGCTGTCTCTGACAGAATTACAATGTCATCGGGGAACTTCAAAATTTTTATTTCTTCTCCATGGATTTTAATACCTACTCCAAATTTTTCTTTTGTTTCCTTTACTGCTTGCTCAATTTACAGATTGAATAACATCGGGGAGAGGCTACAACCCTGTCTTACTCCCTTCCCAACCGCTGCTTCCCTTTCATGCTGTTATAACAGCCATCTGGTTTCTGTACAAATTGTAAATAGCCTTTCGCTCCCTGTTTTTTACACCTGCCACCTTTAGCATTTGAAAGACAGTATTCCAATCAACATTGTCAAAAGCTTTCCCTAAGTCTACAAATGCTAGAAACGTAGGTTTGCCTTTCCTTAATCTTTCTTGTAAAATACGTCGTAAGGTCAGTATTGCCTCATGTGTTCAAGTATTTCTACGGAATCCAAACAGATCTTCCCCGAGGTCGGCTTCTACTAGTTTTTCCATTCGTCTGTAAAGAACGCGCATTAGTATTTTGCAGCTGTGGCTTATTAAACTGATTGTTCGGTAATTTTCACATCTGTCAACACCGCTTTCTTTGGGATTGGAATTATTATATTCTTCTTGAAGTCTGAGGGTATTTCGCCTGTCTCATACATCTTGCTCACCAGATGGTAGAGTTTTGTCAGGACTGGCTCTCCCAAGGCCGTCAGTAGTTCCAATGGAATGTTGTCTACTCCGGGGGCCTTGTTTCGACTGAGGTCTTTCAGTGCTCTGCATGCATTGATGTAAAAATTTGGCGGACAGCTCATATGAATACCTATACCACTGCTGGAATGTGGAGTGTAATTGTAATCTGAACGAACGTGGTAAGAATTACAGTTCGCAGCACTTATGAGACGTAATGAAGGAGATAAATGAAGGACATATAATAATTACCACCTTGAGTCTACAAGTAACACTTTGCAGAAACACTGAGAAACGTTTTACACAAAACTCTGTTTCGTTATCAATCCTGTTGCGCGTTTTACTACACCATCGGAGCTACACAACATGAGACTGTTGCGTGAGATGATTCTTCTAAAACAAGTTAGTTCCTTGCCTCGTTCTAAGTACTATATTTTTCTAGATCCTTTGTGAGAATTTTGACAAAATGTTGTATACCACTAATGAACAGTATATCAATAGTTCTATTTTATCGCCACGGTACTCTTTATTATGAATGAAATCTGTAAATCGTTGATCCAAGAATATAAACATTCTCAAACAATAACAGCATGGATACAAAAAACATCGATAATGGAAAACTGAACTGACATTTTTTTTTCAAATGACATCCTGAAAGTCATGGAGCAAATCAGATACGTGCAGCGTTTCTTGACTTAAAGTATTCGAATCTGTTAAACGTCTACGTCTATTCTTGAAAGTACGATCTTATAGGATTTCAAGCAAAATCTGTGACTGGAGTAAGGGTTTCTTGGTAGGGGGATGCAGCATGTGTCCTTGGATGGAGTGTCATCGAAAGATGTAGCTGTATCTTCAGGTGTGCCCCAGCGAAGTGTGTTTGATCTGTTTTTGTTAGTGTTGTGCTCAAATGAGATTGCATGCAATATTAATAGTAGCCTCAAACTTTCCACAGATGATGCAGTTACCTATGCTGTCCAGTCACATTAAGGTAACCACTACCTATTCTCGAAGTCAACGTGCAATAACCACTCACAAACGGCAGATGGCAGCACTAGTAGTGGAGGTCATATAAAGCGTCTCAGGGGGACGCGGAAAACAGTGCAGTCGTCGTCGTAATACGGAAACGGAGTGGTTTATCCGAAGTCCAAAAGGGCATGACCATTGGATTTCGGGCCAAAGGTGGAAGCATTTCCGAAATGGTGAAATTTGTAAACTCTTCGCGTGCGGCCGTGGTTACAGTAGTGCATGCCCGGCAAAATGGCTATTCGAAACTGGCACCGAGGCAACAGTGGTGCAGGACGGACCATAGATGACAGGAGTGCCTGATGAACCAAGGGGATACCAACAGTGTCTCCTCAACGACCGTTCAATGAACGCTGCTGCGTATGGGCCTCCACTCCAGGCGCCTAGTGTAAGCACCCATGCTCACTTCTGTTCATCTCACGCCAATACAGTAATTGGATGTCCACTGAGTGGCGAGAGGCGGCCTTCTCAGATGAATCACGTTTTATGCTCCGTCGGACAGCCAGCCGTTAGCGTGTACGGAGTGAAGCGTCTGAAAGCAAACACCCTGCAACAAGCGTCG
Source organism: Schistocerca gregaria (assembly GCF_023897955.1). Lineage (NCBI taxonomy): Eukaryota > Metazoa > Arthropoda > Insecta > Orthoptera > Acrididae > Schistocerca > Schistocerca gregaria. The sequence continues at coordinate 686,572,397 of NC_064931.1, forward strand.
GAAGAACCCAGGCCGAAGGAGATAACGTTATGGTCTGGGGAATTGCAACCCGAACAACAGCTCCTTGACAAACTGCGAGTCAATTTTGATAGACTTGAAACTGTAGCTGACGTTATTCTCATAAAAATCTAGTTCCTGGGCCACTATCCATAGTATACGTGTAATAAAAAAGGTGGGAGGAATGCTTCTTCTTTGAAATGGTTTAAAGTCACTTTCAAAGCGGTGCCTAAAGTAGATACTTAACTGAAACTTAGGCGTGAGGAAACAATGACAAAATTTCTGAGAGAAAGTGTTTTTTAAAAAAATTTAATTACAATAGACACGAATTTCGCACGTGTTACGTATATACAATGTTATTATTGACTTTCTATCGAATCGAGATATTACAAATACTCTTCTAGCTTTCTTGACGGCCTTTTTGTCTTTCTTGACCATAGTTCCTACTAAAATTAACTGCCGTATGGCGTTGTTGACTGAGATATCCCATTGTTGGGTTCAGCCACCTGGCAGAAAGGGCGCTCTTCCTCCACGCACGATGGGCCCCTTTCGTTTCGGAAATGTGAGAATTGTCATATGTGTATTTGTGAAGCGTAGATGAGTATGATGAATGCGTATAGGGCGTAGTTTATAGCCGCTGTGGCCGAACGGTTCTAGGCGCTTCAGTCCAGAACCGTGCGACTGCTACGGTCGCAGTTTCGAATCCTGCCTCGGGCATGGATGTGTGTGATGACCTTAGGTTGGTTAGGTTTAAGTAGTTAAAAGTCTAGGAGACCGATGACCTCAGATGTTAAGTCCTATAATGCTTAGTGCCTTTTCTTGTAGTTTATATCTGTGTTGTTTTGCGACGGTGGGAAAAGGAAGAGGGTGCAACCAGGTGCTGCCAGATAGTCTAGTTCTCGGGAACTAACCTATGCCTAAAAATTAAAAAAAAAAAAAACGTCTAGTGCATTCCACTCCACACGAAATTTGCCACCGGAATATTCGTTTCACTTGACATACCCTGGGCGGATTTACAAATCTTCATTGTGTAACGTAGATCGAGGAAACTGAATTTACAGCCGAACTGACGAAGCTTCTAGTTGAGACTCTTCACTCAACTGCAGGCGAGAGGATCCTCGAAACGATGCTCCATTTGCCGAAAGAACTTAGAATTCTCTGAGAACCCACGCGATACAATGTCGTTAGCGTTGACGTGAGCGACGATGTACGGCAAGTCCACCTTTGAAGGTGGACCTGCAGTCATAGGTATTTTTGCTGATTTTAGCTCAAGGCTCCCGCCGTCCTACGTTCGAGTCCTCTCTTGGGTATGGGTGTGTGTGTTGTCCTTCGGGTAAGTTAGTTTAAGTTAGATTAAGTAGTGTGTACGCCTAAGGACCGATGACCTCAACAGTTTGGTCCCATAGAACTTACCACAAATTTCAATTTTTAGCTCAAGGAGTTTAGGCTGAAAACTACTTTTTGCCATTGTGTGACCTTTATTTCCTGAATTTCCTTCACTTCCGCAAATGCTAGGCTATCACGACCCCAAGCATCATGACGCTGAAAGCAATTTGCACATTCTGGTGATAGATGTCCCTGCTTCATGTTCAGTTTTGACCATTTGTCACAAGTAGGTATGAGATAGTTGTCTCTGCTTCGTGTACTGGTTCTGAAAAAATTATCACAGTTTGACTAGATATTGCATGTCGTAACGGTACGTCCCTAATGCTGACAGTTAAGGACGTCAATGGATTTGGAACATAAGGTTGACATTTGGACGGAGATATTCTGCTGTTACGCAATTTGGTGGCATGATAAATCCCAATGTCAATATTTAGGTGATAGATAATTGCAGATCTCCACTTACTCTCTTTATTTTATTTGATATCTCAGTATTGTCTTCTTCTTCTCATTCTCATTTAAGTTCCTACAGGTACATATTCACTAAGTCTCAGCAGCACTAAATTCCCTTTCTGAAATTAAGAGTGTTGTGAAGTTCATTGAATATTGGGTAGTATCTTACAAAAGTGTCATTGTGCATTTAAGCAGGTTAGTGGAATGTCGATATATCATCTAAAGGTGTCTCGTTCCTTCACAGAGTAAACATTGCATCCATCAGGTAATTCGTTTTGCACAATCAGAGACACATTAGATGAAGCATTAAGTGGCCTGTCACAATTTAGAGGTTTCTTGAGAGCTGCAGAACACTGTGGGCCATACAAAGCTCTCTTTCTTATTGGATATAAGATCCGTCTGTTACGAAAAACACCGTTTTTCAAGTGACCCAAACATGTTTCTGCAACTCTGTGACATCGTCAGTGGGTTTCCTTTATTCCATCTGTAAAATGTCAACATATTTAATTTAAGAAAACTAGGCTTAAAGAAAGCTTTTTTTGTCATTAACTTATTTTTACATTATGCTGTTATACAGGACCATTTGTACATTAACATGTACTGGTAGCTAGTCATCTGCAACCAAATCATGTTAGTGTGAATTTTGTTGGTGAGTGAACACATCAACTTATGTGGAGACGTAATTTTGATATTTCGAGATATTTCTCACATGTATTTGTAATTATGAGTACTTACGTTTTCCTTTGGAAGATCCTTTTTCTTTTGCGTTCTGATGCGCTATTCAGAACTACACGCAAATGCTACACATGTTTTGCAGAATTTTGTTTGTAATGAACACTTTTCAATTAGCCAAAATACAGTGCAAACGTTGTTATTGTGTGTCCCAATCCAGTCGGCATTCACTTGCTGTCAAGTGAGTTTCGCACCGAACTAGAATTTTGTTTATTTCCTATCTCTTTCTTTCTTTCTTTCTTTGTGTGTAGGTGTGTGTGTGTGTGTGTTTGTGTGTGCGTATGTGTGCTTTTTTTAGCTGTTTGTGTTGTCTCTTGCCGGCCGCTGTGACCAAGCGATTCTAGGAGCTTCAGTACGGAACCGCGCTGATGCTACGGTAGCAGGTTCGAATCCTGCCTCGGCATGGATGTGTGTGATGTCTTTAGGCTAGTTAGGTGTAAGCAGTTTCTAAGTCTAGGGGACTGATGACCTCAGATGTTAAGTCTCATAGTGCTTAGAGCCATTTGAAAAACAAGTGACATTTTGTTGTCTCTTCTGTAAAGTTTTCTCATTGTGTTAAATACTGTGCCTTTGCATAGTTTTTAATGATTATAATTCCCGTCAAGAAAGCACTGATCCGAGACTCGAACTCGGGAGCTTTGCCTTTCGCTGATACGTGCTCTCCCAACTGAGCTACCCAAGCACTACTGCCGTTTGTAGCGATCACACACTCTATTAAGAATATGTCCTGCCTTTTGTAATGTCCACGAGACCATCATAAATCGCGGGGACTCCAGTGTAATTATTGTCTTTGACTAAAAGTGTCATTTCTGTTCGTCCCATTGCTTGTTTCTTTCAGTTACCTGTATGCCTACTTAGCTAATTGGTCAGCGCATCTGGCTGCCATGCAGTGGGTTGGATTCCCGGCCTCGTCGAAGATTTTCTCCGCACGTGGACTGGGTGTTGTGTTGTCCTCGTCATTATTTCATCATCATCGACACGTAATTCATCCATTGTGGCGTCAACTTAAAAGACGTACAAGTAGGCCGCCGACTTCCCAGGTGAGGATTTCCAGTCATCAATGCCGTACTATCATTTCATTTTATTTTCAGTTATATGCCGTACTGTATTGTAGCAATTCTTTCTTTGTATGGTTAAAGATTCATCGAACTTTGCGACTTGGCAGTGATACATCATGGGAAAGTAACTTTTGACCTTAGGTTTTGCACACAGGTGTATTGTTATATAAAGGAATTGGGCCTGTGTTGTAATCCCGAGTAACTGGGTAACTGAGCGTCGACTCATGGAAAGAATGTGTAGTGTCACCGCCAGACACCACACTTGCTAGTTGGTAGCCTTTAAATCGGCAGCGGTCCGTTAGTATACGTCGGACCCGCGTGTGGCCACTATCAGTGATTGCAGACCGAGCGCAGCCACACGGCAGGTCTAGTTTAGAGAGACTTCCTAGCACTCGCCCCAGTTGTACAGCCGACTTTGCTAACGATGGTTCACTGTCTACATACGCTCTCATTTGCCGAGACGACAGTTTAGCATAGCCTTCAGCTACGTCATTTGCTACGACCTAGCAAGGCGCCATATTCTTCAAGAACGTATTGTGAACAGATAATATTGTGAATCTTTTACCGTCAAGCGCGACGTTCATTATTAATGGATTAAAGTTAAGTATCAAACTAATTATGTCCGCTTTCTGAATTCTCATTCCTTGTAATGTTCCAGTCCTCACGTCAGTATAGTTCTTCCTTCCTCACACCAGCCTGCGTGAGCTAAAACGCGTGTATTTCGTCATCCTGTGGTAACACAGTGTTGCATCTACTGCCAACTACAACAGAAAGTTTAACACAACTCATGTTAACGGTGGTCGTTGCAGCATGCCAGAAACTTACGATTACAGAGGACTAGAAGCGCTGACCAAGCCCTAGGTTGAGAGCTTCGGGTTCTCCAGACCAATACCCAGCCAACAGTAGCCGAGTTACTTGAGGTTCTCGTCATTTAACCCGACCTAGATGCATGTGTAGGTTATTACATGCTACTGACGTGGCGTTTCGGTTAGATGACTTCGATGTATTCGTGTAGAAGTTAGTATCGTGTTTGTTGGTGACACTTAGAGAGAGACGTGAGAAGATGAAACCTGGTGACAGCACATATCTACTCCCGCCGAACTTAACGTTCCCATCTGATAAGCAATGTCCATTCCAACTCTGTATCAAATACTGCAGAAAGGTCTGACTTGAACTTTCCTGCATGGTCTGGGGCCCAGAAATGTTATACAGATACGCTCCTCATCCTGCCACCCGAACAGTGTAATAAAAAATTATTCCAAAACTTGAACAGCTTGCCTTATGGTCGGACACCACTGTATGAGTACATGCTATCACTTTGGCTGCGGCAGGACATAAGATTAGTGTTCAGTGACGACAGAGTATACCGCTGGATAATACTAGACTGACACATATCACTATACGATATTGTTTAATTTTCTTGTCACCATTTTGTGGTTGTTTTATTGTGAGTGCTGGACATATGTACCTGGGAGTAAAGCTTCGCGTCTTCCTCGCCGGTAAGGTGAGCTACTGATGTGGTCTCAAACTCGTGTTTGTCGCCAGAAGGAGGTCAGTGTATATCATTAGGAGGGGCGAGCATCTCCGGGGAGATAGGCAATTTTTGCGGAAATTGGCGGAGCCAGCACGTGTCCTCACTCAGGGCAGAGGATGCCCTGCCGCCACTGCCGTCCCTAGTATAATTAAGCATGACATTTTTGCTTTTCTGTACGAACATCAAAGAACGGGACGCTGACACCACCCGACGTGTGTGGCAAAGTCGGCTGCTTTCGCTCCAAAAATTTTGTGCATTCAATACAATGAGTCGTTCCCGCAACCATAATTAGCGTGAAGAGGCTAACCTGTCAAGAAGACACTGCTTCATCGAGAATTTTTTTTGTTTTTTGAAAGTTGGCACTTGAGGATTTTGAACTAAAATTCGGGGCAATTCATCTTCCGGAAGAGGTCTTGTTGTATTGTCTCCATACAGTCTTTCAGAGCATTTGGTACCTATCCCCAATGTTACCGCCATTTTATAGTTTCATTTGAGTTTTCAGGAAGTTTGCACTCTGTTAATTTTATGTGAATTATGTTACTCATTAAAAAGGACGTCCGTGAAAAACACTCTGTTTAAAAGATGCACCAAGTCCACAATTTTGAAGATACGGCAGTGAAACTCTGTACCCTGCTTTAAATGACCTATACACATTTACTATTAAGTTCCCTTGATTGTATAATTTAACTTTTTTATGGAATTCAGGAATTTTATTTTCAGTAAATAATGTATGTAGTCTAGTTTTTTCTCAGAAACTATTCAAGAGATTTCTACAAAACTTCCTCTGTTTCATCTCTTTGCATGTAGTAAGCTTCTCTCACGAGGTTTTTTGAATATGTCGAATAGGAGAATTTTAATAATTTTTAATTATAATTATGTAAGTATAATACAAAATTCATGCTAAATTTCAATCTTTTTGCCCCATATCTCAGCTTACACTCATAATTTCAAAATTTACCCTTGAGAAAACATTTATTGGATTTATAGAAATAAGTATGCAAAATTTCATAATTCTAGCCCTCATTGACTCTGAGAAAGAGGAACATAAACCTATAAAACATAATTTTCAGCAAGTCAGTTTAAAGTTCAGCCTACCGTTTTTTCTTTTATCACCTCTTCAGCTCTTCAGATTTCTACTCAGGCCCCTCTTTTCGGTCAAGGATTCTCTTCTGGTATCTTGTTTTCTGCCCTCTTTCCTTCACCAGACCTTCAGCTGACTTTTCAACTGCAGAGAGGTCCTGTTAATCCATTTTTCTCAAGATGTCTTGAGTGAAATTTCCTATCCGTAAGCCCATTCTCTCTCATCCGATATATTGATATTTAAAAGAATATCATTAGCTGCTGTCGATATATCTAAAAAGGAATCGATTTGTTGATAAGAAACATGTCGACGCACGGGGTTATAAAAATATCGGCTGCATATTGTAAATATACTACCGGTTTTACAGCTGTATACTTAAGTATTGGTTTATTACTAGATATTCTGTATATCAACGAACTAGCAGCCTGCTTATCCCCCTTAGGGTAAGAATTGAAAGGAAAACGATGAACGTCCACGCTTAGCGATAACCACTTTGCTAACAGTGGTAAGTGCATATAAGTGGCACAATAAAAAGTGTCCTATGGATCCGTCGTTCGGTTTCGTCACATATCGGATTTGTACGGAACACTTCCTGTTATCTTCCCTGTTTTTTTCAATTCTGAAAACGCCAGTGACCTAGCAGTTGTAGTGTCAAAATTGCGTGGTGAAGCTAAACGTTACAGTTTCTGTTAGTAGCGCCGAACGCAATTACGTCAGCATTTCCCCTCACACGTCTCCGCCCACCGCAAAGAGCAGTCTTGTCATTTAGATTTTTGTTCATAATTATCAGCATCTGGTTTTGAAGAATGCCTATCTGAAGAATTAGCGCACTATTCGCATTAAAAATTATTTTTAACGCAATTGGTGTGCTATTTCTTCACATCGGAAATCTCGTTATTCCACCCACACCTTCACCCTCCAGTGCAAAAGCACTTCTTCTTTGTGCCGCCTACACTTGCTTCACGCAGTCAAAGAGAAAGACTCCTTCACACAGTGAAAGTAATATTACGTTCTATTAAAGTTTCAAATATTTACTGAAAATTGCGGAAAAAATATAATATAGAATAAAAATATCGGCTCTCGATATTGCCTTTTCGATGCCGCTATATCGGGAGAAAATTCATAGCCGATCTATATCGACATTTTAAAAAGGTATCGATGTATCCATATATCGAAATTTTATCAACAAACCTAGTTTATAAGACACGGAACAGAGTCACAGTTGATCTGTAAAGCCTAAGAGTATATATCACAGCCTTCTAGATGTATCCCGTGTAAGTTTGCTTGACAGTAATCCACGGGTTGTTCATCGTGCTGATATTGAAATGTTGCTTCAAAAAGCGGGCTTTTCAGGAGGGTCACGTCATACATTTAATTATTTTTCAGGCACTTCGAATGGGATTTCATCATTGAAACGTTGGGAACTTATCCTCCATGAGTTACACTAATAAATAAAAAATAAATTGAAAATTGGCACTTTCAATCAGTATCATGAACGTTACTCTTAAGAAAAATTAATATCTGTTACTCTCAGTTTTGGCTTAGGTTTCAAGATTATTTAAAAATTCAGAGAAGGGAACGAGCGTTGCACTCCCTTGTCTTATGGGATTATAGGTTCATTTACTGGCCAGATAGAGTTGTTTCGATTTTTCCTTTGCCTATAACTTTGGGTTGATTCATGGTATTACAGCTAACGGCCTTGCAGTAAACAATAATCCACAACTTTCAAAGGCAGGAAATCAGATATGTCCTTTTAAAGGAACCATGCGATATCAACCTTAATCAGTTTAAGGAAACAACTGAGAACCTAACTATTGATAGCAGTGTTGGGATTTGAACCCTACTCCTGCTGAATATGGATACATTACCTTAATGACTGATTCACCTCGCTAGGTAAGACAGCGGAGGCAGTAAACTAAAATAGTGATCCGCCATCAACGATCTCAGTGTATATAAGAATATCATAGTGAACGTAAAGATCTGAAACCATATACAATAATACGACAGGGGTCTTCATACGACAGGCTGTGAGTTTTAAGGATACTTTAAGTAGTGACCTTCAGATTTACACTACTGGCCAATAAAATTACTACACCACGAAGATGATATTTAACCGACAGGAAGAAGATGCTGTGACATGCAAACGATAAGCTTTTCAGACCATTCACACAAGGTTGGCGCCGGTGGCGACACCTACAACGTGCTGATATGGGGAAAGTTTCCAACCGATTTATCTTACACAAACAGCAGTTGACCGCCGTTGCCTGGTGAAACGTTGTTGTGATGCCTCGTGTATGCGTACCATCACGTTCCCGACTTTGATAAAGGTCGGATTGTAGCCTATCGCGATTGCGGTTTATCGTATAGCGACATTGCTGCTCGCGTTGGTCGAGATCCAATCACTGTCAGCAGAATATGGAATCGGTGGGTTCAGGAGGGTAATACGGAACGCCGTGCTGCATCCCAACGGCCTCGTATCACTAGCAGTCGAGATGACAGGCTGTAACGGATCGTGCAGCCACGTCTCGATCCCTGAGTCAACAGATGGGGAAATTTGCAAGACAACAACCATTTGCACGAACAGTTCGACTACGTTTGCAGCAGCATGGACTATCAGCTCGGAGACCATGGCTGCGGTTACCCTTGACGATGCATTACAGACAGGAGCGCCTGCAATGGAGTACTCAACGACAAACCTGGGTGCACGAATGGCAAAACGCCATTTTATCGGATGAATCTAGGTTCTGTTTACAACATCATGATGGTCCCATCCGTGTTTGGCGAAATCATGGTGAACGCACAATGGAAGCGTGTTTTCGTCTTCGCCATACTGGCGTATCACCCGGCGTGATGGTATGGAGTGCCATTGGTTACACGTCTCGGTCACCTCTTGTTCGCATTGAATGCACTTTGAACAGTGGACGTTACATTTCAGATGTATTACGACCGGTGGCTCTACCCTTCATTCGATCCCTGCGAAACCCTACATTTCAGCAGGATAATGCACGACCGCATGTTGCAAGTCCTGTACGGCCCTTTCTAGATACAGAAAATGTTCGACTGCTGCTCTGGCCAGCACATTCTCAGATCTCTCACCAAATGAAAACGTCTGGTCAATGGAGGCCGAGCAACTGGCTTGACACAATACACCAGTCGCTACTCTTGATGAACCGTGGTATCGTGTTAAAGCTGCATGGGCAGCTGTACCTGTACACGCCATTCAAGCTCTGTTTGACTCAATGCCCAGGCGTATCAAGGCCGCCATTACGGCCAGAGGTAGTTGTTCTGGGTACTGATTTGTGAGGATCTATGCACCCAAATTGCGTGAAATTTTATCACATGTCAGTTCAAGTATAATATATTTGTCCAATGAATACCCGTTTAGCCACGCGTGATAAGCCGAGCGGTCTCAGGCGCTGCAGTCATGGTCTGTGCCGCTTATCCCGGCGGCGGTTCGAGTCCTCCCTCAGGCATGGGTGTGTGTGTTCGTCCTTAGGATAATTTAGGTTAAGTAGTGTGTAAGCTTAGTGACTGATAACCTTGGCAGTCAAGTCCCATAAAACTTCACACACATTTGAACAATACCCGTTTATCATCTGCATTTCTAATTGGTGTAGCAATTTTAATGGCCAGTAGTGTATTTTCAGTTAAAAGAACTTTAAGTTGAAGAGGGAAAATTGTTATACGGTGAGATCAATCACATTTCCGTCGATTTGAGGAAGGCATACTTCGCCGTGACCATCATAGATTTGAAGTACTGTTCTAGCAGACTGCTATATTGCAGAACTTGAAAGCTAATCTGCAGACAGTTGTACCATGATTTTCTTTTTATTCACAAAGATTAGTTTCCCTATAATGTAAGAGGATAATTTTTGCCCACATAGAACTTGTGATAACGTAGACAAGGAACGCTTAGGAGCAATAGGAAATTTTGAATTTTGCTGCTGAATCTCATCTCTAACACGTTGAAAACCTCTAAGATCGCCACTCAATCTGGCTATATGTGGTAGGAATCGTTGCACGCTACGAACAATGTTGCGCTTTACAATTAGGACTTTTATTTGGACTGCCTATTTCAGCCGATCGGTCTGTTCAAACAACAATGTCTCGAGTCCCACACTTCGTTTCCATTAGGTTTTAATGTCTGCAAATGAGCAAGTGAAATTGGGGGCAGCCGACCAATGTCAGAACCACAAAGCATGTACGATCTCGAATTGAAGTCGTTTCCGTTTAAGATTAGAAGAGTGCTGGCTATGGAGAAATACGCTGATAATTAAGTAACATGTAAACTTACGACGATTATGAGCTACTACATAACTAATGCTAGTATGAACCAGTTCTAAGATAATGTACCGCTTTGTGTGATAAGAGCTAATTAGTCCTACTGTAGCAGAAATCTGTCATGTAATTACTTGTTTTAACGGGCAACACAAACGGAAGCACATAATAAGAATTCTGTTGAGATAGGCGCACAGTAATTTGTAGTTGAGTTACGTCACTATTAATTCTCTACTTTCTCGCTGCGTTGTGAAGCGATCAAGTACCCCAAAGACATACCGCTGGCGGCAGTTCGGAAACCAACAACTTCACTGCGAATGTGCTTTTATTAAGTTCAGACATCTTTTCGCTATAGGTCTCCTTTTAAATTACACTCAGCTCTACAGGTCTACAGTCATGAGCCTCTAAAGAACTTGAAATTATTGTCAGAAAGTCTCAGGATAGAACTACCAAGGTTTCACAAAGATTCGATGCAATCTTGAGTGTTCACAAATGCGAGTGTAGATGTATTAGCAGACGTACTACACATTTCAACGAGTTCACGAACTGTGAGGCTGTTGTTTTCCATTAACAACACTGTCACTGATGACATTGTTCTCGTTATAAGATTAAGTATGGAGAGAAAGAGAGCGAAAAATAAAAATCATTTCAGGAAAGAAGGCAGCTTTCTTTTCGGAAAATGCTACAACCTTGTACACGAATTGGTGAAAAGCACTGTCTGTGAGAACTCTATCACATGCTTCACCTCTATCACAGATATAGAGATACATCTTATTGTATGTCTACAATGCTGTTGTTTCTCAAGACGAGGAATGGCTCATTCGTTGTTACAGTGCTTCGTATTTATCGAAATGTTAGTAGATACTCGACACCTTTCGCAAAAGTACCGTTTTAGCATTAAAATATGAAGTGGGATAAAAGCAGACCTAAATACGAGATTATAACAGAAAACAACGATTATGTACGTGTTGAGGCTTTGGAATTAGATGTGTGATGTGGGTGTTTTAATGGATCGATATTAGGCAGTGGGAGGCGACAGCCTTCTTTAAACAGTGATTTAAGGAAAGGATGAGAAAGTTAGGGAGTATAATGAAGATACATTGCGGCACGGTTTCCTAGACCAGGAAACGTAAGTCGGTTAAAGTTAAATTAGGGTAGGTTGTGGAGTATGTGGCAGTGACAAGTAGGCAGTATATACACTGCCTGATCAAAAACATGAAGCATCCAGAAGGTATCAGAACAACTTCGTACACATACACTCCGTCGACGTGCATGTAAAGAATGAGAGTTATAATTCTCTCTTATTGGTAGAAAAGCCACCAGAGTACATTGTAACAAGTTGACTGTTGTTAGCAGGCCTGTAGAATATATAACGAGCATGAACAGCGTGAGATGTTGAGTGATCAGTATGAAGGGCACGGAGATGCCGTGCACTCGTGTGATGCCACGTTATCAGCACCTGATATAATGTGAAATGGGCCTCATTGCGTGTCTCCATTTCATCGGACGGTAGTATTGTGCACTATCCAGATTTCTGGGGCATTCATATGTGACGGTGGTTGGATGGGCACTTGGAGGCAGGCATACTCGCCGTGAAGTTCCGGCCGACCACATCTGACCATCACGAGGGGGGACAGCCATATTGTGCACCAAGTACGTCGCACCTTATGTCAAAGACCAGCAGCAGCCAGACTAGAGAATTACCATCCCACACGTAGGCTGATGTTAACATACAACACAAACTGCTGCGTTTGAAGTCATGCCGTTACTGGGAAGCATAGACTCCTGATAAATATTGGCTCATAGTGTTTAGTGATGACTAGCAAGATCCACAGATCTGTCCTCGATAAAACATCTATGGTTCCACCTAATAACTCCGAAAGAGTGCCAGCATCCAGGATATCACGAACCAGTTTCAACAGTTGTGAGCCAACTTGCCTCAGGGGAGGATACAGCGGTCTTAATGACACCCAACCAACCGAGTCAGTGTATGTATTCAGTACAACATGCTGATAAAGGTGATACTGCCACGTTATTTGTAAATTTGATTCGATTTTGTTATCACTAAAGTAGCATCATATCTCCTTCCCCCAACCCGTGAAGTTATATTTCGTTTCCTGCTCCCAGTCTGGGTGATTCTTTGTCTAGTATATATTGGAAGCGGCACAGTAGGAACCGAAGGTCTGTAAGAAGTAGGAAGACGATGGAATTTCAGTTTCTTGTTTTGTTTTCTGGCTGTAGAGGTGCTTTCCAAAAGTACTGCAAAGGTAAGAGAAATGCCTTATGCTCTCATCCTCAATGAAGGGAAAAACCTAAGCTACACCTCATAGTGGTGAGGAGCGGCAACGCTTCAGGTGGACAGCGTAGGTGGGGACTGAATGTCTTCCAGAATAAGGCATCGACCTGTATCATGTACCACCGGTCTCCTTTGAGGATCGAGAGTGGGTAATTGTAGGACTCCTCCTGGCCCTTGGGATAGGAACCGGTTGTGCCACCAATGCCAATGGCATGGAGATGTGGAAAGCAACGCGAAACTACATCAATAATGATCAAGTTGGTTATCCCACGGCAGAATCTAATAAAGTATTAATAACATATGTATTTTTCAGTCTTTCTGATCATGGGTTTCGAAGCCCAAGGTCCGTCAGCAGAAGGTCGTCAATCCACAGAATCCTCGCAAAGGAAGGAAAAAGAGAGAGAGAGAGAGAGAGAGTTAGAGAGAGAGAGGAAAAGTTCGTATTGGCAGGTGAAATGTGGGAAAACTTTTAAGTATGGTTAACTTTAGGAAGTAAAAAGGCTATGATAATGTGTAAACTGTATATTTTAGGATCGTGTGAGACAAGATGGGCTGGAAAAGGTGACCTTAAATTTGAAGATTTGAGAATAATTTGTAGTGTAAACCAACAGTCAGGAAAGAATGGAGTAGTTATAGTATTCAAAAATAAAATGATGCATAATGCAAGGAACATCTACGATGTGAGTGACAGGATGTTACTGATAAGAGCTAAAAACTAGCCTAGTTGACATAATAATTCAAGTATAGTTATCAACGACAAATAGTAACGATGAGAAACTAAAAAAAAAATACGACTCGGTCGAAGAGTTAATGGAAACCTTAACCACCAACAACAATGTTATTCTCAAGGAAAATTTGAATGTGTTAGTAGGTATAGAAGAGGACGAAAAGTTTGCTGGTGAGTTCGGATTGGGAAGAATGAGTTCAAGTGGTGAGAAATTATTAGAATTTTGTGAACCACGTGAGAGGGTTATAGCAAATACACATTATGAAGGTCCAAAGAGGAGACACTACACGTGGGAGACATCTGGTGGTAGTGTGAGATGTATGAGCAGTGCTACTGGAACTAAGTTCAAAAAAATGGTTCAAATGGCTCTGAGCACTATGGGATTCAACTGCTGTGGTAATCAGTCCCCTAGAACTTTGAACTACTTAAACCTAACTAACCTAAGTGCATCACACACATCCACGCCAGAGGCAGGATTCGAACCTGCGACCGTAGCAGTCACACGGTTCCGGACTGCGCGCCTAGAACCGCGAGACCACCGCGGCCGGCTGCAACTAAGTGAACTCTAGTCGTGTTATCCAGGTGTTAACAGAGATAGTGTTCATACATTTATTGTAGCTAAGTGTAATATCAGATTTCAGGAACACCAGCTCAAATATCCAAACAAATGGACACCGTATACATTGAAGGATGCGGAAATTGATCAGGGATTCAAGCATGAAACAGTGGAATCAGACAGGAAAGAGTGCAGCTGAGATATAAAGACAAATACAGGATGTTTCATTTCGGAACCACGTTCTAAAAATGTGGGGAGACGTTCCTTCCACCGAAACAAGAAAAACATTTCCTGTAAACATGGGATCTAAAATGAATGCTTTAAGAGCTCTGAGTAATTGTTCATCATAGATACTGTGAACCATAGCTCTTCTACTGCAAGCTCTTTGCTTTCCATACTTTGGGAGGCGGTAATATGGACCAAAAGAAGAAAAAAATGTGCAATTAACATGGCCTCTAAAATGCATACCTTAAGTGTTACGACCACTGTTCATCTTCACTACAGTGAAACACATCTCTTCTACTGATCAAGTGTTCATAGTTCTTAAGGTATGCATTTTAGAGCCCGTGTTCACTGGATTTCTTTTTTTTTTTTTTTTTGATTTGGTGTTCGGAACATGTGCCCAAATTGTTCAAATGTCATTTTCAAACACCCTATGCAAAAAATGAAACCACAGACGTATTAGACAAAAGGAAGTTATAGCTTAGAAAGACTTGTACGGTCCCAAAAATATTGGAACTTATTGACGAAAGGAACAGACTAAAACAAAAAAAACCTTCTCAGTATAAAGCAATAAAAAGACAATATAACAGCATGATTTTTAGAGAAAAAATTTTTTGGAAAAATTGGTAAAGAAACAGAAGATGATATTAAATGTGGCAAACAGAATGAACCTTACCCAAATATCAAAAAGTTGCAACACACGAATAGAGCCAAGAGTGACATAGCGAGAGTTAAAATGGGGAACTGCTATTTGATATACAAGATGTAAGTGACACATGAAAATAGTATGCATGCATGTCTGAAGGACACTGCATTAGACTATACAGACACTGAAAAATACAAACACTGCAAATACTGCCATAAAAATAGGCAGTAAGCAGCTCCAGGAAGTAACCGAACTAAGCTACCTGGGTAGCATTGTGAAGGGAAACAATAGATGTCTCAAGGAAATCAAGAGAAGAATAACACTGATCAAGACTGCCTTTCAAAATAAGAAGAATTTTCTACTGAACAAGCTCACCAGCTTCTACACTGAGGAAAGATCTGTAAAGACCTTTGTGTGGCCTGGCCCGACATAGAAGTGTGAAATCTGGACGTTGTCATAGCAGGAGAATGATCGTCTTGAAGCTGCAGTAATGTGGTACTGGAGAATAATTACAGGGGCTAGCTGGACTGACGGAAAAAGAATAGAAAATAGGAGAGAAGAAAGATAACAGACAGTTATAGGCCAACGCAAAGAAAATCTCGCTGGGCCCTTAATCAGCGAGGATATTCTTCTTCAAAAGCTTAGAACGCAGGACCGTAGGGAAGAAAACGAGGGAACGACCGAGAACATCCTATTTTTTTAAAAAAACCATTGAGATAGGATGTTCACCATACATGAAGATGAAGAGGACTGCTGAAGAGAGGAAGCTGTGGTTGCAGAGACTAGGCTTAGCCTTTTGAAATAAGAATATCGTAAAGGTTTACCGGAGACGTTCCTCAAGTTTTAAGGAGGAATGGAAGCTAGATTAGGTGCAAAGGTTGCAGAAGGCAAGGCGAGAGGTGAGATCTGCAGAAATTAAGGAAGGAAGAATAGGGTTTAACTTCCCTGTCAACAACGGAGTCATTAGAAACAAAGTAAATGATCGGATTCGACAAAGAGCAGGAAGGAAGTTGACTGTGTTCATTTCCAGGAAAAATCCAGACGTTTGTCGTGAACAGTTTAAAGTTATCAGAGGTGTACTATGTTTGAGTGGCAGAACACCCTCACACAAATACATACAAAATGACGTACCACGAAGGAATTATTCGAATGGAACAGAAATCGACAGAAGTGATGTACAGACAAATAAATGATAACAATTTCAGAAAAATTGGATATTTACTGAAGAGAAAGAGCTCCACCAACTGAGCAAGTCAGTAACGCGTCAGTCCGCCTCTGGGCCTTATGCAGGCAATTAATAGACTTAGCACTCCGTGTTCAGGCCACAAGTGGCCCATCGGGACCATCGGCCGCTATGTCATCCTCAATGAGGATGCGGATAGAAGGGGCGTGTGGTCAGCACACCGATCTCCCGGTCGTTATGATGGTTTTCTGTGACCGGAGCCGCTACTATTCGGTTGAGTAGCTCCTCAATTGGCATCACGAGGCTGAGTGCACCCGAAAAATGGCAACAGCGCATGGAGGCCCGGATGGTCACCCATCTAAGCGCCGGCCACGCCCGACAGCGCTTAACTTCGGTGATATGACGGGTACCTATGTATCCACTGCGGCAAGGCCGTTGCCAATTAATAGACTTGGCATTGATTAATAGAGTTGTTGGTTGTCCCCCTGAGGGATATCGTGCCAAATTCAGTCCACCTGGCGCTTTAGACGTCAAAACCCGGAGCTGGTTGAAGGGCCCTGCCCATGTGCTCCAAACGTTCTCAATTAGGAGGGGATCCGAAGATCTTGCTGTGTTAGACATTGTTTGGCCAACACGAAGATTTGCAGCAGAAACTCTCGGCACGTGCGGACGGACATGATCTTGCTTAAATGTAAGTCTAGGACGGCTTGCCATAAAGGGCAACAAAACACGCTGAATATCGTCGACCTACCTTTGAGCTGTAACGGTGCCGCGGATGACGACCTAAGGAGTTCTGCTATGCAAAGAAATGGTAACCCAGACCATCACTCGAGGCTGTCGGGCGGTATGGCGTGCGAGAGTCAGGTTGGTACCCTACTGCTGTCTGGGATGTCTCCATATACGTCTTCGCTGATTACTGGGGGTCAGTTAGAGGCGAGAATCATCATGGAAGACAATTATTCTTCAGTCAATGAGATTCCAGGTTGAAGACGTGTCTGGAGACGCCCCAGACAGAGGTGGGATACCAACCTGAGTGTGGCCCGCCATACGGACTAACAACCAGTAGTGCTGGTCTCGGGTGCCATTTCTTTTCATAGCAGAACTCCTTTGGTAGTCTTCCTTGGCATACTTATAGCATAGCGGTTCGTCCATATTATTCTACATCCAGTTTTGTAGACCTTCACGCAAACCACCCTGGAATTACATTTGAGCAAGGTAATGCTCGCCTGCACAACGCGAGAGTTTTTGCTGCTTGCCTTTGTGCTTGTCAAGCCCATCCTTGGCCAGCAAGGTTCCCTGATCTCTCACCAAATGGGAGTGTTTGGAGCATTATGGGCAGGATCATCCAACTAACTCGGAGTTTAGACAACCTAACGCACCAACTGGACAGAATTTGGCACGATATGCTTCAACAGGACATCCAACAACTCTGTCAACCAATGCCAAGCCGAATAACCGCTTGTATAAGTGCCAGAGGCAGAACAACGCTTTGTTGACTTACTCTGTTTGTGGATCTCTTTCTCTTGAATAAATCATCCAATTTTTCTGATATTGTAATCATTGTTTTGTCTGTACATGTACATCACGTCTACCTATTTCCGTCCCATTCGGAAAATTCCTTCGTGGTGCTTCTTTTTTGTGTGTTCGAGTGTACATTCAGATATTTCTAGGGAGCTCTAAAATTTGGGAGGGTTCAAAGAATGCTGATAACTGCAAGGATATGCAATAAAACATATGTAGTTTTGGCTCATGGTGTAGGATGACATCCCTTCTATTGTACAATAGCATGGCAGCTAGTAGGTAAAGTCCTGCTCGAAAGGTCATAAAACCAGTTGTCTACTTGACAAACTCGGCGCTGCATCCACGCTAATTGCTATCGATGTTTTAAGTATTTACTATTCATATCAGGTCATCAGTATCAAATTTCTATGTAATCAATTACAGCAACACTTAGACACCAGGCGATTGCAAACACATTTTAGTGGACAATCTACTAACAACAAACATTTTTAGGTAACTTGAATAGTACTTTGTAAGCGTTTAACGTATTTACGGAGGTGCGTGAAAGTTTCATTGCAATTGGGCAACATGTGGCGGATGTAGCTCGTAAAATAGTTTCTGCATTACTGGTTTATGGAGCAGACAGCGCTGACGTTTATGGAGAATCGCATTGCAGCGAATATGTTTTGCCAGCAGTGAAAAAGACTCTGGAGACAGAAAATGAGATCATATTTCCCAAGGCATACGTCATGGCGTAGAATTGCGAAATCATATTTCACATTTTTCGCGTTTTTAAGCGTAGCAATGTTATGTATGCCCCCGACCGAACATTATCGCAAGCAAAACGTCGCCGCGCCGGACGCAGACGCCATTAGCATCCGTGCTTCTCTTATCTCCGGCACCTTATCTACGAGCAAGTGGGCGTTCGTCAAATATATTTCCGTCCAGTCCTTCGCAGTACGCCATCAAATACAGTTATGGAAACAGAATCGTCAGTAAAATTATCGCTATCGTCAATTCTTATTTACATGCCTCTGGAGTTCCTATATGTCTGCTCTATTCGATTGTAACAGACAGAAATTGACTATTGCCTCTCTCATCGATTCCAAGCTGTAAAACGTTTTCCACTATTTCACTCACTTAAGTTTGCTTATTTATTTTCCGTTGTTATTCTTTGTTGATCGCCTGACTGGAGTATGAAAGTTACATTCTGTCAGCTAATGAAATGCACTACTTTGGACTAAAGTACGTCACTTTTGTCTGTACAGTTGACGAATGGACAAGTTAAAATCTTCGATAGATACACTATATGATTAAAAGTATCCGGACACCTGGCTGAAAATGATTTACAAGTTCGTGGCGCCCTCCATCGGTAATACAGTGTTGGCCCATCCTTAGCCTTGATGACAGCCTCCACTCTCGCAGGCATACGTTCAATCATGTGCTGGAAGGTTTCTTGGGGAATGACAGCCTATTCTTCACGGAGTGCTGCATTGAGGAGAAGTATCGATATCAGTCGGTGAGGCCTGGCACGAAGTCGGCGTTCCGAAACATCCAAAAGATGTTCTATAGGATTCAGGTCAAGATTCTGTGCACGCCAGTCCTTTACAGGAATGTTACTGTCGTCTAACCACCCCGCCACAGGCCGCGAATTATGAACAGTTGCTCGATTGTGTTGAAAGATGCAATAGCCATCCCCGAATTGTTCTTCAACAGTGGGAAGCAAGAAGGTGTTTAAAACATTAATGTAGTCCTGTGCTGCGGTAGAGCCACGCTAAACAACAAGGGTGCAAGTCCGATACGTGAAAAACACGACCACACCATAACACCACCACCTGCTAATTTTACTGTTGGCACTACACACAATGGCAGATGACGTTCACCGGGCATTCGCCATGCCCTCACCCTGCCATAGGATCGCCACATTGTGTGCCGTGATTCGTCAGTTCACACAACGTTTTTCCATTGTTCAATCTTCAAATGTTTATGCTCCGTACACCAAGCGAGGCGTCGTTTGGCATTTTCCGGCGAGATGTCTGGCTTATGAGCAGCCGTTCGACCACGAAATTTAAGTTTTCTCACCTCCCGTCTAACTGTATGGTACTTGCAGTGGATCCTGATGCAGTTTCGAATTCCTGCTTGATGGTCTGGATAGATGTCTGCCTATTTCACATCACGACCCTCTTCAACTATTGGCGATCTCTGTCAGTTATCAGACGAGGTCGTCCTGTACGCTTTTATGCTGTACGTGTCCCTTAACGTTTCCATTTCATTATCACATCGGAAACAATGGACCTAGGGATGTTTAGGAATGTAGAAATCTCGCATACAGACGTATGACCACGTTCGAAGTCCGTGAGTTCCGATGAGTACCCTATTCTGCTCCCTCACGATGTCTAATGACTACTAAGGTCGCTGATATGGAGTACCTGGCAGTAGGTGGCAGCACAATGCACCTAATGTGAAAAATGTTTGTTTTTTTCGGTGTTCGGATACTTTTGATCACATAGTGTACCTCCAGCATATACTTTAAAATCGTCAGTGTACTTCAGGACCAAATTCAAACATTCTTTCACTTAACAGAAGAAGATAAATGTCATGGAACGACTTACACTGTTTCGGTGGTGACGAAGATATCGAGGCTGTTCTGTTCTGTTACACAATATCATCATTGTGTTCGCTATCGGTACTTTCTGATATTGCTTTCATTCATAAATGAAATTATTTCTTATTACATATCACATCGCCGGGTAAACGTGGAGATAGTAGAGAAAAAACAAAATAATATGAAATATTTCATTGGCCTCTACAGCGGCAGGTCTGAGTTGAGGCAGTGGATTGCAATTTGGATGGTGGCTTAAGACACAAGGAAAGATGTCAATTATACTCAAACTATTTTGGGAGTGCTTTTTTGATCGCGAGCGTAACCAGGTAGCTTGTTTTACTGCTGTCGTCTCAATCTTTGCTAATTCAGCTGTTTGTTTTCCTTCTAAAATGTATTGTAGTTTTATTATTAATTATTGTATCTTAACTTACTAATATTTCTCTTATTCAACAAGCATTTTTTCTTGTGTTTCCTCTGTATAACAAATTTTTCTTACATAATTTACGTAAATATTAAGTTTCAGATATTTGAATTATCAGCAGTAGGTGCCACTGTAGATGATGGTCTATCCATCAGTTTCTTATTCGCTCATGCTCAGCTTTTATTTTTATGCACTAGAATTTCCAAGTAACCTGATTTTAATTTGGTTTAATGTTTTGTTATTTCTATTTGTGCGTGTTTAATTTTTCAGCTATTTTTAATAATAATTAATTTTTGTTGGTGATAGAAATCAGCCTGTGTTTCCCTTACATTACAATTTAGTCTATTAGGAGTAAATAGGTTCAGAGACATCCATATTTAGAAGAGTACACATGTTTTCCTTTATTTATTTCTGTATTCTTTAACGTATGACTGCGCAAAATGCCAATGCATCTTAAGTAAGTAGGGTGTGGTTGTTTTACGGAGCTTGCATTTTATGAAGCTGAAGTTAGAAATTAACTAGTATCCAAATTAACAGTTATTTCTCTTCTAGTTTTAGATTTGATTATACAAGGAGGCAGAACCTGTAATTGGTCAGTCTTTACAAGAATGTTTCCATCTCCTCAACAGACAACCATCGTTTTAAGCGGATGTGACTCGTAACTGGAGTAAATTTTTATATTTATTACAGCAGATTTAAATTATTTCTAACATTTTAATATGTTTAAAATTGCCGAAGTATCAACTTGGAAAAAATCCTTTCAATATCTGAAATATCACAGGAACATTAAATATTTTGCCCAAAGTACGTTGTAATCTTCACTGCAACAGTGTGAATGGGTCCATGAAATATACCAAAAGACTCTTAATTAAGAAAATAAAACTTAAAACAGAGGAAATATTTTCAAACAAGTTTTTGAAATTCAGTTTACTTTGTAGTATGGGTACCACATGATGTTATCGGTTTTGCTGCAGTAGTGATGCTATCAACAAACCAAATTGGAATTAAAAATTTAAAAAAAATTCAATAGCTTTTCATAGAATTTAGAAACGGAGTAAAGTGGATATTGATACAAACACCTTGTCATATGGCATTTATCATTCAGGGAATTTTAAAGAGGTAAGAAAAGAAATATTGTATGAGGAATGGAGTTTTAGTACGACGGGAGAACAGAAATTTGGAATCACAATACTCTGTTATTATGTAGTCACTGGATATGCAGCTTGTATTTGTTCAGAGTAATGCATAGGCATTAACATCACTGGAACCAATTTCTGAATAAACACATAGAATGCACCTCTGAGCAGAAAACTATGTGCTACAGAAATATACCCATTATATTTACTAGGTATAACTAGGTGCCATATGCAGGACTGTTTATTTTCTGTGAAGCAAGATTGATTGAAATAAGTCGAATACTGCCTCTGCAACGTATCCAGACTTCCAACACACAACGCATTTATAGCTATGGCATTGTGATACAAGATGTCTAACTCTCGCATTTGTAAATAATTAAGGGCAGAACGTGCTACATTCGTTCCTGCAATCGGGCTCATATCAATCCAATCCGAAAAGAAAGGTTATATGACATCAACAGAATTTGAACCAAGTGCTAATGCATATGCATCGGAAACGTTGTTGCTGTGTGAAATACATCGCAAGAAAGGAAATTATCGTTATGAAAATGCTACGAAGGCTGCTTTCAATTTCTGTGGGGAAGAAACTGAAGAACATACTCGTCAAGATAAACACTGGTGATAACAGGCAGTAGAAGTAATAGTAAAAATTCTGTTTGATTATGAGAAGAAGAATATTTAAAGTGCAAACGAATACTGGAAATGTTGGACATAAAGCCATGTTCGGTATTTCGTCGAAACAGAGGGGCAAACAATGTCCGAACGTGTATTGGAACGGGATAGAACGGAAAATAAAACAGAATGAGAAGTATGAAGACAGAACTAGATGGAGTTCTTGGGTTTCTCGTTCAGCTAACAGATCATAATGAAATTCTATGGAGCGTATGAATCAATAAACAAGAATGTAAAGTAATTTGAGAGAGGCGACTAAACATAGTAAAACAACAGTTTTACTGTGTGATCCGCGTTATTTCGAGCACTCGGTATTAATATGATGTTGCTGGTATAGGTATCTACAAATAAAAACAGAACATTACACACACATTAAACGACAGCTGCATCTCTCTTTGCGTACTGCATCCATTTATGTAATCGAAAGTTTTTCTGAAAATCATTTTTCCTAGAATCACATTTTTAAAGTTGTATTATGGTGTTTTCTTCAAACTTCCTGACTTATTAAAACTGAAATACCATGAATAACGATGTTTTACAAATTTTGATGCATAACTCAACTATTACCATTATATCGATCAAATTATTTACATTAAGCAAGGAATTGATAATAACGATAATAATGATAAAAAGTCGGATTAAAACAATGTATATTTTGCATCCACAAGAACGCATTATTTGTTTTAAAAAACAACGTAAATTGATTTTAAGTTCTTCTTAAAGAGCATTTTCTTTGTGCCATTTTAATGTATTGTTTGAACTACATTTAAGTGTAAATTATATAAAGAGCAATGTTGTAATAGCTCCAGGATTTAAGTTTTTTTATAAACTAAGAATTTCATGCGTATTGCAAGGAAGTTAACACGTAATATTTTTGTTAATAATGTGAATTATTGGTTCAGATATTTTAGATGAAAGCGATTTGTCGAATTTTTGTTAGGTAAACTGTACATACACTCCTGGAAATTGAAATAAGAACACCGTGAATTCATTGTCCCAGGAAGGGGAAACTTTATTGACACATTCCTGGGGTCAGATAAATCACATGATCACACTGACAGAACCACAGGCACATAGACACAGGCAACAGAGCATGCACAATGTCGGCACTAGTACAGTGTATATCCACCTTTCGCAGCAATGCAGGCTGCTATTCTCCCATGGAGACGATCGTAGAGATGCTGGATGTAGTCCTGTGGAACGGCTTGCCATGCCATTTCCACCTGGCGCCTCAGTTGGACCAGCGTTCGTGCTGGACGTGCAGACCGCGTGAGACGACACTTCATCCAGTCCCAAACATGCTCAATGGGGGACAGATCCGGAGATCTTGCTGGCCAGGGTAGTTGACTTACACCTTCTAGAGCACGTTGGGTGGCACGGGATACATGCGGACGTGCATTGTCCTGTTGGAACAGCAAGTTCCCTTCCCGGTCTAGGAATGGTAGAACGATGGGTTCGATGACGGTTTGGATGTACCGTGCACTATTCAGTGTCCCCTCGACGATCACCAGAGGTGTACGGCCAGTGTAGGAGATCGCTCCCCACACCATGATGCCCGGTGTTGGCCCTGTGTGCCTCGGTCGTATGCAGTCCTGATTGTGGCGCTCACCTGCAAGGCGCCAAAAACGCATACGACCATCATTGGCACCAAGGCAGAAGCGACTCTCATCGCTGAAGACGACACGTCTCCATTCGTCCCTCCATTCACGCCTGTCGCGACACCACTGGAGGCGGGCTGCACGATGTTGGGGCGTGAGCGGAAGACGGCCTAACGGTGTGCGGGACCGTAGCCCAGCTTCATGGAGACGGTTGCGAATGGTCCTCGCCGATACCCCAGGAGCAACAGTGTCCCTAATTTGCTGGGAAGTGGCGGTGCGGTCCCCTACGGCACTGCGTAGGATCCTACGGTCTTGGCGTGCATCCGTGCGTCGCTGCGGTCCGGTCCCATGTCGACGGGCACGTGCACCTTCCGCCGACCACTGGCGACAACATCAATGTACTGTGGATACCTCACGCCCCACGTGTTGAGCAATTCGGCGGTACGTCCACCCGGCCTCCCCCATGCCCACTATACGCCCTCGCTCAAAGTCCGTCAACTGCACATACGGTTCACGTCCACGCTGTCGCGGCATGCTACCAGTGTTAAAGACTGCGATGGAGCTCCGTATGCCACGGCAAACTGGCTGACACTGACGGCGGCGGTGCACAAATGCTGCGCAGCTAGCGCCATTCGACGGCCAACACCGCGGTTCCTGGTGTGTCCGCTGTGCCGTGCGTGTGATCATTGCTTGTACAGCCCTCTCGCAGTGTCCGGAGCAAGTATGGTGGGTCTGACACACCGGTGTCAATGTGTTCTTTTTTCCATTTCCAGGAGTGTATAATAAAATTAGAAGTGAGGTGCAAAACATATCATTTTCTTTTCTTACACTTCATAAAAATTTAAAAAAACAACGAAGTTACACGACACAATCGTTTGTACATGTTGCATTCTCATACGTAATCTCGAAACAGTCTGTATTCAAGTCTATTTTCTTTGTAATTTTACATCAACCTCCCAATTCTCTTGTCCATCAGAAAATTGTGTTACTGACTCGAATGGGTACTCTTTGTCGGCTTTTTAGTTGAAAATCTGTCTCGAGAGCCATATGGGGATAATTGTGGACCGACAGACCACATATTGCTCCTAGATGATATTTAAGACTCCAATGTCGCAATAATGAATTCCTGTATATTGGTGCCCTTGACTTCGGTAGTAAAAAATTCAAGCGTCCAACAAGCCATTGTGTTTAGCGTCAGGGAAATTTCCAATCTGTTCGTAAAAATTGGTCAACGTTTATCATATTTATGGATATTCTTGTGAATAATCTAGCCAACGCCAAATATTAATCGTTTCCTTGCATAGATATACAAAGGTAGACAAAAATGTGGAAACACCAAAAACTCAACACATTCCCATGTTATCTCGGAATGGATAAATACGGGTTCCTTATGGTTCTCAGAGGAACCTTATACCATTCTTCCTAAAAAAAAATATTGTGGCACTTTGAGGTAACGATGTTGGAGGTGGATAGCGATCACCCACCCTTTTTCCCAAAGTAGACCAAAAAGGCTCAATAATATTGAGATGTGCTGACTGCGGTAGGCAGCGGGACGCAAAAATTCATAAAACCAATCCTGGGCATGCGATCTGTGTGAAAAGGGGCCCTGTCGTCTTGGAATACAGGATCACCGTAGAAGAACAAACATTCTACCATGGGATGCACCTGATCAGCCAAAGTAGTCACATTATCTTTGGCAGTAATGCATCCTTGCAGAGTAACCATCGACACGTGGAATACCACGATATGGCCGAACGCCCCCCCCCCCCCCCCCGCCCCCCTTGTTTTACGCGGTGGACATAAACTCAGCCAGAAGTTGGAAAAAGTGTGAAACAAGAGTCAACCAATCCAATGACTTTCTCCATTCTTCCGTAGTCCAAGTTTTATGGCTTTGACACCATATTTCCTGTTATGGCATATGCATGACTGATGACTGATTTTGGAACTAGCGTTCTCGCTTCCCGCGCCCGGGTTCCCGGGTTCGATTCCCGGCGGGGTCACGGATTTTCTCTGCCTCGTGATGGCTGGGAGTTGTGTGTTGTCCTTAGGTTAATTAGGTTTAAGTAGTTCTAAGTTCTAGGGGACTGATGACCATAGATGTTAAGTCCCATAGTGCTTAGAGCAATTCGAACATTTTTTTTTTTTTTTTTTTTTTGCAATTCCCTACTTAAAGAGCTCTCCCTTCTAATTGTTTTGGTGCTGACAGTATTCGCCTGTGCGACATTCAGTTCTGCGAAGATTTTTGCACCTTATCGGCCTCTTCTTTCCCGTTACAATCTTCTTCAATGATCGTCTGTCACGATCACTCAGCACACAGTTTTATCCACGTTGTGACTTAACGGATGATCTTTTTCCGCTTTTCCTGCACGCGTTATATGTATTTGTACTGTGGAAACACATTTGCAACACTCAAGTAACATTTGAACACCAGTACCAACCGGCCGGCAGGAGTGGCCGTGCGGTTCTAGGCGATACAGTCTGGAGCCGAGCGACCACTACGGCCGCAGGTTCCAATCCTACCTCAGGCATGGATGTGTGTGATGTCCTTAGGTTAGTTGGGTTTAATTAGTTCTAAGTTCTAGGCGAATGATGACCTCAGAAGTTAAGTCGCATAGTGCTCAGAGCCATTCGAACATTTCAACCAGTACCAACCATTAGAACACGAAGGTTTATATTTGCATTCTAAATGAAATGTAGAATTAAATGCATCGGTTCTTAATTGAAAAAACAAGCACACTTGATATTTGTCAATTACAGTGTCATCTACCACGAACGCGAAAGAACGGTTTGTGTAAACTGTACTTATTTTTTAACTTGGAATCCGAATATGCGATAAAAATGTAGGTTTCCCTTTGGAAAATACGAAGTTCACCCCACCCACGCAGGAGGGGTGGTTAGGATTTGCCATTTGTAGCACAGACAGACGTTCCCGTTACTGATATCAACCGTTCACATAATATATTTTTCTATTTTTCTTTTCTTCGTGTGTTGTTTTCAAGTTATTTCTTTCCAGTTAAAACAAACCTCCACCATACCGCTACAATCCACATTATAAGCAGCCCTCCGTGGCTTGGCGGCATTTATCTTTTCCACTATTGATTGGAAGGAACTGGGTTGACATCTGCGCATGGTAATCGCGATTTAAATTTTCATGATTTTTATACAATGCTTAGGAATTTGGCAGGATGGTTCCTTCGTAACTGCATAACCTATTTGTCTCCGAACAAAGTAGCTCCTTCTCAATTCTTTCTGAGAAATGCTAGGTATTCAGTATTGGTGTCGTGCACAAGAGAGCCAACTAGTTGGGAGGACATAGTAGATTTTCACCTGTAGTCTCCATCATTACGTCTTCGCTATTCAGACTGCTCTTCTTTCAGATTTACAGGAACAGCAGTCTCATAAGGTAGGAATATAGACTGTTCTGTTTATTACTACTTAGAGGATATAGTATCGTGTTAACTAGAAGATTATAATTGTCTTCCTTTATGAGTTTAACATAAGTTGAATCGACGTTCCTCAGTGAACAAAGCTCTTCATGTGTTACCTGTGTATTGAGATGGATGGGTTTGACTGCGAGGGAATAAAGCGTTTGTTAAAGCAATCCTATATATTAGACGGAACGAGATCAGTGACCAGAAAAAATTAACTACATTTTATTATATTGTACCTGTTCCTAAAAATTCTTTCCTGTGTGTAGCAATGGCATAGTAGATGATAAGTCTGTGCAGGTCATTACGTAGTGGTGTGCATTAATTCATTCTCTTGTATCTGGTAACACCTCTAGAAAGAAACTGAGCCCGTTATAACAACAGTGTTACACAGCGAATTACAAGTTCAAGTTTATTGATGTTTGTTAGCAAGGAGAAAAACTTTTTCAGGTATCAACTTGGTTTTAAGAACCATGTGATTCCGGAGTGGGAAGGGGCGCCTGGTCCCCGGTACGAATCCACCCGGCGGACTTGTGTCGAGGTCCGGTGAGCCGGCCAGTCTGTGGATGGTTTTTAGGCGGTTTTCCACCTGCCTCGCCGAATGCGGGCTGGTTCTCCTTATTCCGCCTCAGCTACAAATGTCGGCGATTGCTGCGCAAACAAGTTCTCCATGTACGCGTACGCCACCACTACTCTACCACGCAAACATAGGGGTTACACTCGTCTGGTGTGAGACGTTCCCTCGGGTAGGGGGGGGGAGGAGGTCAACCGAGGGCCGAACCGCACAATAACCCTGGGTTCGGTGTGGGGCGGCGGAAGGGTGAAGTGGACTGCGGTAGTCGTCGTGGGGTTTTGGACCACTGCTCTGCAGCGGGGACGGAGCCTCTCCTTCGTTTCTAGGTCGCAGGTTAACATTCAATATACAACATACAACCATGTGATACAAACAAAACTTTCTCTTTACCTATGAAGTCTTGAATGTAGTGTTGGCCTTTGACGAGACTAGCCGTGTAAGACAAAATGTTTCCAGAGTTCTCTGAGTACTGTAGATGGAGACAAGTATGATAGCGAGCAGATCGAGTATGTGTCTCTCAGCCAGTATTCTTCAGGCGCCAAGACGATAAAGTGCAGTGATCCCAGTATCGCATTACCACAGTGTACAGCTACACGGTCCAGTCATATTAATGTGACCACCGCATATGTTTGACATCAACGAGCAATACACACTCACAAAGTCAGGTGGCAGCACTAGCTGTGGAAGACATGTAAAGCATGTCCCTAGTATGCAGAAAACAGTGCATTTTTATCGTAATGCGAAAACGGAGCTATTTATTTGACATCCAAACGGGAATGTTCACTGGCTTTTGGGCCAAGCGTGGAAGCAATTCTGAAACGAATAAGTCTGTAAACTGTGGTGCACCACGGACCAGAGATGGCAGATGTGAACGAAGGCTGCGAAAATGTGTGTGGGCGAACAGACGTACGACTGTTCAGCAACTGACCGCCCCGATGAACCAAGGGGCTACCAACAGTGTCACCTGTACGACCGTTCAGCGTACGTTGATATACATGTGCCTCCGCAGCAGGGGCTTGTTTCATACATCCAAGATGACTACTGCTCATCGGCGACGAGACTAGAATTTGCACGCCTGCAACAACAACTGGACATGCACTGAGTAACCACAAGCAGCCTTCTAAGACTTTTAATTTTTTTTAAATTTAATCGTATGGCTAGGGCCCCCGTATGGCAGACCGTTCACCAGGTGCCGGTCTTTCAATCTGGCGCCACTTCGGCGACCTGCAGTCGATCAGGATGATGATGAGGACAGCACAGCACCCAGTCCCTGGGCTGAGAAAATTTTCCTACCCAGCCGGGAATCGAACCTGGGCCCAGAGGATTGACAACCTTTACAGATGAATCACGTTTTATGTTCCATCGGACATATCGTCGTTGGAGCGTACGGCGTGAAACGTCTGAAAGCAAGCATCCTGCAACAATCGTCGGGAGGGCGAGGGCGGACAGCATTCCCTGGGTGATCTCGTCATTCTGGAAACCACAGTAGATCAATACAAGTATGCATCAATCCTTAGGGGCCATGTCCACCTCAACGTGCAATTTTTTTTTCGTCTGTACGATGGCATCTATCACCAGGATAATGCAATGTGTCACACAAAACAATGGTTCAAATTGCTCTGAGCGCTATGGGACTTAACATCGGAGGTCATCAGTCCCCTAGAACTTAGAACTACTTAAACCTAACTAACCTAAGGACATCACACACATCCATGCCCGAGGCAGGATTCGAACCTGCGACCGTAGCAGTCGCGCGGTTCCGGACTCAAGCGCCTAGAACCGCTCGGCAATCGAGGCCGCCAATGTGTCACACAGCTCGCAGTATCCGTGCATGGTTCGAAGAGCACCAGTATGAGTTCTTCGTACTCCCTGATCACCAAACTCTTCGGATTTAACCGTAATGGAGAATCTGTGGGCGTGGCTTCACCTCCCTGTCGGTTCCGTCCGCGCTTTTGACAGATGGTCAGGTTAATGTGACTGGACACTGTATAACGTAATCAAAGAACTTGGTTCAAATGGCTCTGAGCACTATAGGGCTTAGCATCTGAGGTCATCAGTCCCCTAGAACTTAGAACCACTTAAACCTAACACACACATCCATGCCTGAGGCAGGATTCGAACCTGCGACCGTAGCAGTCGCGCGGTTCTGGCCGGAAGCGCCTAGAACCGCTCGGCCACCGTGCCGGCTATCAAAGAACTGAGGAGAAGTCTCAAATGGGGGCTTATGAAGAATCATTTATTCTCACTACTTTCGTGAATGGAACAGAATAGCAAGTAACTCACATAAATTACTCCTGCGATGTAATGCACAGGTGATCCTGCAGTATTGTGAGTTAGGAAACATCCATGTGTCAGAGAAAATCGAATACATATATATTCAACTGACCAGAACAGAACATATACCATCGGTGACCATGTAGCTCGTTAGAACGAAATTACAGTGAAATGAATGCCCTTAGCTGCATATAGGCGTTGATTTAAGTCAACGGGGCCAGTTGAAACTGTGTGCACCGACCGGGACTCGAACCAGGGATCTCCTCCTTACAGGGCAGAGGCGCTATCCCGCTGAGCCAGCGACTACACAGAGGATAGTGCGACTGCAGGGACTTATCACTCCACGCCTCCCGTGAGACCCACCTTCGCAACTTATTGTCCCGCACTATATTCATAGTGCCCTCGCCCATTATACTCATTACTCGCGGCTTTGCTGTCTATTCCCGTAAGAGTTCGGGCACTGATTGTGCATCATATATGTATAGTTAAGGCTCACCGGCCATTTGACCATCTTCCGTGCGGATGCACAAACAGTGCCCGAACTCTTACGGGAATAGGCAGTAATACCGCGAGTAATGAGTATGATGGACAGGGGCACTATGAGTATAGTGCGGGACAGTAAGTTGCGAATGTGGGTCGCACGGGAGGCGTGCCAGATATAAGTCCTTGCAGTTGCAGTATCCTCTGTGTGCTCGGTGGCGCAGATGGATAGAGCGTCTGTAAGCAGGAGATCCCGCGTTCGAGATCTGGTCAAGGCACACATTTTCAACTGTCCCCGGTGATTTATATTAACGCCTGTATGCAGCTAACGGTACTCATTTCATTGTAAAATCGAATACCATGTACAAAATTGTTTTCATTTATTCATACGTGTATTCATGTCTTTCCCAGTAGGCTTTTTCATATGGATAACAATAATTTGTGTATATGTCATCTAGTAGAGCTCTATTGATATCAAAAAGACAATTTTGTCACATTGTAATATAAAGTAGAAGGGCGTCCAAAATATTTTATTGTGATTTCGTAGATGATAATAGACGAGAGCTGCAGAAATGACGTAACTAGATGGTTCGACGATGTTGTATTTTGTAATGAACAATTTTGTCTGCAGTTATGAACTCCTGGCATGGGTAATGGAACTAAGGGGTATTAGGATATTATCTGCCATTTTTTTTTTTTTTTGGTCATCAGTCTACTG
Source organism: Schistocerca gregaria (assembly GCF_023897955.1). Taxonomy (NCBI): domain Eukaryota; kingdom Metazoa; phylum Arthropoda; class Insecta; order Orthoptera; family Acrididae; genus Schistocerca; species Schistocerca gregaria. The sequence goes on from NC_064931.1 coordinate 686,603,949, forward strand.
ACTGGTTTGATGCGGCCCGCCACGAATTCCTTTCCTGAGCTAACCTCTTCATCTCAGAGTAGCACTTGCAACCTACGTCCTCAATTATTTGCTTGACATATTCCAATCTCTGTCTTCCTCTACAGTTTTTGCCCTCTACAGCTCCCTCTAGTACCATGGAAGTCATTCCCTCATCTCTTAGCAGATGTCCTATCATCCTGTCCCTTCTCCTTATCAGTGTTTTCCACATATTCCTTTCCTCTCCGATTCTGCGTAGAACCTCCTCATTCCTTACCTTATCAGTCCAGCAAATTTTCAACATTCGTCTATAGCACCACATCTCAAAAGCTTCGATTCTCTTCTGTCTATAAGTGAGAACTTATTTTTACTATGTGCCAATATCTGCTCGGAGGCAAGAAATGTGTAGGGAACTGCCAGCTCTGTAGCGAAGACGAGAGATCACTGATAAACAGAAAGGTTTCAGTGAAGAAGCGAATATTTGATCTGTAGACCCGCACAAGGAATTCTTTGAGCATTGTGAGTAAAGGCTGGTTCGCTCTCAGAGTTCTTGGCCTAGGCAGAGGGGTAGAGCGATAAATTACTGAATAATGCGTCTGTGACTGCTCACCAAGACTTCCAGCAAATCCCACTCCCACGTCCTCGGTAGGCAAATGCCGCACAGCTCCTGGGCGTTTCATCCAGGTTGTAGCAGACGGAAGGCAGTGAACTGTCCAGTCTCTGGCGACTTCAGACTGGGACATTCTTCCTAAAGGAGAGAACCCTTAGAGAAAAACAGTTAGATCTGGATGGCTAGAGGTGATAGCCCCTCCAGCAGCCTAGTTCTGCTCAGTGCTCGTAACATACTCAAAGGACAATTTGATTTCTGTGAACACTCAAGCTGCCTCGGATAGGACTGATGATAGTTATAATGTCCAAGGAAAAAACAACAAAAATTATGGCATTAGAGAAAGAATTAAAACGGTAGTGTGGAATTTCAGAGAACTGCGTCATGTAGAATTGAACGACAGAAAGAGCTGAAAGTAATGCAAGTAGACTTGTCAGTTATATCTAAAACGAAGACGAAATTAAAAGATTATGTGGAGTTTTTAGATAACTTCATGATGTATAGTACAACACCGCATGAACTACGTACTGCATCAGGTGCAGTTGTACTAACCAAAAAGCTATAGAAAAAACAGATCAGAACATTTGAATGAATGAATGATCGGATGGTAAAATTGAGAATAAAAGTAGAAAGGATATATAAGAAAATCTTAAGAGGAAGCATCTGTGGAAAAACCTAAAATTTTCATGTTAAAATGCAGGAATATCTTCATAAAGTTTACAGAAGTAATTACATTCTGGTAATAAGGGATCTGAATGCTAGAGCAAAGAATATGGGACCTACGGTAGGAATTCGGATATACCTTTAACAGAATTCTGTAGTTACACTAATCTAAAAATAAGACTTTAAGATATCAACAAACGTAATTCGAGACGTCTAAGTAGCAGACCCATCATTGAACACACTATAGCAAATATGAAATTAGCCAAATTATGGTGCAGTGAACAGTCGTAATATGCATTACTTGGCTACAGAAAACTCGAGGTGAATATCTCACGTCGATCGTCAAACGACGTGGTCCATTAATGTGTGGTAGGAAATCCTGGTACATGGAATCACCGGTGCACACTACTTCGCCTATATTCAGGGCAGGTGAGATTTATCTCGGCAATTTAGCTCCTTGAAAATATCAGTCAAGACAGAGGCCGTAGGGCTGCAGCACTATAATCACTCAGCCCATTATGCGCGTGATGTTATGCAAAAAATGCTAGAAAATTATTTGGACAGCGTGATCCTCAGGAATGGCTTGCACGGTCTTCTGATTTAATGCCAGCAACTTAACATCTAGTCTATTGGACGTTTAGAAAGCGTACTGAGTTCCGCGTTCAGGTAATTGGGCGCTCGTATGAACACCTCACTTAAATGAATATTTCATCACCAGAACATCAATCTGAACACAGCCAATTAAGTACGGCATGTTGCACCGAACTCTAAAGCTTTGAACGTTTCTAGCTCCCTACCTAAAATTGATCGAAATATGATTTAAACTGATTTGCTCGTAGTTGGTTTACATACATCAACTACATGACAAAAAATTGTTCTATTTAAAAAATCCTCCCCCCATGAACCATGGACCTTGCCGTTGGTGGGGAGGCTTGCGTGCCTCAGCGATACAGATGGCCGTACCGTAGGTGCAACCACAACGGAGGGGTATCTGTTGAGAGGCCAGACAAACGTGTGGTTCCTGAAGAGGGGCAGCAGCCTTTTCAGTAGTTGCAGGGGCAACAGTCTGGATGATTGACTGATCTGGCCTTGCAACATTAACCAAAACGGCCTTGCTGTGCTGGTACTGCGAACGGCTGAAAGCAAGGGGAAACTACAGCCGTAATTTTTCCCGAGGACATGCAGCTTTACTGTATGATTAAATGATGATGGCATCCTCTTGGGTAAAATATTCCGGAGGTAAAATAGTCCCCCATTCGGATCTCCGGGCGGGGACTACTCAGGAGGATGTCGTTATCAGGAGAAAGAAAACTGGCGTTCTACGGATCGGAGCGTGGAATGTCAGATCCCTTAATCGGGCAGGTAGGTTAGAAAATTTAAAAAGGGAAATGGATAGGTTAAAGTTAGATATAGTGGGAATTAGTGAAGTTCGGTGGCAGGAGGAACAAGACTTCTGGTCAGGTGACTACAGAGTTATAAACACAAAATCAAATAGGGGTAATGCAGGAGTAGGTTTAATAATGAATAGGAAAATAGGAATGCGGGTAAGCTACTACAAACAGCATAGTGAACGCATTATTGTGGCCAAGATAGATACGAAGCCCACACCTACTACAGTAGTACAAGTTTATATGCCAACTAGCTCTGCAGATGATGAAGAAATTGAAAAAATGTACGATGAAATAAAAGAAATTATTCAGACAGTGAAGGGAGACGAAAATTTAATAGTAATGGGTGACTGGAATTCGAGTGTAGGAAAAGGGAGAGAAGGAAACATAGTAGGTGAATATGGATTGGGGCTAAGAAATGAAAGAGGAAGCCGCCTAGTAGAATTTTGCACAGAGCACAACTTAATCATAGCTAACACTTGGTTTAAGAATCATGAAAGAAGGCTGTATACGTGGAAGAACCCTGGAGATACTAAAAGGTATCAGATAGATTATATAATGGTAAGACAGAGATTTAGGAACCAGGTTTTAAGTTGTAAGACATTTCCAGGGGCAGATGTGGACTCTGACCACAATCTATTGGTTATGACCTGTAGATTAAAACTGAAGAAACTGCAAAAATGTGGGAAATTAAGGAGATGGGACCTGGATAAACTGAAAGAACCAGGGGTTGTACAGAGTTTCAGGGAGAGCATAAGGGAACAATTGACAGGAATAGGGGAAAGAAATACAGTAGAAGAAGAATGGGTAGCTCTGAGGGATGTAGTAGTGAAGGCAGCAGAGGATAAAGTAGGTACAAAGACGAGGGCTGCTAGAAATCCTTGGGTAACAGAAGAAATATTGAATTTAATTGATGAACGGAGAAAATATAAAAATGCAGTAAATGAAGCAGGCAAAAAGGAATACAAACGTCTCAAAAATGAGATCGACAGGAAGTGCAAAATGGCTAAACAGGGATGGCTCGAGGACAAATGTAAGGATGTAGAAGCTTATCTCACTAGGGGTAAAGTAGATACTGCCTACAGGAAAATTAAAGAGACCTTCGGAGAGAAGAGAACCACGTGTATGAATATCAAGAGCTCAGATGGCAGCCCAGTTCTAAGCAAAGAAGGGAAGGCAGAAAGGTGGAAGGAGTATATAGAAGGTTTATACAAGGGCGATGTACTTGAGGACAATATTATGGAAATAGAAGAGGATGTAGATGAAGACGAAATGGGAGATACGATACTGCGTGAAGAGTTTGACAGAGCACTGAAAGACCTGAGTCGAAACAAGGCCCCCGGAGTAGACAACATTCCATTAGAACTACTGACGGCCTTGGGAGAGCCAGTCATGACAAAACTCTACCAGCTGGTGAGCAAGATGTATGAGACAGGTGAAATACCCTCAGACTTCAAGAAGAATATAATAATTCCAATCCCAAAGAAAGCAGGTGTTGACAGATGTGAAAATTACCGAACTATCAGTTTAATAAGCCACGGCTGCAAAATACTAACGCGAATTCTTTACAGACGAATGGAAAAACTGGTAGATGCAGACCTCGGGGAAGATCAGTTTGGATTCCGTCGAAATGTTGGAACACGTGAGGCAATACTGACCTTACGACTTATCTTAGAAGAAAGATTAAGAAAAGGGAAACCTACGTTTCTAGCATTTGTAGACTTAGAGAAAGCTTTTGACAATGTTGACTGGAATACTCTTTTTCAAATTCTAAAGGTGGCAGGGGTAAAATACAGGGAGCGAAAGGCTATTTATAATTTGTACAGAAACCAGATGGCAGTAATAAGAGTCGAGGGGCATGAAAGGGAAGCAGTGGTTGGGAAAGGAGTGAGACAGGGTTGTAACCTCTCCCCGATGTTATTCAATCTGTATATTGAGCAAGCAGTAAAGGAAACAAAAGAAAAATTTGGAGTAGGTATTAAGATTCATGGAGACGAAGTAAAAACTTTGAGGTTCGCCGATGACATTGTAATTCTGTCAGAGACCGCAAAGGACTTGGAAGAGCAGTTGAACGGAATGGACAGTGTCTTGAAAGGAGGATATAAGATGAACATTAACAAAAGCAAAACGAGGATAATGGAATGTAGTCAAATTAAATCGGGTGATGCTGAGGGAATTAGATTAGGAAATGAGGCACTTAAAGTAGTAAAGGAGTTTTGCTATTTAGGAAGTAAAATAACTGATGATGGTCGAAGTAGAGAGGATATAAAATGTAGACTGGCAATGGCAAGGAAGGCGTTTCTGAAGAAGAGAAATTTGTTAACATCGAATATAGATTTATGTATCAGGAAGTCGTTTCTGAAAGTATTTGTTTGGAGTGTAGCCATGTATGGAAGTGAAACATGGACGATAACTAGTTTGGACAAGAAGAGAATAGAAGCTTTCGAAATGTGGTGCTACAGAAGAATACTGAAGATAAGGTGGATAGATCACGTAACTAATGAGGAGGTATTGAATAGGATTGGGGAGAAGAGAAGTTTGTGGCACAACTTGACTAGAAGAAGGGATCGGTTGATAGGACATGTACTGAGGCATCAAGGGATCACAAATTTAGCATTGGAGGGCACCGTGGAGGGTAAAAATCGTAGGGGGAGACCAAGAGATGAATACACTAAGCAGATTCAGAAGGATGTAGGTTGCAGTAGGTACTGGGAGATGAAGCAGCTTGCACAGGATAGAGTAGCGAGGAGAGCTGCATCAAACCAGTCTCAGGACTGAAGACAACAACAACATTTAAAAAATTATACCTCGCTGCTGAAACTCCCTCGAAAATAACCAAATAATTTCATAATTCCACAGAAAGAGTAATGGCTCTTACGTTTACTTATCTAAATAAATAGTCCATTTACTTATTATTTTGTAAGTTACAACGAAATATGCTGATTCAGCCGGCATATCTCATGGATTCAAAACAATAACGAGAGCATCTATTTGTGCAATGTATCAGGCAATCAGTAAACTTGTAATCATCAGGCTTGCAGAATTGGGTACTGTACACGATCTTATTGGTGCTGAAGAATAAACCTTTTTCTATATTTCTGGCTTGGTAAAGTTAATATCCGTGATGTTCTTATTCTCTGAAAGAATCTGAAATCACTCTGCTCAGTCTTCTGATGCATGTTGTCTTTGGCTCTAGCTTATTTTTCTATTACGCTTGCTAATTTCTTATGGTCCCTGTTTTCTAGCCAGCCGCGGTGGTCTCGCGGTTCTAGGCGCGCAGTCCGGAACAGTACGGCTGCTACGGTCGCAGGTTCGAATCCTGCCTCGGGCATGGATGTGTGAGATGTCCTTAGGTTAGTTAGGTTTAAGTAGTTCTAAGTTCTAGGGGACTGATGACCACAGCAATTGAGTCCCATAGTGCTCAGAGCCATTTGAACAATTTTTTGAACCCTGGTTCTAAATTCTTCTGTCATTTTTTGACCACAGTCATTAGCTAACTTTACCACAATTTTTACTTGCAAGTGCGACAGTACTTAATGTAATCGGGGGTGAGAAAAGTAGAACATAATACTGAAGGTCGTTTTTCGTATAACGTTTGACCGTTTTTTCGTCAACACAAGTGAGAACAGATAGTTGGGCCAGTTTCATGGTTTATAGATTACATTTTCACCTAATGTGTGATACATCGTACAGTGAAATGGTCTGGTTGTTGTTTGGATGTCATACAACACATATTTTGTCCACTTGAAAATAGCTATAAAGCTAAATTAGCCAATAGTGTTTTAATGTACATTGATTTATGCCAATATATGGGCTTGACCGAAAATTATGTCTTTCGAGCAACGAATTTAATGCAGTCGCTACTGTTTTGTATGTGCTAGTTCCGGAGAAATCCTTGTCTCCATATCTCGTATGCACGAATGATCCATCTAAGATACGGAAAAGGATGCGGAGTATTTAGAACTGTGGTTAATGTTAAGAACTAGATCCATTGCTAAGCTACGGAGGGAACATGGTCAAACTTCCACCAAGTTGTATGTTAGGTATGTACAGGCACACCACAGGAAGAGCTCCTATGAACGAAGACCTCTGTACGGGCGGAGCGCGGAAATGGCTGTCTTCCAGATGTTTCTGCAGGCCGTACGCGCTTTGTTTGCATGCTGTGTTTACGTCGCTGTGTGCACGACCCGGCGGGCAAGAAGGGAACAGTTCATAAACTGGGCGCTGTTTCCGTTACTCGCGAAGGCTGTGCATGCGTAACCGTAGTCACAAGAAAAACATAATTTCCGATTTTTATATTAGTAATGTGTCTTTTTTGTCTTCTGATTTCGTGAAGCACACTAGTATATGTTTAACACTCTTAGATAGGGAGGTCTGGAGAAAATAACGCAACGTAGGCGTAATAATTTTTTTCTTAGGAAAAATTAAAAAATAAACACCTTAAAGCTAAAGGACCATTTCCCCTCATTACTTAGTTTATTAAATCCACACGTAAATAACGGTACGTACTCTACTCACAGTGCAAACGGGAAAACAACTGCCGGCCTATGTAGCCGAGCGGTTCTAGGCACTTCAGTCTGGAACCGCGCGACCGCTATGGTCGCAGGTTCGAATCCTGCCTCGGGCATGGATGTGCGTGATGTCCTTAGGTTAGTTAGGTTTAAGTAGTTCTAAGTTCTAGGGGACTGATGACATCAAAAGTTAAGTCCCATAGTGCTCAGAGCCATTTGAACCATTTGAAAACAAGTAAGGAGGTTTTCGTTCCCATGTGTCATAACTGATACAAACAAAAATCTCCTGCAGAGCGTAATTGTATTGCAGGTATTGTACTCATGAATACTGGTATCGTCTACATACGAGGGTCACTCCAAAAGAAATGCACACTATTTTTTTTAAATCCATCTTTCATTCTACATGTTTGAAAGTTTTACAGTGTGTAGATACATCCTTTAGGAACAATATTTTCATTTCTCAACATAATTTCCATCCCTCTCAACTGCTTTACGCCATCTTGGAACCAGTGCCTGTATACCCGCACGGTAAAATTCTGGACTAACCTGTTAGAGGCACTGTTTGGCAGCGTGCACAAGGGAGTCATCATCTTCTAACCTCGTGCCACGAAGAGAGTCTTTCAGTTTCCCAAAGAGATGATAGTCACGTGGAGCCAGGTCAGGACTGTAAGGCGGGTGTTTCAGTGTTGTCCACCCGAGTTTTGTGATCGCTTCCATGGTTTCTTGACTGACATGTGGCCGTGCATTGTCGTGCAACAGCAAAACATCCTGCTTTTGCCGATGTGGTCGAACACGACTCAGTCGAGCTTGAAGTTTCTTCAGTGTCATCACATATGCATCAGAATTTATGGTGGTTCCACTTGGTATGATGTCCACAAGCAAGAGTCCTTCGGAATCGAAAAACACCATAGCCATAACTTTTCCAGCAGAAGGTGTGGTTTTGAATATTTTTTTTCTTGGGTGAATTTGTATGATGCCACTCCATTGATTGCCTCTTCGTCTCTGGTGAAAAATGATGGAGCCATATTTCATTACCTGTCATAATTCTTCCAAGAAATTCATCTCCACCATTCTCGTACTGTTCCAAAAGTTGGCTGCATACCGTTTTTCTTGTTTCTTAGTGAGCCACTGTTAACATCCTTGGTACCCACCTGGCACAAACCTTTTTTAATGTGAACAATTTCAGTATTCTGCAAACACTTTCTTTCCCTATCCCAACGTAGCGTGACAATTCGTTCACTGTGATGCGTCTGTCAGCAGTCACCAATTCGTTAACTCTCTGCACATTGTCTGGAGTGTGTGCAGTACGAGGCCTGCTTGCCCACCGACTAACTGTACTGCGATCGACAGCAGCATCTCCATACACCATTTTCAACCTCTTGCGGATGTTTCCCACTGTCTCGTTTTCACAGCACAGGAATTCTATGACAGTACGTTCCTTCTGACGAACGTCAAGTGTAGCAGCCATCTTGAAGACATGCTGTGACGGCACCACTCACGGGAACAGGTTGAACTAAGTTTGAAAACAAGCGGGAAAGATGTATCTACACACTGTAAAACTTTCTCACATGCAGAATGAAAACTGTATTTTTACAAAAATAGTGTGCATTTCTTTTGGAGTGACCCTCGTAGTTAAAAGTTATTCCTTACAATGTCAACTTTGTAGTTATTCATTCTTACGCGAGTTCCCAGTCGGAGCTTTTTTAGAATGACAGTCTGTACCAGGGATATCGATTGCTTAATGTGTTACAGTGTTTAGATCATTGAATGAAAGTATGTCTGCTGGACACTCCCTTGGAAGCAACAGGTACAATCCAATCACGGGCATGCGCAGGCCGTATTGGGTATCTGTGAGCCCCATTGAATGGTTCACAAAACATCCTGTATTCTGCTTTCTGCACTCGGCATTCTGCATTCGGATGATGTTCCCTCTGCCTTCTGGATGCGATTTTGTTCTTGATGACTGGTCTCGTAGCTTGTTCTTGGAGGTTGGTATTTGAACAGAGGCTCCCGATGGTTTTTATCAGGGTACGCGCTACAAGAAGTATGGTGAGTCTGAGGCATTCATTTAGCAGCTTGGAGTAATATTGTGTCTGCAACCTTTCAGATCTTTAAATGTGCCTTCACTTATGTTCAGAACTTGCTGCATTGTTCACAGAGGCATCGTGGTCCTTGACCATGGTACACAATCGGTTATCCACTCATTCATCCATACTGTAGGTGAATTGGCTATATCCCACCACCATTAATTTAAATATGTCCAGGATTTGTTAATACATCCAGGCTTTTTCTTTGTTCAGTTTTTCATATATCTAAGATTTTCATACCACGTGGTAAATCACAGGACAAGTGTAACCTTTTATTACTGCTTCTGAATTAAGAATTAATCATCATAAATTTAACTAAAGCATCTACAACTTATTTTCATTTCTAACTCGTGAAATACATGCTACATCTACCTCTATATCGATACTCTGCAAATCACATTTAAGTACCATCTTCACAATTCTCTATTATTCTAATGCCCTATAGCGCGCGGAAAGAACGAACACATATATCTTCCCGTACGAGCTATGAGTTCCCTTATTTTATCGTGGTGATCGTTTCTCCCTATGTCGGTCAATGTCAATAAATTATTTTAGCATTCGAAGGAGAAAGTTGGTGATTGGAATTTCGTGAAAAGATTCCGTCGCAACGAAAAACGCCTTTATTTTAATGATTTCCAGCCCAAATCCTGTATCATTTTTGTGACGCTCTCTCCCATATTTCACGACAATACAAAACGTGTTGCCCTTATTTGAACTTTTTTAATGTACTCCATCAATCCTATCTGGTAAGGATCCCACACAGCACAGCAGTAGTCTAAAAGACGGCGAACCAGCGTAGTGTAGGCAGTCTTCTTAGTAGATGTGTTACATTTTCTAAGTATCCTGCCAATAATACGCAGTCTTTGGTAGCCTTCCCCACAACATTTTCTGTGTGTTCCTTCCAATTTAAGTTGTTCGTAATTTTAATACCTAGGTATTTAGTTGAATTAACCGGCTTTCAGATTAGATTGATTTATCGTGTAACCGAAGTTTAACGAATTCCTTTTACACTCATGTGGATCACCTCACACTTTTCGTTCTTTAGGGTACTCTGCAATTTTCACACCATTCAGATATCTTTTCTAAATCGTTTTGCAATTTGTTTTGATCTTTTGATGACTTTATTAGTCGATAAACGACAGCGTCATCTGAGAACAACCTAAGATGGCTACTCAGACTGTCTCCCAAATCGTTTATACAGGGTGTTACAAAAAGGTACGGCCAAACTTTAAGGAAACATTCCTCACACACAAATAAAGAAAATATGTTATGTGGACATGTGTCCTGAAACGCTTAATTTCCATCTTAGAACTCATTTTAGTTTCGTCTTCCACCTACGCTCAATGGAGCACGTTATCATGATTTCATACGGGATACTCTACCTGTGCTGGTAGGATATGTGCCTTTACAAGTACGACACAACATGTGGTTCATGCCCGATGGAGCTCCTACACATTTCAGTCAAAGTGTTCGTACGCTTCTCAACAACATATTCGGTGAGCGATGGATTGGTAGAGGCGGACCAATTCCATGGCCACCACACTCCCCTGACCTCAACCCTCTTGACTTTCATTTATGGGGGCATTTGAAAGCTCTTGTCTACGCAACCCAGGTACCAAATGTAGAGACTCTTCGTGCTCGTATTGTGAACGGCTGTGATACGATACGCCATTCTCCAGGGCTGCATCAGCGCATCAGGGGTTCCATGCGACGGAGGGTGGATGCATGTATCCCCGCTAACGGAGGACATTTTGAACATTTCCTGTAACAAAGTGTTTGAAGTCACACTGGTACGTTCTGTTGCCCTGTGTTTCCATTCCATGATTAATGTGAGTTGAAGAGAAATAATAAAATGAGCTCTAACATGGAAAGTAAGCGTTCCGAACACATGTCCACATAACATATTTTCTTTCTTTGTGTGTGAGGAGTGTATCCTGAAAGTTTGGCCGTTCCTTTTTGTAAGACCCTGTATAGATAAGGAACAGCAAAGGGCCTATAACATTACCTTGGGGAACGCCAGAAATCACCTCTGTTTTACTCGAAGACTTTCCGGCAATTACCACGATCTGTGACCTCTCTGACAGGAAATCACAAATCCAGTCACATAACTGAGATGTTATTCCATAAGCACGCTATTTTACTACTAGCCGCTTGTGTGGTATAATGCCAAAAGCCTTCCGGAAATCCAGGAATACGGAATCGATCTGAAATCCCTTGTCAATAGCACTCAGCACTTCATGTGAATAAAGAGCTAGTTGTGCTTCACAAGAACTATGTTTTCTAAACCCATGTTGACTGTGTCAATAGACCATTTCCTTCGAGGCAATTCATAATGTTCGAACACAAAATATGTTCTAAAATCCTGCTGCATATCGACGTTAACGATATGGGCCTGTAATTTAGTGGATTACTCCTATTACCTTTCTTGAATATTGGTGTGACCTGCGCAACTTTCCAGTCTTTGGATACGGATCTTCAAAACAGCTTCCCATACTAATAAAACAGTTGCATCTTTACCTGTGGTTATGTACGGCTCTGTTTGAAAAGAATAGCTCGTTTTAGTCATAGTCAAGCCGCGCCCGTCAGCTTCCATGCCCCGCTGCTAACACGGTCAAAATAATAATCTGTAGCTTTGATATTGCTGTCATATAGTCTGTGCATTGACCAGAATTGCGAGTTAATATATTAGACAGAAATACTAAATAAAAGTATAATGCATAATTTAATAACAAGGTTTTTTTTCTAAAATCTGTAATTAATGTTGACGACAGAGAATTATGTTGAATAATATTTACTCAAGGAATGACATTTCAAATAAATATAAAGTGGTCCTACGATATTCAATTAAAATGCAAGCAGAAAATACCCTTATCAAAGTCAGCAAAGTTACGTTGAGAGCGATATGAGAATGGTAGCAAAATCTACAAACAAAATATTAATCGAAGACACACGAAAAATAAGTGAATTTCGTGAACACAGTACACGAAAGATTCATCAGCTCAAAACAGTTCAGAGTTCAACATGATGATTGACAAGTTAACACATGCAACACGAAGAACAGTTACTCATACTCTGTCTATTCCCAGTCCCGTAAATCAAGCGGAAATAGAGGCCTACTCTGGAGCACATTCAGACCTCTCCTTAAAATAAAGTCCCTTCTAAAGTTAGAGTATTGCAGCGACCGTTCACCGCCCAGAAACAATCACCAATACGACCGCATCGTGCACGTTACTCCAAACAGGTGTGTCTTCTTCCAGAATTCGCCACAAAGCCCATCTACCGCTCCCTTAAGCACTTCACTCGAAAAGTCCCATTGTCTTCGTGACTCCCGTAGTGTTCCGCTAGTGACTGTTCTTCTATTGGCCAACCCACCAAAAACACATCGCTCTAGACATGATTTGACTCATCTTGACCACTTCCCGGACTAAACAATTATGTTACAACAACGTTTAAATAAAGAAATGTTATAAATATTCTGTCACACTCAGACAATTTACAGTAATTATAAATAAAGTTTTGTCTGTATGTGTAAATATGCCAGTATTCTTCCGCAAGTGCGCTCACTTAAGTGACAAGTAAGTGTTGTTAAATATTATTTGAATAATTATTTATGTCTTCTTGAAAGAAGCATCTTCTTGTTATCGTTTCAATTATGGCGTTTACTAACACACGTGACTGACCACATTTAAATTAGCACAGTTTTCTAATGGCACTTGCAATCAACATTTAAATCAAACACAAGTATGACAAGATATGAAGTACTGATGCTGTATTCATTTGCTGTGTAAATGTGGAGAATACGATACACTGACAAACATTTGCTTGACAAAAAAGGCATAAAAATGTAATAACTCAAGAAATAAAATAGATACAGATACGTAGCTTTCAGGGATGATAGCTACAGTGCAATGCTATCATCTGACATATTGTATGCTGAAATTGCATGAAACGATTAAAAGTTGTTAATTCAGAGGTTAACTGATTAAAGATTTATTTGCTGTAAAATATTAACTTCTGTTATTTTAATGATACTGAAATGTCATTGTGACATTGACCATGACTCATTGTTCTGAGATCGCCGATATATTCAGATTTACATTAATATTTGAAGGTAAATTATTACATACTCTCAAAGAACTGCTAGAAGCCATCTTTCGGTTTGTATCAAATCCCTCCATTGCTGGGAACGTAGCCAGCGCTCTTAAGCGATCTATATGTGGCTCAAATTCCCCATACCAGGATATTCCCCTACATCCGGTTCTTTGCTGATCACCCCGAACCTGGTTCGCCCTCATGCGCGTAACGTCACACACCAACACTTAATGTGGTACATTAGCTCACACCAAATTTGACGCTCTTCAGGTAAATAAATATACAACATACATGAATAGAATGGGTCGAAGTTTAGATGTCTCGCTGTCCAGCCGCCTCTGCAGAATTCCTTGTTCGCTTGGCCCCTGCTCCGAAACATGCGTCAATCCGCAGTCATCGTCAAAGTGTTAGGATGATAGCTGTCGAAATACGACTGTGGTACAGTTACCAATAATCATATGACATACCGAACCCCCATGGATCAGGTTTGAACGCCCTCCCCAGTGGAATCCATACATTCATAAACACGATATCAAGCGAAGTTAATTTATAGCATAGGCAAAACACTTGATTCATCTTGACATTTCAAACGCCCTGCCAAGGTTCCCACAAGAAAACACGCCTTTCGACACCATAAATCGACTAATATTTTATGATTTTTCTACAATTTTACAGCATACAACTAGAAATTTCAAAACTAATACTAATCTGTGCAGAATTCACCTTTAACTTTTTTGTAACTCCGCGGATAGCTGGACCATAAATGAAGCAAAATGTTCACTTATTTTTGCACTAAAATGCCACACCATAGAATTAACCCACACCATATACCCCTCCCCTTCCCCCCAAAAATGGCTTTATACTTTGAATGTAACTACATGTTTTACTTCCAATTTTAATGAGGTCTGATGACCTCCATGCACCAGATTTTGTGCGAACCATATTTACGAATAAACTACACATATCGCACGAGAAACCCATCCAAAACTAAGTAATGATTATGTATAACTCCTTGAAATTTCCCCACTAATTTACGCATAGTGTTATTTATTCCTGTCTTTCGCAAATAACGAAATTAATTATGTTCTGCCGACCTCCGCGCATCAAGAGTCGTGGGGCCAATATCGATATTCTCCTTAAACTAAATTGTCCCTCCATACTTTGTCTCTTACGTCTTAAATTTACAGAATTACTCCTTACACAAAGCAGAAATTACCCCACCCCCTCCTCTCAAATTATTACAAACTACACACGAAATACATTTATACACTTATATTAATACACAACACGTTTTTGATTCATAAGGTGCAACTCAGCCACCGTTATATCTTATAACATTGATCTAGCCAGTACGAGTGTCTTCTGAATCTTACTTTTTTGCGTTTTTTCACCTGTTCAAATTTGAGTTCTCTTTCATCGTTCCCTAACGGGTTCTTGCGTTTACCGCCGAATTTGTGACTACTGCTGGAACACCATTTTTAGATCCGAGAAACTCACTTTTTTCTTCATCAAGATTGTTTATTTCACTTACATGCTGCACATTTTTAATATCAATCCTCTATAAGCACTGTTTCCACGAAAGATAATTTTCAATATTCCTTCTCTTTTCCTCCACGTGTACACGGCAAACGTTAAAACTTCAGAACAATTCTCAATGTAATTATCAGAATCAAACAATTAATTAAACATTTCCTTTGCCCCGGTTTTGTCTTTCTTCCCTTCAAGCCCTCTTGCTAGTTTATATTTCTCTCTGCGTCCACCGGTGACGTAATACCATTTCCAATCATTTATAGAGCAGACAGTGTCTTCCCCCTTCTATATTCTTCCGATTTATCTCTAAATCATCTGTAGGCTTTAATTCGCCCTCAGAATCCTTCGTTTCAACTTCCACGTAAGTACCAAGTATAATGTTCTCTTCCTCCGAAGTAATGATATCAGTAGCTGCAACATTCTGATAATCACACAACTTACAACGTCGTCTCCCTTACATAAAACGTCACTGATTTCCGCCCAATCACTACATCCTTTACCAGAATGAACTCCATTACCATCCGCTGAAATCTAATAACATTCATTACATAAAACCTGAATTACATTCGACGATACGTTATAGAAATATGCATCAATAACTTCGTCAGCTCTCTCCGATACAACACTCAAATCGCCGTTACTGCATCGCTCCATAGCAGAATTCACAGCACAATCGAATTCCGCCAGTTTGGTACTACCCCTGTCTCCGTAAAATTTTCTCTCCTCTCAGATTTCTCTGACAGTTTGCGTTCTGATCCACTACCTAACACATTACTTTCACATTTATCCTTCCACATCCACTCATAACCCATACTTTATCCAAAAGTCATTCGTTCACTTCCATGAACAGAAATAAATGCATAAACTCCTTCCTCCGAGATACCTAAAACAGTAGCCTCACCTTTCGTAACTTCAGCCTCTAAAACGTCATCTTTGCACCCCTTTAATAATAAATCACTCACTTCCGTCGATACATAATAACATTCGTCACCAGCTACGTTGCCTTCACTAATGCCTTCATATACTTCCGTCGACACACCACAAAGGTAACCGTTAGATTTCGTCGCAGTTGGGTTTCCCTCGTCCGGGATATGAGTCTAATCCCTTTAGCATTGCAATTGTACACTACTGACCATTAAAACTGCTACACCACGAAGATGACGTGCTACAGATGCGAAATTAACCCGACAGGAAGAAGATGATGTGATATGCAAATGATTAGCTTTTCAGAGAATTCACGCAAGGTTGGCACCGGTGGCGACACGAGGAAGGTTTCCAACCGATTTCTCATATACAAAAAGCAGTTGATCGGCGTTACCTGGTGAAACGTTGTTGCGATGCCTCGTGTAAGGAGGAGAAATGCGTACCATTACGTTTCCGACTTTGATAAAGGTCGGATTGTAGCCTATGGCGATTGCAGTTTATCGTATCGCGACATTGCTGCTCTCGTTGGTCGAGATCCAATGACTGTTAGCAGAATATGGAATCGGTGGGTTCAGGAGGGTAATACGGAACGCCGTGCTGGATCCCAACGGACTCCCATCACTAGCAGTCGAGATGACAGGCATCTTATCCGCATGGCTGTAACGGATGGTGCAGCCACGTCTCGATCCCTGAGTTAACACATGGGGACGTTTCCAAGACAACAAACATCTGACCGAAAAGTTCGACGACGTTTGCAGCAGCATGGACTATCAGCTCGGAGACCATGGCTGCGGTTACCCTTGACGATGCATTACAGACAGGAGCGCCTGCAATGGAGTACTCAACGACGTACCTGGGTGCACGAATGGCAAAACGCCATTTTATCGGATGAATCTAGGTTCTGTTTAGAACATCATGATGGTCCCATCCGTGTTTGGCGACATCACGGTGAACGCACAATGGAAGCGTGTTTTCGTCTTCGCCATACTGGCGTATCACCCGGCGTGATGGTATGGAGTGCCATTGGTTACACGTCTCGGTCACCTCTTGTTCGCATTGAATGCACTTTGAACAGTGGACGTTACATTTCAGATGTGTTACGACCCGGGGCTCTACCCTTAATTCGATCCCTGAGATACCCTACTTTTCAGCAGGATAATGCACGACCACATGTTGCAGGTCCTGTACGAGCCTTCCTGGATACAGAAAATGTTCGACTGCTGCCCTGGCCATCACATTCTCCAGATCTCTCACCAATTGAAAACGTCTGGTCAATGGTGGCCTAGCAACTGGTTGGTCACAATACGCCAGTCACTACTCTTGATGAGCTGTGGTATCGTGTTGCAGCTGCATGGGCAGCTGTATCTGTACACGCCATCCAAGCTCTGTTTGACTCAATGCGCAGGCGTATCAAAGCCGTTATTACGGCCAGAGGTGGTTAATCTGGGTACTGATTTCTCAGGATCTATGCACCCAAATTGCGTGAAAATGCAATCACACGTCAGTGCTACTAGAATATATTTGTCCAATGAATACCCGTTTATCATCTGCATGTCTTCTTGATGTGCCAATTTTAATGGCCAACAGTGCAGTAAACTGTTCATTAACTAAAACACAAGTATGACATGATATGAGGTACTGATGCTGTATTCATTTGCTGTGTAAATGTGGTGAATGCGATGCTCTGACAAATATTTGCGTAATACACAAGGTGCAAAAACGTAATAACTCAAGTAATAAAATAGATACAGATACATAGCTTTAAGAGGTTATAGCTATAGTGCAATGCTATCATCTGAGACATCGTATATTGAAATTGCATGAATCGATTAAAATTTGTTAATTCACAGGTTCATTGATTAAACGTTTATTTGCTATGAAATATTAAATTGTTTTAATGGTACTGAAATGTTGTGTCATTGGCTATGCCTCAGTTTTTATAGATTGCCGATGTATTCACATTTACAGGGAGCTGTTTGAAGGACTGTTTGAAGACTCTCAAAGGGCTGTTTGAAGACAAGTTTCAGTTTGTCTGAAAGCCCACCATTGCTGGGACCAAAGCTGGCTCTCTTAAGCGATCGACGTGTAGTCCAAATTCCCCGTAACCAGGATTCCCTCCCCCCCCCCCCCCCCCCCCCCCCCCCCACCGACGCTCTGGCACCTGGCTCTCCTGAGGTAGCTGCTCAACGTCCTCGTCCCATGGACTCGCTCATGACCCAGCAGCAAATTCATAATTCACATTACCTTGTACCAGTTCCAGGCAGCCAATTATCTCGCGTACGTACACGTAACATTACAAGACCTTCTAGAACGAACTAGATTCTGCGAGGCGGCTTCATTTGCGAGAAGTTTTAAATCTTCGGCTAAACGCAAATGTGGTGATATGAGTCTGGTAAGCAGAACTGTATTGTGGGTTATAAGGGCACATATCGAACATTTTATATTTATTGGAGCGAATACAAAGTATTTGTTAGTAGTAATCGTACTGTCTTCACAATCCAGTTTACGTAAAGAAAAATGGTGAGGAGTTGCGCATCGTTTAATTGCACAAATAAATTCGAGACAGGAACCAATATTACCTTTCACAAGTACGTAGACATTTTTAGAGGTTGTGTGTCTCAGTTGATTTGCTGATAAATGGGTCCACAACGTGGTATTAATATAGTGAACATGCTTTTATTCGCAGGTTTCCTGTCTCAAAACCACAGCTTTCAGAAAATTAGTTAAATGCTGTCAGGGGGCAGGTTTCTGAAAGATCAAAAATAATTTTTTATATTCGTAACTTGTCGAGGTAAGTTGTTTTCTTGCAAACTACGTCAGTTGCAGAAGTCTGAAAGATGGCGCTTTCCATGTATCAGAATGGGAATTATTGCTGTAAGCCATTGAAAGTATCATGTTTTATTTTAACTGTAGACCTTTACAGATACTGTAATGCGAGCAACAGAAGATTTTTTACAAACATAGTGGTTGCTATTTATTGTCCGCTGTTCGCTGTATCCCACTTACGGGACTGTGTGGCCTTCGTTACAGCTGAAGAGATAAGAGGTGCTGCCGAGATCCAGAGACTGATTGCTGCTTATCACATTGTCATGACGTAGTTGGTACAGAGTGACAATTATTGAACTATATGAAAAAAACGTAAATTAGTTACAAAATACGGCGTACACACACTTTATTCAATATGTAAGCGTCGCTACAGATATTCGGATTTAGGTTATGACACGTTCGATATTCCTGCTATCATTGACGAAGACGAATAGCAGCAAAATTCTGCGTGACCCGCTGAAGTGTCGGAACATCGATGCTGTCGATGACTTCCTGAATGGTTGTTTTCAGCTCTGCAATGGTTTTGGAGTTATTGCTCTATACCTTGTATTTAATATATCCCAACAAAAAGGAGTCGCATATGTTCAGATTCGGAGAATATGGCGGACAATCGAGGCGTTCCACAAAGTGCTCTCCTGTTTCGATGGGGTCGAGCTTAGTCTTACATGAACCACATCTTGTCGATATCATGGTCACTTTGGATAATGGGGATGAAATCATCTTCGCAAACCTTCACGCACCAATTATACCGTGACTGGACATTGCACACCATACAGTCTCCCGTTTAGGATGAAGAGACTTGTCGATCGCGTTCAGTATGCTGTCTGTAGTAGCGTAACCGCATTCCTATTTTTTATTCATTATTAAACCTACTCCTGCATTACCCCTATTTAATTTTGTTTTTATAACCCTGTATTCACCTGACTAGAAGCCTTGTTCCTCCTGCCATCGAACTTCACTAATTCCCATTATACCTAACTTTAACCTATCCATTTCCGTTTTTAAATTTTCTAACCTACCTGTCCGATTAAGGGATATGACATTCCAAGCTCCGATCCGTAGAACGCCAGTTTTCTTTCTCCTGATAACGACGTTCTCCTGAGTAGTCCCCACCCGGAGATCCGACTGGGGAATTATTTTACCTCCGGAATATTTTATGCAAGAGGACCCGATCATCATTTAACCGTACAGTAAAGCTGCATGCCCTCGGGAAAGATTACAGCTGTAGTTTCCTCTTTGAGCCGTTCGCAGTATCCGCACGGCAAAGCCGTTTTGGTCAGTGTCACAAGGCCAGATCAGTCAATCATTCAGACTGTTGCCCATCCAACTATTGATAAGGCTGGTGCCCCTCTTCAGGAAGCACACGTTTGTCTGGCCTACCTACCTACCTACGGTACGGTTATCTGCGTCGTTGAGGCGCAAAGTCTCCACACAAATGGCAACGTCCATGGTTCATGTGGGGAGGCTTATACCACTATAACATGGTTTTCATCTTGTATGGTAGGCTATTGTTCTAAAAGCTATACATGTCTGGTTGGGAAAAAAGCAGCCACGACAGTGTAAAATAGTTGTCATAATCTATAGCTGCATCCTGGAAAGACATAGAAAAGCAAAATATGTTCTGCACGGCTAGACGTAGCACGGAATGGAATAGAAATCACCAAATGTGTGATTCACAGTCTCACACCACTCAAAAAATCTTTATGAAATTGTGTTCAAAATAGCAGTTTACATTCCAATGAATTCCCTCGTAGAAGATCTCTGCAAAATGCCTCTGCAAAAAGTTTAACGTGTTTGTTAGACTTGTTCCAACTGTTGCCTTATCTTAGTCTGTCCTTTATTAAAGTTGCATGAAATCATGTACATAAAGTCTGCTAGTTGTTAGTCCTGTCGATTACCATATAGTTTCCACAGCGTCAGATACCCTAAAATGTGACCTATGCCTACATGACATTCTCCCAGTACATGGCGCGTTACAACATTGTGTATGATCTTATCACGTTTCCTTGTAAATTCGGAGTTTAGGAGTATAACTAGGTGTCAAGGATTGTTAGGTGTGGGTGGTGATTCTCTGCGGAAGATGGTTACAAGGGCAGCAGAGAAGGCAGATCGTGGATACAAGAAACCCTGTATTGCTGTTAATTAAAATTCATTAAACGTTTATGCTGTCAGTGGCGAGCAGCCAACGTGGCGTCAAGGCGTCTATCCTTACGCCGATGTCCGGCTCCGCCTTGACGGTGATAACTTAGAGTTACTGCCCAGCTTTTCGACTACCACCTCCGGGTCCAGAGCTGCTGAAGGCTGATTCGGCAGCAGAGGTCACATTTGAGTGTCACGCGGGAATGTCTGGAACACAGGCCGATGACCGAGGTCCAGTGTCGTCACGCGGTGGTCAGTTAAGCTGTAGAAACTTCCTGAACGTGGATCAGCACCCCAGGCCATTGACACATGGAAGTGTGACGACATGGAAGCGTCTTTCACTTGTTGAATTTGCTGAACATGCAAGGAGCCGGCTGACGGCGGTCAATGTTCGCATCCTGGCACTATGTCTCCAGCTCCAAACACTGCGATGATCTATCCCGTTGCACTCTCGCCCCCACCCCCTCTCCCCTGGCTCCCTAAGAAAAATCTGGCTCTCTGGATTCCTGTTGAAAACTGGTTGTAAGGTAAGCACGGATTCATTTACAATTATTTACACTTAACTTCCAGTGACACTTGGTCGTTTACCCTATTTATATTTCTTTTGCTTCTTAACTAGCACTTTGGGGACACACTGTGTTTATACATTAAATGAATTCGCAATTGCGAATGAGGACAACTATCAGATATAGAATGAAATGACGAAGAGACTCGAACCTGTATTTCCCGTTTATGGCGAGCGGTTGCCTTACAGTTTGGCTATCCGTGCACGACTCACGGCCAGAACTTCCATATGTCGTTAACCAAGCGTCTGCGACCTGTACTCGTACGCCCATTAAGTGTATTCCCGTACAGGTCGCTAGGCCGGTATCGGCAAATAAACGAGATACTGCAGTGCCTGTGTTATTCTAATTACAAAGCAAAGTTCCTTTGGACATGCATAAGCAACTTTGCATCGCAGTCAGAATACCACAGGCACTGCAGTATGGTCTCACGGTGTTTATGATTTATTATTGATTCTGTATTTTTCTGACTGTTCCTCGTTGTTTCTGTCATTAGCCATAACTGGTATAATCCTGTAGGTTGAACGTTCACAGGGATGTAATTTGTGCAGTTTTCTGCTTGGACTGCTTGCAAGCAACAACTGTTATGGGTAAAATAATGCAAACATCTGCTACATTTTTAAGTTGGTGATGATTTTCTGTACCATACCTTCTTACATCCTCTTGATGCGGCTCCATTGATATGTGGACATTTTGGAGAGCTAACATCTGATCTATGTAGGCGAACAGTGTCGAGTCTAAATTGCTATTCAAATAAGTCAGGTTTTCAGAGGATAGGAACTCCAACAACAGGACTGGTAGGCAAACTAATGTGTGTGTGATATTTAGGGTGGGGCTTCAAGTGACAGTGGCAGGTAATCGTAAAGTTGGTCTGGAAATATAGCATATGGTGCTATTGATCTCTAAACCTAGACCTAGCTGTTCTACACACTGTACACCACTGTAACGTCCTTGCACCTAGTAAGTAGAAATGGTTGTCTCTGGGTTTTCCTCAGATTATAATCAATGTAAACCTATTCTTTGAAAAAATTCCTTTTATGTGAGATTATCTCTTTAGGACATGCTGTCACGGATTTATGGGAGTGGAACAAGGTAAATTCACACGACCTAGGAATTGCGGGTACCCATCGTGTGGGGCAGATGGTGATAGGATCTTCTGAACAGTGCGCTAATTGCTGAGTGGAGAGCAGTATGTAAACCTCTCTGGCTAACATTACCCATAATCTTTCTTGAAGAAATTAATAGAGCAAATAAATCCCTTAAAGATAAAAGGTCTATGACTAATCCACACACATATACACACTCGCGTTCAGTGGCAACGTACCTGCTGTTACAAACCTGCACCGAATGGTACTACCTTCACATCAAACAGAAGTATACTCTTTACAGATTAATGACATATAGTACCACGCAACACTGATATTCTATTGTCAACCAAAGCACTAAGTTACTACTACCGTTAACGACATTGCAAATAAAGATTTTGCTGAAAAGATCTTTCGCCCAGTACATAAACAACAGTTCCCTTTACACTTACTTGACAGTCTCTTTCATAAAAATAAACATAACCATAGCACATATAAACACGTAACCCTAGAAAGTAAATACCCATGAATTCACATACATATTGTGTCTCCAGTTGTCTTGCAATCTTCTTGCTAGCTTATTATTTCTGCTCGTGGCCTAAGCGCATAGCAATTCGTCGGAATAACTATAGTAGTTTCTCTTACCTAATGTTACCTTTCTTTTCATTTTTGCCAGACACTCCCCCAACCCTCCTCCTGAAGCTGCCGTCAGAAGTGAAGGCAGCGCCACTGCAGTTCCATTTTTAAAAGGGTAGGCATGACTTAGGTGGACCACTGTGAAGTATTTTGGAAGTTGTATTTTAATATCAACAGCTGACATCATTTCTGTCACTTGATAGTGTTGTTCGTAACACATAACAATTTTTTTAATCTTTCCATTTAGTACGTAGTGGTTACTTAGCGTAACTCACTGTCTGACAGGATACTAGCTTTTTAGATGTGGGTAATTTTCTATCGCTCCAAGGATTTAGTTTTCATCTTTTTATCCTGGCGTCAAATATTTTAAGCCTTTTTTAGAAAAATTTTCTACTGGCACATTTTATCCTGGAGGGGTCTTACATAGGTCGAAATAAGACGCCATTTTCTGACTGAAAACAACCTCATAGGGGGATAAGGCTGTACTCTCATGAATGTTTGAATCATATGCCGCCACTATATAAGGGAGTAGAGAGTTCCAGTACTGATGACACTTAAGTCCAGAAAGTAAGAAAAGATCAGGCACGAAATGGAAACCATAGTGAAAATCCGATGAAACTTTGTCCAGATGTGTTGGGCAGTGTGTCTAGTATGCCAGTATATAGCGCCACGTCGCACTTCTCAGTTCGGAGGTTACAGTGAGCGCGTAGAGAAGTAGGTGGATGTTGTAACTAAATAGTATCTGCCACTAAGTGTGGGACGTCAGCAGAGAGATTTCGCCTGATTTTATGCAATCTCACACAACGTAAATATCATGCATGCCTAGATACGCCTGGGCATTGAGTCAAACAGAGCTTTGATAGCGTGTACAGGTACAGCTGCCCATGCAACTTCAACACGATACCACAGTTCATCAAGAGTAGTGACTGGCGTATTGTGACGAGCCAGTTGCTCGGGCACCATTGACAAGACGTTTTCAATTAGTGAGAGATCTGGAAAATGTGATGGCCAGGGCAGCAGTCGAACATTTTCTGTATCCAGAAAGGCCCGTACAGGACCTGCAACATGCGGTCGTACATTATCCAGCTGAAATGTGGGATTTCGCAGGGATCAAATTAAGGGTAGAGCCACGGGTCGTAACACATTTGAAATGTAACGTCCACTGTTCAAAGTGCCGTCAATGCGAACAAGAGGTGACCGAGACGCGTAACAATGGCACCACATACCATCACGCCAGGTGATATGCGAGTATGGTGATGATGAATACACGCTTCCAATGTGCGTTCACCGCGATGTCGCCAAACACAGATGCGACCATCATGATGCTGTAAACAGAACCCGGATTCATCCGAAAAAGTGGCGTTTTTCCATTCGTGTACCCAGGTTCGTCGTTGAGTACACCATCGAAGACGCTCCTGTCTGTGATGTGGCGTCAAGGGTAACCACAGCCACAGTCTCCGAGCTGATAGTCCGTGCTGCTGCAAACTTTGTCGAAGTGTTCGTGCAGATGGTTGTTGTCTTGCAGACGTCCCCATCTCTTGACTCAGGGTTAGAGACGTGGCGGCACGATCCGTTACAGTCATGCGGATAAGATGCCTGTCATCTCGACTGCTAGTGATGCGAGGCCGTTGGGATCCAGCACGGCGTTCCGTATTACCCTCCTGAACCCACCGATTCCATATTTTGCTAACAGTTATTGGATCGCGACCAACGCGAGCAGCAATGTCGCGATACGATAAACCGCAATCGCGATAGGATACAATGCGACCTTTATCAAAGTCGGAAACGTGATGGTACGCATTTCTCCTCCTTACACGAGGCATCAAAACAACGTTTCACCAGGCAACGCCGGTCAACTGCTGTTTGTGTATGAGAAATCGGTTCGAAAATTACCTATTTCAGCACGTTGTAGGTGTCGCCACCGGCGCCACCCTTGTGTGAATGTTCTGAATAGCTTATCATTTGCATATCACAGCATCTTCTTCCTGTCGGTTAAATTTCGTGTCTGTAGCACGTCATCTTCATGGTGTAGCAATTTTAATGGCCTGTAGTGTAGTAACTCAACACTTTTCCAATTGCACAGTAGATACTTCCAGTTCGTCTGTTTGTCTGTGAATGTAATGTACTAGTCCTGAGTTTCTTAACGTGCAACAATCGGGACAACTGTTTTGTTAAATATGACATAAAATTATCACAGTCTGAGGTGTTACAAACATTAGCAAACCATCTTTTGTCAACGATTCCTGCCTGCTGCTCAGGTATTGTTATCAAGGATACGAAATGTTGAAACTTATCGATTATTGTTAGCACCTAACGGTTTGCTGCCGGTGTTTGAGCCAATGGTCTGAGTACGTCTATGGCAATCATGTGTAATGTATTATCTTCCGCTGGTAATCTTTACGAAGAATTCTTTTGCTGACTGAGTTCCACTCTTTTCCTACGTGGGACACAATATTTTATGTTTCTGGTCGACATCTTGTTTTCATGTAATCCACCAGTAATTTTGTGCAACTCTGCATTCCCTGTCTTGGCGGTCACTATGCCTGGCTAGAACTGAATCAAGAGCCTACCTCAACAACCTACGTCAACAACTTGTTTTATAATTTTGCTGGTACCATTCTGGGTAGGACACGTCTTGTTATCCTGTACAGCACCCTGCCTCCTGTGCTGAATTGTGGCTGCTTAGCAAACTGCTGATAATCTAGGTCAGCACTTGGTGTTTCTCTCCATTCCCCCATGTCGATTCCGGCACATTCCACGGTGCATATTTTGGAACTGTCATAATCTGTGTTTCTGTGCAATTTACCCAGTCGACATACTACATCAAAATCGAAATCACCCAGTCATAACATACTTCCAGTTAGACTACTAGTTCTATGTTTAAGTCGTAGTGCCTATTACAACGCTGTTTGATCAGTTATTACTTTAAAACATTCTTCTTACCAATAACAGTGGAAATAAGTTACTCCTTATATTAGCACTAGCATTTCTTTCTCAGCAGTCAAATAAATTTTTTCTGCCTTACTAAGTTGCCTGGACACACAGGCTATGGGATGTGCTTGTCTATTTACCTCCTGGCGTAATATGAAACCTAAGGGAAAATTGCTAGAGCCGCATAATAGTACAAACTCAATTTGGTAATCTGAAAAACCGAGAACTGTACTGGAGGTCAATAAATCTTTTAGTTTTACAAATGCTGTTTCACAATCTGGAGACCATTAAAACCTTGCTACTTTTTTTCAATAATTATGTGAGGGGTCTTCTACTTGCGGTGAAATTTGGAATAAATTTTATACAAAAATTGGCTAGGCATGGATATGACTCCAGATCCGTCTTCCAGTGGGTTCAAAAATGGTTCAAATGGCTCTGTGCACTATGATACTTAACGTCTGAGGTCATGAGTCCCCTAGAACGTAGAACTACTTTAACCTAACTAACCTAAGGACATCACATATAACCATGCCCGAGGCAGGGTTCGAACCTGCGACAGTAGCTGCAGGGTGGTTCTGGACTGAAGCGCCTAGAACCGTTCGGCCATCCCGCCCGGCCCCTGCAATGGGTTTCAGGAAATTTTTGACAGCATCAATAAGTCACAGATTAGTTCAAAATTGTTCAACTGGCTCTGAGCACTATGGGACTTAACATCTTAGGTCATCAGTCCCCTAGAACTAAGAACTACTTAAACCTAACTAACCTAAGGACATCACACAACACCCAGCCATCACGAGGCAGAGAAAATCCCTGACCCCGCCGGGAATCGGATCCGGGAACCCGGGCGTGGGAAGCGAGAACGCTACCGCACGACCACGAGATGCGGGCACAGATTAGTGTATACACCTTTCTGGCAATTAATATCGCCCAAGTAATAGATTTATTGTAATACGAAATGGCAATTTTCTGTGCTGAGTGCAAACTCTGCTGTATGTAAATGGCCAAAGACTTTGTGTAAATACATTATATGGTCCTGGATTGCTTTGGACAACAAATAGACCATGCACTGTTGTGGTTTTAAATCTCGTAATAGACCATCTAAGTTGCTGCTACATTTTTCAGTCAAATATGCATGTGATGATATTGATAGTAAAGAGATGGTGTTGAGAAGGCTGTTTTTAGAGGACTGTGTAGCCCTACTTCTAACCGACGATACCTGCTTTGTACGTCCACAGTTGTAAAATAACGACGCTGGCCAAGAATATCTAACGTCTTTGTTATATTAAACTGCTTTCTCTCTCAAATAGTCATAGTTACAACCACATCTATATCCTATACTGCCATCTGATGATTTATTTGGGACAATGAAAATTTGTGTGGACCAGTGGCTATTACTCTCTTTCATGACCCATTTTGAAAGTGCCGATCTGAACAGTCAACCACGACATTTTGAAAATTCTGCAGTACTCTATACGGTTTCTTACAGGGAGGCACCTCATTACCATTGAAAATATGACGATCAATTAGTGGCGTGGCAGGCAATGGTCCAGGAGGATCAAATAACTCAGCATATTTTGCTAATAGTCTCTCCATAACCTCCCATCCCTGTTCCTCTAGATGTGAAACTTTCCTCCTCACTGTGATTAAAGTGACAAACGCTCTTGGCATCTGCATACATTGACGTCCAATCTCTATCTAATTCATCTTCATTCAGGGCTTCTAAGCTGACTATCAGGGTACTATTCGAACGCTTCACCTCTTCAGAGCTAAAGTCATCAATGCTGACAGGCAAAGCTTTGCGTCCATCAGTTTCCCATTAACAGGACAAACTCTGTCACGTAAAACATTGTTTTTTCTCTAGTTCTTCATTCTCAGGCTCAACTTTACTCAGACAGTTATCTGGCAGACCAGTCCCTACGTTAAAGCATATTAATTTTCCATTACCTTTCAGTATGATATCCTACAAACTGACTTTAAGGGGCCTTGTACAGAGTTTAGCTAACTAGCTGCCTGTGGTCTTGTGGTGAGCCCTCAGAAAATCCTGAACTTCTGCAATAAAAACAAGATGAAATGGTCTTCCATCTACTTCTGCTATATGCTTTCTAACTTCAGTGCATTGAGGAATACGGAGATCTGAACTGAGTATGACTTCACAGCCACTGCCAGCTGTTGGGAGAACTTATAAACTAACCTCGAAGCTATTTCTCTCCACACAGAATCTTAGTAAGTGAAATCTAGTGATCAAGGTAACCCCCATGTATGCAGCTTAATTTCCAATATGGTGGGTTCAGTTCTGGTTATTCCATCATACTTCCTGCAGATATTTGAGATCCTACATCTAATAAAATATGTATAGGCATTCCCTTTCACCTAACCGGCCAGAATGAAGTCTGCCACTGATTCTGCACAGAGGCGACATGTGCTAATTCTCACTAGGAACAATGTAGAGTGAAACCACCGGCTCCTACCCCATTTAATAGCGGGTTAAAGATCAAAACTGTGACCACCTTCCCCATCTCTGTGAAAGGTTGATCATAAAATTTCCAAAACGTTTACATCCCCAACTCTGAAGTTCCCTGCAATTACACTTTTGTGACATGAATGACCACATGTAAAACATCTGATATCTGTGTTAAATATCAGTTCCTTTTACCGTGGTCGACTTCAGCAAGTGGGCTGTTAGGGTTTCTACTGCTTCGTTCAGAGTTTTGGGAATTCAATAGGAACTCTATGCGACATTTCTGGCGGTAAACAAGGTAAAAGGTGTCAATAGTTCTCTGCTCGGCTTCCTGTAATATCTCCTTATTAGCATTGTCATCCTCAGTTAGCTCATATATAGTGATAATGGTTTTGCGAATGCAGTCTACAAAATTCTCTACCGGTTTCTCATGATTATGAAATATCCGGTCAAGCTGCTCACAGTAGTCTCTCGATGTATTTTTCCTCCTGTATCTGTCTACTAACTCAACTCTGAAGTTATCAAACAACTATGCTCTCCTTAATTTGTCCTAGCGCATTACAAACGCCCCAGTGTATCCCTTTTGCTACCTACTGAGGGATTTTAGTGTCGATTATGAGCGGTAGTGTGCCTGAAATTTTAAAATGTTTTCCTGAGCCACCCATAAGAAAACCACATGATTTCGAGGCCATGTGTCGCGATTCTGATCTCCATGGCAGAGGCGTCAAAAGAAGCGGTGGAAAGTGTATAAAAGGAGGTTTGACTACCTTGCCAACGAGTAACATGTCAACGATGGTGTTGGGCAGAATTGTGGTGAAGTCAGCTGCCAATGTGACATCATTAAGCCAGCCATCACCTTACACAATACACCTCACATGAACTTGTGACCTTTTTTCGCATGTCGACACCCTGCTGTTTGAAGTGTCGCCAGGCCCCAGGATGACGTCGCAGGGCGCCAACTTTTGCATCAGTACTGAGGAATGTTGTATGCACCTGTGAGCGTAATTCAAAGCCTATGCGTACAAAAGGTAGGCAATTACGGAGTTTCGAAAAAGGGTACCTTCTTTGTGCACTGTACAATATGTGAAATCTCACACAGAAAATACTTCCAGTTAATTATAAAACTGACATTGCTCAAAAGATGTAGGGGAATGACCGGACTATTCGACTACATCCTGGATCCTTCTATTGAAAACGGCGCTGTCTCATTCTTGTTCTATTTGAGCCATACTTCATATCTGATTACCTCGTTGTCGAAGGGGCTTAATAACTCTAATACTTCTGTTTTCTTGTTTATAATCATCTTCAGGCAGATATTCTCCTTGCCCATATATGCACAGTGTGTGTCATTAGCGACAAATACCATAATGTCCGAAGATGCTGAGCATAGGAAAATCATGGATGAGGAGACACTCTATAGATACTTGATTATTTTTCTCTGTCGAGTAGCTATATGGGGTCAAACCTATAAGCAGACGTTTCCACGTCTGAAGAACTCGTGGAAGCGTATCTATACTTCTTCGCGTGTCATCGCATTACAGAGGAAGTGTACTGATTATTTGCGCGCAGTTTGTGGACATGTATGTATTCATGTGAATAATTTTAAGATTTGAAAGCGCAGGGATGAGACACACCGACGTTTTCATCTACCATTGCTGATACCACTGACGGCTGTTCTTTTTTTATGGACTGCAGTGTTTGTCTCCACGAATCTTAGTCGGTGAACACCAAACAAAAAGTTGTGCGTCCCACAAACTTAACATTTTGTACTTACTGTGTTCCTGTTTTTGGGATACCTATTTCTTTAGCTTGCGGTGTTTTCTGAGTACTTGTAGTGAATCTAGGTTATTAGCGTCACTCTTTGGATGTGATCACTGTCCCAATGCACGTACAAGGGTGGTTTAGAAACGTGTGTTATGTGCTACAGCATATGTTTATTATGTGATTACAAAAGCTGCATTTCTTCCCTTTTCAAATGGCGGATGGACACGGGAGAGGGAGCGACGATTTTGAAGGCCAACCGCTTGCTAAATTCCGACGCCCATCAAAGTTACGTAGACATATCGTCTGCGTTTATCCCATGTAAATTATTCACTGAATTTTATATCTTGTTACTAGTTACGATGTATAATAGTTGATCACATTTTCTGCAGATGTGAGAAAAGTTGCATCTATTTTACTAAGAAATTAATAAACGGCCGAGTTAAACGTGAGTAAATGTTTCTTATTAACGCCACGATTTAATATTTTTTAAGAAAAATACCACAGTTCATTGGCACGACGAATGTGGAATGTTTCAAGAAATATGTTTTAACTTTGTACTAAGACAAGAAAGTGAAGGTAGACTGATGGAAAAATTTCCAGCATTAATAAATAATGAATGTACAGTAACATATTTACGGACTACATTTGCCTAGCAAAGATATTTAGGTGATTAACGACGCAAGTTCACAAATTAATGTGAGCGCGAGGAAAGCTATTGGAAATTTGAAATTCTGGTACATTAATATCCAGTGTAACTGCCAGAATGTCGAATGCAAACATGAAAACGTGCATACTTTGTAGTGCAGGTGCCGGATGTCACTTTGTGAGATGAAGTTCCATGCCTGTTGCACTTGGTCGGTCAATACAAGGACGGTTAATGCTGCCTGTGTATGACGCTGGGGTTGCCCAACGACGTCCCGTACGTGTTCGATTGGTGGCGGATCTAGTGATCCCGCAGGCCAATGCAACATGTCGGCACACTGTAGAGCATGATGGGTTACAATAGTGGTGTGTGGGCGAGTGTTTTCCTGTTGGGAAAAAACCTGGAACGCTGTTCATGAATGGCAGCACAATAGACTGGTGTGCAAATTTGCAGACAAGGTGCATGGGATAACCACGAGAGTGCTAATTATGTCATACGAAATCGCACTCCAGACCATAACTCCAAGTGTTGGTTCAGTGTGTGTAGACCGCAGGCAGATTGATTGCAGGAGCTCACATGGCGGCCTTCTAACCAACACACAGCCAACAATGTCACCGAAGTAGAACACTCATTCATCAGAACACCTAAGTAACTTCCTCTCTGTCCTCCAATGAGCGCTTTCTTGACACCTCTGAAGTCGGAAACAGCGGTAGTTTGGAGTCAGTGGAATGTACGCTACGGAGTGTCTGGCTCGGAGCTGTTCTTAAAGTAATCAATTGATAACGGTACGTTGTGTCGGCGTGGTGACAACTGCTGCTCGAACGGCTGCTGCGGAAATGTTACGACTTATCTAAATTGAAGCTACCTTAAAATAATTAAAATACAATAATCAATAATGCAGTGCGATGCGGCAGAGCCATTTCCCGAACACGATGGACTTCCCTTTCGGCAGTGCCATGTGGCTGTCCGGAGCCTGGTCTTCTTCTGACCGTACCTTCCTGAGACCTGTCAGCAGTCATGTATACTCCAGCCAAGTCTTTCTGCAGTCTCACGCATGGAACATCCGTCCTCTCCTAGCCCTATTACACGCCCTCATTAAAATTCAGTGAGCTGCTAATAATAGCGCCTTCGCCGTCTTACAGCCATTCTTGACTTACATTGAGTCACTAAGCAGGTTCTCCGAGTCATACGTCGTTTAACTCCTTCTTGGTGCTGGGATTTTTATTTAGTTATTCATTTATTTTCGTTTTTGAATTTACAGCCTACATATGCTGAAGTGAAGATTATTGAATGAGTGCCAACTTCATCTGTATGCAGCAACGAGGGATTTAATAATTCTTAACATTACTTCTACATCCATATATACAACGATATTCCGCAAGCCACCTTACGGTGCGTCATTTCCCCCTTTTCCTATTCTAGTAGCGTCTGATTCGTGGGAAGAGCGAGTCTTGGTAAGCCTCTGTGTCCGATCAAATCTCTCTATTTTTATATTCATGGCTTTTTCGCGAGATATACGTAGGAGTAGGCAATATATTGGTTGACCATTCTGGGAATGCACACTCTCGGAATTTTAACTGTTGTGCAGAACGACTCTCTCGCAGTGTCTGCCAATGGAGGTGACTACGCGTTTCTTCCGCGCTTACTAAACGAACCTGTAACGAAACTTGCTGCTGTTCATTGGATCTTCTCTATTTCCTCTATCAATCGAATTTGCTGGGGATTCAAGACTGAGCGATACTGAAGTATCTGTCGAACGAATGTACTGTAAGCTACTTATCGTTCCGTACGCATTTTTCCTAGATATTTTATGGAAGTAACTGCGTTCAGTGATTTTTCTGAAAAAGTGTAATCGTACAGTAAAGGGTATTTCTATCTATGTATTTGCAATACGTTTATTTGCTTATGTTGAGCATCAACTGCCACTCCCTGCACGAGGCATCGATCCTCTGCAGGCCTTTCTGTATTTCGCTATTATATTGAAGTTATGCACTACAAACCAGCGACTGTAATATTTGAATTTACTTGACGACTGTTGATGAAGAAAATTACCTACAGTCGTCTTCATTCGTTTAATTCTCCTACCATTTCCGTAGATTCTCGTGCATTTAAACGCCGTATCTGTACAGTGAAACTGAACTATAAAATTACCTCTACAACACAGTGGTGACGCCTTTGAGGTAGTCTATTCGCTGTAAAGCTCTTGGTAGAACTGCACAGAGTACTTATACGTGGTTGTCCATTGTAAGTTACTACAAATCTAAATCCGAAAATTCTTGTTTGTATTTAAAAATATTTTGTGATTTCAACTTTGCTGTTCGCACAATATTTTGCAAGTAGAACTCACCATCACATTTAAAATTTTGCGTCGATTACAATGCCGAAGAGAAGTAGAGGCAGAAGTACGGATTTTTATTCGAGTAGTGTATTAAGTATTAGGATATTCTTTATTCACGTGACAGTGTTAGTTATAGCAACATCATAACGGGTATGTCCCTGCACCTGAATTTTGAGCAGACAGAGGTACCTTCTCTGAATACCTGTGTTCCATTTTCGGCACT
The DNA here is from genome assembly GCF_023897955.1 of Schistocerca gregaria. NCBI lineage: Eukaryota > Metazoa > Arthropoda > Insecta > Orthoptera > Acrididae > Schistocerca > Schistocerca gregaria. Next base: position 686,637,354 of record NC_064931.1, read on the forward strand.
GCCTGGGATTTTTCCTTAGTGGAAGGACTGAAATGAGTTACAACCAGCCAGCTGATTCCAGCTGAGGAACGAGAAATAGCAGTTCCAATAGCTGTAACTCGGACTATTACAGGGAGAGCGGTGAGCTGACCACTTGTCCTTTCAAACTGCATCCAAATTACGCCATAGGCTGGGGATGACATAGCAGTCGTTCCCATATCATGGTCCTGAGAGCAGAAACTAGGAGTTCGTAATCATTTTAACGCCGGCCGGGGTGGCCGAGCGGTTCTAGGCACTACAGCCTGGAACCGCGCTACCGCTACGGTCGCAGGTTCGAATCCTGCCTCAGGCATGGATGTGTGTGATGTCCTTAGTTTAGTTACGTTTAAGTAGTTCTAAGTTCTAGGGGACTGATGACCTCAGAAGTTAAGACCCATAGTGCTCAGAGCCATTTGAACCACTTTTTGAATCATTTTAACGAACAAATACTTCGTATTCTCCGAATTTCCATCTTATAGTTCAGAGAGTGACATATTGACGAAATTTCTGCCGAAAGAAATCTTGTTAGCGTTTTATTCTTCCAGACTTATGAGGTTGGACAAACACCCGCGAGAAACACAGCGAGAACGCCTGCTTGAACTTGACTGTAGATACTAGCAAAGCGTGCAATTTGTGTTATTGTTTTTGAGCACGAACGTTCAAAATGGTTCAAATGGCTCTGAGCACGATGGGACTTAACATCTCAGGTCATCAGTCCCCTAGAACTTAGAGCTACTTAAACCTAACTAACCTAAGGCCATCACACACATCCATGCCCGAGGCAGGATTCGAAACTGAGGCCATAGTGGTCGCGCGGTTGCAGACTGTAGCGCATAGAACCGCTCGGCCACAACGGTCGGCGAGAACGAACGGCACCTGTGCAACGTCCTCAATACGTTGAAAGTATCAGTCGTGTTCAGAACAGTATTCCGTGTAGTTTGGAGCGCATTATGTTGGAGCTACGTGAATTCGAACATGGGCAAATTGCAGGTGCTCATATGACGAGTGCTTCCGTAATCAAGGTAGCCGAAGTGTTTGATATTTGAAGAGGCACTCTATCGAAGAGTTATACCGTATGCAGGGAAAGCCGAAAAATATCATCCGCTAAGTCAGAACGCGAACGAAAGTGTGTGTCCAGTGGTCGTGCCGGACGGTCATTTAAGAGGACTAAGACGAAAAATAAGAAGATAACAGCTGCAAAAGTCTCTGCGTAACTGAATGTCGCACTCGCGAACCCGGTCGCCACCAAAACGATACGAATGGAGCTCCATAGTCAGTGAATTGCAGGGCTAGTCGGGATTAAAAAACAACTCATCAGTGAAGCAAATACTCGTAACAGGATAAAATGGTGTCGAAGCCATAAAACCTGGACTATGGAGCAATGGAAGAAATTTACTTTGTGGGATGAGGTTTGGGTTGTTTTTTGGGGAAGGAGGCCAGACAGCGAGGTCATCGGATTAGGGAAGGACGGGGAAGGAAATCGGCCGTGCCCTTTCAAAGGAACCATCCCGGCATTTGCTTGAAGCGATTTAGGGAAATTACGGAAAACCTAAATCAGGATGGCCGGACGCGGGATTGAACCGTCCTCCTCCCGAATGCGAGTCCAGTGTCTAACCACTGTGCCACCTCACTCGGTTTTGTGGGATGAGTTTTATTTCACGATGTTTCAAACTTGTGGCCGATTGTATCTCCCAAAAGTAATACACGGCGGGGTGATCATTTGGGTAGCCATATCTTGGTATTCCATGGGAACATTTGTGACTGTACAAGGTCACATTACTGCCAAGAGCATTATTTTGGCTGATCAGGTGCATCCCATGGTATAGTGTTTGTTCCCAACTGATAATGCTGTGTTTCAAGATGACACAATTAGCATCGTCCTGGACTTGTTTTTTGACCACGAGGATGAATTATCGCATGTCCTTTCACCACCACAGTTACCAGATCTCGATATTATTGAACCTTTGTGGTCTACTTTGGAGAGAAGGGGCGTGGTCGTTGTTCACGTTCATCATCGTTACCTCAACTTGGCACTACTTTCCAGAAAGAATGGTGTAAGGTTCCCTTGAAAACTATACAGGCCCTGTATGTATCCATTCCGAGACGACTGGAAACTGTTTTGATTACAAACAGTTTTCCTACACCGTATTAGGCATCTTAATGTGATGAGTTGTTGGTGTTACCATATTTTTTCCACATTTCATTAACTTACAGCTCCGTTGAAGACCTAAAGAAGACTATAATGTAACGCAGAATCGAGGTTTGAGAAATTTCTCTGCTGTACCTGCAAGTAATAACACGCCATTACGATTTAGTTGCGCTGAAAGAAAGGAAACATAACGGAGTAGTGGCTATTGGTACGTATCTATAACGATTAACACTTCCGAGATTTCTTGTCTATAACCACAGGAGTCATATCTCCTGAACAATATGTTGTAAAATTATATAATTTTTAAAGTACATATGCGGATATTATCTAGAGAATTTGGTGAAAATATAGTAAAGATGTAATAAATTAAAACGCTCTGCCAGTGAGATTCGGCTCTGTTTCGAAACTGTTAAAGCTAGTGTGCCGGTCACGTGTGCAGCAGTCAGGACGTTCCTCACGATGAGAGAGATGTCTTCAAAAACGAATGAAGTGTCGGGCGAACCTCAGAGCAAGTGGAAATTATCTGTTCACGATATTAGCATATATCGGCGGAAGTTGCTGCAAGCTATTTGCGACGACACCGCTATTTACTTGCGATCCGTGTACAAACTCTAGGGATTAATGAATGAGAGGATACGGAACAAAAAAGGTCTAATGAACCCATGTCCGAAAATTCATGGTTTCCAAGCTAGAGACCATTTATTCAATCATACATTATTACAGAGACTGCAGTCTAATGCGCGCTGTAGCGTGCAGCCAAACTTACAGAATGCGTTGAAAATCGTTTCCTTGTGCCTCAATGCATGCGTGTACGCGTCGTAGCACGTTCTGTCTCATAAGTTCACTTCGGCCAGGTTGTATCCGAACAGTGTCAAAGGAAGCATGAATACGCTGCTCCTGCGTCTACACCTCTGGAATGGGCTCTGCATACACGATACTTTTGAGATGACCCCATAACCAGAAATCGCACCGGTTGAGATCCAGTGAACGAACAGGCCATGCAACTGGACCACAACGTCCGATCGATTGACCAGGGAAGACACGACTGGGATGTGTCCGGAAGTTAACGGCCAAGTGGGCTGAAGCAAAATCAAGCAGCAGTGACGCAATCCTTTGAATCGCCAATGCCACGTCTTCCAACATGGGAGGCAAAGTCACCCGCAAGAAACGCCCATAGTTTCGATCTGTTAAGCGACTGGAAGGAAGACTGATCCCAAAATACCGACGCCAATTATCCCGGTCACACATTCCGGCTACATCTATGCCGATGATTCACTGTCATCATACCATGGGGGCTCTGCATGCTATCCCACAGATGACTGGTATGAAAATTGGAGACACTACTCCGCGTAAAGGTGGAATCATCTGTGAATAGGATGGATGACACAGATTCCGGAATCGTGATTGTCCGGTGACGAAACCAGTTACAAAACTGCTCCCGATGTGGGACATCTGTCGGTTGTAGCCCCTACACACTCTAAGTGATATGTGTAGTAACAATTCTCATGGAGAATGTTCCACACGGTCGTTTGGCTTCTATTGATCCCACATACATGACCACGTTGTACCTTGGAACATATTTTCACATACGGAAAGACGTTACTTTTCTGTAGTAATTTTTGTGATACCAGAAAAAGACAGTGGTACATAAAAAGTGGATGTCGTCATTTAAAAATGGAGAAAGAAAGTGTATTAAACTTCTGTTATAGGGTTGGCCAGAGGCGAGAGTCTGCAAAGTGTACCAAAGTACAACACTCTTCTCCTACTACATAGCTCAGGTACATCATTGTAGTGTTTAGGATTTTACATTCATTAAAAGGCATTGGTTTCAATATTGTTTGTAAACAAACATGAGATCGAAGTGTTTGAGCCGCCATGGGAAAGTGCTGGGGTGCAATGTAGTTATTGTGATAGATGGTTTCATTGGAGGGAATGTAAAGATAAACTGGTGGTATGAGGCTCTCCAATGGTATTTCATAGTCTGTGTACGACACGGCGTAAAAGTTGAACAGGAGGGAAACATTAGGGCGCTTATGGTAGAGCTTTACAGTACTAGGAAAAAACTGGAAAGGGTTAAGGGGTAGAGGGTAACGAGAAGTCGAAAATGATAGCGGAATATGAGGTCCACCGAAAGAGTTCTGCCCTGCTACCTCAGTTGGGTAAAGTAGAGTCTCGAGTGGATGTAGATGTAGCCTAGGCACATCAGGGTTTCAACAGGAAACCAATGTTTACAGAAAAAGCAGGAAAGAAGAGGGAAGTCCTGCTGTTAGATAGCAGTCAGATGAGAGGCGTAGGCCAGTCGTTATAGCAAAAACTAGCAAACAAGTACAAGGTTACAAATTTTTCTAAGACGGGTTTGGGTCTTAGCTAAGTGGTAGAGCATCAAGGAAATTTGTACAAAGATTTTGGAAAGTGCCTGATCATGGGTCAGCAACAGGTCATACATTAAACACGTTCATCAATATTCAAATAATGGGCAGAAACACGTATTACTTCTACACAATTAGTAGCTAAATTCAGCTAATCAAATCAGAATAATTTGATCTTTTAACCCTTTAATATTTTGATGCAATCCTGCAGTCACTGGAGTAAGGGAAGCAGCTATTTTAAGATAAACTCAAATTTCAGGCTATCAGTATTAAAAGAAGTAAATAAAATAGAAAGGTTTCTATCTCAAATGCCTGCAGATAAAAAGTAGGTTAAAATAAAGTCATTGCATCAAAATATTAGGGAGTTGAAAAATAAATCAATGGATAACCGATTTGTTTAGTTGAACTCTAGCCTGTAAGTCATGTAGATGCAATGCGTTTCTGAAATCGTTTGAATACTGACGGATGAGTTTAATATAGCTGCCAATTACTACATGTTAGGTGTGGAGAAAGGAGAATATCCCACATTTAGAAGAAATACCAATACAAAAATATTTATAAACATATATTTTTCTGTGATCATCATTTTGAAGCTTGTGTTGCAGGTGCAGTTATTCTTGGAACGTTACTAACAATAGCCACAATAAAAATGACTCCATCTGGTAACTCTGAATTATTTATAAAAGAACTTACTGAAATATTAAACTTCTTGAGCTCCAAACAGAATGAGATAATATTAAGTGGAGATATTAATTTAGATTTTTAGCACATCTGTTCTAGAGCTAAATGTGATCACATTTGTCATCTCATATAATCTAGATCCCCTCCTACAGTTTGCATCACGATCTCTCGGATCCAGCAGCACCGTTATTGACAACATTTTTATAGATACAGCTAGACTGCAAACTCATTGTGGGATGCCCATAGTTCATGGCCTTTCATACCACGATCGTAAGCTACTGACCTCCAATCTCGGACTGCATGACATATAGAGCAACAGCTGGAAAACTGTAAGGATGACAAACGAATAGGCATTGAGCAATTAAAAAGAATTTGCAAAATGCAGACTGGAAACGTGTGAAAAACATTCATGGTGTAAACGAAAACTATAATGTATCCTGTAGCATAATCATAGGCTACTTTGGAAACTATTTTCCTAAGAAATCAGATGAAATGCATTTAAGCGCTGGATTACAAGTGTGTTCAGGAAATCATATAAAAATATTGTCCTACTTGGCGTCAGGAAGATCGACGATGACAAGTTAAAATCAAATTGTCATCTGTACTGTAAAATTCCAAGCAAAGTCATCAGAGCATCAACATGTATGAGTATTCAAGGAAAAATAAGCTCCTTCAGCAACGATAGAAAAACTATTAGCAACATAATAAAAACTAGACAGAAAAACGTCCCAGGAAACTAAACAAACTTCTGTAAATGTAGATAATGAACTGATCAAAGGTAGCCAAAAAATTGTAGAAAATTATTAACTTTCTTCTGTAATTAGCAGATAATAGAAGTTTGAACACTTCATTAGCAGACAGCCTATACTTCGTAAGAAATGCCTTCCAAAAAATGATAAAATTAAACTTCATCCTACATCTCAAAAATAATTTTTTAATCCTATCAACTTCCTTAAATAACAATGTTCAAGTAGATAATTATGAAATCAGTAGCAAATTAATGAAATGTTGTTGAGCTGAAATAAATAATATATTGAGTTACTTATGCAATAATTCATTTCACAGTGGTCTTTTCCCAGAGTGACTTAAACGTGCTGTTGATCGTGCGAACCATGATATCCGAATGCAAAAGTCAAGATGTTACAGAATAGTATGCACAGCGGGTTAATGGAGTTTATCTTTCTGAATGACAGAAGGCAATGTGTAACATTTCATGTCAATCACATAGCGCTAGGCAGTCACAATTTGAAGTAATCACACATGGTGTAGCACAAAGTTCGATGTTGGGTCCTCTGTTGTTTCTGATATACGTAAATGGTTTTCCGCTTATAGTTTTAAAAATGCAAATTTTATGCGTTTTGCAGATGAAACAAGTACAGGAATAAAAAATTGTACCATTCCCCGCACTGAAGAGACAGCTGATGATTCATTCGAAAACATCAGTACATGGTTCAAGGCACATTACCAATGAATGTTGGCAATACTCAGTACATGCACTTTAGTATGAGGCGTTGCCTCCTCTTCGTCTCAAAGGCGTCACCTTTGTGGTGTGAACGTAATTTTATATTTCAGTTTCAGTGTTCCGATACGGCGTTTAAATGGATGACGAACTACCGAAATGCTAGGAGAATTAAACGAATAATGACGACTGTAGGTAATTTTCTTCATCAACAGTCGTCAAATAAATTTAAATATTAGAGTCGCTGCTTACTAGTGCATAACCTCAATGTAATAGCGAAATACAGAAAGGCCTGCAGAGGATCGATGCCTTGTGCAGGGGGTGGCTGTTCACGCTCAACATAAGCAAATGAACGTCTTGCGAATACATTGACAGAAATACCCTTTACCGTAGAATTACACTTTTGCAGAAAAAACACTGCAAGCAGTTACTTCCATAAAATATCTAGGAAAAATGCATACGGAACGATAAGTAGCTTACAGTACATTCGTTAGACAAATACTTCAGTATCGCTCGTCAGTCATGAATCCCCAGCAAATAGGATTGATAGAGGAAATAGAGAAGATCCAAAGAACAGCAACAAGTTTCGTTACAGGTTCGTTTAGTAAGCGTGGAAGTGCCTCAGAGATGTGCAGTCACCTCCAGTGGCAGACACTGCGGGAGAGTCGTTGTGCACCACGGAATGACGTACTGTTAAAATTCCGAGACTGTGCGTTCCTAGACGGGTCAAGCAATATATTGCCTACTCCTACGTATATCTCGCGAAAAAGCCATGAAGATAAAAGTAGAGAGATCTGATCGTACACAGAGACTTACCAAGACTCGCTCTTCCCGCGAATCAGACGCTACTAGAACAGGAAAGGGGGAAATGATACACCGTAAGGTGGATTGCGGAATATCGTCGTATATAGAGATGTAGAAGTAATGTTCAGAATTATTAAATCCCTCGTTGCTGCATACAGATCAAGATTGCACTCATTCAATAATCTTCGCTTCAGGATACGTAGGCTGTAAATGCAATAACAAAAAAAAGAAAGAAAATCATAGCACCAAGAAGGAGTTAAACGACGTATAACTCGGAGATCCGACTTAGTGACTTAATGTAAGTCAGGAATGGCTGTAAGACGACGAAGGCGCTATTATTAGCAGCTCAATGAATTTTAATGAGGTCGTGTAATAGGGCTAGGAGTGGATGGATGTTCCATGCGGGAGACTGTAGAAAGAATGGCTGGAGCATACATGGTTGCTGGCGGGTCTCGGGAAGGTACGGTCAGAAGAAGACCAGGCTTCAGACGGTTACATGATACTACCGAGAGGGAAGTTCATCGTGTTCGGGAAATGGCTCGTTTGCATCGCACTGCTTCTGCAGCAGCCGTTCGAGCAGCAGCTGGCACCACGCTGACGCAACGTACCGTTGCAAATTGGTTACTTTAAGGACAACTGCGAGCCAGACGCCCTGTAGCGCATATTCCACTGACTCCAAACTGCTGTGTCGGAGCGGTTCTAGGCGCTTCAGTTGAGAACCGCGCTCCTGCTACGGTCGCAGGTTCGAATCCTGCCTCGGGCATGGATGTGTGTGATGTCCTTAGGTTAGTTAGGTTTAAGTAGTTCTAAGTTCTAGGGGACTGCTGACCTCAGAAGTTAAGTCGCACAGTGCTAAGAGCCATTTGAACGATTTTTACTCGAAACTACCGCTGCTTCCGACTTCAGTGGTGTCAAGAAAGAGCTCATTGGAGGGCGGAGAGGAGGTTAGTTAAGTTTTCTGATGAAAGCGGGTTCTAGTTAGGTGCCATTGATGGCTGTGTGTTGGTTAGAAGGCCGCCAGGCAAGCTTCTCCAATCATCCTGCCTGCGGCCTAGACACACTGAACCAACACTTGTAGTTATGTCTGGATTGCGATCTCGTATGACAGCACGACCACTCTCGTGGTTATCCCACACACCTTCTCTCCAAATTTGCACACCAGTCTGTTGTGCTGCCATTCATGAACAGCATCCCATTAGAATGTAGTTAGCAGGAGGCAATGGGGCGTATGTCATGTTAAGAAGAGCATAGTTGTTTGATGACTTCAGAGATGCATTAGTAGACAGATACAGGAGGAAAAATATATCGAGATAGTACCGTGAGCAGCTTGACGGGATATTTCAAAATGATGAGAAACCGGTAGAGAATTTTGTAGACTACATTCGCAAAACTAATATCACTGCATATCAGCTAACTGAGAATGACAGTACCAATAAGGCTATACTACAGGAAGCCGAGCAGAGAGCACTCGATACATTTTACCCTGTTTATCGCCAGAAATGTCTCATAGAGTTCGTATGGCATTCCCAAAACCCTCAACGAAGCAGAAGAAAACCTAACAGCCCACTTGTTGAAGTCGACCACCGGAAAAGGAACTGATATTTAACACAGATATCAGATGTTTTACATGTGGTCATTCATGTCACATGATGTGTAATTGCAGGGAACAACAGAGTTGGGGATGTTAACCACTTGGAAATTTTATGATCAACCATTCATAGAGATGAGGAAGGTGGTCACAGTGTGGGCCTTGTGACGCGCTGTTAAATGAGGTAGGAGCCGGTGTGTCCACTCTACAATGCTTCCAGTGAGAATTAGCACAGGTTGCATCTGTGCAGAATCACTGCCAGACCGGTTAGGTAAAACGGAATTCCCATAAATTTTTATTACATATCGGATCTCAACTATCTGCAGCAAGTACGACGGAGCAACCAGAACTGAACCTACCATATTGGAAATTTTTCCCTACAATTTTCAACGCTGTACTGAAGCTCGTTGCCTGTGTCAAAATGTTTTCTTCATAGACAGTGGTTCATTTGAGTAGAGATGAAAATCGAGAGGAGTCAAGTCCATTCTGTATGGAGAGTGACCAAACACTTCCATCGAAAACGTTGCAGGAGCATCCTCTTTACAGTGTGTGGGAGAGAAATTTCATGTAGAAAATGCATGACTTTTACGTTGTGTGAGGTTGCATAAAATCAGGTGAAATCTCTCTGCCGACCTCCCACACTTGGTGGGAGGTACTGTTTAGTTACAACTTCCAGCTACTTCTCTACGCACTCACTGTGTGCTCAGAACTGAGAAGAGCGACGTGACACTGTATACTGGCATATTAGAGATACTGCCCAACACAGCTGTGCAAAGTTTCATCAGATTTTCACTATGGTTTCCATTTCGTGACTGATCTTTTCTTACTTTCCAAGTAACCTTTGTACATAACAGTCATCAGTACTGGGCCTCTCTACTCCCTTATGTAGTGACAGCATGTAACTCAAAAATTCATGGGAGTACAGGCTCATCCCTCCTATGAGCGCCTTTTCAGTCAGAAAATTCAGTCTTCTTCTGCGCTATGTAAGACCTCTCCAGGGTGAAATATGCCACTAGTAAAAATTTTCTCGAAAAAGTTTTAAAAAATTTGGCGCCAGGTTGAAAAGATGAAGACTAAATCCTTGGAACGATAGAAAATTACCCACATCAAAAAAGCAGGTATCCTGTCAGACAGTGGGTTATGCTAAGTAATCACTATGTACTAAATGGAAAAATTAAAAAATGTGTTATGTATTACGAACAACACTACTAAGTGACAGAAATGATGTCAGCTGTTGATATTAAAATACAACTTCCAAAACACTCCTCAGTGGTCTACCTAAGTCATGTCCGCCATTTCAAAAATGGAACTGCAATGGCGCTGCCTTCATTTCTGGCAGCACCTTCAGGAGGAGGAGGGGGGGCGGGGTGCCTAGCAAAAAGAAAAAGGAGGGTAACATTAGGTAAGAGAAACTACTGTAGTTATTCCGACAAACTGCTATGCGCTTAGGCCACAAGCAGAAATAATAAGCTATCAAGAAGATTGCAAGGTAACTAGAGACATAATATGTATGTGAATTTATGTATTTACGTTCTAGGGTTATGTGTGTATGTGTGCTATGGTTATGTTTGTTTTTATGTAAGAGGCTGTGAAGTAAGTGGAAAGGGAACATCTTTTTAATGTACTAGACGAAAGATTTTTCAGCAAAATCTTTATTTGCAGTGTCGTTAACAGTAGTAGAAACTTAGTGCTTTGGCTGACAAGAGAACATCAGAGCTGCGTGGTACTTTATGTTTATTAATTTGTAAAGTGTATACTTCTCTTTGATGTAAAGGTAATTCCATGCAGGCTTGTAACAGCAAGTGCGTTGCCACTGAACCCGAGTGTGTTTATATGTGTACATTAGTCGTGTGCCTTAAGCTTCAAAGGAAAATATTTATTTGTTGTATTAGTTTCTTCAAGAAAGATGATGAATAATATTAGCCAGTGAGCTCTACACACTGCTCTCCACTCAGGAATTAGCGCACTGTTCAGAAGGTCAAATCACCATCTGCCCCACACGATGGGTACCCACAATTCCCAGGTCGTGTGAGTTTACCTTGTTCCACTCCCAGAAATCTGCGACGGAATGTCTTAAAGAGATAATCACACATAAAAGGAATCTTTCCAAAGTATAGGATTACATCGATTATACTCTGTGGAAGACCCAATGACAACCATTTTTACTTCCTAGGAGCATGGACGTTACAGTGGTGACCAGTGCGTAGAACAGCAAAGTCTAGGTTTAGAGATCAGGAGCACCCTATGCAATATTTCCAGACCAACTTTACGATTACTTGCCACCATCACTGGAAGCACCACCCTAAATAACACACACACACATTAGTTTGCCTAACAGACCTGCTGTTGGCGATCCTAACCTCTGAAAACCTGAGTTATTTGAATAGCAATTTAGACTCGACACTGTTCACCTACATAGACCAGATGTTAGCTATGCAAAATGTACACATATCAATGGAGCAGCGTCAAGAGCATGCAAGAAGGTATGGTACGGAATATCAACACGTGAAAGTTCAACCTACGGGGATTTCGGCCGCCGTATTGCAAGTCCTTGTGACAGAAACAACGAGTAACGCTTTGACAAAGGATAGAATCAATAATGAACCATATGAAAAAAATGATAGTATGGCATTGTTGACCGGGAGCCTCCATACGGGGAGTTCGGCCACAGTATTGCAAGTCCTTTTTAGTTGACGCCACTTCGGCGACTTGCGGCTCAATGAAGATAATGAAAATTATGATGACGGACACAGAACTCCCAGTCCCCTACCGGGAATCGAACCCGGGCCCCTGCGTGGTAGGCGGAAACGCTACCGCTACGCTATGGAGACGGACAGTGAACCACCAGCACAGTGATATCATACTACAATGCCTGTGTTATTCTGATTGCAATGCAAAGTTCCTTATGCGTGTCCATATGAACTTTGCATCGTAATCAGAACAACACAGGCACTGTAGTATCGTGTTTATCGGCCGATACCGGCCGAGCTACCTGTACGGGAATACACATACTGTACGAACGAGTACAGATCGCAGACGCTTGGTTGGCAAGATATGGAAGTTTGGATCTGGCCCTGAGTCGTGCACGGATAGCCAAATTGTAAGGCGACCGCTCGCCATAAACGGGAAATCCAGGTTCGAGTCTCGTCGTCAATCCATTCTACAGCTGATAGTTGACCTCATTCGCAATTGCGAATTCATTTAATGTATAAACACAGTGTGTGCGGTAAGTGGTAGTTAAGCCGCAAAAGAAGTGTAAATAGGGTAAACGATCAAGTGTGACTGGAATTGAAGTAATGTGTAAATACTTGTACATGAATCCTTGCTTACCTTACAGCCAGTTTTCAACAGGAATCCAGAGAGCCAGTTTTTTCTTAGGGGGCCAGGGGAGACGGGGTGGAGGCGAGAGTGAAACTGGAGAGATCATAGCAGTGTTTGGAGCTGGAGACAGAGCGCCAGGATGCGAACATTGACAGCCGTCAGCCGGCTCCCTGCTTGTTCAGCAACTTCAACAAGTGAAAGGCGCTTCCATGTCGCCACACTTCCATGTGTCAATGGCCTGGGGTGCTGATGCACGTTCAGGAAGTTTCCACAGCTTGACTGACTGCCGCGTGACGACACGGGACCTCGGTCATCGGCCTGTGCTCCAGACACACAAATGTGACCTCTTCTGCAAATTCAGCCTTGAGCAGCTCTGGACCAGAAGGTCGTAGTGGAACAGCTAGGCAGTAACTCGTAGCTATCACCTTCAAGGCGGAGCCGGAGATCGCTGTAACGAGAGACGCCGTGACGGCGCAATTGCTGCGCTCGCCATCGACACTACTAGCATAAACGTTTAATGAATTTTAATTAACAGCAATACAGGGTTTCTTGTATTCAGGATCTGCCTTCTCAGCTCCACTTGTACCCATCTCCGGTAGAGAATCACCGTCCACTCCTAACCAACCTAGACACCTAGTTGTACTACTATACTCCGAACTTACAAGAAAACTTCGCAAGATCATACACATTGTTGTAACGCGCCATGTACTGCGAAAATGACTTGTAGGGATAGGTTACTTGTAGGGTATCTGACGCGGTGGAAACGTATATGGTAATCGACAGGAATAGACAAATATCAGACTTTATGTGTATGATTGTATGCAACTTTAATAAAGGACAGACTGAGATAAGGCAACAGTTGGAACAAGTCTATCAAACACGTTAAACTTTTTGCAGAGGCGTTTTGTGGAGTTGTTCTACGAAGGAGTGCACTGGAATGTGAACTGCTGAACTGAACATAATTCCACAAAGATTTTTTGAATGGTGTGAGACTGTTAATCATACGTTTGGTGATTTCTATCGCGTTTCGTACTACGTCTAGCTGTGCAGAACGTATTTTTCTTTTCTATGTCTTTCCAGGATGCAGCTATAGGTTATGGCAAATTTATTATCGATCATTTACACTGTCGTGGTTCCTTTTTCCCCAACCACACACGTAGAACTGTTAGAACAATAGCCTACCACACAAGAGGAAAACCATGTTATAGTGGTATAAGCAGCAACCACTCAACGTTATTGTTAAAAACTCGTCAAACGACAACCCTCTTGAACACAATTTGGATATCACTGAGTACCATCTCATCTCTCATTTACCACCTTCTTCTAACCCATTTGTATTGATTTATCTGTGAGTGGACATTTGTTACCATCTATGGATACCTACTTACTGAATACTTGTACCTCCAATCATCTTGCATCTCTAATGCAAGCAAAGGAAATATGGGTTTTATCGTATTAACAACCTCTTTTCTGTAAGTTATTTAAAATATTTGTATGAAAGCCCACGATACGTGTTGGGAACGTAATGCGTCTGATGTAAACACTCTGGAGGTGTCTATTATACCTGAACTTTAGCTTCCCAGGGAAATGAAGAAAGAGAAAAAAAGCGAATAAGGCGTTTCTTTGCTAAGAATATTGGTTGAAAGGCATCTACAATATATATCGAGAGCTTCAGAGTAATCAAATTTTTAGTATATCCTTGACTTCCTGTGGGCATGAGCTGGCGGATATAATTCAGTGAGAACAAGTTGAGTGTTAAGCAGTCATTACAGAAAGGAAAAAGGAAGGTTGAAGCTTAGTATTTCGTCCACAACTAAGTCTTTAGGGATGGATCAGAAACACGCACTGTGTACGTATGGAGAAAGAAATCATCCGCGTCTTTTTTAAAGGATCAGTCTTCAGTGAACCAGTGAATTTGCAGGAAGGTAAATCTAGAGAGTCTGATTCTGTTCCTCCCTAATGCGAATGCAGTGCCATAACCACAACGCCAACCTTCTCGGTGGGTCACTACAACAAAAGAACTAAATTTTGGGAACGAAGACGGGGTAAAAATGGGCATAATTCTTAATTAAACCGTCCCAGCACTTTCCGCAAGTGACTTAGGGAAATCACGAAAATCCTGAATCAGAATAGCTAGACAATCCCGAAAACGAGTTCAATATCTTAACTATTGTTCTACCTCGTTCATCGGTAGAGCTCAATGAAAATGGCAATAGGGTAAAATCTGTAGACGGAAACCATGTGAAATCGTGGTCCAAGTGATGGACGCTATCAAGTCAGTGCAAAAAAGAAATCGTCTTCCAGAATATATCACACAATATATAACATATTCGCTCAAATTCCACCGCAAAGCAAAATAACAGTAACAGCAAATTTTGAACACTGGCATAGACTATTACAGTAACTGTTACAGCAGGAAACTCTTAAAAATCCGTAGTCACTATTTTTTGTATAAACAAACACTTTGACTGTGCCGTACGATTCAGTGCTACAGGAAGTTTCCGTGTGCTAAAAATATGAACTGACGGAGAAAAATCGCAGCCGTTGGTAGACGTGTTTCTACGTGTAAAATATGATGTCTATTCAAATTTCGTACTGGTCGCATAAGAGTGCGGCCACTAGCGCCGCTATGAGGATGAAAAACAGATTTGGTTAAGGGTCGTGAGCGTTAGTTACCTCTGAAACGTCCCCTTAGAAAAATTATGAATAACTGTGCTAGTAAACTTCTACGTTATTTGATTTTCAAACAGCTGAGCAAAACTCAACGTACTCAAACAGTTTTCTCTTTGCTTATTCAGATCATCACTAAACTGACACACAATATTTTTAGCGCTATGCAATCTGACTTTCAATAATCCAAACAAAAGAATGGCCCTGACTAACAATAACCTATACCTTTCATTAATCACTTACCTCACAAAAATCTTCGTTACTCGAACTACTGCAATACAGCGAGTGCCAAAACTGCCAGCTAAATAAAAGATTCTAACTACTGAAGGCACTAACTACTGATAGGCTTTGTTAACAAATGAAAGATTTTGATAGAGAACAAACAATGTATTTACCTTAATAATGTTCAGAAGTCATCAATATATATATCTATCAACTAATGACGTCCATCTTTACAAATTTCCTTTTCCTGGCAGACACACGTCCAGATCGTCCGCTTAATAGTAACCGCTCAAAACTCTTGCAACTCTCTCTCCACATCCACCACATCTGGCGGCTCACCTCTAACTGCACACCGCTACGCACTGATCACATCCAACTGCTCAACACTACAATAGCCAATACTCCAACAATGCCAAACAGCCACAGACTGCACACGGCACAGTCAGTGATTTTCATACAGAGCGCTGCGTGGCGTTACCAATATAAAAACCTAAACAGCCTACTTACACCTTTGATATTGGACGTGGTGAGTTGATGCTAACCGATAATGCTGTTAAGGGAACAAAGACATCATTATCAGCACCTCACGAGGTTTGAACGAGGTCGTGTAATAGGGCTACTAGCAGCTAGATATTCCTTCTGCGATACTGCAGAAAGTCTTGGCAGGAACGTAGCCACTGTATTTGAATGCTGGCAGGGGGCGTACGGGAACGTACATTCGCAAGAAGACCAGGCTCCGGACATCCACATGGAACTACCTAGAAGGAAAACCTTCGTGCTCGCCGTATGGATCCAATGCATTGTACTGAATCTGCAGCGGGAATCTGAGCAGCAGTTCACACTAAACTGACACAACGAACTGTTACAAACCGGTTATTGCGAGGACATCGAGCCAGACCTCCTATAGCGTGCATCCCACTGAACACAAACCACTGACATTTGCAATTTCAGTCGTGTAAAGTGAGAGCTCATTGGGGGGAAAAGTGGAGGAACGTTTTGTTTTCTATTGGACACTGGTTCTGCCTCGGTGCCAGTGATGGCCGTGTGTTGGTCAAGAGGCCTGAAGTTGAGGGTATCTAACCAACCTTTCTGCATGCTAGACACACTGGAAGTTGTCGTCTGCGTTGCGATTTCGAATGACAGCAGGTGCACTCTCGTGTTTATCCCACACTCCCTGACCGTAAGTACACTACTGGCCATTAACATTGCTACACCACGAAGATGACGTGCTACAGACGCGAAATTTAACCGACCGGAAGAAGATGCTGTGATATGCAAATGATTAGATTTTCAGAGCATTCACACAAAGCTGGCGCCGGTGGTGACACCTACAACGTGCTGACATCAGGAAAGTTTCCAACCGATTTCACATACACAAACAGCAGTTGACCGGCGTTGCCTGGTGAAACGCTGTTGTGATGTCTCGTGTAAGGAGGAGAAATGCGTAACATCACGTTTCCGACTTTGATAAAGGTCGGATTGTAACCTATCGCGATTGCGGTTTATCGCATCGCCACATTGCTGTTCGCGTTGGTCGAAATTCAATGACTGTTAGCAGAATATGGAATCTGTGGGTTCAGGAGGGTAATACAGGAACGCCGTGCTGGATCCCAACGGCCTCGTATCACTAGCAGTCAAGATAACAGGCATATTATCCGCATGGCTGTAACGGATCGTGCAGCCACGTCTCGATCCATGAGTCAACAGATTGGGAAGTTGGCAAGACAACAACCATCTGCAGGAACAGTTCGACGGCATTTGCAGCAGCGTGGACTATCATCTCGGAGACCATGCCTGCGGTTACCCTTGACGCTGCATCACAGACAGGGGCGCCTGCGATGGTGTACTCAACGACGAACCTGGGTCACGAAAGGCAAAATGTCATTTTTTCGGATGAATCCAGGTTCTGTTTACAGCATCATGATGGTCGCATCCGTGTTTGGCGACATCGAGGTGAACGCACGTTGGAAGCGTGTATTCGTCATCGCCATACTGGCATATCCTCCGGCGTGATGGTATGGCGTGCCATTGGTTACACATCTCGGTCACCTCTTGTTCGCATTGACGGCACTTTAAACATTTCAGATGTGTTACGACTCGTGGTTCTACCCTTCATTCGATCCCTGAGAAAATCTACATTTCAGCAGGATAATGCACGACCGCATGTTACAGGTCCTGTACGGGCCTTTCTGGATACAGAAAATGTTCGACTGCTGCCCTGGCCAGCACATTCTCCAGATCCCTCACCAACTGATAACGTCTGGTCAATGGTGGCCGAGCAACTGGCTCGACACAATACGCCAGTCACTACTCTCGATGAACTGTAGTATCGTGTTGAAGCTGCATGGGCAGCTGTACCTGTACACGCCATGCAAGCTCTGTTCGACTCAATGCCCAGGCGTTATCAAGGCCGTTATTACGGCCAGAGGTGGTTGTTCTGGGTACTGATTTCTCAGGATCTATGCACCCAAATTGCGTGAAAATGTTATCACATGTCAGTTCTAGCATAATATATTTGTCCAATGAATAACCGTTTATCATCTGCATTTCTTCTTGGTGTAGCAATTTTAATGGCCAGTAGTGCATGTACGTCAATCTGGTGAGTCCACCTGTTGTGCTTCCATTCGGCAACAGCGTTCCAAGAGGTGTTTTCCAACAGTATAACGCTCGCCCACATACCGCTGTTGTAACCCAACATGCTCTAGAGAGTGCCGGTATACTGATTTAGCCCGCACGATCACCAGATCCGTCTGCAATCGAGCACACATGGAACATCATCGGAGGACAACTCCACCGTCATTCACAGCCAGCCTTAACAGTCCCTGCACTGACTGACGAAGTGCAACAGGCGTGGGACTCCGTCGCACAAGCTGACATGCGGCAGCTGCACAACACAATGCATGCACATCTGCATGCGTGCATTCAATACTCTGTCGATTACACCTGTCATTAATGCATCACCATTTCATGTTTGCAGTGGCTTATCTTATATGATCTTGTAATGTTAATGACTTAAACATGTTACCTAGACAAATGTATTCCTAAAATGTCATTACGCTACATTAATTTTTTTTTGTGTTGCGACTTTTTTCTGTCAGTGTAACAGTAACTGAGAGTTTTGTATTAGACAGAGTTAGTTCTGTGAATATACAACCTCATTTTAAGATGGGTATTACTACTAAGAGTTACAGATATTAATTAGTTGTGTATTCAAGTTCGATTAAATTCCAGAGTCTCTTTTACAATAATCCCGCTGGTTCACGATCATGAACGCGAAATTCATTTGTACTGTTCGGTTAAATACGGTGAAGCTTGCGTACTTAGTGTCGTGCTCGTTGCCCAGAGAGTCGCTTTGCTGTTCACAGGTAGATGAAATGGCTGTAAGTGGCTCATTTCGCGCGGACAGCGGAACCTATTCAGCTGAAGAATAACTTCATCAGTGAAACCCCTGCTCCTCCTGTTGCCGCTTCGGAGTGACGTATCACTCTTCATTACGGAGTCAATTCGATTTCCTTTGCTTTGTTGGAGGTACTTCCTGTGTTCTCGTTTTTGCTGCAGAATTTCTCTTTTCGCTCTTTAATAACTTCCTACACATTATTCACAGAGAGGTACACTAGCAATTCAGATTTTTCATTGCATTTAGTTACAAGTATTTCTTTTACTTTTCAGAATATTTCTGGGTATTATGTTAATGGGACCTAGTTTTTGCACCCTTCATTCCCACAGCTACTGACATCCGATAGATGCCTTTCAAAATAGTTGTTTACATTTGTACGATCGCTGTCCTTTGATACTAAGGTAAGAAACATTTATGCTACCGGTCCGTCCGCGTCCATACGTATTCTAGAATTCAGGCACTTTCCAGTAATTCTAGAAGCACCAAAGTGCAATTTACTGATGAACGTGATATTAAAAAAAAAAAAAAAAACTGAACCTTCCTACTAAGAGTGCAAAACACAATCTAAATGTTGACCTGAAAATAATATTCACTTTAGTTTAGGCGAAAACTTGAGTCACTCAAGAATATGGAATTTAACTGTATTTTATGAAAAAACTACGCACGGCGATGTAAGGATTTCTCCAAAAATTTCGTAGCTTGGAAGTATTTCGATCTCATTTCTGATGCTCAGCGCTTTGTCTCCACACAGAGGGAAGACCTGACACGCTTAATGGACGCAGTGACTTTCCCCTTCACTCTTTCAAGGCAACCTCGTGCTTGAACATTTTCGCTGGAAATGTCGTACAAAAGCTGTAAGGCTTGAGTAGAGTGTGCAGATTAGTGCCTGGACGCTGAAGGCGCAACAGCCCACGGACGTCCGCTAGCGACACGAGGGGCCACTCCAGGGCCTCGTTGGTTCTCTACAATTTGCACGCACGTGGGCGAGGCATCAAAACTTAAACCGGCGCAAAGTTCCGGAACATGGACCAGGAAGACCGTACTAAAGTAAACTTGGTGTGCAAGAGGGCAACCACTGAACTATTGGTGCTGCGAACGATCGTCGCCGGTAGCAAGACAACCGCTGCGAAAATGACCGCCCTTGGACGTTGCGGCCGCGAGTTCGCCTATAGTCCACCACCAGCTATGGAGGGTGAAACTTCGACAATGCCAGGCACTCGTGCTGGCGAAACGTCAGTGAAATCATCAGACGAACTTCGGCCGGAAGAACCCGAGATAGAAGCCAGCATGCAGTTTGTACACTCCCTTCCTTACTTAACGCTTATGCCCACTACACCACGATGAAGTAGCGTAATCTTGCCGTTCTTCGATCTCATGAAAGCTTTAACGGCCAATACGTCACTCTGTGGCGTTTAATTACAACCAACCATACCAAGAATGACGTGTTTTTATAAATCTTCAATGTGACATTACCTTGAAAAGGCATGCTTTCATAACAACCATGTTATGATTCAGAATTACGGAACCCAATATGTTGTTTGCCAAACGAAAGTCGATAGCAGTGTCTTCGGTCTCCGATAAGTGCGTGTGATGTCAAAATGACGTCACGTTTGCACGAGATCTTGTGAACTGTAGGTTACCCCTCAGTCAATTGGCTACGCCATTTTGTTTTGGGTCCTCTAGCGGCGTGCTGCGGTACTGTGCCACGGGGATTTCAGTGTGCACCACGCTTACAGAAACGTACCTACAAACAAACTAAAAGGAATAACGTTGCTTTATTTTTTTGTAACTGGTAATTAAAACTTCAAGACTTCTCAATGTGTGTTGGTTGACTTCTAGCGACGAACGCTCTTCGAATTTGTACAATAAACTACACAATGATGCACAACGCCGCTTTTAATGTTGGCAACTAGAGTTAGTGTCATCTGCAGGACACTTTCGTGCATAAGGATACACGGTACTTTTCTGGCTCAATATTATGTCAAAATCTACACCTATTTCTTTCAGGCACTGTTTATAATGTATATGTTTTACAAATTTTTTGTTGATATCAGGTAATGCAGCACACTTTCTAAACAAATTAGAAGTATTTTTATTATTTTTGAACCTGCAAAGAGTTATTTTAAAAAAAATTACAAACAAACTGATGCAATTTTTTTCCAAAATGCGTTTTCAAATTGACGTACCATTTCATCCAATTCTGTACATTTGAAGGAGACCAAATTTTTACCACATATGCATGACATGTTGGCTGAGGTACTAGACCTGTTTAATTCCACCTATTATGTATATTACAAGGATAAAAATATATCGCATCCTACATTTCAATTTTTATAATTTTTTTCCTAGTAAAAATGTTATTTTTTCTATATTTTAGTTGATTCTGCAATAAAGCTTTGGTGTAATGCATAATAATGGACTGCTGCAAGTTACCGAACAAAATTAGAGAAATGATTTATAAACTTTAAGAAATATTTGTACCTGACTTCTGAAAAATACAACTTGCGGAAAATTGGGAAAGAAGATACGAATCCAATTAAACTGGGCCTCAGAACGTTCCTGAAGCATAGTCTTCATACTTCAGCATTTCTTCATCTTCAAGCTTCCTCTTGGCATTCCTTTTAGCACTTCTTGCTTCTTTGGTAACTTGAACTGCGAATCTTTCAGCTTCATGCACCCGTTGTATGTCACACGCAAGCTATTGATCTCCCATATTAGAGCCACATTTGATGCCTAAATTTCTCAGGACTTCCAGCCTTCCTATCACTCTATCACTGAAACATATCACTGCATCTAGTACACCAAATTTGAAAGTATTTAGTCCTACAAAAACATTTTTGGGTAATCTTCCCATATGCAATGGTTGAAACTTCAATTTGTATTCCGAGTGCGCCCATGAAGACATTTACTAAGCTAAACAGGGTCACTAAGGTTTCTAAAAATTAGTTTTGTTTCATTCATAATAGATTCACGAAGAGAAAACTCACGATGGCATATTTGACCACTTTCTTTTGCTTTTTTGAAACCACACCAAGCATGATGGCTCATACAGCTTATCTCATTGCTGTAACATCATTCAGAGGCGCAGTTGGTCTAATGGCCAGTCCATAATAACTCTGAAGAAGGTCTATTTCGATTTCTGTCAATCTGCTTCGGCCAGACAGAGATTTTCCATCAGATAGCAACTTTCATTTCTCTACATAGCTTCCTCAATCTAGCACCCATTCTCTTTTGCACATGTCCACAACACTCCAATTTTGTTACCAAGGATCACCATAAACACTGAACTCATTAATTTTATTGAAAGCTTTATCCAACGTTATAAACGGGCACCGACCTCTGAAACATTTTTAGAGCTCCATCAGATTCCATACCTCCACTGTAACCATCATAATTCTTAGAACACTGATGTTCAATATGTACTTCAGTGTTACCATGGCAGGTGTGGCAGTACTTAGATAAGCACTCAACATTAACACCTTTTCCATTCTGTAGAGTAGGAGCACTTAAAACACCATTCAAGGAACGATGTCCTCGACGTTCCATGTCCCATCAAGTGATACAGCAATGCCCCTGGTTCCACTAATATTTATAGTTTCCTCTACTGCACGTTTCATAGATGCTCTAGACACAACCGTCAAGGCACCTTAAAGTATTTTTATGTACTTGCTGAACCTACTGGGAGAAGGAGGAAGGTCCATCAAACCACAAAACGTTTGAGCAGCCATTTTTCCTTTTCCTACTGCACGCATTGCATACAGTAACTTCAAATTCACATCGTATGAATTATTCACAATGTTCGAAGTCATTTTCGAAGTATATTTATTGCAGCATCTACACGGAACAACTAATTTTGACGCTAAACCCTTCTTGCTACTTTGTTGTTCATTTATTTCCAGACAGCCTACACTATCACATTGTTTAACATTTCGCCACTTCCTTTACCAAAGAAGATAAGATTTCCACCGCAACAACAACAAATCTACTACAAACAGCATCCTTGTTAACACAAAAATTTGAATCAGCAGGAGGCATGTGGGAGTTTCTTCAATGAAGAACTGATACATAGGTTACTTTAAACAGTGTGGCTTGCTTTGTTTGTTAACTGGTTACCACGAAATTTCCTTTTACTGAATTTCTTGATGAGTGGCATAGTTCGTATTTATTGCACACTAGAGGATATGTACTTCCAGAAATATATGTAGCACTTGGGCAACAAATATTTAGTAACTCGATGGCAAACTGCTTCAGCGAAACAAAAGTAAATACTAGCGTAGATAATCATTTACAGACACTAGAAACCTGCACTGTTACCAACATATACAATGTATCATACGTATAATCGCTGGAAACAGAAAGTTCACAGTTATTTTCGAAATAATACTGGTTTCTGTGACAGAAATAAAGAGGGTGTGGCAGCATACATGACTGTAGCTTTAAAATTTGGTATATATATATGCCATTTTTCATTTGAAATCCTATAATTTCTATATCAATTTAAACAGGAAAGACTATACAATTTAACAAAGTCATAAAAAAATTTCGAGTTTTCCACCATTTATAAGTACCCTGTATCCTTAGTAAAGGAGCCTGTGACGAAATGCGCTTCCTCTTCTTTGGAACTTCTCCATTTCAATCCCATTTTGAAACGGTTCAAGTAAGAGCCGTACGAGTGTTTTCTATGCAACCCCCTTTGTGGGCAAATGTGAGTCTAGCATGATTTCTCTGTAATTTAAACATGTGGCCATGTTAATATAGTGAAGTTTAAGAGACTATTTCAATTGTCAGTAAAAGGAACTGATTGCATAAAGTACCGTTCCTGCTTGTACGCCGAGGGGTTTGCGATCACGTTGGTACAGCAGAGTGACTTCTTGTCCCATAAATTAAAAGCCACACAGGTTTGATCTTAGTGGGGGCAACCAAACAAAGTGGCATATAAAGCAAATACCTTTCAGTTCAGCCCCACATGTAACATAATTGTTAACTATCACCTATGTATTGGTAAAGACATGTGTTCCCAAAGGCGAATTTTTACGAAGAAGAGAGGTCATTGCTTAACATTCCAACTTCGATGTCACTAGCTATGAGACATAGGCTCGTATTTGAGAACGATAGAACAGGAAATAGATTGACTTCTTCAGAAATATCATGTCTAAAGTAAATAGGTGCGACCATGGAGAACCAAAATCCGAATGGCTGGACTGGAATTTGAGATGCGCTCCTACACAGAGCGAGCTCAGTGCCGTAAGAGGGGACTCCACCTCAAAACTTAAATTTCTTTTCAGAAGTAATTTAATGAGTATTACACACCTTCGTAGGTTTACTCTTAGATGCCAAAATATTTGGCAGTATTCGAATTGCAAGAGCTAGGAACTCACAGTGATAAAATTCACACCCCTCATAGCACGGATTTTGAGGTGAAGGTAGTACCTGTCTATAACTTTTAGTATCTAAACAGAAGTTACTTTTGGGTCTTATAGAAGCTGTTTTTCAGTTCAGTATGGGATGTTTGAAGACTGTAGAGAGCAAGAGTCCCAGCACTCCTTTGTCATCACACCAGAAGAAGATATGCAGACCACAAGATGCTGCCTGGAGAGGGAAAAATTCAAGAAAAAGGCTTCCGCGATCTTGAAATTACAATAAGAAGATAACTTACAGGACCAAGAAGGGAAAACGTATCGTGCTGGTTATTTTAAATGGGTGCGTCTTCTATCAGGCCATTTTCCCCTAAGTTTGTTTTTCTAACTTCATTGCCAACTTTTACGCTTAACACTAACTAATTTCAATGAAATTTTTGCAGGAAGTAGTCTTGAGGTATTTCCATACTTCTATCCATTAATGTTATCGAAAACGTCCTTTGTATGTTTTGTTATTACGTTTATGTACCGACAGTTAAAGAAAATCTAAGTCCGAAACTTGAAAAAGTACTGAAAATAAATTACTAACGTTTTTCATAAAATGAATGTATAGAACTATTGAATTATGTCTTGGGAATTCACCTAAAAAATTTGGAATTTGGAAATTGAGGAGTCAACAGCAAAAGTTGGTTTTCAAGAATATCGTTCAAAATCATACTAAAATTGAAAACTCAAAACTCAATGAAGTTCTGGACTTCAAAAGTTGGGTATTGTCACATCTTTACATGGCATACAGGATCTTAAATTTTGGTTGTATATGGCAAAGTAGAAGAAAATTAAATTCTCGGGTGGAGTCTCCTCTTATGCACTGTGTCATCTCACTCTATGAATTTATTCGCCGCATCTTTCCCTCAGCCTGCTTTTTGAATGTTTATTAATCTTCATGCAGAAAAATGCTTGCATTAACATAAATGAGTATATTTTTCCTAGACATTAATTTAAGTAAATGGTGAATTGTCCAAATGTAAAACAGATAGTTCTTTAAGACGTTGGACCTACTAACCATGTATGCTCGAAATGTGTACTTGTCCAACAGTTAGATTTCTAGCCTCAACGGGTTCTTCATTAGATACCAACGTTACCAGAGTATTATATCATGAAAAAAGTTCAAATCATGATGAAAGTCGTTAAGTCGGATAAAATAAGCATAATTTCTAGCAAAATTCTTATAAAATATGCACGAACAATTTGCTGCAAAATTCTTGTCAGTTACCCTTCGTAGAAAGCACACTGGCAGATTTTTTCAGGGCTGCAAATTTTTTTTTCATTCGTAGAAAGTTATTAGACAAAGACAGTAGGGACAGACTAGTTGAATTACGAAAGTCACAAGAAATCACCCTAAAAGTGAGCTCTGTATCCGCAGTATATAAGAACGTTGAACACTGAGTATTCTGATTAGAATGTTCACTCATATGTTTTCGTGCAATAAGCTGACCACAGAAACAAAATTATTCAGCCTATTGCCGAAACTAGTGACATCCGTAAGCGACTGCAACTGATGTGAAACGAGATGGAGCTGGAGATCACTGCTCCGTTCGAGTAGACTATTTTTCAGCGTTCACGAAAGTCGTATTACGCTGCACTCGTCTTTTTCGCTTTGTGTATATGTGGTTTTAGACCGATGCGATGGAATGGAAAAAATAATAGTTTGTTTCCGGCAATCTATGATTATCCTGTGATGCAAAAGGTGGATTTCTCAAATATATTGCTGACTACTGTCCTACGGGCTCAACAGAAGTTGGAGAAACACGGGTCTTCAAGGAAACTTCGTCAGAATCCAGAACCACGACGGACCAGAACATCTCGCTGTTGTCTTGGCTTGTGGCTAAAACCACTTCACTACGAAGCAGGAATTGCTGCAAACGTTCGAAAGGAGCAGAGTTGTTCAAAAGAGAACTTCATTCACTCACTGCTCTCGACGTTGCCTGATTACAGGAAGTAAAGATGCACCAACGGTAGAATTCGGATGACTTAGCGTGTTATCTAGTCCAACAAATCATGTTTCTCTGTGTGATTAGCACCGTTTTGCATCTACATAGGTAGACTTCACGCTAGCTAGAGAATACCCTAATGTTCCTGTGATATTTTGATTCCACGAAAATGCGTCGTTTAGTTGAAGTGAGAGAGAGACTTTAAGCCACACTGGCTTCAGTGAGTCGATAGTGCGGCAACCATGTTTGCTGCTGCCCATCATCTCAGCGAGAACGTGTTACACACGTTGACAATTTCGTGGCCACTGGGTTCAAAAGTAATGACCGGGCATGAGGAACATTCAGGAGTTATTAAGACATTCAGAGTGACCCAAAATGTTCCAGGATTTGAAGTCTCAGGGACGCCCAAGAATAATATTTCAAACTTCAGGGACTGCAAGCGCACAATAAACAACTTTTGTGAGGTGGTGCTGCAGAGCTTGATAGATTTCAAGAATTTTGTACAACATGCGTCACGTCGAATCTCAGTTGTTGCCAAGGCTTGTCATACGCTAACATGACGAGAACGACAACGTTTTTATCTGAAACTTCCTGGCAGATTAAAACTGTGTGCCGGACCGAGAATCGAACTCGGGATGCAGGAGAGCTTCTGTGAAGTTTGGAAGGTAGGAGACGAGGTACTGGTTGAATTAAAGCTGTGAGGACGGGTCGTGAATAGTGCTTGGGTAGCTCAGATGGTAGAGCTCTTGCCCGTGAAAGGCAATAGGTCCCGAGTCCGAGTCTCGGTCCGGCACACAGTTTTAATCTGCTACGAAGTTTCGTATCAGCGTACATTCCCCTGCAGAGTGAAAATTTCATTCTGGGAACATTTTGATCTGCTGACACTATAAGATTACATCGAAGCATTATGTGGCTTGAATTCGATAAAAATAAAACTGTGTTATACGTACTACAATACTTCAAGCACTCAAAATAATTTTAGAACATTTCTGAGGGTGCTGGTGAATTAACGTGTCTATTTTTAGTGCCTTCATTATTTGCTGCAAGTGCTGAAAGTTTTACATTCATCAAAAATAAATTCCCTCGCCGTTCTCGTTTCCAGACACGTAAGTGAAGCAAAAGGTTTTGCTTCTACGTCTTTATGCTTTTTTAAACAGCAAGTTCTAACAGTATATAAATGTACACGTTTTCACGAGACTTACAGCTTTCATAACTACATTGTAAACATTAATAAAACCGCCGAACTGTAGCGACGGATTCCTAACAGGTAATGGAGGAAAAAAGATCGTATGAACATGTGCCCGGATATGCATCGTTGCCACGACAGGTGGAGCTGATGACTGAAAGTTCCTCTGACGTGCCGTGTGTTCCTTGTGCGTGTTGTAGGTTCAAAAATGGTTCAAATGGCTCGGAGCACTATGGGACTCAACTGCTGTGGTCATTAGTCCCCTAGAACTTAGAACTACTTAAACTAAACGAACCTAAGGACATCACACACATCCATGCCCGAGGCAGGATTCGAACCTGCGACCGTAGCAGTCGGACGGTTCCGAACTGCGCGCCTAGAGTGCGTGTTATAGGCCGTGTGGTTGACGCAACGCAGTGGAGGTAGCAGAATGGTGCAGTTTCATGTCGGGAAGAAGCTGAGATGATGTTTGTTTGCAGCCAAACAGATGGAAACGGTCGAGAGGCAGCACGGTTATACCAAAACAAGTACCTTACAGACACCAACCACATCACACAACATTTCAAGCCTTTTTTGGCTGTTTGTGTGATCATGACTCCTTTCAGACAGACTTATGTGCTGTGAGGCGGCAGAATGAGCGTACACCCGACTTGGAGGACGGGTTCTACAGGATATATAGAACCCGGTCATCCAGAACTGGTTTACGCATAGTCCGGTGTACGCACAGTATGGTCCAAGATGGATCGGTTGAGCAGGGCCTGCACGTCGCCTCTAAGATCACCTGACTTCACTCATCTGCATGTTTTTTATCTGAGATCATCTCGAAAATGAAATGTCCAGCACTCTCGTTGATACTGTTGGAGAATGGAGCTGAGAATTGTACAGTTTTTTCAAGATTTATGAGGTGATCCGGGGTATACAAAACTAATTAGAAAGGTCCACCTAAATTCGAGAACAATAGTTCAAATACCCCTTTTTTATTAGGTATGTTTGTACAGTAAACGTCCTGGAGTAATATTGAATTTCTCGTTAAGCTACGCCATCAGTGAAATTTGCGTGCGATGAGATGGGAACATAATTGAAAAGTTTTCGTTTGAAATACTGAATTCAGTGGTGGATCGTAGACACATATCCGTAATTATTTCGCAAACGTTTCATTTGTTAACCCATATTTACGGTAACGTTTTTGGTTCTGTTATCGTTTATATTTACACCCGTCGGTTTTCGCTGTTATTTGTGATACACCCTGCACCATGGATAGAAACAATAAAGAGCCAAACTGTTTTAGAATACAGGGCAAGTGTTGCTTTGTTTTCGGTGTTTAGATTCAGATTCTACCCCATAATGGATAACGGATTGAAAGTGATGATTGTGTGGGTGTGGCTTGTATTCTAGATTAGAATTTCCTTCCACTAGTATGGAAACCTGCCCGCCTACGTACGCTCCTGTACGCTAGAACACTTAGTCTGCTTCCTAGACTACGGCACTTTAGAACTAGAGGGAGTTACGGAACTTCCTGCCAGAGCCGGTTTACAATCTCGTGAAGATGTTTTGTGGGGGTCTCTGTCACTCAGTACGTTAGCCTGCGTCGAAGAAGGCTTACAGCAATAATCCGTTAATCAAACATTTAAGCTTTCGTTAAAATGATGTTTCTGAAAGACAAATAAACTGCTTTAAGAGAATGATAGAGAAATAAAAAAGAAAAACCGGCGTAACTCAATTAAAGAAAAAGCAATTTTGCCGAGACTTGAGTTACCCCATCGGTGAAGCCCAAAATATCAAGTCCTTAAAAAGGCAGTCTGCTTGCGTCATCTGCAAACAGCATCCCGCTGCATGTTTGTGAGTAGGACGGCAGTTAATGCTGTGAGAGCGAGAGAAAACAGTTGCGATAAACAGCTTAGTCGAATGGTGTCGACACATTTACTGGACGAATCATGATGAAGTACCACAATAGTTGTGGATGAAACTCAGAGCTAACAACGTGCTTAAAAGTTCGTCTTTAGATTGTTCGAAAGTGGCAGTAATTTTGAACTACCTGTCGGCACAAAAGAGGTACAAACAAACGTATGTCGATGACGGTTGTTTGCTATTAAGTACACAAAGGAGTAAGTAAGAAGTGAACCGATCCTAGTTACTGTCGGCCCTTATTGCAGCCACTGAAAGTGTGATAGCATCGAGTGATGTGACTGGAAAACTTTTCGAAGAAATTTATGGGAAGCGACTAGTTAAGTGTTTACTACTCACTCTCGTCAAACAGGAGGTATTTTCTGTGACTACATTCGACTGTAGATCGTTATCTACAGTTATGAAACTCCGTTTAGTCTGCAAAATGACAACTGTCGCTATTTCAGCCTGTGAAGACGGAAAACTATTTACCCGTCGGTACCCGGCTTTCTAGGAATAGTGTTCAGTGTACACTGCAAGGTTTACGTTGTTAGTAGTATTAGTGTCATGATTTGCCGCTAGGGGCGGTACTGCGCGGCAACATACGGTTGTAGTCCAGGCATCAATGCGCGTTACAGCTGCCGACAGTCAACACGGGTCTGGACAGAGCGAGCAAGGATTTACTCATAAAACTGTTTCATCAAAACAACAGAATAGCGCTGCTGCTCTCCACAAGTATCGACGCGTTAAAGGAATACGGAGAGGTCCTGTTTTCGTACCGTGGTTGAAGAACGTGATTCGTAAGTTCGAATTAATTGACTATTCGGGATTGTTCCTGGGATAGGTCGACGGCCAAGTGCACTACACATTGACGAAGAAGTTACTGTTGCTGTGACTGAGAAATCGGGACGCAATGTGCGATCTTCAAGCAGTACACGAGCCGTGTCACAACAGCTGAATATTCCAAGGTCCACCATTCGAAAAGTGCTGCGAACAATTGTGAAATGGTATCTCTGGTGTGGTTCCAGACTGTCGTGGATGCAGATGGTCGTCACAAAGAGCGACGTTTGTAACCTGTAACGTAAATATAATATGCAATAAACAAATGTTACCCTGTCATTTGGAAATTGAAATGCGTTTCTTTCACTGGTTTATTCGTTGTATATCTTCTGCTCGTCTGTACAAATGTTTCGGCAAAGTTTCATTGTCCTACGATCGCTCGTTTTTCATGGGGCCCTCTGAAGTATCGGAAGTTCAATTATAGCCACCCGTATACAGGGTGCTCCACTGATCGTGACCGGGCCAAATATCTCACGAAATAAGCGTCAAACGAAAAAACTACAAAGAACGAAACTTGTCTAGCTTGAAGGGGGAAACCAGATGGCGTTATGGTTGGCCCGCTAGATGGCGCTGCCATAGGTCAAACGGACACCAACTGCGTTTTTTTTAATAGGAACTCCCATTTTTTATTACATATTCGTGTAGTACGTAAAGAAATATGAATGTTTTAGTTGGACCACTTTCTTCGCTTTGTGATAGATGGCGCTGTAATAGTCACAAACATATGGCTCAAAATTTTAGACGAACGGTTGGTAACAGGTAGGTTTTTAAATTAAAATTCAGAACGCAGGTACGTTTAAACATTTTATTTCAGTTGTTCCATTGTGATACCTGTACCTTTGTGAACTTATCATTTCTGAGAACGCGTGCTGTTACAGCGTGATTACCTGTAAATACCACATTAATTCAATAAATGCTCAAAACGATGTCCGTCAACCTCAATGCATTTGGCAATACGTGTAACGACATTCCTCTCAACAGCGAGTAGTTCGCCTTCCGTAATGTTCGCACATGCATTGACAATGCTCTGACGCATGTTGTCAGGCGTTGTCGGTGGATCACGATAGCAAATATCCTGCAACTTTCCCCACATATAGAAATCCGGGGACGTCACATCCGGTGAACGTGAGGGCCATGGTATGGTGCTTCGACGACCAATCCACCTGTCATGAAATATCATGAAATATGCTATTCAATACCGCTTCAACCGCACGCAATCGATGTGCCGGACATCCATCATGTTCGAAGTACATCGCCATTCTGTAATGCGGTGAAACATCTTGTAGTAACATCGGTAGAACGTTACGTAGGAAATCAGCATACATTGCACCATTTAGGTTGCCATCGATAAAATGGGGGCCAATTATCCTTCCTCCCATAATGCCGCACCATACATTAACCCGCCAAAATCGCTGATGTTCCACTTGTTGCAGCCATCGTGGATTTTCCGTTGCCCAATAGTGTATATTATGCCGGTTTACGTTATCGCTGTTGGTGAATGACGCTTCGTCGCTAAGTAGAACGCGTTGCAAAAGGTCTGTCATCGTCTTGTAATTTCTCTTGTGCCCAGTGGCAGAACTGTACACGACGTTCAAAGTCGTCACCGTGCAATTCCTGATGCATAGAAATATGGTACGGGTGCGGTCGATGTTGATGTAGCATTCTCAACACCGACGTTTTTGAGATTCCCGATTCTCGCGCAGTTTGTCTGCTACTGATGTGCGGATTAGATGCGACAGCAGCTAAAACACTTACTTGGTCATCATGATTTGTTGCATGTCGTGGTTGACGTTTCACATGTGGCTGAACACTTCCTGTTTCCTTAAATAACGCAACTATCCGGCGAACGGTCAGGACACTTGGATTATATCGTCCAGGATATCGAGCAGCATACATAGCACACGCCCGTTGGGCATTTTGTTCATAATAGCCATTCATCAACACGTTATCGACCTTTCCCGCAATTGGTAAACGGTCCATTTTAACACGGGTAATGTATCCCGAAGCAAATACCGTTCGCACTTGAGGAATGTTACGTGATACCACGTACTTATACGTTTGTGACTATTACAGCGCCATCTATCACAAAGCGAAAAAAGTGGTCCAACTAAAACATTCATGAATGAGATTTTCACTCTGCAGCGGAGTATGCGCTGTTATGAAACTTCCTGGCAGATTAAAACTGTGTACCCGACCGAGACTCGAAATCGGGACCTTTGCCTTTTGCGGGCAAGTGCTCTACCATCTGAACTACCGAAGCACGACTCACGCCCGGTACTCACAGCTTTACTTCTGCCAGTATCTCGTCTCCTACCTTCCAAACTTTACAGAAGTTCTCCTGCGAAACTTGCAGAACTAGCACTCCTGAAAAAAGGATATAGCGGAGACATGGCTTAGCCACAGCCTGGGGGATGTTTCCAGAATGAGATTTTCACTCTGCAGCGCAGTGTGCGCTGATATGAAACTTCCTGGAAGATTAAAACAGTGTGCCCGACCGAGACTCGAACTCGGGACCTTTGCCTTTCGCGGGCAAGTGGTCTACCAATGGCAGAAGTAAAGCTGTGAGTAGCGGCCGCGAGTCGTGCTTCGGTAGCTCAGATGGTAGAGCACTTGCCCGCGAAAGGCAAAGGTCCCGAGTCCGAGTCTCGGTCGGGCACACAGTTTTAATCTGCCAGGAAGTTTCTTAAAACATTGATATTTCTTTACGAACTACACGAATATGTAATATAGAATAGGGGTCTCTATTTAAAACAACGCAGTTATCCGCTTGATCTATGGCACCGCCATCTAGCGGGCCAACCATAGCGCCATCTGGTCTCCCCCTTCAAGCTAGACGAGTTTCGTTCTTTGTAGTTTTTTCGTTTGATGCTTATTTCGTGAGATATTTGGCCCGGTCACTATCAATGGACCGCCGTGTAGTGTGCTGCATCCTTAATTGGTCGCACCGACATTCTTATCTCTTCACGTAGAACGTTAACTCTGCGGATCTCTAAAGATAACATACCTGATGTGCATGTACGTCCTCATGACGGTGCTGTACGTGACAATATCATTCTATTACACAACAATGTTGACCTTTCACGTCCCGCCTTTTGGACGGATATTTTCTACAACAAACAATTGAGCGCATGTTTGCCATGTTATTGGGAACAGTAGTGCTCCTTGCTACCAACCTTCCCAGATGCTTGTAGTGAATCTGACTTCTTAAGATAAAGGTAAAGTAAAGTCTATGCCACAAAGCTGTGACCGGGCTATTAGCTCAACTATAGGTAGAGCACAGCCGTTTTTCCGGACGTGGAAAAATCTGGCGAAGCGCTTTGCAGATGTCTTGCGTAGGCAGCGTCTCTAGTATGCCCGTCTATCACGTTCTGTTACTCTTTGCAGTTCCGAGCGCACAGCGAGCATGTAAGGACGCCTAGAACTATGATGTCTCCTTCCAAGTGTGAAGTGCCTTCTGAGGGGTTTTGGCTGATTTTATGCAGCCAACATAACGTAACTGTCAGACGTTTCCTTCTTCATGTCAATTCCCTGCACACGGCAGGTGCAATGAAGACGCTCCTGCAGCGATTGCGTTAGGAAGTCTTTGATCACTCATCATAGAGCGCGGACTTGGGTCCTTATGATTTTCATCTCTTTGCTCACATGAAACGCTGGGTATGTGGAAAGCGTTTTGGGACAGACACTGAGCCGTAGGCTAGCGTAGGGAATTTGGCGAAGTCTCTCCCATGGCGATAGTATCGGAATGTTGGTAGCACGCTACGACAAATTCTTTAAGTCGAAGCGGTGACTATGTAGACACGTAGCTGGAAGGTATAGCTAAATGTTACAAATAAAACATTTTTGATTTTGATTGTGGTTTCCATTTCGCGACCAATGAAGCTTGAAAAAAAAAAAAGTTGCCCTCGTACTTTAGAGTGTAGAGACTCTTGTGAGGGATAATACACGGTGAGGACGAAACCGAAGAGGAGCCCTGGGACCTGCAATTTGTGGTTCCTTCATCCACTGGATGGTCGCTGATCTGTAGATTTCGGAGAGACGGTTCCCTAAAGTAAGCCCACTCAGTGGTATGAGCTGGAGGAGGACGCTACTTCTCAGGCCAGGGACCGGGTCGACGTCCTCAAAGGCGTCGCTGCAGGAATAACAAGAGGGGAGGACCAATCTCAACCATGGGTTAACTTACTTGCGTGTCTACTAGATGTCGACGGCGAGAGAATGGAGGGAGTTACGTACTCAAGGTATGTCTCTGCCTGGCAACGGAAATGGGTAGAACCTAATCCATTTGGACCGGATATAAGCGATCACACATTTTTCGAATTTCAAAGTCTGAGACAATCGGAGTCCTTACGTTCCTAGGTTTTACATTCCGAAATTAAGGTAGCATACTTCGGGAATTAGGGGTGGGGTGAGGAATCGTCTCTGCTGTTGATAGCGGTTTTTGTGAAACAGACGGCCATAAATTGGGTTATTTGTCCGACGGGAAGGCATATGCCTGAAACATTGGCCTTTAAAGAACCGCATAGAGGGTGGAAATTATCGTTTTCACACCGCAATGGTATATCACTATTTCAACTTTCTCAGAAAGCGAATACCCCTCAAAAGCGAGGATGAAAGCTCCGTCCGGTGGCAACCGTGTTGTCTCGTGTGCCTCGACATACATGACGTACGAAATGAGCCTATCACTTCTTTGAGTTTTCTCTTGATTCCTCATCCGCCCGCAGCATTAAGTACCATTGAAAAATCAAATCCTTTGTGATGTTCAGGTTGTTATCGGGCGTTATGGTTCAAATGGTTCTGAGCACTTTGGGACTCAACTGCTGTGGTTATCAGTCCCCTAGAACTTAGAACTACTTAAACCTAACTAACCTAAGGACATCACACACATCCATTCCCAAGGCAGGATTCGAACCTGCGACCGTAGCAGCAGCGCGGCTCCGGACTGGAGCGCTTAGAGCCACACGGCCACCTCGGCCGGCTATGGGGCGTTATGGTGACAGATATGTAACCATGTGTCTTGCAATAGAGTGGCGATCGGACTGAGTAGAAGCTGCAAGTATAACTGCAACAAAACTACTGTGTAATCTTTCAAATTTCCTCCGCGTGAATGATTAATGGTGTGCTTACGCGTTGAAAGCCGAGTCATTGTTTCCATTTTATGGACAAAATTTCGACAATCGACGCAGTCATCTTCGGCGCTGCGAGTCTTGCTAGTTGGCGTCCAGGGATTGAGTACACACACCAGCAAGACTCAGACCTGAAGGAGATGGCTGGGTCGATATCCTAAATTCTGCGCATGAAATGGAAACAACTGGACTGTATGCCGTGAAGCACAACATTATCCAACCAATTTGTAGTTTATTGAGGGTAGAGATTTTTCCATGTATGTAATAAATATTAAAGGCTTAGTATTTAGAAAGGAATTTCCGTCGGTGTGGCCGAGCGGTTCTAGGCGCTACAGACTGGAACAGCGTGACAGCTACGGTCGCAGGTTCGAATCCTGCCTCCGGAATGGAAGTGTGTGACGTCCTTAGGTTAGTTATGTTTAAATAGTTCTAAGTTCTAGGTGACTGATGACCTCAGAAGTTAAGTCCCATAGTGCTCAGAGCCATTTGAACCATTTTTTGAACCTCCGTCATTACGGGTGAAAACCACTTTGTTTTCCTCAAATGGCGTTGCTAATGGAGGAAAGTTCTCACGTTCATAGCGATCTGCATGGAAACTGTCAGGTCTGTCTGGAGAGGTTGCCAGAGCCTCCGACCAACGGCCGATAAATTACTTTTCTCAAAGTGCTAAATATCCGCCATAAAGGCGCCTCTTCCGATCCAAGTCTCTTCCTACCAAACCATAGCATTGGACCCCTGGCTTAATGGCACCTAATCTTCGGCTTTCACGAGAAGGTAACAGCTCGGGCATTACTTCGTAGTTGCTCCGCTACCACTATCCGTGTATCTGACTCAACACACTGACTGGATACTATGCTGGGTAATGGGCGACTTTCCCTACAGAACCCGCAATTCTGTAAAAAATTTAAAAAAGGTGCAGGTCAAACTCGGATGTGCAGATCAAACATGAATTAACCCACAGGGTGGGATTATTGATAGTTGGGAGCTCTAACGTTAGGGGCATTATGGGGCTCCTTAGGGACATGGTTGCCAAGAAGGGAAAGAAAACCAATATGCACTCCGTGTGCATACCGCTTGGAGTTATTCCAAATGTGGAACGGGTCCTCCCGGATGCCATGAAGAGCACAGGGTGGAGCCAACTGCAGGTGGTTGCTCACGTCGGTACCAATGATGTGTGTCACTTTGGATCAGAAGAGATTCTCTCTGGTTTCGAGCGGATAGCAGAAGTGGTAAAGGCTGCCAGTCTTGCTTGCAAGGTGAAAGCAGAGCTGACCTTTTGCAGCATAGTCGACAGGACCGATTGCGGACCTCAGGTACAGAGCCGGGTGGAGGGTCTGAATTAGAGGCTCAGACGGTTCTGCGACCGTGTAGGCTGCAGATTCCTCAACTTGCGACAAAGGGTGGTTGGGTTTCGGGTTCCGGTGAATAGGTCAGGTGTCCACTATACGCAAGAGACGGCTACACGGGTAGCAGGGCATGTGTGACGTGGACTAGTCAGTTTGTTAGGTTAGATGGTCTCGGGAAAACACAAGAAGGGCTTCAGTCACAAAGGGTGCAGGCCGAACACAGGAAGAACATAGATACAGGAACCATCGGTAAACAGTTGTAAATTGTCGAAGCTGTGTTGGGAAAGTACCAGAGCTCCAAGCGCTAATAAAAAGCAGTGATGCTCAAATCGTTATAGGCACTGAAAGGTAGCTAAAGCCGGAGATAAGCTCAGCCGAAAATTTTGCTAAGAACCTAACGGTGTTCCGAAAGGATAGGCTACACATGGTTGCCTGTGGTGTGTTTGTTGCTGTTAGAAGTAGCTTATCTTGTAGCGAAATTTAAGTAGATAGCTCCTGTGAGTTAGTATGGGCAGAGGTCATTGTTGGCAACCGGAGTAAAACAATAATTGGATCCTTTTACCGACCTCCCAAGTCAGATGATACAGTTTCTGAAAGGTTCAAAGAAAACTTGAGTTTTATTTCAGACACGTACCCGACGCATACGATTATAGTTGGTTTCAGAGAATGCGTTTAGCTCAATTTCGGATGATGTTTTATGCCTACCTCTGGAATTAAACATGTATTTTCTCCAACATATCGAGGGTAAATTAATTTCGAGCAGTTAGTTCATGCGCCCACGCGAATAGTAAACGGTTGTGAAAACACGCTTGACCTTTTAGCAACAAATAATCCTGAGTTTATAACGAGCATCAAAACAGATACAGGCTATAGTCAACACAGGGTTGTCGTAGCGAGACTGAATATTGTAACCCACAAATCCTCCAAAATAAACGAAAAGTAAACCTGTTCAGATAAGCAGATAAAAGTTCACTTGACGCCTTCCTGAGATACAATCTCCACTCTTTCTAAATCAATAATATAAGTGTAGACCAGATGTGACTTGAAATCAAAGAAATAATGTCGGCAGCAATTGAAAGATTTATACCATATAAATTAACAAACGACGGAGCTGATCCTCCTTGGTACACAAAACGGGTCAGAACACTGTTGCAGAAACAACGAAACAAACATGCCAAATTTAAACAGACGCAAAATCCTCAAGATTGGCGATCTTTTACAGAACTCGAAATTTAGCGCGGAACTCAATGCGAGATGCTTATAACAGTTTCCACGACGAAACTTTGTCTCGAAACCTGGCAGAAAATCCAAAGCGATTCTGGTCGTTTGTGAAGTATGTTAGCGGCAAGAAACAATCAATGCCTTCTCTGCGTGATCTCAATGGAGATACTATCGAAGACAGTGTTGCCAAAGCAGAGTTACTAAACACAGCCTTCCGAAATGTCTTTACAAAAGAAGACGAAGTAAGTATTCCAGAATTCGAATCAAGAACAGCTACCAAAATGAGTAACGTAGAAGTAAATATCCTCTGAGTAGTGAAGCAACTTAAATCACTTAATAAAAGCAAGTCTTCTGGTCCAGATTGTATACCAATTAGGTTCCTTTCAGAGTATGCTGATGCATTAGTTCCATACTTAACAATCATATACAACTGTACGCTCGACGGTAGATCCATACCCAAAGACTGGAAAGTTGCACAGGTCACACCAATATTCAAGAAAGGTAGAAGGAGTAATCCACTTAATTACAGGTCCATATCATTAACGTCGATATGCAGCAGGATTTTGGAACATATATTTTGCACAAACATTATGAATTACCTCCAACAAAACGGTCTATTGACACACAGTCAACATGGGTTTAGAAAACATCGTTCTTGTGAAACACAACTAGCTCTTTATTCGCATGAAGTATTGAGTACTATTGACAAGGGATGTCAGATCCGTATTTCTGGATTTCCGGGAGGCTTTTGACACTGTACCACACAAGCGGCTCGTAGTGAAATTTCGGGCTTGTGGAATATCGTCTCATTTATGTGAGTGGATTCGTGATTTCCTGTCAGAGAGGTCACAGTTCGTAGTAATTGACGGGAAGTCATCGAGTAATGCAGAAGTGATTTCTGGCGTTCCCCAAGGTAGTGTTATAGGCCATTTTCTGTTCCTTATTTATATAAACGATTTGGGAGACAATCTGAGCAGCCATCTTAGGTTGTTTGCAGATGACGCTGTCGTTTATTGACTAATAAAGTCATCAGAAGATCAAAACAAATTGGAAAACGACTTAGAAAAGGTATCTGAATGGTGCGAAAGTTGGCAGTTGACCCTCAATAACGAAAAGTGTGAGGTTATCCACATGAAAGCTAAAAGGAACTCGTTAAGCTTCGGTTACGCGATAAATCAGTGAACTCTAAAGTCCGTAAATTCAACTAAATACTTAGGTATTACAATTACGAACAATTATGAAGAACACATAGAAAATGTTGTGGAGAAGGCTAACCACCAAAGACTGTGTTTTATTGGCAGGACACTTAGAAAATGTCGCACATCTACTAAGGAGACTGCCTACACTACGCTTGTCCGCCCTCATTTAGAATACTGCTACGCGGTATGGGATCCTTACCAGACAGAATTGACGGAGTACAACGAAAATGTTCAAAGAAGAGCAGCAAGTTTTGTATTATCGCGAAATATGGGAGAGAGTGTCACAGGAATGATACAGGATTTGGGCTGGACATCATTAAAAGAAAGGCGTTTTCGTTGCGAGGGAATCTTCTCACGAAATTTCAATCACCAACTTTCTCCTCTGAATGCGAAAATACAAAGGAAGAAACGATCACCACGACAAAATAAGAGAAATCAGAGCTCGTACGGAAAGCTATAGGTGTTTGTTCTTTCCGCGCGCTGTTCTAGATTGGAATAATAGAGAATTTTGAAGGTGGTTCTATGAACCCTCGGGCAGGTACTTAAATGTGATTTGCAGAGTATCCATACAGATGTAGATGTACTGTAAAAATGTTTAAAAAATTGGGAAAGCCGTAATCTATGTCCCATATACAAGCCAGTTTGGCAAGAAAGAATATGTCCTGCTCCTACGTCTGAAAAAGGAGAGGAAGACTGCACCGCAGGAAGGAAAGACGTACTACAATGCCCACGCCTATTCCACAAGACCACTCTTGATGTTTACACACGGCGTCTCTCCTAAAAGTCTTCGGGCGCATTTTCTCTGGTGTTTCTGAAGACATTTTGTTTCTGCAATGTGTAGATGAAGTTAGCCCAAACAAATATTGCTCCCAATGTCGACAAAAAGCGTCGGTTTGTGTCTCGTCAGAAGCAAAATTATTTTTAAAGAGGAATTTTATGTGCCCATTCGATAGACCGATCCGAAAATGAGTCTAGTGAACAGGATGAATAACCAGTACTCAAGCAGCGACTGAGCAACACTGCTGACAGGCGGTAGCAGTCAGCGTGGGTCAGCCCGATGCTGCCGCTGTTAGGGTGCTAATTATTCTTCATGTTCTTTTGTACCTGTTAATACATGTTGATAAAACGAACATCGCACTAGACAATTTTTGAACCGCTCTATGGAATGGGGATATAAATTCTTAAGAAAAGTGTTTTTAACTGGAAACAGGCCGATGTCTTCCATCGATACAGGGCGTCGCGTGGAATATGTAATGAGCAATATTTGTTGCGACTGAGTCCAGCTACAGATTTCAAAAACGAAACTGCAAATTTCTGACGAAACACAACAGAAAATGTGCCTGAGGACTCTTAAGAGGGGCGCACTGTATATGTGAATGAACTCCCATACAATATTCAACTAGCAGAATTGGTACGTTTTGTGGACGATGCTAG
The DNA here is from genome assembly GCF_023897955.1 of Schistocerca gregaria. Classification (NCBI taxonomy): domain Eukaryota; kingdom Metazoa; phylum Arthropoda; class Insecta; order Orthoptera; family Acrididae; genus Schistocerca; species Schistocerca gregaria. Next base: position 686,677,610 of record NC_064931.1, read on the forward strand.
TGTTACAATGATGGGATGGTAAATGATATTTTCCTAAAAATTATAAAATGGTTCGAATCCTGCCTCGGGCATGGATGTGTGTGATGTCCTTGGGTTTAGTTAGGTTTAAGTAGTTCTAAGTTCTATGGGACTGATGACCTCAGACGTTAAGTCCCATAGTTCTCAGAGCCATTTGAACGAAAGCGAGAAGTAATATGTAGTGTTTACCCGCTGGTGTCATACAGATCCTACTGCAAGGAGTTAGGCATTTTAACTGCATCATCACATTACATATTGTGATGCGTCATAAATGATCCATCACAATTTGAGAAAAATAGTGATGTCCATACCTACAACACTAGAGGAAAAAAATGACTTTATTACCCGTTATTGAAGATCTCAGTGGCTCAGAAAGGAATTCAATATGCAGCGATAAACTGGTAAACTGCAGAAAAAATTAATAAGAAGAAGTAAGTTTTTAAGCTTAATTGCATCAATAAGATTAAAACGTGTTCATTAATATTAACACCAATCATGTCAACATTTCCTGTTTACTAACTTGTCCCACATTATGCTTATAACAAATCGTTCAAATGGAACATGTAACTAACTAACTAAGAATGCAGAGTCTTGCGGCGGTAACATTTAGTAAAATGTTCTCGGGCTTACAGGTGCGTCAGGTGGTTAAAGTCCCACGAGCCAGAGTAATTGCAATGACTTGGGGTACCATGCTCGTCACTCAGAGACCTAAAATAAAGATAATAGCCTACAGGCTATCGATTTTCTTCCACACTTGTCTCGATAATTTCACTGCCATTAAGTCTGATGACATCTCTTAAGTTACACGTGTGCGCTGATATGACCAGAACAATATTTGATGGAATCTCAGTCACTCGCAACTCCTGTCGACTCTATACGTGGAGGTAGCAGAGATTCTCTCTCAAATATGGTCATTCTCTCTAAATATGTTGTTCATAGATACATTTATGTGGTACCTAAAGATATTGGACTCCTACTTTACAATATTTGTTTACTGATGTTAAAGAGCAATGGCTAGATGAGAAGAAGTAAAGCGTACTGAAGTAGCGGATAGCTAAAGATGCCAGCGACGAGCGTAAGGAAATGACGACATTTTTATTTTAACAGGTTCAAAGCATATTTTCTTCCTTCAATCTGATTTTTAATCTAACTAACTACTTCATCAGCTTTAAGTTACGGGTGTCACGAGATTTCGGTCGATGTACACACTGATTTAATCGTCTCTTGAATAAGATATACAATTATGTTCCTCTCAAACATACCGTTGTGCTCTTTCGTTCGTTTACAGAGTTATCTCATAGGTACTCAGTATTGTACTGAACTTTCTTGATTCTACATCCAATGATTATAAACTAAATTTCAGTAAATGTGTAATTCTTACAAAATCATAAGGTTGAGATTAGATTAGATGACTAAATGTGCTATTCGTTCCAGTATATCCACAGTGAGGAGATCTTCCAGGATTTAGGGCATGTCCACAAAACAAGAATACACGATACGTATTTACAAAGAATACAAGAAGATATGATAATATAACTTCCATAAATCCTAAATGAAATTGTCATCATAAATTTGAAGTCAATAATTCTTAAATATATTTTCATTTAAAGTATGATAACAAACTTGTCACAAAACAAGTGAATGTTCCATACAATGAGCTGCATAAGATAATTCTCCGACTATTGTATACATGCAGCATCAAATAGAAAAATCATTTTACAGCACTTATTTACAATGGTCATATTTATCCACTAAATTTGTGCAGAAGTCAGATTGGACGTAATAGTCGCATTATTTGATATTATTAGTAACATATACACATTAGTCGGTTCTTCTAAGAAAATCATCAGAAGAGTAGGAGTACTTTCCTGAGTAATGGACACATTTCTGGAGCAAAGTAAGTGAATATATATCTTTTTGAGAATTATTCTCATTTGTAGTATTGATTCCATGAATTTACCTGCTGGCTAGAAAACGAGATAAATTTCACTAAGGAACAGATTACTGGTGAGTAGTACTTTTGTTTTCTAGTTCCCTAAACAGATTTCTGCAGGACGTTCTTGGGCTCACACCGCAAACAACTTTTATTACACGTTCTTGGGTTCGGAACACATTAGCTTGGCTGGACGAGGTAGCCCAAAAAATAATCATATTGTACAGTGAGTGTCTCGCGAATTCCGAATGTGCTAAGTTATTTTCGTGACTAAAGGTGAAACTTACGTATCTCTTGTGGACAAAGTGAGAGCAGAAATTTTCTGCCTTGATTCGTTTACAAACAGCAGAAGGTTGTTGAGAGACAGTTGACGAAGAGCGCCTGTCAGAAAGTCTACTGCAGCCCGCATGACATATAAGCGAGTTTGACAGCGTGATTCAAGGTGCTGACGGCTATAGACGTCCCCTGCTCTGGAAAAGAAAATCTCTAAACGAAAGGAGTAGCTATTTAACGGAGTCTGTCATTTCATTTGGCATAAATTGTACGCTATTTATGAAGCAAAGGCATTAATTCATTTTAGGCTAAAGGGTCCTTATTGAGTACACATAACTGTAATTAATTCTAATCAGAGACATTATGTCACCCATCGGCTTATAAAGTAGGAACACGACCCGTTATATTCAGTATTATTACACATACGTACAGTAACGACGGTAGGGCTGTTTTCAGAAGATAATCTTATAATACCACCGAAATATCTAACAAATACCACCACAATGTACGCCGTAATTCTCTGACTGCACAGTCGTACCCGTAACTTACATACCTTGTATGAGCAGAAAATTCACAAGATTGGGAAGGTTCACCATCACGATGCATTGTAAGTATTCACTACAGCAATCAAGTAATATTGTTACAGAATGAGTTATTGAAAGATTGTCAGATCTGAAAGTCGATAGAAGCTTGTAAGCCATACGATAGTCACTCATTTACTTTATCATTAAATTGTTTATACAATCATTGCATTGTAGTGTTAATTAGCGTACCACGTATGTTATTATACACACTTGATTTTAGCTCTACTATATCTTTAACGCGCCGTCCGCAGTGACCGAGCGGTTCTAGGCGCTTCAGTCTGGAACAGCGCGACTGCTACGGTCACAGGTTCGAATCCTGCCTTGGGCATGGATGTGTGTGATGTCCTTAGGTTAGTTAGGTTTAAGTAGTTCTAAGTTCTAGGGGACTGATGACCACAGCTGTTTAGTCACATAGTGCTCAGAGCCATTTGAACAAATATATCCTTAACAGAACTGTGGTAGATAGAAGGTTATTGAGTACACAATGAAAGGAAAAACATTAATTATCCCTCATGAAATTACTCTTTATCGTCGAAGGCGAGGTATTGTTACTGGAGGAAGAAATAAATTGGTTCCATAAACGTATTTAGGAAGGCTATTTCACTGTAGAGTTTCGGTAATTTCTGAAATCTTCCATCTTATCAAACAACTTGCTTAATATGGACTGAATGTTCTATCAGTGATTTTCAGTACATCAAGAAATTGTTTCCTATTTAATACCATTTATTCAGTTTATCTGTGAATTTTCAAAATACACCCTCATCAAAAAAAGTTCTGCATCACCCCGGTTCCCAGAACTCCTGAAGATAGACGTTGACTGTGGATGTTGTATCACAGACACAGTTCCTTTGACTGTTCAGAGATGTCATTAAACCCGCCCAGAGATGTAAACAACCATGCATGATCAGCGCCTATTAGAGGGAAGGGCCCCGACAACCGATCAGTTCCAGTCAGTCCACCGGGAAGGAGGTACACGGCTCGTGTTGTCTGTAGTCGAACCATGCCCGCGGTACGATCGCGTTCGCATTGTTACTTTGTTCTTGGAAGGGCTCTCAACAAGGGAAGTGTCCAAGATTTTCCGAATGAACCAAAGAGACGTTGTTAGGACATACAGACATAGAGAGAGACAGGAACTGTCGCTGACATGACTCGCTCAGGCCGTCCAAGGGCTACTACAGTAGTGGATGACTGCTACCTACGGATTATGGTTCGGAGGAACCTTGACAGCAACGCCACCACGTTGAACAATGCTTTTCGTAAAGCTACAGGACGTCGTGTTACGACTCAAACTGTGCGCAGTTGGCTACATGATACCCAACTTCACTCCTGACGTCCATGGCGAGGTCCTTCTTCGCAACCACGACACCATGCAGCGCGGTACAGATGGATTCAACAACATGCCGAATGAACCGCACAGGATTTGCATTACGTTCTCTTTACCGATGAGTGTCGCATATTCCTTCAACCAGACAATCGTCGGAGACGTATTTGGAGGCAACCCGGTCAGGCTGAACGCCTTAGACACACTGTACAGCGAGTGCAGCAAGGTGGAGGTTCCTGCTGTTTTGGGGCGGCATTATGTAGGTCCCACGTACGCCGCTGGTGGCCATGGAAGGCGCCATAACGGCTGTACGATACGTGAATGCCATCCACCGACCGATAATGTCCGCCCCCGGTAGCTGAGTGATAAGCACGGCAGAGTGTCAATCCTAAGGGCCTGGGTTCAATTCCCAGCTGTGTCGGAGATTTTTCTCCGCTCAGGGACTGGGTGTTGTGTTGTCCTAATCATAGTCATTTCATACCCATCGACGCGCAAGTCGCAGCAGTGGCGTCAAATGGAAAGACGTGAACCCTATCGAACATGCCTGCGACAAATTAAAAAGGGCTGTTTATGGGCGACGTGACCCACCAACCACTCTGAGGGAACTATGCCGAATCGCTGTTGAGGAGTGGGACAATCTGGACCAACAGTGCCTTGATGAAGTTGTGGATAGTGTCCCACGACGAGTATAGGCATGCACCAGAGCAAGACGACGTGCTACTGGGTATTAGAAGTACCAGTGTGTACATCAATCTAGACTACCACCTCTGAAGGTCTCGCTGTGTGGTGGTACAACATGCAATGTGTGGTTTCCTTGAGCAATAAAAAGGTCAGAAATGATATTTATGTTGATCTCTATTCCAATTTTCTGTACAGGTTCCGGACCTCTCTGAACTGAGGTGATGCAAAACTTTTTCTGATGTGTGTATTAACAGCTGTTATTGAAAATTTTATTCAGTCAGGTAGAAAAAATGGTTCAAATGGCTCTGAGCACTATGGGACTTAACTTCTGAGGTCATTAGTCCCCTACAACTTAGAACTACTTAAACCTAACTAATCTAAGGACATCACACATATCCATGCCCGAGGCAGGATTCGAACCTGTGACCGTAGCGGTCACGCGGTTCCAAACTGAAGCGCCTAGAACCGCTGGCCACACCGGCCGGCAGTCAGGTAGAACCGCGGTTACGCAGACCTTTATATATCCTCACTCAGTATCTACTTTGGAGACGGTTTATCATTTATGGTTTTTAGGGGACTCTAGTAAGACACTAATGGCATACGTAAAGAAAGCCGTAGCTATGAGGCGACGCACAATTTGTATGCAACACACCTAACTCGCAGGTACGACCTTAACTGAGCAAAGCTAACAGGAAAACTACCGTAACTTACGCCCCCTTGAGGTAGTATACGGTAGTCTACGGAAGTTTTACAACAACGATATACGTGAATATTGCATATAAACTAAACTGTAACTGAAAAACGGTTTATCATGCGAGGGCATTACACTACTGAACCTGAAGCTGTTAGAACAAAAGACAAATGAAAATAGCGAGAGGACAGGAAAACGTTAACACTACAGCATTTATAAGTGCGTAGAGCAGTGTAATTTGCCTCTTCAGTACTGCATATTAAATGCCTTGTCCTCAGACCGGACGTTAGTCATTATTTTGAAGTGAGTTGCATCGATGAACACATCCGCATATGGAAATAAGAAGTTATGCTTAGCTGATTATCTTGATGTTGGATTCGATGTCTTCTTTAGAGGCGTGATAGCGTCCGCAGGTTTTCTTCTAGTACAGGGAAAGTTGATAGAGGAAAGGATTGTGAAAATAGGGCCAATCTCGAAGTATTAAATTAAATAAAGTACTTGAAATTTGCACCCTGCAACGTTTCACATATAATGGTGGCATAGTTTGAACAGGCAAAAGAAAAAGTACATCTGCTTTGTGCTCTCTCAGAAAACGACTCGACTTCCATTTACAACCACCTCACGCCATGTCCGAACACAACGAAGAAGAATGGAGTTACTGTACAAAGCAAAGAGTTTACGTCTTTGTCAGACAGAGACAATCGCTGGTACGAGTTCAGGAAAATCAATGAAATTGAATTTACAAAACTTTTATATTCAAACTTCAAGATTATTTTAAATGCATGGAATATAAATATTTAGACGTGAAATACAACTGATTTTTATGGATACAGTTTTTATATGAATTTTTCTTTTGTAGACGAAGATATCGATACCCTGTGGTATTGTAGGATTTCTAATGTTTTGATTACTTTGCGGCAACCAGAAAATGCATTTTGAACCACAACCTACGCTAGAGATAGCACCTCAGCAACGAACATTTCGTGTAAATGTAAGAAACTATCAGATATGCAGCAACATGTCTGTTCGTTATATATAGCGTCACTGTGAGTAAACTTTTTTTTTTTTTTCATTAGTCAAATCACGTGGTGCGTCTCGATAATCTGTGTTGGCCAACGTACCTGAATCATAAGGAAGATCATTACGAGGGAATATGAAAACTTCAAGAACAACGAGAATTTTATTTGTTGAAGAAATATGGTGCGAACAAATGCTTCAGGTGGGTATTTCGCTGTAATTGACTTGTACGTGCAAGCCATCTGACAATGAGCGTGTAAATTCGAAACTGGTAACGGTGCACATTCAATAAATTAAATTAAAATCGACTTCTCGCTCGTTGCCGTTGCACAATAGACGCGTGTTTTATCACATGGCAGCAATAGATCTCCATTAACGTCAAATTTAAGAAAATAGGAAACAAATTTAAAATGAGATGAATTAAATTAGTCAGGGAAAACAACGATTGCGAAAGTTGCGCAGTTGAGAGCAGTGAGGATGGACTGATTTGTAGTATCAAGCGCTGAGACATAGACGTTTTGAATATTTAACAAGAGAGGTTGCTCAGTGGTTAGCACACTGGACTTGATTCGGAAGGACTATAGTTCAAACCCGCGTCCTGTCAGCTTGATTCAGGTTTCCCGTAATTTCCATAAATCGCTTCAGGCAAGCGCCGGTATGGTTCCTTTGAAAGGCCACGGCCGATTCCCTTCCCCATCCTTCCCTAATCCGCGCTTGTGTTCGGTCTCTAATGACCTCATTATCGACAGGCTGTTAAACACTAATCTCCTCCTCCTATGTATATCTTTTTGGAGAAATCAAATGAATACAAGCGGAAAGAAAAAATTTCGTTATCGAAATTTATTCTAAATGTGTTCATTTTTTTGTGTTGTATATGTTTGTCAACTCCGAGTTAAGTCTAACTTTTTCCTTGTTTGTGAACTGCAGTTTTCTATTCTCATACAACTCTACGAAAACACTTATTCGTAGGGAAAGACTGACGACGGACAGTGCTGGGAGTATATTGTAAAAATATTCAGAGCTTATGAACCTATATTTCGCTGTTTACGTCAACTAATTATAAACAGGGTCTTTCCTGTGATTAATAATATGTATGTTTGTTTTAGAAGAATCAGGCCTCGACCTTTTCTATGAAGGATGACAGGGAGCTTTTGTTTTTATTAATGGTAAGCTTGTTTATTTTTCAATGTGTGACGATTAAATTCATTCATTCTATGTATAAGTGCACCATCATTCTGCTAATAATGTAGTGTGTTCATGTATGAAATACCAATGACGCCTAGACTTGTCAATAGCTTAGCAAGCTATTTTCCTTTGGGTGTTCAAGATGACAGAATAAATCATTGCCGGCCGCGGTGGTCTAGCGGTTCTAGGCGCTCAGTCCGGAACCGCGTGACTGCTACGGTCGCAGGTTCGAATCTTGCCTCGGGCATGGATGTGTGTGATGTCCTTAGGTTAGTTAGGTTTGAGTAGTTCTAAGTGCTAGGGGACTTATGACCACATCAGTTGAGTCCCATAGTGCTCAGAGCCATTTGAACCATTTGAACAATAAATCATTGACACTCGTGTGAGCTGGGCGTTGCTTAAATTCAAAATGAGACTTTTTGCTTCAGTTATGTAGGAATTTGAGATCATAAAGGAGAGTAATGTCCCAACTTAATGAATAAAGCATTGATAAGAGTATATTTATGTTTGATGAAACAAGTTAAATACCAAGACAATATTGATGCTTCGAGCGTAACGTAGTTTTTGGTGCGCAGAGAGATATTCACTGAGATATAAAGTATTTGTGTGCTCAGAGGAAGCGACACCAGTGAATAGAGTAGCATTCGAAATGTGTTTTTGTGACTGCTGGAACATGCAAAGTAATTACTTTTTGTACTGCATCCAGTATGAAAAAGTAGTGAGATAAGTAAAGTAAACATTAATTGTTTGTGTGACATAATACAAGTGAATTAGATTAATTTTGATTAGAGAAAATTCTCTTGTCATGAAACAAAATAATGGCAGTTGGAAGATGGAACTTGTGCACTTAGTTGCAGACATCATTGCTTAGCTCGTGCAAGGGGCAGTCTTATGAATGCGAGATACACTGTGCAACTGAGTTAAAAGATCATTTTTTCGAAACCTTGTAATTATTTCCCATTACTCCGCGTAAGTTTGAATTATGACTCAAACTGCCAACATCCTGTCATCCTCGGGCTGACGACGCTTCAAACACCAACGTCACATGGGTACCATACTTCACCACATTTCTGCCCACCTCCACAGTGGACATATTAAAAGACGGAAGGGGCGTCACAGCTCCTCTTACGCACATTTTGCCTTTTCTTTTGACGCCTCTGCGATGGAGGTCATAACCCTCCGCCACACACCGTCAAGTGGCTTGCAGAGTATGGATGTAGATGTAGATGTCTCGACAGGCAGAAAGAAAGGCCACAGCTCTGAATTTCATGTGAGGCAAAAAATGGGTTAATATTGTCACATGGGTACCAAACTTCACCACATTTCTGCCCACCTCCACAGTGGACATGTTAAAAGATGGAAGGGGCGTCACAGCTCCTCTTACGTACATTTTACCTTTTCTTTTGACGATTCTGCGATAGAGGTCATAACCGCGACGCGCAGCGTTTAATCATACGAATTTTTATCAATGACCAAGGAAAACATTTCACACGCACCGCCGCTCAGAATCGACACGAAGAGCCTTTGGACAGTATTGTGGTGAAATTTCAAGGTTGTACCCTAATGTTATCGGATGTAAGAATAATTTTACGCATTTCAGAATGACACTATGGAGGTCTGGTCGATTCATGACGTATCGCTTCCACTAGATCGATATTTTCTCCTTTTCATATTCTGTGCTAAATTTATATTTATTTCAGTGCTGAGTTTTGAAACTTAAAATGCTTTCCCTGACACAGAGTTCGCCTGAGAGTTAAATGTGAAGAAATTTTATGGATGTGTACATTTCAACGGAAATGTTTTTCCGTGTCTCTATATATTTATCATATTTGCCATTTCTGTGTGCACCTCAAATGATGGTGGTACTTAGTACAGAGAACGAAAGAGTAAATGTCAGTTAAACTTCTTGTGGCAGGAAAAAGTCTTGCACTTTAATACGCACCATCCATTTCGGAATGGAGTGGATTTGAAGTTAATGGAATGTAATAATTGGAGCAAGTACTGCAGGGAAAACCTGGGAGATATGGAGAACGTTGGGTTCAAATGTTAACTGTGGCCAAATGCACCTCTTTCTTTCGTAATGGGCGATGAGGAATCTACATAAGAAAATTTATCTCATTACACTGTTCATATCTGCAGTCCCTTGGATATGACGGAGATTTTCGTGAGATTTCCCTTGGTTATCAGGCGAACGCAGGGACTGGAGAGTTCTGTCCCAATATTCACCACAGTTAACCACATCCTGAAATTTTATCGAAAAGAACTAAATTGTATAGTAGCCCACTCTGGTCTCGTGAGCAGGAAATGAACGAAGCTGAAAATAAAATAAAATAAAAAGAGGGCGGCACTTGATACTTACCTTACTTTTTGTAATTCGACAGAATTGTTCTAATATATTAATTGGTGGCGAAGTTTCAGATGTACTTTTCAACTAGGTAACAGTTGTTGGGCGAAACGCTGTTGAGCAGTCGAGTTGGCATGGGTAGTGGATACGTTCATGCAGTTCACATTTTCTCGAATGTGCTACTGAGAATAATATTCGCGAGAAACTCCACTCTTGCTACTTCTATTAACGATAAAACAAAGCTGTAACAACTGCATTAATTATTACATTCATTACGTGCTCAGCATTGTCAGTAGCGAGATATTTATTGAATTCAGTCATTAAGGAACGTGTTTTATTCCCCGCCAAGACTAGCTTTTCGAAGAGTCGTAAACGTAGTTAGAAGAATTAGTTCCCATATCGAGTCATAACAGGTATTCGTGCAAAGCGTTTCATACAACTCCTTGGCGCTCTTTTGTTCGTGAGAAACTGATAGCCGAATAACATCATCCTTACGGTTTCTGGACTGTGTCTTTAAGATATTTTTTTACTAAGTGTGTTTTTACCCGCTTTCTTCGTTGCGGCTGGAGTCTGTTCGCTTGTTGTTACGTGTATTCTTCCTCTACGACTTTTTACAATATGGGCATCAAGAATGTACGAAAAAATTCTAGGGAGACGGGGAGCATCTGTGAATTGCGCTGTGGTCGTTGACCTTGCTAGGCTGACGCAGTCTCGCCAGTGCTTTCGTCAGCGTTAACCACATGTTCTTCGCTTATTTGGGTGTAACGGTTACGTTGATGTTCTAAAAATAAACACACTGGTTTGTTCATATAAATTTTGCAAAGAGCTGTCGGTGTCTACAGTAATAATGGGACGGTTTTCCGTTAATCTCATATACGTTTCAATGTTATTCTGCTAGATACCGTACAGTATATCGATTAGTGGATAATGTGAAAGTGATTCAAACAGATGACTCCGTCTACAGCTGCTTCAGTGTAAGTAAGCGACGTATTTCTTCTCGTTTATTAGAAAACTTTTCACTGTTTAAATCATATTGTTCCTTGTTCTTCAACAAAAGCGTTCGCGAATCTCTACAGTCCAAAAAACAGATATCAGAAGAACACAGCTAATTCAAGATTTTGCTCAGTCTCTAATGACCTCGTCAGACTCGGCTCGTTAACCTCTAATCATTTTGCCTTTTTAACGGGATATATTTGGTTGTCATCCTAGAATGATACCAATATTACTTCAAAAGAATTTTTTGATTGCCGTAACAACATTATATACAATTTTAAGTTATGAAAATTTCACATAAACTGTACTTCTAGTGCCAGTGGTCAACTGTTTAAGAAATGACAAAAAATATTTTTATATGATTACAAATTAACAGTTTTCGTAATTTTTCCTTTGCTTGTACTGTGAAATCTTGTTTGTTAAAATCATGATTCTAGGATAACGGAAGCACCCCAGTGGTTTAGATGAGTGAGTTTGCGAGTGTAAAGTATTTGACATAAATGACCTTATCTTTCAACTGCATCGACTTACAAGCTTAAAGGTTTTACACCACCATACGAGAAATACATTTCAAATTGATACGTCAACCGTTTCCTGCGGAAAACGGTTTAAAAGTCAAACAGACACAGAGTCGGACAATAAATGATAAAAATAATAACATTTTCGAATTATATATTCACAAATTAGCAATTTTCATGATTTTTCCTTTAATTGTACTATGAAACTTTACTTCTTACCAGATTTCATGATTCTAGGTCACCGGGAAGTACCACATAGGTTTTGATGGGTGAGTTTTCAAGTATCAAAATATGTGACATGAGTGGCCGTATCTTTGATTGCATTGACTTATAATGTTAAATGTGTTACACCATCAAGACACCATATATCAGGAATGTGACATAAATGTCAACCTGACACGACTACCCGTTCCTCAGATAACGGATTCTTAATAGACGGACGGGCAGATAATAAATTACAAAAAAATTTTTCTCGTATTATAATAATAAATTAAAAATCTTAGAAGTTTTCCTTTAAGTTTTACTGTGAAATTTTTTTTCATGTCAAATATCATGATTCTGAGCCGAAGGGAAGTAGCATATATGATTTGATGAGTGAGTTTGCGAGTATCAAAATTTTGGACTTAAAGGGTCATGTCTCTTGATTGTATTAACTTTACTTTACTTGATTGTATTAACTTTACTACATCGCCAGTACCTTAGAATACAAAGTAAGTTTCATGTTGGTACGTTTGCCCCCGTTCCTGAGGAAAAGGAGTTTTAACGGACAGACAGACAGGGAAATAGATAACCAATGGCCAAAAAAATTTTTCTGTCTGTTATAATTACTAATAAAATTTTCGGATTTTCCTTTAGTAGTACTGCTAAACATTGCTTCTTGGCGAATTTAGTGATTCTAGGTCGACGGGAAGTACTCTATGAGTTTTGATGAATGGGTTTGTGAGTATGAAAATATGTGACATAAATGGCCATGTCTTTCGATTGCATTGTCTTAGAAAGTTAAATCTTTTAAACCGTCAAAACACCGTAGACGCTAGTATATGACATAAACGTTAACTTGATACATGTATCCGTTTCTGGGAAAAGGGGGCTGAGCACACAAACGGCCAGATAGACAGTCAGACAACAAATTACAAATTTATCTTTGTTATATGGATGTTGTTTGAGGTCTACGACTGCATTATAAGATTACGTGGGATAATTTATACCGCTGCAGTCACTTTTTTCTAATATTTTATTAGCACAATGCATTTCGGCAGCATTCTCCCATCATCAGGTGCATTATACAGTTGCTTATGCATCAGCTGATAGGTTATGTACATTAGCTGTGTGTGTGACAGTGGGATTAAGAATCGAGAAATGAACATTTCTGTTGGCGATTTCATTTTCTGGCACAAAGAGTACAATAACAGGTAAATTACAACTTAGCATTTTCACAAACATCTGTTTACATCTTTCCAAACCTTTTTTATTTCCTTGCTATAATTAGAGAATAACAATTTTTGGAATTTTTACTTTAATTTTCCTGTGAAACTTTGCTTCTTGCCAAATGTCAGGATTCTAGATCAATATGAAATACACTACAGGTGTTGAGCAGTGAATATGCGAATATCAAAATTTGGGAAATAAATAGCCATATCTTTTGATTTCATCGACTTGAAACCTTATATTTACCACATAGCCAAAGGACAATATACCTTAGTATGCAACATGAGTATCATATTGATACGTCTTACTGTCCCTGAGAAAAAGAGGTCTTAAGAGACGGACGGACAGACAGTAAGTCAGATAACAATTGGCAAGAAAAATTTCGTGTGTAATTATTACAAATTAATAATTTTCCGATTTTTTACTTTAGCTGTATTGCGAAATATTTGCTCTTGACAATTTTCATAGTTCTAGGTTAACGGGAAGTTCCTTATGGGTTTCGATGAGTGAGTTTGCGAGTGTCAAAATATGTGTCGTAAATGACCGTATCATTTGATCGCACTGTTTTAAAAGTTTCAATTTTTTACTGTGTCAAGGACCGCAGACCTTAATATGTGACATAAATTTCTACTTAATACGTCGAACCATTCTTGAGAAAAGGGGTTTTTAACAGTCGGACAAAAAAGTGACCCTTTAAGGTTTCAGTTTCTACCGACTGAGGTATGAAACCCTAAAAAGGGCACAAGACACTTAATTCCTAGGGTCTCTGACATCATACGCTTGGCTTGATTACGAGCAATTACTGAGCTTTTCTTTCATACAAACATTAACAAAGTGTAGACCTAGAATTTTTTTAATATCTCTTCTTTTACAAGCTACTTTTACAACATCATCTTATGTACATGAAGTGAAGTTTTGGTAAATTTCAGTTGTAGATTGCAACGTGTTTTCAAGAGCGGAATGCGTTAGTGGCTACAAAATAACTATCGTTGAGCTCCAAAGTAATCCGTAAGCGATAGAACGACAGCAAAAATTATGACCAATTTTATTGACAACTTGAATTAAAAACTAAAGCGAGATTTCTGGATCTGGAACACACAACAAAGCGGTGAAGCAACCACTATGCATCTCGCTAAAAGACAATCAAGGTAAAACTAAAGCGGCATCCACGTAACAAAATGAGACAATGAGGTAACGAATACATTTCTTCCTCACACGCGATATCGGGAAAAGACCATAAAAGTAAAATTATAGAGATTCGAGCTCACTGACAGGCTTATATGCAATCGTTCTTCCCGCGAACCATTCACGATTGGAACAGGAAAAGGAGGAAATGACAATGGTGCACAAAGTACCCTCTGCTATAATCGATGAGCAGCGACAGCTTCCAGAACTGCCTCAATATCATCTTCAGAGGTAGTCATCTCATACGTTTACATCCGTTCACCGAATTTCAAACAGAACGGTGATTGTCATGGGCGTTGGAACAGTGTAGTGCGATATCTCGAATTACGAAGAGTTGCGATATCCAAATCGAAGAACATTGTCGAAAGCGTTAGTCGGAAGTGATGGGTGTAGATCAAATTGAGCCGGCTTGCATCCTAGTCAACAGCATGAGACGCCTTGACATGTTGATTAATTTACAGCATGATAATAAACTATCGAGTCTGACATGCTCTGGGAGAGTGACTACACGGAATGTTTCTAAATGATAGCAACGAACTTCAGAGTATTACAGAGAGTGCGTACAGGAACAAACTGATTATAGGAGCGCATCTTTTGAAATGTCATCCAACGGCACAACAGAGCATCTGATATGTTGGGATCAAATTCTGAACCAATACCGCAGGAATTAGCGAAGCCTCACTGCAATGCGAAACGATGTATGGGAGGCGCTCCTGAAGACCACACCTCTCCTCTCAACATAGCAGCGTCCTTACACTGAGGTCAATATAGTGTCGAATTAACAAGAGCTCTGCCCAGTTAGAGACCTCATCTGGGACAGTCAGCATCGTCGTCTAGGTCCAAAGAATAGTTAAAGTTTCAGATGAACTTGTAGTGTTTTAATGTTGAACATTGTACCTCAAAGGAACAGTTTGTTATTTGGTGCACGAAGTGCACGACAGTATCGGTGTAACCATGATTAAGAATTTTGCCGTTATCTTAGTACCTATCTTAACAGACATATTTAATTTTTTCCTCGTGAACGGTATATACCCCACTGCATGGAAAAGAAGAATAATTCGACCCATCCCTAAGATCGGAAACCCGCAACTGCCTAGTGTTTACCGACCAATTAGCATACTGCCTGCTGTTTCCAAAGCACTTGAATATATTGTTCATGACCAAATCACTGAACACTTGCATGAATTCAGCCTATATGACAAATTTCAATCCGGTTTCCGTAAACATCACAGCACAAACACTGCTCTAATTAAAGTAACTGATAAGCTGAAATATGCCATCGACAACCGAAAGGCAACAATATTGACGCTACTGGACTTCAGCAAAGCTTTTGACACTGTTAACTTTGATATATTGCTCAGAAAAATGCAACAGCTTAATATCTCTGATAGTGTAATGAGATGGTTTGAAAGCTACTTAAAAGACAGACAGCAATGTGTTGTCTGCGTAAATGAAAAATCTTCCTGGAAACATGTTTCCTCGGGAGTGTCACAAGGATCAGTCTTAGGACCACTTTTGTTTTCTTTATATGTCAACGATATTTCGTCGGTTCTGTCCTCCTGTAAATATCATTTCTATGCCGACGACCTCCAGCTCTACCTAAGCGTCAGACCTGAAGATGTAAACACTGCAATCGCTCAGGTGAATAATGATCTGTATTCAGTAGTGACATGGGCGAAAACCCTGGGGCTTAAACTAAATGCAAAAAAGACGCAAGTAATCTCAATTAATAAGTTCAGATTTCCACGAACGGCTACCTCCTATACTGCTCGACGGTACTCCAATACCATATCAGAAAACAGTTATGAACTTGGGTGTAACTTTGGATGAGCATCTCAACTGGGCGGAGAATACAGTCGCAGTGTGCCGAAAGACGTCTGCTTGTCTCTATGCTCTCAAAAAGTTTCGGAACATATTCCCACAGGACTTGAAACGCCAGCTCGTGCAAGCACTCGTTCTACCGAACCTCCACTATTTTGATGTCATTCAACAAGGCATGAGTAGTGAAAACAAAAGACGGCTAGAACTAACCATGAATGCCTGTGTGCGTTACACCTGCAACATTCGCCGATATGATCATGTTACTGCTTCATACTCCGAGTTAGGGTGGCTGCGGCTGGACATATTGCGTGACTACCACACTGTATGTCTACTTCACCGACTCCTCGTCGCGCAAGCACCCCAGTACCTTGCTTCAGAGATTAAAAACCTGTCATGCCATCATAATCGAAACACGAGGTCACTCTTATTTGGTATCCTAACTGTGCCCACTCACAAAACAAAAACTTTTGCAAACTCCTCAGTTGCCGCTGTCCGCCTCTGAAGTTGCCGCTGTACGCCTCTGGAACAAACTGCCCCTTACCTTGCGCAAAATTCAATATCCTGCTGCTTTTAAGAAGAAGTTGAAGCATTTCCTACTATCATCCTCATAACGTTCTCCACAAAATTAATGTACAAGGCTAATCCTCTCATCTGTCAAATAGCAAAGCTAGCGTCTCCTATCTTGCTCCTGAGATGCCTTCTTCTTCATCTATCTCTATTAGCCACGCAGTCTTCTTTTTCTTTATATTTCCTTAATAATGTTTCATCATGTCTCTCTATTCTTCTCCTCCCTTCACCATCAGTCTCCCTCATACTCCCTGCTGCTAACACTCCTATCTAAAATCTATCTCTTCAATAATTTCTAATTATAACAGTACTTATGATCTACGAATATAAACACTATATGTATGTATTTTTCCAGGTGTACCTTTCTAATTGTTTATTTCACTTTTTGTACTAGATGTAGTTTAACATGCCTACTAAAACATATGAATGTAAAATAAGTAGAATGCCTGGTTAGATGTAAGAGAGGGCCTGATGGCCCTAATCTTGCCAGGTTAAATAAATAAATAAATTCTTTCCTAGTCCACGACAGTTGTAAATTATCCAGCGATTCTGTGGCAAAGAATTGTGTCAAGGTTAAGTAAATCTTTTGTTCATCTACACTCCTGGAAATTGAAATAAGAACACCGTGAATTCATTGTCCCAGGGAGGGGAAACTTTATTGACACATTCCTGGGGTTAGATACATCACATGATCACACTGACTGAACCACAGGCACATAGACACAGGCAACAGAGCATGCACAATGTCGGCACTAGTACAGTGTATATACACCTTTCGCAGCAATGCAGGCTGCTATTCTCCCATGGAGACGATCGTAAAGATGCTGGATGTAGTCCTGTGGAACGGCTTGCCATGCCATTTCCACCTGGCGCCTCAGTTGGACCAGCGTTCGTGCTGGACGTGCAGACCGCGTGAGACGACGCTTCATCCAGTCCCAAACATACTCAATGGGGGACAGATCCGGAGATCTTGCTGGCCAGGGTAGTTGACTTACACCTTGTAGAGCACGTTGCGTGGCACGGGATACATGCGGACGTGCATTGTCCTGTTGGAACAGCAAGTTCCCTTGCCGGTCTAGGAATGGTAGAACGATGGGTTCGATGACGGTTTGGATGTACCGTGCACTATTCAGTGTCCCCTCGACGATCACCAGAGGTGTACGGCCAGTGTAGGAGATCGCTCCCTACACCATGATGCCGGGTGTTGGCCCTGTGTGCCTCGTTCGTATGCAGTCCTGATTGTGGCGCTCACCTGTACGGCGCCAAACACGCATACGACCATCATTGGCACCAAGGCAGAAGCGATTCTCATCGCTGAAGACGACACGTCTCCATTCGTCCCTCCATTCACGCCTGTCGCGACGCCACTGGAGGCGGGCTGCACGATGTTGGGGCGTGAGCGGAAGACAGCCTAACGGTGTGCGGGACTGTAGCCCAGCTTCATGAAGACGGTTGCGAATGGTCCTCGCCGATACCCCAGGAGCAACAGTGTCCCTAATTTGCTGGGAAGTGGCGGTACGGTCCCCTACGGCACTGCGTAGGATCCTACGGTCTTGGCGTGCATCCGTGCGTCGCTGCGGTCCGGTCCCAGGTCGAAGGGCACGTGCACCTTCCGCCGACCACTGGCGACAACATTGATGTACTGTGGAGACCTCACACCCCACGTGTTGAGCAATTCGGCGGTACGTCCACCCGGCCTCCCGCATGCCCACTATACGCCCTCGCTCAAAGTCCGTCAATTGCACATACGGTTCACGTCCACGCTGTCGCGGCATGCTACCAGTGTTAAAGACTGCGATGGAGCTCCGTATGCCACGGCAAACTGGCTGACACTGACGGCGGCGGTGCACAAATGCTGCGCAGCTAGCGCCATTCAACGGCCAACACCGCGGTTCCTGGTGTGTCCGCTGTGCCGTGCGTGTGATCATTGCTTGTACAGCCCTCTCGCAGTGTCCGGAGCAAGTATGGTGGGGCTGACACACCGGTGTCAGTGTGTTCTTTTTTCCATTTCCAGGAGTGTATGTAATAAAGCGAACTGTTATTTCATGTGTTCTTGTGTGTTGAACCTTCTCCCGCAGTAATCAAAGAACCCACATTTGACCGGATGAAATAGTTTCGCCTGGTCACCACAATATGTGTTTTCTACGGTTTTATATTTATATTTATGTTTTCTGTTCTTTATTTTAAGGAAAACTGTGTACTTCTTTAAAATTTGTTACTTAAGAATCTTGACCAATTATCACAAGTCCAGTTTGTGGATGACGTATTTTGAAGTATTGTTCGTCATTTATCTGATACTCTGCAGTGCCGTTTCCTGACATGGATCCGTATGTTATTTCCTCGTGTACGCTGTACAATGCCTCAACGTCTTTCGTTATCCTTGCTGAGGAGAGTAACTACCAACCTCAACGCGTGGCGCTCTCTTCTGCCATTACCAAAGGACGCTACCTGAGCTAAAGAGGGAACGATTATCAGATCAAACATCACGCTATTTTTGAAACTACGATGTTACAGATTATTCACACACATTTATAACGGAATTTTATTTTCATGGTATGGCGTCATTCACAGGGAGGCCCCTTACGGGGCAGGTCCGGCCGCCTTGGTGCAGATCTTGTTACATTCGACGCCACATTGGGCGACCTGCGCCCCGGATTGGGATGAAATTATGTTGAAGACAACACCCAGTCCCTGAGCGGAGAAAATCCCCGACCCAGCCGGGAATCGAACCCTTGCCCGTAGGACGGTAATGAGTCATGCTGACCACTCAGCTATCGGAGTGGACATTTTCACAGTGAACAAGTTGCACTACACTGCCCCTAAGTGCCCGTGCAATCCGTCAGTATTTTGTTAATTTGGAAGAGTGCTCTTTTATCACGCTTATCAATGAATTAATTATCTACAATTTAAATTAATAAGACTTTGTAATTATTTATTAAACTAAGCTTGTGTCCCGACTCGCCAGATCGTACTGAGGCTATTCGTTCTGAGCGTATGTTCATAAATCATGTTCTTTCAGACGTTCCCGACAGAACAGATACCATTTTGATCCTGTAGCCATTATGAATCAAGACACAAAGGACTTAATGACACTGGCTGCCTATGGGCGTTGATTTAAATCATCGGGGAAAGTAGAGAATTCCGCACATTACATTTATAGTGTGTGGATAAGTTGAGAATTTGGGTCTGTCGGGAAGCGTGCTAGGGTAGTCGGTGCAGTTGTCATAACCACTGTGTCCGGATATCCAGTGTTCAGCGCATCTGCCTGGTAAGCAGGAATCAACTGGCACAATTTTGCAACTTCCCCATTGATTTAAATCAATGCACTCTTGTACCTAATGTCATTAATTCCATTTTGTCTTGGTTCATAGAGGCTGCAGGATCGAAGTGACACCCCATATACGTGTTCAATGTTAGTATCATCTATACACATATACCTCGAGGAAGAAAATATTTAAATTCAGATGACCTTAATGATGGTGAGTGACGTTATCAGAATTTAACCGAGGGTAACAGAGACACGTAGTCATTGTTTTCATAAATAAAATCATTTTACGAGTGTTGTCCAGAAAGTAAGTTCCGATCGGTCGTGAAATGGGAACCACTGGGAAAATCCGGTAAAGCTTTGCACAGATGTGTGGAGTAGTGTCTCTAGTATGCGCGTCGATCGTGTCGCGTCGCTCTTTTCAGTTTTGAGTGAACAGTGAGCACGTAAAGATGCGCAGGGAATATCGTCTCCCGTCAAGTATGAGGGCCTGGTTAGAGATTTCGCCTGTGTCATGCAGCCCACATAACATAACTGTCGAGCAGTACCTTCTTCATGCCAATTCTCGACCGTAAACTGCAGGGGCAATGAAGACGCTCCTGCAGAATTTCCGATGAGAAGTGTTTGATCACCCACAATGCAGTCCGTAATTGGCTCCTCCTGAGTCTCATCTCTGCTCAAAAGAACCGCTGGCTATGAAGACAAAAAATTTTCCACAGACAACGTGCAGATAACTGGACGAAAGCACAGGCGGCTGCTTTCTACGACGAGGATATAGGAAAGTTGATACAACACTACTACAACACTGGAAGTTGGAGCGGTGGCTACGTAGAGAAGTAGGTGGAAGGTGTACCTAACTGTTGCAAATAAAACGTTTCTGGTTTTTACTGTGGTTTCCATTTCGCGACCGATCGAAACTTACTTTCTGGACAACCATCGAAGATCATCGTGGCAGTCCGTCAGCGTTTTGTTAAATTGGAAGAGTGTTCTTTTGAACGCTTATCAATGAAATAAATATTTACAGTTTAAATTGATAAGATTTCGTAATTATTTATTCGTCTAAACATGTAAACTTTGAATTTAGCATAAATACAGGGTTTGGACAAAAATATAGAAACACCGCACAAACGCATGGTTGAACAGAAAT
Organism: Schistocerca gregaria; assembly: GCF_023897955.1. Taxonomy (NCBI): domain Eukaryota; kingdom Metazoa; phylum Arthropoda; class Insecta; order Orthoptera; family Acrididae; genus Schistocerca; species Schistocerca gregaria. The sequence goes on from NC_064931.1 coordinate 686,698,581, forward strand.
TCAAGTGCTGGCCAAGCCTGCAGGTGGTGTTGTTGTGTTAGACCACGGACGGCACCTGCACAATGCCCTAAATACGTAGCAAGTGTCAGTCGTGGTCAGAGCACTGTTATGGGTAGTTGTGACTGCATTACGTCGGAGCTAAGTCTATTCAGACGAGCCAAATTGTTGACGCTCGTATGGTGGGTGCTTGAGTAACCAGCGTAGCTGAATTGTGTGGTGTTTCAAGAGCCATCGGATCGGAGATTTACACAGCATACAGGGAAAGCACAAAAAAGCCGTCCACTAAGCCATCACGATGACGAAAGAGTGAGTTTAGTGATTGTCACGGATGGTCATTGAAGAGGATTGTGAAGAAAAATAAGAGAACGACAGTTGCAATAGCCGCTGCAGTATGAATGTGGCACTCGCAATGCCTGTCAGCACGAGACTAACGTGAAGGGAAATCCATAACCTGGAAAAGGCGAACTGGAATTGTAAAACCATTCATCATTGATGCAAATGACCGTAACAGGAAAAGGTAGTGCTGAAGCCATAAAATCTGAACTATGGAGCAATGAAAGGAAGTAATTTGGTCGGATGAGTCTTGTCTCAAATTTTTTTACAACTTATGATCTATTTTACGTCTAGGATATGCTCTCCAAAGCCTGCGATGCAGACTGTTGTCTGTCAGGGGTGAAACATGGCTAGGGTACGATGATGATTTGAACAGACATGTTATGGTATTCCTTGTGTCCCATAGCTACTCTGCAAGGTCTTATTACTGCCAAGGATTACGTGACCATTTTGGCTGATCAGGCTCATTCCATGGCACAGTTTTGCTTCTTCAATGGCGATGCTGTGTTTCAAGACGACAAGACCCCTGTTCAAACAGTTCACATCGTCCAGAACTGATTTTGTGAACACGAGGATAAATTATCATATCTCGTCTGGAGACCACAGTCACCTGATCTCAACATTACAGGGCTTTTGTGGTCTACTTTGGAAAGAAGGGTGGTGATCGCTATGTACCTCTAACATCGTTTCCTGAACTTTCTACTGTTTTGCGGGAATAGTGATGTAATATTCCCTAGAAAACAATAAAGGACCTTTATTTATCGATTCCGAGACTACTGGAAGCTGTCTAGAATGCAGCGGTTTTCTTACACCATATTATGCATGGTAATGTGTTGTGTTTTAACGTTTTCTTTTCTTAGCTCTCCTGTATATCCTGCTCAGGAAAGCTCATTCATCAAGTGCAGCGCAGAACCTTAGCCACACTGATTGGCTGCATTCGATCGTGCATTAGTTTACCTTCACAGAGAACCCGGGCAGACAATTACGCGTGGTGAACAATACCTGTGAGTGCACACACTAAAGAACAACACAAGTGCATACACTAGTTACATGGATCCTGACCAGTAACGAGACAACTGACAATCACTGGTTGTGTTCAGAATGATCACCGGCAGCGGTAATACACGCTTCCAGTCTGGTATGGAACGACTGCGGCACACGGAGTAGCATTTCAGCGGAGATGCCCGAGCAGGCCGCAGCAGTATGTCGTTGTATATCATCGGGTGTAGTTGGTATTTTCTTGTAGACATCGTCTTTGAGCTTTCCCCACAGGAAAATCAGGCATTAAATCATGAGAATGGGCCGGCCAAGGTACATGACCTCTGCGGCCAACCCAACGATTTAGAACCAATTTGTGAAGACATGCTGTAATACCTCGAGCACTGTGGGCCGGACAGCCACCACGTTGGCACCACAGGTTCCTCCTAGTCTGCAGAGGAACTTCTTCTAGCACCTGTGGAAGATGGTCTGTTAGGAGGCTGTGATACCTGTGCCTGTTCAGTGTTCTGTCTATGAGAAACGGGCCTATGATCTGATGGATCACTACCTCACATCACACGTTTACACTCCATGGACGCTGACATTCCGCCTGACGAAGCCAAGAGGCATTGTCAACAGACCATTATTGCTTGTTTCGGCGGTTTACTTGGCCATGATTGATAAATTTGGCTTCATCACCAAACAAGATGCATGATACGCCAAGAGTATCCCGTCGTAGTGCCCTCGTACAGAAATTAACACGATTCTTATAATCGTTTCCATGCGGTTCTTGATGGAGAGAGATGTGATAGGGATGGAACCTATGTCGATGGAGAATGCGTAGAACACTTGTCTGACGCATACCACTTCCTCGTGTGACTGCACGGGAGCCAACTTGCGGATCAACTGCAACAGCAGAAAGGACATTAATTTCCCCCTCTTCTATTGTCGCTTGTTTCCTTGGATTACCGTGTCTAGGTGTTACGCTACCGCTTTCATTAAATTGGTTCAAGAGGTTAATAAATAATTGCAGAGATGGTTGATATCTGTTGCGATATCTTGCCGTATACACCGTACAAAATCGAGCACTCTTCCTACACTGTCCACATACCATGAGCATGTCTGCGTTAATAAATTCCGTCGTCCACTTACTACCTACTACTTGGACTGACACGCACTAACTGACTGGCAAGTCGCAATGCGCTCAAGGAACACAAGCACACTGTAAGCAAACATGACAACATCGTACCTAGAAACTATGCAGGCTGAATGGCATGAACAAGTGTCGGTGCAGAAACTTTTCAAAATACGGTATCTAGTAAACGACTTGAACTAGAATTGTGCAACAAAAACCACTGACATTCTAATTGATCCATTTTTAGTTAGTTAATGTCAGTGTGTCTAAAAAGGGTATGATTGCACAAAAAATACAATTCCTAAGTGTTATTACAGTCTGTTTATTGGTTAATATTACGAACATTTGATTGCCAATCCATTCAGTGGAAACGGTACATCAATAGCACTTTCCATCTCTGAAACAATTGCCGTGGAAGTTTTAGCTGAATTACGCTGTATATTTATATATTAACAAAATATGTAGCCTATGTATGTCCGAATCTTTACTAGATAATTGTGTAAAAATTTGAAGTAAATTGGTCAAGAACTTGTCGACAGCTTTCGTAACAACGCTTCCCCTTTATATGATACGTATGTATTTATATATTGCATACATTAAAAATATATATAGTGATGTTCGTCCAAATGTTCATTAGAGTATCCTGTAATAATCTGAAGTAAATTGTTCAAAAACTTTTCGAGAGTTTTGGTACAACTTTTATCCTTTGCATAATACATATATATTTACATATTATCTATATCAAAAAATATATGTCCTATGTCCATCCGATTATTCATTAGAATATCGTGTAAAAGTAAGAAGCAAATCAGCCAAGAACTATTCGAGATTTTTGCTAATGTTCTCATACATTACATGTAAATTTATATATTAAAAATATAGCCTATGTCTGTCCAAATGTTCATTAGATCACTGGGTAAAACTTTGAAATAAATCGGTCAGATACTTTTCGAGATTTTTGGTAACAATGTTTACCCTTTATAGAGGGTGAGTCACTAACTATTGCCACCAAGAATAACTCCGAAATTATGGTAGTAGCTGAAAGGTCTGTGGGACAAATGTTGCATGGGAGAACGGGGGCCATAATATGACGTTGGTTTTTGTTGCTAGTTGGAGTCGCGTCAGAGACGTAAAGATCAACTTTGTTTTTGTGAATGGGATGCTATAGTCTGGTACTTATTTTCTGATAGCGGCTATCTAGACGAATCCCAATGATGTGTAACAGTAAGGTCTTTGAAGGTCAACGAAGGTCAAAAAGGTGGCATGAACGTCCATTTACAGAAGGTGTGCGAAGTGATGACCACTGGTATCAATGCAGTGGTGCAATCTTGTTATCATGGATGGAGTGGTATTCCTTATCACTTCGGCACTTACCGAAACACATCCTCTGACAATTCTCTCCCGTATATCGTGCAAATAGTATATATTCGCCGAATAAGGCGTACCCATCTAAAGTGCCATTGACATGCAAAAACATGATTCAAATGGCTCTGAGCACTATGGGACTTAACATCTGAGGTCATCAGTCCCCTAGAACTTAGAACTACTTAAACCTAACTAACCTAAGGCCATCACACACATCCATGCCCGAGGCAGGATTCGAACCTGCGACCGTAGCGATCGCGCGGTTCCGGACTGAAGCGCCTAGAACCGCTCGGCCACAGCGGCCACATTGACATGCAAACATCATTCGACGGTTTCTCCATACAACACTAATAGGAGCGATAAGAATAGTATCGTCGAATCAAGAGAATGTGAATGATGTATTCCTTCAAAGAAAAAATCGATATGCTTCTCTTTTACGGAGAATGCGAATGAAATTCAGTGACAGCTAGAGACTTAAACGGTGAAAGGTATCCTCAACGTACTACCCTACACATCGTATATTTAAATACGTGTGTGTATGATAGATTGAGAACAAGTGGATTATTAACGCCTCGGAAACATATCTGGCAAAGGAAAGTTTCTAACAAGGAAACGGAAACTGATCCTTTTGCCACTATGGTTCGAGATCCTTGTATTAGTTCGCGTCAAATATCTAGGGAAACTGGCATGACCGAGAGTAGTGTTGTTCGTGTTCTGCATCGCCATAAACATCATCTTTACCATATCAGTCTCCACCAAGAATTAACTGGTACGGATTGTGTGCATCACATTGAATTCTGCCGCTGGACTCAACTTCAGATTCAGAGTGATGACACCTTTATTAACTCGTTTTTATTTACTGACGAGGCTACATTCACGAACCATGTAAATGTTAATTTGCATAACATGCATTATTGGGCATCTGAAAATCCATGTTCGCTGCAACTTGCACACTAAAAACCGTGGTCGGTGAATGTATGGCTCGGGATTCTGGAGGACGGAATTATAGGCCCCCATTTCATCGAAGTAAATCTTAATGGTAGAAAGTACACCACATTTCTGCTAGAAACATTAGGTCTGTTATTGGAAGAAATATCTTTAGGAACAAGGAACAGAATATAGTCTCAACACGATGGGTGTCCGGCACATTTCTCACTGACGGCTAGAAATGAGTTGCAGAGACAATTCCCAAATCATTGGATTGGACGCGGAGGAGATGTGTCGTGGCCGGCTCGTTCGTCAGACTTGACGCCTCTGGATTTTTTCTTGTGGGGATTCGTGAAAGACATTATTTATAAAGACGTTCCAACTACACCTGAGGATATGCTAGAGAGAATTGTCAGAGCATGTGCTTCGATTAGTGCCGAAGTGATAAGGAATACCACGCAATCCATGATAACAAGATTACAGCACTGCATTGATATCAATGGTCATCACTTCGAACACATTTAGTAAATGGACGTTCATGTCACATTTTTGACCTTCGTTGACCTTCAAAGACCTCCCTGTTGCACATTATTGGATTCGTTTCGATAGACGCTATCAAAAAAGAAGTACCAAACAATAGCATCCCACTCAAGAAAACAAAGTTGACCTTCATATCTCTGAGACAATCCCACCTAGCAACAAACAACCAACGTCATATTATGGCCCCCGTTGTCCCATGCAACATTTGTCCCACAAACGTTTCAGCTACTGTCATACTTTCGGAGTTATTCAAGTGGCAATAGTTAGTGACTCACTATATATATATATATATATATATATATATATATATATATATATATATATATATTCTGTGTCCACCCGATTGTTTACCATAGTGTTATTGTTGAGGTTTTCAGTCCTGAGACTGGTTTGATGCAGCTCTCCAAGCTACTCTATCCTGTGCAAGCTTCTTCATCTCCCAGTACCTACTGCAGCCTACATCCTTCTGAATATGCTTAGTGTATTCATCTCTTGGACTCCCTCTACGATTTTTACCCTCCACGCTGTCCTCCAGTACTAAATTGGTGATCCCTTGATGCCTCAGAACATGTCCTACCAAACGATCCCTTCATGTAGTCAAATTGTGCCTCAAACTCCTCTTCTCCCCAATTCTACTCAATACCTCCTCATTAGTTATGAGATCTACCCATCTAATCTTCAGCATTCTTCTGTAGCACCACATTTCGAAAGCTTATATTCTCTTCTTGTCTAAACTACTTCTCGTCCATGTTTCACTTCTATACACGACTACACTCCATACAAATACTTTCAGAAACGACTTAAACCAATACTCGATGTTAACAACTTTCTCTTCCTCAGAAACGCTTTCCTTGCTATTTCCAGTCTACATTTTAAATCCACTCTACTTCGACCATCATCAGTTATTTTGCTCCTCAAATAGCAAAACTCATTTAGTACTTTAAGTGTCTCATTTCCAAATCTAATTCCCTCAGCATCACCCGATTTAATTCAACTACATTCCATTATCCTCGTTTTGCTATTGTTGATGTTCATCTTATATCGACCTTTCAAGACACTGCGCATTCCGTCCAACTGCTCTTCCAAGTCCTTTGCTGTCTGTGACAGAATTACAATGTCATCGGCGAACCTCAAAGTTTTTATTTCTTCTCCATGAATTTTAATACCTACTCCCAATTTTTCTTTTGTTTCCTTTACTGCTTGCTCAATATACAGATTGAATAACATCGGGGAGAGGCTACAACCCTGTCTCACTCCCTTCCCAAGCACTGCTTCCCTTTCATGTCCCTCGACCCTTATAACTGCCATCTGGTTTCTGTACAAATTGTAAATAGCCTTTCGCTCCCTGTATTTTACCCCTACCACCTTTGGAAGAGGGTATTCCAGTCAACATTGTGAAAAGCTTTCTCTAAGTCTAAAAATGCTAGAAACGTAGGTTTGCCTTTCCTTAATCTTTATTCTAAGATATGTCGTAGGGTCACTATTGCCTCACTTGTTCCAACATTTCTACGGAATCCAAACTGATCTTCCCCGACGTCGGCTTCTACCAGTTTTTCCATTCGTCTGTAAAGAACCGGCGTTAGTATTTTGCAGCTGTGACTTATTAAACTGATAGTCGGTAATTTTCACATCTGTCAACACCTGCTTTCTTTGGGATTGGAATTATTATATTCTTCTTGAAGTCTGAGGGAATTTCGCCTGTCTCATACATCTTGCTCACCAGATGGTAGAGTTTTGTCAGAACTGGCTCTCCCAAGGCTATCAGTAGTTCTAATGGAGTGTTGTCTACTCCCGGGGCCTTGTTTCGACTCAGGTCTTTCAGTGCTCTGTCGAACTCTTCACACAGTATCGTATCTCCCATTTCATCTTCATCTACATCCTCTTCCATTTGCATAATATTGTCCTCAAGAACATCGCCCCTGTATAGACCCTCTATATACTCCTTCCACCTTTCTGCTTTCCCTTCTTTGCTTAGAACTGGGTTTCCATCTAAGCTCTTGATATTCATGCAAGTGGTTCTCTTTTCTCCAAAGGTCTCTTTAATTTTCCAGTAGGCAGGGTCTATCTTACCCCTGGTGAGATAAGCCTCTGCATCCTTACATTTGTACTCTAGCCATCCCTGCTTAGCCATTTTACACTTCCTGTCGAACTCTTTTTTGAGACGTTTGTATTCCTTTTTGCCTGCTTCATTTACTGCATTTTTGTATTTTCTCCTTTCATCAATTAATTTCAGTATTTCTTCTGTTACCCAAGGATTTCTACTAGCCCTCATCTTTTTACCTACTTGATCTTCTGCTGCCTTCACTATTTCATCCCTCAAAGCTACCCATTCTTCTTCTACTGTATTTCTTTCCCCCATTCCTGTCAATTGTTCCCTTATGCTCTCCCTGAAATTCTGTACAACCTTTGGTTCTTTCAGTTTATCCAGGTCCCATCTTCTTAAATTCCCACCTTTTTGCAGTTTCTTCAGTTTTAATCTACAGTTTATAACCAATAGATTGTGGTCAGAGTCCACATCTGCCCCTGGAAAAGTCTTACAATTTCAAACCTGGTTCCTAAATCTCTGTCTTACCATTATATAATCTATCTGAAACCTTCTAGTATCTCCAGGGTTCTTCCATGTATACAACCTTTTTTCATGATTCTTCAACCAAGTGTTAGCTATGATTAAGTTATTCTCCCTGCCAAATTTCCACTTTCATTTCTTAGCCCCAATCCATATTCACCTACTATGTTTCCTTCACTCCCTTTTCCTACTGTCGAATTCCAGTCTCCCACGACTATTAAATTTTCGTCTCCCTTCACTAGCTGAATAATTTCTGTTATCTCATCATACATTTAATCAATTTCTTTATCATATGCAGAGCTGGTTGGCATATAAACTTGTACTACTGTAGTAGGCGTGGGCTTCGTGTCTATCTTGGCCACAATAATGCGTTCACTGTGCTGTTCATAGTAGCTTACCCGCACTACTATTTTGCTATTCATTATTAAAGCTACTCCTGCATTACCCCTATTTGGTTTTATATTGATAACCCTGTATTCACCTGACCAAAAGTCTTGTTCCTCCTGCCACCGAACTTGACTAATTCTCACTATATCTAACTTTAACCTATCCATTTCCATTTTTAAATGTTCTAACCTACCTGTCCGATTAATGGATCTGACATTCCACGCTCCGACCCGTAGAACGCCAGTTTTCTTTCTCCTGATAACGACGTCCTCTTGAGTAGTCCCCGCCCGAAGGTCTGAATGAAGGACTATTTTACCTCCGGAATATTTTACCCAAGAGGACGCCATCGTCATTTAATCATACAGTAAAGCTGCATGCCCTCGGGAAAAATAACGGCTGTAGTTTCCCCTTGCTTTCAGCCGTTTGCAGTACCACAACAGCAAGGCCATAGTGTTACAAGGCCAGATCAGTCAACCATCCAGACTGTTGCCCCTGCAACTCCTGAAAAGGCTGCTGCCCCTATTCAGGAATCACATGTTTATCTGGCCTCTCAACAGATACCCCTCCGTTGTGGTTGCACCTAGGGTACGGCTATCTGTATCGTTGAGGCACGCAAGCCTCCCCACCAACGGCGAGGTCCATGGTTCATGGGGGGGGGTTAGTAATAATCTGAAGTAAATTCGCCAAGAACATTCCGATATTTGTGGTAACGTTTCTACTTTACATGCTACATATATATCGAAAAGTATACAGCTTATGTCTGTCCGAATGTTCAATAGAATATCATGTAAAAATTTGAAGTAAATCTATCAGGAACTTTTCAAGAGTTTTAGTATCAATGTTTCCTCTTTTTATATTATGAAAATATTTATGTTTTTTTAAAAAACATATATAGTTTATGTCAGTATGAATGTTCATTACAGTACCATGTAACCATCCGAAGTACACTGGTCAAGAACGTTTCGAGATTTTTGGTAACAACGTTTCCCCGCTGTATATTAAATATACATTTATATATTCTGCAAATTAAAAAATTTATTGCCTATGCCTGACTGATTCCGAGATGAGATTTTTGAGATTCTCGGTAGAAATGTTTCCTCTTTATATAATACATATGTAGTCTGTGTCTGTCCAAATTGTCGTATAAAAATCTGAAGTAAATGGATATAAGACTTTTAGAGAATTTTTCTAAGAACCTTTCCAGTTTATATAGTTTATATATACTAATAAACCATGTATTTTTAACAAATGTGTAGCCTATTACTGTATCGTGTGAATATTTGAAGTAAATCGGTCAAGAAGTTTTCGAGATTTTTGGTAACAACCTTAAACTGTTACTTGTCTTTATTTATAAGTACAGAGTTTATAGATATACAAGTATGGCTTATGAATTTTAAAAAATTGTAGCCTGTCTGTCTCAAGGATTTTAGGGCAAAGTTCAAAAATTTCAAGTAAATCAGTGAAGAACATTCCGAGATTTTTACAAAATCCTCTCCAACGTGTGTGTGTGTATGTGTGTGTGTGTGTGTGTGTGTGTGTGTGTGTGTGTGTGTGTGTGTGTGTGTATGTCTGGGTGTATCCTACGTCCACCCAATCTTTTGTGAGATTATTCTACAAAAAGCTGAAGTAAATAAGTCAAGACCTTTCCGAAATTGCTGGTAACAATGTTAAACTACTCCTTGTGTTTATGTAGTAGTCTAGATCACTGTAGCGGAGCGTCTTTGATACTTCGTAAGCTCGATATTTGTTTCCATATGTTCTAAGTGAGTGAAAAGAAGTGGTGTGCATTGGAAGTGTTTATAATGCAAAACGACGTACGTGTATGCAGAAGCATCAACGCCAGAAGTTATAGGGAAAGTAGAAAGACCTGCGGTGCAATTTTTTTCTTTTTTTTTGCATGTCATTAGAACCGTACATCTTTCAGTGCTAATCTACTCCCACTGAGCATGTTATAGCCTGACATAAATTATGTTGTCTTTCATAAGTAATAAAAATTAATTGATCGCGTAACTTCTGCGCTTTTATGCAACAAAAGCAATTACTTTTGATGCAAGTGCAGTTTACAGGCACAAACTTAAAAACTATAAAGGGTGATTATAATGAAAGTTAAACCTTCAAACCTCTGTAGAAATAACACCACTGCTCAGAATGACGTCAAATTGCAACGCAATATTATCGGAGAAGGGGGAAAACGTATGCTAGAAGAAAAATAAATAGTTACAAAATGTAGCAATAGATGGCGCTGTAAGCATCATAATTTAATAGTGGTCGGCTACAAGTGGCAAATGAATCATACAACAAGGCCTAAGGTGTTCGTTTGACGTTAAACAAACTTTACTACTCAGAGTGCATGGGTATACAGGTGTGATACTGTTAGTTACGTAAGCCCATCCACCACAGCCAAGTCATATCACATTGGATGGGAAAAATCGGTTTTTAATTGTTCTGAGGCCAAAAGCATCAATCAAAATCAAATCCCATTGTTAATTTCCGTGTGGCTGGCACAAAAAACGTTCGCTATGCTGTCTACCAAATCGAGAAACAGCATGTTCCAAAACTAATCGAAGTGTTTCCGGGGTCACTATCAGAAAGTGTTGCGCAATGCGTGCCTTCAGTGTAGCTTTTTTGGAAATTTATGGTAAGCTCTTATGGGACCAAACTGCTGAGGTCATCCATCATTATGCTTACACACTGTTTAATCTAAGTTGAAATAGCTTACGCTAAGGATGACACACACACCTAAGCCCGAGGGAGGACTCGAACCTCCGACGGGGAAGAGCTGCGCGGACCGTGAAAAGACGCCTCAGACAGCGCGGCTACACAGCGCTGCTGGACTCTGTGCAGGCCAGGCCATTACAGGTATGTTATTGTAACCATTCCACCACAGGCCGTGCATTATCAACAGGTGTTCGATCGTGTTGAAAGGTGCAATCGCCATCCTCGAATTGCTGTTCAACAGTGGGAAGCAAGAAGGTACTTAAAACATTAACGTAGGCGTGTGTTGTGATAGTGCCACGCTAAACAACAAGGGGTGCACGCCCTCTCCATGAAAAACACGACCACACCATAACACAACTGCCTCCAAATTTTGCTGTTCGCACTACAAATGTTGGACGAAGACGTTCACCGGGCATTCGCCATACCCACACCCTGCCATCGGATCGCTACATTGTGTATTGTGATTCGTCGCCCCACACAACGTTTTTCCATTGCTCAATCGTCCAATGTTTACGCTCCAAGCGAGGCGTCGTTTGGTATTTACCGGTATGATGTGTGGCTTATGAGCAGCCGCTCGACCATGAAATCCAAGTTTTCTCACCTGCCGCCTGTCATAGTGCTTGCAGTGGATCCTGTTACAGTTTGGAATTCCTGTGTCATGGTGTGGATAAATGTCCGCCTCTTGCACATTACGATCCTCTTCAACTTGTGACGCTCTCTGTCAGTCAACCGACGAGGTCGGCCTGTATGTTTAGTGCTGTACGTGTCCCTGCATGTTTCCATTTCACTATCACATCGGAAACAATGGAACTAGGGATGTTTAGGAGTGTGGAAATCTTTCGTACGGGCATATGACACAAGTGACACCCAATCACCTGACCACGTTCGAAGTCCGTGAGCTCCGCCCCATTTTGCTCTCTCACGATGTCTAATGACTACTGAGGTCGCTGATATGGAGTACCTGGCAGTAGGTGGCAGCACAATGCATATAATATGGAAAACGTATGTTTTTGGAGGTGTCCGGATACTTTTGATCACGTAGTGTATCTGTATCAATGTGACGACCAAAGATACATTGTTTCACTGCGGATGCAAACCAAGTCATATATCTTTCGGGAATTCGGGATGGCGAGTAATGGGTTCATGGATAGGTGGCGCTACCCTGGTAGTGTGTAACAGGCTGGGAATATGGGTCAGGAGGAAAACGTGCTCGGACGGCCGAGGGTCGGTCTGCCTTCGGCAGGGCTCCAATGCGGACACTTGCCTGTGTTCCGCGCGTGGGACAACACTTGCCTGTGTTTGTGTTTATATCGTTCATTACACACGCGCCAGCTGTACTAGCAAGGCTAAATGGCCATACAATAAGGAAAAACAACGTCGTGATTCACTTTTTGCCCTGACTTTGCATACCCAAAGCACTCGATGTGGAACGTTCCTTAGGAGAAGAGGTGGCGTAGTGGTTAGCACACTTGATTCGCATTAGGGAGGACGGCGGTTCAAACCCGCGCTCAGCCATGCATATTTGGGTTTTCCAAGACTTCTCTAAATCATCTCAGACAAATACCGAGATAATTCCTTTTAAAGCGCACTGCCGATTTCCTTCCCCATTCTTCCACAATCCGAGTTTATGCTTCGTGTCTAATGACCTCGTTCTCGACAGGACGTTAAATATTAATCGCCTCCTTCTCCTCCGAGGTAAATATATCAGCATCGTCAGCATCGTCAGCAGCACAGTGCACTTGAAGATTATCAATGACGCGACGTCTGACAAGATCATCAAGGAAGCAAGTCGAAGACTCCGCTTCTGCCACACAGATGGCGATGTAGACAGTGTGAGCGTCGATCACGCTCTTATATGCGTACGTCCATTGAGAGTTTTTGAGCTGCCTTTTGAACTACCTACCGAAGTTGCGATAACCGCCCTCCGCACCTGCGGCATGGTTCTCGACCATATAGCCAGGAAATGAGCACAGTTCAATACATACCTTGAATTCTACCGGCCGTTCGTGACCTGATTATCCAGAGGTGGGCCGAAATGTTCCAGGAACTGCTCACTCACAACTTTGAAGTGCCATCGGCTTTCGTGTCTGGCATTTTAATTCCAGTACATAGACCGTCTCGAGGTCCGCAGATAACAAATTTCCGTCTGCATACTCTTGTCGACGCTGACTATAAGATCTATGCGCGCGTATTGGCGGCACGCGTACACTCGGTACTGCTCTGAATCCTTTCACCGGAGCAGACGAGGCATGGCCTTGGCGCCAACCTGCAAACTGCCACGGTCAAATTGCGGGATCTCGTCGCGCTTGCCACGCCCTGCTGCCTCCGTGCTTCACTGGTATCAATCGACTTCGATAGTGCCTTCGATAAGGTCCGACACCAGTGCCTTCCATCTGTGGCGATGCGTATGGGATTCCCTCCTCTATTCGTCGACAATCTGAGACACCTGCTTACCAGTGTCACATTAAGTATTCAAGTCAACGGACGGCAGGCAGGACCGATGCCAATACTTTGTTCCGTCAGAGGAGGCTGTGCGCTGCCCACTATGCTGTTCTCCATCGCCCTCGAACCCCTTATCGGAGGCCTTCTACCGCATCTTACCGGACTCGATTACACAGCCGAACCTTGTGTTGTGGGGCTAAGCGGATGTCCCCATTCTTCTGGCACGTACACCTACTAAAATATATAACGTCATCGCATGTAGCCGACAGCATGGAAGAACCTCGGGAAGCATCCTCACTGTGGCCAAATCAGCGATTATGAACATCGGTCGTGGCCTCCAAGTCGAAGGGGCACTGCCGCTGCTCACAAAGGATGAACTCCATTACCTGGGTATTACATTTACGAGAGACACCCACCGTACGGCAGTGTGCGCCTACAGTCAATTGCTTCAGAAGATCCACATCCAACACAACATCCACCACACCCTGAATCCAATACAGAGAGTGGCCTACTTCAACACCTATGTCAGTCCCGAGCTGGTACACATTGTGCAAAACTTCCCTCTGCCAATCGACCTTGTACGACAATTCCAGGCGTCCTTTGCAGAAACCATCTATACGGTCGGCTACGACACCCTTAGTCTCCCCTTTTCAGCATAAGGACTTGGTCTCGACCATGCTAGAGCCAGGACATCCGCTTTATACTTAACTATTATGACAAAGCCTTGGCACGGGTCTTCCACGTCTCTTATACGCAGCCTCTTGGAGGTTCCTATGCCGGCCTCCCCTGCCTCGCCGGTCAGTGTGGCCCATATTGCTTACACATATCGACCTACTTTGTCGAACTCAGCTACGTACGTGTTGCCCTTCCGACCACTCACGCATCACGAGCTAAAGACTTTTACAAGTTATTTTCTTAACGGATCTCCCGTAAAACGTTGGAGGACCTCCGCCAAGATATGCGTTGGGCAACAGTGTGGAAGAACGGTCATGTACCCTTCCTGACAACCGATGGCCGAGCCATGTGGTACCGCGTCATGAATGGTAAATACTCGACAAACCAGCGACTTCACGGTATTAGACTGGCCGAATCACCGTTACGTACCCGCTACCGCAATGGAGATACTGATGAACATTGATTCACATGTCCATCGACGCACGATGTATGGCAACAAGTGCAATGGTTACTGGTATGTTACCTCTGTCCCCCGCCAACGACTGTCATCCGGCAGTTACTTATCCTTCCGAGGATACACATTTTCCGCTTACCAACCACCACGTTATTACATGGTTCAAGGGCCTAACGACTGCATGCCCCTTCAGCGACAGGAGGCACTCCATTCTCGAGTTTTTGGTTCCATGTATTAGATGCCCGCACAACACTTGAACGAACGCCATAATACCGCCGTCCATTTGTTAATTACTTACACAGTGTAATTTACGACTTCCCTCCGTCAGCTGGGGTGTATCTGACATTCTACATGTCTGACACCTCACGACACCCTTTTCCGGAACGATACGGTGTAACAGCCTAGTCCCTAACAGTGAACGGGCGACGCGCTCGAACTGCGCGCTACATCTCCCAACTCATCTTTCTTGTTTTCTCCTTCATTCCTCTTTTCTTCCCCAACCTACTAGCCACCACTTTGAAGTAGAGTCGTGAACTCCGCCTAATACCTTGCACACCATCTTCTCCTAGTCCTTTGTGAACGTAAACATGGCAGGTAACATCCCAAAGATGTTTCGGCTCACATGCGGTTTCCTCTTCGTCGAAATGTCTTGGCTCAAACGCGTCTAGCGGTTGAACCGCACGTGTCGCATTACACGCCCTAAATCAGACACTTGTGACCCTTTGGTTAAATTGTCTGGCTGATGGCAAGTTTGCGAAATACAAAGTCAACATAACAGATAATAACTGTAATAATAATATCGGGAAGTAAATTAAAGACCCATAAATGATGTAGGCCACACAGTTGCGATTTGGTTAGAATAATGTTTATTCAGAAAGCAAACTAATAGCAAAAGTGGTCGTATTTAGAGTTGCTGTTACACTCGGCAGCATATCCATTTGGCACAGTTCGATCACCCACAATCTCATCGCGAAATTCAAGTTATCTACGCGTCAAGTTAGAGTTCACACCAGGCGTGCGACTGCTCACCGCTCAGAGACTAAGTCCCGCGATACCACACCGCGAAATTTTCTAAGTCGTTTCACTTCCTAGCTGCCTAAAGACCGACCGTCCGCTTTCGTGTCTGCATCCGAACTGACCCTTTGGTGTCTCCAGCCGAACTGTCCGCTTTCCAGTCTGCACCAGCACTCCCTCTGCCCGTCCCCGGCCGCGTTTCCCGCGCCCCGAATATCCTCGCTCAACTGACTAGGGCATTTTGCTTTCATGAATCCGTCCATCTGATTGGCTTCAACTTATTCTACATTATTTTACATTTTATGATATTTAAATAATCAAAGCTTGACCACTTTCACGTTCTAAACAAAGTAACAATGATATCCATTACATAAAAGATGTTGAATTCTTATACATAAAATCAATACAATTACCTTCTTAGCTTTGAATGCCACGGCCAGTAGCCTTGCACCAATGTGCTTTCTGATAAATAAATAAAGGACAAAAATAACTATTATGCAGTAAACTTTACAACAAATATTCTACTACCTAATGGTTCAATAAGTTGTCATGCTGTCGTCGTTCAATGCGTTTTGTGTGGAGGAAATGATGATCTGATGCTTAGCTGTAAATACTGATAATTTAAATTTGCTATATCTTCTAAACAAATAAAGCTACATAGTTGATATTTACAACGCTTGAAAGTTTAATGATGCTCTTCCACATGAAATGTCGATCGTTAAGATCGACCAAAGCGTTCAGATTTTATCCTTCAGGTCTTTGTTACTAAACTTGTTAATTTCACTTTAACAGCAAATCCTAAACTTTTATAGATATGATCAATATTCAGATTTTATTGGGATCTCCATGAAAATTTATGGAGGATGGCAGATTAAAATTACTGTGGCTTGATTCCCTGCATCACTACAGAATTAAATAATTTCCCTTTATGACCGATCTAAAGTCCACCATATTTAACACTGCTACGACTCATTGGCCACGAACGGCTTCTACTGGGTTTCCCTATGACGTAGGTTCTCGTCCGTCTCACTGGCACACTACAGCGCTTAGGCCTCAATAGACAATAGACACCTGTGAGTTTCCCCATCTCGTGGTGAATCGAAGCCCCCCTTGTGACACGCAGTCCTGGACGACAGGGTTCGTTCTACAATTCCTGTAGGCCGACTCTTTAGGCCGTATATTTAAATGAGAGCGCAATGCTCGTTAACTCACAAACACCACTCAAGGATTAGATCTGTTTCCACTGGCCGACCGAGCGAGGTGGCGCAGTGGTTAGCACACTGGACTCGCATTCGGGAGAAATACGGTTCAATCACGTCTCAGGCCATCCTGATTTAGTTTTCCGTGATTTCCCTAAATCGTTTCAGGTAAATGCCGGGATGGTTCCTTTGAAAGGGCACGGCCGATTTCCTTTCCAATCCTTCCCTAACCCGAGCTTGCGCTCCGTCTGTAATGACCTCGTTGTCGACGGGACGCTAAACACTAACCACCACCATCAACTGGCCGACAGCTGCCTACAAGGCAGTGCAAGGAGCGATCTTTGATCGTGGGACATGTGATCAGCATGTCACCAATCACTCCAGGTATTCAAGCAGTTCCTCATTTGATCTCACGAGTCTGACCGGGCCCCTCTCCCGATCACGCTACCTCGTAAAAAAAATTTACAAGGTATCGGAATAGAACCTGGATCTTCCCGCACCGAAGAAAGCGGCGCTAACTTTTTCTGTTTTTGTCGTCTTTCTTTCGATCTGCTTCTTCATCCTTTGACGTTAGTGGTTCCAGGCGGATGTTGCTTGACATCTTTCAGATTCCCTCGTTGAGATCTGTGCTCTGTTTTTTTTTTTTTATTACAGAAGGTGGCTAGTCCTCAGACCGAAAACGTAGAGCTACCGTGCCGCCATTATATGGTTACGGAAGCAGTCACTCTAGTGCTCTGTCCTCGTCAGGACGTGGTAGCTGTATTGCTTGCGAGTAAAGTAACGTTGTTGACAGTGTTATGTAATTTTTCAGTAAACACGCAATACAATGACCGATATGCTGCTTGCGTGCAGCGATTTTAAAGGCAATCCACCAACCGAGTAAAAGACTGAAGCTTCACCACTTGCATCAGTCGTTACACCGGCTGTTTGAAGGGGCTGGTAGAAGAAAGTGCCAACCGACAACAGCATATTTTGCGTTATTACCTGTAATATGCACTGTTAAATTCAAATACAAGAACATAAACACAATTATACAAATAAATTTACATAGAAAAGAGTTTTCTCTAGCGGTACACGTAAAATTACTTCCTGTTAGATTGTGGAGCATTCAAGTGTACAACAGATAAAGTGATGAGACTAATCTTCAACAAATTGTGGATTGGCACTTTCTTCCTTCAACCCCTTCATTTGTAGTCTGTTGCGAAGTTGGAGGTCACAGTCTTAAGACGTTTGTAACGTAGTTCACGTTCTGGTGCATTTGTTAAGTCCTTTAAGAAATAGGAGGCATCGACCCATCAGCATATCCGAACAGCTGTCTCACACTGACGCCCCACAGCCCTCAAACCGTTTCCAGACATGGTTTCCGATGAAAAAACGGAAATGAGCGTTTGGCCGGGAAAGATAGATAAAGCAAAATAGGTAGATTAGGCAGAATTGATGGTGGAGTGTTTGTGTCTGTCAGTAGTTGTTTATCTTGTAGCGAAGTAGAAGTAGATACTCCGTGCGAATTGTTATGGGTGGAGGTTATACTTAACAGCCGAACTAAGTTAATAATTGTCTCCTTCTACCGACCCCCAAACTCCGATGATATAGTTGCTGAACAGTTCAGAGAAAATCTGAGTCTATTAACAAATAAATACCCCACTCATACGGTTATAGTTGGTGGGGACTTCAACCTTACCTCGATATGTTTGCAAAACTACTTGTTCAAAACCGGTGGTAGTCAGAAAACATCTTCCGAGATTGTCCTAAATGCTTTCTCCGAAAATTATTTCGAGCAGTTAGTCCACGAACCCACGCGAATTGTAAATGGTTGCGAAAACACACTTGACCTCTTAGCCACAAATAGTCCAGCGCTAATAGAGTGCATCTTGACTGATACAGGGATAAGTGATCACAAGGTCGTTGTAGCTAGGCTCAATACTGTTTCTTCCAAATCCACCAGAAATAAACGCAAAATAATTTTATTTAAAAAAGCGGATGAAGTGTCACTAGAAGCCTTCCTAAGAGACAATCTCCATTCCTTCCGAACAGACTATGCAAATGTAGACGATATGTGACTCAAACAGCAATTGAGAGATTCATACCTCATAAATTGGTAAGATATGGAACTGATCACCCATGGTACACAAAACAGGTCCGAACGCTGTTGCAGAGGCAGCGGAAAAAGCATGCGAAGTTCAGAAGAACGAGAAATCCCGAAGATTGGCAAAAATTTACAGACGCGCTAAATTTGGCACGGACTTCAATGCGAGATGCCTTTAACAGGTTCCACAACGAAACATTGTCTCGAAATTTGGTAGAAAATCCGAAGAAATTCTGGTCGTGTGTAAAGTGCACAAGCGGCAAGACGCAGTCAATACCTTCGCTGCGCAGTGCCGATGGTACTGTTACCGACGACTGTGCCGCTAAAACGGAGTTATTGAACGCAGTTTTCCGAAATTCCTTCACCAGGGAAGACGAATGGAATATTCCAGAATTTGAAACACGAACAGCTGCTAGCATGAGTTTCTTAGAAGTAGATATCTTAGGGGTTGCGGAGCAACTCAAATCGCTTGATACGGGAAAGTCTTCAGGTCCAGATTGTATACCGATTAGATTCCTTTCAGATTACGCTGATACAATAGCTCCCTACTTAGCAATCATATAGAACCGCTCGCACCAGTGTTTAAGAAGGGTAGTAAGAGAAATCCATCTAACTACAGACCTATATCTTTGACGTCGGTTTGCAGTAGGGTTTTGGAGCATATACTGTATTCAAATATTATGAATCACCTCGAAGGAAACGATCTATTGATACGTAATCAGCATGGTTTCAGAAAACATCGTTCTTGTGCAACGCAGCTAACTCTTTATTCGCACGAAGTAATGGCCGCTATCAACAGGGGATCTCAAGTTGATTCCGTATTTCTAGATTTCCGGAAAGCTTTTGACACCGTTCCTCACAAGCGACTTCTAATCAAGCTGTGGGCCTATGGGGTATCGTCTCAGTTGTGCGACTAGATTCGTGATTTCCTGTCAGGAAGGTCGCAGTTCGTAGTAATAG
Source organism: Schistocerca gregaria (assembly GCF_023897955.1). Lineage (NCBI taxonomy): Eukaryota > Metazoa > Arthropoda > Insecta > Orthoptera > Acrididae > Schistocerca > Schistocerca gregaria. The sequence goes on from NC_064931.1 coordinate 686,718,360, forward strand.
ACGGAAAATCATCGAGTAAAACTGAAGTGATATCAGGTGTTCCCCAGGGAATCGTCCTGGGACGTCTGCTATTCCTGATATGTATAAATGACCTTGGTGACAATCTGAGCAGTTCTCTTAGGTTGTTCGCAGATGATGCTGTAATTTACCGTCTAGTAAGGTCACCCAGTCCCTGAGCGGAGAAAATCTCCGACCCAGCCGGGAATCGAACCCGGGCTCGTAAGATGACAACCCATCACGCTGACCACTTTCTTAAAAATCTCATTTTGTTCTACAGTGTTCTTTGAATTTGTTCATGGCGGACGTCGGATGACACCCGTTCAGGTTGTTCGTTGATCCGCTCACTCAGTTTTTTTGTTGTTGCAGAAGGTAGTTAAACCCTCTGACCGAACACGCAGAGCTACCGTGCCGGAGAGCGCTAAGACCATTTCGCAACAAGACTGGAATACTGTCAGAAGAGAGTACATGTCCTGGGTTTCCTGTAGACACAATTCTGCTGCGTTAGGCATAACAGGGCAGCACAGTGTGAAACAGTGTGGCATCTGGAAACGTGCTCTAAAGTTGAAGCAAGCCGAACGTTACGATTCTCGTGGGCGAAACGTTTAAATTGCGAACGGATTCACAGTATATGCGCCAAATGCAATGTTGATAGTGAAACGGCGCCAACAATTTGCCCAGTACTGCACAGAAGTGAATGATGGGGAGGGAAAGACATCGACATCGACCACAGATACAGTGCCCAGAAAATGGAGGAACTGATTAGAAGCGATTGTAGATACTCCAACAACGAGGACATTCACACTGCGGTTGTCGAATGGTTCCGTAACCAGTGACTAGATTTCTGTGGTCGAGGAATTGTACGATACGTAGAACGTTTCGACCGTTGTTTACATAGGCTTGGGGACTGTGTTGGAAAATAATATCATGTATCTGTATCTCTCTGAAGTGTACTGCAACATACTATAAAAGCTACAGGGCATGCCATAATAACGCGTAACTTACTTTTAAGTCCCCTCGTCTTAAGCCTTAAGCGTGCAACCACTGGACAGAGATGGTGAATGGGTTGCATAACGAAGTAGGGTACGAAACAATCCGAAGAAGCTTTGACGCTACGTTCTCAATGCATTTTTCGGAAGGAGATAAGTATAATTTTAGCAGCTTTGGAAGTCTAATTATATTTTCGGAGAACTCAATAGGTTGTTTTGTTTTAATTTTTCTACCTTGGTGAATGTTCTGCTGCTACGTATGCAGGACGTACAGAGTGACCCAAAAGTCTGTTAACATTTGAAAATGCACTAATTCATAGAATAGTGTCAGTAAAGCGATAAAAATTGACAAACGTGACTGACACAGTTGAAATCAAAAATTAGTGCAAAAACTGGCCAACAGATGGATCTGGACACTAACATGGCAGTGAGGTCTCAGTTATGTGACTGGATTCATGATTTCCTCTCAGAGAGGTCACAGTTCGTAGTGACAGACGGTAAATCATCGAGTAGAACAGAAGTGATATCTGGCGTTCCGCAAGGTAGTGTCATAGGCCCTCTGCTGTTCCTGATTTACAGAAATGATCTAGGCGATAATCTGAGCAGCTCCCTTAGATTGTTTAGAGATGACGCTGTAATTTACCGTCAGACGATCAATTCCAATTACAAAGTGATGTAGAGAGAATTTCTGTATGGTGCGAAAAGTGGCAATTTGCACTAAAGAAAGAAAAGTGCGTGGTCATCCACATGGGTACTAAAAGAAATCCGATAAATTTTGGGTATACGATAAATCGCACAAATATAAGGGCTGTCAATTCGACCAGATACATAGGAATTACAATTACGAGCAACTTAAATCGGAAAGACCACATAAATAATAATGCTGGGAAGGCGAAACAAAGACTGCGCTTTGTTGGCAAAACACTTAGAAGATGAAACAAACCCACTACAGAGACAGCCTACATTACACTTGTCCGTCCACTGCTGGAATATTGCTGTGTGGTGTGGGATTCTTACCAGGTAGGACTGACGGAAGACATCGAAAAAGTGCAAAGAAGGGCAGCTCGTTTCATGTTATCGCGCAATAGGGGTGAGAGTGTCACTGAAATGATACGCAAGTTGGGGTGGCAGCCACTGAAACAAAGGCGGTTTTCTTTGCGGCGAGATCTATTTACGTAATTTCAGTCACCAACTTCCTTTTCTGAATGCGAAAATATTTTGTTGACACCCACTTACGTAAGGAGAAATGATCATCATAATAAAATAAGAAAAATCAGAGCTCAAACGGAAAGATTTTGGCGTTCCTTTTTCTCGCGCGCCATTTGAGAGTGGAATAGTAGAGAGGTAGTATGAAAATGGTTCGATGAACCCTCTTCCAGGCACTTAAGTGTAAATTTCAGAGTAACTATGTAGATGTAGATGCATAAAATGAGCTGTAGTGAGAGAGGGAGCCAGATCACTCCTAGCCTGGCTGATAAACACCTGCTGGAAGTCGACTTCTGTTCAGGACGGCGCCACACCCCATATTGCTACACGTGTGAAACATTTCTTGCGCATATCGTTTGGTGATGATTGCGTACTGAGCCGACACGTCCGTCAGGCTTGGCCTCCCAGGTCCCTAGACCTCAGTCCGTGCGATTATTGGTTGTGAGATTACCTGAAGTCGTAGGACCACCACGATCGTCGGACCTCATTACTAAAACACTACATCCGACGGCAATTTCTCAACATACCTTCTGATATGCTGTATTGTGCTGTTCCCAACATTGTCCCTCAATTACAGGTAAAGAATATCGTCTTTGCTAAAAAGCAGTTGTTGTGCTAATTATTGTCTTTGTATAAAATGAAGTGCGATTTGTTGGTCATTTTGTGCACATTTTCGGTTTCAGTAAAACCCCATGTTATGTCAATTTTTCCTCTCTACCAACATTATTCCGTGAAGTATTGAATTTTCAAATGTTAACGGACGTTTGGGCCACCATGTATACGGCGTAAATTTGGTGCAAGAAAAGCCCTGTGGCTTTTATCCGACGGCTAAAGAAGAAAAGATATTGTACGGTATTTTCGATACGCACAGGAACGTATTGCTATAAACCAACCAGACCGACGGCTAAAGAAGAAAAGATATTGTACGGTATTTTCGATACGCACAGGAACGTATTGCTATAAACCAACCAGACAGTTTGTTAAGACCGTCAGTTGAGACGATGCTATTTTCGGTAATTGCTAGCGTGACGTATCTTCGCGTTGACAAACTAGGATCACGTAGCAACTCTAGTTCCTTTTCATTCTCTATTGTTTCCTATTTTTCCAAGACGCAATGTTCTACACATATTTTTTGTTTCTTCTGTCTGTATTGTTTTCTATTTCCTGTTTCTTTTGCCTTGAAAGCGTCTGATATTGGTATTTTATACTTAAAAAGATTTATTTATGTATTTTGCGTTTCACTGATATTGTTTCTTTCTTTCTTATTTCTGTAATCCATGCTATTCTCGATCTCTTTTTTCCGGAAACACAGGAATGTTTGTTTGGCTAGCCTGTTTTTCATTCATTCGGCACAGGCGTCCATGGATGATTAGTCTTCGTTTTCCACTACTTCTGATATTTTACCCATAGTTTAGAAAATCTCCTCGTTATTTCTCATTTTCCAACATCTTTAGTTTGTACTGAATACATTGTTTTTCTAGTAATCCGTCTTTCAGATACGTCTGTTCTGTCCAGCATATCGTTTATCGTTAAGTATTGACATACGTGTAAGCATTTAGCTCTCACCACTGTGGTGTAATGTTTTAGTTTTGTTTCCATGGATGGGCATATTTTGTTATACATATTTTTTGTGGAAGACTTTCCATGTCATTAAATCTTTCATTTTTCTTACCCATTCTGTTTTGTAGTTTCTCCAAGATACTTAAATTCACTATCTCGCGCTATCTTTAACTATTTGTGTTTCTTTATTAGGTTTCATCAATTTGGTTTTTAGAGCTAAAATATGGAGACCAATACTTTTCACTATCATTCCCGAAAGTTTTCTTTGTGTAACTGCTTTTGTTTCATATTCTGAAAGTATTGAAAAATTGTCTACAAAAACCAGGCAATTTACCTTAATTCCATTTTATTTCCTTGGTTCATTTTGTGATTTTTTAGCTCCAGATTCCTAATTCTTACAAATTTTTCGAAAACGTAGTTAAACTTCAAAGGTGTAAGCTATTTCCTTTCCTGACATCAATTTTTATTTAAAATTGCTGAGATACTTCCCCAGTAAATTTAACTTCAGATCTCGTATATCTGATAGTTTCACCAATTATGTTTGCTAATTTAGCTTTAACACCGAATTCTCTAATAACCTTTGCTATTGTTTCTTTGTCCACCGGATTAAATGCTTTCTTGAATGATTAAATTATACTGTTATAGAGTTTACTGAATAACATTTCTTGGTGGGATATTTATATTAACTAAAAACTCTATTATGTGTTGGATCTCCCCTTTCGAAATCACTCTGATTCTCTCAGATGTTTGTCTAAAGTTTCTTCAAGTCTGTTCAGGGAAATTTTGCTGATATTTCGTATGCTACTGGCAGAAGTAACACTGCTCTGTATTTACAGACATTTTGTTTTTCCCCTTTTTGTGTAGCCCCAGAAAAATTCACCCTTTTCAGGTCACGTTCTGCCAGAAACAAGTGTCTTTGTTCATCACATGCAACAGTTTCATACTGAAATACGGAATTTGAAACGAATCTTCTGCCGCTGTGCAATTCTTTTTATACCCCTCGTTTTAGTTTCATATAATTCTAAATTCAAGTAAAGAAGTTCACAACTTAATTAAACACAGCCAAAATGAGAGGTAGTGTCGTTCTTTTTAGAAGTTATTTTTCTTCTCTTATACGACATTATATCTCATTTTCTGCAATGACTTCCGCAACAGAAAATTTTCGTTTGTAATGCAATATCTTAAAAATTAACACATTAGACACGTTTCACATTTATTCTAACACTTACCAATGTTTAAGTTACTCATAAGACTACTTCATGTTATGCTATAGTTTTCCTACAACTCTGTTTGTAAAACTGCCTCTGACCTAGGTTTTAAACAATAATGTACATTCTTTCCTCTTCTTATACTATTTTAAATTCTTAATATTGAATCAGTGTAGGAATCATGACGTTGAATGAAATTTAGTTCGCATATGAATTATACTGATAAAAGAAGGCTTTGATATGAAAAGAAATAACACGATATTGGATTTCCAAATTCCGTGTCTGAAAAACACTCTACGTTCTACGATAAGAGCATCGTGGCACCGAATCAAATCTGGATTTTGTGCTTGAGGAAAAGTGTTCTAGGTAGCTTCTATCCCAGACCAACGTTTAATTACAACGTGTACTGTATGAATGTAACGAACGAGACGCAGGCTACTGAAAGGAGAGAAAATTAGAGACCAGTCAACAGACCAAGTAACCAGCATTAATGATCATGCAGAGAAAAATTGTTGAATGTTTCTTGCGTCCTGTTATTGTTTACTGCCTTGTGGGAATGTAGTTTCAAGAACATACAAAACGTTGACATATTTTCGCCATCCGCAAACCCCCTGACAAAGCAGACGCCGTTTGAAGTACCTACAATCTGCCACAGTTGAGATCGCCCATAATACCCAACTGTACTCCAGATCATAATGTAAAGTGGTATTCCGCAGTGACACTGCGCGACACTTTTATAGATTACCCAACTGAAATAATATTTCCTTAGGCAGTGGACTCGGATGACCAGCGCTCAGTTATACAACCAGATATCGTGATTATCTTTACCTGTTATTTTCGTAAATCACTAGATGTCAGTTCCAGGATGATTCCATTCGATAAAACCACAGGTGATTTCCTTCCTCGTGATTGGTGGTTCAAATGGTTCTGAGCACTATGGGACTTAACATCTGAGGTCATCAGTCCCCTAGACTTAGAACTACTTGAACCTAAGGACATCACACACATCCATGCCTGAGGCAGGATTCGAACCTGCGACCGTAGCAGTCGCGCGGTTCCGAACTGAAGTGCTTAGAACCGCACGGCCACCGCGGACGGCTCCTCGTGATTGTCAACATGAAGTAATGTCTTATGTCCAATGGTCCATTACAGATGTAGCCCTCCTTTCCTATTTCCTAGACTTCTACATGTAGACATTGTCATTGTTTTTGGTTTGATTACTATATTAGCACTCTCTAAGCTCGAGATGAAGCTTGATGTGGTTATATAGTTAGTATCAACCTACTACCCACATCAAAAAGACTTTTGCATCATCCCAGTTCCCAGAACTCCTGAAGATAGACGTTGACTGTGGATGTTGTATTGCAGACACAGTCCCTTTGACTGTTCAGAGATATCACTAAACCCAACCAAAGATGTAAACAACCATGCATGAGCAGCGCCTATTAGATGGAGGGGGCCCGACAATCGATCAGTTCCAGTCAGTCCACCAGGAAGGAGGTACACAGATCGTGTTGTCTGTAGTTGAACCATGCCAGCGGTACGATCACGTTCGCATTGTTACTTTGTGCCAGGAAGGGCTCTCAACAAGGGAAGTGTCCAGGATTCTCCGAATGAACCAAAGCGATGTTGTTCGGACATACAGACATAGAGAGAGACTGGAACTGTCGCTGACATGCCTCGCTCAGGCCGTCCAAGGGCTACTATAGTAGTGGATGACCGCGACCTACGGATTATGGCTCGGAGAAACCTTGACAGCAACGCCACCGGGTTCAACAATGCTTTTCGTAAAGCTACAGGACGTCGTGTTACGACTCAAACTCTGCGCAATTGGCTACATGATACCCAACTTCACTCCTGACGTCCATGGCGAGGTCCTTCTTCGCAACCACGACACCATGCAGCGCGGTACACATGGGCACAATAACATGCGGAATGGACTGCTCAGGATTGGCATCACGTTCTCTTCACCGGTGGGTGTCGCATATGGCTTCAACCACACAATCGTCGGAGACGTATTTGGAGACAACCCGGTCAGGCTGAACGCCTTAGACACACTGTCCAGCGAGTGCAGCAAGGTGGAGGTTCGCTATTTTGCAGTGGCATTATGTTCGGCCGACCTACGCCGCTCTTGGTCGTGGAAGGCGCCGTAATGGCTGTACGATACGTAAATCCCATCCTCCGACCGACAGGGCAGCCATATCGGCAGCATATTGGCGAGGCATTCGTCTTCATGGACCACAATTCGCGTCCCCATCGCGCACATCTTGTGAATGACTTCCTTTAGGATAATCGCCCGATTAGAATGGCCAGCATGTTCTCCTGATATGAACCCTATCGAACATGCCTGAGATAGATTGAAAAGGGCTGTTCGTGGACGACATGACCCATCAGCCACTCTGAGAGATCTACGCCGAATCGCCGTTGAGGAATCAGCCACTCTGAGAGATCTACGCCGAATCGCCGTTGAGGAGTGGGACAATCTGGACCAACAGTGCCTTGATGAACTTGTGGATAGTATGCCACGATGATTATAGGCATGCATCAATGCAAGAGGGCGTGCTACTGGGTATTAGAGGTACCGGCGTGTACAGCAATCTGGACCACCACCTCTGAAGATCTCACTGTATGGTTGTACAACACGAAATGTGTGGTTTTCATGACATATAAAAAGGTCGGAAATGATGTTTATGTTGATCTCTGTTCCGATTTTCTTTCCAGGCGGAAGTTGTTCTATACTAAGAGACTTCTAACTCATTCTTAGCTTATTTCCCCGCAAGTGATGAAATTTTCACTGTAATTATTAATAATCCATTCAAAGGTGTATACAGTCTCATTTAAAATAAACCCAGAATAGAATTTCACAGAAGGCAACGCATTAGATATCAGTATTAGCTAGAATAACAAAAAAAAACCGACTTCCGGGTAAGGATTCCGATTTAATAATGAGTTATACAATTGAGCAACAAAGTTGTCTCGTTGCAACTTCAAATTTGCTCGCCGTTTCAATGTAATTGTGCTCTACATTGGCTACACAAAAAATGGATTCAGTATTACAGTTTAAAATGATCGTCTTTTGAGGCCACATTGAGTTGAAAACTACTAAATCAGGTGGCGGCAAAATGATAATGGAGAGCGCCATGTTAATTTATACAAGGTGATTTTTTCCACCGTGTACAGACTGTAGGGACTGATCGATGAGAGGAAAAGGAAACGAAAAAGATCTGACGAACTCATGTCCGGAAATGCATAGTTTTATGCTACAGATGATTTGTTCAATTGTATATTGTTACAGAGACGGCAGTCTAATACGCGCTATACCATGCATCCGCAGTTACAGTCTGTGTTGAATATGGCTTCCATGTTCCTCAACACATGCGTTACGTGTCGTAGCACGTTCTGTCTCACACATTCACATCGGCCAGGCTGGATCCTAACGGTGTCAAACGCAGCATGAATACGCTGCTCCAGTGTCTCCACAATGGAATGGGCTCTGCATACATGATACTCCTGAGGTGGCCCCATAAACAGAAATCGCACTGGTTGAGATCCGGTGAACGAGCAGGCCATGCAACTGGACCCCCTCGTCCTATCCATCGACGAGGGAAGACACGATTAAGATGCGTCCGGAAGTTAACGGCGAAGTCGGCTGGAGCACCATCAAGTAGCAGCCACACAACTCCCGATGTGAAATGTTTGTCGCTAATAAGCCCTGCACACGCTGTAAGTGACAAGGATAGTAACAATTGCCATGGATAATGTTCCACGCGGTCGTCTGGTTTACCATGTACAGGTAGGCCGACTTCTTGGTACTGAAACCGTGGTCGCCTTCCACAATGTTAATCACATTTTCCTCCAAGTTTGTGTCCGAACATTTCGGGTACGTCCCTCATAATTTCTTGCACCTGAAACGACCCTGTCTCAGACAAACGGCGAAACACTATTTGCAAACATTGATTGCTGTGGTTGTCGTCGGCGGGGATACGTCTCTTGATACAACCTTGCTGCCCTTCACGCGTTCCCATTTTCGTTCCCGTAAGTAAACAGGATGTCGACAAGCTCTCGATTCGAATACGGAACCATTGTGTGCAACGCTGTATCACATCCACTGCAAGGTGAGTCAGCAAGAGAAGGGAATCGGACACAGCATTGCTAGTTACTATGGCGGGAGAGGACGCTAAGGCTTGGCATATGAGGAACAGTAACACTCCTAGGAAGAAATCATGCATACTGTAACTGAGGCTGCTTGGTACAGCGTGTATTAAACCGCAGTTTCTATAACAAAGTCCTCCCCGATAGCTGAGTGGTCAGCGTGAATGATTGCGGTCCTACGGGCCAGGGTTCGATTTCCGGCTGGGTCGGGGATTTTCTCCGCTCAGGGGCTGGGTGTTGTGCTGCCTTCATCATTTCATCCCCATCCAGCGCGCACGTTGCCCAATGTGGCGTCGAATGTAATAAGAGCTGCACCAAGGCTGCCGGACCTGCCCCGCAAGGGGCCTCCCAGCCAATGACGCCAAACGCTCATTTCCATTCTATAACAAAGTACGATTCAGTAAATGGTCCCTAGCATGGAAACCATGAATTCAGGACCTAAGTACATTAGACCTTTTTTGTTCCGTATCCTCTCATCGATCAGTCCCTAGAGTTTGTACAAGTGGAAAATATCATCCTGTATACAGATTTGACTCAGCACCATCGTTGTTTTCCGCAGTTTTAACTAAATCGCATAACCTGTTACACTTAATTTCCCTCGAAGATGTAGTGGATGCAAGGGAAATGACTTAGCTGTTAATTCGACGAGATATTTCGCGTAATTTTTACACATCAGAGGCAAATTTTTCAGTATCTAAGATTTTATATAGCCGACAAATTGGTACGAATGCCCATTGGCAAGTTGTTTTGGGGTGTTTACGAGTACTTCAGATATTTCTCCTAAATACGAAACGACGCAATGGTTCAAAGGGCTCTAAGCACTATGGGACTTAACATCTGAGGTCATCAGTCCCCCAGACTTAGAACTACTTAAACCTAACTAACCTAAGGACATCACACACATCCATGCCCGACGCAGGATTCGAACCTGCGACCGTATCAGCCACGTGGTTCCGGACTGAAGCGCATAGAACCGCTCGGCCACCGTGGCCGGCTTATGAAACGACATGCCAATGGTATGGCCGCTGTCGTAACGCCGGTTCCCGTCCGTCAGACCACCGAAGTTAACCGCTATTGGGCTTGGCTAGCCCTTGGTTGGGTGTCAGTCCGCTCTTCCTAGCGCTGTTGGCAAGAGGAGTTAACTCAACCCCTGTGCGGCCAATTGAGGTGCTAGTTGATGGCGAAGTAGCGGCTCTGGATACGAAAACTGACAACGTCCGGGAGAGCGGTGTGCTGACAGCATTTCGCCCCCCTCCCACCCCTGCATCCCCCCCCCCCCAAAATATCAGAATCTAGTGACGCCTGTGGACTGAGGATGACATTGCGGTCGGTCGGTACCGTTGGACCGCCAAGGCCTGTTCGGGTGGAGTTTAGTATTTACTGAACGATACAATCATCTTGGACATATGCAAATATGATATTCATGTCAAGAAACTAAAGCACCTCTGGTGGTAACGTGATATGAATCACATGCTGTATAGGAATCATACTTAGCCTACCACAGCAGAACTTAGAATAAATTTCTTTTATTTCAATCTGTGATCAGAAAATTGTTGGTCCTTCACCTACTGGTTTCTGTCAGCGATCGCCGTTTTCAGATCTGTAGCAAAATATTGGAAAATCGAATATATCTAGTGGACAGTCAGCAGCTTCATAAAATATTACATAATGAAAAGTTGGACTTTCATTCATCTGGAAGCGGCTGTGGACTGAGGATGATATTGCGGTCGGTCGGTACCGTTGGACCGCCAAGGCCTGTTCGGGCGGAGTTTAGTATTTACGGAACGATACAATCATCTTGGACATATCCAAATATGATATTCATGTCAAGAAACTAAAGCACCTCTGCTGGTAACGTGATATGAATCACATGCTGTATAGGAATCATACTTAGCCTACCACAGCAGAACTTAGAATAAATTTCTTTTATTTCAATCTGTGATCAGAAAATTGTTGGTCCTTCGCCTACTGGTTTCTGTCAGCGATCGCCGTTTTCAGATCTGTAGCAAAATATTGGAAAATCGAATATATCTAGTGGACAGTCAGCAGCTTCATAAAATATTACATAATGAAAAGTTGGACTTTAATTCATCTGGAAAACTTGCGCATTACAACACAGCGGGACATCCCCGTTCTAAATCGTCAAAAAATACACACATAATAAGCTTGACATTGCCGCACATATTTACAATATGGTGTAAACTAGACCACAGTGCCAGCACAGTCATCAACTAACTGAGGTACAGTATGCAGAAAAAATGTTTATGTCGTAAGCGTGTTAATTGACTACACTGTAGGCCTATACACTGATCAGCCAGAACATTATGACCGCCTACTTAATAGCCTGTATTTCCACCTCTGGGATAATAGCGGCGACGTGTCTATATCTACATCTACGTGATTACTCTGCTATTCACAATAAACTGCTTGGCGGAGGGATCAGTGAATCACCTTCAGGCTGTCTCTCTACCGTTCCACTCTCGAAAGGCACACGGGAAAAACGAGCACTTAAGTTTTTCTGTGCGAGCTCTGATTTCTCTTATTTTATCGTGATGATCATTTGTCCCTATGTAGGTGGGTGCTAACAAAATGTTTTCACAATCGGAGGAGAAAACTGGTGATTGAAATTTCATGAGAAGATCCCGTTGCAACGAAAAACGCCTTTGTTTTAATGATTGCCATGTCTGTGACACTGTCTCCCCTATTTCGCTATAATACAAAACGAGCTGCCCTTCTTTGTACTTTTTCGATGTCATCCGTCAGTCCCACCTGATGCGGATCCCACACCGCACAGCAGTACTCCAGAACAGGGCGGACAAGCGTGGTGTAAGCAGTCTCTTTAGTAGACCTGTTGCACCTTCTAAGTAGTCCGCCAATGAAACGCAGTCTTTGGTTTGCTCTACCCACAATGTGATCGTTCCAATTTAGGTTATTTGTAATTGTAATCCCTAAGTATTTAGCTGAATTTACAGCCTTCAGATTTGTGTGACTTATCGCGTAATTGAAATTTATCTGATTTCTTTTAGTACTCATGTGAATAACTTCACACTTTTGTTTATTCAGGATCGTGACATGGAAGCGCTGAGACCTTCGTACGTCGCTGGAGAGATTTGCCTCAACATCTGCACACATAAGTCACCTACTTCCCGAAGCCGCCCGGTGTGGCTGTGCGGTTCTAGGCGCTTCAGTCTGGAACCGCATGACCGATACGGTCGCAGGTTCGAATCCTGCCTCGGGCATGGATGTGTGTGATGTCCTTAGGTTAGTTAGATTTAAGTAGTTCTAAGTTCTAGGGGACTGATGACCACAGATGTTAAGTCCTATAGTGCTCATAGCCATTTGAAGCCATACTTCCCGAAAATTCCGAGGAGGGAGGCGACGAGCTCTGACGCCACGTTCAGTCACATCCCTGGTGTGTTGATCGGGTTCAGTTCTGGCGAGGTGAGGGGGCCAGCACATTATTGGAAGTCGCCTCTGTGTTCTCCGAACCACTCCATAACACTCCTGGCCTTGTGATATGGCGCACTATCTTGTCGAAAAATGCAACTGCTATCGGGAAAAATGGTCGTCATGAAGGGGTGTATGTGGTCTGCAACCAGTATACCATCCTTCTTCGCCGTCATTGTACCTTGCACGAGCTCCACTGCACCATGGACGAATGTTCCCCAGCGCATAATGGAACCGCCACCGACTTTCCTCCATCCAGCAGTACAGGTGTGAATAAGCTGTTGCCCTGGAAGACGAGGGATTCACGCCCACCCATCGGCATCATGAAGAAGGTATCGGTATTCAGCAGACAATTCAGCGCCCTGCCAGCACACCAGTGTTCAGTACCGACGGTCCCGTGCCCATTTTAGTCGTAGATGTCGATGTCGTGGTGTTACCATTGGCACAAGCATCGGTCGTCGGCTACGGAGGCCCATCGTTAGGAGCGTTTGGTGCAATCTGTGTTCAGACACACTTTTACTCTGCCCAGCATTAAAGTCTGATGTTATTTCTGCCACAGTTCGCCGCCTGTCCTGTTTTACCAGTCTGCCCAGCCTACGACGACCGACATCTGTAATGAGAGGTGGCCGCCGACTGCACGACGTCTGGCTGTGCTTTCATCTTGGTTTCGCCACCTGTTGAAGGTACTCACCATAGCACTCCTCGAACACCCGGCAAGTCTATCAGTTTCCGAAAGGCTCGTGCCGTGCCTCCGCGCCATCACAATCCACCCTTGCTCAAACTTATATAGACCCCGCGCCTTCCCAATTCTACACACGAATAGCACGCACAATGATACTACACGCACCGAGCGTGTGTCTGATAGCAGTCATTCCTCGTCAGGTGGCGCTGCTATCTCCTGGATGGGTTTATATCGATAGTAGGTCGGTGTTCATAATTTTCTGGCTGATCAGTGTCCACTATTGTCAATTATAAAATTTTACAAAGTACAATAAAATGGAAAAGTACAATAGGTAAAAACAGTCGTGGACTTATAAAGTGTATGAGTTGTTACAGTAATAAAATACACTCCAGGAAATTGAAATAAGAACACCGTGAATTCATTGTCCCAGGAAGGGGAAACTTTATTAACACATTCCTGGGGTCAGAAACATCACATGATCACACTGACAGAACCACAGGCACATAGACACAGGCAACAGAGCATGCACAATGTCGGCACTAGTACAGTGTATATCCACCTTTCGCAGCAATGCAGGCTGCTATTCTCCCATGGAGGCGATCGTAGAGATGCTGGATGTAGTCCTGTGGAACGGCTTGCCATGCCATTTCCACCTGGCGCCTCAGTTGGACCAGCGTTCGTGCTAAACGTGCAGACCGCGTGAGACGACGCTTCATCCAGTCCCAAACATGCTCAATGGGGGACAGATCCGGAGATCTTGCTGGCCAGGGTAGTTGACTTACACCTTCTAGAGCACGTTGGGTGGCACGGGATACATGCGGACGTGCATTGTCCTGTTGGAACAGCAAGTTCCCTTGCCGGTCTAGGAATGGTAGAACGATGGGTTCGATGACGGTATGGATGTACCGTGCACTATTCAGTGTCCCCTCGACGATCACCAGAGGTGTACGGCCAGTGTAGGAGATCGCTCCCCACACCATGATGCCGGGTGTTGGCCCTGTGTGCCTCGGTCGTATGCAGTCTTGATTGTGGCGCTCACCTGCACGGCGCCAAACACGCATACGACCATCATTGGCACCAAGGCAGAAGCGACTCTCATCGCTGAAGACGACACGTCTCCATTCGTCCCTCCATTCACGCCTGTCGCGATACCACTGGAGGCGGGCTGCACGATGTTGGGGTGTGAGCGGAAGACGGCCTAACGGTGTGCGGGACCAGAGCCCAGCTTCATGGAGACGGTTGCGAATGGTCCTCGCCGATACCCCAGGAGCAACAGTGTCCCTAATTTGCTGGGAAGTGGTGGTGCGGTCCGCTACGGCACTGCGTAGGATCCTACGGTCTTGGCGTGAATCCGTGCGTCGCTGCGGTCCGGTCCCAGGTCGACGGGCACGTGCACCTTCCGCCGACCACTGGCGACAACATCGATGTACTGTGGAGACCTCACGCCCCACGTGTTGAGCAATTCGGCGGTACGTTCTCCCGGCCTCCCGCATGCCCACTATACGCCCTCACTCAAAGTCCGTCAACTGCACATACGGTTCACGTCCACGCTGTCGCGGCATGCTATCAGTGTTAAAGACTGCGATGGAGCTCCGTATGCCACGGCAAACTGGCTGACACTGACGGCGGCGGTGCACAAATGCTGCGCAGCTAGCGCCATTCGACGGCCAACACCGCAGTTCTTGGTGTGTCCGCTGTGCCGTGCGTGTGATCATTGCTTGTACAGTCCTCTCGCAGTGTCCGGAGCAAGTATGGTGGGTCTGACACACCGGTGTCAATGTGTTCTTTTTTCCATTTCCAGGAGTGTATAATACATTAAGAACCACGAAAAAGTTAAATTTTAAATATCAGGTGACTATATGTGTTTCTGTAACAGGTTTGCGGTGATTTTATATTAAAAATAATAACTCCAGGCTTCAAAACTTTGTAACTAAAAGTCTAAGAAGCCGACCTTCTCTAGGATATTGGACAGGCCACAAGTGGCGGATAGTGAACGTTCCATCAGATATAGTGGACAGCTGCAAATGCAGAAGAATTCTTCAAATAACCCTTCCAGTCTTAACACTCTGAGTTCACTCAATGAGTCTACTCAACCCAGGTACAATCATCATGGATTATTTTGATAATCGCAGTATTACCCTAGGTGGTCAATCCACAGCCAGTATTACTGGCACAACTGATCTTTCGGACGGCGGCCAGGTTAAAATGCAATGTGATTCAGTAGAGGATGTCGGAGTCCTCTGGCCAACTTAAAACCAAAATTAATACATTTTTTGCAATAATTAACATACAAACACTTTTGCAACCAAGTAAATTGGGAGATATAACAGAAGAACAGAAGATTCAGATTTTTTCACTTCAAGAAACCCGGATGACGGACAATAACATCATGGTTCTCGGCAATGATTGGCCTTTTTAAAAGTAAAACTGATAAAAGAATACTGAATAGTACACCACTTCTGGGAGTTGCTTTTGCAGTCTCCAAAAAAATTTTAAATTCAATAACGGAGGTAAAACCCACTAATAATAGGCTAATGACAATTTCTCTCAAAAATTGGAATAGTAAACAAACTGAAATTACGGGGAACACCTTTCTAACTGTAAGAATAGAAACATCTAAACTAATCCGACAGACTAAAAGAAACTACGAAATTGTCCAAAATGAAAATGGCAGTTTGGCTCTTAACAGCCAGGAAACTTGTAATGTACTTGCTAATTATTTTGAAAAACTATTAAACTGTCCAGAAACTGCGAATAAATTCCAACCACAGCAAACTAATAACACAAAACCAACTCTAAAGAACGTGAAGAAATCGAAATAAAGCATACCATATGCCAGTCAAGGAGGATAACCGTAGAAAACCTGAAGACATCAATGAAGCTTGGGAAACGTTAGAAAGCATCGTCTCGAAAATTCCCTCAAACCATGTTAAAATTTTAATGGATGATTAGGTAAAGAGAGAGAAAAAAAAAACGGTGGACTGATGTCCTGCGTACAAATGGACAAACCCAAATGGCCAAAGACTTGTTGACAAGTGCAAAAATGTTAACCATAAAATCATGTCAACACATTTTAAAAAGAACTCTTCAAACAAAAATTTGGCGGGAACCCAATACGTTTAATGGGGAATTTCAAATCGATAATGTAGCAGTTTCATACCCTAACTACAAAGTAAATTTTAAATTTCCAAGCTAGGAAAGGGGCTAATACTGATTCCGGCCATTAGTTAACGCAAATAAAAGTAAAACTTCAGCCTCAAAAAGTCCTTTAAACAAAGAAAACATTACCCCAAAATTTGACACTTCTAAAATAACCCCAACTTTACGAGGCACTCAAAAATTGGAATAGTAAACAAACTGAAATTACGGGGAACACCTTTCTAACTGTAAGAATAGAAACATCTAAACTAATCCGACAGACTAAAAGAAACTACGAAATTGTCCAAAATGAAAATGGCAGTTTGGCTCTTAACAGCCAGGAAACTTGTAATGTACTTGCTAATTATTTTGAAAAACTATTAAACTGTCCAGAAACTGCGAATAAATTCCAACCACAGCAAACTAATAACACAAAACCAACTCTAAAGAACGTGAAGAAATCGAAATAACTAAACAAATTAAGAGACTTAAGAACAATAAAGCATCCGAAGAAGAAGGTATAATTGCAGAACTACTAAAATCAGCTGGCCCTAACACCATAAAACATTTTACTCAACTAATAGGACGTATCTGGCAAACTGAAAAAATACTTGAGGACAGGGAACTGCCCTAATTCATACATTTCATAAAAAGGCGATAGAACCGATGTTAATAATTACCGAGAAATCTCTCTTCTCCCAGTCACGTACAAAATTCTGTCTTAATGTTTACTTGATCGAGCCCAAGAACAGCTGGAACTTAAAATTGGTGAGCACCAAGAAGGCTTTAGACCAAACAGTTCAAGTCCGGAACAAATTTTTAATTTAAAGCTAATCCTTAGACACCAAATGATTTCTAGTAACAATATTATACATTATGTGAGCAAAACATCCGGACACAACAAAAACATAAGTTTTTCATATTAGGTGCATCTGCTGCCACCTACTGCCAGGTACTCCATATCAGCGACCTCATTCGTCATTAGACACCGAGAGAGAGAGCAGAATGGGGCGCTCCGTGGAACCCACGGACTTTGAAAGTTGTGTCACCTGTGTCACACGTCTGTAAACGAGATTTCCACACTCCTACACATCCCTAGGTCCACTGTTTCTGATGTCATAGAGAAGTGGAAACATGAAGGGACACGTACAGCACAAAAAGGTACAGGTCTACCTCGTCTGTTGACTGACAGATACTGCACTGCCAGAAAAACCCCCGGGGATCGGTCTTGCAATGCGAAGGAGGTCGGCTCTACAGGAGAGGTTGGCCACCGCAGGCTAGACGGCGAGAACCGACGCTTTTGTCCCCAATGTCAACGACTCCCAGTGTTTGTCAGATACCGACACTCATGTCCGAAAAGAACGGGATCCCAAGCAACGGAAGAAACATATGATACCTGCTGGACGATGTAAACAGAAGACGAAGATCTTGACGTTGGCGACAGTACCTGCAGGAAGATATGGTCGTTGGTCCCCCTGAGAGTATTTGTTTGGCTGCGGATTCGAAGGAGACTTCTCACAGTGCCATGCTTCTGGATGACGGACGGTTGATGGATTCAGTATCTGACCTTGTCACGGCAGTGCTGCAACCTTTAGCCACCCCATTAATGATGAGGGAAGACAGCAACACTAGCCTGACTACGTGGGCCGACGATGTCGAGGACGTGACGTCTGCTGCATTAGCTAAAGTTGTTGCAGCTGCTTCACATGACGACAGTTTAATGCCAATGGACATAGGAGGGAACCCGTTGTTGAAAGCGGGGCCTTCTTCAGGTCTTCTACCTCCCTTTTCCCAGCAGACACCTACAATACCACCTCCCGATGCCAGACCCACAGGATTGGTATCACCAACTTCAGTACAATCAGTTTCGAGGTCAAGCTGTAGATGTTCCGTGACATGTTGCGGGCGAGTGATCTCGACGTCGCACTCCTCCAGGATGTGCGCCTCGACCAGTTCCCGTACGCAGCACAGATAATAGCTGCGGTACGGCCATTCCTGCCTCTGCACCATCTCCCTCCCGCAACAGAGGGTGTGGCGGAGCAGGAGCACATAGAGGATGAATGTAGCTCTCTTCGAGGATCCAGAGTGTCGGCAGAGAATAGTAGAGACCTGGAGGGACTGTGAGAGGCGGCATCCGACGTTTCCTTCCACGATCCAGTGGTGACTCGATTGCACAAAACCACCATTGCGGCGTGTGGTGATAAATTGCAGTCAAGAGGCTAAGTGTTGGCGACTGCACATCATGGAATATCATTCTATGCTACTGTGGGAGATAGCCATCCAACCACCGTCGTCAGGATGTCAGGCTAAGGTTTGGCGATTGCAGGCAAAGATCACTACGCTTACAAAACGTCGTCCCGAGGGCACGATTGTGTAAAATGTTCAAATGTGTGTGAATTCCTAAGGGACCAAACTGGTAAGGTCATCGGTCCCTAGACTTACACATTACTTAAACTAACTTATGCTAAGATCAACACATACACCCATGCCCTAGGGAGGACTCGAACCTCAGGCGGGAGGTTTGCAGTTAGCTTTAAAACCCTTAGCTCTTTACTTGTGTCATTGTCGGCGAAAGGTAAACGAAAGAACAGATGAATCACTGAGGCTTTTTCATGTCATGGTGGACGGCATGAACTGATATTGATGATTATATCAGTAAATGAAGATTTTCTGAAAATAAATAATTTATATTTGTTGTTAACTGTCTTTATAGTAAAATGGTTCAAATGGCTCTGAGCACTATGGGACTTAACTGCTGTGGTCATCAGTCCCCCTAGAAATTAGAACTACTTAAACCTAACTAACCTAAGGACATCACACACATCCATGCCCGAGGCAGGATTCGAACCTGCGACCGTAGCAGTCACGCAGCTTCAGACTGTAGCGCCTAGAACCGCGCGGCCACTCTGGCCGGCTTTATAGTAAGATCTAGGTAGTTAATGGAGTTCCATTCCAATGTTTCCGTAGTAAAGATTATTTATGGATGCATGTTTTTTCATCAAATGCGGTAAAATCATTGGTGTTAAGCTCTACCAGTAATAAAAATCTTTAGCATAACGTTTATAGTAATTAGTTTTTTTCAGTTAGCCGTAGAAACTTGGCAAAATTCACAATCTAAATAGTCCTTCGAAGGTACCAGCGAGACTATTAACCATCCCAAGAAAATCTTTCTGAAAATACACTCCTGGAAATTGAAATAAGAACACCGTGAATTCATTGTCCCAGGAAGGGGAAAATTTATTGACACATTCCTGGGGTCAGATACATCACATGATCACACTGACAGAACCACAGGCACATAGACACAGGCAACAGAGCATGCACAATGTCGGCACTAGTACAGTGTATATCCACCTTTCGCAGCAATGCAGACTGCTATTCTCCCATGGAGACGATCGTAGAGATGCTGGATGTAGTCCTGTGGAACGGCTTGCCATGCCATTTCCACCTGGCGCCTCAGTTGGACCAGCGTTCATGCTGGACGTGCAGACCGCGTGAGACGACGCTTCATCCAGTCCCAAACATGCTCAATGGGGGACAGATCCGGAGATCTTGCTGGCCAGGGTAGTTGACTTACACCTTCTAGAGCACGTTGCGTGGCACGGGATACATGCGGACGTGCATTGTCCTGTTGGAACAGCAAGTTCCCTTGCCGGTCTAGGAATGGTAGAACGATGGGTTCGATGACGGTTTGGATGTACCGTGCACTATTCAGTGTCCCCACGACGATCACCAGAGGTGTACGGCCAGTGTAGGAGATCGCTCCCCACACCATGATGCCGGGTGTTGGCCCTGTGTGCCTCGGTTGTATGCAGTCCTGGTTGTGGCGCTCACCAGCACGGCGCCAAACACGCATACGACTATCATTGGCACCAAGGCAGAAGCAACTCTCATCGCTGAAGACCACACGTCTCCATTCGTCCCTCCATTCACACCTGTCGTGACACCACTGGAGGTGGGCTGCACGATGTTGGGGCGTGAGCGGAAGACGGCCTAACGGTGTGCGGGACCAGAGCCCAGCTTCATGGAGACGGTTGCGAATGGTCCTCGCCGATACCCCAGGAGCAACAGTGTCCCTAATTTGCTGGGAAGTGGCGGTGCGGTCCCCTACGGCACTGCGTAGGATCCTACGGTCTTGGCGTGCATCCGTGCGTCGCTGCGGTCCGGTCCCAGGTCGACGGGCACGTGCACCTTCCGCCGACCACTGGCGACAACATCGATGTACTGTGGAGACCTCACGCCCCACTTGTTGAGCAATTCGGCGGTACGTCCACCCGGCTTCCCGCATGCCCACTATACGCCCTCGCTCAAAGTCCGTCAACTGCACATACTGTTCACGTCCACGCTGTCGTGGCATGCTAACAGTGTTAAAGACTGCGATGGAGCTCCGTATGCCACGGTAAACTGGCTGACACTGACGGCGGCGGTGCACAAATGCTGCGCAGCTAGCGCCATTCGACGGCCAACACCGCGGTTCCTGGTGTGTCCGCTGTGCCGTGCGTGTGATCATTGCTTGTACAGCCCTCTCGCAGTGTCCGGAGCAAGTATGGTGGGTCTGACACACCGGTGTCAATGTGTTCTTTTTTCCATTTCCAGGAGTGTATATGCTTACGAAAAAAAAAAAACGAAACACCAAGAAGGAGTTGTGCGACTTGGAGGAAAGTTGGTACGCGTGTTTCTACGTGTGAAAGATGATGTCTATTAAAATTTGGTACCAGTCGCATAAGAGTAGCGCTAGTAGTGCCATTATAAAGATGCAAGTCAGGTTTCCTTTAAATACATACTCTACTGGTCTTGAGCATGAGTTAACTTTGAGAGTCAACGTAGACAGTTGAAGTTTGCGAAGAATGCCTTTAATGCGACAAAGACGTGATTATCAGCAGCTCACTGAGTTTTAACGACAGCGTGTAACAGTGCTACGAGAATCTGGATGTTCCTTCTGCAATACCGTAGGAAGACCTTACAGGAATGTAGCCTCTGTACATGATTGCTGATCACGAGAATGTACGGTTGCGAGATGACTGGGCTCAGTACGGCCATGTGGCTCTACCAAAAGGGAAGTCTACCGTGTTCGGCTTACAAAAAAATGGCTCTGAGCACTATGGGACTTAACTGCTGAGGTCATCAGTCCCCTAGAACTTAGAACTAGTTAAACGTAACTAAGCTAAGGTCATCACACACATCGATGCCCGAGGCAGGATTCGAACCTGCGACCGTAGCGGTCACGCGGGTCCATACTGTAGCGCCTAGAACCGCTCGGCCACTCCTGCCGGCGGTCGGCTTACAGCTCTGTCGCATCGTACTCCATCAGCAGTAGTAATCTGAGCAGCCGTTGACACAACGAGCTGTTACAACTTGGTTACTACAAGGACAGCTCCGAGACACCCCCTGTAGCCTGCATTCCACTGACTCTAAACCACTGCCATCAGAAACTTCAGTGGTGCCAAGCAACATCTCATTGGAGGCCAGACTGTGAGTCTCTTGTGTTCTATGATGACAGCTGGCTCTGCCCCGCGTGCCAGTGGTAGATGTCTGTTGGTTAGAAGGAGATCCAGTTGAAGGCCTGCAATAAAACTGCTTGTGTGCGCTACACAGCTGTAGTTAAGGTCTGGGGTGCGATTTCGTATGACATCAAGAGCACTCTCGTGGTTGTGTCACGCACTCTGACTGCAAATTTGTAAGTCAGTCTGGTGAGTCGACTTGTTGTACTACCATTCATGAACAGCATTCTAAAGTGTGTTTTCCAACTGGATAACGATCGCCCACATACCGCTGTTGTAACTCAACATGCTCTACAGAGCGTCAACATGTTGCCTTGGCCTTGACGATCACTAAATCTGTCTCCAATCGAGTACATATGGGATATCATCGGACGACAGCTCCAGCGTCATCCACAAACAGTATTAACCGTTCCTGTATTGACCGACGAAGTGCAACAAGCATGGAACTCCATCCCAAAAATTGACATTCGTCGCCTGTTCAACACAATACAAAAATGTATTCCCCGAATTTCATTACTCTTCATTAATTACTTTTTGATGTTGGAATTTTTTCCGTCAGTTTATTTTGTCATTGAAGGTACAAAAATTGTAAGCCAAAACAAAACAAAAACTTCAATTACTGGATCTACAACTACGCTTCCGCCGTTTCTTCTCGAAGTTCGGGGCTTTATTGTGAAAAACTTACAAAAAACTTGTGATTCATAGTATTGCCCATCGTTGGCCACTACATTCTCCCATCTATCGGATAGCATACGAATCCCGTGGTGGAAGAACTGGGCGTCCTCTGTGGGGATCCATGAATCGATTCAATTTTGCACCTGTTCATATGATCGGAAGTGCTGATCAGCCAGGCTGTATGCCACTGATCGAAAAAGGTGGTAGTGAGAGAGAGCAACGCATGGAGAATACGGTGGGAGGGATAGGACTTCTCATTTCAACGTTTCCATGTATATTATGACGGGTTTTGCGACAAGGGTTCGAGCACTGACCTACTGCAAAATTATCTTTACGTCTCTATCGCTCTATTGTGGCCGTTTGTGTTCTGACTGCCTTCGTCTGTTTCAGTAGCAACGAAAACGTTCTGTCTTCCACCGCCATGCCGGTCTTCGATATCAAAATCACCGTTCTTAATGCGTTGAAAACATTCTCTGCACGTTCTTCCACTAATAGTTCCCTGACCATTGGCCTTGCCCAGCATTTTAAGAGCCACAGCCGCAGATTTCTTTATGTTAAAGCAGAAAATTAAAACTTTCCGCAAATGGCGAGAAATGGGTACGTAAGTTGACGTACTTAATCGAGAATAATCTTATGATGCAATCACAAATCGACTAATATTTTTATGGCATTATGTTTACAGATGCCTAACCTTTTTTTTTTATTACACCTATGACCAACCACCCGAAACCCACGTGCCGCTACTGCCGTCTATTGCAAAACGGTGGAAGCAAAGTTGTAGGCCTAATACTTTCCTACATTCTGTAATATTAATCTGTCAAGGTGGTTACGCCGCTTCTTGTCAGATCACTGAAGTCGCGCATGGCCAATACTGGGGGGGTGGGGGGTGACTGTCCGGGTAAGTCGCGCGTTATTGTTAGTTTCCCCTTTGCCTTGGCGGCAGAGGGGACAGGACGGGTGGTGGCGTGTAGTCTCTGATCACCAATCTTGGCACCTAATGTCTTGGATTAAAGTCTAAACCCCTGCGCAGTCCCTCATGAAGTGCGACACTGTTGATAGCTACCCACCTGTCGGATGGGAGCGTTACTTGGTGTTATTCGAGAGGAGCAGGCTATGTGTCGGCATTGAACTTCACCCTCTCCCTTCTTTCATCATCATCATCATCATCATCAGCCAACATATACGAGAGTGAGTCAAATGAAAACCTTAAATATTTTTTAAAATATTATTTACTGTGCAGAAGTGGTACAAAGCTGTATCACTTTTCAACATAATCCCCCCCACGCTAAATGCAATTCCTCCAGCGCTTATGCATAAATTCCTTTAGAAAAAAAATTATTTAGTAGTCCGCGCAACTACTTGTGCACCGCGTGGCGTACCTCTTCATCAGAACGGAACTTCTTTCCTCCCACTGCGTCTTTGAGTGGTCCAAACATATGGAAATCACTTGGTGATGAGGAATGGCGCCATTCCTTGCTCGCTCTCTTTGTTTCCGATTGGTGGACGTGAAGACAGGTTTCGCCCCCAGTAGCGATTCTTGCAAGGAAGCCATCACCTCGTTCAAAGCGCCGAAGAAGTTCTTCACAAGCATCAACACATCGTTCTCTCATTTCAGGAGTCAGCTGCCGTGGCACTCATCCTTCAGACACTATGTGAAACTGGGGCTCATCATGCACAATGTGGTGTGCTGACACATGACTAATCTGTAAACATGCTGCAATGTCATTCAGTGTCACTGGGCAGTTTTTATTCACTATGGTTTCAACTGCTGCAATGTTCTGTGGAGACACAACTCGTTGTGCCTGACCTGGACAAGGAGCATCTTCCACTGAAGTCACACCATTTGCGAACTTCCTACTCCATTCGTAGACTTTCTGCTGTGATAAACATGCATCACCGTACTGAACCTTCATGAATTTCAATAGGTTTCACTCCTTCACTACGCAAAAACCTAATAACAGAACGCTGTTCTTCCCTGGTGCAAGTCGCAAGTGGGGCGGCCATATTTATACTGATATTGCGACGGTATGTTTGCATCTGTACTATGCTGCCCCTTACAGGCCATTCTGCACGCTGTTTGTAGCACGCTTACCAACTTACAGGATAACGGAGCGAAATTTCGAGTTGTTATTACAAATTTAAGGTTTTCATTTAACTCACCCTTGTACAAAACTACACTTCGGATTTACGCTTATACAACACATAACGCTCACACTTCGGGAGGGAAAAGGTGCTATATGTGCGAAAGATGAGAAACACCTTTTCGAAACAGTCTGCTGAACCTTCTTTTCAGAGTCTCTCAGTCATTCATGTGACATGACAATGCTTAGTATTAATTTTATTATAGGTCAGTAGATTACGTTTAATAATTTCAATTGTTTCTTTTATTGGGATATTACTATAGAGGTTTTATACGCGTAAGGATACCTGCGCCACATTATTTGGTATGTTTATATACTTTACAACCTCAGAACCGTTTTAACGCCAAAATAGGTACTGAACGTGTAAGTATATTTTACGATATTTCGGTGCCTGTGTTGTTAACGATGCTCTGTTAAAAAAAATGGCTCTGAGCACTATGGGACTAAACATCTATGGTCATAAGTCCCCTAGAACTTAAAACTACTTAAACCCAACTAACCTAAGGATATCACACACATCCATGCTCGAGGCAATATTCGAACCTGCGACCGTAGCATTCCCGCGGTTCCGGACTGAGCGCCTGAACCGCTGAACCGCTAGACCACCGCGGCCGGCGATGCTCTGTTCGTCCGCACAAAATCTCACTGTCATGATAGTTGTTCGTAATTGCTACAGCGAATATATTTCATGTACTTCATAAGAATTGTCGTCGCCTCAGTGCCTACAGCGCATCGTAGTTCGGAATACCACAGGTACTGAAATGTCGTATTCGAATAAAATGTGCCCCCCCCCCCCCTGCCGGGAGTTACATAATATATACGAGTGCAAGTTCTGGAGAATGGATGACGACGTAAGGAAGTTTGAGTCTGGCTATGAATCGTGCGTGGACAGTTAAAGCGATTAAGGTAACCGTTCTCGTATAGCGGGAAATATGCGTTCGGGTCCTGGCCCGACACAAATTATCATTGTTGTTATTCTCTTATACAGCTGGTGGTTGTGAATATTCACAACTGTGAACATATTTCATCTAAACCAATTTTATTCGTTATGAATAAACTGGGAGCTGTCTGTCTTTTTATGGAGACCAATCTTCTCAGTCAGGTCTCTGTGATCTTATGATGTTTCGTTTTCCGCCTTATTAATGTAGCGAACTTCATTAATAGTGACTGCCATATTCCCTTTTCTGCTCGACTGACCATTGCCCATTATTGCTGTAACTCTTCGCGTTTTTTTAAATACGCCTCTTTATAAGAGCTGCGTCGACTGGATAAAGCTTGAATAACTTTAACGGCTGTGTCTGCAAAGTCGTGTTTCGTCATCTTAGCCATTTCACAAGAGAGTTTTTTCTGAACTATAACTAGCATAATATTTTTCTTATTGACATGTCGGATGATATTATATTTTATATCTTTTATACCCCCTTCCATTCAAGAGAGATTAATGATGTTAGCTAGTTGACTACCTAGATCTCTGCCCAATGAAAAACTACTAGTTAAACTGTGCACAAAGAATTAATAAACATTAACTTTCGACCCAGCAGTGGCTCAATGGGTGGAGGTAATCACAAATTTCCACTAATTATGCAAAGGGATGACTAACTATGAAACGAAATTCTAAGGTTCAGTCACATTCATGTGACCACCGCACTGCAACGTGCAGCAACGACTAACAGACATCAGGTGTCATCACTAGTTGTGGAGGGCATATAGCCGGTCGCTGTGGTCGAGCGTTTCTAGGCGCTTCAGTCCCGAACCGCGCTGCTGCTACGGTCGCAGGGCATGACTGTGTGTGATGTCCACAGGTTAGGTTTAAGTAGATCTAAGTCTAGGGGACTGATGACCACAGATGTTAAGTCTCATAGTGCTCAGAGCCATTTGAACCATTTGAGAGCATATAAAGTGTGTCGAGGGGAAAGAGGAACACAGTACAGTAATGGTCGTAATGCTGAGACCGTGCGATTTAACTGACGTCTAAAACGGCATGATCGTTGGCTTTAGTGCCAAGGGTGGAAGCATTTCCGAAATGGCGAACTTTGTAAACCGCTTTAGTTAAAGTATATCGTGCACTGCAAAATGGCGCTATCTACACAGGGAGATGCGGCAGCTGTGTTGCACCATGGGGCATCGATGATAGGTGTGAACGACGGCTGTGGAGATGTGAACGGGCTAATAGACGTGCGAGTGTTGAGCAACTGATGGCCCAGATGAACCAAGGGGCTACCAACAGTGTCTCCACAACGACCATTCAGTCAACGTTCCTGCTTATAGCCCTCCGCAGCAGACGCCTGATTCATGGATTCAAGCTCACTGCTGATCACTAGCGATGAAGGCTGGAATTTCCACACCAATACCTCAACTAGACGTCAACCGTGTGACGACAAGAGGCCTTATCAGGTGAGTCACGTTTTATGCTCCATTGGCCGTTGGCGATTACGACGTGAAACGGCTGAAAACAAACAGCCTGCAACAATCGTCAGCAAGGTACTGCCCGGAGGAGGGCACGTTATGGTCTGGACAATGTTTTGGTTTGGTGGCATTCTCTGGGCGATCTTGTCATTCTAGAAGGGACAGTGAATCAACACAAGATGCCTCTATCCTTGTGGATCACGTCCACCACTACTTTTTTTTTTTTTTTTTTTTTACGGTGGCCTCTACCAGCGGGAGAATACGACGTATCACACAGCTTACAATCTACGTGCATGGTTGGAAGACCACCAGGTTGAGTTTACCGTTGTCCCCTGGTTACGAAACTCCCCGGATTTAAAGTCAATCAATAGTCTGTGCTGTTCGTGCAGTGGATCCTCAACTGACAAACTAAGTGCACCTGCCCAAGGCACAGGAGTCGATATGTCTCCACATCCCTGTCGGTACCTTTCAGAACCTCATTGACTCTCTTACTGAATGTCTCACAGCGGTCCACGCTGCAAAATGAAACTCAGGCTTTTGGCACGTAGTCAGGTAGTCACATTAAGGTGACTTCATAGTATAAACTGATATCAAACTTTCTGAAAGAATTCTGTAAAAGCTTACACCTGATATGATAAACATTAATAAATTAAGCGAAGTAACGATATTTCAACAAACTGTGCTTCGTAATATGTATAGGATAGACAAGTATGTGATTGTAAATTCAGCTTCATAGCATACTGAAACTGACTGATCAAAATTCGCGACTCGAAAGCACTGTTGCTTATCACGCTCGAAATATAAGTGAAGTTATTGTGTACTTGTGCCTGCCCCAGAGGTCAAGTGTAATATAATCGTAACACAGTTTAGAGGTCGCTAAGTTCATCAAGACCTATACTGCAGCTGTTGCAAGTCAATCTCATCATCATTGAAGTGTGAATGTGCTGGCTGATGGTAGTGCCGATGTCTTGCTACGTGTGCCTGTTTGGGGGCAGCTGCTGAATCGTTCGCTAGGCGGAGTCTCCGCCCGCAGCGTCCTGACCAGTTGTCTCGATGCAAAGCAGAAACCGAAGTGTTGAAAGAGTGCAGAGTACCTATGTTCTGTTAAAGGTTCTCTCTTCTCACGTAGCAACTGCCACTCAGAAAGTTAGTGCCCCGCCAATGAAAAAATTAGACTGACGCCATTGTACTTCCAAGAAAGCAGGAAACACGTGTAGCGAAGTCCCACTTCCAGAAACTTTCATCTAAATATTTTACGTCGCGATGTTGCAGCCAGTCCTAACGACTTACTTTTCGCACCTCTGGCGCACTGTTTTGTGCGATAGGAAAACAATGTGATGTTGTCAATTGCAAACCTTACTTTTTACCTAGCATACCGAGGTTTGAACAATTTACCTAACTTATTGTTATAACTTTTTTCAGTTTTTTCAGCGTTATTCCTGACCTATTAGAAACTCCTCGCAACACGAATTGGCACTGAGTACTAGAAAGTTTGTTAGTTATCTAAATGCTGGAACTATTTTAACAACAGTAAGGAATCAGTTTTATTCCTTTAATGCTCCATGCATATAAATTACATTACTGCTCAGTTTCGGCCTTAGGTAATTATCAGATGCCTGCAGTATCAAAAGATAAAACATATTAGAGGATAGCCTAGCAAATACCAGTCAGCTTAAAAGACCAACTTTCACAGCACATCCTGTAGGCAAAAACCTTGCTAACAGGTAGCCGCAAACCGTGCACTTTTAGGCACTCATACGTACACATAACTGTAACAAATCGAGGGAAACATTCATCAAGTACAGAGCATGTAAAGACCTGTCATTCATCAGAGACGAAACTGTCGCCAGAATGAGCTGCTGTCATGAGATCACAGTTTTGCGTACATGTTGTTAATTCCTATTAATTTTCTTACATCTAGGACTTTGACATGTTTGTAATCATTACAGGCATAATCCGACTTCCGTTATTGGTGCAATAACGATTCGTTGTCTTATTACGTTTTTTTAAAAAATGGTTAGTTTTATATACCATTGCTGGAAATAACCTCTATGCTTGTTGTCATTAATGAGGACTTTTGTTAAGAGCTGTAATAAGACCACATAGCATCATTGCATCAATAACGGAAACTTAATTATGTCTATAATGATTAAAAGTCCATCACACGAAAAGTGTTAGGTCATCCACATGAGTGTTAAAAGGAACTAGTTAAACTTCGGTTATACAATAAATCAGTCTAATCTAAAAGCCTTAAATTCAACTAAATACCTAGGTATTACAATTACGAACACATAGAAAATGCTGTCGGGAAGGCTAAAATAAGGCTGCGTTTTATTGGCAGGACACTTAAAGAAAATGCAACAGACCTAGTAAGGAGACTGTCTACACTACGCTTGTTCGTCCTCTTTTAGAATACTGCTGCGCGGTGTGGGATCCGTAGCAGGTACGACTGACGGAGTACATCGGAAAATTTCTAAGAAAGGCAGCTCGTTTTGTATTATCGCGAAATATGGGAGAGAGTGTCACAGAAATGATACAGGATTTGGACTGGAAATCATTAAAAGAAAGGCGTTTTTCGTTGCGACGGAATCTTCTCACGAAATTCCAATCACCAACTTTCTCCTCCGAGTGCGAAAATATTTTGTTGACACCGACTTACACTCCTGGAAATTGAAATAAGATCACCGTGAATTCATTGTCCCAGGAAGGGGAAACTTTATTGACACATTCCTGGGGTCAGTTACATCACATGATCACACTGACAGAACCACAGGCACATAGACACAGGCAACAGAGCATGCACAATGTCGGCACTAGTACAGTGTATATCCACCTTTCGCAGCAATGCAGGCTGCTATTCTCCCATGGAGACGATCGTAGAGATGCTGGATGTAGTCCTGTGGAACGGCTTGCCATGCCATTTCCACCTGGCACCTAAGTTGGACCAGCGTTCGTGCTGGACGTGCAGACCGCGTGAGACGACGCTTCATCCAGTCCCAAACATGCTCAATGGGGGACAGATCCAGAGATCTTGCTGGCCAGGGTAGTTGACTTACACCTTCTAGAGCACGTTGGGTGGCACGGGATACATGCGGACGTGCATTGTCCTGTTGGAACAGCAAGTTCCCTTGCCGGTCTAGGAATGGTAGAACGAT
This sequence comes from Schistocerca gregaria, assembly GCF_023897955.1. Taxonomy (NCBI): domain Eukaryota; kingdom Metazoa; phylum Arthropoda; class Insecta; order Orthoptera; family Acrididae; genus Schistocerca; species Schistocerca gregaria. Next base: position 686,748,617 of record NC_064931.1, read on the forward strand.
GGTTTCGATTACGGTTTGGATGTACCGTGCACTATTCAGTGTCCCCTTGACGATCACCAAAGGTGTACGGCCAGTGTAGGAGATCGCTCCCCACACCATGATGCCGGGTGTTGGCCCTGTGTGCCTCGGTCGTATGCAGTCCTGATTGTGGCGCTCACCTGCACTGCGCCAAACACGCATACGACCATCATTGGCACCAAGGCAGAAGCGACTCTCATCGCTGAAGACGACACGTCTCCATTCGTCCCTCCATTCACGCCTGTCGCGACACCACTGGAGGCGGGCTGCACGATGTTGGGGCGTGAGCGGAAGACGGCCTAACGGTGTGCGGGACCGTAGCCCAGCTTCATGGAGACGGTTGCGAATGGTCCTCGCCGATACCCCAGGAGCAACAGTGTCCCTAATTTGCTGGGAAGTGGCGGTGCGGTCCCCTACGGCACTGCGTAGGATCCTACGGTCTTGGCGTGCATCCGCGCGTCGCTGCGGTCCGGTCCCAGGTCGACGGGCACGTGCACCTTCCGCCGACCACTGGCGACAACATCGCTGTACTGTGGAGACCTCACGCCCCACGTGTTGAGCAATTCGGCGGTACGTCCACCCGGCTTCCCGCATGCCCACTATACGCCCTCGCTCAAAGTCCGTCAACTGCAAATACGGTTCACGTCCACGCTGTCGCGGCATGCTACCAGTGTTAAAGACTGCGATGGAGCTCCGTATGCCACGGCAAACTGGCTGACACTGATGGCGGCGGTGCACAAATGCTGCGCAGCTAGCGCCATTCGACGACCAACACCGCGGTTCCTGGTGTGTCCGCTGTGCCGTGCGTGTGATCATTGCTTGTACAGCCCTCTCGCAGTGTCCGGAGCAAGTATGGTGGGTCTGACACACCGGTGTCAATGTGTTCTTTTTTCCATTTCCAGGAGTGTATATAGGGCGGAATGATCACCACGATAAAATAAGCAGGGTGTATACGCGGACAAGGAAAAAATTCCCGCATTTTCCCGGATCTCCCGATTAAAAATACATTTTTCTCCAGGGAAACACTTTCTCCCGGGTAAAAATACACTTTTTCCGTGTTAAGTGAAACTATACGTTCCCTCGGAACTGTAAAATTTATCAGTCATTTAAATGGTTATAGTTTTATACAGCGGCTTAGAATTTCCTGGCATTTTAGAAAATGAAACTCACGGGGGAAAACCACGTTTTGGAAAGTTCTCTTATGTGCAGCAACATATATGCTGCATTTTTTTGTATTACGAAAGTATAAATTCGAATTGTATCAAAAACCGCATGTTACTTTCCGAAGCATTGAAATCGAGGTTGCAATATGCTTTTGTGCGCCAGTCATAGCTCATATCACGAGATCTCGCCAGCCGATGACAGCGGATATTCACAGCATGGGACACGTGATGCCAATAGGGACGTCAGCCAATAGCAACATCACTTACGTAGCGCAAACATACAAACAGGAAAAGTTAATGGTTTAAATTAATATAGGTAGTGTTGATATAGGAAAAGCAAACTTTTCATATATAATATTTGTCGCGAAGATTAATAAGTTACAAGTGAAACTAAGATTTCACATATAATGTTGATCTTTATTGCGCGTTTTACACTTTACGACACATCACACAAATGTGCCAGTAATATGTTTAATACCAAAATAAATCTCTGATCTTCTGGGCTCAAAATTCTTCTAGATGGTTTGTCATCAAAGAGTTGATTTTTAAATGAGAGTCAAATGCTCTGTGATTTAAGAAATTCATCGTACATTCTCTCACATAGTTCATTTTGCGCAAAAGGAAATTTACTTTGAAAATAACGCTTTGCAAACCACAATTCACCATATTATCCGGAGATCTGTTGCAAATAGATTTGTTCCAGCATTTACCAGAGAGTGCCACATAAGAGGCGTCCCCGCGCTTGCACAGCTACGATGACGTAGAAAGCCCATATGTTTGTGTGTGTATAACATTAAAAGATCTTACATTATGTCTTAAAAGAAACAAGACATCAGAGGATACTCCAAAGACTCGAAATTTCTTGAACCATACTGAAATGAATAATTCGCGTTAAAGTGCAAATTCTTATGTCCAGATTCCCAGCAAAGTAGGCCTCGATCTGATATTAAGCTTTTCAGAGTGATTTTCGGGATGTAAATTTTCTTGGAGTACCAGTGCTATATTATCTCATGTTTGCTTCTTTATTATGGCATAATGCCATATGTGCTATAAGATGAAATCGTGCACTTGAAATTCAGTGAATAGTTGAAACTAGCCAATAGTGTGGAATTAAACACTTCATTTGAAAGCGCAAAGATAAATAAAAAGCTAATTTCTTTAGCAAAGTGCCAAAATAACTTCATTGTTCCATAAGTCGATTAATGCTTGACTGTGAGAAAGGTGGAATTAAAATAAGATCTAGAACTAACAATATATTGTAGCCTTCCATAATCATGTGAATGTATTTTAATTCACTTGATAGCTCCCAGCCACAGGAATCACTTTTATCCATTTGATGTAAACGAAGAGGGCAACAGCAAAATCACTAAATGTAAACCCCCCACTATATCTCGGCTGTTCTCCGCATCAGCCCCGGATCTACGATATTTCGAACCGGGGCAATACTAGATGTTGTCCCCCCCCCCCATCGAGCATTTGAGATAGGACGTAAAAAATTTCAAAAAAAACACTTCTCAACAACATGTTCATCTTTCTGAAGAGTCTGATGCATAAAACTTCGAGGAAATGTAAGAAGTGTTATTTGGTGTTAAGTGTGCCAAAGTGCAGTGCCACTCCTCTTCACACAGCATTCTTCTACCACATCTCACTGTACTTCGGATTGTGGAACTCAAATGTGTATATTTTCTAATGGATGCTATCAAACTATATTCAGGACAGCGGAAATTAAAATGTTCTGTGGTGCTTCTCCTTCTCCCAGTCGGCCGGATTGATATAATGCCCCTCTTTTTTTTTTATAAAAAAAACCGTCGCAATTAATAATGGATGCGATTATTTGTAACCGGAAGAACAAGAACTCTTCAGAAAATTTGGACTCTTTATTGCCTATTAGCTAATAACTTGCTGTTCTGTGCTGCATAAAATAAAATATAGGGTTGGGTTCTTTTGGGGGAGGAGACCAAACTGCGAGGTCATCGGTCTCATCGGATTAGGGAAGTATGGGTAAGGAAGTCGTGCCCTTTCCAAAGGAAACATCCTGGAAATTGCCTGAAGAGATTTAGGGAAAAACGGAAAACCTAAATCAGGATGGCCGGACGCGGGATTGACTGTCGTCCTCCCAAAAGCGAATCCAGTGTGCATACCACTGCGCCACCTCGCTCGGTGAAATACAGGTTACATAAAACCAGGAATGACAAGAGACAAGCAAGACAGTACACATTTCTTCAATCCTTAAGTCTCAGCGTTTTTTTTTTCTCTCTCTAATCTTGGTACAGCTTTACATGATATGCTTTCCTTTCTGCGAAAGAATCTATTATCTCATCAAAGTTCGTCAAACGTTTTGCTACATGAAAATTCTAAATGTCGTTGTCTAATACTGAAAAAGCTGTTATGCAAATAGTATCCAAGACTGGTATGGTTTCTCGATCTGATTACGTCTATTTTGTCACTGTCTGCTAGACAAAATAAAACAGGTCTTTCTAATATTGCAGCAACTGTAACACACAGCAAATAAGCGAGACTGTTTTGGTAATAATTGTCATTTTTACAATATGACAATATAATTCTAGAAGTACCAATATGAAATGCCTATTTGGCCTACTACAAGCAAAAAGCTTTATTTTAGGAAATAGTTTAACATTTCATTCATCCGCTACAGTTTTGGAAGCACGAGATCGAAAAGTAGTAGTGCGAAATTTTTGTATAAATTTGGAATAGTCATATTATTCCATAATCTGTGTGGTGTCCCCGTTTCTTCTCCTTCCTCATTCTAACAAACTATCTTCAGATCACTATGTGGAACTATTCCTATCATTGTCAAAGCTCATCCCTGCCAGAATCACCGGTTTAGTTATTCAGCGGTTATTCTCCGGTTAATCGTTATTTAGTGTTCGTACAACACGTTTTCCGCGCTTCTCCCAGAATAGAACTTAAGCGGCTGCTAGTCAGGAAATGTACAACTTGCCCTTTCTACTGTAGCGATCTGGTCAAAAATTTTCTGTCAAAATTTCATTTTCTTGGATACACCGAGAAGATAACGTAATCTTTCTTAACTGTTATTCCTGTTAGTCGTTTATTTCCACTCTGGTAGTCTGAATATATGGACTTGGCTAGTAATTATAATACCGCTAATCATTCGCATACCTAATCAATCACATAAACAAACGGCTTTCACCCGTTCAGCTTTATTCCGCTCAGCTGTTATAGCCAAATCCCCTTTTGTCTGCAGGGAAGTTTATTTCTATATGCGACGAGTGTTCCCCTGGCATGGACATCACGTACACTATGAACGCATTCAAAAATCCAATTATGATTCATTCAGAAATCAACTTACAATGTGTTCAAAAAGCAACAGGGATGCTTTTCAAAATCATTTGAATAATCGATAGACTAATGTGTGCTAGCTGCTTGGCGCTTTTTGAAGGAAGGTTTTCTTTCCTTAACAATACGAATTTGCCCCCCTCACCACCGAAGTTGCCGCCCGGTTCAGATACCCCGGTTTTCTGCGTAAACAGCCAACAGCAATATTTCTGTAGCCAGAAGCTTGAGCAGGCACTACTCATAAGCGACTCAACTACGCATGCGCATGATCCCGCTCGTAACTGCTTACATGAATCTAATGGAAACAGTTGTGACGTCACGCTTATTGGAGGTAATTCGTTGTCATGAAGTATTGCATAGTCTTCCAAAAACTACTGACATATTTTGCTGTTGGCAAATTCTTGTATGAGCACTGTTTTTTATGGCGTTTTTCCTATGCAATTTAGGTTTTATTCTCTCGTTCATATTTTGTTGCTGCAGTATTATTCTGCAGTAGCGGGATACAGTAATATCCTTTGTTAGAGCATCGGTTCTTACCAGTCAAAATTACAAAAAATTAACTGAAAACTAAAACAAGGAAACATTCCCGGAATTCTAAAAAAAATCCCGGGTTTTTCCCGGTTGTCTTACGGATGAAAAGAATTCGCGGGTATTTCCCGGATCTCCCTGTTGTCCCGGGTCGTATACACCCTGAATAAGGGAAATCGGAGCTCGAACGGAAAGATATAGGTGTTCAATCCTTCCGCGCGCTATACGAGTTTGGAATAATACAGAATTGTGAAGGTGGTTCGATGAACCCTCTGCCAGGCATTTAAATGTGATTTGCAGAGTATCCATGTAGATGTACATCATGTAAGAATTTTAAAAAGGTTTAAAGACATGTACGCAATACAGCGGCAAAGTACATGGTATGCTGCTAAATGACTAGTAAGCTACTTATTTGTAAGGTTTTTGTCTACATGACGTCTTGTCAGACTATTTCCTGTAAGCTGAGTGGTCTGTGCAAGACCATATCTCCAACAATCGATATGTGTATATATAGGAACGTGTCTGTTTCCACAGAAAACGAAACAAACAATTTTAAATGTGACAAATACGTCACCAGTATCATGTAAGTAAGTTAAACAACAACTGTAATACGCAAGCGTAATGTTATCCACTAATATATCTTACCTATATTCTGCACGCCTGGTATTATATTGCAGACGTTTGATAACGGCCTAAGGCAAAAACTTTAAATGAATAAAACTGGCAGCCTACGAGGGTTAAAATAGTTCCATCATTCAGACGATACATTGGGGCTGTGGACCCATACATGAAGAAATCATTGTCCGCTACTAAGTTGCAAACGTAATTCTAAATTCCAGTTAGTCTCATCTTTGGTTTTCATTCATAAGGCAAGGGTTGAAAGCTGTTTAATTTTTACTTCTGCGTAGGTTGTTGTGACCCCTGTTGCAAGACGCTGTTTATAAAAGTTAATTCATTACCTCGGTACTTACTTGTTACTTCAGTTTACATAACCTTTTGATTCTTTCCTAAGCTAGACATGGCACTTATATTTTCGAATAAAACAGTGATACAGAAAGTGTATAATAAATTTGTCATCAGGTTACCTTCCACTCGGAAAGTGGGTGCACTCAGCGACTGTTACGTGACTTACAAGTTACAGAGTGCAGCAATCAGTCGTTCTCTTTAAGATTTTATTACGCAAATCCATATTTCGGATAGTGGATAGCCATTATCAATGCACTATTTTCTATTCTCGATGTAAGGAAGTCCCTGTCGTTCGGGCATCACTCACATTTCTTTGAATAGTATTCAATCTGAATAATATTCAAAGAAATGTGAATGACGTCCGAACAACAGGGACTTACATGGATCGAGAATAGAAAATAGTGCATTGGGAATGGGTAGCCAGTAGCCGAAATATGGATTAAAAAAAAGAAAGCACTCCGTCGGGAGGCCACGAGTGGCCTACCGGGACCATCCGACCGCCGTGTATCCTCATGGAGGATGCGGATAGGAGGGGGTGTAGTGTCAGTACACAGCTCTCCCGGTCGTTATGATGGTGTTCTTGACCGAAGCCGCTACTATTCGGTCGAGTAGCTCCTCAATTGGCATCACGAGCCTGAGTGCACCCCGAAAAATGGCAACAGCGCATGGCGGCCTGGATGGTCACCCATCCAAGTGCCAACCACGCCCGACAGCGTTTAACTTCTGTGAACTCACGGGAACCGGTGTATCCACTGCGGCAATACCGTTGGCTCGAAATATGAATTAGCGTAATGAAATATAAAAAAAGGACGACTGATCGCTGCACTCTATAATTTATAAGAATAAATTTGTTTTACTTCAGTCTGTGATAACGGAAATCTTGGTCTTAAGACTACCGGTTTTGGTTAGCGATGACACCTTCATCTGCAGCCAAACATGGGATTACTAAATACAAATAGTGGATAGTCTATACCTTAAAACAATGAAATATGCCTTAAGAGAAGTTGTTATGTTTTGCTACATGTTGTGAACACAAGCCGAGGGTACTCGGCCTGACAGTGAAAGATAGCGTTTCAATGGCATAAAAACAACATTTTTCGATTTCGTCCTCTTTCATGTCAATGCATCGCGTCCAACGTTTTTCCTGTGATTAGGTTCAGTCTGCGAAGTACAATACTCACGTATGCTAATGATTATTTAATAATTTTGAGATTAGTAATTAGGGATGGAAATTTTCTGGTGCCACACAAGAGGCGCAACAATACTGAGTTCGCTCGGAAGCGTGTGTCAGCTAATTTACGCACACCAACGCACACTCCAAACAGTCAGCCTTACGATTTTTCGTATACACGAAAAATCCGTACCACATAATAGTGGATTATTAGCTAATAGTTCTTCGAGCCTTGAAGCTGTTTTCCTCCTTTTCTTCTTTGAAGACAATGTTTGGCGTCCAGGCTGCTCTGCTTACATTTCTTGATTCTCCGAAGTATTACAGGTGCCTGTAAAGCAGATAGATAGATCAGGTGAAATAAGGAACTAGTAACTGAAGTTGACTTCGCACCATAAGAATTAATAAATTTCACATTATTAGTGAACTAAACAGAAATGTTTCGCAAGGTACGAAATAGTCGCGAATACAAAACAGTGATCCAGGTACTGTCAAATGATTTTTAGTGCAGTCTTTGATCACAATAAAAGTACTCCGACGCTGACCATTTTCACTCAGCAATGACCATCTTCAGATCTGTTCTACACCATGTCCTAATAAAGCCATTACTGCTACCTAAATTCTCCTCCCTGCCTTTACCAGTACCTGTCCTTGCACCATTACGTGGAAAAGAGACTTAATAACAACTTATAAACGAAGATAGTAGTCGCTCCATGGCTAATTAGAGTACCATTTTTCTCCTCACATACATATCTTTTTAACTTAAGTACGTGGATGTATAAATCCATCAATTCCTTTTTTAATTCTCAAAACCAATCCTTCTTTTGTAAGAGCGCAAATATTCAGAGCATGTCCGTCGTTCCGCAAAAAAAAAAAAAAAAAAAAAAAAAGAGGTTCTAATGACTCTGAGCACTATGGGACTTAACATCTACGGTCATCAGTCCCCTAGAACTTAGAACTTCTTAAACCTAACTAACCTCAGGACATCACACAACACCCAGCCATCACGAGGCAGAGAAAATCCCTAACCTCGCCCGGAATCGAACCCGGGAACCCGAGCGTGGGAAGCGAGAACGCTACCTCACGACCGCGAGATGCAGGCCGCCGTTTCGCCTTACCTTTTTCAGTCCTTCCATATTCATATTACAAGTACACCTTCAATTAATAAGTGTTGTTATAGAAGGAAGTTTGTCCAGAATGTAACCACACTCCTACAATTATTTTTTCTTCCGTTGTATATAGATATTTTCCTTATAGTGTTTTATTCATTGTGTATATAACTGCCGTGTATCTTCCTAATGCTACAGCCTCTTAAATTGCTATAACTTACCTAGCTTCCGTTTAGAAACATATAAATAAATAACATTAATATTTTCTCTTAAAACTAAGCGAACAACTGTTATATACATGTTGTACTGAAATATTATATTGTTCATGTATAGTATTTCAAGTGAGGTTTGACCTTTATCCTTGTGTGAATTAAGTCCCTTGTCCTTTCCACCATTAGAGTAGGCTAATCTATATGCACCTGGATGTGGGATTTCAGTAAATTTCTGTATGCTGTAAATAGTAGTGTTGTGTGTAGAAAGGTTTCCGTGGTTAGTCATTATTTCTTCCTCTGTAAATCTTGTTTTATCTTAAACCTCCTTACTGTGTTAGTTTTATTCTTATAGTGTAGACTACTTCATTTTACTAGTAATTAACATGTATTAGAACCTCCAGGATATATCTTATTTGGCGGCTAGATGCCACCTTTGCGTTGCATCCTGCTGGCTAAGCGAATTGTTGGACTAAACTATTTCTGCGCATATGCTGAGTTTGCTGGCCTATGTGTAAGCTCCTACTACGACTGCGCGTCCTCTCTCTTCCTAATGCTACTTCACGTGCTTACATCTGAAGTGCCTTATCACAATGTATTTGGCAAAAGTACGTATTGTAGACTGAATCGGCACCACTGCGATCGTGTTTGATTTTCAGGCTTCATACAGCCTTTTGACATTAAACAGCCTCTTAAATTGCTATAACTTACCTTGCTTCCGTTTAGAAACATATAAATAAATAACATTAATATTTTCTCTTAAAACTAAGCGAACAACTGTTATATACATGTTGTACTGAAATATTATATTGTTCATGTATAGTATTTCAAGTGAGGTTTGACCTTTATCCTTGTGTGAATTAAGTCCCTTGTCCTTTCCACCATTAGAGTAGGCTAATCTATATGCACCTGGATGTGGGATTTCAGTAATTGCAAATGGCTCAGTATACAGAAGCGGCCATTTACTATTGAGCTTTCCATATTTTGTAGGTTCAAAGGGCGTTCGTAGTAATATCTCTTGTCCTACCTGAAATTGTACAGTGCGCTCTAACTTTTGTCTTACGACATTTTCCTCTGTTCAGCCTTTTCCTCCAGATTAAGCAAAGCCCGGTGCACTTTTTCTACAAGTGACATCTCTGAACTGGGTATTTTGAGCAATGGTTTTTCCTAATCTTCTGTAATTCTCCTAATAAAAGAAGTTGCGGTCACAGAAGGCACTGTGTTCAACTTGACACATTTTGTGAAAACATCATGCAAGGCAGTAACATATTTGACACCTCCTTTCCCTTTCGGATAGAGTCTTGCAGCTTCCAAGGACACTAATTCTACATGTTTTGTGGGCATCATAGGATGTAGTTCAGTCAACGTGGACTTGCTTGAGTCCTCCGCCTTTTGGTAAGTAATGCACTTTCGAATTACTTGGAGACCTCTTCTCAGCAAGCTATGAAAATAGCAGCATGTATTTATCTTGTTGTTGCATTTGGAAAACCCACAGTGGCTTCATACAGGGTGTTTAAAAAATGACCGGTATATTTGAAACGGCAATAAAAACTAAACGAGCAGCGATAGAAATACACCGTTTGTTGCAATATGCTTGGGACAACAGTACATTTTCAGGCGGACTAACTTTCGAAATTACAGTAGTTACAATTTTCAACAACAGATGGCGCTGCAAGTGATGTGAAAGATATAGAAGACAACGCAGTCTGTGGGTGCGCCATTCTGTACGTCGTCTTTCTGCTGTAAGCGTGTGCTGTTCACAACGTGCAAGTGTGCTGTGGACAACATGGTTTATTCCTTAGAACAGAGGATTTTTCTGGTGTTGGAATTCCACCGCCTAGAACACAGTGTTGTTGCAACAAGACTAAGTTTTCAACGGAGGTTTAATGTAACCAAAGGACCGAAAAGCGATACAATAAAGGATCTGTTTGAAAAATTTCAACGGACTGGGAACGTGACGGATGAACGTGCTGGAATGGTAGGGCGACCGCGTACGGCAAGCACAGAGGGCAACGCGCAGCTAGTGCAGCAGGCGGTCCAACAGCGACCTCGGGTTTCCGTTCGCCGTGTTACAGCTGCGCAAAATTCAAACGCGGCAACCCCTCAGCGCCGCTACCATTGCTGCACGAGAGACATTCGCTAACGATATAGTGCACAGGATTGACGACGGCGATATGGATGTGGGCAGCATTTGGTTTACTGACGAAGCTTATTTTTACCTGGACGGCTTCGTCAATAAACAGAACTGGCGCATATGGGGAACCGAAAAGCCCCATGTTGCAGTCCCATCGTACCTGCATCCTCAAAAAATACTGGTCTGGGCCGCCATTTCTTCCAAAGGAATCATTGGCCCATTTTTCAGATCCGAAACGATCACTGATCACGCTATCTGGACATTCTTCGTGAATTTGTGACGGTACAAACTGCCTTAGACGACACTGCGAACACCTCGTGGTTTATGCAAGATGGTGCCCGGCCACATCGCACGGCCGACGTCTTTAATTTCCTGAATGAATATTTCGATGATCGTGTGATTGCTTTGGGCTATCCGAAACATACAGGAGGCGGCGTGGATTAGCCTCCCTATTCGCCAGACATGAACCCCTGTGACTTCTTTCTGTGGGGACACTTGAAAGACCAGGTGTACCGCCAGAATCCAGAAACAATTGAACATCTGAAGCAGTACATCGCATCTGCATGTGAAGTCATTCCGCTAGACACGTTGTCAAAGGTTTCGGGTAATTTCATTCAGAGACTACGCCATATTATTGCTACGCATGGTGGATATGTGGAAAATATAGTACTATAGAGTTTCCCAGACCGCAGCCCCATCTGTTGTTGAAAATTGTAACTACTGTAATTTCGAAAGTTTGTCTGCCTGAAGATTTACTGCTGTCCCAAGCATATTGCAACAAACGGTGTATTTCTATCGCTGCTCGTTTAGTTTGTATTGCCGTTTCAAATATACCGGTCATTTTTGAAACACCCTGTACATTGTGAGTGTACAAAATGAAATCATTTACGTAACTTTCTGGTGAACACACACACCAAAGTTCTTGATTCGATGTACACTGATGAAACAGGACTTCCTTACTGTATAGAACTTCGTCAAATTCTCGTTGTCATTATCAGCTGGTTTCAACCCTATCTTTCTCCATCACTGGTTTCCCTCAAGAAATTGCTCCAAACTCTTTCACATCTCTGCAAAATATGGTTGTTGTGTCTTGTCCTGCATAAGCATAATCCTTATTTCAAAATTCTGTTTTGCGAGTTCTAAGAATTAATCGAGCCCTTGACCTAACCTTGCAAAACTGTCTGTGATTATATTTTGTTTACCCTTGATGTATACTCCTGCAAGTACTGCACCACCTGGCTAACCTTCGATGTAATAATTTCGACGTCATTAGAAAAGAAAGTGCTTCATGGTCACAACAGACTTTTGTGTCCTTGCCCCATAAGTAGTACTGGAATTTGTTAAATGCCCATATAACGCCTAGGGCCTCGAGCTCTATCATGGAATATGACCGTTCAGATTCAGAAAGTGTTCGACAAGCAAAACTGGTTATCTTAGATGTCGGTTCCCCATCATCTTCAGTAATCTGAAATAAGTAACCCCCTAGCTCCTGTGAAGATGCAACTATACTAAAGAAAGAAATCATCTGGCATGGCAAGGTGGTGTAGTACCTTTGCACATAATAAGGCTTTCTTTATTTTGTCCAAGTCTGCTTGACACTGGTCAGTCCATATTCATGGACTGCCAAAAGATTCAGCAATGCATCACTATTCAATAACTGATCTGGAGTGAATCTCCTAAAAAATGAAACCAAACCCAAATATGTCTTGAGACGATTTTTATTCTGTAGCGGTGGGAAATGTTGGATTGCATCAAGTTTTCCTGGAGCAGGCAATATATTCTGTGGCGTGATAATATACCCAAGAATTTGACCTATTCTTTTCCAAACTCCGATTTCGTTAAATCAGCTGTGACCCAAAATTTTGCAAATCGGTATAACACCTGTGACGAAAGCCTCACGTGTTCTTCCCATGTGGGAGTAGCTATTAACAGGTCATCATTATGGAGAATGATTCTACTGAGGAGTCCTGCTTCCAAAACTTTGTCCAATGCGAAATGAAAACATTCATCCTCACGTTAAAGCCGGCGAAATACAAAATTCATAGCTCCTGCTGTGCCGAGCGGTTTAAGGCGGTGCAGTCATGGACTGTGCGGCTGATCCCGGCGGAGGTTCGAGTCCTCTCTCGGGCATGGGTGTGTGTGTTTGTCCTTAGGATAATTTAGGTTAGGTAGTGTGTAAGCTTAGGGACTGATGACCTTAGCAGTTAAGTCCCATAAGATTTCACAAACATTGGAACATAGCTCCTGCCCCCACACACGAAGGCTGTGTACTTCCTACTATCTTCATGTAATGCTATTTGCCAATACGACGGTTTTAAATCAGTTATAGTAAGGTATTTAACATTGTGAAATTTCAGTAAGTGTCTTCAGGGTTGTCAGAGCGTGTCCTGACGATTTTGTTTATACTTTGGGCGTCAAGCACAAGCCTGATCGAGCTTGGCGACAGCTAAAATAGGGCTACAATATGCGAACAGGAGGGTTCTATGATCTCCCAATTTATCATCCATTCAATTTCTTTCCTCACATCTCCTTTTGGCCAAAGAATTGGATATGAAGAAAAGCACAATGTCTCGTGTGAGTAAACTTCCATTTTATACTCATAATCCTTTATTACCCCGGGGTGCCTTCTCAATATTTGCGCGTATCGAGGTATTACTTCTTGTAACTCCTCCTCTTGATCCTCTGACAAACAAGCAGATTCACTTACCTTGGTTTGGGCCGCCTTCGGGTTCATGTCTTCTTCGGACAGCTCCTCAGACTTTTGTGTATCAAGGAACAGTACCTTTGGTTTTCACAATTGTACTCTGATACCAGTACTCGTTTTGACTGTACTTTCACTTGTGCTTGTTTTTTTTAAAAAATACTGATAACCCTTCTTCGTTGATTGTGAAGAAACATTTTCCTTGCCCTATGTCAATCTCTACTCTGTATTATCTAAAGGTATGCAGTCCAATAAGGCAGTTTACCACAAGTTTTTCCGCTCTCAGAAAAATACACTTTAGAGAACAATTGTTGATGGTAATGGGTATTAATGCCTCAAGTTTAACTCATTTCGACTTGCTCCCCACTGTGGTCAGAATATGACAATTGAGCACCGGAAATATTAGTATATAACATAGTCTTTGCAGCTCGTTAAGCATAACTTGTGATGTTACATTTGCCGATGCAGTCGCGTCAAGTACGACAGGCACATCTTGATCACATATTCGCTCATTAATTTCAACTTGTACTGACCCATCATTATTCTTGTCTAAATTGTCTTCATCTTCCCGACACAGTTCATCTTCCATAAAAAAAAAAAAATTGGTTCAAATGGCTCTGAGCACTATGCGACTTAACTTCTGAGGTTATCAGTCGCCTAGAAATTAGAACTAATTAAACCTAACTAACCTAAGGACATCACACACATCCATGCCCGAGGCAGGATTCGAACCTGCGGCCATAGCGGTCGCTCGGCTCCATACTGTAGCGCCTAGCACCGCACGGCCACTCCGGCCGGCCTTCTTTCATATCTACCCCTTGGTCACACCTGAGAAAGTAATTTGGAAGAGACTGCATGCCCCCACCCCTTTTATTGGTCTTAGAATGGGAGCTTATCGCAACCTGTTCTATTTTCTCTGATTGGTCTGGGGGTTCACCTCTGCATTGGCCTCGCCAGTTGCTGTCCTGTATTACCCTGGAATTAAATTCTCCTTGACTCTGACCATGACCGATTATATAATTGTTGTTCTGTTGATTGTAATTGGCAGGTGGAGGACTGCCGGATGGTCTACATGCGGTCGGTTCCTGCCAGTTCCTGTATGGTTTATTGTCACATACTGCGCACAACCCGTCTATTCGGTACAAGCCGGTCTATTGTAATTCTGTCTGTAATTTCCTTTAAAATCTCATTTATACTTTTGATTTCCCTCATTACCATGATTATTTCTTGTGTTACTGTTGTTGGACGGGGAATACGAGTGCCAACTGTGATGGTTATTGCTACCGTTGCCATACTGCTGTTGACTGTTTTGCAGAGGCGCACACCCCGTGTTAAGGTACTGTGGTTGCGACGGCCCCTCTTCTTATATTGGGCCAACCCACTCGAGTACGGATAAGAAATACTCTGTATCATTTTCAGGTGTAGTGGTCAGCATTTGCCTGACATGGGCGGGCAGGCGACTTACCAATATTTTCAATACGTCCACGTAGGAAACTGCATTTGTCCAACACCTGGTATTGTTTAAGTACTCGCATTTCCCGAAATACCTCGTCAGCCCCTAGGTTTACTACTGAATGGTGGTGGGTTGAAAACCTCTCGACGTAGCCTCTCTTTGACTGCTGTGGAACAATATTTGTCAAAGAAAGCCCATTCGAATTGGCCATAGGTATGGCATCTCTCAGCCATGTCTGTTACCGACGGTGTGTACCCCACAACAAACTGGATCTTTTGTGCTTGTGTCTACTTGCTGGGTAACACGTTGCGATAAGCTCTGATAAACACTACGGGATCGTTCTCTTACCCTCTGCTGAAAATAAGATATTACCTACGAAGGAGCAGACCGTGGTCCGCTAATAAAGTAGACAGACGTGCAGTATTGTCTGTTGACGCCGTGGCATTGTTCGGATGCACATGATAATACTCTGGATATGTCTGCACTACTGGTATTGACATTGGCAGTGCCTGTTGCAGTTTTTAATTCGTTTCTTCTCCCTCTTAAGGGCTGGCAGCAAATGGTTGATAACTATTACCGCTATTTATCCTGCCTGAGTGCTTGCTACTGACGTCTCTCTTGTAACATCCACAACATTAATTAGACTGCTATGCAGCTTCTCTTTCGCTGCCTTTAAGCCTAGCTCAATCTTAGCAAACAATTTGTTTTCCCTTCCCTTTACTACCTGTTCAACTGCCTCGACATAGGTCTTCTGCTCTTGTACGATCTTCTGTGCGAGGATCCTACCCTTATCCAACATTCACGCTTCGGTTTTCTCCTTTAATTTCTTTATCTCCTTTTCGATTTTTTCTTGTGCTTTTTTATGAACTTAGGGCCTAAATCTAAATTACTCTGTTTTACCGACAGCTCCTGTACTTCTTCCGGTAAATCTGTTCATAAAGATTGCATCTCATTAACAGTGCCTGTCATAGTTTCTAAATTTTTGCAAATTTGCTATTGAGCCTATTGCATCTGAGGCTGCATGTCACCCAGGATCTTAGGTTTATCTGCCATTTCCTCTTATCCCTCGTCTATAGATGACTCCTTTTGATGTAGGTTGCATATCCCCTGAGACAAACCAGTGAATAATTCCGTCTTTAATTTCTTCCCCATATCTGCAAGTTTGCATGTTAAAATCATTAGAAAGGTCAGGGCGTAAGTTTTGATTTGAATTATAGAAGCTCTGTAACAGGTCATTCTTAAAACCGTCAAATATTTGCTTTTGTTCATTTTAAAAATCACGAAATTTTTCATCAAGTTTTTGGTTTGTTGTGTAGAACAACTATTAAATAGGTCAGTGAGGTCCTGCATTGAATATATTTATGACGAAGTAGCGTATTGTGTACCTATCGTGTCTTGTTCTGTCACATTTGAAACAAGTTCTCTGACTTGGAGAAATTGAAATTTACTAATTCCACACTAACGCGTCTTTAACTGGCATCACACGAGAAAATGCTTCCCAGTGAGACTTGAGAAATAGTCTCGTCTATCGTGAGGATGGTAGTATCGTGAGGTAAGCCATTATAGTCATCAGCATAAATACAATTTATGTAATACCCCCGACATTTTCGGTGTAGCTACCGTTCGTCGTCGCATCCATTGCGGTCCCATTTTGTATGTAGACACTATTTTCATTAGTTGGTACAATGTTTTTAACTAGATTCATTTTGTAACTATTTTTTAAAGTTATAAATACGAAATAAAATAGAATTTTAATTTTGAAACTGATTACGAGAATTTTCCCGATCAGAACAGCAGCTTATTGTTGCCGTTTACAATTTTTGTATCCACGTTCTAAAAAATCAAAATAATGTTAACCTAAATCTCTATTGGTCTTTAAAAAATCTTTCAAATTTATGAATGGATGGGGTAAGGTACTGATATAACTTTCGATCGAGGTATTACCAAGGGCAGTCATGCTAGCTATAAGTGGAGATCTTTCCTACCTATCTTCTTAAATATTCTTGGTACAATTCCTCCATTAAGCCATTTGTAATTAATGCGCACTATGTGGTATTATACTTTGGTTTTCTCATGGCAGTATTCCAAACATAAAATAATGTAAAAAAAAGACAATTAGTACAAACCCTTTCCTGAACCATGGACCTTGCCGTTGGTGAGGAGGCTCGTGTGCCTCAGCGATATAGATAGCCGTACCGTAGGTGCAACCACAACCGAGGGGCCGGATATACGTGCTTTCCTTTTCAATAGTTGGAGGCGTAACAGTCTGGATGATTGACTGATCTGTCCTTGTAACATCAACCAAAACGGAGTTGCTGTGCTGGTACTGCGAACAGCCGAAAGCAAGGGCAAACTACAACCGCAATTCTTCCCGAGTGCATGCCGCTTTACTGTTTGGTTAAATGATGATAGCATCCTCTTGGGTAAAATACTCCGGTGGTAGAATAGTCCCCTATTAGTATCTCCGTTGGGGTACTACTCAGGGGGACGTCTTTATCAGAAGAAACAAAACTGGCGTTCTGCGGATCGGAGCGCGGGAAGTCAGAGCCCTCAATCGGACAGAAAGGTTAGAAAATTTAAAAAGGAAAATGGATGGGTTAAATTTAGATATAGTGGGAATTAATGACGTTCGGTGGCAGGAGGAGCAGGAATTCTGACCACGAGAATACAGGGTTATAGATACAAAATCAAGTAAGGGTAATGCAGGAGTAGGTTTAATAATGGGTAAAAAATAAGAACGCGGGTAAGTTACTATGAAGAGCAAAGTGAACGTATTATTCTAGGCAAGGTAGATACGAAGCCCACACACACCACAGTAGTACAAGTTTATATGCCAACTAAATCCGGAGATGAGGAGGAGATTGAGGAACTGTATGATAAGATAAAAGAAATTATTTAGATGGTTAAGGGGGACGAAAATTTGGATAGTCATGGAACACTAGAATTCGACAGTATTAAAAGCAACAGAAGGAAACGTAGTAGGGGAATACCGGTTGGGAGGAAAGGAGTGGAAGAAGAAGCCACCTGGTACAATTTTGCACAGAGCATAATTTAATCATAGTTAATACTCGGTTTAAAAATCATGAGAGAATTGCAGACTGCTTATATAATGGTTAGACAGATTTAGAAACCAAATTTTAAACTGTAAGACATTTCCAGGGGCAGTTGTGAACTCTGACCACATTCACTGGTTATGAACTGCAGATTAAAAAGGAAGAAACTGCAAAAAGATGGGTATTTAACGAGATGGAACCTGGATAAACTGAAAGAACCAGAGGTCTTATAGGGTCTAGAGGGTGCATTAGGGAACGATTGACAAGAACAAGGCAAAGGAATACAACAGAAGAAGAATGGGTAGCATAGATAGATGAAAGAGAGAAGGCATCAGAGGATCAAATATGTAAAAAGACGAGGGCTGGTAGAAATCTTTGGGTAACACAAGAGATACTGAATTTAATCAGGACAGGAGGAAATATAAAAATTCAACAAATTAAACAGGCGATAGGGTATGTAAATGTCTAAAACTGAGATCGACAGGACGTGCAAAATGGCTAAGCGGAGATTGGTAGAGAACAAATGTAAGGATGTAGAAGCATCTATTACTAGGGTTAAGATAGACACTCCCTACAGGAAAATTAAAGAGACCTTTGGAGAAAAGAGAACCACCTGTATGAACATTAAGAGCTCATATGGAAAACCAGTCCTAAGCAAAGAAGGAGAAGCGTAAAGGTGGAAGGAGTATACAGAGGGGCTATACAATGGATATGTAGGTGTGGGTAATGTTATGGAAATGGAAGATGACGCAGAGGAAGATGAGAGGGGAGATATGATGCTGCGTGAAGAATTTGATAAAGCAGGGGAGTTGGAGAGGAAAAATTGTTTTTAACATTTTCGGATTTTTATCTCATAATAAAATTTGTAATTTTCTGAATAAAGTGCACTTACAAAATCAAGTGGAAAGTGTTTTATTTTATTTTTTTAAATATAATCTACGCCGTTTGAAAATTTTAAAATTTTTACGTGCGTTACTTCAAGGTCTAATAAAATCGGTAATTTTTTTATATAGAAGGCTGTGGATTCCTGTGTTATAAAGGTTAAATTACGTGTTTGTATCGGTAGCGCTGCCAAAAACAGTATGGTATCGTTTCATAGTATAAACACGCGTTGTCTGCAGAAGTGATAACGGTTTTCCGAGGAAAAGTGACGTATAGATTGGTAAACCTCTCAAAAAATAAAGTATGACGCCAATAAGAAGTGTTTGTAAGAAAGTTGGGTTTCATGGTAATAGATTTTCGAATAAAGGGAAACATTGTGTTCAACATGTGGGGTGTGAAGTTACAGATAATGAAATACAGGCAAACTCGTCAGTGTCCAGGGAAACACCCATTAGTGCTTCGAATATGAAAATAAAACATTGTGTACACAGTTTTCTCAAAACGAAAGTGATGTAAATGGAAGGGTTAGGTTATATTCTGATAGATTTACCCATCCTAACAAGGGTGAATGTATGTGTTGCAAAATATGTGGAGGGCCAATTAGTTGCATGAAGACAGTGAGGTGTCAGATGGACTAGCCAGGAGGCTTATCATCAAGTGTGCCAGTTGTAAACATACTTATTCATTTTGTAATTCTCATAAGTATAAGGATAATTATTTTGAAGTAAATGGTAGGTGGTTTTATGGATTGAGAGCTATTGGCAAAGGAGAAGCTGCAGCAGAAACAACGTGTGCCGTGATGAATATGCCACGCCCACCTTGTAAAATCGACAAGTATGCAGGATGTTTTGGAGCTGCTGTGGAATCTGTTGCATGTGAGTCAGTGAAGGGTGCTGCAACCGAAGCTGTTGAAATAAATGATGGTACGGCGGACGTACCAGCAGCTTGGCAGGAGCATGGCTATAGTTTTAAGAATTCTCTTGCTACGGTGACCAGTGTGGATAATGGAAAGGTAATAGATTTCCAGATTTTAACCAAACATTGTTACAAGTGTAAATGAGGGAACGAGGAGGGGTATATCTGTGACAGAAAGTATGAAAGCACAAGTGATGGTATGCAGGCTTCTTCAGCTATTGAAATTTTTAGTCGATCTGTGAACGAAAGGGAAGTGTGTTACACTAAGGTCTTAGGTGATGGAGACTCAAAAGCATATAAGAGTGTAGTAGCCGATCAGTCTTGTGGCGACAAGATTATCACAAAACCGAAATGTGATGGTCATGTCCAGAAGAGGATGGGCACCAGGCTGAGGAAGTTGAAACAAAGTTTGAGAGAAAATAAACTTTCTGATGGTAAAACCATAAGAGACAGGCTGACAGACAAAATGATTGATGAACTACAGCAGTGTCATGGGATGACCGTAAGAAATAATACCGAGGATATGTTGAAAATGAAGCAGGTGGTATGGGCTACCTTCTTCCACAGACTGCCAACTGATGAAAAACCAGTACACCACCATTCGCACTCCTGGACCTGATTCATGGTGCAATTACCGCAATGTCCAGTACTCAAACAGTCCGTACAGCCATAAACATTCCATCCCAGCAGCAGTCATGCACATCATAAAACCTATTTACAGAGACTGACACTGGCAAATCCTGAATTACTGAAGAAATGTCTACATCGTCAGACTCAAAATCCCAATGAGTCGTTTAGTAATCTTATATGGACTCGCTTACCTAAAAATGTTTTTGTTGGAATGAAGACACTAAAGTGGGGGTCAGTGCTGTTGTTATTGCTTTTAATGATGGCAACATTGGTAGGATTACAGTGCTACAGCATAAGGGAATTAATCCTGGAGCAAACTACATCAGAGAACTTGAACGGATGGACAAGGTTCGCATTGATAAAGCAGAGTATGCAGCACAGTTGGCCACTAAGGAGTCCAGAATGAAGAAAAGAAGAAAAAATTTGGAAAAAGATCAAGAGGATGATATACAGCATGGTGCAGGGTGCTTCTGAGTGACTAAAAATAAAAAATAGCATATATTAAATAAGTTACAGTGTTTTGAAACTTTAGAAGCCATTCCTGCAACTTTACATTTACTGTTGCATTTTTCCCTAAATCTCAGAAACCACATCGACTAGAGTATTCAAATTTTCAGGGGCTAGTAACATACATATCCTGAATCTATTGAACTAAAAGAAGAACATAATGTTATATACACTCCTGGAAATGGAAAAAAGAACACATTGACACCGGTGTGTCAGACCCACCATACTTGCTCCGGACACTGCGAGAGGGCTGTACAAGCAATGATCACACGCATGGCACAGCAGACACACCAGGAACCGCGGTGTTGGCCGTCGAATGGCGCTAGCTCCGCAGCATTTGGGCACCGCCGCCGTCAGTGTCAGCCAGATTGCCGTGGCATACGGAGCTCCATCGCAGTCTTTAACACTGGTAGCATGCCGCGACAGCGTGGACGTGAACCGTATGTGCAGTTGACGGACTTTGAGCAAGCACGTATAGTGGGCATGCGGGAGGCCGGGTGGACGTACCGCCGAATTGCTCGACACGTGGGGCGTGAGGTCTCCACAGTACATGGATGTTGTCGCCAGTGGTCGGCGGAAGGTGCACGTGCCCGTCGACCTGGGACCGGACCGCAGCGACGCACGGATGCACGCCAAGACCGTAGGATCCTACGCAGTGCCGTAGGGGACCGCACCGCCACTTCCCAGCAAATTAGGGACACTGTTGCTCCTGGGGTATCGGCGAGGACATTCGCAACCGTCTCCATGAAGCTGGGCTACGGTCCCGCACACCGTTAGGCCGTCTTCCGCTCACGCCCCAACATCGTGCAGCCCGCCTCCAGTGGTGTCGCGACAGGCGTGAATGGAGGGACGAATGGAGACGTGTCGTCTTCAGCGATGAGAGTCGCTTCTGCCTTGGTGCCAATGATGGTCGTATGCGTGTTTGGCGCCGTGCAGGTGAGCGCCACAATCAGGACTGCATACGACCGAGGCACACAGGGCCAACACCCGGCATCATGGTGTGGGGAGCGATCTCCTACACTGGCCGTACACCTCTGGTGATCGTCGAGGGGACACTGAATAGTGCACGGTACATCCAAACCGTAATCGAACCCATCGTTCTACCATTCCTAGACCGGCAAGGGAACTTGCTGTTCCAACAGGACAATGCACGTCCGCATGTATCCCGTGCCACCCAACGTGCTCTAGAAGGTGTAAGTCAACTACCCTGGCCAGCAAGATCTCCGGATCTGTCCCCCATTGAGCATGTTTGGGACTGGATGAAGCGTCGTCTCACGCGGTCTGCACGTCCAGCACGAACGCTGGTCCAACTGAGGCGCCAGGTGGAAATGGCACACAGGACTACATCCAGCATCTCTACGATCGTCTCCATGGGAGAATAGCAGCCTGCATTGCTGCGAAAGGGGGATATACACTGTACTAGTGCCGACATTGTGCATGCTCTGTTGCCTGTGTCTATGTGCCTGTAGTATTGTCAGTGTGATCATGTGATGTATCTGACCCCAGGAATGTGTCAATAAAGTTTTCCCTTCCTGGGACAATGAATTCACGGTGTTCTTATTTCAATTTCCAGGAGTGTATAATTAAAATTATTTAGGATAACGTACAAAAAATTACAAAAAATTTTAACTGTGTAATTCAAAAATTTTATTTCCGAAAGCAGTGGCTGAAATGCAATTATTGTAGTTTAGTTGAATCAGAACATATAGTTTAATGTCCCGTAAAAGTTTTATGTCGATGGTTGCAGTGGTTCTCGAAATACAGAAAAGCCAAGTGACTAAATTTACTATTGTTGAGACAGGGCGTTCCAACTCCCCGTAAGTCCAAAAAAAGGCCCCGGGAGTAGACAAAATTCTGTTAGAGCCAACCATGACAGAACTCTTCTATCTGGTGAGCAAGATCTATGAGACAGGCGAAATACCCTCAGACTTCAAAAAGAATATTATAATCCCAATTCCAAAAAAAAAAAAAAAAAAAATCTGGTGCTAACCGGTGTGAAAATTACCAAACTATCAGTTTAATAAGTCACGGCTGCAAAATACTGACACGAATCCTTTACAGAAGAATGGAGAAACTGGTAGAAGCTGACCTTGGGGAAGATCAGTTGGATTCCAGAGAAATGTAGCAACATGTGAGGCAGTACTGAACCAACGAATTCTCATAGAAGATAGGTTAAGGAAAGGCAAACATACGTTTGTAGCATTTGTAGACTCGGAGAAAGCTTTTGACAATGCTGTCTGGAATACTCTCTTTCAAATTTCAAAGTTAGCAGGGGAAAATACAGGAAGCGAAAGGCTACTTACAATTGTACAAAAACCAGACAGCACTTATAAGAGTGGAGGGGCACGATAGGGAAGCAGTGGTTGAGAAGGGAGTGAGATAGGTTTGCAGTCTATACCCGATGTTATTGAATCTGTATATTGAATAAGCAGTAATGAAAACAAAAGAAAAATTTGGAGTAGGAATTAAAGTCCAGAGAGAAGGAATAAAATCCTTGAGCTTTACTGATGACATTGTAATTCTGTCAGAGACAGCAAAAGACTTGGAAGAGCAGTTAAATAAAATGGACATTATCTTGAAAGGAGGATATGCGATGAACATCAACAAAGCAAAACGAGGATAATGGAATATAGTAGAATTAAATGGGGTAATGCTGAGGGGATTAGATTAGGAAATGAGACAATTAAAGTAGTAAATGAATTTTGCTATTTGGCAAGCAAAATAACTGATGATGGTAAAAGGAGGGAGGATATAAAATGTGGACTTTCAATGGCAAGAAAAGCTTTTCTGAAGAAGAGAAATTTGTTGACATCGAGTATAGATTTAACTGTAAGGAAGTATTTGTATGGAGTGTAGCCATGTATGGAAATGAAACATGGACGATAAACACTTTAGACAAGAAGAGAATTGAAGCTTTTGAAATGTGATGCTACAGAAGAATGGGGAAGATTAGATGCGTAGATCACATAACTGTAGGTACTGAATACAGGGTGTTACAAAAAGGTACGGCCAAACTTTCAGGAAACATTCCTCACACACAAATATAGAAAAGATGTTATGTGGACATGTGTCCGGAAACGTTTAATTTCCATGTTAGAGCTAATTTTAGTTTCGTCAGTATGTACTGTACTTCCTCGATTCACCGCCAGTTGGCCCGATTGAATGTTGACTTCGGTGCTTGTGTTGACATGCGACTCATTGCTCTACAGTACTAGCATCAAGCACATCAGTACGTAGCATCAACAGGTTAGTGTTCATCACGAACGTGGTTTTGGAGTCAGTGCAATGTACAAATGCGGAATTGGCAGATGCCCATTTGATGTATGGATTAGCACGGGGCAATAGCCGTGGCGCGGTACGTTTTTATCGAGCCATATTTCCAGAACGAAGGTGTCCCGACAGGAAGACGTTCAAAGCAATTGATCGGCATCTTAGAGAGCACGGAACATTCCAGCCTATGACTCGCGACTGGGGAAGACCTAGAACGACGAGGACACCTGCAATGAATGAAGCAATTCTTCGTGCAGTTGACGATAACCCTAATGTCAGCGTCAGAGAAGTTGCTGCTGTACAAGGTAACGTTGACCACGTCACTGTATGGAGAGTGCTACGGGAGAACCAGTTGTTTCCGTACCATGTACAGCGTGTGCAGGCACTATCAGCAGCTGATTGGCCTCCACGGGTATACTTCTGCGAATTGTTCATCCAACAATGTGTCAATCCTCATTTCAGAGCAAATGTTCTCATTACGGATGAGGCTTCATTCCAACGTGATCAAATTGTAAATTTTCACAATCAACATGTGTGGGCTGACGAGAATCCGCACGCAACTGTGCAATCACGTCATCAACACAGATTTTCTGTGAACGTTTGGTCAGGCATTGTTGGTGATGCCTTGATTGGGCCCCATGTTCTTCCACCTACGCTCAATGGAGCACGTCTTTATCATGATTTCATACGGGATACTGTACCTGTGCTGCTAGAACATGTGCCTTTACAAGTACGACACAACATGTGGTTCATGCACGATGGAGCTCCTGCACATTTCAGTCGAAGTGTTCGTACGCTTCTCAGCAACAGATTCGGTGACCGATGTATTGGTAGAGGCGGACCAGTTCCATGGCCTCCACGCCCTCCTGACCTCAACCCTCTTGGCTTTCATTTATGGGGGCATTTGAAAGCTCTTGTCTACGCAACCCCGGTACCAAATGTAGAGACTCTTCGTGCTCGTAATGTGGACGGCTGTGATACAGTACGCCATTCTCCAGGGCTGCATCAGCGCATCAGGGATTGCATGCGACGGAGGGTGGATGCATGTATCCTCGCTAACGGATGACATTTTGAACGTTTCCTGTAACGAAGTGTTTGAAGTCACGCTGGTACGTTCTGTTGCTGTGTGTTTCCATTCCATGATTAATGTGATTTGAAGAGAAGTAATAAAATGAGCTCTAACATGGAAATTAAGCGTTCTCGGACACATGTCCACATAACATATTTTCTTTCTTTGTGTGTGAGGAATGTTTCCTGAAAGTTTGGCCGTACCTTTTTGTAACATCCTGTAGAATAGAATTTTGGAGGGGAGAAATTTGTGGTACAACCTGATTGAAAGAAGGTAGGACACAGTCTGAAGCATCAAGGGATCACCCAATTTAGTACTGGAGTAAAGTGTGTGTGTGTGTGTGGGGTGGGGTGGCTAAAAATCGTAGAGGAAGGCTAAGAGATAAATAAAGTAAACCGTTTCAGAGGGATGTGAATTGCAGTAGTTACTCGGAGATGAAGAGGATGGCACAGGATAGCGTGGAGAGCTGCATCAAATCAGTCCTTGCACTGAAGACCACAGCAACAACAATAGAATGTTTCACTACACGTTTTATATCATTTAATTATTGCATCTGTGTAATCTGTCTGGCGCCATTCAGGGAACGGTCACCACTTTTACTGGTTAAATAATAATTTTGAGAATAATAATTACGATGTGAATTTGCTGGCACCGCACAAGAGGCGCAACAATATTGAGTTCGCTCGGGAGCGTATGTCTCAGCTAATTTACGCATTGTGATCCACACTCCAGAGAACCAGGCTTACGATTTTTCGTACATACAAAAAATCTGTAACATATAATATTGGAGTATTAGATGATAGTTCTTCGAGCCTGGAAGCTATTTATCACCTTTTCTCCTTTGAAGACAATGTTACGGCGTCCAGGTTGCTGTGCTTACATTTCTTACTTCTTCGAAGTATTACAGGTACCTGTAACGCAGATAGATCACGTGAAGTAGGAAACTAGTAACTGAAGCTGACTTCTTTCCATGATAATTAATATATTTCACATTATTAGTGAAGTAAACAGAAAACTACGTCCTCTCTCTGTTATGGACGGGGATGGACAGACAGTTCAAGATCGATGAAACTTCGTATATGAATTTTTACAAAGATAAAAAATTAACGTTTTTCATCTTTTCTCGCTAGCTCCACAGGTTTGATTGCTGTGGACATACCACGTTTTAATCTTTGCCGTAGTCTATTTAGGCGAATGGATGGGTAAAAATAGATAGAAAAAATGTCTCTGAGCACTACGCGACTTAATTTCTGAGGTCATCAGTCGCCTAGAACTTAGAACTAATTAAACGTAACTAACCTAAGGACATCACACACATCCATGCCCGAGGCAGGACTCGAACCTGCGACCGTAGCGGTCGCTCGGTTCCAGACTGTAGCGCCTAGAACCGCACGGCCACTCTGGCCCGTAGATAGAAAAAAAAAATAAAAGATATATCCATATAGGTAAACCAGCATAAGTTCCAATACAGTATGCAAAATACCCATCTAAGACTACCATAAACTCTTCACTGGTCTAAAAACCCTTCGAACGAATAATTCAGTTACTTATGGTTACGCATGTAAGTAAGTTTCAGTCATTCTAACTTAATATCCTTGTTCTCATTATCAAAGCACCTTCGTAGGCATGAGCTTTGCTTTCATGAAAGATGATTTTTATGCAGTCTGTGTTTTTAAATGATTTTGTCCAGAATACTTGCACATGATTAGCTACCTACCAGTTTTCCTCTTTACAAGGTAACCAATAGAAGAGATAATCTTTCTCATTGTACTCTTTATTTGTAGGTATTACGTGTGCTCATTCTCTCCTGTAGGCTTACTTCCACCATCTGCAGCTTTTGTCAAATGCAACTGCATGGGGGATTCTACCGATGATAACTTTCCTTAGTAGTATATGAAGACCGCACAAAGTATTCGAGGCTTGCTGAAAGGAACATCAGATTTTCAACTTCAAAATCATTTTCACTTTCTAGTTACCGTACATTGAACAAAAGATTTAGAATAGCGATTTTTAATTTGCTATGCAAAACTTAAATGATTGTAAATTAAAAGTTTCAAAAAACTGTCATGTTCTACAGTTGGATGGGGAGGATCGATTCAGCAAAACAAGCAAGATAAAATAAATGCACACAAGGATTATAGTATTATTAACTACTGACCAATAAATGTATGTTCTCTAGTAACAACAATTTACAATAGGCTACCAACAAAAGCCTAACAGTTCTGTATTGAAATTGCAAATTTTCCTAATAATTCGTCTTTTGGATCTTCTACACAGTGTTCCTTTTATTATTAAACTCTACGAAAATGCACAAGCTGCATATATGCTTACTTACTAATGCAGTTTTTTACTCAAGGTGCAAAGAAATGGAAAAAATTAACAGCGTCCTAAAATCCTATCACAACACGTGTCTTATTTACCAGGACGCTATTAGTTTCATATAATTCTTTCGAACACTTAATCGCGTGCTGAACCGTACCTTTTCTATTGATCTTTGAATCTATCGCTCCCTTGAAAAGCACTAAAAGCATAGCTCGTCACAGCACAGAATACATCCTTAATCCGAAAAAATTTATGATCTTGGAGATATTCTTTCGCGTCTGGAAACAAAAGCGGGATCAGATGTGTCGAATGTAGCATCACCTGATGAATTTGCCTCTGAGACAATATATTCACAGCCACGGGCATTGTCTCAACGCGAGACAAACACTGTTGTCCTGTTGTTGTCACTTTACTATCATTTATTCTCTGAGCCTCCTGTTCACAAAGTTATTTATGATTTTAGTATGTCATTCGAATTTCCTGCTCAGTAGCCAGCATACTTAAAGCGATTTCGGCTTAATTATTGACGTTATACTAATTTTATCTGGGAGATACAGCGTGCTGAATGTTGAAACTTTTCTACTCTCCCTCTTGCATTGAGAATACACACGAAGATCCTTCTAGTCTCTTCGGAAAGAGATTTTACTGACGCCATGTTTTCGTACGTACGTTGGGTGAATTCAAACAGAATTTGTAAAGTACTGCGAACATTAATTTTACGGGATCTACATCTACATCTACATCCGTACTCCGCAAGCCACCTGACGGTGTGTGGCGGAGGGTACCCTGAGTACCTCTATCGGTTCTCCCTTCTATTCCAGTCTCGTATTGTACGTGGAAAGAAGGATTGTCGGTATGCTTCTGTGTGGGCTCTAATCTCTCTGATTTTATCCTCATGGTCTCTTCGCGAGATATACGTAGGAGGGAGCAATATACTGCTTGACTCTTCGGTGAAGGTATGTTCTCGAAACTTCAACAAAAGCCCGTACCGAGCTACTGAGCGTCTATCCTGCAGAGTCTTCCACTGGAGTTTATCTATCTTCTCCGTAACGCTTTCGCAATTACTAAATGATCCTGTAACGAAGCGCGCTGCTCTCCGTTGGATCTTCTCTATCTCTTCTATCAACCCTACCTGGTGCGGATCCCACACTGCTGAGCAGTATTCAAGCATTGGGCGAACAAGCGTACTGTAACCTACTTCCTTTGTTGTCGGATTGCATTTCCTTAGGATTCTTCCAATGAATCTCAGTCTGGCATCTGCTTTACCGACGATCAACTTTATGTTTGTTAATTGGTTGTTGAGTTACTTGTTTATTCAGCCACATATCGTTTTTACTCTAATGGTAACCCCTTAATACCGGAATACATTCCTACACGAAAGAAAAAATCAAAGATCACATTTTATAGCTAGTAATGAAGTGTTATAGAGAACATAATGTCAAACCTAAGATGTGTTACGCCTGTCAGGTACAATTGGAAATGTCGCATTATGCAACAACAGGCATTTGAGAAACTTAACACTTACATCACTGCGTTTGGTAAAAGATAGTTATTTAACATTTTGAAGGTGTATTGATAGGATTTACATGATTTCAAATGAAAAATACATGGTGACATACACTTTTAACCAACAACATATTATACAATACAGCCTTATACGCCAAATTCTCGAAAACAATTTATTCTCTCTTCTAGACGCATAAGAACGGCAGACTTACTACAGATGAATATTGTCTGTCCTTAACAATTCAGGCATTTTCATATTTGCCTTTTGTCTCTAACCCACTAAATGAGTTCAGGAAGACTTGTGTGAAGCTAGTTTTGTTGGACCCTAATGCCTCTTCTTAGTAATTCTGTCCCGGTTTACTGCTAGAGGTCTATCTTTCTTTCTCTTTGACTTGTCTTTTCCCTGCTCGCAGCGTGCCTCTGCTATTCTACATTTGTATTCTAATAGATCATTTCGTTTATTACGGGGCATTTTTAAACTGTCACAGCCCCTTTCTGCATTTGGTACAGGAACTTTGAAATCTCCATCTGAATTTCGCGCAGCCTAAAACATCGGGAAACTAATAAAATAAGAGCTTCATAGTATTTTATTTATTTATTTATTTATTTGTTTATTTAACCTGGCAAGATTAGGGCCATCAGGCCCTCTCTTACATCTAACCAGGCATTCTACTTATTTTACAGTCATATGTTTCAGTAGGCATGTTAAACTACATCTAATACAAAAAGTGAGATAAACAATTAGAAAGGTACACCTCGAAAAATACATTATTGAAGAGAAAGATTTAATATAGGAGTGCTGGCAGCAGGGAGTATGAGGGAAACTCATGGTGAAGGGAGGAGAAGAATAGAGAGACATGATGAAACATAATTAAGGAAAATATAAAGGAAAAGGAGACTGCGTGGCTAATAGAGATAGATGAAGAGGAAGGCATCTCAGCAGCAAGATACGAGACGCTAGCTTTGCTATTTGACAGATGAGAGGATTGGCCTTGCACATTAATTTTGTGGAGAATTTTATGCGGATGATAGTAGGAAATGCTTCAACTTCTTCTTAAAAGTCACAGGAGATTGAATTTTTCTCAAGGTAAGGGGCAGCTTGTTCCAGAGGCGGACAGCGGCAACTGAGAAGGAGTTTGCAAAAGTTTTTGTTTTGTGAGTGGGCACAGTTAGGATACCAGATAAGAGTGACCTCGTGTTTCGATTATGATGGCATGACAGGTTTTTTATCTCTGAAGCTAGGTACTGGGGTGCTTGCGCGATGAGGAGTCGGTGAAGTAGACATAGAGTGTGGTAGTCACGCAGTTTGTCCGGCCGCAGCCACCCTAGCTCGGAGTATGAAGCAGTAACATGATCATATCGGCGAATGTTGCAGGTGTAACGCACACAGGCATTCATGGTTAGCTCTAGCCGTCTTTTGTTTTCACTACTCATGCCTTGTTGAATCACATCACAATAGTGGAGGTTCGGTAGAACGAGTGCTTGCACGAGCTGGCGTTTCAAGTCCTGTGGGAATATGTTCCGAAACTTTTTGAGAGCATAGAGACAAGCAGACGTCTTTCGGCACACTGCGACTGTATTCTCCGCCCAGTTGAGATGCTCGTCCAAAGTTACACCCAAGTTCTTCACTGTTTTCTGATATTGTATTGGAGTACCTTCGAGCAGAATAGGAGGTAGCCGTTCGCGGAAATCTGAACTTATTAATTTTTGATGGGCTATTAAGATTACTTGCGTCTTTTTTGCATTTAATTTAAGCCCCAGATTTTTCGCCCATGTCACTACTGAAGACAGATCATCATTCATCAGAGCGATTGCAGTGTTTACGTCTTCAGGTCTGACGCTTAGGTAGAGCTGGAGGTCGTCGGCATAGAAATGATGTTTACAGGAGGACAAAACCGACGAAATATCGTTGACATATAAAGAAAACAAAAGTGGTCCTAAGACTGATCCTTGTGGCACTCCCGAAGAAACATGTTTCCAGGAAGATTTTTCATTTGCGCAGACAACACATTGCTGTCTGTCTTTTAAGTAGCTTTCAAACCATCTCATTGCACCATCAGAGAAATTAAGCTGTTGCATTTTTCTGAGTAATATGTCAAAGTTAACAGTGTCAAAAGCTTTGCTGAAGTCCAGTAGCGTCAATATTGTTGCCTTTCGATTGTCGATGGCATATTTCAGGTCATCAGTTACTTTAATTAGAGCAGTGTTTGTGCTGTGATGTTTACGGAAACCGGATTGAAATTTGTCATATAGACTGAATTCATGCAAGTGTTCAGTGATTTGGTCATGAACAATATATTCCAGTGCTTTGGAAACAGCAGGCAGTATGCTAATTGGTCGGTAATCACTAGGCAGTTGCGGGTTTTCGACCTTAGGGATGGGTCGAATTATGCTTCTTTTCCATGCAGTGGGGTATATTCCGTTCACGAGGGAAAAATTAAATATGTCGGTTAAGACAGGTACTAAGATATCGGCAACATTCTTAATCATGGCTATACCGATACTGTCGTTGCCTATTGCATCAGAAGAGATTCTCATTATTGCTTTTCTTGCCGTATTTGTTGTTACATGTTTTAGATGGAAGGTATCGTTGTTAGTTATCCTGTTTGGGGATTCTTGTGGACGGTAATTATCAGCCGTGCTGGTATTCAGAGGTGCAGAGAAGAATTCATTTAATTCGTTAGCTGACACATGAAAAGTAGTTTCCGATTTTGCCTTTCCGACCCCCAAGCTACGGAGATTCTTCCATAGAGTCGTGGGTGTCAGATCGCTGCATACAAGGGAGCGAGCGTGCCTGATTTTGGCATTGCGAATGCATTGTTTCACTCTGTTCCGTAGCTTTCTATATTCTTCAAAACGTTCGGGTTTCGGATCTGCCTTGAAACGCCTGTGGGCAGCATCCCTATTAGTCATCATTTGACGTAATTCAGCTGTCAGCCATGGAGCAGGAGATTTTCTTACACGGACTGTGCGCACAGGTGCATGTTTGTCATAGAGGGCAGTGAGTTTATGACCAAGTTCATTAATTTTGCCGTCGATTGTAGGTTCTCTGATTATTTGATGCCATGAGATTTCTGAGCAATCGGCTGTTAGAGCGTCAAGGTCAATACGTTTCATGTTCCTACAAGTTATGTAACGCGATTTGATCCTTGGGGGCTGCACAGAGTAGGCCAGGAATATTACATCATGTGCTGAGAGGCCAGGGGCCGATGATTGACCAACATCTCTTACTTTGTCAGTCTGTTTCGTTGCGATCACGTCTATAAGAGTATGACTGTGCGCCGTATGGTGTGTAGGTTGTAATGGAAGAATGTTCATGCTATTGCAACTAAACAATCTTCTTAGGTTTATTGCGGAGGGAGTGTCTCTTAGCAGGTCTATGTTCAAGTCACCCATTAGGATGACATGTTCGTATTGACACTGAAGTGAATGTAATTCCGACTGGAAGGAACTCATTGAGCTTATTTTTGGCGGCTTGTACACGACGCCAGTCAAGAATTTCCGACTTTGTATATTTATTTCAATGAACATGAATTCAGCCTCTTTTTCTTCAGCAGGATTTGACGTACATAAGACTTTCGCTTTGAGATCTGTTCGTATATATGCGCCGACCCCGCCACCTCGCTTTTTTGATCTGTCTGCCCTAAGAAATGTGTACCCAGGGAGATGAATAGATGCAGAGGATATGTGTGGTTTCAACCACGTTTCGGATAAGAGGATTACGTGGTAGTTTAGTTGGTGGAAGAGGAGGCTAAGTTCTTCGTAATGCGCAGGTAAAGACTGAATGTTGCAGTGAGCTACTAAAACCTCGGACGCGTTCCGCTGAGCAGCCTGGAGTAGGGTGGCAGACTGGTTTGTCCCTTTGTTAGGCACTACCTGCCGCGAGGGGCACTGACCGGTGTTTCCGCCAAGTGACATATTACAGGGGTGTCCGAGATTTTGCGCGCCCTGTTTGTGACTCCGCGAGAGCCGAAAGAAAAGCGACTGCAAGAGATTTCCTGAGGTTGCGGGAGTATAGAAAATGGATTAGTGGTATTCGGTGCAGGGAGAATATGACCAAAATGGTGACAGCTGTGTGTCACTGAGTATCCTATGTCGTAAGAGGAAAAATGTAATTAGAGTATTTAATCAGCTTAGGGTTGAAATAAGGGAAAGAGGAGTGATTTAAGAGGCCGATGCTGCCAGCAGAGAGAAGTAAGCTTAATATTTAATAGAGTATCGTAGGAAGCTAGAATTAAATTGAAATTTGCTAAAGTGATACTGATAGTGATTTTTGTTATGAACAAATTAAACCGAAGAGATGGTTGACTAATGAACTAAAGGAGAGACTAATAATTGCAATAGAACTATTACAGAATGGAAGAGAATAAACTGAGAAAATGAAAAAAAGTATTAGCAGTAACTAAAACTAAGCAATGGCTACAGCTAAAGACACAAAAAAATAGTAAAAAGTTAATACAGTTACAAAAACAATTAGTTGAAGGTACAAATAATTACAAAGTTAATACAGTTACAAGAACAATTAGTTGAAGGTACAAATAATTAAAAAGTTAATACAATTACAAGACTATATCTGAGTATAGGACTGTTAAAATTTGCAAATAGTGTTAAGTTTGACTTTTGGCTCGAGTAGGTTCACTTAATACTATTTAGTTCTGTCATGTTTGTGACTGTCTTCTTTCCAGCTGCAGTCTTAATGATTACTCTGCCATCCTGAGTCCATACATTCTGAAGACCGAAATGGGATATGGCACTGTTTAAAATCTTTAGCCGCTCGTGTGTCAGATCTTCCCTTATTGTAATCCCTGTCCTTGCTAACTTCTTCTTCTGGGTAAAGATCTCAGCCCTTTTTCGGTACGACACAAATTTAATTATTATTGGACGAGGTTTGGTAGCACCTGGTAGTTTTCGTCCCACCCGGTGGCTCCTGTCAATGTCTGCCTTGGTCACTTCGACGCCTAATTTTTCACGCGCAACCTGTATAAGCAGGTTGTCCGTGTCTTCTTCTTTAGTTTCTGCTACTCCAAACAGTCGTAGACTATTTCGCCTTTGGTACTGTTCTAGCTCGTCTGTGGCGGCAGATAGTTTCACTTCCAACTCTCGTGCCTTTTTCTCGTATTCAGACACAGACTTTTTTAGTGCTGTAATTTCGGCAGTATTGGCCTCAACAGTTTCACGCATTTTGGCCAATACTGCTGCCGTTACAGTATCTGATATGGTGCCTGCTATCAGATCGAGATTGTTTTTATCGCGAAGCGCAGCGTTTACCTCAGAGCGAACCAGTTCCGCTATACCGGGAGCCGCGGCCGCACCTTCCGCCAGGAGCAGGCCCGCCGCACCTGCTGCTTCCCCGCTGCTGGACGCGCTGCTGTTGATTCTTCTGTTTACCATTTTCTCGCAGATATTGGCGGAGCACAGAAAAAAAATAGCACTACTACACAGAGCACTGTTGTTTACACGATTTCCACTTGTACTAGACAACACCACCTGCGAGAACACCTTCGAATTCGACTAAATTTCGCGAGCCGAACTTAACACGTGTTACACTGCAGCCGCCATTCTGTTACACTGCAGTATTAGCAGTTTACTAGAATTCCCACATCATAATAAAAGAAAAATGTAATCAGTCAAAACAGTGTTGAGGTCGAATGTTCATACTAATTACAGTAAATTTGTAATAAATAAAGGATGTATATATATACGTAAATAATGAACACATCTGGTCACTGAAGTATTCTGGTGCTACAAAACAACGGAAATATTTGCTTTCACTTGACTTGATTTCATCTTTTGAAAGCGGCCACAAAGTTACATAAACGACTAATGATGATATATTAAAAAAAAGTATTTTCAAATTCATTTGCACGTTCAAGAACGTAGTAGTTACAGATCTAGCTTGAAGAAGATATATTTGCTGAGGACAATGCTCCTCTATTTTGGCAAACAAGTTAGCAAATAATGTCGAAACTGGCTATACAATGGTCATTAACGTTGCATAAGCAACCATTTCGACCACTAATTTCACACACCTAAGGTTCATATCAGAGAAATGACGGTTTTTCTACCCTTCTGTGATATGCTTGATACATTCGAATGTGCCTGTCTGAAAAACTGACTAAATACCCTTCCGTAATGTATAGATTATTGAGCTCAGAGAGATGAAAGAAGATAAGTACAGTCCACCACAAATACTAGGCATGAGATTTCCCAGTGGGAGCCTTTATATTGTGGAAGCATATTATGCAACAGGGGTGTTTTCTTATTAACACGTTGACTCCACGAGGACCCCGACAGCCACAGCAGAGTCCCACGTTTGACGGCGTGGCCTCACCTGTCGGTGAAACATCCGTCACTGTGCTTGCGACAGTCAAGGTGGTAATTAGGTTTCATTTTTACCCTTCCCCACTCCTTACTCATGTTGTCTAAATTATTCCACAACGGACACTCATATTCAGAAAAAACAGAACAGCTTGAACGGATAGAGATAGGACGTTCGTATTCACAGGACATATACATTAGTATGTTCTGCAAAAATGATTACCATTTCAGTCACCACGGTCAGCATGTGTCCTATTAAATAGTAGGCACAGCTTCGGTCATGGGCCCTAATAATGTTCCATGCGTGATGGCATCGACGCGTATAAGGCGCCAACGGCGTCCTGACGTATAGTCATCCATGCTGCATTCATCTGGCACCAAAGTTCATCTATGGTGGTTAGCAATGAGTCACTGCGCCGCATCCGTCGTTTTACCATATCCCACACATTTTCCATTGGCGACGAGGCTGGTGATCTGGCGGGCCAGGACAAAAGGCTGACATCCTGTGACACCAAGAAGGCACGTGTCCATGCGGAAACATGTGGTTGTGCATTGTCTTGCTGAAAAATGGCGTCCAGGATGTTGTGCGAAAGGGTATGACTGCGGGTCGCAGGGTGTCATCGTAGGTCACAGTGCCCTCGACACGCACAAATTGTAATGTTTGGTTGTACCCAGTAGCACCCCACACCAGAAGCCCTTGAGCTAGCATTGTACATCTTGTGTTAATGCAGTCACTAAACTAAACTCCTCCCGAACTGGCCATTAAGGACCAACAGTACCGACCGGCCGTCATGTCACTATCAGCCCACAGGCGTCACTGGATGCGGATATCGAGGGGCATGTGGTCAGTACACCGCTCTCTCGCCCATATGGCAATTTACGAAACCCAAGCAGCTACTTCTCAATCAAATAGCCCTTCACCTTGCCCCACAAGTGCTGAGTGCACCCCACTTGCCAACAGCGCTCGGCAGTCCGGATGGTCACCCATCCAAGTGCTAGCCCAACCTGGTAGCGCTTAATTTCGTTGATCTGTCGGAAACTGATGTTACCACTGCGGCATGACAGTCATACAACTTTATTCCTCAGAGAAAATGCTGCTTTCAGTTTTCGTTTATTTTGTCTTGGCGAATGTAAATCAAATCTAAGTCGTGTCCTATTACAATGAAGAAACTGTCGGTGAAATAACTATTAATATTTTCTCAATTTACGACTGCGTGCTGAAAAGTAATTTCTCACTGTCGGTTGAGGTACTGCATGTCTTGCATGTTATTCAGTCTACTCTTCGCTGACATGAGTTACAACCCTCTGCCGCTAGAGGGCTCCGATTCGTAGCGTATAATAATAATAATAATAATAATAATAATAATGGCGTGTGACGAAGGCCTCCCGTCGGGTAGACCGCTCGACTGGTGCAAGTCTTTCTATTTGACGCCACTTCGGCGACTTGCACGTCGATCGTAGCGTATAAATGGCGGTGTCTAACGCAACTATGTTGGTGCGTGGGAAACAGCGTGCTTTAATCGAGTTTCGAATTAGAAAGATTCGTCCACATATGGACCATACTCTCTTTCAGCATAATCCCAGAACACACACAGCGGCTGTGACATCTGCAACACCTTCGAGGAATTTACTTTGATAGTGATGAAGCGGTGCAACCAAGGTGATGTTGTGGCTCCATCAACAAAGTCAAACATAATACGGTGACGGGATCAAAAAACCGGTCTTTCGTTGGGAGACATGTGTTCTGCGCCAGGGTGACTATATTGAGAAATGAGTATGGAGACATAAAGAATAAAGATGTAGAATGTTAATAACGCTTGCTTTACTTAAAAAGCTTTAACAGTTCTATAGTCTGAAATGTGTGGCAATGACTGTCATATGTTGCCGACAGGTTTCTATAAAGGATGGTCCTCCTTTTATAACAATTCTCCATTTTCGTTAAACTTCAACTGACAGTCAATATTCATGGCTAAATATTTGTGTTCATCGCACACACAATCAAATTAAGATCTACGTTTTATTCGGCGGTATTATATTCCCCCTTTAACCTGAATATCATGTTACTTAGTTTCGTTATATTCAATATAAGTTTGAAGCATACTGACTACGTGTAACCACTGACGATGTCATTTGTATCCTCTACCAGAGATTATGGTGTTCTTTCTGTGATTACAACAATGTCATCAATAGCACGGATTTTTTTCTTTGCCTCTGCCACTTTGTCTACAATCATTTGTGTATCAAGAACAGAACTGGTGCGAAGATGACACTTTTAGAGACTCTTAGGTTCTTTGTATGTTAATTTCAACGTGTAATGAGAACCAGTCATGGCTGCGTAATGATTAAGCCTTCTTTAACGCCGGCCGCAGTGGTAGAGCGGTTCTAGGCGCTACAGTCTGGAACCGCGCGACCGCTACGGTCGCAGGTTCGAATCCTGCCTCGGGCATGGATGTGTGTGGTGTCCTTAGGTTAGTTAGGTTTAAGTAGTTCTAAGTTCTAGGGGACTAATGACCACAGCAGTTAAGTCCCATAGTGCTCAGAGCCATTTGATTTGAACCTTCCTTAACAAATTTGTAGGTTTCACAATGCAAAACATCTTGGGCATTTCTAATTAGTTATTACTTAAAATATCATGTACAACTGTTATAACCTCCAAAACTATTGAGGGGACACTTGTTGAAAAACTCTACTGCGTATTATTCTTCAAGTCTGCTTCAATAACTGAACAGTTCTTAATTCAGTAGGTCACATATCATATGCAATGTATTTGCATGGTAGCAGCAGACAGATGGACCTCTATGTCGAAGAATTCTGCACCGCCTTTCTGAAGTAGAGGCATAGCTCTTTTCACCTTAACTAAATGACTTATTTATCATTATACTCAAAAGTGCTTAATTGCTTTCACTACACGAATTGAATATTTATGTATATCTGCCAACACTGATTTTTTCCTTCAGAATTAATATTGCTGTTTTTCCGGCTTCATCGATTCCATGGTTAGTAATACTTTCGTTGTATACTGGCTGCATAATTATTTGAAGGAAGTCATATTGTTGTTGGGTCTTTTTTCTGCAATATAATAATATAAGCTCTGCTATTCTGGTCTCACATGGGCCAGTCGGGGGTGAACGACCTCCATGTCTTCCTCAGCGAGTGGCGTTATTTGAACGCGGTATGGAGGGGAGGAGGGTCAGCACACCACTCTCTCGGCCTTTGTCGGCTTTGCAGACATTGGAGTCGCTACTTCTCTTGCAAGAAAAATGTCTGGTAGTACCGGGAATTGAGGTCAAATCCTCCACAAAGCAGTCAGTAGTGCTTGCCACTCAGCTATGAAGGCGAATATTTTTTATTTTATTTTATTTTGTTGTTATACGTGGTGGGAAACAAAAAAGTGGCTCAGAAAATAGTTAATGCATCGTAATATAGGTAACTCAAATAACATGATAAACACCTGGAGAAAATGATGTAAGTTGGGTAGCCAAATTTAACCCCTGAATATAGTCGTGAAGTGTATGAGGACTATTCGTTTTTTGATTTCCGAAACGAGAACCACAGTGAAAATAAAAAAAAAAACTTTTTATTTGCAACAGTTAACTACAGCTTCCAGCTACTTCTCTACATAGTCACCGCCCCGACTGAGAAATTTGTCGTAATATTGTGCCAAATTTCCAATACCCTCGTCATAACAGGCAGCGGCCTGTTCTTTCCACCAATTCTTTACGTTGGTCCGCAGCTCATGTGTGGCAAAATGTTGTCCTCATAGCTAGCGGTTCATGTGAGCGAACAGACGAAACTCAGAGGATTCCAAGTTCAGGCTGCGTAGTGGGTATCAAACACTTCCCATCGAAAACGCTGCAGGATGATGATGATGGTTGGTGTGTGGGGCCCTCAACTGTGCGGTTATCAGCGCCCATACGAATTTCCAACATTTGCTCAGTCCAAAGTCGCCACTTTCATGAATGATGATGAAATGATGAGTACAACACAAACACCCTGTCATCTCGAGGCAGGTGAAAATCCCTGACCCCGCCAGGAATCTAAACCGGGACCCCGTGCTCGGGAAGCGGGAACGCAACCGCGAGACCACGAGCTGCGGACGACGCTGCAGCAGCGTCTTCATTGCAGCTGCAGTGTGCGGCAGATAATTGTCATGAAAAAGGCAATGCATGACAGTTACGATATGTGGGCTGCATGAAATGAGGCGAAATCTCCCAGTAGGCACTCATAACTGGCGGGAGACACTATTTTTTAGGCATTTTTACGTGCTCACTGTATGCTCAGAACTGAAAAAGAGCGACTTAGCGCGGTCGGCGGGTATACTAGACGCCCTACCAAACACATATGTGCAAAGCTACATCGTATTTTCACTGTGGTTTCCATTTCACGACCGATACGACCTTAGTAAATAGCCCTCAGAAATATGTGTGAAATCTTATTGGACTTAACTGCTAATGTCATCAGTCCCTAAGCTTACACACTACTTAACCTAAATTATCCTAAGGACAAACACAAACACCCATGCCCGAGGGAGGACTCTAACCTCCGCCGGGAGCAGCCGCACAGTCCGTGAATGAAGCGCCCCTAGACCGCTCGGCTAATCCCTCGAGAAATAGCCTTCGTAGTATTGCTTCTACAGTTGTGGGTCCACTAGATCCAGATATTTTGAGATGATGATGATGATGATAAAATATACAGAAAATTTGTTATTAATCTTTGAACTTCGACATTAACGAACGTAGCCTTTAGCAAAATAAAGGATAAGAACTCTGATTTTTTACTATAATTTGCACTGACATAAATCAGTCTCAGCTAAGGACGTGCCATTGGAACAAATACGTAGATACTACTAAATAAGCATCGGAAAACGAACTAAACGCCGAGCGCGGTGGTCTCGCGGTTCTAGGCGCGCAGTCCGGAACCGTGCGACTGCTACGGTCGCAGGTTCGAATCCTGCCTCGGGCATGGACGTGTGTGATGACCTTAGGTTAGTTAGGTTTAAGTAGTTCTAAGTTCTAGGGGACTAATGACCACAGTAGATGAGTCCCATAGTGCTCAGAGCCATTTGAACCATTTGAACGAACTAAACCTTTTTCTTGTATTTTAAAATGTCCTTAAAAGCACCAGAACAAAAACTTACAACCTTCTTCTACAAAAACATTTTTACAATGTTCAAATTGAACCAAGTTATGTGCACGCATTTGTAACGATGATGCAATACATATTGTATGTGTGATAACCGGGTCCGATGTAAGAGAGGACCTGATGGCCTTAATCAGATCAGGTTAAACAAATAAATAAAGATAAAAAGTAATCACATGGGTAGAAGTCAGGACTGTAGGGCAGATACTCGAGTGTCACCCACTTTAGTTGGCATGACTTCTAAGTTACGACATTTGCAGAAATGGAACACACGATATCAGTAAGCAGCAACATGCCATAGTGCATCATTCCACAACAGTTGTTTCCAAAGACATGCTGCCCCACACACTTTCTCCGATGGATGTCTACCGGTGTTTGTCATTCGGCAGCCACGAAAAGAATAATAGCTCGCTGGTCCTGTTTGAAGGCACTCGGTGAAACCATCGTGCGAGAGTTCGGTCGATGTGTGTGTTACTAATAAATTGCACACCTGCCGTGTAGCTGTCATCGAACTGCCGACTATATGAAATCTTCGTAAATCTTGATACGACGCCAACGTCCGTTAACAAAGTATTCCAACAACTTGGAGTTACAGTCGAGCTTTATTCTACATTGACAATACATCAGGCAAGACGTTAGCATGCGTCTTTGTCTGACCTGGCCTGGTCGAGATTTGCACTCCCGGAGTGCTCTCGCGAGCATAGCTGAGACTGATCAGTGCTCTGGATTCGCCCATTTCGCCCATCACTGCGCTATTCCGAGCAAGTTTGTGAGTGAGACGGCTATATCCTGAGGGCTGCACACACGGGGAACTTAGGAAGATTTGTTTGCAGAGGCGAATATTGCAGCATACGGTTATAAGCAGGAGTTTAACAAGTGTGTTTATTTTCAACTTTTTATTTTTCTGGCAAAGCAATAACTTGTATTACTTGATTAAATATGTACATTAGATAGTGGTACTCTTTGTTTTATTCTATCAGTCTTAACCACCATATTTGTTACCAGTGATTCACTCCTTGCTTTAAGTCATTTAATGAATGCAAGTAACTGGTGTAAACCATAAAAGATTTTGTCACCAGTTGTGTGACCCTAAACTCAATTTTTCCCCTAACTGTCACCTTCAGTTCAGCCAGCATTCAATGTCGTTGGTCAGAAAATAAGTGCAGCGTTTCGTCATTGTAGCTGGGATTGTAATGACATATCTATAAGAGTTTTAACCTTTAATAATAGTGCGACGGCGTAGCATGACATTGGCTCAAATGGCTCTGAGCACTATGGAACTTAACTACTGAGGTCATCAGTCCCCTAGAACTTAGAACTACTTAAACCTAACTAACCTAAGGACATCACACACATCCATGCCCGAGGCAGGATTCGAACCAGCGACCATAGCGGTCGCGCGGATCCAGACTGTAGCGCCTAGAACCGCTCGGCCACTCAGGCCGGCTAGCATGACATTTAAACGATGCGAAAAGTAAGGTAAGTCCCATTCGGTATTGAACGCTGTGCCTTCTCCATTTTTTCCTGTTTTGGAAACATACATAGACGCCATAGTATTCCTAATGCACAACGTACACCTAATTTTAAAAAAAAAATGTATTATTGCCACCAACTTCCTTGCGACTACTGTGCTGTAACAGCGCCTGGCTGTAGCTTTCATTTCCCTGTTCCTCCTCGCTCGTAGCCCCACTCTGCGCTGCGCGGGGAACACAAGGCAGGAGCACGGCGGAGCGCTCACGCTCACGGATCGCTGTTTGGCGCGGCCTGTGTTAGACTGGCATCCAGTTCATATTACGACACTTCATCAATTAAACATAATGCTATTACAAAAAGATTCAGTATGTATTGACATTATTGCTGTATGTTATGTTCAAGTCGTTGATATTCCTTCGAGCGTGCACGGCGCAGCAGTCTCTTTGCTGTTGTGAAGAAGCGCTACAGCTGTCGTCGCTGCACAGAATCTGTAAGGAATACCTCATGCAAACTACGCGCTCCATAATATACCAACATACACAAAAAGGTAGTCCTAACTCTCGAAATGGTTTTTCTACTTAACTTTACCAAACTGCACAAGCAAATACGCTCGTTCATTTATACATCGAGCTGGTACAGGATTTTCCCCTTACTCAAATGCTTTCCTTTCCTGGAAGTCTTACAAATAAAATGGCTGATAATCTTGTACCTTCTAACCTGCTGCCCTTGTCCAAAAAAATGCCGGGATGGTTCCTTTCAAAGGGCACGGCCGTCTTCCTTCCCCGTCCTTCCCTAATCCGATGAGACCGATGACCTCGCTGTCTGGTCTCCTTCCCCAAACCAACCAACCAACCAACCTTGTCCAAAATAAATGAACAACGTCAAACTACCTAGCCAAATCTAATAAATAATGAATTAACTCATAAAAACATCAGTTATTAAGATTATAAATGCTAGAGTGTCGTTCATTATGTGTGTAAGTCGTTTGACTATTACACCCTCTTACAAAAGGGACTAGATAAGTAATTAGAATAGCAAAAGAGATAGCTGGCTTGTCCCATGAAATATGGCAGTTCCATATAATATTTGATAATACGCTGGTCTAAGTTGTCTTTGGGACAGTTATCATGGTCGTTAAAGTGTTTCATGCCGATCTTAACATGTCTGCATTTCATACCAGTCCAATAAATCAAAATGTAAGTTTCTAGTGTTATTATGATACTCATACTCGATGCAGTTCCAAATTAAAAGTTACACTACTGGGGACAGAAGCATTCTAGGGCTGCACTGCTTTGGGCTAGTCTTCTTGTTACAAGTTGCATGGATCAGATATAGGGAAGGGTTCATACGATTGAGCTATTGCACATGGAGAGAGGGAGGACAGAATCTGTACTGGTTCAAATGGCTCTGGCAGTAATGGGTAGGGACCACTTTTCGGGGATTGAGGTGGAGTCAAGCTGCTGTTATTCTTTCTATAGAATAGACGAACACTGCCAGTCTCTGGCCTAGCAGCGAAGAACCCCCATCTGGAGAATAGTCCCGAGTGAGGGGTTGGAAGGGTACCAGTCTTTATGGTCTGTCTTCCGTCTTTCATAGGCCCTTACGCTCCTACTTCTTCATTTCCCTTTCTTTATTCTCCTATTGGAGTACAGATTCGGTGTGGCCGAGCGGTTCTAGGCGCTTCAGTCCGGAACCAAGCTGCTGCTACGATCACAAGTTAGAATCCTACCTCGGGCATGGATGTGTGTGATGTTCTTAGGTTACTTAGGTTTACGTAGTTCTAAGTCTAGGGGACTGATGACCTCAGATGTTAAGTCCCATAGTGCTCAGAGCCATTTGAACCATTTTTGTAAATTCCTTAGGCAAGGACAACAGGTACAAAGCCTACAACGCTTCGGACAGTCTCTACTGTCCTCGAACTGTTACTCCAGTCTACACTTAAAACACAACTTAAACACCAATTGGGTAAACACCCTTTTAGAAAAATTTAAAATCGGTTGGGTCACTGTCCAATCTAACATTGTATGGTAAGATGACTTATGAACCTCAACATCAATGTACACAATACAGCAAGTATACATGAAGCACCGCTCCTTTGCCAGGGAGTCCACTAACAAAATACTTCCTTCCTACTGTACCACAGTCGCAGCAACTTTAGACTATACCTCCAGCATGATGGTTAGAAAAAGATGGCTCTGAGCACTATGGGACTCAACTGCTGTGGTCATCAGTCCCCTAGAAATTAGAACTACTTAAACCTAAGACATCACACACATCCATGCCCGAGGCAGGATTCGAACCTGCAACTGTAGCAGTCGCACGGTCCAGCATGATGGATTGTCTTTGTACCTTGGTACAGAATCATATTTAAATAATTATAATCTTTTCATTAGACAAACGGTAGTCCTTTCTCCAAAAAGCCAATAAGTTGTCAGAAGTTTTGTAACATAACTATTAGATTCCAAGTTTGGTTCAAATGGTTCAAATGGCTCTGAGCACTATGGGACTTAACATCTATGGT
This sequence comes from Schistocerca gregaria, assembly GCF_023897955.1. Taxonomy (NCBI): domain Eukaryota; kingdom Metazoa; phylum Arthropoda; class Insecta; order Orthoptera; family Acrididae; genus Schistocerca; species Schistocerca gregaria. The sequence continues at coordinate 686,792,989 of NC_064931.1, forward strand.
CATCAGTCCCCTAGAACTTAGAACTACTTAAACCTAACTAACCTAAGGACATCACACAACACCCAGCCATCACGAGGCAGAGAAAATCCCTGACCCCGCCGGGAATCGAGCCCGGGAACCCGGGCGTGGGAAGCGAGAACGCTACCGCACGAACACGAGATGTGGGCTCCAAGTTTGGAAGAATGGAATTCCTATTAATTATCATCCCATTATTCAGTTACGAAGGGTCTCAGAACTTGAATGTTGTACGTACCTTTATCTTTCTCCATCCCCGGGTCAGGTAATACACACTAAAACAAAAAAAGGAAGGAATCCGATGCACCATGGAGCAGTTATCCGGATAGGACAGAAATTGACATATGTACATGTGCAGACAAACAAATGATTGCAATTTCAGAAGAATTGTCAATAACGCATTGGTCTTCCACTAGCCCTTTTGCAAGCAGTTATTCGTCTTGGCGTTGACTGATAGAATTTTTTGGTATCCTCCTGAGGGATATCATACCACGTTCTGTCCAACTGGCGTGTTAGTTAAATCCCAAGGTGGTTGGTGGGCCCTGCCCATATAATTAAGAACAGATCATGTGACCTTGCGGGACAACGTAGGGTATGGCAAGCATGAAGACAAGCAGTAGAAACTCTTGCCGTGTGCTGGTTGACATTATCTTTCTGAAATGTAAGCCCCAGCTGACATGTCATGAAGGGCATCAAAACGCAAAGTATAATATTGACGACCTGCCGCTGTGTTGTAAGGATGCCGCCGATGACAACCAAACAGATCCTGCTATGAAAAGAATTGCCACCCTAGACCATCATTCCTGGTTGTCGAGCTGTATGGCGGGCGACAGGCAAATTGGTATCCTACTATTGCTAGGGGCGTCTCCAGACACATTTCGCTGGTCTTGGGGGTCACTTCAAGATGGAACTCATCAATGAAGACAACTATGTCCAAGTCAATGAGATTCCAAGACGAATACATATCTAGAGACGCCCGAGACAGTGATGAGATACCAAACTGTCTATGGCCTACTGTACAGCCCGACAGCCAGCAGCGATGGTCCAAAATGCCATTTCTTTTTATAACAGGAGCCCTTTGGTTTCCATCTACGGCACCCCTATAGCACAGCGATACGCCGACGATATTCTACGTCCTGTTTTGTTGCTCTTTATGGTAGGCCGTCCTGAGCTCACATTTTAGCAAGATAATGCCCGCCCACACACGTAGCGAGAGTTTCTATTGCTTATCTTCGTGCTTCAGAAAACCCTACTTTGGCTAGTAAGGTCGACAGATGTCTCGCCAGTTAACAACATGTTGATCGTTACAAGTAGGGTCCTCCAACCATTTAGGGGTTTTGACGATCTAAAGCTCCAATTGGATAGAATATGGCACGATATCTCTTAGGAGGACGTGCAACACCTCTTTCAGTCAGTGCCAAGCCGAATAATTACTTGCGTAAGGGCCAGAGGTGGACCGAGTAGTTACTAACTTACTCCGTCCGAACAAGCTTTGGAAGACCCAACGGTACCGTCCGGCCACTGTGTCATCCTCAGCCCACAGGCTTGACTGGGTGCGCATATGTAGGGGCACAGGGGCATGTGGTCAGCACACCATTCTCCCAGCCGTATGCCAGTTTACGAGACCGGAGCTGCTACTTCTCAATCAAGTAGCTCCTCAGTTTGCCTCACAAGGGCTGAGTGCACCCCGCTTCCCAACAGCGCTTGGGAAACCGAATGGTCACCCATCCAAGTGCTAGCCCAGCCCGACATCGCTTAACTTCGGTGATCTGAGGGGAGCCGATGTTACCACTGCGGCAAGGCCGTTAGCAATTACTAACCTGCTCAAGTAATAAAAATTTTCCTCTTGAATAAACCACCGATTACTTACTGAAATTGCAATTATTTGCTTGTCTACACATCTACCAATTTCCATCCCATTCGGGTAATTCCTTCAAGGTGCATTGTTTTCTTTTCTTTTTTCTTCTTGGAGTGTATTACTGCTTTAGGCTGTGGCGTTTTAGTTACTAGAAATTGTCTCTTGGACAGTGGATAGAAATTACTTATGACACTATCACTTATAATCCTTTTATTTCGGTTTTTGACTAAAACCAAGTCTGCTATCTGCTATTGTATTGGAGTACCTTCCTCCCACCTTTTCTTCCGTACCTCTGCCTGCCGTGTTAACGATTCATTAATATTATTATATAATACTGGTTGGATATCACCATTCTTTTCTGGCCATTCAACCCACGTCAAAATTAGTTTACCTTCTATTTGCTCTTCAACTATTTCCACTTTAGAGTCTTTTGTGGCAGAGTGTGGTAGCTCGTACAGTTACGAATGACACTTGCACAGAGATTGCTTTGAGGATGGTACTTCGAAATTAAAATGTAATTTGCGTTTTCCCACGCTAGAAATTCTTTGAACAAGAACTGTGTTCTTCTGTTGGACAATAGGTTCTTAGAATGAGATTTTCACTCTGCAGCGGAGTGTGCGCTGATATGAAACTTCCTGGCAGATTAAAACTGTGTGCTGGACCGAGACTCGAACTTGTGACCTTTGTATTTCGCGGGCAAGTGCTCTACCAACTGAGCTACCCAAGCACGACTCACGCCCCTCCTCATAGCTTTACTTCTTGGAGTACCTCGTCTCCTGCCTTCCAAACTTTACAGAAGTTCTCCTGCGAACCTTGCAGAACTGGCATTCTGGAAACATCCCCCAGGCTGTGGCTAAGCCATGTCTCCGCAATATCCTTTCTTTCAGGACTGCTAGTTCTGCAAGGTTCGCAGGAGAACTTCTGTAAAGTTTGGAAGGTAGGAGACGAGGTACTGCCAGAAGTAAAGCTGTGAGGACGGGCCGTGAGCCGTGCTTGGGTAGCTCAGTTGGTAGAGCACTTGCCCGCGAAAGGCAAAGGTCCGGAGTTCGAGTCTCGGTCCAGCACACAGTTTTAATCTGCCAGGAAGTTTTAATAGGTTCTTAGGTTTACCAACATTTTTAAAGTAATGATCTCCTAACTTAGTTATCCTGTTATTGGTCGTTGTTCTTTTTAGTGGATATAGTTGAAACAACGCAGACCAGCATTCTAAGACAGAAAAAATGTGTCCCACTCCTCCCCAGCCTCAAGGAATTGATCATAGGTTTCTAACGCCGAAACTCCCTTAGCTTGCTTGAAATAATTGAATACAGAATGCACTTCAACGTTTGGATTAATCTCGGAAGATCGTAATATTTTCCTTGCTTGGTGAGTGATATTTCTGATGTAATAGTATATATTTGTATGCATGATACATTTCTTAGGATCAGCATAACCTACATGTATTTACCAAGTTATTAATTTTATGGTATATTCTCGTATGCACAGTAACCACTTTGTGCATTGTTCTTCCTGTGAAATAAGATTCCCTTGTGTAGTTTTCACTGGTCACTGGTATTTGCATTGTTTTGTTGTCAGTTAGAAATATGAATTCTCAAATGTGCATCTTACCTTCGCTCTTTTTCTGAACTGCAACAGAAAGTTCTTATGTCTTTTTCATATATATTAACCCTTAAAAATTAATTTCAACGTTTCGTCTTCCTTTTACGTCTTGATTTCACTGACGGCCTACTGGTAGTTTACATACTGCACCTGATACTATATTATCTTGTCTTCTTATTTATGTAATAGAAAATCTAAACTCCTGTACAAAGAGAGCCCGTCCTGTAAGTATACTACGTCGTAGTTTTCTTTTCAGCACTATGATCAGTGTGCATTATTAAACGCCCATAAAGATTCTTTTCCTGTTAATGTGTAATTACATTCATGCTGTATAAGTCAATCTAATATCAAAAGCTATTGGTCTGTTTTATATTGTATTGTGCATGTTATATTCCTGAAATACATGGCATCCCAGACCATAGTCTGACAGGCCGACTGCTGGATGGAAAGGCAAAGAGAAGTAGTTGTGTCGAGTTTTCCAAAGTTACTTTTATGTTACTGAATGCCTCTTTGCAATATATGCATATCTCTGTTCCATGTTGTGTTTTGTTTCAATAATTTCTCCAAATTAGGTGTATTAAGCATTTCATTTGGAAGACATTTTGTGTGTAATTCTACTGCTCCTACATAAGAGTTAAGTTATTGGAAGGTTCCTTACAGAGTTTAACTGCGTTAACCTATGTGGATCAGGCTTAATTCCAACTGCATTCATAATGTGTCCCCGACTTCGTTTCTTCTGAATTGTGATTTCGAGAGCTTAATTGTTACACCTTGGGAACTTAGTATAAGGAAATATTTATCCAAATTTTGAGATTTTCCTTCCATGTTGTGGATACTACAACTGTATCATGAATGTGTAAAAACACTGTACCCCTTTATTTGCTACCTATCGCCTTATCCAACGCTCTTATGAATACATATATGAACATATTTAGACTAAAGTGCAGTGTTCCGAATTGGTATGATCGTCCTTCGAACAAAAATGCAATATATTTTCTTGATTCATTATGATTTCAATTTGCCAATACCTAGCAGTTAAATCTATTATGACTATGTACCTTGGCCCTGCAAACTTTGTTAACGTTTCTTCTGTTATGAGTGCCCTGTTACTTCCTGGTTCAGTTATTTCGTTGACATTGCATGTTCCTAATATCAATCGTACAGTTCTGTCTGGTTTTTTAACCACTACTAAAGGATTATTGGTACAACTACCAGATATTTCAATTATATTCCGCTGTAACATTCTACTAATTTCCTTTCATACCAATAGCTTTGTAGATACTAGTATAAAATACGGTCTTATACAGAATAGACGGTGAGGGTCAATGTTTAAAGTACAAACAAAATCTTTAATAATTCTCATCTCATTGAGAAGACATTTAATTGTTTGCGTAATAAAGTAACCACATCCGCTATTTCATTTGCGTTAACGTTTTCTAGTTTATTTGCATTGTTTATCTGTGGTTTTTGTCTGTCTATAAATAGTAATTGCATTGTTGATGTTTTATATTGTGTCGTAATTCAGCTTCTGTGATAAGAATTAAACTCAATCTGTGAGTAGTTATTTGTTCGAAGTACATCGTAACTATTTCTCCTTTTGTCTATATGGAAATGTTGCTGCTCCATTATCGAGAATTAATGACACCTTCTGTTCTGTAAGCCAGTCTACGTTAGAATTACAGGTACCTTTAAACCTGCAACGATGAAAACTGGTTGCTCAAGTGTGTAATTATTTAATGTGAATGCAATGAATAACTTATCACGTACTACTGGATTACCATTATTTCTATAATTCCTCTTATCTTTATTCCTGCTACTGCCAAGCTGGGAAATACATCCAATAAGTTATTTCGTTCCCATAAATAGTGATCAGTTACTGGAACATCGCAACCCAAATCTCAAATTATTCCTACCTGTTCATTTCCTGCTATACCTCTTGCATTTCGTATTATATATTCTTTTATTGGTTGTATATTTTCTTGTAATAATTCTTTTTTTAATGTATTATTATGGCCATACCTACTCAAAATTGAAGCAGATTCTTGTTACTCGTATTGCATTGCTTCAGAGGACTGAGCGCCTTCGCAGAAGCATATTAGTTTTTCCTTTCTGTGTTTATATTACTGTTGAATGCACTTTTATGATAGTTTCTGTTATTATTTCCCTTTCTGTATCTATTTCCAGTTCGAATATGATCCAGACCGTTTTGTCCTCTGTTTCCTACATTTGCAGTGTCTTCTCTAGTTGAAGGGGACCCTCTATTGTTATTGTTACGTTGGTTAGCGTTATCGCTAATGTTGCCTGTTTGCCATCTCCCCGACTGTCTTTCCACTGGATCTACTTGTTTTAAGCATTCTAATGAACTGTTGACATTTGTTCAGTCCTTTCATACTAGCTTGTTTCTCACTCTCCATGGTAATCGGCTAACTGCTACATCCAGTAAGTGTTCTTCCCCTATGGAGCATCTAAAGACGTTGCCTTGTTAATGTGCCATTCTACGAAATCCCTTTAGCTATTCCATGAATTACTGTTATAAGGTTTGGAACCTTAAATTTCGATTCGTAATTACTTTTGTGCGCCTTAGCTCCGTTATTAAGATTTGAAAGCAGTTTTGAAGGAGCGGCAAGTTGTAAAATCATCTAATTGTTGCATGCCCCATTGTGCTGCATCGCCTGACGTATGACTTATTACTGTAATTTGTCCCAGGTTCTGGTAACATGCCCTTAAACGAGTTTAGAAAAAGAACTGGATGGATGTCTCGTGAACGTAAAAATTTTGGAAATTTTTGACTGAATCCTTTACGCAGTATCATAGTGAAAACGTCACATTTATTGCTCACTATTCGTACTGTTTGTTAACAGATTTTCCATCTCCTCTATTAATTGCTTTTTTGTTTCTTCTAAAGATAAAGAGTTACAGCTTGAGCCTTTTGTAGTAGTAGTAAAATTCCAACTACTATTAGCTGTTGAATCTTCCTCAACAAGGAGTGTAGCTGCTAGATATATGGACCAGTTTTCGAAAAAAAATCTTTAGGCTTAGTGCCCGATTTTGAGCTTTTGTAGTCTACGTTTTAATTAATTGATAATGAAATTGAAAACATCTATATTCTTATTTGTACATTTATGTAATAGTGTTTTAGTATATGATAATTCTTTTTCTGAAGCCTCGATTCTTTGCAATATTTTGCCCTGTTCTGTCTTTATATTAATTACGTATTGTATATTAATTACATATTGAAGTTTACCGTCATCTTATTCTCCACAATTTCTAATTTCAGAAACAAGAACAAATGCTAACTTTGATTGTGACTCTACTTTAACCTGGGCAGCGAAGTTATTAACTTTAATATCCAGGCCACTGAATCCGGTCTCTAAATTTGTAAACCTGTTATCGATTTGCGTCAATCTGTCACGTTGTGTGCCTCCGCATCCATTTACGAGACTCATTTATTCATATGTGCAAACTGTTCTAAGACCGCATGCGTGAACACTTTCGTAGTCATATCCCTCTCTATAAAAGCCATGTTAATAGTATTAGGAAATTTACCTCTTTCTATGTTAAAAACAGCGAGAGGTAAATAAACTTATTAACATATAAACATAATTCATAACTGTCTTGTCTGTCGTTATAATCGCTGAAGGTAAGTATGTTGCGTCGTAACAACTGACAAGAATTCTGTATCTCATGGACCAGTATGTGTATCTGAATCACCTCAGAATCATAACAATTCACTTAAAAAGAATCATTTCACCCAGTAGGTTGATTTGTCATGAGTTGTAAAACTACCTTAGTCTACCGCAGTCTATGAAAAGTAAGTGTAGACTACAGTAGTCCCCCGACAGTCTTAGTCAGGTAAGGTCCTACTCACGGTACCTGCACATTAGATGTGTTGCATACCTACTGGGCGTTACTTCATTTCGATTGCATTGTTTGCGTGTGCATCAGTATCTTACTACACTGAAGAGCCAAATGAACTGGTACGCCTACATAATATCGTGTAAGGCCGCCACGAGCACGCAGAAAGGAAGCAACACGACGTGCCATGGACTCGGCTAATGTCTGAAGTAGTGCTGGATGGAGCTGGCACCATGAATCCTGCAGGGCTGCCCATACATCCGTAAGAGTACGGTGGGGTGGAGATCTCTTCTGAACACTACGTTGCAAAGCATCCCAGATATACTCAATAATGTCATGTCTGGGGAGTTTGGTGGCCAGCGGAAGTGTGTAAACTCAGAAGAATGTTCCTGGAGCCACTCTGTAGCAATTCTAGACGTGTGGAATATCGCATTGTGCTGGGATTGCTAAAGTCCGTCGGAATGCACAGTGGACATGAATGGCTGCAGGTGGTCAGACAGAATGCTTCCGTACGTGTCACCTGTCGGTGTCGTATCTAGACTATCAAGAGTTCCCTAGCACTCCATCTGCACACGCCCCACACCATTACAGAGCCTCCACCAGCTTGAACAGTCCCCTGCCGACATGCAGGATCCATGGATACATGAGACTGTCTCCATACCCGTACACGTTCATCCGCTCGATAAAATCTGAAACGAGACTCATCCGACCAGGCAACATGTTTCCAGTCATCAACAATCCAAAGTCAGTGTTGACGGGCGCAGGCGAGGCGTAAAGCTATGTGTCGTTGACTGGTTCGCACGCTGACACTTGTTGATGGCCCCGCATTGAAATCTGCAGCAATTTTAGGATGGGTTGCACTTCTGTCACGTTGAACGATTGTTTTCAGTGGTCGTTGGTCCCGTTCTTGTACGATCTTTCCCCGACTGCAGCGATGTCGGAGATTTGATAATTTACCGGATTCCTGATATTCACGGTACACTCGTGCAATGGTCGTACGGGAAATTCCCCACTTCATCGCTACCTCGGAGATGCTGTGTCCCAGGCTTTGCCGACCGCAGCACCGTATTCTGCCTGTTTACATATCTCCGTATTTGAATACGCCTACCTATACCAGTTTCTTTGAGCTTCAGTGTAGATTCCCCTAGAAACTGAAGCGGTGAGCCATCTAGAAACTGTCTGAGGATATATAAAGGGCAGTGCCCCCTACAAAAAATTTGCGCTCTACGTAGTTATCCTCCAGTCCGTTACTTCAAAGTAAACAGTATTTACAACAAAACTGAAATTGTCAATGTTTAATTCAGGTTTTATACGAAAATTGTAGTATTGCAACGTGAAACAGAGGGATGCTGTAGCTAACATTAAAAACAAGTAGTACAGTTTTATCACGTAGCGCTAAAAACGGAATTTACTAAAAAAATAAAATAAATAAAATGCAAAGCAATTACATATCAATCGTCACTTCAGTGTTTCGTCGACCTTGTATAAAATATGTTTCAAATGGCTCTGAGCACTATGGGACTTAACATCTATGGTCATCAGTCCCCTAGAACTTGGAACTACTTAAACCTAACTAACCTATGGACATCACACAACACCCAGTCATCACGAGGCAGAGAAAATCCCTGACCTCACCGGGAATCGAACCCGGGAACCCGGGCACCGGAAGCGAGAACGCTACGGCACGACCACAAGCTGCGGATGTAAAACATGTTTCTGTTATTCATAAACAAGTTTCGCACTTATCAATAGTACCAGCAAACTCTTGCCTTTGATCATGATGAAGAATGTTCCAATGAGTACAAAATAACGGCAGTAATTATGTAGATTTTTTTATGTTTGCCGATATAGACTGTATTTGCATCAAACGTGATTGCTGTAGTTACATAAAAGCGCAGGAGATACGCGATCAATCAACTTATAAAATGCAGTTTACACTTTTAAGGATATAAATACATAATGGACAAAAACTGAACGATGTGTGTTCTATTTTAACTAAAGTTCAGTCTTGATCACAACACTTATGTCTCAATAACATAGGTGACAGGTTTCAGTTTTTTTACATAACCATCTTGAGACCTGTGAATTAATTTTAGGAAATACTACAAACCAATCTTGGTTGCCCATAGAGGGCACAGCTATTACACATCGTAGTTTACCGTTTTTATCTAAAACATAAATAAGTTGTACACATACTAACTATCTGTTAATCAGACATTTTAAATGAATCAATTTTATATTATTAGTGTATTTCGTATTTTTATATTTTGACGATAGCGTCATATTATGACCGCTTATTGGCAGTTGTGAAGTAGTGTGACAGGAAGTAGGCGGAGCCTCTGCATATTTAAGCTCATGCTCAGCACTCACAGCCATCAGTTGACTTCGTAGCAGCTGAGGAGAGCTCCGCCTATCATCCTCCAAGGAAGCCATGGTTACAATTAAATTTAATTTTATTTCATCTTGTTTAAAAAAAATTTGACGTCATTACACACTTTCATTTTATTTAAAGATTGGTATTTCCTAAAATTAATTCACAGGTCTGAAGATGGTTATGTAAAAATAACCGAAACCGGTCACCTATGTTATTGAGACATAAGTGTTGTGATCAAGAATGAACTCCAGTTAAAATATAATAATCTATTGATCACTGCATTCCAAAAATGTTTACCAAAGATGTGTGTTCTGTTTATGTGCAGAAAACAAAACACCGAGCCAGGTGGCACAGTGGTTAACACACTGGACTCGCATTCCGGAGGACGACGGTTCAAACTAGCGTTCGGTCATCCTGATTTGGGTTTCCCGTGCTTTCCCTAAATCGCTTCCGGAAAATGCCGGGATGCTTCCTTTGAAAGGGCACGGCCGACATCCTTCCCCATCCTCCCCTAATCCGATGGGACCGATGACTTCGCTGTTCGGTACCCTCCCCCAAATCAACCAACCAACCAATCATACATTCATTTGTGTTTCTTTTCCTACCAATGCAACCAATACTATTGGCACTATCGGTAACCCTACCATTTAATAAAACATTTATGTGCCGTACCAAAACCAGAGCGTAACTGAAATGGTGACTCATTGCGTCGTGTTGTCAGCGACCCTGCCTACTGCTAGCTAGTAGCTGCTACTGCCGTCGCTGAGTACTGCTAGTGCCTTCTCGTGGTGATACGGCGAACTGCAACTCCACTGCCAGCGTCGTTGCGCTGCCCGACACACCCAACAAACCGGCCGCTCTGTCTGGTACTACTACTTCAAAGCGTCGTTGACTTGTGCCTGTCTTTGCATATGTAACTCAAGTTTTTCTTGAATGCGATTGGATATATCTTTACTTACCTTCGGTTGAACTAGCTCTATCGTTTGTGAATGGTCTTCACTGCGCTTATCTATTTAATTTCGGTTAATAAGCACTTGTCGAATAGTACAGTTTCGTGGTGATCTCGCTGTTTACTTGAGTAGAAACGTTATGTTGATAAAGTTTTTAAGGTAATATTTTTCTTCATTAACTTCAAAATGAACTATAAATGTCCAATATCCTGTATAATTCTTCTTTTAACGTGGTTTATATCACTTTCCTTGATAAAAACGATCTACTGTAGTATCAGTCTTCATCACCTGGCAAAAATCTTCGCAATTAGTTTCGTCTTCTTGGTTTTTAATTCTCAGTTTAATTTTTTCCTTGTAGGTTCGTTTCGCTCTAGCGTCGCCGCGTGCTTGATTTCTGTCGATATGTGTGTTACTAATAAACTACACATCTGCCCTGTAGCAGTCATCGCACTCCCCACAAGACGAAATCTTCTTAAATGGAGTTACAATCGGACTTCATTACACGTTGACTATCCATCAGGCAAGAGATTAGCGAGTGTCACTATGTTAGACTGACATCCAGTTCGTTCTAGTCGTTGGTGTTCCTCGGAACCGGACATGGCGCAGCAGTCTCTTTGCTGCACTTGCGATGACGTCAAACACGGTGTTATAGGTCTCGTCGCAGCACGAAGTCCGTAAGGAATACGTCATGCAAATTAATACAACTGCCACGACAGAATGCACTCCGTAATAATCTTACATACATAATAAAGACAGTTCTATCTCTCGAAACTAATTTTCTACTCAATTTCACCAAAACGCACCACTATATACCATTGTTCATTTATATATCAAGCTGGTTTGGGATTTTCCTGTTAATCAGACTGTTTGCTTTCTTAAATCCTTACCAACAAAATTGCAGAAAATCTCGTACCCTGTCAATCGCCATAGTTAACGTTTCCGCGTTTACCACACGCACGTCGGAAAGACATGAATGCCACACTAATCCCTTGCCTACACGTCGGTGCTTATATGCCCTCACAACAGTCGCACTACAGTGCATATACTTTGGGCTTTCAATACCTAATACAACTTTTTTTTCTGGAAGCAGTTGCATTTTATTCAGAATTCCAATGCACCATGTCATTCCCCACTATTTTGGCTCCAAAACACTATTTTTCAACGTTATATTCGTTCAACGCAACATACGCCATCTTACTGGAAGAGCCTTTTTGCTCGCATGGTACTACTCTTCCTGTGGACGTCTGAGCCAACATCTTGTTGCATCAATAACCTCTCCATAATCCACATAGTGCTTCCCGAGAAATGCATCCTTCACTGGGAAAAACAGGTGGAAATCGGAAGGTAAGAGATCATGGTGCATGAGGATGAACAGTCCAAAGAAGTTTTGCGAGCTCCTCTCCGATGTGCAAACTTGTGTGAGCCCTTTTGTTGTCAGAGAGAAGGAGAAGTTCGTTTGCATTATTTCGAATGCGAGTGTCCGCACGTTCCAATATTGCAAAGAGTCTTAGCTGTGCGCGGCCGACCGGCTCGCGGGAGATCGGACAGGTTTGCGCGACCTTGTTGTGATGATGACAGACGCCTCGTCCAAAGACTCGCCGTGCTTTTGTTCACTGCCAGGTCTCCGCAGATATTCAACAAACGCCTGGGAATATCTGCGATGCTGTGGCTTTCCGCCAAAAGGAATTCAATGACAGCTCTCTGCTAGGAACACACCCCCGTTACAGACGCCATTTTGAAAGCTACGTATGGTGCCGCCACCAATCGGAACTTCATAAAACGGTAGGGGTAGCAACGGGAATGTCCCATATGTGCCACAAAAAATTCCACATTTTCTCAAGCGAAACTGGTCAAGAGAGACAATGTTTTGCAATATTTATTGTATACCCCTCGTATCCTGCAACAACGTTCTCCAGCGGGAAGTTTTTGATCACCCTTATAGAGTGTTACGAAGGTCCCTCCCTAATATGGTGGTACGGAAGAACTCACAAGAGCATTGGAGTTTTCAATGATTTAAGTATTATCTAAAAGAGAGAAGGTGATCGGGGTGTGTAGATGCTATAAATAAAATGGGTGGTGTGCAACATAATTCGTTTCCAAGTTTTCTCCAGGCACTGAGGCGGGAGTGACTCGGCCGTACCGCGCTCGACGCGCGGCTGGCAGGCAGAACGTCGGGAGGGCAGTTGTGGGCGCAGGCCATTCACCCGACCACAGCAAAGGGGGAGAAGACGTCACGCCTATGGGATGCGGCCGGCCGTGCCCTAACGACAGAAGTGGTGCCAGGAGAAGACGCGCTCGCCCGAGGCAGTCGGTCAAACGCGCGGCAAGCACGCAACCTACACACGTGGACAATGCGATCCGCACAAGACGGACAGACGGCGACGAGACGAGAGAACAGCCGGACAGCGCCGCCGTTGATGTGAAACATCTGGGCAATCCACGGAAGCTGGTCCCCGTGGGAGGCGGCAAGCCCGAAAGGCTCCCCACAGGAAGCGTGCGGGCTGCAACAATCGCTCGTGGTCGAGCAGCCCACGCAAAGCAGAGGCGGACACCAGTGAGCGGATGAGCATCTGAGATAAATAACCTCTTCACAGGACACGTCATGAGCACTGCTCAACTCTGAAGATGGTATGAGGTGAAGTGGAAGCTTTGCAGACGGGCTTCCGCGAACTCACTTGAGTTGGTTGGCTCAAACGATCGTTAAGTGTCAGTGGACAATGTTCGACCTCTGCCAAACGACTGTGTTTTCACTGGCTCGGAGAAAAGGTAAACTCACAGTATATGACACAGGTATGGACAATAGTAGAACTGTGAGTCTACTATGTATGCGTTTCAAAACGAATATGCGTATTACAAGGTATATTGTTGTCAAAAGCATCGATCGCTCCTTGACGGCCCGGTTATTGGGGGAACAAATATCTTGTCTAGTTTATATTCATTGCCGCTAGATGTCAGTTGTCTTCTGTTTGCTTGGTTACCGTCACATGTTGCAAAATGGCTACTCCGCAGCAGAAATAATTTTGCGCTCTCGAGTTTGCGAAGTGTAATTTCATGATTACAGTGAATAGACGTTTCAGCTGGAGGTACCAAACTGATCCTCCGAATAGATGGAACATTCGCAAATGGTATCGACCGTTTGTAGAAGCAGGATGTGCGTGTAAAGGGAAGAGTTCTGAATGGCCACTTGTTTCCGACGAAAATGTCGCATGAATTCAAACAGCTTTCCATCGCAGTCCTACAAAATAAGCTTGTCGGGCCTGCATACAACAAGAGGTTGTCGTGTTTTGAGACGTCGGCTAGTTATGAAGCCTACAAGTTACAGCTGTTACAGACTTAACATCATGACGACAAACGCAAACATTGTGGCATTTTCTGACGTGCTTCAGAATGCAACGGAAAATGACAACACATTCGCAGAACGCATTGTGTTCCGTGCTGAAGCAATTTTCCACCTAACTGGGATAGTAAATAAACACAATGTTCAAATTTGGGGCCCTAGGGAACCATCATACACACACTGAAAGTGTAAGAGATTCACATTGGGTCGGAGTGTTTCGTTTTACCAAAACTACGGTTCACTAGTTCCGGTACACTACATAAATGACGTAGTAAATGGTAGAATTACGGGTAATATAGTTAATATTGGTAGGGACAGAAACATAAATGAATGTGTAAGAGAGAAAATGGGAGCCAATAAATTATCTCTCTTTTCTTGTTTGTTTGGTATTTTGTTTTGCACGTAATTAGAACCGCACATCATTCTGCGTTAGTCCATTGCGTATTTTACATCCTTACAGAATATAAATTGCATTTTATAAGTAATAAAAATTAGCTGATCGCGTGATCTGTACGCTATTATGTAACCAAAGTAATTACTTTTGATGCAGATACAGTCTACGTGCACCAGCATAAAAAATACGTTTATTGCTGTTATTTTGTACTCAATAGAAAGGCCTTTATCATGATTAAAGGCAAGATTTTCTTGTTATTATTGACAAATGCGAAAGTTGTTTATGGATAACCGAACATTTTTAATATAAGTTCGACGAAGTATTGAAGCGATGTCTGATGTATTTTTGTTTTGTGTTTTTTTTAATTGTACCTTTTTGTGGAAAAATTTGTTTTCTAGCGGTATATGATAAATCTGCATTGTTTTTATCTTTTCTGCAACACCCCTCTTTTTCATGTTATAAACCAACAATCTTAGAATAAAACCTGAAGTAAACATTGACAATATCAGTTTTCTTATAAATATGTTTATTTTGAAGCAGCAGACAGAAGGATGACTCTATAACAAAAATTTTCAGTAACTAATAACCTCACCCATTTTCTAGACGGTCCACCGCTTGCGGTTTTTAGGGGAATCTAGTAAGACACTGATCGTATATGTAAAGAAAGCGATCGTTATGAGGTAATTCTCGACAGGTATGCAGCACACCTAACGTATAGGTGCTGCGAGTGTGACTTTAACTGACCAAAGCTACTAGGAAAACTACCGTAGTCTACGTTCACTTATGGTAGTGTACAGTCGCCTGCAATAGTTTTAAAACTCCAGCGATATCCCACTCATCTATTTACCGCCCTTTCTTCTTTGTTGGAAACACAATTAATAGTCAGCAGTGATTTGTTATGCTACAAAACTAGTTGTTTCCGAGGCTGAACAAGGACAATGTCATTTCTTCCCACTCATCTATTTACCGCCCTTTCTTCTTTGTTGAAAACACGATTATTAGTCAGCACTGATTTGTTATGTTACAAAACTAGTTGTTTCCGAGGCTGAACAAGGACAATTTCATTTCTTCAACAAGACGGGGCATCTCCCCGCCGCACACTTGAGTCGCCAATTGCGTGAGGATTTTAATGAAGCTCAACCGAACTGTTGGCTTGGTCGTCAAACACCCGGCGACTTAGCACTTCTCAGCTGGCCTCCACAGTCACAGGATTTGATGCCCTGTGGCTACTTTCTGGGGGGTTTCATTAAGAAAACTTTTATGCACCAGCACCACCACACAATCTAGAAGAGTTGAAGAACTGGGTCAGTACTGCTATAACATCAGTGACGGTGGACACGTTACCCGAGTATGGGAGGAATTCGGGTATCGATGTGATATTGTTAGTGTCAATGGTAGAGGACATACTGATCATATGTAATCTAAACTTGAGAGGTTCGTAAATATTTGTTCCAAGTTTCATAGTTATATGTCCAGAGTTGTAAAACGATTCCTGGCTACTGTACTCTACCATAAGTAAACGTAGACTACGGTAGTTTTCCTAGTAGCTTTGGTCAGCTTAAGTCACACTTGGGTCACCTGTACTTAAGTGTACTGATTACCTATCGAGTGTTACCTCTTAACGATCGCTTTCTTTACATACACGATCAGTGTCTTACTAGATTCCCCTAGAAACCGCAAGCGGTGGGCCGTCTAGAAAATGAGGGCCAGGTAACTTACTGAAAATTTTTGTTCTACAGAAATATCCTTCTGTCTGCTACTTCAAAATAAACGTATTTATAAGAAAACTGATATCGTCAATATTTACTCCAGGTTTTATTAGAATATTGTTGATTTATAACGTGAAAAAGAGCGATGTTGTAGCAGAAATGAAAAAAATGCAGTTTAATATATATATGCATCCAAAATATGTATATTCTTTATGAAACATCCTGTACTTCAATCTGTTACAAACTATTTAACACAGGTGTCGCGAATCTGATGCAATTTTGAGAAGTATCATGTAGTGTTTTACGTAAAGTTCTTTGTTTAACGAGTCTAGTTTTATTACAATGCGTTCATCATAGTATGAATGCTTTCACGACTGGGTGACATATCTTCTGGTAAACATTCCGGGATGTAAGGTCGTGGTCCATGAAACCTTTCAGCTCCTAACGTTTCGTCCAGAGCTGCGCTGGACATCTTCAGAGGGGTGTTTCTCCTCCGACAAGACTCACTGGAGGAGAAACACCCCTCTGAAGATGTTCAGCGCAGCTCTGGACGAAACGTTAGGAGCTGAAGAGTTTCATGAACCACGACTTTACATCCCGGAAGGTTTACCAGAAAAAATGCGTTCATCATTGTTCATATATATATGTGTTAATGTTTGAGCTTTTATGTGAAGTTCATTGTTTATTGTGAGCAATTTCAGAGTGATATACAAGTACACACACGTCAGTATTTTACATTGTGTGATCATTATGTGACCTGCAGGGCACAGAAAGCAGAACAATTAGGATAAGATTATTTAGCAAGGACTCTATATTAGATCTTTTCTCACTGTGTGACGATAAGAAGCCTATGTCTCAGAACAGTGCTTCTTTTAATACCTATACGTCGTCATTGAATTAGTAGAGTTCCTTTGAATTTTGGTTAGAAATAAGTATGGATTAGAAGTCATTACAACCGTGAATCGTTGAGGAAGAATAAAGGAAGTGTCTATGAGTAGCAACTGTACTAAACAGAGTTTGTCTAGATAGGAAGCAGAGCGAGAGGAATAATAAGGACTATTTAAGGTCTCATCTGCAAAACAAATATTTGAAGGCTATGCTGCATAAACTGTTACTGTGAATATGGCGTGCGGGAATGTGGAACTGATCAACAGTAACGTCGAAATAAAGAGACAACCTACCTGCTCCACCATAGCTGTGGAATAAAAATAGCCTCGGGCATTGATGTGTGTGATGTCCTTAGGTTAGTAGATTTAAGTAGTTTCTAAGTCTAGGGGACTGGTGACTTCAGATGTTAAGTCCCATAGTGCTCAGAGCCATTTGAACAATTTTTTGGCACTTAAACAGCTTTGTCCACTTTTGAAGTGTTGAGCGACAAGGCAGAGGATACTATTCTCTTCTTAAGTAAGCATTTGCTTTTGAAGAGCTTTAAGAATAAGGGCATCTGCAGTGTTCTCCAAGCTCCACTTTACACGACTGTTTTTCTTCATCAGGCACCGAATTTGTCCCTAGATTAAACACTGAGATAATACGATTTTAACCTCCTCTCTTACTCTTCCCGTATTCTTACTGGAAGGAGTAGATGTTTCGAGAGCTTCACCCTGTTTCTCAGTTCTATTCTTAGTTGCAATTTCTTGCTCCAATAAAGCGTTTCTGCTCCTAACAGTAGCCAATTCTTTCTTCAAGTCCTTCATTTCTTGTTCTTTCCTTCAATGACCGAATAAGAAGTAATTTCTATGTTAATTGACTTGTCCAGTTTTGTTTTCTTGGGAGACAAAACTTCGAATGTTTTGAGAGCCCTCTTCCGCATTGCTCTGACGTTATTACGATGTTCTCTTTCTGTTAAACCGTCTTCTGTGAGCGCGGAACCTGCAGCAGGTTTATTTATGCCAGTTAGGTATTATCTGCGATGTAACTGCTTCCGACTATAGCAACTTCCTTATTGGTAAATCCAACAATTCATTTTACATACTTGCCCCGTTTGTAATGCTGTGGACGAAAATGTTCAGAACATATCCTTACATTTCTAATATTGATTTTGTTCTCCAGTTTACAAAGAGACAACCTTTCACTTTGGAATTACACTACTGGCTATTAAAATTGCTACACGAAGAAGAAATGCAGATGATAAACGAGTATTCATTGGACAAATATATTATACTAGAACTGACATGTGATTACATTTTCACGCAATTTGGATGCATAGATCCTGAATAATCAGTACCCAGAACAACCAGCTCTGGTCGTAATAACGGCCTTGATACGTCTGGGCATTGAGTCAAACAGAGCTTGGATGACGTGTACAGGTACAGCTGCCCATGCAGCTTCCATACGATACCACAGTTCATCAAGAGTAGTGACTGGAGTATTGTGACGAGCCAGTTGCTCTGCCACCATTGAGCAGATGTTTTCAATTGGTGGGATATTTGGAGAACGTGCTGGCCAGGGCAGCAGTCGAACATTTTCTGTATCCAGAAAGCCCATACAGGTCGTGCATTATTCAACTGAACTGTAGGGTTTCGCAGGGATCGAATGAAGGGTAGAGCCCCGGGTCGTAACACATCTGAAATGTAACGTCCACTGTTCAAGGGCCGTCAATGCAAACATGAGGTGACCGAGATGTGTAACCAATGGCACCCCATACCATCGCGCTGGGTGATACTCCAGTATGTCGATGACAAATACACGCTTCCAGTGTGCGTTCGCCGCGATGTCGCCAAACACGGATTAGACCATCCCGATGCTGTAAACAGAACCTGGATTCATCCGAAAAAATGTGGTTTTGCCATTCGTGCACCCAGGTTCGTCGTTGAGTACACCCATCGCAGGCGCTCCTGTCGTTAACGCTGCTACAAACGTCGTCGAACTGTTGGTGCAGATGGTTGCTGTCTTGCAAACGTCCCCATCTCTTGACGCAGGGATCGAGACGTGGCTGCACGATCCGTTACAGCCATGCGTATAAGATGTCTGTCATCTCGACTGCTAGCGATACGAGGCCGTTGGGATACAGCACGGCGTTCCGTATTACCCTCCTGAACCCACCGATTCCATATTCTGCTAACAGTCGCTGGATATCGACCAACTTGAGCAGCAATGTCGCGATACGATAAACTGTAATCGCTATAGGCTACAATCCGGCCTTTCTCAAAGTCGGAAACGTGGTAGTACGCGTTTCTCTTCCTTACACGAGGTATCAAAACAACGTTTCACTAGGCAACGCCGGTCAACTGCTGTTTGTGTATGAGAAATCGGTTGGAAACTTTCCTCATATCAGCACGTTGTAGGTGTCGCCACCGGCGCCAACCTTGTGTGACTGCTCTGAAAAGCTAATCATTTGCATATCACAGCATCTTCTTCCGGTCGGTTAAATTTCGCGTTCGTAGCACGTCATCTTCGTGGTGTAGCAATTTTAATGGCCAGTAGTGCATAAGTCTTTCGCAGAGTGATGGTAAAGAACGCTCCCGGTGAATAAAACACAAGATAAGAAAAGATACCACTTTGTATCAGAATACGCCACTGGTCACACGAGCTACATACACTCAAGGGAGCGAGATCAGAGTACTACCAACAAAGGCGTGAGTTCCGTGGACACAGCGCAGTATCTGCCCAGTGACCCCACGCCTCGCCAGGTCTGACGACCGGCAAACGAGCGGGATCCCGAAATACACCACCCCCCCCTCACTTCCCGCGCCTACCCCTCCCCCGCTGGTTCACCTTCACTATACACACCCATACTACACTTCCCACTCATCCAGGTTCCCTCCGGCAATCTGCCTGCCGTGCAGAACGGAGTGCGGACAGTCTTCTGGTGAACAGCCGAACGCAGGACGTCGCGGTAGTAGCAACGTACTCCCGCTGCTGAAATAGCAACAGGGTGCAGCCAGCGGACGATACGCGCCACCTGCCCGCTGCTTCTGTTGTCGTGGGACGTGCGGCTGTGCTCGCCTCACACGCAAGAAGAGGAACGCGTGCGTGTAAGCCCGTCTCCTCCTCGCCCATACACACACGCACATTTAGTGCCTACATCGGCGTGCTACTCTGGTAGAACGAAGGCGCACACACATCGGCTACTCTACAATCTTTCTCAAACGATATTACGGAAACTACTGGATGTAAAATTTTGAGTTTTCTGTTATTCACATAGTCTTATATATCACCTTCAAGATTAACTGCCTGTCTTTTCATTAGTTGTCCTAATTCTTGCGATATTTAGGGATTAAGTACCTCACTACCCGAAATTCGAATAGTTTTGCAATGAAAAATACGGTTCTCTTATGAGTTTGCTTTTGGTGCTGAATTTTTCTTCGGAGTTATCTATATCTGTCACTTGCTGTCTATCAAACGTAGCCAATAGGCTGAATTTTTCTTCAGAGTTATCTATATCTGTCTCCAGTCTTGAGAAAATGGATTTTATGTATCATACTCACTTCCACCCGCACATGCAACGATATGGCGATAGTGAATTATTCACAACCTCCATCATATTTCGTTTGCTTTTGGTACATATAATAAAGTCGTCGTATACTGCTTGCTGTCTATCAAACGTAGCCAACAGGCAGATTTTTTTCTTCGGAGTTACCTATATCTGCCACTTGCTGTCTATCAAACGTAGCCAACAGGCTAAATTTTTCTTCAGAGTTATCTATATCTGCTCCAGTCTTGAGAAAATGAATTTTATGTATCATACTCACTTCCACCCGCACATGCGACGATATGGCTATAGTGAATTATTCACAACCTCCATTATATTTCGTAAATGGTTCGAGATACCGAAACGTGTGTTTAGTAAGTGGCAGCACACGAAGAGAAGAGTATTTTGGAATGTAGTTACTACGTGGAACTTTCATATATATCGTCTGAGACGTAGCTACAGATTTTTTCAATTGGATACTTTTTCATTCATTTCGAATAAGTACATCATTTTATAGAATAATATTCATAAAATATACGCTAATTGATATATATCTAATCATTATTTTAACGAAAAACGCAATCACATTTTGTTTCTAATTACATTTCACATACAAAACTCCGGATAAAATATTGTTAATACAGATTGTTTAAATTCCATAAATATTATATTTATTAATAACTGAGCCGTGGCGCGGCTGGCGCCAGTGTTCTTGCACTCGGAATGGTATCGCTGCCATCGATTATAGGGTCACCATCTTTGCCTTCCGCGATTCAGGCCGGTGGTCGGGTGGTTATCCGGAGAGAAAAAGAGAGCGGAGTGGATTCGCAAGGTCTGAGGTGGCTTGTTGACGTTTACCGTGAGGCCTGTGGTACGACCCCTGTACGCGATAGACAGGGTCAACGAGAGATCCCGGCAGTGACTTGATGGGACCTCGGGTTTGGTATCGCGGTGGTGCAATGTAGTGTTTTGGGCTTTTCTGCTGCGAGGACATGTATAGGATCTGGTTACTGGCCATTGAAATTAAGACGTGTCTATGGCGTGACGGAGGAAATGTGTGATGCTCGCCGCTGTTGCATGTGAAAACGCTTCTTCTGCCTTGTGTCTGTGCAGGAAATTACGTGAAGTAAATAGCTGATACCACGGCGACGTCTTGCTCTCACGCTTTGTTGAATATATTTCGGAATTACTGAATGGTTAAGATATCCCACGTGTAAAGCAAATGAAGCTATTTGCTCCATACTAAGGTACTGTTTTATTCTCGCCGCGCGGGATTAGCCGAGCGGTCGGGGCGCTGCAGTCATAGACTGTACGGCTGGTCCCTGCGGAGGTTCGAGTCCTCCCTCGGGCATGGGTGTGTGTGTTTGTCCTTAAGATAATTTAGGTTAAGTAGTGTGTAACCTTAGGAACTGATGCCCTTAGCAGTTAAGTCCCATAAGATTTCACACACATTTGAACATTTTTGTTTTGTTTTATTCTGCTTAAATCTGTGTCAGTTATATGTGCATTTATATGCCCTTCTTTAGTTGCAGAACTTATAGAAGTGTGTGAACAGAGAGCTATGTGGAAAGGGATGTAAAGTTGAAACGCATCCAGTGAATGCACTCGAACTCTGTACTACTGAAGGTGCTTTTCGATACCAGCACCTACCTCGGGTAATAAGTGTTATTCGGAGGTTGTCATGGTACTGTAAGCAATTATTATACACAAAATTGTTTATTCTGATTATACTAAATTGGAGATGTAAGGTCGGTTGTGTGCCGCTGTAAATGACTATTGTCTCCTCTGTGTGGCAGTCTAGAATTGTCAGTGGCTTCAATCATTATTCCTGTCATATTTCGAGTTTTGTATTCGCGAGTTTGCTTAAGCTGACACTGTCGAGTTGTAAGACCTATAAACAGGCAAGTCAGACTGAGTATTCTATGAGCTCAAGACGATATTCTATAACGTGGTACCTTAGTTGGTTATAGGTTAGAAGTATTTTACGTGTTATTAATATTCTCCTGTTTGCTTTGTCTAAAGAGGAGCTAGTTCTATGAAGTAGTCGTTTATATTTTATTAGTGTGTTACGCGTTGTGCCTTTTCATGTCAATTGTTTTTAAGAAGCTACAAATGTATGTTGCAGGTAGCTGAAACTGGCGTGTTCACGGAGGTCGCGTCTTGACGGGGTTGATAGTGGCCCTTTTTGCTACGGCACATCCGTCTATCCTCCTTCAGTACGTTTGTCTCACTTATATCGTTACTACGTTTGTCGAGTAGAATTAGGGCTGTAATAACCTTATATGTTGAAGTTAAGTATCTCCCTTGCCAGGATGCGAACCTTCTTGGATATAGTCGTATTCTCATCTGTAAAGATTGATAATGTTATCCATTTGTTTTCGTCACATGTATGATTATTTATCTTGTTATATTTAATGTCAGTAAAATATAAGTGTTAGCGAGGTACGAATTGGGACGTCGTATTCACCTCTTGTGGAAACAAATTTAAGTGATTTTATTCCTTTTTTAAGTAGCTTTTAGATGCGTACATTTTTGCCTCCACGTTTGGTGTTTTTATGGCTTCCACGTTAATTAAAATTAGAGTGAAGGTAAATTTGGCAGCGAAGGGTTTCGTGTATTTATTAGTTGCTAAGTAAGTCCTAATTTGAGTGCAGGAACCCTACCAATAATTTATAAAATACTAATAATTAATAAATTGCCTTTGCAGTGAACTTCGGAATTTTGTATGCAGTATGTAATTACAAACAAAAGACGTCCATCTTTCATAAAATGAATGATTGGATATATGTTAACTATCATGTATTTCATTAATTTTACATTTAAATGATGGAGACATTCGAACTGAACGGAAAAAAATAAAATAAAAAAGACCAAGACCATATTCGAACCCTCAATCCATTGATTCCCTATTTACCATTCCCCAGCGCTTACGAGTAAGCCATGCTGCCTGTTGTTCGAATCCTCTTGGATGTTTACATGTTATACTTATGTCAGGAACTGTAGACAAGCATTCCTCTTAATTTTGTCTTTATAATCGGCAGAACTGACGAACAACTAACACGGAAAGGAACGATAATCCTCTACAAATTCTATTTGTGTTTCATTAGCCGCATCACCCACAGTGCTAACGTAAACGCGTACAAGAAATGAATCTTTCAATTATCAGTAACAATCAAAGAAACCAATAAACGGAGAGAACCGCGGACATGGCTCCCCCACTCCTGCGCTTGAGTGTGCAACGGCCGTATACGCCTTGTACGCACGGGAAGTCGCACAGCTGCAAACGCACCTTAATATGTCGCTAACAGCGGTCCAGAGGGGCGCCAACGTGAGTGGTATCACACTGTTTCCATTGTGAGGGGTCTGCTTGTACGTGGAGCCCGATTTTGTAATATATTTCATGAAAAATGACATGAAACGGTTATCACATGTAGAAGAGATCGTATCCTTGACACCACTGAACCAAAGATGTTGCCTGAGTGACAGAATCGATTGTAAGTTGGGGTGCGCGAAGCGCAGAGGCAGTAGCCCTTGCACTCTGTTAAAGGCGGGGTGTAAGACTTTAAGCTAGTGGCTAGCTGTGATAATTTACCGCAATGTGGATTTTGCTAATTCTGACAGTACCGTCCCTTGAATGTAGGCACCAAGTATCTTCCATTAGATTTAATGTATAGGTTGATTAGGTATACCCAATTTGTAAAGTTTTGTGTGTTTTGTAATCCTGGTACAGACAAGTTAAATTTTGGAATCTATTTTGTCAAACGATGTCAGACCTTTTGTCATGTAACAATCCAAGTATTGTTAACTACGTCAGTGAGAATTGTAGAACAGTTGAGAAGTTCACTGGTTTTCAAGTTAATGTAAAATGTTTTATATTAGATTTTTGTGAAGGACTATCTTTATTTTGAATACACTTTTCGAAATGTGAATTCGGTCTTAGCATATCCTGTTATCAGTACCTCATCCTCTATCGTGTCGTGTGACATTCTTTGTATGAAGCTATTTTGCGGCCGCATTGCACTTTACTGAGCAAAGACTGAATATTTTGTATGCCTACTGTGAAGAGAACAGAATACCAAGATTACAACCGTTACGAATCTAGAGCTAAGGAAAATTTATTCATTGTTTATTTGCTTAGGGAATTGTATCAATTGCACAGGGCCACAGAGCTCTGTGCTCACAAGATTGAGAAGATTTCAGAGGAATCGATTTCATTATAGGCATTACACACTGGTTTTCCAGATTAATTTGTTTAATTTTTCCTTGGATTACAGTAAAACAGATTAAGCACATTATTTGCACAACACATTACACAGTAAATTTCCGTAAGACAAAAATTACGTATTGTATATCCAATAACAAACACGAATAAATTATAAAAGAACGTTTACACCATTGGTGGCTAAAGATAGGCTAAACTCTGAAACCGAAGTACCAATACATGAATGTTAAAAGCGCTCCTATATGCCTGTGAATTACTATAGCTGCTACTTTTCAAAGGCTGTAAAATGTAAACAGGTTTTGTGTGCATGAGTATGGTTTGTACATACGTAGCCGGTATCGTAATTTTCTACGGCTTCAAGTGGTTTTTAATCAATTGACATCATCACACCTTTTCAGTAAAACGAAATACAAACAGTCGCTAAAATTTGGCAATGATCATTTCTTTTTCATATACCCTGAAAGGAAGGAACTTTTATGCTCAACTTTCTAGCCCAACGACACATCACCTTAGCTTACGTGTTAATTGCATCTGGAATCACCTAATTCACAGCAACGGGGTATATTAATTAATTTTGAATGATGAAAACAAGAAATAGCCTATTCAGTAAATAATTAAACGAATTTGTACAATGTGGTTGTAGTAGTTATTGGGAGATGAAGGGGTTTACACAGGACAGCATGAAACCATTAGTCAGACTGAAAACCGCAACAACATGTATATTGTTTATTTTAACTTTGGCGTACCTCCTGATATGTCTTTATGTACCTATGTGGGTAGGGCTACCCTCCAGGATACGTTTTCAAATTGAAATTGCTCTGAGCACTATGGGACTCAACTTCTGAGGTCATTAGTCCTCTAGAACTTAGAAGCAGCGTTGGTGTAACCCGGTTGTATACCGCTGCCTTATCTCAACCAACGGAAGTACTACCGATCTCACCCAGAAGAATGAATGGATAGCTCAATCAACTGCAATACAGTAAAGAGTGATTTCAGTTGAAAGGTACTCAACAAGCACTAAAGGAAACTTCCGTTATAGATGAACTTTGTCGACTGCGGACACAGAACTGACATATTCGCATCTCTCTGTTTGAGCTGAAAGCATTCTAGTGTAAGCAAACCAAAATTCTGAGGAATAGGGGCCTTCTTCACTACTGTCTAAAATCACACCTGTTCTTGCCCATTACACCTAATAATGTACTTCTCCCTGGCATCTATAATTGTTTTATTCATTTGAATCAACATTCTGCTTCCGGCAGATGTTTTCGGAATGTTATCTCTCTGCAATTCTTGGCCCTTGTACCTAACATTGCAGATCGTATTCCTGTGGTGTCACTCGCTCACTGAGACACCTTGAGAAACCCTGTTCAGTTTTTCATTTTATAAATTCAGACGATGTTGCAGAAAATGGCCACACCAATAAATCTGTTCAGAGCTATTAACCTACAGTTTACCGTGTAGCTCTTACAAAACTTTATCATATTGTGATTAATTCGTTCTATTTGTCTGCCCGCAGCTCGTGGTCGTGCGGTAGCATTCTCACTTCCCGCGCCCGGGTTCCCGGGTTCGATTCCCGGCGGGGTCAGGGATTTTCTCTGCCTCGTGATGACTGGGTGTTGCGTGATGTCCTTAGGTTAGTTAGGTTTAAGTAGTTCTAAGCTCTAGGGGACTGATGCCCATAGATGTTAAGTTCCATAGTGCTCAGAGCCATTTGAACCATTTCTATTTGTCTAAGGTTTGTGTCACTATACGGACACAACTAACGTTGTCCGCCGCTTTCTTCAGTTGCGTGTAAATATTCTGAATGACTCAGTGTAAAAGACTATACTGGCAACAAAGAAAGGCTTAGTTCGAAACTACGCCTTGAAAAGGAACTACAAGTGTGTATTTCTGTGGGGATACATTAAAGATCTGGTGTATGTAGCGCCTCTACCATGTTATGTAGCAGAGCTCCGGGAGAGAATACAGGAAGCAACTGCCGCAGTCGATGATGCCATGCTGGGACGGGTATGGCAAGAATTCGATTACCGTATTGACGTCAGCCGGGTCACTCACGGTTCGCATATAGAATGTTTGTTAAAAAAAAACACTTTAAGAGTTTCTCTTCGAAATGCAACATGTATGACATCTGTACAATGTTTAGTTCTTGTGCAATAAATAATTGAAAGTTTTCCCAAACTTTATGTACACCCACACAACAAAGCAGACAATGGTTTGTATGCTTCAGATTTATCTTGTCCATTTTTCGGCAGTCACTGGCAGATACTGTCATGATTTCTCATCATCAGGTATTGATTATAGAATTTTATTTATATCCTCTAGTTTCTTCTGTTTACTGAAATAGGCCCACTGTACGCTTGTTTATCTCCGCATGGCCCCTTCTCTAACTCAGTACCCATCTAACGAGCACTTCTGTAGACAGGGTACGACCCCTTGTTATACCAAACGATGCATACTGATATAAATCTGTTATCTTCGATAAGCGTAATTTTTTTAAAAAAAGTAGACTTGACCCCTTTTCCAACACACCAATTCAGTTGTGTTCAGAAAAGGTAATTTGGTTTGTGAAACGTGAACAAGATTGTGTGAAACTGAGAAAGAATTACATTTTGAATATTAAGAATGATTAGTAATATTGCATGGTATTTATATAGGCGTGTGTAATATTATACCAGATGATGTTACATTTCGCTATTTTAAATCAGAAAAATTGCATGGTAAAAAATAGCTCGCATTCCTTGAGACCCCAGACTTCATTATTTCAGTAACGTAGAGTCTTAGCCTTTTTCTCAGTAGTTCTATTAAAGCCTCACATCAAAAACATTGAAATTAATATCAATGTGCTACCTCTATGCTGGGACAAAGACATTATTTGAAGACATCAGGTTGGTGAACGCTTTAGAATTGCAGTGTTCTGCTTTGATGCACCAAGACGCAACTACGCCCTTAACGACCTGATACTCCAGCACAAATGGGGACAGTCACGTGCCATCTGTGGTAACACCGAAAAGAGACTCTTAATCGTACTCGCGTTGATGACTGACTTTAGTTTAAATGGCTCTGAGCACTATGGGACTTCACATCTGAGGTCACCAGTCCCCGAGAGCTTAGAACTACTTAAACCTAACTAACCTAAGGACATCACACATATCCATGCCCGAGGCAGGATTCGAACCTGCGACCGTAGAAGTCGCACGGTTCCGGACTGCGCGCCTAGAACCGCGAGACCACCGCGGCCGGCGACTGACTTTATTTTATATTCAGTTGCGATATATATTTTAGTATACGGGAGAAGCACCGATCTTAACAGGGATTTTAACCCAAGCAATATCTTAACTACTGCGGCTCTTGGCTCAGTACAGTGGGCATCCATTTTTATTAACCGTTTTTCGAATTCCCTCACAGTAGACTGAGTGCTGTGGTTCCCTCAGGATCAGCTGCAATGCTCCTCTTACTGACAAAGGCCACCTCACGTCTGCTGCATGACGCAGCGCTGCCTGTTGAGAGTAGGCCCCGCCGCTGACCCATCGCCCCTTTCTGCTTACCTGGCAGTTACAACTGGTGCCCCAGCGATAAGCACGCAGAGCGCACACATTCGAGCTTCTAAACTCAAACTCTTCACTCTGTTGAACGTCCGGATGCTGAGCACCGAGTGCTGTACAAGATATACATCGATTGAAGAAGTGTCTTCTTCACAGCGAAATCAAATGTAATTTATGCCCAATAAATAAGAAATACCTAGTGGTATCTATTTTTTGAAAGCACAGTTTTACATTAAACTACATCGCAAATGAAGTAAAAAGTCACTCAACAACGATGCACCGAATGTTCAAGTATCGCATTATCGCTTCCAAGTTCCACTGGTGGATTTTTGCAAAAACCATGAGTGTTGACTCGCGTATGTGCAAGACAGAATTTCGTATTACGCGAAATGTCAGTAGGAGGAAGTAACCAATTTCTCCACTTTACTTCCAACGACTGGATTCCGAATTTTAAGAATAAGTTTTTACAACACTCATTATGACTTGCCTGAAGTGCCTTCCTCTGCAAAGTTTTAAGAATTCCTATGACGCTCTCGTACTGACTATATTATACAACGTCAAACCTCGCAGCTCTTCCACGCATATTTTCTAACCTTCGGTTGACAGGAATTCGTAGCGTTTCGGAATAACGAACACTATAGTTCAGACGAGAATTTAGCAAGTTGAAATGGCTCAAATGGCTCTAAGCACCACATCGGAGCTCATCAGTCCACTAGACGTAGAACTACGTAAACTTAACTAACCTAAGGACATCACACACATCCATGCCCGAGGTAGGATTCGAACCTGCGACCGTAGCAGCCGCTTGGTTCCGGACTAAAGCGCCCAGAACCGCTCAGCCACAGCACCGGTAATCTCTTCAGTAATTGGCTAGCAGTTCTTTACTGTTTTTCCAAGCAATTTCATTCTTGCCTTTGCCTTCATCAATTTGAGACTGATGTGGTCATTACATCTTAAATCGCTCCCGATAGATACCCCCACGTATTTGACAATTTTAGCTAATTCCAATAATTGGTCGGGATATTGTTACCAACGAAAATCGGATATTTTGAGCTACTAGCATAGCTCTCATTATACTTGGCTATTTTGAAGGTCAGTTAACAGACTTTTCAGTTCTGTATACAAGTGCCATACCTGCTACAATACTGCACACGTGCGCACACACATATACACACACACACACACACACACACACACACACACACACACACGTCACAGTCTATCGACATTACAGATAAGTAATACAACTTTTATACAACCGGACACTTTCGAAGAACTGCAGCCTCCGCATGTCATAACCTTGTACCGCGGTCGGTCAGTTGCTTTAACCCACAGCTGAAATTGCATGAACAATGCGTTTCCTATCGAAAACAAGTTGCTTTTTCCAAGGGCCACTAATGGAAGTAGTATATGTCAAAAACGTTATTCTGTTTATAAAATTAATTATAGCTGTATGGGAGCAGACTACGGTTGGATCATCAATTCTTGAGATTTACTGAGAAACAGATGCTTCCACGGAGTTAATCTGAAATGCTAACTGAATACTAAAAAATGTATACACACTTTAAGGAACGGAAAGTATTACTTTTGTGTTTATTTTACATATAATAATTGGTCACACATATTGTACAACCTTCAGTTTAGCACATAGTTACTTTAAATGTTTAAAATATTCACTATTGGCGGCTATACAAATAACAAAACGACCAGCGGTAGCCGAAACTACGTCAGTCAATGTTACAGTGAAGATCGCCGCACTTGTCGCTGTAATCTACTGCCGAAGTTCGTCCAGCGCAAGTGGCTTACGTCGATAGACGTTATGTTTCGCAGTTCCCCACAAGTAAAAGTCCATAGGTATTCGATCTGGCGAACGTGGAGGGAACTCAATGGGCCCTCTTCGTCCAATCCAATGCCCCGGAAAATTGTCATCCAGGATAGCTCGTACGCCTAGGTGGTAGTTTGGTGGCGCCCCGCCCTGTTGGTAGAAGACCTCTTTATCAGCTCCATAAAGCTCACGCATACCTGACAAAATTGATGTGCGTAACATTTCTAGGTACACTTTTTCACTGACAAGAAAAAGCGTCCTACCAAGCCCACACCACACGTGAGCCCCTGGTAGATTGACCGCTTTATCCACATAAACATGCGAATTTTCCGGTGCCCAGAACACACTGTTATGTTGATCCACAGTTCCATTAAGTTTAAATTGTGCCTCGTCACTCGACACTACCTTTGTCACAGATTGTTCGTCATCAGTTACCATTTGCTGATACCATTCAAAAAATAACATTCGGCGATCAGGACCTTCGTCGTTAAGCGCGTGAAGTAATCGTGGAATGTAAACTTTCCACTCTTCGTACAGTTGTTTCCAACACGAGAGCCGACGAAGCAGGACTTGTAGCTGTACGCAGTCTCCTTAATCTTCCTTTGTGAATATCAAAAATCGTTCCATGAAATTCAAACTTGTCAATGATGCGTTTAATTGTTAGGCGGGTTGGCGATTCCCCTTCAAACTCCCGCCTCCACTGACGTTGCACTTCAACGACGTTATCGAACCTGAAAAACCACTTCACAACACATTTTCGTTGCTCGAATGTCAAGCGTGCTCCAGACATCTTGTTTTCTCAATACCGAGATGAAAGTATTCACATCTGTTGAGCCAAATACCAGACTACAACACACTCGTAATTCAAATCGAAAGACAATATCGATATCTCGATAGAGCCTGACAAAGAGTGCGTACATTTTTCTGGCGAACTCTGTATATTTTATAATTAATTATTTTGGTTTATGGTAACCAGGGAAAGGAAATATGCATCATCGCTATCATAATATCCACCGTATTTCACCATCGCAACATTCTGGCTAGTTCAGAAATTTTATGTAATTATTTCTGATAGAAGTGTGAAGCAGTCAACGCATGGTAAATTTGTACTCACTGCGCTACTTTCATCCTAAAACTGCAATACTGAATAACAATACCTATTTCCCCACGAGGCATGTGACTCAAACTTACGACTAGGAATTTTGTAAGGCAAATGAAAAATAATGAGACATTTGCCACTTTCCTATAAAAATGCTCCACCATAGAATAATATCACTCTCAAATCTTATTTCTTCATAATGGAGAAACAGGTAAGAGTAAAAGAACAAAGATAAATACTTTTCAGTCAATAGCTATAATGACTAGGAAATTTGTCCTTGAACCACAGAACATTTAAATCGTGAGTAGTTTCCAATCACTTAAACACATTGCAGCCACAAAAACAGTTGGAAAAAAGAGTAATGGTACTTCCTGGCAGATTAAAACTGTGTGTCAGACCGAGACTCGAACTCGGGACCTTTGCCTTTCGAGGATAAGTGCTCTACCAACTGAGCTATCCAAGCACAACTCAGGCATCCTCCTCACAGCTTTAATTCCGCGAGTACCTTGTCTCCTACCTTCCAAACTTCACAGAAGCTCTCCTGCGAAACTTGCACTCCTGGAAAAAATGAAGGTGGCGGAATTAAAGCTGTGAGGAGGGGAGATGAGTCGTGCTTGGGTAGCTCGGTTGGTAGACCACTTGCCCGAGTGAAAATTTCATTCTGGAAGAGTAATGGTGTTACGAACTTCTTAATTTAGGTTATATTGCCTTACCAAACTTCGAGTTTTGACCTGACTTATGGAGACAGTTTAGCAGTGCTGAAGGTAAGATATTACAAAAAGTGGCGTCTAAAATTCAATAATAGCCCTATACAAATGAACTATATATGCTACGAGATTGTTGGTCCAGAAGGGCATATCTGTAGGAGTTACCAAGTTTGGAAGGTACGGGCTGTACTATTGACGCCCTAGTGATAGGTGAAATATCAGACTTTTAGTACATATAAGAGCAAAAACGTTTTCTAGACGGTTAGGACCTCTTACTACTGGACCAAATAATATATTACTGATAGACTGTGTATTGAATAATACTCCTAACACGGAGATCGAAACTCGGAGGTGACGTTTCACATGCAATTCCTTTCACTTGTCTCGCTATCTGTTCGCTTGCATATCAACTTCTTCACGCTCTTTGTTTCTTTCCTTTACTTTTGAGTCTCTGACTTCTGCCAAAATCTTATTTGAATTTCAAAACTGCCAATATCATGTTAGGGTTTCCAAATTGTATCTTTCTTCATTACAATAGAACTAACTGTGAAACACTGTTTTTAATACTTTGTTTATGTGACACAGAAATATTTACACACAGAGTTTTATGACATTCTACACACTTATAGAACTAAGCATTATGACTCACAGTAGTGTGCAGTTCTTTAGAATTTAAGCTACTTCCGTTGCTTGAGTGTCTGTCACTGCTTATTTATCTGCGCAGTTCCTCTTCCGAGTTCAGAAGATAGCTTGAATTTTATTTATTTATGCGGTTACAACTGAATCAACTCTCTTTTGATCCTGAGGCGGGTTGTTATATCCTATACATTCTATATTTCCCTCCAGTGCTCATTTGATGTATAATACGAATGGGAGTCAATAAATTAGTCGCAAACTGCGATGTAAACACCAGAGCCGCATATACCATCCTGAAATTAATTTTCGTTTTCAATAAACTCCCATTGTAAACTTAAATACTTATCAGATCGTTCGATAAGGCGTTAAAAATCTGCAGCATAGAATTCTTGTGGCAGCGTTCGCGCCTAACGAGT
This sequence comes from Schistocerca gregaria, assembly GCF_023897955.1. Taxonomy (NCBI): domain Eukaryota; kingdom Metazoa; phylum Arthropoda; class Insecta; order Orthoptera; family Acrididae; genus Schistocerca; species Schistocerca gregaria. The sequence goes on from NC_064931.1 coordinate 686,825,938, forward strand.
GACCTCTCTGCATGCATACAAGTTTATTTAGTTCCTTACACTTCTGCAACCCACAAGACCGATGTGTCCTGGGGTAGCGACATATCCATAGGCGGGGAAACAATGTGCCATCACTGGATTATCAGAGCGGCCAGGACGCTCCTTATTAGTGACTTTTTCTTGTCCTTTCTTGTCCTCTATCCAGTTAATCACATTTCCAAGAAACACAGTTCGTACCACGTAAGGGACGAACTTCGCTATGGACGTGCTCTGCGGGACAGTCCCTCGTCTCACAAAAGTCGCGTTGTTCTAGTCGGGTAGACACTCATAGTACACCTGGCATGTTGGCCTGACTGCAGGTCGTTAACCACTGGCCGCGGAATACTGTGTTCAAATGGTTCAAATGGATCTGAGGACTATGGGAGTTAACATCTGAGGCCATCAGTCCCCTTGAACTTAGAACTACTCAAACCTAACTAACCTATGGTCATCACACACATCCATACCCGAGGCAGGACTCGAACCTGCGACCGTAGCGGTCGCGCGGTTCCAGGCTGAAGCGCCTAGAACCGCTCGGCCACAGTGGTCGGCCGCGGAATACTGTGTATCGGCTACCTTCCATGCGACATACGTATAGACGCGAAATTTAAAATGATATGCAGTATTCTGGCGTTTGTGACTTATTTATTGAGCCACCCTAGTATTAAACGAAATTCTACAAATTTATTAAAAGAAAAATGTGAAACTGAAAAAAGGAAGAAGATTGAAGTAGAAGTGAAAGAAAATTCACCCTCAGAGGACGCTCTGTCCCTGCTCTATTGCAATTCCATTGCAATATTAATCAGCAATCTTGGAATTGACCAAGATTTCTGTTCATACAGTTCTTTACAGCTATGTTTATTGCTGTACTAAACTACTACCAAATGATCCCAAGTGGCTCAGTAGCACTCGAGCCTTCGCTTTACCACTTGGATTCCTATGTGTAAAAGTATTTTGAAGTGTTATTTAAACCAGGCCTACTCAGGAGGAGGTTAGGCGACCACGAGCGCCATGGGTAGTGAGGGCTAGTGGAAAAATTGCGCAGGGGAAGTGCAAACTCTTCGCTGTCTTCACAATGACCAAATGTTAAGTCGATCGTAGCCTTAAACGCAGACAGGTTGAAAATTATTTAAACCGACAGGCTCTGGGCGGTTGCACGGTACACCAAATCAAATATTTTTCTCTAATGTAATAATTTCCAGTGGTCATTATTTAATCCGGTAGAGGGTTCATTCACTCTTCAGTTGTAATGACTGATTCGTTGTTCTAAGTGTTCCTGTCACACTGGTAGAGGGCACACTTCACCCTTCAGTTTGTAGTTGTTCCACATTCACATTTAGTTGTACATGCGGTGGGGCCTTCTACAGCCACAATTCTCATGTTTGGATTCAGTTTAATTCAACTTCCACATTGAATCGCATTCATCAAGAGCGGTTCTACGTGAATGTGTGGTCAGCTGTTGTTGGTGTACGTTTGATTGGGCCATGTCTCCTACCTAGGCCATTAAATGGAAGTTTCTTCTCCAGAGCATTGCCAGAATTTCTGGATGACCTGCCACTCGCTACAAGACGGCACACGTGGTTCGAACATGACGGGGCGCCGGCACATTCCAGTCGTCCTGTGCGCTGATTCTTGAACCGACAGTTTCAAGAAAAGTTGATTGTCAGAGGTACTCCTGTACCGTTGTCTACTCCGGACATTTGGTGTGGGAAGAGCCGCACAACCTTGTTTACAAAACCGCTGTTGAATCAAAAGAAGATCTGGTTGCCCAAATTGTAGTAGCAGCAGGAAAAATTAAAGAAACTCCTGCGGTCTTCGACCGTGTTACAACGCGTCCCACCATTGTGACCTCTGTTTACAAGTCAAAGAAGGCATTTTGAAGCGCTACTGTAACTGGAGTAATAGTGTTGTGTTAATGTTGTTATCTCTTGGTAATAAAGAATTGAAAATTGTTTGTGTTACTTTTTGTTTGTTACAGGTGCGTCATAGGAAAACACATTAGAAAAAAATATATTTAGTGACCCATGTAACTTCCCAGAATTTGTTCGTTTGAGTAATTTCCTACAGAGAAAAGTACTTCTAGTGGTTTAAAAATTCCTGGCTGGAGAATATAACATTAGGGAAAAATATTTGTTTTGATGTCTCGTGCAAATCTCCTACAGTTTGTTGCTTTAAATGATTTCCACCCTGTATACTTAATGGAGTATTACCTACATTGCAGAGTAGCTCTTTCAAAATTGATGAAAAGCAACATTATGGGCGGATTAGAAACTTCAGAGCGTAGGTCAGACACACCTATCTCAATTTAAAACAGGCAGGCTGCCCAGCGACAGGTAGAATTTATAGACCTGCAGTGTGACAGGCAGTTGCGTGATAAGTTTCATAACAAAATAAGTCTTGTAGGCTAGTTTAAAATTTTCTTCAACATTCATTTTCAGGATTTCACAAGTTCGCAGCTACGATTACGTCAGTATTTGGATCTACACGTTTGTGGTAGCAACTTTGTTTCGGAGCGAAGAGAAAGAAATCCAGGCACGGAAGCTCACTGACCGTGAGACGTAGCTTAGAAGATTATCTTCGTATTAGTAGCTCTCACAAAGTGGTACCAGACACTGATGCTTTTGCGAAAAGCAAAAAAAGTAGCATTCATTAGATTGCAGCGTTTAAATGCTTAACATGTGAATAAAATAGCCATTAAATACAAATTGATGTCAGTTTAAACTTTGGCGAAAACGACATTCGTAATAAGACTACATCAACTGCAAGAAAGATCAAGTTCCATACTTAGCTCCCCCGTGTTCTTCACCTCATCATTTAAGAGAAATGTAAGTTTCATTACACTATCATTTCTCATCAATAAGAAATAAATTTGCCGCAAAAAGCATTAATTATTCATCGTGAAGTGATACATCTCCCAAAAACTAATACTAGCAGCCGTAAATCTGACTCGTTTACAATAGTTTCGTCATGGTGAGCTACTTTGCTCCGATACCTCCTCCCCTCTCGTAGTATGCCCCTATCATTACTCGCCGTGAGCCTGTTGTGTGCTCACTGCTGAGACGCGAAAGCGACCCAGCTCGCACGAGCAGATCGGTCAATAGGCTTGATTTTAAAAACTGTAGGCTCGAATTGTACACCTCATAGAATTAGTTAGCTTACTGAGCAATGTCCTATTCCTACTCATCATCATCATCATCATCATCATACAAGGTGTTTCAAAAATGACCGGTATATTTGAAACGGCAATACAAACTAAACGAGCAGCGATAGAAATACACCTTTTGTTGCAATATGCTTGGGACAACAGTACATTTTCAGGCAGACAAACTTTCGAAATTACAGTAGTTACAACTGTCAACAACAGATGGCGCTGCGGTCTGGGAAACTCTATAGTACTATATTTTCCACATATCCATCATGCGTAGCAATAATATGGCGTAGTCTCTGAATGAAATTACCCGAAACCCTTGACAACGTGTCTGGCGGAATGGCTTCACATGCAGATGAGATGTACTGCTTCAGCTGTTCAAATTGTTTCTGGATTCTGGCGGTACACCTGGTCTTTCAAGTGTCCCCACAGATAGAAGTCACAGGGGTTCATGTCTGGCGAATAGGGAGGCCAATCCACGCCGCCTCCTGTATGTTTCGGATAGCCTAAAGCAATCACACGATCATCGAAATATTCATTCAGGAAATTAATGACGTCGGCCGTGCGATGTGGGCGGGCAGTTTGTACCACCACGAAGAATGTCCAGATAGCGTGATGCAGTAATCGTTTCGGATCTGAAAAATGGGCCAATGATTCCTTTGGAAGAAATGGCGGCCCAGACCAGTACCTTTTGAGGATGCAGGGACGATGGGACTGCAACATGGGACTTTTCGGTTCCCCATATGCGCCAGTTCTCAGTTCTGTTTATTGACGAAGCCGTCCACGTAAAAATAAGCTTCGTCAGTAAACCAAATGCTGCCCACATGCATATCGCCGTCATCAATCCTGTGCACTATATTGTGCAGAGATAAGGTACTACCATCCTCCCGTCACTTGAGCCTGGTCACTTGAGCCTGCAGCGAAAGTGGCTTTCTAGCTTACTCTAAAGGTGTTCCGTTGGGTTCAGATCGATTCTGGGTAGGCTGGTCCATTTCAGGAAAGTTTTTGTCCACAAACCATTGCTTCACAGGTGCTGATTTATGACAGGGCACAGAGTCATGATGTTACAAATACTCACCGACTTCGAACTGTTCTTCTGCTGTACGCATTACACAATACTATAAATGTGTTCATATGCTTGCGCGTTTAGGGTTTTCTTAAGCGCAATCAGGAGACCACAACCCAGCCGCGAAAAATATCCTATACCATAAGAACACGCCCTCCGTACTTCACTATTGGCACTACACATATCCAGACTTTAACCACCCCAAAAACATCTGCTGAGTTGCTACAGGGTGTAGTGAAAGTCATCACTCCAAACCTTTCGTTTCCAATCACACTTTGTCCAGTGGTGTGGCTCGTTACATCACCTCAAGCGTGTCGAACAGTAATATCAAGAACACTCGGCTTGGGGAGCTTTACAAAGTTGAGATCTGGTGTGATATACAAGACATAAAATACCGTATGAGGCCCGCGATCATTTTTACGTTAATAATTGGCAACCAGTGCTGTACAATCGCAATAACGTCATGAGATGTTCAATTGACTCTTTTATTAGAACATGTTACGCGTTTCGGGATTACACCCATCTTCAGACATCACAAACTTCAACTACTTCCTAACCTACCAGGCGTACAGCGTTGGCAACACAAAGAGAGTGTCGAATAACATAAGAATATAACTGCCACACAAGCAGTCTTGAAGACAGCACTTAATACCAAACTTAAGCATGGCAGCGTGACAGAATTTAAAATGGAAAATGTAGTAGGAACAGAAGAAATACTAAAATACAAAGATGAAGTTTCAGCCCGCATCTCGTGGTCGTGCGGTAGCGTTTTCGCTTCCCACGCCCGGGTTCCCGGGTTAGATTCCCGGCGGGGTCAGGGATTTTCTCTGCCTCGTGATGGCTGGGTGTTGTGTGATGTCCTTAGGTTAGTTGGATTTAAGTAGTTCTAAGTTCTAGAGGACTGACGACCATAGATGTTAAGTCCCATAGTGCTCAGAGCCATTTGAACCATTTCTGTGAAGTTTCAAACCGGTATCAGGTACTAAGCAACTTGGATGAAAATCACCAAATGACTAGTAATGATTCCTGGAATAGAGTAAAACAAGCCATCCTCACAGCTGAAAATAACTATCTACAGACAGTGAAATAAGGCGGGAAGGAATGGTTTGATGTAGCATGTGAGGAAGTTGAAGACAAGGTTACCAAATTACCCAGGAGATCCCTACAAACAAAAAAAGGATCTTCAAATAGAACTAGATTATCTGCAGGCACAAAGGCATTCTAACAAAATAAATCGTAAGAAAAAGATAATACCATAATAACAGAATAAATCTATTCATGGATATCGCCAAAATAATAACAGTCGGGAAATGTATAGCACAGTCAACAAAATAAAAGGAGGTTTTAATAAGAAATCTAGGTGATTAAGGGTAAGGGTGACAATATTATTAATGAACCATGCAAAATATTTTTACAGTCTACTGAACTATTCTGATGGAGAATTACCAATTACAAATTTCCGCAGAAGCCTTAATAATGACCACATTCCAGAAACAACGTGTGAGGAGGTGCTGGGAAGTACAAGGGCCTAAAAAATGGCAAGGCAACTGGGAATGCTGTGAGTGACGGAATTCCAGCTGGGGTACTAAACTATGGAGGAGAAACCCTTCATAGATGTTTTTTGCTTCTGGGAAACTGAGACAATACCAATAGAATGGAAAGAATCATTAATAGTCCCGATACATGGGAAAAGGAGACAAAGAAGACTTCAGAAACTATAGGGGAATATCATTAGTTCACACAGCCTATAAAATTTTATTCTTTCAACTGCGAAACCGTTTAAAAACTTCTGCAGAGAACATAATCTGAGATTATCAGAACGGCTATCGCAGAAATATATCATTTACTGACAATACATCTGTAATCAAAACAATAAATGAAGAAGTAGGGGAATTTAATCAAAAAATACTTTACTTGTTCATAAATTTTATGAAACCTTGTGACTCCATACATAGGTAAAGACTGTGGCATGTAATTAAAGTCTTGAGATTTGCAATTAAACTTATAAATCTTTTCAAAATGTGCATGGATGATAATATTAGCGTAGTTTTGCAAAATAGAATAAAATCTGACCAATTTAAAAATATAGCTGGTCTAAGATATGGAGACGCTCTGCCCCTCTTCTCTTTAGTTTATGCCTCGAGAGAGTCATGAGGAAACTCAAAGTAGTGGATGCTGGGATCCTCCACAGAAATGAAGTTAACTTTTTAGTGTATGAGGATGATATAGTTCTCAATGCAAAAAGTGAAATAGAGATCAGACAGTTTGTTTGTGGAGCTCATAGAAGAAGCATCCAAGTTTTACCTAATAGTAAATTATCAGGAAACAAAATGCATGATAGTTCAAAGGTGTAGAAATGAACAAGACAATCTAACGCATATAATAATCGGGAAACATAAATTCGCAAGCGTTGAACAACTGAAATTCCTTGACACAACCATAGACAGAATCAGGGACAAGTTCAAGTGAAAATGAGACTGAAAAATACTAATATAGTCTACTGCTCAAGAAAAAGGAAAAACTTGTAGCATCTAAACCACTGACAAGGTAAACTAAAATGAAACTGTATAACACAATCATCGGAGACCAGACCTAATCTATGGAGTTTAGCTGAAAGGGAAGAACGCCAATACATGTATTTAAAAACGAAGTTTATAGGTAAATCTGTAGTTCATACTATGATGAGAAACATTCCGAGGCATTAAGGAATAGACAATTTGGCAAGGGACGGAAGTGTGGGTGATAGAAATTGGTTGCAGTAGTTACGTAGAAATTTGTGAAAAGAATAGGCCTTTGTCGTAAGTTACATCAAACCAACGTTTCTACTGAATACCATAACAACATGAAAGGAGCGCTATTTGACGACAGTTGATCGCTTGTACTTAGGTAGGAGGAGAATTATTCGAAGACATCCCCTGATCCGTGAAAAAAGCGTTATGGTTAATAAATTATGGAAGTGCCGGTGTGCGCTCCCTTATAAACTCAGACAATTGCGCAGTTCTGTACTTTGTCATTTATAGACTAAATTTGTTATGGCCTTTTCTTGTTTTCATACATAGGTCAAATTCCAGAACTCACCATGCGCGCACACACGAGTGTAGCTGTGTGTGTGTTTGTGTGTATGTGTGCGCGCGAGTAAGTGGGTGTGGTTTACTCAATAAATTTAATCCACCAATTAATTTTGACGTAAATGTATCTCGTTCATGCAAATGTCAGCAAGTAACCAAACATTGGATATCACATTCGGTGTTTATCGACACATTGTGCGAAACGTGTTGCAATAGCCAAGTCTCCATCTTTTTCATCTTCATCCAGTACCCATTACATTAGGATTCGTAGCTTTATTTTTTCATAGTCCTTATGCCTACTCGTATAAAGTGACTTCTCTGAAACCGCGTTTTTGAAGTTACTTTATGCAAAAAAATGTACGAAGTAATAAACAATACTATGAAATAAACCAAAGGAATTATTATACGCTGCCATCTCATAATTTTGGAACATGCCCAGAATGTGATGGTCATCTGTACGTAAATCAAGAGCGACCCGTTAAAGAGATGTGGTTATTAACAAAAATGATTCCATGTGTGTGACCTCTCGTCGGCAATTTTCTGAAACTTCCAGGTTAAAATTATAGCAGTTCCAACATTACTGTATGGTTATTAATATGGACCAATTGAAAAAAAAAGTCAAGGAGTGTACATTCGATTTCGAAGTCGTGCCAAAACACGTAATCTATTAAATCACACACAAAATGGCAAAATAAGGGGAGAGCTAAACATTTAGCTTGGGGTAAATCAGATCACTGCAAACAGATCACGTTTACTAAAACGTATACGAATGATGTAGGAAGGAAAAAGACCTAAATAAAAACAGATTAATCACGTTATCGACGAAGCGGCTCATCGAACTGTAACAGGTTAAGAGACCACACCTGGTCGGAATATGATGACAGTGATGACAACTGAGGTGGTTGATTTCACAAGGTATACGGAGGCGAGTACACTGGGGTGTTAAATCAAATCAAGACTGAAGGCAATGAAACAGAAAGAGAGGGAGAGACACAGAGAAAGAACGACTTGCAGTATGGAGTAGTTGGAAGATAAACGAGACGAATGCGAAACAAGCAAATAAGAGTAACAAATATTGTGTGTGTAATTAGTCTATGTATCCCCTGCCCTGAGGCCTAAAAAAAATGGTCGCCTTCACTAACTGTTTAACAATTTTGGGAGAATACTAGACATTCTAAGACCAAACAAAACGACGCACCACGAAGGACTTATCCGAATGGGACGGCAACCGGTAGATATGATGTACATCTTGAAAAGGAACTAAAAAAATGTTGTAATTTAATCTCAAAGATACAAGAAGAAAATTTGTTCGACTGTCATACCAGAGGAATACTCTAAAAAACTTTTTATCATTGAGAGACAAAGGACTAATTTCAAGATTCTTTTATTACTTCTAGTATTAACTACCTTTTTTGTTCTGATGTGCTGGCGTAAAGACGTACTGTATAGTTTCATGTCTATGTGTGTGTTAAATGAAGGTGTTAAATGATGAAAAATGTATTTTATAATTTATGTCAAGATCAAGCCTAAATCCCATATCAATGGAGTACAAATTATTCAGTTAATTCGAGAAGGCGAATTTTAGATGGAGGTAACGATCGTTACGACGGCGCTGCTCAACAATAGAGGTACGTGATTGTGCTCACTACTTTCCTTTGGTGGCCGCTAAGATTAATTTCGATGTGTTTTTGCCGAGACATTCAGAACCTGCAATCTTTCGTATAAAAATAAGAGCCCGATTGATAAAGAAATATTCTTAAATTTAAATAATTGCAATTCTTTTACCCAGGCCACGGGGAATGATAGAAAGTACGTGCCTCCACCCTGATAGTACGTTTGCAATCTCCGAGTATGTTACGACGTAATTATTTTACACAAAAAATTTAAGATAGATCTTTCTTATCAGATCGCAACCACTCGTACGAGAATGTACGAACCCTCTGAATGAGTCTAGTCAGTCGTGCACATTGTTCTAAAGCTTTTCTGTTAATATTCCGTGGATTGCATCGCCGCAATTAATTTTTGTTTATGCCGCAAATTGCACTTCACTCAAAGTATTTATTACGCAAGTTTCAGGCTCCATTTAATGTCAAAAAAATTCCGAAGTACGGCTGACTAAGCAAACGGCAACAATTATTTCATATCTCTACAACTACAATTAAAAAAACAATAACAGAAAAACATGAAACAGTAACAGATAGAGGGAACGTTACAATCTACAGACAAGCAAATACTTACAAATTTCAGAAAAATTGGATGATTTATTCAAGAGAATATTGAGCAAGTCCATAACGCGTTGGTCCACCTCTGGTCATTTGCAAGCAATTACTCGCCTTGGTATAGATTGACAGAGTTGTCGGAATATTGTGCCGAATTCTGTCCAACTGGCGCAGCACATCGTCAAAATCCCGATCTTTTGTTGCGCCCTGCCCACAGGGCTTCAAACGTTCTCGTTTGGGGAGGGACGCTAGCATCTTGCTGGCCAAGTTAGGCTTTGGTAAGCACGATGACAAGCGGTAGAAATTCTCACCGTATGCGGGAGGGAATTATCTTGCTGTAATGTAAGCCTAGGGTGGCTTGCCACAAAAGGCAACGAAACGGGGCGTAGAATATCAATAAGCCTTTCGTGGTGTCTCGCTTCTTGTCTTAGATTGTACATAATTTTTGCAATAATTACATGTCAGAACATACATGCACAGCTTTTTGTTACACTGATCTTGTGGATTACCCAACGAAGTAGATCATTAGCATTAATTTCTGCCAAAGCAGAGTTACTAAACACAGCCTTCCGAAATGCCTTCACAAAAGAAGACGAAGTAAATATTCCATAATTCGAATCGAGAACAGCTGTAGGAGTAGGAGTAAATATCCTCGGAGTAGTGAAGCAGCTTAAATCACTTAATAGAAGCAAGTCTTCTGGCCCAGACTGTATACCGATTAGGTTCCTTTCGGAGTATGCTGATGCATTAGCTCCATACTTAACAATCATATACAACCGTTGGCTCGCCGAAAGATCCGTACCCAAAGACTGGAAAGTTGCACAGGTCACACCAATATTAAAGAAAGATAGTAGGAGTAATCCTCTAAATTACAGGCCCATATCGTTAACGTCGATATGCAGTAGGATGTTGGAGCATATATTGTGTTCGAACATTATGAATTACCTCGAAGAAAACTGTCTATTGACACGCAGTCAACATGGGTTTAGAAAATATCGTTCCTGTGAAACACAACTAGCTCATTATTCACATGAAGTGTTGAGTGCTACTGACAAGGGATTTCAGATATATTCCGTATTTCTGAATTTCCAGAAGGCTTTTGATACTGTACCACACCAGCGGCTCGTAGTGAAATTGCGTGCTTGTGGCATATCGTCTCAGTTATGTGACTGGATTTGTGATTTCCTGTCAGAGAGGTCACAGTTCGTAGTAACTGATTGAAAGTCATCGAGTAAAACAGAAGTGATTTCTGGCGTTCCCCAAGGTAGTATTATAGGCCCTTTGCTGTTCCTTAACTATATAAACGATTTTGGAGACAATCTGAGCAGCCGTCTTCGGTTGTTTGCAGATGACGCTGTCATTTATCGACAAATAAAGTCATCAGAAGATCAAAACAAACTGCAAAACGATTTAGGAAAGATATCTGAATGGTGTGAGAGTGGCAGTTGACCCTAAATAACGAAAAAGGGTGAGGTCATAAACATCAGAGCTAAAAGGAACGCGTTAAACTTCGGTCACACGATAAATCAGTCTAATCTAAAAGCCGTAAATTCAACTAAATACCTAGGTATTACAATTATGAACAACTTAAATTAGAAGAAGCACATAGGAAATGTTGTGGGGAAGGCTAAGCAAAGTCTGCGTTTTATTGGCAGGACACTTAGAAAATGTAACAGCCGTACTAAGGAGACTGCCTACACTACGCTTGTCCGTCCTCTTTTAGAATACTGCTGAGCAATGTGGGATCCTTACCAGATAGGACTGACGGAGTACATCGAAAAAGTTCAAGAAAGACATCGCGTTTTGTATTATCACGATATCACGAGATATGGGAGAGAGTGTCACAGAAATGATACAGGATTGGGCTGGAAATCATTATAATAAAGGCGTTTTTCGTTGCGCCGGAATCTTTTCACGAAATTCCAATCACCAACTTTCTCCTCCGAATGCGAAAATATTTTGTTGACACCTAGGGAGGAACGATCACCACGATAAAATAAGGGAAATCAGAGCTCGTACGAAAAGATATAGGTGTTCATCCTTTCCACGCGCTATACGAGATTGGAATAATAGAGAATTGTGAAGGTGGTTCGATGAACCCTCTGCCAGGCACTTGAATGTGATGTGCAGAGTATCCATGTAGATGTAGATGTAGGTGTAGATACATCTTTCACAATAATACGGTGTCATTTACAAAGAGAAATTTTTTAGTCATGTCATTCCTAGCAGCGCTTCATTGATTTCCATACATATTATAAAAATGGAAGTGTGCATGTATGCTTGTATGTTCCACATCTCCTCTTAAATCGCAGGACTGATTTCGATCAGGCTTGGCAGACATATCATACGTCATAAACTATGAGACAGCCGGCCGCTGTGGCCGAGCGTTTCTATGCGCTTCAGTCCGGAACCACGCTGCAGCTACGGTCGGAGGTTCGAATCCTGCCTGGGGCATGGATGTGTGTGATGTCCTTAGGTTGGTTAGTTTTAAATAGTTCTAAGTCTAGGGGACTGATGACCTCAGATGTTAAGTCCCATAGTGCTCAGAGCCATTTGAACTATGAGATGCGTGAAAAACTGCAGCATCATGCTTGACGTTTAAATTTATTACTTCCATACGACTAATTCTATTTGCAATACATTTCTTAGAGAGTATTCACATGTGCCGCCAAATGTATCTACAAATGTATACCGTGGTGTCACACTTATTTCGGCAGATATGACGTCATAAACATTAAGTTGTGTGAAAAACTGTCGAATTGTACATGACTTTTAAATGTATAACTTCTTTACCACTAAATCTATTCCCAACCAATTTTGTGGGCAGTATCCACACATGTGGTTGAATGTACCTACAAAACTATACCACTGTATGACCCATAGATCAGGAGATCTGACACCATCAACATCGAGATGCGTGAAAAAAGGCCGAATCATGTACGAGGTTTAAATTCATGACTTCTTTACTATTAACTGTATTCGCAAAATACTTCAGACACTATCCACATATGCTGCTGAATGTATCTAGATAAATATATCATTGTGCGGCTTATAGTTCTAGAGATATGACGTAGTGAACACTGAGCTGATTGAAAATATTCCCCATCCTGCATGAAGTTTTAATACATTTATTATTTACTACTAAGACAAGCTTATAGTCGAGTCAACTTAAGGAAACCCCTGACATCTGGAAGCGGTTTCGACAGTTTTCAGCTACGTAGCGCAAACGGCTGTAGACGAAAAAGCTATGAAGAGGTGTTGCCATAGAGGCGTTTGCAGTACCACGTTGTAGACACGCTAAAGAGCTTCCCCCAGCGTACAGAAACTGTCCGGATTTTTTTCATGACAGCTCCACAATTTCAAATGTGCTTTAACGAATACATGGAAATGAATTTTTTTCGATATTACACTACAAACACAGTTCATTTTTTGTTTTCGTTTCTAATAGAAAATTGGCAAAATGAATACCCGGGCAATAACCTTTGTGTCAGCTAGTATACCAACGAGGAAAAAGAAGCTAGAGTATAAACCTGTAGCACCCTCCACTATACTTGACCACGGATAGATCCAAACCTCTCCCCTGTTTGTTGACACTGGAGGACAACCTTCGGTTTCCTGCTTTCCAGATATGAAGTTAATAACTGTTCCACTTTTTCCTTAATCCCATAAAGTTCCCATTTATGCAAAAGTATAGAATGGTTCACTGAATCAAACACTTTCGTTGAATCAAAGAAAATACCTACTGCTCTCAAACTATAGTTTAGCACTAATGTTGTCTCTCAAATAAAATAATAGATAGTATTTTCTATTGATACTCCCTGAAGCCAAACGGAGAATCTGTGTGTGCTGACATGTGAAATTACTATCCTATACTTTGCTTTCTAAAAACTTGCGAAAACACCACTAGCAAAGAAATTGACCAGTAATTTTCCACATTATCTGTTTCCCCTCGTTATGAAGTGCTATCTCTAACAGCTATTTCGTCCGCCAGGAAATTGACCACACTGAAAGATACACAGCACAGGTGACTGAGTACAGAACAAATGTATGATACACAGATCTTCGTAGTCCTACCCGATATTTCATCATGTATTTACTCTTCAGTGATTTAATAAATGATTCAGTATCATCTGTGTTTGTTTCCGATAGCTGCATGTAATATACTTACCAGCTGTTATGAACATATTTACTTTTATCAGCAGATCGATGTCTTAACTTCCGCCTATTGTGAAGAAGTGATTATTAAAAATGTTGCGTAAGTCTTGTGGATCACTAACAGTTTCATTCTCACACAAGGTAGATGTATTATGTAGATCGCCCATATTCTGTTCTAATATCTCTTCCACACTTGGCCATATAGTTTTAATTTCCTTCTTAGAGCTTTCTATGCTGCTGGTGTAACACATAGTTTTAGCCTGTCTGATGACATGCGTCTGCACTTTGCAGTATTTCAGGTAGTAAAATTCTTTATCTGGGCTGCGACTATCCTCCATATTGTAATACGGATCCACGATTCCTACTACACGATATTTTAATGCCATATCACACAGATTGGTTGGTTATTAATACTGCATATCTGTTTGCTATTTTTTAATCGGAAAGAGCTGGCAAAGAAAGTGTTACAGATTTGTAGAACTTTATTATATTTGTCATTCAAGTTTTCTTACAGTAGACTTCTTGCCTAGTTTGCCTTTCCAGACTGGGTTTAAATGTCTGCATTGCAAGTGGACTCATATCTCTAAATCTTTTGTTTACTACTTTTGGGTGTGGCTCTGCCTTGATTCCTTTCAGTGTTCGTACCTGTGCGCGCGTGTACACACACACACACACACACACACACACACACACACACACACACACACACACACAGAAATGCACATCACGTAGTTTCCACCACACAGAAGAGGGATGCAAACCGTGCTACAACCGTTCACAGAAGACGCAACCTGTGCTAAAACTGAGTACCACAGCAATCTTATTAGCAACAGTAGACAGAAACTGTTCGTAAAATACACGGGAAATAACACAATTAAACAAAATAACAGAATACGTTGTTAATAGCGACAAGTAGCTGACGGCGACGCACAAAAGAGTATCTTACTGCTGCTCGATACGAGATCCAAACCATAAGTTCATTTGATAGGAAGATTTGCAGCTTTAATTTCATGATATTGGTTATCAGAAAACTGAAGTACAATCTTAGGTTAACGAGTACTGATTTAATGAGAGGAAAAGAATACCAGTTATTATCGTTCCAGAAATAACATAACTTTCGTTTCAAACTTGGCCGCAAGCGGTAAATATTGAACTACCTACTGCTCAAGATATAGCGTAGTCTTTACACGTGTCTTTAGCGTCAACAAAATTAAATGTGCCAGAGGCGAAGAAAACAGTTACTGATTTAACGTACGTGTCTTTTGTCAACATGTAACTATTGTATAGAAAGGAGAAGGAAGCTTGCCATTTTGATTATGTTCTGTTCGAAGTCTCAATACACATATGAGGAATTACAAACAGCTGCAGCATTGGTGAGGGAGCATTCCTGTCGCCATGGCAAATGGACCAGCGAGGCCTTTTCACGTGGAGAAGATGACGTCAGATCGTTGGCGAGGCAGTAGAGTCCGAAGTGGGCCAAAAAAGCGATATCATTGCGTTTGATCGCATTCACATCGTGAGTGCCAGACGCAAAACCTACTCCAGCGCCGAGGTCAACACAAATGTGACTTCGCTTGCGCCATCATGTCACTTACCTCGCGCCGGTGAAAACCGCCACCGCCACACAACTGCAGTGGTTAACAACATATTGCTTACCGGGGTTACCGTCGAACGTCTAGAGTGCAAACGGATTACAGAATAGCAAATCATAAGCAATTCAGTGCTATACAACGAGTAAGATGTCTTTCCGTACCTCGCTATGGAGTGCATTAATCTCTGCCACATACATTGTGATCAAAAGTATCCGGACAGTCACAAAAACATACGTTTTTCATATTAGGTGCATTGTGGTGCAACCTTCTGCCAGGTACTCCATATCAGCGACCTCAGTAGTCATTAGACATCGTGAGAGAGCAGAATGGGGCGCTCTGTGGACTTCGAACATGGTCAAGTGATTGGGTGTCACTTGTGTCATACGTCTGTACGCGACATTTACACACTCCTATCCATCCCTAGGTCCATTGTTACCATTGTGATAGTGAGGTGGCAACGTGAAGGGACACGTACAGCACAAAAGCTTACAGACCGACCTCGTCTGTTGACTGACAAGAACACCGACCGTTGAAGAGGGTCGTAATGTGTAATAGGCAGACATCCATCCACATCATAACACTGGAATTCCAAACTGCATCAGGATCCACTGGACGTACTATGACAGTTAGGCTGGAGGTGAGAAAACTTGGATTTCATGGCCGACCGTATGCTCATAAGACACACATCACGGCGGTAAATGCCAAGCGACGCCTCAATTGGTGTAAGGGGCCTAAACATTAGACGATTGAACAGTGAAAAAACGTTGTATGGAGTGTTAAATTACGGTACACAATGTGGTGATCCGATGGCAGGGTGTGTGTAAGGCGGATGCCCGGTGAACGTCATCTGCCAGCGTGTGTAGAGCCAACAGTAAAATTCGGAGACAGTGGTGTTATGGTGTGGTCGTATTTATCATGGAGGGGGCTTGCACCCCTTGTTGTTTTGCGTGGCAGTATCACAGCACAGGCCTACATTAATGTTTTAAGGACCTTCTTGCTTCCCGCTGTTGAAGGGCAATTCGATAATGGCGATTGCATCTTTCAACACCTTCAAGCACGTGTTCATAACCCACGGCCTGTGGCGGAGTGGTTACACGACAATAACATCCCTGTGTTAAATCACGGTACACAATGTGGTGATCCGATGGCAGGGTGTGTGTAAGGCGGATGCCCGGTGAACGTCATTTGCCAGCGTGTGTAGAGCCAACAGTAAAATTCGGAGACAGTGGTGTTATGGTGTGGTCGTATTTATCATGGAGGGGGCTTGCACCCCTTGTTGTTTTGCGTGGCAGTATCACAGCACAGGCCTACATTAATGTTTTAAGGACCTTCTTGCTTCCCGCTGTTGAAGGGCAATTCGATAATGGCGATTGCATCTTTCAACACCTTCAAGCACGTGTTCATAACCCACGGCCTGTGGCGGAGTGGTTACACGACAATAACATCCCTGTAATGGACTGGCCTGCACAGAGTACTGACCTGAATCCTGCAGAACACCTTTGGGATGTTCTGGAACACCAACGTCGTGCCAGGCCTCACCGACCGACATCGATACCTCTCCTCAGTGCAGCACTCCGTGAAGAATGGGCTGCCATTCCCCAAGAAACCTTCCAGCATCTGACTGAACGTATGCCGGCGTGAGTGGAAGCTGTCATCAAGGCTAAGAGTGGGCCAACACCATATTGAATTCCAGTATTACCGATGAAGGGCGCCACGAACTTGTAAGTCATTTTCAACCAGGTGTCCTGATACTTTTGATCACATAGTGTATACAGTATCTGATCAAAAGTATCTGGGTACCCCCGTGTAATGCGGAATTCTCCATTACCTGTCACTAGAAGTGGACTCGCCAGATAAAAGGAGGCGGGGGTATGGTGTTGTCAGTAGACGACCAGGAACATCTGAATGTATATGCCAGGAGAGTTCAGTGGCTTCGAACGTGGTCTAGTTACTGGTTGTCACAGAAGAAGATCCATCAGGAACATTTCTACCTCTCTAAAGCGGTTCAAGTCGACTGTTAGTGTTGTGATTCTGACTGAGAAATGTGAAGGAACAAGCACAGTTAAACCGAGACCAGGCAGATACCTTATGCTGACGGACAGGGACTGTCTTGCATGGCTCATATTTCTGTAGTCAATACAACGGCGCGCTTGAGGTGGAGTAAAGACCTATACCACTGACAGTGGACGACTGGAAACGAGTGATTTGAAGTACTCCCTTGTCGATTGTCGAGGCGAGTTTCCCGGTTGCCGAATCTACGCTTCCATTCGTTGTCTGACATGGATATGATCTCCCGTAACTGAATGGCCCGACTGCTACACATTTATGAATTTTCAGTAATTTTGTAGCACCTGATGCTGTAGCTGCCAGCTGCCGAAACCGGTCGTGCAATAGAAAAGAGAAATTACTCACAACTGAACTGTGTTTGTATTCAATTACAATAAATACAGTGGTAAACACTTAAACACGATTATCTCACAAGAAAACGAATGTTACATATTTATTTTTAGGTTTGAAAGAGTTATTTTATAACTTCATGCTAAGTAATTTCGTTTTGACATTAACGAAGGTATTTAATACACCGGAATAGTCTGAAGCTTTGCAGTGTTTGTAATCTCAACAGCATAGCGAGGCCGTGCGCGTGACATTGTGCCAGACACGCACCATTAACTTCGTGGGAATGCGCTTAATTGCCGTTAGTGGCATGTTCGGTCTAGGATGCCATCACATACGCTTTTGTGTGCACTCTTCCCCTGACAAGTTCAGAGGACCGTAAATTCTCGTATAGGTCCACATGTGCTAAATATTTCACACAACGAAAAGAGACCCCAGAAAGAAACATTATGGAAACAGCAAAAAAATTTTAATTACTCAGGTTTAAGTAACTTGTTACTTGAATGGATTTAGACTCATGTTGTACAGCAGGATAATCAAACTTCCCAAGAAATTCAGTGAGAATTTGTAATAATGTTAATCGACTTCTGCATCATTCGATCCGGATACTGTTTAGTGTAGTGTGTCAGAAACAATTTCAAACGTGTGATTCAATTTCTATTCGTCCTTTGTTAGACGTACTTTCGTAATATGAAACTCATGACATAGTGACATTCGAGAAGTATCTCAAATGTCTGCGCATTACAGTGCCTTATGAATAGAGGCACTTGTTTTTCGCAAAGAGCAAAATCGTGAAATTTTTATGAGATTTTAAAGATCTTGCTCAAAATGTGAAACTATTTAACTTTAAGCAAAAGCGCGAAATTATAAATGAAATTTTGTGGAATCACATCATTTATAGTTAATGGCTGGAATTCGATTCGAGTTATGGCAATCAATTCCAGATATCGATGGCAAATGATTCCACAACACTTTGATATGTATAGATATCTTATATCGTATCGTGTATTGCTAACTACATTTCTTGCGCAGGAAAGTAATATACTGAAACGATGCCCCATGTATTATGTTAGTGACAGTGTTTGCTCGAGGAAAATAATTTTCACCAGAAGGATCTTACGTGTTTGAGAAAACTAGAAAGATATTTGTGTGCAAATAATGTAACAGCGCATCCCTTAAGAAGAATAAGGATAAGGCGCTAACGACAAGTTTCAAAAGACAAGTTACTCTCACAGACGCCAGTGCAGCGGCAGAACGAGCGAACATTGGTAAAGAAGAATTCATTTTATCAACTACTCGAGCTTTCCTCGAGACTAATCTTCCACTGGAAAAGTTGATCATCGAAGATGAGAGAGTAGATAAACAAATACGTATAACATTATTGGAGGGGAATAAATTTGAGTTTATCATTGATGGCGGATCGATTGCGGGGCATTGGAGCAGCAATTTTCCTAGTGTTATTAAAAATAGACGTGGCCTTTTGTAACGAAATGTAGCTGGGAGGGAAGATAATGCCTTCATGCTTGCCTAGAACCCACCCTCCCACCCCAAAAACTATTCTCACTGTTGCAGCAAGAATGAGACTGAAACCTTATCAATCAGCAAAATTCGGACTTTTCTGTGCTACAACTGTCACACGACAGAAATTTTAAAATATAGAAACAGAGTGACCTACTGAACTTAGCCAAACTGCCAGGCATCAGGATTTTATAATGTTTATAGCATCAAGTGCAGGGGTAATGTAACGAAGTTGGCAACCCTCTATTTACAAGAATGTGAGTCGGCCGCAACAGTGTGCGATCGCCGCGTCGTCGCTATGTTAGCAATCAGAAGCCCCGCAATCGAACCAATACCGATATTTTTCGTAATATGTCTTATTACATGACTACATTTACATGGGAATTGGAATAGAATTGAATACGCTTTTCGTACTTAGTACGTTAATTATCATTCTGATATTAAGCATGGCAAAATACGAAGATTAGTGAGCTGAAATGCAATCGCAGGCGCAATAAATGCGTCGTAAATGACGATCGAACATCCACAGGAGCATTTTCAAATCGATTTCAGTACCCCATGGAAAATTAATAACTGTGTGGTTATGCTCTTTTCTTCGTTCAATGATATTTAGGTTTAGGTAATGTATGCTTGATCTCTTCTTCATTTAAAAGACAAGGAAATTAATAATTTAATTCCTTAAATTGTGTTGAACAGCATTCTAATATCAGGTCTATTGACATTTTCAAGGTGCTGGAGACTTTCCCTCAGCTGGAAGACTGCGTCGGGGTTCTGTACCTCGACTCATCAAACAAGACAAAGAAAGAACAAAAGAAGCTGCGAAAGATGAGAGAGCTTGAATTCTTTGTGATGAGATTGCGGACAGAAAAGGGCAGCATATTTTCATGATTTCATGATTCAGATAAAAGTAGTTAATTGTGGCTATGGTACCGTTCAGAAGTTGTTTGTTGGTGAAGTAAAGGTAATTGCAAATGCAAATGCTACAAAATGTTCACAAGCAATTATGAATGTAATTCAGAAATTTGAAAGTCAGTATCGGAATTTGGTTTCTGTAACCTCGGATGGGCAAGCGTATAAATGCAATTAGAGTTTTAAATTCATAAGGGTTAGTACACACGCAGTGCTAGACTCATAAATTAAATTTGGTGTGCTGTGTGTGAGCCTTGGAACTCGGTGATCCGAACCATTGTGTTGCGCAAGAAAAACACATCTTCGTTATTATCCGAAAGAGAGATGGCCATACAATCCATTCTTAAATAATAAATATGAAGGTGAACCAACAAAAGTTAAAATTTTCCCTATTCCTGTCATCAACAGGTGGAAACTGAGGTTTAAAATAGTCGAGTACCTTGGAGAATCTCTCAATGATATAGTAGAATTCGTTGATGCTGGTGAAGATGAGAGTGTTGCTGAAAGCTATTTTAATGCCTTGACCTCTAATGAAATAAAAAATGTTCATAACTAGCTATTTTTCTTGTTGAGCATTGCTCAACATGTTGCAGTTTTCTGCTAACATTACGAAGTTCCAAGATAAGATTAATTCATGTTCTACAGTCTAATCTTAGTGACCTTTCAAAGAGCTTTAAATTGCTAGAGAGTGCGTTCTTTTTCGGACAACCTCGGATAAACTTCATAAATTGCCAAATGAAATGCAAGTACATTTAACACCCCTGTTCCAATCTATCGGTAGAGCAAGCCTGATAAAACTGAACCATGGGGTGTGACACAGGAAAGACTGTTATTTCTTCTAACGGTAAATTGTTTGTTCCAAGAAACATGATGAAAAATGGTGTAGTAGGTGTTGAAATCTCTCAGCTAATGAAGCAAATTCCCGTTCTATAAGAACTTTCAGCATCAGAATATCTTGAATTATACGCACTGCTTAGCGATTTAGTTGGAAGTTCTTGTAGAGAAAGTAAAGATGTTGATGTCATAATTTTTTTTTGAGAAACTTCCTGGCAGATTAAAACTGTGTGCCCGACCGAGACTCGAACTCGGGACCTTTGCCTTTCGCGGGTAAGTGCTCTACCAACTGAGCTACCGAAGCACGACTCAGGTCCGGTACTCACAGCTTTACTTCTGCCAGTATCCGTCTCCTACCTTCCAAACTTTACAGAAGCTCTTCTGCGAATCTTGCAGAACTAGCACTCCTGAAAGAAAAGATACTGCGGAGACATGGCTTAGCCACAGCCTGGGGGATGGTAGAGCACTTGCCCGCGAATGGCAAAGGTCCCGAGTTCGAGTCTCGGTCGGGCACACAGTTTTAATCTGCCAGGAAGTTTCATATCAGCGCACACTCCGATGAAGAGTGAAAATCTCATTCTGGAAACATCCCCCAGGCTGTGGCTAAGCCATGTCTCCGCAGTATCCTTTCTTTCAGGAGTGCTAGTTCTGCAAGATTCGCAGAATGGCTTTTGTAAAATTTGGAAGGTAGGAGACGGATACTGGCAGAAGTAAGGCTGTCAGTACCGGACGTGAGTCGTGCTTCGGTAGCTCAGTTGCTAGAGCACTTGCCCGCGAAAGGCAAAGGTCCCGAGTTCGAGTCTCGGTCGGGCACACAGTTTTAATCTGCCAGGAAGTTTCATATCAGCGCACACTCCACTGCAGAGTGAAAATCTCATTCTGGAAACATCCCCCAGGCTGTGGCTAAGCCATGTCTCCGCAGTATCCTTTCTTTCAGGAGTGCTAGTTCTGCAAGATTCGCAGAAGAGCTTCTGTAAAGTTTGGAAGGTAGGAGACGGATATTGGCAGAAGTAAAGCTGTGAGTACCGAATGTGACTCGTGCTTCGGTAGCTCATACCGGCGGCTTTTGCAGTCGATTCGGCACCATGTCCGCGGTCAAGTGCACCGTAACTTAAATCTACTCCAACGTGTGTCCTGTGTCAACATGTATGTAGCCCCTAAACTGGTACACGTCGCCCAGATCCTCCCAATGCCGTTACTCCTTGGCCGCCGCATCCAATCAGCCTTTGGATATTTCTTGTCAGCAGGGGCACTTTTCAAAGTCCGCTACAGCACTTTAACATTGCCTCCTGCAAAAGGTGGCCTCGGACTCGTCAACGTGCGGGCGCGATCTTCTGCACTCTTTGCCCACACTCTGTTGCGGCACTGGCAGGGGACGGTTCCATCCTTAACACGTAGTCTTTTAGATATCCTCCGACCAGCTTCTCTCGATCCACCGATCAATGTGGCACCTATTTCTCCATTATTGTACCACGTCGCCAATTGTTTCATAGAACTCAGCTACGTTCGGGGCGATCTTCCAGTTGCCCGTCCTCCCCGTACAAAAGATTATTATCGTTTGTTTATGCTGTCCAACCCTTGCGACCCCATGGTGCTACGGCATCCTGACATTAACTGGCGCACAGTTTGGGGGTGTGTGCATGCACCCTTTTTACCGTCGTCTGTGTCTGCACTCTGGTATGTTTTAGTTTATGAAAAGTTCCCGACTAACAGTCGACTTTATCGCATAGGACTGGCCACCTCCCCACTCTGCCCTGACTGTCAGCTCGAAGACACCGACGAGCACCGTCTTACGTGCCCCCTGAAACAAAACGTATGGCTCCTCATCCAACGAATCGTGGGCTTTTACCTCCGTGCCCCGCCAACGACGGTAACCCCGGATTTCCTGTTGTTGCCTCAGACATTTCACTACCCTCTTGCTAAGCACCATACTCTCATCTGGTTTCGAGGACTGGCTTTAGAATACCTCTTTCAAAATGGTCCGCATACAGTCCTTGACTTCTGGTACAAAGTTGTGACCTCGCATAGCACCCTCACCCGAAAACCATCTTACCGACAAACTTTTGCCGGTTATCTCCGCAGCGTCTTCCTTGACCCCCCTCAAAGCTGGGGTGTACCATGCATACCTGTCACATGATGCAACACCCTTATCCACGTTCCCATGCATCAACAAAAAAAAAAAAAATAAATAAATAAATAAATAAATAAAATAAAAAAAATAAAAAAAAATAAAAAAATAATTTTAAAAAAAGCAAGAAGACAGAATATGTTATACTTTGTTGTATTTAATGTTTTTCTTTTTAATGTATTTAATTTTTTTTTTGCTTAACTTACAGTCATTTGTATATGTTTAAATGGAATGGTACCTTGAAGAACTCTTGCATAGTGAATATATATGTACTGTTAGTTTCTTCAATACAAATTATTACAAAAAAAAGAAACAAAAAAGGATGTTATATTTTGTTGTATTTAATGTTATTCTAATAATTTGTTTACCTAACACTCATTTGTATATGTTTAACTGGTACCTTGAAGAACTGTTGCTTTGTGTATATATACATATGTACAATCCGTGAGTTCAATTTAAAAAAAAAAGTTGGTAGAGCACTTGCCCGCGAAAGGCAAAGGTCCCGAGTTCGAGTCTCGGTCGGGCACACAGTTTTAATCTGCCAGGAAGTTTCATATCAGCGCACACTCCGCTGCAGAGTAAAAATCTCATTCTGGAATTTTTTCTTCCTGAAACCAGAAAATGAGCATTTTGTGAAAGCTGTAGTGAAGGCTTTTTGAATACCACTCAGTAAAGTTGATAGTGAGAGATCCTTTTTAACGTGGGCCTATTGTAATATAATACATTATGTGATTAAAAAAATCCGGACACCTGGCTGAAAATGACATACAAGTTATCATAACACCACCGCCTCCGAATTTTACTGTTGGCACTACACACGCTAGACGCTAGTAGATGACGTTCACCGGACATTTGCCACACTCACACCCTACCATCGGATCGCCACATTGTGTACCGTGATTCGTCACTCCACACAACGTTTTCCCACTGTTCAATCGTCCAATGTTTACGCTCCTTACACCAAGCGAGGCGTCGTTTGGCATTTACCGGTGTGATGCGGGGCTTACGTGCATCCGCTCCTCGACCATGAAATCCAAGTTTTCTCACCTCCCGCCTAACTGTCACAGTACTTGCAGTGGATTCTGGTGCAGTTTGGAATTCCTGTGTGATGGTCTGGACAGATGTCTGCCTATTACATATTTCGACCGTCTACAACTGTCGCCGGTCTGTCAGTCAACAGACGAGGACGGCCTGTAAGCTTTCGTGCTGCACGTGTCCCTTCACGTTTCCACTTCACTATCACATCGGAAACAGTGGACCTAGCAATGTTTAGGGGTGTGTAAATCTCGCGCACAGACGTATGACACAAGTGACACCCAGTCACCTGATGTCGTTCGCAGTCCTTGAGTTCCGCGGAGAGCCCCATTCTACTTTCTCACGATGTCTAATGACTTCTGAGGTCGCTGATGTGGAGTAGCTGACAGTAGGTGACAGCACAATGTTTTTGGGGCTGCCCGGATACTTTCGATCACGTTTTTGACTCCGAGTAATTTGGAAGTCGTGGTATCTCTATCTCTCAGACTGGTTAACAGATTATGTACCTAGGCTAGGCCCGACGTATTAAAGTGGCAGGATAAATGTTTTCCAAGAATTCACGCTTCGATGTATGTGTTTTCATCCGATGTATAATTTTCATTCTTTTTGATTTGTGTAAAAAAAAGTGTTTGACTGATGATATGCTGTCAGTGATTTTTGCTTTGGTCTTTATTGCTGAAAAGTGAAAATAAAATCTAGCGAAATTATTGAGGAAATGCTATAAAAATAGCGAAAATATACCGAAATAGCTTCTTAAAAATGACGAAATTACGAAAGAATTTTCACCATAAACAGGTGCCTCTACTTATGAATAGACAGACCAATATCTTTTCGATGAAGAAAAATTAGACTGTGTATCAATATAACAAGACGACGGCAATTTATAAAGTCATATGGAACATAGTAGCAGACGTCAGGCGCGTACAATATAATACCTGCGATTGTTCTATCCTGCGTACCAGAGATACCATGACACGGTGGCATTACCAATGCCATAGTTTCTGACCAACGACTACCAAAAATTGAATAAAGGAACTATTAACCTGCCTTTAGTCGCGCGCACCTCTCAGGTACTGTTCCGGTTAGAAGTCAGTACTCCCGAGTTCCTTGTGACTTATTTGTTTCACTTTAAAATTCTGTAAGTTTATTAGTGTGGTATCAACGTTCGATAGCACACTTGTTAGGTGTTGCAGATATCGACCGCAGTCCGTGACAGATATCGCTGGACCCTTGAGTCGCGACTAGCGCCGCTCAGCGGCTTGTGACAACTATACAGGGTGTTCCAAAAAGGTACGGCCAAACTTTCACGAAACATTCCTCACACACAAATAAAGAAAAGATGTTATGTGGACATGTGTCCGGAATTTCCATATTAGAGCTCATTTTAGTTTCGTCAGTATGTACTGTACTTTCTCGATTCACCGCCATGATTTCATACGGGATACTCTAGGTGTGCTGCTAGAACATGTGCCTCTACAAGTACGACACAACATGTGGTTCATCCACCATGGAGCTCCTGCACATTTCAGTCGAAGTGTTCTTACGCTTCTCAACAAGAGATTCGGTGACCGATGGATTGGTAGAGGCGGACCAATTCCATGGCCTCCGCGCTCTCCTGACCACAACCGTCTTGACTTTCATTTATGGGGGCATTTGAAAGCTCTTGTCTACGCAACCCCGGTACCAAATGTAGAGACTCTTCGTGCTCGTATTGTGGACGGCTGTGATACAATACGCCATTCTCCAGGGCTGCATCAGCGCATCAGGGATTCCATGCGACGGAGGGTGGATGCATGGATCCTCGCTAACGGAGGACATTTTGAACATTTCCTGTAACAAAGTGTTTGAAGTCACGCTGGTACATTCTGTTGCTGTGTATTTCCATTCCATGATTAATGCGATTTGAAGACAAGTAATAAAATGAGTTCTAACATGGAAAGTAAGCGTTTCCGGACACATGTCCACATAACATATTTTCTTTCTTTGTGTGTGAGGGAATGTTTCCTGAAAGTTTGGCCGGACCTTTTTGGAACACCCTGTATAGCGAGCTCTCGTCCTCTCTTGCTCCGGACGTCAACTATGAATGTAGCATAGCCTTCAGCTGATAGGAAGCAACCTCTAACAAGGTGCTTAGTCAAGTATGGCATAAGTAATGCCTCTCTTGATATGTTTGTAATTGTATGCATGCAGCATATGAAGAAGCCTGTAACACAAGTTAAGTACAAGATATATTATTTTTTACCAACGACTACTAATTATTTCAGTCGCTGCAAATACAGACTATGCAGCCAGATCCTTACCGACTTCACTCCCAAACCTGCAATATATGTTACTATTTAGCATTGGCCACCTGTCATCATAACAACTGACGACGAGAACCATAACAATTAGATACATAAAAATCGTTGTTTAGTACTTTATCTATGAGTTTACAAAGCGCCCACATGGTTGGAAAAAGTTTTGCTAGTAAAAACTGATATACACCCCAACAAGCGCAGCGCGACTATGGATGAGAGACAAAGGGCGCAACTTTCAGGGGGTCAATGATGCTGGCGATCGTGAGATTAGAAGTTAGTGCTACAACTACTAGGCTTACGCTGATGAGCCAAAACATTATGACGACGTGTTTATTAGCGTGTTTGGCCCCTCTGGAACGCAATACAGCAGCAGTTCTGCGTGGCATGGATTCGACAAGTCCTTGGTACAACTCCGTAGATATGTGGCATCAGATGTCTACACGCAGGACAACCAAGTCATTAAATTAAGGGCCAGTGATTTGTGCTGTGTAGCTGGCGCCAGATAACCTCCCAGATGTGTTGTATCTGGTTCAGATAAGGCGAATTTCGTGGTCAAGGCGTCAACTTGAGTTTACCATCATGCTCCTCAAACCAATGCAGCATGATTCTGACCTTGTGATGTGGACAGTTATCCTACTGGAAGATGCCATTGCTGTTAGGAAAGACATCAAACATAAGTCTAAAAAATGGTTCACATGGCTCTGAGCACTATGGGACTTAACATGTGAGGTCATCAGTCCCCTAGAACTTAGAACTACTTAAACCTAACTAACCTAAGGACATCACACACATCCATGCCTGAGGTAGGATTCGAACCTGCGACCGTAGCGGTCGCGCGGTTCCAGACTGTAACGCCTAGAACTACTCGGCCACCTCGGCCGGCTATAAATTTATTCAAATATTCATTCGTGTAGAACAGAAATGGAGGCTCGTACGTACTAGTGTGAAGCACCCACTTCGCCATGGTGCTACACGGAACTAGGAAGAATAAATTTTCGAGTGGAAAACAGTAAATAACAAATGGTAAAATGAAACTTACTGTCAGATTAAAACTGTGTGCCGGACCGAGACTCGAAGTCGGGACCTTTTCCTTCTCGCGGGCAAATGCTCTAATAATTATAATTTTTTGTCCGTTATGGTTCGTTGCATTTGCTCGTAGTGGACGTCACATGACATTCGTTGAAGTTCGTTGTTGATCCTTGAACTCAGTTTTTTTTTATTACAGAGATCACCCAGCTCTCTGACCGAAGACGCTGAGCTACCATGCCGGCTACCCAAGCTGAGCTGAGCTACCGAAGCACGACTCACGACCCGCCCTCACAACTTCACTTCTGTCAGTACCTCGTATCCTACCTTCCAAACTTAGCTCTCCTGCGAGAAGAGCTTCTGTAAAGTTTACAAGGTAGGAGGCGAGGTATTGGCAGAAGTAAAGCTGTGAGGTGCTTGAGTAGCTCAGATGGTAGAGCAAGCGGGTTAGCTGCCCTCTGTAATAAAAAAAACTGAGTAAATGAATCAACGACAAACTAAAACGAGTGTCTTGCGACGTCCGCTCCGAGCAGATAGAACGAACAAAATGATATTTAAAAAAAGATGGTAGAGCAATTGTCCGCGAAAGTCAATGGTCCCGAGTTCGAGTCTCTGTCCGGCACACAGTTTTAATCTGCAGGAAGTTTCATATCAGCGCACGCTCCACATCACAGTGAAAATCTCATTCTGGAAATGTTAAAATGTTTTCGCTTAAGCAGTGAGAGTGATGTTACTAATTACTGGTACAGTATAGTAATGAACAAAGACAAGTGCAAATGTCTCTTTAAACAGTTTTCTATAATGAGTGAGTTCCGATGCAAGGCCAGCAATGTCATTATTGCAATACTAAACTGGAATTTTAAGACTTGTACCTTTTGTTCGGCATATTTGTTACTGGCCTTCTTTAAGACCAAATTCCCAGGCTTATTGTTATTCGCTGACCGCTGTTGTGGCCGAGCGGCTCTAGGCGCTTTAGTCCGGAACCGCGCTGCTGCTACTGTCACAGGTTCGAATCCTGCCTCGGGCATGGATGTGTGTGATGTCCTTAGGTTAGGTAGGTTTTAGTAGTTCTAAGTCTCGGGGACTGATGACATCAGGTGTTAAGTCCCATCGTGCTTGGAACCATTTGAACCATTTTATTGTTATTCAGTTAGAGGTTATTTCAGTCTTTCCTGTACATAATTCTTTTTTCGTAAAACTAAATCCCGTTGTTCTATGCATGTAGAATGTGTGTTTGATACATTTCAATCGATGATGGTGTAATTATTCGAATATATGTTTACAGAGTAGTAAATGTAAGAGAGCCGCTAGTAGTGTGCTTTTCAACTAGCGACTGGGAACGCACAAATGAGTTGTGCTGTTTCCAGTCCTGTTTTACTAAGGACGTAACATTTTTATAAAGTCTGAAATTTTAGACAGTTGTTTTTGGACAGAGGTGGTATGATAAAGAAAGAAATAAGACAATTATTCTAAATAATTATAATAAAGTCGGTTTTACTTTACATAAGTTAATAAACGAAGCCATCGTTAGGATGTTTGTCCACTAATACTGATACTTGCTAAGATACACATGTAAGTTCAATAATAAATAATAGTTAACATGTTTCAGTTTTACAATTTTTTTATAATTTGACAATGAAACGCTTAGACAGACAGTACATTGTAATATTCAAATGTATTTGTTTTCAAAAATGGTTTCGGGAGGAAAGTAGGACAAAACTTTTTACTGCAAGGCCTTTACAATCCAGAGTATGTGTACACCATCAAAAGACTTTTACGATACATTTTTTTCTACTCCGAACCTCTTAGAACATTATTCTTTGTGTCATACTTAGTACGTAGTTATTATTAGGCTTCAGTTTCTAGTACGTTAAATATTACAGTGAAGGAATTTAGCTGAAAACTACATTATGAAGAACACAGGTAGAGGCATATGGTAACTGCTTCGTCTCCAGTAATTTACCTGATACGTAACACAGAATGAGAGAAGTTACGTAACGAACGACAAGAGCTTGTAGCTGTTTATTGGATCAGAAGTTACCATAGACTAGTACATAACAGCCGCAGTTACTGTAGGCAAGTTAATACGAAGACCACAGAACTACGTTTAGATTGGGATACACATCGTTCTAGCACACATACTAAGGAAGCTGGCGGTGAGTTTTGAGTTTGTGAGGGTTTGCGTGGAGTGGGGAGTGGCTAGCGGCCCCAGCGCAGGGGCTGCCCGAGCGGGCGTCGGCTGCCGCGAGTCTCCGCGGACAGCGCCTCCTGCGACGCCGGACGAGGGGTGCGCGGCCGTAGCAACTGGTACACCGCCGACGTCAGAGGCCGCCAGCGCGACAGCATCGCCAGCATCGCGCGCTTCTCCGCTGCAACAAAGCAGGACACCGCCGTTCAGAGACACACGTCTGCATTAACCGTATTCCTACGTCGAGTTTGCAAAATAGGACACAGACAAGCTACCATCAATAGGTAGGCACACCTAGAATTGCACTCTTCAAAACTACGGTCCGGCACTTTTGGTACAGTACGTAAATGACGCAGTAAATGGTAGGATTATCAGCAGTAATGGTAGCAATGGTAGAGGAAGATATATAAGTCAGAGAGGAATTGCTTATTGTTTGATGACTTGTTTTCTACATACACTACTGGCCATTAAAATTGCTACACCAAGAAGAAATACAGATGATAAACGGGTATTCATTGGAGAAATATATTATACTAGAACTGACATGTGATTACATTTGCACGCAATTTGGGTGCATAGATCCTGAGAAATCAGTACCCAGAACAACCACCTCTGGCCGTAACAACGGCCTTGATACGCCTGGGCATTGAGTCAAACAGAGCTTGGATGGCGTGTACAGGTAGTGCTGCCCATGCAGCTTCAACACGATACCACAGTTTCATTTTAAATTTTACCTACCTTGGCGAAACTGCGTTTTGTATCACTATATGGTAAATCGTTTTTTTTTTTTTAATTTTAACTACAACATCCCTCTGCTTCGCGTTACAAATCATCAATTTTCGAATAAAACCTGAGGTAAACATTGACAATTTCAATTTTGCTATAAATACCTTTTATTTTAACTAATACCAAGGACGATAACTATGTAGAACTAAAAGGTTCTGTAGGTTACGCAGTCCTTTATACATCCGCACACAGTTTGCAGATGGATCAACTATTATGGTCG
Organism: Schistocerca gregaria; assembly: GCF_023897955.1. Taxonomy (NCBI): domain Eukaryota; kingdom Metazoa; phylum Arthropoda; class Insecta; order Orthoptera; family Acrididae; genus Schistocerca; species Schistocerca gregaria. Next base: position 686,856,539 of record NC_064931.1, read on the forward strand.
CTAGGGGAATCTAGTAAGACACTGATCGCATACACAAACAAAACGATCGAAATGAGTTAAAACATAATATCTGTGCAACACACCTAACGTACAGGTAAAGCAGTTACGATCTTAATTGACCAAAGCTAATAGGGAACCTATCGTAGTCTATGATTCCTTACATTAATCTACGGTAGCCTATTGTAGTTCTACAACTCTAGGCACATCTGGACATACTTTGTTTGAAAGTCATCAGTTCAAATGGTTCTGAGCACTATGGGACTTAACATCTACAGTCATCAGTTCCCTAGAACTTAGAACTACTTAAACCTAATTAACCTAAGGACATCACACAACACCCAGTCATCACTAGGCAGAGAAAATCCCTGACCCCGCCGGGAATCGAACCCGGGAACCCGGGCGTGGGAAGCGAGAACTCTACCGCACGACCACGAGCTGCGGACGAAAGTCATCAGTATATTGAATTTAGGTAGAGAGTGGATATGAGAGTGGCATAGTCAATACTGAAGACTGAAGAAAAGTGGCAATTGATTGATAGCATAGCGAAAAACATAGATCCTGGGCTCCAAGCACCAACTGCACCAGGAACTCATATAAGGGTGTCCCAGAAATGTTGCGACAAACTTCGATGGGTTATAGAGGGTGTCTTGAGGAACAAATCGAGGATAGGAATCCATGTCAGGTAACGTCAACCAGCGACACTACAGAGCGTCTAAGTTATGGGCACCGGTGCCTGCTATTAGGCCACTCCTTCGGCAACAAATGTGACTTCTATGCTGACGGAACGCAAGTGAAACTTCTCGTCGCGACTACCACGATCGCCAGTGGATAAGATGGAACTAGCCGCTGCATCGAAACCTTGACTCCTATCAATCCGATGCTCTGTTGCCTCAATGGATGACAGTTTCTGTCATGGGTTTCCTTCCGCAGTTTATTTTTCTTATCGAACCCCTCTAAAATCTCCGTTTCTCGATACACAGGAGAAAAATAAACTACAAATCGAAACTCGTGCCTGAAACCGTCATCAACCTAGGCAACAGAGAATTGCATTCATAGGAATCAAAGCTTGTCTACGCAACAGCTAACTTCATTTTCTCCACTAGTGATTGTCGCAATCAGTCACAATCACTGAATAATAAACAATTTTGCGAGACGTTCCGCCTACGGTCCGTCAGCGTACAAAGTCACTTTCATCGATGAAGCGGTCGCCTAGTGGCAAGCACCGGTGTCTATAACTTCGACGCTCTATAGCGTCGCTGGATGATGTTGTCGGACACGGGTTCCTCCTTTGATGTGTTCCTAGACAACCCTGCACAAACCCCCTAAGTTTTCCACAACATTTCTGGGACACGCTGTATAAAATGGCATATCTATTCAAAGTGACGCTTTCCTAGTATTTAGTTTAAAGAGGGTTAGGTGTTGAGTTCATAGGATAGATTATTCTAACTGTAGAAAATTTATTCCATGCCGAATAATTATTGTATGAATGCATACTTAAATGTTGGCACAATTACAAATGGCTCAAATGGCTCTGAGCACTATGGGACTTAACATCTATGGTCATCAGTCCTCTAGAACTTAGAACTACTTAAACCTAACTAACCTAAGGACAGCACACAACACCCAGTCATCACGAGGAAGAGAAAACCCCTGACCCCGCCGGGAATCGAACCCGGGAACCCGGGTGCGGGAAGCGAGAACGTGGCACAATTACAGTTTGTGAAACAAAAACATACGTTTCCATTAGGTAACGAGGTAGTAACAAAAATACCATATTCCTGAAAATCAGATCACAACACAGTCTGTTTCAGAAGCAAACTGACATGGTTTCCGTAAACTGAGATCCTGTGAAACTCAGCTAGTTGAGCTTCACTGAGAGAGGCACCCAGACAAATCCTGTGGTCCTTGATTTGCGAAAGACATTTGATAAAGTTGCAATTCTCATTACGTGAAGGAAAAAATACGGGCTTGCCCTGTATGAAACCAGATTTTTTACGCTATTCAGGGCTGTCTTTCTGGCAGACGGAACTCAATACGTTGTACTAAACGAGACAAAATGGACAAATTTAAAGTTCATTTGGGAAGTATACCGGAGCGGTATAGGTCGGTTACTGATTACAAAATATAGAGTGAGCCACCTAAAGCTTGTAGCACGGTTCAAGATATCGAAACGGAGTTTTCGAAATACACTATGTGATCAAAAGTATTCGGACACCCCCAAAAACATACGATTTTCACATTAGGTGCATTTTGCTGCCACCTACTGCCAGGTACTTCATATCAGCGATCTCAGTAGTCATTAGACATCGTGAGAGAGCAAAATAGGGGCGCTCCGCGGAACTCACGGACCTCGAACGTGGTCAGGTGATGGTGTGTCACTTGTGTCACACGTCTGTACGCGAGATTTCCACACTCCTAAACAACCCTAGGTCCACTGTTTCCGATGTGATAGTGAAGTGCTGGCTAGTGTGGCCGTGCGGGTCTAGGCGCTTCAGTCTGGAACCGCGTGACCGCTACGGTCGCAGGTTCGAATCCTGCCTCGGGCGTGGATGTGTGTAATGCCCTTAGATTAGTTACGTTTAAGTAGTTCTACGTTCTAGGGGACTGATGACCTCAGATATTAAGTCCCATAGTGCTCAGAGCCATTTGAACCATTTGATAGTGAAGTGGAAACGTGAAGGGACACGTATAGCACAAAAGCGTACAGGCCGACCTCGTCTGTTGACTGACAGAGACCGCCGACAGTTGAAGAGGGTCATAATGTGTAATAGGCAGGCATCTATCCAGACCATCATACAGGAATTCCATACTGTATCAGGATCCACTGCAAGTACTATGACAGTTAGGCGGGAGGTGAGAAATCTTGGATTTCATGATCGAGCCACTAAATGCCAAACACCGCCTCGCTTGGGGTGCGTATACATTGGACGATTGAACGGTGGAAAAACGTTGTATCGAGTGGCAAATCACGGTACACAATGTGGTGATGCGATGGCATGGTGTGGGTATGGCAAATGCCCGGTGAACGTCATCTGCCAGCGTGTGTAGCTCCAACAGTAAAATTCGGAGGCGGCAATGTTATGGTGTGTTCGTGTTTTTCATGGAGGGGGCCTGCACCCCTTGTTATTTTTCGTGACACTATCACAGCACAGGCCTACATTAATGTTTTAAGCACCTTCTTGCTTACCACTGCCGAAGAGCAATTCGGGGATGGCTATTGCATCTTTCAACACGATCGATCACCTGTTCATAATGTACGGCCGGTTGTCGCGTGGTTACACGACAATAACATCCCTGTAATGGACTGGCCTGCACAGTGTGCTGACCTGAACCCTATAGAACACCTTTGCGATGTTTTGGAACGGCAGACTTAGTGCCAGACCACACCGACCGCCATCGATACTTTTCCTCAGTGTAGCACTCCGTAAAGAATGGGCTGCCATTCCCCAAGAAACCTTCCAGCACCTGATTGAACGTATGCCTGCGGGAGTGGAAGCTGTCAGCAAGGCTAATGGAGGTCCAACAGCATACTGAATTCCAGCGTTACCGATGGAGGGCGCCATGAATTTGTAAGTCATTTTCAGCCAGGTACCCGCATACTTTTGATCACATAGTGTATAATTGTTGGCAGAGGGGTATTTAATTTTGTTGTATGGATAACGCCCTTAACTGTTGTATCAAAAGAGGTATTGAACCGCCGGCCGCGGTGGTCTCGCGGTTCTAGGCGCGCAGTCCGGAACCGTGCGACTGCTACGGTCGCAGGTTCGAATCCTGCCTCGGGCATGGATGTGTGTGATGTCCTTAGGTTAGTTAGGTTTAAGTAGTTCTAAGTTCTAGGGGACTGATGACCACAGCAGTTGAGTCCAATAGTGCTCTGAGCCATTTGAACCAACCAGGTATTGAAGCAAGTATGTTTTTCAATGGAATGGTATACATTTTAAAACGACTTTCAAAAGGTCTTGAAAAGACCCAACAATGGCGTTACGTTGATTAATTTTGGTATTGAAATATTTTGCAGAAGTATCCAAGTAAGGTGCTAAAGTTGTAAATTAAGCAGGCAGAATGGGCTATTTCGATGCAAACGCTGGCCAGTGGGCCTTTCGTGCCAGGCTACGTCGCATAAGCAGCAAAAAGCCAGGCTTACCTGCTTAGATCCCTCTTGGCCCCAATTTACAGGACGCAGGACGATTGTTGTAAATGGAGTTATTTGGTAACTTCTAGCGTAAGGCGGGGGTTAGGAAAACAATTGGAAATCTGTCCATATGCTGATGTTTAAGTCAACAACTTTTTTGAAAACAAGTAGACACTTAAGAAGTTTCATACAACGTGGAATCCCGGCGTGGGACACTCATTGCAGTTTTTATATCATAATAGCCGATACCAGCCCCGTTGTCTTTCTATTTTAGCACTTTGTATGGATATTTTTGCAAAAGTTCAACACCAACATTAACAAGCGTTATATAACTGTGTTGCTGTTTACAAGAGCTTACGAAAGTCGTTAAAAACACATCATTCCATTTGAAAAAGAAACCATACTTGCGTCAGTATCTCAGTTGATACAAAGGTAAGGATATAGCACATACAACGTAATGACGTGCACCTCTGCCCACTAACAGTTGTCGATAGCGTCGTTTCAGTGTCTTGAATCGTTGACGAAATAACACTGATTGACAAAAAAAGTGCAGAATCCGTGGGCGGGGGACGGGGGGTTGCGATGAGGAGGGGGGGGGGGGGGGGAGGAGGAAACGATAGGCAACTACAGGGATGTGAGGGTATATGATGTTACTTCAGTTATTACTAACCAGAATCAAACATAGGAAGAACTTAGCAGTATGACCCCTTATCACTATGGTGTTGCACACCCTCTGGCCTGAATGCATGCACTAATTCGTTCAGAAGGGTGTTAGAGTCGTTGTACTGCCTCCTGAGGCGAACAGGCAGACATATATTGCAACTGGTTCTTTATATCCTGGATATTAGCACTAGGACCGTGTTAAAGTCCGACCTACAGCCACATATATTCTGATGGGATACTACCGGTCATGGCCGCAAGTTATCGTCACGCTGACAGTTCACAGAGACACGAGCCATGCATAGACAAACATTGTCCTGTTTAAAATTGTCATCACGATACTGTCGCTTGAGAGATAAAACATGAGGTCGCCGGATATTCGTGATGATCCGCTGTGTCGTCTGAGTTATCTCGATCACCACAAGGTGTAGCCTGAAATCACCCCTTATGACTACCTACACCACGACGCAACTGTATCGCCCCTGTTCCTCTCTAAAACATTGGAAGAATGTGAACGCTGCCCAGGTCGCCGACGGTCATCCGGTATAGTGCAGAACCGCTGTTCATAGCTCAATAAAATGCGACGACATTCATGAGCAGTCCTTGCTTCCCGGTGACGGTAGCACTCCAAAGACAGACGTTTGTGTTGTCATGTTAACGGCTGCTTACGGATGGGACAGTAATTCCGTTGTCCTGTTGCTCTTAGTCTCCGACCAATTATGTGGGATGACAGAGAAAATTGACGGCAGGAGCTCCTCATACGCTCAGTATTTAGTGCACAATTATATTTTGTCAATATATTGCCCAAAATGGGGTGGCAAGGAACGGCATACTATTTTTGCGCAATATTTATGCCCGAGACAGATTGAACGCTGCATTCGTAGCCAACATGTTGGAACTCGATGATATAAACTCAATATAAACTGAAGCGCCAAAGAAACTGATATAGGCTACAGTATTCAAAAACAGAGATTTGTAAAATGGCAGATTACGTGGCTCCGGTCGGCAACGCCTATATATGACAAGTCTCTGGCGCAGTTGTTACCGTTCACGCCGACACCATCAAGACACCAGGCTCATACCGCCTCCATCGTCAGTTCGGAGGCATAGCTCACAAGCTTGAACGCCACCGGACAACAGGGACCCATCTCTTTCTGTCACGTAACAGCAGTGCAGTTGTTAGATAGGTTACTGCTGCTGCAATGACAGGTTATCAAGATTTAAGTGAGTTTGAACGTAGCGTTGCAGTCGGCGCACGAGCTATGCGACACACCATCTTCGATGTAGCGTTAAAGTGGGGATTTTTCCTTATGAGCATTTCACGAGTGTACCGTGAATATCAAGGAATCCGGTAAAACATCGAATCCCCGTCATTTCTGCGGCCAGAAACAGATCCGGCAAGAGCGGGACCAACGACGACTGAAGAGAATCGTTCAACGTGACAGAAGTTCCACCCTTTCGCAAACTGCTGCAGATTTAAGTCCTGGGCCATCAACAAGTATCAGCGTGAGTACGATTCAACGCCGCATCATCGATATGGGCTTTCGGAGCCGAAGGCCGTCTCGTGTACCCTTGATGACTGCACGATACAAAGACTTATGTCTCGCGTGGGGTCCGTCAACACCTTGACCAGATGATGACTGCAAGCATGTTTCCTGGTCGGACGAGTCTCGTTTCAAATTGTATCGAGCGGATGGGCGTGTACGGGTATGGAGACAACCTCATAAATCCATGGACCCAGCATGTCAGCAAGGGACTGTTCAAGCTGGTGGACGCTCTGTAATGGTGTGGGGAGTGTGCACTTGGAGTGATATGGGACCCCTGATACGTCTAGATACGACTCTGGCAGGTGGTACGTACGTAAGCATCCTGTCTTATCACCTGGATCATTTCGTGTCCATTATGCACTCCGACGGACTTGTACAGTTCCAGCAGGACAATGTGACACCCCACAAGTCCAGAACGGCTAAAGAGTGGCTCCAGGAACACTCTTCTGAGTATAAACGCTTCCGCTAGCCATCAAACTCCCCAGACATGATCATTATTAAGCACATGTGGGGTGCCTCGGAACGTCCTGTTCAGCAGAGGTCTCCACCCTCTGGTACTCTACGGATTTGTGTACAGCCCCACACTATTCACGGTGTCAGTTCCCTCCAGTACTACTTCAGACATTTGTTGAGACCATGGCACGTCGTGTTGCGGCACATCTGCGGGCTCGCGGAGGCCCTACACGGTATTAGGCAGGTGCACCAGTTTCTTTGGCTCTTCAGTTTAGGGCGCGTTTAAATTACATGCGAGTTTCTTGTCTTGCAAAACACAAGCAGGAACTCTGCAGCCAGAACTAAATAAGTCTGAAATGTTTCTAGTAAACGTTTCAGTGGAAAAGAGGCTCATTCATTGCAGCATAGACACATAAGCCACAGCAACTATTTGCAAATTAGACAAGTGAACTGTATAATTTATGCTATACGTGTGCTGTTCTCTGTGTATTTCTTTGCCATAACAACAGTTGCAAAACGAAATCAAACAATTATTTACTAATTACACTAATGGCCACTAAAATCGTTACACCACGAAGATGACATGCTACAGACGCGAAATTTAACCGACAGGAAGAAGATGCTCTGATATGCAAATGATTAGCTTTTCAGAGCATTCACACAAAGTTGGCACCGGTGGCGACACCTACAACATGCTGACATAAGGAAAGTTTCCAACCGATTTCTCATACACAAACAGCAGTTGACCGGCGTTACCTAGTGAAACGTTGTTGTGATGCCTCGTGTAAGGAGGAAAAATGCGAACCATCACGTTTCCGACTTTAATAAAGGTCGGATTGTAGCCTATCGCGATTGCGGTTTATCGTATAGCGATATTGCTGCTCGCGTTCGTCGAGATCCAATGCAGAATATGGAATCGGTGGGTTCAGGAGGGTAATACAGAACGCCGTGCTGGATCCCAACGGCCTCGTGTCATTAGCAGTCGAGATGACAGGCATCTTATCCGCATGGCTGTAACGGATCGTGCAGCCACGTCTCGATCCCTGAGTCAACAGATGAGGACGTTTGCATGACAACAACCATCTGCACGAACATCAGCAGCATGGATTAGAAGCTCGGACACCATGACTGCGGTTAACGCTGCATCACAGACAGGGGCGCCTGCGATGGTGTACTCAACGACGAACCTTGGTGCACGAATGGGAAAACGTCATTTTTTCGGATGAATTCAGGTTCTGGTTACAGCATCATGATGGTCGCATCCGTATTTGGTGACATCGTGGTGAACCACATTGGAAGCGTGTATTCGTCATCGCCATACTGGCGTATCACCCGGCATGATGGTATGGGGTGCCATTGGTTACACGTCTCGGTCACCTCTTGTTGGCATTGACGGCATTTTGACAGTTATCGTTACATTTCAGATGTGTTACGACCCGTGGCTCTACCCTTCGTTCGATCCCTGCGAAACCCTACATTTCAACAGGATACTGCACGACCGCATGTTGCAGGTCCTGTACGGGCCCCTGGCCATCACATTCTCCAGATCTCTCACCAATTGAAAACGTCTGGTCAATGGTGGCCGAGCAACTGGCTCTACGCCATTCACTACTCGTGATGAACCGTGGTATCGTCTTGATGTTGCACGGGCAGCTCTACCTGGACACGCTGGACAAGCTCTGTTTGACTCAATGCCGAGGCGTATCACGGCCGTTATTACGGCCAGAGGTGGTTGTTCTGGGTACCGATTTGTCAGGATATATGCGCCCAAATTGCGTGAAAATGTAATCACATGTCAGTTATAGAATAATATATTTGTCCAATGAATACCCGTTTGTCATCTGCATTTCTTCTTGGTGTAGTAATTTTAATAGCCAGTAGTGTACTTGTTGAAAGCTCACATTATGTCCGTGATGTTACAAGTGTTGCGAGAAAAATAAGAATTTATCGCCTCTGGACAGCTGATCTGATCTTATTTGCCAATTCGGAAAACTTCTACAAGGAAAATAAACATTTCTGGTTATTGTCATGACACCATAATCTTCCGTTTCCTTTGCTATTGTGGATATCGAGATATCTAGAGTTTCCTCAAAAGTTAGGAATTTCATTTCCGAATGTACCACATGGTCCTTTTATATACACCCTCGAGCTCACTCCCTGACGTTTTGTCATTCACTTTTTTCAGTTCTTTGCAAGTATTAGTTCGACGAGAATTGAATTTCTCCCGATGTTGGCAGAAACTGCCGTTTAATGCCCAATGCTACCCATATAGGGTACAATATATTGCGCTCAATATACTGCGCAATATTCGGTTACAACATAGAATTTGCTTCCCACTCAACAGTGATAGCGCATACTATTGTACGTTGCACGTTAGCATTACTTTTCCTCAATCGTAGTCGTCAAGACCAGTATTATTTTTCGAATTTTCGATAAGTTAATAATATCTCCGTTGCTTTCCTGAAGACTTTCATATAATTTTATGTTATATTTCAAGTTAAAATTTATGAAAATGATTTACTTTATAAAATGTGCAGTATCGATGTTACGATCGATAGCCGGCTGCTGATAGCCGAGCAGTTCCAGGCGCTACAAAAAATTGTTCAAATGGTTCTAAGCACTATGGGACTTAACATCTGAGGTCATCAGTCCCCTAGAAGTTAGAACTACTTAAACTTAAGTAACCTAAGGACGTCACACACATCCATGCCCGAGGCAGGATTCGAACCTACGACAGTAGCGGTCGCGCGGGTCCAGACTGACGAGCCTAGAACCGCTCGGCCACACCGGCCGGCCCAGGCGCTACAGTCTGGAGTCGGCATGGATGTGTGCGATGTCCTTAGATTAGTTAGGTTTAAGTAGTTCTAAGTTCTAGGGCACTGATGACCTCTGTAGTTGAGTCCCATAGTGCTTAGTGCCATTTGAACCATTTTTTTTATAATCGATAAGTACTAGTTCTGAATGTACAGTTAAAATTATTTTCTTTAGAAACATATGAAATTACGAACTATTGGAACACCTAAAATTTATTTTATTAATTACGCAAAACGTTACTGGTTACTATGTTTATTTCTGGATTGAATTATGAAATAATAATCGAAAGTAATAATGTAACAGAAACTAGTAGAAATTCATTTGTTAAGAAAAACTGTAAACCCTTTGGAATATGGTTATTTCCGCAGAGTAGGACGGTCGTAAGCATGCCTCTGATGTAATCGGACGTATTTTTGTATTTTGTGAGAACAATTTAATTTCAGCTTTGTTAATGTGAAAAATCATAAGACTGTATGATATACTAAAATGTGAAAAAATATATTTACATAAAAACAAAAATGCTCCAACAAAAATCTTAAAATTAATTTAGATCAATCCAACTCTGAGGACCTGAAATGTGACATTTTCAGCTTCAAGAATCAGATCTCTAGACAAGAAGAACTGGAGCCAACTCTTCATGACGAGCTAAGTAAACTAGAATGTTTATTGTAATCTTTGCTCCTCTCAAATCTTCACAAAAAACTAATGTGGACAACAGGTGGAATTAGGAAGGAGGGGGAGATTACGAAGTGATACTGGCATAATTCTAAAAAAAATGAACATTTTCTGCGTAGACATCCTATTGTAGATTCTTTTCAGGTGTCTTGCATGAAAAGTGCAACTTCCTCTTCTCAGCATGTCTGTAATACCAGTTTACACTAGGAAGAGAAGTACTACCATCCATTAATGGTTTTAACACACTTTTTGTCATACTGTGATTATATTCTTGAATGAATTTCAGCACACTCGCTGCGACCAAGTCCTCTACGCTCCCTAATAGTTTTAAAATTGGAATAATGCAAACGTTTCTTCCAGTCAGTGGTCTCTCAGAACTCGCCAACTTTAGTGTTTACGTAAGGTGAAAAAGTTGCCTTGTAAGTTTCTGTCGGTAAAGTTCAGTAATTAAAGTTGCTCGCTCTAAAGTAGAGATTTTCAATCAGCTATAACTGTCTAATTCAGTTTGTCACATGAAAATCATTCCACTTGACATGCGGTATTTAACACGAACGGCGTTACGGAAGGTAGACAAATAAAAAGTTCTACCTGACTCAGTAGACTGTTACAACATAGTTCCGAGAATCCAAGTCCCGCACAAGTGACACAGAAAATTTACAAACTAATACGTCATCCGAAGCAGAGTACAGAGAGAGAGAGACGCAGCCCGTGTCGAGTAGCACGCTTGATCCTTTCACTGTTTTAACTTCAAAGTCAGCTACTAATTAAGCCGTAAATTTATCAGGCTTATAACACATCCCAGGCAGAGAGCGGAGAGGCGTGGAAGCTGCATCTAGTAACAGGGGAGAGTCCTTCGCTGGTGGTCCATATATGCAATTTTCTTTACGAATGTGGAAGACACTAGCTACACTCTGGTCTGAACAACTCAAACCAGTGGCAGATCATGTTCAAAAATTTTTAGATTCAGATAAATGTGAGAGCGTGAAATGAATAACATCTGCTGTATAACAGTGATGATTATCAACAAGTTTATACAAATACATCCACTGCCAATAATAATAACAGTAATAATAATAATAAGATGCATAACTTATCTGACAAAAGGAAGAATTGCCTTTGTGAAATTATGTTGTTTTGTACATAATTAAGTACAGTTTATAGCAATAACGAAATAATGTGTAAGGTTTCGCAATTCTCCATTTCGCTTTTTTATGTAAGTGCTTTTTCACTTTTTCGGCCACATGTACATGATGTATTAGTTCACGAATTTACTTTCGCTCTGAAAATCAGATATTCTTTCACTGCATCCACGCAACAACTTGTGCTAAATGCACAATTTCTTGTTAAATTTTCGCTTGTAGTCACGCTCATTTGATTTCATCATTCTCCCAATCAAAGGATCTGTTGTCAGAGGCCTTAATTCCTTTGCGCCTAACTTTTCGTGGTAATTTACCTGTATATTCCCAGAATGAGATTTTCACTCTGCAGCGGAGTGTGCGCTGATATGAAACTTTATGACTAACTTATGCTGTGTGCCGAACTCGGGAACTTTGCCTTTCACGGGCAAGTGCTCTACCGACTGAGGCAACCAAGTGCGGCTCACGACCTGTCCTCCATTTGTGTAAATGATTAAATTCGCTTAGTAATGTGTAACAACATGGTCACTTAACTAAAATACAAATGAGATGCTGTGATCCATAAGTGTCTAATCACACCGCTGTCGATTCCACGTTTAAGTGAGTATCAGAGAAACCAGTGATACAGCTTTTCATGAATTTTCATATACACATTGTGATCCTACAGGACAGATAAACCTGGCTCACCATAAGGTCAACATATTTCAGAATCGTCAAAAAATATTACAGTCTCAAAATCGACAGTGATGTGCATCAAATGGATTACTGTATGATAAAATTCATAACTTAATACACTTTAACTCTTTGAGAAACCCAGAAAATAGGTTTACTGTCAGTACAACATTAAAATATACTGACGTCCGATTTAATTTTACTATAGTATATAGTGTGTGAATTAACGTATCTGATGAGTGTGCTATCGTCTAGATGGATTTACACCGAGCGAACGGGGATAAAAATCTGCCGCAGCATGTTACCACCTGGTGGCACTGACGTAAACTTAAAGGGATAGCTGTGCACACTGTGAACTGTGCACATTGTTTATCAAATCCGTATGTATTTGGCCTGAAAGGCAAGTACGTCACTTGAGTTGGGCATGCGCAAAAGCTCTTTAAAACGTGCACAACTGAAGGTGTGCTCGCGACCCTGATGCCAAGTTTCATGCAGTCTAAAGGAGCAGTAGCATGGTAGATTTAAGTGTCATACCTTTCAGATTGCAGCATCTATGCTACGTTTAACAGTAGCCAAAGAAAAGTAACCAATAAATCCGCAAGATGTCAAAAGTTAGGGTATTCATGTGCTCTTGTTCTCTTTACACTGCAGCCACCACTGTCTCAAACGCACACCAGCCTGTAGTAATCACACTAGTTTTGATTACTGTATATGAATATTGCTGTCCAGTTTGGGACTTCTTAATGACTACACAAGTTTTTGGAAAGGGGTACTTTCCCGAGTTAAGTTCATTATCTAGCAGGATAAACTAATACCATTTTTTTAAAGACGTGGTGCATACCACTGTGTGCTCTGAGAAATCGATTCAGATGTGTATAGTGGCTTACAGTATTTAAGGCGCAGCACTCAAAAGCCAAACTACGTCGAATACTCTTCTCTCTACAACATATCAAAATTTCTAAATTATAGGTCCAAATCTACACTGATGCAAATAAAATATGTTTATCGCTAGTTTTTCCTGTATTTACTCATTTCATATTGCAAAAACGGAACAATCAACATAATGAATGTGTTTTACGTATCATATTACAGTTTTTTTTTCAAATTTGAGCTTCCTGTCTTCATTCGCTGGCAGCCATAAAAAAGAATCGGAAAACACGCGATAACTTCAAAATTCCTTATTCACCTTCTTTAAAGTTTTTCGAAGTTTATTTCTTTCCATTTGCAACAAAGAAATGATTCCGAAGGGTTACACAATAATCGTGATATCGTTCCACTGCGTAGCGTGCGGACGGCATTAGGGAGCACTTCCTATCCTAATCGAAACGATTTGGCGGTCCTGACAGATTACAGAGAGTCTTATAGACAATAGAGAGTAGGTTAGAGAGGTGCGTACTTGCTTCCCCACGGCTTCTGACTTGGATTACTTTATAAGATCCAGGACTGGGGACTGGAATCACGGAAATGAAGAGGTCGGTCGGACTTTCTCAGTCTAGAGTCATTGTCCTTACCGAAAATGTGTGGTGAAACTGATAGCTAATGAAATGAAAGAAGGGAGCAGGTCTCGACGTCGAGGTCACTGCAGGTGGTACTCGATTTAGAAGCGAATCAGCCGTGATCTTGTTGAAGGAGCCGTCCTGTCGTTCACCTGAAGTAAATCATGGCTGCCACAGAAATGCTATGTCTGGGTGGAAGAACAGGCTTTTGACAGAATAGTAACTATTTCTGGCATAACTTACACCCGAAGACGATATGAAGGAAGTTAGAAATGGTTTGGTGCACATTATTGTTCCAATTTGTCACAAACGGAGTTCGGCAACAGATACGCTGTTTGTAGCCCGCTGTCGATCAGACGACATTGTCCATGACGAGTGAAATGGATACAGCTGCATCTTTACTGGACCAATGAACGATGGGAAAGCGTTGTCTTTTCAAATGGATCGCGTTTCCTTTTACATTATGTCGACTGGCATGAGAGGGTATGCCGCCTTCCAGAATGCCTACTCGACACGTGTAATCATGGGTTAAATCATGTCAGTTGTGGACACATTATGTCACGAGGGCCTTCACTGGGGTGTTGTGAGATCTGTGACTATTACGGCAAATATAGTGACATCCGTGGACTGAGTCACTATTATTTCTGATTACTTAATGTCTGATGCAATCCCCAGTCGGTATGGTATCTTCCAGATGAACAATTGTCCACGCCGCAAGACCGTGTTCATGCAACAATGATCTGAGAAGCATTAATTACACTTTTTTATGGCCCCAAAAACCGTCCAATGGCGACGCAAAGGAATATAGCTTGCTTGCCAGCACAGTACAAGAAACAACCTGTTCATAGTCCATGAGAATTGCAAGGCTTGCGGAAAATTAGTGCAGTCTGTATCCGTCCATGTACCGGCTGAGGTTTAGAGTCCATGACAGTATATCTGGTGTATAATCTCCAAGCAAATTGTGGACCAATGCAATGATAATAATGTTTTTGTTTAGCTCTTGTTGACCAGTGTCATTCTCGCACTTCTAGTCTGGTTACAAACACCTGTCTTCTACTATGTCGGAGGAATGTTCTACTTCCGGAGGATCTTCTCACTATAGATGTATTAGAACGAAATGTGCATCTAATCTAATCTAAGGTCAACGCTAAACTACAACGATACCATTATGAAAGGAACTTGTTTTTTCACCCACTTAACTGCACCTACATTATCCATGTTTCCATAGTTCTTGTTTCTTACCTTGTAAAGATAAAATTCTTAACGTATAAAATGTTGTAAATTGTCTGTTGACTCCAAACGAGTTTTAAAGAATAAATCTCAGTTGTCTAATATAATTCAGTATTTTAAGCACACAAATAAAGCTCGTGGCGTTTACTGAAAAATCTTAATAGAGTAAATTAAATTTCTAGGTATGATGGTTATATGACTTTCAAGATGCACTACAAAGTAGCACATAAGTTAGCATCCTGATGTTCTGACAATATTTTTTATGACGTTGGTAAGAGAGATTCATCATGCAAGCAACAAGAGCTGTATGTGCGTCTTATCCCAGGACCAAATGAAATGGTTCATGGTTTTCGTAGGCTTCAGGTCTGACCGATTAACCCATTCAAACCTGAGCCTATAGAATGCGAATGAAGAGTTTATATTGATAAACAGTACATTATTCTGGGACAAAATATGACTAAAATACTGACTTTAAAAACTGTTGTGATTTGTCAAAATATTACGACATGTAGCATATATAATATCTCACTACTTAAATATGTTTTTCGCTCTTCTAATGCTATGTTTTCAGTGATTCTTTCGATGGATTTTCCTTATAAACTAACAACTGAAATACAAACATATATTTATGTGAGGACCATAAAATGTTACGTTATTATTATATCTGAAAATGAACTCAGAAACAGGCAAGAGTTGTACCTTTGCTTAAGAAAAGTAATGCAGAAGACATAGAAAATTACCGGCCCATTTCCCTGCTCTCAGCAGTCTCAAAAATAATAGAAGCGATTATGAAAGACAGATTAATGAATTACCTGAATAAATACAATCATTTAAGCGAATCACAGTTTGGTTTCCGAAGTGGCAAAAATACGGAGTCAGCCATAGTAAAATTCACAAAAGTTGTACTTGATGCTCTTGATAAAGATGAGTGTGACCCAGGCATATTTTTGGATCTTTCTAAGGCCACCTCAAGATTCTACTGAATTAATTAGAGGCATTAGGATTAAGAGGGGTAGCTAGTGACTGGTTTCGATCGTACCTAACACATAGGGTACAAAGAGTAGAGATAACAAATACTTCAAATAGATATAGACATTTAGTAAAACACTTATCAGAACCAAAATACATTAATATAGGGGTTCCGCAGGGTAGCACATTAGGACCAATACTGTTCCTGATATACATCAATGACTTTCCCATGGTTACTCATGGTGCAAAAATCCTCTTCGCTGATGACAGCAATATTATAGTCACTGAGAAAATAAGAGAACTCCTTTCCGAGAAAGCAAATGAAACTCTCAAGGAAGTTTATGATTGGTCAATAAGTAATAAAGTGACATTGAACATAAAAAAACTAATGGAATGAATTTCAGTTTGAAGGGGAAAAATGACAATGTTAAATTAAATGTAGATGGCACCTCTATAGACTGTGTAACAAATGCATAATTTCTAGGAATGAATATTTATTCTCAGTTGAAGTGGTGTGAACACACAAAGGTAGTTGCAAACAGAATGTCATCAGCATTTATGCCCTTAGAAGCCTATCAATTGTGTGTAACACGCAGTGTCTTTTAGTTACTTATTATTCATATGTACACTCAATTCTTAGCTATGGCAAACTTTTTTGGGGAACAAATGCACAAAATATGAACACAATATTCAAACTCCAGAAAAGAGCCATAAGAATAATAACCAAAAATACTAGTCGAGCTCATTGTAAGGATCTGTTCAGAATATTGGGGATTTTAACTGCTCCATGTGAATACATTTACCAGTCAGTTGTACACATCAAAAATAACATTGGTAATTACTGCACAGACAGCTCTGTACATGACCATGCAACAAGAGATCGACTCAACTTACATTTACCAAGAAAAGATAAACTTAAAACTCAAAACAGGATTTTCTACCAAGGAATAAAACTGTACAATAAATTAGCAAAAGAGCTTAAAGGAATTTCAGAAATACACTTATTTAAAAAGGCAGCTAAAAAGTACCTGTTATGCAATACATTTACACATTGAAGGATTACTTAGCTAAAACAGAGTAGGGGTTTGATAAAAATGTTATACAAATAAATAATAATAATAATCATTATAAAATATCCAACATTTCACATAACACTTTCACTTTATGTTTTTTCCTTCTTTTTTTTTCCTTTCTAGAAATACTTACCCCAAGCTATGCATAGCACAATACTAACAACTCTTCCTCTTTCTGAGCTCAATATCTCACTCATTATGGCGGGAAGATGCGGTACAGAAAATGGCCCAGAGATCACCAGTGTGTGTGTGTGTGTGTGTGTGTTGTGTGTGTGTGTGTGTGTGTGTGTGTGTGTGTGTAGTGAATGAAGTGTAATGAGGCAATGTGTGTATAGTGCGTGCAGTGACTGATAGTGAGATATGAGTGAACAGCGTGGTATTACATTATTTAATAAGTTATTTGTAAAAAAAGTATTGTATACCAGGAGTAAATCTAATGATTGTCTCTAACTGGAAGTCAGTAAATATAAGTGTATACCAGTTAGCTTATTTTAAATTGATCTAAATTTGTAAATACTTTGACATGTCCTATATCCTTGTAAAAAGAGATCTACGGATAAATAAAGCTGCTACTATTACTACCACTATAAAATTTTTTATATGCGGGGACTTCAAAAACTAAGCTACACATTACTACGGCAGGCAGCGTAACCTTTATTGAACGCTGCTCTACCCTTCAGAGACACACACATACAGGACAATACTTTTCAACATAGTCACGAAGTCTCTGTAAACAATGGTCGGAAAGTTTTCCCAATTGTTCAACTCTTCAAGGATAGAAAAATCCCTTCCCGGTCGCGGAGTCATTCGGAACCGCTGTGCGAACGTTTTCATCGCCAGAAAATCTGCGATTGGTACCAGTTAGTTTCTCGATTGCCTGGGCGTTAACGTCTGCGGTGAATGTCGTTGTCAATGGCCTTCCTTACCGATCAGCATCGTCCATGTGTGTGTGGCATTGCTCAGATTGATGGCATCATTTCACTGCGGCTGGACGCGACGTAGCTTTTGGCTTACATATTGTTAACGTTTCACAGTGTATCTGTGTGCAACTTAGGCTTTGACATTCCGGAGCGATTCCTCATTGGAAATAAGTCATCTTCGTCATGGCATTCCTCCTCTCCTTCTTCACTCACTTCTTCCTTTTGTATTATCTCTCTTCACTGTGAATGTATAGATTGCCGGCGGATGTAGACCCAGTGCTACATCGAATAATTACTTAAATAAAAATTTATTTTTAACATCTCCGTTTTTGAAACGGAATAAAAAGTATAAAATAACTTCTCCTAGGCCCATGCAGTTTCCTGACACCATATAGATAGTCCCCAACATACGTAACAGTCAATTTTTAATAGCTGTGGAAATACTTGCAAGATGTAAAATGAAAAACGTGGGGCTCGTGCAACAGATGGTGAACTATTCATTCATAAATTGTAGTAATTTAAGGAGGTAAACTGTTTATTCATCAATCTTACGTTTTGCACTTTTTCGTTTTAAAACTTACAAGTATTTTCATAGCTATTAAAAATTCACAATCACAAATTTTGACGCTACGGTCGCAGGTTAGAATCCTGCCTCGGGCATGGATGTGTGTGATGTCCTTAGGTTGGCTAGGTTTAGTTAGTTCTAAGTTCTAGGCGACTGATGACCTCAGCAGTTCAGTCGTATTATGCTCAGAGCCATTTGAGCCAACAAATTTTGAAGACTATCTGTATTGGGTTAGGAATATGTATGGGGCTAGGAGAAATTATTTTACACTTTCTCGTCACATTTAATAACGTGGTTTATTAAACATTCATTTTTATTTAAGTAATCATTTTCTGCTTTTTATTGTAGTGTGTGTTAAAGTTTTCAATCTATTTCAAACATTTGATGGGATTACAACACAGACATGAAATAAATTTCAGGTTTGTTTCATTTTCTCTTCAACTGACTCAACCGATATATTGGTTCCTCCTACGTATATCTCACGAAACGACTGTGAAGGTAAAAATTAGAGAGATTCGAGCTCACACGGAGAGTTACCAGCAGTCTTTCTTCTCGCAATATTTTCGAGAATGGAATAAGATAATAGAAAAGTGGCAGTGTCACAAAATGTTCCCTACACCACACACCAGATGCGAAAACGGGTTGATGTTGAATTTCAATTCTGTTCTGAGCGATGGTTAAAATTTCAAGTTTCTAACTGATCGGGAAGTCAGATTAAAACATTTACAAAATTTGTCTCGAACAAACAAACGGACGAGAAAGTGACCTAATACAAACGTGGTAAAAATGTATTGCCGTATCGTAGCAAAATTTCTAAAAACACGCTGAACTTAACATTTTTCTTCAACCAAGTAACGCACGTGATGTAAAAAAAAAAGAAAGAAACATAAAAATCAGGCACAGCAAGTTTAGTAAATCGCCTGAACTAGAAAAAAATAAAAGTGGGATGTAGCATATATTTTTCATGAGGACTGAGCGGGTTAACAGAAGCAGGTGTTCCAGAAAACCGAGCCCAGGCTTGCTCTCTTCGATCGTCGTAGACTAATTATCGTGCCGGCTATTAACGTTTCCGCTGCATTAACGATGGTAAATACCTTTAACTGCTTGCAGGATTTAAGACTCCAAAAGAGGTTGCAATGACATGATCATGCCTCTGTGCCCATTCACAAGTAATTCAATCTTGTCAATCACTTTTGCAGTCGATGTGCCTGAAGTGTCCGCCATTTTTAACGGCACATGGTTGAAGCACTCTGCGAGTTTTCTATGGCTTTGTCGGACATAATGGTCAGAATGTCAGCGACTTCTTGTCGCACTGCTTCCTTTCAACATTTAGTTGTTCCAGGAGGACGTGCGGTGCGCTCAATTTCCAAGTAACCAAGAGAAAGAAAAATCACAGGGTTTCGTAATCAGGCTACAGCACTGGCCAACCGTTGTCACCACACAGAGAAACCAGATGACAACCGACTATATCGCTTAACATTGAGAGTAAATAATGAGACGAATGAGCTGTGGGCTCCTGGTGAAACCTTCATACATTCTACTTTACCACATTTTTATTAGGTCGCTTCCTTGTCTCTCTGACTGTCTGTCCAGTACAAATTTTTCAATTGTTTATAAACTAGCTTCCACATGAGCTAGAGACTTGAATTTTTAAGCATAGCTCACGACAGGATGACAATGCACTTTCTTGCCTGATGTGTGACGCAGGGTACTTGTGTACCATTGTCATTTTCAGGTGAGCTAAAGACTGGAAAATTTCAACACAGCTCTGAAATGGGTGACAGTGGAATATTAACTCGCTTTTTTGGAAAGTGTGTGACGGAGGGTACATTGTGTGCCATTCCCATTCTCCTCTTTTTCTATTCCAGTCGCAGAAAGTTTGTGGAAAGAACGATTGCAGGTAAGTCTGCGCGTGAACTCCAAGTTATTTAATTGTTATCTTTTTATCATTTTCGGTGGATACACGCAGGAGGTATCAGGTGAAAAGAAACTGAAATAAACCTGAAATTTACCACATGCATCTGTTGTAATCTCATCAAAATGTTTGAAATTGAGTGAAAAATTTCACAGATACAAGACTAAAAAGCAGAAAATAATTACTTAAATAAAAATGAATTTTTAATATACTTCGTTTTAAAATCGGACTAAAAAGTACAAAATAATTTCTCCTAGGCCCATACATATTCCTAACCCCATACAGATAGTCGTCAAAATTAGGGAATTTTCAATGGCTATGAAAATACCTGTAAGATTTAAAACGAAATCGTGAGGCGTATGCAATACATAATCGATACGCGAATAGTCAGCCGCCTTAATATTACACCATTTACTAACTCATGCATGAATAGTTCACCTCCTTACTATTACCAATTGCTTGCGCTCCACATTAGACGTTTCAAATCTTTCGAGTATCTTCATTGGTATTAAAAATTCACTATCATAAATTTTGGAGATTACTGTATGCAGTTACGAAACAGTGTGGGGCTGGGAGAAATTATTTTATACCTTTTAGTCCTATTGCAGAAAGTGGCGTATTAAAAATTAATTTTTATTTAAATAATTATTTCCAACTTACACTTAGAAATTTTATAGCCTGTCACAATATCTTTTAGAGGTCGTATTTAGACTTTCTTCGTTTAAAAGGATGTATCCGAATTTACGACTGCAGTTAGGCAGGGAATCTGCAACGTACGTTAGTGACATACGAGAAGCTTATCTGCAAGCCAGTATCGAAAGTGTTTTTTTATGCATAAACTGCAACAAAAATGGAAAATTACCCCATCACTACAATTACCCTATCACTAGACAACGCAACAGATGCTTGAGGAGACGTGTTGCCGATCTCACTGACAAAGAGGTAGAAGGTTTCGCTATTTCGTCTGTCTTACTGTCAACACCAGTTTGCCTGAATGGAGCCCATATTTCAGAATTCTCTCTACACATCGATCGTAAATCCTAAGGGCAGTAATGTGTTTGCTTTCAGGACGCCTTTGAGATTGTCCGATCGATGTCCTCAACGTCAGAACCTTTTAATGCAGTCTTAATCTCTGCGATAAGACGTGTGCTTTCCAGTTTTTCAACTCAGTACAACCCATGTTCAAGAAAATGGAGCACGTCAATCAAGTCTGTAGTGCTTACGAAGTGCTCT
The DNA here is from genome assembly GCF_023897955.1 of Schistocerca gregaria. Taxonomy (NCBI): domain Eukaryota; kingdom Metazoa; phylum Arthropoda; class Insecta; order Orthoptera; family Acrididae; genus Schistocerca; species Schistocerca gregaria. Next base: position 686,878,029 of record NC_064931.1, read on the forward strand.
GTGTAGGTAGGATGTTTGTTCTTAAAATAATTTAACACGGAAGCGAAGTGCTATTCTGAAAAAATCGTGCTATGGCAACACAGCAGTTAACAAAGGACAGACTAAACTGTGATCTCTCACAGTACGGGAGCTGTTTGTGTCGTAGTCTGTAAGAGAAGATTCTGCAGCTCTTGAAAACCAATAACATTATCATTTAAGTGTTTAACATTCAGGGTTAAATAAAAACAGTGAGTAACTGAATGCCTCATGCAAAAATAATATAAAAACACTATATCAGTTTTGGCGCGTAAATGCTTAGTTTCCAAAAAGGAAGGAAACTTAATGTTTAATGTTCCTTAAATTACGAGGTCATAAAAGTTTGAACACAAACTCGGACTGGGGAAGAAAAGATAAGGAAATCGGCAGTGTCCTTTTCAAAGGAATCATCACGTTGTTGCGTTAAGTGATTTAGGCAAAACACTGAAAACCTAAATTCGGATGGTTGGACGACGCAGGTTTGAACTCTCGTTCTCGCGAAAGTGAATCCAGCGTCTCAAGGCTTCGCCACCCCGCTCGTTCTGGTTTCCAAGTTATGTGACAGATAAATATGAATACAGTTTCATTTCCACATTTGCTTTTATATTTTACATGATTATTCAGATGACGTATTAGCAGTTGTAGGATCACCGTTGAGGCGTGTACACTATGTACGATGACACTATTGTACAATTCAGTGTGCGTGCCCGAGAGATGCTTGATGTACACACATCAAAGTTTTGCATCACATCGGTTCCGAGAGTTTTAAAACCTGTACAGAAAATTTGAGTAGAAATCAACATAAACATAATTTCCGCCCTTTTTGTTGCTCATGAAAACTACACATTGCATGTTGTACCACCATACAGCGAGACCTTCAAAGGTGGTGGTCGAGATTGCTGTACACACCGGTACTTCTAATACCCAGTATTACGTCCTCTTGCGTTGATACAGGCCTGTATATGTCGTGGCATACTGTCCACAAGTTCATCAAGGTACTGTTGGTCCAGATTGTCCCACTTCTCAACGGCGATTAGGCGTAGATCCCTCAGAGTGGTTGGTGGGCCACATCGTACATAAAGAGCCATTTTCCATCTCCAGGTATGTTCGATAGGATTCATGTCGGGAGAACATGCTGGCCACTCTAGTCGAGCGGTTTCGTTATCCTGTAGGAAGTCATTCACAAGATGTGCACGATGGGGGCGCGAATTGTCGTCCATGAAGACGAATGCCTCGCCAATATGCTGCCGATATGGTTGTAGGCCTACTATCGTTCTGAGGACGGCATTCACGTATCGTACAGCCGTTACGGCGCCTTCCATGACCACCAGCGGCGAAAGTCGTCCCCACATAATACCACCCCAAAAGATCAGGTAACGTCCCCTTTGCTGCACTCTCTGGAAAGTGTGTCTAAGGCAGCCTGACAGGGTTGCCTCCGTACACGTCTCCGACGAATGTCTGGTTGAAGGCATATGCGACGCTCATCGTTGAAGAGAACGTGATGCCAATCCTGAGCCGTCCATGCGGCATGTTGTTGGGCCCATCTGTACCGCGCTGCATGGTGTCGTGGTTGCGAAGATGGACCTCGCCATGGACGTTGGGAGTGAAGTTGCGCATCATGCAACCCATTGCGCACAGTTTGAGTCATAACACGACTTCCTGTGGCTACACGAAATGCATTATTCAACATGGTTCCTCCGAGCCGTAGTCCGTAGGTAGCGGTCATCCACTGCATTAGTAGCCCTTGGGCGGCCTGAGCGAGGTATGTCATCGACAGTTCCCGTCTCTCTGTATCTCCTCCACGTCCGAACAACATCGCTTTGGTCCACTCCGAAACGCCTGCACACTTCCCTTGTTGAGAGCCCTCCCTAGCACAAAGTAACAATGCGGACGCGATCGAACAGCGGTATTGACCGTCTAGGCATGGTTGAATTACAGACAACACGAGCCCTGTACCTCCTTCCTGGTGGAATGATTGGAACTGACCGGCTGTTGGACCCCCTCACTCTAATAGGCAATGCTCATGCCTGGCTACTTACATCTCTGGGTAGGTTTAGTGACATCTCTGGAAAGTCAAAAAAAAAAATGGTTCAAATGGCTCTGAGCAGTATGGGACTTAACATCCGTGGTCATCAGTCCCCTAGAACTTAGAAGTACTTAAACCTAACTAACCTAAGGACATCACACACATCCATGCCCGAGGCAGGATTCGAACTTGCGACCGTAGCAGTCACGCGGCTCCGGACTGAGCGCCTAGAACCGCGAGACCACCGCGGCCGGCTCTGGACAGTCAAAGGGACTGTGTCTGTGATACAGTATCCATAACCAACGTCTATCTTCAGGAGTTCCGGGAACCGGGCTGATGCAAAACTGTTTTTGATGTGTACATATTGATTGTCACTGTACAGATCAGAAGTGGTGAAATTCATTGGCCTTCAGACTTGCCTTACTGGACTATTTTTATATGGAATTCCGTCAGATATACAGTTCCACCAAGGCCTATCGAAGATGCTCAATTCCTTTTAGCATGAACTATAACAGTAAGCGAGGCAATATGCGCTTTATCAGATACATTCAAGTGTGTTAGAAACTCACTGTAGTAGTACGTGTAAGCGTATATTCAGGCTTATGGTCGCAACTTTTAACTCTTTGAGTGATATGTGAACAAAATACAAGACACAGAAAATGATAAGCGTAATGAAAAGTTGGTTCAGCTGATGAAGTAAGTGCTTTGCAACTTAACATTTCCTGGCCTACCTTAATAGAAACTTTTCTTCTTATTTTTTTGAAAGGAATTTCCTACTATTTTCAATGCACATAATACATAGTCGTTACAATTAAACTTAAATTGAGAGGACTCCCATGAAAAACGAGTGATCGCAAGACAATGAAATTTTATAGAAACGGTTGTTAGGACATGCGGAAGAAAAATAACTAACAAACCATTGAAAGGAACATATTTTAATTTTCACATGAGAGAGTGATATGTGTTAATTGAGTATCATGTTATGTCTCAGAATGCAAATGTTGTGCAATGTGACTGCCATCTACATCCACAGCAACCTGGAACCCAACTAGAGATACCACTTCACAATTGTGCGCAGCACCCTTGGAATGGTGGACCATGGAACGTTCAGTTGTCAAGAAACATCTTGTGCACTGCTTGGAGATAGCACATTGCGTCCAGCATTTTCAGCCGTGGCTTCTTCACCAATTTGTGGCGCAATTGACCATCGACCTCTCCCAAATCGCCAGTTGATTCGAACTTCCGAATCATATTGTTCAATCCCATATTCCTTTAATGCAGCGACACTCGCGAAGAGCAGCAGCTGTTGTTTTGATAAAACAGCTTTACGAATGAAGCCCTGCTTACCTTGTCGAGATCAATGTACACTGTCTGCAACTGTAATGCACATTGATGCTTTTGTTTCAACCCTGCGTCACCTTACCAGAACCGGCGCCTAACGGCAAATCATGACAAAACACTCTTAACAACGCTTATCCTGAATGAGATTTTCACTCTGCAGCGGAGTGTGCGCTGATATGAAACTTCCTGGCAGATTAAAACTGTGTGCCCGACCGAGACTCGAACTCGGGACCTTTGCCTTCCGCGGGCAAGTGCTCTACCATCTGAGCCACCGAAGCACGACTCACGGCCGGTACTCACAGCTTTACTTCTGCCAGTACCTCATCTCCTACCTTCCAAACTTCGCAGGAGAGCTTCTGTAAAGTTTGGAAGGTAAGAGACGAGGTACTGGCAGAAGTAAAGCTGTGAGTACCGGGCGTAAGTCGTGCTTCGGTAGCTCAGATGGCCAGTGCGGCTCTCGCAGCCGAGCGAAGCGGACGTGCGGTGTGTGCTCTCCGCTGGCAGAGAGGGCCCGCGCGCCTTGTTTACTTTCTTCGGCCGACACTAACGTGACGCCGTAGCGCTCCAAGACCATGGCAAACCAGTACAGAAGATCGACCTTGAAATTCACATTTCGGAACGACTTTACCCGACCAAAGGCGCTCGAAGTCGAACGGTTTTTAAAAGAGGAAGCCAAGATCCCGGCTGCCGACATTGTCGGCATTCACTTTTCGATCGTCAGTAGCACGGTCTATGTAAAGCTCATAAACGAAACTACTTGCGACAAGGTGCTTCGAGAGATGAAACAAGAACTCCGCTTCTGCCACGCAGATGGAAATGTTGGCAACGTCGAGGTCGGCCATGCCGCAATGGGACTGCGGACTATACGCATCTTCGAACTTCCATTTGAACTCCCGGCGGCAGAAGTTGTAGCGGCGCTCCGCCCCTACGGCACGGTACACGAACACGTGGCTGAAAAATGGACCCAGTTTAAGACGTAACCAGTACTCAATGGAGTACGCCAAGTGCGCATAGATCTCCAACGACACGTGCCATCCTATCTACAGATAGGTGGATGCCGGGCCATAGTTATTTATGACGGCCAACCAAAGACGTGCTCCGGATGCGGTAAGGAAGGTCACCTTCGTTCCGAGTGCCTCCAGCGTCGGATCACACAACTCCCACCGAAGGACGTTGCACCACCAGCGGCGAAGACTATTCTACCCGTTACTTACGCGGCGGCGCTCACGACGTTCTCCACACAACAGACACGGCCGACCGCTTCAGCGGAACAAGAATCACTTTCCACGGACAAAGACCTGGATGATCCGCCGACCTGGCCAGTGGTGGAAAATAGCACTACGACTCTGGAGCTACCGAACGCGACAGACATTGACGCCAGTAAGATGGCAATTGATTCCCTTATTGTACCGACCGAAGCGTTTGTTCCGGCGGAACATGAGTCAGTGCCGTCTTCTGACAATGAAGGCCACGTACGGAAACAGCGATCACCGAAACGCCGAAAGCGGCGTCGTCGGACCGTGTCGGAACACAGCGGTTCGCATTCGGCCGGGGAAGAACGACTGACCACTCAAGAAGCCAGCCGCGAAGCTGAAGCTGTTTCCACTGACTCCAACCTTGCAGAACAGACAGAAAAACGTGCAGCTTTCGACCATCGGCCCATTGACAGAAACATTGAGCAGCGGGAAGGTACCAGTGCAGGTAGCGAAGTCGCCCGGTCCCTTACTATCAAACATTCTGAGGCTATGGACCATGAACAGACATCCGCGCCCGCTTCATGGGCCGAGGACGTTGAGACACAAGATCACGACCCGCGGCCAGCTGAGGCGCCGCCGGATCATGCAGCATAAGCAGCACAAGGAGGACCGCGTTCGGCGGGGGGTGACATCACTTCCGATGTTCGCTTCTCTCCACCTTCACTATGGATAACCTCGCCCAAACAACTCGTTGCCAGGCTTACCGCCTGGCGACAATGAATATCAACATGATCAGTTCTCCTGTCAAGATCCAACTTTTGAAAGAAACCATACGAGCCATGGGGGTTGACTTTGCTTTCCTACAAGAAGCGAAAACGACGGCACTCCCGCACTTTTACGGGTACACCACACATGTGACGCCCGGTAGCCCTGCAGATACCGGAGTGGCAATATTAGTGCGTGAAGGAATTGAAGTTACCGACGTCACGTTTCTTCCCTCCGCTCGAGGAATAGCATTTACGGCACTCAACACCCGATTCATTAATGTTTACGCGCCGTCGGGTACCACAAGACGTCACGACCGCGCCAGATTCTACTCCACAGATGTCGCTCCCCTTTTCCTAGGGCGATACGACCACAGCGTCTTCGCCGGCGATTTTAATTGTGTACTTCATCCCAAGGACCAAATCCCACATTACACGCCTTGTCCGGAACTGGGTGCGATGATCCAAGAACTTCACTTGTGCGACACGTGGGAAAAAGTCCACGGTAACCGCTCTGGCCACACTCATCTTACCAGTCATTCGGCCAGCCGACTCGACCGCATATATGTGTCACAAGATCTCACACAAGGTGTGGTGGACGCCGAACTATGGCCTCAAGCCTATTCTGATCACAGTGCCTATATCTGCACTATACACCTACGCCCCCAACAAGTCTGGCGCAGCAATGGCTTTTGGAAGCTCAACATAACTCATCTCCAGGACCTGGATTGCCGTCGGCAAGTTGCAGCAACGTGGACTGACTGTGAACGCCGGCACCCTCGATACGCCTCGACCCTGGAGTGGTGGCTCCTCTGTGCCAAACCAGCAATCCGTAGGACACTTATGCAATATGGCAAGGACGTGACTGCGTGGCATCGACAGACCCTCGATTTTTACTACGCGACTCTCAGGGACCTCGACGCCTTACCCCCTTCCCCGGAGAGACAACATGATCAAAGCAGAATCAAGGCTCACATACTATCATTGACGAAGCGCCGACTAGAAGGTGCAGTCGTCCGCTCGCGACGGCACGACCGAACGTTTGCGGAGGAACCCACTATGCATCACGTTGTGGCGGATAAGCGCCGACAACGCCAACACTTAATTACACAACTCAGGACACACGACGGTCGCTTATGTACGACCCAAGCAACCATAGTAAAGGCGGTGGAGGATCATTTTCGTCATCTTTACAAGGAAAGAATCGTCGATGACGAGGCCACTACTGAAGTGTTACAGCAGGTAACACGTACTATCGACGAGGCTACCGTGAATGCACTAACAGAGGAAATCTCACTTGAAGAAGTCGAAGACGCCGTGGACAAAGGTGCGGCCAATAAGTCTCCTGGACCTGATGGATTGCCCATCGAATTCTACCGGACTTTCCGTGACATCATGATGCCTCGCTGGGTTATAATGTTCCGCGAACTTACGTCTCCAGACTGTGTTGTGCCGCCAGCGTTTGTAGAAGGACTTCTCATACCGGTACATAAGCCAGGTGGAGGGCTATCGATTAACGACTATCGGCCGCTTACAATGCTGAACGCCGATTACAAGATTTTCACCAGGATTATGGCGAGCCGTATTAAGACGACTTTGCCGATGATCCTCGCTCCTGAACAGACGTCGCAGGGGGGAGAAGCCAACATACACATGGCCACCGGTGACTGCAGGGATTTAATAGCAATCGCTTCTGCGTGCCGTCTGAGAGCGGCGATCGTCTCCGTAGATTTCAACCGCGCCTTTGATAGAGTGCACCACAACTTCCTCCTACGAGTGATGGACTGTATGGGATTCCCCCCGGGCCTCATCGACACCCTACGGCGTCTTTGGACCGCAGCCAGCTCACACGTCCAGGTTAATGGAAGGACGGTAGGACCAGTACCCATTAAGAGGTCTCTACGACAGGGTTGTCCCCTTTCTACCTACCTTTATGCCATCGCACTCGAGCCACTCCTAGGGGGCCTTAACCACCGCCTATCTGGCATCACGCTGCGGGACGTCACCTTTCGCTATAGGACATACGCTGACGACCTGCTACTGCTGGTTCGTTCCAATGACGAAGTTCAAAGCGTACTAACCTGGATTGAGCGATACGGACAGGCCGCCGGCAGTCTTCTGAACATCAACAAGTCGGCGGCGTTGGATATTGGGCGAGGTCTCGGACCGGAAGCCCTCGCTCCCCTCCCACCAGTTTCTGATCTGCGATATTTGGGAATCACGTTCAAGAAAGATGTACGTAAAACAGCTGCAGCAAACTACCGACGGTTATTACAGATCATACGCGCAATGGTGCGACAGAACCTGCTCCGGGACTTGAACCAGCTACAACGTGTTGAATACCTGAACCTCTACGTGGCATCAAAACTCAATCACGTGGCACAAGTCCTCCCACTACCGCTGCAGATAGGTCGCCGGCTTCAAGCGGCCTTCAGTTACTACGTTTCCACAGGTCATATCTTTAAAGTACGATACGACACTCTTACCCTCCCAGTGCACAAAGGAGGGCTGGGATTGGTCAACGTCAGGGCGAGAGCAGCTAGCCTTTACATGAGCAACATGAGGAAACGATGGAAAAGTCTTTATACCTCTCTCACAGGTCGTTTACTACAGGTTCTGATGCCAGTCTCTAACGTCCCGCCGGTGTCGGTTGCGCACGTCGCACCACAGCTCTCCCATGTGTCGACCTTCATTCTTGATTACAGCTATGTCAGCTCGAACCTCTCCGCCACGCGTCCACCAAAGGCGAAAGATTTTTACACCAACCTTATGCGTGCTGTTCCCCATAACGTGGTGGAAAACAAGTACCCTACGGTTCACTGGCCAAGAGTGTGGAAAACGATACACCACAACTTTCTGTCCTCCACGGTGCGTTCGAAGTGGTATCAGATTGCCAACAAAAAATATGCCACACTACAGCGACTTCACACTATTGGACTGGCAGACTCCCCTTATTGCCCAGATTGTCACCTTTTGGATACTGATGAACATCGTTTTACTTGCGCATCATCGTCCGGAGTTTGGCGACTAACACAGAAGATATTGGCTTGTTACCTCCGGGTCACACCTGATATGATTGACCCTCAGACCCTACTCTGTCCCGATGGAACTTACTTTCCGGCTGCAAAATATCATGCGCTTACATGGTTCAAAGGACTTACAGTCGCCTACATCTTTCGCGACGGAGAGAAAGAGCAGCTTGATTACTGGTGGTTCCTGCAAAATGCTCACAATGCCCTCGAACGCACACCGAAATACCGTACGCTCTTCGCAAATTATTTACGCAGCGTTTTCGTTAACCCCCCACTCAGCTGGGGAGTGCCGAGCTGCGGTTAATGTTCTGTGCCGCATCACACAAACGGCTGAACGTTCTGCCTTGTCAGCCATGAGCGAAGGAAGAGACAAGCTGCTGCAAGGATGCTGTTTTCCTTGAGGCACTAGCGATGCTGAATGCCTCCGTTGCAGATGCCCTTCAAAGGCGCAATTGGAGATATCAGATAACGATGACGAGGCTCCAAGTGGAACCAGTTACATTACTGAAGAACCTTTTAGTTGGAATTACATCAGTGATTTATGTTTTTATTTCTGGATTACTCTTTTATGCCACCTTTGTTGTTGTAACACTTACTTGTAACACTTACTTACTAGAATTCACATGTAACAAAAAAAAGTGGCAAAGGATAGCCCTAACCTTGATTTCCCATATTTCCCCTGATATATAGGCAGCTCTCTGGGGTGGGTTTACTCAGGAGCCAACGCCTGAAGTGGATCAGATTTTTTGTTATAGGATGAAAAGTGGCGGTGGCACTTAGGGGTTTTTTTAGTTCCATTTTCCTAAGGGGCTTTTAAGGGAAATTACTTTATAGAGAAAAAAAATAAAAAAAACAAAAAAATAAAAAATAAAAGAAAAAATAAAAAAAACAAAAAAAAAACAAAAAAAAGATGGTAGAGCACTTGCCCACGAAAGGCAAAGGTCCCGAGTTCGAGTCTCGGTCGGGCATACAGTTTTAAACTGCCAGGAAGTTTCAACGCATATCCTACAACGCACAATATGAAAATTATTTCTATAAAGTTGGGTATGCCCCCGGTAAATAGTTTTCCGTCTATACTGGCTCCAGTAGTTTAATTATAACTATCCCGTATATTATTATTATTGGCGAATTCTCACCAGAAATGGAAGACGTTAAGTAGATAACTCGATCAATTTTTCTTTGAGCTCTTCTTGTTCTTCCAATAGGCTTTTTTCTTTCCGAAAAGGCTTGTTTACGCTCATCCTACCACTCTGATCTATACTGTTTTTCTTTTCGTTGCTCTGATATAATTTCCCGTTTGTCTACTTTGTGTCTGAAGGTGTCTCTTTCTATAATTTCGGCTGGTCTTATGATTGCAGTATTTAGGTCCTTTCGAATTTCATCTAGCCAAGGTGTGGAGTTCTTAAGTGAGGTTGCATAATCTAATATTGTTTTCTTCAATCGATTTTCTGGTACTCGGCTGAGATAACCAAAGAATTTCATTAGTCTTATCCTAATATCAATTTCGATGTTTCAAAACTTTCTCGTTGTTTTAATTGATTGTACCCTACAACCGTTTTGGGTACGTCTTCCTCCTAGAATTCTGCTGATGATTTTCCTCTCTTCTTTTTTGATGGCTTCAAGTTGTTGTTGTTTGTTAAGGGTTAGTGTTTCACATCCGTAGAGGATTGCTGGTTTCTTGACAGAACTGAAGTGTCGAATTTTTGCCCCTTTTGACATTGATTTTTGTTTGTTTTAGTGGTTTTACGTTAACCCTAATCCATTTTTAATTTTTTGGAGGCGATGTTGTGAGATTTTTTTCAATGCCTGTCAATTCGATGAAGTCTCCAAGGTATTTTAAGTATGAGACCCTCTTAATTTAACGTATTTTGTTTTCAGACTTGCAATTTCTGTTATCTCAAATGAAATTTGTAAATCTACTTTTTCTGCACATTCTTTGAGTATTTCCAGCTGTTTGACTGCAGTCTACTCATACTCTGTTATCTTCGCCAAGTCGTCCGCAAATGCAAGATGTATTATGTTGATGTTGGTTTTGGCAACGGCCAGTCGGATTGGCTTTCAAACCCCACATTTCTGGAGTTATTTTTACCATTCTTCCATAACTTTATCTAGAACTACGCTGAACAGAACAGGAGAGAGTCAATCACCCTGTTTCACACCTGTTTCAATGTCGAAGAGTTCAGAGATCTCCACCATAAATTTTACATTAGATTTCGTGCCCATTAGTGTTAGTTTTATGATTTCTCGTATTTTGGGATCTAATCCCCTTTCTTCTAAATTGTATTAGTGACGGCCCGTCTATTGAATCGTATGCTTTTTTTTGAAATCTACAAGTGTGCACACTACAGGCTTTTGTCTGAGAGCTCACATTTTGAGTATGGTGTTGAGGTTGAAAATTTGTTCCGGACATGATCTGTTCGGCCTGAATCCTGCTTGATATTCTGCTACTTTGGGTTCTAATTACTGTTGTGTTCTATTCAAGAGATAGGCTGATAGAATTTTGCAGGTCATTGGTAATAGAGAGATCCACCTATAGTTGTTTACAGCTGATTTATTACCTTTCTTATGTAGTGGTTGAATCAGAGCAATATTCCAGTCATCCGGGATTTCTCGGTATACCAGATGTTTTGGATGATTTGAGTAATTTCTTTAATTGAATTTGGGCTTAAATTTTTCATAAATGCTGCTACAATTCCGTCCTCCCCTGATGCTTCATTGCTTTTAAGTTTCTTGATGTGAGCATTAATTTATTCTTGTGTTGGTGGTGACGAGTTCTGTGGTGAGATTTCTGGCTGAACTTTCGGGAATCTGTCTTTGGGTTACGGACAATTTAAAAGCTGAGAAAAACATGTGGGTAGTACTTGGAAATTTTCTTTATTTGTCAGGGCCAATTTACCATCTCGTTTTCGAAATCAAAGGTTTTGTTGTACCGTTTGATCCGGTTTGCGAAGCTGTTATAGAAATCGTGTGTGTTGTAGTTTTTGAAGTTTTCTTCGATTGACTGTAGTTGCTTACTGACATATTTTCGTTTAATTTGCCTCAAAACTTACAAGGGAACTTCCCCATCGCACCCCACTCACATTTAGTTATAAGTTGGCACAGTGGATAGGTCTTGAAAAACTGAACACAGATCAATCGAAAAAACAGGAAGAAGTTGTGTGTAACTATGAAAAAAATAAGCAAAATACACAAACTGCGTAGTCGATAGCCAAGATAAGCAACATCAAGGAGAGACTGAGCTCAGGAGCGCCGTGGTCCCGTGGTTAGCGTGGGCAGCTGCATAACGATAGGTCCTTGGTTCAAGTCTTCCCTCGAGTGAAAAGTTTACGTTCATTATTTTCGCAGAGTTATGATCTGTCCTTTCGTTAATTGACGTCTCTGTTCACTGTAATAAGTTTAGTGTCTGTGTTTTGTGACTGCGGAACGAGAGGTCCTTGGTTCAAGTCTTCCCTCGAGTGAAAAGTTTACTTTCTTTATTTTCGCAAAGTTATGATCTGTCCATTCGTTCACTGCCGTCTCTGTTCACTGTAATAAGTTTAGTGTGTGTTTTGCGACAGCACTGCAAAACCGTGAGATTAGTAGACGGAAGGACGTGCCTCTCCAATGGCACCCGAAAAAATTTGATCGCAAGCTCATAGGTCAACCGATTCCTCCACAGGAGAACACGTCTGATATATTCTATACGACACTGGTTACGGAATGTGCGTCACATGACAGGAATATGTTGTCGACTCCCCTAACTTGTACACTTGGCGAATGGGTTTTCTTCTACCTTGCCCGATTGAGGTTTTCTTGTGGATGTGATAATCACTCCCAAAAAAGTGATGGAAACGTAAGAGTTTGTCACATAAACTGCAACAAATGAATGGAGCAGTTTCACAGTCTCACAATTTTCCCTGTGCTCTGTCAAAACGTATGTTTTTAAGGTTTTCAAATTTTTCCGTGTGTAGACCGTCAAATCTTGCGTATGTCCAAGCAAATCTGAACATGCCCTGGAACTTTGGAGAGTTGATTATGTGTGGGTGCCTGAACTTTGATAATTGACACACGATCACGTAAACAATACTGCTCTTCTATGTACCTGTGCAGCTTGGAAAAATAATTGTCTGAAAATAAAAAATTAAATTTCACTCAAGGGAAAACTTGAACCAAGGACCTGTGGCTCCGCAGCTACTCACGCTAAACACGGGACTATGGCGTTCCTGAGCTCACGCTATCCTTGATGTTGTCTATCTTTCGCATACTTCGTTTGTATATTTTGCTTATTTTTTTCATAGTTCCACACAACTTCTTCCTGTTTTTCTCGAGCGATCTGCGTTCAGTTTTTCAAGGCCTATCCACTGTGCCAACTTATAACTAAATCTGAAAGGGGGGGGGGGGGGGGTGCGATGGGGAGGTTCCCTTGTTAGAAGTCTATCAGCGCATTTCGAAAAATTTCTTCTGTGTTTCTTCTGATTTGTTGCAATTTGCAATTGTAATTCGGAAATGCAATTCTCCTTTCTTCTAGTGCGTTGGTTTTTTATGAAGAGGGATCAGATCTTTTGTTATTTTTGATGATTTTAGTTTGAAATTTCTACGAACCATCCGAGTGTTGTTCTTCCCATTTTGCAGTGATTTTGGTGTCTTTCATTTGGTGTAGATCAAATTTTGGTATCAGCGGTGTTTTTCTTTTGAATTTCCTCTTGGGTCTGAATCCATTTTTTCTTTGGTTAAATAATGATCCTTTGCGTAATTGCACATCGTGAATTTCTTTTTGGTAGTCACATGAAATTTCAATACGATCAATCTGAAATTCTCCGAAATGATGGATGCGTGATCGCCACGTTTTTTGTTTTTTGGGGTGTTTCAAAAGTGAGTTTGACACAATTTTTAGGTTGTTTTGTTAGCGTAATTAAATGAGTCGTGTGTCATTTCTGTTGGTAAATTTGTGTGCTGGGTAGCTTCCCACTGTCTTTTGTATCTGTGTTCTCTGGCAATTTGTGGACTGAAGTTACCGAGTAGAGTTTTCGCATCATCTTTTGGAATTTTGCCCATTCTCTTTCAAGTTCTTCCCAGAATATTTCTGTTTTTTTTTTTTTCAGGGTAATTTTTATCATCACCATTTGTTGGTACGTGTGCATCAATAAAGGTCTGGTTTTTGTTTCTGTGTTTGATTTTTAGGGTCATTATTTGATTTTTGATGCGTTTCACATCTGTTACTGAGTCCAGCACTTTTTTGTCTACAAGACCATTCCAAATAGTGCTGCTCCTTTGCCAGTTTTCTTGTTTGTTCCACTTTTGAAGAGTCTGTAATTATTGTAGTCTATAGTTTCTGAATCTGTGTAGCGTGCTTCTTGCAATGCGAGAATTTGAATTTTCTGCTTCGTAAGTTCTGTTGTGAGATCGTGTAACTTTCCTGCGTAAATAAGTGTCTGAATATTGAAAGTGCCCAAATACGTGTGTGTTTGTCGTGGAAGTTTAACAGAGCACTCCAACTTGTTCTCTCGTATGAGTTCAAGCTCCTCAGAACCCGAATGCTTGGTTGCGACATTGGAGCGGGTAAATTGCCCACCGGGGGTAATTTTGTCTAGCTGTGCTAGTTATGTAGAACCAGGGATTGTGAATTGCTGGAGCATATTAGCAGCACCTCCTGGCGAACAGACGCCGACCATACCGCAACTTACACCAAGTCAGACGTAGCATAGATTCTGGTTGCCATTTAGGCCCAAGGGTGGTATTTTATTTCCCACTTACCCGGCATATCTACCGAGCGTTCCCAAATCCGCCACCTGGGGATGCACCAGATGAGGGTTGACAAACACTGGCTGCCCTGTTTATTATTAACAGACGAGTACTTAATTTAATTATGAGTCATGTCCAACGTGAATCTATTCTTTCATACAGGGCGTATAATATAAACAAGACCGCCAAACCTTTAAGTGTTACGCGTAGTGGAAACTGGTCGTTTTTCAGAATGGAGCTTCTGCCTGTAAACGCATAGCCCAAGGCTCTGGGGGGCATCGAAGTTTGAGAACGGTGGCATGAAAGTATTTTCCGATTGCGTTTAACATTCACATAGCAGTGCATTAGTCATCGGTGAAATATGTTAATTCACTTGTATCTGTAGTTTAAAGCTGGCTTCAAAGAAACTATGGTATGCAAGAAAGCTTGATTATTGCACTCCATGGCATATCAAAAAAAATGGTTCAAATGGCTCTGAGCACTATGGGACTTAACAGCTGTGGTCATCAGTCCCCTAGAACGTAGAACTACTTAAACCTAACTAACCTAAGGACATTACACACATCCATGCCCGAGGCAGGATTCGAACCTGCGACCCTAGCGGTCACGCGGTTCCAGAGTGTAGCACCTAGATCCGCACGGCCACATCGGCCGGCCATGGCATATCAAAACGCCGAGTGGGTTAAGGTGCGTAATAACATTCCTGCACATGTACTACAAGCTCGTATAGTCCTTAATGTCGTCATAATTGAGGCGTTGAGATCAGAAACGGGTTCTGTCATCATTTTTGGAGTATATGAGTTATTACGGTAGTTGGTATACTCACACGATTCCGCATCTTTTGGTTCTAAAATGGTACTTGTTCAGTGATTTTTCCGTGTCAAAATCAGTGCTGAAATTACGTTTCATGGAGAAAGAGGACTTGTCACAAAGACAATTCCCTATATTGCAAGAAAGAACGTGAGGCGTGAAGGCAGCAATGTAGCGGTTTCAATAATCAGCTGTGAGATTTCCAAATGACTTCGGTAACGGAACAGTTAGACGAGTGCGAAGACGATTTACATTAATTTAGAAGAAAGAAAAGACGCCCCGAATTGTGGAAGAGCAATGTCAATACACAAGAGAAGGTCAAGGGTTTGGAGCATGCCAACTGGAAAGGAAACATTGTTCCTAGGAGGGAAACAGGAAAAGATTGCAGGTAAATAGTCATGCAATGTACATTGTTTGAATTCTCTGTACATAATGTAATATTCTGTAGCAGAGGCAAGTTGTGTAGAAACATTGTACTAAAATGTGAATATAAATTCCTTTCATGGACGCAAAGTTGAAATTTATGTTTTAGTTGTAATACGGGAAATCGGTAAAAATATGGTATTCGCCGAGTATATATGTTAACAATATGCTAATATCTGTTTACAGCCGGCCGGAGTGGCTGAGCGGTTCTAGGCGCTACACTCTGGAACCGCGCGACCGCTACGGTCGCAGGTTCGAATCCTGCCTCGGGCATGGATGTGTGTGATGTACTTAGGATATTTAGGTTTAAGTAGTTCTAAGTTCAAGGGGACTGATGACCTCAGAAGTTAAGTCCCATAGTGCTCAGAACCGTTTAACCATTTTCTGTTTACAGATGGCGACGTAAATGTTTTGAGAAGTTCTCATTTGCTGAGAAGGAACTATTGTTGACAGAATTCAACAATTTTCCCAACAATGATGGACAGGATGGGTACTACTTGCGTGCTCACATTCTTCCCTTCTTTCCAAAAGCAAGGAGACCACGCCCAAATTCCATTACCAATTGTGGAAGGACAGCAAATTATTATTATAAGGTAACTTGCATGAAAACTATAATATTAGTTTATTAACCATTTCGTTCCCGAATTATGTACATCTTTGATCCACGTTTTGTAAAATCTTTAAGGAAAATAGTTAAGGCATATATTTAATAGGGTTACAGTATTAAGATTATGTAGATTTTTGTTTTATGTTACTAATTCACCTGTAACTGCAGGTTAAAGCTGGCTTCAAGGAAACTATGACATGCAAGAAAGCTTCATTATTGCACTCCATGGCATATCAAAACGCCGAGTGGAGAGACTGTGCCGCTTAAGTTTATATTTCAGTACAATGACTGTTGTTTAAATCAAAAAGGGGATCTGGCAGTCATTTTCTATTACAATTTCCTCCACACAATTACAGATTACCCGCCAGGGTAGCCGAGAGCGCTAACGCGCTGATCCTGGACTCGAGTAGGCGCTCCGGCCCCGGATAGAATCCGCGCGGCGGATTAACGACGACGGCCGGTGTGCCAGATGTGGTTTTTAGGCGGTTTTCCACACCCTCCTAGGTGAATACCGGGCTGGTCCCCACATTTGAAACACATTCACACTATTGCGCCATTTACACTGGACGCAGACAGCTGGCGTACACTAATAGCGTCCCAGGGGGCATGGGGTGGCGGCAGGAAGGGCATCCGGCCGCCCCTTAAAATTAACCGTACCAAATCCGAACTTAACCCTGTCGACCATGATCACAATGCGGCATAAAGGCGGTAGCGAAAGAAAGAATCCTGTTATTACAGATTGTTGGTATAACACTGCATTCTTCCTCACGAGCATGTGGGACTAAGTATAAGGATTGGGAATAACGCTATTGAGAATCATACAGTTTATTCAATATATCTCAGAACATCAATTGAGTGACATATCTCCTTTTTGATCTCAAAGCCTCAATTGTGCTGTTGTGTTGTATACCAATGCAGTAACGCTGTTGGAATCGTTACAACGTGTACCAGTGCACAAGTACCGAACTGATAAATGGGGCTGAAAGTGTCGCACCTGTGTGGACGTCGTCGTCGTCCGCCTTGTGGCCGGGCGGCAGGCGCTGCTGCCAGGCTTCAGCGCCGGGCGGCCGCCCCCAGGCCACGGCAGACTCGTCCCGCACGTAGGGCGCCGCCAGCACCGCCGGCGCCACCAACACCAGCAGCCAGCACAGCATCCTGCAACCCACACCTCCTCCTCATTCTCTCTTCCTCAGTATCTGTCACAGTTATATACACTACTGGCCATTAAAATAGCTAAACCACGAAGATGACGTGTTACATACGCGAAATTTAACCGACGGATTGTAGCCTATCGCGATTACGGTTTATCGTATCGCGACATTGCTGCTCGCCTTGGTCGAGATCCAATGACTTAGCAGAATATGGAATCGGTCGGTTCAGGAGGGTAATACGTAACGCCGTGCTGTATCCCAACGGCCTCGTATCACTAGCAGTCGACATGACAGGCATCTTACCTGCATGGCTGTAACGGATCGTGCAGTCACGTCTCGATGCCTGAGTCAACAGATGGGGACGTTTGCAAGACAACAACCACCTGCACGAACAGTTCGACGACATTTGCAGCATCATGGACTATCAGCTCGGAGACCATGGCTGCGGTTACCCTTGACGCTGCGTCACAGACAGGAGCGCCTGCGATGGTATACTCAACGACGAACCTGGGTGCACGAATGGCAAAACGTCATTTTTTCGGATGAATCCAGGTTCTGTTTGCAGCATCATGATGGTCGTATCCGTGTTTGGCGGCATGGCGGGGGAACGCACGTTGTAAGCGTGTATTCGTCATCGCCACACTGGCGTATCAGCACCGACCACCATTCTTCCCACGTATCATCAGCTACTGGAGTAGGAAGGAAAGTGGGGAGGGATGCTTCCTGATTGATTATACTCCTCTGAATATCAACTGTGCCATGGCTTGTGCAGAATGGATATTTTCTATGTGTACGGGCTACATTCATCATCAATGACGTCACGAAGTCTTCATGAGGACAGTGTACAAGGAACTTTGAAAGCTGGTGAAAACTCTAAGATGCTTCATTTACGTCGATAAGGGCCTTTTGGCTGTGTTCATTAACGTTTTGTATCAATATGCCTATAATGAGTTGCTGGATAATCATATTTCTCCATTCGTCTACCATTGCCCGTACGCCGCCTGTTCTGTCTTCTATGAAGTAGTACTTGCATCTACTGAATTTAGAGTGTAGCTACTTGACGTGAAAAACAGTCAGGTGCAATCAAAGATAAAATCTTCAGATTTGAGCGTCGTCCAAATTATCGCACCAGACATCAGGAACAACATGTACTCAATTTGGCGGATCTATTTGTTTTCTCGTTATGTATTAGGATGAACAAAGATATGTCGTACTATGTCGAGAAGCCTTTCCAGTCTATGCCACAGCAGACTGTGTAACTTTCTGTCCGGTCATGTATAGAGTGATAATACACGTAGTACAATTCTTTAGTTTAGAAATTGAGCGATTCGTCATTCAAATATTAGAAACCAGTGTCTATTATAGTTTAATTAAAATGTGGATCAAAGAAAATATATTAAAGAATGGGTTCCAGATAATAATCTGTTATGTAAGTGTTACGCAAGATGAATTTCGGCAGATACAGTGAAAGACCATAATGCGTGCTACTGCAGGTAGCTGAAGATCCTTTATTTTCTGAAGCACATCATAGTATTCACTGAGTGTTTCTGCTTATCTTTTTAGACGAATTCTTGTGAAGGACTCCTTTTTCCCTTGTTTACCTATATAATGAAAAATTATGGCGCTGAGCACTATGGGACTTAACTTCTAAGGTCATCAGTCCCCTAGAACGTAGAACTACTTAAACCTAACTAACCTAAGGACATCACACACATCCATGCCCGAGGCAGGATTCTAACCTGCGACCGTAGCGGTCGCGCGGTTCCAGACTGTAGCGCCTAGAACCGCTCGGCCACCCAGGCCGGCAATGAAAAATTATTATCTTCTGGATTGTACTAAGGTAAAAATGGTAAGAAATATCTGGCACCCTAAATGTAAAACATTTTATCTCTGTTAGACTGCAATGTTTCTATACGTTATATCCCGTTTCCTAATAATCGCTACTAAGATGAGAATAATAAAACGCATCTGTTTCAGAACTATTTCAATTTCATCATTTTCTGTTTGTCCTCTGTCCCTCTGTAGTCGCGAAATGGAATATTAGGCATACATTTTGTCTCTGCTGATAAACAGAAAGATATCAATACTTCTGTGTGTTCATTGTATACCAAGTTCACATCGTAAGACCTAAAACTGCTAACAACGTTGTGCGGGAAACGTCACATAAACAACGAACAGTGAGAGTGCATTACGACATTTAAGTCTCAGTCTCTTGTTTGAAAATAAAGTCATGTTTACCTTTCTTCTCGTATGGGCCTGCAGTTCAGGAGCAACTGAAACTACAACTCAATTAAAAGTTTTACCTGCATCAAAAGAGCGCGACTTTTAGAGAACTCCCAAGTTTTAACTACTTTAGATATATTTTGTAACACGAAACTGTAATTATTTCAACATTTCTGATCGGAGGTGCACTACCTTTCGTTTTCTGTCAAGTTACGTTTTAATGGTTTTAGAGCAGAGATTTGACTTTTTCGGTGAGCATGTTAAAAAAACAAAGAAACACATTTATTATGATGATGTAACCACCACGCTGTCGTTACATATAGCAATTACTTTATAAAATTAGAAAGCAATTGTATACAAACAGGTCTACTGGTATTACACTCAATAAACAAGAACGAGCGAGATGCTGCAGTTATTACAGGTTCCAGTACTTGTCGCAGAGCGGAGATCAAACCGTCATCCTCTACCGTCATTGATGTTTTCGGTTCTTCAGAAAAATTGCTTGAAACCAGTCCCATATATATTATTATTATTTTCGATTATTCTCTGTTGAGAGAGCGATTGAACTTGAGTAGTCATGATTTCTTCTTCTTTCTTCGTTCTTTCCAAATTCTCTTCATACGTTCACTGTGTTCTCTGTTGCGTTCATCTGACCATCTTTTTCCCGCTCTGTTCTCGGTATGTTCTTGTTTAAGTGTGTGTTTCTTTATGATGTTTCTAAACTGTTCTCTATTGATTATGTTGTCTTGTGTGATCCCCAGTTCTTTAATGTCTTCTTCTGCTTCAGCGATCCACATTGTCTTGTTTTTGCTCTTCTTTACTATCTCAAAGATTTTTCTTGTGATCCTGCTTTTATTCATCCCGCTGATATGTCCATATAATTTCATCCTTCTATTTCTAATGGTGTCTGTTATTGTTTCTATGTCTTTGTAAATCTCTCTAGTTGGCCTCTTCATCCAAATTCCTTCCCCAAACACTGGTCCATATATTTTCCTCAGAATTTTTCTTTCCTGCTTGTCAATCTCTCTGCTCTTCGTATGACTATGAATCACTGTAGTATCTGCAGCATAAAGTGCTTATGGTAGGACTACTGTGTTGTAATGCCTTAGTTTTAAAAAAATGGTTCAAATGGCTCTGAGCGCTATGGGACTTAACATCTAAGGTCATCAGTGCCCTAGAACGTAGAACTACTTAAATCTAACTAAACTAAGGACATCACACACATCCGTGCCCGAGGCATGATTCGAGCCTGCGACCGTAGCGGTCACGCGGTTCCAGACTGAAGCGCCTAGAATCGCTCGACCACACCGTCCGGCTGCCTTAGTTTCGCATTGACAGAAATACATTTCTTATTATAGTGATTCCAAGTGAGTTTATATGCTTTTTGTAATCTGGAGATTCTATCATTATTGGCTATTGACTTCAGTCCTGATGGTTGGATTATCTGTCCCAGATATCTGAAGTGGGCAACTTGTGCCACTTTCCCGTACTGAGTAGTAATGGGGAGATAGTGTGCAGGTTTGTTTTGCATATACTGTGTTTTCTCGTAGGAGATTTGTAGCCCAGTTGTCTGTGAGATTTCGTGTAGTTTTTCCTATGCAAGTTTGGCTTCCTCTCTATCGTTCGTTAGAATGGCAAGATCGTCCGCGAAAGCCAGACACTTCACCCGAATTCTCTGCTCTTTTTTAATCATAACCCGAATTCCTTTTATTTCGTTTTCCCATGTCCTCACAATTTATTTCAGACCCATGTTAAACAGGAGGGGGGACATTCCATCTCCTAGCCGAACACCAGTATGTATATGAAATGCTTCTGATGTTTCTCCCATGAATTTAACTTTGGAGGTTGTATCTGTTAATGCCTGTTGAATAATTGACCTTATTTTCCTGTCAACCCTGAACTCCTATATAGTGTGAAATAATTTTTGTCTATCTATTGAATCGTAAGCCTTTTTAAAATAGACAAAAGTTACCACAGTATTTTTATATCTTGTCATTTGCAAAATTGTTTTTAAGTTCCATATCTGTTCGATGCAAGATCGACCTTTGCGAAACCCTGCCTGATACTCCCCTATTAACATGTCCGCTTGTTCTTCTAGTCTGTTTAACAGGTCCTTTGAAAGAATTTTATATATTACAGGAAGCAGGGAGGTATATACGGTGTGTGGTGGAGAATACGTCTGATACCTCTGTCATTTCCCCTCTTCACTGTTCCATTCGTGAACTGTGAGCGGGAATAGCGACTGTGTCGGTCACTCGCGACAGCTACTCTCCAATATTTTACATTTCTTGCTGTGTCCAGTGATTGATAAGCTATAATGCTATATTTGTTTAAATTTAGTGTATTGACAGACGACATTTCTATATTTAACCTTTACTTTTCCCACGGATTATCTTTGGTCGTCACTTGTAAAATTCTACCACATCGCCTTTTCGTGGTATTTCTGTCGCTCTACGGCCTCCGACCCGTCAGTCGGCAACACTTAGCGGAACCAGGAGCAGTTCTGAAAATATCCATCTCAGATCTGGATGAAATGTCAGTAACAAAAAAGTTTCATGTACTATGACCACACAATCCAGAACACTCCCCATTAATTTAGCAATCCCTTCGTACCCTTCATTCTCTCGACGACCTATGATAAAGTGCTGCTAGGAGGGAAGCAGCTTATTTAGGTATTCAGAATAGAATAATACAGGTACCTCATTAGCTGCGTATGCCTTTCCTATGTCATGCGGTTTTAGATAACTTTTTTACTCCGTAAATACTTGCCCCAGTATCTACGTTTCTGACTTTCAAGCGATGTTTGAAAGGAAGAATTATATTCTACCTCAGCAAAATATTTTCGGAACACTAAATTCATTATTTCATTGTGTTGTTTATCAGATTCCTTTTTGGTGGCATTTTGATCACTGAGGGACTGGATAAATGTTTGATCTGCTTACCAAACTCACATAAGACCAACAATTCATAGGATTTTTCGTCAGATTGGCCGACAAAATTTTATCCACGAATTCATTGATCGCTTCTCATATTGCTCTTCTTTCCCTCATTTCGTTTTCATTCAGCTTCTGTTTGGCAACAAACCTTTGAAATCTATTATGACGATGTCAGTTCTTTCGTAACAACTTTCTCAAATGGTTATGGAATCATGGTGGACCATACTTTCTCTCACGAAATTGCACGGCACATACATGTCAAGGGCGTATTGTAAAACAGTTTTCAATGTTACCCAGCAGTACTGCACATATCCGTCCTCAGAGATGAATACTTCAGTTTATATGGTTAGATAATCTGCGGTCTGTTTCCTATTATACTTGATAACCAGAAGCTTTTTTTTTTATCTTAACGCTACTCTTAACACCTGTAGTCTCTAATAGATATAATAACCCTACGATCGGTTCCATAAAATTTCGTGAGAACTGCCTCATGTTAGTAACTTGCAGGCACTATATTTTGGAAAAGTCTTCTGGCCATGTTCAGGTGCTCTATAGACTGAGATCCTCTATTAAACACCCCGCCGGTGCATGCGTGGTGTAACGCACTTGTCGGTGCGTTTCGTTGCTTGAGCGTATGAGTTTCGCCAGGAAGTCTGTCTGTTGTTAGGAGCGACCTCCACCGTGAAAACTCGCGTCATCAATGTCGGATCGATCGTCTTCACGTGGTAAAATAGCAGAACGGCGCCAGCTACGCTTTTTACAAAAGTGCCTGTGGTGGAATCGCTACATCTCATGGGTAACGGGTTTGGGGCTGAAATAAAAGCATTGTTTGAGCACTCTCTTCACTTTACGTACTTCTTTTTTAACAATGATTTTATGAACTATCCTCTGGTGGCCAACATTTTTATGGAAGATATTGCGCTGGGAGCACTAGACTCAGTTGGTTTGAAACCAGAAGTATTTTGGCAATACGTTGATGGTACATTTGTAGTTTGGCTTCATCGCTTGGGCAATCTCCAAGAGTTTCAGACACATCTAAACGCCGTACGTGAAAAAATAAAATTTGCTGTGGAGAAGCCTTTTTAGACGTCTTTTCGGGCGACGTAAGTGCGATGGCGCACTGGGGCATTCGGCATTTGCAATATTTCGAAAGCCCCTTCATGCCGACCTGCATTTATAGACAATTATTTTCCATTATCCGGCACAAGCAACAGGCGTTACGAAGACTCTGATTCATTCGTTTTGTAACATCTCAGTTTCTGGTAACAGGCAAGTGGAGTTGTACTCAACGAAAACTTCGGTTCAGTAGTTTCGGTACATTACATAAATGAAGTAGTAGATGGTAGGATTATCGGCAGTATTGATAGAATTGTTAGGGAAAGAAACAAATGAATGTGTAAGAGAGAAAATGGGAGCCGACGACTTATCTTTGTTTTTTGTTTGTTTGGTTGTTTGTTTTGCACATAATTAGCACCACACATCGTTCAGTGTTATTACTACATTGCGTGTTTTATATCCTTACTGTATATAAATTGCATTTTATGAGAAATAAAAATTAGTTGATCGCGTAACTTCTGCGCTTTTATGTAAGAAAAAGTAATTACTTTTGATGCTAGTGCAATTTAATTGGACAAACATAAAAATATATAAAATTATTGTTGTTATTTTCTATTCAATAGTGTATTCTTCATCATGATCAAACACAAGAGTTATCATTATCGATAAATGAGAAAATTGTTTATAAAATAAAAATGTTTTATATGTTTATATACGTTCGACGAGGTATTGAAGGTATGTTTGACATATTTTTGTTTTTCGTATTTACATTTTTCTTGAGGGAATTGTGTTTGCTAGCGCTATATGATAAATTTGTATTTTTTCTTTATTTTTACTTCATCGCTCTTTTTCACGTTGTGAATCAACAATTTTCGAATAAAACCTTAACTAAACATTGACAGTTTCAGTTCTTCTATAAATACTATTTATTAGTAACAGATGTTCCATAGGTTACCCGACGTCTTGTAAACTACTGGCGGCGCAGTGCAGAAACATGTTCGAGGGGTGTTTACTTTCCTTGATGGGCAGTAACACTACATGGAATACAGTTGTGAGTTACTAATTTTAATAACTGCATTAAATGCATATGGACAGAAGCTACATAAATCTTTGCATAATGTTCCACACTGCTAGAGGCGAAATTCGTTGCTAGTCACCGTATAAGTCAGCTGTTGAGTTCTGCCAGGAAAGGCGACTTCGCCACCACGTTCGTATTTCGGTTAACAGATAGAATATATCTCCCATACCCATCGTTTTCTATCATTTCTCTTGTTTGAGTAGGCAAAATAATATCACTGACCCCTTGTTTATATAGTGGAATTTTTTTCAATCTATACCAAGAAGAAATGCAGATGATAAACGGGTATTCATTGGATAAATATATTATAATAAAACTGACATGTGATTACATTTTCACGCAATTTGGGTGCATACATCCTGAGAAATCAGTACCCAGAACAACCACCTCTGCCCGTAATAACAGCCTTGACACGTCTTGGGCATTGAGTCAAACTGAGCTTGGATGGCGTGTACGGGTACAGCTACCCATGCAGCTTCAACACTATACCACAGTTCATCAAGAGTAGTGACTGGCGTATTGTGTCGAGCCAGTTGCTCGGCCACCATTGACCAGACGTCTTCAATTGGTGAGAGATCTGGAGAATGTGCTGGCCAGGGCACCAGTCGAACATTTTCTGTATCCAGAAAGGCCCGTACAGGACCTGCAATATGCAGTAGTGCATTATCCTGCTGAAATGTAGGGTCTCGCAGGGATCAAATGAAGGGTAGAGCCACGGGTCGTAACACATCTGAAATGTAACGTCCACTGTTCAAAGTGTCGTCAATGCGAACAGGAAGTGACCGATACGTGTAACCAATGGCACCCCTTACCATCACGCCGGGTGATACGCCAGTATGGCGATGACTAATACACGCTTACAATGTGCGTTCACCGCGATGTCGCCAAACACGGATGCGACAATCATGATGCTGTAAACACAACCTGGAACCGAAAAAATGACGTTTCGCCATTCGTGCTGACTCAGAGATCGACACGTGGCTGCACGATCCGTTACAGCCATGCGGATAAGATGCCTGTCATCTCGATTGCTAGTGATACGAGGCCGTTGGGATCCAGCACGGCGTTCCATATTACCCTCCTGAACCCTTCGATTCCATATTCTGCTGACAGTCATTGGATCTCGACCAACGCGAGCAGCAATGAAGCGATACGATAAACCGCAATCGCGATGGGCCACAATCCGACCTTTGTCAAAGTCGTAAACGTGATGGTACGCATTTCTCCTCCTTACACGGGGCATTACAACAACGTTTCACCAGGCAACGCCGGTCAACTGCTGTTTGTGTATGAGAAATAGGTTGGAAACTTTCCTTATGTCAGCACGTTGTAGGTGTCGAAACTGGCGCCAACCTTGTGTGAATGTCCTGTAAAGCTAATCATTTGCATACAACAGCATCTTCTTCTGTCGGTTAAATGTCGCGTCTGTACCACGTGATATTCGTGCTGTAGCAATTTTAATGGCCAGTAGTGTATTTGCAGTTGTAAAGTAAGCTTTTTTGTAAAATACGTGTTTAATTTGTGTGATGTTGTTGGTGTTCCATGTAGTGCTGGCGGGAAAGGGATTGGATTGGTAAGTGGCATGCACCTTGATGCTGCTTGTTGTAGAGAGTATATCGTATCGGTATACATGTAGATGAATCTTCGTGCAGTTAATTTCATACCGACGTTGCATCAGTGTTTAGATAATCCTGCACATACGGCAACGTGTCACTGGATATTGCTGTCTTACAACTAGAACTTAGTATAGGACTCTATTGTAAGACTGTGTTTGTTCGCCTAGTGACGTCCACCATGCTAACGTGGAAATCTTCATGGACATATGGACTGCACAGACCTCTGCAAAGCGCGTAACTGGAGCTACTTTCAAAAGTAACATGTATTAAGTCTTACTAATATTTCACTCAGTAATTCACTAATGGAAAGTAAAGTAAACGACTGCTTAATTGTTTCATTTTACCTACGTGGATCGAGGAATTGTATCGGTTTCTGCTCTAAAAATATGAATCTTCAAAGTACAGTGCCGCATCTGCTAGCTCAGGTCTTGCAGAATTTCTGTTATACATTCCACTTAGTCAAAACAACAGCTGACCATCCGCAACTACATTTTTCAACAATCAACACTGATTTATCACATTTACATAAAACATGCTGTGCAAATGTGTTCCAAATAACCTTCTTCATATACGTAGCATTGTGGTGAACCTATATGACCCTTACTCGCCGTGTATAGGGCATTACTGGCTTCAGCTGAGGGTCATTAGTGGGGCTACCATTTTTATGATAGGGCATATATTCTACGGTAAGACGACATCTTCCTTAAATACAAAAAAATGGCTCTGAGCACTATGGGACTTAACTTCTGAGGTCATCAGTCCCCTAGGACTTAGAACTACTTAAACCTAACTAACCTAAGGACATCACACACATCCATGCCCGAGGCACGATTCTAATCTGCGACCGTAGCGGTCGTGCGGTTCCAGTCTGTAGCGCCTAGAATCGCTGGGCCACCTCGGCCGGACCTTAAATACATATAAATGTCTGTTATGAAAAAGCTAAATGAATCACTGTAATTTTTAAGTCATATTTACGCGTACATGGCCATTTCTCACAGAGAAAGCATTTGTAATGAGAAAATTGTCATAATCGTTGTGTTTTCACTCTTCCAAGAAGTAAATAACTTTTGACATGCAATTTCTTTCCTGAGTTTTAGCCATTATGGTTGGAGTTGAACTCCGTGACTGTTCCTTTAATAACCGCTACTAGTCACAAATAAAATAAAAAATTAAAAATCACCTTATATTTTGACTGATAGAGGTTATTATTCTTCTTCCCTGTTATGTTCTTAGAATCGCACATTTCATTTGTGGAAAATGACAAATATCTCCCTATTTTTATTGGTTCTTGACATGGTAAAATGGCAGATACGTGAGTGTCGCTCCGTAGCGCGCCGACTGTCATGCATCATGCCCGGGTTCGATTCCCTGCTGGATCGGAGATTTTCTCCGGGGTGGATTGGGTGCTGTATTGTCCTCATCGTCATTTCATCCTCATTGACACCCGAGTCGCCCAATATGGCGTCACTTGAAAAGACTTGCCTCTCGGCAGCCGGCCATCAACGCCGTACGATACAGGACACATAATTGTTTACAGTTGTTCGATGCAGATAAAAAATCTGTTATTTGTAAAAATCGCAATTTATTATTTTCATTGACACTGCTTTCGGCTAAAATTGTTAGTCATCTTCAGATCACAGGATAAGAAAATTTTTTTCTGTATGCAGCCACCAACCGGTAGCGGTATCTTGCCTGTTACGATACGGACATTTTCGTTGTTGTTCAATGAGCTACGTGTCACGGGTAACTAATTCTGTAAACTGTGATGTTTACGCTGCGCATTTGATATCTGTTCAAATCAAATGTACGTGAAATCTTATGGGACTTAACTGCTAAGGTGAACAGTCCCTAAGCTTACACACTACTTAACCTAAATTATCCTAAGGACAAACACACTCACCCATGCCCGAGGGAGGACTCGAACCTCCACCGGAACCAGCCGCACAGTCTGTGACTGCAGCGCCTCAGACCGCTCGGCTAATCCCGCGCGGCTTTGGTGTCTATGTAATATAATACTCGTTCAGTGCATACGACAACCTCATATAACTGAGGGAAAAATTATATCTTGGCTTCTGGTGCTACGTCTCTACAGTAAAGTAGTGCATTGATTACGATCACATTCTGCACTTGTGGAGATTGTGATATAATGTTATTTCACAGTGTATGCGACGATTTCTTAGTCCTGGGTGATTTAACATTAATGTTTCATCGAGGTGTATAAGTACGTCGAACTATGCAATTGTACTAAACATTTATGACGATGTGCACTACCAGTCGGTGATTATACACAGAAATTTTTTTTTTCTTATACTGTGATCTGAAGATGGCGAACAACTTTAGCCGAAACCAGTAATCAAAGAAAATAATGAATTGCGATATAGACAAGTAAAGTACTTTTTCTGGATAACTGTAAATTTCCCTATTGCTTTTGAATTCACAATATAGACTTCACCCTTACGAAACAGTGAGGTTCGAATCCTGCCTTGGACATGGATGTGTGTGATGTCCTTAGGTTAGTTAGGTTTAATTAGTTCTACGTTCTAGGCGAGTGATGACCTCAGAAGTTAAGTCGCATAGTGCTCAGAGCCATTTGAACCATTTGAAACAGTGAGTTCAAGTAGGCTGTTGTTACTCTATGAGCTGGTAGTTGTTTAAGCCACTCTGGACCCTGCTGCAGACAAGCGCCTTATTGTGTTATTCAGTATTATTGAAGTTGGAAGCGTGTGCAGTAAGAATGCCTAAAGCGAAGGAATGTACAACAGTTCTTGTCTCAATATCATGAGAAGGTATTTTTGACTGACGTTAAATACTGTATTGTAAGATAAGAGAAGTAAGAGTAACTACGGAGAAGTCATTTAACGTTCAGCTGCATGTGGCAACATAAAAACACAAATGTGGAGTACAACGGGTTGAAAAAAAGGAAACACTACAGTAAATACTACTAAGTATATGTCGCTAGTCTTATTCTTCGCTGAAGAACATCGTACGGCTATCTTTTGTGCTGCCCTTAAATAAACTGAACCACCGAAATTTCGTGATTTCTTAGAAAAATCCGCAGGGATGTTTCTTCCTGAGTCTTCCAGATTAAGAAAGGACTACTTCAATTGAAGCTAAGAGAAAATACTGCTCAAATCAGAAAACGGGTGGCAGATAAAAGAATATTGATGTCAGCTCACGAAGATACACTGCATATGTCATTGTGGGAACTTTGGAAGACAGTGGTCCAAGCGAAAAGTTAATTAGGAACTATGAACATTTAGAAAAATTAAAATTTTTCACCACTAGTAAACAGTAAACAAGATGTATAGATTCCATAAAACCCGAACGCGTTAGGCATTATACAGGAAAACGGTGCCTGTGATTCGTTCAGCTTACTTCTTACATAGAGTTGCAGATTAGATTCATAGTAAATTCAGTGATGCTGACAGACATATTGGATGTGCCAAACAGTTATTTTAAAAGTCTCTTCATGTGCTGAAGATTTTAAGTTGTTGGTTCCAGACATTTCCTTACCACCATCTTCCATTTTAAAAAGATGGAAGGCCAGAATTGATGCCTGCAACTATTACTACCACAACTCAATGTTGTGAAAAGCATCGTTGAATCTTTCGATAGCGATGAAGGCTCTTCAATTGGACTAGCCGAAGAGTAAATATCTAATTCTGAAATTCCAGGCAAACATTCGTACATAGGCCTAAAATCAGATTTTGGATTCATCATGCTATCATGACTGCATTGGAACAATCAAAAGCACCGCTAACGTAAAGGATAAAACAAATGAAGAAATTTTGAATAAATTAGAATCTGTTTCTGATAAAGTGGGAAAAGGAGTCTCAAAGAAAAGGCAAAAGAAGTTAAAAATAAACGGTATCATAGACAGTGTTCCATTCCAATGATTTTGTTGCATGAACAGTTCTCTCGTTAGCATTTAGATTTACCCTCAGATGATACTGTCAATTTTAAATATGCTCCTTCTGTGTCAGCTAAAGTAAAATAATTTTTTTCGAAATACAAGGACTGTTGGCTGACAACAGGAAATCTTTTTTATTGAAAAATTGGAAGAAGGTATTCATTGTATATTGCAACTCAGCGTTCCTTAATAGAAATAAAAGTGAGGGTGTACAAAAAAACACATCATAAGTTGACTATCATCTGACAATGTTAATAAAAGGTATACTACAATATCAAATTCCATAAATTATCTTTCTTCTCATGCGCATTTTATTCTCAAATAGATAGCTGCTGATGAACTGACTTACTAATTTGTTTTACAACAGAAATTTTACCTCATTTTAATATTGTTAGGTCGTATTTTCTACATATTTTCTGTACATTTTTATAAATTTAGCGTCATAACGGCATATTATTCTATGATGTTTAGGTCACAAAAATCCTAGCGTTAGTCATTATTAATGTAGTTAAAGTCCATTGCGTTTCTAATTTAGTTCAGTACACTATTTATATTTTTTACGTTATATCTTAGGTGTCATTCTTTACACCATATGGTGTATTCTCAAGAACTAATTGAATACCACTACATTTGATTACCTTATAATACTTCTTTACTAACACTTGCGGACTCTGAAATTTCTTATAATTTCTGTTTGGAAGACTTTCTATTTGGGAAAATACGTCGTGTTCAGCCTTTAAAGAAGTTCTCAATTTAGATCTGTCGAATTAAAGAACTCAGGAAAAGAAAGGAAATTTACAGTTTAATGTCTCATAGCGAGTGGTTCATTAGACACGGATTACAAGCTTGGATGCGGGAAGGTAGTTGATAAAGGGAACCATCCTTTCAGTTGCCTTGAGATATTTAGGGAAATTAAGGAAAATCTAAGCTTTTAAGACCGGTTGGGGATTTGAAGTCTGGTGCTTTCGAATGCGAATCTGTTGCCATACCACTACACTATCTCGCTTGGTGAAGGACACAAGAAATGTACAGCAGTGTTCAGCGTTTGCATTGTCGCCCGTTATTATGAACAGCGCAACGTCGTTCACAATAATAAACAACTGACATTTCTCAGGCCTCAAATTTTTACGACGGAGCTTAATTTAGAAAATTTTACGAGTTCGACGATTAGTATGCAGCAAAGCGAAAGCAATTAACTTGAAAGATGAAAAATAAAACAATAAGTCACGGTGGCGGGTTAACTACTGAGTGCTTATGTTTTGAAAGGCTGCAAAACAGTTCTTCACGAATTTCGTCACAGCTCTGCGTACGCATGAATGACGCCGACACTCATAGTTTTACTGGTCCCAACAATTTTTATACTGACTTGTCTAATGGTGTGCTTTTTCTCCTTATTGCAACAGAGTCCATAAGATACTTTTTAGTTTGTGGAGTATACAGACTAAGTTTATGATAATTTTGTTTCCTAGAGGCGGATGCAATCAAGTTACAGTCGATGAAATTAAATTTATAGCTGAACTTAACAGAGCACTGTCTGTAAGTCAAAGTTACTCAAAATTTGGACGTTAGAATTTGTGATCTTTGCTTGTTGGCTGTTTCTCAGATTTTTATTCCGTTACTTTCCGACTTTCCGATGTGGCACTAATTGAACGAAGGAGTATGAGCGTCTAATTAAATACCTTGAGAAATTTCCTTCATTCCCAACGAACTCCGATGTTAGTTTCTCTGTTCTCATAAGCTTTATGCAGTCTGCTCCTTTCATTAATTATGCAGTCATGCTGGCTACATTACTTTTTCCTTCTCTTGTCCTTTATATTAATCTGAAGCCCAAATTTATTCCCTTTCAAACAGCAGCTGACATTTGAAGCAACCCTGCTTCGATCAGCTAGCGTTTGAACATTCCAACTTCTAACATTATACGGCCTCTTCCATGCACACTCACTTCATGTAACCTAGCTTTGCCAGTAAAAACTATAGGGCTTCCGCATTCTATTGATATTTTGATCCTGAGAAAGTCTACATTAGATTCCTTTCGTTACCAACCAGTTCTTTAACTTTACACTGAGACAAACGCAGATACTGCAAGATAGCCCTTTCATCACTTTACTCATCCAGATATATAGCTCTCTACACCCATCTACGCATATATTTCATGATTAATTAAAAACTGAAATACACAGTATTGATGTTCCTCAATAATATTCATTTTATAGTTCGTTGTGAACCAGTTTTTAGCTTTCTAGGCCATCCTCAAACACCTTAAGAGTAAACAGATAGTCCACACAACATAAACGAGAGCTTATAGCTGTGCAAAGACTGTTTTTCCAAATATGTGTGACAATTACGACAAGACATCTGCAAAAAATGCAAGGGTAATGAAATACAAAAGACGTTATGAACAAATAAACTTTAATTTTTACTTAAAGAGTAAAAATGTAAGAATGTAGAAACCAGTACAACACAAATGAGTACTGCCACACGTTATCTGACATGTGTACCAACTGTTCTATACGTTTGCATCTTATTTTTCTCATCATGACACTCAAATCCCAAAATCAAATTTCGTAGTACATTCATGTTAGTAATCATACATTGATTCACCTGCTCTTACCGATGTCGTTTTCTGCTGTCAACTATGTTATATCTGCCCTTCAAAAACCACGCGTCAGATTTTCATATTCTCTCGTTCTATATGAGGAAATCGTTAGGCCTACAAAAAAAATTAACAGACCTTTTCTGTAGGATATTTAAAGTAGTTACATTTTGTACTGGGATACGTTTCCGCTAAAGGACGTGATTTTCGAGTTGTTCAAGATAAACGTACAAAAGTGACCAAACGCATCTCCACCTCCACACTCATTCTTCACCAGCCAGGTTTTCTAGTATGTTGTTCGTGGCACTTTCTCCCACCACTATACACAAATTGCCGACTGCACGAACTATTCCCGATATTCGTGCTTTTTTAGTCTCCATTGATTCAGCTATTACGTTACCAGCATTCTCGGCTATATCGTCAACACTATTAATTTAAACGTGCCAGTGAAGGTAAATAAAGAAACGCGACTTTTGTAAACGCTACGCTGGAACTAATTATATTTAAAGTTCGGTCCAAATTAAACCCGTACAAGCACAGTAGTTTCGTGGTCAGAAAGCCCAAAGAATACAAAGGTGTCATTGTTTATTTTGTGTTGTTAAAATTCACAAAATTTTTAGGTAAAATTTACATTAACGTCAATTTTATAAATTGTAAGTGCTCGGCTAAGCTGGTGGCGTAATGAGGCCAGTCAGTGAAAACCAAACATTGTAGAATATGGGAAATAATTCGAACAGTCGAATATTTTAGTAGAGTGATAGGAGAGTGTCAGGAACAACATACCAGAATCCTGACCGGTTGGGGAGTGTGGGAGTTGCTGTGGGATGGAAGGTCACTTTTGTACATTTTTCTCTAATAACTCGATAACTACGGTATTTGTTGAAAACTACATTTAATTTCCTAAAAAAAGTTCCTGTTCATTTTTTTCTTTAGGACTAATAATTTGCTCTTAGCGAGAAAGATAATTTGAAAATCTCGAGCGTGGTAATTGAAGGCCAGAAGTAACATTGTGGGTTGCATAAAACGACATCGTTAGGGGCAGCTGAATCACCCATTACATTTCCCAGTGGCAGAAACTGTTACTCGACTCTACATGGTTCATACTGACAAATGTTAGCCAGCGACAAGATAAATGAAAACCTCAGAGTAAGAAGAAGAGGCGTGCCTGGCATTTTCGGCGCGTTCGTAAGCGTTTTAAATTTATGGAGTTACTGCCTAATTTAAATTAGCGGGTTGGCCAAGGCGCAACAAGTTTAAGGGGGCAGCTCTTGCCGGGAGTCCTCTTCTTCTGCGGATGACGCAGCCTAGGCGTCTGCTTTGCGAAGTATCTGCTTTAGGTTACAGTCGACCACGGCCTGCATTACTACTTTTTTGTTGGCCTAGAGCCTGGGTGCTTGGAGAACTGAACTTCAGTTACGTAACAGAAAGTTAGCTGGTGAACTTTACTGTCGGCTACCTCGATAATTCGATAACAATACTTCATTGCAATCGTTGTGTTTGAAAGAATGAGAGACGTTTACCACGGTAGCTGTCCTGTCTCTGTCATAGCTACTTATATTTCAATATCACTTCTACATCTACATCTACATCCATACTCCGCAAGCCACCTGACGGTGTGTGGCGGAGGGTACCTTGAGTACCTCTATCGGTTCTCCCTTCTATTCCAGTCTCGTAATGTTCGTGGAAAGAAGGACTGTCGGTATGCTTCGGTGTGGGCTTTAATCTCTCTGATTTTATCCTCACGGTCTCTTCGCGAGATATACGTAGGAGGGAGCAATATACTGCTTGACTCCTCGGTGAAGGTATGTTCTCGAAACTTCAACAAAAGCCCGTAACGAGCTACTGAGCGTCTCTCCTGCAGAGTCTTCCACTGGAGTTTATCTATCATCTCCGTAACGCTTTCGCGATTACTAAATGATCCTGTAACGAAGCGCGCTGCTCTCCGTTGGATCTTCTCTATCTCTTCTATCAACCCTATCTGGTACGGATCCCACACTGTTGAGCAGTATTCAAGCAGTGGGCGAACAAGCGTACTGTAACCTGCCTCCTTTGTTTTCGGATTGCATTTCCTTAGCATTCTTCCAATGAATCTCAGCCTGGCATCTGCTTTACCGACGATCAACTTTATATGATAATTCCATTTTAAATCACTCCTAATGAGTACTCCCAGATAATTTATGGAATTAACTGCTTCCAGTTGCTGACCTGCTATTTTGTAGCTAAATGATAAAGGATCTACCTTTCTATGTATTCGCAACACATTACACTTGTCTACATTGAGATTCAATTGCCATTCCCTGCACCATGCGTCAATTCGCTGCAGATCCTCCTGTATTTCAGTACAATTTTTCATTGTTGCAACCTCTCGATACACCACAGCATCATCTGCAAAAAGCCTCAGTGAACTTCCGATGTCTTTCAGGAGAAAATTTTGAAACAGGCTACACATATACAGATTGTATCAAAAATCATCTGAAGCGCTTAGTAAATAGTGCGAACGTCGAACTGGTTGATTCAAACGGATACCCGTGTCTGGAAATGAACCGTTTGGAGCTCTCAGGCCTTTAAATTCGATAACGGTCTCTTCATATTGTGTTTGGTGTCTTAATTACTTATGTCGGCCCCTCCCGCCGTAGGTTCGAGTCTTCCCTCGCGCATGGGTGTGTGTGTGTTGTTCTTAGCATAAGTTAGTTTAAGTAGCGTGTAGGACTAGGGACCGATGAACTCAGTAGTTTGGTCCCTTAGAAATTCACTCACATTTGAACAATTACTTATATAACCATCCGGGTACAGCCAGATCACAGGATTATTCACAATTGATTTGTGAGATTATGCGTTGCGTCTTTCTATGACCCATGGTTGTCTTTATACATCATGTTGTGTAAGACTAGGGACCGATGACCTCAGTAGTTTTGTCCCTTAGGAATTCACACACACTTGAACATTTGAACAATTACTTATATAACCATCCGGGTACAGCCGGATCGCAGGATTATTCATAATTGATTTGTGAGGTTATACGTTGTGTCTTTCTATGACCCATGGTTCTCTTTATACTTCGTGTTGTTTATAGCTGCAATAATATTGCTGCAAGAAGGGCGACAAGCATCTGAACACATGAACGAAAAATGATTGATAGACTTCATGCATATTGACATCTTAATAGTAACAATCCGTCATTCTTATTTTACTTTACTTTAGATACCTTCATAGCTGCAGCCTCTTTTGCTATTTTCTTAAGAACACATAAAAGACATAATCGTCCCCTTCATCTTGTCACATAATTATCCCCTTCATCTATGTTTCTTAAATTCAGAATTTTCTTTCCCTTTACATCATTTTGAACGTCTCCAGTAGTCACAGGTTGATCGATAGATGTCCAGTGTCTTTTTGCCTTCGTGTATTCAAATTTCAAAACCAGGTTTTTTTATCTATTCCTTTTAGTAAAGTATGCATTTTACACTCCTGCAAATGGAAAAAAGAACACATTGACACCGGTGTGTCAGACCCACCATACTTGCTCCGGACACTGCGAGAGGGCTGTACAAGCAATGATCACACGCACGGCACAGCGGACACACCAGGAACCGCGGTGTTGGCCGTCGAATGGCGCTAGCTGCGCAACATTTGTGCACCGCCGCCGTCAGTGTCAGCCAGTTTGCCGTGGCATACGGAGCTCCATCGCAGTCTTTAACACTGGTAGCATGCCGCGACAGCGTGGACGTGAACCGTATGTGCAGTTGACGGACTTTGAGCGAGGGCGTATAGTGGGCATGCGGGAGGCCGGGTGGACGTACCGCCGAATTGCTCAACACGTGGGGCGTGAGGTCTCCACAGTACATCGATGTTGTCGCCAATGGTCGTCGGAAGGTGCACGTGCCCGTCGACCTGGGACCGGACCGCAGCGACGCACGGATGCACGCCAAGACCGTAGGATCCTAAGCAGTGCCGTAGGGGACCGCACCGCCACTTCCCAGCAAATTAGGGACACTGTTGCTCCTGGGGTATCGGCGAGGACCATTCGTAACCGTCTCCATGAAGCTGGGCTACGGTCCCGCACACCGTTAGGCCGTCTTCCGCTCACGCCCCAACATCGTGCAGCCCGCCTCCAGTGGTGTCGCGACAGGCGTGAATGGAGGGACGAATGGAGACGTGTCGTCTTCAGCGATGAGAGTCGCTTCTGCCTTGCTGCCAATGATGATCGTATGCGTGTTTGGCGCCGTGCAGGTGAGCGCCACAATCAGGACTGCATACGACCGAGGCACACAGGGCCAACACCCGGCATCATGGTGTGGGGAGCGATTTTCTACACTGGCCGTACACCTCTGGTGATCGTCGAGGGGACACTGAATAGTGCACGGTACATCCAAACCGTCATCGAACCCATCGTTCTACCATTCCTAGACCGGCAAGGGAACTTGCTGTTCCAACAGGACAGTGCACGTCCACATGTATCCCGTGCCACTCAACGTGCTCTAGAAGGTGTAAGTCAACTACCCTGGCCAGCAAGATCTCCGGATCTGTCCCCCATTGAGCATTTTTGGGACTGGATGAAGCGTCGTCTCACGCGGTCTGCACGTCCAGCACGAACGCTGGTCCAACTGAGGCGCCAGGTGGAAATGGCATGGCAAGCCGTTCCACAGGACTACATCCAGCATCTCTACGATCGTCTCCATGGGAGAATAGCAGGCTGCATTGCTGCGAAAGGTGGATATACACTGTACTAGTGCCGACATTGTGCATGCTCTGTTGCCTGTGTCTATGTGCCTGTGGTTCTGTCAGTGTGATCATGTGATGTATCTGACCCCAGGAATGTGTCAATAAAGTTTTCCCCTTCCTGGGACAATGAATTCACGGTGTTCTTATTTCAATTTCCAGGAGTGTACAATGAAAACAACTGTTTTCGTTCTGGGCGAGGCAATACAGTGAGGTGGGAAAAGTCATGGAATAGCGATATGCATGTACACAGATAGCGATAGTATCGCATACAGAAGATATAAAAGGGCAATGCATTGGCGGAGCTGTCATTTGTATTCAGGTGATTCATGTGAAGAGGTTGACGACACGATTATGGCCGTACGACGGGAATTAGCAGACTTTAAATGCCGAATCATAGTTGGAGCTCAGTTCAAGGGATATTCAAATTCTGAAATCGTTAGGGAATACAGTATTCCGAGATACACGATCTGAAGAGTGTGCCGATAATACCAAATTTCAATCATTACCTCTCACCACGAACAACGCTGTGGCCAACGACCTTCACTTAACGACCGAGGACAGCAGCGTTTGTTTAAAGTTGTCAGTGCTAACACACAAGCAACAGTGCTTGATATAACCGCAAGCATCAATGTGAGACGTACAATGAACATAACCGTTAGGAAAGTGCAGCGAAATTTGGCGCTAATGGGCTAAGGCAGCAGACGACCGACACGAGTGCATTTGTTAACAGCACGACGTCGCCTGCAGCGCCTCTGAAGGGCTCGTAACCATATCAGTTGGACCCTAGACGATTGTAAAACCGTGGCATGGTCAGATGAGTCCCGATTTCAGTTGGTAACAGCTGATGGGAGGGTTCGAGTTTGGCGCAAAGCCCACGAAGCCATAGACCCAAGTTGTCAACAAGGCACTGTGCGATCTGGTGACGGCTCCATGATGGAGTGGATTGTGTTTACATAGAAAGGACTCGGTTCTGGTTGTGTTCAGCTACTCGGCGACAATTTGCTGCCATTCATAGACTTCATGTTCCCAACCAACGATGTAATTTTTATGGATGACATTGCGACATGTCACAGGGCCACAATTGTTCGCGATTGCTTTGAAGAATATTCTGGACAGTTTGAGCGAATGATTTGGAAACCCAGCTCGCCCTGCACGAACCCCGTCGAACATTTATGGGACATAATCGAGACGTCAGTTCGTGCACAAAATACTCCATCGGCAACAGTTTCGCAACTATGAGCCTCTACAGAGGAAGCATGGCTCACTATTCCGTAGAGGACTCCCGACTTGTGGAGTCCATGCCAGGTGTAGTTGCTACACTACGCCGGGCAAAAGGAGGTCCGACACGATATTAGTAGGTGTACCATGACTTTTAAATGAAATGATAAAAGTCAGCCGGCCGGAGTGACCGTGCGGTTCTAGGCGCTTCAGTCTGGAACCGCGTGACCGCTACGGTCGCAGGTTTGAATCCTGCCTCGGGCATGGATGTTTGTGTTGTCCTTAGGTTAGTTAGGTTTAAGTAGTTCTAAGTTCTAGGGGATTGATGACCACAGATGTTAAGTCACATACTGCTCAGAGCCATTTGAATCATTGACTTTTATCAAATGGCTGTGAGCACTATGGGACTTAACTTGTGAGGTCATCAGTCCCCCAGAACTTAGAACTACTTAAACCTAACTAATCTAAGGACATCACACACATCCATGCACGAGGCAGGATTCGAACCTGCGACCGTAGCAGTCGAGCGGTTCCAGACTGCAGCGCCTAGAACCGCTCGGCCACTCCGGCCGGCTGACTTTTATCATTTCACTGTAAGTCGCACGAGACAGCTAAAATAGGTCACCCGAACTAATACGTACAGAATGTGTTAGTACATCGTGGTGCTGATTTCGCTAGTTCATAACGAAAAAGGTGGCGAATTATTCTGACGTGTGCAAGTAATTTTCAGCGTTTAAGGCTTGCTCATTTTCAGTTTTTAACAGAACTTTATACGTTTTTCTGTGGATTTGAAGACAGTTTTCAAAGGGATTTCGCCACCATAGCTGAGCGGTCAGCACGACTGACTGCGACGAGAAGGTCCTTTGTACCGCCAGGGAGTTTTTCTTGGTTGGCAGACTGCAACGGGATGCACTCGGCCTCGTGGTGCCAATTGAAGAGCTACTTGACATAGCAGTAGCGGCTCCAGGTCACGAAAACTGATAACGGCCAGGAGAGCGGAGTGCTGACCCCACGCCCCTTCATACTGCATCCTACGAAGCTTCTGGCAGACATGGTTGTCGGTCGGTAGATATGAGCCCGTCAGGGGCTGTGAACGGAGTTTATTTCAAAGACAACCTTAACAATATAACGTAAGTGAAACCTGATCCAATAGTAAAAAGATAACAGCGCAGCAAACTGCTGTTCCGCTTTCAGGAGAAGCGGTCCACCGACCGTCTCCCTTGCTGTCGTGTTGTAACGAATGTAAACAAATACGTACGGTTCGTGTATTTACTATTAAGATTGTCTTACCAAGTGCTGAAAATGTTGACTATAAGCATGTAATAAAAAGATCCCAGTCCGACAAGGCAACATGTCGAATTTAATCTAGCAGTACAGACCCATGTTATGCGGTATTTAATGTTTTCAGTATTTGTTGGTGTTTCCTTTTGTACATAGTCTTCTAGTTTTCTGGACGGATACAAGTCCACAGGTGTTAAGCCTGGTTAGTGAGCAGGCCATTTTTTGTTTTCCGAGCGGCCAATCCAACAATCTCCAGATATTCTGTTAAGAAGGTTTAGAATTGGCTGTGCACAATGTAATAAACATGTCTCATGTTGGTATCACATGGATTGCCTTATGCCTAGTGGAGTGGGATGTCTTCCAACATCTACGAGAGCATATGTGTTAGGAACTGTAGATGCTTGTGGCTTCTTAGATTCCCGTTAAAAATGTGACTATCATATAAATGATCTAGCAGAACGTGCTGGATCCTCTTGTATGACAGTTCGCAGATGATGCTGTTGTCTTCAACAAACTAACAACGTCGAAAGACAGTATGTATTTGAAGAACGACCTTCAGAGGATTGATTAATAGTGTAGACTCTGGCAGTTGGCCCTGAACGAAAATAAATGTAGCATATTGTGCATACATGGGAAAAGAAAGCTACTACTGTACCACTACAGCATTGATGGGAACCTGCTGAAAACAGTATCTACTGTAAAGTATCTACGAGTAACTTTCCAGAGCGACGTTAAGTGGGATTACTGCATAAAACAAATTGTAGGAAAAGCAGATACCAGACTGATATTCACAGGAAGAACCTTAAGAGAATGTAGCTCATCCACGAATGAAGTGACTTACCAGTCCCCTGTCCGACGAATTCTCGAGTATTGTTCATCAGTATGGGTTGTTTACCAGGTAGGACTGATAGAAGAGATAGAAAAAAAAATCCAACGACGAGCGGCCCGTTTCGTCACGTATCGTTTAGCCGGTGCGACAGCGTTACCGATATGCTCAACAAAGTTCACTGGCAGAGTTTACAAGAGAAGTGTTATGCATCATGGAGACGTTTACCACTGATATTTTGAGAGAGAACTTTCCGGGAAGAGTCGGAGAGCATATCACTTCCTTCCACATACGTCTCGCGAAATGACCACGACGAGAAAATTCGAGAAACTAGAGCTAATGCAGAGGCTTATCGATAATCATTCTTCTGACACGCTATTTGTCGGTGGAAC
This sequence comes from Schistocerca gregaria, assembly GCF_023897955.1. Classification (NCBI taxonomy): domain Eukaryota; kingdom Metazoa; phylum Arthropoda; class Insecta; order Orthoptera; family Acrididae; genus Schistocerca; species Schistocerca gregaria. The sequence goes on from NC_064931.1 coordinate 686,918,963, forward strand.
AGGGTAGGGAGTACCAGTTAGCCGATCAGAAGTACCTTCCGCCACACGTCTTTAGGTGTCTTAGTATGATGCAGACGTGATGGATGATGTGTATCTTGAAAAGAGGTGGTAGGTCAAGGTCGCTGTTCATCCACGTCTCTGAGACAGGGAGGATTATTATCTGAGCAGTAGTGCGCACTGCGAAGATTCATTTGTCAGTTGTTTGAAAGTGATGCATCATCCGTAAACAAAATCCTGCATAGAAGCACTGCATCACTTTGTAGTTTTTATAAACACCAGTCGAAAAGCCATAGTCGGCCCTGGTGGCCGAGTGGTTCTAGCCGCTACAGTCTGGAACCACGCGACCTCTACGGTCGCAGGTTCGAATCCTGCCTCGGGCATGGATGTGTATGATGTCCTTAGGTTAGTTAGGTTGTTCTAAGTTCTAGGGGACTGATGACCTTAGAAGTTAAGTCCCATAGTGCTGAGAGCCATTTGAAAAACCATAACCGGTTTCTGAAAGTGATTTCTATGAACCTGTTGGAACGAACTGTGGAAAGGATGAAATGCGTTTTGATGTAGTACTAACAGAACACTCCTTTAGTTGAACCTGCTCGTATATTCAGATTGCTTCGTAGTGACATATTGATTATATGCTTCTGTTACTAACTTGTTAGTAGTATTTTTCTCACAAGATGCTATTCCTCTTCGTTGGCATCCTATAGTTTGCACACTACCAGTTTCTTGAATATTATGGTAGTATTTGCAAAGACAGATCGTGACGATTTGGCAGGATCAGGAAACCTTTCAGCATACAACTTCACCCGTGCACTAATAGACTGGTGACATTCGCCGTCATATACTTTGTAAAAGTCTGAATAGCTTCACGAACAAGTTATCATATCGCTGCAACAGCGAAGCACAGACTGATGGGCTTCAAGCACAAATGGTAACACATGAATCATATCTAAATTACGTGTATATCTTTTCCTGATGGCGGATTTGTCTTATTGTTTTACTAAATTTCTACACATCTTACATCACTGATGTCCTCTTTGACGTCTCTTCCCAGTACTACAAGAAAAAGTATATAGTTACTTGCCACTTTAAAGACCTCTCAGCCGGCTGTGGTGACCAAGCGGTTCTAGGCGCTTCAGTCCAGAACCACGCGGCTGCTACGATCGCAGGTTCGAATCCTGCCTCCAGCATGTATATGAGTGATGTCCTTATGGACCGATGACCTCAGATGTTAAGTCACACAGTGCTTAGAGCCAAGACCTCTCATTTGTTCACCATAAGTTTGACCCAAATTAGTACCTGTCATTTTTCACATGCCGCAAATGTGTAACCTCCTTGATCTACACTCCTGGAAATTGAAATAAGAACACCGTGAATTCATTGTCCCAGGAAGGGGAAACTTTATTGACACATTCTTGGGGTCAGATACATCACATGATCACACTGACAGAACCACAGGCAAATAGACACAGGCAACAGAGCATGCACAATGTCGGCACTAGTACAGTGTATATCCACCTTTCGCAGCAATGCAGCCTGCTATTCTCCCATGGAGACGATCGTAGAGATGCTGGATGTAGTCCTGTGGAACGACTTACCATGCCATTTCCACCTGGCGCCTCAGTTGGACCAGCGTTCGTGCTGGACGTGCAGACCGCGTGAGACGACACTTCATCCAGTCCCAAACATGCTCAATGGGGGACAGATCCGGAGATCTTGCTGGCCAGGGTAGTTGACTTACACCTTCTAGAGCACGTTGGGTGGCACGGGATACATGTGGACGTGCATTGTCCTGGTGGAACAGCAAATTCCCTTGCCGGTCTAGGAATGGTAGAACGATGGGTTCGATGACGGTTTGGATGTACCGTGCACTATTCAGTATCCCCTCGACGATCACCAGAGGTGTACGGCCAGTGTAGGAGATCGCTCCCCACACCACAATGCCGGGTGTTGGCCCTGTGTGCCTCGCTCGTATGCAGTCCTGATTGTGGCGCTCAGCTGCACGGCGCCAAACACGCATACGACCATCATTGGCAGCAAGGCAGAAGCGACTCTCATCGCTGAAGACGACACGTCTCCATTCGTCCCTCCATTCACGCCTGTCGCGACACCACTGGAGGCGGGCTGCACGATGTTGGGGCGTGAGCGGAAGACGGCCTAACGGTGTGCGGGAACGTAGCCCAGCTTCATGGAGACGGTTGCGAATGGTCCTCGCCGATACCCCAGGAGCAACAGTGTCCCTAATTTGCTGGGAAGTGGCGGTGCGGTCCCCTACGGCACTGCGTAGGATCCTACGGTCTTGGCGTGCATCCGTGCGTCGCTGCGGTCCGGTCCCAGGTCGACGTCCACGTGCACCTTCCGCTGACCACTGGCGACAACATCGATGTACTGTGGAGACCTCACGCCCCACGTGTTGAGCAATTCGGCGGTACGTCCACCCGGCCTCCCGCATGCCCACTATACGCCCTCGCTCAAAGTCCGTCAACTACACATACGGTTCACGTCCACGCTGTCGCGGCATGCTACCAGTGTTAAAGACTGCGATGGAGCTCCGTATGCCACGGCAAACTGGCTGACACTGACGGCGGCGATGCGCAAATGCTGCGCAGCTAGCGCCATTCGACGGCCAACACCGCGGTTCCTGGTGTGTCCGCTGTGCCGTGCGTGTGATCATTGCTTGTCTCGCAGTGTCCGGAGCAAGTATGGTGGGTCTGACACACCGGTGTCAATGTGTTCTTTTTTTCCATTTCCAGGAGTGTATTTGGCTGTCTCCTCACTCTCTCATAAAATCCTTATGCCTATTGACTTAACGCGCTAATTCAGGATAGAGAACAGTCACGAATATCGCCATCTGACAGCGATTTTCGCTCTCATCAGCTACCAAAGTTTTGTTCTTATTTTTGGGAAATATTTCAGATGAGCATAGAAATAATCCACGCATGTACCCTGGCACGTGTTGGTTGTTCCGGCGTAACCACAAGCGCCAGCACTAAAACGAAGAAAGTAAGAGCAGAGGAGCCGGTGAGACGACGTTAGCCAATAGCCAGCTGACAAGGACCTCGCCACGACAGGAGCGGCCTCTAGCCGAAGAGCTTATATAAGTACCGCTCCTGCCAAACTCGACTGCGCAGTATTAGGACAGTACTAGACCGGCATTACGACAGCAATTACGTGTGATCCATATCAATTACTTACGTGGACCTCGTATACAGCAAAAGACTTTGATTGTCTGCATGTCACCCAACGCTTGCGACACAGCTGTAAATTCAAAGTTAAGTATTGCCACTCTGCTTTATTGAAATAAAAGCTATTAATGTGATTTGCTTGAATTATTGCATAGCTATCAGAGAAAGTAGCATCCTTTAGGCACCTTATAAGTGACGAGTGGGTAGGACCCCACTCTGGTGATCTCCCAGAAATCACAGGGCTGGGTCAGGTTTTACGAGCATATCTCATCAAATGTTACGAACCAAAATGTTCGTTCGACAATCAGCGGAGTGGACGCTCGTATACTGTCGGCATCAAATTACCTGCTGGAGCCAAACATGGATCGGAATCCACTTTTATGATAATGGTCAGCAACTTTTCAGTCCAGTATCGTCTCCTGTGAGCGGTGTGGTCAGACGTTCCAGTATTCTTTACTGGGAGTGTACTGCGCTCGAAAGCTCCAGAACCACGTTCGAGATCTTTAGGGGTGGTTGTTCAGCAATCCTCCGCCCTGTAAAGACACTGATAAAACTACATCTCTAAGTGTGAGAGACTAGTCAGCGACATCACTGACGTCACCCCATAAGTGCTGTTTAAGTCATGACGCAGCAGTTCGATATACGACAGATGGTTCAGGTGCGTGACAAAGCGACAATAGGTTCACACTTATGCTGATAAATGATTTATGTAGCTCTTTTATAATTTATTTTAAAATAATATTGGTACAACCTTCCTGCAGTACTGTATAATCAAACAAGGAATTTATCGCACTGCACTCGAGATATGTGCAAAACTGAAATTCTCTCGAAGATTATAATTATTTATCAGATCGAGTATGAATCCAGTGCTTGTCGAAATCTCTGGAATATTCTTTCTGACAGTGACGTTATTTACGGAAAGTTAGCATGGGAAACTTTTTAACGTTCTGGAAACAACGTTGGTACCTGAAGGATGTAACTTTGCCTCTGTTCACGAGATATACTTGGGAAACTTACGTGGCCGTGAAAGGCAGAGATGGTGATTTGACACTTTATTTTCATTTTCATGTACCGCTTATGTTTTGTCATACGATAAAGAAAGTGAAAATGAATATTTTGTTCATAGTGTTCAAAGCTCAAGTTCTTTGATACGTAATGTAAGACCAGCCTTTCCGGTATAAAGTAGTATATTAAAATCATAAATTAAATGGAATAATCGTTTAGTTCCATTCGTGGATATACTAAATTGCGATTCCCGATTGATTAGTTGGGTTCTGAGATGTCGCAGTTCAGATACACGACAATATTGCTTATAAAACTCTTGAAACAATGCAGTGAAGTACTAATCTAGAGAGTGAATTCCACATCATATTGAAACTACGGGGAATACGAATCGTACAGAATAGACGGATCGCGACAGGTCGTGCTGTACCTGACTCACTAGAACGTGTGGAAAATGCGAGAAAAACGGAAATCGCAGATGACCGATGAAAAACCCACACATATAGCCAAGGGCGTTAGCACCCCTCTTCCGGAATTCGGGGTGACACGCCAGCGCCGGATAGAATCCGCTCGGTTCTCGCTACTGAATAGGTGACAAGCGCTTCAGTCACACATTTCGCAAACATTTAGAAAAAAGTTCGCACACTTTCACAATGGAATAATACTAGACGAAGATAGCTGGGGTACACGTATCCCGTTCTGGGGGAAATGGGTGGCGATAGGAAGGGCATCGGGGCATACTCTACCACTAACATTGCCATATCCGAAAATCAACAGGCCGACCTCGTGATGCTACGGAGTAAAGGCCAGGAAAAAGTAAAGAAGAAGACGGATGCTTGACGAAGGACGTTTATTAGCTAACAAAAGGGTAATCTGAGAATATAAAGAAAAGATTCTTTTGAGGAATAGTGGAACACCTTACCGCTCCAGACAGGATGATGTGTGTGTGTGTGTGTGTGTTGGGGCTTATAGGCGCTCAACGTGGAGGTCATCAGCGCAGGATGATGTCAAATTAATTTGTACTCGCTAAGGGGAATCCAAGATCTCGCTCGCCACATGCTCTGTATGTAAACCGTACGCAAACTGCACTTTATACACAAACGTTCTCAAACTGATTTAAAAAATCTTCGAGATATTGTAGGAAATACAAATTGAGGATAGAACTCATCTCTGAAAATCTCATTCAACGACGCTACAGAACATCGAAAGTAAAGAGGCGAAAGCCCGGGTCGATTGACTACTCTGTGAGCACATCAAAGAGTTTTGTGTATCTAATGTCGTCTTAGAGAGTTGTAGCCTTACTTTTCAGAATTCATGCAGAAAATGAAGGTACTCACAACAAGCTAATGCTCTTCCGCGAAGTGTAGCGTTGGTTGGGACGCAGGCGTCAGGCCTGTTGCAAAGCTGCGTCTACTTCAAAATTCTTGTACTTTCACTTGTTTATTTTAACATTAAGATGTGTATCAGTGTCTGGCTCACCTGATTGGTTTATGTGTTTCGGTGTCCGCGTTACATAACGTAAGTGTCTTTTTATTTTAGTTTTGTATTTTGTTTCCATTCCTGTACATCACACAAAGTTTTCGATTTCTTCAAGTATTTATTGATTCTTGTGGATCTCATAAAAAAATTTTAAAGATGAATGGAACAACTGGTAGAGGTCTGCCTTGGGGAAGATCATTTTGGATTCAGGAGAAATTAAGGTACAAGTGAGGCAGTAAAAAGATACAAAAAGTTGAGGTTTGCCAATGACATTGTATTTCTGTCAGAGACAGCAAAGGATTTAGAAGAGCAGTTTAATGGAATGGACAGTGTCTTGAAAGGAAGATATAAGACGAACATGAACAAAAGCAAAACAAAGATAACGGAACATCGTTGGATTAAACCAGGTGACGCTGAGGGAATAAGATTAAGAAAAGAGACACTAAAAGTAATAGATGAGTTTTGCTGTTTGGACAGGAAAATAACTAAAGATGGCCAAAGTAGAGATAAAATAAAATGTTAACTAGCACTGGTAAAAAAATCGTTTATGAAAAAGAGAAATTTGTTAATATCGAATATAGATTCAAGTGCTAGGAAGACTTTTCTGAAGGCATTTGTCTGTAGAGTAGCCATTTATCGAAGTGAAATATAGAAGATAAACAGTTTAGACGAAAAGAGAATAAAGGTTTTTTAAATGTGGTTCTACAGAAGAACGATGAAATTAAATTCGTAAATCGTGTGACTAATGAGGAGGTACTGAATGAAAATAGGGAGATAAGAAATTTGTGGCATAAGTGATTAAAAGAAGGGATCGGTCGAAAGGATATATTGTGAGACATTAAGGGGTCTCCAGTTTAGTGTTGGAGGGAAGTTTTGCAGGGTAAAAATCATGTATGGAGACCAAGAGATGAAAAGAGTAAGCAGATACAAAAATAAGTATGTTTCGGTAGTTTTTCGAAGATGAAGAGACTCCCATTCGATAGAGTAGCATGGAGAGCTACATCAGATCAGTCTTCGGTCTGAAGACACAACGACGATGGATCTCAGTTAGCTACTGCAGTGTAGATGGCAGTATGTGATGCTCGGTCGTATCCTGATAGGCGATACTTTCATTTTTAATGCTCTGTAACGCCACTGGATGAGGTTTCCGACAAGGCTTCGTATGCTGAACATATTCCTGCAGTCGCCATTTAAAGTATCCTGAAGTTTTCGAGTGTCATTTCCAAATACACTTTACAGTACAGTAAAAAACTAGGCTCTACAACGCACTTTACACTGGCTTGTAGAGTATAGATATAGGTAAATTTTATGCCATCCGCGGATAATATGCTGAAAGAAAGCTCGATGAAAAAGAAAAGCTCTCTTCTGCACTGAAACAGATAGTGCAAGCATGTCATTCGAGAAGATGGCCCAGTAAGACTAGCCTAGCCCACCCGGCTAGCCGCGCGATCTAACGCGCTGCTTCCCGAGCGAGAAGGCGTGCCGATCCCCAGCACGAATCTGCCCAGCGGATTAGTGTCGAGGTCCGGTGTGCCGGCCAGCCTGTGAATGGTTTTTAAGGCGGTTTTCCATCTATCTCGGTGAATGCGGGCTGGTTCCCGTTATTCCTCCTCAGTTACACTATGTCGGCGATTGCTGCACAAACACTGTCTCCAGGTATGCGCGCACCATAATTACTCTATCACGCAAACATTTGGTATACACTCGTCTGGTATGAGACGTTTCTGGAAAGGGGTGATGGGGGGGGGGGGGGGGGTCCACTGGGGGCCGAACCGCACAATAACCCTGAGTTCGGTGTGGGGCGGCGGTGGGGTGGATGGACTGCTGCGGCCTGTTGGGGGGCTGTGAACCACTGAGGACTATGGCGGAACGTAGCCTCGCCGTCATTTCTTGGTCCCCGGTTTAATGCACAATACACAAGAGTAGCCTAACAGCTGCAGTCGGCAGCAGGCATTGGGGAATAAACAAGAAGCAGAATTAAAGCATAAATTCTGAGACATATTTCGCTATAGATATGGCATCCGTCTTTCATAGTTCCTTATTATCCTGCTTTTTTTCACTCTACAAGATTCTTGAACGTGCAGAATACGACCTAACAACCCAAATTTGTGACACATAAGGCACAGCTATGTAATGCGGAAATAACCACTAGCCGCCAATGCACGCCATTAAAAACGTGGGCAGGGAGTGGTGTGTTGTCAGTAGAGAAACAATAACAGTAGAATATGTCGGTCAGGAAAGCTCAGTGTCTTCGAAGGGGTCCAGTAATTGGATGTAACCGGGGTAACATATCCACCAGGAACATTTCGATCCTTCTAAGGCTGCCAAGTCGACTGTTGGTGATGTGACTGTGAAATGGAAAGGCGAAAGAATAACTGCACTTAAACCAAAACCAAGCAGACCTCATGCAGTGATGAACAGGGACCGCGCAGCATTGCAAGGGGTTACGATACTTTATGGACCGTCTGATTACAACTGAATTGTCAGACGGTCCATAAAGTACCGTAGTATTACACGCAACTGAGGAAGACAGGACAACAAAAATTTAAATGCTGATTGTAAGCGGTGTTCAAATCAATCGCATGAAACCAACAGAAGGACTCATTTGCGAGTTCCAAAGCGCTACCAACAGTCCACTTAACACAATAACTGTGCGTAAAGATGAAAAACAAACGGGTACAATAGTCGAGCAGCTCGTCATAAACCACACATTTCTGTAGTCGATGGTAACCGATGCGTGAGATAGTGTAAAGAGCGGCGTCACTCCACAGTGGACGAGTGGAAGTGATGGTCTGGGGATGTTTTTCAGATTTGGTTGTGGCTCCCTTACTGCACCTATGAAAACGCTAAATGTGGACGTACGTGAACACATTTTACAGCCTTGTGTGTACTACATACAGCAGAGGAACAGTTCGGATACGATGATGGCTTGTCTCAGCATGACAATGTGCCCTGCCATAAAGCAGCATCTGTGTGGCAAAGGTTTGTGGACGCCAGCAATCCAGAAATGGACTAGCCTTCCCAGAGTCTCGACTTGAAGCCAAGGGAACACATTTTGGGTGAATTAGAATGTTGACTTGCCTCCAGTCACCAGCGTCCAACATCATTACCTTCTCTGGTTTCGGATCCTGACGAAGAATGGGCTGCCATCCGCAAGTACGCATTACGGAGATGTTTCGTGAACTCTAATGGGGATCCCTGGAGGGAAGACGACGCCCATATCAAAAGGCACTACTGCAAAATTGAGAGAACCGGCAATTGAGGCTGACAGCAGAACGATTCTGCTGCCGCCAACGTACATTTCGCGTAAGGACCAAGAAGATAACATGAGTGGAATTAGGGTTCGTATGGAGGCGTGTAGACACTCGTTTTTCCCTCGCTCTATTTTAGAGTGGAACAAGAAAGGAAATGACTAGTGGTGCCCTTTGCCATGCACTGTACGGTGGTTTTCAAAGCATGTATGTACATGTAGATGCCGTAAGACATTCCGCACCTCACTGAAGCGTCCCCAGCGTAGTACAAACCGTCATAAAAGTGAAGGGTAGATATACTCCATATCAATGTCCGCTAATAGGTGCCTGTACACTTTTGATCAGAGAGCGTATTTGATCTTCTTGGGATGTTACAACAAAACAATGTAATAAAAGTACAACGAATAAATTAAATCCGCAGAAATGAGTAAGGATCTCATATATTTCCGGCCTTGGACGTAAGGTGCGCGATATATGCTGCTTGGATATTCTGTAAATACACTAATGAGGAGAACGCCGTTGGGTGTGTTGCGGACAGGAGACGCGGTAAGCAGAGCACATAAGCGGAGCAGAGACGAATAGGGAAGTCTATTGGCGTAAGCGACTTTGACAATGAGCAAATTGTTATGACGATGCGTCTGGGAATCACACGAAGTGGATATCGGAGACTTGACCACTCCATAAATTACGATAGACGGCGATCTGTGGCAAATCTGACGACGGAGTGTAATGCCGAAGAGGGAAAAATTGTTTCGAGTTACACCGTTCGGCACATACTTTTGAACATAGGGCTCCGCAGCTGACGGTGCCTGTTTCCGTCCTGCCCCAACGACATCATCAGTCACGATTGCATTGGGCATTGGATCATCGACGCTGAACCGTGGATCAGTGGAAACGTGTCGTCTCGTCGGATGAGTCGTGTTTCTTGTTACACCAAGTCCATGATGGTGCCCAGATACGCCGTCATACAGAAAATCGGCTGCTCAAATCATGCAGTGCGCCACGGACGCAGGCCAGTGTGGAAATTCAGCCGGTTTTCCATGGGACTTGTGGAAGTAATCTAAGTCACCACGAGAGTTGTGGACTTCGTAAACATTATTGTGGACCATCTGCATTCCTTGATGCTTGATGTCTTTCCTGACGGTACTGGCATCTTCCAACACGATAACTGTCCTTGTCACAAGGCACGTGCTATTTTGGTTGATGAGCATGATAAACTCCCATTGATTTCTCGGTCACCAAATTCGCCTGTCTTAACTGAATCTGATGGAACACATGCTTAGACATCTGGTACCACATATCACCGAAAACCTACCAATCTATGTCACGCATAATCGCTGATACATTTGTTTCCAAAAGTGGACCAACACGATATTAAGTAGATGGTCACAATGTTTTGACTCATCAGTGTACACTGCTAAGTCCTACAAGCTCAGTCACTGACAGGGGGTGGAGCTTTAGATATTTTGTGTAACATATCGTAAACAGTCTTCTTTGTCGAATTTAATACTACCATTTGTCGCATTCGTAGCTAAGGTCGCTATCCCGCGCTAGTGCGGTAGTAATCGATCAGGAAGCAACTGATTCAGATTCTGGTTTTGAAAGAAATTTGTCTCTCCATTTCTTTATTGACAGGTTGAGGGAAGGTGTTGATGTGAACATAATGTCAATAGAATATGCTTCAATGTCCTGGGTTAAATCATGGAATTGGTTCTCAGTGTTTCATGGTCTAAGGTTTTGCCACACTGTTGATGGGGATGCATTTGCCGTTTGGGGGCTGTTAACAACGGTGACCACTTTGGTGCTATTCGAGTCTATGTGGCTACACCATATAGAGGCATAGAATCGACTTTTACATATTAGTGTAATAACACATCTACTTAGCTCATGGCGACTTTGATGACTGCGTGCCATGAGTAAAAGGCTTTCCACGTGGGGGAATGATATTTTAGTTATCATGTATACAAAAATATTTTACAGATATTTTCGAAATAGTATTTTATTTGTGTACTGTGATGTTTCTGAGCTTAAGACGGCCTGATGATAGTACGTGATACCGTAACCGGTATGCATTTGAAAAAAATTGCTGGTCTCACTAAAACAACTTTCTTTCCAATTTAGAAAAACCACGGAAAACCTGGATCCACCTCCCTATGTTAACGATGCCGTACAGCCATGGTGGATGGTTCCGCAACGAGGATGATCTCCCACGCAAGAAGGCTTTGAATGCCAACCCGAGTACGGTTGACGTCTTCGAGTAATGGAGGCAATAAATAGCATCCATTTACTAGTGCTACTATCATATGAAGGACGTTACGTGGTTAATCGTTGGAGTGTTAAAATATAATACCCATTCTCGTCGGATCATCAAAATATCTTCTACATTGCCGATTTTCGTTAGGTAAATGTAGGTTGCTTATAAGTAGCGCTTTAAAACAGTGATTCCTGTCAGACAGATCGTAGTTTGCTCACAGCAATACGCCACTGTCACATTAGCTTTAATTTCGCACGGTAAATGAGATCGATTAATTTATATACTGTACACTGTTCACATTTCTTATATCTTCGCAGCAGTTCTTATAATTAATTATTATTGGTTCTTCCACCTTAACCTTACTGCAGTTAATTAAAGAGCATTTTATACGAGATACGTTTGGTTCTGATTTACAACGAATCTTCTGTAGTTATTCGTGATTCTACGTTTTGTCTACGTTAAGAGGCAGAAACATCAATGAATACAGGAAACATAGCGAAACACGTCTGGTTAGAAATACTCTTCAAGTAATTGCACATTTCTTATGTTATAAGCGGTCTCGGAAACTGACGTACGGCCGGGAGAGCGGTGAGCTAACTGCATGCCCTTCCATATCCGCATCCAGTGACGCCTGTGGGCTGAGGATGACACAGCGGCCGGTCGGTACCGTTGGGCTTTCATGGCCTGTTCGGGAGCAGCTTAGTTTTTTCTTATGTTCTAAGAATGATGCCTCGGTTTATAAAGACACGAGAATGCTTTTACAACAAGCAAGTAAGAGTAAATAAGATTCACACTTCGCCGGCAATTTGTTAGCTACCTTTGGTGACCCATTTCTATCACTTTCAACAGAAAACGACAGTATTGATTTTATAGTCAATTTTCCGCCACCCTTTAACGTATCCGAGTGAATCATTTAAGCAGAACATAATACTGAGGTAGTAGGCTCTTTGAGAAACGACCACGACAAAAAAAATTCTTAGGTTGAGTCCAGATATGTGTCGTTTGAGACAGTTCGTCATCCATGTCCATTCTTGATATTCTTATTCCAGCAAATATATGTTTGTCAAACTTGTCACTTTACAAGCTTTTACCACACCATTACAAAATAGCTTAAATGAAAAATTACCCTTGGAAGCATCAGCTTGAAAATAAGTGCGGCAATCTATGTACAAATCCACGTACAGGTATCAATTCCAGCTGTGTGCATGTCTTTATTTGGTACGAGCACAAATTGTATAAAAAGAATTAATTATTTTTGTTAGTCTTAGGTTTTAAAATCAACTGTACTCCGTGAGCGTGTATCTGAGGATGCCCATGTTATGATATTAATGTTATGCGAGCGAAAGGTGATTATTCTCCTCCCTTCCTGGTCCGTATTGTTGGAGACAGTTAAACACAACCCAAGGTTAATGAAATGCAGCAAGGTGTTTGCATGGCGTTGTAAACATTGTCTTACTCACAGATAACAAATACAAATTTTAAAATCTCCATTTTATCTGATGTCTTAGGAATAAGTACAGTTATTTATAAGAAAACACTGTATGTAAATTAATTCTATCCTAGCTGTATAGCCCGCATCTCGTGGTCGTGCGGTAGCGTTCTCGCTTCCCACGCCCGGATTCGATTCCCGGCGGGGTCAGGGATTTTCTCTGCCTCGTGATGGCTGGGTGTTGTGTGATGTCCTTAGGTTAGTTAGGTTTAAGTAGTTCTAAGTTCTAGGAGACTGATGACCATAGATGTTAAGTCCCATAGTGCTCAGAGCTATTTGAACCATTTTTGAACCTAGCTGTATAAGGACGAGGCAGGAAATATTTCTACACGATTCTGAGGGAACCATTTCGGATTCGCCTAAAGATGGCTACATTGATATGAACCATGCTCCTATCATATTAGTCTATTTTCACATCAATGAGTGGTTTTTATTTTAAATGTGGCTGTTTCAAAACCAGATATTTTTTTAGAAAAGTTCTCAGCCATCACTTCTCAGAAGGTGTGAAGATGCTTTTTTCATTTTTAAATAAAGGTCAGAGGGACTGAATAAATTACAGCAGAAAAGAAGGAAATTAAGCTCTTAACAATCAATTCGACATTAAGGCCATCTGCACAAGGGCAGGGGAAAACATGATGGAAACTGGACCACATCTGTCCACCATTATGGCTGTAATGTCTTAACCACTAAACCCCTTAGTGTTGTTATACACAGCATACAAATCCGATAAAAACATAGCTTCCCATTTTCGGCAACAGTCGAAAGACATAACAGAGTGGCACTTCGATCGCGAAATTTATAAATCAAGTATGACAGTGATGTCTCCGGAATTGGCACTGAGGTTTTTAGTAAAGTATCGAGAATTAGTGAAGCCGATAAAGGATGAATAAGCTTTAGACTTTCACGGAGTCTACCTGCAGCAGTCTTGCAAAACTGCGAAGGACAGCAGAACATTCCGCAATCGATTTAAAGGCACTTTAAAGAACTTACGAACTTCGTTATCAGGTGCTGACAAAAGTTAAAGAAAAATCGAAATAAATCTCCTTTTGTTCCTTCAATTTACGGGTGGAAGTCCTAAGAAGAACCAACTATTGTAATATGAGGTGTCAGATACCGGGTAAGCGCTATGCATCAAATGCATCAGCAGAAAAATTACCAGAAGTTAGAACTCAAAACTTCTCCCACAAAATAGGGCACCATTCCTCCCTGCAGAATGTATTCTCGGCCCACAATGATTTTTTTATGTATATGCAGGGTGACTCAGCCTAACGGTGTCGTTTTATGCACCCCGCAATGTTATACCTAACCTTCATTAACCACGCGTCAGATTTTCATATTCTCTCATTCGCTACGCGCAAACTAGTAGCCCTACACGAAAAATGAACAGGATCTCTTTGTAGGTAATTTAACGCAGTTAAATTTTGTGCTAGGATACGTTTTGCTGCAGACCACTGTTTGCGAGTTATTAAAAAAAATTACCGTACGAAAGTGACCATTAACCGCCTCTCCATCCCCACATTCATCCTTCAGCAGTCAGGATTTCTAGTATGTTGTTAGTGGGACACTGTCCCACCACTGTATAAAAGTATGCGACTACACGAACTATTTCCGATATTCGTCCTTCTTTGGTCTGTATTGATTGGGCTATTAGTCCACCAGCATAGTCGGCTGTTTCGTTAAAATTATTAATTTAAGCATGCCCCTGAGGGTAATGAAAGAAATTTTTTTGTAAACGTTACGCTAAAACTAATTACGTTGACAATTCTATCCATACCTAACCCTTACAAGCACAGTAGTTTCTTAGTCAGAAGGCCTGACGAATACAAGAATGTAATTGTTCATTTTATGCTGTTAAAATTCACAAAATTATTGGCTAAGTTTACACAAACAATTTTATAATTTTTAAATTGTCAACAAAGCCGGTGGCGTAATAAAGGCAGTCAATGAAGACCAAAAAAGATCGAATGAGGGAAATAATTTGTGCAGTCGCAAATTTTTTACAGTGCTAGAAGGGAGTGTCATGAACAACATACTAGAAATGCTGACCGGTTAGGAATGAGTGTGAGAGTGGATGTGCGTTTGAAGATAACTTCCGTACGTTTTTCTTGAATAACTCGAAACTACAGCCTCTAGCGAATATGTATCCCAGTACAAAACTTAGTTACGTTAAACCATCTACAAAGAGGCAATGTTCACTTTTTCTGTAGGAGTAATGCAGCAGTTTGTGCGTAGCAGGCGAGAGAATATTAAAATCTTGTGTGTGGTTCTTGAAAGCCAGTTATAACATTGTGGGCTGCATAAAACGTTATCGACATAGGCAGCTGAATCACCCTGAATATAAACTAAAAGAAATGGTTTCCTCATATATTCATGCTGTGTAACGTAATTCTTCTTTGTCATAATATGGAAGGAGGGTATTTATATGCGTTTCGACTTGTCCCGGGCGTACTGCGAAACACTAGACGACATTACTGCATAATCTTTCATTTGCAATAATTCTGATATCACTAGCGAATTTTCCTATACCCGTGTTATCTGCAGATCAATACAACGTAGTGACATATGAAAAATAGTATTTTCTTATGTAAACTGTATTTGTTTGCAATCATTAATTATGGGTGATGAATGCTCTACTTAAGCCCACGTTTTCACAGCGTAGACCACAACACAGAATTTCAATCTATGATTAATATTCTAGCCACTGGAAATGTAAATGGGATTATACTTATTTCCGGAAAATTCATGCCTGAAAAATAAATCCCCCACAGAGCAATCTGTATTTTGCGCGTACATGCATTTATCTTCGTAATGGAGTACATTTAAGAGTAGGAGACGAAATTGCAAATCCTAGCAACAGATTGAAGCTGTACGCTCATTAATATCACAGATTCTGCTCTCCCTTCAAAAATGTTTAAATTTTTGTGAATTCCTAAGGGACAAAACTGCTGAGGTCATCGGCCCCTAGACTTACACACTACTTAAACTAACTTTTGCTAAGAACAACACACAGACCCATGCCCGAATAGCGCCTCTAACCGCGTGGCCACTCCTCGCGGCTGCTCTCCCTTCCATGACAGCTATGAAGGGCTTCCCATTCAACTTTGTGATGCTAAATCAAAATAAGCATTCTTTCCTAATCCTACCGTGATCGAGCGATGTGGTGTAGAGGTTAGCACATTGGACTCGCATTCGGGAGGTCGACGGTTCGAACCCGCGTCCGGCAATTCAGATTTATCTTTCTTGTAATTTGCCTTGATCGCTCCAGGCAAATGCTGGGATGGTTACTTTGAAATGGCATACCCGATTTCCTTCCCCATCCTTGACGCAATCCGAGCTTGTGCTCCGTCTCTAATGACCTCGATGTTGACGGGATGCTAAACCCCATCTTCCTTCCTGTCGTTAAACCACGGGAGTTGAACCTAGAAGCATTGGAACTACCATTATTACCTAAAATAGGGTAATTTCCGCCGCAGTAATATACTATAACTAGTTTCTGAAAAAAATGACTACCTGCAAAAGTGCATGGAAGGTGTTACTGTTTGAAGGCTGATGTCGAAACAACCTGTGAAACATTTCTTTTTCATTTTATTCTCCTTTAATTATTGCTAGATAGGGTAGTGGTTGCCACTCAGTTATGATGCAGTACAATAATTTTTTATGGTTTGTTCTGCGTAGGTGAAATATTTAGTATATATTATGTATCACTCTATCGTGATAAATGTTTCTCATCACTGGGTAGCAAAATGTCTGGCGTAATAGACTAAGAGAAACAATAAACTCTACAAACCTGTCAGGTGTTAATGCCACATTTATCAGGATACTTGCAGAGCTAACTCGCCGTCAGTATATATTTAAAGATTTAAAGGCCATTATGCTCCCTCGGGGAAGCCTGTAACTCCTAGAAGACGCGTCCCCAGGTCTCGGATAGAGGAATGCCTCACAGATATGGGTGGTAGGAGGGAAATCAAATGCCTCTCGCGGACCAACAGGCTGAGCAGCGTCTGATCCACAGTGTGCGGCTGCCAACAGCGTCTGTCTCCATGTTAAGAGCGGCTGAGATTTTAGGGGAAGGCAACGGAACACCTCCCCGACAGAATTCCTAGAGAACCACATGGACGGATACATTCATTTATTCATTTCTAAATGTGCCATTGTTTTAAATAGTTCCCCAGTCGGATCTCCGGCTGGGAACAGTTCTGAATGGACCCACGTTAAAGATGAACACAAGGAAGAAAATGAATACTGGAACCTGGAATGTTCGAAGTATGTATGAAGCAGGAAAATTAAGAAATGTTATCCAAGAAATGACACGACTAAGTGTTGATATACTTGGTATAGCAGAAACTTGGTGGCCTGATAGTGGAATGTGTTCTACAGCTGGATGTATACTGTTTTATTCTGAGAATCAGAGCTGAAATCATAGGAGTGGACGTTATTGTCTCAGAACGCTATTCCAAGAGCATTACGGATTTTGTGCCACTTTCCGATAGAGTTTCCTTGTTAAAACTCAGTGCCAAGCCAGTTAACTTTAATATTATTCAAGTATATGCAAGAACTGCAGATGCAGATGAACAAGAAGTGGACTCTTTCTACGAACAAGTCAAAGAAGTGATTTCCCTTACAAACTATCACGAAATTAATATAATAATGGGAGATTTCAATGCCAAGCTGGGAAATGGCAGATATGAGGACCTCGTAGGTCCTTTTGGTTTAGGAACACGAAACGAGAGAGGAGATCGTCTGCTACAATTCTGTCAAGAAGAAAACATGAAAGTCACTAATACATGGTTCCAATTACGCCACGACGACTTTATACATGGAAAACTCCAACTGACAACGAAGACAACATAGTCCGTAACGAGATAGACTATATTTTAATTAATAATCGTTTTGGAACTTCAGTAACAAGAGCATCCACTTTTCCTAGATCAGATATTCCATCTGACCATATTTTACTAGTAGCTTCTCTAGAAACAAAACTTGTAAAATACAAAAAACCAACTCAAAAAAGGAAGATAGCTTATGAAAAACTCAAAGAGCCTGAACTAAGAAGTGAAGTTAGCTACGACATCAATAATAAAATAGTGACACTGAAATCTCTGATTGACCAAGAAAACAGTACCAGAGTATGGGAAGAGATGAAAAACATTTTGCTAAGCACTGCTCGAAAAAAAATAGGATATAAAACAAGATGCTGCACGATGTTGGGGCGTGAGCGGAAGACGGCCTAACGGTGTGCGGGACCGTAGCCCAGCTTCATGGAGATGGTTGCGAATGGTCCTCGCCGATACCCCAGGAGCAACAGTGTACCTAATTTGCTGGGAAGTGGCGGTGCGGTCCCCTACGGCACTGCATAGAATCCTACGGTCTTGGCGTGCATCCGTGCGTCGCTGCGGTCCGGTCCCAGGTCGACGGGCACGTGCACCTTCCGACGACCATTGGCGACAACATCGATGTACTGTGGAGACCTCACGCCCCACGTGTTGAGCAATTCGGCGGTACGTCCACCCGGCCTCCCGCATGCCCACTATACGCCCTCGCTCAAAGTCCGTCAACTGCACATACGGTTCACGTCCGCGCTGTCGCGGCATGCTACCAGTGTTAAAGACTGCGATGGAGCTCCGTATGCCACGGCAAACTGGCTGACACTGACGGCGGCGGTGCACAAATGCTGCGCAGCTAGCGCCATTCGACGGCCAACACCGCGGTTCCTGGTGTGTCCGCTGTGCCGTGCGTGTGATCATTGCTTGTATAGCCCTCTCGCAGTGTCCGGAGCAAGTATGGTGGGTCTGACACACCGGTGTCAATGTGTTCTTTTTTCCATTTCCAGGATTGTATATTGGAATCAGACAGCACAGGTTAAATCTGATAATGAGGTCACAGATTTGTTCAATATATGTAGAGGAGTCCGACAAGGATGCATAATGTCACGGCTGTTATTTAACTTACACTCTGAGAGTGTTTTTCAAGAGGCACATGATGATGTAGAAAAAGGCGTAAAGGTTAACGGAGTGTATATCAACAACATTCGCTATGCTGATGATACGGAACAGATAGCTGATAATTTAGATGACCTTCAACAACTCGTTACCACAATAGAAGATTACAGCAGTAATGTAGGTCTAAATATTAATATCAGAAAGACTAATTTTATAATTGCTACACGGGAGTCCAATTCATTTAAAGATGCAAATCTAAGATTCCAAGGGTCTGTAATACAAAGAGTCAACAAGTTTAAATACCTCGGAACCTGGCTTTGTGGAGACTGTCGAACAGACTTGGATATAAAATGTAGCATAGAGAACGCCCGAAACATCTTCATAAAATTTAAGAACATACTTACAAGGACACACATAGACCTAAACCTTAGCGTCCGATTTGTAAAATTCTACATCTGGTTCTTGCTTCTATATGGCTCTGAAGGATGGATACTAAACATGACAACAACGAAGAAGTTAGAGGCCTTTCAAATGTGAAATTATCGTAGAATGCTTAAAATACTGTGGACTGCAAGAGTAACCAACACCGAAGTACTGGAACGAATGGACAAGCAGCGAGAAATGTTGACAGTGCTTAAAAGAAGAAAAATTACATACCTAGGACATACAGTACAGAACACCAAATAGATCCTTCTGCAGTTAATAATAATAGGGAAGATTGAAGGGAAAAGAAGACAAGGGCAAAGACGAACATCCTGGTTGGACAATATAAAGCAGTGGACAAGACTACGAAGTGTAGACCAGCTGTTACATACTGCGGTTCACAGAAGTAAGATACAACATGTGGTCGCCATCTTCCATTAATGGATAAGCAGCAGCAGAAGAAGAATTCTACCTCTTTTGTCCATACGATTCAGTGAAAGATACATTCGAATAACATGCAGGTATCATTCTGCCGGTAAATTAATTATTGTAGTGAGGATCTCTCCAGTTTGTTCCACGTGGAGGAAAAATAGCCTAGTCGTTGGTGTTCCAGTATTGTCAACAGTCACATTTCGATTCAGGATGTGATATGTCTCTGTCAATACTTATTACCTCTCAGCTAATTCACTTTGCTGTCTATCCGTTGCAACTGTAACTATATCACAAATCAGCTATGATTCACAGCCGAAGTAAGCTTCTGACACAGTAAGAAGCAAGAAATCAATTACACTGTGGTAGAAATGAGTGTATGTATTGATATTTCCAATTCTAAATTCAGATGTGCGTCAAGCTGAGCACGACTTTTTTTCAGCGCTATCAACAGCAATGCAAAACTAAAATTTATTTTTCTTAAGATGAACACCAAAAAAATTTCTGTATCCACAAAAATTTTGGCAATGTTTTAGTGCTAAATTAATATCAATGACGTAGGAGACAGCCATCCAGGTCGGTAATGTATCAAATACAAAACTAAAACTGTAAAAACAAGAAGAGAGAGAGTATCGTCGACGATTCATATTAGAGAAAGTGTACTTTCTGCTATCACAGTGTGAACCAAACTACTTGCAGAAAAACGAATTAAACCAATAGAATGACGCAGTTACTAGAAAGGGAGGAGAGGACGTTGCTATGGACGCTCTAAGAGCGGTATTAGCAAGTGCCGAGTCAAGAACTGTAAATTAAGGAATGTTTTTTGTAGTGCAGTTGTGAAATCTTTAGATTATGGCTGTTAATTTCAACCACAAACTAACTGTGAGCAGCATTTAAGTTAAAACACATGTGGCAGTGTAACTAATTGAATGCTATAGGTGAGGTAGTTCCAAATTTCAGTACACTCTTATAGGAATATTTAGTACAGTCCTCTTGTGGTTTTTTGATACTGTTAGTACGTATTGAACGTGACAGTAAAACTAAAATTATAGTTGGAATGCATGTAACTCACAAGTCAATTATCCATTAATTTTTTTGAACTATAATTATACACCTCGCCATATTTTTGAATGCTTTCCTTTTGGACGGTAGCGAGGAGACCAGAGAGGCAGTAGAATGCAGAAGCAGTATAAGTAAGACCTCTGGTGTAACTTTAGCAAAAATACGTTTTTCAAAATTCATTAGTAACTTATATTTAATATCTAGTCTGGGAATAAACTTCTGAAATCACAGATATTTTCTTATAGGATGCAATTACAAAAAATTATTAGTTATAGTCGTCTCAACACATAATTTTTCAAGTGAACCATTAATTGTAAGAGCTGATTAATCACGCTGGGGTTTGTAAAGAGCAAACCATAAATTATCTTTCCTGAACGAAAAAATAGTATTGTGTTTCAATTCCAAGCGTATCGATAAAATGTATTCTATGGAGACCAAACAACAGCCAAATAAACTTAAATTTACCCATTTTATGTAGAATTGTTTCAAGTCTGAGATTGTATGAAAGTTTACGAAATAAATTCCACCGAATCAGTTTATTTTTACTAACGCTTTTAGCACGACGAGTTTCGGCAGCATGCTGCCATCATCAATAGCATTACACTTGTAACTGTAACTGTCACGCACCTGAAGATGGAAGCATGTTGCCAAAACGCGTCGTGCTAAAGATATCTGTAAAAAGAGACTGAAGCATTGCACTTTATTTCATAGAACTAAATCATTTGCATGTAAAGCCAGGAGAGTTTGTGACAATTGCCACAACTGCCACAGTCAAAAACAAAAGTTCAAAAATTCGTATTTTTAATTAATGTATTGTTTAAATGCAAGAAAATCATATATACGAGGGTTGTCCAGAAAGTTCCGATCGGTCGCGAAATGGACACCACAGTGAAAACCCGATGAAGCTTTGCACACATGTGTCGGGTAGTGTCTCTAGTATGACCAACCATCGCATCAAGACGCTCTTTTCAGTTGTCAGCGCACTGTGAGCGAGTAAAGGTGTGTAGAGCAACGATGTCTCCTGCCAAGTAGGAGGGCCCGCTGAGAGGCTTCGCCTTAATGAATGCAGCCCATCTAACTTCCTACTTCATGGCAATTCTCAGCCGCACTCTACAAGGGCAGTGAAGACGCTCGTGCAGCCTTTTCGATGGGGAATGTTCGATCACCCACAACACAGCCCTAATTGGCTCGTCCTGAGTATCAGCTCTCTTCACATGAAACGCTGGATACAAAGACACAAATACGCGCTATAGACCAGCGTAGAGAATTATCGGAAAGTACAGGCGGCTGCCTTCTATGACGATGGTATTAGAAATTTGGTGTAACGCTCTGACAAATGTCTAAGAGCGGCGACTATGTAGACAAGTATCTGGAAAGTGTAGCTATCTCCTGCAAATAAAATGTTTCTGATTTTCACTGTGGTTTCCATTTAGCGACCAATCAGAACTTAATTTCTGGACAAAAGAAACTTTGGCTTGATGTGTCACTGACAGCTAACGTAACTCGATTAAAATTGGACCACACATAGAAAGAACTACTAGCACAGAATGTAACCGAAAGAAATACACAATGACACGAACAGAAATGACACTTTTATACAAAAATAATGATTACACTTAAGGCACCGTGACTTATGAAGCTCTCATTGTCGTTACAAAAGGCGAGACATAGTTCTTAATAGGGTGTGTGATCACCGTGGACGACAAGGCATGCTCTGCAACGTGTTCAGATGCTGGCCACAAGGTTGGCAGACAATTCTTGTATAAGGGTGTTCCATTTCTCTACGAGTGGTGGTCAGAACTTATGGGTTAGCGTTGGAGCATGTGGACGTGCTGCTATTCTTCGCTCCAACACACCCCACATTTTGCGACGGGTGGAACGACCACGTCAGTTCATTCGCCGAATATCCTTTCGTTCCGATAGCTCCTAAACCTGCGCTGTTCAATACGGTCTGCCATTTTGATTCACAGAAAAGAAATCAGCGTCGAATGCAACCCTGAAAAGACACATATAGGAAGGATTACCATATCACAATAACGCTGATAGGTAGGTGTACAGTGTTCAAAGATTTGGAGGTCTCGCCACTCCATAGTAATTGGACCACCAAAACGAACACATTCGATGATGCTGGACACACCCTCATATGGCGAGAGATGGCAACACGTAATGCACCCAGATTCATTGTCGAACAGATGTTATGGTGTGGCGAAGCATGATGTTGCATCGTCGTACTGACCTCCATATCTTTGTACACAGACACTTACCGGTCGACGTTTTGTGACACTGTATTCCTTACCCCTGTGCGTCTTTCCAGAGGCGCATTCCCCCCTTATTTCATTTTTGTGGATGACAATGAGCGACCACATCCAACTACGTTTGTGAAGGAACTCCTGGAATGAGAGGATATTCGGTGAATGGACTGGCCTGCCCTTGGCACTGACATATAGTGCATCGAGCACGTGTGGAATGAATAGGTGAGATTGCTAGTGGACGTTTGTACTTGTACAATTCCATAGGTTCGTCAACTTAATCAGTTTTGCGCGCAACGGATTAAATTAATTAGAAAGGGGGTGGCCCTTATGAAACATTAGTCGCGGATCACACACATTGCAATGTACACTAATGGCCATTAAAATTGCTACACCAAGAAGAAATGCAGATGATAAACGGGTATTTATTGCACAAATATGTTGTACTAGAACTGACCTATGATTACATTTTCACGCATTTTCCTGAGAAATTAGTACCCGGAACAATCACCTCTGGCCGTAATAACATCCTTGATACGCCTGGGCATCGAGTCAAACAGAGCTTGGATGACGTGTACAGGTACAGCTGCCCATGCAGCTTCAACACGATAACACAGTTCATCAAGAGTAGCGACTGGAGTACTGTGACGAGCCAGTTTCTCGGCCACCACTGACCAGACGTTTTCAATCGGTGAGACATCTGGAGAATGTGCTGGGCAGGGCAGCAGTCGAACATTTTCTGTATCCAGAAAGGCCCGTACAGGACTTGCAACATGCAGTCGTGAATTATCCTGCTGAAATGTAGGGTTTCGCAGGGATCGAATGAAGGGTAGAGGCACGGGTCGTAACACATCTGAAATGTAACGTCAAAGTGACGTCAATGCGAATAAGAGATGACCGAGACGTGTAACCAATGGCACCCCATACCATCACGCCGGGTGATACACCAGTATGGCGATGACGAATACACGCTTCCAATGTGCGTTCACCGCGATGTCGCCAAACACGGATGCGACCATCAGGATGCTGTAAACAGAACCTGGATTCATCCGAAAAAATGACGTTTTGCCATTCCTGCACCCAGGTTCGTCGTTGAGTATACCACTGCAGGAGCTCCTGTCTGTGATGCAGCGTCAAGGGTAACCGCAGCCACGGTCTCCGAGCTGATAGTCCATGCTGCTGCAAACGTCGTCGAACTGTTCGTGCAGATGGTTGTTGTCTTGCAAACGCCCCCATTTGTTGACTCAGGCATCGAGACGTGGCTTCACGATCCGTTACAGCGATGTGGATAAGATGCCTGTCATCTCGGCTGCTAGTGATACGAGGCCGTTGGGATCCAGCACGGCGTTCCGTATTACCCTCCTGAACCCACCGATTCCATATTCTACTAACAGTCATTGGATCTCGACCAACTCGAGGAGCAATGTCGCGTTACGATAAAGCGTAATCGCGATAGGCTACAATCCGACCTTTATCAAAGTCGGAAACTTGATGCTACGCATTTCTCCACCTTACACAAGGCATCACAACAACGGTTCACCGGGCAGCGCCGGTCAGTTGCTATTTGTGTATGAGAAATCGGTTGCAAGCTTTCCTCATGTCAGCAGTTGTAGGTGTAGCACGTCATCTTCGTGGTGTAGCAATTTTAATGGCCAGTAGTGTATAATTAATTAAAACGAGCTCATATGACTACTAAATGAAATTGTGTTACGAATCAAACTAATATACGTATATCAATAGTTGTGCTGTTTGAATACGTGAATATAAATCTCATCAAAAGTGGAAATGAAGTTCAGAAACGGTGAGGGTACAAAATATATCATCGTTGCAACATGAAAGATTCGAATGTACTGGCAAATACCGAAAGTTAATTGGAACATGTGAGATTGTCATCCAATAAACCGACTGTGGAAGTACAGACTCTCAGTGCCCGCTCAGTGAATGCGTGATTACACCGAAGGAATGGTTAACATAAACATGCATACTACAATAAAGCATGAACCATAAATTAGCCCTCAAATTTTCCATAATATTACAAGTTTCGCAACAGGTACTCGCTCCTATCATCATGCCTAGAAATAAACTCTAAGTCTCGTAACCTGTTTGTCGGGGCTTGCATAATATCGGTATTTTGCAAGTTATTGAGCAGAACACTTCATGTGCCAAGTTAGAAACATTTTTGCAATATTAAACTATAGAAGGACGCAGCTCTTCTGTATGACGTCCCCACTCTGCAATTGAGTTTTCTCACCAGCCAGTACACTGTACTCCACTACTGGATTTTCTGGAAACTAGAGTTCAGCTCTTCCTCTCTATTAAATGGTCATTTTCAACCAATAACAAGATCAGTTGCAAATTGTCAAAGAGTGGCCTAGATGCCTCTGTTGGAGGAGCAGACCGGCTTCTTGAACAAGGTGGCTCCGGTACCGTAAGGTGATTGCCGTCCCATCCCACTCTATTCTGGGAAGGATTTTCTGTCACGAAAACAGTTTTGTTTTGTCAACAGCTACGAGCGAGATCAGGGTTTCTAGTATGTTGTCCATGGCTTTCCCTCTTACCACTGTACAAAAATTTTTAACTACACAAATTATTTCCCAGACTCGACCCTTTTTGGTATTTATTGACTGGATTTATTGCAACACCGACATATTCGAGCACTTACAAATTTTAAAACTGATGTTTGCAAAAATTTCAGATAACAATTTCATAAAATTTAACAGCATAAAGTAAAAAATTACATCCTTGTATTTGTCAGCCCTTTTGACTGTGAAGCTACGGTGCCTGTAATGGTTAAGTTTGGTTCGAATTTTCAAGTAATCAGCTTTAGCGTAACGTTTACAGAATTGGTTTTTATTTCGTTACCCTCACTGACACATTTAAATTAATAGTGTTAACGGTGTACCCGGAAATGCTAGTTGGGTAATAGCCCAATCAATAGGGATCAAAAAAAGATCGAATATCGGAAATAGTATGTGTAATTGGAAATTTTATACAATTATGGAAGGGAGTACCACATACTAGAAATCCTGAATCATGAGGGATGTGTGTGGGGCAGGAGGTGCGTTTGAAGGCAATTTTTGCAAGTTTTCTTGAATAACTCGAAACCATGGCCTCGAGTGTAAACATATCCCAGTAAAAAAATTTAACTGTATTAAATTTTCTGCAAAAAAGTCCTATTCATTTTTTCTGTATGACTAATAACTCACGCGTAGCGACCGAGAGAATATGAAAATCTGGCTCGTGGATTTTGAAGACCAGATATAACATTGCTAGCTGCATAAAACATCAGTAGGGACAGATGAATTACTCTGTATATACGCTCTCTGACAAAAAAGTCAGTCACCTAGAAGGCATGGACAGATGTTAGTGTAACTTCATACACCTACTTTATTGATTAGAGTTAGAAACCTCTGTGACAGGTGGTACGGTTATCAGAATGCAACTATGTTGTTTGTGTCTAGTATTGTTACCAGGCCTGGCACAATGTACAACAGGGGTGAACAGCGTCAATCTTGAATGACCACTGTGGACATGGAGATGCCAGGTACTAATATTAGAGATATCAGTGGCTATCAGAGTTCGATAGAGAAATCGTTGTGGGTCTCCATTGGGCGGCTGATGAAATAACCCAATATCCAAATGTTTTGTATATTCGGGTGTGACAGTGGCCCAGTTATGAACTGTATGGGAGCGTGTGGTCTGGCACACTCTTAGACAAGGTTCTGGGCGACTACGTCTGATCACCACACGGGAGGATCACAGTATACTGCACCAGTCACATCGTAGCCCTTTGACATTAGTGCCTGCCATCCGAGAACAAGTAAATGATTCCCTGTACATTCTGTGTCATCCCGTATCACTGCCCAGAGATCAGCTGCCGCTGGACTGGGTAGTTACAGCCCCTTGCAAAAAAAAAAAAAAAAAAAAAAAAAAAAAAAAAAAAAAAAAAAAAAAAAAAAAAAAAAAAAAAAGTTCAAATGGCTCTGAGCACTATGGGACTTCACTTCTGAGGTCATCAGTCCCCTAGAACTTAGAACTACTTAAACCTAACTAACCTAAGGACATCACACACATCCATGCGCAGGCAGGATTGGAACCTGCGACCGTAGAGGTCGCGCGGTTCCAGACTGAAACGCCTAGAACCGCTCGGCCACCCTGGCCGGCTGTCCCTTGCACAGGTTGCTGTTAACACCACAACACAAACGGCTGCGTTCAAAGTAGTGCTGAGATAGAGAACCATGGACTGCTGATGAATGGCGCCGTATTGTGTTCAGTGATGAAACGTGGTTCTGCACTATTCTGGATGACCGTCGTCGGCGAATTTGGTAGTGACCTGGAGAGCGGTCACATTCATCGAAGTTCATAGAAAGGTACAAAAGTGCTACTCCTGGTGTCAATGTGTCGGGAGCCATCGGTTATGATTTCAGTTCACGGCTGGTAGTGATTCAGGGAACTGTGATAGTACAACGAGACGTCGTGGACATCTTGCGTCCTAATATGTTTCTTCTCATGCGAGAGTATCATGGTGCTATTTTTCAAAAGGACAATGCTCGTTGACATATAGCATGTGTCTCTATGAACTGTCTGCGTGATGATGAGGTAATCCTGTGTCCAGCAAGATCCCCAACTCCCTCTAGGATACAACAAGTATGAGACAGAACAAGTTTTAGATCATCCCGCAATTAAACTCCGTCCCATTGCCAATATAGAATATATCAAGGACCAATTACAACAGTTGTGGGCCACAACGCGAGGTTTTGATTTTACGCATACACTGGTGTGCCATACGTAGGGGCGAAAGCAGTTTTCGCAATATGTGTAACTGCCAAGTAATATAGCTCTATGAAACTTGGACTACACACAAAGGGAATCGCTACATTACAGAACTGAAGGTTACTGAAGGAAATACGCTGTGAGGCGAAGACAAATGACACTTATACTGAAAAATAATATTTACACTGATGTCACCGCCACTGGACATTACAAAAGGGGGAAAATAGTTTTTAATAAGGTGTGTTGTGACCACGGACGGCAGTGAATACTCTGCAATATGCTCCCTTGTTGGTCAAGAGGTTGGTATGGAGTTCTTGTGATAGTGCCTTCCATTCCTCCACCAGCGCGGCTGACAATTGTTGGATGGTCGCTGGCACATGTGGACGTGTTGAAATACATCTCCCCAACGAATCCCATACCTGTCCAATGGGATTTATCCCGGTGTAACGGGTAAATCAGCCCATTTGCCGAATATCCTTTCGTTCAAGGAGTTCTTTCACCTGTGCTGTTCGATGCGATCGCGCATTGTCATCCACAAAAACGACGTCAAGGCCGAGTGCACCCCTGAATACACACACAATATAGGATTTACGCTCGTATGACGAGAAGTGGGAACACATGACGTACGTAGGAATATTGTCGAACATGATGGTTTTGGTGATCCAGGTGTTGTGGTACGGGGACGTATAATGTCGCATGGGCGTACCGACATCCAGATCTTTGAACACAGCACACTAAACGGTCAACGTTATTATGGCACTGCTCCCAATCCCAATGCACATCTTTTCAGTGTGCTTGGACCTTGGTTTCATTTTTACGGACAAACGTGTGCATCCGCATCGAACAACGCAGAAGAAGGAGCTCTTGGAACCTAAGCATATTCGGCAAATGGACTGGCCTACCCGTTTCCCAGACTTATATCCCATCGAGCACTTGAAGAATGAAGTGGAGAGACGTACTGCAGCAAGTCCACATGTAGCAACGACCATCTATAAGTTGCCAACCAAGCTGGTGGCGGCATAGAACTCCCTACCACGAAAACTCCTTACCAACCTTGCTCTCAGCATGGGAATACGTTGCAGAAGATGCACTGCCGTTCGTGAGGTTTGAGCAATGTTCCTTGTTGTATTGTGTGTGTATTGTGTATTAAACTGGGGACCTAGAAACGACGGAGAGGCTTCCTCCCGCCATAGCCCTCAGTGGTTCACAACCCTGTAACAGGTCACAGCAATCCACCCACCTCACCACCACCCCACATCGAACCCAGGGTTATTGTGTGGTTCGGCCCCCGTTGGACCCCCCCCCCCCTTCCGTCCCCCTGGAAACGTCTCATACCAGACGAGCTTAACCCCGAATGTTTGTGTGGCAGAGTATTATGTTGTACGCGCACGTGGATTGTGTTGTTTGGGGGAGGGGACCAGACAGCGAGGTCATCGGTCTCTTTGGATTAAGGAAGCACGGGGAAGGAAGTCGGCCGTGCCCTTTCAAAGGAACCATCCCAGCATTTTCCTGGAGCGATTTAGGGAAATCACGGAAAACCTAAATCAGGATGGCCGGACGCGGGATTGAACCGTCGTCCTCCCGCGCGTACGTGGAAACGGTGTTTGCGCAGCAATCGCCGACATAGTGTAACTGAGGATGAATAACGGGAACCAGCCCACATTCACCGAGATAGATGGAAAACCGCCTTAAAAACCATCCACAGGCTGGCCGGCACACCGGACCTCGACACTAATCCGCCGGGCCGATTGGTGCCGGGGACCAGTACGCCTTCTCGCTCGGGAAGCAGCGCGTTAGACCGCGCGGCGAGCCGAGCGTGCATGTTACTTGTTAGTTACACATTATGCGATAATTTCTTTCGTCCCTTAGTTTTGAACAGTGCCATAAAAATTTTGTACACCGTTTTCGTGGGTTCCAATTCACACAAGGTTTTGTTGTGGCAGTGCATATGGAGAACATGAAGTGATTACATTTACAGACCAACGCCACAAGTGGTTCTGACGTACCACATTCGACCCATGCTTAAACCCTCAAATTAGTACGTGGTGCAGCTTCCACGGGAGGCAATCCAGGTGTTGGCTCTGGCACTCAGTCGATCGTACAGATTGCGAATACTGTCGTTGGATACATTATACCACGCCTGCTCGACCTGTCCGCATAATTCTGTAAAGAGTTGTTGCTTGACAAATCTCACGAGTCACCTCTCGTCCCATCAGGGGTAGATAACAGAGAGAGGTGAAGAGCGAGAGATATTTCGATTCCCTATCCACGTGTTACATTTTTGACATTATTAAGTATTACTGTCTGGTCCCTGGAATCTGCGGAAGTTTTCGCAGAAATAATGACAAATGTATTAGGTATCTTGGGTTCAAAGCGATAGCTTAATATAACTTTCCTGAAACGGGTTATGTAGTGTAGCTAAAGGAAAAGAGAGAGAGTAATAAAAGAATTGGAAGACATTGGGTCTGAGCTTGCGGATAACTGCAGAATTATGGACCATTTTGCTCATGTGTGTTCTTCGGCAAGCTTACGAAGCCTTTTAAAAAAACTTCTGCACACTTTCATCTTCCAGTTACATGCCAAACGTTAAACGAAGCCACGGTACAATTTCATTTAGTGCGACTGCACCGCAGTGTCTTCTGTCATTGACTGTCGAGTAGATATTCCTTGAATGGAGCTTCCTCTAACGTTTAAATTAGGTTACAGTTTATGAGTAGGTTTTTGCCTCTTTTTAGGAGATCCTTAATTTAAATTAATTGTGGATCCCAGAAAAAATCGTCTGAAGTAAACCTATTGTTGTGTAATTTTCGTGGAATGTTACTTCACACACAATGTACACCAAAACCTGCTTCCTTTAAAGGAAAGTTTGAGACTGTCGTTTTAATTGGTTTTGTTAGATACATAGCAGCCATAGGAAACGCATTTTTTTTATATCTGCATTATATTATTTCCTTTCGAGCTACTACAGATCGTCGTCAGGAAACCTTTCAGAGTACTTCAGCGTACGACTAAATTATGTTTATGCAACGAGTTTCAAGGTGTTTGTGGGGCGCGACGGCCCCGTGGATGTTGTTAACATTTCACTCCGAGCTCTTGTGCTAGGTCCAGTTCCATACACATACTTTAAAACAAAATTGTAGGATCAGTTACCACAGTACCTCAAAATAACAGTAAGCTGCCGGACTAGAAATCTTACTACCAAGTATGTCGCCTATTGAACCTGCCTGGAATTTCGTCGGTCAGCCACACAGTCTTGATGCTCGCACTGCAGCCAATTTAGATGAACTTTGGACACAAACAGAAGCTTTTCGGATGCCATTCCTCAGGGACACATTCAGCGCGTGTTTGATTCGATGCCATGGTGGGTAGAGGCTCTTATTTGCAGTGCGCTACATCGTCAACAAACAATAAATTTGGTGACTATCTCTTGTTGTTTTCTTTATACTTAATTGTTTCTTTGTTATTATTGATCACATCTTAGCTAAGTTTCGTGCATTTCTATTGATCCTTCGTAGGGTTGCAATTTTTGCTATCATCAATACTTCTATAATTTAAAATATACTAGGCTTTCAGACTATTGATCAGCCACGGAAAAGTTAACTCTCTAACAACATAAAACTTTTTACAGGTGTATTAGTAGAATAACTAATTAATAAATATTTTTGTTTGCTGAATAAGGAAAGGAGGAATAATATATACAAAATATAAGGATAGATCAAGAAATTATTGTTATAAGTAGCTGCAGTGGTACTCGCAGTTTCCCCAACTTACATATCAATGTACTAGAAGTTGGAACCTTCTTAAGCACAACACACTTTGATTTTGTGTTCACCCAAACAGTTCTCGCCAATTCTGAAGCCTCACGCACTTTCCATTACTTGTTTTTAAAGTAATAAATGTTACAACTGCTGCACTAATCCTTCTTTCACTTGCACAGTTTTCTAGTTATGTTTTACATAAAGTGAAAGGGATGCATAATATTTTCGGGGATGAAATATTACAATTGTCTGTGTTTCAGTGTTACTATCGGTGGTGGTAGCTACAATCCACATACACTATTCTACTGGAACAAAAATATCGGAACATCGAGGAGAAGTTATTGACAGAGAAAGAAAATCATGTTGTATATGACTAACAGCATTGAAAATAAGTTGTTATTATTTAAAGATGCTACGACCAAACCAGTGACAGATAATCATCATTTTCTGAAACAACTTTAAGCACAAATTAGAGTTTATGCAATGCATAATAGCAAATCAAACAGGAGTTCGATGTATTTTCAAGTTACAGACTACAAGGCTGTTTACTTATTTCATTACTATTTGTTAATTTATAAGCTTTCGTAAAAATAAATTAGACCCTAATTATTACATCTAATATAATCTATAACTATACATGGTTACTAATAATTGAGTTCAGCTAATTTCATAATTACTATTATAGGACTACTTGCTAAACAAAGTACTTACACAATTAACTACTTACTAATTAGAGAGATAAACTATTATTTAATTATTGCAATTGCTTACATCTAGTGCGCTAATAACAATAATAGTAGTTATTATTATTATCATCTACACACTACATTAACTACTTACTAATTAGTGTGAAAACATTTATTTAACACTATTGTTTACACTTGGTGCGCTAACAATAGTAGCAACAATAATAATTGTTATTTTAATTATCATCATCTATACCTAAATATCATTCGGTTTTAATTCATAGCAAACTTAATAAAGCTACATTAAATTACAAATGAAGAAAGTACTGAAAATATCAGTTAAATGATTAAAGATTACCGTCTCATCTTTCTTTTCAGACAAATATGTTTTAGCCCAATTCCGTGATCTTAAGTGTGCTTTTATTTATTTCCTGTTTAGATAACAACTTAATTTTTCTTTGAATTTCTATTCATTTTAGCCTTATAAACACACTCTACCATCTGAAACGCAGATATAATCAGGCAGTATCTTTAGTAGAAAATAAATCTTAATTATAATAAATGAAAAACATGCATTGAGATAAGAAAAGGTTAGCAAATTTGGCACTTAAAGTCGCTACAATAGACCAGTTCTGAAATTTGTGAGATGCGTGTGTAGGCTTCTTGATACGTTTCTTGCATTTGTGGTGGTCTGTGGGTGTCGGTCAATGTATTTTTAGTACGTTGCGAAAATAAGTTCAACGTAACGTATTAGTTGCTTCAGGCGAATGTCGACGTGGTTGCTTTGAAAGAGCACGCCTCTAACAACCTCGTCGTCGACGGGGTGTTATATCCTAATCATTCTTTCTTCTTTTTCCTTCACGTTGTGTACCTAGTACTCGTTTGGCCACACAGTTACCTGGCTACTTCATTGTACTTTCATGTACTCTCGTGGTGACGGTCTGTTGTCCAGACGGACTTCTACAGCACCACATTCACAGTTTCTTGTCCTTCTAGTGTCCTTTAGTTGCTCATAGTACAGAGCACAGCAGCGTTTCGTGTCGTACAGGCTCAGGGATCGCAGGAGCTGTAACTACCGGTTCTCCTCGACGCTTATTACACCACCACATGCAGCTCAACAAATGTTTACGCTGGCATCTCCTCTAATGTTCAGCTGGACGGAAATTATTGGAAGAAATTCTTTCTATCTTTCAGTATTATGTGACTAGTTATTTGCAGTTTATTCTTTGATTAATTGCATTTTGTGGTTCGGCCATTTTTCACTCTTTTCTTTGACGGCATTTCTCTACCCCCTCTGATATACACTTAGGCGCCAAAGAAACTGGTATAGGCAGGCGTATTCAAATACAGGTATATGTAAACAGGCAGAATACGACGCTGCGGTCGGCTCGCCTGTATAAGACAACAAGTGTCGTGTGCAGTTGTTAGAGCGGTGACTGTTGCTACAGTGACAGGTATCAAGATC
Organism: Schistocerca gregaria; assembly: GCF_023897955.1. Taxonomy (NCBI): domain Eukaryota; kingdom Metazoa; phylum Arthropoda; class Insecta; order Orthoptera; family Acrididae; genus Schistocerca; species Schistocerca gregaria. Next base: position 686,952,404 of record NC_064931.1, read on the forward strand.
TGAGTGAACTTGAACGTGGTGTTATAGCCGGCGTACGAGCGATGGGACACACCATTCCAAGGTAGCGACGAAGTGGAGATTTTCCCGTACGACCATTTCACGAAAATACCGTGAATATCAGAAATGCGACAAAACATCAAATCTCCGACATCGTTGCGGCCGGAAAAAGATCCTGCAAGAACGGGACCAACGACGACTGAAGAGAATCGTTCAAAGTGCCAAAAGAGCAACCGTTCCGACAGTTGCTGCAGAATGCTGGGCCATCAACAAGTGCCAGTGTGCGAATCACTCAACGAAACATCATCAATATGGGCGTTCGTAGCCGAAGGCCCACTCGTGTACCTTTGATGACTGCACGACACAAAGCTTTACGCCTCGCCTGGACCCATCAACACCGGCATTGAACTGTCGATGGCTGGAGACCTGTTGCCCGGTCGGACGAGTCTTGTTTCAAATTATATCGAGCAGATGGACGTGTACGGGTATGGAGACAATCTCACGAATCCATGGACCCTGCATGCCAGCAGGGGGACTGTTCAAGCTGGTGGAGGCTCTGTAATGGTATGTAATGTGTGCAGTTGGAGTGGTATGTGACTCCTGATACATCTAGATACGACTCAGACAGGTGACACCTGCGTAAGCTTCCTGTCTGATCACCTGCATTCATTCATGTCCGTTGTGCATTCCGACGGACTTGGGCAATTCCAGCAGTACAATGCAATACCCCTCACGTCCAGAATTTATACAGAGTGGCTCCAGGAACACTTTTCTGGGTTTAAACTCTTCCTCTGGTAACCAACTCCCCATACATGTACATTATTGAGCATATCTGGGATGCCTTACGGATTTATGGAAAGCCCTGCTCTATTCATAGTGTCAATTACCTACAGCACTACTTCAGACATTAGTCGAGTCCATGCCACGTCGTACTGCAGCATTTCTGCGTGCTCGCGGGAGCTCTACACGATGCTAGGCAGGTGTACCAGTTTCTTTGGCTCTTCAGTGTATAAAAGGCAGTCAAATGAAAACGAGACAGATGGAAGCAAAGTAAGTTAACTATTTATTATTTCAAAAGTAATCGCCATAACTGTTAATACTCGCACATTACCCTACCGTGGGACAAGACGGTCAATGTTTGCATGGATAAATGTTTGCGATTGCCTACAGAACCATTGTTGTACCCAGGCGTCCACCTCTTCGTCCGAAGCAAATCAGTGGCCACGAATGTCTTTCTTTAGAACTCTAAAAATGCGGATATTTCATGGCGAGGGATCGCTGCTGTATTTCCAGATCTTTAGAGCGCTCAAGTAGACATTCGTGACCGTCAATACACTTCAGGCGAAGTAGTGCACTCCTGGAAACAATAATGGCTCGGTAGGCAACCGCAAACATTTTCCCATGAATTCACTGACCGTCTTGTCTCACAGTGGAATAAATGTATTACCAGATATGGTGATTACTTTTAAAATGATAAATAGTGTTTATTACTTTTTTCCATGTGTCTCGTTTTCATTTGACTGCCCCTTATACACTCAAGAGGCGAAGAAACTGGTACACCTGCCTAATATCGTGTAGGGCCCCCATGAGCACGCTGAAGTGACACAACACGATGTGGCATGGACTCGACTAATGTCTGAAGTAGTGTTGTAAGGAACTGACACCACGAATCCTGCAGGGCTGTCCATAAATCCGTAAGAGTACGAGGAGGTTGTGATCTCTGCTGAACAGCACGTTGCAAGGCATCCCAGATGTCCTCAATAATGTTCATCTATGGGGAGGTTGGTGGCCAGCGGAAGTGTTTAAACCCAGAAGAGTGTTCCTGGAGCCACTCTATAGCAATTCTACACGTGAAGGGTGTCCCATTGTCCTGCAGGAATTGCGCAAGTCCGTCGAACGTGAATGAATGCAGGTGATCAACAGGAAGGTTACGTACTGCGAGATAACATCCCAAAGATGTTCGGATTCGCATGCAGTTACTCTTCGTCGAAATGTCTTGGCTTCTAGTAGTCTAGGGGTTGAACAGCACGTGTCGCACTAAACCCCCTAAATTAGATACTTATAACCCTTTGGTTAAATTGTCTGGCTGATGGCAAGTTTGCGAAATACAAAGTTAACGTAACATATAATAACAGTGATAATAATATCGGGAACTAAATCAACGACTCATAAATGATGTAGGTCTCACAGTTGCGATTTGGTTAGAATAATGTTTATTCACAAAGCAAAGTATTTAGAGTTACTGTTATACTCGAGCGCATATCCATTTGACACAGTTCGATCATTCACAATATCATCGCGAAAAGTTAAGAGTTCACATCAGGCGCGCTGCTGTTCACCGCTCAGAGACTGAGTTCCGCGATACCCAACACTTCCTGGCTGCCTAAAGACCGACTGTCCGCTTTCACGTATCAACCCAAACTGTACCATTTGCTCTCTCCAGCCGAATTCTCCGCTTTCGCTTCCGCACCAGCACTGTCCTCTGTCCGTCCCCGGCCGCGTTTCCCGCGCGCCGAATATCCTCGCTCAACTAACTAGGGCTGCGGAAGTGTTTAAAGCCAGAAGATTGCTCCTGGAGCCACTCTGTAGCAATTCTGGACGTGAGGGATGTCGCATTGTCCTGCTGGAATTGCCCAGGTCTGTCGGACGTAAATGAATGCAGGTGATCAGACAGGAAGCTTACGTACTTGTCACATCATACGTGCTCCTCATTTCTTCTCAACTACATTGATGACCTTGTGCAATAGTGCTTCACCTCACATTATGTTGTACATTGTTCTGTTCTTATTTCAACTCTTTCGCAGTAGGAGTCGTGCATGAAGCATCCACAATATTAAACAATGTGGTGTCGAAATCCAAATTCTCAGTCACGATTACATTTAGTTTTTCGGCATATACTGTTCAACTGAAAAGGGTTAGGCCCATATTCCGTAAGGAAAGATATAATACTCCTTGAGGACAGAATTTGCTTCATTCAAAGAAGGCCTTTACGTTGCGGATACTCCTAGACATGTCGCCCTGTTCGCATTATACACTAAATTATTTCCTTCTTGGGATTTACTCCTTGTCCTGACATCTCTCTCTCTATCCCTCTCTCTCTCTCTCTGTCTGAGTCCCCTCGTTGTGACCAACATTGTGAACGTTGTGGTCGCTACCTATAATATTGTCAACAGATCTTCTACAGACGAGGTCCTACACGCATCTGTAAATCTCAGAAGTATGCTCCCCTTCACTCTGCATGGAACTGCAGTGCTACCTCGATAAATACTCACAGTTCATCTGTACACTTGGTACTCACTAGACTGTGGAGACTGATCGACCAGACGGCAAGCGACAAAAAGCCATAGATTTATAATGGGCGATACGCCTGAGAATCATGTAAGTCGAAGAAATAATCTTTCGAACTGTGTCTTTAAGTAAACACGGTCGTACAGCTTCTTCATCATTCTTGAATGCGCCTTGCACTGAAGTTAGAATATCACGTCTTGCTTAATAAAAGCCTGACTTAGTGCGTGCTGTAGTGCGTACCCATAGTTTATGCCATTAGTTGTTGTCAATGATAATCCATTGTGAGATACAGTATTATCAGTGTTTTTGCCTGGTGTAATGCTCCAAAAGGGAACTTGAAAGATACTCTGAACCATTAATATCGCTGGCTATAACATGCATATGGCTACTATCGAGACCACATTAATCGACAACAGATTACATTATCAGATAGAAATAATTTTCTTTGAGACAACGATATACTGATGTATGTTAGATGGTTTTGTACATTACAGATTAAATTGGATCACTGTCACGTGTTGTGGTGCTTTGTGTTGTGTATACAGAGTGTTACAAAAAGGTACGGCCAAACTTTCAGGAAACATTCCTCACACACAAAGAAAGAAAATATGTTATGTGAACATGTGTCCGGAAACGCCTACTTTCCATATTAGAGCTCATTTTATTACTTCTCTTCAAATTACATTAATCATGGAATCGAAACACACAGCAACAGAACGTACCAGACTGACTTCAAACACTTTGTTACAGCAAATGTTCAAAATGTCCTCCGTCAGCGAGGATACATGCATCCACCCTTCGTCGCATGGAATCCCTAATGCGCTGATGCAGCCCTGGAGAATGGCGTATTGTATCACAGCCGTCCACAATACGAGCACGAAGAGTCTCTACATTTGGTACCGGGGTTGCGTAGGCAAGAGCTTTCAAATGCCCCCATAAATGAAAGTCAAGAGGGTAGAGGTCAGGAGAGCGTGGAAGCCATGGAATTGGTCCGCCTCTACCAATCCATCGGTCACCGAATCTGTTGTTGAGAAGCGTACGAACACTTCGACTGAAATGTGAAGGAGCTCCATCGTGCATGAACCACATGTTGTGTTGTACTTCTAAAGGCACATGTTCTAGCAGCACAGGTAGAGTATCCCGTATGAAATCATGCTAACGTGCTCCATTGAGCGTAGGTGGAAGAACGAAACTAAAATGAGCTCTAACATGGAAATTAAGCGTTTCGGGACACATGTCCACATAACATCTTTTCTTTATTTGTGTGTGAGGAATGTTTCCTGAAAGTTTGGCCGTACCTTTTTGTAACACCCTGTATAATAATTAATATGAACTAAAGCGATTCGTTCAAATGGGTCTTAGCACTGTGGGACTTAACATCTGATGTCATCAGTCCCCTAGAACTTAGAACTACTCAAACCTAACTAGCCTAAGGACATCACACACATCCATTCCCGAGACAGGATTCGAACCTGCGACCGTAGCGGCCGAGCGGTTCCAGACTGAAGCGCCTAGAACCGCTCGGCCACACAGGCCGGCTAAAGCGATTCGTATTTCCACTACTCACTGTAACATGTGAAATCTGCTCAGAGGAAATTCATACCCATCATTCACACTATGTTCCAATATCGCAGAGTTTGATCACTACTTGCTCGGATCATGGAAACCTTCCCCAGTGCAGAGTAGATACTGAGTAGTTCTTGGCTTGCCTCTTGGGATGCAATGTCTCCTACTAGAAATACACGTTACTGTACTACCCAGCAGTGTTCAGTTATTTTCGTAACTCTAATCTTACTTTGTAGTAGTTGTGACCTGCGGCTGCACTCGTGTGTCAGTAGTTGCGTTCTGCTGAGTGATGTTGAGTAAGTAAGTTATTGTACATGCAGTAAAGTCAGCTGCCCTCAGGTGTGTGCCTGTTCGGATGAGCATAGCTCGTGATGTGTGTCCTGTCCTCCCACCTTCCAAGCTACCCCAATGAACAATGTACCACCATGCTCAGCGTTGCTGCCGAGCAGTGCATACAGAGGAGCATGGACAGGAGTGTGCATCTCTGCAACGTGACTCTGAAGTAGCTACACATTACACATAATGTACATTATGCAACAACTTCTAATTTTTTAACATGGTTTATGTTCACAGACGTAAAAAAGGCGTTCCATTCGCTACGTCACCCTCTTTCTAAAGTAGCCAATGTTCTTCCTCAGGATTCGAGCTATCTCTATCTCAAATTTGATCGAAATCGGCTTAGCAGTTTCGTCTTGAAAAGCTAATAGACAGAGTTACTTTTGCATTTATAATAAAATTATTATTACAATATCTTTTTGTGGCCAGATGTTGATGAAATAAACCTTGTATGTTGCCTTAAGCTACACTTAAATTACCTGTGAAAACCGCATGAAGATTCGTTTAGTAGTTTTGAAGATTAGCATTTTCAAACAGACTGACAGACACGGCCGTTTTAGATAAAAATTTAAATCACTATATATTTTATCATGATTCGACTTTGATTAAATAAAGCCTGTACAGAGCCTCAGGCTGCGCTGTGAAAACTTACCTCTGAAAACCCCATGAAAATTAGTCTTGAACTTTTGGAAATTAGCATGATCAAGCAGACAAAGACGACGGTTTCACAGTTTTTATTATTAGCATAGATATGTTGTTGTTGTGGTCTTCAGTCCTGAGATTGGTTTGATGCAGCTCTCCCTGCTACTGTATCCTGTGCAAGCTTATTCATCTCCCAGTACGCACTGCAACCTACATCCTTCTGAATCTGCTTAGTGTATTCATCTCTTGGTCTCCCTCTACGAGTTTTACCCTCCGATACTAAATTGGTGATCCCTTGATGCCTCAGAACATGTCCTACCAACCGATCCTTTCTTCTAGTCAAGTTGTGGCCCAAACTCCTCTTCTCCCCAATTCTATTCAATACCTCCTCATTAGTTATGTGATCTACCCATCTAATCTTCAGCATTCTTCTGTAGCACTACATTTCTAAAGCTTCTATACTCTTCTTTTCCAAACTGTTTATCGTCCATGTTTCACCTCCATACATGGCTACACGCTATGGCCTGCTTCATTTACTGCATTTTTATATTTTCTCCACTGATCAATTAAATTCAATATTTCTTCAGTTACCCAAGGATTTCTACTAGCCCTCGTCTTTTTAACTACTTGATCCTCTGCTGCCTTCACTACTTCAGCCCTCAAAGCTACCCATTCTTCTTCTACTGTATTTATTTCCCCCATTCCTGGCAATTGTTCCCTTATGCTCTCCCTGAAACTCTGTACAACCTCTGGTTTAGTTAGTTTATCCAGGTCCCATCTCAGCATACATATAAATATGAAAAAATAGTATCTTTCTATAGCAGTTTATTACAGTTTATCACTGAATTATCTCAGTGCATTCCATAGTCCTCTTTATTCCGCATTCCGTTTCCTCTCATGACTTACCCTATACTGGGCAGCGCTGTGGGTGTCCTCATATTGCATAGTATTTTGTACAAATCTTAGGATAATACGGTATCTCATCAGCTGTATCCGAGCACTCCTATGTAATGCGGAATTGATCGCTAGAAGTCACGAGAGGCGAGTCCGCCACTATAAAAGAGAGCGAGGAGTGTTGTGCTGTCTGTGGAGGAGCAGTAACAGCAGAATGGATTGGTCGGGAGACCGAACTTGGGCTAGTCACTGGATGTCACGTCAGTAATAAATATATCACAGGCATTCTAATCCTCCTAAAACTACCCAAGTCTACATTTGGTGATGTGGTTGTGAAGTGGAAACGTGAAGGAACAACCACAGTTAAACTAAGACCACTTAGAACCCGGGAGCGTCGAGCAGTAAGGAGATTGGTTTAATGTTGCATGAAATCAGCTGGACGAATCACTCACGAGTTTCAGAGTGCAACGATCAGTCCTTATAGCGCAACAACTCTGGGTAGGGACCGGCCGTGGTGGCCAAGCGCTTCAGTCCGGAACCGCGCGACTGCTACGGTCGCAGGTTCGAATTCTGCCTCGGGCATGGGTGTGTGCGATGTCCTTAGGTTAGTTAGATTTAAGTAGTTCTAAGTTCTAGGGGATTGATGACCTCAGATGTTAAGTCCCATAGTGCTCAGAGCCATTTGAACCATTTTTTGTGGGTAGGGAGTTAATAGGAATGACGTACAATGATCGAGCAGGTGCTCATAAGCCACACATATTATAGTCAGCGCTAAGTGACGCTTGAGATGGTGCAAAAAGGGGAGCCACTGGACCGTGTATGACTCGGAACGAGTGATGTGGGGTTATTAATCACGCTATATTCGGTGGAAATTCGCTGGTAGGGTTTGGGTTTGGCGAATGCCAGGAGAACATTATCTACAGTTATGTGTAATGTCTGTAGTGAAGCACGGAGGAGATGGCGTTGTTGTATTTGGAGCGGGGGGGGGGGGGGGGGGGGTGTTCACCTGCTTAGGGTGTGGTCCCCTTTTTGGAATAACGAAAACGCTAAATACAGACGGATATGAAATCATTTCACAGAATTGTGTACTACGTACAGTATACGGAGAGATCTGAGGTGTTGATTGTTTGCTTCAGCATGACATTGTCCCCTGTCATAAAGCAGCATCTGTGAGGCAGTGGTTTGCGTCCAATAACATTCATGGAAAGGACAGACGTGCCCAAAGTCCCGACCAACTTTGGGATGAATTTCAAAGTGTCTTCGTACCCACCCCTAGCGTCCGACATCACAAACTTCTCTGATTTTGGTTCTTGAGGAAGGATCAGCTACCATTCCTCCACAGGCATTCAGACACGTCACTGAAAGTGTCCCCAGCACATTTCAGGCCGTCATAAAGGCTATGGATGGAACCACTCCATATTAAAGGCGTACTGATACTTTTGATCACATAGTGAATGTACCAAGTTTGATTTTGGTCAAATGATTCCTGAAAAAGAAGGCAGATTAAGGTTTACCGTCTGGTCAACGACGAGTTCGTTACTGGTGGAGCACATGACCAGGTGGGGGAAGCGTGGGAAAGGAAATAGGTCGTGTTTTTTCAAAGGAATCATACCGACATTTGACTTAAACTATTTAATGAAACCACGAGAAAACTAAATCTGGATAGGCGGACTGTGATTTCAACCGCCGTGCTCCCAAATGGCATTCCAGTCTCTTACCATTGTTCCATCTCGTTCGGTACATGGTACCAGGGTTATGCCTGACATGTCTCCCTTTGTTACCGCCACGTCCACCCATATGGCTTAAATGTCATCAGGCCTCTCATCTGTTATTCTAGAAGAACCGGAAACTATGTATTCAACAGTAACATAGTTCATTTTCGATTATTGTTACACGTAAACCCCCTCATATCCCCTTAGGGTCCTCGGAGCGCCATCCCGACAGTATTATTTTCCATACAGTAACTGGTATAGGTACCAGTAATGGCTAAAATTGCTCCAGACCTTCCAGATTTATGACAGCACGGTACCAAATCTCTTCACACATGTAGGGGTGTTAGATGTGTCTCATGGTCATAGTAATTAAATCTCTGTACTAAATGTTGTGGGTGCCAACTTTAGTTGAATGAACTCCAGAGCTCTGCTGTAACTAGAAATCACACACCCAAACCCACACATCATTTATGGTGCCCTATGTTATCGAAAATCCTTTTTCATACAAAGGCACTTCCTCCAGCAATTTTGGAAACACACCGAGAAATATCTAATAGTAGCTGCAGTGCAATGATGTTTAATATCTGCCACACGAAGTGACTTGCCCTTGGCGTATCAGCATTTTTAATTCATTTCTTCACCCAAATTTTCTCAAATTTGTATTTTCCAAGTATGCAAAGATGATTAGTTGCCCCGTTTGTTATTACTTTTTGCTATAATTATTTCATTGTGTTTTTGGAGAATTCGTCTTCTATTGTTTCAGCTCAAGTTTCACTCTTTCAAGTAGAGCTGAGTTTGAGCACAGCTCGACATATTTGAACAGTTTAAGTCACAATTTGGAAAATCTCGGATTCTGATCGATCTTTCGATCGGCCCGCGATCTAGTGACTTGTTGGTATTATATCCACGACCAGCCTTAGCGTTTGTACGGCACTGTGGATTTTAATAATAAAATAACTGTGAAACACGGGCTGAAATATCTTCTAGTGTATACACTGACCAGCCCGGACATTATGTAACCGACCTACTATCACCTGGCAAGGAACGACTGCTAGTCAGACACATGCATGGTGCATGTAATATCTGTGAGCGTGCTGTGCGTGTGTAGAATGAGGAAGGCACAATCTGACTTTGACCGAGGGCAGATTGTGATGGCCCGGAGGCTAGGCTTTAGCATTTCGGAAACTGGATGACTTTTCGAGTGTTCGAGGAGTGCTGTGATGCCTGTCTTCAAGACATGGTGAAACAAAGCTGAAACCACGTCCAGACTTCGTGGGGTTGGGAGGCACGCATGTACCAATGTTAACACCACGACATCGGCAACTGCGACTGAAATGTGTATGTGATCATCGGCACTAGACGTTGGCGCAATGGTAGAGCGTTGCATGATCTGATGAATCCCGATACCTTGTTCATCATGCCTATAGAATGACGCAAATCCGTCGTATTCCAGGGGAACAACTTCTCGACATCTGTACTGAGGGACGGAGACTTGGCAGCGGCTCCGTTGTGCTCTGGAGAACATTCAAGTGGGCATCTGTGGGTCCAGTGTGCTCGTGCACTGGTTTCACACTACGTACACCTCTTCATGACGATCGTGTTTCCCGACGGCAGTGGCATTTTTCAACAAGATAATGCACCACATCATAAGGCCAGGAGTGCGATAGGGTGATCCGAGTAACACAGTGGCGAGTTCCAATTGATGTGCTGGCACCCCCAATTCGCCAGATGTCAGCCCAATCGAACACATGTGGGATGTGATTGAACACGGTGTCAGAACTCATCGCTCCCTCCCCGGAATCCAGGGGAATTAAGTGCCTCGTGTGTGTAGATGTGGTGCCAACTCACTCCAGCTGCTTACCAAGGCCTCGTTGCTTCCATGCCACGACGCGTTGCCGCTGTTATCAGTGTCAAACGCTGTTGGGTAGGTGCTCATAATGTTCTGGCTGATCAGTGTATGTCATTTGTAACAACGGCAACTATCCAATAAATAAGAGATTCCAATCATGTTTCTGTCAAATTCTAGATCTTTCGCTCGTCCCGCGAATTCTCGACCTCTCGCTCTTTCCGCGATCTAGTGACGTCTGATGGTACTATCTCCAAGACGGATACTGCTGCTGCAATTTATTCTCGCAGTAGGAATTACAGTCAGATTAACACAATATATTCCGTTTGTTAGTCATTTAATTTTTAATTAGTTTTCTTCATTGTCGGCCGCAGTGACCGAGCGGTTGCGGTTGTAGGTTCGAATTCTGCCTCGGTCATGGATGTGTGTGATGTCCTTAGGTTAGTTAGGTTTAAGCAGTTCTAAGTTCTAGGGGACTGATGACCTCCGATGTTAAGTCCCATAGTGCTCAGAGCCATTTGAAACATTTTTTTTTCTTCATTGTTTGCTCTGAAAGTAGAAATGTGAAGTAAATCGATCAAGAACTAAAGTAAATCGGTCAGTTACTTTTCGATATGTTTAGTAACAACGTTTCTCCTTTATATATATGTATATAGCCTACATCGGCCCATATGTCTGCTAGAGGATCGTGTAGCAATGTTAAGTAAATCGGCTAAGTATTTATAGAGATTTTTGGTACCAGCCGGTCGGTGTGGCTTTGCGGTTCTAGGCGCTTCAGTCTGGAACCGCGTGACCGCTACGGTCGCAGGTTCGAATCCTGCCTCGGGCATGAATGTGTGTGATGTCCTTAGGTTAGTTAGGTTTAAGTAGTTCTAAGTTCTAGAGGAATGATGACCTAAGGTGTTAAGTCCCATAGTGCTCAGAGCTATTTGAACCATTTGAACTAAATCTTATGTAGACAGTGATCTTCGTCTTGTCTTGAAGGTAAAATGAGCAAAACTTCACCAAGATCAGAATAGAACTGTAGATCTGTATGAATTACAAACTAACAAACGGGCCCTTTTCTTTGTATATATAGACCAACATCCGCTGTAAGATATAAGGCTCAGTTAAATAGCAGCCTACATCAGCGTCATTAAAGAAGGAAAAAGAATTGTAGAATGTGTGACTGTCAGTAGCAACGTATATAATTTGGCATTACGACTTAGATCCATTTGAAGTACCTGATATTGTTGGTAGGTATTGGATTATCGGCTCTTTGTATAGATAAACAGACTAAATATTATGACCACCTGCTTAATAGCGTGGTGCTCAGCCGTTGGAATGCAATACCAGCAGCCATTCAGTGTAGAATGGATTCGAAAAGATCTTGGTAGATTTCTGGAGGTATGTGGTACAAGATGTCTACCTACAGATCACACAACTCCCACAAATTACGGACCAGTGTTTTGTGGCCGCGAAGCTGGTGCCTGATGGCTACCAATCGGTAGTTCCATCTGGTTCAGATCAGGTGAATATGCTGGCTAAGGCATCAACATGAGCTCACTATCACGCTCCTCTAATCATTGTAACCCGATTTTGTCCTTGTGACACCGATAGTTGTCCTGGTGGAAGATGCATCGCCATTGGGGAAGAGATCAAACGTGAGGCTCTGCAGGTGTCCGCACTAGTGTTCATCTGGTCCAGAGTTGTTATAATGTCTTCGATTATTCCCACAGGTGAATGTCATACCCACCATAGCATAATACTGTCACTACCGGGTTGTGGCCATGAGGCGCTGCATGTTTCAAGCAACCGTTCACCTGGATTACGGCGTATCCGAGCACGGCTGTAGACCTGGTGTAACGAGAAACGTAATTAATACTATCAGGCAACACTTTTCCATTCATTCACAGTCAAATCTCAATGACATAGTTGCCACTGCAATCTTAATTCCCGATGTTGTTTGGTCAACATGGGGACATGTAGGGGTCTTCTGCTGCAGAGTCTGATGTTCAACTTCGTGCCCTGAACCGTGTTCTCCGAAATAACTATGTCTGTACCAGCATTATCCTCTGTCATCAGATCTGCCGAGATCGCCACCTAACATTCTTTACTAAGAGGGAAAGCCGTAATATCCTTCACGTTGTGTGTAGAGGCGTGGACGTCCAACACCTTGTCGTCCATTCCTGTTTCGCCGCTCCTCAAACACTGCCCATAGATGTCAACGACGATAGTAAGCAAAAAGAAAACTGGCTTCACCGTTTGCGAGATATTCGTTTCCAGGAGGTAGGTCATAAGAATCAGCGCTTTGTCAAACTCGCTTATAACAAGGAGAGAAATTGATTTAATTTTGTGGCATTTTAGCGAAATATGAGACAGCTCCTCGTCCAGTCCCTGAAGGCTCAAGAGGTGTCGACCGTGTCATCGTCTACCCTTTGGTAGTAGGTGACTTGGGTATGGAGGAACATATGGTCAGTTCACCGTTCTCCCGGCCGTTTTGACGACTTCCCAGACTTTCAAGCCGCTACATTTCGTTCAAGTTCTTAGTACAAGCCCTGCGGCCAAGGAAAATTCCTTGACAGTAAAGGGAATAGTATCGTGTCCCTGCATGGCAGCCCTCTACCCTGACCACTTAGCTGTGGAGGTGAACTTAAAGAAATACAGCAGTGGTGAAAAGCGAAAATGAGTTTGGTCGTTTAGAGTCAGTGTAATCTTTTTAGTATTTTTTCACAACTTGCGGTCTACCACGTTTCTACCTTTAGTGTTTTGTGACCCTTGTATAAAACTCCTATCTTATGTGTATCTTTGTTTGGCTTCAGGTCAATGTAGTGGGAATTTGTACCCACATTTTACCAATCTTTTGGGCCTGTGGTGTTTCTAGCGTCTAGCAGAAACTGACTCTGTCTAGCTTATGCCGCACAATCCACATTATTTAAGATAATGCAATTTGTTCAGAGGGAACTTTCTATTTTTATAATTAAACAGGTTAATGTCAACTATAAATTACGCAGGCCGGTACATGTAATGCAGACATTTGGCTTCTTCCTTACTGGCTTTGTGTGTGTACCAGAGTGCTGCGCTAAAACTTCGGCTGAATTGTTTTTATAAAGAGTACCAAAAACCTGATATTATATATATATAAAAGTTCGTGGAACATAGGTTATGTGAAAGTATGTGTCGGTTTATAAAATATGTTCTAGATTTCTTTCCGATGCAGTGTTATGGCTGCAGTTCCGTCCAATTTCACTTTTGCCAGCGTTCTCCAAAATTTTAGAAAAAGTAATGTACAATCGGCTTAGAACCATCTTATCTCAAATAACATAATGTCAAAGTCACAGTTCGGATTTCTAAAGGGTTCTGATATTCAGAAGGTCATCCACACTTACAGTGAAAATGTGCTTAATTCATTAGACAAAAAATTGCAGGCAACTGGTATATTTTGTGATCTGTCAAAGGCATTTGACTGTGTAAATCACAATCTCCTTTTAAGTAAATTAGAATATTATGGTGTAACAGGAAATGCTGCAAAATGGTTCAAATCTTATATCTCTGGCAGGAAACAAAGGGTGTTATTAGGAAAGAGACATGTATTAAGCTATCAGGCATCATTCAACTGGAAACTAATTGCATGTGGGGTCCCACAAAGTTCCATTTTAGGGTGCTTACTTTTTCTTCTTTGTATCAATGACCTTTCATCAGTAACATTACCAGATACCAAATTCATTTTGTTTGCCGATGATACAAACATTGCAATAAATAGAAAATCAAGTGTAGTCTTAGAAAGATCGGTTAATAAAATATTTATGGACATTAATCACTGGTTCCTAGCCAACTCTTTGTCACTAAACTTTGAAAAAACACACTACATGCAGTTCAGAACTTGTAACGGGTGTCCCACGAGTATATGCCTAACATACGATGACAAGCAGATAGAAGAAGTGGACATTGTTAAATTCTTGAGATTACAGCTTGATTATAAATTCAGCTTGGAGGAGCACACCACAGAACTGCTGAAGCGTCTTAACAAATCTCTATTTGCAATGCGAATTGTGTCAGACATAGAGGATATAAAAATGAAAAAGCTGGCATACTATGCTTACTTTCATTCCATAATGTCATATGGTATTATTTTTTGGGGTAATTCATCAAGTCAAGCTAAAGTTTTCCGGGAACAAAAACGTGCAGTAAGAGTGTGAACTCAAGAACATCCTGCAGATGCCTGTTTAGGGAATTAGGTATACTGACTACTGCTTGCCAATATATTTATTCCTTAATGAAATTTGTCATTAAAAAATATGACTTTTTCAAACCAAGAGCTCAATTCATTGAATCAGTACTCAATATAAGAATAATCTCTTCACAAGTATTTAAAGTCACTTACTCTTGTAGAAAAATGTGTGCATTATTCAGGATAACGCATTTTCAATGACTTGCCAGCAGCCATAAAAAGCTTAACAACCAATGAAATTCAGTTTAAGAGAAGCCTAAAGGACTTATTGGTGGCCAATTCCTTCTACTCCATTTATGAATCTCTCAGTAGAACAAACTGATTATATATATATAACTTCTTCCCAAATTCAGTGCAGTAATGTGTTCATTATATATAAGTATTATAGTAGTTCTATTAAATGTTTATTAGCTTATAAATAAATAAAACTTTTTTGTTTTAAATTCAGGCATTAGTGTTTGTGAAATGATTCTTTCATATAGTGTTCATTAAAAAATGACATTAGCTTATTTGTTTGAGTTGTAAATATTTTTTGATGTATTATTGTTTTTCTGACATGTTCTACATCCAGGAGGACCTCCTCACTATGGATCAATTGGAATGGGATCCAATCTAACCTAAAACTTCAGTCATTTCCTTTTCTTGGCCGTTCGTTGCATGTGACAAGGTATTTCACTTTCTCGTGTTTTCCAGAACTGTTATAAAGCAATTCATTAGTATTCTCTTTGTGAAAAGGACCCGACAACTCCGTAGAATCATCAGCACCTACTCACTGCAACGTGAGAGCTATAGTGCACAACAGATATTTACTCAAATGTCTGACCAACAACATCAATGATTTTAAACAGAAAGCAATGTTTTTTTTCTTCATGGCTCCGTGAACATAATCAATAATTTATCGAACACAAATTATTAACTTATTGCTTACTTGTAAATATCTGGCAATTCTGTTGCAGATTTGCACATAGTTTCATGTTGCGTATACTTCGCTGCTAAGCGAAAACTTATTGTGGGTACGTAAACAGTCTGCAGTCAAAGTAGAAGGTATCTGAGTAAATAGTGAAAACGTAATTTAGGTTTTCATTACATATATATAGCGAAAAAATTCTTGAGGATTGTAGCTGCCATCGCTAAAGTGTCGAGCTATGGGATTCAGAAGTAAACTGTGTTCTGCGACTGTTGCACAGAACACAGGCCTGTGTTGAGCAGACTAAAATTAGTACAAGAATACGATAATTCGCTTTAGATAAAGTAGCATCCTAATTACGAAAAAGTCAGTGTAGCATGAAACGTTATTACTAGGCCCTTGAAACGTAGCCATAAAAACTTCAATGCGTTGCCGGAATAACACTACTTTTAAAGCAGCTGCTTCCGGCCGTTTAGAGTCAGTATCTAATTAAATCGCTCATCTGCCATATTAACACAGCAAACGTTTGTAAGACTTAAGGAAAATGACACTAACAAGTCCCATTTATGTCACACATGCGCGCTCTGCGGACCCAGTCACATGCCATGTGACCAGTAATCATGAAAATAAGAGGGCTGACTTTCCAAACACAACTTTTGATTGCATTTGCAATCCTAAGACAGAATATACCGGTGACGTATTATGGGGGCATATTGGCATCTATGAAGGCAGTAGAGATACACTACACACAGCGTGTAAAAGCAACGTGTCAATCGAGATATGAACACATCATTTCTCCCTTCACCATTTCCGCCTTTTCTCAGACTGCTGGTCTGAACGAGAGAGAGAGAGACAAACAGACAGAGAGAGAGAGAGAGACAGGGAACAACAACGGGAGAGAGCAGAAGGAAGAAAGGAACTTTCCAGTGTGTGGGAACTCTTACACGTAGTATTACACGTCCCTAACGTGATACTGTATGTACTGTTAGTTTTACCACAGCAAGGAAACAAAGATACCGCTGTACCACTGTAGGACAAATTTAAATCCCCGAATATGCTGACACTTGACAACAAATACATTATTGATAACACCACTACCAGGCAAATAACTTCTCAAAAATTTTATTTACTGCTGTACTGCCAGCATCAAGCATGAAACTGTATTCTGACACATTGTAACCTTCCAGTTAATTCTAAAGAATTCATCATGTCCGTTTACGCCTCTTCCACATACTGGCCTTTATCATTGTTGCTATTAAGCAAAGGCTGAGGTACAAGAAGGCACGGCCCGTTTTAGATGTATACTATATAACAAATAGTCAACACACATAGTAGATACACAGGATACAGAACTGCAGTACCAATGTGTGAACCCTGCAGATGTTTTTGATTCCAGAATTATTCAACGGGTACAAGTTCTTCAGCAACTCAATTGCAGTTGGTTGCTAAATTAGAGAGTGAGCATGCCTGTCCACACTCTGAATGGAATAGGGCAGTGTGTCTCTAGACTCGGGTGTGGTAATATCTTTGATGTGACAGTCAATGGCAGGATGGATAGAAAGAGTGCAGGTTGACCACAGACGGACCGTGGAAGAACCATTTAGTACCAGAGCCTAGTAATACTATAATCCAAATATGATATTTCTTTAAATATTATCTACGGTTTTAAATTACTAAAGAAAATCATATATAACAATTTGAAAATGCAAATAATTTCTACGAAAATATGTAAATGCTGAGTCCTCTCTCTCTTACAGTCAAAACTTCGTTACGGGTAACATTCAGCACCGTTTACCTGTACAGGGAAAAACATATAAATTTCACAAATATGCATTATGAAATTTTACTACACTACTGGCCATTAAAATTGCTACACCACAAAGATGACTTGCTACAGATGCGAAATTTAACCGACAGGAAGAAGATGCTGTGATATGCAAATGATTAGCTTTTCAAAGCATTCACACAAGGTTGGCACCGGTGGCGACACCTGCAACGTGCTGACATGAGGAAAGTTTCCAACCGATTTCTCATACATAAACAGTAGTTGATCGGCGTTGCCTGGTGAAACGTTGTTACGATACCACGTCCAAGAGGGGTAAATGCGTACCATCACGTTCCCGACTTCGATATAGGTCGGATTGTAGCCTATCGCGATTCCCGTTTATCGTATCGCGACATTGCTCCTCGCATTGGTCGAGATCCATTGACTGTTAGCAGAATATGGAATCGGTGGGTTCAGGAGGGTAATACAGAACGCCGTGCTGGATCCCAATGGCCTCGTATCACTAGCAGTCGAGATGACAGGCATCTTATCCGCATGGCTGTAACGGATCGTGCAGCCACGTCTCGATGCCTGAGTCAACAGATGGGGACGTTTGCATGACAACAACCATCTGCACGAACAGTTCGACGACGTTTGCAGCAGCATGGACTATCAGCTCGGAGACCATGGCTGCGGCTACCCTTGACGCTGCATCACAGACAGGAGCACCTGGGATGGTGTACTCAACGACGAACCTGGGTGCACGAATGGCAAAACGTCATTTTTTCGGATGAATCCAGGTTGTGTTTACAGCATCATGATGGTCGCATCCGTGTTTGGCGACATCGCGGTGAACGCACATTGGAAGCGTGTATTCGTCATCGCCATACTGGGGTACCACCCGGCGTGATGGTATAGAGTGCCATTGGTTACACGTCTCGGTCACCTCTTCTTCACACTGACGGCACTTTGAACAGTGGACGTTGCATTTCAGATGTGTTACGACCCGTGGCTCTACCCTTCATTCGATCCCTGCGAAAACCTACATTTCAGCAAGGTAATGCACGACCGTATGTTGTAGGTCCTGTACGGGCCTTTCTGGATACAGAAAATGTTCGACTGCTGCCTGCCCAGCACATTCTCCAGATCTCTCACCAATTGAAAACGTCTGGCCAATGGTGGCCGAGCAACTGGCTCGTTACAATACGCCATCATTACTCTTGATGAACTATGGTACCGTGTTGAAGCTGCATGGGCAGCTGTACCTGTACACGCCATCCTAGCTCTGTTTGACTGAATGCCCAGGCGTATCAAGGCCGTTATTACGGCCAGAGGTGGTTGTTCCGGGTACTGATTTCTCAGGATCTATGCACCCAAATTGCGTGAAAATGTAATTACATGTCAGTTCTAGTATAATGTATTTGTCCAATGAATACCTGTTTATCATCTGCATGTCTTCTTGGTGTAGCATTTTTAATGGCCAGTAGTGTATTTTAAATACACTCTAAGACAAAAAAAGATTAACCACTAATAAATTATCCGAATGTGACGGAAATCGTTAGATGTAATGTACACGTGCAAACAAACAAATGTTTACAATTACAGAAAAATTGGATGATTTATTCAAGAGAAAGAGCTTCATAAACTGAGCAAGTCAGTAACGCGTTGGTCCACCTCTGTCGCTTGTGAAAGCAGTTATTGTATTTGGCATTGATTGATAGAGTTATTGGATGTCCTTCTGAGAGATGTCGTGCCAAATTCTGTCCAACTAGTGCTTTAGATCATCAAACTACCAAGGTCGTTGGAGGGCTCTGCCCATAATTCTCCAGACGTTCCCAATAGGGGAGAGTTCCGGTTACCTTGCTGGCCGAGGTAGTGTTTGACAAGCACGAAGAAAAGCAGTAGAAACCTTCGCCGCATGCGGGCGGGCATTACCATGCTGAAATGTAGGCACAGGATGGCTTGTCATGAAGGACAACAAAAGGGACTTAGAATATCGTCGAGGTACTACTGTGCTGTAAGGGTGCCGCGGATGACAACCAAAGGGGTCCTCCAATGAAAATAAATGTCTCCCCAGACCATCATTCCCGGTTGTCGGGCCATATGTCGTGCGATAGTCAGGTTGGTATCCCACCGCTTCTGGAACTTTTCCAGGCACGTTTCGGCGTGTAATCTCATTGACTTGAGTAGAATTGTCTTCAGTGATTAGACTCGCTTCGAAATGAGCCCCGATGACCAGTGAGGGTTGTACTGGAGCTCCATTTTGTTGCTTTCATGGCAACCGGTCTTGGGCTTAAATTTTAGCAAGGTGATACCCACCTGCATATGGCAATAGTTTCTATTGCTTGTCTTCGTGCTTGAGAAATCCTACCTTTGAAACAAGGTCGCCGGTTCTCTCCCCAACTGAGAACGTTTGGAATATTATGGACAGGGCCCTCCAACCACCTCGGGATTCTGACGATTGAAAGCGCAAGCAGGACAGCATTGGGCACTATATCCTGAGGGAGGACATACAACAACTCAATCAGTCAATGCCCAGCCGAATATCTACTTGCTTAAGGGCCAGAGGTGAACCAACACGTTACTGACTTGCTCAGTCTGTAAACCTCTTTCTCTTGAATAAATCACCCAAATTTTCTGAAATTGTAATAGTTTGTTTGTCTGTACATGTACATCACATCTACCGATTTCAGTCCCATTCGGATAGTTCCTACGTGGTGTGTTCGTTTCTTTGTCTGTTCATGAAACAGTAAAAATCAATCTTCAACGCAGCTTCAGTGTCTAAATACGAACCCAGCACGCAAACAACAGAAAAATCTTTCTTTAAATATTTCATGAAAACAAAAAAATTAGAAACGACAGATTTCGTCTGGTTGCATTATGGTGTTCAAAATAATTTACTATTACTTTTATAGCACTTTCATTAAAATTGTGATGATTCGTTCCATTTTTGATTGTTATATTGAACAGACTGAATGGCTGATTGAATCGTTGTTAGTGAAGAATTTTGATATTTTACCAATTCAACTAAACTGGCGTAAGTTTTGAAAATATATCTTTTCTTTGACAAATCAGTAATTGACCAAAAATAGTCGATTCTAATTCAATAGAAAAGATGCAGGATCCTAGTCTAGTTAACAATTACTGAGATTAATGAGAAGATAGGGGAGTTAGAACTTTATATGACTAACATCATTACTCAGTTTCCAGTTAAACTCAGTAGGTATGCCTTACAACAGTTCTAAGCCAATCTAATGTGAACTGGCTTACTGCTTGTCGAGCTGTTGAGTCGACGGTAACGAGACTACATCAGCACCAGTCGTTACGAGTATGTCCAGTTAACAACAGACCATTTTGGGATAATCTCTTTATGTTATTTGGAGCTTAATTCATCTGTCTGCACACGTCACTGCCATTGTTTCTCGTAAAATATTAATCCACTCTAGGAGTACATCGTGGGTGGTACTGGAGTGTCGATAGCGCGCTGTCTGACGTAACACAGCAACACCCAGAGGCGTTGTCACCATCACAGTTTGTTCCATGACAAATATATAAAACCTAACTTTCCTCAAAATTTCCTCTACTAACACGACCAATGTAATAATAATTTACATAAAATTACAAAGGCTGTTAAAAATCATATTACAAAGTTCACGTCAAGTCTTGTTCTTTACCGAGCAAGGTGGCGCAGTGGTTAACACACTGGACTCGCATTCGGGAGGACGACGGTTCAATCCCGAGTCCAGCCATCTTGATTTAGGTTTTCTGTGATTTCCCTAAATTGCTTCAGGCAAATGCTGGGATGGTTCCTTTGAAAGGGCACGGCCGACTTACTTCCCCATCCTTCCCTAATCCAATGAGACCAATGACCTCAGTGTTTGGTCTCTTCCAACAAATCAGCCCAACTCTTGTTCTTTACAGCCATCAGTCTTCCGACTAGTTTAATGGAGCTCGCTACGAATTGCCGAGCTGTGCCAACCTTAGTATCTGAGTAGTACTTGCGCCATATTTATTCAATTATTTGTTGGATGTATTCTAGAATCTGTCTTCCCCTACAATCTGTACCCTCAATAACTTCCTCTATTATCATGGAAGTCATTCCCTAGTATCTTAACACATGTCCTATTATCCTGTCCACTTTTCATGTCAGGATCTGCATATGTTGCTTTCTTCACAGGTTCTGCGGAAGCCCTCTGCATTCTATACTGCCTGCAGCTTCTGGTCCAGCCAACACAATCGTTATTTCTCTTCATTTAAGTATTACAGTGAGCCAGCTTCATGCTCAGTCTAATATTTCTACTTTTCCTTCACCGCACAATAAGTCAGTATTAACTGAGTATCCTGGAAACACGACGTAACTAGCCAACCCAAGCACGTTTCAAAGCCGGTTGCGTTTGCATGGCAACGAAAATCGATTGCGTAATTGGAAAAGCGACAACTAGAAGTGGATTTCCAGAATCGATTTTGAAGTGTTTATGCGACCCCCCCAGAAGCGGCATTGGAAAATCGGTTTACGAAACATGTTTTGGGAGCCCCATGTAAATGGGGTCACAGTCGTGCTCCTCCCCTGAAGCCACGCGATTGCGATTATACAACAGCTTAATTAATCTACAGACCAATGGAAAAAATTTAAATGAAAGATGACTCACAGTATATGCTGAGAAACTCAGAGGATTCATGTATACCCGGTGAACGGAATTCGAGTGTGTTGTGGCAACAGTGCAGTTTGGTATGGGTATGATTGTTATAGGCCATTTTACGTGGTTCGAGAATCAGACAGGTATTTGCTCAAATGGATCAAATGGCTCTGAGCACTATGGAACTTAACATCTGAGGTCATCATTCCTCTAGAACGTAGAACTACTTAGACCTAACTAATCTAAGGACATCATACACATCCATGCCAGAGGCAGGATTCGAACCTGTGACCGTAGCGGTCGCGCGGTTCCAGACTGAAGCGCCTAGAACCACTAGGCCACACTGGCCGGCCAGGTATTTGCTGCTATGGTCTGCTCCAAAACCCGATACTAAGTATGGACTAGACTATCCGCTGCGTGTCAGATCAATTCATCAATTTCATCGCAAGCCCCACTCCCCTCCACTCAAAAGTCATACACATCTATTCGTTAGGCTTCAGGATGGAAATAAATCCAACCTCCGATATATCAGAACTTACAAAAACGGCTTCTCCTGAATTAGAAACAAAAGAAAATCCTATACGTTATTAGTTGTATGGCTGGTACCTTTGGAGCGAAAAGCATACTTTACTTTTGGCCACATAATGTGTATCTCATGTCATCAGTGCAGCTTTTGGTAAATATTTTCTTTCGATGAAGGGTAACAAGCGCTATTCCTCTCGTACTCCAGCAAGATAATTAATGATCAAATGTGGCATAAAGTAAGGAAAGAGAGACTTAAACTCCTTGCAGGTGACGAATTCATTAGGTATGAAAATCTGTCTCAATTGTACAAAGATGAGGAGGAACATAATTTACAGTGTATTACATTTCAATGTTTCGCTAATTTAAGTCACGCAGGCAATTTACTTTGGCACCCTATTCGTTTAGATAGTATCTTTAGAAAATATGAAAAAATTGTTATGTGGCATTTTATACATGTAACAGGTTGTTTTTCATAAAGATTTGAATACATTTTGATCTATTAAAGTAGCTTATAGCTGCCGAAGCGCTGTAATAAATACGATACCCAAAAAGTTGCGAAGACAAAGAATTATGCACGAGCATAAGACTCATTAATGCTACAACACAGATTTCCTTCTAGAATCCACATCGAAAAAAAACGACTAAGACAGTTTGCTGTGTGATGCGTTACAAGAAAAATGACGCTGTGAAGCAGTAATACAAGCACCATATTTGACCCGGTTTCTCAGCGTTCAGTTATTCTCCAACTGAAACAATCAAATTATGTAAAGACTGTGACGATATTTCACACTTCCTTTCTGCGTTACTGAAATTAAGAGCATTGTTTAATTTCGCCTATTTCCGTACTCCTGATTTGTTTGGCAGTGACCGCTGTGTTTTCTTCGTACCACAAGAGTGTGCCTTAACAAGAGTAAAGCTCCCTCCGGCAGTTCCATAAACAAACGAGAATCAAAAACACATGCTGAAGGAAGACTAGCGTGAACTACAAGACGCTGAATTCAAATAGAAGCGAAGTGTTTGTTTACATGTTGGCTGAAGTTTGTTGAATGACGTTACACAGCGTCCCAACACATGCGTCTCAGTATTCTCTGCAGCCAGCGCCCACAGCCTGAGACACAGATCTGTTTCGGTTCCCGCTCTTCTATTTTCGTGCTTTGTCAGCAATGTCCGTATGTCACTGTATCAGCAACCTCACCCAGAACGACAATAACTATCTGCAATTACCACAATGTAAACAGAATGAGTTGTCGTTGTAGTTTGTAATGGTTCTGGCATTACTGAGGAATGGTGACAAAGTGGAAACTATCAAGAGCCACTGTCACGAAATATGATATTACAACTCGTTTTGAAAGCTTCATGGCTTCCTTCGCTGAACCTCTTACATTCTTCATATAGTACATTAGCATTTTCGATTCCTCCGACAGCTGAGCTATTCCAAGGCGTAAAGCTAAAGGCAACATAGTTACACTATTTAATTGAACCAAGGATAATATTCGACGCTAAGGTGTACATGCTGCCTTACTATATCCAGTGCTATTAAAAACAGTTTGCTATTGATTTATATGCAACAGCAATTTTTTTTAAATATT
Organism: Schistocerca gregaria; assembly: GCF_023897955.1. Lineage (NCBI taxonomy): Eukaryota > Metazoa > Arthropoda > Insecta > Orthoptera > Acrididae > Schistocerca > Schistocerca gregaria. Next base: position 686,976,318 of record NC_064931.1, read on the forward strand.
CGACTCTATATGGAATCCAGTGCACACTCTAACTTGGAAATCCTGGTACTTATGTATTTTCTCTGAGGGATGGACTGAAAACTTCAAGTACGTCTAACGATTAGCGCTGCATTGCTTTCTTTGTATGATATTTGTGAGATGTTTATGTTTCCCTTAGTTTGACGTGTAATTGTGTAGCGCTGATGAATGTAGTGAGTGCTTGAAATGTGCAGCGCTGTGTTTATCATTCACGTGAAAACTGACAATTTAATATATAAATATAAACGCACACACTTACGGTTGTGTACATGGTACACAATGCAAAATGCTATAACGCATTTTAAATGTTTATTTGCTTCCAAAATTATCCCAGCGAACGAGGAGAAGCACCGGTAACCAGACTTCGTAATCGACGGACACGGGTGTCCAGATCTATTTCTGACATCCTAACGGATGTTTTCTGTGAATACTTCAATTAACAGCTTGAAAATAATAGGAAAGATTTTAAAAAACCACCTAGTACTCTCTTCAGCAGCCACACTGTCTAAAAAAGATACATGCTTTCCTTCATCAATGTATATGAAGTCAGTTCGAAAATATGTACAGCCAACTCCTAACTTTTTTTACTGAGTTTATTTTTTCTTTTTTATCAGAGTTGTCTACATACACTTTTTTTCGATTTTTCTTTTCGAAACGTTAAAAGTAATTACTTACACTATAAGTAGCTTTCTAAAAATAGAATCATGACTCTAGAACACTTTCAGCGAGTAAACAATAATTCCTCAACTCTGTGCGCAAATTAATGTGAAATAAGAAACATGAAGATCATATGCCTACATAAACAACCACTTAAATGAAAAAAGCTATTCACCTGCGTTACTTACCTTGCTTTCTGACGCTATCGACACTGCCGCAAAGAAAAGTCAGCAATACTGCAAGAAAGCTAAGCACTTCCAGCATGCCGACTGATAACTCATTACAAGGCCTGCAGTCTGTTTAGAAGATGAGGAAAGGCGAACTTAAACTACGTTACAGAAGAATGAAGATTAGGAATTAACGTCCTGTCGATGGCAAAATCATCAGAGACGGCAGATGTGCTCAGATTGGGAAAGGACGAGGAAGGGACGTCGGCCGTGACCTTTCATAGGAACTTTGCTGGCATTTTACTTCAGTGCTTTAGGGAAATCAAGAAAAATCTAAATCTAGATGGCCGGACAGGAATTTCAACCACCATATTGCAGCATACGAATCCTGTGTCTAAATATGTTGTAGAGTAAGAAAGAGCAATGATTACGACCGTGGAACCGTATTCGGAAGAATCAGGGCACCGTACCGTTATCCGCCTTTAGACTTTTCGTCGTTTACCAAAATCACTTTATGCTAAATTCATAGCAGTTTTTTTGAAAAGTGTACGTCCAGTTTCCTAAACGTGCATTTGTCCTCTCGATTACAATTGTACCGTCTCGCTCAGTAGACAGTGCCACATATTAAAAAATACACTTATTTGAAATAGGACACTGTAACGCTCATTTGATTGTGAAATGCTTTTAATAACTTCCACAATGAAGCTCTGTGTTAAAAACCGGCAGAAAATTCAAAGAAATTCTGGTCACATCAAAAGTATACCGGCGGCAGGTCACAATCAAGGAAGGAAGGAAGATAGAGTTTAACGTACCATCGACGGCAAAGTCATTAGAGACGAAGCGCAAGCTCGGTTTATGAAAGTATGTAGAAGGAAATCGGCCGGCGCCTTTCAAAGGAACCATCCCGGAATTTGCCTCGGGGGATTAGGGAAATCACAGAAACTTTAATCTTGATGGCCAGACGGGGATATGAAGTGTCGTCCTCCCGAATGCGAGTCCAGTGTGCTAACCACTGTGCCACTTCATTCGGTATGATAAAATCCATCTCTTCAGTGTGTTGGTTGGTTGGTTTGAGGTATAAAGGGACCACACTGCATGGTCATCAGTCCTCTTCACTGAGTGACGGCAATGGTTATGTTATTGACAATAGCTCCACCAAAGCGAAGTTTCTAATCATAGTTTTCCTAAATTCCTTCACCGAAGAAAATACAGTAAATTTTCCAGAATTCGACTGAAGAACAGCTGCCAACATGAGTAATGTGGAAGTAAATGTCCTCGGTATAGTGAAGCAACTTACGTTATCTAATAATCGCAAGACTTCTGGTCCTACATCAGTAGGGTTCCTTTCGGATGCTGATGAAATAGTTTCATTTCTAACAGTCATATTTAACTGCTCGCTCAACGAAAGATCCGTATGTAAAGACTGTAAAGGATTGCAGGTGGCACCGATAGACAACACAGGAAATAGAAGTAATCAGCTGAATTATTGACCTGTATGACTGACATCGATTTGTTGTAGGATTTTCGAACATATACTGTCTTCCAAGATTAGGAAGTACCACGAAGAAAACAGTATATTGACACACCACCAGCGTGGATTCAGGAAAGGTTCTTTATTCACATGAAGTAATGAGTGCGGAATCTCAAGTTAATTCCGCATTTCTAGATTTCCAGAAGCCTTTTGACACCGTTCCGTACAAGCGACGATTAATCAAATAGCGTGCCTACGAAGTATCATCTCAGTTGTGCGACTGGATCCGTATTTTCTGTCAGAAAGATCACAGTTCATTGTAACTGACAGAAAGTCATCGACTCGTAAAGCAGAACTGCTATCTTGCTTTCCCGAAGTAAGTATTGTAGAGCCTCTGCCGTTCCAGGCCTATGTGTACGATTTAAGAGAAAATCTGAGGACCCCTCATAGATCGTTTGCAGATGATGCTATTACTTACCGTCTCGCAAAGTTATTAGAAGGCCAAAAATAATTGTAGAATGATTTAGATACGATATCTGTATGGTGCGCAAAGTGACGATTGACTCTAAATAATGGAAGGTGTGAAGTCATTAACATAATCACTAAAAGAAAGCCGGCCGCGGTGGTCTCGCGGTTCTAGGCGCGCAGTCCGGAACCGTGGGACTGCTACGGTCGCAGGTTCGAATCCTGCCTCGGGCATGGATGTGTGTGATGTCCTTAGGTTAGTTAGGTTTAAGTAGTTCTAAGTCCTAGGGGACTAATGACCACAGCAGTTGAGTCCCATAGTGCTCAGAGCCATTTGAACCATTTTTTTGAACTAAAAGAAATCTGGTAAATTTCGGTTACACTATAAATCACACAAGTCTAAAGGATCTCAATTCAGCTAAATACTTAGTGTATTATCATTAAGGATAACTTAAATTGGAACGATCACGTAGATAATGTTGTGGAGAAGGCAAATCACAGACTGCATTTTATTGGTAAAACACTTATAAGATGCAATAAAACCAATAAAGGCGCTGTCTACACTGCGCTTGTCCTTCCTCTTTTGTATTAGTGCCACTCGGTATGGAATTGGACTGGAGATGTCAGAGTAAGCATTTTCTTGCGGCTTTTCAGAATGATGGTCAAAATTAAGTGAACGAATGAAGTACGAAATTGAGAAGTATTACAAAAACTGGGAGATGAAATTAGCCCAGGGAAAACTCTTAACTAAAGGTGTAAATTTAGAGAGACAGTTGCCTATGTGGGTAAAACCCTCGAGATTTTCTAGTCACGTTAGGTTTGAATCAAATATCAAGCTTTTGCCGTCGTTCCCTCCCGTCATCCTCAGAAGCTGACTGTAGTAATCAACACTATACTGGTGTTCTACATACAAAAGTCGGCCAGATTATGTCACTTTTACTTTGTGCAGAAGCCAATTAATTTAGATATACTGACAGAGAATGTTTTGATATCTGCGATGGAGAATGCTAACACATTCGGTGAAGATAACGGCAACTAAACAACTTGGCTTAATCCTCTGCATCCTTTCAACATCGAGCTATAACTTCCATCCACTGTTAAGGCTACAGCAGTTGTCCCAGTTGTTGCATAAACTAACCTCAACGTCTGACAAAATCCCAAGTGCAATAACTGCACAATGTCGCTTAAAAACACTAGTTTAGTATTAGCAAGGATAGTCAGCTGCCGACAGTGACGACGAAGAGAACTGTCGGAAGTTCATGATCTCGTTTAACCCTACTGTGACCAGAAACAAATAAACGAATATAATTTTATCTAATAATGTCACACTAGTTAATTTGTAACTGATTGGAAAAGTAGGGGGAAACTTTAGAGGCAGGTGAAGATTAGAATAGCCTAAATAGATTATCGAGGATGATAATTATAAGTAGAAAGTCCATATGAAAACAATCGCAAAGAATAGCTATAAAAAGAGAATGGTGGTGACCCAATTGAAAAACTGACATCTTAAAAAAGTTGCTTTCTAAAGGTCATAAAACAACTATTCTGACCTTGATGTTACCCATATGTGAGACTTTACGAGAGACATAGGACATTACTGAATACCTGGCTGTAAAATGATCCTAGCGTATTATAATACAAGTTTCATTTGAACGATCGGATAGTAACAGCGGATGAACGAGGACACTAGTTCTTTTTCGGTCGTTGGTTACAAGTTCCACAGATCATTTTAGCGATTCTTTTGTCGAAATGTTGTGAATTGCTCATGCAACTACGCTTAAAATAAAGGTTTCATTTATTTTTTATTTCGTTACAGGCTACCAGTTTTTTAAATATAAATAAATAGAAATTCATCCAGGGAATAGACGGAGATGTCCAGAAGAAATGATTAGATTTGAAATCTGCTTTGCAATCTGTCAGACATCGTATGTTACTGGGCAAATGAATAAAGACTTTTGTAGCTGCATATTGGACTCCTTTCTGAGCCACTGACAGCTTCAATAACGGGTAATAAAAATAATTTTTTCCTGTAGTGCAGTACGTATGAACCCCAAATTGTGATGGTTTATTTATGATGAATTTGAATGGCGAATATATGCATTGTGACGGCGCTGTTAAAATGCGTAGCTCCTTGAAGAGATGACGTCCGTGAGTGAACATCGCATATTATTCCTACTCTTTGCTTTTCTGCAATCATACTTGCTTTCTAAGTGGTGAATTACTCCATAAAGCTATTCAATAAGACATTATTGAATGGAGCTTTGCAAAATATCTCAGGAGGTTGACTCGTTTGTTTCCAGGTTTAGCAATTATATGAAGAGCAAAACTAGCTCAGCTTAGTTTCTTGACAAGTACAGTAATACGCTTCTTCCAGTTACGTTGTCATCAATATGTACTCTCAAAAAAATTATAGAATATTTTACCCTATTCACTGAGTCCCGCTCATTTGCTACATCAGTTGTTGGTATGACTATATTTGTCGTACAAAACTGAATATAGTGTGTTTTTTAAAATTTAAAGAGTTCATTTTCTGAGATCCACTTAACAATTCTTTGGAAAATATCATTTATCATGTGTTCTGTTGCCTTCTCCCTGATGGGATTCATTATAAGACTAGTATCGTCTGCAAAAAGTACCAATTTCACTTGTTGAATGTTAGTGGAAGGTCATTCACAAGCATAAGGAATAGGAGTGGACTCAAAAGTGAACCCTGTGGGACTACCTTTGTGACTTCTCTCCAGTCCAACATTGTTTGTATTATTGATCACAATTTTTTGCAGTCTGCTTGTTGAGTAAGATTCAGATCAGCTCTATGTAACGTCATCACTTCTACAGAACTAGAAAGTAACATATCTAAAAAAAAAAGGAACACCTTGGAAAGGTCACAAAAATTACCAACGAGCGCTATATTATTATTAAGGCTTGTACTGTTCGACGAGTGGATGTATATATAGCATTCTCAGTTGATCAAACCTTATGGAATCCAGACTGTGATGTGCTAAGCAAATTGTTTCTACTTCAGTTAAAGATTATTCCTGAGTAAATTACTGTTTCCTACATTTTGGAAAAAAAAATCGTTAACTGAATTGGACATTAATTGTTTAAGTCTTTCATGCCATCTTTCTAATGAAGAGATTTAACAACTGCATATTTTAAACCTGAAATAAAAGCAAGTCGTAAGCTTGAATGTAGACGTTGAGATGAGCGAGTTTCAGTGGAACGAGGTTGCCTGCCCCACTCACTGGAGATACTTGTGATTCCTTAAATCTCAACAGAGACGCAGACCAGGCGACAAGGCAAAAACGTGGCAGGATAAGAGCGAGAGGCGCCCCGTTTTGGATGAGCCACTTAGTGGCGCGCCTAATAATGCGCAGTTGACAGCCCGCCGACTGGGAGATCCCGAGGTCCTTGACAGGATCCACGGGCAAGAAAAAAATATTGTTTCTGGCCGTTCCAAGCCGCCGACGAGCGTTCCACGAAACATTACGTCACCTTTTTTCGTAAACATCACAGCGTCACTTTCGTGTCACTCGCCTGACAACATCGTGCTCAAATGGGATCGTTAGTGACTGATTACTTCCAAATACAGTGTCGCAGAAAATAAATCAATGCCAAACTTTGAATGACGCCACATGCGGTGTTTATTAACGTAGATGTGAGGCGAGTTGTTTAAGTTATATAAGACAAGTCTAATGCGACACGAAAGTTCTCAAATATTCAAACAAATGACCACCATTGTCGATGCAAGGTTAAAAACATGTGGAATCACACATTGTGTGAAGCATTCATTTGCACTTCGTAGATGTTTTTCTACGCAGCTCGAAATATGTCTTGTTGTTGTTGTTGTGATCTTCACTCCGGAAATTGTACTGGCGTAGCCCTCTACGTTAACCTATCACCTTCAAGCTTCTTCATCTCCGTATACACTGCAACGTTCATACATTTGAACTTGCTTTCTGTAATCGAGTTTTAGTCTCCCTCTTATTGAGGGCAGTATTATCATTAATCAACTCATTTCGCTCAGCTTATCTTCGAAGTCTTTGCCGTTTCTGGAAGTATTACAGTGTCATCGGCAAAACTCAAAACTTTTATTTCTTTGCTTTGAGCTTTAGTTACCTTTCCAAATTTCTTCTCGGTTTCCTTTACTGATTGCTCGACGTACAGATGCAACGACACGGGCGATAAGCTACAAACCTCATTTCTACTTCCCTTTCACGCCCCACGACACTTATAACTGCTGTTTGGTTTCAGTAAAAGTTCTAGATAACCTTTCACTACCTATGTTTCAGCCGTACTATCTTCAGAATTTCAAATAGTGTCTTCCTCTCAACATTGGTATAACCATTTCTGCATATACATGTGCTATAAACGCAGATTTGCGTTTCTTCATTCTATCTTCTAAAAAGTTGCAGCGTCAGTATTGCATCACACATTGCTGAATTTCTGCTCAACAGAAACTGATCTCTTTCGATGTCAGCTTACATAAATTTTTCCATTCTTCTCAAAATAATTAGTGTTATTATTTTGCAGCCATGATTCCCTGAATTGATGGTTCGGAAATGTTCGCACCTGACAACACCTCCTTTGGAGTATTACATTACTCTTGCAGTCTGATGGTATTAAGTCTGTATCATGCATCTTACATAAAGTGTTGAACAGTTGTGTCATGGCTGGCTCCCTTATGTATGTCAATAATTATGATGAAATATCGTCCACTACAAGTCCCTTGTTCCTACTTCGGCCTTCTTCTTTTTCCTCCTTTTCCATAACATTGCTCTCACGTTCGTTTCCTTCGTTTATCTGTTTGATTATTTCTTTCATCTTTCGGTCTTTCCTTCTTTGCTTCCTACTGACTTGCCATCTGAGCTCTTCATACTGATACTGCTGCTTCTTTTCTACAACGGCTTCTTTGATTTTCCTATATGTGAAATCCCTCTTTCCCATATCCATACACGGGCAACGGCTCTGCATTTTTTTCCCTAGCATTTCTTTCTTTGTCATTTTGTATTTTCTGTAAATCTCATTTTTAAACACCTGTATTTCTTTTTGCCTGCTTTCACTTGCTGCGTTTTTATACTTTATCCTTTCGTAAAAAAAAAAGAAAAAGAAAAAGGAAACAGTCGCATGTTCTCCAACGATTTATACCGAGCCGTGTCTTTTGCCTTTATGGACCTTAGCAGCCGTCACAATTCAATCTCTCAAAGCTACCAATTCGTCTTATTTTTTCTTCCTTTCCCCCGTTTCGCTCAATGTTCGCCTAACACTACTTTTGAAATTTTCAAAGATCAGTACCTTTATTCAATTTATGCATATTAAATCTGCTTAATTTCCTTTCTTTCCGCATTATTTTAATTTTAATTTTCAGTTCATATCAATAAATTATGGCCAGAGACCACATCAGCCCCTGCAAATGCTTTACAGTTTAAAATCTAGATGCGTAATCTATCTGAAACATTTCAGCTTCTTCACAAAGTGTCTTTTTCCATGTGCAGAACCGTCATGCACGTTTCTTAAGGCAAGACAGTGATTACATAGAGCTCTGTGATAAAGTTTACCAGGCGGCTTCCCGCTTTTTTTCTTTCCCCTGGCCCATGTTCTTCCCCTAGTTCTTCTTCTCTTCCTTTTCCTGTTACAGAATTCCATTCCTGCATCACAATTAAATTTTCGTCTCCGTTAAGAATATGAATAACTTCTGTTTATCTTATCACACATTCTTTCAACCTTTTCATCATGTGCAGTACTAGTGGGACTGCAGGGAGATTTTTCTAAATGGAGAAAACTACAGGAAACGATACCTGAGAGGATGAAGAGCAAGAAAGATCATACGGACAAATGGCCGGAAATGCGTACCAAGAGAGGCACATCCACTTGAAGGTGTCCGCAGCTCGTCGTCTTGTAGTTCCGGCACGGTAGCTCAGCGTGTTCGGTCAGAGGGCTAACTGCCCTCTGTAATTAAAAACTGAGTCAATGGATCACCGAAGAACTTGAACAAGCCTCATGGTACGACCGCCCTGAACAAATAGAACGAACTCTGCTGAACAAAAGAAGATTTTTTTAAAAAGTGGCCAGCGTTGCTGCCTGTGGAGCATTGAGTCCCGATTTCGATTCCCGGCTGGGTTGGGGATTTTCTCTATCCGGGGACTGGGTGTTTGTGTTTTCCTTATCATTGCATCCTCATCATTCGTGACTGTAACTAGACTGACTGTGTAAAAAATAGGACTGTGCAGAAATTGGGTCTTTGTACGGGCGCTGATGACCTCGCAATTGAGTGCCACACACTTGAAAGTGGAGATAAAACATCTCTGAGTAAGTTTCAGTTATTAAAAGCACGCATGACAACACGTCAGGCAAGTGGGAATGTTCTGACTGTATTAGTGTTCGTTCCATACTCAAGAGGACATTAATACGGTCCATGACGGCGGTGCGCTCACATATCGGTACTAGGGGGCATCCGCTTCACTTCTGTTTTCGACTTACTATGGTGTGGACGTGTGTCGTTTTGTGCAGCGCTGAGAGACGGTAGCCCTGTATTTGATTCAGTGAACAGGCAGATATGGTTTCTCCATACGCATATGGAAATGACAATGAGCGGGCGGCTGCACGGATGCGCCGGGAAAAGTATCACCGCCGGAAGAAACTGCACCACGAACTGTTTGCAACAGTGTTCCGTCGTTTGTGAGAGACAGGCTCGTTTATCTAAATGCGTAATCATTAAAGGCCAGTGCGCCAGTACGTACACGGGCCTCGGAGGAACAGATGTTAAATCTGTGCTACTATTTAAACACTAGTCGTTGTTTAACGTTGTTACCAAAAGTCTGTAAAAGTACTTGATCGATTTTCTTCAGTTTTACACCATACTTTAATCAAGGTTCCGAGGAACGTACTGGAAACGTTGAAAGCAAAGATCTCGAAAAATACTTGACTGATTTAAGTCAATTTTTACATGATACTCTGATAAGCCTTCCGACGGACTGCAATATTTTTAATATATGTGACATACAGATACATATTTAAGATCTATACTACTATACAAAGACAAGGCAATGTTTATGTTACCAAAAGTTAGTAACCGATTTACTTCAAGCCCACATATTTGTGACATGTATGGTATGTGAATGTGTATATAATAATACGTAAAGAGGAAACAGCGTTAGCAAAAATCTCGAAAAGTTCGTCAGCAGCTTACTATAAATTTTTAGACGATACTCTAAAAAAACATTCAGACGCGCAGAGGCTGTATACGTTTTCTGTTAAAACTAGCTGACACAGAGAAAATGGTGTGCTATGCTGCGCTGCGAAATTGTGGAGTTTCATTTCCTTTCTCACAATGTTTGAACTTCGATAGGAAGGTATTTAAATCATTAGACAAGTTTCTCCCATCTGTTTTCCTCCACCTTACATATTATTTTAAGCAAAAATTATATACACAAATATGTGCTGTTTTGTTTTCTTCATCGCAGTCGGATTTTAAGAGGAAACACTGAAGTTGTATGTATGGCCTTACTATTAGAATACTGCTACGGAATCTGTTTCGTAATCCTACCCGTCTGCAGATTAAAACTATACGAAATACTGTCATTTAGGCACCTATCCTCACAATTCCAGCAGCAGGAGAGATCTCTCATACCCCGTATACGAATGATCCCAACCGATTTACCCATCTGTTTTAAGCTACTTCAATTCCCAATTAATTTTGCGTTGACTGTAACAATAAACAAGGCCCAAGATCGGAGAGAAAGAGGAGGACTCATAGTAGGTGGACAGAGAGGCAGGGGCGGGGGGCGAAATGGACATAAGAGAGAGGGAAGGAGGAGATGGACGGAGCGATGAGGGAGAAAAAGGTGAAGAGAGACAGGGGAGGGAGACGTTGGGCAGAGAGAGGGGGAGGAGGTGAGGGAGAGAGAGGGAGTGGAGGAGGGGAGGAAGGATGTATATCCAGTTCCTAGGCATATTTAGCAATTACGAAGCGTTTATGGGTTCGCTAGTACTACACTGACGGAAAAAAATTTCAACACCAAAAAATAACTAGTATAGAGTAATGAAATTGAGGGAATAATTTTGTGTAAGTAAGATATTGAAGTGATTAATATTGAAAGATCATAGGTTAATGTAAGCGTGAGATAAGCCATTGACAATGTGAAATGCTGAGACATTAATAAACGGTGTAGCCGCCAGAATGTTGACCGCAAGCACGCAGATGTGCATGCGTTGTTTTGTACAAGTGCCGGATGTCAACTGGTGGGATGGTGTTCCATGCTTGTTTTACTTGATCGATCAATAAAGGGACGGTTTATGTTGTTTGTGGATGACACTGGAGTTGTCTTCCGATGATGTCCCATATGTTTTCGAACGGAGACAAATCTGGTGTTGCCGGACGCTGTGGCCGAGCGGTTCTAGACGCTTCAGTCAAGAACCGCGCGACTGCTACGGTCGCAGGTTCGAATCCTGCCTCGGCCGTGGATGTGTCTGATGTCCTTAGGTTGGTTAGGTTTAAGTAGTTCTAAGTTCTAGGGGACTGATGACCTCAGATTTTAAGTACCATAGTGCTCAGAGCCATTTAAACCATTTGAACCGTATGAACCAAATCTGATGATGGAGCAGGCCAAGGCAACATATTGACACTGTTGTGTTACAACAGCGGTATGTGGGGGAGAGCGTTATCCTGTTGTAAAGCACCCCCTTGAATGCTGTTCATGAATAGCAGCACAAGAGGTTGAATCACCAGATTGGTCTATAATTTTGCTGTCACGGTGCTTGGGATAACCACCAGTGTGTTCCAGCTGTCATATGGAATCTCACTCCAGACCATAACTCCAGTGCACGTCCAGTGTGTCTTTCTCGCAGACAGGTCGAGTGCCAGTCCCTCACTGGCCTCCTTCTAACCAACACATGGCCATCACTGGCACCGAGGCAGGTCCAGCTTTCATCAGATCTCCACCTTGCCGTCCAGTGAGCTCTCGCTTGACATCACAAAAGTCTCAAATGACTGTGGTTTGGGGTCAGTGGAATTCACGCTTCAGAGTCTGGCTCGGAGCTCTGTCCTTGAAGTAACCGAATTGTAACAGTTCGTTGCGTCATCTTGGTGCCAACTGCTGCTCAAATTGCTGCTGCAGATGCAGTGCGATGCGCCAGAGCCATTATGCTGAACACGATGGTCTTCCCTCTCGGTAGTGCCGTGTGGCTGTCCGGAGTCCGGTCTCTTTGCAACTGTACATTCTCTTGACCATCGCTGACAGCAGTCATGTGCAGTGGCTACATACCTTCCAAGTCTTTCTGCAATAGAGCGGAAGGAACAACCAGCTTCTCGTAGCCCAATTACACGACCTCGTTCAAACTCAATGAGAAGTTGATAATGACGTCTTTGCCGCCTTAAAGGCGTTCTTGACTAACATCCACAGCGTGTATTTAAAGCAAACCTGACCGTACTTGCCTCAGCGGCGACGGTTTTTTCACCGATTTGTCGTATAGACCACCACGGCGCTTGGATTTATGTCATGCATCCTATTCTTAGCTGAGGCTACCTTTACGGAGAGCAGTATAATCAGCCTTCCCACCTGTGGACTTCGGAGAATCCCCATATTTCAACGAACTATCAGCAAAGTTACGCCTCGATGTGTTGGCGGGGACTATTGGCGACCGTCCCTTGAGATCAGTCATCTTTCCACAGCACTTCAAAACTTCCTGCAGGTGATCCCACTCCCTTGCTGGAAGACGTGTATTTGGTAGTACGAAGGGTAATGTGGCTACTACACAATGATGTTCTAGCTCACTTCCACATTTGCTTGCAGAGGCATCTCTACAACATCCACCCCGGCAGATGAATTGGACCAGGTAGTCCAGTCGTATGGTCAGCCAGGTCGCGGGACCTCAACCATTTAGATTTCCATTTGTGGGAGAGCCTGAAAAAAAGAAGTGTATGTGGAACGCATTTGGGCCGTGCAGACACCGGAACAACGCATTCATGCTGCCTCTGACGCCGTTTGGTTTCAGCACTGCACACCTCATCACAGCACATTAGCACAGACATCATTTATTTCCGGCCATATGTCCATATTACGTTTCTTGTTCCTTATCCTATAGGAATCGTTTGCTGCAGTTCGTCCTCATTTAGGAAAATACGTATACTTGTACTATTGTGATGACTCTTGGCTTTTTGTCCGTCGTGACTTGGATAATGTGTTCATTCTGCTGCCCGTAGTAGTTGACTCTCATTCCTATTCTCTTATTCCTTATTAGACCTCTTCCTGCGTATCCCATTTTGATTTTTTGTCGTTATTGAAAGCAGTCGTATAGTACTAATCAGCAATCGATCTCGATAAGTAATGGCATTAGAATGTCACGTAGGAGGAAACGGGAGCTGTATCATAACATGAAGGATACTCAGAGCCCAGTAACGGTCTCTCGCTATAGTCAATACTGCAAAGTGATGAGGAATGGCTTCATACAAACTAAAACAATGCATTACCCCAACAGAATAAAATTTCTCAGAGAAAAATTAAAGCTACATGGTCAATCGTGAAAGAGATGTCAGGTCATAATGTGAGTGCTCAACGAATTACATCTCTCTTGTATGAGACTGAAACTCTTAGTGATCCAGTAGAGCTGTGAAAAATATTTCATAATCACTTCCTGTCACTAGTCGGCAAGATGAATCAAAATGTTGTTGGTAAAAATAAATATACAGAACTTCTGAAAGCAGGTGTTCCGAGACAACTACAAGACATGTAGCTACAGGAAACATGCTAAGATGAAACTGATCCAATTATTACATCATTAAAGTGTACAGACTACCATGTGTATGATGACATTTCAAGTAGATCAGTTAAGATTAGTGCACCATACATTCGTCCCGAATTTATTCATCTGCGCAGTGAGTCTTACAGATGCGGTCAATTTCCTAACATACCGAAGTACTCGTTAGTGAAACAACAGTATAAAAATGGTGAAAGAGATAACGTAGACAATCACTGGCCAATTTCTTTGATGCCACTGTTTACAATTGTATTTGAAAATGTAATGTGTAGGAGAGTAGCGGCACACCTTACCACACATAATTTGCTGTCAGACTAGTTGTTTGTTTTCAGGGAAGCGATATCCACAGAAAATGCTACTTATAGTGTATGAGGCTCCATCAGGGTTAAAGGGTAGCTTGAGGACAATAGGTATTTTCTTTGAAAAAGCGTTTGATACTTTTTCATAAGCTGGAACATTATGTGATTAGGAAAAAGACTCAGCAGCAGTTCACTTCGTATATGGAAGGTGCACTGTCTGATCAGAAGTTTCCTCACAGCCCTGTTTAAAGTGTAATTGACCACTAGATGTCACGAGAAGCTGACCCGAGCGTATGAAAGGAGTGCGGGAGTATTGTATTGTCAGTAAAGAAGCAGTAACATCATCATGGGTCGCTTAAGAGAGATCATTGACTTCGATCATGGACTAATTATTAGATGTCAGCTGGCTAACAAATCCATCACGGTCATCTCAACTCTTCTCAAGCTGCCCAAGTCGACTGTTGGTGATATGATTGCGCGCCAATTGAGGTGGTGTGAACTGCGGCGCAACTGGACAGAGGGTGACTGAAAACGAGTAATTTGCAGTGATGGCTCACGGTGCACACTGCGGTAACCCGATGGAAGGGTGCTGCGTTTGGCGAATGCGTGGAGAACGTTACCTGCGAACGTGCGTAGTGCCAGCAGTGAAGTATTGAGGAAGCGATGTTATGGTATGGGGGTGTTTTCCGCAGTTAGGGTGTGGTTCCTCTTACTGCTCTTAAGAAAATGCTAAATGCGCAAGTATGCGAATCCATTTTACAGCTTGTTGTACTGTGTAAAATGGAGGAACGGTTCGGAGATGATCACTGTTTGTAGCAGAATGACAATGCGCCCTGTCATAAAGCAAAATGTGATAGGCAGTGGTTTGTGGAGAATAACATTCCTGAAATGGACTGACGTGCCAAGAGTTTCGACCTGAACCAAACTGGACGCCATCGGTTTGTGTTAGAACGTCGAATTCGTTCAATATCCAAGCGTCCAATATCATCAGGTACTTGGTTTACGGTCTTGAGGAAGAATGGGCTGCCACTCCTTCACAGACATCCAGATACCTCATTGAAAGTGTCCCCAGTAGAGCTCTAGCTATCATAAAAGACTAAGGATGGACACACCCCGTGCTAATGTCCACTAAAAAGCGTCTTGATATTTTTGATCAGATAGTGTATCGACATTGCCGAAATAAATTAGTACATGCTTTAGAGGTTTCCAATTCACGCATGATTTATTGTTGCAACAGTGCATAGGGAGTACATGAAATGATTAGATTTACATATCAACAGCGCAAGCAGTTCTGAGGTACCAGGTAACGACCCATGCTGAAACACCGTATTAGCACATGGTGTTACCTCCAAGGGCGGCAATGCAGGCGCTGATATTCGCATCCAGTCGACCGCACAGATGGCGAATATTATCCTCGAATAAGCTATGCCACGAGTGCATATAAATCGATGGACCCAGAACGGAACCCTGTGACACCCTATTTACATGACCCTGGTGAGATTCAAACCTCTTCCCAGATTACTGACATTGGTATGGCAGCTTTCGGCTTTCTTCACTACTCATATAATTGCCTAAACTCCCGTTATAATTTCTGGTGATGGATGTACAGTATCTACGAACCAGACTTGATGATAATGGTCTCCTTTGTAAGTGATAGCGTGCTAGAGCGGTAGTTATGTAGACCTCTGGCTAACAAAACCTCTTAAGTATGACCAGTTTTGTAACGATGCTGGTATCAGTGGTCACGTGAACGTTCTTACACCTGTAGACTAAGCTCTGGATGTCCACGAAGATTTACGACACTGTAAAACATTACAGTTCACAATGGTCTTCTTTCGGAATAGCTTTCGTAGTACCATTGCTGCTCCTCTAAAGCGGTTTGCCGAGTTACCACACTTACTCTTCGCAAGAATATATTGTAAGGGAGTAAATAGGAACTGTGTCGCCATATGAGTGCAAGGGTGGATCATACAGGACTACATACACTGCCGGCAAAAAATTAGTACACCTGGAAAGACAATGTCGATCTTGAACCGATGACGGCATATGCCGCATGGGGGATAGCAGATATACTGATAGTGGTTTCAAAGTCGTCCGGCAACGCATAGCGTAATGGCGTAGCTACTGGAGCACCATCTGTGTCCACCCTTTAATAGGGAATACTCACAGCCAGAAGGCAGCGTGGTGCAAACCTGTGAAGCAAGCACGCAACCATGCAACAGAGACGCACTTATGGTTCCTACAGCCAAGTTAGCGATTTTGAAAGGCGTAAAATTGTGGCATTCCGAGTGGCGAGATGGTTCTTTCGGAGAAATACCACACAGGTTGGTCGTGCTGCATTAGTTTTGCAGCGATGCTGGTGTCAGTGGTCACGTGAACGTTCTCACACCTGTAGACTAAGTTCTGGACGTCCACGCGGCACAGACGACCGCCAGGATCATCGTATTGTAACACGAACTGTTGCGAACTGCCGGCCGGGGTGACGGATCGGTTCTAGGCGCTACAGTCTGGAGCCGCGCGACCGCTAGGGTCACTGGTTCGAATCCTGCCTCGGGCGCGGATGTGTGTGATGACCTTAGGTTAGTTAGGTTTAAGTAGTTCTAAGTTCTAGGGTACTGATGACCTCAGAAGTTAAGTCCCATAGTGCTCAGAGCCATTTGAACCATTTTTTTGTTGTTGCGAACTGGTTATTAGCAGTCAGAATATGAGCACACACACCTCTAGACCGTCTTCCATTCACGCCACGGTGCTGTCAGTGGATCACTTGGAAGATGGAATGGCGCGCCGTGGTCGTCCGCGATGAAAGCACATTCTGCCTACACGCAAATGATGGTCGTTTGCGCAAACGGCGTAGGTCTGGTGAGCGCTGTCTTGTAAAGTTTGTTCGTCCAAGAAACGTATGGTCTGTGGAGGGATAAGCTACAACTCTCGTTCCTCTTTGGTGTTACTGGACGGGTTGCTAACCAGCGCTCGTTACGTGCAGAATGTTGTTAGACCAGTTGTTTTGCCATTCTTGCAACAGGAAGGTGATGTGTTGCTCCAACAACATAATGTTCACCACACACTGCCCATGAAACTCAACGTACTCTGCAAGATGTGCAGCAACATACCTGGCCAGCACGATCTCCAGACTTGTCTCCAATCGGGCATGTGTGGGGTATGATGGGACAAGAAGTGACACGTGCGATTCATTTACCAACAACTCTTACAGAACTATATGAACACCTACAGGCTACATTGCGTCCGATGTGTTTCACGATAATATTTGTCACCTACAGAGATAATTATTTTTGAAGTATCCGACATGTTTAGTGGTAAAACACTGATATACAGAGATAATTATTTTTGAGGTATCCGACATGTTTAGTGGTAAAACACTGATATATAGTGTTTTACCACTAAACATGACGGATACCTCAAAAATAATTATCTCTGTAGGTGACAAATATTATTGTGAAACACATCGGACGCAATGTAGCCTGTAGGTTTATTAGTAAACATCAGCGTGTGGCTTTCTGAGAACATTTAAGGCGTAACTGAAACAAAACGTAATGCACACAGTTTCTGACACGGAGCTCTTGTATGAGCGATATTTTATTGCCCCGAGCTGGTCAACATCCAGTGAAGTTGACTATTATAAATTCTTAGAACTGAGGGCAGGTGGGAGACGTTCTTGAGTTACCACTTTCAAGATCTTGTGACGATGCGAAATGCCGCTATCTTCACTACAAAAATTACGTCCACTGTCCCTCATGTAGAGAGGCGAAGGCTTATCTTACTTTGCTTGCTTCCACTCTGTTGTTTCGTAAGCTATTACATTCTGAGGCAACTCTATAAACTCACCAAGAAAATTCTTAGTTCAGAAAACGGCGGTCAGGCTGTTCTGAGGTGTCAGTTCGCGAGTTCCGTGTAGGCCATACCTCAGGTGTCTCAAAATTCTAACTCTCCCATCCCTGTACATACATTCCATTAAGGGATTTGTTACTGACAATGTTGACTCATTCAAAAGAAACTGTACATCTATCCAATTAACATTAGAAGGAAAATCAAAATGCACTTGGATAACTCTTGCTTATGCATTGTACAGAAAGATGTCCTCTGTTCACCAGTTTCATTTTCAATAAGCTTCCAGCAGAACTGAAGAAATGAGTGATAATTCCAAGTATTCAAATCCTGGTTAGAAGCTTTCCTCATTTAACACTCTTTGTATTCTGTACAGGAATCTTTCACAGCAGTGCAGAACTGTTCTATGTAATGTGTCAGTCGTTTTTATACTCTCTTGCAGTTTTTAAGCGTGTTATTATTTATTTCGTTTATAAATTTTCTAATCAGCATTCCGTGGCTCTTTCCATGACCACGTAGCTGTGACTCGTGTGGTCTCACAGAACATGGTAAATGGATAAATAAATGAATAAAATAAGTTGTTAATCAATTCACCCATATCTGCTAGACAGGAAGAGACATGGAAACGAAACTGAAAGCGTTGCACTTGTGTTACTTTACATTTCAAGTCATCTTTCATCTTACATTGCATCCACTAACCATTGATGATAGCATAGTAAACTTTAAGCCGCATCACCATACAAGTAAATAAGCTTACTGTTATCATTTTTAAAATGAAAGCTATTCATATGAGTATTTTTCATTAGTCGTGGTGCTGTGGTTAAGGCACGGGATTCAAATTGAGAGTTAGCTTTTCCGTGACTACACAAAATTACTGCAGGAGGACACTGGGACGGTTCCATGAAATAGATTACCGTCTGTTTCATTCCCTGTTTTTGTCCAGCTGCGCTTGTGCTCCGGTTTTAACGACCTCCAGGTCGACGCAACGTTAAACTCGTACGCAGCTCTCGAAGTTTCTCACAGCCTTGACTGCCTACCTTATAACGCATGGCTTCCTCCCCTGGCGAAAGGACCGAGTAGCATGCGATGCTTAAGAGATACACTACGTGATCAAAAGTATTCGGACACCCCCAAAAACACACGTTTTACATATTAGGTGTATAGTGTTGCCACCTACTGCCAGGTACTCTATATCAGCAACCTCAGTAATTATTACATCGTGAAAGAGCAGATTGGTGCTCTCCGTGGAAGTCACGGACTTCGAACGTGGTCAGGTGGTTGGGTGTCACTTGTGCCATACGTCTGTATGCGAGATTTCCACACTCCTACACATCCCTAGGTTCACTGTTTCCTATGTGATGGTGAAGTGGAAACGTTAAGGGACACGTAGAGCACAAAAGCGTACAGGCCGACCTCGTCTGTTGACTGACAGAGACCGCTGACAGTTGGAGAGTGTCGTAATGTGTAATAGGCAGAAATCTATCCACACCATCACTCAGGAATTCCAAACTGTATCAGGATCCACTGCAAGTAATAAGACAGTTAGGCGGGAGGTGAGAAAACTTGGATTTCATGGTCGAGCGGCTGCTCATAAGCCACACATCACGCCAGTAACGACGCCTCGCTTGGTGTAAGGAGCGTAAACATTGGACAATTGAACAGTGGAAAAACGTTGTTTGGATTGACGAATCACGGTACACAATGTGGCGATCCGATGGCGGGGTGTGGGTATGGCGAATGCCCGGTGAACGTCATCTGCCAGCGTGTGTTGTGCCAACAGTAAAATGCGGAGGCGGTGGTGTTATGGTGTGGTCGTGTTTTTCACGGAGGGGGCTTGCACCCCTTGTTGTTTTGCGTGGCACTATCACACATTGGTGTTTTAAGAACCTTCTTTCTTCCCACTGTTGAAGAACAATTCCGGGATGGCGATTGCATCTTTCAACACGATCGAGCATCTGTTCATAATGCACGTACTGTGGCGGAGTGGTTACATGACAATAACATCTGCACAAAGTCCTGACCTGGATCCTATAGAACACATTTTTGGGATGTTTTGGAACACCGACTTCGCCCCACGGGATTAGCCAAGCGGTCTAGGGCGCTGCAGTCATGGACTGTAGTGCTGGTTCCGGCGGAGGTTCGAGTCCTCCCTCGGGCATGGGTGTGTGTGTTTGTCCTAGGATAATTTTGGTTAAGTAGTGCGTAAGTTTAGGGACTGATGACCTTAGCAGCTAAATTCCATAATATTTCACACACATTTGAACATTTTTGAACACCGACTTCGTGCCAGGCCTCACCGACCGACATCAATACCTCTTCTCAGTACAGCACTCCGTGACGAATGGGCTGCCATTCCCAAAAAAAACTTCCAGCACTTGGTTGAACATATGCCTGCGACACTGGAAGCTGTCATCGAGGCTAAGGGTGGGCCAACACCACATTGAATTTCAGCATTACCGATGGAGGGCGCCACTAACTTGTAAGTCATTTTCAGCCAGGAGTCCGGATACTTTTCATCACATAGTGTACTTACAGAACAACTATACGCTACTTTTGTAAGTGAGCAACATATCCTGAATCCACTGGAGGAAAGTGTGAATAAAGAGAGAGACAATGTCGCTGTTATCTCTAAAGATATCGGTCAAGAAACGTATACAACGATACTAAAATTAAAGAGAACTTAAATGCACAGAATCCCAAGGTAGTCGCTTTTGTCTTTTATATTTTCGGCCTCTAAGTCCCCACTATCCCGATCATCCTTGAGTTTGATGATCTTTTGTGTGGGACGGATTAGCCTATCGCTCGCCCTTGTGCCCTTGTGTACGTATACTCCAGTCGACGTTTCGATAATTCTTCGATTCGGGGCGTGTCTGTACACTTGCCGTCACCGATTATCTCCGTGGAGCAGGATCACATTCCCTTCTCTTGTTACTGGGGATTCCCTTCTTGTGCCGGACTTTTTGATAAATCTAAAACGCTATAAAGTAGTCACTCTACCATTGTTCCCAAAATCAGATACCACTTTTCGTCTCTGAACATCACGTAGAACATCTTTACATCTACATCCATACTCCGCAAGCCACCTGTCGGTGTGTGGCGGAGGGTACCCTGAGTACCTCTATCGGTTCTCTCTTCTATTCCAGTCTCGTATTGTCCGTGGAAAGAAGGATTGTCGGTATGTTTCTGTGTGGGCTCTAATCTCTCTGATTTTATCCTCATGGTCTCTTCGCGAGATATACGTAGGAGGGAGCAATATACTGCTTGACTCTTCGGTGAAGGTATGTTCTCGAAACTTTAACAAAAGCCCGTACCGAGCTACTGAGCGTCTCTCCTGCAGAGTCTTCCACTGGAGTTTATCTATCATCTCCGTAACGCTTTCGCAATTACTAAATGATCCTGTAACGAATCGCTCTGCTCTCCGTTGGATCTTCTCTATCTCTTCTATCAACCCTACCTGTTGCGGATCCCACACTGCTGAGCAGTATTCAAGCATTGGGCGAACAAGCGTACTGTAACCTACTTCCTTTGTTGTCGGATTGCATTTCCTTAGGATTCTTCCAATGAATCTCAGTCTGGCATCTGCTTTACCGACGATCAACTTTATATGATCATTCCATTTTAAATCACTCCTAATGCGTACTCCCAGATAATTTATGGAATTAACTGCTTCCAGTTGCTGACCTGCTATTTTATAGCTAAATGATAAGGGACCTATCTTTCTATGTATTCGCATCACATTACACTTGTCTACATTGAGATTTAATTGCCATTCCCTGCACCATGCGTCAATTCGCTGCAGATCCTCCTGCATTTCAGCACATTTTTCCATTGTTGCAACCTCTCGATACACCACAGCATCATCTGCAAAAAGCCTCAGTGAACTTCGGATGTCATCCACCAGGTCATTTATGTATATTGTGAATAGCAACGGTCCTATGACACTCCCCTGCGGCACACCTGAAATCACTCTTACTTCGGAAGACTTCTCTCCATTGAGAATGACATGCTGCCTTCTGTTATCTAGGAACTCCTCAATCCAATCACACAATTGATCTGATAGTCCGTATGCTCTTACTTTGTTCATTAAACGACTGTGGGGAACTGTGTCAAACGCCTTGCGGAAGTCAAGAAACACGGCATCTACCTGTGAACCCGGGTCTAAGGCCCTCTGAGTCTCGTGGACGA
Source organism: Schistocerca gregaria (assembly GCF_023897955.1). Classification (NCBI taxonomy): domain Eukaryota; kingdom Metazoa; phylum Arthropoda; class Insecta; order Orthoptera; family Acrididae; genus Schistocerca; species Schistocerca gregaria. The sequence continues at coordinate 686,998,175 of NC_064931.1, forward strand.
ATAGCGCGAGCTGGGTTTCACACGACCGTCTTTTTCGAAACCCATGCTGATTCCTACAGAGTAGATTTCTAGTCTCCAGAAAAGACATTATACTCGAACATAATACGTGTTCCAAAATTCTACAACTGATTGACGTTAGAGATATAGGTCTATAGTTCTGCACATCTGTTCGACGTCCCTTCTTGAAAACGGGGATGATCTGTGCCCTTTTCCAATCCTTTGGAACGCTTCGCTCTTCTAGAGACCTACGGTACACCGCTGCAAGAAGGGGGGCAAGTTCCTTCGTGTACTCTGTGTAAAATCGAACTGGTATCCCATCAGAACCAGCGGCCTTTCCTCTTTTGAGCGATTTTAATTGTTTCTCTATCCCTCTGTCGTCTACTTCGATATCTACCATTTTGTCAACTGTGCGACAATCTAGAGAAGGAAGCACAGTGCAGTCTTCCTCTGTGAAACAGCTTTGGAAGAAGACATTTAGTATTTCGGCCTTTAGTCTGTCATCCTCTGTTTCAGTACCATTTTGGTCACAGAGTGTCTGGACATTTTGTTTTGATCCACCTACCGCTTTGACATAGGACCAAAATTTCTTAGGATTTTCTGCCAAGTCAGTACATAGAACTTTACTTTCTAACTCATAGAAAGCTCTCGCATAGCCCTCCTCACACTACATTTCGCTTCGCGTAATTTTTGTTTGTCTGCAAGGCTTTGGCTATGTTTATGTTTGCTGTGAAGTTCCCTTTGCTTCCGCAGCAGTTTTCTAACTCGGTTGTTGTACCACGGTGGCTCTTTCCCATCTCTTAAGATCTTGCTTGGCACATACTCATCTAACACACATTGTACCATGGTTTTGAACTTTGTCCACTGATCCTCAACACTATCTGCACTTGAGACAAAACTTTTGTGTTGAGCCGTCAGGTACTCTGTAATCTGCTTTTTGTCACTATTGCTAAACAGAAAAATCTTCCTGCCTTTTTTAATATTTCTATTTACGGCTGAAATCATCGATGCAGTAACCGCTTTATGATCGCTGATTCCCTGTTCTGCATTAACTGATTCAAATAGTTCGGGTCTGTTTGTCACCAGAAGGTCTAATATGTTATCGCCACGAGTCGGTTTTCTGTTTAACTGCTCAAGGTAGTTTTCAGATAAAGCACTTAAAAATATTTCACTGGATTCTTTGTCCCTGCCACCCGTTATGAACGTTTGAGTCTCCCAGTCTATATCCGGCAAATTAAAATCTCCACCCAGAACTATAACATGGTGGGGAAATCTACTCGAAATATTTTCCAAATTATTCTTCAGGTGCTGAGCCACAACAGCTGCTGAGCCCGGGGGCCTATAGAGACATCCAATTACCATGTCTGAGCCTGCTTTAACCGTGACCTTCACCCAAATCATTTCACAATTCGAATCTCCGTCAATTTCCTTCGATACTATTGCACTTCTTATCGCTATAAACACGCCTCCCCCTTCACTGTCCAGCCTATCTCTGCGGTATACATTCCAATCAGAGTTTAGGATTTCATTACTGTTTACGTCTGGTTTCAGCCAACTTTCTGTTCCTAGTACTATATGGGCGTTGTGACCGTTTATTAATGAGAAACACTGTAAAGAGCACTGATTTGCGATGTCCAGATGTAACGTTTCAGCCCACGCACTTCCTCTTACGCTGGTTGTTAGTGAATAAAAGTCAAGACAAACTTTAAGTCTGGGAGTGACTTGAAGCACCTTGAGTATCTTAGTCGCTTTTAACAGAAATACAGTTCAGTAAATCAGTTGTAGGTACATGTAGCGCATCAGATTCTGAGGGTCATCGAATGTGTGTGTCAGGTGTGGGTGGTGAATCCTGGCATTGCCACAGCTGACATAAAAGATAATTCTTTGCCTTTTTTGACACTGGAAGTTTCCTGATGTTCACAGATCGTGGTAAGTGGTAGTAATGTATGCGTCATCATTTAAGTGGCGACGTCATTCGTGTATATAATGTAATCTACACCACATGACAAAATATCGAAGCACATAGAGGTGAATGAGGAAACTAAATGAAACTTCATCGGTTAGGAGAGCATGTCATGCTATTTCAGTAATTACACAATCGAGTCAAATTTAGGAAAACCTTACCAGTATGCCCTCCTGGCATGGATCCATGCACTGGTTCGGCCAGGTAAGGTGCCCATAAACAGCGGTATCCCCTCATGAGGCAAGTTGGCCTACAGCTGTTGTAACTGGTTCTTGATATCCTGCATACAGACACTGGGACGGGACTTATGCCTGAGCTGGTCCCAGACATGTTATATCGGGCACAATACCTTGGGATATTGCTGGCCACGGGAGTCTCTCAAGTTTACCACGACATAGTCGTATCAAGGGTAACATATGAGCATACGGGATATCTATGACCTACCGTTGTGCCGTCAGAGTTCCCTCAATCACTACCAGCCGTGACCTTAAGTCATACCCGATGGCTCCCCACACAATGACGCCAGCCGTAACGATGTTTTGTCTCTACAAAACTTTGGAAAATTGGGACCTCTCTCAGGTCGCCACAATACTCGACAACGACTACGATCCGTGTCTGTGCAGAGCCGCGTTTCGTCACTGAACACAGTGGGACGCCATTCATCGGCAGTGCACACTTCCAATTAACGACACCAGTCCAAACGCAGCTGCTTGCATTGTGCTGCTAACGGCAACCTATACTTGGGACGGTAATTCTGTTGTGCGGTTGTTACTAGTCTCCGACCAATTGTGCGAAATGAAACAGAATATTACAGGGAGTCCATTACTTGTCCTAGGATGGCAGGAACAGACGTGAAGGAGTTACGATGAGACTACGGCATTCCTCCCTTGTGGTTGTCACAGCTGTCGACCGTAACGCTGCGCGGGATTAACCGAGCGGTCTCAGGCGCTGCAGTCATGAACTGTGCGGCTCGTCCCGGCGGAGGTTCGAGCTCTCCTTCGGACATGGGTGTGTGTGTTTGTCCTTAGGATAATTTAGGTGAAGTAGTGTGTAAGCTTAGGAACTGATGACCTTAGCAGTTAAGTCCCATGAGATTTCACACACATTTGAACATTTTTCTACCGTAACCTTGACGATGAGTGTACCTGTCCTCACGTTCTCATGCAACCCAGCATCGGGCCACTGTCACATCCGAATGCCCCACAAATCTGAATACTGCGCGATTCGACCAGCTGGCCAAATGGAGACCTAAAATGAAGCCCGTTTCAAACTGCGCCAGGTGCTGATAACGCCGCCTCACACGACTACGCGGCATCTCCGTGCCCTTCACAGTTATCGCTCAACATCTGACGTTTGCGCCCTTTATATAGGATGTTTTCGTGATTATGTTACAAATTGTCAGGGTTGCTCGAGAAGGATAAGTATATCAATTTGAATTAAGTGACCCTGGTCCAGAAACCACAGATGCGAAAGGTATAAGCGAAAATCGTTCTAATATCTCTGACTGTGGAATACATGTACCAGTACAGTTATTGCTAAGGTAGCAGGGTGGTCAACTTTCAGAGGTGATGGCATGGACCAAAACAAGAAAAAAATGTCCAGTAAACATGGGATCTAAAACGCACACCTTAAGAGCTGTGAGCCCATGTTTACTGAACATTTTTTTCCTTATTTAAGTCTACTTGTCACAGAAGTTGCAACACTAATCATTTACGTACCGAGCGATGAAGTGTAAGTGTATGAAGTTGCACTGATATCTGACCACGTCTTCTGGGTGCATCACTTGTTTTTCAGGCATTGCATGATATTCGCGAGTATTTGAAAGTGATTTGTGTTTTTTGCAAGCAGTTCTCGTGTTTATGCTGAGCTGGTTTCACGTGAGAAACGCTGAGGGACAGGAATTTACAAAGAGACTGCAAACTACCCGAAATTTTCCACAAGAACCGTGATGATGCTCACCGACGTGATGACAAAACAACTGTGAAGGTCGAGAAAGTCCTGAATTTATTACATGTAAAAATGCCTCATCCGACAGTACATATAAACTAAAAATAAATTTCACCACTCGTTTCCCATTTAATTCAAGACTATTGACATACCATACATTCCGAGTGTGATTATGTTATTTGTTCCACTTCATGGACAGCATTACAGAGATCCATCCAGAGTGAAGATACTCATTAAATCATTATATTAAATTCTTACCTCATCTCATTGCATAAATATATGGAAATATTTTAGGTAGAACAACACAATAGTTTCAGAATTCTTACACTAGACATTTATCTCCTGAAAGACATGCTTAAAAAATAACATGCTTGTAAAGTTGTACTCAGTCTTTTTGTATGTACGTTACCTCATTACATAATTTATCAGAGAAAATAAAAATTGATTTAATGCTCTTCGACCAGTAGCGTATGTCATCAATACGTTGTTACTTCTGAACACAATTTCGCGAAATGATTTGGAATAGGAGTGAATTCACTACCCGGGTGCCCGATTAAACACAGCACAAGATTTATTTAAGCCTAATTGAAGTCCTTCACGTTCTCATTCCCTCGGATCCGTTACGTTATTACTCTTTTCTGTTGCTTTCGAGCCAGACTCTGCAGCACATTCAGAAGAAAATAATCGCAATAAGAATAATCCTCATTTCCCATATCGCCTGCTACTCGAACGCCATTCTAGAGGAAATCAAACCCCGAAGGAGCTGGAAACCGCTTGGGAAATAAGAACGACCGCTTTAATTGCGACCGAAATCGAAAAAATCGAGCTTTGACAATTGGCGGCCAGAGCAGTGAAGCAGGCCACTCGCAGACTGACGCCGACGTTCGCAGTCAATCAAGAGTGGCTGTTCCGGAAACCGTGCTGCTCGGCGACGTGTTTCTTCGTACTGACTCCGCGTCTTAATATTTCCCTCATCATTTAATATGTGAGCGAAGGAATCCAACAGGCCATTTTTGGACGGCCTCGTGACATTTCTCGACATTATTGCTTGTCACAATATTTATTACGAAATTCCGTTCTCTTTTGTGGAATTATATGATTAAGTGGCTTTATTTGTGTGGGAAGATACATATTACGTTACACTTTCAAGAGCACCGACATTGGCAATCTTTTTTTTTCTTTACCTGGATATAAAGATTCATACATTTACAGCGTTTCCCGAAAATCAATGCGTATAGTCGTTTCTTTATTGAACTAATACTGTGTTTTCTGTTATATAATTTTTTTTAGTTATCTCAGTACACTTACTCAAATATAGGAGTTTTTTGTTATTGGTAACTAAAACAAATGTAAGCTTTCTCTTGTACTTAGATAATTATAAAAGAAACTATTTCACCAATCCAACATTTTACTCAACAAAAGCAGCATGTCAATTAACTTTTCTCTGCAGCTGGGAGTTAGTTTCACATCAATATTTCAGCTGCAACGCCCGTTTCATTTCCTATAAGACACAAAATAATGCTCAACAATGCCTTGCCCGTACAGGAGATCTAAGAAAAGAATGAGACAGATTTTATTCGTTGTTACAGTATAACCGTTAAGTAAAGAAATATTGATTTCCTATACATGAATTTACTTTCACCAAGTTCTACAGGAATTTTTTCTTCAATGAAATCAATCTTTTCTTTTACATGACTTCTTATAAAAATGTAAGATAATGAAATATTTAGGCAGTATTAGATTACTCAGCATTACCAGGAATCTCTCTTATAAGCTAAGCGTAATTTCGAAGCTATAGTCCTTTAATGACAATAAATGAAAGGAGAGAAGCATTAACTGAAGGACAGCCAGAGTGGCCGAGCGGTTCTAGGCGCTACAGTCTGGAACCACGCGGCCGCTACGGTCGCAGGTTCGAATCCTGCCTCGGGCATGGATGTGTGTGATGTCCTTAGGTTAGTTAGGTTTAAGTAGTTCTAAGTTCTAGGGGATTGATGACCTCAGATGTTAAGTCCCATAGGGCTCAGAGCCATTAACTGAAGGGCTTATTTTAATAATGGTACAAGTCAATTTTTGTTCATATTGAGATACAGAGTCCTAAAGTTAAATGAGCGCTGAAAAATCTGCAGTTAAGATACCAGGAATATTCAAGCATATGGCTTCTTGCTAGAGATGAACCGTTCTTTCTGTTTGTTTGGCTCATTAATTTCAGAAGCATTATAGACAGAAAAATGGAGGTAATGGACTTGTACCACTATTGAAATAAGCCCTTCAAGTGTTGTTTGCATTAAAAGTCGTTTTCCCCAAATAACGGTCATGAAAATAGCTAAACTTGATTTCAGCAAATTTTTCTTGTACGTGTAAAACTTACTGCAGTGAATGTACTCCATAAAATATATTTTCTTGCATTATGGTTTTGTACTCTTTACTATAATGCTACTGCGTTTAGTTCGCAAGTACAAGGACAATTTTATTTTCGTATAAAAGTATTAAAATAAGGAGTCATGTAGTTACAGTAATACAAAAGCAGACATGACCGTGTCATATACTTGTGACCAGTCGATATCTGAGGAAAAAATGACGAAGCATACACTTCTAGGACATGGAGAGAGAGCGGTGATATTAGAGCCCGCTTTGTCGCTTACAACATTAATTCGTTCTGCACACCTTCAACGAATGCTACAGCACAAGAAGCAATTGATAGTGGTACACGAAACACTCTCCTACACCCATGGAGACACAATGAAACTTCTGGAGAATAATTTAAAATATCACGAGACAGTTGGCCCAATAAATTTATCTCGTCCACTGCCTGTAGGAAGCAACGTATATCAGTTCCATAACGTAGCAAGATGTATTCTGAATTTGAAGAAATCAAGCACGTTGTACCACTGGCTGCTATCTTGGACCATTCTTTCAAATATACGTCAGTAAACTGTGTTCTTTTTGAAGAAGTACAAATCCAAATGACAGGTCTGGTGTTGAAAGGTTAAATAATGAAATATTTTGAAATATCACTAAATGGTTCAAGCCAAACGAACTGTCTCTACATTTCGTAACGTTTCGTACACGTAGTTCAATAGGTAGCTCACAACGCTATACCTATGATCAATTCATCAATGAAATCCAGGACGTAAGAAGTGTTCCTAACTAGAATCTATTAACACATCATAACCACAATTGAAAAACCTAAATCTTAGGCCTCTGTTCAGCTGCACCTGCGGTACAGATGATGTCAGTTACAAATGATTAAGAAATAAAGGTTTAAGACTGCTTTACATGTAATCTTCTCACAAACTGAAACTTCAAGATACATTGGCACTGAATCAACCCCCCTGGAGTTCATAGACAGTGTGATTGCTGAATCAACTATTCAGGCCTGCCCCTATGTTTCGGTATATCAGTACCTTTCCTCCACTTTCCAAACTTCTGAACGACTCTCCTGCAAGGTTCACTCTTCATATTTCCATTCAATAATGAGTTAAGGGATCATTTCAGAGAACAGAAGCACGATACAAGCATTTTACCTGGTGTTATTTCCAGAGTTGACTGCAGAGGCTTCTTCGTAAAACAGCGTACTTTCAGAAGTGGTTCTGAGTACGTACATCCTTTAATACCCTGTTACGAAACAGAACTGTGAAAGTAATGAGTTTGATTATGGCTGCAACAAGGTAAAATATAGCACGTAATGATAGTATGATCTCGTGCGATTTGGTGCTCCATACCATGTACGTACTGGTATTGTTCTAAATGTTGCCCATGTGGATGAGCTGAGTGATTGAATGAATACGTAAACAGCTGATGCCGTGCGAGATTAGCCGAGCGGTTTAAGACGCTACATTCATGGATTGTGCGGCTGGTCCCGGCGGAGGTTCGAGTCCTCCCTCTGGAATGGATGTGTATGTTTGTCCTTAGGATAATTTAGGTTAAGCAGTGCGTAAGCTTAGGGACTGATGACCTTAGCAGTTAAGTCCCATAAGATTTCACACACACACACACACAAACAGTTGTTACTGTAGGTAGCGGGAGACTGCATGATCTGCTTGTATGTTAAGATATTGGAAATAAGACTACCATATACTCTACAACCACATATATTCTCTATGAGCTAAGTCTGTGACACAGTTGGTTGCAGCACAAAAAAGCAAGAGTAAAATCCTGGATAACGCAGATCTGGAGAATGGGAGATAAACCAACTAGAAATATAGATTAAAAACTGTATCGGCTGCTCTAAGCACAGTACAACCTCATGTTCTTTCGGTCTAAAGATTAAATGGTGATAGAACATTGCTTCAAGAAAGTAGCTAGAAGTGCCTATATTTCTTTGACATGAATCATACAACATAAATAAGAGTGGCCTTAAGCCCTATAAGCATCGATGTACATTGCTTTTCTCCCTCGTAATCGATGTGCTCCTGACCACTTTCAGGTTAAAATGCACTGACGAGCCAAAACACTATGACCATCTGATTAATACGGTGTTAGTCCACGTTTGCAACGCAATATAGCAGTGATTCTGAGTAGCATGGTTTCGACAAGTTCTTGGTAGGTACAAGGAGGTATGTAGCAGCAGCTGTCTACCTACAGATCACACAATTCCTGTAAATTACGGGCCGGTGGTTTGTGGGTGCGGAGCTGGTGCCCAGTAGCGCCCTAGACGTGTTCCATTGGATCCAGACCAGGCGAATTTGCTGGCCAAGACATCAACGTGAGTTCTCTATGATGCTTCTCAAACCACAATAGCACGATGTTGGCCCTGTGAAGACACTTATCCTGCTGGAAGATGCCATTGGGGAAGACATCAAGCACGAACGACTGCAGGTGTCCACAATAATGTTCACGTTATTTCCAGTTATTATGGTGTCTTCAGCTACTACCGCAGGTCCTATGCAAGCCGAGATGGATGCCCCATAACATAATACTGCCCCAAACGGTCTGCGTTCTCTCGCGCTGCATGATTCGAGGAGCCGTCCGCCTGAATAACGGAGTATCCGCACCCGACCACCGAGCTGGTGTAGCAAGAAACGCGATTCATCGGACCAGGTGGCACGTTCCCATTGATAAAGAGTTCAATCCTGACTATCCCGTGCTCGCTGCAACCGTAATTGACGGTGTCGTTGGGTCAACATCGAAACACGTTGGGGCCGTCTGCTGCGGAGGTTAACAATATGCACTAAACGGTCAGCTCAAAAACATTTAAGCCTGTATCAGCATTGCACTCCGTTGTCTGATCTGCTGCAGATCCCCACCTATCGTTGAGCCGTTGTTGAGTCCGGCCCTTCGAAAAGCGCGCCAGGCGGAGTGCTTTAGCTTCGTGTCTAGTGTTTGCGGTGGCGCTTTCGGTTTGGCGCGCTGTTTGGATCGCTATCGTCCTCTGGCGGGAGGGGGAGCAAGTGTACGGTCGTGTGACGGTCGAGGAGTACGTACTGGGCGGTGACCGAGAGTGGAGGTGGCGCGAGCGGGGCGCGGCTGTTGGGGGTCGTCAACTGCTCGCCACGTGCTTTGGGTGCCAGGGGCTAAGTCTGCCTTACCCGCATGTACGTGGCTTATGAAGCTTAGAAGCCGTGGCGCAGGAGATCAGAGCGTGGGACCGTATGTCTTCCTATCGGCCGTTGAAACCACTGACAGCGGTTGGCTCTGACGAGCATTTGAGCATTTGGAAGTGCGACGTGTTCCCGGCGCTGGGTGGAGTGTGAGAAGGCTTGCAAGTTCTGGTGAAGTGTATGAGTTTCTTCACCAGTGGTTTCGTTGGGTCGTCCCACCACAGTTTTCGTTTGCCTATCCGCGGGAATGTGGTAATTGCTTCTTGGTCGGACCGTTTTCATTCACACCTTGTTTGGGTGATTTACGGTCGTTGTCGTGGGTCTCTGTGGTTCGGAATCTGTGCAGACACCGCCCTTTGCTACATCTTCTGGTTTTGAGTAATTCGGGGAAGTGGCGGCTTGTAATGGAATTTTTGGAACTGATCTGCTATGGCCCTGCAGACCACCAGTAACTATTCCGCCTATTGCGATTTGGGCCCCTTTACACGCGTCACTCTCTCACCGAGCTAAGAATTTTTTTTTTTTTGGGGGGGAACTGTCTTTAATGTGAAAGTTTGTGTGCTGGCTTATTCACATTTAACTTGTAACAAATACAAGTCATGTAACTGGTGAGAGACAATTATTTTTGCTTAGTACAAGCTAGCTACTTAAGGATTTTTTTGAATTTTTCTCTTATTGATATAATAAGTTTAAAATCTTCTTGTTGTAAACGTCAAACCATGCAATATCCTTTACATAGAGCTATTTTTAAAAAGAGTTTCTTTAACTATTGTCTTTGTGTGTGTGTGTGTCAAGTTAAAGTCTCATTAGTGGCAAGTTGTTAATGTCATACCTGGCAATCTCTTTTTTAATAATAAAAATTGTCAAGCTATTTGAAATTGTTTAGAAATTTTTTTAAAGAAAAGCCAGACTTAAAAATTTATTACTGAGAAAGCCTTTTAAAATAAAAGACAACCTTATCAATGTGTGTTTTTTCATCAGCACCTCCTGGCCCCTACTTCAACGATAACGTTTTTGGAATAACGTGTGTACTTGAGTTGTTGTTTGTGAATCGCCTAATTGACGGTTCAATCATGCTTCGCCGTTTACGAGATGCGCGTCCCCAGGAGCCAGGCCATAGCAATCTGTCATTTATCAAAGCTGGTTATGAGGGTGGATTTCCCTATTTACGTTCGCTATTCGTCTCTGCTGTGCTTATATTCTTTTTATACCCCGTCACGTGCCGGATAGTCACCAGACGACATTAAGTCTCTCGCTAATCAATGATCATAATGTTTTGGCCCATCAGTGAATACGTGGCACTTCATTGTGTGATTAACCAGCCCCCGGAATACGAATGACAAAGCACAACGTTTGTCCATGAAACCACGGCTAGAAACTCTCCATCTTATGATGACTCACAGCTCGAACAATTTTTTAAATTCCGAGAAATCAATGACATATTTAACACATAGCTTAGAGAGGAAAAATTTCAAAATGGCATCGTCTCATGCATGCTGAAAAGATCGTGAAAGGTGTGAGAGATGGGACTTGATTCCGTTCAACTTTACTTTTCGCAGCTAACCGCAGGAAGCACGATTAAGGCCATACACAAACTCTACAAAGTGCTTGAATGTCTAACATCAGAACACAAAGTAGCCAGATACGTGGGTGCACATGTATTTCACATTCTACCAAGTAATGCACTCTGCGGGCAATTAGAAATAGCCACTGAGTTGTAGAGAGAATGCTCCTGTCGTTACGGCGAACGGAATATCGCAGTCTCTGGAGATTGCAGGATTCCAGATATCAACGTATTTGCTCGAGGAATTGGTAATACAAATTGTGTCCATAGCATTATGAAAGCAACGTGGTTCTCCTAGAAGTTGCTAAACGGTGAATAAGTTCGAGTTTGGCAAGCCACTCAATATCCACGTTTGTGCTAGCGTCGCCAGACTGCAGTTTCTTTAAACCGGAAACATGATTTAGCGACTACCACCAGACGCGATAGTCGTGTGTCATAGGGGATGGCGATATTGGTTTAATTTTTTGGAACCCAGGAACCCAAGGATGGACCAAAGCTCTGCAATAACAAAGACGACCTTAAGATGACATTCGCTTCGATTAAGATGAAAGGCATTTGAGGCGGTTCATTCGACAGCAAGCAACATCTGTAGCACCAGCTGCATCTCAGTCTTAATAGATTTGTTCTGGTATGCGATATTCTCCTTGACTCGGTTAACGTATCGTTAGCTGTACGCGGGAGCAAAATGGCTCACATCAAACTAAACAACTTACTCCCAGCGGCAACGAGTTGCTGGAGTGTTCTGACAGCGACACTCTAAAGAGGCACCGAGTGTATAGTACTCCAGACACATCTTGGAAAATAGATGGTTGCAGCAGACATGTGTGAGTGCGTAGTAATGTGTACAGTGCTATTAAGAGAAAAGGGGCCATTCGAGACAATGGCCCCATTCAATAAACAAAACGACATTGCTATGGTGCCAATATCATTTAAAGGACCACGCAAAGGAACGTTGCCAAAAGAGTCAATGAAAACGAGTCAGTTACATTAAGTTCAGAACAATGAAGTTGTTTGTGAATATCCTTTTTGTTCTTGAAATCCACTACACATTGAATTACGGTAAAGACGTCGTATCGCCTTAGAAACATACACCAGGAAGAACTCTACATGCAGTGGCAAACCCAAGGGAAACCCAAGATGTGGAACATTATTAATAGCAAAATGGAATTTAAAAAACCTGCTTCCTCGTTATCCTCACTGGCCTTAACAGAAAACCATTCCGTTCAAGTGCCTTAGAGTTCGGCCCCAAGTCTAGAATTCGGTACTCTATTATCAGTGTCAAATGTTTAGACACACTGTATTAGAAAGCAGAGGAAACCAAGTGGCGAGATAGGTAACATGGATACTGACAATCTAGATTCATCGCGTACTTCGTGTCTTGTCCAACTGTGTCGGAAGCCAAATGTCTAGATGTCAAATATACTGATCGCAAAGCTCGAACGACTTTCAGTGGCGAAGATACTGCTCTGGACGTAACACGTTCAGTTGAACGCTTAGTCCACTTGTGCATCCCCGGGATTGCAGCCGGATAACGTCGACATCTGACAACCATTCAGCCATCTTCAGATAAGCTTTACACTGCAGATTGCTGGTACACGTGACTAAGTTTATATCAAACATTGGCTTGGAGACGCATTAAGTTAGGTTACTGTTGCATGAGCGCCTTCTGATGCGTTTTGCGCACCCAGTCGGATATTGTTCCACCTGAGGTGCTCAGGAGCATGCGTAACGGAGATGTTGCATGCACACACACTGTAGAATTGTGGTCTCGCGGAGTTAAAATTCACTTTTCAGTATAACAAAATTAACTGTCATTGGTCGTGTCATTAGGCGTCCAATTTTGTCTTTTTCAGGATACTAAATAAATCACTGGTTACCATGCCTTATCTAGTTGAATGTAGTCCTCACATTTAACAAGTTCTTCTGCCAAAATATTTCCACAGATACCCTGATTAATTGAATCTCAGAAGGACCTCGTGATGGCCCATATTTGCGTTGCGGAATAATCCAAAGAATGTCTTGCGGAGATATAGTGCTTGCCTATTCCTGCCTTACTAAGAATCATTACGTTGAAGTAATCTTCCTCCGCCGGCCGGTGTGGCTGTGCGGTTCTGGGCGCTTCAATCTGGAACCGCGTGACCGCTACGGTCGCAGGTTCGAATCTGCCTCGAGCATGGGTGTGTGTGATATCCTTAGGTTAGTTAGGTTTAAGTAGTTCTAAGTTCTAGGGCACTGATGACCACAGATGTTGCATGCACACACTCTGTAGAATTGTGGGCTCGCGGAGTTAAAATTCACTTTTCGAAAGAAATATAACAAAATGGGCTGAGTCTCTGGTTTTTATATTTAAGACATTACAAGAGAAATTTAATTACTGGCAACGTATACTACGGTCCGTAATATACACGAAAACGTGATTACACCTCAGTATGAGGAACCGCTCAGGTATTTGAGAGTATTTTGCCACGCTGTTTTCAACTATTAGCCCCCTTCATTCCATCACGTTCTGGATATTTCAAAATTTGCAGCAAGGATCGCCTAGTAACAACACCTGAACCACTATATGTCAGGAACTGAACGGATCTGAGCTTGAGACAGAATCCAGTTGCGGAACCGACTTCATTGACCTGCTGCGAGTAGTAGACAGGGACTGCAAAATGTGCACCAAAGTAGGGAAAGCTGGGGCGTTACTACCAGGTAAACGTGGTGGCTATATAGCCAGTTTACTGTTTCCAGAGTGCCTGGAGGCATAACCTACTTGTTGCTTGCGCCCGAGCAACAGAAAAATCACTATATGGAACGGTAGCGTAACTTGTTTACTGTTTCATTAGCAGATGTTCGGGCCTTAACGGCGTTGCTGTAAAGAAGGTGCTTCCCACGGTTAATGCCCAGCTCCACGTTAACCCAGCCCCACGACAGGGCCGAGATCTTAGCTGCTGTATTTTTCCAGGCGTGGGTCCTGAATGTCCTTAGTAAACGTTTACTGCTGACCGATATATGGACGGATATGTTGTGCTGGGACCAATAAAACACGCCATAGCCTCTATGCCGCGCAGTATTATTTACGGCTCTGGCCAGTGAAGCGTCTACTCTGTTACAAATTATTATTGCTGTCATAAACGCTTCCTTTCGGCACACAGCAAGAACGAAATATAGCCGCTTACATAGTGAATCATATGTCGCGTTCCAGTGGCCGTTATTTATATTTGCTTCAAGCGCACACGCGTGTGTTAAATCAGGCGTCAAAAAGACTCATTGTATTGCGAGAAATCTGAAAATGTCGCCTACGGAATTATACGAAGGCAAATACAGAAAATGAATGAAACATGAGTGGTCGTATGATTAACACCATATTAATTTCCATCACAAACAGTCAAACGAGTTCCCAAAAGAAATGGCTCAAATGGCTCTAAGCACTATGGGACTTAACATCTGAGGTCATCAGTCCCCTAGACTTAGAATTACTTAAACCAACTAACCTAAGGGCATCACACACATCCATGCCCGAGGCAGGATTCGCATTTGCGACCGTAACAGCAGCGCGGTTCCTGACTGAAGTGTCTAGAGCCGCTCGGCCACAGCGGCCGGCTCAAAGGAAATTATATGAAATTCATCATTGTATATTTACAGTGTTTTTGTGATCTACAGCTATCATGATCATCCGAGACAGAAAACGAGGCTGCATTCGGCATCTTTTGGACAAGACTCATTATCAAGGATGGACATAAACTTATCATTGGGACTTTTACCGAATATCAAATTTTTAGCATTTCGTTGAGTCACTGTGGTGCCAGCTGGTGCTCAAATTGCTGCTGCAGATGCAGTACAATGCACCAGAGACATAACCTCTCGGTAGTACCACGTGGCCGTCAGGAGTCGGTCTTCATCCAACCGTAAATTCTCGTGACCACAGCTGCCAGTAGTCATGTAAATGACTACATTTCTGCAGTATCGCAAGAGAAACATCCATCTTCTCGCAGTCCTATTACACGACCTCGTTCAGGCTAAGTGGGGCATTCATAAGGCGTCTTTGTCGCCTTAAAGGCATTAATGACTAACATCAACTCACCACGTCCAGACTCAGAGGTGACTAACGCTCACGATCGTTATAGCATCTATTTAAACCAAACCTGATTTACATCCTTATACGACTGGGGCGAAATTTGTTTAGACATCACATGTAGAAACACGCCTACCAACTTTCGTTTTTGTCGCACAATTCCTTCTTGGTGTTACGATTTTTTTTCCATTAGTGTACGCTTCCTCATCATACTGTCGTCACTGGAGGAGACTTTATAATCATCCAGCAATCATTTGAGATAATTACAGCTTTGCATGTAATATGCTTGACAATACTTCTCCCAAAAAATACTAAAAGCTTTCTCTGAAAGCTGCTTAGACCAAACAATACAGAAGCCCTCTCATGACGGAAATATACAAGAGCTAACGGCAACATGTACACCACCTTGAGGATGTCCGCATTGAAAACATCAGTAACGTAGTAGTCGCAACAAGGGGCAACTTGGAGTGCCATATCTCTAGGGGAAACTTGCAGCATTTTGCTCTGGGCACGATAATGTACAGGAAATTGTTGAGAAAGCAATTGATATAAGTTACATGTACTTAGGAGAGTTCATGATGGGAGGAACACTCCACTGAACAGTCTTCGTACAGCACCTCATAATCAGTGCCTACTGTACAATAGTTCTAAACAAAGTACAGAAGTAAAATAATGGAGTGTTACTAAAACGACTAACGTAGCAGCATGTTATCGAAATATTTCTTACAAAATCCAAAAATAATTTGCTTATATGTAAAGGCTATCGGTAGCAGTACGTTATTTTGCGGACACTCATGGATGATACAGGAACTGAAATTAAGTGTAGTAGAGAAAAAGCAGAAATGTTGAACTTCACTTTAAATTGTTCCTTTACAAAGGAAAATCGACGACTAATCCTGCAGTTTAATTATCGCATCACTATAAAGATGGCTGGCTCTGAGCACTATGGGACTTAACGTCTGAGGTCATCAGTCCCCTAGAACTTAGAACTACTTAAACCTAACTAACCTAAGGACATCACACACATCCATGCCCGAGGCAGGATTCGAACCTGCGACCGTAGCGATCGCGCGGTTCCAGACTGTAGCGCCCAGAACCGCTCTGCCACACCGGCCGGCACTGTAAAGATGAATTAAATGGGTATTAGTATTGATGTAGGTGAAAATTTCTGAAATCACTGGAACTGAACACGACCCCGGGGCCCAGTGGCAGCCCTGACAGATTCTTTTAACCATAATATACCGTAGATTCCTCGAAGAAAAAACTGTTCCTAGTAACAGGAAAGAAGCACACGTCCCATCCATCTACAAGAGGGATAGCAGAAGTGTTCACTAAATTACCGTTCAATATGATTCACATACATCTAATATAGAATCGTTGAACGCATTCTCAGCTCAAGCAGAACGAGGAATCACGGACAGCATGGTTTCCTCCAAAACAACTAGCACCGATTCCGAAAACATATGTAGTATCAAACGAAATCTGACTGGATTGAGGGTCTTAAGATAGAGGGGACGCAGCATGTTATCTTAGCTGGAGAATCATCAACAGATGCAGAAGCAAATTCAGGCTTGCCCCGGGAAGTTTATTGGGACAGTTGCTATTAATGTTGTATATTAATGACTGGTAAACAAAAATAACGGTAATGGATTTTTGCAGATGATATAGTTATCTTTAATGAAGTACTACATGAAGAAAGATGCACCGATATTAAGTCAGATGTTGACAAAATTTCAAACTGGTGCAATGATTGGCAACTTCCTTTAAATTTTCGTAAATATATAATTGTGCATTTCACAAAACGCAAAAGTGTAGCATCTTTTGAATACAATGTCAAAGAGTCATAACTGGAATCAGTCACCTCTTACAAATACCTTACTGGAGCAATTTGTGTTGATAGGAGATGGAATGTTCACATAAGCTAAGTCGTAAATAAATCTGGTGATAGAATATGATTCATTTTTAGAATACTGGAAAGATGCAGTCAGTCTACAAAAGTGATTGCTTAAGACACATTCTGGTCAAGTGTGTGTGACCCATACACAATAGAACTGTAGATATTGATTAGATAGACAGACTGTTCATAATTTTAATGAATATTTTGTACAGCAAGAAGAGGAGTACCATAGAATTTATATTTCTTATTTGTTTCATGAATAAACCATAGTCTAGAACGTATTTTTTTTATTTTATTGATCGGTTTCTAGCGGAGTAACACATCGACAGCTGGTAAGCGTAGTCAAAACTCTTCATGAAACTAACTAAACGTACACCATTAATAGCTGCCATCCTCTCCATATTTGAGACCTAAATATAATATAATTCGGCGGACATCAGTCATAACATTAATAAATGTAAAACTAAAACTAAACTCCGTCCGAACAGGTCCTGGAAGGCCCAACGGGACTGACCAACCGCCGTGTCATCCTCGACCTGTAGGTGTCACTGGATGCTGATATGGAGGGGCGTGAAGTCAGAAGACCACTCTCCCGGCCGTTATCAGTATTCGTGACAGGAGCCGCTACTCCTCAGTCAAGTAGCTCCTCAATTTTCCTCACAAGGGCTGAGTGCAACCCGCTTACCAACGGCGCTCGGCAGACGGGATGGTCACCAAGCCCGACAGCGCTTAACTTCGGTGATCTGACAATAACCGGTGTTACCACAGCGGCAAGGCCGTTGGTAACAATAATAGATATACGACCATAAATTACCCATGACCTATAAAATGATGCTTGTCTGTCTCTTTTCTTCTGAAATGCATTAACTACACAGTTGTCCCAATTTTGGCGAGCGTCTTCCACAACAAACTTTCCGTAAATAACTTTGCAACTACCTTTTGCATTACTTTTCCTTCAGATTTAATAGCTTATAACGAAACGCCACCATTTTCCGGTGACTTTGGTTTCATCATACCTCCAGTAAGTCTGCACAGGTAAGAAAATATAAATCACAGCCCATTCAGCCCAGCAACTTACATCTGAACCTGCGAGTTTAAGTGAACAACCACGTCAGAAAAACAGCAGGAATGTTGATATGGTCACTAGGAGTCGTACCTGGAACCACCATCTCATTAGCGAGCAACGCTACTTAGTAGAGTGCATGGTCGACTTGACGCTAGACTTATACAGTCTCGACGGATGCCTGTCGTCGCAAATAAGTTGCGATTTATAGTTGCAGCCGAAGGGCCAGCGACTGCATAACTATCGGTATTGCTCGCTGTAAAGCACTTCATTTTGGAAGTTAAGCAATCGCTTGTTTGTTACAGTTTTCCAGTGATGTTCACAGTCTAAACATGATATTACTTGCGCTGGATTCGCTTATAGGCAGAACTGAAACTACGCGGGAACCTGATCAGGAGAGGAATGCTGCCGTGAAAACGCTGGCGTGCCTCTAATGACCTCAACCAACTGGTTTCGAAGAAAGCAGTTTGCTAGGGAGTTCTGTCGTACAGACAATTTAATGATTTAAGTTTCATTAGTATGATTGTTTCTCTACCTCCGTTTCAGTCAACGGAAATTAGCGGCAGATTATTTTCAATAGCCAGTGACACGACCTGCAAAACTACGTCGCTTCATCATAATTAGCAGCGGCAACTACGAGCTTATCCGCATCGTGAACTTCGTTACAATAGTCATGCTCCACATCAACGTACCAGGCCGAAATTGCTCACCACCAAATTTTTCATCGTTTTCACAATTTTATTGATGCAAAACGTTATGTTACGTACGTAATAAGCGAAGCTTAAATATTAGGCCAGCAGTTGCTGCCAGACCTTAACTCGACCGTGAAAATGAAATTATTAGCAAGGACACTGATCGTCAGATGTCAAACGTCAGTAATCACTGGTAAGAAATATCATGTGTGTTGCACTTTGCCATCCCTTAAACATCTGCAGTTGCACATTCAAAGATCGATCATGACTTGTAATTTTTCTGACAAATGTCACATAAAGGTGATAACAGGGAGGACTTTGTGAATGTTAGTACTTAAGTTTACAATTATTTTCATGTTAGTAAGTTATGTAACAAAATATGGGTCAAATAAGCAACCTTCTATGTACCAAGGATGGAGCGTGTGTGTGTGGATGTGTGGGTGTGCGTGAAACAAATTGAAAATCACATCCAGTCTAAAAAATGCATCAGTGTCTGCCATTTCTCATTAGCAAGTCCGACACTCTTCCAAAATGTTAAATTAAGCAGACATCGTACAAAGGGTTAACGACTCAGACTGCACTACCCCACCTTTAGCAGCCATACTGAGCAAGGTAGTTTTTCTACACAACTTGCAGTTACGTACTAAATCGGTCCAGATTCTTGAAAATTCAAAGACTTGTCCATCTGTGAAACTAACACGCATGGCCGCCGTTGTTATCAGCGATGTGACACGTTGAGAAAGTACTTAACCTCTTTGACAGTACTTAAGAACGCCACTTGCAGGTCATCAAAGTTGATCTTCCTCTAGGAATACAGTTGAATTATGGAATGGATGGGAAACTGTTTAATTTGAACCGTCCAAAAACAACGATTCTAGAAGTTTTTGAAGCATTAGTTCGATTACAGTACATTGGTGATAACGCAGTTGTAGCTCATTCCGATGGAAAGCTAAGGTTAATTCTCAGTTCCTTCCCCACAGCATACAAAATTATTGGCATCAAACGGAATACCAGTAAAACACAAATCCTTCGCCAACCAGTACCTCGGGAAGGACAAAGAAATATGTGTCACCATCGACGGATTGAATCTTCAAGTATTTAACACATTTCATTACATTTGCAGAAACCTCTCATCTAACGCAAATTTAGACTCGGAAATTCAGTGGAGACTTAATCGTTCTGGAGTAGCCTTCGCCAGGATAAGATCTCGAGTATTTGACACTAATGTTATCAGTAATGCAACAAATATCCTCGGATACTCCTCAGTTGCAGTTACTTCCGTGCTTTATGGAAATGAATCCTGGAAGTTTTATAGACGAGATCTTAAAAATATGGAACCATATCCTCACCAACGTCTGAGGGGGATCCTGGTATAAGATGGCACACAGAAGCACAAACGTCAGCAACCATACAACCACTGTAGAAGCATGGTTTTATAATGCCAGTTGCGATGGACAGGGCATATAATCCCTATGCCCCATAGATCCATTCCCAAATAAGTGTTTTACTTTGAGTTAACAGACGGCAAATGCTGCTTGAGAAGTCAGAGGAAACGATTAAAAGATGTGATTAACGGTGTTGCGAAGATGTGTCATAATCACTTGTGGACATCAGTTCTTGACTGATCATTCTGGAGATCACTGGTCCATCGCGGAGCATCTCCTTTGAAGCAAACAGCCGACGAATAGCTGTTGATTTTGATTACAGCCAGCGTAGAAAGAAAAGGAACTGACGACACAAAATCGAAGAATGCGATTTCAGTCTTTCTCGGCGTATTCCACTAACGAATTCTTCTCGAAGCATCCCGACACTTCGCCAGAAAATGATGGGTACGAAACTCATTGAAACGTTGTGACAAGACGACGCCACCACTCGGTTGATAACCCAAATGGAATTCGAATCGAATTC
Source organism: Schistocerca gregaria (assembly GCF_023897955.1). Taxonomy (NCBI): domain Eukaryota; kingdom Metazoa; phylum Arthropoda; class Insecta; order Orthoptera; family Acrididae; genus Schistocerca; species Schistocerca gregaria. The sequence continues at coordinate 687,018,806 of NC_064931.1, forward strand.
ATCAGTCAGAATGGAAGAATAGAAGCTGCTCCACCTGGGACCACCTGTTATCATTGCGGTAAACTGCATACCTCTTGCATATCACCTTCGGGCACACAAATGACTGGATCACAAACCAATCCGACTTCAAGTGTTTGCTATCATAATGACGATGTCCGCCCCCGGTAGCTGAGTGGTCAGCGCGACAAATGTCAATCCTAAGAAACCGGGTACGGTTCCCGGCTGGGTCGGAGATTTTCTCCGCTCGTGGACTGTGTGTTGTGTTGCCCTAATCATCATCATCTCATCCCCATCTACGCGCAAGCGCCAAATCGAAGGACTTGCATCCGAGGGGAGGCCCTAGTCACACGACATCTTTATGATGACGAATGTTAATAAATCGTGCGGAAACATGGCCAAAACATTCATCAATATACATCCCTTGAAAAATCTTCCTCACACTGTGACATACCATTTCTCCGGTTACATTTAATTACATTTATATTGCTACGTTTTTCACATTCAGTGTGGAAAGATACATGTCACTGTAAGGTAGCGGGAAGCGTACACGTCACGTTACACGATAGATGGTCTCATAGCATCGGAACCGTGGGATAATGATTCACCGGCCAGGCTTAGCGCAAAGGAGCTTGACTTTCATCATTTACACTTACAGTTTAAATATTAATTTACAGGGTAGTCCATTGATCGTGACCGGGCCAAATATCTCACGAAATAAGACTAAAACGAAAAAACTACAAAGAGCGAAACTTGTCTAGTTTGAAGGGGCAAACCAGATGGGGCTATGGTTGGCCCGCTGAATGGCGCTGCCATAGGTCAAATGTATATCGACTGCGTTTTTTAAATAAGAACCCCCATTTTATTTCATATTCGTGTATTACGTAAAGAAATATGAATGTTTTAGTTGGACCACTTGTTTCGCTTTGTGATACATGGCTCTCTAATAGTCACAAACGTATAAGTACGTGGTATCACGTAACATTCCGCCAGTGCGGACGGTATTTGCTTCGTGATACATTACCCGTTTTAAAATGGACCGTTTACCAATTGCGGGAAAGGTCGATATCGTGTTGATGTATGGCTATTGTGATCAAAATGCCCAACGGGCGTGTGGTATGTATGCTGCTCGGTATCCTGGAAGACATCATCCAAGTGTCCGGACCGTTCGCCAGACGGTTACGTTATTTAAGTAAACAGGAAGTGTTCATCCACATGTGAAACGTCAACCACGACCTACAACGACGGCACATAGCTCGCGTGCGGTTGAAGCGGTATTGAATAGCATATTTCATGACTAGTGGTTTAATCGTTGAAGCACCATACCATGGCCCGCACGTTCACCGGATCTGACGTCCCCGGATATCTTTCTGTGGGGAAAGTTGAAGGATATTTGCCATCGTCATCCACCGACAACGCCTGACAACACGCGCCAGCGCATTGTCATGCATGTGCGAACATTTCGGAAGGCGAACTACTCGATATTGAGAGGAATGTCGTTACACGTATTGCCAAGTGCATTGAGGTCGACGGACATCATTTTGAGCATTTATTGCATTAATGTGGTATTTACAGGTAAACACGCTGCAACAACATGCAACATAAGTTCACAAAGGTAGTTGTATCACATTGGAACAACAGAAATAAAATGTTCAGACGTACCAACGCTCTGTATTTTAATTTAAAAAACCTACCTGTTACCACTGTTCGTCTAAAATTGTGAAACATATGTTTGTGACTATTACAGTGCCATCTATCACAAAGCGAAAAAAGTGGTCCAACTAAATTATTCATATTTCTTTACGTACTACACGAATATGTAATAAAAAATGGGATAGCTTGTTAATAATAATTTTCAACAACTATCAATCCTTACATAAAACCTTAACGCAAATTTCAATTGACGTTGATAGTCATTGGTGAAAACTACAGACCAGGCACAGGAGCGCACTGAGAGGATAGACACCAAACTGTTAAGATAGCTCACTAATAGTCTGTCATAGTTTTCATTTCGCCTTAAGATGGAGTAATTTATCTAAATTGAACTGGTTGTCGTTATTTTGCAAGATCTTCCTAACCTCCAAGGAATTCTAAAGTCGTGTGGAGGTTTTCATTATGGAATTTTGGTGTTCTGAAAACATTGCCATGAATACTGAAGTCAAACTCGCTGTCAGAATATTGTTCTTTATTTTTTGGTTCTATAAATAGAAAGAAATTCAAGTGACATCCCAATACTCCGTAATTCCAGTTTTTTTACCACTGAATTCTTTCCTATTTGTCACTTCTTTATGTCACTTCTTTATGCACTGTTTACTGCAGGAACGTCAGAGCCTGCAGCCAGCGGAGAAGAAATCAGTGGGGAAGATAGCTACAAGATATCTTTACACAACGAGAGATAAGCAAGTTGCCTCCACCTGTGATAGGGAAAGTGAGCATGGGCATTATTTACTGGAATTCACCGTGTCTGATGATGATGAAGTGTTATACACAGAAACCCACCACGTAGTGTTTGAGGGTTACAGTTTGCATCTTTTGGAGATACCTTCATGAATACTTTACATTTGTCACCTCTTGTGTGCGGAAAACGTTGTTAAATAATTACACTTGGCATACTTTAGCGTGGATGTGTGATTAAAGCGGCAGACCACATTTTGAACAAGTGTTTTCGCAACCCTCATTTACTTTACACGTGACATCCCCTATAGGGAAAATGCTTTTAAACAGTGGTTAATTTGAAAGGGTGCAACACCGTTATAAAAACTTTACGCTTGGTATCCCTGGAGGGGAAACGGACATTAAATCGTTCATGATCGACGTGGCAGGAAACTTTTTTAGATGATGAACATTGCGGAGGAGAAATCACATGTGACTTTTGGAAAACAGGGATCAGAGTGTGACTAATGGAACCAGGACGAATTTTCAACAGTGCATGAAGTAATTGTGGATTTTAACCTTTCGACTGCTCTGGACGAGTTAACGCAGCTTCCTCGCCACTCCCCAAGAGCTGAGGACTTTTTTAAATGCGGACTTTGAGTTTTGCATGAAATAATTTGCAAAAAAGAAAATACATCGTTTCGGTATCTTGAACCATTTATGACCACATTGTTCCCGGTGCGCAGGGAAGGAATTTGGCATGCTATGAGCAATTGTCTGCCGGATACAAAACCCGATGACTCGAGAATGGAATGAGATATCGCTCTGCTCTCATTTTTAAATAAAATTTTTATATCTTATCTACACTACTGCCCATTAAAATTGCTACACCTGGAAGATGACGTGCTATAGACGCGAAATTTAACATACAGGAAGAAGATGCTGTGATATGCAAATGATTAACTTTTCAGAGCATTCAAACAAGGTTGGCACCGTGGCGACACCTACAACGTGCTGACATGAGGAAACTTCCCAACCGATTTCTCATACACAAACAGCAGTTGACTGGCGTTGCCTGGTGAAACGTTGTGATGCCTCGTGTAAGGATGAGAAATGCGTACCATCACGTTTCCGACTTTGATTAAGGTCGGATTGTAGACTATCGCGATTGCGGTTTATCGTATCGCGACATTGCTGCTCGCGTTGGTCGAGATCCAATGACTGTTAGCAGAATATGAAATCGGTCAGTTCAGGAGGGTAATACGGAACGCCATGCTACATCCCAAAGTCTAGCAGTCGAGATGACAGGCATCTTATCCGCATGGTTGTGACGGATCGTGCAGCCACGTCTCGATCCCTGAGTCAACAGATGGGGACGTTTGCATGACAACAACCATCTGCACGAACAGTTCGACGACGTTTGCAGCAGCATGGCCTATCAGCTCGGAGACCGTGGCTGCGGTTACCCTTGACGCTGCATCACAGACAGGAACGCCTGAGATGGTGTACTCAACGACGAACCTGGGTGCACGAATGGCAAAACGCCATTTTTTGGATGAATCCAGGTTCTGTTTACAGCATCATGATGGTCGCATCCGTGTTTGGCGACACCGCGGTGAACGCACATTGGAAGCGTGTATTCGTCATCGCCATACTGGCGTATCACCCGGTGTGATGGTATGGTGTACCATTGATTACACGTCAGGCTCACCTCTTGTTCACATTGACGGCACTTTGAACAGTGGACGTTACAATTCATATGTGTTACGACCCGTGGCTCTACCCTTCATTCGATCCATGCGAAACCCTACATTTCAGCAGGATAATGCACTACTGCATATTGCAGGTCCTGTACGGGCCTTTCTGGATACAGAAAATGTTCGACTGGTGCCCTGGCCAGCACATTCTCCAGATCTCTCACCAATTGAAGACGTCTGGTCAATGGTGGCCGAGCAACTGGCTCGTCACAATACTCCAGTCACTACTCTTGATGAACTGTGGTATCGTGTTGAAGCTGGGTGGGCAGCTGTACCTGTACACGCCATCCAAGCTCTGTTTGACTCAGTGCCCCGGCGTATCAAGGCTGTTATTACGGCCAGAGGTGGTTGTTCTGGGTACTGATTTCTCAGGATCTATGCACCCAAATTGCGTGAAAATGTAATCATATGTCAGTTCCAGTATAATATATTTGTCCAATGAATACTCATTTATCATCTGCATTTCTTCTTGGTGTAGCAATTTTAATGGCCAGTTGTGTACATTTCATTCACAGTAATGTGCAGGGTAGCAGTTATTGAACTATATGAAACAGAGTTGTCATAAATTGTGAAATGTTTTGCATTAGGAGGTTCAAATTGCACGCGGGGCGCTTGGGGGGGGGGGGGGGGGGGGGTTGGTTATGGTTTGGATTAGCGACGAAGCTTCATCCTCAGCGGGTGACTGCCTGGTGTGCAATGTCCAGTCACGGAATAATCGGTGCGATATTCCTTGATGGTACGATAACTACCAAACGGTACGTGAAGGTTTCGGAAGATGATTTCATCCCCATTACCCAAAGTGACCCTGATTTCGATAAGATGTGGTTCATGCGAGATGGAACTCGACCCCATCGAAGCAGTAGAGTGGTTGATGTTCTTGAGGAGCACTTTGGGGACCGTATTCTGGCTCCGGGGTACCCAGAGGCTACTTGTATGGCCTCGAGTGACCACTATATTCTCCGGACCTCAACATATACTTCTTTTTGTGGGGCTATACCGAAGACAATGTGTACAGCAATAACCCCAAAACCACTGCTGAGCTGAAAACAGCCATTCCGGAGGTCATCGAAAGCATCGATGTTCAGATACTTCAGCGAATTTCGCTATTCGTCTGCGCCACATCATCCCCAATTATGGCAGGCATATCAAACATATAACCTAAAACCAAATAACTGCAGTGACATTTACATGTTGAATAAAGTGTTTGCACGCCATAGTTTGTAACCAATTTAGGTTTTTTTTCATATAGTTCATTAATTGTCTCCCTGTATGAGCTACATTCAGCCATACGCAGGGTTCGTGGTGCGATTTTAACTCTAAAAACTCTCTAAATTTTCGTGCTACGCTTTACTTAATCTGATGCAGCACAGTAACTATGACGAATAACGTAAAGAAACTCAGCTCTTTATTGAGCGAAGATATCAGACAGCAAGAAGTGGAAAGATCAAATTTTAACCCAATAATTTTCTTAAAATTGGATGATAAGTATTTCATAGCGCCCAGAACGCCATCTCGCGCTCAGTGCTGAATGTAGAGAGCAGGTCTATAGCAGACAGAGGGGTAATCTTGCGATGGATAATATTATATTAGAAACACTGGTTTTAAAGACTACTGTGTGAGTATTGATTATGCACGATATTATTTATTATGAACAACGAACATTAGCAGAGAAGATTATTTTTGAAATGAGTTATATGAACAGTGGTTACAGGGAATTGTTTTGAACGGCAGATACCTTGTTGGAAAATGGAAGAACGATCAGTTAAGAAACTTTTCAAAGAGCTGTGTAGACTGTGGTAAATATTTGATGAAACGAAGTGTCAGGATTGTTGTTGTGGAACACTGCAGTTGTACAAGGTGTACAACTTTGCTTCCGCCGTTTGCCGATAGGTGGCGACAAATGTAAGTAGCGGTCGAAACAATAGATCGCAGACGTCAGTCAGTTAGCTTGGACATCGGTCAACATAACCTCATTCAAACATTAGTTGATTTACGTCTGCATTATAAAGTTGTTCTTGATTGAAAATGTCAGTTTACTAGCCTAATTCTCGTCATTTGCGGGAGGTGTTCCTGTTTTGTTTCAATATGAAGAAAACAGCTGCTGAGTCTCATCGAATGCTCTCAAGTACGTATGGTAAGGACCCTGCTAGTGAACAAACGTGTCGTGAGTGGTTTCAACACTTCAAGAACCGTGATTTTAAAGTCGTAGACCTGCATAGTGGTGGAAGAGAGAATGTTTTCGAAGATACAGAATTGGAGACATTGCTGGGTGAAGACTCGCGTCAAACTCAAGACGAATTGGCACGATTAGTGGGAGTGACACAGCAAGCCATTTCAAAACGTCTCAAGGCTATGGACATGATTCAGAAAGAAGTAACTTGGGTACCGTGTGAGCTGAAACCAAGAGACGTATAACGGCGTTTGTGTGTTTGTGAACAGTTGCTTCAGAGGCAAAAACGGAAGGGATTTCTGTATCGCATTGTGACCGGGAACGAAAAATGGGTTCGTTACGATAACCCTAAACGCAAAAAATCATGGGGATATCCCGGTCATGCTTCCACGTCGACAGCCAAACCGAATATTCACTCCTTCAAGATCATGCTCTGCATTTAGTGGGACCAGCTCTGCGTCGTGTACTATGAGGTGTTAAAACCAAGTGAAACAATTACAGGTGCTCGTTATCGAACGCACTTAAAGCGTTTGAGCAGAGCATTAAAAGACAAACGGCCGCAATACAGCGAGAGGCACGCTAAAGTGATTTTGCAGCACGACAACGCTCGACCCCACGTTGCAAAAGAAGTCCAAACGTACTTGGAAACTTTAAAATGGGAAGTCCTACCCCACCCGCCATATTCTCCAGACATTGCTCCCTCTATCACCTGTTTAGATCAATGGCGCATGGCCTGGCTGACCAACACTTCCGATCTCATGAAGAAGTCACAAACTGGATCGATTCATGGATCGCTTCAAAAGGTGAACAATTTTTTCGACGCGGGATTGGTACACTGCCAGAAATATGGGAGAAAGTAGTGGCCAACGATGGAATTTGTTTCATTAAAGCCTCAAATGTTGGGGAAAAAGCGGCGGAAGCAAAATTGTACACATTGTAAAGTTGTGTTAATGAGTGTTTATTACCAGGGTATCAGTCTGATGAGTATAAACTGCAAGTGGAGCTGAGCAAGTGAATGCGACGTGGTCATCGGACGGCATGTGCTGCTTCGAGTGTGGCAGAGACTGGAGATGATTCAGATCAGTGGGAGCCAGCTTTGAATTGCCGGCGTTGGCGACGTGTGATGGGCTGCAAGTGAAATTTCGCATACAGAGATCAGCAGGGACGCGCTAGCAGCAACCGACGGGGGCTCTGGCCGGGTTGGCAGTTTGACACGTGTGGCTTCAGCTCTGTCAAAGAATGGGGCTGGTGCCTGACTTGGCAGTGATTAATGTAAGTTGTGCTTACATTCTTGTTAGAGATAGGAACTTTAGTCGCAGTTTTAGGAAAAGTAATCTTGCCATTTTAGGACTTATGTTTTGTAAATTATTTCCATAGCAAATAAGACAAGATGGGTTTTATTAATGATATGGCTGCTGGGATCACCAATCACACCGTTTTTGTTAATAATGAGAACAATATTGATCAGTTAATTAGCATTGCAAATAATTTACTGATTTAGGTTACTATCAGATTGTAGAATATGACCACAGGGTTAGTGCAAGTAAGTGTCATACAGTTTAAGATAAGGACTTTTAATGAGATTTTGAAATAATTTACTGCCAATTTTATGGCAAATGTTTTATGGGCTGTTGTAGAGAGTAACAATGTAACATGAGTGATGTTAGTGATAATATGGATAATGATACGTCCATTAAGGGAAATGCTGTCAGTGTGGATTAATGTGGTAATTAATGATCAATGTAACAAGATACTTGAGTGTTCGTAACATTCAGACGGTGAAGGATGATGCTGAAGTTAAGGTTCTGGGAAAGAAAATGTGAATAACGATTTAAGTAAAACACGGGTAGAGAGTACACCCAAGAAGACATTCTACATGTGAAGACGCATTACATCGGCATGCATGGGAGGCAAAGCACTAGCTGCTGCGAACTCCATCACACATCGGAGGACAAGTTATCTCCGTGCAGATCCACGCGAGATAGAGAGTAATAAACAGTGTTGTGAATTGACAATATCTGACTATAAATTACTATTACATGCAATAACAAATCCAGCAGAAGAAATACATAGAAATAATATTAAAATCGATCAAAATAAAAATGAGTTGTCAAAATAATTTCTTAGGAAATTGAAATTATCCAGTGAGGACCTTAATAATGAGTTAAAGCAAACTAACAGTAAGATTGACAGCTCTTACAATGAATTAAACTAGGAAATTAAAACTGAAATGGCTGAAATAAGCTGTGGATTGATGGATCGGAAAAATATTTTAATGTCTAGGAACTCGGTTACTGAAAGTGACGAATTACGTAATGAACAGGAAACGTCAGGAAAGATTTATTATGATGAGAATAATGTACAAGAATATGACGATAAACTGGGAAAGAATGAGGAACAGAATTATGATTTAATGTTATACGTGGACGTCTTAAATGAAAATATGAGGGCATAGCTGTTTAAGGGAGAAACAATGGTAAAATGTATGGAAAATTGTGTAGAGAAAGGTGAAAAGGATAATGTTAGTGTATGGTTTTCCTGACGGATGTCTTAACGACGTCCACATACTCACAGACGACACCAAATATAGGCTACAAAATTCTATTTTCATATTGAAATAATGTAAGTTTGTGTGCCTTGTTGCTTTTTGTTTAGTTTAAAACTAATCTTCTGTAGTCTAGGTGTCAACCGCAAAATAGATAAACAAGGGTAATGTTAATGATGAAGTAATAGCAAATGAATTTAATTGTTGTACGAAGGAAAGTAGTAACGGAAGAATGTCAAACGCAGGCAACATGGACGAGGAGTACGTGAGAAAGATAACACTGTTTGTGCCGTACAAAACTAGAATACTGAGTTTAAGATTTGTAGAATAAAGTGTAACTTTATTGGGTCTAACAATAATATTAATGATGCAATTAATGATCAGATATATCAGATAACAGGCTATGAAGAAAGCCAAGTATTGCTAAAGTTATTGAGAAAGCATCAAAAAATACTTTCTGAAATTCGGTGATTGGGTAAGACAATGCTTACTGGTTTGAGGTGCATGACCATAGCCCTTTCAGACGATGGCTTCTGATCATGTTATAGCACCGTGAGAAGCTGTAGTTTATAACAATATGTAGTTGTATCGTCTGTTAAAAGTGTACCTACTAATTTAGTGTTTATTGTGAGGTCATCTTAATGTTTTGCTAATATGGTGTGGCATTGTCCATGAATTGTGTGTGTATTATGTGTTTAAAGTAGAGAAAAGATTCTTGGAATAAGTGTTCAGCGCAGTGACTCTTAAAATCAGCTGAGCGCATAATAGCAGTTCTGGAGACGTACATAACGGTGTGTACGGTGGTGAACTAGCAGCCACCACCTGTTGCGGCAAGGTCGTTGCCTTGACACCTTGCGAGAGCGGAATTTAGAAGACACATCGTTGCGTGGCGTGCGACGAGTCACAAAAGGTCATTTAATGTTTACAAACCAGGCAGCTAGCAGGCTATAGAATGGATATTAGTGTATTTTTCTCTTTCTTTCAGGAAGATTGTGAAATTTTATATCTAATGTTTGTATTATTTAAGCCTAGGAATACCAAGACACTGACCATAACGCGCATTACGAGAGGGCGGGCAGGGGGGGGGGGGGGGGGGGGAAGGTTGCTACACGCACAACTTAAAAAAATTTTTTTAAGGAAGTTCGTTAACTGTTGTTGAATCATGTTAACAACATGCTTTTTAAAGAGGTACTGCGGCTTCCGCCGTCGGAGGTTCGATTCCTCCCTCGGGCATGGGTGTATGTGTTGTCCTTAGCGTAAGTTAGTTTAATTAGTGTGTAAGCCTAGAGACCGATGACCTCAGCAGTTTGGCCCCATAGTCATTACCACAAATTTACAATTTCCTAAAGAGGTGGGGTTCAGAACTCGAAAATACCTTTTAGCACATATTTAGCAATATCAGGGCACTTACAATAGTAGTATGTACTACCGACTTATTGTCCACCAAAAAAAAATTTTCGGGTGCAAGATAGATCGTGAACGTGGAAATACCGAATATGACATTCATTGGGGAATGTGACATCTACTTTTTTTTTTTTTCATCAGTCTAGTGACTGGTTTGATGCGGCCCGCCACGAATTCCTTTCCTGTGCTAACCTCTTCATCTCAGAGTAGCACTTGCAACCTTAGTCCTCAATTATTTGCTTGACGTATTCCAGTCTCTGTCTTCCTCTACAGTTTTTGCCGTCTACAGCTCCCTCTAGTACGATGGAAGTCATTCCCTCATGTCTTAGCAGATGTCCTATCATCATGTCCCTTCTCCTTATCAGTGTTTTCCACATATTCCTTTCCTCTCCGATTCTGCGTAGAACCTCCTCATTCCTTACCTTATAAGTCCACCTAATTTTCAACATTCGTCTATAGTACCACATCTCAAATGCTTCGATTCCCTTCTGTTCCGGTTTTCCCACAGTCCATGTTTCACTACCATACAATGCTGTACTCCAGACGTACATCCTCAGAAATTTCTTCCTCAAATTAAGGCCGGTATTTGATATTTGTAGACTTCTCTTGGCCAGAAATGCTTTTTTTGCCATAGCGAGTCTGCTCTTGATGTCTTCCTTGCTCCGTCCGTCATTGGTTATTTTACTGCCTAGGTAGTAGAATTCCATAACTTCATTGACTTCGTGACCATCAATCCTGATGTTAAGTTTCTCGCTGTTCTCATTTCTACTACTTTTCATTACCTTCGTCTTTCTCCGATTTACATCTACTACTAAGACTTAAATTATTGGGTAGTTTGACTGAAAATTTTAAGACATATGTGAAATCTGGTAGAAGAATTAATTAAAAACAATAAATCTTTTTTCAAAATTTTAAAATGTAAAGTAACTGAGTATATTATAATATTTTCAAAAGGTTGGCATAAAGTAACCCCTGCCCCCCCCCCCCCCAATCTTTTGGCAGTGTGAGAGTTAATGCATATTCAGTGTATCAAAACGTTCGAGAGGAGTGGAGAATGGACACCGACAACTCCTGAATGACACAAGAGACCTCGGAATCAACAGATGACTTCTTAAGCAGCCACACAAAATAAACAAACGACCATGATGTGGAGGTGTCCATGCATTGGATACAAAATTTAATATTTTGATGTATTTAAAAGGAAACAAAGAGAAAAAAGAATTCTTATTCAATTGTAACATTGTATTAAGAAAGCCAGATTTTTCGTATAATTAGTTACATGTACATTTTATTTTATTTCGACAGTTTGGACGATCATCTTGGAATGTAAAGTAATTTCGAAATATTGAAAGCAAAATAGCAGGAAACTATCACGTAACAGTGCAGAAAAAGCCTTAGTAAAGTTGGAGCTTGTCTTATTTTTTAAATTTTCTAAATTTTTACACACTATAAAATCTTCGGAAGACATTTTTGTTGGGGGTATGTGACGTTTATGGCACATCTCCACCTACATTGTATTACATTTGTATTGCCACTTTTTAACATTCAGTAGAGAAGATTCATGTCGCTGTAAGGTAGCGAGAAACGTACGCGTAACGTCATGTGACAGATGGTTTCAGAGTTAACAATCAACAAAGAATATACGAAACTGCAATAGGCACTTGTCACAACAAACTTGTATATAATTAATGACATATAAAATGTCATTTGATGATGAGTATCACAGATGGAATAAATGAAGGAAAATTAGCTTCAGTTCCTGGACCACACCGAGATCACTGTAAAAGGAACATAAGCTCGCAATGAACAAGGTCAGCGCCAGAAATGGGACATGGTCTCATAGAAGGAATCATTCCAGCAGTTGTTTGAACTGATTTAGAGAAACGGAAAGTCTAATTCGGAATGGCTGGATAAGAACTCTTACTGTGCTCCTCTCGAATACGATTCCAGTGTCTTAATCACTGCTGCACTTCGCTCGATGAAGAGCACAGAAGCTGCGATAAGGCTCCTGATCCCCATCGGAGACTAACGCGTGTTAAACAGGGGCTCTTGACCTTTTAGGCGCACATCAGCCCACGCGGCTATTCTTAAAACGACAGCGTAAAACAGTGCAGCTGCTCGGTCTTAAAATTCTTCTGAGGTTGGGGAAGTGCCGTGAAGAAAATGGACAGCACTTTGTGGACTCATCTTTGCGTTCTGAACATATGCACCGCACACAGACAAACGTTTACGACCTTTGTCTGGATCTTCTTGTGTGGTATATTTTCCCTGTCCTCGACACGGACGGATTTAGGATTTCTGGGATGGTGAAAGAGAACAGGGATTGCTGGAAATAGCTGAGAACTTTGGCTGTCACTTTCTATTCAACATTCCCACAACAGGGTGTCAAATCATTCCCAATACGATGACATCTCATCTACATTATATCTACTGATAATCATCGTTGAAATTTATAACTGTTTATTGACTGTAAAAGTGGCGGTTCTTCATACAGCTCTTCTACATCTACATCTATTCACTGCAAGCCACCATCCAGTGCATGGTAGATGGCACCTTCACCACAACTAACGAGGGAAAAATGACTATCTATATACTTCTATATGAATCCTAATGTCTCTTATCTTCGCGGTCCCTTTGCCAAATGAACACTGGCCGCAGTAGAATCGCTCTAAAATCAGTCGCTAATTCCAGTTCTATAAATTTCATCAATATTGATCCCCGAAAAGAACGTCGTTTTCCATCCAGGGATTCCCATTTGAATTTACGAAGCATCTCCGTAATACTCGCACGAGGATCGAATCTGCCTGTAAAAAAATCTAGGAGCTTAGATGTCTTCCTTTAACCCGACGTGGTGGGGATCCCAAACACTCGAGCATTGCTAAAAATGGGTCGCACGAGTGTTCTATTCGTGGTCTCCTTGAATCCTTTAATTCCTTTAATCCGACATGGTGGGTGTCCCAAACAGTCGTGCAGTACTCAAAAATGGGATGCACTAGTGTTCTACTCGTGGTCTCGTTTAAAGATGACGTACTCTTTCCTAAAATTCTCCCATGCACCGAAGTCGACCATTCGCCTCCACTGCTGCTGTCCTTACGCACTCGTTTCGTTTCAAATAGTTAAACAATGCTTCACCTAGATCTTTACTTACAGAGAGCATTTGAAGCATTTCAAAAGAGCTCAAAGTATGTCGACATCGAATCGTCAAATAAATAGACCCCTTCATGAATTTAAGCATTACTAAATAGTGCAAGGGGGTGCAGCTATAGTGCTTCAATGAGCAAATAAACATTACTGCTGGAAATAGAGCGATTTGTAATTCCAAATGCTTGGTCACAGGTGGATGGCTGCTTTTTTATGCTGTGCAGTCTTTCTACCAGGTGTGAAACAAGATACGAAGTGGAAGAACCAGTTTAGTCAGTCTAAATATTCTCAGCGAGTCGCTCTTACAGTTATGCAAGCGTAACGTCCCGTTATTTCCGGGATAATGGTCACTGAAGAGCTACTATTAATCAACGAAATAGTAACATTTCATCACCATTAACATCCCTCGGAATGAAACATTCCTTGAGTGTTCCGGCTACTTTTTATTCCGCACGGCTCGTTGTCGGAAGGCAAGTGTTTATTCTCTTTTTGTCACGCTATATCTCTTGACTTCACTTTCTTTTTATATTTCTGTCATTTCTCTCTCATATTTAGAATATTCATGTCATTCCTCAAATTTCTTTTCCCGGCTGATTTAGAGAACATAGACAGCAAAACATATATGAAGAGTCATTTCCTTGCTATGCACGTATATTCATATTCTCTATAATTTCCCTGGCGGAGCTGTTCCATTAAAGCATGCTAGGCTGGTATGCCACAGTCTTGTCATTCATTGTCCCTGCCTTTACTAAATTGTCTACTGTGTCCGAAGCATGAAATTAACACTTTCGTTTCAAACAGGAAAGCTTTACAAGTAAGTCTGCGTACAGTGCAGGCGATCCGGTTACATGGAACTCTTTGTAGCTCTAAGATGTACTTCTACTACTACATCTACATCTATACTCCGCAGGCCGCCTTACAGTGAGTGATGGAGGGTACTTTGTGTACAATAGTCACTTCCCCTTTTTCGTGTTCCAGCTGCGAATGATTCGCGGGGGTAACTGTTTCCGGTAAGCCTCCGTATGAGGCCGAATCTCTCTAGTTTTACCTTCATATTCTTTCCGCGAGATAACACATAGGAGGAAGCAATATACTGGATGATTCTTAAAGGAACGTACGCTCTCGTAACAGTACACCACTCCGCGATACACAACGCCTTTCTTGCAGCTTCTGCCTCTCAAAATGTTCAAATGTGTGTGAAATCTTATGGGACTTAACTGCTAAGGTCATCAGTCCCTAAGCTTACACACTACTTAACCTAAATTATCCGAACTACAAACACACACAGCCATGGCCGAGGGAGGACTCGAACCTTCGCCGGGACCAGCCGCACAGTCCATGACTACAGCGCCTAACAACGCTCGGCTAATCCCGCGCGGCCTTCTGCCTCTGGAGTTGGCTGAGCATTCCGTGACGCTTTTGCGCTTCATAAATGAGCAAACTGCACTACTCTTCTTTAGGTCTTCTCTATTTCCTATGTCAATCTTATCTGTTACACATCCCAAACTGACGAGCAATATTCAAGTATAGGTCGAACGAGGTTTTTGTAAGCTACTTCATTTGTGGGTGGACTACATTACCTGAGGATTCTTTCAGTGAATCTGAGTCTGCCATCTGTCTTACCTACGATTAGTTTTACGTGGTCGTTAAACCTCAAATCGCTCCTTACGCATATTCGTATATATTTTATGGATGTGACTGCTAACAATGATCGTTCTGTAGTCGTGTAATCATACAATAATGGGTCTTTCTTCCTATTTATCAGCGAGACGTTACATTGGTTTATGTTGAACTGCCAATCCCTTCGCCAATCTTCAATCAAAATAAAATGTTCAAATGAGTGTGAATTCCTAAGGGACCAAACTGCTGTGGTCATCGGTCCCTAGACTTACAGATTAGATTAGATTAGATTAATACTTGTTCCATAGATCATGAATACGACACTTCGTAATGATGTGGAACGTGTCAGGTTAATAAAGGATGTCTGCACAAGATATTACATTACACAAAATATTGCATGACACTAATGTTTAAGCTGCTTTTTTTCCTTAATTTATATCTAAAAATTCAGCCAATGAGTAGAAGGAGTTTTCATCTAGAAATTCTTTTAATTTATTTTTAAATGTTAGTTGGCTATTTGTAAGGCTTTTGATGCTGTTTGGTAGGTGACCAAAGACTTTTGTGGCAGCATAACTTCCCCCTTTCTGTGCCAAAGTCAGATTTAACCCTGCATAGTGAAGATCATCCTTTCTCCTGGTGTTATATCTATGCACACTGCTATTACTTTTGAACTGGGTTACATTTTTAACAACAAATTTCATAAGTGAATATCTATACTGTGAGGTTACTGTGAGGATCCCTAGATCCTTAAATAGATGTCTACAGGATGATCGTGGATGGGCTCCAGCAATTATTCTGATTACTCGTTTTTGAGCAATGAATACTTTTCTACTCAACGATGAATTACCCCAGAATATGATGCCATACGAAAGCAGTGAATGAAAGTAGGCATAGTAAGCTAATTTACTGAGATTCTTATCACCAAAATTTGCAATAAGCCTAATAGATAGCATCCGTATCTTAACTCAGACGTTTCAGCAGACCATCAATGTGTTGCTTCCAGTTTAACCTCTCGTCAACTTAAACTGACTTGTGCTAAGAACAAAACATACACCCATGCCCGAGGGAGGACTCTAACCTTCGGCGGGAGGGGCCTCGCAATCGTCAGTCCTCTAGGTCTTCCTGTAGGTCTTAAGAGTTTGCACGTTACAAGAACCCCCACAGTGGCTCAGCATTTACCGTATCTGAACGCCACACGAAGAGCATTTAGATTTTCCGCTATTCCCAATAATTTTCCCAGCATTAGTCTGCGTGCAGTCCACTCAGCCTCGATATTAAAACTAAGGTTCACATTGAAAAACAAGTACCGGCCCTGATTTCGAAAGCCACCATTAACTGTACATAGAGTGAAGAGCCCCTAAAACACAGCCACTGGTCGAATAGGCGGAAAATGAAGCTCCGATTCGCTGCCAGGCCAATTTCTTATGCTGATTATAGTGCCACTGAGGTCAGCTTTAGGTTTCCAGCTATGAGGTCTCTTATCTCTTGCTGCCACACGTACAGTACTATTATATACTCGAAATGACTTTCTCGTTATCTTATGCAATAATGGTAGCTGCTAGCCGAATCTCAGTAAAACATGGTTTCCGCATAGGTTTCATCTAATTAATGAAAATAAAAATTTAAATTCATAATTTGATGAAGAAGGGATGAATGTATAGAAGCTTTGGTGCTTTGTAGTCACTCATCTATTAGAAATGAATCTTAATACTACTGAACAGTGTCTCCATGTTAGGTGCTGCAGCTGTATTTATGTGATCCAACAAAAAGCGACTTTGTTGCATCCGTCACTGGTAACACATAAGCTATTATTTACCGCTTCATAATTTACGTTTTCTTTCAAGTGATAAGATTCGCGCAAAATAAACAATAATGTCGTTCTACATAACTGAGATTTACTTTTGCAGCTACCTCCTCACCACAAAATAAAAGTAAAATCGAAATCAGTTGTTGAACAAATTACAAATTCATAATATAATAGATGAGGCAGGTCCGACCCTCTCGTATTTCATAGGAACAAACTAAGTACTATTTCTGAGGCTGAGTGTTAACCTCAAATGGCTGCTTTACGTTTTGTGTAGCATGCCTAAGTAATACCAAGTAATTATTAACTTGTGATTATGTTCCATCTATCAACAATTTAAAAAATTACAGAACCATCAGCAATCAACATATTTTTTTCGTATCAAAGTTACTGGCGTCATTATTTTGTACATTCACGTAATACACATAAATAGGAAAAAATATCTTATGTCGCTTTGCTAAAAGTACACTACTGGCCATTGAAATTGCTACACCAAGAAGAAATGCAGGTGATAAACGGGTATTCATTGGACAAATATATTATACTAGAACTGACATGTGATTACATTTTCACGCAATTTGGGTGCATAGATCCTGAGAAATCAGTACCCAGAACAACCACATCTGGCAGTAATAACGGCCTTGATACGCCTGGGCATTGAGTCAAACAGAGCTTGGATGGCGTGTACAGGTACAGCTGCCCGTGCAGCTTCAACACGATACCACAATTCATCAAGAGTAGCGACTGAAGTACAGTGACGAGCCAGTTGCTCAGCCGCCATTGACCAGACGTTTTCAAATGGTGACAGATCTGGAGAATGTGCTGGACAGGGCAGCAGTCGAACATTTTCTGTATCCAGTACAGGACCTGCAACATGCGGTCGTGCATTATCCTGCCGAAATGTAGAGTTTCGCAGGGATCGAATGAAGGGTAGAGCCACGGGTCGTAACACATTTGAAATGTAACGCCCACTGTTCAAAGTGCCGTCAATGCGAACAAGAGGTGACCGAGACGTGTAACCAATGGTACACCATAGCATCACCCAGGATGATAGGCAAGTATGGCGATGACGAATACACGCTTCCAATGTGCGTTCACCGCGATGTCGCCAAACACGGATGCGACCATCATGATGCTGTAAACACAACCTGGATTCATCCGAAAAAATGACGTTTTGCCATTCGTGCACCCAGGTTCGTCGTTGAGTACACCATCCCAGGTGCTCCTGTCTGTGATGCAGCGTCAAGGGTAGCCGCAGCCATGGTCTCCGAGCTGATAGTCCATGCTGCTGCAAACGTCGTCGAACTGTTCGTGCAGATGGTTGTTGTCATGCAAACGTCCCCATCTGTTGACTCAGGCATCGAGACGTGGCTGCACGATCCGTTACAGCCATGCGGATAAGATGCCTGTCATCTCGACTGCTAGTGATACGAGGCCATTGGGATCCAGCACGGCGTTCTGTATTACCCTCCTGAACCCACCGATTCCATATTCTGCTAACAGTCAATGGATCTCGACCAATGCGAGGAGTAATGTCGCGATACGATAAACCGCAATCGCGATAGGCTACAATCCGACCTTAATCAAAGTCGGAAACGTGATGATACGCATTTCTCCTCCTTACACGAGGCATCACAACGTTTCACCATGCAACGCCGGTCAATTGCTGTTGGTGTATGAGAAATCGGTTGGAAACTTTCCTCATGTTAGCACGTTGTGTCGCTACCGGCGCCAACCTTGTGTGAATGCTCTGAAAAGCTAATCATTTGCATATCACAGCATCTTCTTCCTGTCGGTTAATTTTCGCTTCTGTAGCACGTCATCTTCGTAGTGTGGCAATTTTAATGGCCAGTAGTGTAATCCTTTTCAGAAATACATTTTGTGCTGTAGTTAGTCTGCATTTTATACCCTCTCTAATTCGACAATCATCAGTTATTTTGCTGCTCAAACAGCAAAATTCAACTACTACTTTTAATGTCTCGTTTGGCTGGCCGGAGTGGCCGTGCTGTTCTAGACGCTACAGTCTGGAACCGAGCGACCGCTACGGTCGCAGTTTCGAATCCTGCCTCGGGCATGGATGTGTGTGATGTCCTTAGGTTAGTTAGGTTTAATTAGTAATAAGTTCTAGGCGACTGATAAGCTCAGACGTTAAGTCGCATAGTGCTCAGAGCAATTTGTCTCGTTTCCTAATCTAATGCCTTTAGCATCACCTGATTTAATTCGCCTACATTACATTATCCATGTTTACCCATGTTTTACATTCGTCGATGTTCATCTTATAACCTCCTTTCAACATACTATACATTCCATTCAATTGCTCTTCCAAAGCCTGTGGCGCCTCTGACAGAGTTTCAATGTCATTGGCAAACAACATAGTTTTTATTCCTTGTTTATTCATTGTTTCCCCTTCATATCCTTCGGCTCTTTCGTTGCAGTGTGTTTCTTAGAAATTGTAAGTAAACATTTGCTCCCTCCATTTTATCCCTGCTTCCTTTATAATTTTAAAGAAATTATTCGACTCAACATTCTCAGAAGCTTTCTGTAACTCACTGGTGTAGAAAAAGATATTATTCATTCCACCATACAACAAAGTTCCATCACATGGGAGTCGCTTTGTTCGAATATATTCAACAGGAAACAGTTGAGTGGTAAGCCCGATAACCTTTTTTGTAGAGCAATAGCGAAGAGAAAGAAATTTTAGATTATCCGAATAGACGACTTCAATTATTCAGCTCAGAGGAAGAAAGTGTGGAACAAAAATGGATGAAATTCAAAAGCACTGGACAATAGGCCTTGAGCCAGTATTTGCCGATCAAGATTATGAGGGATAGGAAAGACCCAATTTCATTTAGTATCAGTATGATAAAGATGTTATGAAAGCAAACAGAGCTTTATCACCTTGTTGACCAACCAAAGCTGAATGAAGCCAAATTGAGCATAAGGACAGCCATGCGAGAAGCCTTCAGTGAATTCGAAAGTAAAATATCGGCAACCCATAAGACAAGAACTCGTAAGAAATACCTAAAGTCACTTAGAGGATCGAAATCATCCATTCAGTCGCTCAGTGACAATACTGGCATCGAAGAGGAAGATGACAGAGAGATGATCGAAACACTGAACGCTGTCTTCTGAATCTGTTTTACCGTGGAAAACAGAAATAAGACTCCTCCTTTCGCTCATTGCACGAATGACGGAATAGCAAATATTAAAATAAGTGATCGCGAGGTAAAAAATGAACTAAAATCGCTCAGTAGTGTAAAGGTATCTGGATCGTATGAGACCCACATGAGACACTACAGAAATTATGCAAAAGAACATTCTCCTCTTATAGCAGAAGTTTATCGTAAGTCGTTGGAGCAACGAAATATGCCAAGGGTTTGAAAAGAAGCGCAAGTTATTCTCGGTTTCTAGAAGTGTCGTCGGACACATACACACAATGTAGCAATATGGACTATATTTTATGCGCAAGCGTTATGAAGTTTTTGGACAATGAAAATGTCCTCTATGAAAAATCATCATGAATTCCTCAAGCAGAGGTCTTGTAAAATACAGATCACTTTATTCGAGAAAATAACGGTGCCACGGTTGTGACCGCGTTCCTTGACTTCCGGAAAGCAATCGACGTTTTCACGCCCTGCCGTCTAGTGACTTGCGACTGCATTGACTGCTTCCTTGCAAACGTTACTCATTGCTCTCAACGTGGTGAAAAAAGATCATGTAAAGATAATTTCGGGAGTATCCTAAGGGAGTGTGATAATACCGTTACTGTTTACAATAAATACTTCTAGTGGATGACCTAGGAAGATCCATAAAGCTACTCGCAGCCTATGCTGTTGTTTGTAGGGAGTTTACGAAGCCAAAAGACTATGGCGAAATGAAGAGAAGGCCAACATAAGATCGAATATTGGTGCAGTTGATCATCAACACAATAAATGTAACATATGGTCGATAATTCGGTGAAGAGATCAATTTCTGTTATGAAATGATAATTAAATGGACACCCCAGCTGCAAACAGGCGTTGATGTACTTCATTGGGGACATGTTGAAAATGTGTGCCCCGCTCGGGACTCGAACCTTGGATACCCTGCTTACATGGCAGACGCTTTATCCATCTGAGCCACCGAGGGCAGAGAGGCTGGTGCGCCTGCAGGGACTTATCCCTTGCACACTCCCCGTGACACCCACACTTCCAACATGTCCACACGACTACATTCCACAGTAACTGTTCTTTCGGGAACAGATACTACCGTCATATATAGTTAAAATATGGCTTCCTGGCCATTGACCTTCTTGTGCGAACGCACACACTATGCCTGAACTCATACGGGACTTGGTAGATTAAACTGCCACGAGTAATGAGTATGATGGGCAAACATGGGAGTCAAGGGGAGCGTGCAAGGGATAAGTCCATGCTGGCACACTATCTTCTGTGCCCTCGGTGGCTCAGATGGAAAGAGCGTCTGTCATGTAAGCAGGATATCCAAGGTTCGAGTCCCGGTCGGGGGACACATTTTCAACATGTCCCCAATGAAGTACATCAACGCCTGTTTGCAGCTAGGGTGTCCATTTAATTATCATTTCATTTCTAGCATAGCTGCATGGTCATCTATGGTAACAGTTCTTTGGGGAACAGATACTATCGTCATACATAATTTCTGTTGTATTACGCTTTTAGCGGTAAATCACAAGAAATAGTAACAGCCGTAAAATACGTAGAAGTAACCGCTCGGAGTGACCTGAAGTGAAATAACCACATAAAACTAGCTGCACGAAGGGACTTCAAAATTAAGTTACACATAATTATGGCAGGCCAAGTAACTTTTATTGAATGCTGCACTGCACCTCAAAGTGACATACGCACATGACACTATTTTACAACATAGTCACCAAATATCTGTAAACTACGCTCGGAAAGTTCTACCAGTCGTTCAGTTGCTCGACGGTAAAAATCTGTTGGGTCGGGTTGTTTGGGGAAGGAGACCAGACAGCGAGGTCATCGGTCTCATCGGATTAGGGAAGGACGGGAAAGGAAGTCGGCCGTGCCCTTTGAATGCCATCCCGGCATTTGCCTGGGGCGATTTAGGGAAATCAGGGAAAACCTAAATCAGGATGGCCGTACGCGGGATTGAACCGTCGTCCTCCCGACTGCGAGTCCAGTGTCTAACCACTGCGCCACCTCGCTCGGTATAAAAATCTGTTCCTTGGTCACAGAGCCATTGGAGAACCGCTGTGTGAACGTCAGAATCGTCGGAAAAATCTGTAATTGCTGCGAATCAGTTCCTTGACTACCTGGACCGCACTGGTTAGCACAATGGATTCGCATTCGGAAGGGCGGCGGTTGAAACCCGCTTCCGGCCATCCTGATTTAGATTTTCTGTGATTACCCTATACCGCTTCAGGCAAATGCCGGGATGGTTCCTGTAAAAGGGCACGGCCGACTTTCTTCCCCAGCCTTCCCCAACCCGATGGTACCGATTACCTCGCTGTTTGGTCACAACCCTCGAATCAACCATTACCTGGACATTGTCTTCTGTGGTCGATGTCGATGTCTTTCCTTCCCTATCAGTATCAGCCACGTCTGTGTGGCTTTGTTCAATTTGTTGCCACCATTTCACTACGGCTGGACGCAACACACCACTTGCTCCATATACGGCAAGAATTTCACAGTGTATCTGCGTGCAGTTTAAACGTTTCTCCCACGAGAATAGTATTTCATCTCAGGAGTATGTTTCCAGTTGCCGCGCCATTTCACTCCAACAATGTTGTTGCACCTGTTATCCATAACACAGCATAGCCATGTCTGCAGGAAACCCGGAAAATGTGCCGTCTTCTGACAACGTGTCACTCTTGTTGCGCAATGATTTTAGCGTGGGACGTCATTTGTAACTTACTTTCTGAAGCAGACGTGATTTACTAAGCACCTGATTCACTAATGTGACATGCAGATTTTATGTTGGTAAGTACTGAATGCATATGTGTATTTCATTCATAGTTATTACTGTTGTGTTTTGTTCTTCAGTCCAAAGACTGTTTTGGTGTAGCTCTCCATGCTACTCTGTCCTGTGCAAGCCTCTTCATCTCCGTATAACTACTGGAACTTACATATTTCTGAATCTGCTTACTGTATTCATCACTTGGTCTCCCTCTACGATGTTTACCTCCCGTATTTACCTTCAGTACTTAACTGATGATCCCTTGATGCCTCAGAATGTGTCCTACCGGCCGATCCCTTCTTCTTGTCAGGTTGTGCCACAAACTTCTTCCTCGCCAGTTTCACTCAGTACCTTATTAGTTACATGATCTACCCACCTAATCTTCAGCATTTTCCTATAGCACCACATTTAAAAAGCTTATGTTCTCTTCTTCTCTAAACTGTTTATCGTCCTTGTTTCACTTCCATACATGGCTACACCCCATACGAACGAATACTCTCAGAAAAGCCTTCCTAACATTGAAATCTATATTCGATGTTAACAAATTTGTCTTCTTCCGATACGCTTTTCTTGCCATTGCCAGTCTACATTTTATATCCTTTCTTCTTCAGCCACCATCAGTTATTTTTCTGCCCAAATAACAAAACCTGTCAACTACTTTAAGTGTCTCATTTCTTCATCGAATTCCTTCAGCATCGCCTGATTTGTCCGCAACTCGTGGTCTAGAGGCTAGCTTTGCTGCCTCTGGATCAAGAGGTCGCGGGTTCGATCCCCGGTGGGGATTTTTCTCTGCCCGGGGACTGGGTGTTTGTGTTGTCCGCATCACTTCATCATCATCATCCGTGATAACGGCCAGATTGGGGCATTGTACGAGCGCTGATGACCGCGCACTTCAGCGCCCCACAAACAAAACATCAAACATCATCGCCTGATTTAATTCAACTACATTCCGTTATTCTTGCTTTTCTTTTCTTGATTTTCACCTTATATTCACCTTTCAAGACACTGTTCATTCCGTTCAACTGCTCTTCTAAGTCCTTTGTTGTCTCTGACAGAATTACAATTTCGTCGACACACCTCAAAGTGTTTATTTCTTCTCCGCGAACTATAACTCCTTCTCAAAATGTTTCATTGGTTTCTTTTACTGCTTGCTCAATGTATAGACTGGATAACATCAAGGATAGGCTGAAACACTATCCCACTCCCTTCTCAATCATTGCTTCCTTTTCTCCTCGACACTTATAAATGCCGTCTGGTTACTGTACAAGTTGCAAATACCTTTCCGATCCTTATACTTTACCAGAGCTACCTTCAGAATTTCAAAGGGAGTAAGTCTAAAAGTGCTACAAAAGTAGTTTTGCCTTTCCGTAACCTATCTTCTAAGATAAGTCACGGTGTCAGTACTGCCTCGCGTGTGTTCACATTTCTCCGGAACCCAAACTGACCTCCCCAAGGTCGACTTCTACTATTTTCTCCATTCTTCTTTAAAGAATTCGTGTTTGTATTTTGCAAACATGATCCATGAAACTGATGGTTTGGTAATATTCACACCTTTTAGCGCCTGTTTTCTTTGGAATTGGAATAATTACATTCTTTGTATAGTCTGAGGTTATTTCGCCTGTCTCATTTATCTTGCACACCAGGTGGAAGAGTTTTGTTATGGCTGGCTCTCCCAAAGCCATTAGTAGGTTTGAAAGAATATCGTCTACTCCTGGGGCCTTGTCTCGACTTTGGTCTTTTAGCACTGTGTCAAATTCGTCGAGCTGTATCATGTCTCCCATCTCCTCTTCATCGATGTCCTCTTCCATTTCTATAAATTTTCCTGCCATCAGTATCTATCTTTCGCCGAGTGATATATGCTTGTAAATCCCTGCTTTGTCTCTAGTGATTTTGCAATTCCCGTCAGGCTCATTTTTTAGATTCTTGTATTCCTTTTCCCCTGCTTCACTTGCTGCATTTTTATATTTTCCGATTTCATCAGTTAAATTCAATATCTCCTGTGCTATCCAAGGATTTCTACTAGTCCTTGTCTTATTACCTATTTGATCCTCACCTGCCTTCAGTTTTTCATCTCCCAAAGCTACCTATTTGTCTTCCACTGAAGTCCTTCCCCTGTTCTAGTCGAAAGTTGCCCAATGCTCCCTCTGAAACTCTCAGCAGCCTCTACTTCTTTCACCTGATCCCGATCCCATCTCCTTAATTTTCGGCCTTTTTGCAATTTCTTTAGTTTTAATCTATTGTTCACAACCAATAAAATGTGACCAGAGGCCACCTATGCCACTGGAAATGTCTTACACTTTAAAATGTGTTCCGAAATCTCTCTCTTATCATAATATAATCAATCTGACACTTTCTGGTGTCTCCAGGTCTCTTTCACGTGGACAAACTTCTTTCGTGATACTGATTTGAATCATATGAGGCAGGATGATAATTGCAGAAGCCAATGTTTTCTATTTTGTAATGTTTCTTTCTGTAGTGAGTCTGTATTTGGTTACTCATCATACCACATCTACATCTACATCTACATGATTACTCTGTAATTCACATTTAAGTGCTTGGCAGAGGGTTCATCGAACCACAATCATACTATCTCTCTACCATTCCACTCCCGAACAGCGCGCGGGAAAAACGAACACCTAAACCTTTCTGTTCGAGCTCTGATTTCTCTTATTTTATTTTGATGATCATTCCTACCTATGTAGGTTGGGCTTAACAAAATATTTTCGCATTCGGAAGAGAAAGTTGGTGACTGAAATTTCGTAAATAGATTCCGCCGTGAAAAAAAAAAGTCTTTGCTTTAATGACTTCCATCCCAACTAGTGTATCACATCTGCCACACTCTCTCCCCTATTACGTGATAATACAAAACGAGCTGCCTTTTTAGGCACCCTTTTGATGTTCTCCGTCAGTCCCACCTGGTAAGGATTCCACACCACGCAGCAATATTCTAACAGAGTACAAACGAGTGTAGTGTAAGCTGTCTCTTTAGTAAACTTGTTGCATCTTCTAAGTGTCCTGCCAATGAAACGCAACCTTTGGCTCGCCTTCCCCACAATATTATCTATGTTGTCTTTCCAACTGAAGTTGTTCATAATTCTAACACCCAGGTACTTAGTTGAATTGACAGCCTTGAGAATTTTACTATTTATCGATTAATCGAATTCCAACGGATTTCTTTTGGAACTCATGTGGATCACCTCACACCACACCATACAGCAATCTTTTCTAAATCGCTTTACAACTGATACTGGTCTTCGGATGACCCTACTAGACGGTAAATTACAGCATCATCTGCGAACAACCTAAGAGAGCTGCGCAGATTGTCACCCAGGTCATTTACAGGTATATAGATCAGGAACAGCAGAGGTCCCAGGACGCTACCCTGGGAAACACCTGATATCACTTCAGTTTTAATCGATGATTTGGCGTCTATTATTACGAACTGCGACCTTCCTGACAGGAAATCACGAATCCAGTCGCACAACTGAGACGATACCCCATAGGCCCGCAGCTTGATTAGAAGTCGCTTGTGAGGAACGGTGTCAAAAGCTTTCCGGAAATCTAGAAATACGGAATCAACTTGAGACCCCCTGTCGATAGCGGCCACCTGCGTCATGGTGAAGGCGGCTCTGTTATGACGGCAAGAGGGGCAGTTAGGACTGGGAGCCCGGAATGGGTCACGACGTGGCATATTGTGTGGCTGTGGCTAGCCGCTGTGTTCGTCCCGTCCGCTCAGGTGGGCGGTCAGCAAACACCGTTTGAGTTGATCAACGCTTCAGCGGATTCTGGGCGCCTGGCTGGCGATGTCCTCTTACGGTCAAAAGCGCATCCGCGAGGCTATGAGATTTATTAATAGCGCGTCTCACGATTTCAAGCGAACACAAGGTAGGTGAGCGGGGAACCGGACGTCGGGCAGCGAATGACGGGCGCCTCCGTCCTGCCCAGCATGATAAGATCGGTTCATAACGTGGGAAATGCATATCACCACCATTGAGGGACCGCTTTGAAGTCTGTTCACACAATGTTGGTGCTGCTATTAGGGACAGTCCACGTGGAGTTCTGGCAAAGAAATCATGACGTGTTCGGTTTGGAACGCGTTTGCAAACTTCAGAAATAGAAGACGCACCTTTATGAGGCAGCAGTCTCTCACTACTTGCTTCGCCTAATAACGCTATAACAAAAAGTCTACACAACAGAGAGGTCTAGTACAGATATAGAGTCTCATTAGCTGAGATTGAGACAGTACTTCAGATTTACTGAGGTGTAATTTGGTGGAATCGTGAGCGAAGGTGAGGCGTAGCGCAAGTTTTAGCTTCATTCGTGATTCGAGCTTTATTCGAGATCTATGTCCAGGATTAACGATTCTGGATTCGACAGTGGCATCTTAGATTCGTCATTCATATTAGAGATTCTGGCATCGGGACTGATACGGCTTCCACGTCCCACATTCTAGAGATGTGCGACGTTTTTCTGCAATCTACCACCCGCTGCAGCGCCAATTCACCATTCAGCCACGTATTAAGTGTAAGTTGACGCAGCAGTGATGCGAGTCAGCAGCACTATCACGGCAACAGACACGTTTGTGTGCTTTTCATAACTAGAGGCTTAGATCGGTCACACACCGTGAGCTGACACACTGGCCATGGCCTTGCTATGTGGTCTTCATGCATGCATGATCTCTTCAATGTTCGGAATCGGCGAAATCATTATGGCCCAACCGACATCGTATTTGTTGTTCATTTAGGTATATGACGAGTTTATTTCCAGAGTTTTTTTTCCATTCCTCCCTGCAGTATTTTTTCCGATCCCATAGCATAAGGAAATAATTTGCATGGATTCAAATTCCGTCCTGCACTCATATCTGGTTTGAGATATTGTGCAATTATTGAGATCAGTGTGTTAGTTGCTTTTTCTCTGTGTCTAACAGTCTTCCCGTAAGCATGCCACATAATTTATTACCTGATGTTTTCTGCGTGGTCGTAGATGCACGACTAAGTAGTCTACGCTTGTCAGTAGAGGTCAACCGTCAGTATAGGCTAACCGTTTTGCGTCCGCACGTGGCTACTTCAGCACCTGACCTGTTGCCCAGAGGAAAATAAGCATTAATGGCTTGCTCTTGGCACATGTACTTGGAGGTACTAACCAATCTAAATATGTACCACTCCTAATAGTTATAATTATTATGCCGAAAATGAAGTAAATACTGATGTAATGTTGTTCAGGAGACCGTCCTTAGTCACCAATAAAAATATCTGTGCTTATACCTCTAACATACTGTATATTTATTCCTTAATGATATTCGTCATAAATAATACATCTCCGGAGGAATAAATGTTTCCTTTCAGCACCAGGATTGCTGGAAGGATGTGTGGCTGCTATAGTGTTGGCTGTATACAGAAGCGACCACACATGATCGCACACTGTTCCACTCAAGTTCAACGTCTCTGCTTCTAACACCTGTGATTATTAAAATACAGGAAGTGAGTACTCAATAACTCATTCTGTTCAGTTAACAAAATATAGTCATAAACACCGGCAGTCTATTGCACAGAGCGTGCACAAAAGCAGCATAAGTCTGTGCCTCTCAGATCTAAGCTGCAGTCTTTTGTCAAATAATTCTACATGTTTCAGCACTGCAAACTAAGCTGAAGACTGTCGCCAACTAACCAGCACAGCTCAGGGTTCCGACTGTTCACTCAAAATCGCTGAAGTTCGGTGCGCCTGCACGAAAATTCTGTTACGACCGACGCGCTATACTACACGTATAATTCAGAGTTCCGTGCGACTGCACGCTGCTCTTTAGTGACTCTCAAACTTGGGCTTCTGCACCGAATTGTATAAAATTTAACACTGCGGCATTTTAGCCGTTCACACTCTGCCTCGGCAACTTCCACTAAACTTTCCGACTCATATAACACGCGGACCACTCTCAGGAAAAGCCTGTTTTACACATTGTCACTTACTCATACGGCAGGATTCTTCACCAAGGGATGATTGTCTCTCTGGTACTGCTGGACTTCGAGCACTTGATGCTACGCCTCCAGGATCCGCAAATAGAAAATTGTACCTTCTCTTTTTCTGTTGATGTCCATTTTTCCCTTTTCAGATTTATATCTACCGTTGTTAGCAGCTGGTCTGTCAGCACTTTGAGGCTAGCAAGTTAGCCTTTCATCATCGCTCAGGGCGCGGGAATCTCGGGAACATGTTCATCTGGCCGGCTGTGGAACAATTGGCTTCGGTGCTTGGCCACCCTTCATCACGGCCTCGATGACTAGGTATGGGAAAAGCCGAACGATTAAAACCGATACCGGTATGTTAGTCCTGAATAACCAGTATTCTTTAGTCTCGGTTATAACAGGTTTTTTTATTTGTTACTAAAAACCAAGTAAAATATCTAAATACCAATTAGCCACAACAGCAGTGAAAATTTTTCGTTTTCAGTACATCTTTTTTAAAAAAAAAAAGGATTAATTTTTATTCATAATATTTGCTTTAGTTGTAAATATTGCGTTATTATTGAATTATTTGTAGTAATTGACGGAAGTCGTCGAGTAAAACAGAAATGATTTCTGGCGTTCCCCAAGTTAGTGTTATAGGTCCTTTGCTGTTCCTTATGTACACTCCTGGAAATGGAAAAAAGAACACATTGACACCGGTGTGTCAGACCCACCATACTTGCTCCGGACTCTGCGAGAGGGCTGTACAAGCAATGACCACACGCACGGCACAGCGGACACACCAGGAACCGCGGTGTTGGCCGTCGAATGGCGCTAGCTGCGCAGCATTTGTGCACCGCCGCCGTCAGTGTCAGCCAGTTAGCCGTGGTATACGGAGCTCCATCGCAGTCTTTAACACTGGTAGCATGCCGCGACAGCGTGGACGTGAACCGTATGTGCAGCTGACGGACTTTGAGCGAGGGCGTATAGTGGGCATGCGGGAGGCTGGGTGGTCGTACCGCCGAATTGCTCAACACGTGGGGCGTGAGGTCTCCACAGTACATCGATGGTCGGCGGAAGGTGCACGTGCCCGTCGACCTGGGACCGGACCGCAGCGACGCACGGATGCTCCTGGGGTATCGGAGAGGACCATTCGCAACCGTCTCCATGAAGCTGGGCTACGGTCCCGCACACCGTTAGGCCGTCTTCCGCTCACGCCCCAGCATCGTGCAGCCCGCCTCCAGTGGTGTCGCGACAGGCGTGAATGGAGGGACGAATGGAGACGTGTCGTCTTCAGCGATGAGAGTCGCTTCTGCCTTGGTGCCAATGATGGTCGTATGCGTGTTTGGCGCCGTGCAGGTGAGCGCCACAATCAGGACTGCATACGACCGAGGCACACAGGGCCAACACCCGGCATTATGGTGTGGGGAGCGATCTCCTACACTAGCCGTACACCTCTGGTGATCGTCGAGGGGACACTGAATAGTGCACGGTACATCCAAACCGTCATCGAACCCATCGTTCTACCATTCCCAGACCGGCAAGGGAACTTGCTGTTCCAACAGGACAATGCACGTCCGCATGTAACCCGTGCCACCCAACGTGCTCTAGAAGGTGTAAGTCAACTACCCTGGCCAGCAAGATCTCCTGATCTGTCCCCCATTGAGCATGTTTGGGACTGGATGAAGCGTCGTCTCACGCGGTTTGCACGTCCAGCACGAACGCTGGTCCAACTGAGGCGCCAGGTGGAAATGGCATGGCAAGCCGTTCCACAGGACTACATCCAGCATCTCTACGATCGTCTCCATGGGAGAATAGCAGCCTGCATTGCTGCGAAAGGTGGATATACACTGTACTAGTGCCGACATTGTGCATGCTCTGTTGCCTGTGTCTATGTGCCTGTGGTTCTGTCAGTGTGATCATGTGATGTATCTGACCCCAGGAATGTGTCAATAAAGTTTCCCCTTCCTGGGACAATGAATTCACGGTGTTCTTATTTCAATTTCCAGGAGTGTATATAAATGATTTGGGAGACAATCTGAGTAGCCGTCTTAGGTTTTTTTTTCAGATGGCTCTGTCATTTATCCACTTATAAAGGCATCATAAGTTCAAAACAAATTGTAATACGATTTAGAATATGGAATCTGAATGGTGCAAAAATTGGCAGTTGACCCTAATTAACGAAAAGTATGAGGTCATCCACAAGAGTGCTAAAAGGAATCCGTTAAACTTCGGTTACACGATAAATCAGTCAAATCTAAAGGCCGTAAATTCAACTAAATACCTAGGAATTACAATTACAAACAACTTAAATTGGAAGGAACACATAGAAAATATTGTGGGGAAGTCTAACCAAAGAGGGTGTTTTGTTGGCAGGACACTTAGAAAATGTAACATATCTACTAAGGACACTGCCTACACTATGTTTCTCCGTCCTCTTTTAGAATACTGCTGCGCAGTGTGGGATAAGAAGGGCAGTACGTTTTGTATTATCGCGAAATATGGGAGAGAGTGTAACTGAAATGATACAGGATTTGGGCTGGACATCATTAAAAGATAGGCGTTTTTCGTTGCGACGGAATCTTCTCATGAAATTCCAATCACCAACTTTCTCCTCCGAATGCGAAAATATTTTGTTGACACCGACCTACTTAGGTAGAAACAATCACCACGATAAAATAAGGGAAATGAGAGCTCGTGCGGAAAGATATAGGTGTTCGTTCTTTCCGCACGCTATACGAGATTGGAAAAATAGAGAATTATGAAGGTGGTTTGATGAACCTTCTGAAAGGCACTAACATGTGATTTGCAGAGTATCGATGTAGATGTAGATGTAGATGAAATAATAAAAGTGGAAGGAAATTATGGTAACAGTAACAAAAAGCCTTTCCACTCCAATGTCGAGTGCCACTCGACATCGCGAAATTTGTTTTCCGCTCCGATGTCGAGCCTCAGTCGACACGACTTTTCGAAGGTCTCAGAGGTATTTTGAGTCTACTAGGCATTATTGCTGCAGTATTCTGGCATCTAGGAGAACTAGTGTTAACTCGGTGTCGAACAGTAGCAGCTGTGTTAATTCAAAGGTTGTAATTATTACGTTCAAGTCCACGCGCTCGAAATGCCTAGTTCTTCACATACAGTCCTTTCTGAAGAAGAGATATTAGATCTTTTAGGGCAATCTCTAAGTGAAAACGAGAGTGAAAATGATTTTGATTATGATAGTGATTCATTTCAAAACAATTCGAGTGACAATGACGAAGAAAACAGTGACAAAGTGCATGTTTCTAGTAATTCAGCAGAAGATTCGTGGCGAATGTGGAGCGACACTGACACTGACTTCACAGATTTTCCTTTTGACGAATCAAAGTGTGGTTTTATAACAGAAAGTAGTTCTGTTCCATCATCGCCCGTCAGATTTAATCAATTAATTTTTACAGATAACCTATTCAACAAATAGCAGATGAAACGAATATGTGTGCTGCATCAAAAATACGTAAAGTGAAACCACTTCCACAACATTCTGCATGGTGGGACTGGAGAAATGTTACCATGGAAGAAATGAAACGCTTCCATGGTGTGCTACTGAGTATGGCATTACAAAAGTGTAAGAACTTGCAGGACTTTCTTTCAAGAGAATGGTTACAATCATCCAACTTCTTCCCAGACTGTTTTAGTCGCCGACGATTTATGCAAATTTTCTGGGCACTTCATGTTTCTGCCGCGGTGGTCTCGCGGTTCTAGGCGCGCAGTTCGGAACCGTGCGACTGCTACGATCACAGGTTCGAATCCTGTCTTGGGCATGGATGTGTATGATGTCCTTAGCTTAGTTAAGTTTAAGTAGTTCTAAGTTCTAGGGACTGATGACCGCAGCAGTTGAGTCCCATAGTGCTCAGAGCCATTTGAACTTCATGTTTCTAGTACGACGAGTGCTACACATGTCAACAGTCAGGTTCAGTCACGTCTGAGTAAAGTGACAAATGCACTGAATTACTTGTCTGACACGTTTCTCGAAATTTATCGCCCATATTGGTATTTAGCTGCTGATTAATCTACAGTGTCGTTCAAGGGTCGTGTATTACTAAAAAGTACAATCCTCAAAAACCAACAAAATGGGGACTCAGACTTTATGTAATTTCGGATTCATCAAATGGTTATATCTGCAGTTTGATACCCTATTTTGGCGCTGTAATAACTAAGTCATTGATTTGTCCACATTTGAATTTTTCTGAGAGAATAGTTCTTCAGCTGCTAGCTAATATCAGAAATGGTACAGGGCAATCAGGGTATCATTTGTACACTGACCGTTTTTATACAAGTGTTGCAATAGCTGATGAGCTGTTTAAACAGAACATGCATCTCACAGGAACGGTTCAGGCCAATCGCAGAAACCTTCCAGCTGCAATCAAGAAACGAGCTCTGCGTCTAAGGAAGCACGGAATAAAATGCCTCCGCAACAACAAAATGATGGTTCTGGCAAGGCAAGATAAACGAACATTTCTCATGCTTTCTACAAAAGTCAGTAACTCAGTGTCACTTATAGAAAGGAGAAACAGAAAGGAAAGGGAAGAAATAAAGAAACCAAATGTGATTATTGATTATACTTCAAAGATGGGTGGAGTTGATCGATCTGACCATTTTATTTCCAGTTACGGTTTTGTAATGAAAAGTCTCAAGCGGTGGCGAAAACTATACTTCTGGCTATTGGAGATAGGACTTGTAAACAGCTATTTACTATACAAGAACCACTGTGAGAAAAACAACTTGACAATACCGTCTCACAAAGCATTCCGTAAAAGTGTTATAAGAGGATTAGTTGCCGAAGAAAGAACTCAAGGACAGAAACGAGGACGTCGTTCAACTTCTGATGACGAGGAACGCTTGAATGGAAAGTTGCACATTATCAACAAGCTTCCTGGGAACAAGCATAAGGATTGTGCAGTGTGCTCAGATAGAAAAAAGAAAGGTGGCAGGCGTGAAACTGTGTATTACTGCGAAACATGCTCACGAAACCCAGCTCTCCACCCTGAAGAGTGTTTCAAAAAATACTACACAATGGAAAGTTTTGTATTGTAAAAGCGTACGTAAATATATGAATGAAAGCACACATTTTGTTTTAATGTATACCCCAATTGTTGGCCAGCGGCCACATTGTTTCCACAAAGAGATCCGCGCAAATCTCTTCGGTGCACCGCCGCCCAGGAAGCGGCGATTTAAATACCTGTAAGAGCGCGCGGAGCCGCCCTGTGTCTGCCTTACGGAGTGCAAAGGGTTAAAACATAACAACAGTTCATTTATAGTATGTAACAGAAATGGACAGTAGCTGATCTCCCGCATGCGCCTACCTAATATGCCTTTATCTGCTTG
The DNA here is from genome assembly GCF_023897955.1 of Schistocerca gregaria. Lineage (NCBI taxonomy): Eukaryota > Metazoa > Arthropoda > Insecta > Orthoptera > Acrididae > Schistocerca > Schistocerca gregaria. The sequence goes on from NC_064931.1 coordinate 687,052,851, forward strand.
TAGCCTTTGAAAACGGGCTAATTAACACGGAAAAAACAGCGTTCTTGAGCTTCAGTTTTCACCCCTTGGCGAAGACTGTTCTTAATGACCAAATAGTGATATGATCCCCGATTACAACATAATTTTAAAGCGGAGCTTCAAAAAATTAGAATCAATAGGAGAATACTGCTGATTTTTTGTAGTGTTCAACCCCTTATCACTTTTCGAGAAAAGCAGCGAACTGTGGACGGACTAAGTTTTCTTTTATTTGCCTGTTCAATTTAATATTTTTATTCAATGTATCTTGTAACTGAGAGTTTCAAAATTTTCCAGCCTTTGTTCGGTTCCTACGTTTATTGCAGAAAATAAAAGAAAGAAATAACCGAAAATCGGTTATTTCAGAAACTGCTTATTTCGAGCGGCTATAATACCCAGGTTTAACTGGCGTCGAAAAAAAAAAAACGATATAACTGAAAGCCGGTTGTTTCAGCGGTAACTCCCATGCCTATCGGAGACCTGCTGCAGAATCTCAATAAGTATGAAACTGTCAAATAACGCAGTCAGCTAAGATAGGCGGCAATCGTAGCCAGGTTGCCGCTGCTCACTGCGGCTGTTAGTTGCTTCTACGGAGACTACGGCTTAACGTTCCCACTACCTCTCCCATTGCCGTGTCCCTAGTCCCGACATACTCGCGACCCCACTGTGTTTCCAGATGTCACACTTTTATTGCCAAAAACAGAAAAGTTAAGATAAAAAACAACGTCTTATAATCTACATTGGAACTACTGCCACAACAATGTGACACATCCACCAACTCCAAACGCAGTGTTGTTTGCCTTAATTGTTCGGCTTTGGCAAACATTTATCAAAGTTTTCTTATGCTAAGTTACTATATTTCCATTAACTCTAAAGATTACAATAATACTAAGCCTAACCCATCCCTTTTTTCATTCAAATGATTTTTCCTGCTCTTTCCACTGATGAAGATCATTTGTCTCTAACTTCAACAGTTCCTACTGAATATTCAAATTATATCTTAGACTTAAAATTTAATTAATTCTAGTAGATAGACGTCATCCAGTATCATAATTTCCACACAATGTTTCATATTACTAGTCTCTACGGTACTCTGAGTGGCCGTGCGGTTCCTGGCGCTACAGTGTGGAACCGAGCGACCGCTACGGTCGCAGGTTCGAATCCTGTCTCGGGCATGGATGTGTGTGATGGCCTTAGGTAGTTACGTTTAATTAGTTCTAAGTTCTAAGCGACTGATGACCTCAGAAGTTAAGTCGCATAGTGCTCAGAGCCATTTGAACCATCTACGGTACTCTGTAGTTTCATGTTGTGGTTTTCTGTAAATTTACTGTGAAATCAACTACTTCACTATAATTACAACAGGTCTCCATAGCCAGCGTGCTCCACGAGCAGTCGGTGAGTGCAGGCCTGCGAGCAGTGAGTCCAACAAGATGGTGAGCCTTGTGGAAACTCTGTAAACGAGGCAATCCATCCTGAGGTAAATGGTTGGCGAAACCTAAATTGTCTTTTCATTCCGTTGGAGATCAATTACTTCAAGCTGCAGGTCAATGCAAACCGGGTACTGAAAGCTTTTTCATTATTCCATACAGTTGCGCTAAATCCTTTATTCCCTAAGATGACTGGCGCTCCATCTGTAGACACATAGCCGGCCGCGGTGGCCGTGCGGTTCTAGGCGCTGCAGTCCAGAACCGCGGGACTGCTACGGTCGCAGGTTCGAATCCTGCCTCGGGCATGAATGTGTGTGATGTCCTTAGGTTAGTTAGATTTAAGTAGTTCTAAGTTCTAGGGGACTGATGACCGAAGATGTTAAGTCCCATAGTGCTCAGAGCCATTTGAACCATTTCTTGTAACACACAAACTAATAAATTCCATGGGAAACCTAATTTTACGCACTTTCTTCAACGCTGCTAAGAATGTTACATCCAGCTGTATGCCTATGCTAGATATGCTTTCATAGAGCTCTAAAAACTATGCAACACACTCCTTACAAAATGAACGTCGTTTGTCATAACCTGTGTGAGGCGCATGATTGTCTTGTTTGATTAAGTCAGCACGCGAAACTGTTCTTCTTGAAGCGGACATCAATGTTCAGCTGCAACTACCAATTATTCTTTCGTTAAATCATGTGTGGAAGAGCGCAAGGACTTTGCTAAGAGTAGTGCAGTTTAGTACCTTATCTGAACAGCACATTCACTTGTTTTTTTTTCTTCCTCTTCTTGCTCCTCATTAGAGAGCTTCCCTTGAAGTTTTGAAATCTCTAGTACACGTTCAAGTCCTTCACATTTTCCGTTTCCGAGGAAAACATTTTAGACACACCGCTACTCAGAATCGTCACGCAAAGGCCTAAGAAGGTGGCATAAAGGGCGGCAGTGAAAGCACCCCTTTCCTTGAGACGTTGATTCCCACACATTCCGCGGTCGATGAGCCACAAGACAACATTCTTGACAACCTTTGACACCATTGACATCTCCTGGGTGATTCAACCCTTTTCGACGGATATCGCTGAGCTGCAACCCCACAGAAGGTGATCTCACCCCTTTGGAGTGTAGTGGGACTGCAATTTTTGCTCTGGTGTAAAGGATGGAACTACTAAGGATCGTTCAAAACCATTTGACGAAATTTGAATGTGAAACGAAGCAGCAAAGCGTGCTTATGCTTTTTCAGTGTTCCTGTTCATACCCTCCTGTGGCGTGATCACAAAGGGGCGCAACATTGACACATACACGAATACAATGGCAATGGGTCCCTCTAAGCCCCCAACCCCCCAACCCCCCCCCCCCACCACCACCACCCTCTCAGTTCAGTGCACCCAGCGATATTTATTGAGAATTTTAACAATGTGCCTTAAACAGGGAAAAATGTGAATTAGTCCTACTCGCCTTAACCGCGCAACTGGTATCAGAGGTGTGTAAAGTGGTTGCCTACTTGCAGGAGGCTAAGGCTGTTTTCTCTGGAAATGGACATTTTCAAATTTTTCAATAAATGTGGGACGCTGCCACCGAAGGTTTTGTTAAATTTTGGGGCTTAGAGGGATTCTTTGCCGTTTTATTCGGGCGTCAATGTCGCAGCCCTTCGTGATCATGCCACAGTAGGCAGAGAAACAGGAGCTTCCTGGCAGATTAAAACTGTGTACCGGACCGAGACTCGAACTCGGGACCTTTGCCTTTCGCGGGCAAGTGCTCTACCAACTGACCTACCCAAGCACAACTCACGCCCCGTCGTCACAGCTCTACGTCTGCCAGTATCTCGTCTCCTACCTTCCAAACTTTACAGATGCTACCCTGCAGAACTAGCACTCCAGAAAGAAAGGATACTGCGGAGACATGGCTTAGCCACAGCCTGGGGGATGTTTCCAGAATGAGATTTTTCACTCTGCAGCGGAGTTTCATATCAGCGCACACTCCGCTGCAGAGTGAAAAATCTCATTCTGGAAACAACCCCCAGGCTGTGGCTAAGCCATGTCTCCGCAGTATCCTTTCTTTCAGGAGTGCTAGTTCTGCAGGGTTCACAGGAGAGCTTCTGTAAAGTTTGGAAGGTAGGAGACGAGATACTGGCAGAAGTAAAGCTGTGAGGACGGGGCGTGAGTCGTGCTTGGGGAGCACAGTTGGTAGAGCACTTGCCGCGAAAGGCAAAGTTCCCGAGTTCGAGTCTCGCTCTGGCCATAGTTTTAATCTGCCAGGAAGTTTCATATCAGCGCACACTCCGCTGCATAGTGAAAATCTCATTCTGGAGAGAAACAGGAGCTCTGAAAAGCCATAGGCACCCTTTGCTGCTTCGGATCATGTTCGAATTTCGTAGAATGATTTTGAACGGTCCGTAATGGTTCCACCCTGAACACAGGAGCAAAAATCGTAGAATGTTTTTTAACTGTCCGTAATGGTTCCACCCTGTACACAGGAGCAAAAATTGCGTTCGCACTGTCTCGAAAGGGGCGAGATCACGTTTAATAGAGTTGGTTGCCCATGATGTCCTTAGTGAACGGCTTAAGCTTCAGGGAGATGTCATTTGCTTCAAAGTTGTCAGGAACGTGCTCATCGCAATGCAAAATGGCGTATTCGACCTTGAAATGTGTGGGAATCAACGTCTCAAGGAAAGGGGTGCTGTCATTGACGCCCTATACGCCACCATCTGTGGCCTTTTCTAGTCGATTCTAAGCGGCGGTGTGTCTGAAATATTTTCTTCGGCCTCTCGTACCAAAACCGTATGACTTCGGAGCTGGACACCGCTTTTGTGATCTCCATCGCAGAGGCGTCAAAAGAAGGGGTGAAATGTGGATAAGCCGGGCTGTGAAGACTTTCCTATTGTGTGACATGAGCATGGGGATGTTGGCCAGAATTGTGGTGGAATTTGGTGTCAAGGGTCGTCACGAACCCACTTTACACGTCACAGGAATTTCGAAGTTCTGGCCTTATTTTTTCGCATGTATCGACATCTTCTTGGTGCCAGGCTTTTTCATCGTTACAGTTAAAGGCTCTAGGCATCTTTTAGCCTCATTTCAAACTTAAGCATCTCGCAAGGGGGAGGCCTCAGACACTGCCAACCGATTCGGCTCAAATTTGGTAGGTCGCTTGTGTACAACTTAAAACGAAGGAATCTAAGATATTTTGGGTCAACACCACCGCGTTTTTGAGAAAATCACTCCTAAAGGTTATGACGAGCAATCGACTCAAAATTGGCGGTATCGATAGATAATTGTAAATAGAGCATTTTTCATCATCAGGTATGGGTCCACAAATGCATACTTTTCCATAACTCGAGGTAAGAAACTTTTACAACTGCCGTTATGTCACCGATTACGCCGGCAGGGTTGCTCAGCATGTTCGGTCAGAGGGTTAGCTGCCCTCTGCAATAAAAAAATCGATCAACAACGAACTTAAATGGATGTCTTACGACGTCCGCCCCGAGCAGATGCAACGAACGAAAGCGAAAAAATGAGTTAAAAAAACAGATAGCGCAAAGGCCAAGATAAGTGGCTGGGAACTGGAGAACCCACGCTCGAATCTCGAAGAAACTCTAGCGGATGTTCTTCTTTTAGTTTGGATTTTTCCATATCTCAATTGATAGGGATAGGAGGTTTAATAAGGTAAGTAAATCAATAAGGAATGATAATAATAAGGTAGGCAAATAAATTTCTCAAACCTCTTGGGTTAGTCAAAAACTAAAATGTAACTCCAGGTCACTTTACAATGGCTCTTCCAGTCACTGTTACGTGTCCTCACTTTTCTTCGAACAACTAGTTGGATGTTACTTGTCATATACACATTCGAAACAAATTAACTCACGGCACCAAGAACATCTAATGAATGCAATCTTTCAACAGCTACACTGCTTCTGAAGAGTCGGCGAAAGGCGTGTGGGTATAGAATCGGCAGTTGTGAAAGTTTCTTTCCTCGATTTCTGGAAAAGTTTGCGTTTTCGGACCCCATACCTGGTGATGAAAAATGCTCTATTAACAATTATCTACGATCCCTCATATTTTGAGTCGATTGCTCGTCATAACCTTTAGGGGTGATTTCCTCAAAATTGCGGGGGTGGTGACCCAAAATATCTTAAGAGTCCTTCGTTTTAGGTTGTACACAAGCGACCTGCCAAATTTGAGTCGAATCGGTGGCCGTGTTTGAGGCCTTCCCCTTGTCAGTTGGATACAATTACGGGGTTTTGAAAAAGTGATCCTTTAATTCTTTTGCACAGTCTAGTTACAAACTTGTCATAAAACATGGAATTTGCAGAAGTTTGCCGTCCAAGAGTGTACCTAATGGCCGCCATTTCAGTATCGTATCAGTATAAAGTCGCTGTAACGTCCTCGTTATAGGTAGTATTCAATTGCCGAAAACATCGTTCCAGTCAGGAAAAATATACAAACTGTGTAAAATAGAAGTGTTTTTCACTGCGTAATAAATGACAAAACTAAAGATTACATTTTGACATTTGCTTTGGAAATAAATTACTTTCACAGAAAAAATGCCACAACTATATGCAGACGTCATTTGATGAAGCGCTTCACGTTGTAGCAAATGATACACGAAAAGTTTGGCCACTATACAAAATTCAAGCCTTTATTTCATACAAGTGTGATTTCAACGTGTGGGGTCGCAGTTCTGATCTCCACCGCAGAAGCGTCAAAAGAAAGTGTTAAATGTGGGTCTGTGGCGATCTCCCTATCGTGTGACACATCCACTGTGGCATTGGGCAGAATTGTGGTGAAATCTGGTGCCAAGGTTACATCATAAACCCACTTTACACGTCACATGAACTTTTGAGTTGTGGTCTTTTTTACGCATCTGTCGACAGCTTGTGGTTTGAAGCGCCGTCGAGCACGAGGGTGACGACACAGGGCGCCACGTCTTTGCACCAGTACAGAGAAAGGTTGTAGGAACCTTTGAGGCAAATCTCAAACTTAGGTGTCACAGTGGAATACAATTACGAAGTTTCTAAAAAGTAATACTTTAATTCTGTTCGCAGGGTAGCTTTTCAATGAAAATATGTTTAAGACTTTTATTACTCAATCCACATCCATGGGGGCCATTTCACTTGAGATCCGTGCAAGGTACATTGCTACATCTATTTTTCTTTGGAATTATATGCTGTATATCCTTGTTTTGTAACACGATCTACATCCTTGAGCAATCCCTCACTATGGATCTGTGGGACAAAACGTACATTTAATGAAAACTGGAGAACTATGGTTGATAGGAATTATGATGATTGCTAATTGCTGCTACCTACTGCAGGGTCTCTGAAGACACTGACCACATGTCTGCAGTAGTAGAGGGTATTGTCCATAGCTATGGTACAACACATCAAAGATGATGTGGAGAAATGGAAGTCCTCAATGACATAGTCATACGTATTTTACGAAAACCCCTTCTGAATTCAGGAAGGTATGAACTACTATCTTAGCGCAGGCCATCCCAAAAGTGGTGAACAACTCTGAAAAGGGAAGAAGTATTTGAATTAACATACTCTTCATGACGAGATCACAAACTCATATGGGGCGACAATTGGGAAGAACGTCGGATATCCTTTTCAAAAGAGGTAGTCAGACATTTGCCCTGATCGATATAGGGAAACCAGTGGAAACCACTCCTGCGAATTAAAATCCAATGTGGTAATAATCGTACCACTTCATTTGGTGTCAGACGGGAGTACCAACGCAGAGCATATTTCCGTCGAACAGCCTGGAATGGTACAATGTGATTAACGTATGATAGTTTTGATGAGTGATGGAAGACACTTTAAAAGAATAACTGTTTGTTAACAAAACCAAAATTCAGGTATAATGTTCTTGGATGAATATCGACACAACTGCATATAACAGAAATGTACACCCCCAAAATCATAGGTTTTTAATATTAGGTGCATTGTGTCGCCACCTACTACCAGGTACTCCATATCGGCGACCTCAGTAGTCATTAAACATTACATTACATTTAGCGTTTTCCGTGGATCCCTTGAAGAGGAGTCTCTGGGATGTGGAAAGAGTCAACTTTTTTAGATACTTTTTTACTCAGATACATGGATAAGGTACAATTCTAATGCAGACAGAGTTATGAGCTATAATCCTTGTGTGGATATTCATCGATGGAGTAGAAGGATTTGGCCAACAGGAAGTTCTTTAATTCATTCTGAAACCGATCTTTATCATTCACAAGACGTTTGATATGCTCTGTTAAGTTATTGAATGTATGAGCACCCATGTATTTTACTTCTTCTTCTACCGATGTTAAGCTTTCATAGTCCTTACACAGATTGTTTTCGGTTCTGGTACTATAATCATGTTTTGCACTATTTTGTGTAAAAAGACACATGTTGGAAATGACAAAGGACATCAATGAGTATATGTACTGAGAAGTAGTAGTCAGAATACCAAGTTTTTTAAAGAGGTCTCTGCATCATGACCTACGACTGACAACAGATATAATTCTAATGACTCGTTTCTGAATTTTGAAAATTTTATCTTTGTGAGAGGAGTTTCCCCAAAAGATGATTCCATAACTCGTTAATGTATGGAAGTAGGCCGAATAAAGTAACTTCTTCATTTTTAAATCACCTATCTCTGCTACCATGCGTACTGCAAATGTAGCTAAACGAAGGCGTTTCATTAAGGCCTGAGATGTGTTTTCCAATTTATGTTGTGGTCAGTTTGAATACATTATACATATAGGGACAGGTATTCTTTGTGAGGTACTAAACTGTATGTACTGGGTCTTGTCAAAATTCAGTGACAATCCATTTGCTGAGAATCACTCATTGATACTTACAAATATTTCATTAGCTGATTGCTCAGTGAGATCAATGGTACTGCTTTTTATACCAATCTGAAAATAATACAAAACTTGCATTTTGCGACACTGCATATGACAAATCATTAATATATAATAGGAGCAACAAGGGACCTAAAATAGAGCCCTGGGGTACCCCCTATCTGATGGTTTCATATTCTGAATGACTATTGTTATGTAGGAAGCCTGATACAGACACACACTGTTTTCTATTAAAAAGCTACGATGAGAACCATGAGCCTGCTACTCCTGTTATCCCAAAATATTTTAACTTTTGTATGGGGATAAAGTGTCACTAGAAGCCTTCCTAAGAGACAATCTCCATTCCTTCCGAACTGACTATGCAAATGTAGACGAGATGTGGCTCAAATTCAAAGATATAGTAGCAACAGCAATTGAGATATTCATACCTCATAAATTGGTAAGAGATGGAACGGATCCCCCGTGGTACACAAACCAGGTCCGAACGCTGTTGCAGAGGCAACGGAAAAAGCATGCGAAGTTCAGAAGAACGCGAAATCCCGAAGATTGGCTAAAATTTACAGACGCGCGAAACTTGGCACGGACTTCGATGCGAGATGCCTTTAATAGGTTCCACAACGAAACATTGTCTCGAAATTTGGTAGAAAATCGGAAGAAATTCCGGTCGTATGTAAAGTACACAAGCGGCAATACGCAGTCAATACCTTTGCTGTGCAGTGCCGATGGTACTGTTACCGACGACTGTGCCGCTAAAGCGGAGTTACTGAACGCAGTTTTCCGAAATTCCTTCACCAGGGAAAACGAATGGAATATTCCAGAATTTGAAACACGAACATCTGCTAGCATGAGTTTCTTAGAAGTAGATACCTTAGGGGTTGCGAAGCAACTCAAATTGCTTGATATGGGCAAGTCTTCAGGTCCAGATTGTATACCGGTTAGGTTCCTTTCAGATTACGCTGATACTATAGCTCCCTACTTAGCACTCATATACAACCGCTCGCTCACCGATAGATCTGTACTTACAGATTGGAAAATTGCGCAGGTCGCACCAGCGTTTAAGAAGGGTAGTAGGAGTAATCCATCTAACTATAGACCTATATCATGGACGTCGGTTTGCAGTAGGGTTTTGAAGCATATACTGTATTCAAACATTATTAATCACCTCGAAGGGAACGATCTATTGATACGTAATCAGCATGGGTTCAGAAAACATCGCTCTTGTGCAACGCAGCTAGCTCTTTATTCGCACGAAGTAATGGCCGCTATCGACAAGGGATCTCAAGTTGATTCCGTATTTCTAGATTTCCGAAAGCTTTTGACACCGTTCCTCACAAGCGACTACTAATCAAGCTGCAGGCCTATGGGGTATCGTCTCAGTTGTGCGACTGTATTCGTGATTTCCTGTCAGGAAGGTCGCAGTTCGTAGTAATAGATGGCAAATCATCGAGTAAAACTGAAGTGATATCAGGTGTTTCCCAGGGAAGCGTCCTGGGACCTCTGCTGTTCCTGATCTACATAAATGACATGGGTGACAATGTGAGCAGTTCTCTTAGGTTGTTCACGGATGATGCTGTAATTTACCGTCTAGTAAGGTCATCCTAAGACCAGTATCAGTTGCAAAGCGATTTAGAAAAGATTGCTGTATGGTGTGGCTGGTGGCAGTTGACGCTAAATAACGAAAAGTGTGAGGTGATCCACATGAGTTCCAAAAGAAATCCGTTGGAATTCGATTACTCGATAAATAGTAAAATTCTCAAGGCTGTCAATTCAACTAAGTACCTGGGTGTTAAAATTACGAACAACTTCAGTTGGAAAGACAACATAGATAATATTGTGGGGAAGGCGAGCCAAAGGTTGCGTTTCATTGGCAGGACACTTAGAAGATGCAACAAGTCCACTAAAGAGACAGCTTACACTACACTCGTTCGTCCTCTGTTAGAATATTGCTGCGCGGTGTGGGATGCTTACCAGGTGGGATTGACGGAGGACATCGAAAGGGTGCAAAAAGGCAGCTCGTTTTGTATTATCACGTAATAGGGGAGAGAGTGTGGCAGATATGATACGCAAATTGGGATGGAAGTCATTACAGCAAAGACGTTTTTCGTCGCGGCGAGATCTTTTTACGAAATTTCAGTCACCAACTTTCTCTTCCGAATGCGGAAATATTTTGTTGAGCCCAATCTACATAGGTAGGAATGATCATCAAAATAAAATAAGAGAAATCAGGGTTCGAACAGAAAGGTTTAGGTGTTCGTTTTCCCGCGCACTGTTAGGGAGTGGAATAGTAGAGAGATAGTATGATTGTGGTTCGATGAACCCTCTGCCAAGCACTTAAATGTGAATTGCAGAGTAGTCATGTAGATGTAGATGTAGATATCATGCTTAACACAATCAAAATGTTTAGCCTGATCACAGAATATTCAAGTGGTAATAACTTTTGATTTATTGATTGTAATATATCATCTGTAAAAGTGAATATAGCTTGATCAGTTGACAATATTTTCAGAAATCCAAACTGATTGTGAACGAGAATATTTTGCTGCACTAAGTGTTTATAAAGTCTATTGTACATATCCCTTTCAAACACTTTTGAAAATATTGCCAATAATGAAATGGAACGGATGTTTTCCACTGATGATTTGTCTCCTTTTTTGTGTAATGGTTTGACAATAGAATATTTAACCCTATCTGAAAAAGTACCACTATGGAGGGATTCATTACATAAATAACTCAGTATGTCACAAAAATCTGAGGAGTAACATTTAATTATGGTAGTGCTGATTTCATCATAACCACTGGTTGCTGTCACCTAATTTTCCTTGCAGAAGTTCGCCCACACCTCTTCCATGACTGCTACCTATTAGCAGAATTTTCTTCCTACTTCCTACTTTTTCTGAAGCAACAGTCTTCCTAACTGAATTCTGCTGTACATCATCTTGAGAGAGCAGATTGGGGCGCTGCGCAGAACTGACGACTTCGAACGTGGTCGGGTCATTGGGTCTCACACGTTTGTACGCGAGATTTCCACACTCCTAAATATCCCTAGGTCCTCTGTTTCCGATGTGATAGTGAAGTGGAAACGTGAAGAGACACGTACAGCACAAAAGCGTACAGGCCGACCTCGTCTGTTGACTGACAGAGACCGCCGACAGTTGAAGAGGGTCGTAATAGGCAGACATGTATGTAGACCATCACACACAAATTCCAAACATCAAGATCCACTGCAAGTACCATGACAGTTCCGCGGGAGGTGAGAAAACTTGGATTTCATGGTCGAGCGACCGCTCATTAGCCACATATCACGCCGGTAAATGCCAACGACGCGTCGCTTGTTGTAAGAAGCGTAAGCATTGGACGATTGAACAGTGGAAAAACGTTGTGTGGAGTGACGAATCACGGTACATAATGTGGGGATCCGATGGCATGGTGTGGGTATGGCGAATGCGCGGAACATCATCTGCCAGCGTGCGTAATGCCAACAGTAAAATTCGGAGGCGGTGGTGTTGTGGTGTGGCCGTGTTTTTCATGGAGGTTGCTTGTACCTCTTGTTGTGTTGCGTTGCACTACAGGCCTACATTGATGTTTTAAAAACCTTCTTGCTTCTCACTGTTGAAGAGCAATTCGAGGATGGCGACTGCATCTTTCAACGCGATCGAGCACCTGTTCATGATGCACGGTCTGTGGCGGAGTGGTTACACGACAATAACGTCTCTGTAATGGACTAGCTTGCGTAGATTCGTGACCTGAATCCTATAGAACAACTTTGGGATGTTTTAGACTACCTACTTCGTGCCAGGCCTCACCGACCGACATCGATTCCTCTTCTCAGTGCAGCACTCCGTGAAGAATGGACTGCCATTCCCCAAGAAACCTTCCAGCACCTGATTGAACGTATGCCTGAGAGAGTGGAAGCTGTCATCAAGGCTAAGGGTGGGCCAACACCAAACTGAATTTCAGCATTACCGATGGAGGGCGCCACGAACTTGTAAGTCGTTTCCAGCCAGGTGTCCGTATACTTTTGATCACTTAGTGTACCTCCTGTGACGCTGTCATTCATGTGCCTACATCCTCCTGAGTCGTAGTGGCGGTGGAGTGACGTCGCGGGACGTAGCTGAGCCGATTCTGCTGCGGGGAGTGCTGAAACGAAACTGCGTCTACTGCCAACTTGAAGCGCTGAGACTGAACTGCTCTACTGCAGAGTAGAGGCGTAGGGCGTAACTAACTTCGCCCGGTCCAGTGGTGGCATAAATAGTCGGGAGCGTATGGACATCTGCGTGGCGCTGCGAAGGAACGTGACCTGGCGTAGCAAAATAGTGCCCTGTCGGCAGTGCTCTCTGCTGCGACAGGAGCGATGGCTGTCGGCGAGGTTGGCGCCCCCAGATGCTGTGGAAAGGACAGGTAACTCCGTGGCAAACAGCACTGTCCGTAGAAGTAAAATAATTCTCTTTTTGATGAGAAGCGTTTACGCACGTCCTCCGGGCAGGATGACTGCCCACACGGCCTGTCTGTTGTGCAAAGGAATCGACTACCAGTAGTATCATACGACATTGATCACATTGTGAGCAGAGAAAAAAAATAAAAAAATTGCGTAAAATATAAAAATACCTACACTGTTCTGGAGCCCAAAATATCGAGATTCTAGTAGATATTTATTTTCCTACAAGGTCGTCAGTTGTTACTTGTTTTGTTGTTGGTATCGAACTGATGAGAATATTTTGAATGAAAACAGAAAAACCGAAAAACACAAAAAACCTGTTATGTGTTGGCATTCAGCACATAACAGCCATGCATATCTGAGAAAGAGGGCGTCCGTGATACTTCCTTAAAGAGTGATTGCCATTCAAACTATTTTGCTTAAAGTTCGGAATAAAGCAGAGAGAAGTAAAATTGTGGTGTCACCGCCACACACCGCACTTGCTAGGTGGTAGCCTTTAAATCGGCCGCGGTCCGTTAGCATACGTCGGACCCGCGTGTCGCACTATCAGTGATTGCAGACCGAGCGTCGCCACACGGCAGGTCTAGAGAGACTTCCTAGCACTCGCCCCAGTTGTACAGCCGACTTTGCTAGCGATGGTTCACTGACTTCTACGCTCTCATTTGCCGAGACGATAGTTAGCATAGACTTCAGCTACGTTATTTGCTACGACCTAGCAAGGAGCCAGTATTCGTACTATTGATATTGTGAATCATGTACCATAAAGAGCGACGTGCATCATTAATGGATTAAAGTTAAGTATTTCACCAGCTACGTCCGTTTTTCTCAATTCTTATTCCCTTGTCATGTTCCAGACCTCACGCCAGCCTGCGTTACCTAAAACGCGTGCATTTCGGCCTCCTTTAGTACCAAGGGGTTGGCTCTCCTCCCAACCACAACAGGTACACTGTCTACATATGCTCTCATTTGCCGAGACGACAGTTTAGCATAGCCTTCAGCTACGTCATTTGCTACGACCTAGCAAGGCGCCATATTCAGTTATTATTTTGAACAGATAATATTGTGAATCAAGTACTGTCAAGAGCGACGTTCATCATTAATGGATTAAAGTTAAGTATCAAACTAATTACGTCCGCTTTCAGAATTATAATTCCTTGTCATGTTCCAGACCTCACGTCAGTATAGTCCTTCCCTCCTCACGCCAGCCTGCGTGAGCTAAAACGTGTGCATTTCGGCCTCCACTAGCAACTCGGTATTGGCTCTTCTGCCAACACAACAAAAATAATGCGTTAGATTTTGATCTCGTATTTGGGAGAAGAAGGATTCACACCTCCGTTCGGTCACACATATTTAAACTTTCCGTGGTTATCTAAGTTACTTCAGACGAATGACGGTATGAGTCTTTCAACGATGCTACTTTATATGCACTCCCTATTTTTCTACAGCGGAGTTTGAGCTACGTCTATGGTGACTTTGATGCTGACTGTACATCAAATCTTAGCTTTCCTCCATTCCTCTACATCTATATCTATACACTGTAATTCACCTGGTGGTTTATGGCAGATTATATTTCCGGTACCAGTGGCGTCCTCCCCTTGGAGCCATAATTATAGCTGGGAAGAACTATTGTTGGTAGGTCGAATCTCTCTAACATTACCCTCAAAGCCCAGGCCGCTGTGACCGAGCGGTTCTAGGTGCTTCAATCCGGAAACGCGCTGCTGCTAAGATCGTAGGTTCGAATCCTGCCTTGGGCATGGATGTGTGTGATATCCTTAGGTTAGTTAGGTTTAAGTAGTTCTAAGTCTAGGGGACTGATAAGCTCAGATGTTAAGTCCCATAGTGCTTAGAGAATTTTTGAACCCTCATACACAGGCGGAAGCATTATAATTGTTGACACTTCTAGGAACATACGCTCTCGGAATTTCAACAGGAAGTACACGGTGATGCACAACTCCTGGTAGCGTCTAGAACTGGAGTTTGATTAGCGTCTCCTTGAAGATTTCGCGCTAACTAAACAAACCTTTGACGAAACGTGATGCTCTTCTTTGCATGTTCTCTATTTACTCTATCTAGTAATGGTATGAAACTGATGAATTCTCAAGTATCGATACAAAGACGTTTTTGTAATCTCATCAGGATGGTCTCCACTGCATTGGTGTTTAAATACTTGTGATTTCCTGGCTCGACCATTTCCACAGTGACGGTTAGGACATGTTGGACCAACCTAGAGCTCCTAAAAACACAGGCTGGCGCATCCGCCATTTTGTTTCCCAACGTATGCTAAACACTGCATGTCGCTTGTGCGAACTGTGTTGTCTTGTTCATGTTTTCTAAAATATTTTAGAAGTGTCCTGCATAGAGCCTTAGATCGGGCTATTTTAAGCTTGCATTGCCGCGCGGGGTGGCCGATCGTTCTAGGGCGCCTTGTCACGGATCGCGCGGCTTGCCCCCGTCGGAGGTTCGAGTCCTCCCTCGGACATGGGTGTGTGTGTTGCCCTTAGCGGAGGTTAGTTGAAGTTGGATTAAGTAGTGTGTAAGCTTAGGGCGCGATGGCCTCAGCAGTTTGGTCCCATAAGAACTTACCACAAATTTCCAAATTTTGAGCCTTCATTCCGCTCATTTTTACATAGATATGTGGATTAGACACAAAACTGTCTCGTTTTATTTGCTTATTGCTGCTTTCTTTGTTGTCCGAATGAAGAATAAAGGTACAAGAAACATGTATATTTCTGTGATTGAAGCGCGTACTATGTTTATGTTTTATTTTCTTCGAGGAACTCAAATTAAATATTCGATAATGACGTTTATTAAATCATTTACCAGGCTCCTGTAAGTACGAGTTGGCGCGGCTGCATCTAAAGTACATATTTGCGCAATAACGAAGTATAAATACGAAACTCACCAAACACGGCACTTCTAATCGAATGAAGGCTTGCTTCGTTAAATTTCCAGGACACACAAGAACACACTTACACTTACACACTACACAATTCGTTCTCCAAGGTAAAGCACAAGTTATGTGTAAATATGGAAAATGGCTAAAGTTGACAAAGGATAATACCAAATGCCCATCTCAAGGTAGAGCCCTACATACTACAGGCCTGCTAACCCTACTTACACAGCAACAAACATTACTGCAGAGGCGATTTGATATCAATGACATTATTAAAATACAAGCCAAGAGCCGGCCGCGGTGGTCCAGCGGTTCTAGGCGCTCAGGCCGGAACCGCGCGACTGCTACGGTCGCAGGTTCAAATCCTGCCTCGGGCATGGATGTGTGTGATGTCCTTAGGTTAGTTAGGTTTAAGTAGTTCACAGTTCTAGGGGAGTGATGACCACAGATGTTAAGTCCCATAGTGCTCAGAGCCATTTGAACCATTTTTGAACAAGCCGAGATCGCCTAAAACTTGTACTTAGATGACCGGTTTCGGCAGAATTAAACTGAGTATAGCTTTTGACGTGACATAGGCCCTATCAACCCAGGGGCTTAAAGTTTTACATTATATGTTCCTATTGTGAAATGCCGATAGTGGAACTGGCGAGCTTTCTGAACCTCAAAAGTGGCACATAGCTCTGAAGTCTTATGATTACTATTGTGATACAGATCCGATCACGGCAGTTTAGGCCTAATTTTGCCGAAAACGGTCATCTAAATAAACGTTTTAAGCGATCGTGGCTTGTATTCGATTGATGACTGCCAATATACCATAAGACACACATTTGTACTCTAAATATTGTATGTTCTGGTATGTTTTGTTGTGTAATGATGTGATGGGGCTGCTAAATCTCTACACACAAAATCTCTGTTAAGAGGTAGTACTTTCAAAACAGCTAAACAAAAACAAAAACCTTCGTTCGAATATCACATACGATTTTTACTATTAAGTATTTATTCAGGTCATAATAAATATTACACTCCTGGAAATGGAAAAAAGAACACATTGACACCGGTGTGTCAGACCCACCATACTTGCTCCGGACACTGCGAGAGGGCTGTACAAGCAATGATCACACGCACGGCACAGCGGACACACCAGGAACCGCGGTGTTGGCCGTCGAATGGCGCTAGCTGCGCAGCATTTGTGCACCGCCGCCGTCAGTGTCAGCCAGTTTGCCGTGGCATACGGAGCTCCATCGCAGTCTTTAACACTGGTATCATGCCGTGACAGCGTGGACGTGAACCGTATGTGCAGCTGACGGACTTTGAGCGAGGGCGTATAGTGGGCATGCGGGAGGCCGGGTGGACGTACCGCCGAATTGCTCAACACGTGGGGCGTGAGGTCTCCACAGTACATCGATGTTGTCGCCAGTGGTCGGCGGAAGGTGCACGTGCCCGTCGACCTGGGACCGGACCGCAGTGACGCACGGATGCACGCCAACACCGTAGGATACTACGCAGTGCCGTAGGGGACCGCACCGCCACTTCCCAGCAAATTAGGGACACTGTTGCTTCTGGGGTATCGGCGAGGACCATTCGCAACCGTCTCCATGAAGCTGGGCTACGGTCCCGCACACCGTTAGGCCGTCTTCCGCTCACGCCCCAACATCGTGCAGCCCGCCTCCAGTGGTGTCGCGACAGGCGTGAATGGAGGGACAAATGGAGACGTGTCGTCTTCAGCGATGAGAGTCGCTTCTGCCTTGGTGCCAATGATGGTCGTATGCGTGTTTGGCGCCGTGCTGGTGAGCCCACAATCAGGACTGCATACGACCAAGGCACACAGGGCCAACACCCGGCATCATGGTGTGGGGAGAGATCTCCTACACTGGCCGTACGCCTCTGGTGATCGTTGAGGGGACGCTGAATAGTGCACGATACATCCAAACCATCATCGAACTCATCGTTCTACCATTCCTAGACCGGCAAGGGAACTTGCTGTTCCAACAGGACAATGCACGTCCGCATGTATCCCGTGCCACCCAACGTGCTCTAGAAGGTGTAATTCAATTACCCTGGCCAGCAAGATCTCCGAATCTGTCCCCCATTGAGCATGTTTGGGACTGGATGAAGCGTCGTCTCATGCGGTCTGCACGTCCAGCACGAACGCTGGTCCAACTGAGGCGCCAGGTGGAAATGGGATGGTAAGCCGTTCCACAGGACTACATCCAGCATCTCTACGATCGTCTCCATGGGAGAATAGCAGCCTGCATTGCTGCGAAAGGTGGATATACATTGTACTAGTGCCGACATTGTGCATGCTCTGTTGCCTGTGTCTATGTGCCTGTGGTTCTGTCAGTGTGATCATGTGATGTATCTGACCCCAGGAATGTGTCAATAAAGTTTCCTCTTCCTGGGACAATGAATTCACGGTGTTCTTATTTCAATTTCCATGAGTGTATTTACTTCCAATACATAACTGTGCGCTCCATACGAGCAGCCAGTGCTCGCGGCGACAGTTAACACTCCTTTTTTTTCTTCTCTCCGAATCTTCTGGGAAACGAACCATTCTAAATGCACTTCTAGAATGGTTAGAACAGCTTATGGCAGCACAACCACCCATAATTTCGTGCTAAAGTGCCGTGACGAAAATCCTATAGCACCGCAGAACGTTTACACTTCGGAGCTCTGGGAAACAAAATGGCAGATGCGCCAGCTCGTACTTATAGGAGCCTCAGACCAACCAAGTGGCCACCGCGATCTGCATACACAATTCCTCTATATTTCTTCCTGTGGGGCTATGTGAATGAGCGTGGAAGCCTGCCTTGTACGCGACCTTGGCGATTTGCGCAGAAGAAGTGTCGATGTGATACTCTTCATCACACCAAACAAGCTTGTGCTCACATGGGTTAAGGTAGAATATCGTATAGACATTTTACGGGTTATGAAAGGAGTCCGTGTGAAAGTTTATCAATTTTTTCTACAAACTTTTTGCGTTACTTACATAATGATAAGAACCGCAAGTATAATACATATGCATTATAGTACTTTTAATTTATTTGGAAATCGGGGGGGGGGGGGGGGGTTCATGTGTTCATTCCGTACATTGTGAACAGCATTCATCCTATAACGCACCTTGGGGCACGCTAGATATTAGTTTTAAGTCTGAAGACTTCGGTCCGTTAAGGATGAGATATTGTGTTCTATTTGCTCCTCAGTCCAATCGCGAAGCTATTCTGATATTTTGTTCGTTCGCACTTTGTTCACTAGGCTGCAATACGAAACTGCATCGATGCCTCCAGGAAGTCTATAAACACGGCACCCACGTGACACGAAGCCCATGCCTACTACAGTAGTAAGTTTATACGCCAACTAGCTCTGCAGATGATGAATAAATTGATGAAATATATGATGAGATAAAAGAAATTATTCAGGTAGTGAAGGGAGACGAAAATTTAATAGTCATGGGTGACTGGAACTCATCAGTAGGAAAAGGGAGAGAAGGAAACATAGTAGGTGATTATGGATTGGGGGTAAGAAATGAAAGAGGAAGCCGTCTGGCAGAATTTTGCACAGAGCATAACTTAATCATAGCTAACACTTGGTTCAAGAATCATAAAAGAAGGTTGTATACATGGAAGAATCCTGGAGATACTAAAAGGTACCAGATAGATTATATAATGGTATCATCCTCCACTTCAGTTCCATTATGATCACTGAGTGTCTGGACAGATTAATTTGATGGATCCCATTTTAACAAAACACCAATGAAGAACAGTGTGAACTGGGTTTCACATGGTCTTTGCGGAATCCATGTTGATTCGTACGTGAAGATTTTCGGCCTCCACAATGGTCATATATGCAAGCATAAAGCGTGTTCCAAAATTTTGCAACAGACTGGCGTCAGTGATAGAAGCCTATAGTTGTGTTCGACGACCTTCCGCGTAAACGGCAATGACCTGCGAATTTTACCAATCACTTGGAGCTCTTTGTTCCTCCAAGGACCTACAGTAGATGGCTGTCACAAGACGAGCAAGTTCTTTCGCATGCTCTATATAGGATCGTGCCAACTGCCTTGCCGCAGTGGTAACACCGGTTCCCGTCAGATCACCGAAGTTAGCACTCGGATGGGTGACCAGCCGGTCTGCCGAGCGCTGTTGGCAAGCTGCATCCACTCAGCCCTTGTGAGGCAACCTCAGGAGCTACTTGATTGAGACGTAGCGGCTCCGGTCTAGCAAGCTGACAAACGGTCGGGAGAGCGGTGTGCTGACCACATGCCCCTCCATATCTGCATCCAGTGACGCCTCTGGGCCGAACCGCGCAATAACCCCGAAAGAGTGGTTCGGTGGGGGCGACAGAGGGCTGAAGTGGACCACTGCGGCTGCGGCGGGGACGGAGCCTCTCCGTCGTTTATAGGCCCCCGGTTAACATACAATAAAATGCAAATCAAGATACAGCTAATATTAGCACAAATTACCCTCTACGATACAGTGAATAGTAGTCTGCAGAATATGAATGTCGGATGTAGATACGGAATATCGTGACAAGGTTATTTCTGGTTCCACCAGATCATTATCGAATAATACGACTTGTCGTACTTAAAGTACGGGGCAAATTAAGTTTAGTTACATTTGTCTGCCTGAATTAGGTGTGAAATGGTTTAAGAACCTCTTCATCATTTAATTGTTGGTGTTTCATTGCGCTGTATCTCGGCCGATCACAAATAGCACATTGTTCTTTGACAAAACAGTGACCACGGTTGTACATACGGCGATTTTCTTGGGTTCATCAAACAAAAGAATGAATGAATGACCATAAGTTTATGGAGAATCACCTCCAATAATAGGGGAAACGGCTGGTCCCGGCGGAGGTTCGAGTCCTCCCTCGGGCATGGGTGTTTGTGTTTGTCCTTAGGATAATTTAAATTAAGTAGTGTGTAAGCTTAGGGACTGATGACCTTTGCAGTTAAGTCCCATAAAATTTCAAACACATTTGAACATTTGAATAGGGGAAAACATAAAGCACATGTACTTAAAATGAGGGACAAATGAAGTTTTGTTACATTTATCTGCTGAATTAGATGTGAAATGGTTTAAGAAACTCTTCATTATTGAATGGTTGGTGTTTCCATGCGCTGTGTCTCGTACGATCACGAATAGCACATTGTTCTTTGACAAAACAGTGACCACGGTTGTACATACGGAGATTTTCTATGGATTAATCAAACAAACGAATGAATGAATGACCATAAGTTTATGAAGAATTACCTCCAGTAATAGGCGAAAACATGAAGCACAGTGGAGATAAATGTCATTTGCTTCAAGGACGGAATTACTTCCAGAAAGGAGCGAATTTTTAGTTTGTCACATCTTTCAATATTACACTTTTCCTTGTAGCATGTGCTAAGCGGACGAAGTCCTATGCAACCGAAAGTATGGAATGAGAAATGTAGGAGAATATCTCTTTGATACCTGTGCAGACGCTAGCAAATAGGTCGCCCTCTGTCTTATGATTTCCCAAGAGACTAGGCCGGAGGCACCTCCACACAACATCTGATGCCACCCTCTGCATAAACATTAAGATTAGTTCCGTTTTTACAACTTTGTGTATCCATTTTTGCGCGTGTATTTCGACAATATTTGCGAACTCGACCAGAAGAATATCACTGCAGTATCCATTCGTATTCATACTAATATGAATTCCTTTCTTTTAATGTTTGTAAGAGCGCTGATAACTTCTGAGCTGAGCGCCCGCAAACCCTGAAAACACACACACTTAATTCGGAGTCAATAGCTAGTTCCACACCTTTTCTGCTACGTATGAAATTTATTTAATTATAATTAATATTTAATTTAACATTGTTAGTTATAGTCTCTTTTCTGAAGCTCTGTGAGTTTTTCTTTCATTCAAGGTTAGTTTATCATGTTATGTTGACCACTTGTAAATACCCTTTAACATTTCATTGGCTCTGTTAGTAGTTCTATCGATTTATCAAACACTGATACACCGCTGTCACATACACAGTTAATTATTGCAGTCAGTCAGTACTTTTATAACAACCGGAATATTGACACTGACGCATTTATTGCAGACTGTACAATACTTCGTGACGAGAAAAGCAGACACAAATAAGCGAGGGCTTTGCGACGGCTTTTAAACTTCTGGGCAAATCCGTTTATTGCCAGTGCAGCCGGCTTCAGCAACCTGATTCCGAATGATTCGTGTAATTCATTATATACAATGATCGAACAAGCTGCGATGTGTGTAGTGATTGCAGTCTCACCTATCGAATGTTTACAGTGTGGCTGCACACTGTCCACAGTGAATTAATTAAATCCGAAATTCTCATTACGAGTGGAGGGTTGCCATTTGGAGGGTGACAGTGAGAGATGGAACTGCCGCCAGGCAGGTCGGCCTAAAACCATGTGCTTCAGGAGCTTCTGTCTGCTGTCAGCCGAGCTGTTTCTTTATTTCCTCCTGTGTCGTCCATCTTCCGTTCTTGTCTTGTTAAAATAAATTCGACTATTTGTAGCGTCCTCAGGTGTCTCGAGATAAAGTTAAAACTGCACTAGAGAAAACGAACGTTTTTAAAGTTATTTTGAAACACAATCTGAGCAAGATAATTATTGTTCGAAATGGAGCCTTTCGTGAAGAATCAACGGCACAGCTTATAGAGGTCGTTTGCTGCCTTTTCTTCAGGGTAAGATAGGGCGGTGGGTAACACACCAGAGGAAAAATGGATCAAATTTCAGCCTGGGCATCCTGTGTAAAATTTTCTGGTTTCTCACAATCATTTTACGGAAATATTGACATGATTTCTTATACAAAATCACTACTGATTCAGGTAGCCACCCTTCAAATTGTATTCTGTCTCTAATTAGCTCAACATGTTGATAATTTGAATTAACTCTCAACAATATGATCAAGTAAAATCATTGACAAGACAACGAACTGGCTACGACGCGGTCTCCGTCTCTCAACTCGTTGCGTCCTCCTCAACGTTTCATTACATGATTATGGTAGTTGAACTGAACACTCATGACAAATATAAAGTAAGTCCTCGAGCAGCTGTGATACTTAATCCAAATTTGTCTTTCTTTTTCAAACGTCGTCATCATTAAAAATTATTTGTTCGAATAATATAGTATTTTGTTGCATCATTTTAGAAGGCAGCTATTCATGTTATGATAAAATAGTCTTTGAAAAAGAACCTCATCTGAATAATCTATTTATTATTATATGGTAATGCGATCGTGCTATTTAGTTTTTCACGCGTCACTCTACTTATTCGAATTAAATGTTGTTGTTGTGGTCTTCAGTCCAGAGACTGGTTTGATGCAGCTCTCCATCCTACTCTATCCCGTGCAAGCTACTTCATCTCCCAGTACTTACTGCAACCTACATCCTTCTGAATCTGCTTAGTGTGTTCATCTCTTGGACTCCGTCTACGATTTTTACCCTCCACCCTGCCCTCCAATACTAAATTGGTGATCTCTTGATGCCTCAGAACATGTTCTACCAACCGAACCCTTCTTCTAGTCAAGTTGTGCCACAAATTTCTCTTCTCCCTGATTCTATTCAATACCTCCTCATTAGTTATGTGGTCCACCTATCTAATCTTCAGCATACTTCTGTAGCACCACAGTTCGAAAGCTTCTATTCTCTTCTTGTATAAACTATTTATCGTCCATGTTTCTACTTTCGAACTAAAAGTTTTCATTTAAATATGGTAACGTGACGTAGGAAAGGAACGTTAGGAATTAAGACTGGGGGTTTAACCTGTCTCGATAACGAGGTCTTTAGAGCAGGAGCACAAATTCAAATTGGATGGGGCCAAAAGAAATTTGTGGTCTTTTGAAAGGAACCATCCAAGAATTCGCGTAAATTGATTTTTATTGAATCTGTATCAACATATCTTTCGGTTCTTCGCTCACTCAGCAGTTTACATTCCAAATTTGCCATGATTTAGTATTATATAATTCATCAAGAAAGTGAAAAACAAAAATCTAAATCTGGGTAACTAGACTGGTATTCGTACCACGTCTAGAGTTCCAATACCTTAACGACTGTACCATATCTTTCGGTTCGTATATAAGAAATTTAATCTATAGATCTTCGACTCACGTTACACGAGTTTTACTCACTTCCCAAGGTTTCTATTTATGTAACGACGTCAACATCATAGAACATTCGCAAATTTCCGCAAAACTTTGTGCATACTTCAAAGTGACTCTTCAGAGTGCCTCAAATATGTTGTAATAATTCAGGATTTTCATCTTATCTCTAACATTGTCAGCTACCACTTAACTCGACATGGATAACCGAATTTCAGTGTCTGTTACATTGCCCACATGCAGTGAAATTTAGAAATTTGTGGTAAGGTCTTAAGGGACCAAACTGCTAAGGTCATCGGTCTCTAAGCTTACGCACTATTTAATCTAACTTGGACTAACTTACGCTAAGGACGAGGCACACACCCATGCCCGAGGGAGGACTCGAACCTCCGACGGGGGTAGCCACGCGGACCTTGCAAGACGCCCCAGACAGCGCGACTACCCTGCGCGGCACATATACAGTGATTTGCTTGACCAAGTAATGTGTTACCCCTGAGATAAGCCAAAAGTTAGAACGTCTGGTGAATCCTCGTGCCCCAAGCGACCTGCGGTCTGGCTCAGGATGTTGTTTTCAGGTTGTTTCCCACTCGCGTTCAAGTAACGATTACTAGGGTGATTCTGCACCATATTCTGACACACGCAATACGTAGTCTGTAAAATTTTGGAAAGTTTAGGCCATGAAATAAGTACACTACTGGCCATTAAAATTGCTACACCAAGAAGAAATGCAGATGATAAACGAGTATACATTGGACAAATATATTATACTAGAACGGACATATGATTACATTTTCACGCAATTTGGGTGCATAGATCCAGAGAGGTCAGTACCCAGAACAACCAGCTCTGGCCGTAATAACGGCCTTGATACGCCTGGGCATTGAGTCAAAGAGAGCTTTGATGGCGTGTACAGGTACAGCTGCCCATGCAACTTCAACACGATACCACAGTTAATCAAGAGTAGTGGCTGGCGTATTGTGACGAGCCAGTTGCTCGGCCACCATTGACCAGACGTTTTAAATTGGTGAAAGATCTGGAGAATGTGCTGGCCAGTGCAGCAGTCGAACATTTTCTCTACCCAGAAAGGCCCGTACAGGACGTGCAACATGCGGTCGTGCATTATCCTGCTGAAATGTAGGGTTTCGCGGGGATCGAATGAAGGGTAGAGCCACGGTTCGTAAAACATCTGAAATGTAACGTCCACTTTTCAAAGTGCCATCAATGCGAACAAGAGGTGAGACGAATATACGCTTCCAATGTGCGTTCACCGCGATGTCGCCAAACACGGATGCAACCATCATGATGCTGTAAATAGAACCTCGATTCATCCGAAAAAATGACGTTTTGCCATTCGTGCACCCAGGTTCGTCGTTGAGTACACCATCCCAGGTGCTCCTGTCTGTGATGCAGCGTCAAGTGTAACCGCAGCCATGGTCTCAGAGCTGATAGTCCATGCTGCTGAAAACGTCGTTGAACTGTTCGTGCAGATGGTTGTTGTCTTGCAAACGTCCCCATCTGTTGACTCAGTGATCGAGACGTGGCTGCACGATCCGCTAGAGTCATGCGGATAATATGTCTTTCATTTCGACTGCTAGTGATACGAGGCCGTTGGGATCCAGCACGGCGTTCCGTATTACCCTCCTGAACCCACCGATTCCACATTCTGCTAACAGTCATTGGATCTCGACCAACGCGAGCAACAATGTCGCGATCCGATAATCCGCAATCGCGATAGGCTACAATCCGACCTTTATCAAAGTCGTAAACGTGATGGTACGCATTTCTCTTCCTTACACGAGGCATCACAACAACGTTTCACCAGGCAACGCCGGTTAACTGCTGTTTGTGTATGAGAAATCGGTTGGAAACTTTCCTCGTGACAGCACGTTGTAGGTGTCGCCACCGCCGCCAACCTTGTGTGACTGCTCTGAAAAGCTAATCGTTTTCATATCACAGCATCTTCTTCCTGTCGTTTAAATTTTGCATCTGTAGCACGTCATCTTCGTGGTGTAGCAATTTTAATGGCCAGTAGTGTAATTCAGAGGCAAAATGCATAGACGATGTCGACTCGCTCCTTATTTGAGGCCGCTGTTGGTCGATGGGCAACTGGGATAGTGCAGAACCGTGGGTCATCGTTGAACACAATGAAATGCCATTCATCAGCACTCCCTGCTTTCGGGTTACGGCACCACTCCAGACGCAGCCTTTTGTGTTGTGGCATTAACGGCAGCCTAGCACGGGACGGTAACTCCCTAGTCCGGCTGCTACTAGCCTTCGACCAATGGTGCGGGACGACACAGAATATAGCAGAGAGTCCATAACTTGTTCTGGGATCCAGGGGCAGATATGAAGGGGTTAAGATGTGGTCGGTTCACATTACGGCGATTTTCCCTTTCATGTGGTCGGAAGTGGTCGACTGGAAGTTTGATGGCGAGTGTGCCTGCCCTCACCTTCCCATACAGCTCAACATGGGGCCGCTGTCATATCGTGTGTCCCAAAAATCTAGATATTGCACAGGTCAAATAGAGAGCCACAATGATCTCCTTCCAAACTCTGCCAGGTACTGATAACCCCGTGTCACACAGGTGCGAGGCATCTACTTGTCCTCAGTGGTCATTCAAAATGTGACACTTTTCGCACCCTTATATACCCTACCTCGCATGGTAGCCACACTCTGGTGGTTATCATACATGTCACAAAGTATTACAACTCCAATCATCTACATTCTCGCCGATGGTGTGTATGCGTAAGAAGTTACATTGACTGTTTCTCATATACTTCTGCCAGGAAATGAATTGTACCTGTGTATTTTACTGCGTAACCTAGTGTTTACTAGCTTACTTTAAGATTTTTACGTAAATTTTAATGCATATATCTGCGTGCGGCAACTCTCTTGGCTAGTTTTCTGTTACCAGAGGCGCCACGTCACGTGACTCCGTTTAAATTCCGTGTTAGTACGCAGCGTACAGTGTAGATCAGAGTTTTATAGCTATCGTATTTATTTTCTGCAACAGCCTTACTGTACGCTGAGTTTCTAGTAAAAGATAACATTTGACATATCGATTTTAAGTAGAGAAATTTATTTCTGTTTTAAAAACTTGTGGATCTTCCTATCTTAGGCTATAGTGAGAACTCTGCAGAGCATATTTTGTTGTTCATTTGTTCTCCTTGTTTATATTTTGCATACTGTCCAGTATATTTTTTAGGTTAGAGAGTATTGCTCCTCCTCCCCCCCCCCCCCATTTGGGATCAGAGATGAAATGTCTGCCAAAATGGATGTTATATATCGCCCCAATGTTCTCAGAGAATGTTCATCCTCGCAGATCAGAGACAGAAAACGTTAATGTTGTTGTGTACTACTTTGTAGCCGGCCGGGGTGGTCGAGCGGTTCTAGGCGCTACAGTCTGGAACCGCGTGACCGTTGCGGTCACAGGTTCTAATCCTGCCTCAGGCATGAATGTGTGCGATGTCCTTAGGTTAGTTAGGTTTAAGTAGTTCTAAGTTCTAGGGGACTGATGACCTCAGAAGTTATGTCCCATAGTGTTCAGAGCCATTTGAACCATTTGAACTACTTCGTACACAATGGTAAGGAGAGGTGGGCTACAGAGTGGTGCAGCAGCTGTCATCATAGGAAAGCTGGACAGCAGCAAAAATGATTAGTGAACAAGTAAATACAGTAAACGGAAGCTTTTCTAAACTGGTAGCTTTCTCCAAGCATACAAAGAGTCGTTACAAATGAAAATGCAACAGTAAAGCCCAGCTAATACAATACTGACAACAGCAACACAGGGGGAGTCCGCAGCTAGTGGTCTAGTGGCTAGCGTTGCTGCCTCTAGATTAAGGGACCCCGGGTTCGATTACCGGCCGGTTTGGGGATTTTCTCTGCTCAGAGTCTGGGTGTTTGTGTTGTCCTCATCATCATCATTCGTGACAGTGGCTAGATTGGACTGGGTAAAAAAATTGGACTGTTAAAAAACTGGGACTTTGTAAGGACGCTGATGACCACGCAGTTGAGTGTCCCACAAACCAAACATCATCAAACAGGGTGAGTCTCTCTTAAGTAATGCACAAGCGATAATGACAGAGCTGCGATGATGTAGATGATGTTTGGTTTGTGGAGCGCTCAGTTACGCGGTCATCAGTACCTGTACAAAGCCCAATTTGTTTACAGCACAAATTTTTTACAGTCCATTCAATGATGAGGATGATGATGAGATGATGAAGATAACACAAACACCCAGTCCCTGGGCAAAGAAAAATCCTCATCCCCGCCGAGAATCGAACCCGGGACAGAGCTGCGACTGGAGTGCATCTCAGTGGTGACTCCGTTGCGACTGGGCCAACCTACGTTGCGAATGGACATTGTGGCTGCTGCCGACCATACTATGTCGTGGCGGCAGAGGGCGCTTGTGGTACAGAGCCGCTGGAGGCGTGGCTCAGAGGGCATGTTCCATTGGGTATGCAAGATTCCGCACGACCTCTATCTACATCTACGTGATTACTCCGCTATTCACAATAAAGTGCCTGGCAGAGGGTTCAATGAACCACCTTCAAGCTGTCTCTCTACCGTCCCACTCTCGAACGGCGTGCAGGAAAAACGAGCACTTAAATTGTTCTGTGCGAGCCCTGTTTCTTTTATTTTAAAGTCATGATCATTTCTCCCTATGTAGGTGGGTGCCAACAGATTGTCTTCGCAATCGAAGGACCAAACTGGTGATTGAAATTTCATGAGAAGATCCCGTTGCAACGAAAAACGGAGATCCCGTCGCAACGAAAAACGACTTTGTTTTAATGATTGTCACTCCAATTCAGCCGGCCATTCTGGCCGAGCGGTTCTAGGCCCTTCAATCTGGAACCGTACGACCGTTACGGCCGCAGGTTCGAATCCTGCCTCGGGCATGGATGTGTGTGATGTCCTTAGGTTAGTTAGGTTTAAGTAGTTCTAAGTTCTAGGGGACTGATGACCTCAGATGTTAAGTCCCATAGTGCTCAGAGCCGTTTGAACCATTTGAACCCCAATTCACGTATCATGTCTGTGGCACTATCTCCCGTATTAAGCGACAATACAAAACTAGCTGCCCTTCTTTGAACTTTTTCGATGTCAACCGCCAGTCTCATCTGATGCGGATCCCACACCGCACAGAATCGGTTTCTGACGGAAACTTGCGCTGTCATTACCAATTGTAGGACGCTAGTGGGGTGGTATAGATCAATTATACCACAAATGTGATATTAGTAAACGCACGGGCATCCAAGGAGTAGGTTAGTCGCCAGTGGTGGGAGCGTATTTATCGCAGTAAAGAATTTGACAATGCCAGGTAAGATTATCATAGATTCTGAATGTGAATTATTAATCAGGGTGGAGTTAAGCATCAAATGTCGGTTAAAAATGGTAATCGGATGCTTTTATCAACCGCTTGGGTCACGAGCTGTTGTGGTAGCGCACTTCAGAGAGAACTTGCGGAATATCGTTAATAACTTTCCTATGCCAATGTATAGAGAGTGACTTCAACTTGCCAGCCGTTGGGAGAGTCATGCTGTGAGACAGGCATTCAAGAGACATTATTCTGAATGTCTTGTCCGAAAATTACTACAAACAGATAATTAGGGAACTAACTCATGAATGCAATGCCTTAGAGCAACAAACAGACCTAAACTTCTAGAATGAAATTTTCACTCTACAGCGGAGCGTGCGCTGGTATGAAACTTCCTGGCACTTGCCCGCGAAAGGCAAAGGATCCGAGTTCGAGTCTCGGCCCGGCACACAGTTTTAATCTGCCACGAAGTTTCAGACCTAAACTTACCGAATCAGTGAAGGTAGACGAAGGTATGAGTGGTCATAAGGCTGTGATGACAACCATGACTATGAGTATCACAAAGAATGTTATGACAGAGGAAAACATTTTTGCTTAGCAATAGTGACAGGATACAAATTTCAGAGTATTTGAATAGTCAACATCAAATATTCATTGCTGAGGGGGAGCACAAACGAAAAAATTCAAAAGCGCCACTCAATATTCTTTAGACAAATGAGCTTAAGGAGAACAATGAGAGAAGCGTTCTGTGACTAAAAGAAAAATTACATCAACCGATCCTAAGAGGTTTTGGAATCAGTAAGCGGTTCAAAACCACCTATTCATTCACTGAGAGACCGTATTAATACCAAAACGGAAGGTAACACAGAGAAGGTCGAACCTGAATTCTGTCTTCCGAAGCTGTTTCACCGCGGAAGATCGTAATACAGTCCTTTCATTCAGTCATCGAAGAAATGTAGAAATGGCGGATACTGAGATAACAGATCGTGAAACAGGAAATCAACTACAGATGTTTAGTAGTGGAAAGGCATCAGGACCGGATGAGGTAACTGTAAGATTCTACAAAAACCATGAGAGAAAACTTGTTCCACTTCTAGCAGCAATTTATCACAGTTCTCTGAAGCAACGAAGGGTCATAGCGACTGCAAAAAAGTGCAAATCATATCCCGTTTTCAAGGAAACTCGTAGGACAGACGCACATAATTATAGACCTATATTGTTGACTTCAATCTGTTTTAGAATTGTGGAACATGTTTCATGCTCAAGAAGTATGACTTCTTGGAGGATGAAAATCCCCTCTATAATAATCAACATGGATACCGCAAACAAAGATCTTATGTAACTGAGCTTGTTCTGTTTTCCCACGAGATCCACAGCGCCGTAGACAACTTTGCTCAGGTTCCTTAACTTCAGGATGGCATTTGACTTCGACCCGCACTGTCGTTTAGTGGAAAGTTTACGAGCTTACTGAGTATCGGACCACATTTTCAACTCCATTCAAGACTTCCTCGCAGATAGGACTCAACACGTTGCTCTTAAGGTAACAAAATCGACAAATGTTAAAGTAATTTCCGGAGTACCCCATGGAAGTGTGTTAGGACCGTCACTGTTTACAATGTACACTGAAGCGCCAAAGAAACTGAGCATTCAAATACAGGGATATGTAAACGAGCAGAATATGGCGCTGCGGTCGACCACGCCTATATGGGACAGCAAATGTGTGGCGCACTTTTTAGATCGGTTACTGGTGCTACGATGGCGAAGTATCAACATTTAAGTGAGTTTGAACGTGGTGTTATAGTCTGCGCCCTAGCGATGGGACACTTCGCCTCCGAGGCAGCGATGAAGTGGGGATTTTCCCTTACGACCATTTCACGAGTGTACCGTAAATATCAGGAATCCGGTAAAACATCAAATCTCCGACATCGCTGCGGCCAGAAAAAATCCTGCAAGAACGGGACTAACGATGACTCAAGATAATCTTTCAACGTGACAGAAGAGGAGCCCTTCCGCAAATTGCCGCAGAAGCCAAAGGCCCACTCGTTTACCCTTGATGACTGCATGACGCAAAACACTTTACATCTTGCCCGGGCCCGTCATCGCCAACACTGGACTGTTAATGACTGGAAACATGTTGCCTGGTCAGGCGGGTCTCGTTTCAAATTGTATCGAACGGATGGACGTGTACGGGTACAGAGACAACCTCAGGATCCATGAACCCTGCATGTCAGCAGGGGACTGTTCAAGCTGGCGGACCCTCTGTAATGGTGTGGGGCGTGTGCAGTTGGAGTGATATGAGAGCCCTGATACGTCTAGATACGACTCCGACAGGTAACACATACGTAAGCATCCTGTCTGATCTCCTACATCCATTCATGTCCATTGTGCATTCCGACGGGCTTGGGCAATTCCAGCGGGTCGATGCGATACACCACACTTCCAGAATTGCTACAGAATGACTCCAGGAACACGCTCCTGAGTTTAAACACTCCCGCTGGCCACCAAACTCCCCAGACGTGAACATTATTGAGCGTATCTGGGATGCCTTGCAACGTGCTGTTCAGAAGAAATCTCAACCCCCTCGTACTCTTACGGATTTATGGACAGCACTGCAGGATTCGTGATGTCAGTTCCTTACAACACTACTTCAGACATTAGTCGAGTCCATGCCACGTCGTGTTGGGGTACTTCTGCGTGCTCTCGGGGCCCTACACGATATTAGGCAGGTTTACCAGATTCTTTGGCCCTTTAGTGTATATAAATGAACTAGTAGAATGCGATGGAAGCTCCTTAAGACTGTGCGAATATGATGTGGTTGTCTATAAGGATGTAGCAATGCCAGAAGGTAGTATCGATTTGCAGAATGACCTACAGAGGACTGTGGAGGCTCTGGCAGTTGATACTGAAAGAAAATAAATGTAACATATTGCACATAGATACTACCGTACAACGACGCTATTGATCAAAAATTTCTGGATACAGTATCTATTGTATAATATTTAGGAGTTACTATCCAGAGCGACCTTAATTGGAATGGCAAACTGTGGGAAAAGCAGCTGCCAGACTGAGATTCATATGAAGAATCCTCAGAAAATGTAATTTATTCACGAAAGAAGTACCTTTCAAGGCGCTTGTTTGACCGATTCTTGAGCACTGTTCATCAATCTGGGACCCTTACGAGGTAGGGCTGATCGAAGAGATAGATAAGATCCAACGAATAGCTGCGCGTTTCGTCTCGGGGTTGTTTAGTCGGGGAGAAAGCGTTACAGACGACATTCTCAACAAACTACAGTGGCAGACGCTACAAAAGAGGCACTGTACATCACGGGGATGTTTAGTATTGAAATATCGAGAGTCTACTTTCCGGGAAGAGCAGGACAAGATATTAGTTCGCCTTACATCCATCTCGCGAAGCAATCACAACTAGAAAATTCGAGAAATTAGAGCTAATACAGAGGCTTGCCGACAATCATTCTACCCACGCGCTATTCGCGAGTGAAACAGAGAAGGGGGGTTGAGTCAGTGGTACTAGAAGTACCCTTTCAACACAGAATTAGCTGGCTTTCGGAGTATTGATGTAGATGTAGATCCGACCATGTCTTCTGGGTGATTCACGTTTTTC
Organism: Schistocerca gregaria; assembly: GCF_023897955.1. Taxonomy (NCBI): domain Eukaryota; kingdom Metazoa; phylum Arthropoda; class Insecta; order Orthoptera; family Acrididae; genus Schistocerca; species Schistocerca gregaria. The sequence continues at coordinate 687,085,491 of NC_064931.1, forward strand.
TTGTCAGGCAGTGTATTTTAAGTAAATTACAGTGAACCTAAATCTAGATGACGACATATAAACTTGGGCCTCGTTCCGTCTTAATACAGGTCTAGTATTTTAATCACTGTGCACCTCAAGAGACAAGACCTATATAGTCTGAGACGAGTTTCAGTACACAAATGCCTTCCTTGACGTAACATCGGCGTATCATAAGCCTAGCCGTTAGTACGAACTCACACATTGATACGTTTTCATTGGCTATCGTGGTACATTCAGAAATACTGAGACTAATTACCTGTCATTTATTTAGAGTAATGAGTGTAGCAGTGTCTTTGTTATGTGGTGAATGCTTATGCAGTGTAGTGTTGCTGATGTTACTGGTGAATATAGAAAGGAAAGGAAGGAATAAGAGGAACCCATGACGGAAAATAGTTTCCTCAACTTGAATAGTACCAAGTGAGAGCTAAGTTCCACGTTACTAACTGGTGTATGCATCTCCGACAACAGTGTTACATGCTCTCAAACTACAAGGAAGCGCTATGGAGAGTAATTACTAAACGGCAACATCTCTCTTACCCTTTAATCTTGTAGCCAGCAAGATCGTCAGATCTGTCCCCAATCGGGACGAGCTCGGCCATCAATTCCGTGCCGGCCAGAGTGGCCGAGCGGTTCTAGGCGCTTCAGTCTGTAACCGCGCGACCGCTACGGTCGCAGGTTCGAATCCTACGTCGTGCATTGTTGTGTGTGATGTACTTAGGTTAGTTAGGTTACTTCGTTCCAAGTTCTAGGGGACTGATGACCTCAGCTGTTAAGTCCCATAGTGCTCAGAGCCATTTGAACCAATTCCGTCCCAGTGACAGTATCCAGGGATATCAAGGAGCAGCTACTACATTTGTGAGCCAGCTTGTCTCAGGAGAGGATACAACGACTTTATGTCACCCTTCCCAACCGAATCAGTACATACATCCAGGCCAGAGGGGTGCAACGGTATACAGATATGCAGGCACATACTGATAATAACTTTCTAAATTTGGCTCGATTTTGTAATCATTGCAAAACCTCACGTACCTTCTCAACCAGTGACGTTTCATTTTGTTTCCTTCTCCTCTTATGGCTGCTTCACCCTTTCGCAGGAAGTCTATTTCAGGCAAATGTCGGGATATTCCTTTTAAAAAGTCACAACAGATTTCTTAAATCTTAAGGATTCTTCCTTCTTTTTTACTTCTTTTGTGGGTTTTTGTCGGGTTCAGGATCACAGCTGGTTCTCTTTTCTTTCTTTATTTCTCTCTTATTTGCAATAGTGATGGGGCAGAATAGACTACTACCCTAAAAATCTGTACAAGAGATGTAATTAGCCTACTTGCAGTACTAAGGAAGCTCGTCGTGACGCATCAATATATATTTGTCTTTCGAACTCGAACTGTTGTCTTAAGCTGTAACAAAAGCGATCAAAAGTCATCAGTTCAAAGGCAGAGATCGAGCAGTTTACTATTGTCATGTTCTTGCGGTCCGCGAGAAGGCAAACCTACCACAGCCCGTGCGTCACCTCACGAAAAAGACATGCAGAAACATTTTGAGAAATATAAGGAAAGAGTACAAACTCAAATGGGTATCACTTGAAATGAGAACAGGAAAAATTGTACATGATTAGTAAATGCATAAATTAGCATGGTTTCTTTGGTCTCAGACTTGGCACACGACACTAGCTACTAGAACACATCATGTTTTTAGTAACCTGCTCCTCAACTGTTACTGACTTCATCGATTTTGCTGAAACTTTTCGCACCTTGAAGACACAGTTCAATGTCGAAATGAGTCTCGCACGTCACGACTAATACCTTCTTAGTTCTGCGCCAGGGCTCGGTCTTTTTGTGTAGAGGTTGTGTAATGTACATCGGCTTTTTCTTATTTTCACTGATTTACTTTTTAGTTCCTACTAAAATACTTAGTGCAAAATGAAGAATACAATCACCTGTGGGATATTGTGTCCACATGAAAGAAACTTAGAGTAACATTTTAAGACTAACACAGTAATAAATCCGACCTTTCAGTATAGGTTCAAGACAGTGGTAACATTCAAGTACCTGACATTCGTAATCGCAGGTCATGGAGCAAAAACTGCTACCATTCAAGTATTTGACACTGTCAGTCACAGGTCATGGAGCAAAAGCTACTCACAATCGCTTGTCTGTATCTTCTCTTGAGCCTCTCAACCTCCGTATAATGTTGCAGTCCACAGTTTCTAAACGCCGTTATGACAGGGATAGCTAGCTATCGATAAGCGTCAGTTCGATCCTCATACTTTTTACGTTCAATATAAGTGTATGTATAAATTGTTATTTGCTGAAAAATTTACTTAATGGTAGAGCAGATTCTGAAACCTTGTGAGCATTATAAATTTATTCAACGTTGTTCATCATCGAAGTGTGGAACTACGCTCTAGATAAGAGAATATACAACCACATAACGATATCAATTTCCATAAACGTAACTGAAATGGTACAAGAACTTGCTAAAAAATCTGTGAGATACACTTGGCGGGCTGTCTTATGCTGATTGACAAGTTTTCCAATCGCAGGAGTCACATGTTACCCCATTTCTTCAGGAGCATAAACTACCGGATTTCGTGGAAGTCAAATGCTTCTGTTCCTTCTTCGTTCGTGACTGTTGCAATTATCGACACGAGAAATAATACTGAAAACCTGACACACCCAAATCTAAACTTTAAGAGTGATTAGCAACGCTCAGTGTGCCATCCAAGAGTCTTCCCCAAAGAAATTCGTTTCAAGCTTTAACCCTCAAACCATCCACCCATTCCTTCAGCAGAAAGAACTGATCCACGAAACAACAATACATTATCACTCTTGTATCTTTAATAAACCATGAGCTAGAAATACTACCGCCGCACATATGCAAATGATTGGTTCAGAACAAAAAACCTGATTCATGGTTGTGTCATTTCTAAGCACATTCCGATCTTGTTCAAGTACAGGGAGTGAGCAAATACAGATTTGTCCACGATGGCAATATTACAACATTCAGAACTACATGATTTTATCGAACGTACCTTCTTCTAACTTTTATAGATGATTTGTTTCATCCCACTATAAACAACGATTCTGTCACAAGATTTGTCTATTGCATATTGTGGCCTCTGCATTTCCTGGCCAGTGGCTATCTGTTGTTATATTATGTTCTTCAGTCCAAAGACTGGTTTTATGTAACCTCACCGGATAAAAAAATCAGTCGCCCGGTGCTCACCAACAGATGAATAGTTAAGTCTTTACAGATGGCGCAGCGATCGAGTCACGTGCTGAAGCATGTGCGCTCTGCCTGTACATGAGCATAAGGCAGTAGCGATCAGTGAGACACTTATGTATCAAGCGGGTATTGTACATACACACGGATAAATTTAAACACATCACTGAGTGACTCAATGCCCAAGCGTATGAAAGCCGTTATTACGGCCACAGGCGGTTGTTCTGGGTACTGATTTCTCAGGATCTATGCACCTAAATTGCGTGAAAATGTAATCACATGTCAGTTCTGTATAATATATTTGTCCAATGAATACCTGTTTATCATCTACATTTCGTCTTGGTGTAGCAATTTTAATGGCCAGTAGTGTACCATACTCTACAACGTTGAACGTCACATCGAAGGCTTGGTGTCCTACTCAGCTGCACCGCCGGAAGACACCAACTACCACAAACGTGGCAAGGCCTTCAGGAACTCGTAGGGAATTTCATCGAATGCACATAAGTGTTTGGTGCTGTAAGATCAAAGTTTATGTAACTGGGTTTCCAATAGTTTATTTACATTTTCTGTACAACGTATTTACGAGACGTTTAGTAACAGTTTGCTGAGGATCTTGATCTGTTGAGAAATTTCGTGAAACCACACAATCATGTGGTATCAAATGTCTACTTCTGATGCTCAATTTGTGATATCAGTAACTGCTGCGTTATTGCAGATAACTAGGCAATAAAAACAGTTGTTTCTTATTATATTCTACGAAATAACGTGCTTTGTGGTATCTTTCAACGATATATTTGGATTTACAACGCAACATAATTTGTTAAGCAAACATTACTTTTTATAAAATACTAAGAGAAATTAGGCATGCGTAAGAATTATGCTTTCCTTATATACAAATAGTGACGTTTACTTTAGTTATATTTCTTTCAGAAACAGTTACTTGGTGATAAATACTATGCTGATTGTAAAACTGATGGACTTTCTCGAAAAGTGTACATTAAGACACTAAGAAATGTGTCATTGTGAAAACTGTGTGGTAAAGGGTTACTGTCAAACGAATGGATACTTTCCGGCATTTTTTGCTTTTTTTTGTTTTTTTATTGCTGAAGAACGTCTGTCAATGTGTTTAAAGTATTTGTTGAAAAGATATAGATGTTATTTTATTTACTCATATCGAACAGTTTATTACAAATTTTTGCCTCGTATGGGATAAAATTTGTGTTGGCCATAATTTTCTTGTATATCCATTTTGCCCGTACGCTAAACAATGTATTGTGCTTTTATGAGCCTGAAGAACATATAGGCAAGTAGCCCCTAAAGTCAGCACCAATAAACGTGGAGATTAAGAGATGATAAGCAACGAAGGATTGCCAAAGGGTACCGGCTAAGAAACTTACATTCACTTCGCCTTTGCTCTTATGACACTGAAGACACCACCTTGCAAGAAATGGAAACGTAGCATTCAACAGTCGCATTTAAAAAAAACTAGTGTTTCATGGAAATGTTTACCCGTTTAACAGCACGAGTGATGGAGCCGTAAGCGCTGCAGAACGGCCCATGAAGATAAACCGGTGTTCATGTCGCTTATAAATTATATGGCTTCAACGAATCGTTCACAGTTCACGATAGAAGCCATAGGCTCGCGTAACATCTGGAAAATCGTGATATTCGTCTTTATATCAGTAGGCTTGCGAACAAATGGAAACAGAACCTTTATTACGTCGCTCGGAAACTGTTATCAAAGCTAACACAAGCATTGTGTTTCCAAGTAAAGTTGCTTTACGCAACACTTCTTCAACCCATTGGCTTGTACAGTCGGTTCAGAGCCGGCAGCAAGTTTCAAGTCCGTTATTACACTGCCGTCTGTGGGACGAGCCGGGCGACTATAGAGTCTGTTCTTCTTTGTTAATAGATGGCATGATATGTTACATATCACTGGAGAGCTGTGAAATCGATCTATATAGTGGTGTATAAAACATACGATTTCTTCCAATGTTTTGGAAGTTATAATCAATCGTTTTCAGTTTTTGTTTAACGCCCACCTCCCCCAATCTCATCAAGAAAACACCCTCCACAAATTGTATAGTGTGCAAAGCAAAGAAGAAGAAAAGCGATTCATGGTATAAGTGTGAGACGTGTCTAGTGGCGTTGCACATACCTGTATTTTTTCGGGTATACCACACCAAAAAACTTCTTAAACGGTATTATCTTCACTCCTCATCACTCCAGTAATTATAAAGGATAAATTTATAAAGAATTCCTATCTAAAAAATTATATAATTTTGAGAATAGCGTGTAAGACAAAGTATGCTGATTTTTCTAAATTTAAATAACAAATATCGGGTTGACTGTGGGGAAAAATATTACTAAGTCAACGGGTTAAGCAGGAAATTACATAATTAATAAAATCCAGGACTATGCTTGCGTTTTGAGCGTATGGTTGCTGGATGCGGCGATATTTTGTGTTACCTGGTTCGTGTCCTAATACATTACCTACACACGCCACACACACACACACACACACACACACACACACACACACACACAACAAATACACACACACTGTTTTTCTGAGACTCTGCAGATACCCCAACGAGCACACTGTGCAACGTCATGCTATGCATCCAAGGGTATAGAAAGTGGAACTTGCACATTTCTTCAACATCAGAGACGTATTTTCGGTTGGAATGAATCAACGGAGAATATTCCTTCTATAAACTTAATCAGTAGCGTTTCATGAAAAGACTAAAAGCTTTCTTCTATCGATTCTCACGCCTAATCCTCGAGCGTGGCTAAAACTTTCATACACATAGAACCCGTTGACCACAAATCCAGCACCACACGTTTAAATTATTTCCATTTCCTCCTTCAATCTGATTTGGCGAGTCTCCAAGCCGCCCAAACAGTACTTAAGAACGTGTCATACGGGAGTCTACCATTGTAGCTCCTTTGTAGCTGCGCAACAATTTTCAGAAGTTGTACCAAAGTACCTTAGTCATGGACTTATCTATCTTGCAAATGATTTATGTGTGCGGCTCATTTCAATCTTCTCCATAATATTATTCGTATGCAATAAAATTGGCATGGTTTGACAGTCATTACCTCAGAACAAAATGGTAACAAACTCGCGTATGAAGAACCCTGCAAGTTTGGTCACTTTGCATAAATTTTTTTGCATATTGATGATAAATCGGAACGAGAATATATTCCGGAGGTTGAATACCCTACGAGATTACTCACGTCATAGGTTGAATACTTTTAGATGGAGAGTATTCTGCTTCAGAATATCACACATATATGATTTTATATTTTACCAAGCTTCTGGCAGTATTTATCAATAAACCCACGTCACAAGTTTTAAAAATCACGTTTCGGAAGAAGCTCTGGGTTAGATTCCATGTCCTTTCATTCTACTATACTAGCTGAATACCTATGCCCTCCCTTGGGAAAGACTACAACAGATTGCTTTCTCCGCCATTTTAAAACTGAGATAATGCCCCTAGCTCTAATGAGATCGCTGTCAACAGGACTTTTAATCAAATTTGGAGCCTGAAAACTTCCGTATCGCTGTAGGTGACTGGCATCAACAGTGAACTCTGGAAGTCACATTAATGGCTTTATGTGACTAATCTTAGATCAAAAATTCAGTTAGTGGGCACAAAGTGTCAATATAAAAGACACTTAAGAGGGGCTGAATCAGAAACTGAGTCTAGATGTTGCTCATTATTTGTCTGAGTCAGTAAATTAGCTGCTGTTCCCAAAAGATGCTGGCCGTTGGAACACGGTATGGTTACTTTTTTTTAATGGAAACAATCTTTCTTTATTTAAAACGATCAGTTGTACGAGAATTCGGTTGTGTAGTAACATGTCACCTTCTTCCTTTAGGAGATACTGACACACTCACTCTTACCGTCAATGAATTGCACACTTTCGCACAAACCACTTTACACTCTTGCTGTGGGGACGTTGTCACCGATTCATTGTCGCGTAGCAAGCAAATCCTGTGGGATCAGTGAGTGGTTACCGTACTTCCCCCGTGTGTTTGCGAGGCACTCTCAGAGCACGACGGCAATCCCGTGGCCTATAGTGCTGGCCGTGGTTGCCTCCGCCAGCGTATTCCGCAGAGGCGTGTCCTATCTCGGAGTACCGTGCTTACCCTTTTAAGTAAATCCCTTAATGCCGTCCTTGACTGTTTAAGGTGGCAACTTTCTCGGGGACGGCTTTGCTTTCCCTCAATTGTATGTCACATCGCAGACTCATTCATCCGTAATGTTTCGTAACATGCAACTATTACGTTCCAGTTGAATATGGTCTACTGCTACCACACGTGGCGTTGCGCATACAGTGAAATCCAGTGAGACTTTTTATAAATCAGGAAGTATTTCATCAGTCAGATGTCCTAGGAATGTTACTGTTTGGACTCAATCCTTCCTCTTCGCCCATGTCGCTAGGGAATATGTTTTTCTGGGCAATATTGATCCACAGAAAGCACTTGATGATGATGATGATGATGATGATGATGATGATGATTGGATTGTGGGGCGCTCAACTGCGCGGTTATCAGCGCCCGTGCAAATTCCCAACCTTTTCTCAGTCCAATCTTCCCACGTTCATGAATGATGATGAAATGATGAGGACAACACAAACACCCATCATCTCGAGGCAGGTGAAAATCCCTGACGCCGCCGGGAATCGAATCCGGGACCGAAAGCAATTGAGGCCAACGGTAGTAGTTCACGACTGAATTCAAAGACAAAAATATATTATGGTGTCAAGTACGTAGGAAACTTGTGCTAACATAATACTTCGTATTATAAATCGTCTGTATAAACAGACAATACAGATTTTTGACGCTATACAAATCTCGACCCTAGAGGTGCTTAAACATAGATCTTCAGTGCGTAGGGCTAACTTCGGTGCGTATATAATAAGGCATACCGATCGACCCAGGCTACGCAGCCATGAAACGCTGGATATTTACTTGAGGAACCTAATTCATACTCCGGTTTGTCTAGCCTAATACAAGTCTTATTTGTTTTTTTAAGTCTTACAATCACCACATCGGCAAACTAATCATCTCCTGGTACACAAATCATACATCATTTTTTACTTGTAGCTAATGTTTCCCTTAACGTTTCATATAACGTGTCTATGTAAAGTACACACTGTAATGATACCTTCAGTGCCTCGTGGCCGCAGAAGCTGGCTAATCTAGGTGTTCGACAGTTTCAGTAAACCACTCGGGGCAGCAGTAAGTGTGCACCCATTCCTGCCATAACAACCACCACAGGTTCCCGGCTTGAGTTAGACACCTTTGGCATGTAGTTGCAGGCGATCCCAGAGGCTTTCAATATGGTTAAAACCGAGGGACTTTGCGGTTCAATGAAGATAATAGTACCACCATAACGGTATTATTAATATTACGTTCTTCGTTATGATGAAAGTTTAAACAGCTGGTAAAACTTGGTTTTGCAGTACCTGCATGAAGCATTAAGGCGTAAATCACCACATTCACAGACCCCATTTACTTCCATTTAAAAGATTACCCAGAGTCGATCAGTTCGTAATGTTCGTTGAAAGCGGTCCTCTCGAATTACTCCTGAGTTCATGGTAAACACCATACCACCCATCTTTCACGTACAGGCATTAATGTGAGCACCACTGTCCACTGTTGGTGTCGATTGAACTGTTGAAATAGAGCAAATTAGTGTGTGGGAATCAACAAGTGTCTCTTGCCCATAACTACACTCCTGGAAATTGAAATAAGAACACCGTGAATTCGTTGTCCCAGGAAGGGGAAACTTTATTGACACATTCCTGGGGTCAGATACATCACGTGATCACACTGACAGAACCACAGGCACATAGACACAGGCAACAGAGCATGCACAATTTCGGCACTAGTACAGTGTATATCCACCTTTAGCAGCAATGCAGGCTGCTATTCTCGCATGGAGACGATCGTAGAGATGCTGGATGTAGTCCTGTGGAACGGCTTGCCATGCCATTTCCACCTGGCGCCTCAGTTGGACCAGCGTTCGTGCTGGACGTGCAGACCGCGTGAGACGACGCTTCATCCAGTCCCAAACATGCTCAATGGGGAACAGATCCGGAGATCTTGCTGGCCAGTGTAGTTGACTTACACCTTCTAGAGCACGTTGAGTGGCACGGGATACATGCGGACGTGCATTGTCCTGTTGGAACAGCAAGTTCCCTTGCCGGTCTAGGAATGGTAGAACGATGGGTTCGATGACGGTTTGGATGTACCGTGCACTATTCAGTGTCCCCTCGACGATCACCAGAGGTGTACGGCCAGTGTACGAGATCGCTCCCCACACCATGATGCCGGGTGTTGGCCCTGTGTGCCTCGGTCGTATGCAGTCCTGATTGTGGCGCTCACCTGCACGGCGCCAAACACGCATACGACCATCATTGGCACCAAGGTAGAAGCGACTCTCATCGCTGAAGACGACACGTCTCCATTCGTCCCTCCATTCACGCCTGTCGCGACACCACTGGAGGCGGGCTGCACGATGTTGGGGCGTGAGCGGAAGACGGCCTAACGGTGTGCGGGACCGTAGCCCAGCTTCATGCAGACGGTTGCGAATGGTCCTCGCCGATACCCCAGGAGCAACAGTGTCCCTAATTTGCTGGGAAGTGGCGGTGCGGTCCCCTACGGCACTGCGTAGGATCCTACGGTCTTGGCGTGCATCCGTGCGTCGCTGCGGTCCGGTCCCAGGTCGACGGGCACGTGCACCTTTCGCCGACCACTGGCGACAACATCGATGTACTGTGGAGACCTCACGCCCCACGTGTTGAGCAATTCGGCGGTACATCCACCCGCCCTCCCGCATGCCCACTATACGCCCTCGCTCAAAGTCCGTCAACTGCACATACGGTTCACGTCCATGCTGCCGCGGCATGCTTGCTACCAGTGTTAAAGACTGCGATGGAGCTCCGTATGCCACGGCAAACTGCCTGACACTGACGGCGGCGGTGCACAAATGCTGCGCAGCTAGTGCCATTCGACGGCCAACACCGCGGTTCCTGGTGTGTCCGCTGTGCCGTGCGTGTGATCATTGCTTGTACAGCCCTCTCGCAGTGTCCGGAGCAAATATGGTGGGTCTGACACACCGGTGTCAATGTGTTCTTTTTTCCATTTCCAGGAGTGTATATTCCAAAGAGCCATGTGATTAAACTATCTCCACAGCATTAATTTTTAAAAAGGTCGGGAAGAACAATCATTGATTGTGTGCGACTATTTCTGTCTCGTGGGGAAGGGATGTTTAGACACGATGTTGGACACACTCGACCGGTAGGCGTACGTCTTGATACAGTTTCATCAAAAACTCTTAGGAGAATTTCTCGTATGCTGGGGAAATCTGTCATTGCTAGTAAACTGAAACGACAGTGCGCAAACTTGCGATATCCGTCACTTACTTCACTTGGTAACTCCTGATACGCGCAAAGTAAATGAATATCTTTTTACCTTTCTGTAACAACAGCATTGCTCCCCCCTCCCCCCCCCCCCCCTCTCCCCTCCAGCGTTACACCCGGAGAACATGCATAGCTCTTTACCACTTCTCATATTGGTGGCATCCGTCCACCACGTTTTATGACACATGCAGTCTGGAAATAACTGTTGACTTCTACATGTCATGTGACAAATGTTTTATCCGATGTGTAACGGACACATTTTCGGCCTCCTCGCTAACTACACAACATCCTCTCTCAAAATTTTAATACCTTGCAGGAATGTATAGTAACGTTGTATTTTTTCCTTTTAAAATTCTTTTATTTATATCATGGCTTTATGTACATGAACATGTAAAGAGAAATATTGCATAAATTACTAATCTTATTCTTACAATGTAAGTATATGTAACTTCTAATTAACTTTGGTAACTTTGGACTGGTAGGAAACATTGTATCCGTGCAAAATAAAAAAAGAAGTTGTCAGCAGGGAAGTAACAGTTGATGAGCAGTAGTGTACGGCGGGATTCAGGACTATTAAGATGGACGGATGTGTAACGTCTCATAATTAGTGAAAATTTAATTATTTGTTGGAAGGAGAACAGTTTTAGTAGTGATGGAAATCGGAGAAGCTTGAAGGATTCTAGGGTCAGTGTACTGAGATAGACAACGCAGGAAGAAACGAGAAGAACTCAGAACCTTCTGGAAAGCGATTACTTCACTATTGTAGCGACAATATAACAATTCTTCCGGAAGAAAATTTGTTCTGAAAGTCGAAGTTTAAGAGGATTTCGCAAGCGTTGAAGATCTTGAAGAAAAGAATAATTACCAGGGAGAAGGTTTATTTCAAGATCATTGAAGAAGTCGAGAAAAAGAAGACCCAGACAACACCTAGAACCAGAAGCAATCACATCAAGAGGACGCAAATACAACATGATTCCTTTGAACAAAGTGAGTTATTTTCAGTATTACGTTGGACCGAAAAGATACTGTGAATTTCATCCATTATAAGGTCTTTATTATGAGCGGAGACTGATAGTTATTGTTGTGTGTGTTTAACCGAGAACTATTTTTTTAAAAGAGAGCTTAAACAGTGTGTGGATCAAAGCCTCTGATCCTTGAGATAGTGATGGCTACTAAAAGTGACGGCTCCACATTTAAACTCATAGCCAAGCGCAAAACTGTATCAGCCGTATTCACCCACCATAATCTACTTCTGCTTTCTACTCAAAATAGTTTTTTTTTCAAAATTTTACATGTTATTCATCTGTGAAATGACGCAGCAGCTGTGAATATTTATTTGAATTCTGATCATTCATTTTCTAACTGACAAAAAGTAAACGCCATCTTGCTGTGGTCCAGCGATCTTCAACAAACAGAAACATAGCAACAGCAACAAAGAGCTTCTTTCACTGCGGAACTGCCCAAGGTGAGCCATATCATAACCCGAGAGATTATACTCCTGCAGCCATCTTTGTTTTACATCTTATGAAAAACAGAAGCTTTAACCATCTACTAACTATACGTGGACAAAGTCGGAATAACAGTCTCAGTATTTCTCAAGAAAAATAATTTACAGAATTTCAGTGTATATCAGTTACACTAGCAGCATAGGACTCTTTATTACAATTAGTATTTGCAGTCATACAGAATAACAGAATATGTGTAAGCATTAGAGTCTGTGAACAGAATAATATAGCAATCATAGCATATAGTTTTTGCTAAATACGTTTTGAAAAGTTGTTAAAGGACTGCAGTGATTTTACTTAACAAAACGAGATTAAAAATAGGGCACACCGTAAAAATACACTTACTATAGAGCTACTGAGAATTTCAGTTATCATACAGAAGTATCATTTGTCATTTATTATCTTGAGTGTCATTTTGTTTTGTGACAACCTAATTCTTGTTGAGATTTGCACACTAATATGCAACCGACATTTCAATAGTCAGCATTCTGCCATTATTTTCGATCTAGATATTTCACGGAGTCCTGAATAGACAATACTCGTCAGTAGAGTACATGTGTTCACTTATTTTTTGAGTAAGACTAAATCAGACATATTTAATGGCCTAGGAACAGTTTTCAATGTCAAACAGTTAACCTTCCAGTACTTTTCATTACAATAGACCTTCTGTGTATATATTTGTCTTCGTTATTTGTAACAGCGTGTATGAGTGTGCGGGTCCGTTACTTTGCTAAGAGGGAAGCTAGCCACAAGATGATCTTATAAGTATATTATTCTGTATTAAGCTGAATTTGTCAAAAGGTGTGTGACCCTTTGAAATAATTCTGTTCAGAAAGCTTTCGTTGTGGACTCGTTGTGGCCTAAGATGTTAAACAGCCATGACGGTATAGTCAACTGTTGCTATCCGACCATTATGAACAGCGAAGGGTGAATATCGGATTTGGCTATCCGAATCAGTATCGTAGAAAGTTTTCTCGCTTACAGCAGCGATATTACAAATTCAATTAAAATTTGTGAAATTATTTTAACTAGTTTAGTAGAGGTATTAGCAATGATATTTAGTCAGAAGAAGAGACTATCATGTTGGGTTTTTTAACTCAGTTCCTGTGCTTGCAGAAAAATAACGATGAATTAAGAAAGGGTTCGCCTTTTTGCAAGTACCGGTACACAATTTATTGTTTTGTTTTATCACCCAAACATGTTCCACCACAGTTGTGGCATCCTCGGTATCTCTTTTTCCTTCTATTTTATATTGTTTTTGTACTGTGGCTGTCAACCAAAATCAGCCACAGGTCTAAATTAGTACTACATGCCATCACTGCATCTCATAACAGCCCGATCTTAAAATCAGCAACACAGACAGTCGACATAAAAAGAAAATGTTTTGAAATCTTAAGGAAAGACTGAATTGAATCCGTTCTTTCAAGACTGTTATAAAACTTAAAGAAGTATTCACAAAGACATAATACCAAATTAGGGATCCCACGAACCTTTGTAATGATACAGGGATGGCATTACAACTATTTATACACTAACTCCACAAAAACTGAAAACGAGAGTTGCAGTACATAGATCGACAAATAATTGAATAGAAACATGAATTTAATAATACGTAAAGTATTCTTCTGGCCTTAGCAACTCCTTTCAACGAGGACAAGACCATTCCGATAACATATTCAGGGTGAGGCAGCTAAGTCATAACACCCCTTGTATCTCCCCAACCGTAATAGATACAAAGATGCCGTTTGGACAGTGAATTTCAGGGACAGGGGCTACTTGAATACATCACACTTCATGTTTGTGCTATTTTTTATTACAGGGATATGAAGCCATCTTTGGTTCTTTTAAATGGAACCGTATTTTAAATTTTAGAGTAACATGATGGGCTTAAAAAGACGGTTTCAAATATGTGTATATCATAATATTTAGGGGAATAGTTTTTGAGACACAGATATGTTCTGGTATTGTGTTCGTCCTTCGAAGCGGCGTTGTCCAGTGCGACCTTTTCTGTTGTCTAGAGTACATGGCAAACGTCACGAGTCCGTCCTTACATAAACACACCCATTTAAACGACAATAGTAAACATACTGTGATATTTTGCGCAAAAATTAACTGATGAGGTCGCGCAAATATTATTCAGTTATTTGACAGCTGAGATACCAAAAAAGTAGATAACATACAGTATTTAAATACTGCAATATGTTAATACATTTTAAGTAACAGAAATACAAATGTAAATGAAGAGGCCCTTATTGGTCACAATTATTTCGCACGTATTTGTTTTTTATTTGAAAATATTACACTAATGATCACAATACGAAGCAAATACGCACAAAGATGCATAATACATATTGTACATGATACAAAACCTACTGAAGCATGTGCTCAAAATGCTTCCCCTCTGCTGCAATGCACATTTGCAGTCGGCGTTCGAATGATTTGTGAACGGCTGCGAGGGTGTCACGTGAGATATCAGCGCACGCTTCGATGATACGTTGCTTCATATTGTCTGGCATAGTTGGTATTTGAGCATACACTTTATATTTGATTGCTCCCCACAGAAAAAATCATTAGGGGCCGCTTCACTTCAGCACGTCGTCCTATTCAATAATCTGGAAGCTTTTCATTTAACAGCTCTGTAGCCACAAGGGGAGAGTGAGCAGGACAGCCGTCTTGTTGTAACCACATGCACTGACGCGTAGTTTGTGGTATCTCTTCCAGCAAAATGGGCAGAATGTTTCGCAGGAAGTGTGCATAGTTCTTGCCATTTAGTATACCCGGAATGACGTACGGCCCCGTAATGACATTTCCGACGATGCCGCACCACACGTTAACACTCCACGGTTGCTGATGCTGTACCTGTCGAAGCCAATGAGGGTTCTCTATTGACCAGTAATGCATATTATGCAAATTCACATTCCCGTGGTTGCTGAAAGTCGCTTCACCAGTAAAATGCATCCGTTGAAAAAACATTGGATCATCTTGTAGGCGCTGCAGAGCAAACCGGAAAAACTCCTGGCACCGTTCGAAATCCACGCCGGAGAGTGCTTGATGTAATGAGAGGTGAAACGGGTGAAATCTATGCCTGGGCAATATGCATAGAACACGTTTATGACTTATACCACATTCCGTGGCGATACGTCACGACGAAACAGTAGGGTCGTTATGCGCCAACGCTAGAACGCCCTCTTCACGTACCTCGCCAGTTGCAGTTTTCTACCTTGTCCTCTGTATGGTGTTCCATGATCCCTATTCAAGTGGTTTCTTGCAAATACGTGCAAGAAGCTGATGCGTAGGACGCGCACGATCAAGATACAGCTCTCCATATCGCTTTATTGCTCTAACAGAATTTCTTCTGCTATCACCATACGCTAGAACCATATCTAACTTTTCTTCGTTTGTGTACATGTCTGCTCCAGGAAACTGTGACGGAAATGCGATGTCTCATTACCCTAGCAGCACATTTATACCCTCTCTCCAGCTACCTCCAGCGTCACCTTACGGCGTTATCGAGAAGCATGAAAACAACGCCTTCCCTGTTAAGTTCCTCAGTGGTCAATAGGAAAGGTCGCACTGGACAACGCCGCTCGAAGGACGAACACGATACGAGAACATATCTGTGTCTCAAAAACTATTCCCCTAAATATTTGAAACGGTCTTTTTAAGCCCATCATGTTACGCTAAAATTTAACATAAAGTTCAATTTAAAAATCCCAAAGATGGCCTCATATCTCTGTAATTAAAAATAGCACAAACATGAAATGTGATGAATTCAAGTAGCTCCTGTCGCTGCAATTCACTGTCCAAACGGCAGCTTTTTATCTGTTACGGTTGGGGAGATACCAGGGGTATTATGACTTAGCTGCCTCACGTTATATGTAGATCGAACGTCAGAGGTGCTTGACAGCAAGATAAAATCCAGGAAGCGTACACAAATATTTTGCGCAAGGAATACTATTACCCATATTCTTTTCAACAGGAAAAACAGTTGCTTTACTTTTCTGCATCCACATCTACATCGATATTCTGCAAGCCATTGTGATCTGCACGGTAGAGAACAGTTCTCACTCTACCACGCATTAAGGTTCCTTCCCGTTCGATTCGCATGTGAAGCGTAGGACGAATGATTCCTTCAAGGCTTCTGTGAATACTGTAGTTAGTCTCATCGTGTTTCTGCGGTATCTACGGAAATGATATCCAGGGGTCTGTAATATATCCCTCGAATCCTGAGTTTATACTGCTTCTTCCAACTTTGTAAATAGATTTTCGCGGAATAACCAACGTCTGTCTCCAAACAAAATTGTGACATTTAGCGTTTTATGAAGTACACAGTTTGACGTTTCCGAACACGTAAAGAAAGTTGTCAGTCTTTGAACATCTTTGAAATGTTAAAAACTGAAACGTGCACTGATGAGTCAAAACATTATGACTACCCCCTTAACAGCTTGTCTGTCCGCCTTTGGAACGAAGTACATCACTGATTCCGCTTATCAGGGATCCAACATTTTGTGGAGGTATGTGACATTAGGTGTCTACGCGCGGTTCATGTAATTCGCATAAATAAAGGGCCGCTGATTTGCGTACGCACTGATGGCGACCGATAGCGACGCAGACGGGTTCCACACGATTTACACCAGGCGAATTTGGTCGCCGAAACATCAACGTAAATGCACTATAATGCTCCTCACACCACTCTAGCTCCGAGACACGGACAATTATACTGCTGAAAGGTAACATCGCCACTGGGGAAGACATTAAACACGAAGAGATGCAGGTGGTTCGCAGCAGTCAGCGTGTCTTCGATTACTACCACAATTCTCATGCAAGTGCAGGAGAACGTCTCCCACAACATAATATTGCTCCCAGAAACCTGTGTCCATGGCGCACAGCACGTTTCGAGCCGCCGTTAACCTCGGTGATGGCGTTTGTGGAGACGACCATCGACCTACTACAGCAAAAACGTGGTTCACCCGAAGAGCCGACACGTTGCCAATGGTCGACGGTCGAATCCCGATGGTCCCATGCCCACTGCAATCGTAATTGACGATGTCGTTGGGTTAACACGTGAACGTGGTGGGGATGGTCTGCTGCGGAGCTCCATGTTTAACAGTGTACGATGAACGGTGCCCTCCGAAACACTAGTGCGTGCATCGGAATTGTGCTCTTTCGGCAGAGGTGCCACAGATCACCATCTATCCTACTTTACAACACAGACAAGCCTCCAAACCCCATGTTCTGTGAAGAGTCGTAGACGTCCAACCATTTAGCGCCTGTCCTTCTACCTGTTTCCGTATATGCTCACGACAGTAGCACGTGAACATTCGACCAGCTTCACCGTTTCCGACATACTCTTTCACGAATAATAATTTGCCCCATCTCAATAGATTTCCCCATTTGCAGCCCATATCTTCGCTAGGGTGATGCCCCCCGGAACAACCACCTCTGGCCGTAATAACGGCCTTGATACGCCTGGGCAATGAGTCAAACAGAGCTTGGCTTGCGTGTACAAGTACAGCTGCCCATGCAGCTTCATCACGATACTCCAGTTCATCAAGAATAGTGACTGGCGTATTGTGACGAGCCAGTTGCTCGACCACCATTGACCAGACGTTTTCAATTGGTGGGAGATCTGGAGAATGTGCTGGCCAGGGCAGCAGTCGAACATTTTCTGTATCCAGAAAGGCCCGTACAGGACCTGCAACACGCGGTCGTGCATTATCCTGCTGAAATGCATGGTTTCGCAGGGATCGAATGAAGTGTAGAGCCATCTGAACTGTAACGTCCACTGTTCAAAGTGCCGTCAATGAGGACAAGAGGTGACCGACAAGCGTAACCAAAGGTCCCCCATAACATCACGACGGGCGATACGCCAGTATGGCGATGACGAATACACGCTTCCAATGTGCGTTCACTGCGATGTCGCTAAACACGGATGCGATCATCATGATGCTGTAAACAGAACCTGCATTCATCCGATAAAATGACGTTTTGCCATTCGTGCACCCAGGTTCGTCGTTGAGTACACCATCGCAGGCGCTCCTGTCTGTGATGCAGCGTCTAGGATAACCGCAGCCATGGTCTCAGAGCTGATAGCGCATGCTGCTGAAAACGTCGTCGAACTGTTCGTGCAGATTGTTGTTGTCTTTCGAACGTCTCCATCTGTTGACTCAGGGATCGAGACATGGCTGCACGATCCGCTAGAGTCATGCGGATAATATGTCTTTCATCTCGACTGCTAGTGATACGAGGCCGTTGGGATCCAGCACGGCGTTCCGTATTACCCTCCTGAACCCACCGATTCCACATTCTGCTAACAGTCATTGGATCTCGACCAACGCGAGCAGCAATGTCGCGATCCGATAATCCGCAATCGCGATAGGCTACAATCCGACCTTTATCAAAGTCGGAAACGTGATGGTACGCATTTCTCTTCCTTACACGAGGCATCACAACAACGTTTCACCAGGCAACACCGGTCAACTGCTGTTTGTGTATGAGAAATCGGTTGGAAACTTTCCTCATGCCAGCATGTTGTATGTGTCGCCACCGGCGCCAACCTTATGTGAATGCTCCGAAAAGCTAATCATTTGCATATCACAGCATCTTCTTCCTGTCTTTTAAATTTCGCGCCTGTAGCGCGTCATCTTCGTGGTGTAGCAAGTTTAATGACCAGTAGTGTAGTTAAAGTCCTAACTGACTGACCAACACATGACTTGCCACAGAAATTACACAAGACAAATTCCACATGAATATTGAGTATGCTGTTACCCAAGTAGTGCTGTGAAAAATAGTACGAAAATTAGCATAGCTGATTTCGCTAGCGTCATCTGCGCGCAGTAGACAACTGCATATTTGAAACTCTTTCTGCAATTCATACAGTGGCATCAATTTGTAACAACAAGTTCGGTATCCTGTAAGTTCAGCAGTGAGCTACGACGAGCGGCGATGAGCGATATTTCATGTTATGTACTTGAAAGTGCACTATGTTGTGAAAAGTATCCAGACACCTGGCTGAAAATGATTTATAGGTTCGCGGCACCCTCCATCGTTAATGCTGGAATTCAACATGGTGTTGGCCCACCCTTAGCCTAGATGTCAGCTTCCACTCTCGCAGGCATACGTTCAATCACGTGCTGAAAGGTTTCTTGAGGAATGTCAGTCCATTATTCACGTAGTGCTGCACTGAGAGAGGAATCGATGTCGGCCGGGGAGGCTTGGCACGAAGTCGGCTTTCTAAAACATCCCAAAGGTGTTCTATGGGATTCCGGTGACGCCTCTATGCAGGCTAGTCTATTACAGGGATGTTACTGTCGTGTAACCAGTCCGCCACAGGCCGTGCATTATGAACAGGTGCTCGATCGTGCTAAAAGTTGCAATTGCCATCCCCGAATTGCTCTTCTACAGTGAGAAGCAAGAAGGTGCTTAAAACATCAATGTAGGCCTGTGCTGTGATAGTGCTACTCAAAACAACAATGGGTGCAAGCCCCTCCATGAAAAATACGACCACACCATAACACCACAGCCTCCGGATTTTACTGTTGGCACTACACATGCTGGCAGATGTTGTTCACCGGGCATTCGGCATACCCACAGTGTGCCATGGGATCGCCATATTGTCTACCGTGATTCGTCACTCCACACAACGTTTTTGCACTGTTGAGTCGTCCAATGTTTACGCTCCTTACTCCAAGTGAGACGCCCTTTGGCATTTACGGGCATGATGTGTGGCTTATGAGCAGCCGCTCGACCATGAAATCCAAGTTTTCTAACCTCCCGCCTAACTGTCATAGTACTTGCACTGATAGAGTTTAGAATTTCTGTGTGATGGTCTGGAGAGATGTCTGCCTATTACACATTATGACCTTCTTCAACTGTCGGCGGTCTCTGTCAGTCAACAGACGAGGTCGGCCTGTACGCTTTTGTGCTGTACGTGTCCCTTCACGTTCCCACTTTACTATCGCATCGGTAACAGTGGACCTATGGATGTTTAGGAGTGTGGAAATCTCGCGTACGGACGTACGACACAAGTGGCACCCACTTACCCGACCACGTTCGAAGTCCGTGACTTCCACGGAACGCCCCATTCTGCTCTCTCACAAAGTCTAATGACTACTGAGGTCGCTGATATGGAGTACCTGGCAGTAGGTGGCAGCACAATGCACCTAATATGAAAAAAGTATGTTTTTGGCGGTGTCCGGACACTTTTGATCTCACAGTGTATATTACCTCGACTCCTGTCCCATCTATAGTCTGCGTTTGCTACGGTCTCGAGGAAGATGATATCCTCGAGTATTGGGTAAAGGCTGTTTCACCGACGAGCCTCGATATCAGTCCGCATCTTCACAGCAGAAGTTTTCTGAATTAGCAAGTAGTTAAATATGAGTATAATTTATCGGTCATTAGCGAAAGTTGTCTTCGAACTAGATAATGTTTGTTTGTGGGTGGTATACCATTACATCAAACGTTTCCAGTTGAACTGTGACATTGGCACTTCTATTGAGTTCCCGTTCTTGATTCTTATGTATGTCTTTATGTTGGTGAAATAGTTGAGAATTTCCTTCTATAAGACAATAAGCCCACCAGGGGGCTCTTCAACAAGGAACAAGTTAGCAGATGAAGTAGGCAGCTCCGTCGTCCGAAATGTATTTCATAATGCACGATTGTGTTGCGCTCAGAAGGGGTCTTACGTTTCGCATTCTCCCTCTCCAGCACAAGCTCAGATCGGGGAAGATAAGGTGCAATTTGTAAAGAAACATTCTGCTATTCGCCATAAGCGATTTTAGGGAATCAAGGAAAATATAAATCTGGGTGATCTAATAGTGGTATTAACACAGCGTATTTTCAGTGATAGACAAGATTAAAAGATTAAATTTTCTTAACAGAGAAGGGTGTGATGAAAAGTAATGTCTACGAATTTTTATGTGAAAACTGTTAAAACTTTTTAAATGAAACAAATGTTATTAACTTTTTACATCTTTATTCTTCATGTCTACATACTTGCAGCCTTCTGACGCTAGAGGGCTCCGAACTGTAATGTGTAACGCGCTGGTGTGTAATGCACCTAATATCGGTGCGCTAGAAACAGCGTGCTGCAATGGAGTGTTGAATTCGAAGAGTTCGTTCACGCCTGGAAAACCATCTCCTTCAGCATTACAATGTCAGATCACACACGAGCGCAGGGTCATCTGCAACAACTCGACGCCTTGGGCTCACTGTCATCCATCATCCTCCAAACAGTCCCGACTTGGGCCCATCCGATTTTCATCAGTTTCCAATACCTAAAGAACACACTTTAACAGCGTTGAAATGGTGCAGGAAAGATGAGGTTGTGGGTCCGTCAATAAAGTCAAACATTCTACAGACATGTCGGGATCAACTAAGTGATGACGCGTTGAGAGAAATATGTTCTTCACCAGAGTGACTACGTTGAGAAATAAATATGTAGACATCAAGAATAAATATTTAGAATGTTGATACCGTTTACTTTATTTAGAAACATTGAAGGATTTTCTCATAAAAAATTCGGAGGCATTACTTTTCAGCACGCGCTTGTAAATTAAAACGAATTCGATGTATTCTGCAAATGTTTTGTGATGTTTCATCTAATTTCTACTGTATGTAATGTGTAAGTAAATGAGAATACTTTGACCTGACAAGAGAAATGCAGCCTGATCAAATTTTTAAGAGAGATGTGACAAATGAAAAAGGACAGTTGAAGCTGGAACATAACTGTGTGAAGACGGATTGGGGGGCCGTGTCGTTTTATTGCTGGAAAAAAGTGATAATGCTCCAGAAAAGGGTGAGTTTTATTTGTAGTAATAGTGAGAAGGGGTAACACGAAGAAGAGGATTACACTGTAGAGACGGAGGATGCAGTTTGAGTGCGCGCACACAGACGAAGCGAAGAAGTAGCCGGCTCACAGTCATAGCAGCATTGTTGCAGTGAGATAGCAAATTTTAGGAGGAGATCACGATTTTCTCGAAATTGTGAACAGAGAAGAGACAGAAGAGAAAGAAGACGCAAGCCACCAGTTTCAAGGTCTGAAGATTCAGCAGGAGATCGACGCAGAAGACAGAGGATCATCAAACTGGAGAATCAAGACATCGAAATTACGAGAAGGGAAGAGTCTTCATTACAAAACGCTAGTATACGCTGCACTAACAGAGAGTTTATAAAAGAGATAAAGGCGTTATTTTAACTTAGAAAAGATCAGGTGGACTGTGGACTACATTGGTGGTACGGACTCAAGAAAGTGACTGTTATTCATCATTCATGTTTGAATAGTGGACTGTGAACTGATGAACAATTTGTTAAAAGCATTTAACGTGAGGAGCAAAGCACCCGTTAAATTTGAGAGTACAATATTAATAAATAGATGCCTTTCACATGCATCGTTTCGTGGGCATCTTTAGCTGGGGTTAAAACTATGTCCGTATATCAGTCCGGACCATCCCATTCCTGTTTCCCTTCTAAAGAATTCTGTAAGTTTTTGTCTTCGATCTTTACACAACAAGACAGTGCACTCGAGCAGCAGCAGAAATTAATAGCATTCCTCTAAATTAATTCATTGATTTTCGATACGACTCATCACCATCTTAGCGTCTTATGGTGCGCCACAGAACATCTGGCGTACTACGGCTCCTGCAATAGTCAGCTGCTGCAAAAGATAGGTCTCAGGTGAGGAATCAACTAGATCTTTTTCAGTACATCGGTGACTATATTGTAACTAAATATTAGGTAGCAGACTTCATGTAAAGACAAATGACGCAGTGAAGAACGTTGAAATTGAATAAGTTATACAGAAAAAATGGTTCAAATGGCTCTAAGCACTATGGGGCTTAACATCTGAGGTCATCAGTCCCCTAGACTTAGAACTACTTAAACCTAACTAACCTAAGGACAGCACACACATCCACGCCCGAGGCAGGATTCGAACCTGCGACCGCAGCAGCAGCGCGCTTTCGGACTGATGCGCCTAGAACCGCTCGGTCACAACGGCCGGCTATTGCAGAACAATAACAATAAGTCCAAATGTATTCGATTTTTACACTGAATGAAAAATTTTCTCGCATTCAAATGTTTTATCCTGTTATCTAACTCGAGTAGTGAAATTATACTTACTTGAAACAAAAGTACAAAATGGAATATTATTATCAACATTAACAGTCATTAGTAAGTTTGCAATTTAAATTTGTTTTGTAAAAATTATTTCACTGTAGTATTTCACGTCATATATTGTCGAATCAAAATGGTTCAAATGGCTCTGAGCACTATGGAACTTAACTTCTAAGGTCATCAGTCCCCTAGAACTTAGAACTACTTAAACCTAATTAACCTAAGGACATCACACACATCCATGCCCGAGGCAGGATTCGAACCTGCTACCGTAGCGGTCGCGCGGTTCCAGACTGTAGCGCTTAGAACCACGCGGCCACCCCAGCTGGCCATATTTTGTCAACAGAACTTAACTTGATTAATATGATTCCACACAATGCAGCCATAATCGTTCGATAGAAATTTCATATCGCAAGTTTTAATGCGATTATCATTTTGCCAACAGACTGCTCAGTAAATTCAACGATTCACATCCATTTATACATTCTTGTTTGTACACAAGAAAAGTCGCTATAGCTATATTATTACACAGAAATTCAGTCAAAACAGAGAAGTAACAGCCGGCCGGGGTGGCCGAGCGGTTCTAGCCTCTGCGGTCGCAGGTTCGAATCCCGCCTCGGGCATGGATGTGTGTGATGTCCTTAGGTTAGTTAGGTTTAAGTAGTTCTAAGTTCTAGGGTACTGATGACTTCAGAAGTTAAGTCCCATAGTGCTCAGAGCCATTTGAACCATCTGAAGAGAAGTAACATATCTATCTAAACAGCCACAAAAATATTATTGTGATCCTATACCTATGCTTGTTTTATACAAGTGCCATTGTCAATGCGTATATGATTGTGGGATTAAGTGACATGCCACAGCAAGAGCAGAAGTGACGATATTAACGTGTACTTTAGGCCACAACATTTGTCTAAACCCTTATTAAATGGTTCAAATGGCTCTGAGCACTATGGGTCTTAACGTCTGAGGTCATCAGTCTCCTAGAACTTAGAACTAATTAAACCTAACTGACCTTAGGAAATCACACACATCCATGCTCGAGGCAGGATTCGAACCTGCGACCGTAGCAGTCGCGCGGTTCCGGAAAACCTGTATTATTTTGGCGAAGCAGTTGCAGATGAAAAGGTAGTATTCCGCGTGTTTCATTGCCAGTGACCTACGTGCAGTGATATTCTAACGTGCTTCAGTAGTTTTACAGTGGAATTCCAGTGTTTTTGGATAGTCGGTGAGGCACATAAAATAATTACAACCGTTTCAGTTCTTGCCTGAAGAAACGGCCAGGGATATTGCTGAAGAATCACGGCGAAACCAGAGACTGTACGTGGAATTCAGTGAGCACAAAGGCTACGACGCACGTCTCTTAAAGACGTAAACGTAAACGCCACTCACGGATTAGGCCCTAGACGTGTTCCGACTGACCGACTGCTGCCTACAAGGTAGTATGAAGTACGATCCTTGATAGTGAGACATGATATTAGCATGTCGGCAATCCCTCCAGCCGTTACTGCTGTAGCAGAATCCTGAGGTCTTTACTCAAGCAGCTCCTCATTTGGCCTCACGAATCAGTTCCAGGCCTCCCCGCCTCATAAAAAATCCAATCCGAGTGGTTAGCGTTGATGCTTTCTGTGCTGAAGGACCAGAGCTCGATTCCCAATACCTTCTCTTACAAACAGATCAAGTAATATTCGTTTCTTTAATGCAGCTTCTTATTCCTTTCCATCTGCATCCACCAATACGTGAGAGATATGAAGTGGATGGTGACGTAGATTTAGCTGCAGATAAAGGAAATAACAAGCTTCTATCTTTCGTGTAATATTGAATGTGGAATTCCGAAGAAGGAGAGTAAGAATACTCACAGGCTCCTTTAACTTGGGAGAGAGCGTAACAAAATGCAGAAAACTTTCCAGTGGAACAAAACGCCTATTATGTAAAATAAACCTACCAATGATTTCAAAAATATGCTTTCAGATCATAATCTACATTAATCTTGAAGCACGTTCATATGGCTCTCGTACAGACTGAGAATGTAAGATCAGTCTTAAACTCCTATACAGGTACACAAAAAATTCATTATCCAGCGCTTCATTATGAACAAAACGAGGAGAGCACTTTAATATACAGTACAATAGCAAGTATCCACTGCCATGTTTTATACTATAACTGTAGATGACGTCGATTTAAAACTGCGGAATGTTCAAACAGGCAGGTAGATGAATGAATGTGTTCCGAAATATTTCACGCTGTTACATCAGACATAGGAAGGTCACGCGAATATTAAGCGGTCTTAAACGAGATGTTACAGTCATTATATGAAGTATTTCGCAAGTGACAACATTTTGATGTCTACTATTGACATCGGAATTTGTTTTGCCGTATCTCTCACTGACGATCTGTGAGGACTACATGATTAAAAGGTAAAGCAGACAAAACCTCACGCTTCTCTATTTCTCTCGTGGAAGCAAGTGTAAAAACGAACAGGATGCAAGCGCGAAAATAAACGACCAAATGTCTTGGGATGTATAAATGTGGCTGTCGAAGTAGAAACATACCTCCTGCGTGAATCGGTAATTTAAGTACGCCAAGTAGCAGTATACTGTGTTGCGTCACGTCGTACAGCCACTTATTTATGGACTGAGAACAGGTTCCTGTAGGAATCTTTAAGTGCGGACGTTCATTGGCAGCCGGCGTAGCTACGTTATTTTTGTTAATGGGCCTAACGGGACTGAAAAAGTGGCTACAGTGACTCCACAGAACATAAAGACGGAGCGAGAGTTACGAGGAGGGATCCACACGTGTGATCTGTTTGGTTCTAACAATGTCGATCTATTGTTTTATCAGTTTACTCTCCCATGTAATGAGGCAAAGGCTAAGTTCTATTCTTACTTTCAAACCATGAAATTCACAGCACGAATTCTTGTTACTAACATTGAAAAGTAAGTTGACGGATAAGACCAGGAAAGATAGCCCGCACAGAATTTGTGAGGACATAAATATGTGTAAAATACTGACAGGATGGTAGGATTTATGTTAAGAGACCAGTGAGTAACTTCCACTGTAAAAGGAGAAGCTGTAGAAGGTGAAAACGATACACTAAGAACACAAGATTGGAAATTACACCGTTGGGGTAAAACATTATGGCAACTGCTTAATACCCAGTTTGTCTACCTTAGGAACGCAACGATGGCAGGTTACACCCCAGCAGCTGCTCGATCACCTAATCCAGAGTATGTCAACACGTTGTGCAGTCTGCGTACGTGTGCATCGTGATCATATCCCATGCTGATGTCGGGGTACATGCGCAGGAAACAGTGGCGTTTTGTAGCACATGTGTTTCGGGACGTTTTTTTAAACTTATCACCAATACCGTGGACTTACAGATCTCTGTCGTGTGTGTTCCCTATGTGCCTATGCTATTAGCGCCAGTTCTGTGTTGTGCCACGTTGTGTGGCACCGCATTCTGCAGTTATCCTTAATTTATGAGCATGAGTGTATTGCAGCCTGTTTGGACAATGGTTTTTTTTTTTTTTCAGGACACCTTTTACATAAGTTAGAACGTCGACTTCGCTCCACACCGCCGTCCAATATCACTACATTCACTAGTTTCGGTTCTTGATAAATAATAGGCCACAGATATTCAGATATCTCATTGGAATTGTCCTCAGCAAAGTTTAAGTCGTCGTAAAAGCGAATGGTGGACTCGTCACATATTAATGTCCACTAACAAATGTCCGGATACTTTTGATCAGATAGTGTACACTACTGAGCAGTTGAACAAGAAACAGCTGCAGAAAGCGCTCAAGTCGCTATGGTGAATGCGATATTTCGCATTGTCACACGACTGGGATGTTGTCAGACCTCATACTGCATGTCAATGCGATGGACAAACGCGAGACGAGCAAGACGCGTGAAGCAGTGCATTCTATCGCGGACAGGTAATGTATGCCTGAGGCATGGAACGCTCCATCCCCGAGCTCGTGCAGGCGCAGCGATGCAACGTGGCATGGATTCAGTAAGTCCTTGGTAGACTTCCGGAGGTAAATTTGTAAGCACAGGTCACGTATTTTCTTTAACTTACGGACAAGTGGTTTTTGGGATCAGAGCTGTTACCCGGTGTGTTTCATCGATTTCAGATCCTGTAAATTAGGTAGGCAGGACATCAGTGTCTGCTCACCAGCATGCTCCTCAAACCACTGTGGCACGATTCTGGGATTTTGATATGGACTGTTATCCAATACTGCCCCCCCACCGGCCAGGGTGCATGGCGCAGTGCATGTTTTGAACAGACGTTCCCCTCGATGACGGCGCATTCGGACACGAACATCGATCTGGTGTAACAAGACTCGTCGAACATCCGACCCGCCACACGTTTCCATTGATCCACGGGCAAGTCGCTACGCTTCTGTGCCACTGCAGTCCTACATCTACATCTACATCTATATGGATACTCTGCAAATCAAATTTAAGTGCCTGGCAGAGGGTACATTGAACCACCTTCACAATTCTCTATTATTCCAATCTCGTATAGCGCACCTGTATCTTTCCGTACGAGCTCTGATTTCCCTTATTTTATCGTGGTGATCGTTCCTCCCTATGTAGGTTGTTGTCAACAAAATATTTTCGCATTCGGAGGAGAAAGTTGTTATTGGAATTTCGTGAGAAGACACCATCGCAACGAAAAGCGCCTTTCTTTTCACGATTTCCATCCCAAATCCTGTATCATTTATGTGACACACTCTCCCACATTTTGCTCTAACACAAAACGTGCTGCCTTTCTTTGAACTTTTTCGATGTACTCCGTCAGTCCTATCTGGTAAGGATCCCACACCAAGAAGCAGTATTCTAAAAGAGGACGGACAAACGTCGTTTCGGCAGTCTCCTTAGTAGGTCTGTTACATTTTCTAAGTGTCATGCCAATAAAACGCAGTCTTTGGTTAGCCTTTCCCACAACATCCTCTATGTCGTCCTTCCAATTTAAATTGTTCGTAATTGTAATATCTAGATATTTAGTTGAATTTGCGGCTTTTAGATTAGACTGATTTATCGTGTAACCGATGTTTAACGAATTCCTTTTTGCACTCATGTGGATGACCTCACACTTTTCGTTATTCAGGATCAATTGCCACTTTTCGCACCATTCAGATATTTTTTCTAAATCGTTTTGCATTTTGTTTTGATCTTCTGATGACTTTATTAGTCGATAAACGACAGCGTCATCTGCAAACAACGGAAGACGGCTGCTCAAATTGTCTCCCAAATCGTTTATATAGATAAGGAACAGCAAAAGGCCTATAACACTGCCTTGGGGAACGCCAGAAATCACTTCTGTTTTACCCGATGGCTATCCGTCAGTTACTACGAACTGTGACCTCCCTTACAGGAAATCACAAATCCTGTCACATAACTGGGACGATATTCCATAAGCACGCAATTTCAATACGAGCCGCTGGTGTGGTACAGTGTCAAAAGCCTTCTGGACTGAAAGCTGGCTAAAGCCGGACATAAGCTCAGCCGAAATTTTTGCGAAGAACCTAACGGCGTTCCGAAAGGATAGGCTAAACACGGTTGCTGGTGGGGTGTTTGTTGCAGTTAGAAGTAGTTTATCTTGTCGCGAAATTGAAGTAGGTAGCCCCCGCGACTTAGTATGGGCAGAGGTCATTGTTGGCAACCGGAATAAAATAATAATTGGATCCCTTTACCGACCTCCCAATTCAGATGATACAGTTGTTGAAAGGTTCAAAGAAAACTTGAGTTTGATTGCAAATACGTACCCGACTCATACGATAGTAGTTGGTGGTGACTTTAATTTACCCTCGGTATGTAGTTGGAAATATATGTTTCATTCCGGAAGTACGCATAAAATATCATCCGAAATTGTGCTAAATGCATTCTCTGAAAATTATTTCGAGCAGTTAGTTCATGAGCCAATGCGAATAGTAAACGGTTGTGAGAACATATTTGACCTCTTAGCAACAAATAATCCAGAGTTAATAACGAGCATTAAAACTGATTCAGGGATTAGTGAACACAGGGTTGTCGTAGCGAGACTGAATATTGGAATCCCCAAATCCCGGAAAAATAAGCGAAAAATATACCTATTCGAAGAAGCAGATAAAAATTCATTTGACGCTTTCCTGAGAGACAATCTCCATTTGTTCCAAATTAATAATATAAGTGTAGACCAGATGTGGCTTAAATTCAAAGAAATAGTATCGGCAGCAATTGAGAGATTTATACTAAATAAATTAACAAACGATGGAGCTGATCCTCCTAGGTACACAAAACGGGTTAGAACACTGTTGCAGAAACAACGAAACAAACATGTCAAATTTAAACCGACGCAAATCCCCAAGATTGGCGATCTTTCACAGAAGCTCGAAATTTAGCGCAGACTTCAATGCGAGATGCCTATAACAGTTTCCACAACGAAACTTTGTCTCTAAACCTGGTAGAAAATCCAAAGAGATTCTGGTCGTATGTGAAGTATGTTAGCGGCAAGAAACAATCAATGCCTTCTCTGCGCGATAGCAATTGAGATACTATAGAAGACAGTGCTGCCAAAGCAGAGTTACTAAACACAGCCTTCCGAAACGCCTTCACAAAAGAAGACGAAGTCAATATTCCAGAATTCGAATCAAGAACAGCTGCCAACATCAGTAACTTAAAAGTAAATATCCTCGGAGTAGTGAAGCAACTTAAATCACTTAAGAAAAGCAAGTCTTCTGGTCCACACTGTATACCAATTAGGTTCCTTTCGGAGTATGCTGATGCATTAGCTCCATACTTATCAATCGTAACTGACGACGTCTTTGGTTCGACGTGAGAACACTGCTGAGCCCTACGTTCAATAATGTGAGGTGAGCGGTGTGCTCCGAAGCACTTTGTCTGCACCAACATTTTACTCTGTTGTCAGATCTACCGTAGGCTGCAGCCTGATCTGATTTACAGAACATGCAAGCCTTCGACAGCTGCCCGACAAAAAAAAAAAAAAAAAAAAAAAAAAAAATATGTACCTAGATACACGTACTCGCTATCGTCGGGTATTTAAATGTTTAGAGCTGCAATTTTCTGTGATAGAATGGTCACCAAAGTGTACCAGTGTTGTTCGTGTTCAGTTTTGATACCAGGCATGGTAGAGTATATAAGAGGTTAGATGTTGAGTCATCATTGTGAAAGAGACGAAGATGGTTCATAGTCGGATAAGAGAGGGTTATCAGTACTGACAGAGTTTGAAAGGAGCCTCTGGTCAGTCTCTATTCTGCCGGTTGGTCGAATAGTGCCACATCCAGAATTGTGGGATATTCAGAAGTGACAAGTGGCCCGATGTGGGACTGCATGGGAACGTGAGGGCAGGCACGGCTGTTGTCAATGTTCCAGTCGACTATGTCTAACCACCACAATGGAGGAGCACCGATTTGTGCACCAATCCTTCAGATCGGCGCCTGCTATCCGAGGACAAGCAATGGACTCCCTGCAACATTTTGTATCATCCCGCACCATTCAAATGGTTCAAATGGCTCTGAGACATCACTCTCCTAGACCTTAGAACTACTTAAACCTAACTAACCTAGGGATATCACACATATCCATGCCCGAGGCAGGATTCGAACCTGCGACCGTAGCGGTCGCGCGGTTCCAGACTGAAGCGCCTAGAACCGCTCGGCCACATCGGCCGGCCTCCCGCACCATTGGTCGGTGACTAACAGCACCCAGACTAGGGAAGTACCGGCCCATGTGTAGGCTGCCGTTAACACCATAACAGGGCTGCGTTTGGTGCCGAAACAAAAAAACATGGACTACTGATGAAGAGAGCGCATTATGTTCAGCGGTGAATCGTGGTTCTCCGTTACCCCCGATGGTCATCGTCGATGAGTATGGCGGCGACCATAGGAGAGGTCCTATTCTTCCAGTTTTGGAGAAACACAGCGGTGTTACTCTTATCGTCCAGGTGTGTGGAGCCACCGGGGATGATTTCATGTCACTGCTGGTAGTGACTGAGGGAATTCTGACGGCACAATGGTACGTTACGGATGTCCTGCGTGCTCATGTGTTATCTCTCACGTGACAGTATCGTGGTGCTATTTTTCAATAAAGGAATGCTCATCCACACATGACAAGTGTCCCTATTTACTGTTTGCGTGATGCTGAGGTACTGCCGTGGCTCGTAAGATCCCCAGATACGTGCTCGATAGAACATGTGTGGGTTCAGACTATGTAGACTTTCTCGGCGTACTAGTATATCAAATTCTTTTCGGGTTTCCGGCCGGATCAGACTGTCATCTGAGCACAATATTTCAGCAGTGCACCTGGCCACCATCATCAGGTGAGAAAAGCTACGCTGCTCTCGACGGTAACTTATTCCACTCGCAAATGACTGCACCTTTATATGCATCGGAAGTACAACAGCGCATGCGCTAGATAGAGTGCGCACGCTCTCAATCATTCCTGCTGCCCCCTGGCACCAAAAAGAGATGCAGCGCCTCCGGTGGTGAATCCTGTTGAAAACGACATATCGTTACAAATGATGATTCATAGCCCGCCGATTCAGATGCCATTGTTTCTTCATGTCTGATAAAACAGAATTCCACATTTTACTTAGCGGGTATCCATTATCACGATTAATGATATTACCTGCTAGACCCGACAAGAATTTGATATATGTGTGGGATCAGTTCGACGTCAACTCCAACCCAGTGCCAGCACCCAGCAGTATCAAGGACCAGTTACAAAGGAAATGGGACAGCTTGCCTCAGGAAAAAAATTGAACCATTAGTCTGACAGTACACAGTTACGACATTCTGACAGTGTAGCTTCCAAACTTTGCACGCAATGGTTGCTTTTTATTCGCTCCGGCCCACTGCAGTCACTCAGAGTCCGGGAGCGAAGAACTTCACAGTGAAGTGCGAGTAAGAGGTTTGTGTTCATAGCGACGGTAAACCAGAAAGCGATAGTGTGGCACCTCCAGGAGCGATACAGAATGACGGGCAAATTGCTACGTTTAAATGTCAAAAAAACGAGAGTTCCTGAAAGTCTTGACTGGTAAGCATCTTTATATGCGGGTATTCTACTACCTTTAGTACAAGGCAAACGAAAGAGTATCTGGCGCTTTTCGTGCTATTATTTACATGTACATCTACATGGATACTCTGCAAATCCCACTTAAGTGTCTGGCAGAGGATTCATCGGACCACCTTCACAATTCACTATTATTCCAATCTCGCATAGCGTGCGGAAAGAACGAACACCTATATCTTTCCGTACGAGCTCTGATTTCCCTCATTTTGTCATGGTTATCGCTTCTCCCTATGCAGGTCGGCGTCAACAAAATATTTTCGCAATCGGAGGAAAAAGCTGGTGATTGGAATTTCGTGAGAAGATTCCATAGCAGCGAAAAACGCCTTGGTTTTAATTATGTCCATCCCAAATCCTGTATCATCTCACTGACACTCTCTCCCCTATTTCGTGATAATACGAAACGTGCTGCCTTTCTTTGAACTTTTTCGATGTACTCCGTCAATCCTATCTGGTAAGGATCCCATACCGCGCAGCTGTATTCTAAAAGAGGACGGACAAGCGTAGCGTAGGCAGTCTCCTTAGTAGATCTGTTGCATTTTCTAAGTGTCCTACCAATAAAACGCAGTCTTTGGTTAGCCTTCTCCACAACATTTTCTATGTGTTCCTTCCAATTTAAGTTGTTCGTAATTGTAATTCCTAGATATTTAGTTGAATTTACGCCCTTGGGATTTGACTGATCTGTCATGTAACCTAAGTTTTAACGGATTCCTTTTAGCACTCATGTGCATGACCCCACACGTTTCGTTATTAACGGTCAATTGCCAATTTTCGCACCATACGTATATCTTTTCCAAATCGTTTTGCAATTTGTTTTGAACTTCTGATGACTTTACAACAGCGTCATCTGCAAACAACCTAAGACGACTGATCAGATTGTCTCCCAAATCGTTTATATAGGTAAGAAACAACAAAGGGCCTATAACACTACCTTTGGGAACGCCAGAAATCACTTCTGTCTTCCTCAAAGGCTTTCCGTCAGTTACTACGAACTGTGACGTCTCTGACAGGAAATCACGAATCCAGTTACATAACTGAGACGATATTCCGTAAGCACGCAATTTCACTACAAGCCGCTTGTGTGGTACAGTGTCCGGAAATCCAGAAATACGGAATCAGTTTGAAATCCCTTGCCAATAGCACTCCACAATTTATGCGACTAAAGAACTAGTTGTGATTCATAAGAACGACGTTTTCTAATTCCTTGTTGACTGAGTGTCAATAGACCGTTTTCTTCGAGGTAATTCATAATGATTTAGACCTTTCAGTTTCGTTGCAGCAGTAATAGACAATTTCAAGAATGAAGACGTGGTAGCTGTAGAGCAAAACAGTGGACTGACGTCTTGCTGCTTGCAAAATTTCATGTTTCTAGGCCAGGGGAAGCACCCTATAGGTTTTAATGAGTAAGTTTTCGATTATCAAAATATGTGACATAAATGGCCGTATCTTTTGATTGAAGTGAAGTGAAGCTTAAAATTCTTACAGCTCATAGGGATTGTGACCTCAATATGTAACATAACTTTGAACTTGATACGTCTACCCGGTCCTGAGAAAAAAGGTTCTTAACAGTCGGACAGAGAGGCCGACAGGCAGCCATATAGACGGACACCAGAGCAAGAAACCAAGCAGAAATCACCGCAAGTAAAAACCAACAAATTGTTAACGAATTGTTTTTCGATCTTAGAAACGAATCAAATTGTAAATATCTTTAATTACAGACCACTGATGATGCTTTACCTTCATAAAGCTAAACGCATCTGGTGAGAAAGACACTAATTTTCGTGTAGTTGTAATGATGGAACGATAATACCCACAGAGCTTGTAAAGCAACTACGAACAATACGACCACACAAATGAAGAATCTGATTTCATTATCTTTAGTTATCGCTGAAGGTTACAGTTGGAAAGGAAAGACGTAAGACGTCACAGATATACCCGGTCTCCATTTTATGTGTTGTTCACAAGAGCATGTGTTTTTTGGAGTTTGACTGTAAAGATAATCAATGGCAGAGCAGATGAAATGTGAGTTACTGTTTCGCTAGGCATAATTACAAAAAGACTTTTCCGGTGATATATAATGGGCGACTTACAAGAAGTGAATTCTAAATGAAACAGTAAAACAGAATATAAAATATTTCTTCTAGTCCCCATGATCGGCTTTTCGTTTAATTGAGAAGAGACACAGAAGCCAAAACGCGTGCTTATTCTTTTTGTGGTGTATTTGCGTTTATTGTCTATTGCCACACGCCTCTCATTAGTTAGTGATTTCTGCTGTGCGGTCTTTCTTCTAGCCGTGTGTGTGTGTGTGTGTGTGTGTGTGTGTGTGTGCGCGTGTGTGTGTGCGTGCGTACCCGTGTATGCGTGGAGGGGGGTGCGCGGGGCTTATTATTGTGTGCGGTGATTAACGCAGTGTAAAAGACACTAAAAACCGAACCCATTCCACTCCTGAGACTAGTTACGTATTTAATAATACAGTGAGAGTGGTACACAGCATTTTATGAGTTCCTCCACAGAAGGAAGGAAGATTAGTGTTTTACGCCCCGTCGATAACGAGGTAACCAAGAGAAGGAGAACAATTTCCGACTAAGGAAGGACGGGGTAGGATATCGGCCATGTAAGTAACCATCCCGGGATTTGCCTTAAGTGACTTAGGGATGTCCAGGACGGCCCGACAGGGATTTGAACCGCCATTGTCTCGAATGTGAGCCCACTGCGTAAACCACTACGCCATCTTTCTCGGTGTTGTTCCTCCGTAGAGCAGATAAGAACTTCGGTTTGGTTAATTATTACAGAGGTCACTCTGGAATCGATCTGAAACTTCTAGCGAAACGAAATGCATACAGAAAGTCCTGCGGGAAGTTGGAGGTCAAATGAAGGAATATACTCGTCGTTCTCGGAAGAGAGAGCAAAATACCAATTCACCTACTGTTGCATTCTTGCTCCTTCATATTCTACGCAGTTTCGGAAAAGTACTGGGATACTTCTTAAAAAAGTTGCATTTTGAGTCAGCGGTAAGTCTTCCCCAGTTTGAGCAAGCATATATGTTACTTAAAAAAATGTTCTGTCTTGA
This sequence comes from Schistocerca gregaria, assembly GCF_023897955.1. Taxonomy (NCBI): domain Eukaryota; kingdom Metazoa; phylum Arthropoda; class Insecta; order Orthoptera; family Acrididae; genus Schistocerca; species Schistocerca gregaria. The sequence goes on from NC_064931.1 coordinate 687,120,927, forward strand.
TTGCTATTACTTTACAAATGCCATCCAACTTTGTACGTTCCTGACAATATTAATGATAATGTAGGCCGATAAGCGAAAAGTTGTGTGCTATATGTTATTAAAAAGCGATTATGCCGGAATATTGTATTAATTAGTGCTATTTATTTTTTTTATTTACATGTCAAGTTCCGTAGGACCAAATTGAGGAGCAAATCTCCAAGGTCATGGAACGTGTCAGTACATGAACTTACAACATAAAAGTAATAACAGATAAAAATAAATGTTCATGAACCTGAAAGAAAATCTGTCCATACGTTTAAGCAAACGCTATCAGGAATACAATGAGAAACAGCTTAGTTTTTCAAGGAACTCCTCGACAGAGTAGAAGGAGTGACCCATGAGGAAACTCTTCAGTTTCTATTTGAAAGCGCGTGGATTACTGCTAAGATTTTTGAATTCGAGTGGCAGCTTATTGAAAATGGATGCAGCAGTATACTGCACACCTTTTTGCACAAGATTTAAGGAAGTCCGATCCAAATGGAGGTTTGATTTCTTCCGAGTACTAACCGAGTTATTGTTGGAAATAAACTAATATTGATAACAAGAAACGACAATAACGAATATACATATTGAGAGGCCAATGTCAAAATACTCAGACTCGTGAACTGAGGTCGACAAGAGGTTCGCGAACTCACACGACTTATTGCCCGAGCCGCCCGTTTCTGAGCCAAATATATCCTTCTAGAATGGGAAGAGTTACCCAACAACATAATACCATACGACATAAGTGAATGAAAATAAAGTAGACTAATTTATGTGTCGAAATATCACTCACTTTCGATACCGTTCGAATAGTGAAAATGGCAGTGTCAAGTCTTTGAATAAGATCCTGAACGTGGGCTTTCCACGACAGCTTACTATCTATCCGAGTACCTAGGAATTTGAACTGTTCAGTTTCACTAATCATATACCCGTTCTGTGAGATTAAAACGTCAGGTTTTGTTGAATTGTGTGTTAGAAACTGCAAAAACTGAGTCTTTCTGCGATTCAACGTTAGTTTATTTTCTACAAGCCACGAACTGAGGTCATGTACTGCACTACTTGAAACCGAGTCAATGTTGCACACAACATCCTTTACTACCAAGCTAGTGTCATCAGCAAACAGAAATATTTTAGTTACCCATAATACTAGAGGGCATATCATTTATATAAATAAGGAACAGAAGCGGCCCCAACACTGATCCCTGGGACACACCCCACTTGACAGTACCCCACTCAGATCCCACATCACAGCCGTTATCAACATTTTGAATAATGACGTTTTGCTGCCTGTTGCTAAAGTAAGAGGTGAACCAATTGTGAGCTACTCCCCTTATTCCGTAATGGTCCAACTTCTGGGGCAATATTGTGAGATCAACACAGGCAAATGCCTTTGTTAAATCAAAAAATACGCCAAGCGTTCGAAACTTTTTGTTTAGCCCATCCAGTACCTCACAGAGAAAATAGAATATAGCATTTTCAGTTGTCAAACGACTTCTAAAGCCGAACTGTACATTTGATAGCAAATCGTGTGATAAAAAATGATCAATTAACCTTACATACACAGCCTTTTCGATAACTTTTGCAAACGCTCGTGGCATAGTAATAAGTCTAAAATTATCTACATTATCCCTTTCTCCCTTTTTTATAAAGCGGCTTTACTACTGAGTACTTTAATCGCTCAGGAAACTGACCATTCCTACAGGAAAAATTACAAATATGGCTAAATACAGGGCTAACATGTGCAGCACAGTACTTTAATATTCTACTAGACACTCCATCATAACCATGAGAGTCTTCAGTGATTTAATTATTGACTCAATCTCCCTCTTGTCTGTATCACAGAGGAGTATTTCAGACGTCAATCTCGGAAAGGCATTTGCTAAGAAATTTATATGATTTCCTGTAGAAACTAAATTTTTATTTAATTCACCAGAAATGCTCATAAAATGGTTGTTAAATACTGTACATATATCTGATTTATCAGTAACAGAAATATTATTACTGCGAACTGACTTTATATCATCAAACTTGTGCTTCTGACCAGACATTTCCTTCACAACTGACCATATGGCTTTAATTTTATCCTGTGAATTAGCTATTCTATTTGCATACCACATACTTTTTGCCTTGCTAATAACATTTTTAAGCACCTTACAATACTGTTTGTAATGGGCTACTGTAGCTTGATTGTGACTACTTCAAACATTTTGATATAATTCCCGCTTTGTTCTACATGATATCCTCATCCCACTAGTCAGCTAACCGGGCTATCCATTACTGCTAGTACCCCGTTTAGAATGTTCTAATGGAAAGCAACTCTCAAAGAGCATGAGAAATGTGTTATGGAAAGCATTGTATTTATCATCTATATTATCGGCACTATAAACATCTTGCCACTCTTGTTCCATGACAACTTTTGAAAAACTCTCTACTGCTCTTGGATTAACTTTCCTACATAGTTTGTAATTAAATACGACATTGGTTTGAGTACAAAAACCTTTTAGTGTTAAAATTTGTGCATCATGATCTGAAAGGCCATTCACCCTTTTACTAACAGAATGCCCATCTAGTAATGAAGAATGAATGAAAATATTGTGTCCGCAGCTCGTGGTCGTGCGATAGTGTTATCGCTTCCCACGCCCGGGTTCCCGGGTTCGATTCCCGGCGGGGTCAGGGATTTTCTCTGCCTCGTGATGACTGGATGTTGTGTGATGTCCTTAGGTTAGTTAGGTTTAAGTAGTTCTAAGTTCTAGGGGACTGATGACCATAGAAGTTAAGTCCCATAGTGCTCAGAGCCATTTGAACCATTTTTTTGAAAATATTATGTATGACTATGCTACTGTTCCCCTGCACCCTAGTTGGAAAAAACACAGTTTGCATCAGATCATATGAATTTATGAGATCTACCTACATCCTTTTTCTTGTACAATCATGTACAAAATTAATAATGAAATCACCACATATAACTATTTTCTGGTACTTCCTACAAAGTGAATCAAGAACCCTCTCTACCTTAAGCAAAAATGCTCTGAAGTCGGAGTTAGGGCACCTATAAACAACAGCAATTAGAAGTTTATTGTGATGGCGGAACCATATTATGTACTTCATATAATTTATTATCCATTTCTTACTGTCAATGGGATATTAAATCATATGGAAAACCTGAAAGGAAGAGACTCTGCCAGTTATGAACCAATAATTGGAAGCTGTGAAAACTTTTAAACATATAGATAATGGACATCGAGTTTGAGACTGTCATTAAAATGTCGAATGCATTGGATTGATACTGAGCCCAATTCATTTTATAATGCTTTTCTAAAAAAAATTACTGTTCCATTAACTAGCTTTGTGGTCACAGCAGGCCCGTCCTCAGATGATAGGTATTTAACTTCAAATGGTTCAAATGGCTCTAAATACTATGGGAATTAACATCTGAAGTCATCAGTCCCCTAGACTTATAACTACTGAAACCTAAGTAACCCAAGGACATCACACACATCCATGCCCGAGGCAGGATTCGAACCTGCGACCGTAGCAGCAGCGCGGTTTCGGACTGAAGTGCCTAGAAACGCTCGGCCACAAAGCCGGCGGTATTTAACTGCAAGTTGCATAAAACATAAAGTTCCTGTAAATATCTACTGCGTACTGAGGCTCAAAAAACTGGCTAATGGAAGAACAAAAGCGTTTATCAAAAACGGATTAGAAAGTGACTGGTCACAGTATCAATACAAAGCACACTAGATGATAGCTTTTAAACTGTTTGGAGTTCGCTTCGGGCAATTTGTAGACTTAGAGCAGATTGACTTTCCAACTTATGGAAATTATCCTTAATATGCGGCTCGAAATCCAGCGTATGTAATATGATAGACACGAGGAGTAAATCCTCATCTGAACAACGTGATTGAGGTTTACCACGGCTACCGTAAATCACTGAGGCTCATGTACAGACAGTTTCTTCGACAGATCCTTGTCCAGGTTATTCTCTGTCTCTTTCTGTTATGAGAAAACAACTCTCAGCTCTTTCGTTTGCAATTTGTAGATAATGAAACGAGCGAACCATCACGTATCTGACATTGTAAGTGCGACGAACACTGCGTTACATCACAGAGCAGATGCGGTTGTGTTGTTGATTAGCTTACTTCATTTTTTGTTATTAGGATTAAGACTTCACATCAAGAGAAACATGACACAAAAGCGTAAGCATTAACAGCATGGCATTCCAAGGCTCCATTTACAAGGAGCTCCTTTGCCTTTTCCGCGAACTGACGCATCACTGAGCATATGGCATTTCTTAGTTCATTCTGCCTCTCTGTTTCTGCACACACACACACGCACACTACAAATCAAGAAATCTCAAGATTTTGCATAGTAAGTCAGGGGCTATTACACATAACAAACTTTAGTTTCATCCCAGATTACCTCGCAGTATCAGTAACAGAGATAACTAATATCTGATTTGGAGTAAATGTAAAAGATATGTGGTAAATGTATTCTAATGACTAGAGTACCAGTCAATCCATGTGAAAGTTTAGCAAATAGGGTTTACAAGGGATAGATGTAGATAATTCTATCGAGATCAGGTGTTAACTGCTACTTTCACAAAAGTACTATCTTACAGAAATAATTTATGTCTACGGTAATTGGTTATGCTGAACCGGACGGCGACAATTCTGGCAAATGCGTAGATCGTGGAAGAAGAGTCCACTATCGTGCGACGAAGAAGATTTCATTGTTATACACATTATGATCGTGAAGCTTAAAAACTTGTCGTTGGCAGATTCCCTGAGGGAATCCTCAATTCGTAGGAGTCATGATCGCAACTCTTAACACATGCAATCCAATAGAATGACGCCTGCTTGTCCTCCTGTACAAAAATATGAAACGCATATTTAAAGAAGACTCTGGGTGTAATCGACTGTGGCAAAGTGGGCGCTTACGCACGGCCAGGAATATGTGGTTTAGCAACCTATCGTGTGACTTCCTTGTCGTGAGCTCCAGTGCTGCTGAGATTTACTACGTAATGTGGCCTTGTAAGTGACCTACAAACCAAAAATTCGCTGCACGTTAAAAATTAAGCCGTCATAGAACAGGAAGGGAGGAATCTACATGTACAACAATAGTACGCACACCACCTTTTGACGTGTGACGAAGGCTGCTACGAGTACCACTGTCATTTGTCCCCGTCTGCAGTTCCAGTCGCGGACTGTGAGCGGGAGGTATTGGTAAACCTCCGGGCGATTTCGACTCTCCCTAATTTCATCTTCGTGGTGGCAGTATATTGGTTGACTTCTCTAGGAACGTACGCCCTCGGAACTTTGACAGTTAACTTCTCAGTGATGCACAACGCTTCACATGTAGCATCTCCCCCTGGCGTTGGATGCATAGCTCCGTCAGTGAGTTGGCAAAACGATCATTGACAGTAAAGCTCTGTGGTGTTCTCTCCTACTTTAATGCTGACGACTGCTTTCATTGTGCATTACTTGAGCCTTATATTTCCGCAAACATTTTTAGCGTCTTAGAAGAACGCGAGGCGTGGTAGCACAGTATGTTTGCTGTATTTATGTCAATCACGGATGTTACAAGTATTGTGAAATCTCAACAGCAGTTTGCTACCTATGACAAGGTGTACGTAATTAAGTTTTACCTTTCTCTGTATTCCTGTTGAGGACTTTATAAGTGCTCGATTACGTTCCATTTAATGTTGTTTGGACAGTTGCCTTCTTCAAGGCGTTACATAAATGCCCCCCCCCCCCCCTTCTAGAGCTACATACCAGCTGCAATATCATCGATTAAAAAGTACAAGCTAATAAAAATCACACATAAGTCTGAAGTATAGGATTGGTTCAAAAATATATAACAGGTAGTATCTCAGGAACACAAAAAGGGTTTTTGGTCCTTTCCTGTAAAATAGGTTTTACGCTTCCACCGTTTATTATTATGAACATCAGTCGTAAACGGCACACGTTTTATGCTTTTCCGATGATTCTTTAACGATGTTGCAGTTTTCTGTGTCCAAAAGGGTCTTTCCTCTCCTCGAGGCCCAAAACAACCGCCACAGAAGCTCTCGTTATGAACAATATTGCTAAAAACTGGTCGTGGTTTCGCCTTTCACCAGTGATGCAACTCAGCTCGAGTGGCCGTAGCGCATGGCCAACATCATCTTGACCCAGCGCTTCGCCTTGTCTCAATGCAGTCCTTTTATAATTACCGCTTTTTTCTCCCCAAAGCGGCGCGGCACAAGGGCCGCGCTTTAACGAGGATATATGCCTCATGTGCAGCCCGCTCCGAGCTACGTGCGTAACTAATTTGTACCCATTCGTCTACAGAGCATGAAAAACTGCGCTATTTCTGACGCCAGCGATCGTCCTCTTTTTTGCTTATCTGCGAAGCATTAACAACACCTCGCGTGAAAGTGCAATGATGCCGTAAATATTTCCATTATCGAATTTAGTGTAAACCCAAAGTAGACACAATTGGAGATCTTTAATAGTCGTGTCAAGCTTAACTGACGGTTGGTGCTATGTATTACGCAAAGCCTTCCTTCCACACATTCTATGTTATTGTTTTAAAAAAAAAGAGTGCTATAAGGGGAAATAAAAACTTGCAGTAGTTTGTTTTATGCAAGAAACAGTGTACTTACAATAATCTTAAATTTTACTGGTTCGTGCGAATGACAAAGCTTGAGGATTAGGTCGTAAAGCAACGTGAGGGCGCGATCGTTAACGTTTCCTCATTGAAATAAGCGAGAGAAGTGAAAATGGTGATTGCCCTTAATGCATCAGTCTACGGAAACTACATTCCGGAGCGCCATTGATGTCTTCACTACAGCATATCTACAGCAATAATTATACTAGTGCCAAAGGATAAGCAAGAATATGGCAAAATAATGTAATCATATTCTAGCATTTCCTTGGAGACTAATACAGAAATCTGTTTATAGATATCTTGATTGTCCAAAAGTTACCAGCGAAGCCGTACATTTTAAAACTTCTTGCCTTTCTGCGAAACAGAGTACAAAAGTAATCGAATAAGCCCGCCATAGTGGTATGTATGAATCTGCAGACGGCAGTGTTACAAGCTCCAATTCTCATTAATTTATTTTTCTTCTTTCTTCCCTCTCTCTTGAAATGAGTTCTGTCTGAGAGCTATAAATTCATAAGTAACTTCACAACTGTTGCTAGAAGTGTGGTAACGTGATGAAATTCTCCTCCCACATCCTTTGGCTCTGCTGGAAAACCAAGTGCTATTTATATAAAGTGCAATAATTTCTTACATGCCGTGAAACACGCTTACAAATGTTCAGCTCTGGCAGTGACGAATCTCAGTGGCTTTAAAGTTATTTAGTCGGCAGCTCCTTTATAAAAGGATGAGACGTACAATTCTACGTCTGACATGAAATTTACCGCTTATCTATACTTTTATCTCACATTTCATTCAGTTATCTGCAGTCTATCTACAATTACTTTCTGGTCACTTATTTACAGCAGTAACGTATTTATTTTTACTGCTCAATATAACTCAGCAAATTAAGGAATACGTTTACGCTGCCTTTTCAGTGATATGTTTTACAAGAATGAAGTAATATTTTCATCGAGTGTTAGCCCCTATTTAAAACGGTGTTCGCTCCGGGCTTGAAGTATGACCAGCTTTATACAGTTTCGAGGGGAAAAAATCCACATTAGACCAGGTGTAAGTAGGCTGTTTAGGTTTTCTTATTGGTAACGCCACATAGCGCTCTGTATGAAAAATCGCTGGCTGTGCTGTGCGCAGTCAGTGGCTAGTTTGCATTGTTGTCTGCCATTGTAGTGTTGGGCAGCGGCAGCTGGATGTTAACAGCATTTAGCTTTGCGCAGTTGGAGGTGAGCCGCCAGCAGTGGTGGACGTGGGGAGAGAGATGGCGGAGTTTTGTAATTTGTAAGACTGGATGTCATGAACTATCATATATATTATGACTATTAAGGTAAATACATTGTCTGTTCTGTATTATAATCTTTCATTTGCTAACTATACCTATCAGTAGTTAGTGCCTTCAGTAGTTTGAATCTTTTATTTAGCTGGCAGTAGTGGCGCTCGCTGTATTGCAGTAGCTTGAGTAACGAAGATTTTTGTGAGGTAAGTGATTTGTGAAACGTATAGGTTAATGTTAATCAGGGCCATTCTTTCGTAGGGATTTTTGGAAGTCAGATTGCGTTGCGCTAAAAATATTGTGTGTCAGAATAAGCACAGTCTTGTACAATTGTTCTAAGGGGACGTTTCACAGGCAAGCGAACCGACATTATCGACGGTGCAGGCATCAAAGAAGGGTTGTACAATTTCAATGACAGTTTACCTTTCTTCTAAGGAAAGTAATGGTGTTAACCTTCAGTATTAAACCACTATAAACCTATGACATTTCACAGTGCTCTCTACAACTGATTTTCTATTTTAATAAAACCTCTTCCTTTTTGCACACCATTCTAAGATATTTTCTAAAAGCATGCGTTTTCGTTTCTGGCGCTCGTAGTTCATCAAATTAATTTAATATCGAGGAAATTCATTGCAGGCTGTACATCAGTACTCACAATAAATGAACAAGTTCACTTATTTCTAGACCAAGACTGCTATGGCACCCTCTTGAAATCTGAACTGTGAATCTCGTGTAAGATGTTCATGTACTTAAAAAACGAGAATCATACAATACTGGCGTTTTGTTATGTAGTCAACTATTACTTTTTTGCGTAGAAGATTTTTTCGTGGAAATCATTGTAGCAGTATGGAAACGGGTTTTGCAAGCTAGTAATTTGGAAGTTTCGCTCCGGTGATGATACTCAGCTGGAGAAAGTTCCTACCATTACGTCATCGTCGTGGACGTACAAGACTCATAATGTTAAAATATTTGTTTTCGTTACTCAACGAATCGACCCCTCCCAACAATTCATCAGTCTCTTTTGAAAGTCACCCACTTCTCTTTGCGGATCACAGATGTATTCATTCCCTTTTTCCCCGCAAACCTCAGTGATCTGGCTCTAACCAGTTATAATTTTTTACGATTTCCAAAAGAATATTACTGTCTAAACTTAATATGGGGAAGTCTACTCGCTCCTGTTCATGTTTATAAATTCATAGTACGAATCACACACAGCTCAGATCGAAGTGCCAATGCTGTATATTCGCAAACAGAAAAAAATGCGTCGTGGGAAACAGGCAACAATACCCGTTTTTACAGAAATAACGCTAATATGGTATATTTTAATGCCTATTATTGTTTTACAATAAACAAATTACCTGTCCATTGAGGAATTCCAGTTTCATGGTATTAATGAACTTCTCATTGTAGCTTTTCTGGTTGTACTTAATCAGCATACGTTTTGGGAAGAGTGCTTCGATCAATCTCTCTGACGCAGAGTGAAGACCGAGGTTTTTTAATCAGCGCACCTGTGGTATTATCATTTCACCTACCAGATTTCCGTTACCGCCAATTTTCCTAAATCAATATATTTCATTACCACATTCATTACCTATAAGCAAATATTCTCAGCTCAAATCAGCATCTCACTACAGGCGTTGCTTCTGGTGAAAAAAAAGACGTACCATTGATCTACTTCTAATTAACAGTTAAGCATTAGAGATAAAATAGTTATGTTCAGTAGCTGAGAGGGAAATGAGAACGTATTTTAGAATATTGCAGGGAACCTATGCTATACATAGAGAAATGTAAGTGGACTTCGAGTCCAACAATGAGCCTCTTCAATAAGAATTTAGATTTACCTCTACATCCTCTCATTCAGCTTGCCAGTTACCGCTTTGTTACGTGCCAACAGGAACATGCTTCTGCCTACAGCAAAAAAGTACACGAGGTACAGCACATAAGGTATTGCAAAAAAAGAGCAAAGACTTGTTAACAAAGGGTCACTGACTTATCATTTAGTCAAGCCTTCCGTATCACTGTTCTAACACATGCCTTGCTTGAAGAGTTTATAAGACAAGTACGATAATCACTGAAATATTTTCGCCATTTTCCGCAAGAATTGGACATATGGGGAATTTTTATAGATTATTTGTGGCGACACAGATATCACATAAGTTTTATTAGAACCAGCTGCAAACAGAATTCATGAATTGTACAGAACCCTATCGTCAAGTACTACGACAGGAAATGGACAGTTAGAGTGTTAGGTTCGGTAAACATCAGCGTCGTTAGAAACAGTCCATCAGCTCGGACTTTATAACTGCGTGATAGGAAATCGGCTGTAAAGTATACTACGGAAACATCACAGCATTATACTAGGGGAATCACAGAAAAATCCCTATTTGTACTCCCAGATGCGGACTTGAAACAAGTATAATGCTTTAATCAGAAGTCACGTACGGATGGGGAAATGAGTACGCTGCTCGATACGGGGAGTTATGCGTAAATATTATCACATATTTTATATGCTACTCTTTAAAAAACATGTAATAATTACAGTGACTACTTTGATAACGCATGAAACTGTTCCTGTGGGCTTAAGACAACCATCTTTCTTACCGTCTTTGTATTGCTCACCACGAAATCATCCATCGGTGACTATTTTGGAGTGACACTGCTTTCTCCTAATATGTATGCTTATTGTTAGCAGCTGATAAGTCAGTTTTGAACAGTTTTTGCTGGAAATCGTGGCACTTGCGATACTTCTGTGTCAAAATATGAATGTTGTCATGGCACCTGAGATGAAAGATCGTAAAATACTGAGTCACCGCCAGAAGCACTTACACATTCGCAACTGCTCTACTCCCAAATTCGTATTTAGCCAAAGAATTGTATTTCTCCCAGAATACATTTAAGTGAAGCTACTATCTGTAACTCTATGTCAAAAACCTCTTTTTTAAAAAAAACTTTTTAAAAAAATAAACCATATCTCTATCGTCTAAGTATCTTCATTTTGCCAGCCAAGAATCAGAATCTTCGAAACTACAAATAGCGTTACTTCTCTTTCGAATAATTGTCAGTCCATCGGGTCTCATAATGAGTTTCGCAGTTGCTCATCCTACTATTCTTGTGTAGTTTCTACGCACTCTCTTTCGCTAACCACCTAGGTGTAATTCAGCGGCTACTACCACAACATTTTACACACTGGCCTACAGAGAAACGATGCGACTAAATCACAATTATTTATTACTATTATTGACAATACATATTTTAATTTACTTCGTAAATAACACACATTTTAATCGCTACTTCCTGTGTTAATGCATGTGAAATGGTGCATAATTTAAGTCTTCAAGATGAACTTTTCCAATTGTGACAGAAACTTAGATTCATCTTCCGTGTACGAATAGAAGAAAAGAAACTGGATCTGTCTGAAATTGCTGGTTATGACACTTCATATCCCAAAGTGAGTTTTCTTTTATTTAACTATGGAATGGGAAAGATAGTGGTACAGCCCCTGCTCATGAAAGCCCAGCTACATCAATTCTAAAACGGTTAGACATAAAGACAAATTTATGTTTCATTTTACGAAAATTACCATATAATTTATACACATTTTTTAGCAGTCCGTAGAGATTTTGTTACTTATGTTTCGGGTGAAAGCGTAGCGTGATTCATGCATATTTTCGATCAGTCTATACATTCTCTCGGTTGGGAATCGCACAATAGCTCACCTTCACGTAGTCAAAAACGGCCAGATTAAAAGTGACTGCTTGTTGCTAAAAATTTACGTATTCAGACGCGTTTAGAGCACTCGCAACACACGATAACAGATTCTGTTTGAAAAATTACAAAGCAAAGCTGTAGATGAGAAAATAAAATTGGTAACGTTTCAAATATTTCAATTAATAAGAACCGCTAGTTTACAGCATAAAGGAGCGGTTTGTAATCAGTATCACTGAGAAAATTTATGTTGTGTTACGGAACTATTAACTGTTTACAGAACACACTGCAGGAAACCTGAAAACGAACTGTAGGTAACACACGCCATTCTTACGCGAGAAATGTAACGAATTACCTCTGTCATCCCGCTTAGCCTACAGGTGGTAGAACCATTAAGTTTGGCGCCATGCATCTCAGGAAAAACGATTTAATTTTAAATCGTAAACTATTTAAAAGAAGTTTTCTTATTGCCGATTACATCCCTTGAGACGTGTTCGGGAAGACACAACAATCACTCGGCGTTTTTATATTACCGTAGTAACAATCGGGGGGGCGCCGCTGAAACCAAAAACTGGAAGACACACAGACACCGGAGTGTTTCTGTCGACGAGTGACGGAAATTGAGGCACACGAGAAATTGAAGGGTTTTCTACAGCATTCTGTCACAGAAGTATATTGGTAGGCGGCGAAACAGCCTTTTGAGAAAGGCTATATATATATATACATGTTTCCGCGTGAAGTTCGCCTGAGCCATCACGCGTAAAAGGCCATTCAAAACACCTAGCTATCTCCGTTGGTAATCCCGACGATGCTGCGCAGCTTCGGTATTAAAGATAAGGCGAAAAGGGAGTTAGCCGGGTAAAGAAAATTTTCCTTCCGCCACTGTAATTTTCGGCCATAAATTTGTTTAAAATTAGTAAATCAATTCGCGGCAGATAGAAAAAGTTCTGTACCCGACTCAGAGACACGGAGGGGTAAAACAGGTTGACAAGTGATGGGCGACATAAACAAACAGAAGAGAGAGACGCAAGTTGCGAGGTACTCACTGGAGACCTGCGCGAGCCGTGAGCGGTGAGCGACGCAGGAGCAAAGCGCGCCTCGCAGCCGGCGCAGCCTTTATATCGCCCGCTGCTCGGCTGCGCGCGCACCCGTCTCCACCTCCACAGGTGCCGCAGGGATCGAATCTCCCCACCAGACTCCATCCTCACCGTCTTAATATTTACTTTCGTTACATTGAAATCCTACGATATGTATTACCAACTGCCTAACGTGGTTCTTGCTTCGTAGTGCACAGTTGCAGTTGCATGCTACTTGATGGCCATTGTGACCGACCGGTTCTAGGCGCTTCAGTCTGGAACCACGCTGCTGCTACGGTCGCAGGTTCGAATCCTGGTTCAAATGGCTCTGAGCACTATGCGACTTAACTTCTGAGGTCATCAGTCGCCTAGAACTTAGAACTAATTAAACGTAACTAACCTAAGGACATCACACACATCCATGCCCGAGGCACGATTCGAACCTGCTACCTTAGCGGCCGGTCGGCTCCAGACTGTAGCGCCTAGAACCGCACGGCCACTCCGGCCGGCTTCGAATCCTGCCTCGGGCATGGATGTGTGTGATGTCGTTAGGTTTAATTAGTTCTATGTCTAGGGGACTGATGACCTCAGATGTTAAGTCCCATAGTGCTTAGAGCCATTTGAACCATTTGCATGTTGCTTATTTTATGGCTTCCAGGGCCAATAAAATTTTGATTTTCGGTATTTCGAATAATTGCTGAGCAAATATAGAAATCTGAAATGCTGTTGTAATCTACTCTTTAAGGGGGTAGGACGTCAAACGGGGCGACTTGGAAAAGGAGAGGCACCACAGGACATTTTATTTTCTACTGTCTATACTTTTACAAATAAATTCATAAAACTTTGTCAGCGTGACCAGGGAGGATTTAGGATTCACACTCATAGCAGTGGAAGTGCAAAAACATAACAAAATTTTTTTTTAGAAATGAAATTTCATCAATTTTTCACTTACTGTTGGCTGCATTTGTTGCTATAAGTACATTTTTCTTCATAAGTAAGAGAAATTCTTTGATGAATTTTGCACAGCATACAAATCATACTTACAGGTGTATGAAACTCTAGAATTTTCCAAATCTACTAAAAACTGTGGTAAAAATTGAGATAATTAACTAGAAAATTTGATTTTTTTTTCATGAATTAAATAGATTCTAGAGTTTCAGACACCTGTAAGTATGGTTTGTATGCTGTGCAAAATGCATCGAACAGTCTCTCTTACTTATGAAGAAAAGTGTACATATAGCAACAAATGCAGCCAATAGTAAGCGAAAAAATGATGAAATTTCACATGTAAAAAATTATTTTGTTATGTTTTTGAACTTCCGCTGCTATGAGTGTGAATCCTGAATCCTTCCTGGTCATGCTGACAAAGTTTTATGGATTTACTTGTAAAAGTATAGACAGTGGAAATTAAAATGTCCTGTGGTGCCTCTCCTGCTCCAAGTCGGCACGTTTGACGTTCTTCCACCGTTAAGAGGCATTATTTTACGTCGATGATTTAACGCATTATATCAAGTATGAAAGTTAGAAACCATGTATACATTGACGGAATAAATGCAACACAAAAAAGTAATTAATGTAGATTAACGAAATTTCGCGAATACATTTGTCTAGGTAACACATTTAAGTGATTAACGTAGCAATGCCACAGGTTAACGAAAGCGCGAGATAAGACATTGAAAATGTGGAATGCCGGTACGCTAATCACCGGTTCAACCACCACAATGTTGAATGAAAGGATGCAAACGTGCACGTATTGTGTGGTAAAGGTGCCGGATGTTAGCTTGTGGGATGAAGTTCCATTCCTGCACTTGGTCGGTCAGTACAGGGACGGTGAATGCTGTTTGCCGGTGACGCTGGAGTTGTCGTCCGATGATGTCCCATATGCGCTCGATTGAAGACAGACCTGGTGATCGATCAGGCTTAGGCAGTATGTCGACAGTCTTAAAGCATGTTGGGCTACAACAGCGGTATGTAGGCGAGAGTTATCGTGCTGGAAAACACCTCCTGGATTGCTGTTGGTGAATGGCAGCATAGCAGGTCGAATCACCAGACTGACGTACGGAAGGTGCATGGGATAACCACGAGAGTGGTCCTACTGTCATACGAAATCGCACCGCTGACCATAACTTCAGGTATAGGTCGAGCGTGTCTAGTACACAGACAGGTTGGTTGCCTCTACTGGCCTCCTTCTATCCAACACACGGTCATAGCTCGCACCGAGGCAGAACCAGCTTTCATCAGAAAACACAAGAAACCTCCATCCTGCTATCCAATGAGCTCTCACTTGACACCATTGATGTCTCAAATGGCAGTGGTTTGTGGTCGGTTAAATGTGCGCTGCAGGGCGTTTGGCTCGAAGCTGTCCTTGAAGTAACCGATTTTTAACAGTTCGTTGTGTCATTGTGGTACCAACTGCTGCTCAGATTGGTGCTGCATATTATAGTGCGGTACGACAGAGTAACACGCCGAATATGATGGAGCCGGCCGGTGTGGCCGAGCGGTTCTAGGCGCTTCAGTCTGGAACCGCGCGACCGCTACGGTCGCAGGTTCGAATCCTGCCTCGGGCATGGATGTTTGTGTCGATCTGAGGTTAGTTATGTTTAAGTAGTTCTAAGTTCTAGGGGACTGATGACCTCAGATGTTAAGTCCCATAGTGCTCAGAGCCATTTGAACCACTGAATCGAATATGATGGTTTTCCCTCTCGGTAGTGGCACCTGGCCTTCCGGAGCGCGGTGTTCTTGCGACCGTATGTTCTCGTGAGCATCACTGCCAGCATTCATGTACAGTGGTTACATTCCTGCCAAGTTTTTCAGCAATATCGCAGAAGGAACATCCAGCTCCTCGTAGCCCTATTACTCGTTCAAACACAGTGAGGTGTTGATAATGGCGTCTTCTTCGCCTTAAAGGCATTCTTGACAAACATCTGCTTCCCCAGTGCTGTTTTTCTGGGGGACCGCTGGGGGATGCGTGCCCCTAACCTTTTTCGTCGACAAAGTAATTTTTTTACGATGTTGAGAACTTGGAAGAGTGTCAGAGATGTATTTCACAGACGTAAATTTTTTATTTCATTTTTTCGTGTTGGTATTTGCAATACAAACGAAACCAGTACCGTTTTTGGTGAGAAAAGCGATGTCATTGACTGGAGGGTTGATTGGACTCACCTGTTTCATCTGAGGTGTATTATACGTCAATTGAAGTGTACAATACCATTTTCTTTTATTGTTCAGGAGTTGATGGGAATCGCATGCTTCATTTGAGCTGATGTAAACTGAAGTGTTCGATACCACATTCTCTTGTATGGTGGGTGTTTCTCGGTATCGCCTGCTTCATTTGAGCTGGAGTCAACTACATTTTATTTTATTTTTTTTAGGTCGACATGTTGATGTCGTTATGGCTAAAAGCAGACGAGTGGTATCCCATGGTTCAGTAATAAGTAATTTTCGCTGCATTATATCCATTGTCGGAGTACCCTCAAACTTTTTTCAGAAAAAAAGCACTGAGCTCACCACTTACAATCTGAAAGGTAACCAACGCTCACGACCATCACAGCGTGAATTCAAAGGAAACCAGATTCGTATCCTCATAGCAGCCCTACCAGCGGCTCTATTATGCGACTAGCGCGGAATCTGAATATACATCATCTGTCAGATGTAGAAACACGCCTACCAACTTCCGTTCATGTCGCACAACTCCTTGGTGTTGCGATTTTTTTCCCCCAGTATATGTCTTGGGACAGTGTAACTCACGGCGCGCAAATTATCCAGACTATATTCATCCAGTGTAGGAAAATTGGGAGTAGTAGTGACATCTTACAAAATTTTAAAAAAATTTTCAAATCTTTTCGAACGTATTTCTCGCTGCCCATCCCCCACCCCCCGCCCTTCCATGCACACACACACACACACACACACACACACACACAAAATAATGTAAGGAAAAAAAAGTTTATCTTTTACTACATTTTCGGTGTTCATGCAGTAAAACTTCATCATCACTCATGACATTTTAATTTGGTACCGGGTGGCTGTAATTAAAGTGCAGCTACCCACGGAGGTCTTGTGTAGGCTGTAATTACCGTACGGCAGCGAAGCTTGGTATGTATGCTAATGCGTTAAAGCGGAGCCGATCTACGCTGGAAAAATTAGTGCCAATTTTGGCCACCAGGTTAAAATCTGGCGCTGTACAGCATCTCGTCGACATCTCCGGTGCTAATATTCAACAAACTGTGTAAGCAGCGGTTAATAATAAAGTCAACATTTTGCTTTTCTCTCTTGTTTGACTTTTTCTCCCCACACTCCCTTCCTTATTCACTGCATGTGGAAACATGTATATACGTCTTCCTTGCATTCACTGCGCCGGCCGCGGTGGTCTCGCGGTTCTAGGCGCGCAGTCCGGAACCGTGCGAGTGCTACGGTCGCAGGTTCGAATCCTGCCTCGGGCATGGATGTGTGTGATGTCCTTAGGTTAGTTAGGTTTAAGTACTTCTAAGTTCTAGGGGACTGATGACCACAGCAGTTGAGTCCCATAGTGCTCAGAGCCATTTCAGCCATTCACTGCACCAGATCTGTATCTGGTGACCAAACTCGGAACTATTTTTTTACGGCTTAAATATTTTCCACATTAAAGGATTAGAATATCTGTCAAGTTTCGGTGCCATACGATAATTACGTCCCGCACTGGAACCTCTATGGATAGTTGTATTTTAATTATAACAACCGGTGTTTCTTTGCTGCTAACTAAATTGGCAAAGCATTTTGCAGACAATATCCACATATACCACTGAATGCCACGGCACAATTGTGTTATTACACAATTCGCACGCCCAAATATTACTTTACTTCTCAGTCGTTCGTTACTGGTAAAACGCTCTTATAGACAAAGTAAATGAGTATGCTGGTTGATAGAGATCCAGTGCTGTTTCATTTAATAATATCCAAGTTATGAAAATAATGCTGTACCATGTAATAACATCCGAACTAGAAATATAGTGCTGATTCATGTAATAACATTCACAGCCGTCTGTAATAGATAAGTTCAGAATATCATAACATATCAAGAAACTATCGTAGCTTACCTTCAAGTGCTAAATTTTAGGTTAAGCTTTGCTGCGACTGTTATTAAATATGACTAGAAACTACAAGTTTCTGTAACCAATTACTATTATTGTCTCCTCCTGACTGATGTTGGTTCAAATGGTTCAAATGGCTCTGAGCACTATGGGACTTAAAATCTGACGTCGTCAGTCCCCTAGGACTTAGAACTACCTAAACCTAACTAACCGAAGGACATCACACACGTCCATGCTCAAGGTAGGGTTCGAACCTGCGACCGTAACGGTCGCAAGGTTCCAGACTGAAGCGCCTAGAACCGGTCGACCACACCGGCCGGCACTGATTTTGGATTCGCATGAAAATACTCGCACTGGAGCACGTCATAGACTGTTTCCGGAGTTTTCTACTGTTTTTGTCGTCGCGAGACTTGAGGTTGTGTTGTGTCAACGTTTAAAAATATTACGAGTTCTACATTTTTAAGTGCTGTATAATATTTTAACGCTATTTTCATGGTAATGTCAATTCTACAGTTTTATGGTGAGTTAAATTCTGTGTATTTTTAAAACTAGTTACATACCTGATAAACAGCTAAGCTATACTTATTCGTCCACCATGGTGCATATTACCGAGCGAGGTGGCGCAGTGGTTAGCAGACGGGACTCGCATTCGGCAGGACGACGGTTCAAACCGCCGTTCGGCTGCCTAGATTTAGGTTTTCTGTGATTTCCCGAAATCACTCCAGGCAAATACCGGGATGGTTCCTTTGAAAAGGGCACGGGCGAATTACCTCCCCATCCTTTCCTAAACCGAACTTGTACTCTGTGTCTAATGACCGCGCAGTCGACATGACGTTAAACTCTATCCTTCCTTCCCTCTTGCACCTAGAACCGGAAGGTCTTCTATGATGGAACACATGATATTTCTAAACGGAGTGAACCTTTAATATCTTAACAATTGTCCGCCTCTTTAAAATGAAAATTTGTGTTAGTTGTCAATAGTTTCTATTTCAAAACGTATTTAATTTGTAACGTGTTTTTTACACTACTTCTTCTTAATTTTATTTCACTTTCTATGTAATAGAGTAATAAACAATCCAGGACAAGGAGTCTGTAACCAGTGAGAGACAGTGCCTTAGGCTACCTAAACGCCGTTTAGAGATTAGATTAGTACTTGTTCCATAGATCACGAATACGACACTTCGTAATGATGTGGAACGTGTCAGGTTAATAAAAGGTGTCATACAAGATATTACATCACACAAAATATTACATGACACTTAATATTTTTAATTTTTTGTGGGAGTTGGGTAAATTACCCACTTACTATATCCAAAAATCCATCTAATGAGTAGAAGGAGTTGCCATCAAAAATTCTTTTAATTTCCTTTTAAATGCTATATGGCTATCTGTCAGACTTTTGATGCTATTAGGTAAGTGACCAAAGACTTTTGTGGCAGTATAATTTACCCTCTTCTGAGCCAAAGTTAGATTTAACCTTGATTAGTGAAGATCATCTTTTCTCCTAGTGTTGTAACCATGTACACTGCTATTACTTTTGAATTAGTTCGGATTGTTAATAACAAATTTCATAAGTGAATATAAATATTGTGAGGCTACAGTGAAGATCTCTAGTGTCTGCAGGATGATCTTGGATGAGCTCCAGCAATTATTCTGATTACACGCTTCTGTGCCATGAACACTCTTTTACTCAATGATGCGATACCCCAGAATATGATGCCATACGAAAGCAGAGAACGAAAATAGGCGTGGTAAGCTAATATACTCAGATGTATATCGCCAAAATTTGCAATGACCCTAATAGCATAAGTAGCTGAACTCAAACGTTTCAGCATATTCTCAGTGTGTTTTTTCCAGTTCAACCCCTCATCAGTGCATACACCCAGAAATTTTGAATATTCTACCTTACCTCCCGATTTCTGATCGAAGTCTATATTTATTAATTGTGTCATTCCATTTACTGTGTGGAACTGTATGTACTGTGTTTTGTCAAAGTTTAATGAGAGCCCATTTGCAGAGAACCACTTAATCATTTTCTGAAAAACATCGTTTACAATTTCACCAGTTAATTCTTGTCTGTTGGGTGTGATAGCTATACTTGTATCACCGGCAAAAAGTACCAGCTTTGCATCTTCGTGAATATAGAATGTAAGAACAGCAGAGGACCCAAGACCGAACCTTGCGGCACCCCATTCTTGATTGTTCCCCAGTTTGAGAAATCATCAGTTTTTTTTTTTTTTTTTTTTTTGCATATTATGTGAATTGCTTATTTCAACTTTCTGCACTCCTGCATTTAGGTATGATTTAAGCCATTTGAGCGCTGTCCCATTCATACCACAGTAATTGAGCTAATCTAGAAGTATTCCATGATTTACACAATCAAAAGCCTTTGAGAGATCACAAAAAGTCCCAACGGGTGACTTCCGGTTACTCAGAGCATTTAATATTTCATTAGTGAAAGTAGATATAGCATTTTCCGTTGAAAAACCTTTCTGGAAACCAAAGTGCCGTTTCGTTGAAACTTTTTTTTTACAAAAGTGTGAAGCTACTCTACAATATATTACTTTTTCAAGAATTTTGAATAAAGCAGTCAGAAGAGAGAAAGGGCGGTAGTTGTTGACATCAGACGTATCCCCTTTCTTATGCAGTGGTTTAACAATGGCATATTTCAGTCTGCCTGGGAAAATACCCTGCTTCAGACAGCTATTAAATATGTGGCTAATACATATTGTACAATACATACTTGCTTTATTGTTACTCTGCTTGTTTTTCCTGACCTTATCCCGTATCTACACGGCGTCGACGTGCCAGCCTGAATTTGGCATGTTATTGGTAGTGGGTGTCCGTAAGCCCTTCCACCGTGGGATGGTGCAGAACTGCTGTCCATCGCTGAACACAATGAGACGCCATTCACTAGCTGTCCATGCTTTCCGGTCACGGCGCCACTCCAAAAGCAGCCTTTTCTGTTGTGGTGTTAACAGCAGCCTACGCTACGATTCCATAGTCCA
This sequence comes from Schistocerca gregaria, assembly GCF_023897955.1. NCBI lineage: Eukaryota > Metazoa > Arthropoda > Insecta > Orthoptera > Acrididae > Schistocerca > Schistocerca gregaria. Next base: position 687,141,712 of record NC_064931.1, read on the forward strand.
GCAGCGACTACTCTGCGACCAATGGTACAGAATGACATAGAATGTTGCAGGGAATCCGTTACTTGTTTTCGGATGGCAGACGCAGATGTAAAGGAGTTACGATGTGCTTGGCGCACAATACGGCGATCCTCCTTTGTGGTGGGCAGACGGGGGCGACCGGAACCTAGCCGATGAGTATGCCAGCCCTCACGTTCCCATGCAGTTCGACAACGGGGCACTGTCATATCTGAACGTACGTGTGTATCGACATACACACCCCGCAAGCGCCGTACGGTGCGTGGCGAACAGAACCTTGTCGTTTCCTTTCCCGTTCCACTTGTAGTCAGAGCGAGGGAAAAACCACTTTCTGTATGTCTCCGTATGAGCCTTAATTTATCGTATCTTATCTTCGTGGTCCTTATGCGTAATGTACGTTGGCGGCAACAGAACCACTCCGCAACCAGCTTCATATTCCGGTTCTCGAAATTTTCGCATTATTGCTCCTCGAAAATAACGTCGCTTTCTCTTCAGAGATTTCCATCTGAGTTCCCGAAGCATTTTGCTAATACTTGCGTATTGTTTGAACCTACCGGTAACGAATCCACCAGGCCGCCTCTGAACTGCATCGATGTCTTGAAACGGTACAGTAGTTTCCGCTCTATAAGCAGCAGGTTTCGCTGCTCGCTCGCACCGGGAAACAGCAACACAGGCGGCTCCGCAGCCAATTTTATTACACGACGCGGCCGGCCGCGGGTGCAACAGAATCCATGTGGACGGGTGGAAAGAAATGTGTCAGTCTTAATACGTATTTATATTTGTCATGTATTATGCATTTCTTGCACGTGAATGTGAATCTGCACGTGAACTTTCCTAATCCTCCTCACACCTTCTCGTAAAGCGTGGCCAAATCTTTCTTGGTAAATAGTTCTGTAGTATAGTAGTGCCAACCTTACTCCTGGGCAGGGGATCAGAGAGACAGCACAGGCAGCTAAAAGTCAAAGACTTTCCAGTGTCACAAGATTTGGAGTGGAGAGGTTGGTCACGGCCAATTGGTTCGACCACCCCCTCCACCAGGACCCAGGAACCCCTCCGGGTGCCCGCCATATTCTAGGGGTGTTACAGAAGACGGCTAAGTGAGCAAACGTGCCCTCAGTCCGTCTGTCTCAATGTTCACGCATGGAAGAGAGGTATTTGAATATTTGTACTAATTCTTTTATTTCCAGCTTCGTATTGTGTAAGGAAATGAATGTGTTCGTTTATGTCCGGAAATTTGACCCCTGTGTTAAAGTATCTGGTCCCCAGTTTGCCCGTTATCCTCCTCACATAGTGAATTTCCTATATAAAATATTGGGAGACTTTGATGGTATACATGTGACCAACGCAATTCCGTCTTACCCGTAGAAATGTGCGTGCGGATTAGTATATAATATACCCGAGCTATAAGTTGTCAAATTGTAATATCTGTAAACTGGAACAATTGCTGCAAACGCTGTAAAATCGAGTGATAATATTTAAAATAAATACGTAATCAATTGTCATCAATCTTTAACATATCTTAAAAATCACAAAGAGGTCACGTTAAAGGAATTTATTTAAAATAAAAGATATAGAATGCAGGGACCCACACATCAGCGTGTGAGTCCTCCAGCCCCTTGCCTAGTATCGTACAGAAAGGGCACGCTCTCTAGTTAGCGCTCTCAAGCTTCCCTCCCCGGTTATCCGTTGCGCAATTTTGATTCAGGGCTTGACGACATCAACTTTCATCTGGCGCCCCAAGGCAAGGAGGTTAGACGATAAACTTTCAGTCTTTCTTCAATCCGACCTCGTGCGTATCCCAAAGTTTCGAGCAGTACTCAAGAATAGGTCACCCCAGAGTCCTATAAGCGATCTCCTTTTCAGTTGTACCAGACTTTCCCAAAATACTCCCAATGAAACGAAGTAGATCATTCGTCTTCCCTACCACAATCCTGATATCTCGTTCCATTTCTTATCGCCTTGCAACGTTACGCCCGGATATTTGATAGGCGTGACTGTGTCAAGCAGGACACTAATAATAACTGTACACGAACATTACAGGTTTGTTTTACCTACTCGTTCCGCATTAACTTACATTTTTCTACATACCCCAAAAATTTGGATATTGCACGATTCCACCAGATGACGAAATAGAGACTCACCAAAAGTATCTTTCACAGTGATCACTCAAAATATGACGCTGCTCATGCCCCTTATATTCGTTACCAGGCCTGGTAACAATACTAAACTTTAGTAATGCATTCTGGTGGACGTGCTACCTGCAACTATAATCAAATTACATGACCACCGATGCTGTGTACGAGTATGAAGTTACATTGACTTCTGACTATGTCTCCAGGGTTCTTCATCTTTTTGTCAGGCAGTGTGGTTTCATGGACATAAAAAGACCAGCAAGGAGTCGAGAGGCAGTAGAGTTCAGTATTCGATATACAGACTCTGCGACCTCGATGCAATATCTCTTGAATTGAAAAGTAGTGAGAATGTTGATGATGCTCCACCCCTGCGGGATCCCCTTCTTATTTCTTCCACTGTTTTAGCAGTATAGGACAAATTTCACTTTTATTATTAATATTATTGTTATTTACACTAAAAGCAAGAATTTGTACTTTTGAGTGTATAGCGTACGTTAATGCTATCGAAAAACTGAGATTGTTAATTCTTGACCTACATTTATATTTATGCATACAGTGACTAGTCAGAATATTATGACCAGCGACCTACTATCGATATAAACCCGTCCAGGCCATTGTACCGTCACCTGGCGAATAATGACTGCTAGTCAGACACATGCACGGTGCATGTAGCAACAGTGAGCTTGCTGTCCGTGTGTAGAGCGCGCGATATGTCTCGGTTTGACTGAGGGCAGATTGTAATGGCCCGGAGACTAGGCACGAGCGTTTCGGAAGCTGCACGTTTTCTCTGGTGTTCGAGGAGTGCTTTGTTCAGCGTCTTCAAGACGTGGTGAAACTAAGGTGATACCACGCCCAGACGTCGTGGGGTTGGGCGGCACCCATCATTACAGATGTTGAACGTCGTAGACTCGGCAAACTGGTAAAGAAGGACGGACGACGAACTGTGGCGGAACTGACATCAGACTTTAATGGTTGGCAGAGTACAAATGTGTCTGAACACACAGTGTACGGAACACTCCTAACGGAGGGCCTCTGCATCCGACGATCCATGCATGTGTCAATGTTAACACCACGACATCAGCAACTGCGACTGAAATGGGCACATGACCATCGGCACTGGATATTGGCGCAGTGGCAGAGCATTGTATGGTCTGATGAATCCCGATACCTTCTTCATGATGCCGACGGGAGGGCGCGAATACATCGTCTTCCAGGAGAACAGCCGGCCGCGGTGGTCTCGCGGTTCTAGGCGCGCAGTCCGGAACCGCACGACTGCTACGGTCGCAGGTTCGAATCCTGCCTCGGGCATGGATGTATGTGATGTCCTTAGGTTAGTTAGGTTTAATTAGTTCTAAGTTCTAGGCGACTGATGACCTGAGAAGTTAAGTCGCATAGTGCTCAGAGCCATTTTGAACCAGGAGAACAGCTCGCTGACACCTGTACTGCAGGACGGGGACAAGCTGCCGACGGCTCCATTATGCTCTGGGGTATACTCACGTGGGCATGCATCGCTCCAGTGAAGCTCGTGCAAGGAACAATGACAGTCAAGAGTGTCGTACACTGGTTGCAGACCAAGATTCATGACAATCTTGTTTCCAGATCGCGATGGCATTTTTCAAAAGATAATGTGACATGTCACAAGGGCAGTAGTGGAACACAGTGACGAGTTCCAATTGATTGCTGGTCCTCCAACTCGCCAGATCTGAATCCGATCGACCACATCTGGGATGTGACTGAACGTGGCGTCAGAGTTCATCGCCCCTTCCCGGGAATTTACGTGAGGTGCGTGTGCAGATGTGGTGCCAGCTCCCTCCAGCGACCTACCAAAGCCGCATTGCTTCCGTGACACGTCGCTTCGCCGCTGTTATCCGTGACAAAGGTGGTCTTACCCGCTATTAGATAGTAGGTCATAATGTGCTGGCTGACCATTGTATGTGGTAAGTGCATCAGTATCTGTTGTTCCTCTTCCTGACACACTCAAGGATAGTTCGAGGACAGAACATCTGACTGTACGCAATTGTAAGCAGTCGGATTCTTGTAATTTTATAGCAGTGTTCTTTGCAAAACAGGTATGCATGGTGGAGTTACACTGTTTAACTCTTTTTTGAAGACAGTGTCGTACAGTTTTGAGAATATGCCTATTCGTAAGTTCTTCACATTCCCTATGGCGTCTCCCTCCCGAGTTTGTTAAAAAAATCACTGGAAAGTTCTTGTGACAAAAATAGCAAAAATCTTCTCCAGACAATTCCTCTTCCTTCCTTTAGTTCCGTTTGAAATATCAAGGACATATGAAAATAGTTGTCGTAGATGACGGATTAGTGGCCTCCAGAATGATTCTAATGTATTGCATTCTTTCCCAGACTTGTATGAGCGACACATCTTACGCATTTTCTGGTTCGACCCGAAGACATGTACTAAGATTTGACAAATATGCAACACATAAAAAGAAAAGCCCATTTGAATAAAAACTTCTAAAATGTGTGATTAAGACTGCAGGGTGATATTTCACTCGTAGACTCAGCAAACCCCCCTCTTGTGAGCAAATACAAATAACGATTTTCCGTCAAGCTCAGACGCTGATAAGTAATCGTACGAAGTGAAAACGCGAAAAAAAGCCGCAGCGCGCCTCGTCGACGTCAAAGGCAATATCAGAAAGTGAGTTCGAGTGGGTCGGGATATACATTCTTCAGAAAACAGGTGTGTCATACCGTGCCATTTCCAGTTGTACAGACGATGTTGCGTGTCTAGAACTAGTGGATAGGGGCGGCCGAGCGGTTCTAGGCGCTACAGTCTGGAACCGCGCAACCACTACGGTCGCAGGTTCGTATCCTACCTCGGGCATGGATGTGTGTGATGTCCTTAGGTTAGTTAGGCTTAAGTAGTTCTAAGTTCTAGGGGACTGATGACCTCAGAAGTTAAGTCCCATAGTGCTCAGAGCCATATGAACCATTTGAAGATAGTTACTCAACTATGAACGCAAATTGGCCACAGCACTGGAGGAGAGAAAGCCTGCCCACGTGGCCGCAATGGCCCATCTCTAATGACCTCGTTGTCAACGGGACGTTAAACACTAATCTCCACCTCCTCCGGAAAGGACTTTACAGCATCGATCAAAGTGATGGCTCGACGCTGGATGCTCTGCAGCTGGAGAGGACCTGTCTGCGTTGATGGTTTGACACAGTCTGCTGCAACCTCGCATCATAACACAAATCTCATCCTTTTGCCTTCCAGAGCGCAGAAGCCGCTCGGACAGAAAAGGGAAAGTGAATTCTGTCTCTGACGTACTCAGCGAGAAAATGATGTATTTTCACACAAGTCATGCTTCCACTCGCAGATGCTACTCACACCTGACATCCTATTTTGTTTGTCAGAGACAGAAAATGCTAAATATTACGATTTGGATACGACATGTACCTCTACTCCTATATACACTACTAGCCACTTAAATTGCTACACCACGAAGATGACGTGCTACAGACGCGAAATTTAACCGACAGGAAGAACATGCTGTGATATGCAAATGATTAACTTTTCAGAGCATTCACACAAGGTTGGCGCCGGTGGCGACGCCTACAACGTGCTGACATGAGGAAAGTTTCCAACCGATTTTTCATACACAAACAGCAGTTGAACGGCGTTGCCTGGTGAAAAGTTGTTGTGATGCCTCGAGTAAGGAGGAGGAATGTGTACCATCACGTTTCCGACTTTGATTAAGGTCGGATTGTAGCCTATCGCGATTGCGGTTTATCGTATCGCGACATTGTTGCTCACGGTGGTCGAGATCCAATGACTGTTAGCAGAATATGGAATCGGTGGGTTCAGAAGGGTAATACGGAACGCCGTGCTGGATAAACGGCCTCGTATCACTAGCAGCCGAGATGACAGACATCTTATCCGCATGGCTGTAAAGGATCGTGCAGTCACGTCTCGATCCCTGAGTCAACAGATGGGGATGTTTGCAAGACAACAACCATCTGCACGAACAGTTCTACGACGTCTGCAGCAGCATGGACTATCAGCTCAAACACCATGGCTGCGGTTACCCTTGACGCTGTATCACAGACAGGAGCGCCTGCGATGGTGTACTCGACGACGTATTTGGGTGCACGAAAGGCAAAACGTCATTTATTCGGATGAATCCAGTTTCTGTTTACAGCATCATGATGTTCGCATCCGTGTTTGGCGACATCGCGGTGAACGCACATTGGAAGCGTGTATTCGTCATCGCCATACTGGCGTATCACCCGGCGTGACGGTATGGGGTGCCATTGGTTACACTTCTCGGTCACCTCTTGTTCGCATTGACGGCACTTTGAACAGTGGACGTAACATTTCAGATGTGTTCCGACATGTGGCTCTACCCGTCATTCGATCCCTGCGAAACCATACATTTCAGCAGGATAATGCACGACCGCATGTTGCAGGTCCTGTACGGGCCTTTCTGGATACAGAAAACGTTCGACTGCTGCCCTGGCCAGCACATTCTCCAGATCTCTCACCAATTGAAAACGTCTGGTCAATGGCGGCCGAGCAACTGGCTCGTCACAATACGCCAGTCACTACTCTTGATGAACTGTGGTATCGCGTTGAAGCTGCATGGGCAGCTGTACCTGTTCACGCCATCCAAGCTCTGTTTTGCTCAATGCCCAGGCGTATCAAGGCCGTTATTACGGCCAGAGGTGGTTGTTCCGGGTACTGATTTCTCAGGATCTATGCACCCAAATTGCGTGAAAATGAAATCACATGTCAGTTCTAGTATAATATATTTGTCTAATGAATGCCCGTTTATCATCTGCATTTATTCTTGGTGTAGCAATTTTAATGGCCAGTAGTGTACATAGGTAAATCTGTATAGCACCCACCACATTAGGAAGATTTTAGAGTGCCAGCTAGTGCCACTCGTGCAGGCACCTCTACATGATATATTTCAGCAGGATAATACCCGACCTTATGTATATCTTCTCGTATGGCTCAACGCGCAGCGCGCATTCTTGAGAGAGAGGGAGGTGAGACAGACCCTGCTCGAATCCGCGCAGCAGATTAATTTGCACTAGTCTGGTATACTGGCTAACCTGAGTATGCGAATATACATTTTCCATGCTCGTTTAGGCAAATTCTGGACTGGTCCAGAATCTCTGCCTCATAAAATACAGTACACAAACAATGAAAATACGATAACATGCAGAACAAGGTTTACACGACTCACATACAAATGAAGCACACAACTTCCCCGATGATTGTGGCGACATATATCACGCCGGTACTGGACATCATCCTCTCTCATCCTTTCATTCCAGACCCGTCCATAATAGACACTAACACAATACTATACTGCACAAGTGCTCGTAAGGCTTCTACACCGCATAGATGTACTGCTGATACTTTGTAATATGACTGAGAGATATACTTCCGGCCGGTCTTTGTAACCGAGCGGTTCTAGGCGCTTCAGTCCGGAACCGCGCGACTGCTACTGTCGCTGGTTTGAATCCTATCTCGGGCATGGATGTGTGTGATGTCCTTAGGTTATTTAGGTTTAAGTAGTTCTAAGTCTAGGGGACAGATTACCTCAGATGTTAAGTCCCATAGTGCTTAGAGCCATTTGAACCATTTTTGATCTACTTCCAACACAGTCTTGTCCAGAACAGCAATTCTCAGGTTTTGAGAGACTTAATTACACTGACATGGAGGTCTTTTGAGAGGACGCAGCGACTCAGCTGGAATAAGATAAACAATGAAATGGGCCGCGGTCTTCTGAAGAATCGTCCTGTAGTTCAAAAAGCTTGGGAAAATGACTGAAAACGTAATTTACGATTTGAAAATAAGAAAGTTACATGAGTCCCACCAGAAACCTTCTCCCCGCCTTCACCATTACACCACATCGTTCGTCCACTGATGTCATGATCGGCAGAGACGAACAGTTTTTGGCGCGTATCTTGCCGGAGGATTAAAATTGTGTTTCGTACAAGGGTTCGAACCCAGATGTCGTCCTTCAATGTGTTGCACCCTACCAACTGAATTATCCGGCCACGGTTCAGGATCTGAGTCAAAGCTTCAGACTGCATAACATCATTTAGTAATTCTGGAAATAATTTCTAGCCTGAAGCTACGCCTCGTTCCTCTACGTCGTTTCTCTCTGGAGTGTTAGTCCAACACTGTATGTTTAGAAAAGTATTCCACGATCGAGGTTCACATTTTAATCTACGAAGAATCTTCATTAAAGCCAGCATTCTGTTTCTGAGTTGGTAGTTTTTACTAGAATACAACTGAGGAACGTCAAAACGGGAAATATGATCCTGATTACTAAATTCGTGTGATTTCAGCGTGTCAGTTCAGCTATGAATGGTTTTCAGGTCGTCTTACACACACATCCAGAAGACCGTCGGGACAGTCTGAGACTTTCGCCCCAGCCGTCCCCGTGTCGCCACGTGTACCCAGATCTTTTCACATTTCAGATTGTAGTAATACGTGCGTCACAGCTATTTCTGTCATAGGAGACTGACAAGAGTAAACTATTTCCACATCAAGCTTCCTGGAATAGTACCTGAATATTGGATGTAATTTTATGTGACTCAGTGACAAATTGCAACATGCATGGTCAAGATGATATAATTGAGCTTTTAATCTTGTATATAAAAATCTTTGTTAACAAATAATTTGCATAAAAATAACGTAATACGATATTTATGTGAATGTAATGTAGAACTATTGCTTTGTCCGAGATTAAAGAGCGGATGCTATCACGTATTTGCAAGCAATACTTCGTAACTACAATAGGGTGCCTTGAAAAAAATATTGTTATTCAGAACTAGATAGCATTGCAGCTGCTGCATTCCTCCCATTGATTTTTGTCAGAGGAAGTAGTATAAGCTTGCTATAAATATTGTCACAGATCGTCTCGGAGAAGCACATGTGCTTAAAAGTGCGTGACCGGCGCGATCCATTGGTCGACATGCAAGTTTTCCTCCTTCCCGTTTCCTCCCTATAGGCGTATTCAGTGTAATTCACTTTGTGAAACAAATGTGAACAGATCGACGCTCGCCCACACATATTAAGTGATTAGTGGCGTAGAGTGGGTTGTTCATAGAAATGTGACAGCTCTACTGACTTAAGAGTCATTTCCCACTAGGCTAACCTTTCCAGTGTGTAATGTGAAGCGGAAGCAACGTAGTCAGTTAGTATCAGCGACCACGTACAGGGTTTAGAGAAAATAACATGAAAATCTACTTCAAGAGATTTTTCTACAGACTTCAAACGAGGTAAAATTGTCGATTCGATATTATCTGGTGCATCGGTGACAAAAGTGGCAATTTACTAGCGGTATCTAAACTATTGTACGTAGTGTCATTACACAACCGAGATTCCATGTTAGCACTTCGTTTGCTACACAGTATCGTAAAAAAACCTAAACTTGATAATGGAGTCAGGAGGCAAATGAAGAATAGTATTAGTGGAAAACAGTCTTGATTGCAATTTTAGTTTTTTTATTTATCAACTACACGTTTCGCCTTATTTAGGCATCTTCAGGCTGATCTACATAGATCCTCGATCTATGTAGACAACAAAACTAAAATTGCAACCAAGACTGTCTCCAACTAATACTAGTAAAGCACTGGTTTGCTGATTCATGCCACAGATGGATTGGAAGAATTTCTGCAAATTAAGAAGATTATTATTTGTGATAGTACGACAACTGTCACGAAAGTGACTGTCACTCTCAATATGTACATAAGAACATAGTGTAGCGAACAGTGTGATCGAAAATGCATAAAACATGGAACATGGCTCTGAGCACTATGGGACTCAACTGCTGTGGTCATTAGTCCCCTAGAACTTAGAACTACTTAAACCTAACTAACCTAAGGACATCACACACATCCGTGCCCGAGGCAGGATTCGAACCTGCGACCGTAGCAATCGCACGGTTTCGGACTGCGCGCCTAGAACCGCGAGACCACCGCGGCCGGCGAAAATGCATAAAAGAAACGTTCTTTATAGAGCTGTTATTGTTAACTCCTCTATTTCGTAGTCATAAATCCTACAGAACTATTGAACATAAAGTAAAGAAAGCTTTATCTTACCGAGCTCTGGGCCGGTATTTACTTTAGGTAACGTGCATTGTATCAGGAAGGGTTTATTTCTTTAATTCGGAAATTTTTCAGTTAATGGCGATTAAAATAGATGTATGGGATTGTGGTAGCTGGCACTGTAGAGGAGCTCTTTGAAAACCTTGCAGGACATAAATCAGGACAGCGTGATGGGATGTTAGAGCTGTTTGTGATTCAATAGCGAGGTAGATATTTACCATTTCGCAGCTCCACTTACTGTAAACAGCGAGCAAAAGCTTCAAAATGTGGACGAAATAAGTGCCGGGGAGGGTAGTAAAAAAAGGTATTTTTAATATTTGGATATAGCATTGTGTACTGACAAAGAATATTCTTACCCAAGAGAAAAATAATCAAACTGATCTTCCGCTGCAGTCCTCCAACTACGTACAGGCTGTTGATCAGGGGCTTTGGAATTCTCTAACTCAGCCATACCTGTATATGTTGACTCACGGGATTTTTGATAAGTTATACTGAATCTATGCATAGAAATTACAGCACCCACTGACTGAAAACTACACAGAAAACAATGTTTCTACTTTAGTTCCTTGACCACGACACAGCAAGCAGTGCACTGTGTTCGGCTACCATTTTAACAGGTTTCTAGCAGAAATTCAAATTATAAGTTATAAATTCCACATTTGCATATCAAGATCGAAAGGGTTCTTTGTGAACCACCCTTTTCTTCTGTACAAGAGTTTCTCAAATTAATTTGGAGCTCTCAGTTTATTGTGTTACTCATAGGCACGCGCTATCGTAAATTCCTTGTTTTCCGACTGGACGTGAACCCCAACCTTCTTTCTCTTGCTTGCTTTGTCTCTTAATTAGCGTTCTGTGAATTTTGATTTTAGCGACTCGTCTCGTGGTCGAATAACTTGCCACGGCACATGAAATGTGTATAAATCAAGTAAACAGATTTACTGATACCTTGGAAGACCTAAGTAATGATTGCCAAACAGGATAATATTTTAGTTTCGAATTCAGGACTAGTGGAACTCAAATCTTCACTGGATTACTCTGGTTCAGCTCTTCAGTAGTTCTTCCAATTATCTTCGGGAAATTGGCAGCGTGGTCCAGTAAATAATACTGCTTACTCCTCCCCTCTCCCCCTCCCTCCCAATCGGTGTCTAAAACATTGTCCGTTTTTAGTGTTCTGGGTGTCGGTGAAACGCTAAACTCTAATCCTCCTTTCTTTTGTCCTTCTTCGAGTGCAACCGAAAGCGTCACAAATACAGGTTCGACAGAGTGAATGTTGCACCGCGTCCGATAGTGTAGAAAGCGGCGGAGAATAGTATGTGGGCGTTGCGACAACAGTTATGTCGACACAGGTTCATAAAATTCTCACGGCAGCGAACATAAATCGTAACTCTTCCTGACGTGAGAAGCATCTCTTAACAAAGCAATGGAGGTTACCTGGAATTTCAAATAGCATTAGCCGGCCGCTATAGAATTTCTGCGCTTTCAATATCCTTCGCCTGCTGTGACCCACAGCTGGGACGTTGCTCTCATAAAGCACTGTCCGGACTAATAGCGCAACGACAATAACTTACATAAGCCACTGAGTCTCTGAATCACTTTCGGAGAGCTCTGGATCCTCACATTCAACAATAGAACGAGATATATCTTCTCCTATAGTGGTCAAAGCTAAACAAATGATGTCTTTATTCCAAGCTGTTTATTACCATATCGCTGTAAAACAAGGCAGAGCATATACAGAACATACAGACAGAGGCGTCACGGTGATTCTGATTCGCAATTGCACACCGGATTGCTTAAATTTTTGTCCGTCCCTTTCGATTCATATTTATATTTGGAGTTTCAAATATTGAAATTTATTCCTGAAATTCAACTTAACTGCAATAGGTATATATGCAGTACCTGCAGAGACATATAAAAAATTATGATGGACCGGGACTCGTGCCCTAATTTCCCACTTCCAAGCAGTCTCCTTACCACACAGGCTATCCTAAACAGTAGTTCTTCTTCATATAAATATACATAAGGCGAAGAGAGAAAAAATGACAACGATGGTCTTTGATTTCCCGTTGTCTTGATTCTAAAACCTGCACGGGAATCTCGAGATGTACGAGTGTGGGTAAATGGATTAATAATCTATGAGATCAAATAAATAGGTGTGTGACATATGGCAGATTGGGTCGGTCAAGGGAGCGTGTTTAAGTGGCAATGCGACCGTTGACGATAAGCGGTAAGCCTTGCTCGAGTCCTAGACCGACACAAATTTTCGTATGTCCTTTTAGGTAGTATATCTGTTCCTATTACGGTTAAGTTGAATGTCAGGAATGAATTTCAAAATTTTGATTCAGGTTGTGTGGTTTCCACAATTTTTTTCAAGGTGTTCGATAAGGCCAAGTCCAGTGTTGTTCTTCAACCTTTAACTTCTGAGTTAATGCTGTGTCCCTGACGACCATGATAGAAATGAGAGATTCCCTCCTTATCATAATAAAAATAATAATGTTTGTATTCAGAGCTCAAGAGGACTCACCATAGGTACAGTTTTAGTCGGCTATGAATGTTTTCATGTGCTTCAGAACTCTTGGGAACACTTCTATAAGCCATGCAAGGAGCAGAACAGCCTAATTTGCATTCTTAGTCTGGGTTAAATTTTTTTCTGAAATACATGACACGCATCAGTGTATATGTCCTTTATTATCGACACAGTTTCTGTTTATAACCATTATCATAGTATAAAAGTCTATATACACGGTGACAATTATTGAACTATACGAAAAAAACGTAAATTAGGACAAAATAGGCGTGCATACACTTTATTCAGCATGCAAACGTCACTACAGGTATACGTATTTAAGTTATTACATGTTCGATAAGCCTGCCATCATTCGCGATGATGTGGCGCAGACGAATAGCGAAATTCTGTATGACCCGCTGAAGTGTCGGAACATCAATGCTGTCGACGACTCCTGCATGACTTTTTTCAGCACAGCAATTGTTTTGGAGCTATTGCTCTACACCTTGTCTTTAATACAGCCCCACAAAAAAGAGTCGCATATGTTGACATCCGCAGAATGTGGCGGTAATCGAGGCCCACGACAATGGCCTCTGGGTACCCCAGAGCCAGAATGCCGTTCTCATAGTACTCCTCTAGCACATCAAACACGCTCCTACTTCGATGGGATCTAGCTCCGTCTTGTATGAAACACATCTTGTCGAAATCAGGGTTACTTTGGATAATGGGATTGAAATCATCTTCCAAAACCTTAACGTACCGTTCGGTAGTCACAGTACCATCAAGGAATATCGCACCGATTATTACGTGACTGGACATTGGACACCACACAGTCACCAGTTGAGGGTGAAGAGACTTCTCGATTGCGAAATGCTCCAGTTTTGCTTACTGACGAACCCATCCAGATGAAAGTGGGCTTCGTTGCTAAACGTTACCATGTATGCTCATACTAATTCACATTATGCCCCGCGGCCTACCGTGCAGTTTGAACGTCCTAAGGGAAACCGTTGAGAAGTTATGACGATTTTACTTCATATAGTTCAATAATTGGCACCCTGTATAAGTTATATCTGTATGGGAATATTATTAACCAACACTGTTGACCATTGAAAGAACAAACAGGAATCTGTACTCAAATGGTGATGTGCTAGATGTAAAAGCACAGTTATTTTATTATTTTTCGAGTTCTCTATCGCTCTTCAACCTGTTTATCGCAACCTCATATCCAAACGTCTCAGTCCTTGTATACATGTTGTTTCGAATTTCTTAGTTGCATATTGAGCTCCACATGGATTTTCAATTCTGCACAGGGTCTTCTCTTCTTGTGTTGAGGTTGGCAAAATAGTACGTCTTCCAACCATCGTTCATCCCCCAGGCTCATCACATGCGCATACTATTCTAAAAGCCGTGGGAGTTTTCATATCCTTCCTGGTTTCTTTATTTGGGATCTTGTCTTATGCCGTCCCCTGGAAAACCAAAAACTGCACAGAAACCTCGAAGGTATATTCGAAACCGGATAAAAATAGCACTGTTTTAACTGATCAAATTAATAACATTCTTCTTGTGCCGCAGCGCGGGATTAGCCGCGACGTCTAAGGTGCTGCAGTCATCGACTGTGGAGCTGGACCCGGCGGAGGTTCGGATCCTCCCTCGGGCATGGGTGTGTGTGTTTGTCCTTAGGATAATTTAGGTGAAGTAGTGTGTAAGCTTAGGGACTGATGACCTTAGCAGTTAAGTCCCCTAAGGTTTCACACACATTTGAACATTTTTTTCTTGTGCCTGTGTCCCGCATCAGTACAGGGTCAGCATGGTAACTTACGGGTTTGGCATGGATAATTTAATGAGTGGCCGGATACCTTTCCTGTTACCACCTTGGCACCCCCAACGAAGGAATGTGTGTACCCCAACCGTCTGGGTGCAGTGTTATTTGTATAGAAGTGAGCGAAAGATTTCTAAATGTTTGCGAATCGTGTAACTGAGACAGGACATAGATACCAGCCCGGTTTTCAGGTAAATGAATGGAGGAAACCGCCTAAAATCCACACCGCCTCTCTTCGTTAATCTGCCGGGAGAATTCGATCCGGGGACGCCGCACCTCCCCGTTACGGAAGCGCTGTTTTAACACGCATTGCTTTCCGGGGCGATGATCATGTTAATATCATTGGCATTTAGATCTGACAAGACATGATACGTAAATAATATATGAACTTTTGTTATATGACGATTGGATACTAGCCAAAACCATCAGTGATAGTTAATGAAACGTCGACAGCTGCGTGTCACACTTTTCATAAATACTTAACTGCTCTTGGCATTTGCCTTCAAACAATGTTTCACCTTGAGGGATTCGTTTCACGGGTAGTGCTCATGTACTGATCTTTTCTTCGTGTGTATTGGATATTATACAAATGTTTTAAAGAATTATAAAGCAATAGATCATTTATACTTTTTACGTTTGCCTTAGGGAATTATAAATACGGCTAATTGACATAAAACTGAAATACACTATCTGAAGAAAGGTAAGTGCAGTCTTCTTTCATCAGACCTTTCTTTACACAAAGAGCTATACAGTTTATCTTCATGGATTGTGCTTTCAAAGCTTTTTGAGTCGTAGCACATACGAAGATCTTCGTAATTTTCAATAGAATGAATTCCGATGAGAAACGTGAAACCGAAAGGTATTTTCTTCTCAAGATTTATCAGGTGAAGCTGATTAGGGTTCTATTATAGATGAACATCCAGAATATAATTCATAGTAACAATCTTACGGGGCATGTCTTTTATACGTCGATTGTATTTTTAATTTTAAAATATCTGAAGATACCCCTCATTCCATACGTGGATGGAATGAAAAAGGGAGTGGTTAATTCTGGTATCCTCCACCCTGAACCTTGAGTATTTATGTAGACCATGATTCTGCGCCTCGTTTAAATTCAAAATCAACCATTGTCCTTTTAGATCCACACTTCGTTTGTTTCTCAGTTTTCACTGTGAACAAAATTTGGATCTGAGCGGGAATGAAATTATAGTGTTCTGATATTCTGTGCTGTTTTCCCAGTGGTCTAAAACGGAACATATCTTCCATTAACATCTTAAACTCACGTCACGCCATATCGAGGCTACATACTTCGTGCTGCTTTTTATGGATTCAACTTTGATTGTGAGCAACTGAAAATGGGTTTTACCTGAAAGATTTTGGATAAAAATGGCCACAGCTTGTTTTTTTGTTTCTGCTCAAGCTTTATTACACGGCAGAAACATGAAAAAAATTATATCGTGAGGAAAAAACTTGAAGCTTGAAAATTCCTGGCAGATTAAAACTGTGTGCCCGACCGAGACTCGAACTCGGGACCTTTGCCTTTCGCGGGCAAGTGCTCTACCAACTGAGCTACCGAAGCACGATTCACGGCCGGTACTCACAGCTTTACTTCTGCCAGTATCCGTCTCCTACCTTCCAAACTTTACAGAAGCTCTCCTGCGAACCTTGCAGAACTAGCACTCATGAAAGAACGGATATTGCCGAGACATGGCTTAGCCACAGCCTGGGGGATGCTTCCAGAATGAGATTTTCACTCTGCACCGGAGTGTGCGCTGATATGAAACTTCCTGGCAGATTAAAACTGTGTCCCCGACCGAGACTCGAACTCGGGACATTTGCATTTCGCGGGCAAGTGAGGACGGGGCGTGAGACGTGCTTGGGTAGCTCAATTGGTAGAGCATTTGCCCGCGAAAGGCAAATGTCCAGAGTTCGAGTCTCGGTCGGGCACACAGTTTTAATCTGCCAGGAAGTTTCATATCAGCGCACACTCCGCTGCAGAGTGAAAATCGCATTCTGGAAACTTGAAGCTTATTCTATAGTGCCCTTTCAAAGAGGGGATATGAAAACCATTACTGCTGAGCCTACCTTAGCGCTATCTGGTTTGCAGAAAAGGAAAGAGACTGTATTACGATACGTTGGCTTCATCTCATCACTGACATGTTCATTGCGATCTCCGGGGCAGGTACCTCTTACTGAAATTTCGTCCTAGCTAGTATCGGGGGTCTGTGATAAAATGTAAGGAACATGAACATTGAAGGACTTGAGGAATGCGAGCAATGCATTCTTGCCTATGGAAATACGACAATTTGCCATCTAATAATTTTAATTAAATAATCTAAATGTCGTCACTATGCGTAGAATAAAGTCGTACCCATTACATAAAATCCGCTAAGGAGGATATTCCGAATCCTCATACTCCTTGGTCGTTAACAATTCTCAAAAATTAAGTAAAGGAAGAAAGAAAAAAAGAAAAATGTTGACGGTGTGTTTCGTTACACACAGTGTATGGGCGTTTCATGACTTATACGAATTTCACATCTGAGAGGAATGTATACTAGGAATAAATGTTTACTTCTTCGTTGCTTTTATAATATAATGTTATATGTGGTGTGAACATTTTGGTATGAAACTTCAACTCACTCAAATATCGTAGAAACCTTTTATACCTACCATATCTTTCTAATTTGAGTGTATGGTTGCCGGGAATAATGGAAGTAACTTCGAACATAAACGAAACATCTAGTTGCTTTTTTGCACCAGATTCACTAATTCGTTGAAGATTCTTGCTATGTTTATTCAATTTACAGTTTAATACAGTGATTATAAACTGCAAGTGTAGTAATTCTAAGTATGATGCTAAATATCGCATTAGAATCGTCATGGCCAATTGATCTGTATTTTTTATCAAACGATACTATTTTTTGTGCAAATCACAGTTTCTGAACGTAATTAAAACGCACAAAAAACTTACTTCCAAATTCCCTTGAAATGCTGAAACAATTTAAATCAGTTATATTGGCCAAGAATCAAATATAGATTCACAATCTTAAAGCTATTATAGAATTTTCACCTAATTGTGAGAAAGATAAGCACAGTATAGGGGCGTTAAACTTGTAAAGGGTTTACTATTCGCAGTAGCTAATGACAGAAACCAGCGAATGTGTTTCTTTCAGCTTCTGTGTAACGTGTCTCTTCTTTGCGTTTACGTTCCAAAAGTTGAAGGTATTCACCTTATCAAGAGCGAAGGAAGTCTTGTAGGTATTCCTTCTGATGCTCCATAGAACTTAATTCTTAGATACACCATTTACGTTTTATCTAAAGGAAGCGCACAAAATTAATTAAACGCATACTAACGTTCTATGTAGGCCATCTCAACAGATGCTTATAAAGCGACACTGGTAGCTTCATAGTGTCCGAAAGCAGCTCTGTTGAGCTGAAGTGAGAATCTCTGTGTCAGCAACAAGAGCTCCGACATCATTTTTCACGTCGGAATGAAGCGTTTTCATTCTATGGTTCAAATGGCTCTGAGCACTATGGGACTTAACATCTATGGTCATCAGTCCCCTAGAACTTAGAACTACTTAAACCTAACTAACCTAAGGACAACACACAACACCCAGCCATCACGAGGCAGAGAAAATCCCTGACCCCGCCGGGAATCGAACCCGGGAACCCGGGCGCGGGAAGCGAGAACGGTACCGCACGACCACGAGATGCGGGCTCTTCATTCTATAACTGACGGTACTGACTAAAAGGAGTAATCACATATGATGATAATGAAAATTCGTCATCAGGCAATCGTTTCGAAAATTGCTGAGACAGTTCCCTCGGAATATTGCACCTAATTACGGGGAAATATGTACTGTCCCTCTTTCCAAGAAGAATTTAGCTAAACTGTTTTCTCTGAATTTTCATGGTAGTCTCAACAATTCAATTTAACGCTCACGGTTATGAGATCGATACGGTACGCAGTTTCTAGATATCCTAACGCCATACTATCCACTGAAAAAGACAGAAATTTTATGATGGGGCAACCCAGTGAGTACTACAGTATTTCATATAATATACTGACCAGAAAAGATCGCAGCACAAATAATAATTAACGTAGAATAATGAAATTTCGGCAATACATTTGTCTAGGTAATTTATTTGAGTGATTAACATTGCAAGATCACAACTTAATGTAAGCGCGAGATAAGACGTTACAAATGTGAAATGCCGGTATATTAATAACCGGTGTAACCGCCGCAATGTTGCTTGCAAGCTTGCGAACGTGCATACATTGTGAGCACAGATGCCTGATGTCAGCTTGTGGAAAGGGGTTTCATGTCTGTTGCATTTGGTCGCTCAATACAGGGACGGTTAATCCTGAATGAGATTTTCGCTCTGCAGCGGAGTGTGTGCTGGTATGAAACTTCCTGGCAGATTAAAACTGTGTGCCGGACCGAGACTCGAACTCGGGACCTTTGCTTTCGCGGGCAAATGCTCTACCAATTGAGCTACCCAAGCACGTCTCACGCCCCGTCCTCAGTTTCCCGCGAAATGCAAAGGTCCTGAGTTCGAGACCTGGTCCGACACGCAGTTTTAATCTGCGAGGAAGTTTCATATCATCACACACTCCGCTGCAGAGTGAAAATCTCATTCTGGAAACATCCCCCAGGCTGTGGTTAAGCCATGTCTCCGCGGTATCTCCTTTCAGGAGTGCTAGTTCTGCAAGGTTCGCAGGAGAGCTTCTGTAAAGTCTGGAAGGTAGGAAACGAGATACTGGCAGAAGTACGGCTGTGAGGATGGGGGCGTGTGTCGTGGTTGGGTAGCTCAGTTGTTAGAGCACTTGCCGCGAAAGGCAAAGGTCCTGAGTTCGAGTCTCGGTCCGGCACAGTTTTAATCTGCCAGAAAGTTTCACAGTTAATGCTGTTTGTGGATGGCGCTGGAGTTGTCGTCCGATGACATCCTGCATTTGCTCGATTGAAGATAGACTTGGTGATCGAGCAGGCCAAGACAATATGTCGACACTCTATAGAGCAAGTTGGGCTACAACAGTGGTATGTGGGCGAGCTTTATCCTGCTGATAAACACTCCCTGGATTGCTGTTGATGAATGGCAGCACAACCGGTCGAATCATCAGATTGACGTATAAATTTGGAGTCAGGATGCATGGGATAACCACGAGAGTCGCGCCCCAAACCATAACTCCAGGAATAGGTCCAGTGTGACCAGCACGCAGACGGGTTGGTTGTACGCCCCCAACTGGCCTCCTTCTAACCAACACACGGCTATCACTGACCATATCACAAAACGCAGCAGACCTCCACCCTGCCCCCCTATGAGCTCTCACTTGATACCACAGAAGGGGGTTGGTGGAGTGCACGCTACAGCCCATCCGGCTCTGAGCTGTCCTTGGAGTAACCGATTTTAAACATTTGTTGTATCACTGTGGTGCCAACTGCTGCACAGTACGACGTGCCAGCACCATACGCCGAACACGCTGGTCTCCCCTCGTGGTCGTGCCATGTGGCCGTCCAGAACCCGGTCTTCTTGGGACCGGACATTCTCATGATCACCGTTTTTAGCAATCATGTACGGTGGCTTTATTCCTCCCACATTTTTCTGCAATATCGCAGAAGGGACATCAAGCTCAGTGAGACGCTGATAATGACGTCTTTGTCGCCTTGAAGGCATTCTTGACTGGCATCAGTTCGCCGCGTGCTGTCTCAAAGGCAACTAACGCTCATGACCGCTGCAACGTATATTCAAAGCAAACCTCGTTTGCATCCTCATCGTGACGCTACTAGCACCACTCTTATGCGAATGGCACGAAATTTGAACAGACATTATCTTTCAGATGTAAGAATACGCCTGCCAATTTTCATTTGTGTTGCACAACTCCTTCTTAGTGTTGCCACTTTTTTCCGTCAGTGTGTTTGAAGTTGTAAGCTGATACTGTAATTCAAATTAATCTAAGAAAATTAGATCTGGGAAGTGTGGAAAAATAGAAAAGAATGTAGCCTTTGAACCACTGATACTCGTATCAGGTGTGGCCACTGATTCTTCCACGCCTTACACTGTATCTCTAACTTTTGAATAGCCGGAGGAAATCTTACGCACACTTAAAAAAAAAAAAAATAAGCAGACCGGGCAAAACGTTTGTCACACTCGTGACATGACGTTAATATCGTGAACACCTATTGCCTTGAAAGTGGCCTCATTTACCCGAGGAGCCTTGAAAATGGCCTCATTTTCCCGAGGAAGAGACTTCATATGCTTCTTCAGTTATGCCATGTCCAACTGTGGCCATTCATTGTCATTAGATCTCGTAGAGTTAGCAGCTCGTGGTCTTGTGGTTAGCGCACCTGACAATCGATGAAAGGGCTCCGGGTTCGATTCCCGGCGGGATCGGGGATCTTCTCCCCAAGGGACTAGGTGTGTGTGTTATCCTCATCATAATTTCATCGTCGCCGACGCCCAAGTCATCGAAGTGGCGTCCGCGTCTAACCGACCGCTTTCCACGAAGTGGGGCCGGTGCTGTTCCTTAGCTAAGTAACGTAGCTTGACATGGTACCTTGGTACTTTAGCTTTTTATGTTTGACCGTGCCTTTTTCTGGCATGTATTAGTTTATTTTAGGCTTCTGAAGAAGGCCAGATTACTCTAGCTGAAACCTGGATAAAGACCAGTAACATTTCGCAACTGAGGCGGATATTTGACATATTAATTTATCACAGTTGCTGACAGGGCTGCAACATGTTAAAAATTCCCAAATAAATATGACAGTGCGAAATTAATAGCATCTGCTGTATAACAGTTGTGCTTATCAACATAT
The DNA here is from genome assembly GCF_023897955.1 of Schistocerca gregaria. NCBI lineage: Eukaryota > Metazoa > Arthropoda > Insecta > Orthoptera > Acrididae > Schistocerca > Schistocerca gregaria. The sequence goes on from NC_064931.1 coordinate 687,163,083, forward strand.
TAATACAGCTTCAGCCACTTTCAGTAATAATAATACTAATAAGCCGGCCGGGGTGGCCAAGCCGTTCTAGGCGCTTAAAGTCTGAAACCTACGGTCGCAGGTTCGAGTCCTGCCTCGGGCATGGATGTGGTGATGTCCTTAGCTTAGTTAGGTTTAAGTAATTCTAAGTTCTAGGGAACTGATGACCTCAGAAGTTAACTCCCATAGTGCTCAGAGCCATTTGAACCATTTGAACAATAATATTAATAATAATAATAATATGCATAACTTGTCTAAAAAAGGGAAGAATTGTTTGTCTGGAATTTTGTTGTTTTGTCCATAATTAAGTTCAGTTTATCGCTAGAACGAAATAATGTTTAAGCTTTCGCTACTATCCGTTTCGCATTTTTATTTTTCGGAAAAATGTACACGATCCCTAATACACGTATTAGTTAATGAATTAACTTCCAGGCTGAAAATCAGGCATTCTCACGTTTATCCCCCCGTCGGATAGGCCGTTCGCGGGTGCTGGTCCATCAAGTTGACGCCACTTCGGCGACCTGTAGTCGATGAGGATGATAGGATGATGATGAGGACAGCACAACACTCAGTCCCTGGACGGAGAAAATTCCCCGATCCAGCCGGGAATCGAATCCGGGCCCAGAGGATTGACAATCCGTCACGCTGGCCATTCAACTACAGAGGGCGGACATTCTCACCTTGCACCGGCGCAACAACTTCTTTGTTAAATATTCGCTTGTACTCATCGCTTATTTGACTTCATCACTTTTGAAGACAACGAATCTATCTGTTAGACCCTACTTCACTTGCCACTAACTTTTCCTGGTAATTTTCTTTTCTGTTAGCGCTTAATACAAGTTCAACAGAGTTCATGTTTACACTCCACAGAAAATACGATTCCTGCACAGTAAACAACCAACTATAAACACAAACTGCCGTTTGCGGAAATTATTAAAGTGAAGTAGTACTGACTATCGACATAGTCACTTGACTAGAATATAAATGAAGCGCTGATAGCCATAAAGGCCTAAAGCACACCGTCTTCGACTCCCCAAGTGAGACAGCTTTTCGTGAATGTTCAGGTATACGTACGTACAATGTGGGTCTACAGTACAGATAAACCTGACCTACCATCAGATCAACAGGTGTCAGAAGAATGAATAAATGTTACAATCTCACAATCGACGATGATGTGTTTTATGGTAGGTTAATGTATGATGAAATGTTATATCTCATTCAGAATCCCACAAAATAGGTTTTTCTATCAGTGTAACTATAACGTATACTGATGTCCGATCTAATTTTACTATATAATGAGTGATTTGGGGTATGTGGGGAGTGTGCTACTGCCTAGCAGGATTGATGCCAAGCGAATGTCAATAAAACTCTGCTGCAGCGTGCCATCACCTGGTAGCATTGACGTAAACTTGTAGATGAGTGGTAAGGGCTAGCAGTGCACGCTGTGAATCGTGGACATTGCTTATCGAATCCGTATGTACTCATTTCATTAAGACTTGAAGCTCCCGTTGACGTTCTCCCGTGCTTGCGATTTAAAATTGCGTTGTCTTATAATGTGTAGCTCATTTAGCGATGTAATTTTAAGATGAACGTCTAAAAAAGAAAACAAGTCAAACTGCTTATATTGTAATTCCTAGACCTACAATAGTTAAATTATCATAAATTTGACATTGTATTTCACAGAAATAAAAATTTGACCCACAGAAGATTACACATAGGTATCAAAGCATGTCTAGGTAAATATATAAAAAAGTAAACTAATTGTGTTTGCATAAGGCGGATTTTCAAACCAACCCAAAATCCGTATGTATTCGGCCCATAAGGCAATTAGATCACCCAAAAGTTCCTTAAACATGCTCAAGTGACGGTGTGCTCGCGACCCTGATGCCAAGTTTCACCGAGTCTAGAGGAGAAATGTAGCACGGTGCAGTAGATTTAGTGCCGCCTATTTCAAATTACCGCATCTACAGTGCATATAACAGGATTGAAAGAAAAATAACCAATAAATCCGCAAGGTGACAAAGGTTACGGTGTTCACGTGCTCTTGTGTTCTTACACAACAGCCGCCACTGGATGTGACATGACACTGATAGCCAAGGAGGTGTGTGGGCTGCTGCCATGTTGGATTTTTGAACTTTCCGCATCTCTCAGTGACTCCAGTGCCCTCAGAGCAGTGCCTAATAGCGGCCGTACCATGACCTATGTGCTAGAACGTACTAGTTATACAACTAGTGTGTAATAGATATAAGTGAATAATAATGCAGGGAGCTTACCCACAGAATACGTAGCCAAGAACCTCAACGTTACGTCAAGTACATTCTAAGCAGAGCTGTCAAATTAAGTGGAAACTTTGAAGCAATAGCGGCATTTGAGTTAGATCGATTGGTGTTCAACCACCAGGATTTCAACCGGATGCTTCCGAATGGAGCGCCACTGCGATGGCGTACTTTAGCGAGCTTGGCTGTTTTTTTCTTTTATGCGTGTTCGCTCTGAATAACGATAGGTCACACTCTTTCCCTGGTCTGCACGCTCACCTGATAGGTCACGCATTGAACACTTCTGGGATATGGTTAGTCCTCAGTTTATTCGTCACAGTCCGCCAGTAGTTGCTACTGATGCTTTGTCGACTCGTGTGCTAAACACAAGATGGCAGATTCTCCGGACAAATATTCCAGGCCATCTCTGATTCCATACCACAATTCTTTTCCATCCCACAATTTTTTTCAGCAGAATATCTGGTCTTCAGTGCTGAATTATCTGAGTAAGAGATTATATATAGTTTTGTTATTTGCAATGAATTGTGTACTGTGATAGACCAAATCCGCGGGACGAAGTTCATTTTACTCATACGCAGCATTCTTGGTTTTATAACTTTTTTAGAAACTGTTAGTGGTTTTTTTTATGATTCCGTTTCATTCAAAACACAGGTGATTGTTTTTACTTTGATTCAGGCATGTTTATATGCAGAACTGATGTGGGAGCACCATCAGTAAAACTGTCTGCATCAAATTAAGAATAAAAAGGACTGTTTTCTCCTCAACACGTTGAGTTCCAAGTACTTTTTGCTATTTTGCTGAAGACTGACAAGATGAGACCATGGTTGTGTAAAATTACAGATTAATTCTTAAAAAACAAAAAAGCGAAAAAGGTTATTGGTTGCTAGTTTCTCCGACATTTTATAACATTAACCTGTCTTAGCATTTTTCTTGCATTTTTGGTTGTCACATATGGTGTCTTTATGATGCTATAGGGTTGCAGATTTCTTCTACAATGTGAATTTTGTGGGAGAAGGAAAGAAGTAAATTGTTTCATCTGTTTTGTTTTTTTTTTTTCCTTTTCTTATAAGCACCAGTAAGTAGTTTACGAAGGTCTCTTGAAAACACTATCCACTTTCGATATGCTTTAGTTAAACAATACTGTCGTCTTCACACGAAAAAGAGGAAAGGATGTGGAAAACAGGAACTTTAAGTTACGCTGAATGATGAGGTACATCAGAAATAGTCGTCGTTCTATAGATGGAAAATCAGAATGGAGTCAAGACCGGAAACCAGTTTCCGCCTATATCCTTTGGGGCGTCGGTTATCTATGTCAGTGCACTCCGCAACACGTGTGGGAAGATTCTCTGTCTTCCACTGGGGACTGCCGCGTGGCTAGTAGCTAAAGATAACGTCAGGATAAGAGAAATATTGTTATAGTTGAACGGATTTCGTAATTACTGTGCACTGTGGAAATGAAGTGGAAATACAGATGTCAGCCACGCGAAAACTAAAGAACTACAGTGAAGTTCCACTACAATCTCCTGAATTGACATAAAAGTAGATCGTTAGTTTTGAAAGCCTACAGCAATATGAAAAGTGTGCAGTAACATCTAGCATATTCACTTTTTATGCATCGCATGACAGGAACTATAACTGCCTTCTGACAACAAATGTTGTTGCAAAGTAGTAGAACTACTTATGAGTCTGTGAAATATTGCTACCTCTAAGAAAGTTTCCTGCAGTCCGTAAGAATGTGAACAAAAGATAGCAAACGTAAGTTCTTACTCAGTAATTACCCACCACTCTGTAGATATTTTCCGAGAAAACATTTTTAAGAATCGTTAATTCCAATTAAACATTGATCCAAACCTGATTTGCATAGCTGGGCACTAGTAACATGAGACTGTATTTTCAAAATTATGATACAATTTTAATTACACAACTAAAGGAAACCGATTATACTGGCTAAATTTACGTGTAAAAGCGCGTGTTTTAGTTGATTGTGATTTTTACCTTTTGCCCTCGGCAAAAGGAGAGCTAGTAATACTCTAAATTGGAAGTTTAAATTACAATTTCACTTCAATGCCGCTTCAATCTCTAAGCTATTTTCATAATATCGACAAAATTTTACAATCCAATAGAGCAGGTTGATGTTCGGAACTACATATACAATCGGGAATATTATTGTATGGGATAACATGACATTTATTTCAGTTATCATACAAAAATCTTTTATGGTACTTCATTAGAAGAGTGTTGTGGCTAAAATTTCTGGCCGCACAGCCAATACTTTGTCCATGAAAAGTTGTAGCAAGATAGGCGCGGACACCCTCTGCCCCTTCAAAAATAACATGTAGGTGCATACTGTTTCATGTCATCATCACACTAAGACAATATTTTACAACGTTTAGACTGCAAATTTACACCTAAGTTATTGGGTGATATTGCTTAAAACATTTGCCCTTTGTAAGCCTAAAATATTAAAAAGTTTTCTGAGGTACCATGTACAGAACTTTATGGAATCTGTATATTCAGTATAGTCATTACGGTTGATCTCTATAAACGTCGTACAAAAAACTGCTTCGCTGCTTAAAACCATTTCTGTTGCGGTAAACGTTCCATAAGACCTCGGTAAGTCAGTTGCAGTTCATATAAGTTTAAAATAAAAGTACCACCAATTCATTCTCTTGACATCTACAGGCATCTTTCCAAACTTTGCCTCAAAATTTTCATGCACTGATATTGGTGGCAGTGTCTCGTAATAATACAACATACTCTAAGCTTTTTTCTGACTTGTGAACGCTTCCGGTTTCATGGTCATTGCGGAGCCACACGACAACCACATTAATGAAATCCGTAACGTAAAGACGTAAAATGTTTCCCAATATGTTGACACTATTTTCGGTTTTCTGTCTTCAGTAAGGCGAATATAAAATTTGTACGTATGGAAGGAATTTTCGGTACCTGCGAGGCTACGTACCTAAAGGATAATATGCAAGGACAACACTTGAAGTCAGCAACGGTCTGAAATAATTCAGAAAAAGGTATGTCTACAGAATGAATGTGCGCTGCGCTGATATGAAACTTCCTGGCAGATTAAAACTGGTGCCGAATCGAGACTCGAACTCGGGACCGTTGCCTTCCGCGGGCAAGTGCTTTTCCAACTTTCTTATTTTTTTATTTTTTTGTAAGGGATAGTGGGCTGGTGGATACCCGGGGGGGGGGGGGGGGGGGGTAAAGTGGGCAGGGGTTGAAACCCGAGGTTCAGCACCACCGAGCCTGTGGGGCATAGGGAAGGTGGAAACACAGGAATCAAGAGAAGTGGAAGGCGTTGTTGTTGTTTATTTATTTCCATTTTGTTTTTGTAATATTCACTATTATTATGAAATTATATGGAACTCATCGGCGACAGAGAAAAAATATATAAATACTGGGAAAAAAAAGAAATGAAAAAGGAAAATAAAATAGAAATAAAATCCGCGCAATCTACGACGCGCTCTCCCATCTGCGGAGGTCAGAAGTAGAATCGATCATAGGCAGCTTAAACACAGACACCGCCAGGAGTGGCGGGGGGAGGGGGGTGGGTAGGTGGGGAGCGGGCAGGGTAGATGCCCTCAGCTCCAAACACCCGCCAATTTAGTGTAGGTCTAATAAAGACCCCTCGAAGATAGATAGCAAGTAATGTTCAGTAACGTGGCCTGTTTTCGAGAGCTGCATGGGCTGTTCGTAAATAGGTCCAGAAGTCGAGGCGGGATTTAGGTCCCTCATGAAAGAGATGTGTGACCGCCCACCCTTTAGCGGCGGGAAAATGTTTGTCCTCCCGGCATAGAAACATTCGAGGTTCGATTCTGTCTGGTGGCACTCGGAGATACCAGGCAATGATTTGCAGCACGAAGCGCCAGACATCTTGCGAAGAGGCGCATGTCAGGCGGTGGTCATCAGTGTCCAGTTGCTGGCAGTCGCTGTTTCGAGGCAAATTTCCTGTTTACTATGTGATACCACAGTGCTCGGACGTCCATAGGGAGGAACGGCTGTTGGACAGGTAGTCCACACTACAGGCCACTGGATGGAGGGATGTTTGGCCTCCATCACATTCCGGGGAGCACGGCGCAGTAGTAGGCTGTAAAAACCCTTAGTCCTGCGTTGACGCTTATCTGGGAGACTGGTATGCATGTAACTGTAGTCGACGATAAAGGTCGAAATATGAGACAAATGAGGCACGATATGGCCGACAGACACCGGTGGTGAGGAGGAAGCAGGCAGGACGACCTCAAGCAAGCTACGGTCCACTGTCTTCTCATGGTACTCGTATACAAGGCCGCAGCTCGCATACGATCATTGACGCGTCGAGGCCACCATCCCGTGGGGGCAGGGTAAGTGTCTCATAAAGGACTTTAAACATGGAACCAGCAGTGAGATAATAGCCAAACGCCACCTGAAGGTTGTGCCCAGTCGCCGTCGGCAGAGGGAGAACTTGCACGATGTTGACCAATTTTGATGCCATATAAGGATTAAGAAACTTAACACGTTGAAGTGTGTCTTGGCAGACGTCGTTGCGGATGACGTGTAACAGGCGACGGAAATTCGTTGCCGGTGTGTGTGAGACCGTGGGGGTAAAGTTAATGCCCAGGTACCGGGAAGTCAGCACAAGCGGCAGCGATGCCACTTCACCTTCCTGGAGGCCTCGTCCAATGTGCATTGCAGACGATTTGGCGAAATTCATGGCACTGCCAGGGACAGCCCCATAGCGGGCAATCAATTCGAGGACTGCTCAAATCTCAGAGCTGGAGCGAATGAGGAGGAGTTCATCAGCATATGCCCGACAGCAAAAAGTGTGTTGGCTTGGGTTGAGGCTTGGTTGTCAAGCCCCCAATGAGAGGCTCAAGGGCAGTGGCATGCAGAAGGATAGAGAGGGGGCACCCTAACCGTTTGGAACGGCAGATGGGTACTGACCCTGCTAAACATCCATTGACTTGGACACGTGAACTGGCACTGTCGTAAAGACGCCGCAGGAACTGAGGGGGGGGGGGGGGGGTGCCCCTTCGGGCCGCCACCGAAAACAGGAAACGATGGCGCACTTTGTCTTAAATACCTTTAATAATCTTATCCAGTAGCAATCGTGGTATTTCAAAATACTTTATTGCGTTGTACTGTCTCAACTACGGCACCATGTTTCCACTATCAATAGAAGTAGAGAGCCATTCACTCCTGCGACGTCACAGAGACCTGTATAGGCTCATTATTAAGTCTCTCCTTCTTCCATGGCCTTTTTTCGATTTTTAAGATACAGACTATTCATCGTTCGACTGAAGAAAGCGTTACGTTCTTCTCTAACATTAACCTTTCAACAATTTAACACCTCTGTCTTTTATGTTCTGATTTGTATCCTGAGAAAGAAGGAAGTAACGTACCGCGAATAAAGCTGCAAACAGTGCTGCTATCAGCCTGGGAGTCGCCTAATCGAGCCAATTGGCGCAGTGGTTAAGGCCCTGGATTCGGATATTCATATAATAAGATTGAAATCCCCGTCGAGGGGAGTATTCAATGTTTCTCCAAGATCATTCCAGGCAGATGCTGGAATGTTTCATTCAACAAGCCGTGGCCTCTCCGCTTCCCACCCCACTCCCCCTCCTCTCTACTTGCATTCTTCTGTGGCTGAGTCAGTCTTCAAACACTAATGTTACTGATGTCAAAAGCACATTAATCGTTCAACGCTTATCTTGCTTCCTTACTTCATTCTTTGGTAAATCACCAAGAGGTTAGCGACTGTGATATTTGTTTTCTTTCTACAGACAGCAAGTTTAAGTCGTAAATGGAGAGCATGATGATGTGGTCGACATTAATAAGAGGAATCACCTTCCGTGTAATAACTTGGGCCCTTTGTGACTGTTGAAATCACACTGAGCCTGCGTCGCCTGTTCGTTTCAGGAAAGAGTTTCATACCGCAACCACTTTTCCTATCGGATATCCATGACCTCCTGGTGGATTAAAATTTATGAAACAAACTTCATTATATTCATTAACTTTGAAACATCTGTGAGCTGCTAAGAAGGCACGAAAAATGCTACCACACTATTTCCATCAAAACAAATTCACCTAAACAGGTCTAAGGCGCTGCAGTCATAGACTGTGCGGCTGGGCCTGGCGGAGGTTCGAGTCCTTCCTCGGGCATGGGTGTGTGTGTTTGTCCTTAGGATAATTTAGGCTAACCAGTGTGTAAGCTTAGAGACGATGACCTTAGCAGTTAAATCCCATAAAATTTTACACACATTTGAACATTTTTTTCACCTAAACAGAGAAAAAAGTTAGAGCAAATATGTAAATTTAATCATTAGTTGCATGGTTTTTTTAAGTCTCAGTTTCATCGGATAGTTATAAACTGAGGTAATTAAGTATAAGATGGGTGCTGGCTAACTTAGTGATATAAAGAGTTCTTCCCTGTGAGCAGTTATGAGAAATGTGGTAAACCTGTAAAACTTTGTGTAATCCCAATAGGGATTTGAAAATATAATAGAGCTGTAAAGAATAGCACTTCACGATTATTAAATAGAGTTTACACATTTTTAGTGCTGTTTAACACGGAGATTCCGTGAACGTTTATTTCAAAACAACACAGTGTAACATAGTGGGATTTACGTTTTATACCAAGTAACCATTCGGCTAAGCAATACGAGCGGACGGCAAACAGTGTCTCAGTGTTGTAAACTAACACTGCTTTCTGGAACAATACATCTATCAAACCAATGTCAGGAAGTACAACCAAGTTCTTCAAGTAGCGTAAAACGATAGAGATTACGACATAATACTTGTTCCTAAAAAGGGTCTTGTAATCATTAAATGAAATTAATATATAAGTGGCAACCAAGTCAGCTTCACGATAAACAGAGGTATGACAAAATGCAGCAGCAGAGGGAGACAACATGTTGTTGTTGTTGTGGTCTTCAGTCCAAAGACTGGTTTGATCTAGTTTTCGATGCTATTCTGTCCTGTGCAAGCCACTGCTCCTGAAAATAAGCAGAGATGACTATAAGTACACTGATAGTCAGAACTACAATTATAAATTTCGGCACATGCTACATCTGTTATAGAGAACATGTAGTCCAACATTACAGCACTTTTTAAAAAATAAGTATCGTGTACTCATTCACGCAGTAATGAACAGTATAGGAGTTGATAACCGTGTCTTTAAACTATCTGAGAAGTTGATTTTAACTTACAGCACTGAATATCATATTTAGATGGCGATTATCTACGACTGTAAACTTAGTGGCTTCGCTTACGCTGCTGAAATGCAGATGTAATCTCATGGATCCGGACACTCCTGCCTCTGTGGGAGTGTATTTTATGGCAACCTGTCTCACTACCTAACTGACTTGTACAGCAGCTATTGTGAAATACATGTGAGCTTCAGTCCTTGGATTTTTCTCTCAATAATGATTTCTGAAAAATGACACTTGGCCCACTTTTCTTTGACGTTCTTTGGTAATAAAGTCGCAGAATAATTGGGTTCACGTTCTTTTGTCGTGTCAACGATAGTCTGAAATTCCTATGTCTGTGAAGGTTTACAACCACATTCACTTGCGGCTCTGACTCTTACATGCCTAAACTGCGATACTATTAATGCAACCGTCCGACTTCTGCACCCGAAACGAATAGCATAAAGTAGCTCCTTAACAGAGACGCACAACAGGCAATTATATCTTCTGCTCACGAATACTTAGCAAATGTGTTGGGTGGAGGCCAGCTATACTGGTTCACAGATGCGATCAACATACGAGTCTCAGTAAATCGAGTGCAGCCGATTTCGGCTGCGTTCCGTAGTGAAGGAGTGCTATCTTGCTTCATCTGCACCTGCATTCACATTCCAGACGGTTCCGCGACCCAGAGTTTCAGTATTATAATTTCCCATTGCTGCTCCGCTGGCAGATGGAGTTCATGTACACATTCTGAGGTCTCGTATCGTATTCTTGAGGCCGTTTTTCCGACTGTAAGTTGTGGGCAGAAGAGTCGTTTTACAGTCCAGCTCTACAAAGGATTCGTCTACTTATTCCAGCCATAATCTCGACATAAACGCATTTCTCATGTAACGTTACTTGAAGTGAACCTCCCATGTTATTCGAAGAGACAACACACACACACACACACACACACACACACACACACACACACACACACACACACTCACACACGCACACGCTGTCCGAGGTGTCCACGTGGTTAGCACACTGGACTCACATCCGTGAGAGCAGAGGTTCAAATCCCCGTCCGCCCATTCAGATTTTGTAGTTCTGTGGTTCTTTATACTGCTATGGCTTTGTAGGGAGCATAACGGTAATGGACAAAGGTCTATGCTTAAGTTACGCTGGCGGCTTCTATCAAAGATATCCTACGGTTTACGAATCTGGGTCTGTGGTTCAAATGGTTCAAATGGCTCTGAGCACTATGGAACTTAACATCGGAGGTCATCAGTCCGCTAGAACTTAGAACTACTTAAACCTAACTAACCTAAGGACATCACACACATCCACGCCCGAGGCAGGATTCGAACCTGTGACCGTAGCAGTCGCGCGCTTCCGGACTGAAGCGCCTAGAACCGCTCGGCCACCGCGGCCGGCCTGGGTCTGTGACTCACTTTCCTACTGTTTCATTCCTTTCATTTATTCCAGATGCTACTACTTCATTTCGACGTCTTTTGCGTACGATCGATATTATTGCGTTCAGAGTTGGACTGCCGACGATGAGAGCATTAGGACAACGCGCAAAAGCTCGAATTGGCCAAGGATGAGATTAAAATCGGATATGTCCTTTTTTAAAAGAACCCTCCTCACATTCGGCTCAGACTATTTACGGAAAGACTCAAAAAAGCTAAATCTGGAAGACCTATTGGAGCTTTGAACCACGTTCTCGCGAATGAGCCTCTAGTGCCATAATCGCAGTACCATCACACTCGACGTCAGAAAAGTGCTCTCATTAATGATCATAATATAGTTTTTATCAACTCTGAAGACTATTTGCGTAGAAGATATGTGACGAACTAGAGTGATGTTTCTGCCATGCCGGCCTGAGTGGCCGAGCGGTTCTAGGCGCTACAGTCTGGAACTGCGTGACCGCTACGGTCGCAGGTTCGAATTCTGCCTCGGGCATGGATGTGTGTGTTGTCCTTAGGTTAGTTAGGTTTAAGTAGTTCTAAGTTCTAGGGGGCTGATGACCTCAGCAGTTAAGTCCCATAGTGCTCAGAGCCATTTTGTTTCTGCCTTCGCCTCGGTGAAGCAAGGCATAGTACACTATTATACTTTATTAGGCGTAATACTCACCATCTAAGTGACAATCGCGTGTAAAACTGGCGAGACACGACATTTCAGCGTACTTGATGGAGGTCATATCAACGAGGGATGATTCTCACAAGGGGAAGCCACGACGGTTGGAACGCGGATTTACTTGAGACTTCGTACACTCGTAGTACTCCATGAGGGCAACAAAATGTGTAAGCAGCAGCGCGTACTTCTCAAGCGTTGTTGAGAAAATTGCAAGATAATTTCGGTCGTCAAAAATACACTCCTGGAAATTGAAATAAGAACACCGTGAATTCATTCTCCCAGGAAGGGGAAACTTTATTGACACATTCCTGGGGTCAGATACATCACATGATCACACTGACAGAACCACAGGCACATAGACACAGGCAACAGAGCATGCACAATGTCGGCACTAGTACAGTGTATATCCACCTTTCGCAGCAATGCAGGCTGCTATTCTCCCATGGAGACGATCGTACAGATGCTGGATGTAGTCCTGTGGAACGGCTTGCCATGCCATTTCCACCTGGCGCCTCAGTTGGACCAGCGTTCGTGCTGGACGTGCAGACCGCGTGAGACGACGCTTCATCCAGTCCCAAACATGCTCAATGGGGGACAGATCCGGAGATATTGCTGGCCAGGGTAGTTGACTTACACCTTCTAGAGCACGTTGGGTGGCACGGGATACATGCGGACGTGCATTGTCCTGTTGCAACAGCAAGTTCCCTTGCCGGTCTAGGAATGGTAGAACGATGGGTTCGATGACGGTTTGGATGTACCGTGCACTATTCAGTGTCCCCTCGACGATCACCAGAGGTGTACGGCCAGTGTAGGAGATCGCTCCCCACACCATGATGCCCTGTGTTGGCCCTGTGTGCCTCGGTCGTATGCAGTCCTGATTGTAGCGCTCACCTACACGGCGCCAAACACGCATACGACCATCATTGGCACCAAGGCAGAAGCGACTCTCATCGCTGAAGACGACACGTCTCCATTCGTCCCTCCATTCACGCCTGTCGCGACACCACTGGAGGCGGGCTGTACGATGTTGGGGCGTGAGCGGAAGACGGCCTAAGGTGTGCCGGACCGTAGCCCAGCTTCATGGAGGCGGTTGCGAATGGTCCTCGCCGATACCCCAGGAGCAACAGTGTCCCTAATTTGCTGGGAAGTGGCGGTGCGGTCCCCTACGGCACTGCGTAGGATCCTACGGTCTTGGCGTGCATCCGTGCGTCGCTGCGGTCCGGTCCCAGGTCGACGGGCACGTGCACCTTCCGCCGACCACTGGCGACAACATCGATGTACTGTGGAGACCTCACGCCCCACGTGTTGAGCAATTCGGTGGTACGTCCACCCGGCCTCCCGCATGCCCATTATACGCCCTCGCTCAAAGTCCGTCAACTGCACATACGGTTCACGTCCACGCTGTCGCGGCATGCTACCAGCGTTAAAGACTGCGATGGAGCTCCGTATGCCACGGCAAACTGGCTGACACTTACGGCGGCGGTGCACAAATGCTGCGCAGCTAGCGCCATTCGACGGCCAACACCGCGGTTCCTGGTGTGTCCGCTGTGCCGTGCGTGTGATCATTGCTTTGTACAGCCCTCTCGCAGTGTCCGGAGCAAGTATGGTGGGTCTGACACACCGGTGTCAATGTGTTCTTTTTTCCATTTCCAGGAGTGTATACCCGTGCGTGGCCGTTTCTACCAGAAAGCGGGCGACAGCCGAGTGGGAGCCGGCACGGTAACTCAGCGTGCTCGGTCGGAGGGTTAGCTATCTTCTGTAATAAAAAAACAGAGTTCGTGGATCAACGACGAACTGAAACGGGTGTCTTGCGACGTCCGCCCCGAGCAGCTACAACGAACGAAAACGAACAAAATGAGACTAACAAAATGTGGGTAGCGTTCAAGCCCCGTAATTGCTGGATCGAGTCCCATTCGTCAGCTTTTTTATTTTTAATACAATCATTTTCTTTACTGTTTATATTACAATTGATATAATGGGAAAAGTACGTGTAATCGGATGAGCTTTTATTAAATTTACAATGTTACTCGACAGTCCACAAATTTTTATTACCACAAATAATATAATATTCATAACTGTTGTTGTTGTTGTTGTGGTCTTCAGTCCTGAGACTGGTTTGATGCAGCTCTCCATGCTACTCTATCCTGTGCAAGCTTCTTCATCTCCCAGTACCTACTACAACCTACATCCTTCTGAATCTGCTTAGTGTACTCATCTCTCGGTCTCCCTCTACGATTTTTACCCTCCACACTGCCCTCCAATGCTAAATTTGTGATCCCTTGATGCCTCAAAACATGTCCTACCAACCGATCCCTTCTTCTAGTCAAGTTGTGCCACAAACTTCTCTTCTCCCCAATCCTATTCAATACCTCCTCATTACTTACGTGATCTATCCACCTTATCTTCAGTATTCTTCTGTAGCACCACATTTCGAAAGCTTCTATTCTCTTCTTGTCCAAACTAGTTATCGTCCATGTTTCACTTCCATACATGGCTACACTCCAAACAAATATTTTCAGAAATGACTTCCTGACACTTAAATCTATATTCGATGTTAACAAATTTCTCTTCTTCAGAAACGCTTTCCTTGCCATTGCCAGTCTACATTTTATATCCTCTCTACTTCGACCATCATCAGTTATTTTACTTCCTAAATAGCAAAACTCCTTTACTACTTTAAGTGTCTCATTTCCTAATCTAATTCCCTCAGCATCACCTGATTTAATTGGACTACATTCCATTATCCTCGTTTTGCTTTTGTTGATGTTCATCTTATATCCTCCTTTCAAGACACTGTCCATTCCGTTCAACTGCTCTTCCAAGTCCTTTGCCGTCTCTGACAGAATTACAATGTCATCGGCGAACCTCAAAGATTTTATTTCTTCTCCATGAATTTTAATACCTACTCCAAATTTTTCTTTTGTTTCCTTTACTGCTTGCTCAATATACAGATTGAATAACATCGGTGAGAGGCTACAACCCTGTCTCACTCCTTTCCCAACCACTGCTTCCCTTTCATGCCCCTCGACTCTTATGACTGCCATCTGGTTTCTGTACAAATTGTAAATAGCCTTTCGCTCCCTGTATTTTACCCCTGCCACCTTTAGAATTTGAAAAAGAGTATTCCAGTCAACATTGTCAAAAGCTTTCTCTAAGTCTACAAATGCTAGAAACGTAGGTTTGCCTTTTCTTAATCTTTCTTCTAAGATAAGTCGTAGGGTCAGTATTGCCTCACGTGTTCCAACATTTCGACGGAATCCAAACTGATCCTCCCCGAGGTCCGCATCTACCAGTTTTTCCATTCGTCTGTAAAGAATTCGCGTTAGTATTTTGCAGCTGTGACTTATTAAACTGATAGTTCGGTAATTTTCACATCTGTCAGCACCTGCTTTCTTTGGGATTGGAATTATTATATTCTTCTTGAAGTCTGAGGGTATTTGGCCTGTATCATACATCTTGCTCACCAGCTGGTAGAGTTTTGTCATGACTGGCTCTCCCAAGGCCGTCAGTAGTTCTAATGGAATGTTGTCTACTCCGGGAGCCTTGTTCCGACTCAGGTCTTTCAGTGCTCTGTCAAACTCTTCACGCAATATCGTATCACCCATTTCGTCTTCATCTACATCCTCTTCCATTTCCATAATATTGTCCTCAAGTACATCACCATTGTATAAACCTTCTATATACTCCTTCCACCTTTCTGCCTTCCCTTCTTTGCTTAGAACTGGGTTGCCATCTGAGCTCTTGATATTCATACACGTGGTTCTCTTCTCTCCAAAGGTCTCTTTAATTTTCCTGTAGGCAGTATCTATCTTACCCCTAGTGAGATAAGCCTCTACATCCTTACATTTATCCTCTAGCCATCCCTGTTTAGCCGTTTTGCACTTCCTCTCGATCTCATTTTTGAGACGTTTGTATTCCTTTTTGCCTGCTTCATTTACTGCATTTTTATATTTTCTCCTTTCATCAATTAAATTCAATATTTCTTCTGTTACCCAAGGATTTCTAGCAGCCCTTGTCTTTTTACCTACTTTATCCTCTGCTGCCATCACTACTTCATCCCTCAGAGCTACCCATTCTTCTTCTACTGTATTTCTTTCCCCTATTCCTGTCAATTGTTCCCTTATGCTCTCCCTGAAACTCTGTACAACCTCTGGTTCTTTCAGTTTATCCAGGTCCCATCTCCTTAATTTCCCACATTGTTGCAGTTTCTTCAGTTTTAATCTACAGGTCATAACCAATAGATTGTGGTCAGAGTCCACATCTGCCCCTGGAAATGTCTTACAACTTAAAACCTGGTTCCTAAATCTCTGTCTTACCATTATATAATCTATCTGATACCTTTTAGTATCTCCAGGGTTCTTCCACGTATACAACCTTCTTTCATGATTCTTAAACCAAGTGTTACCTATGACTAAGTTGTGCTCTGTACAAAATTCTACTAGGCGGCTTCCTCTTTCATTTCTTAGCCCCAATCCATATTCACCTACTATGTTTCCTTCTCTCCCTTTTCCTACACTCGAATTCCAGTCACCCATTACTATTAAATTTTCGTCTCCCTTCACTATCTGAATAATTTCTTTTATTTCATCGTACATTTCTTCAATTTCTTCGTCATCTGCAGAGCTAGTTGGCATATAAACTTGTACTACTGTAGTAGGTGTGGGCTTCGTATCTATCTTGGCCACAATAATGCGTTCACTATGCTGTTTGTAGTAGCTTACCCGCATTCCTATTTTCCTATTCATTATTAAACCTACTCCTGCATTACCCCTATTTGATTTTGTGTTTATAACCCTGTAATCACCTGACCAGAAGTCTTGTTCCTCCTGCCACCGAACTTCACTAATTCCCACTATATCTAACTTTAACCTATCCATTTCCCTTTTTAAATTTTCTAACCTACCTGCCCGATTAAGGGATCTGACATTCCACGCTCCGATCCGTAGAACGCCAGTTTTCTTTCTCCTGATAACGACATCCTCCTGAGTAGTCCCCGCCCGGAGATCCGAATGGGGGACTATTTTACCTCCGGAATATTTTACCCAAGAGGATGCCATCATCATTTAATCATACAGTAAAGCTGCATGTCCTCGGGAAAAATTACGGCTGTAGTTTCCCCTTGCTTTCAGCCGTTCGCAGTACCAGCACAGCAACGCCGTTTTGGTTAATGTTGCAAGGCCAGATCAGTCAATCATCCAGACTGTTGCCCCTGCAACTACTGAAAAGGCTGCTGCCCCTCTTCAGGAACCACACGTTTGTCTGGCCTCTCAACAGATACCCCTCCGTTGTGGTTGCACCTACGGTACGGCCATCTGTATCGCTGAGACACGCAAGCCTCCCCACCAACGGCAAGGTCCATGGTTCATGGGGGGGGAAACGACCAAACGCTAAAGTGATACTGAAAATGTATGCTTGTCCGTGATTTGAGAAATCCCTTATCCCTGGAAGGAGCTCGAAACTACTTGTTACCTCCAAGTTTTGACAGGCACAGACGGTTTTCTAAAGATGTACATTAATAATCGTTTTCGACATTACGAGTGCAATGGCCGGATGGTATTTTTCGTAAAAACATGGAAAACATAAAGTTTAACGGCACCAGATGCATTGAATAAATGCTGTTTCCGCATACGCAAAGTCTTTTGGGGTTTTCCGTGGAAAAACAAACCTCGTTAACATTTTCAAAAACCTCTCTTTCAGCCGATAATTTGGAAGCAAACCATACATAACGAAGCATTTCCTCACATATCGGCGCTGATAATTGATCATGCATGATCGAGTGTATTTTAATAGCGTCTTTACGAGAAGCAATTTCCCGTTCTTTTTCGATTAAATACGAACAATTTTGAAGACACGGACAAGCATACATTTTCAGTATCACTTTATGCGTTTGGCCATTATTAGTCGATAGTTATGAATATTATATTATCTGTGATAACAAAAATTTGTAGACCGTCAAATAACATTGTAAATTTAATAAAAGTTCATCCGATTACACGTATTCTTCCCATTATATCAATTGTAATATAAATAGTAAAGAAAATTACTGTGTTAGAAATTTAAAAAAAACTGACGAACGGGACTCGATCCATCGATTACGGGGCTTGAACGCTACCCACTCGGCTGTCGCCGCTTCATGGCAAAAATGGCCACGCACAGGTATATATTGGACGACCGAAATTATCTTGCAATTTCTCAATAATGCTTGAGAAGTACGCGCTACTGCTTACACATTTTGTTGTCCTCATGGAGTGCTACGAGTGACGAAGTTTGAAGTAAATCCGCGTTCCAAATGTCGTGGTCTCCCCTTGTCAGACAAATTACCATACAAGGTGTCTAAAGTGTCTAATTTGGGCTAAAAACGGTTCAAGAGAGCGTCAGCTTCCTTGGAAGGCAACCTGGGTATGACTTAGGTCTGTCAACAGTAAATTCATGTTTCAACAGTAGACACGTGGAAAACAACACTCCTGATGACTCCCTATTTCAGTACAGGATAACAAGATCAAGCGAGCAGACAACCGATCCATAACCATCTCCTCGCTAAGGGCTACAGGTGCCACCTATATGCAAATCTACATCGACGAGTACATCACAATTCGTACTCAATAAGCCACCACATAGTGTGCGGCGAAGTTTATAATTATGACGTACCAGTTTCTCCATTTCTGTTCTATTTGCGAATGGTACGCGGAGTTAAAGATTGTAGTAGTTCATCTATATACGCCATAATTTCACAAATTATACACACCTGAACACCTCGCGAGAGTCACTGGACTCAGCTAAATATCTAGGGATTACAACCATGAGTAACTTAAACTGGAGCCGAAGGCGAATCAGAGACTGAGTTTTATTGTCAGAGCAACACTTAGAAGATCCAACAAATCTACAGAAGCGACTGTGTACACTACGCTTGTCTGTCCTCTTCTAGAGGATTACTACGCGGTTTGGAATCCTTACCAGACAAACCGACGGATAACACCAAAAAAGTTCTAAGACGGACAACTAGTTTTGTATTATTATGAAATAGGTGAGAGACTGTCATAGATATGATGATAGAATTGAGATAGCAATCATTAAAACAAAGGCGTTTTTCGTTACAGTAATATGTTACCACGAAAATTCAATCACCAGCTTTCTCCTCAGAATGACAAAACATTTTGTTGACTCCCACCTACATAGAGAAGAGAGAAATAACCATCGTAATAAAATAAGAGAAATTAAAGCTCGCAAGAAAAGATTTACGCGTACATTTTTTCCACTTGCTATTCGAGAGTGGAATGGTCGAGATATGTTCTGAAAGTGGTTCTATGAACGCTCTTCTAAGCTCCTATATATGATTTACAGTGTAGTCATGTAGGAGTAGGATAGACATATCGGAGGAAGTGATACGTTTCTTCACTTGGGTTGGAACATGAACTTTCCGAATTTTGAGATTGAAAACTCTTCGTACTGCACAACATCTTCCTCGAAACGACTTCCATTGAAGTATGCTGAATATGTCTTTAGTATTTCGTGCTGAATAAACCATCATGAGACGAAGTAGGCATCTTACCTTGAAATATTCTGGCTTTCTTCAGATAATTCGATTTGACGAAGATCCAATACTGGCGAACATTACACAAGAACTGAGTTTGTAAGCGATCTCCTTCTGTGCAAATTTTTATCAGAGGGCTTCCCTTTCATCCTTCCCCTCCCCCCCCCCCCTCCCAGTTATGTTCTACTCCTATTTTCCTTCTCTTCTTCTCCCTACTGCTGAATTCTTCTCCCTCTTCGTAAATACGTTTTCTCCCTTAACGATGTGAAAAGTTTCTTTCATCTCGACATCAAATTTTTCAGTAGCACCATCTGTGGCGCTATTAGGCATATAAACTTGTATTATTGTGGTATGTGTTGCATTTGTTACTACCTGTTCACTATACTGTTCATAGTAATTCACCCGAATTCGTATTTTCTTGTTCTGTGTTAGACCTACTTCTGCGCTACCCTTACATGATTTTGTGATGGAAACCCTGTTCTTCATGACTCTATACTTCTGCAGCAATTAAGTTCAACCTAAGCATTTATCTTTTTAAAATCACCAACCTACCTACACGAATAAGGGATTTAATATTCCACTTTCCAACCCGTACAAGGCCAGGTTTATTCCCCGAAGACGACATCCTCGTCAGTAGTTCCCGCCTGGAGATACGAATGGGAACTGTCTTGCATTCGCTATATTTTACATAAGATAATGACATCATCAGTAATCCATACAGTTGCACCTGTAACTACTGAAATGCTTCCGCCACTCTTTAGGAACAAGATGTTCGTCCGGCCTGTTCACAGATCCGCGATGTGGTTGCACTTCTGGTTCGGCTATCCGTATCATTGAGGCACGCATGCCACGCTACCGCGGCAGGTTCCGTGTTACGTAGAGGGCAGTGTTCAAAATAATTCTAGAATGTAGAAGCTGTAGTATAACCGACACAAGCGCTCTTGTGCATGACATTTATTCTAAGAGCGCTCTTCTCTCATTCTGTAGCTGGCAAATAGAAACCTCACATTGTTATTATAGAATATTCAGTTAATTTAACACTACGCTTTCCAAGCTGTATCTAAAGCATTCCATCTATTCGGTACTTGAAGTGGGTCGCAGATAGAAATGTTACGTGAATATTTTTGATATGTGTTGCAAAATTATGTTTATTTATGCAGGAACCGGCTTTCGGTTTCTTAGGGCGTCTTCAGAAAAGAGATAATGTGCAAGTTACACAGATATTTGCACATAAGAACAAAAATGAAGTATAGAGTTCACATAGGAAAACATGGAAATAATCACATTAACTGCAAGAGAGGAAAAATAAAGTTTTTATTTTTACCTTTAGCAACTGATGAATAAGAAGAATTCACAATTTGAATCTAGTATTTTACACGAAAACTTAGTTTAACAAAGGGGAAAAAGGAAACTGAGTCTTATAATTTAACACTAATCTGCCATTCAGTGTTATGTGTTTTTCTACACCTTCTAAATGATTTTCTGTTAAAAGTTGATCGGCAAAGCAATCTTTCTTCCTTAATCTCCAGCTTCTCTGGTGTTCAGATAACCTAACTGTCACAGATCTGCCTGACTAACCAAATATCCTTTTTCACTCTACTAGCATGTGACTTTATAAACGCAACTTGTACCGGGGGTTGCAGTTTATCTTCACTATTGAATAAAAATTTTGATATGGTGTTGATATTATAAAAGGTTGGTCTGTAGTCGAGAGACTAGCTCTTTTGCAATATTATATGAAATGTGGCCAATATATGGGATTTTACACCAGGCTGTACAAGTATCGACTGCTTGCTGTTGCCCAGCGTGCAGAAGTTGGGCAATTTTACATAATTTCTTTTTTCGTATTACACAGGGTGTTTCAAAATGAATGTACGGGTTTTAAGGCTTTGTAGCATTTATTGCATTCAACAGACAATTACAAATAATACATCAAATGAAAGAGTAACTCAGGCAGTTTTGTTTGTACACAGGTGCACACAGGGAAGAATAGGGGCCTACCAAGAGTGACTGAAGGACGTGTTGAACGAGTGAGAGCCATTCACACTCAGCCCCAAGAAATCAGTTCGGAAGGCTAGTAGTGCACTAACAATCCTAGTGAAGTCTGTGTCGAGACTTTTAAGGAAACGCCTACAACTACGTCCTTATCGTTTCCAGCTGTTAACAAGCTCTAAAACCTATAGACTACAGTTTACATGCCTACTTTGCAAACGAAATGTTGCTGCATGACGATGAAGATTTTCTGGATTGTGTCGTCTTCAATGATGAATCGACGTTTCACCTAAGTGAAAATTTGAACACACATAATGTGCGCATCTAGAGGTCAGAAAATTCCCTCGAGGTGGTACAGTTGCAACGAGACTCACCTGATTTGAATGGTTTTTTTTGTGTCATATCTCGGTGGAGAGTTTATGGGTCTTTCTTTTTCGCTGAGGCATCTGTAACTGGTGTTTCTTATCTTGATGCGCTAGAGCTATGGCTCTTTCCCAATGGGAAGAAGCTGAATCGCAGAGCTTTATGGTGCAGCAAGATGGTGCGCCTCCTCACTAGCGCAAACAATGTTGCACCCGATCGCTGGATTGGCCGCAAGGGGCCGCATGAAAGAGTTTGTTTTGCATTACCTCCACATTCACACACGATCTGACGCTATGTGATTTTTTTCCTTTGGGATTTCGTAAAGGACCATGTGTACGTGCCTCCATTATCAGCTGATCTAGCCAACTTTAAAACTGTTACAACAGTTACTTCAGACACACTGATCTATGTTTGGCAAGTCACCTATTGATTCGATGTCTGACGAATGGTGCTCACATTGAACACTACTAAGAAATACTGTTCTAGTTGATATTTCATTTGATGTATTATTTATAACTGTAAGTTGAATGTAATAAATGCTACAAAGCCTTAAAATCGTTATATTAATTTCTAAACAGCCTGTATTATCAACGAGGACAGAGTTATAGCCATTGCAGGAAGCACCCAAAATCCCCAAAATCGTCATAGGATTGACTATTCCACGTGGTTCAATCTACAAGACGGTGAACAGTTCTGGGAACAACAGTAATAATAAAAATTACGTATGGCCCAATGCCCTGGCGCCAGCCTTTCAATTGCACATCACATCGATGCCTTGCGTATCCCTAAATTGCCACAGTAATCCTAACTGGCAAAGGGAACCTACAGTTTAACGTGGAATCTTAATCACAAGTCATTCCCTGGTGAATCTTCACACCACTTACACTAAAAACTGGTAGCTGTACGACGGTTGTATAACAATTTTTTCCAGTGAATCTGTACATGCTACATCAGGACTCAAATACCATTTAACTTTAGTAACTAAATATTTTCCAATTGTGATTTTATGAATTCTGTTAATACATTGATAACGTTAACGTGTAATTATATTTAATGTAAGAATCATAAAACGTTATTTCATAATTAAACATAAAAAACATACACAAAAACTTTATAATTCTCCTCTATTTATGAAATTAAAGAAAACAACAGTCTTCTGTGAAAAAGACGAATATACCATGCATTTAGCAGAATGCGTAAATGCTAAATTTCAGAAAACAGCAGTCTTCTGTGAAGCAGAAGTATATGTAGTACACTAGGCAAATACACCCAGCAAACTTACATACAGAACGACGTTTTTGAGTTTTGTTCATCACCTCAAGTAGATACATGGCATAGAATTTCCTTGTACTAAGTGATGGGATAGGTATTGGTGTCTTGGGGCGTTTCCTCATTGTAATCGTATAATATTTTTGATCACACTCCTCCTACTCTGCTTCTTCATTGCTTCATTTCTCTTTCACGTTCCCCTTATAACAATATATTCTCAGTTGTCACAAGTCGGAATTTGTAATAGATCGCAATATCTTTTAATTCGGACAGTTCCTTTGCAGCGGCCTACGAAACTTCATTATGGATTCTCCTGAATGTCAATTTCCTGACACCACTCCTCATGACAGTACCCAGCCAAGGAGATTTACGCCACCCACATTGTCCTTGTACCTTTTTAGTATATTGGATCGAGTAACTCTAAAGAACTGTCCTCTTTCTTGAGCAAGCACCTACAGTGTTCAGTCAGTAAAGCACCATAGTGAGTAAATGTCAAGTAAATAGGTTTATAATCACAGGAAAACTATTTTTCCCTAATCTCTTCAGATCTCCGACAGACCTGAAATTAAATGTTTTGCGTTAACGGCTGACCAGAATAACACCACAGGCTAAAATGTTTCTCTGTCAAAGAGTGTTGCTGACGTAAAATATCTATCCAATGCTTCCCTTTCCAGTTGGCGTATCCGTAACAAAATTATTCTCTCCAACAGCCTATGGTCTTTCTTTCACACACTAGTGCATGTGTATATGTCAATGAAAAACGATATAGGAGACAGAAGGGACGCATCTCTGATAGTGTTCAGTGTTAGGCTCACTTCCAAATAAGTGTCCTGCTTTTGCTCTACAGTGACAACAGTACTATGAAGCTTCAGATTACTGGGAAGAGTATAAAGTCTGTAAAGTATAATTTCATGCCTGCCTGTAATGAATGGTCAACGAATTCTTCTCTCACAGCACATTCTTAACCTCGTAAATCCCAAGAGTGCTGCAACTACACTGATCCCCTGAACTTCCCCATTGTGCACCGATAGTGTTTACTGAGTTCACTATCTTAGTACCTAGATTTATCTTAATAAATTCTGCCATATCATCAACTAAGAGGCCGAAGTAATCGCAAAAGCATTCAGAAGGTTTCACCGCCACAAACATTCCAGATGATAGAGTGAAAGCTATCCCAAGAGCAAAAACTATATATAGCTTCCATTCTATCATCTGGAATGTATATATATACATATAAGTAATATTATTCAATTAATTTGCTTATAAATATTGCAAAAGTTAGTATACTAATAAAAACTAAAACCCTTACTCGTTTACACGTTTCCAAATATTTCTTCCTTTCTAAACTGTTGCAGCTGATCAAATTTTGAACTGTCATCCATTGTTCGAACACTTTCTGTAACACTTATATCGATTAGTGGCAGGTTTATATTAGGTAACTGTGTATCTACGATTATGGTGTGTGTGTTCTTTGTTTGTTAAGGTCATTGATTTGTGACAGGAAATTTAAAATATTGTGATTTATATATGGAAAAAACTAAATTATGTTAAAATAGTGAAATTTTATAATATGTGTATATTTAGAAGAAAAATTTTGTATATTGGAAGCTGGTTCATGCTTAGGGCGTTTGTGTTTGTAATACGTAAAAGATGTAGTGAAGTCCCTCCGCAACGGAAGTGGCTCGGCACGATGTAAAAGCTGGTTTTGGCAGTCGAACTGGGCGGCTACTTGGTGGGAACGATAGCCAGTCAGTGGCTAGCCTTTGCACGGTACGCATCATCGGTGCCAAGGGAGGCAACTGGAAGCCGCTTTGCAAGGAATTTTTCCTCGGATGTGGATTTGCTTGTTGCGTGGTACTCTCGGCAATAAGGAATGGCTCTGACACATTAAAATCCGTCGCCAAGAAGAAATTGTACAGAGCATTCAATCACCAAGAGCCGTGAGTACAGTCAGCCACCACGTCGCTTGCTGCCACTCCACCAACTTCACGCATGCAGATACACTCCTGGAAATTGAAATAAGAACACCGTGAATTCATTGTCCCAGGAGGGGGAAACTTTATTGACACATTCCTGGGGTCACATACATCACATGATCACACTGACAGAACCACAGGCACATAGACACAGGCAACAGAGCATGCACAATGTCGGCACTAGTACAGTGTATATCCACCTTTCGCAGCAATGCAGGCTGCTATTCTCCCATGGAGACGATCGTACAGATGCTGGATGTAGTCCTGTGGAACGGCTTGCCATGCCATTTCCACCTGGCGCCTCAGTTGGACCAGCGTTCGTGCTGGACGTGCAGACCGCGTGAGACGACGCTTCATCCAGTCCCAAACATGCTCAATGGGGGACAGATCCGGAGATCTTGCTGGCCAGGGTAGTTGACTTTCACCTTCTAGAGCACGTTGGGTGGCACAGGATACATGCGGACGTGCATTGTCCTGTTGGAACAGCAAGTTCCCTTGCCGGTCTAGGAATGGTAGAACGATGGGTTCGATGACGATTTGGATGTACCGTGCACTATTCAGTGTCCCCTCGACGATCACCAGATGTGTACGGCCAGTGTAGGAGATCGCTTCCCACACCATGATGCCGGGTGTTGGCCCTGTGTGCCTCGGTCGTATGTAGTCCTGATTGTGGCGCTCACCAGCACGGCGCCAAACACGCATACGACCATCATTGGCACCAAGGCAGAAGCGACTCTCATCGCTGAAGACGACACGTCTCCATTCGTCCCTCCATTCACGCCTGTCGCGACACCACTGGAGGCGGGCTGCACGATGTTGGGGCGTGAGCGGAAGACGGCCTAACGGTGTGCGGGACCGTAGCCCAGCTTCATGGAGACGGTTGCGAATGGTCCTCGCCGATACCCCAGGAGCAACAATGTCCCTAATTTGCTGGGAAGTGGCGGTGCGGTCCCCTACGGCACTGCGTAGGATCCTACGGTCTTGGCGTGCATCCGTGCGTCGCTACGGTCCGGTCCCAGGTCGACGGGCACGTGCACCTTCCGCCGACCACTGGCGACAACATCGATGTACTGTGGAGACCTCACGCCCCACGTGTTGAGCAATTCGGCGGTACGTCCACCCGGCCTCCCGCATGCCCACTATACGCCCTCGCTCAAAGTCCGTCAACTGCACATACGGTTCACGTCCACGCTGTCGCGGCATGCTACCAGAGTTAAAGACTGCGATGGAGCTCCGTATGCCACGGCAAACTGGCTGACACTGACGGCGGCGGTGCACAAATGCTGCGCAGCTAGCGCCATTCGACGGCCAACACCGCGGTTCCTGGTGTGTCCGCTGTGCCGTGTGTTTGATCATTGCTTGTACAGCCCTCTCGCAGTGTCCGAAGCAAGTATGGTGGGTCTGACACACAGGTGTCAATGTGTTCTTTTTTCCATTTCCAGGAGTGTATGTATCAGAGCATGGTCCAGTTAATTTGTGCGAGTGATTTAATAATAGTCCAATTGCTATAAACCTGTGTTTAGAACCATTTTTTCCCCCTAATCATGAGACTATGCAGGATCCTCTCCTAAATGTTCAATAAACCAAGTACCCTGTTTCAGATGAACTAATGATTTGTTTATGTTTGTGAAATGTGCAAGGATTAGCAAGAGTTGAAGCTAGTTGGAATGTTGCTAAAGTGATCTCAATTTATTGCAAAGTTTCTTGCAAGATAATTTAACTTTGATTACTATCACGAACGTAATTTTGGAGTCAATTGAGCTCAGTATTGAATAATTTGCCCGGAAAAGTAAACATATAAACTATTCTAAGTGACGTTAAGAGTTAATTTTCTTTGAGTTAATCTTTGATACTGAAGTAATCTCAGAGCTTGACTAGTGACACCATACCAGTTTACGGGTCCCCATCATATTCTTAACATATTAAAAAGGTGACTGGACCATTATTACTAGTAAGAAAATCCGATATATTTCTATAGATGGGAGTATAAACAGTGTGATTGTGGTATTATTTATTTTAATTGTGGTATTTATTTGTCAGTTAAGTTGGAAGCCCCTCCTAGCCAATTTTAGTTCTGTACTTCTTGCAAGAACATTTCAGTAATGATCCAAGTAACAATATTGAATGTGGCTCTTCTTAGTGTGAGTTTGGTACGATTTTGCTTTCTATGATTACCAGTTTGTGCATTATTCAAAAACTAACAAAGTTTTCCAAAACAAATATTTTCAAATTAAAGTGCCTAATTGGGCTGGTGACCGTTCGATTTTTCATTCGTATATGAAATTTACTACTTTCATTAGACCCCAAAGCTTAAAGACTGTTCAGTTTTTCTATTAATTGCAATATCTTCAAAATTATAGTCCGATACCCTTATCCGTTAAACAAACACGTGGTCAAAATTCCAAAATCCTTTCGGAGGGTAACATTAGCTTGTGTCACGGTAGACTAGTGTTACACCTCCTCCTCATCTTCACATTTAAGATGAGACAGGTCAAGATCAGCTGTGCTGAGAAAACCTATAATTCCAGCAACACTCGAAATAAAGGGCAATGCACAATAACGTAAATTTGTAGCCGCACTTTCATCTTCATATAGTATGTATGAGTCTCATTTTAAATTAAATTACTGTTACAAATAGAAATATTTATGACAAAGTATATGTAACATGTACAGTATCCAGAAAAAAGTGTAGTGTATAGTGGCATTATGCAGCGTATACTAAACACTTCTTACTTCAAAATTACTGATGAATGCATAGTCATTACTTTTTTATCTCTCGAAGCTACGCTCGCATTCGGGAGGACGACGGTTCAATCCCGTCTCCGGCCATCCTGATTTAGGTTTTCCGTGATTTCCCTAAATCGTTTCAGGCAAATGCCGGGATGGTTCCTTTGAAAGGGCACGGCCGATTTCCTTGCCAATCCTTCCCTAACCCGAGCTTGCGCTCCGTCTCTAATGACATCGTTGTCGACGGGACGTTAAACACTACCCACTACTAATACTACTACTCGAAGCTACGCTGGTGTTGCGAGAAAAGCAACTGTTTCCGTCGGATGGGTACGTAAGTGAACGGAAACAAGTGATGAGGGAAAGGAAAGGAGGATGTAAAGGACACTCTACAATCGGCTAGAGGAATTTAGATTTGTTTGCAGGGCCAGTAAAAAATAGGATTCGAATATAATGACTAAGCTGCGCGCGTGAATCATTTCCACGGGCCTCTGAATTTTTCAATGTGTGTGATGCAAAAACATTGTTTCTGACACATATGGTCGCGGGGTGGCACTTACAATTGTTTCAAAAATGGTTCAAATGGCTCTGAGCACTATGGGACTTAACATCTATGGTCATCAGTCCCCTAGAACTTAGAACTACTTAAACCTAACTAACCAAAGGACATCACACAACACCCAGCCATCACGTGGCAGAGAAAATCCCTAACCCCGCCGGGAATCGAACCCGGGAACCCGGGCGTGGGAAGCGAGAACGCTACCGCATGACCACGAGATGCGGGCTACAATTGTTTGACGATCGACGTGTTGTGGGTTAAGGTTATTCGAGTTGTTTTCATCGAACTTGGATTTTTTTGCGGTTTTAGTTCCCGTCCTATTCTTAGAAATTTTTTAAATAGCTATGAGGCAGGAAACAACCGTTATTTCTCACTCAATGTTGTTCTTCGCTGTTAATAAATATCTCCTCGTGGTAAGTGAATCTGTTAAAACATAAGCGCAATATGTTACTAATTTCATTATTGGTGAATATTCATTTTTAAAAGCAACGCAAAGACTCGCTCGTGTAGGGTTACATTAATATGGTGGTTGGATTTGTTTCCACATTATGTTATTTAACACAGGGTACTGTAACAAGAAAAACAAGTCAAATAAACATGAGTCCGGAAACGCATACTTTCTAAGAGCTGCAAACTTGTCATCTCGTGGAATCGTCTGTAGTGCCGGTGGTCTGCGTCTTGCCAACACAACATTTCGACGTCGTAACTCGGCGTCTTCATCAGATTTTCGCAGGAAACACCTGATGACGACACCGAGTTATGGCGTCGACATATTGTGTTTGGGAAGATGCAGACCACCGGCAGTACACCCGATTCCATGAGATGCCACCGAATCGCCGGGGAGTCTTGTTCATGGGAGGCGCTAAAAGATATTTGATTGCAGATGTGAGCACAGTGATCCTATTAGCTCTCAGTCTAAAAGGTCAACAGAGTGTTTTGAAATGTTTCTGTACCACAGACCTTTTGGTATACTTTAGCCTGAGACTTAGGTAGTCTGCAGTCGGATGTGTGATTCGAATTGTGCTCTACTGCAATTTTAGTAATGTTACTGTGTGATATTGTACCGTAAATTACTCACAACTTTGGCATGTTAACTACTTACATAATTAATTTCATTGATGTATTTACTGTTATTGTGCTGTTTGTGCGTGCCAATGGTTCACTATATTTCCTCTTCTCTTTTCCATCACATTTTAACAATGAAAGACTACTGCCGCATAGTTAAGCGACGGGTATGATTTTGCACTACAGTTTAGCAAGTGGAAGTAGCCTTCGAGACTGTGCGGCTGGTCCTGGCGGAGGTTCGAGTCCTCCCTCGGGCATGTGTGTGTGTGTGTTTGTCTTTAGGATAATTCAGGTTAAGTAGTGTGTAAGCTTAGGGACTGATGACCTTAGCAGTTAAGTCCCATAAGATTTCACACACACGCATTAGCCTTCGAATCCGTGCCTTATGCTGAAAAATATGTAGCTGTTCGCCTGACTTTTCCAGCGTTTTCAAGCGGCGACAGATATCCGCATTCGCCGAGCACCGGCTAAGGGCTCCGCGAATGCAGAATCAGTAGTTGATTTGAAACAGGATACTCGGTTTTCTGAACGCTTAGGAAGGGATCCTGCATAGGTTCATGATTTGGATAAAAGATATGGCGAGCGCCTCGATCCGTAATTTTTACACACTGTCGTGCATCGAGTCACTCTGGAAACAAGAAACAACGAATTTTTGCTGTTCAGTAGGTTTACCGAATGAAAAGCGATTCGGGAATTGTAATTAATGTAGCTGCCTCTTTAGCGCTGACGTGAGGCAGTATGTTCAGTAAGTTGAAGAAACCTATGATACTAACCTGCCGTGACACAAGCTACCCTCTGACTTACCCTCTGAGAGGATTTGGGAAGTTTGACTGCGTGTTTACCTAATGAATGAAGGTATCGGACTGTAATTTTAAATATAGTGCAGTTAATAGAAAAAATAAACAGGCTTCAACTTTGAGGTTAATGAAAGTAGTAAAATTCATATACGAATGAAAAATCGAACGGTCGATAGCCCAAACAGGCACATTAATTTTAAAATATATATTTAAGAAAATTGAATATTAGTTGTTGAATTGACTTTCATTAAGATTCCGTTTGAATAGCACACTGGATACAAACGGACGCAAGGCAATCTAAGCTGTGGGTAGCAGTAGTTACGAATAATATACAAACCAGTAATCATCGAAAGCAAAATTGTACCCAACTCATAATAATAACAGCTACAATCACGATCATTACGTGACTCAGCACTGAGATGTTACTGCAGGAAGCATCGAACTAAAGTTGAACATGGATAGGCTTCTAACTTAACTGACATGTAACAACCAGTAATAAAAATTAAAAAAAATAGTACCATAATAACACTGTTTATACTCCCATTTAAAGAAATATATTAGATTTCCTTAGTAGCAATAATATTCCAGTTATCTTTCCAATATGAGAAGAATATAGTGGGGACCCACGAACTGGTGTAGTATCACTATTAAAGCTCTATCATTATTTCAATAGCAAAATTTCAAATGGTTCAAATGGCTCTGAGCACTATGGGACTTAACATCTGAGGTAATCAGTTTTCTAGAAATTAGAACTACTTAAACATAACTAACCTAAGGGCATCACATACATCCATGTCCGAGGGAGGATTCGAACCTGCAACTTAGCGGTCGGGCGGTTACGGACTGAAGCGCCTAGAGCCGCTCGGCCACAGCGGCCTGCGTAGCAAAATTTAATTCAACTAAAGTTAATACTTAGCTTCACTTGGAATAGTTTATGTTTTTACTTTTCAAGGCAAGCTCAATTAACCTAAAACTTTCGTCCATGATAGAAATCAAAGTTAAATTAAGTTTCAAATGAGTATAGCTAATGCACCTTTTTTAGCACCTGTGAAGTAGGTATTTTAGACAGTGCATTTACACTGTCTGGCACTGAATTTTAGCGAAACGATACGTTCCAATAAACTGAGATCAATTTATAACACACTAACTAACTTCAACCCTTGCTAATCCTTGCACATTTGACAAATATAAATAAATTAGTTCATTTGAGACAGGATACTCGGTTTTTTGAACATATAGGAGAGGATCCTCCATAGATTCACGATTAGGACAAAGATATGGTTCTAAACAAAGGTTTATAGCTCTTGGATAATTATTAAATCACTCACACAAATTAGCTGGTCCACGCTCTGATATCTTTATGCATGGATTTGGTGGAGCAGTGGCGAAGCAGTGATGGCAAG
This sequence comes from Schistocerca gregaria, assembly GCF_023897955.1. Lineage (NCBI taxonomy): Eukaryota > Metazoa > Arthropoda > Insecta > Orthoptera > Acrididae > Schistocerca > Schistocerca gregaria. The sequence continues at coordinate 687,194,358 of NC_064931.1, forward strand.
CGACGTGGCGGCAAACCGTGCTCACGGCTCTTTATGTTTGAATGATCTATATAATTTCTTCTTGACGACGGATTTTTAATGTGTGAGAGCCATTCCTTATTTTCAAGAGTACCATGCAACAGCCAAATCCGCATCCGATGGAAAATTCCTTACAAAGCGGCTTCCAATTGGCTCCCTTGGCACCGTCATGTATACCATGCAAGAGCTAGCCACTGACTGCGTACCGTTCCCACCAAGGAGCCGCCCAGTTCTACCGCCAAAACCACCTGTTACATCGCGCCAAGCCACTTCCGTTGCGGTGCGACTCCCCTACATCTTTTAACATTACAAACACAAACGCCCTAGGCATGAAACAGCTTCCAATATACAATGTTTTTCTTCTAAATATACACGTCTTATAAAATTTCATTATTTTAAACATTATTTATCTTTTTCCGTATATACATTAGAATACTTTAAATTTTCTGTCAGAAATCAATGACCTTAACTAACAAAGAATGAACACTTCATAATTACAGACACAAAGTTACATAATACAAACCTACGTGTAATCGATATACGTGTTACAAACCGACGAGAAGAAGATGATGGATGGCATCATTTAATTCAAGGAAAGCAACATAATAATTAACTTGTTTAAAGCAATCTGCTAGGTTGCTTGTAACCTGCTTTATTGTTTCGTTTACTTTTTTGTGTACTGGAGAATGTTCGTGAAATATATCGTTGTTGATGTAAGTTAGTAGCACTAATTTAGTGGCAGACTTGCTAACAGTATCTAAATCTTGTCCAGAATGTCTAACGAAACCCAACACTATAAGGATCTTCGAATTGCTGTCCTTTTTCACTTCAGGCCAACAGTTTTCTCAAAATAAATTATTTTCTAACTTTTTTGGAAATGTTTTAGATTAAGTAATGAGATTTCATTTACTGGCGAGCCGGAGTTCACAAGAGATATTGTTGTGGAGTTTCATAATCAGCGTCTGTGATTTATTGCAATTCCCCATATTACTAGAGAAAGAGCGCTTCAACAGAGATTCTCAATTAATGTACAGGTAGGTGTTCTTGCCGATTGGTTAATAAGGTCACAAGTAGTAAAAAAGAGTGTATAGGGCTCATTATCAACACTTTCTCCTTCATGTATTTCTGCCTACCTGGAAAATCTGCCTCGTCCCCAAGTGTTACTGACATGGTACGTGCACGATGGCGCATCCGCACATTTTCGCAGCAGTGCGTGTGTAGAACCGACTCTGACATTTCTGAATCACCGGTTTTGTCGGGGAGCCCACGCAACTTGTCCTTCTCATTCCCCAGACCTCAATCCCCTAGGACTTGGTTTACGCCACATTAGTCATCGATATGCACGCACTAAAGGATTGCGTCAGCTTCAAAAACTGGACGATTCCTCTCGTTGAAGATCACAGGGATGCGTTGCCGTACATTGACATCATGCTGAGCACTTCCTATGAGTGTCATGAATGGCCGGCCGGTGTGGCCAAGCGGTTCTAGGCGCTTCAGTATGGAACCCGGCGACCGCTACAGTCGCAGATTCGAATCCTGCCTCAGGCATGGATTTGTGTGGTGTCTTTAGGTTAGTTACGTTTAAGTAGTTCTAAGTTCTACGGGGCTGATGACCTCAGATGTTAAGTCCCATAGTGGTCAGAGTCATTTTTGTCATGAATGGACATAACGTTGTGCCCATCCCATGAACAAGCGTTCAGATCTCAGAAAGTATGCATTCCCTAATCCATAGTTACTGAATTTGTTTTTCTTGTTTCGAAGAGTACTATCAGCTTGCAAAATATTTGACACTTTTTATTGCCCTGTATAAATACTGGTCCATTGATCATGACCGGGACAAATATCTCACGAAATAAGCGTCAAACGAAAAAACTACAAAAAACGAAATTTATCTAGCTTGAAGAGGAAACCAGATGGGGCTATGGTTGGCCCACTAGATAGCGCTGCCATAGGTCAAACGGTTATCAATTGCGTTTTTTAAAATAGGAACCCCCATTTTTATTACATATTCGTGTAGTACGTAAACAAATATGAATATTTTAGTCGGACCACATTTTTCGCTTTGTGATAGATGGCACTGTAATAGTCACAAACGTATAAGTAACAGTGTGTACGGTATTTGCTTCGTGATACATTACCCATCCTCCCCCCATGAACCATGGACCTTGCCGTTGGTGGAGAGGCTTACGTGCCTCAGCGATACAGATGGCCGTACCGTAGGTGCAACCACAACGGAGGGGTGTCTGTTGAGAGGCCAGACAAACGTGTGGTTCCTGAAGAGGGGCAGCAGCCTTTTCAGTAGTTGCAGGGGCAACAGTCTGGATGATTGACTGATCTGGCCTTGCAACATTAACCAAAACGGCGTTGCTGTGCTGGTACTGCGAACGGCTGAAAGCAAGGGGAAACTACAGCCGTAATTTTTCCCGAGGACATGCAGCTTTACTGTATGATTAAATGATGATGGCATCCTCTTGGGTAAAATATTCCGGAGGTAAAATAGTCCCCCATTCGGATCTCCGGGCGGGGACTACTCAGGAGGATGTCGTTATCAGGAGAAAGAAAACTGGCGTTCTACGGATCGGAGCGTGGAATGTCAGATCCCTTAATCGGGCAGGTAGGTTAGAAAATTTAAAAAGGGAAATGGATAGGTTAAAGTTAGATATAGTGGGAATTAGTGAAGTTCGGTGGCAGGAGGAACAAGACTTCTGGTCAGGTGATTACAGGGTTATAAACACAAAATCAAATAGGGGTAATGCAGGAGTAGGTTTAATAATGAATAGGAAAATAGGAATGCGGGTAAGCTACTACAAACAGCATAGTGAACGCATTATTGTGGCCAAGATAGATACGAAGCCCACACCCACTACAGTAGTACAAGTTTAAATGCCAACTAGCTCTGCAGATGATGAAGAAATTGAAGAAATGTACGATGAAATAAAAGAAATTATTCAGGTGGTGAAGGGAGACGAAAATTTAATAGTAATGGGTGACTGGAATTCGAGTGTAGGAAAAGGGAGAGAAGGAAACATAGTAGGTGAATATGGATTGGGGCTAAGAAATGAAAGAGGAAGCCGCCTAGTAGAATTTTGCACAGAGCACAACTTAATCATAGCTAACACTTGGTTTAAGAATCATGAAAGAAGGTTGTATACGTGGAAGAACTCTGGAGATACTAAAAGGTATCAGATAGATTATATAATGGTAAGACAGAGATTTAGGAACCAGGTTTTAAGTTGTAAGACATTTCCAGGGGCAGATGTGGACTCTGACCACAATCTATTGGTTATGACCTGTAGATTAAAACTGAAGAAACTGCAACAATGTGGGAAATTAAGGAGATGGGACCTGGATAAACTGAAAGAACCAGAGCTTGTACAGAGTTTCAGGGAGAGCATAAGGGAACAATTGACAGGAATAGGGGAAAGAAATACAGTAGAAGAAGAATGGGTAGCTCTGAGGGATGAAGTAGTGAAGGCAGCAGAGGATAAAGTAGGTACAAAGACGAGGGCTGCTAGAAATCCTTGGGTAACAGAAGAAATATTGAATTTAATTGATGAAAGGAGAAAATATAAAAATGCAGTAAATGAAGCAGGCAAAAAGGAATACAAACGTCTGAAAAATGAGATCGACAGGAAGTGCAAAATGGCTAAACAGGGATGGCTAGAGGACAAATGTAAGGATGTAGAAGCTTATCTCACTAGGGGTAAGATAGATACTGCCTACAGGAAAATTGAAGAGACCTTTGGAGAGAAGAGAACCACGTGTATGAATATCAAGAGCTCAGATGGCAGCCCAGTTCTAAGCAAAGAAGGGAAGGCATAAAGGTGGAAGGAATATATAGAAGGTTTATACAAGGGCGATGTACTTGAGGACAATATTATGGAAATGGAAGAGGATGTAGATGAAGACGAAATGGGAGATACGATACTGCGTGAAGAGTTTGACAGAGCACTGAAAGACCTGAGTCGAAACAAGGCCCCCGGAGTAGACAACATTCCATTAGAACTACTGACGGCCTTGGGAAAACCAGTCCTGACAAAACTCTACCAGCTGGTGAGCAAGATGTATGAGACAGGCGAAATACCCTCAGACTTCAAGAAGAATATAATAATTCCAATCCCAAAGAAAGCAGGTGCTGACAGATGTGAAAATTACCGAACTATAACTTTAATAAGCCACGGCTGCAAAATACTAACGCGAATTCTTTACAGACGAATGGAAAAACTGGTAGATGCAGACCTCGGGGAGGATCAGTTTGGATTCCGACGAAATGTTGGAACACGTGAGGCAATACTGACCTTACGACTTATCTTTGAAGGAAGATTAAGAAAGGGCAAACCTACGTTTCTAGCATTTGTAGACTTAGAGAAAGCTTTTGACAATGTTGACTGGAATACTCTTTTTCAAATTCTAAAGGTGGCAGGGGTAAAATACAGGGAGCGAAAGGCTATTTACAATTTGTACAGAAACCAGATGGCAGTCATAAGAGTCGAGGGGCATGGAAGGGAAGCAGTGGTTGGGAAAGGAGTGAGACAGGGTTGTAGCCTCTCCCCGATGTTATTCAATCTGTATATTGAGCAAGCAGTAAAGGAAACAAAAGAAAAATTTGGAGTAGGTATTAAAATTCATGGAGACGAAGTAAAAACTTTGAGGTTCGCCGATGACATTGTAATTCTGTCAGAGACGGCAAAGGACTTGGAAGAGCAGTTGAACGGAATGGACAGTGTCTTGAAAGGAGGATATAAGATGAACATTAACAAAAGCAAAACGAGGATAATGGAATGTAGTCAAATTAAATCGGGTGATGCTGAGGGAATTAGATTAGGAAATGTGACACTTAAAGTAGTAAAGGAGTTTTGCCATTTAGGAGGTAAAATAACTGATGATGGTCGAAGTAGAGAGGATATAAAATGTAGACTGGCAATGGCAAGGAAAGCGTTTCTGAAGAAGAGAAATTTGTTAACATCGAATATAGATTTATGTATCAGGAAGTCGTTTATGAAAGTATTTGTTTGGAGTGTAGCCATGTATGGAAGTGAAACATGGACGATAAATAGTTTGGACAAGAAGAGAATAGAAGCTTTCGAAATGTGGTGCTACAGAAGAATACTGAAGATAAGGTGGATAGATCACGTAACTAATGAGGAGGTATTGAATAGGATTGGGGAGAAGAGAAGTTTGTGGCACAACTTGACTAGAAGAAGGGATCGGTTGGTAGGACATGTTGTGAGGCATCAAGGGATCACAAATTTAGCATTGGAGGGCAGCGTGGAGGGTAAAAATCGTAGAGGGAGACCGAGAGATGAGTACACTAAGCAGATTCGGAAGGATGTAGGTTGCAGTAGGTACTGGGAGATGAAGCAGCTTGCACAGGATAGAGTAGCATGGAGAGCTGCATCAAACCAGTCTCAGGACTGAAGACAACAACAACACATCACCCATGTTAAAATGTACCGTTTACCAACTGCGGAAAAGGTCGATATCGTGTTGATGTAGGGCTACTGTGATCAAAATGCCCAACGAGCGTGTGCTATGTATGCTGCTCGATATCCTGGACGACATGATCCAAGTGTCCGGACCGTCCGCCGGATAGTTACGTTATATAAGGAAACAGGAAGTCTTCAGCCATATGTGAAACCTCAACCTTGACCTACAACAAATGATGATGCCCAAGTAGGTGTTTTAGCTGCTGTCGCGGCTAATCCGCACATCAGTAGCAGACAAATTGCGCGAGAATCGGGAATCTCAAAAACATCAACCATCTATTGCACCCGTACCATGTTTCTATGGACCAGGAATTGCATGGTGACGATTTTGAACGTCGTGTACAGTTCTGCCACTGGGCACAAAAGAAATTACGGGACGATGGCAGATTTTTTGCATGCGTTCTGTTAAGCGACGAAGCGTCATTCACCAACAGCGGTAACGTAAACCGGCATAATATGCAATATTGGGCAACGGAAAATGCACGATGGCTGCGACAAGTGGAACATCAGCGACCTTGGTGGGTTAATCTATGGTGCGGCATTATGGGAGGCCGCCATTGTATCGATGGCAAACTAACTGGTGCAATGTATGCTGATTTCCTACTTAATGTTCTACCGATGAAACTACAAGACGTTTCACTGCATGACAGAATGGCGATGTACATGATGGATGTCCGGCACATAGCTCGCGTGCGGTTGAAGCGGCATTGAATAGCATATTTCATGAAGGGTGGATTGGTCGTCGAAGCACTATACCATGGCCCGCACGTTCACCGTATCTGACGTCCCGGATTTCTTTCTGTGGGGAAAGTTGAAGGATATTTGCTATCGTGATTCACCGACAACGCCTGACAACATGCGTCAGCGCAGTGGCAATGCACGTGCGAACATTACGGAAGGCGAACTACTCGCTGTTGAGAGGAATGTCGTTACACGTACTGCCAAATCCATTGAGGTTGACGGACATCCTTTTTAGCATTTATTGCATTAATGTGGTATTTACAGGTAATCACGCTGTAACAGCATGCGTTCTCAGAAATTATAAATTCACAAAGGTACATGTATAACATTGGAACTGCCGAAATAAAATATTCAAACGTACCTGCGTACTGTATATTAATTTAAAGAACCTACCTGTTACCAACTGTTCGGCTAATATGTTTGTGACTATTACAGCGCCATCTACCACAATGCGAAAAAATGTTCCAACTAAATAATCATATTTCTTTACGTACTACACGAATATGTAATAAAAATTGGGGTTCCTTTTTTTAAAAAAACGCAGTTGATATCCGTTTGACCTATGGCAGCGCCATCTAGCGGGCCAACCATACCGTCATCTGGTGTCCCCTCTTCAAGCTAAAATAGTTTCGTTCTTTGTAGTTTTTTCATTCGACGCTTATTTCGTGAGATATTCGATCAATGGACCACCCTGTATATAAATCGGTTCCAGTAGCCAGTAACGGTGCCTGGATTCCAGTTTTTATAATTTTAAGGAAAATATGACTGGAGTTTAAATGTAGTTCTAAAAGATGTATCTACTAAAACTAGGGGAGAGCCGTCAATTACATCCTAGTGAGGATTAAGGAAACCGCCTGGTAGATCCCAATGTCCAATCTATATCTTTATGCCTTGCTTCATTTAATACTCATTACATAACAATATTGATGGTTCGCTTCATGCGGAACATTTATGGAGGGGGGGGGGGGGGGGGTTAGTCAGTGTTTGCTGCTCTCTAGAATAATATGTTAAGCCTAACACAGAAACTGACTGACTGCCAAATGGCGATGTTCAGTGGAGACGTATGAACAGGGTACCAACTGATCGTGCTGGTCCCACGAGCTGAGATTCAGTTGCGTCTGCTGCGAGCATAGCTCTCCTGAGATTTAGCACTGTGTGTCATCGTATTGTGTGCCCTGTCAGGTTAGTGTTCCATAGCCATGGCCCTACACCATGCAAATATTACTCGGCAGTCTGTTTTCCGGCCTGGGTGAAAGAAAACTGAGAGTAGTTGAGTCAGGGCAGTGGCAGTGACTCCAAACCACTGCGCACGCTAAACTGCTATTGCGCCCGCACCTTGTTACAAGAAATATGTCTAAATATCCTGGTTAGCCAAGGCACTTCCCACCACGAGACTGAATGTCGCCTGCCAGTGTTGCGGGCACGTGACGCGGTAAGAATGGTATGTAAATGGAGTGAAAACGATTGGGGTTCTATCCCGGCGACGATATGGGTCGCAAATGGGAAATCCACTGACACAAGCGACCTTTACAAAGGCCAGATTGTTATGGCCCATCGCCTGGGAACGAGCGTGTCGGAAACTGTGAATCTGATAGACTGCCTTGAGTACCTGTGGAATGTGCTTGATGGATGGTGAAACCACAGGCAGGCGGCATTTGCATCCCTTAATGCTTGACGTCTTCCCCGACGTAAATAGCATCCTCCATCACGAAAACAGTCCGTGTCATAAGGTCAGTATCGTGCTAAAGTTGTTTGATGAGCATCGTAGTGAACTCACGTTGATGTCTAGGCCACTGGATTCGCTTGAGCTGAACCCGATTTGACATATCTGGATACGCTATCGAGTGTCAGCTCAAACTACTGGCTAGTATTTTAGGGGGCTGCGCGACATGTCCGTAGACATCTAGTGTCACATATCTTCAAAAACCTACCAAGAACTTTCCGAATCCGTGCTGCCATATTACCTTCCAAAGATGGACCAACACTCTATTAAGCAGGTAGTGACAACCTTTTGACTAAATGGACTGAGGGACTGTGTTTAACCGATAGAAAGCCAACCCCCAATTTCCGAGCGCTCATTTGACATGTAATATCTATTTTGATCATACGGCTCGGGCGAACCTTCCCTAACAAGGTTCAAAAATGGCTCTGAGCACTATGGGACTCAACTGCTGTGGTCATCAGTCCCCTAGACCTTAGAACTACTTAAACCTAACTAACCTAAGGACATCACACAGATCCATGCCCGAGGCAGGATTCGAAACTGCGACCGTAGCAGTCGCACGGTTCCGGACTGCGCGCCTAGAACTACGAGACCACCGCGGCCGGTCCATAACAAGGGATTTAACATAAAAAAAACGAATACAGCGACGAATCCAGTACATAAATTCTTACTGGGACCCTAAATTCTCATCTGACTACATATTCTCACGCAAATCCCGCAATAACAAAAGATCCGCCGCTTCGGATGTGTAATAATGCAAGGAAAACTGCATAACTTCAGAGGGTAAACAATTCTCCACAGTTCAACTTAATGTTGTTATTGTTGTTGTGGTCTTCATTCCAGAGACTGGTATGATGCAGCTCTCCATACTAATCTATCCTGAGCAAGCTTCTTCGTCTCCGAATAACTATTGCAACCTACATCCTTCTGAATCTGCTTAGTGTATTCATCTCTTGGTCTCCTTCTACGATTTTTACCCTCCACGCTTCCCTCCAACACTAAATTGGTGATCCCTTGTTGCCGCAGAACGTGTCCTACTAACCGATCCCTTCTTCCAGTCAAGTTGTGCCACAAATTCCTCTTCTCCCCGATTCTCTTCAGTACCTCCTCATTAGTTACGTGATCTAACCATCCAGTCTCCAGCATTCTTCTGTAGCACCACATTTCGAAAGCTCAACTTAATGTAACCCTTTCATTAACTAAATAGTAATTTGCACGGCTCTAAATTCAGTTTGGACCCATAACACTATGACACACATACTTCAGTAAAACAAAAGTCCTACATCTGAAATAAACCTGTTGCATAGTCGTATATTCCGAAACCATATTTGAAACCAGTGTGCCTTGCAATATCTACCTTTTAAATGATCCATTCAGTATCAACGTTTTGTTATGATTACAGATTTGGAACGATGTTGCCACCTGTGTAAACTGCAATCAGTCATCGTTCCACCACTTTCTGTGCTGAAAGCGAGACAACCAAGCAACTGTTTGTTGAGTCTTGGCACCATGATTTTTCTAAACGGTTTTGGTGAAACAACAATAATGGATGTCGTCAATACTTATCCAGGCAATGAATGCAACATCTTTTAAAACAAATTGTCCACAGATATCACAAAAGCCCTGTATATCTGTGATGGTATTTGCTCTTTAAGGTGACATTGTGGAATGCCTCTGGTGTGAGGCAGCACCGCCGCATTTATACTAATCGCTGCATAACTCCTGTGAGAGGCGAGTAATTAATAACACAATCATGCATCAATGATGCGAACACCGCTGTGTTTGTAAGGAAATCGTCTAATGATTCAGATTCAATACGAATGTCCATAAGGCCTGTCTTGATGCTCACGTTTTGCTTTGAGCAAGTGGATCACAACAACTTCTGTGGACTGATCATGCATCCAGATTCATCGTCCTCATAGTACGAAGACCAAAACCTTGAGTACATATCGTTCAGCAGACCGATATTGTTATTGTTCAAGTCAAGCCGTAAATTATCATATGGATAACATACACAATTCAGGAACAGCTTTGCAATGGTTAGGCTACAGTTGTCGAATACGCAAGGAATCCTTATTCACATTCCCTCTTTGTCTGTCTGAAAAACCGAATATTGAATAAAGGCATTTCTAGTTGAACAGCCATCTTTATTGACCAATTATTTCTTGATGTCATCAGTAGACCAGGATACTCGTTGAGTTTCCACAAACGAAAATTTAATGGCAGCCGACCTCCTGAATTTAGCAGACGTAAAAGTTTTAGATAGTCCTCATTTTCTACAGATATGTGCAGCAGTGTTTTCCACGCCAACTTATCCAAAACAATTTTATTTTCTGCTGCTTGCAGTTCTTCAGTGTAGACATTATTATCTGTAGAGGATCCCATAAACATTTTAAGAGTGATACGCATGTTAAAGTGATTTCGTATCAATCTGGCCATGGCTCATCCTGCATTTGGAAGAGCATTCAGGTAAGAATTTGATGCGGATATGTAAGTTTTGAGTGATGATGGGATTCTAATGTTTCTTGTGCAGTCGACTTCGATGCCACTAAGGTCATATCGTATTTCTTGAAACAGAAAGACGTATGCATTTCGTGTAATTCATGATGTTTCTTCCATAATACAACCACCATAAATGTGCCTTCCAACCATACGAACTGTTGCTCAGAACTGTTAAGTCATCTTGCTGTTGACTGAGAATTCTTATTGTTATTATTAAACATCGTCAAAAGAAAAGGTTTGTGGGAGATATATTCCTAACAAGTGAGTAGTTCATCATACTGAACTGGAGCTGTTGTATCCAGTGATGTCATTGTGAAGTTTCGATCCTACTGGGTTGAGAAATTCATAATTATGATGTGTTACCACATTGTCCTTTCATTTGCAGAGTGGAGTACTGACTGATGTGTGGATTGTTTTCGTACTTTACACCAACAGTGCTGCTTCAGATGAATCTGTACACAATGTGATCAAAAGTATCTGGACACGTCACTGGAAAGGACTTACAAGTTCGTGACCCCTCCATCGGTAATGCTGGAATTCAATATGGTGTTGGCCCACCCTTAGCCTTTTTGACAGTTTCCACTCTCGCAGGCATACGATCAGTAAGGTGCTGGAAGGTTTCTTTGGGAATGGTAGCCCATTCTTCACGGAGTGCTGCACTGAGGAGCCGTATTGATGTCGGTCGGTGAGGCCTGGCACGAAGTCTGTGTTCCAAAACATCCCAAAGGTGTTCTACAGGAGTCGGGTCAGCACTCTGTGCAGACCATTCCATGACAGGGATGTTACTGTCGTGTAACCACTGCGCCACAGACAGTGCATTATGAACAGGTGTTCGATCGTGTTGAAAGATGCAGTCGCCATCCCCGAATTCCTCTTCAACCGTGGGAAGCAAGAAGGTGCTTAAAACATCAGTGTAGGCCTGTGTTATGATAGTGTCACGCAAAACAACAAAGGGTGCAAGCCCCCGCCATGAATAACACGACCACACCATAACATCACCGCCTCCAAATTTTACTGTTCGTACTACACACGCCGGCAGATGACGTTCACCGGGCATGCTTCATACCCACACCCTGCCATCGGATCGCCACATTGTGTACCGTGATTCGTCACTCCACACAATGTTTTTCCACTGTTCAATCGTCTAACGTTTACGCTCCTTACACCAACCGAGGATTGTTTGGCATTTATCGCCATGATGTGTGGTTTATGAGAAGCCGCTCGACCATGAAATCCAAGTTTTCTCACCTCCCGCTTAAATTTCATAGTACTTGCAGTGGATCCTGAAGCAATTTGGAATTCCTGTGTGATGGAATGGATAGATGTCTGCCTATTACACATTAAGACCCTCTTCAACTGCCGGCGGTCTCTGTAAATCAACAGACGAGGTCGACTTGTACCCTTTTGTGCTGTATGTGTCCCTTCACGTTGCCACTACATTATCACATCGGAAACAGTGGACCTAGGGACGTTTAGAAGTGTCATACAGATGTATGACACAAGTGACACTCAATCACCTGACCATGTTCGAAGTCCGTGAGTTCCGCGGAGCGCCCCATTGTGCTATCTCACGATGTCTAATGACTACTGAGGTTGCTGATACGGAGTACCTGGCAGTAAGTGGCAGCACAATGCACCTAATATGAAAAACGTATGGTTTTGGGTGTGTCCGGATACTTTTAATCACATAGTGTACCGCGATTTCCTCTCTTCAAGACTCAGGCTGCTCGGCTCATCGACGAGTTTATGTCCTGCTCCCATTGTAGGCAAAATCTGTAGATAGTTTGTATAATCGGTTGATGAGGCACGAATTCGTTGTGATATTACACTCGACACGGATCGTACTAAATGTGTGATATATCCACTGATTGCTTCGACTCGTAAATTATCTCGGTATTATTCAGTGATGCTTAACACCACCAGAAAACAAATATGCACTTTTAAATGTATTAACGTTTCCATGTAAGTCAAATCATTCTGTAGGTCGTTTTACAATTGAATTTAGATCGTCATGACCGTACAAGCCAGGAGAATTGTCTACAACTTCACCACCTCCTACCTGAAGCTTATTATTCGCCTGAGTGATATTTGGAATGTCGTTATGTTTCCGGATCGACCAATGCAGTACTCAATTCACTGTCGCTTGGATCAACTTGGGGAGTGGGTGGATGGGGGGAGGAAGAATAATTTGCACTTAATAGAGGCGAGCGCTCTTTTAAAGTCAGACTGTATGACATTACATTTAGACCTCGTACGATGTAGTCATGCGATTCCTGCTTGTTTTTATGCGTCTGCCAGGAGAAACATTAGACATAAATTACCACAGAGTTATGAATCGACGTGTTGGTAACATCGAAAACTGCACAACAGATCGTCGTTGGCGAAGTTTCTTGAAGATTTTGAGGAGATTTAAGGAGACTGGTAAAGCAGTCTGTCTGATAGTATAGTTGGGGATTTTTTTAATAAACAGTCCAAGTCCTTTCTTGTGTGGTTTTAAGTACAGCATTTTACTAACTGCGACAGCTCCCATCATCCTATTATGCCTCTTACATTCCTGTAGTTACTCTTGAACGTTTTCTGCCTTCATTGCTGTTCGCGCTATGGCGGAAGCTTCCCCTGCTAATAACCCAACTGCTGACAATCTGGTCAATGCTGGACCCAAAAGCAGGATAATTGCAGCAAATATTTTAGGTATTGGCAGAACCATAGGTGTTTTAACACAGCCTCTCCTAACTCGTTTCTGCTTCTTCAAGATGCTTTTTGCCTCTATCACTGCTGACTAGATGCAGTTTTTTAAACATCTCATTGGTTTCTCATTTCCAATCATAATTTTTTTGAAATTTATTCCAGCACCCAATTTAGATGTGGTACACATTGCTTTATCAACTGCAAATACCATAATACATTGTCCTTTGCCTTTGCCCAGTCTTCGACGTATTTGCTTGCTTTATGGGCTAAAAATCGATCTGCAGTGTGACGTTCTGCCAAACGTTGATTTTGAGTGTATGCTAAATCATGCTCCTTGCAGTCCTCGTCTAGTAGATTAATCCGCATATCACCACAATCCAAATGCTTTTTTAATTTCGATCCAGATTCACAGAAGTTTTATCAAGGAATATGCAGTGCAAGAGGCAGTTTACCACGAATGACATCATAACCTGTGATTCACTTCCTAGCACTCATGTTATGCTACTGCACTCTCTGAGGTTTGCACATCCTGTTGCATGCCAAATCCTGAGCGTTCACCCAACTATTCTGCGATGATGGAAAGCTGAACCGTTTCACTGAAGCCTTGTTCTGGCAATACCTTCTGACATGCTCTATGAGAAACACACACAGTTCAAATCTTTTATGTAATCCCTCTGTGTAGAAAATCCTTACAACGTCTTCACCTTCGCTGTCCTTTAATATCTCATGTTTGTCTGCTGCACTTTGGACACCAAAAATATCTCTGTTGACCAATTTGGAAGGTAAGACTTCTCAAATACAGTTTTGCGTTTCTAAGCTTCCATCAAATCACCTTCTTGAATTTCTGCTTGCGTAGTTCTTAATTGATTGTATACTGTATTTAGAATCACGTTGTCACAAACACCGTTAGGTTTCATTTTAATCATATGATTTTCACTCGATTATACTTCCAACAACTTGTGGGAAGAGATTAAACTACATCCATATACAATTTTTTATGGCTATGTTCAGAAATTACACAATACTCGTTCTCATGTGGGAGAATTTTGAGTGGTAGTTTATTTCATATATCTCAGTTACCGACTTGAAATACTTGTAAAATTCGTCGGTTTGTAGGTTGGCAGGACATCGATTCATCAGTCTGCAATAGATTGTTCAAAAACCTGCACAGCTTCCTTCCCGGTCTTTCCCTTCACGGAAAGAACCCAAGCGAATTGGGAATAAGTATCTATGATTATTAAAATATATTTGAAATATTTATTCAGTCACGAGTATTGTCTCATATCCGTGAAATCGACCTGCCATAAATCATCCAAACGTTGTATTATGACACGTCTGCATGGAAATGTTTGCGAGCAGGCCTGTGGAATTATTATTAAACAATGCGTCTTTTTGAAAGCTCGGAAATGACTGATATTATTTCGTTCGTGTAAACTGTATTCCCTGCGGTGACTGATGCTGTGGGTAGTGATAGCCGTTCTATGATTTCACTGGCTTCACTGTAACACACAAACTCCAGAGACAACGTGTTAAGCTTTTTGTGCTGAATGTCATCGCCTTCACTATGTACTCTTGTTAACGCCGGTCTAACAATTGTAATGTAGTTCCTTCTGTTTGAGCTTTTTAATCCTTTTTAAACGTTGTCCCATCTGTGGGCTTTAGTCATTCGTCATATTTCAGCACATGATCTCTTCTCTTTGAGCAATTACCTTTTGGGGTTCGAGAGTTTCAGGGATTTAGTTATACTAAACAGGGCGTTCGTTCAAACTCCTTGTCTCCAACATGTATGGTGTCCTTGTTTAAGCGTATAGGTAGCCATCCCAGCATATATGATTGATGTCAACTAACCCCATATGTTGCATCTAATTCGCTAGCGCTGTGACGGTTGATGAAATCGGTTATAGTATAGTCTCCTCCTTTTTCTTCTTCTTCTTCTTGTCCATAGTCTTCTTCCCTTATTCTACCGCCATCCACCATCACGTGTGAGAACTGTTTAATACATTTTGGTATGGGACTAACCATATCAGAGAGTGACTGTTCACGTTCCAGCTGTCCTAGTTGTAAGAGTCGTAGTTTCCACCGAATAGCTTTCCATGGCCCTATGTGTTTGCGTTTTGTTGACATGCCGTCACATACTGATCACACTTCGAGATGTGTATTATCTTATATAGTCTTATGCACTGATACCTCAATCTGCTCAATCTTTCCATTTATTAAATTGAGTAACCTCAGATGGGTTTCATTGTCTTCTTCCTGAGCTTTTCTTTCCGCAGTATTTACATGAGGAATTTTTTTTCTCTTCAATTTTTTTTCGTATCATGGACCTTTAGTAAAATTACCGTAGCAGCCTCTGTGATCTTTGTGTCTGTTGCCTCGCAAGATGACTGCATTCTACCGATCAACTGCCACACGTAAGACTATGTTTTGCAGCTGCTGCCTTGATAATGCTGTCCAATCCCGTTAATCTGGTGTTGATTGTTGCTCAATTCGCTAGATTCTAGCATTCAGCTGGGTTCATCTTTTGCAGTTGCTATCTTGACACATCTATCCGATTCTGTTAATCTTATGTTGATTGTCTCGATTTTTCTGTTAATTCATAAAAGTATGTTGACTTGTGCTTCATCACATCACAATGAGAGCATTGCATACTTGTGAATTTATCCATAGTCTACAATATACTGACACAGTTACGTGCTGGTACACTACTTTTCATGCTGAATCTCCTGGCAGTTCCGTCTATATCAGCCGTCAATCAGTTTTCTTGTTTTATAAGTAACCAGAAAGCCATACTGTGCGCTATTCCAGTAATCACCGCATATGTAACAGATTCATTGAATAATATACAGTTCCTACATGCGCTTGGAAATATGCTTCAAATTTGTATTGTCCTCTTTCAAAGAGAGAACAAAGTCTGCGTTGTAACTGACTGCCTCGGAATCAGTAAGTATGTCTCGCTCAAACAAAAGACATTGACTTTCATATGACAGCCAAAGCAGAAATATTTTCAGATCTTAGGTTTTCCACGGTGACATCAAATATGAATAAGCTGTTTGGCTTTACTTTTTCAGTCAGTGGAATATTTCTGCTTTCACTGAACGTCTGGTACATTACACCACCAATAACGCACAAAATCTCGTGCAGTAGGTAATACTTGTATTGAAACAGGGTCCTTGAAAAATATATACATGCTCGAAATGCAGCCCCTCAGTATGGTTTAACAGTGATAGAACAAGATTAGTTTTCCCGCAGTCTGAAGGTCTAACAATTAAAGCACTTATTACCATTACAAGACCAGTCTGTTAGTACATGACTATTGTGACAGATATCTTTTGTTCGCTTAGTCATGCCAATGACTACGTTCTCACACTAACATACAGGGTGTTTTATAGAGAATACACACGTGTAGCTCTTCGACGTTTTTTATTTATAAACACTTACATGTAGCAGCGAATATCAAGTCACTTAAATAATATCGCAGTTACGTTCCTGCATCTGGAAAATTGGGCTCATAAACTTCTACTTCTATAGATAAACAGTATGAGTCATAGAGGCTAGCGATGGTTTCTTTCGATGGGGGCAGAATTTGGAGAGAGAACTCGAACAGATCACGCCACAATATCTCTTATAATCGGTGAACATATGACTGCTATATTAGACGCTGCTCTACAACATACTTTATAACATAACTTATGCACATTACCTTCTTCCACGCCTCCTCTTGTAAGTGTATGCGCTCTCTGCTGTTAAATATTTTAATTGTTTCAGGGAAGACTCCTGACGTGACCACGTGATCTCTCAGTATTATTGACGAGGAGGGAACGTTCCCAAGGAACAAAGCAGAAATCTGCATTCACGTATCACATAATCGAACACACTCATCTCTGATAGCATTGCTTTGGTATCATTAAATCATGTATTTTCAAATACAATCAGCAGATATAACTCCGAGTCCTATATCATGCCCACACTGATGTATACAGCGTGAATCACCTAAAACTTACACCGCAAATATTGCGGAAATGGAAAGTGCTGTAGATGTGCTGTTGTCACAGAACGGATTGGTAGCCGGCCGAAGTGGCCGTGCGGTTCTAGGCGCTACAGTCAGGAACCGGGAGACCGCTACGGTCGCAGGTTCGAATCCTGCCTCGGGCATGGATGTGTATTTTGTCCTTAGGTTAGTTAGGTTTAATTAGTTCTAAGTTCTAGGGGACTGATGACCTCAGAAGTTGAGTCCCATAGTGCTCAGAGCCATTTGAACCATTTGAACGGATTGGTAGTCAGAGATTCGTATTGTTGACCATTCAACAGACTGTAATAACACTTGGAAACTGTATTTTTTGTGCAACCATATACTTCTGTAAATGGAACAATGCCTTTTGTCATTAACAAAATATAAGCGGCGTAAATTAGATTACAGTGGTGTTTGTTGCAGGATTCTAATGCGATTCATTTGTAACATATCGTATGTTGAGAAGTTCCCATACCGACACTTATAAAAATACCTGTGGTAGTGCAAACTAAAGAACGACACAATTGCATACACTAGTTCTATTGATTCTGACCAGTTACAAGAGAATTGACTACCGCAAGTTGTGTTCAAAATGACTCCCGGCAGCGCCAGTAAACTCTTCCAGTCTGGTAACCAACAACTGCTGCACACGTGCTATCATTTCAACGGAGATATCCAAATAGGCTGCAGAAAAACGTCGTTGGCCGGCCGGGGTGGCCGAGCGGTTCTAGGCGCTTCAGTCTGGAACTGCGCGACCGCTACGGACGCAGGTTCGAATCCTGCCTCGGGCATGGATGTGTGTGCCGTCCTTAGGTTAGTTAGGTTTAAGTAGTTCTATGTTCTAGGGGACTGATGACCTCAGATGTTAAGTCCCATAGTGCTCAGGGCCATTTGAACCAGCCAAAACGTCGTTGCATATCATCGTGTGTAATTGGTATGTCTTTGTGGACAGTCTTTCAGCTTCCCCCACAGAAAAAGTCACAGGCTTCAAACCCAGGGAACTGCCTGGCAAAGATGCAGGTCCTCTGCGTCCAATCCAACAATTTAGAAACAATTCTTGAAGACACGCTGTAGTATAGCGTGCATTATGGGCTGGACAGCCACCATGTTGGTACCATAGGTTCCTCCTAGTCTGCAGAGGAACGTCTTCTACCATCCGTAGAATATGGTCTGTTAGGAGGTTTCAGTACTTGCGCGTTTAGTACCCCACCTATGAAAAAGTATGAGCTGATGGTTCACTATCCCACACCACTGGCTTACACTTCATGGACCCTAACGTTCCAACTGACGAAGCCAACGGGGGAATGTCAACAGACCAACAGTGCATGTTTCGGGGCCATCACTGATAAATGTGGCTTATCACTGAACAAGATACGTTTATTCTCTTAATGCCCATGTACATAAGTTAACACGATTCTCATAATCGTTCCCAGCTTTTGTTGGAGAGAGATGTGATGAGGATGGAATAATGCGAAGGACATTTGCCTGACTCACGCCATTTCCCCGTGCGATTGCTGGGTTCTTAAGGTGTGGCTCAACTGCAGTAGCAGCAAGAAAATTAATTCCCCCCTATTCTATCGTCACTCGTTACATTGTCTAGACGTTAAACTACCACTTTCACCTAACTGGTTGAAGAGGATGATAAATAATTGCCGAGATGATTGACGTCTATTAGGATATCTTACAGCATACAGCGTACAAGAATGAACTGCATTCTTCCTACACCCTCCATACACCATGAGCATGGCAGCTTTTTCTACATTGATAACCTCATCGTCCACTCACGACCTGCTGCATGGACTGTCACACACTAGCTGACCAGCAAGTCGCAATGCACTCAAGCACACTATAATCAAACATAACATAATCGTAGCTAAGTTGAATGGCACAAACAAGTGTCAGTGTGGAAACCTTTCAAGATACGATATCTCGTAAACGACTCGCACTGTAATCCTGCAACCAACACCATTGATAATCTAATTTACTCTCCTTTCAGTATGTTAATGTCAATAGGAATTGCACCATTTAAAAAAGTGTATATTTGCACAAAAATACACTTTCTAAGTATTACTACAATCTGTTGATTGGCTAACAATACGAAAACCTGACAACCAATCCATTCTGTGAAAACCGCACATTAACAGCACTTTCCATTTCCTCAATATCTGCGGTGCAAGTTTTGGGTGATTCACCCTGTATACACGGAGGTGAAACAAAGTCGTGGGATAGCGATCTGCACGTATACACATGGCAGTAGTATGGTGTACACAAGGTATGAAAAGGCAGTGCATTCACCACGCCGCCATTTGTATTCAGGTGCATCATGTAAAAGGCTTCCAACGTGATTATGGCCGCACGACGGGAATTAACAGACTTTAGACACGGAATGGTAGTTGCAGCTAGACGCATGGGACTTTCCATTTCAGATATCGTTAGGGATTTCAATACTTCGAGATCCACAGTGTCAAGAGTGTTCCGAGAATACCAGATTTCGACCATTACCTCTCACCAAGGACAACGCAGGGGCCAAAGGTCTTCGCGTAACGGCCGATAGCAGTGGCGTTTGCGTACAGTTGTCAGTGCTAACAGACAAGCAACACTTTGTGAAATAATCGCAGAATTTACTGTGAGACGTATAATGAATGTATCCGTGAGGAGTTTGCAGAGAAATTTGGTGTTAATGGGCTGCAGTGCCTCTCCTGGGCTCGTGACCATATCGGTTGGAGCCTAGACGACTGGAAAGCTGTGTCCTGGTCAGATGAGTTCCGATTTCAGTTGATAAGAGCTGATGCTAGGGTTCGACTGTGGCGCAGACATCACAAAGCCGCGGACCCAGGTTGTCAACAAAGCACTGTGCAAGCTGGTGGTGGTTCCATGATGGTGTGGGCTGTTTTTACATGGAATAGACTGGGTCCTCTGGTCCAACTGAACATATCAGTGATTAGAAATTGTTATGTTCGGATACTTGGAAACGATTTGCAGCCATTCATGGACTTCTTGCTTCCAGACAGCGATGGATGTCAATGCGCCATCTCACCGGACCACAGTTGAAGCGAATGATTTGGCCAGCCAGATCATTCGACAGGAATCCCATGAAACATTTACGGGACATAATCTAGAGGAAAGTTTGTGCACAAAATCCTGCACCGGCTACACTTTCGCAATTATGAACGCCACCAGAGACAGCATTATTCAATATTTCGGCCGGGGACTCCCAGTGACATGTTGAGTCCATGCCACATGGAGTTGCTGCACTACCCAAAGCAAAAGGAGATCCAACACGATATTAGGAGGTACCCAGTACATTTTGTCACCCCAGTGTACAACTGGTCTTGTTTAAACTATAGCTAATATTAACCAACATCATTACCACATCATGTGGTTGCTGTGACGACTTCACTTCGTCTCCTCTGCACCCCGATATCTTCACCCTTTGACGGTTCTCTCAAGACTGGGTGAACCATTTCTCAATCATTGTTAATATACATCTTTTTCAGTGGTATATGCAAATTCAAAAAAATTTTATCTTTGGTTTCGTTATAAAAGACAATTACTCTTGGCTCCCTTGCCAGTTCTTCAGCAAGAATGAACAATGCTAAGATACTTTGTAGAGTGACGGCGGTCATTCAAAAAATGTTCAAATATGTGTGAAATCTTATGAGACATAACTGCTAAGGTCATCAGTCCCTAAGCTTACACACTACTTAATCTAAATTATCCTAAGGACAAACACACACCCCCATGCCCGAGGGAGGATCCGAACCTCCGCCGGGACCAGCCGCACAGTCCATGACTGCAGTGCCTGAGACCGCTCGGCTAATCCCGCGCGGCACGGCGGTCATTGTTAACTTTTGTAAGGGAGTAAGTGTATATTGGAAGTTATGTTCACTGATGGGTCTCCCATTAGTTCGCTATTAAGGGAGAACAACTTCGGTGTATTCAAGAAATCCAGGTTCTGATCTTCCTGAATATTTTGCAATGCTTCAACTGGAGGACTATGCTTTCCAAGAAGAAGAAGACGACGATCATGTTGCTGCTTCTTAGATGTTTGTGTGTCTGAAATCGCGGAATGTTGGTAAAGTGCTTTTGAACATTTGTAGAAAACTTATTGAAAGACGTCACATTTTGAATGCTGTAGACTTATTTGTTTCCTACACTGCTTATACCTTTGCTATGTGATATTTCATACAGATTTAACTTGCTGTCTGAAGTATTTAAAAATGGTGTGCTTCGTCCTATGTATGAGCCTTGCTGTAAACTTTGTGATTGTACGATTCCAGACTGATGGACTTCCTCCTATTAAATTGCACTGTGTTGGTTATGATAAGGAAAATAAAGGATTTTTTATTTTTAAATAATAATATTTGTAATCCAGGCTTCAAGACTCTGTAATTAAAAGTCAAGAAGCCGACCTTGCCTAGGGTATTGGACGGGTCACAGGTGGTGGATAGTGAACTTTCCATCGGATATGGTGGACAGCTGCGAATACAGAATAAGCAGTCCAAGACCAAGGCAAAACAGAACCAGATCCACTGCCTTGTAGCAAGCGGCAAGTGGTCAGCGTCTGTTTACCAGTGGTGCGGCTGAAATTAATATTCTGGAACTAAGCCTTCCAGTCTTAACGCACTGAGTGCACTCAATGAGTCTAGTCAACTCCACCTGATTCTAGGTACAATCATCATGGAGAATTTTGAAAATCGCAATGCCCCAGGTGGTTTATCCACCGGCAGTATTATTACTGGCGTAACTGCTGCTTTGAATTCTGGAAAGGCCAGGTTAAAATGCAATGAGACTCAGCAGAGGAAGTTGGAGCCCTCTGGAGAACTTAAAATCAAAACAAACACTTTTTTTGCGACACTTAACATACAAATACTTTTGCAACCAAGTAAACTTCATAGATTTAGAGATACATTAAAAGAACAGAAGATTCAAATTTTGGCACTTCAAGAAACACGATTGACGGACGATAACACCATGGAATTCGGCAAGTCTTTTTAAAAGTGAAACTGATAAAGGAATACTTAATAATACAACACATCTGGGAGTCGCTTTTGCTGCCTCCAAAAATATTTTAAATTCAATAACGGAGGTAAAACCCATTAATTATAAACTAATGGCAATTTCTCTTAAATGTTCAAATAAAGCAAATTAATGTCCACGTGTCAGTCAATGAGGATAACCGTAAAAAACCTGAAGAAGTTAATATAGCTTGGGAAACGTTAGAAAGCATCACCCCGAAAATTCCCTCAAACCATGTTAAAATATTAATGGATGATTTTAATGCACAGTTAGGTAAAGAGAAAAAATAGAAGAAAACGGTGGGTGGATTTCCTGCGCTAAATGGACAAAACAAAATGGCCGAAGACTTGCTGAAACGTGCAAAAATTTTAACCTTAAAATCATGTCAACACGTTTTAAAAAGAACCCCTCTAAGCAAAAAACTTGGCGGGCACCCAATACATTTATTGAGTAATTTCAAATCGATCATGCAACAATTTCATACTCTAACTACAAAGAAATATTAAATTTCCAAGTTAGGAACGGGGCTAATATTGATTCTGATCATTATTTAACGCGAATCAAAGTAAAACTTCAACCTAAAAAACTCTGAAAACAAAAAAATTAACTTAAAATTTGACACTGCTAAAGTAACCCTGTTTCTAACAAGCGAACTTGACAAAAAAACAGTCTAACAATTGGCAGAGCCTAAAAATAATGTTCAATGAAAACTGTACAAAATTTAATTCCGCTTCGAAAGACCCAAAAACCCCTTTGTGGAACGACGATTGTGAAATAGTAGCTGAGTGTCGACATAAGGCATTCAGAAATTGGAATAGTAACAAAACCGAAAATACGTACAACACCTTTCTAACTGTAAGAAAAGAAACATCTAAATTAATACGACAAGCTGAAAGACACTAAGAAAATGCCCAGCTTTTATAAATCGAAAAGACTTCCAAAAGAACAATACAAGAATCTTTTACAAAACATTCAAAACAAATTTAACAGGTTACCAACCTCAAAGTCTTTGCTTAAAAAATGAAAACAGCAGTTGGCTCTCAACAACCAGGAAAATTGTAAGGTACTTGCTAATTATTTTCAAAAACTATTAATCTGTCCAGAACTAGCGAATAAAATCCAACCACAGCAAACTAATAACACCAAACCTAACTCTAAAGAACCTGACGAAATCGAAATAACTAAACAAATTAAGAGACTTAAAAACAATCAAGTATCAGGAGAAGACGGTATAATTGCAGAACTACTAAAATCAGCTGGCCTTAACACTATAAAAGAGATCACTCAACTAATATCCACCAAACTGAGAAAATACCTGAGGACTGGAAAACTGCCCTAATTCATCCATTGTATAAAAAATGGCATACAACCTATGTTAACAATTACCGAAAAAACTCTCTTCTCCCGATCACATACAAAATTCTCTCGCAATGCTTACTTGATGAGCCCAAGAACAGTTAGACCCTAAAATAGATGAATATCAAGCAGGCTTTAGACCAAGCAGAACAAATTCTTAATTTAAAATTAATCCTTAGGAACCAAACGATTTCTAGTGACAATAGTGTATGAACATCTGTGGATTTCAAAAAGGCCTACGACCCAGTTGAAGATGAATCTCTTTTCCAAAATTTTAAAGGAACCCGTGATAGATAATAAAATCTGACACTGATTAAGGAAACTTTAACCGACACCAGCTCTAAAGTTAAATTCGTGGGAGAAATTTCTGAACCATTTGATATAAAGAATGGTGTTAGACAGGGAGATGGACTCTTCCCATTTCTGTTTAACTGTGTTTTGGAAAAGGTAATTACAGAATGGCGAGAGCAAAATCCCAGTCAAAACATAGATCAGTCAATCAAGTAGCGTAGAAGTAGTGTTAGAGTAGATTGCCTCGCCTTTGCAGATGACCAGGAAATTTTAACTAAGGATGTTATCACAGCTCAAAAACATATTGGAATTCTCAAAGAAGTCATGGAAAAAGTAGGACTACAAATATCATTCGAAAAACGGAATATATGACAGGTAACAAACAATCACCAAAGTTTTTGAACACGAAATCTGGAAAAATAAAAAGGGTTCCTCAGTTTAAATATTAGAGAGAAATCATAGAAGAAAATGGACTGGAAAAAGCCGCAAACGGAGTTCGCTGTCGAAAAATGGCAACTGCATTTAGATTAACACAAAACATTTGTAATAAAAAATAACTTTCTAAGTTCAGTAAACTGAAGCATTACAGCACTGTAATCAAACCTGATGTCCATATGGAGCAGAAACTTCAATTTGAAATAAAAAGAGGCATTTTGAAGAAATTCAAAAGAAAGAAAGAAAGACTGTTAGGACAATATTATGCCCCAAAATTACTGATGGATAAAATTACAGGCTGAGAAGTAATAAGGGAATAGAAGAATACCCAGACATACACGGTGATATGAGAAAACGAAGACTTAAATTTTATGGGCACATTAAAAGAATGGCAAAACAAATGGTACAATTCTACGAATACAGGAGTAAGGACAAAACTGATACAATTAAATGGATCGCTGCGATTAAGGAGGATCTTAAAGTAGACGGTATAAACAGAAACACATTCAGACGAAAGATATTTGATTGTAAAGTTGATCAGAGGGAAATTAAAAAAAAGGACTGGACCACCGCGGTCTGATGAAAGTACGAGACTTCATTCTGAAAGGATGAAACAAATTTGGATACAAAGGGCGGCCAACCATCAAAAGCAACATTGATTGACTGTACCTTGTTTGGTCCTATTGGGCCCATACGTGAATAATATGAATATCTGCAGACACTGCAGCTCAGAAAAAACGATGAATTATGGTTTAGGACTCAAAAACGCTACTCACTAAACTAAAATGGCTGCATTTTTCCTGTAATTCATAGTTCAAATTTTAATCGAAGGATGTGATGTTGCTGTGTGTCAGTCCATCTTTTATGAAGCTATGTGCCCGACCCCAGTAAGATGCGAGCCTCGATGAAGGCATGCTTGTATTGGACACTCATTCAGGATAAATTCTAGTGTTCGATTCCACTCGTCGGCTTTGAGCTATGACGTCATACCTAAGGCAAACACAGTACGTGTATGCAACCTATGAAAGCAATGAATTATACTCGTAAACAAACTAATGTAGCATACGATATAATTACCATCACATTTCAGGCAGCTATTTACTTAGTCGTGAATTATATCGATACGAATTGAATATAACAAAAATAATTAAGAACAAAAATTAAAAACAGATTTTCACGTCTGATAAGAAGTATTCTCGTAATTTATGCGAGCAGAAAACCACTGATAACCTTTAAATTGCATTACAGCAAAGCGAATGGTAAAGTCATACTGTTATAAAATAGCGTTCATTTTACTATTAATTTTGAATGTAACGGGAGAAGCGCAGGTAAGTTGGGATTGTGGGCGGGTAGAAACTAAAATGTAACAGAAGAACGGGATAATGAAATGAATGAGAACAAATACGAAACAGTCACATGAAATGGGGAGAAACCGACACAATAAATTCTAAAAGAAAAGCCAGTACAACTAACGAATATATGCAAAAAATAACAAATATTGGAATCAATAACTATAATTAATCTACGTAGGTAAATTGTTACCAACTGATCCATGATTCATATGTAAATTGTTTTTGCAGGAGTTGTATACACTGAAACGCAACAGCATTTCTACATTTGCAATTGCTCTCTGAATAGAATGTGATGCATAACAAAAACTGAAGTCGGTAACTAGAACTGACCTTCCATATAGGTCAATTCCAGTTACCGATTCCAATATTAGTAACTTCTTTGCAGTAGTTCAGAGAGCAATTACAAATGAAGAAACCCTATTAGCCCGCATTTTAGTAGATACATCTGCTGAAAAAACTATCTAATTAAGCTGTGACCCAATGGCTGACATCGGTAACTAGAAGTGACCTATGTAGTAGGTCAAGTCTAATTACCGATTCTAACTATTCGATGATTCATAATTTTAGGCGAATTTCTATATTTCTTACTGATATCAGAACTACTACAAGAAAGTAAAAAATATTGTTGACACAGCTTCCAAATTTTTCTCTTTTTCATAGTAGTGAAGAGAGTACTACCATACCACTCCTGTAACACTTTAGCGCACACACTTGTTGTTAAAACTGTCTAAATAACGAACCGTGGAATGATTGGAATTGCTAACTACAATTCACCTGCGTAGGGCAGTTCTAGTTACCGATTCCAGTATTTGAGAGGCCCAACTTTTTGTGAATTTTCGATACTTGTGTACTGGTCCCGTTAGATTTAATAAGTATAATTAAAAGTTAACGTTATTTCGCAGTATTATGACTCATCATGCGCTCTACTGTAACGGATTTAACGGTTCTCTGTGCTTTTCTTACTCGCATAAATTACGATAAAAATTATTTCAGACATGTTTCCTGTTCTTATTTATTTTCGTTACTTTTAATTCCTGTCGATATAATTTGTGGCTAAGTAATTAATCACGTGAACTGTGGTTGTAATTTTACCGTGTGCTACATCCTTGCTTACAAACACGATCAGTTGATTTCAAATATGGCCTCTATGTAGCCTCTCTGCCTTAGGTGTGACGTCATTCCTCAAAGTGGACGAGTGAAATCGGACACTAAAATTGACCCGTCGTCCGCGTGTGTTCTGTGACATCATATGAAGCGCCGGTGGCAGCAGCAGGCGACGGCGCTGGAGACAATAATGGCGTCAGGGGCGTTGGCAATGGCATTCAAGGCAAGAACGAACGCCGTCAACTGGCTGAAGAGCATGGTGCTATATTACATTATGCGAACCGCTACCGGAAACACTCAGGACTTGCGGGTCCACCTGACAACGAGTCATGAGGCGTTCCGCCACCATACATTGTACCGCACACGACTATCGAACTATTTAGAGGCAGTATTCGAGGATCCTTCTGCCTATTGGAGCGTTCCGAGAACTAGAAGGCACATTTAAAAATGATTCACAGCACACGATTGATCCTCAGAGCAAACGATTTAGAGGGAGTCCTCCTTACATTCATTACGCGAAGACGACTCGGAAGCTTCTAGTTGCGGTAGTGGGATCCCGTTAAATATACCGGGTGATCAAAAAGTCAGTATAAATTTGAAAACTTAATAAACCACGGAATAATGTAGATAGAGAGGTAAAAATTAACACACATGCTTGGAATGACATGGGGTTTTATTAGAACCAAA
Source organism: Schistocerca gregaria (assembly GCF_023897955.1). Classification (NCBI taxonomy): domain Eukaryota; kingdom Metazoa; phylum Arthropoda; class Insecta; order Orthoptera; family Acrididae; genus Schistocerca; species Schistocerca gregaria. The sequence goes on from NC_064931.1 coordinate 687,221,769, forward strand.
AAAAAGTATTGCTAGACGCGTGAAAGATCTCTTGCGCGCGTCATTTGGTGATGATCGTGTGCTCAGCCGCCACTTTCGTCATGCTTGGCCTCCCAGACCTCAGTCCGTGCGATTATTGGCTTTGGGGTTACCTGAAGTCGTAAGTGTAACGTGATCGACCGACATATCCAGGGATGCCGAAAGACAACATCCGACGCCAATGCCTCACCATAACTCCGGACATGGTTTACAGTGCTGTTCATGACATGATTCCTCGACTACAGCTATTGGTGACGAATGATGGTGGACATATTGAGCATTTCCTGTAAAGAACATCGTCTTTGCTTTGTCTCACTTTGTTATGCTAATTATTGCTATTCTGATCAGTTGAAGCGCCATCTGTCGTACATTTTTCGAATGTTTGTATTTTTTTGGTTCTAATAAAACCCCATGTCATTCCAAGCATGTGTATCAATTTGTACCTCTCTATCTAATTTATTCCGCGATTTATTCAGTTTTCAAATTTATACTGACTTTTTGATCACCCGGTACATATAGATGTATATTTAAAAGTAAATGAATTTGATCCAATAAAGTTCTCTAGACCTTATCGAACCCCTTTCCTTTAATTGGCGCTGGGAGAGCGGGAACGGGATATTAAGGCCAGGCCTCGGAAGACGAACCCTGCCCTCTTTGCTCCCAACCCTGCTCTCAGGCCCTCATTTAAAAAACAAAAAAAAGGGCGGTAGCAGCGGTGGTTGCGGCTGCGGTGTATGCCCACTTATCCTCAGGAAGAAGCTATGCTCTTTTTTTATTATAAGTAATTAACAACTATGGACGCTTTACGACTATGCATATGCACGTCTACAGAAGTATAGGATGAATGATATTCTGCATCTTTCAATGTATATATTGTACTTCATCACATTGCTCACACATTCCCACTAGTACCATGAATACTGCAGCTTGGCTCTAACGTGTAGCGCGATTTCAATTTCAATCATCGCACAAAAGTCTCTATCCGGTGCTAAGCCCACATTAGTGCGTTTAGTTTCTGTTGCAGTCACGTTATAAGTGTTTGCAAACACTAGTACTCTTGTGGGACTTGCCTGGCATTCCAGAATAGTTAAACACCACTAGGTCCGATAAATCACGAATCACCTGTGGGCTGAGGCGGTGCACAACACTTAACGACACCAGGTTCAATAAGTTGGGAAGGATGCCTGTATGCTGCTGCTGCTGTGGCAATGCAGACAATAGTACGTGAGTGTCCCCGTCCGTCAGTTCTGCTACTACAGGATCAAGAGTGTGCTGTACTGCTAGAAAAAAATAACGAAACGTAAGTGTAATTAAATATATTATTATCAATATTAATTATTATAGGATACTAATGACAGATATTTACTTACAGATCTAACAGTCTTATTCTTCTTTTTATAATGTCTGGGAGAACTGGATGGTGCCTGCCGACGCTTCACCCTTTCACTATGAAGATAAGATATCAAGTAAGGGGGGCCCAGGCACCTGGATTGACAATATAATAAAGGGGAGGGGAGAGGAGGAAAGAACTCGATTCCTATTGGTCCTGGGGTTTTCAGCCTTCAGGGTGGAGGGAAGTGGGAGAGAGTGAGAATAGGGAGTACGGGTTCCCCTAAATGATGTTCAACAAGTACCATTTTTTCCCTCGCAGGAGGGTAGTGCGGGTGACCTTGAACATAACCAGCCCATGTATGGGATGTAACAGTGGAAATGCTTAACAGTGACCTTGAGATAAGATCTTTATCCCAGCTAAAGCGGGTAGTGTATACAGGGTGGTCCATTGATAGTGACCGGGCCAAATATCTCACGAAATAAGTATCAAACGAAAAAATTACAAAGAACGAAACTCGTCTAGCTTGAAGGGGGAAACCAGGTGGCACTATGGATGGGCCTCTACGTGGCGCTGCCTTAGGTCAAACGGATATCAACTGTGTTTTTAAAATAGGAACCCCCATTTTTATTACGTATTCGTGTAGTACGTAAAGAAATATGAATGGTTTAGTTGGACCACTTTTTACGCTTTGTGATAGATTGCGCTGTGATAGTCACAAACGTATAAGTACGTGGTATCACGTAACATTCCGCCAATACGGACGGTATTTGCTTCGTGATACATTACCCGCGTTAAAATGGTCAGTTTACCAATCGTGTTGATGTATGGCTATTGTGATCAAAATAGCCAACGAGCGTGTGCTATGTATGCTGCTCGGTGTCCTGGACGACATCATCTAAGTGTCCGGACCGTTCGCCTGATAGTTACGTTATTTAAGGAAAGAGGAAGTGTTCAGCCACATGTCAAGCGTCAGTCACGACCTGTAACAAATGATGATGCCCATGTAGGTGTTTCAGCTACTGTCGCGGCTAATCCGCACATCAGTAGCAGACAAACTGCGCGAGAATCGGGAATCTCAAAAACGTCGGTGTTGAGAATGCTACATCAACATCGATTGCACCCCTACCATATTTCTATGCACCAGGAATTGCATGGCGACGACTTTGAACGTTGTACACAGTTCTGCCACTGGGCACAAGAAAAATTACGGGACGATGACAGATTTTTTGCACGCGTTCTATTTAGCGACGAACCATCATTCACCAACAGCGGTAACGTAAACCGGCATAATATGCACTATTGGGCAACGGAAAATCCACGATGCTTGCGACAAGTGGAACATCAGCGACCTTGGCGAGTTAATGTATGGTGCGTTATTATGGGAGGAAGGATAATTGGCCCCCATATTATCGATGCCTATCTAAACGGTGCAATGTATGCTGATTTCCTACGTAACGTTCTACCGATGTTACTACAAGATGTTTCACTGCATGACAGAATGGCGAGGTACTTCCAACATGATGGATGTCCGGCACATAGCTCGTGTGCGGTTGAAGTGGTAATGAATAGCTTATTTCATGACAGGTGGATTGGTCGTCGAAGCACCATACCATCGCCCGCACGTTCACCGGATGTGACGTCCCCGGATTTCTTTCTGTGGGGAAAGTTGAAGGATATTTGCTATCGTGATCCACCGACAACGCCTGACAACATGGGACAGTGCATTGACAATGCATGTGCGAACATTACGGAACGCGAACTACTTGCTGTTGATAGAAACGTCGTTACACGTATTGCCAAATGCATTGAGGTTGACGGACATCATTTTGGGCGTTTATTCCATTAATGTGATATTTACAGGTAATCACGCTGTAACAGCATGCGTTCTCAGAAATGGTTCAAAAATGGTTCAAATGGCTCTGAGCACTATGGGACTTAACATCTGAGGTCATCAGTCCCCTAGAACTTAGAACTACTTAAACCTAACTAACCTAAGGACATCACACACAACCATGCTCGTGGCAGGATTCGAACCTGCAACCGTAGCAGCAGCGCGGTTCCGGACTGAAGCGCCTAGAACCGCTCGGCCACAGCGGCCGACTTCTCAGAAATGATAAGTTCACAAAGGTACATGAAAAAAAATGTTCAAACGTACCTACCTTCTGTATTTTAATTTAAAAAACCTACCTGCTAGTGACTGTTCGTCTAAATATTGCGAGTCTCATGTTTGTTACTATTATAGCCCCATCCATCACAAAGCGAAAAAAGTGGCCCAACTAAAACATTCATATTTCTTTACGTACTACACGAATACGTAATAAAAAATGGGGGTTCCTATTTAAAAAACGCAGTTGCTATCCGTTTGACCTTAGTCAGCGCCACCTAGAGGGCCATCCATAGTGCCATCTGGTTTCCCCGTTCAAGCTAGACGAGTCTCGTTCTTTGTAGTCTTTTCGTTTGATGCTTATTTCGTGAGATATTTGGCCCGCTCACGATCAATGGACCACATCCTCTATTAAGAACCATTTTGTCTTTTATAATGTCCAGGGGACCATTATAAATCGCGGTGACATCTACATCTACGTGATTACTCTGCTATTCACAATAAAGTGCCTCGCAGAGGATTCAATGAACTACCTTCAAGCTGTCTCTCTATCGTTCCACTCTTGAACTGGACGCGGGAAAAACGAGCACTTAAATTTTTCTGTTCGAGCCCTGATTTCTCTTATTTTATCCTGATGATCATTTCTCCCTATGTACGTGGGTGCCAACAGAAAGTTTTCGCAATCGGAGGAGAAATCTGGTGATTGAAATTTAATGAGAAGATGCCGTCGCAACGAAAAACGCCTTTGTTTTAAAGATTGCCACTCTAATTCACGTATCATGTCTGTGGCACTATCTCTCCTATTTCACAATAGTACAAAACGAGCCGTCCTTCTCTCGACTTTTTCGATGTCGTCAGTCATTCCCTCCTGATGCGGATCCCACACCGCACAACAATACTCTCGAATAGGGCGGACAAGCGTGGTGTAAGCAGTCTCTTTAGTAGACCTGTTGCACCTTCTAAGTGTTCTGTCAATGAATCGCTGGTTTGCTCTACCCACAATATTATCTATGTGATAGTTCGGATTGTCTCCTATATCGATAATATAGTTAAGGAACAATAGAGAGCCTATAACACTTCCTTGGGGAACGCCGGATATTACTTCTATTTTACTCGATGACTTTCCGTCTGTTACACTTCAGTGTAATTGTTGTCTTGGAATAAAAGAGTCATTTGTATTCGTTTCATTGCTTATTTCTTTTGGTTACCTTTTGTACTATAGTGTAGACGTTCATTCTCTATGTATGGTCTAGGTTTGAAAGAGCTATCTTACTTGACAGAGACACATCATGTGAACGTCGCTTTCGTCTTTAGATTTTTCACACCAGTGTACAAGCACACTGGATAAAAGATTAGTTATCCTAGGTCATGCAGAGAGAAGAGCAGGTAAATGTGGAGGGCCGCGTGAAACCAGCCTACGGACTCAATCCCACGATAACATTACATGACGAAAAAATGAAAACCAAATAATATTAAAATTTCAACAAATGTTCCACTGCGAAGGAACAGGGCAGGGAGGAAATAGTTGTGTAGGTCAGTAGGTTTCACTGTAAACAAAACAATGAAAAAATGTGTTATAAATCCTGAAAAAATCTCAAACAGATAAGAAAGATCTATTTTAGAAAATAAAATATATTCAATGGAGATCACACAAGTTAGCGCACCAACGAGCTCACATTCTCATGTGGAGATAGTATCTACTAACAAGAGTTTCTGCTACTGTTGCTCGCACACGTCACTCTGCAAGCACAGATGAAACTACAGACGCCTCTGTCTGCTGCAAACTGACTCTACGAAATAAACAGAAAGCACTGGCTGTCCAAAACAAACAACTGACTAACGACTCCGCGAATTTATACTTTACAGCTATCAATAAGCAATATAACTCCTCTCAAATTCGAGAATACGCAAGGATTTTATAGCCGGCCGGAGTGGCCGTGCGGTTCAGGGCGCTACAGTCTGGAACCGAGCGACCGCTACGGTCGCAGGTTCGAATCCTGCCTCGGGCATGGATGTGTGTGATGTCCTTAGGTTAGTTAGGTTTCATTAGTTCTAAGTTCTAGGCGACTGATGACCTCAGAAGTTAAGTCGCATAGTGCTCAGAGCCATCTGAACCATTTTTTGAAGGATTTTAAGTAATTAAATATGCAAGCGCACAAACACTCGGAAAGAAATTAAGAATCAAACTACAAAACAAATATGAAAGCTAAATATGCGACTCCCTACTGCACTGCTGCTGCACTACTGCGGCACTGATACTTCACCAGCGGCTGCTCAAGGCTCACGTTTAATGGTGACCCAGAAACCGCAACTGTATTTATAATAATATTAAACTAATTTTATTTACTTGATCACAAAGCAGCTGTTTATTTCCTCTTGAAAATGAAACCTTATATTCTTTATCCTAAGAATGTTTCAATGCGTTGAATCTGAAGAAGACGTTCAACAGTGATACAGAGAACACAATGGCACTTATTATGACTTTTGACTAATTTCAATTACCCGATCACACAGGGGCTGTTTTTTTTCCACTTCATGAAGAAGTCTTGTATTCCTTATCCCAAGTGCTGTTCCAAGTGTCAACACTATGAACACACCGCCTCGACGTTTTAAGTCACGAGCTGTAGAACTGTGGCCAAGTCACACATGAGGTACGAATCTCCTTTACAGCACCAACCAAGTACGTTAACTGTTTGGGTGATCATATAATGTGGAGTGGAGAATGTAAGGCATTCATAGCAAAAAGTAGATACCGTATATTTAGATTGCTCTTCGAATTCCGTATGCTGAAGCCAAGAAAATTTATGCGTCTCAAAATTCACTTGTGTTTGCTACATCGTTTTTATTTGTGGAAATAGAAACACAGGAGAAGAAAGATTCCTCGATTCAAGCTCTGTCAACAGACGCTTCTACGAACACACATATCAGCAGGAGCCAAGCGAAGGCAGACCTGTAAACTCCTTCAGTTGTAATATCCTATACATCAGAAATACAAGTATAGATATAGACTCAACAACATCCAAGAGCTCAGCCGTGTATGTTGACAGAGAGCAGACGAGCAAGCTACCCCCATCTTGAAAAACACCATAATCTTCAAAGAAACTGAAATGCAATTGCAAGCCACGATTAAAGTTATGAGACCATGCTTCACAGTATTACAGAGTCATAAGAAGAGAAGCTAACAGACAGCACGGACTTTGAAGTTTGCACGAGGGAACCAACAAATTCCTCTACCAATACTATGACTCTTGCAGTATCCCCATTAGGATAGGAAGATAACAGGCAGGGAAATGCAAACCTTATGCAGTACGGTGTTTCCCATGCTAGAGTGGAACATAGATGAGTTCAGAAAACTTGTAGAGTGGGTGAGAGTACCACCATCGAATAGATACCTGCATTGGTGCTGACACAAGATACGCACTGTAAAACAAAAAGCTACACACCGCGAAGGAATTATCGGAGTGGGACGGAAATCGGTAGATGTGATGTACTTATACAAACAAACAAATGATGAGAATTTCAGAAAAAAATGGATGGTTTATTCAAGAGAAAGAGCTTCACAAATTGACAGGTCAGTAACCCATTGTTCCATCTCTGGCCCTTATGCAAGCAATTATTCGGTTTGGCATTAATTGAGAGAGTGTCCTCCTGAGGAGTATCGTGCCAAATTCGTACCAATTGGCGCTTTACATGGTCGAACTCTCGTGATGGTTAAAGGTCCCTGCCCATAATGTTCCAAACGTTCTCAGTTGGGGAGATATCCAGCGCCTTTGCTGGCAAGATAGTATCTGGCAGTCATGAAGACAAGCAATAGAAACTCGCCGTATGTGGGCGTGCATTATCTTGCGGAAAAATAAGCCCAGGATGGCCTATCATGAAGGGCAATAGAACCAGGGGTAGAATATCGTCGACGTACCGATGTGCTGTAAGAGTGCCGCGGATGACAACCAAAGAGGTGCTGCTATGAAAACAAATGGCACCCCAGACCATCACTCCCGGATGTTACCCCGTTTAGTGGGTGACAGTCAGGCTGGTATCCCACCGCTGTCTGGGGCGTCTCCACATTCCTCTTCAGCCCAGAATCTCATTCACTGGAGTAGAATTGCCTTCAGTGATGAAACTCACTTCGAATTAACTCCAGATGACGGCCCATATAGTGGTGGGCTATCAAACTGACTGTCGCTCACCATACAGCCTGATTATCAGGAGTGATGATCTGAGATGCTGTTTGTTTTCATAGCAGGACTCCTTTGGTTATCATCCAACAAGTTCACTTCGTTTTCATCCACCTCAACACTCGTTTAAACCTCTCCACCCTCTCACCTACACAACCCACTCCCTATGCTCTTATCATTGTGCAACAGCAATATAGTTTCATACAACACAAAATCGACTCCCTACGCACCAGCAAGCCATACATACCCTCTCTCAACAGAACATTGATACCTTCGTCCTTAATGAAACTTTCTTCTAATCCTATCGCAGCATATGAATCCCTCCCTAATCGTCCACCATACTGATAATTCCCTTCCCCTAGCCAGACATGGAGTTGAAATCGACCACCACAATAACAACAACCGTTTTAAATAAATGCCGTGTGGCTAGGGCCGGGTAGACCGTTCGCTGGTGCAAGTCTTTCGAGTTGACGCCACTTCGGCGACCTGCGTGTTGATGGGGATGAAATGATGATGATAAGAACAACACAACACCCAGTCCGTGAGCGGAGAAAATCTCTCACCCAGCACGGAATTGAACCCGGGCCGTTAGGTATGACATTCTGTCGAGCTGACCACTCAGGTACCAGGGGCGGACAACAACCTTGTTTAGCCACAACCTTTACTCAATAATCCCATCAAACACCTTATACTTAGCCTCTTCTTCAAAACCCTAGCTGTTACCTGTGCTACTATCTGAATCCCATCGCCCTCGATTTCCTCACCAACATCGACCATACCTTTTCCACCTATATTCACACAGGAAAAAAAAATCGCAACACCAAGAAGGAACTGAATGTCATAAACGAAAGTTGTTAGGAGTGTTTCTACCCCTGATAGATGATGTCTGTTCCAATTTCGATATATCGCATAAGAATGGAGCAAGTGGCGCCACTATGAGGATGCAATCAGTTTTTCTTTAAATACACACTGTAAAGGTCGTGAGCGTTAGTTACCTTTGAGATTTGACGTTGTGGATTGATGTTAGACAAGAATTCCATTATCAACACTCCACCGAGTTTGAGCGACATTGAGTGCTAGAGCTACAAGAAGCTGGATGTTCCTCCTGCAATACTGCAGAAAGACTTCACAGGAATATTGTCGTTGTATATAATGGCTAGCAGCGGTGGTGACGAAAACATATATCCGCAAGAAGAACACACTCCAGACAGCCAAGTGGCAGTACCGAGACGGACGACCATCATGTCTGGCGTTTGATTCTGGTGCATCATACTGCATCTACAGCAGCAATTTGAGCAGCAGTTGGCACCATAGTGACAAAACGAACTGTTACAAATCGGTTACTTCAAGGACACTTTCGAGTCAGAAGCCCTGTAGCATGCAGTCGACTGACCCAAACCCATGCGATTTGCGACTTGGGTGGTGTCAAGCGAGAGCTCATTGGCGGGCAGAGTGGAGGTCTATTGCGTTTCCCAATGAAAACTGGTTCTGCCTCGGTGAGAGTGGTGGCTTTGTGTTGGTTAGAAGTAGGCCAGTTGAGGGGCTGCACCCAGTCTGTTTGCGTGCTGGATGAACTTGTCCTACACCCAGAGTTATGGTCTTAGGTGCGATTTTGTAAACACCTCAGTGCTTAGCTAGGTCTTCGACTCCTTCCTCTCGTGAGGCAACCATCAACACCTGAACCAATACCACCTCCTTCCCATTAACCAATGTGGCTCCTGTCCCATCTCCTTCTCTGGTGATCAGTTCCTGCACCTAACACATTTCGTATCCCACCAGCTGAACACACTATCTTTATCTGCGACCTAAAGAATGACTATGATAATGTATGGCATTCCAGTCTCCTTTGCAAACTCAAGACTTACGCACTTCCATCTAATTAAGTTCACATTATTGCATCATTCCTCTCTAATCGCCAAAGATTTCACCATTAACAACAGCAATTCCCGCACTTTCCTCTCTGTTGCAGGCGTAGCCCAAGCCTCCATCCTCTCTCCTCTCCTTAATCACCTCTACACTGCTGATGTGCCAAAACCACCTCCACCAGCCCACCTTCTTCAGCTTGCTGATAACACTCCTTTCCTCGTCCTCTATCCTACATTCCAGAAGTCCTAACGATTCCTCCAAACCAACTTCAATCAGTTTACCTTCTCTTGTAATCAAACACCTCACCTATTAACTATCCAACAGAAAGCCCAGTATAGTCTTGATTCAACCCATCCTCTGCTATGTGTATGTTGCATGGGTATCCACCCCACCTGAGTTCTACAAGTGCCTCCAGATCCTAGGAAGCCTTGCGGTCTGTCTCGTTTTCAGCATCCGTTTACCTTCCCCCACAACTATCCTTTAACAACTCATCAGAATACCACATCTCCTTACAATGAACACCTCTGAACAACCTACACCATCCGCAGACTCGAATCCAATAATCCTAAAGTTCCCCCTTTGCCTTCCAATCCTCATATGTTGCTGCGTTTCTGCCAACACATCCCACCATCCCTACTCCTAAGACCCTGCACATACTCTGCCAAAACAACTTGAACCGTCTCCCCTCATCATAAACTGCGTCCCCACATTTACCCACTCTATCAACTTTATATCCACCCTTTTTGGTTTTCGTTTTAGCTTTTCATTTTTTTCTATTTTAAATTAAACATGAAGAACACCATGTTTCTTGAACATATAATCACTTCCATTACTTTCACTCTAAAAATGTTTTACAACACTTCTAAATATCTTGGATTTACGTTAGTGTTTTTTTCATCTCATCTACTTTTCCTTGTCAATTGGCTGAAGAGCGGGTTGAATATACCACTGACAGCCCACCCTTGCACCATATGGGGCGAAGGGGGATGAAATACGAATAAAGAAAGAAAAATGGATTGTATTATATTGTATCCAGATTGAGATTTCCACTCTGCAGCGGAGTGTGCGCTGATATGAAACTTCCTGGCAGATTAAAACTGTGTGCCCGACCGAGACTCGAGCTCGGGACCTTTGCCTTTCGCGGGCAAGCGCTCTACCATCTGAGCTACCGAAGCACGACTCACGCCCGGTACTCACAGCTTTACTTCTGCCAGTATTATATTATATTGTATGTTATAATGTATTGTATGTTATATTGTATTGTTATATTGCATATATGTTGTTATATTGTATGTTAACCGGGAACCTAGAAACGACGGGGAGGCTCCGTCCCCACCGCAGCCGCAGTGGTCCACAACCCCACGACGACTACCGCAGTTCACTCCCCCCCCCCCCCCCCCCCCCCCACCCACCCCAGGGAACGTCTCACACCAGACGAGTGTAACGCCATATTTGCGTGGTAGAGAAATGATGGTGTACGCGTACGTGGAGAACTTGTATGCGCAGCAATCGTCGACATAGTGCAGCTGAGGCAGAATAAGGGAAACCAGCCCGCATCCGCCGAGGCAAATGGAAAACCGCCTAAAAACCATCCACAGACTGGCCGGTTCACCGGACCGTGACACAAGTCCGCCGGCTGATTCGTGCTGGGGACGAGACGTTCCTTCCCAGTCCGGAAAGCCTAGCGTTAGACCGCACGGCTAACCGGGCGGGCAACAAAAAAAATATTTTACTCACACTCTAGTCCAAATATTTTTGGCATAAACTAGTTTGACTTGTCTGGTTTAGATATTCAGGATAATTCACATGCTATCGATACCTCATTTTTCCATACCAGTATTCATTAGTCGTGTGCAAAATTGGGGTGCTTGTTCGATGGCACGTAAATACATGGAAATAATTTTTAAGAGCACGTTACGCTTAAGGACAAAGCGAAACCAAAATTTTACCGCGCGCGTCCAGTGCATCACGGCATTCGCGAAGGAGCTGCTTCTGAACTCCATAGATTGGAACAAATCGGAGTTCCGAAACCTGTTTCTGCAAATCAGTGGACATCTCCAATTATGTTCACACAAAATGAAATGGGAACATCAGACTAAGTACCCACTTTAAAGCTAAAGTTAACACACAAACAATTGTTAATATATACTTTTACGTTACCATGCATTGAAGAACTTATGGAAACCCTAGCTGATGAACGATTCTTTTCTGAAATCGATTTAGCTGGTACTCTCCTTCAGCTTCCCCTGGAACAGGAAACGAATAAGTTTACAGTTGTCAATACGTGCATTGGCTGTATAAGTAACAACACCTTCCCTTCAGAAGCACATCTGTTTCTGCGTTGTTTCAACACCTTCTTGAACAAATGACGTCGAAAGTTCTTTATTGTTCAAATTATTTGGATGGCATCTTTATGTCTGGACAAACACCGAAACAGGGTCTAAAAAATTTTGAATGTCTGTTTACAGAAATGTGTACTGAAATGATTATTTTTCAATCTGAAATTGAATATTTGAGACAACTCATTGACGCCCATGGCACTGGTTCCTCAACTAAGCATTCAGAAGCCATACAGAGAACATCTTCTCCTAAAAATGTCCGAGAACTGCAAGATGTACTTGGAAAGCTAACCTGCTACGTGAAATTCATTCCGGACACAGCGGAAATTGCTGCTCCTTTGCATCGATCCCCAGAAACCAGTAGTGCTTGCAGCTGATACACTATTACATGGAATAGGGGAGGCTTAATCTCACAAGGCTGGCAACACTGAACGCTCCACAGCATTCACATCTAAGACGTTGAGCAAGGCCCCTTCGCGGAATTTCATCACTATCTGCGTGGCTCGTGACTCAACATAAGGCACTGACTACTCACTTTCATCCATCGAAAGATGTTCCTGAGCGTACAGCGTGCTGACGTTGCATTCATAGTTATTGCTTCTTTTAATTTACAGTGCCTATGGGAAATGATCCGGAATTAGATGCATCAGTAGCTTCTTGTTAATAGATAAATCATTCTGATTCACAAGTACTGCAAGTTTTTCCCATTGGTTACCAGCGGGTCGCACAAGCTACTGAACTGGATCAATCACAACGACTGCTGAATTACTTCATTCGGATGTGTCGGGCTCCTGACCGGAAATCAATTTCAGATGCAGTAGTGCGAAAACATCATCTCCAACGCAGCAGCCTTTCTCTTCAGAATCGTGTAATTTTTCAGCATATTCGTAGTCAACAAACGCGAGTCATGGCCCCTCCATCATTGTAGCAACATGTTTTGAAACTTTTACATAGAGAACATTGGGGAATTGTAAAAATAAGCAACTAGCGCTCCAGCATTATACGTCATTTGGACTTGACGCACAGATTGGGCAGATGACTGCCCATTGCCACCCATGTGTGGACAATCAGGCAGAGTTGCGCCAAGAATTTTTCAATTGGCCTCGACCTGACGATCCCTGGCATCGCAGCCACGCTGATTTTGTTGATCATCTCACGAACAGAAGGTGTCTCATTAGCGTCTATGCATACAGTAGATGGAAAATGGAAATGAGCATACAGCATTGCTGTCTGGGAGGCGTCATGCGGGAAGTTCGGCCGCCGAGTGCAAGTCTTCTTTCAGGCGACACATTGGGCGACCTGCGTGCCGGTGATGAGGATGAAATGATGATGAGGACAACACAACGTCCAGTCCACGATCGGAGAAAATCTCCAACCCGGCCGTGAATCGAACCCGAGCCCGCTTGCTTGGAAGGCAAGCACGTTACCACCCAGCTAAGCAGGCGGACTATACAGTAGATATATATTTCTCATTTCTATAAATTCGACAACTAGCGCTAGCAATTTCAAAGTAATCGCTTATTTCTTTTACTTAGAAGGGCGGTTTTCTTGTAATTTCTCAGAGCCTATGGCACACTGCCTTTTCACGACACTTCGCCAGCAGAATTATCACATGGTAATCGCCAATTCACTTTGCTGCTTTTCTCTCGCCTTCGACATCTTTCTGCAGATGCCAACTTCGCAACGAATTTCCATAGAAAGAACAAAGTCTTTAACCGTGTCTATAACGAGCCTCTGAACTGGGAGTCTGGCACCCTCACTCAGACAACTGACCTAGTTCATTATGGCATTGACAGCAAATCAGGCACCCTTCGACGTACCAAAACCACTTACGTTTTCGTGATTATTCCCATCGTGCCGAAGCGCTACTTGCAACTCAAACTGTTGCCCCTGAGCAGTCTTTGTCAGTGTCTTATGTTCGTGCACAAGGGTCAACGGATGACTCTTTCCGTAGACGTCGACTTCTGCCCGCCCATATAGCCGCTGATAAAGCGGCAGCATCCTTTGCTGTTCTCAGTAACGTCACTCATAGGCATCGGGCCTGCATCAGCCGTTCAGCCTTCAGTGTCCTCACAGGCGCCAGTGCTGCACCCCCTCGTGCCGCTTGACTTCCTACCTCACGTTTTTTGGCAAATGTTCCCGGTAGTTCGCAAGATGACTGTCGGGACGCGGATTAGTTGGTGCCACAACCAACCCCATCAGTTGCACCACAGCACAGACCTCCCCCACGTCGTCGCCTACATCCATGCTATACGACGACGATGCACAATTGCAGTATTGCGATATCGATGTTGTCTTGGTCGACCACAAACAACACAAGCAGTTGCTGCAACATTGTACGAAATTTTAAATTTTAGAAGACATTCTTTTATGGAGAGTGAACAATGATCAGTGTAAAATTTAGCAAAACATCTGTTGCGGCCAACCAAACAAGCTTCTATTGCTGCCAACCAAAATAAATATCTGTTACGACTGAGACTGTTTTACTAAATTTTAGCAGTTTAGAAACATCATAGGACATCGTATGTTCCCTCTATCTACCCCTCATGTATCAGCAGACCAAAGGCTCCCTCTGTTATCATTACGCAGTCCACTAGCAATTGCCACTATGGACATGCGTTGATAACCTTCTATTGCAGGATGGTGTAAATATTCTGAATATAGTGTAGATCACATATTCAGTAGCGCAGTGGGGTGTTCTCTACCACTGAACTTTCATTGTGCTCTCCAGCCTCCACAAACACTCTAATCTGAATGATGACGTTCACTCCAGTGATCACTTCCTCCCTAGACGCAGTTATGGAACAGAGAAATGCGCAAAAGAATCCCACCACGGCAGGTGGAACCTCGTAGCCTTTCGGTTAGCAAGAGTAAAACTGCATCGTATAATGAGAAGAACTAGGTTAGGCCGTGGCATTGAATCCTGTTCGACGAAAATTATCCCACCAAACCGTCAGTTGTATGGGAGATCATCAGAATGATTTCAGACAAGAGTAAACGGTCTCCTATTAGTGCTTTATGAGAGAGCAGAGAATGAGACCTACATTTAGGCGACAAGAAGGATTCAGCTTTGGAGCTTCACTGAGCAGTCGCCGAGAGGAGCTACTAGAGCTTCAGTTCTACAGTTGGCGTAGTTCTCAAATGCCCTTTACCTCTGTGAGAGTTAGGTTCGGTATTGTCTTTGACACGTGAAACGTCGCTCGACAAAATATTGTCACACCTCACCAGAGATGATATACACTCCTAGAAATTGAAATAAGAACACCGTGAATTCATTGTCCCAGGAAGGGGAAACTTTATTGACACATTCCTGGGGTCAGATACATCACATGATCACACTGACAGAACCATAGGCACATAGACAGGCAACAGAGCAGGCACAATGTCGGCACTAGTACAGTGTATATCCACCTTTCGCAGCAATGCAGGCTGCTATTCTCCCATGGAGACGATCGTACAGATGCTGGATGTAGTCCTGTGGAACGGCTTGCCATGCCATTTCCACCTGGCGCCTCAGTTGGACCAGCGTTCGTGCTGGACGTGCAGACCGCGTGAGACGACACTTCATCCAGTCCCAAACATGCTCAATGGGGGACAGATCCGGAGATCTTGCTGGCCAGGGTAGTTGACTTACACCTTCTAGAGCGCGTTGGGTGGCACGGGATACATCTGGACGTGCATTGTCCTGTTGGAACAGCAAGTTCCCTTGCCGGTCTAGGAATGGTAGAACGATGGGTTCTATGACGGTTTGGATGTACCATGCACTATTCAGTGTCCCCTCGACGATCACCAGAGGTGTACGGCCAGTGTAGGAGATCGCTCCCCACACCATGATGCCGGGTGTTGGCCCTGTGTGCCTCGGTCGTATGCAGTCCTGATTGTGGCGCTCACCTGCACGGCACCAAACACGCATACGACCATCATTGGCACCAAGGCAGAAGCGACTCTCATCGCTGAAGACGACACGTCTCCATTCGTCCCTCCATTCACGCCTGTCGCGACACCACTGGAGGCGGGCTGCACGATGTTGGGACGTGAGCGGAAGATGGCTTAACGGTGTGCGGGACCGTAGCCCAGCTTCATGGAGACGGTTGCGAATGGTCCTCGCCGATACCCCAGGAGCAACAGTGTCCCTAATTTGCTGGGATGTGGCGGTGCGGTCCCCTACGGCACTGCGTAGGATCCCACGGTCTTGGCGTGCATCCGTGCGTCGCTGCGGTCCGGTCCCAGGTCGACGGGCACGTGCACCTTCTGCCGACCACTGGCGACAACATCGATGTACTGTGGAGACCTCACGCCCCACGTGTTGAGCAATTCGGCGGTACGTCCACCCGGCCTCCCGCATGCCCACTATACGCCCTCGCTCAAAGTCCGTCAGCTGCACATACGGTTCACGTCCACGCTGTCGCGGCATGCTACCAGTGTTAAAGACTGCGATGGAGCTCCGTATGCCACGGTAAACTGGCTGACACTGACGGCGGCGGTGCACAAATGCTGCGCAGCTAGCGCCGTTCGACGGCCAACACCGCGGTTCCTGGTGTGTCCGCTGTGCCGTGCGTGTGATCATTGCTTGTACAGCCCTCTCCCAGTGTCCGGAGCAAGTATGGTGGGTCTGACACACCGGTGTCAATGTGTTCTTTTTTCCATTTCCAGGAGTGTAGAATTCCTCTTCAGCACTTTGAAATCAAACAGGGTTGTAATATCCTCCATGAAAGCTTGGGGTCTCTCGTAGCAACCATCTCGGCAAATGAAATAACCTTGACACATCTGCAAACAGAGCAATGTCCATGGCTTCCTATGCCCGAGAGAGGAACCTCCAATGCGTGGCGATTACGGCATACGGGTCACTGTATGCCACATTCGATGGGATGTATTTTGTACAGTGACAAGAGAGCAGAAGTGAACCTGAGAAGGTACATGGGAACTGTGTCAGTTAACTACGAGACTAGTGTGATGAAACGATTAAACTCTTGTGCGTGACCTAGATTCCTGCCTAAGCTATTAGATTGGAGGTTCTATTATATTGAAGAGCAGCTGTTTTTATGTCTAATTATGAGCCACCTAGGTTTTTCTGCTCTATCATAATGAATCCTTCTCTATTCAAATACTAATTTTTATTGTAAGTTTTAGATGATACAGTTCTGACATGTGTATGTGTATGTGTCTTATGCACACTGTCTCAGATTTTTGTGTGGGCGCTAAAGACCTCGTTGACGCGCGACCAAAAACATCATAATCAGCATCATGATCACCACCATCAGTTAGTTGCTAACACAATTGTAGGTAAAATTTTTGGGTCGGCGCAGCTTGCTCCGTGGAAGTCCACTTGCCGTTCTGAAGTCTGAAGATCATCCTTAAGGATTGAAACCCGTCACTCCTATTAAAATAAATCTGCGATCAAGACTGTGTTTTTCATTATCATGCAATTGTAGGTCTCCTAGATTATGTTGTCCTCATTGCACATCAGACAACGCCAGATCCAGAATTTCCGTAGTTCCAGATCGTGTAAGACGAATCATATGATGATTTTTTTTGACAAATTCTAGGCCGATTTCCTGCTCCATCCTTGTCCAATTCGTCCTTGTGCTCTGTCTCTAACGAAATCGTCGACATGACCCTATGCCCGCATCTTTCTTCCTTCCATTGGCAACATATACTGACATGACAAATTCAGGGTATAGCATGTACAGATGGCGGTAGTATCATGTACACAAGACGTAAAAGGGCATTGCATTGGCAGGAGTTGTCATTTGTAGTCTGATTCATGTGAAAAAGTTTCCGACATGATTATGGCCGCACTACGAGAATTAACAGACTTTGAATGGGGAATGCTAATTGAAGCTAGACGCATGGGACATTCGATTTCGGAAATCGTTAGAGAATTCAATATTCCGAGATGCGCAGTGTCAAGAGCGTGCCGAGAATACCAGATTTCAGGCATTACCTCTCACCATGGACAACGCAGTGGCCGACGGATTGAACTTAACGACCGAGAGCAGTGGCGGATGCGTAGAGTTGTCAATGTCAACAGACAAACAACACTGCGTGAAACAACCGCAGAAATCAGTGTGGAACGTACGACAAACATATCCTTCAGGGCAGGGAGACAAAATTTGGCGTTAATGGGCTGTGGCAGCAGACGACCGATCCGAGTGCCTTCGCTAACAGCACGACATCGCCTGCAGCGTCTCTCCTAGGCTCGTGATCATATCGGTTGAACCCTAGGCGACTGGAAAAATGTGGCCTGGTCAGATGAGTTCCGATTTCAGTTTGTAAGAACTGATAGTAGGGCTCGAGTGTGGCGCAGACCCCACGAAGTCATGGATTCAGGTTGTCAACAAGACACTGTGCAAGCTGGTGGCGGTTCCGTAATGGTGTGGGCTATATTTACATGGATTGGACTGAGTCACCTGGTCCAACTGAACCTATCATTAACCGGAAAGAGTTACTTTCGCCTGCAGGGAGACCATTTGAAGCCATTCATGTTCCCGTGATAGTGCGACGTGTCACCGGGCCACAATTGTTCGCGATTGGTTTGAAGATCATTCTCAACTATTCGAGCGACTTATTTGGCCACCCAGATCACCTGACATAAATTCCATCGAACAGTTGTGGAACATAATCGAGAGATCAGTTCGTACATCATGCACCGGTAACATTTTCTTAGTTATAGATGGCTATAGAGGCAGCGTAGCTCAAGATTCTAAAGGGGACTTCCAAAGAAGATTTTAGCTTCCAAAGAGCTGATGAGTTCATGCCACGTCGAGTTGCTACACTATGTCGTGCTAAAGGAGGTGCGACACGATATTAGGAGGTATCCCATATGTTTTGTCGCCTCAGCATAATGTATTACATAGAGGAAAGCCAAAAAAATTAAAAATCACACCCGCGACCCTAGCAAGATCCTTCAGCGATCACGGCTAATTGAGCTGACGAAACCGATAGGCAAGTCTATCCCCGCGAAAGTTCAAAGTGCTCGTTTACTCCATACTTTATGAGGCGAAATGAATAATATCGACGGCTTGTGTTTATGGTCAGCAGTGATTTTGTTGTCCCCTTTCGTGACTTTAAAGGAAGGCCGAGAGCAGCAGGCCATCTGAGCAGCGGGGCGGTATTTTTAGCTGCGGCCGGTAAACGATGTGCAGGCGCGTCTGTGGCGGATCAAAGCGGCCGCCCGCTACCGCTCCCTGGGAAGTGCTCGCCCCATGAAATAAAACAGTACCCACCAGCCTTCCAGGTTCCCCATGGAGGTCAGGGCTGTTGCTGCTCTCCCGAAAGGGCTCAATGTTTTTCTGTGTGACAGCACTTCTCTACGCTACGAGTGGTAGCAGTAAAGTTTTAATTACCACTTCTCAAAACAATAAAGTTGCGTGCTTAGTTTATTCTTTGTTTGCAAGTACATGTCTTCTGTCCTGGTAGACGTTCTAGTCTGTGCGCCACAGTAGCGTACCACTCCGATAGATGAGCCAAAACGAAGTGGGCCATTGATTGAATGGAATATTTTGCGGTATTTCCTATCCTGCGTTTGAAGGAGGACAACACTGCAGCAATCCATGCTGAGTTGGTGGAACCCTACACCAACAGTACACCAAAATGGTTCAAATGGCTCTGAGCACTATGGGACTTAACATCTCAGGTCATCAGTCCCCTAGAACGTAGAACTACTTAAACTAACTAACCTTAGAACGTCACACACATCCATGCCCTAGGCAGAATTCGAACCTGCGACCGTAGCGGTCGCGCGGTTCCAGACTGAAGCGCCTAATACCGCTCGGCCACACCGGCCGGCGAACGGTGCACCACCCTATGACGTAGTGGTGAGGTGCCGTAGACGGTCCCAGTGTGGCCAAACAAGTCTGAATGACGAAGAACATAACGGCAGACTATCTCTCTGTGTAGATCGGGAATTGCAAGAGAAGTCGAGGCCCTAGTGTTCGAAGAACGACCTACCGCAATTGAGGCAATACAGGAAAAAGTGACAGTCGGTCATAGATAAGTTTTAAACATCGTTAACAACATTTTGAACATGAAAAGGACACAATCCACTTAGTTCCGCGACTGCTCACATTTATTGAAAATGCCCGATAATAGAGCTTAAACGAGGGGAAGGCATTATACGGTGGGAGTAATTGGATATTATTTTTATCTACACGTATTTTGCAATTCCTCAGTCTTGAAATACCCTTCAGTTATTCGTGTGACATCTGCTGTAGTTGAAGTATTACCTTGCTTAGTATTTTCTTGTCCAACTCCATAACTGAGTGGTTGTCCCTGAGCCTCAAATGGTTCAAATGGTTCTGAGCACTGTGGGACTTAACATCTGAGGTCATCAGTCCCCTAGAACGTAGACCTACTTAAACCTAACTAACCTAAGGACATCACACATATCCATAACCGAGGCAGGATTCGAACCTGCGACCGTAGCGGTCACGCGGTTCCAGACTGCAGCGCCTAGAACCGTTCGGCCACACCTGCCAGCCCCCGAGCCTCCACCGGTCCACTCCTTTCAAAAAAAAAAAAAAAAAAAAAAAAAAAAAAGTCAGTGGTCAGTGTGGCTGACTGATAAACAGAGGACCTGAGTTCTGAGTTAAAAAAATGGTTCAAATTTGAGAAGTATGGGACTTAACATCTATGGTCATTAGTCCCTCAGAACTTAGAACTACTTAAAACTAACTAACCTAAGGACATCACACAACACCCAGCCATCACGAGGCAGAGAAAATCCCTGAACCCGCCGGGAATCGAACCCGGGAACCCGATCTGAGTTCGAATCCCAGTATTGACAAGGACTTTTTCCTGGTAGGAGGACTGGTAAGGGCTGCATACAGCCTCGTCAGGCTGACTGAGAAGCTACTCGACCAATCAGTAGCAGCTGAAAAGTCAAGACACCCCACAACTTGTGGGAGAGCACTGTGGTTACCACCTTCCTTTCCATAAAGTATCCAATGAAACCGTTCAGAGACGATGACATCTTGGCCAAAATGTTGTACTTTACCTTTTAGTATTTTCACGTTCGCTACCCTAGCCAAACGTAAAAATATTTTTATTTACGATCATCTGCATGTGTATTGTTTACGATGACATTGCAGACTAGTGGAATGTGGATCGCTGGACCATCAGAGGGACTCACGTGCAGATGTGTTGGATGTTCCAGTTCCTCTTCGCAAAACGTAACTTCACGGTAAAAATACCATTTCTCCTATGTGAGAAGGACAATGTTACAACGATAGGAATATTGGGAAGCATTTTGAGGATATATAAAATCCTATTACAGCCAAAAAAATGTTATGCTTCTGTGAATTAAAAAGCGAGATGATATCACTATTTGTAATATCTGAGCTACTACGTCAAGTGCTATAGACCCTAATGTATTTAAACAATGCATTGACATCCTCTTTATATACACAGGAGAAAGGGATGGCGGACATTGCGTGGCACATGATCAGTCTGTCAGCAAAGAATGACGATTTTTTTATTATACAGGATATAAATTTTAAGTTGACAAACCAGAATAACTTGAAAAATAATCTTCACACGAAAAAAATGTGTAGACTCCAAAGTTGATTATTTTCGAGGACATCTGTTGGTGCTAAAATTAGCCCGCCACCCCAGCCCCCTGGGGGTGGGGTGGGAGGCAACTTTAAAATTTCAAATGGGAACCCCCATTTTATTGCAGAATCAGGTTCTACACAAAAAACTACGTACATTGTGTCTTAAACAGTTATTTTGATTCTTGGTAGTTGGCGCTGTAATTCAAGAAAATCCATGTTCTCATTTTGCGTGGAAAATGTTTAGGGATAAATAAAAAATGCTTATTTACTTAGTAAAATGAACTGCCAGATCTACTTGAAGATCTGAGCATCGAATTACGACAGAACATGTGGTTACAACATGATGGTTGTCCAGCGCATTATTCATTAGTAGCGCGCGATGTACTAGATCGATTTAACCATGGCCGTTGGATCGGCGGGGCAGGTCCTGTGAATTGGCCAGCCAGATCGCCTCGCCAGATTTTTTCTTATGGGATTATCTAAAAGACATCGTTTATCAGGAAACGCCTACCACTTGTGAAAACATGATGCAAAGAAGAAGAGATGCTTTCTCTGCAATTGCACCAAACATGTTATCAAGGTGTGTGCAGGGATTTACAGCACGATTCAATAAATGCATCGAAGTTGGAGGTCATCAATTTGAACATTCATTTGATTTGATAAAACGGTGAGATGAAAGGGATTTACGGACAAAAAGCAGGCCGAAAGCGAGAGGCGAAGGAACTCACTGGAAGCAAGCACACCGAAATTCATTTACTTGCAAGTATTTGCAAATAATCAACATTAAAACGAAACCAATCGTTCCTTTTCAAGACCACCAAATCTTAAACGGGAATACGTTCATCTTTAGTGAGTTCACT
The DNA here is from genome assembly GCF_023897955.1 of Schistocerca gregaria. Classification (NCBI taxonomy): domain Eukaryota; kingdom Metazoa; phylum Arthropoda; class Insecta; order Orthoptera; family Acrididae; genus Schistocerca; species Schistocerca gregaria. The sequence goes on from NC_064931.1 coordinate 687,244,015, forward strand.
CGTTAGTAAGTAGGATGTTTGGTTAGTAAGTTAGGTAATCAGATAATTTTTTTTAATAAATAAAAGTTGTGTGACCTCGTAACCACGAAACAAACAAAACGTATCCGAATATGCGAAAGAAATTAGTATTTGGGTCAACATTTGTAGAACTCTAATTCCTCTTTCTCAAACCCCACTCCATGGGGAGAGAGGGAGAATTTTAGTTTTAGAGAAGCAAAATTTACGAAGTAAATAAGTATTGTTTATTTATCCGTGACCATTTTCCACGCAAAAATGAGAACATGGATGTTCTTGAATTACAGCGCCAACTACCAACAATCAAAACAAATGTTTAAGATAAAATGTGCGCAGTTTTTTATGTGGAATCTGATTCTGCAATAAAAAAATGGGGGTTTCCCTTTGAAATTTTCAAGTTGCGTCCCCCCACCCCCAGGGGGCTGGGATAGCGGGCTAATTTCAGCACTAGCAGATGTCCCTCTCAAAAGTAATCAACTTTGGATTCTACACATGGCCGGCCGGAGTGGCCGTGCGGTTCTAGGCGCTACAGTCTGGAACCGCGTGACCGCTACGGTCGCAGGTTCGAATCCTGCCTGGGGCATGGATGTTTGTGATGTCCTTAGGTTAGTTAGGTTTAAGTAGTTCTAAGTTCTAGGGGACTGATGACCACAGCAGTTAAGTCCCATAGTGCTCAGAGCCATTTGACCATTTTTTTAAAACCATTCTACACATTTTTTCGTATGAAGTTTATTTTTCGAGTTATTCTGATTTCTCAGCTTAAAATTTACACCCTGTATATTACAGCGGACGTAAAAATGATTACTGTACAGGTGTAAATACAGAAAAAGGTCAGGGTGATTGATTATTAATAACATCTCATTTCTGTAAATACCCACAAAGTCTAAGAGACAAGTTATAAAAATTATTACACTGGCTTGATGCCTTCCTGTGGTGGCCTGCGGCCAGTGTGGCAATTGGAAGGCAGTAGCCTCATTGTTACACGCGAGCAACGTGAATGTTATACAGCAGCCTGCCCAAGTGCGTTTGTGGCGACAGTAGCACAGTGATTCCCTGTAGCTGCAGCCTGACCATCAGACACGTAGTGAGGTCCGTAGAGATTGCATAGTACCGGCATTGGCAAATTGAGGGTGTCCCAGAAACGTTGTGACGAACTTCTAGTGGTTGTAGAGGGTGTCTTGAAAACAAATCGAGAATAGGAAACCATGTCAGGAAACATCATCCACCGACGATGCTGAGTGTTGAAGTTATAGACGCTGGAGCTTGCCACTTGACCACCCCTTCGGCAGCAAACGTCACTTTGTACGCTGACGGACCTTAGGCGGAACGTCTCACGATGTTATTTGTTACTCAGTGATCGCGACTGATTTCACCGTTGGAGAAAATGAAACTACCTGTTGCGTAGACAAGCCTTGGTCGGCCGTTGTGGCCGAGCGGTTCTAGGCGCTTCAGTCTGGAACCGCGCGACCGCTACTGTCGCAGGTTCGAATCCTGCCTCGGGCATGGATGTGCGTGATGTCCTTAGGTTAGTTAGGTTTAAGTAGTTCTAAGTTCTGGGGGACTGACCACCTCAAATGTTAAGTCCCATAGTTCTCAGAGCCGTTTGAACCATTTTTAAGACAAGCCTTTTCTCTTATGAATGTGATGTTCTGCCTTGGTGGATGACGGTCTAGGACACAAGTTTGCATCTACAATTCATTTCTATCCTGTATACCGAAAAAATGGAGATTTTAGAGGATTCCAGGAGAAAAATAAAGTATAGATGGAAAACCCGCGTTCGAACCGTCATCCACCAAGGCAACAGAGCATTGCATTCGTAGGAGACACGGCCTTCCTACGCAGTAGCACGCTCCATGCTCTCCGTTTGCAGTCGTGGCAGTCACTAAAAAATAAACAACATTGTCAGTGTCACCGTCACCGTACAAAGTCTCGTTTGCTGCCGAAGGCCTCATGGCAAGTGCTGGTGCCTATAGCTTCGACACCATGTAACGTCGTCGCATGGTGTTTCCGTGCACAGGTTCCTATCCTTGATTTCTTCCCCCAGACGCCCTATACTAATCCACGAAGTTTGCCGCAGCATTTCTGGGACACCCCTGTATTGTACGAAGTGGCACAGTATTTTTCGACATTTTTCGGAGCTGTCCGTGGTGTGGTGATTCTTTAAATATAGACATTGCAATTACTCCTATTTTATCCCAGAAATTCCGACAGTACTTACTGTAAAAGTTCGTTTTCTCAAAAATTATGTGGCCATGTTGCTTTCGGGTAAGACGTTCTTTAAGTGAATATCTAAGGACGACCTGATGAGTTATATCCATGAAGTGTATTCACGGTTTCAAATATGGAAAACCATCAGTTGTATAAGGGAATGATGACAATGATAATTTATGCCGGACAGGGACTCGAACCCGGATTTCCCGCTTCACGCAAGCAGTCACCTTATCCACTTTGGCTATCCGTGCATGACTCACGGCCAGGCACAATGTTCCATATGTCGTCGTTCCTGCGTCACAACCTGTACTCGCACACACATTATGTAATTCCCGTAAAGGGGAGGACATTTTAATTGAAAGTCGCTGTCTCGTATCAGCGGATAAATACGATACTGCAATGTCTATCTCGTTAAGAAGAACGTTGCAATTTTCCTTCGGATATGTACGCCTGTCCCCTCGTGGATTCTGTGTAAATTTTATTCGTTAAAGAATTCTATCGAATTTCTGCGACTGCATTAAATAGCATCGCCCGTGATTGAATATTCTGCAGTTTTAGCAGTCGCTACATATCCTGGATTTCATAGGAAATTATGGCGATTCGTTGGTACTGCTGGGGTTTCGACGCTGCTCTTCTGCCAAGTTGGATGCGAATCCTTCTATATGAATGCCGAAATAGTGTTTTCAGTATTTTTTTGTCACTCTGACGTTTAGCCCTTACCGAGCTGCAGGAAAGAGCCGGTCCCACACCGCAGCGTACGGATTCGATAGCCAATCCTCAACGCATCATAAACAAGGCAGAATTGTACGTGCTCGTCATCCGTTCACAATTCTCGTAAGGACACCCCTCCCCTTGCTGAACAATGTAATTACAAAGTAGTTCAGCATTTTTCTGTGACCAAGGAAAACCCATGGTAGCTTGGCTTACTGATTCTGCTTTCCGTTTTACACTACAGAGCTATTATTGTAAACGCTATGCACACAGCCATCCTGTGATGTAGGTTTGTACATCTACATTTAAATTATGGTTCCAGATACATAAATAAAAAAGGAGTACCATTTTTATAAGAGAGTGAAAAATCTGTCTTTCAAAGACCGAAAAAAAGTTCTCTTCAGCATCGGAACCTTTTCAGAGTCAATGGGTGCAACGGAACGCCTCAAGCAGCCGTAGAACAACGAATCCTGCATTGCTGGTCTTGGCTGCACAATAACGTGGCAAAGTGGAGAGGCGCGATTTCTTTGGTACAGTCCTAGGCTGCGATTCTACTGGTCAATTAAGTGCGTTATCGTGGCGCTTCCCACATTCATCTAATCGTACACTGGCTGTGAGCTACATTTCACCTAACCAACCGAAAAAATTAAGCTTTCAAAATGTTCAAATGTGTGTGAGTTCCTAATGGACCAAACTGCTAAGGTCATCGGTCCCTAGACTTACACACTACTTAAAAAACTAACTTATTCTGAGAACAACACATACACCCATGCCCGAGGGAGGACTCGAACTTCCGGCGAGAGTGGCCGCGCAGTCCGTGACATGGCGCCTTAAACCGCACTCCCACCCCGCGCGGCAAGATTTCAAAATACATTTTGTACAACGTAAGCTATTCAACAAGAAAAAATAGAAATCATGAAATGAAATATCGTGTGGCGAGGGCCTCCCGGGGCTAGACCTTGTGCAAGTCTTTTGAGCTGGCGCCACTTCGGCGACTTGCTCGTCGACGAGGATGAAATGATGACGAGGAAGACGATACAAACACCCAGTCCCTGAGCGGAGAAAATCTCCGACCCAGCCGGGAATCGAAGCCGGGTCTTCCGGCGTGGCAAGCCGGCGCCCTGTCCACTCAGCTACAGTGGCGGACATCGTGAAATTAATGCAATAAATCCATTAGATCATGTAAACTGAAGTTGGAAAGGAGAAAGAAAATTAAAGGAACTAAAGATATCAACTGAATCAGGACTTTATGTGGAACCAGTGGCGACCAATGAAAATGTGTGCCAGACTGAACCCAGGAACTCATGTTTAGTAGACAGTTGTGTTAAAAACTGCAGCACCCGGACACAGTGTTCATTGCAAATAGGCGGACTATCTCGGCACGATCCCTAACCAACTAGCATTCCCACCTAGTGCCACCTATCAACAGTACCCAATCATATTCTCCACGCTCGCTAATTTTTGATTCCCACTGGAGGTTGAACGTAAATGTACATCTGCACTGCACGTTCTAGAGTCATAGCCCATCAAGACAAATCAGTTACATGAACGAGTTGTGTCTGTTCTTTCAGGCATGGTTGAAAGAACAGACACCACATTGAATCTGCAGCTGTGATGCTTCAATCGGCAATATATTCATAACCTACACTACAGATGCACATTTATGTTTGACATCCAGCAGGAATCTAAAATTAGCGAGCACGGATGACATAGACAGGGACTGCAGATAGGTAGCGCTAGGTGGGATGAGAGCCAGCCGGGGAGCGTTCCAAGATGGTCTGTGCATTTGCAATAAATACTGTGTCCGGGTGGCACAGTGGTTAGTGCATCTGCCTGTTAAGCAGGAGCTCCTGGTCTCAGGTCCCTGTCTAGCACACATTTCCATAATGTTCAGATGTGTGTGAAATCTTATGGGACTTAACTGCTAAGGTCATCAGTCCCTAAGCTTACACACTACTTAACCTAAATTATCCTAAGGACAAACACATACACCCATGCCCGAGGGAGGACTCGAACCTCTGCCGGGACCAGCCGCACAGCCCATGACTGCAGAGCCTTAGACCACTCGGCTAATCCCGCGCGATACACATTTTCACTCATCGCTGATTCTGAATGAAGTTCCGATACAACTGACATAATTAGACCCTTCCATTTTCTTTCCTTTCCTACCCCCTCCGGCTTCAGTCTACGTAATATGTATCACAGGGCAGATATCACGTGCTGCCTGTTCTTTAGGAGATGTCTGAAAAGACACCACACATGAGTATAAAATACATTAGAATGAACAGATATGAAGTCTTGTATGCAAACAGAGTGCTGTAGATGGCAACAGAGTTGAATAAACCGTTTTTAAAGTTTATTTCCTGTTTTGCCACTTCAAAGAGTATTAATGTGGCATTTATGTTGATATCCAGCAGGATTATCTGAATCACTCAGACCTTTTTTTCCTGTTCAGATTTGTCAGTTTCGAACTAATATTATGGGAACATTTTTGGCAAAATTTTCTAGCCTTTTTTTCATAACTCATCGGATACTCTGATTTAATCACTTCAGGATGTAATGCGTACTCGCTAAACCAAAAAGGTGACATTCATAGCCGGTCAGAGTGGCCGTGCGGTTCTGGGCGCTACAATCTGGGGGCGATCGACCGCTCCGGTCGCAGGTTCGAATCCTGCCTCGGGCATGGATGTGTTTGATGTTCTTAGGTTAGTTAGGTTTAATTAGTTCTAAGTTCTAGGCGACTGATGACCTCAGAAGTTAAGTCACATAGTGCTCAGAGCCATTTGAACCTTTACTAAGTGAGGTGGCGCAATGGTTAGCACACTGGACTCGCATTCGGCAAGACGGCGGTTCAGCCCCGCGTCCGACCATCCTGATTTAGGTTCAAAAATGCTTCAAATGGCTCTGAGCACTATGGGACTTAACATATGTGGTCATCAGTCCCCTAGAACTTAGAACCACCTAAACCTAACTAACCTAAGGACATCACACACATCCATGTCCGAGGCAGGATTCGAACCTGCGACAGTAGTGGTCACTCGGTTCCAGACTGATGCGCCTAGAACCGCACGGCCACACCGGCAGGCTCGTGATTTAGTTTTTCCGTGATTCCCCCAAATCGCTTCAGACAAATGTCGGTTCCTTTGAAAGGGCACGGCCGACTTTCTCCTCAATCCTTCCCTAAACTGATGGGACCGATGACTTAGAAGTTTGGTCTGTCCCCCCGAAATCAACCCAAGCCAACTAAATTTTTAAACTGCGTGCCACTGTGGTTAATATATACCGTGTATGACAAAATCGTACTCTCCAAAACTGGCGCAGAGTTTACTGCGGTGCACTATGGGTCACAGATGACAGGACTGAACGATGGCTCCCAAGATATGTTGTTGTTGTTGTCTTCAGTCCTGAGACTGGTTTGATGCAGCTCTCCATGCTACTCTATCCTGTGCAAGCTGCTCCATCTCCCAGTACCTACTGCAACCTACATCCTTCTGAATCTGCTTAGTGTATTCATCTCTTGGTCTCCCTCTACGATTTTTACCCTCCACGCTGCCCTCCAATGCTAAATTTGTGATCCCTTGATGCCTCAAAACATGTCCTACCAACCGATCCCTTCTTCTTGTCAAGTTGTGCCACAAACTTCTCTTCTCCCCAATCCTATTCAATACCTCCTCATTAGTTACGTGATCTACCCACCTAATCTTCAACATTCTTCTGTAGCACCACATTTCGAAAGCTTCTATTCTCTTCTTGTCCAAACTAGTTATCGTCCATGTTTCACTTCCATACATGGCTACACTCCAAACAAATACTTTCATAAACGACTTTCTGATACATAAATCTATATTCGATGTTAACAAATTTCTCTTCTTCAGAAACGCTTTCCTTGCCATTGCCAGTCTACATTTTATATCCTCTCTACTTCGACCATCATCAGTTATTTTACTTCCTAAATAGCAAAACTCCTTTACTACTTTAAGTGTCTCATTTCCTAATCTAATTCCCTCAGCATCACCCGATTTAATTTGACTACATTCCATTATCCTCGTTTTGCTTTTTTTGATGTTCATCTTATATCCTCTTTTCAAGACACTGTCCATTCCGTTCAACTGCTCTCCCAAGTCCTTTGCCGTCTCTGACAGAATTACAATGTCATCGGCGATTCTCAAAGTTTTTATTTCTTCTCCATGAATTTTAATACCTACTCCAAATTTTTCTTTTGTTTCCTTTACTGCTTGCTCAATATACAGATTGAATAACATCGGGGAGAGGCTACAATCCTGTCTCACTCCTTTCCCAACCACTGCTTCCCTTTCATGCCCCTCGACTCTTATGACTGCCATCTGGTTTCTGTACAAATTGTAAATAGCCTTTCGCTCCCTGTATTTTACCCCTGCCACCTTCAGAATTTGAAAGAGAGTATTCCAGTCAACATTGTCAAAAGCTTTCTCTAAGTCTACAAATCCTCGAAACGTAGGTTTCCCTTTTCTTAATCTTTCTCCTAAGATAAGTCGTAAGGTCAGTATTGCCTGACGTGTTCCAACATTTCTACGGAATCCAAACTGATCCTCCCCGAGGTCCGCATCTACCAGTTTTTCCATTCGTCTGTAAAGAATTCGCGTTAGCATTTTGCAGCTGTGACTTATTAAACTGATAGTTCGGTAATTTTCACATCTGTCAGCGCCTGCTTTCTTTGGGATTGTAATTATTATATTCTTCTTGAAGTCTGAGGGTATTTCACCTGTCTCATACATCTTGCTCACCAGATGGTAGAGTTTTGTCAGCACTGGCTCTCCCAAGGCCGTCAGTAGTTCTAATGGAATGTTGTCTACTCCGGGGGCCTTGTTTCGACTCAGGTCTTTCAGCGCTCTGTCAAACTCTTCACGCAGTATCTTACCTCCCATTTCGTCTTCATCTACATCCTCTTCCATTTCCATAATATTGTCCCCAAGTACATCGCCCTTGTATAAACCTTCTATATACTCCTTCCACCTTTCTGCCTTCCCTTCTTTGCTTAGAACTGGGTTGCCATCTTCTGAGCTCTTGATATTCATACACGTGGTTCTCTTCTCTCCAAAGGTCTCTCTAATTTTCCTGTAGGCAGTATCTATCTTACCCCTAGAGAGATAAGCTTCTACATCCTTACATTTGTCCTCTAGCCATCCCTGCTTAGCCATTTTGCACTTCCTGTCGATCTCATTTTTGAGACGTTTGTATTCCTTTTTGCCTGCTTCATTTACTGCATTTTTATATTTTCTCCTTTCATCAATTAAATTCAATATTTCTTCTGTTACCCAAGGATTTCTAGCAGCCCTCGTCTTTTTACCTACTTTATCCTCTGCTGCCTTCACTACTTCATTCCTCAGAGCTACCCATTCTTCTTCAACTGTGTTTCTTTCCCCCATTGTTGCCAATTGTTCCCTTATGCTCTCCTTGAAACTCTGTACAACCTCTGGTTCTTTCAGCTTATCCAGATCCCATGTCCTTAAATTCCCACCTTTTTGCAGTTTCTTCAGTTTTAACCTACAGGTCATAACCAATAGATTGTGGTCAGAGTCCACATCTGCCCCTGGAAATGTCCTACAATTTAAAACCTGACTCCTAAATCTCTGTCTTACCATTATATAATCTATCTGATACCTTTTAGTATCTCCAGGATTCTTCCATGTATACAACCTTCTTTTATGATTCTTGAACCAAGTGTTAGCTATGATTAAGTTATGCTCTGTGCAAAATTCTACCAGACGGCTTCCTCTTTCATTTCTTAGCCCCAATCCATAATCACCTACTATGTTTCCTTCTCTCCCTTGTCCTACTGACGAATTCCAGTCACCCATGACTATTAAATTTTCGTCTCCCTTCACTACCTGAATAATTTCTTTTATCTCATCATACATTTCATCAATTTCTTCATCATCTGCAGAGCTAGTTGGCATATAAACTTGTACTACTGTGGTAGGCATGGGCTTTGTGTCTATCTTGGCCACAATAATTCGTTCACTATGCTGTTTGTAGTAGCTTACCCGCATTCCTATTTTCCTATTCATTATTAAACCTACTCCTCCATTACCCCTATTTGATTTGGTGTTTATAACCCTGTAGTCACCTGACCAAAAGTCTTGTTCCTCCTGCCACCGAACTTCACTAATTCCCACTATATCTAACTTTAACCTATCCATTTCCCTTTTTAAATTTTCTAACCTACCTGCCCGATTAAGGGATCTAACATTCCACGCTCCGATCCGTAGAATGCCAGTTTTCTTTCTCCTGATAACGACGTCCTCCTGAGTAGTCCCCGCCCGGAGATCCGAATGGGGGACTATTTTACCTCCGGAATATTTTACCCAAGAGGACGTCATCATCATTTAATCACACAGTAAAGCTGCATGTCCTCGGGATAAATTACGGCTGTAGTTTCCCCTTGCTTTCAGCCGTTCGCAGTACCAGCACAGCAAGGCCGTTTTGGTTAATGTTGCAAGGCCAGATCAGTCAATCATCCAGACTGTTGCCCCTGCAACTACTGAAAAGGCTGCTGCCCCTCTTCAGGAACCACACGTTTGTCTGGCCTCTCAACAGATACCCCTCCGTTGTGGTTGCACCTACGGTACGGCCATCTGTATCGCTGAGGCACGCAAGCCTCCCCACCAACGGCAAGGTCCATGGTTCATGGGGGGGGGGGGGGGGGGGGTCCCAAGATATATGCTGGCGAATGGACGTGCAACTGTTGAGCAGTTGACCGCCTAGGTGAACCAAGGTGCTACTAACAGCGTGTCCTCAACAAGATTTCAGCTAACGGTATTGCCTATCGGCCTCTGCAGCAGATGCTTGGTTCATGCGGCCATGCTGACTGCTATGCATTGACGACGATGGCTGAAATGTGCATGATGCACGCCAGTACCGCTACTTTGATACAGTTCCCCACAGCCGTTTAATGAACAAAGTAAGAGCATATTGACTATCAGACCAATTGTGTGATTGGATTGAAGAGTTCCTAGGTAACAGAACGCAGCATGTCATTCTCAATGGAGAGAAGTCTTCCGAAGTAAGAGTGATTTCAGGTGTGCCGCAGGGGAGTGTCGTAGGACCGTTGCTATTCACAATATACGTAAATGACCTTTTCGATGACATCGGAAGTTCACTGAGGCTTTTTGCGGATGATGCTGTGGTATATCGAGAGGTTGTAACAATGGAAAATTGTACTGAAATGCAAGAGGATCTGCAGCGAATTGACGCAAGGCGCAGAGAATGGCAATTGAATCTCAATTAGACAAGTGTAATGTGTTGCGAATACATAGAAAGAAAGATCCCATATATTTAGCTACAATATAGCAGGTCAGCAACTGGAAGCAGTTAATTCCATAAATTATCTTGAAGTAAGCATTAGGAATGATTTAAAATGGAATGATCATATAAAGTTGATCGTCGGTAAAGCAGATGCCAGACTGAGATTCATTGGAAGAATCCTAAGGAAATGCAATCCGGAAGCAAACGAAGTAGGTTACAGTACGCTTGTTCGCCCACTGCTTGAATACTGCTCAGCAGTGTGGGATCCGTACCAGATAGCGTTGATAGAAGAGATACAGAAGATCCAACGGAGAGCAGCGCGCTTCGTTACAGGATCATTTAGTAATCGCGAAAGCGTTACGGAGGTGATAGATAAACTCCAGTGGAAGACTCTGCAGGAGAGACGCTCAGTATGTCGGTACGGGCTTTTGTTGAAGTTTCGAGAACATACCTTCACCGAGGAGTCAAGCAGTATATTGCTCCCTCCTACGTATATCTCGCGAAGAGACCATGAGGATAAAATCAGAGAGATTAGATCCCACACAGAGGCACACCGACAATCCTTCTTTCCACGAACAATACGAGACTGGAACAGAAGGGAGAACCGATAGAGGTACTCAAGGTACCCTCCGCCACACACTGTCAGGTGGCTTGCGGAATATGGATGTAGATGTGCTAGACGTTTACTCAGGATCAACAGGTAGCCTTTTCAAGTGAATCACGTTTTATTCTCCACCAGACAAAAGCAAACACACTGTAAGGGTCCAGACTGGAGGAGGGAGCGTTGTGGTCTGGGGCATTCCATGGGTAATCTCGTCAATCTGGAATGCACAGTGGACCAACACAAGTATGCATCTCTCCTTGGGGACCATTTTCACATGACAACTAGTCACACAGTTCACAATGTACATGTGTGGTCTGAAGAGCACCACGAGAGTTTACTGTACTCCCTTGGCTACCAAACTCTCTGGATTTAAACCCAGTCGAGAATCTATGAGAGCACGTAGATTGGGCTGTTTGTTCCATGGATCTTCAACCGAGTAACCTAGGCAGCTGCCAATAGCTCTGGAGTCTGCATGGCTCCACATTCCTGTTGGCAGAGACCTGCAAAGCTGTTCTTTTCAGAAATCAGTCAGAACCGCTCACCCATTGAAATGAACTACCTCTTTTTCATAGCTCATCACCCGAAGTCCACTCAGAAAAATAAATAAAAGGGTATTTCTTTGCCTTTTAATTTATGTCATTATGCCTGTATTTTATCTGATTTAGTCATATTTTGAAATATTATAGAAAGAGACATGTTGTTGTTGTGGTCTTCAGTCCTGAGGCTGGTTTGATGCAGCTCTCCATGCTACTCTATCCTGTGCAAGCCTCTTCATCTCCCAGTACCCACTGCAACCTACATCCTTCTGAATCTGCGTAGTGTAGTCATCTCTTGGTCTCCCTCTACGATTTTTACCCTCCACGCTGCCCTCCAATGATAAATTGGTGATCCCTTGATGCCTCCGAACATGTCCTACCAACCGATCCCTTCTTCTGGTCGAATTGTGCCACAAACTTCTCTTCTCCCCTATCCTATTCAATACAAGGGATATAAAATAAACTTCATATGTCTCTTTCTATTCAATGAGTAAGTATTGAATAGAAAGAGACATATGAAGTTTATTTTATATCCCTTGTAGTTTAGAGATTTAAATGTTCTGCATTTTATCTCTGTAAAAATTAAAAATATTACAACAAAATCGTAAATATTTTTTATCAACTGGAAAATTTTTAAAAATAGGACTGGTTCTTGTTACGCTTTCAAATTTTCTATTAGAGATAAAATAAAATATAAGAAATATAGCATATTTGTAGTTAATGTAAGTATCTACAGTTGTTATTTACAATCAGTACGGCAATATATCTACCTAAGAAGGAAGTATTAATCAATAGTATGATTTATAAATAAAATTTGACAAATTTTACTCTAAGTAAGTTAGTTTTTTTTTTCTCGGTGCCATATTTGTCCTGTTTTTAGAATGATACACTCACAGGGGTCTGACTTAGCTGCGGTACATGATATTTTCGGAACCAATTGGTATAGCGTTGGCTACAGCAATTTTCTGGTTCCCCACCAGGTTAAGAGATTCCTGTTTCTAGGCAAATATGCCTCACATTAGTACAGGTCTAGTTCAACAATTACTGTACATGCTGAGTCATGATTTCCTTGGAGCTGCGATCACACTTCACACAGCTGTTCTATTTTATCGACAACCACTAAGGGATATAATCTGTTTCTATCCTCAAAGGAAACGGTAGTTATGACTTTCAGGTGTCAGGAGCCAGTCCTCACAAAATAATAATAAATGGTCAAAAAATACAAGGAGTAAACTTATTCAGTGTCTTGGGTAATGTTATCTCATTGATGACAGAAATGGACACACAAAAGAAAGTAAAACACATTAATGGAACAATGTATAGAACGTACTGAACTAAAGTAAAAAAGGAAACTCCCCCTGACTTCTACAACACAATGTCAGAACCAGCAACGATATTTGGAAATGAATCGAGGAATTCTTTTAAAAAATGAACAGAGAAAACAAGTATTGGAGGTAAAATTCCCAAGAAGGGTAGCTGAGTACACACTGCCTAACAGGAGGATGAATGCTCATATCAAAGAGACCAGAGAGTTAAAAACTCAAATGAGCAGATTAAGGAATGCAGTAACAACTGAATCGACTATGTCACAAGAATGGGAGGTCACAGAATATCCAAATTGATAACGACTTACTACCCAGTGGGCATAAGGTGTTAAGGAAGACCTAGGAAAAGGTGAAATGATCAACAGTTTTAAACAAGAGAGTGTAACAGGCAAATGCCTAATACATGGGGGTAAAAGAAGAAATATTATAGTTTTTTTAGCTGTGATGTAATAAGGTTTGAAATCAGATATAAGACTCTTGTCCAATGTAATTGATATCTTGAAGGCATTAATCTGACCAGGCTAAATAAATAAATAAAAAATAAATAAAAACATTTACAGGAATAATTATGTACATAAAAATAATTATGTAACCGCGCACTGTTATTTTGATAAAGAACAATATCCAGTAAAGCCAAATTCGGAGGGAAGGCGTTGAGTCAAGACAGCATGCTGCTAGCTAAATCAGTGAGTGAGCCAAGAGTGCAGAGAGCAGAGAGACTCTAGAGTGTTTTGTAATACGTTCTGTGTGATCTGCCGGCGATTGGGATTGGCCAACGTTCGGGATCGGCTGGTGATCGGAATCAGCCGCCGAGCCGTAGGGAGGGGTCGCTTTGCGATCCACTCTGTGTGAGTGGTGGCTGAGGACTGCTGCTTGTGCGACTCACATGATCACGAACAACATATTTCTTGTGCTGCATTACATCAAAGTATAAGAATTAACAACTCATTCAACAGTATGTAAAAGTTTATTGGGCTTCCGAACTTTTAGATTTTCGCCGGCCAGTGTGGCCGTGCGGTTCTAGGCGCATCAGTCTGGAGCCGCGCGACGGCACCGGTCGCAGGTTCTAATCCTGCCTCGGGCATGGATGTGTGTGATGTCCTTAGGTTAGTTAGGTTTAAGTAGTTCTAAGTTCTAGGGGACTGATGACTTCAGCTGTTAAGTCCCATAGTGCTCAGAGCCATTTGAACCTTTTAGATTTTCTTCTTAACTAAAGAGCGAAAATACAGAGTGTAAACGATAGCTATGTACCACAGTAGTGTAGAGATGGTGGAGACGACTAATTTGATATGGGATACTTGTGGTCTATCAAATAAGGAACTACTTCAAATTGGCCAAAAACAACCTAAGCTTGGGCGCATGTGCGTCCCGCTATGTTTTCACTATTCACTGGCTCTCTTCGTACAAACTATTACTCCTAGAGAAAAACCTGAATAAGACCTTTTTTGCAGGAGATTTAATGTAGTTCAATTTTGTACCGGGATACGTTTTTGCTAGAGGCCGCGTTTTTCGAATTACTCAAGAAAGACATACAAAGTGACCTCCAAACCCACCCCCACTCACTGAAAGGATACAGTACTGCCCGACATAGAAAAGATGTACAACAACATACTTCGTTGTTCTTGTCAGAACAGCGTTTTATGTATAATAACACCATTTTATTTAATACACCGAAGCCAGATACCAACGTAGGAAAGAAGGGCAATTTGTATGTTTAATTATTCAGATGTGCACTTTCTTAAAATATATCCCTGAATCCAGCACTCTGTCGCTAGTTCCTGAGGTGTGAAGAATTCCAGAGTGAGATTTTCACTCTGCAGCGGAGTGTGCGCTGATATGAAACTTCCTGGCAGATTAAAATTGTGTGCCCGACCGAGACTCGAACTCGGGACCTTTGCCTTTCGCGGGCAAGTGCTCTACCAACTGAGCTACCGAAGCACGACTGACGCCCGCTACTCACAGCTTTACTTCTGCCAGTACCTCGTATCCTACCTTCCAAACTTTACAGAAGCTCTCCTGCGAACCATGCAGAACTAGCACTCCTGAAAGAAAGGATATTGCGGAGACATGGCTTAGCCACAGCCTGGGGGATGTTTCCAGAATGAGATTTTCACTCTGCAGCGGAGTGTGCGCTGATATGAAACTTCCTGGCAGATTAAAACTGTGTGCCCGACCGAGACTCGAACTCGGGACCTTTGCCTTTCGCGGGCAAGTGCTCTACCACCTGAGCTACCGAAGCACGACTCACGTCCGCTACTCACAGCTTTACTTCTGCCAGTACCTCGTCTCCTACCTTCCAAACTTTACAGAAGCTCTCCTGGGAACCATGCAGAACTAGCACTCCTGAAAGAAAGGATATTGCGGAGACATGGCTTAGCCACAGCCTGGGGGATGTTTCCAGAATGAGATTTTCACTCTGCAGCGGTGCACAAATGCTGCGCAGCTAGCGCCATTCGACGGCCAACACCGCGGTTCCTGGTGTGTCCGCTGTGCCGTGCGTGTGATCATTGCTTGTACAGCCCTCTCGCAGTGTCCGGAGCAAGTATGGTGGGTCTGACACACCGGTGTCAATGTGTTCTTTTTTCCATTTCCAGGAGTGTACTTAATGTGCAGAAAGAAAAATGAGTTTTTCTTTTAAACTACTGCAGTGCATACGCAACTGCGACGAAAATTGCAACCCAAATAAGTTTAAAAAAGACTTTTAAATGTTAAGCAGAAATTAATTATGTTTACAGTTTAATATGAATTTAACCCCTGCAAGCACAGTAGCTTCATAGTTAGAAGGCCAAACAAACAAAAGGATTTAATTGTTAATTTTATGCTGCCAAAATTTATTAAACTAAGAGGTAAGATTCACACAAACTTCAATTTTACAATTTGAAAGTGCACGACTAGGCTGATGGCGTAGTAGCTCAGTCAGCAAAGACAAAAAATGGTCGAATATGGGAAACAGTTCGTATATTCGTACAGTTTTGTGTAGTGGTAGAACGGAGTGCCATCGACAACATAATAGAAATATTAAGTTGTGGGGGATGGGAGTGGGGGTGAGGATGCTTTGTAAGGTTCTTTTCGCACGTTTTTCTCTAATAACTTGACAAATGCATCGTCTATCGAAAACTTATCCCAGTACATAATTACATTACATTAAATTTCCTACAAAAAAGCTACTATTCATTTTTTCTAGGACAAATAGTTCGTACGCACAGAGCGAGAGAATATGCTATACACATGTGGTGTAGCTTAAGTAATTTTAGTAGTCCAATTTGACAGACCAAAAGTGTTCTATGTTAAAATGTTTCTTCTATACTTTTTCTACGCCACTGTGGT
The DNA here is from genome assembly GCF_023897955.1 of Schistocerca gregaria. Taxonomy (NCBI): domain Eukaryota; kingdom Metazoa; phylum Arthropoda; class Insecta; order Orthoptera; family Acrididae; genus Schistocerca; species Schistocerca gregaria. Next base: position 687,260,028 of record NC_064931.1, read on the forward strand.
ACATTGTAATCAATTATCATTTACCCCCTGTAAAAGGTGCAAAGTGATTTTTTTTTGCAGTAATACAGTGTTCTGAAGAGCTTACCTTTCTTCATTTTCTATTCTTTTCATGGCTAACAAAAGCTGCACACATTAGTAATATATGTAAATCCATACGTGCACATGGACATGGCCCACAGCGCATTTTGTTGCAGCTTGGGAAACGTTTGCTTCAGCATGTGACATGGGTACTGTTGCAGCAGTCTGCCGCAGAATCTTCGTTCTGCTCACTGACGTCACCAGACAGACATTTCGGATCAGAGTAGCTGATGCTTCTTCCTTCTGAGTCGTCGATCACTCATTCCTTAGAAGGATCTGGCACTTTCAATCAGTTCAGGAGCGGATCGCCCATCCCTACATGTCGATACCCTCCAGAACCTCACCGACTTTGCCGCGCGGGGTAGCCGTGCGCTCGGAGGCGTCTTTTCACGGTTCGCGCGGCTCCCCCGTCGGAGGTTAGAGTCCTCCCTCGGGCATGGGTGTGAGTGTTGTCCTTGGCATAAGTTAGTTTAAGTTAGATTAAGTAGTGCGTAAGCCTAGGGACCGATGACCTCAGCAGTTTGGTCCCATAGTCCTTACCACAAATTTCCAAATTTCCTCACTGACTTTCTACCTGCACACACTGCAAAAGGTGGTTAGCAAGTGGTCACATTAATGCACCTGCACGCTTTGCTTTGCATATTGTATTGAAATATGCCTACCAATTAGGTATCAAAGTAATCTACTTTGAAAATACTGCATAGATAATAATAAATATTTTGAGATACAATAAGTTTTGCGTACGAGATCTGTTAAAAAATTTCCGGAACTTCGTCCACAACATTTTTCTACGCTTACCTTTTACCAATTGTGCATGGTCACTTTCGAAACACTCTCCTCCATAACTGATAAATTGCTCCCAATGCTGTATCCACTTCCAGCAGTCTTGGTACCGCACTTGCTGACTAGCGCGAAGCGCTGTCTGAAAATTTTCTTTTATCTCGTTGTCTCTGCAAATCTTCGTCCTTTCAACGGGGTTTTCCACTTTGGAAACAAAAAAAGTCCGCAGGGGCCACGTCTGGAGAGTACGGAGGATGAGGCAGGACAATGATTTCGTTTTCTGTGCAACAGTCACGCATCAACAGGAGAGACATGAGTTGTCTCGTCACATTTCAGATTGTTTCCTTCTCACCTTTTCTCGCAGGCATCGCAACACGCTCTGATAGTACCATCGATTAACAGTTTGTCCCTGTGACACGAATTCATGACGAACTAATAATGCAAAGTCAAAGAAAACTATCAGTGCGACTTTGACATTTGGCCTGACCTGACGAGCTTTTTTGGTTCTTGGAGACCCTTTCCCGACCGAACGTGAAGGTTGAACCGTGGTCTCAACATCACCGCAGACCCACGCCTCATCACCAGTTACAATTTTCTTAAGCAACATCTCGTTCACGTGTGGCCGAGCGGTCCTAGGCGCTTCAGTCTGGAACCGCGCGACCGCTACGGTGGCAGGTTCGAATCCTGCCTCGGGCATGGATATGTGTGATGTCCTTAAGTTAGTTAGGTTTAAGAAGTTCTAAGTTCTAGGGGACTGATGACCTGAGATGTCAAGTCCCATAGTGCTCAGAGCCAACATCTCGTTCTCATCTGCACGATCCAAAGGCTCTTCACAGACTCCGAGGTCTTGACTCATGAGCCGTGGGGCGAACTTGGCGGCGACACGACGCATTCCAAGATGCTGTGTCAGTATTTCATGATATGATCCAATTGAAATGTTGTATTATTCTACAATCTTTCGGATAGTCAGTCTCCGATTGGCGCGCACAAGTTCGTTGATATTCTTGACATGAGCGGCGTCGGTAGACGTCGAAGGGCGTCCTGAAAGAAGGTCATCTTTAACTTCCGTCCGGCCATTTTTAAACCGTGTGAACCATTCGTAACACCGAATAAAATTTAATCATTCATCACCGTACGCTTCCTGCGTAATTTGGTGTGTCCCTGTAAGGGTTTTCTTGAGTTTTACGCAAAAGTTAATGCAGACACTTTGCCGCTGTAACTCTGCCATCCCGAAATTATGCAGGAAGCGTACGGTGATGAATGATTAGACCTTATTCGGTGTTACGAATGGTTCACACCGTTTAAAAATGGCCAGACGCAAGTTAAAGATGACCTTTCAGGACGGCCTTCGACGTCTACCGACGCCGCTCATGTTAAGAATATCAACGATATAACTAAAAGACATAGAACAACGAAACTTCCTCCAGTTACACAATAAGTACAGGCGTATGGAGGAATGCCAACCGCATTTCGCTCCAACTCACCATTGGCGTGAAATTACGAATGTTCCGGAATTTTTTAACAGCCCCTGTACTTCCTGTCAAATTTAGTTCTTGGGACACGACACATTTTCAAACTCATCGAATCAGCTATATCAAAACTGCACAAGCTTTGAATCTTACCCCCTCTTGTAAAAATTACTGCAAACGCCCATGCATAGAATGTAAACGCAATAGCCATTTTCGCCTTACAATAACAACGAAAGAAATGAGACGGATACAGTTTATTCACAGAATGAAAAGAAGAGAACTAACTCCATTAATTCTGTTTGCAATTTCACTTTTAGTTTTCAATAAAGATAAACCGTTGTGTCTTCCTTGCAAAGAAATGTCAACTTGCAGTCGAAATTATGCGAAACACAAGTATAGGGCAGTTTTTGCCAACCAGGGATATTAACAATCAACCTCCAAATGAACTCAGCAATAAAACAAACGCTATTATAGTGACATTGCTGTTGTCTTCCCTAGCATGTTTTCAAATTGTGTGCAGTTCTTTGTGTGTGTGTGTGTGTGTGTGTGTGTGTGTGTGTGTGTGTGTGTGTAAACAGGAAATAGTAGCGGCACTCCCCTTCCTCTCGGCGATGCTGTTGCAAGATCCAGTTTGTAGAAAAAATGAGGACTTAGAGACTGATGGTTTAAGAACTCCATGGAATAAGGGCCTAAAAGTCGGGACCCAAAAAATGTGAATATTCGGTTATTAAATATTTTCTTATTATATTCGTATATTATGTACAAAACTGGTACACTGGCACAATCGTACATAAAAGTAGGGTTCTATTTATCAAAAGTAACAACTTTAGACTGATGATAAATCATATTTTGTAAAAAATAAAACTGGAACTTTCATTAGTCTTCCTGACATGTATGGCTCATAAATATGCCTACAAAAAGCCTTAATACAATTAAACCACGCAATAACGGGTTAAATATAAAGAAGCACGCGCACTGCAAAGAATTGTATGCTATGCGTTTCTTAAGAGTACTAACGATACTTTAAAATGTAAGACGGGTCAGTTTTAGGCATATTAGTCTAGTTAACACCAATAACGTCCACCGAGTAGCGACAGGTGGCGTCTTCAGATGAATCACGTTTTATGTTCTGTCGGACAGATGGCCGTTAGAGTGTAGGCCATGAAACGTCTGAAAGCAAATCCCTGCATGCTTTATACCCTGGAGAATGTTTTCCTGGCATACCCTGGCTGATCTCGTCACTCTGGAAGGCACAACGGCTCAACATAACTATACATTTTCCCTTGGGGACCCTGTCCACCCCGGCATACAGTCTGTCTTTGCTTGGCACGATTGCATCTACCAACTGGATTATGTAACGTATCATAGAACTCGCTGTGTACGTACTTCGTGCGAAGAGCACCAGAATGAGATATTGAACTTAAGATATTTCAACATAAGTCAAGCCATGCATTACGGTAGATTACTGTTCTAGCCTTTAGCACGATCAGTCCCATTCCATCAGACATGTTCACACCTACCTTGGAAGATGAACTGAAGTTGTGTGGTAAGTGGCTAGACTCAGTGCAGCCCACTCTATAAGAGCCGGCAATTCCTAGCGAAGAGATTTAGGAAGTGTGCAATTAACACAATTAATGGCGAGAGGCGTACAGTAAATTTGTTGTAATTTATTAATTCGCCATCAAGTTACTACAGCACCATTACACGGCTTTCTAAAACACTGTCAACTATAGACAGCAGCAAGATGGCAGATTTACCTATCCAGTCCCTTTTCCGCGAACACTACATAGGTCGCAGACAGTATCACTCCTGGCGGAGGTTCGAGTCCTCCCTCGGGCATGGGTGTGTGTGTTTGTCCTTAGGATACTTTAGGCTAAGTAGTGTGTAAGCTTAGGGACTGATGACCTTAGAAGTTAAGTCCCATAAGATTTCACACACATTTTTTTAACAGTATCACACATGCACTTTATATGGGAAAGTATTTTACTTAAAACTTCCCGTTACAACAGCTAATAATGGTTCACTTAATAAACTGAAAATAACTCCACTATACGAACACGAACTCAGTGAAGTTAGGTGCAATTTGCATGAAAATTCTGTGAGACGACACGGCCTTTTGGAGGCACTTTTAATAATTTTTCTTACGTCATGACCATACTTTTATTTTTCCAACAACACCTTACGCGTTTTGATTTTCCGTCATTTTCAAACGCTCCGAAATACAGCACCAAGCTGGTATGGAAATGAGATGGGCGTTTATCGTCATCGGCCGGGAGGCCCCTTGCAGCGCAGGTCCGGCCGCCTTGATGCAGGTCTTATTACACTCCACGCCACATTGGGCGACCTGCGCGCCGGATGGGGATGGAATGTTGATGAAGACAACACAACACCCAGTCTCTGAGCGGAGAAAATCTTCGACCCAGGCGGGAATTGAACCCGGGCCCGTAGGACGGCAATCCGTCGCGGACAGTTGGTATCAGGTGATATGACAAACATGATACATTTCACCATTGATAACAGACGTAGTACAACGAGTAAAACATGGCTTCCTAGCTTATCAGTGTTATGTTAGTGGTATAAAATTATTCACTAGGTACATTGTATCACTTCAACATTCTCAATCACGAGACAAGTGCAAACTGCTACCAAGGGAAAATTTTGGAAGCCAAGTGGACTAAACCGTTAGGCGACGCTTGGTACGTGGTACTCGCTGCAATTTGTTTTTGTTTACAGCCATAGTTTTCATTGTTGCATTATATAAAACAATTTCATCAGTAAACATAATAATCACTTTACAACGTTTTACAAAAGTATTACTTTACAAAATAATGAGAAACAGTTTTTTTTGTCTAAACTAATACAACGGAAGAACTCGCTAATTGCCGCTGGGGCCAACTGTCTGTTGACAAAGAAATATTTTATTTTTTTGACAACTTGCAGCGCATAAATTACTGTCGTTAGTAAAAGTTAAATAGTTAATAAAACGTAAAATTATAGAGATTACTAGAGGTCTGGAAGGAAATTGGTTAAAGTCGGCACACTTAAGATAACGTGCATAAGATCTTCAGTGATTGTATGACCATAAAACTGTTTTCTGTGAATAACGAACATTGTAGAGTGCCAAGACGCAATTAGAGAAGGGGGAGCGGTGAAGATTTACACAATATTACTCTTGACGTATTAAAATTTTGTGAAACTGTTTGTAATACTGTGACTACAAATAGGTTAATAAAGCTGCCCTTAAATGGGAATGACATTATGAAAGAATTGAGTACTTCAGAACAGATAACAAGGTCGAATGGTTACAATAGTAAAGAAATTAGGTCTCTGTACAGTAAGATTATAAATGACAGAAATATCCAGAAAAAAGCAGCAAGAAAATAAGGATGAGAATGACATACAACGGAACATTCACTGAACGTGTAGCAAATAGATTCAGGAAGCTTAATATGAGTTTAGAGCTAAAAAGTAATAGCAAATTAGGGAACAAATCTGGAACATTCGACTAAGGTGATAAGTATGAGGGCACCGAAGTCATTTCGAAAATTTTTTATATAAGACAGACTGGTAGGTCCTTCAAACACAGTTTTAGAGAGCATACACGCAGGTATGACACCTTTATCTTTTCTTTTTCCTGTATTGTCATTTCATTCCCCTGCCCATGGTGGCATGGGTGGGCTAGAAGCGGCGCAATTGGCAGGATAGAGAGCCAGGAAGACGGTGTCATCAGCATATCGGAGGAGGTGGACAGGTGGGGATGGGTTGGGCATATCGGCAGTATACAGGAGACAGACGAGCGGGGAGAGGACGGAGCCCTGGGGGACGCCAGCAGTGGGATAAAAGATATGGGAGTTGGTGTCATGGAGTGTGACATAGGAAGGACGGCGTGAGAGGAAGGAAGCGACCAGACAGACAAAATTGATAGGCAGGTCATAGGTTTGGAGTTTAAAGAGGAGACCGGGATGCTTTACGCGGTTGTAGTCATTTTGGAGGTCGAGTGAAACAAAAATGGCGGAGCGGAGGGAGTTAAGTTGGAGGGAGAGATGGTGGACGAAGTTAAGGAGTTCGTCTTCGGCGGAGAAGGAGGGTCGGAAGCCACACTGGGTAAGGGGGAGAAGGTGGTGTTGATTGAGGTGGCGATGGGTACGACAGTTGAAAATGGATTCAAAGACCTTACTGAAGACAGAAGTGAAGCAGATAGGAAGATAGGAAGAGGCGGCGGAAGGGGGTTTGTTGGGTTTGGGGAATAAGAGAATGCGGGAAGTCTTACACAGGCTGGGGTAGAAGCCGGTAGAGAGGATGACGTTGTAGAGATTGACAAGGACAGTCAGGAAAGAGAAGGGGCATTCTCTGAGGTGGCGGAAGGTGACACAGTCGTGACCAGGGCCTGTGTTGCGATTTGACTGCAGGAAAGTTTAATGTCTGGTGTTGTGATTGGATTGTTGATGGGGGGAACTGCCTTAAGTACTGGAGACTAGCAGCAATATCGGCGCGTTCCATGACGGTGGGGAAAAGAGAATAATCAAAGTGGGGTTCATCAGGGACGGAGAAGACCTCGGAAAGGTGGGAAGCGAAGTGGTTGACCTTACTGAGGTTGTCGGGAAGGGGGCGGTCGTTATGGAGAAGGGGATAATGGGGAGCGGAATGGGAACTAGTAAGGCAATGGAAGGCTGACCAGTACTTGGAGGAGTTTATAGGGAGGGTAGCGATGAGTTGTGTACAGGTGGAGCCAGTCCCGGCGTTTCTTTGCTGTAAGAAGTTTCCGTACGCGTCGCTGTATTTGCCGGTGGCGTTGCTGAGCGGGGGGGCGCGGCTCGGCGTGCCGTGCCGTTAATCAAAGAAAACCGTTTTATGATCATACAACCACAGTAGATCTTATGTACGTTCTGGGAACTGGATGTCTGTGTTGTCCTCATCATTTCATCATCATTCTTGAAAGTGGCTAGATTAGACTGTGTATAGATTTGGACTGCACAGTTGAGCGCCCCACTAACCAATCATCTTCATCGTCTTATGTAAGTTATCTTTAGTGTTTGTTTGTTAACAGGCAATTTGCTCCAGCGCCAATCAGCGTGTTCTTCCAGTGTATTAGTCTAGACCACTCATAAGTGATTTTTTTACACGGTGTAACGATACGATAAAGACTGTGGTTGTAAACAGAAACAAATTGCAGCGTGTACCATGTACCCAGCGCCGCCTAGCGGTTTAGTCCACTTGGCTTCCAAAATTTTCCTTTGGTAGTAATTTGCTCTTGTCTCATGATTGAGATTGTTGACGTGATACAGTGTATCCAATGAATGCTTCTATATCACTGACACAACACTGATAAGACAGGAAGCCATATTCTAGTCGTTGTACTATGTCACTTATCAATAGTGAAATGTATCATATTTTCATTTCTTCAGATACCAACTTTGTGTTGTATTTTGTGGCCTTTGAAAATGACGGAAAGTCGAAACGCGTAAGATGGTGTTAGAAAAATATGGTCAGTAAAGTTACTTTGTCTACACAGATAAAAGAACCGGAGAGGAAGTGCTAGGGACGTATAGTCCGTCTGTAAACTGAAAAGAGGACAGCGCTCGTGTGAGAAGTCATTTTTCTCAGAGGATAGGTATAACTGCCATACAGGACTAAGAACCAATTTCTCCTCGAACAGTGTAACACAGTGTGCAGAGATTTACGTAGAATCTGTCCATATGCATTTTTGCGTTAGTATTACTAGTAATTCATATCTGTATTCAATGCACTCTTCATACACTTTGTGGAAAATAAACACTCCCGGACGTGTCTGCCCACTGCGTCATCAGTAATTCGTAAGGCGAGCTGTGGAAGGGGCTGCATAACTTTGTGAAACATCTTGCAGTTGCTTCCTGTGACGTACTGGAATAAAGAGAGTGGGGACTCGCATGCCCACTGTTCATTTTGCAGACTTACGAAGGGGGAAGTCCATGACCACAATTTCGCCACCAACTTTCCCTCACGCTTCTACCTTCTACACTTCCTACCCTCACCCCTCTACAGCCCATAACAATCCAAGAACACAATTTATCCCTTAATATGGCTCTACTGCACTTATATATGATACACATATTAAATTTTTCCTCCCCCCATGAACCATGGACCTTGCCGTTGGTGGGGAGGCTTGCGTGCCTCAGCGATACAGATGGCCGTACCGTAGGTGCAACCACAACGGAGGGGTATCTGTTGAGAGGCCAGACAAACATGTGGTTCCTGAAGAGGGGCAGCAGCCTTTCCAGTAGTTGCAGGGGCAACAGTCTGGATGATTGACTGATCTGGCCTTGCAACATTAACCAAAACGGCCTTGCTGTGCTGGTACTGCGAACGGCTGAAAGCAAGGGGAAACTACAGCCGTAATTTTTCCCGAGGACATGCAACTTTACTGTACGATTAAATGATGATGGCATCCTCTTGGGTAAAATATTCCGGAGGTAAAATAGTCCCCCATTCGGATCTCCGGGCGGGGACTACTCAGGAGGATGTCGTTATCAGGAGAAAGAAAACTGGCGTTCTACGGATCGGAGCGTGGAATGTCAGATCCCTTAATCGGGCAGGTAGGTTAGAAAATTTAAAAAGGGAAATGGATAGGTTAAAGTTAGATATAGTGGGAATTAGTGAAGTTCGGTGGCAGGAGAAACAAGAATTTTGGTCAGGTGAATACAGGGTTATAAATACAAAATGAAATAGGGGTAATGGAGGAGTAGGTTTAATAATGAATAGGAAAATAGGAATGCGGATAAGCTACTACAAACAGCATAGTGAACGCATTATTGTGGCCAAGATAGACACAAAGCCCATGCCTACTACAGTAGTACAAGTTTATATGCCAACTAGCTCTGCAGATGATGAAGAAATTGATGAAATGTATGATGAGATAAAATAATTTATTCAGGTGGTGAAGGGAGACGAAAATTTAATAGTCATGGGTGACTGGAATTCGTCAGTAGGACAAGGGAGAGAAGGAAACATAGTAGGTGATTATGGATTGGGGCTAAGAAATGAAAGAGGAAGCCGTCTGGTAGAATTTTGCACAGAGCATAACTTAATCATAGCTAACACTTGGTTCAAGAATCATAAAAGAAGGTTGTATACGTGGAAGAATCCTGGAGATACTAAAAGGTATCAGATAGATTATATAATGGTAAGACAGAGATTTAGGAATCAGGTTTTAAATTGTAGGACATTTCCAGGGGCAGATGTGGACTCTGACCACAATCTATTGGTTATGACCTGTAGGTTAAAACTGAAGAAACTGCAAAAAAGTGGGAATTTAAGGACATGGGATCTGGATAAGCTGAAAGAACCAGAGGTTGTACAGAGTTTCAAGGAGAGCATAAGGGAACAATTGGCAACAATGGGGGAAAGAAACACAGTTGAAGAAGAATGGGTAGCTCTGAGGGATGAAGTAGTGAAGGCAGCAGAGGATGAAGTAGGTAAAAAGACGAGGGCTGCTAGAAATCCTTGGGTAACAGAAGAAATATTGAATTTAATTGATGAAAGGAGAAAATATAAAAATGCAGTAAATGAAGCAGGCAAAAAGGAATACAAACGTCTCAAAAATGAGATCGACAGAAAGTGCAAAATGGCTAAACAGGGATGGCTAGAGGACAAATGTAAGGATGTAGAAGCTTATCTCTCTAGGGGTAAGATAGATACTGCCTACAGGAAAATTAGAGAGACCTTTGGAGAGAAGAGAACCACGTGTATGAATACCAAGAGCTCAGAAGATGGCAACCCAGTTCTAAGCAAAGAAGGGAAGGCAGAAAGGTGGAAGGAGTATATAGAAGGTTTATACAAGGGCGATGTACTTGAGGACAATATTATGGAAATGGAAGAGGATGTAGATGAAGACGAAATGGGAGGTAAGATACTGCGTGAAGAGTTTGACAGAGCGCTGAAAGACCTGAGTCGAAACAAGGCCCCCGGAGTAGACAACATTCCATTAGAACTACTGACGGCCTTGGGAGAGCCAGTGCTGACAAAACTCTACCATCTGGTGAGCAAGATGTATGAGACAGGTGAAATACCCTCAGACTTCAAGAAGAATATAATAATTACAATCCCAAAGAAAGCAGGCGCTGACAGATGTGAAAATTACCGAACTATCAGTTTAATAAGTCACAGCTGCAAAATGCTAACGCGAATTCTTTACAGACGAATGGAAAAACTGGTAGATGCGGACCTCGGGGAGGATCAGTTTGGATTCCGTAGGAATGTTGGAACACGTGAGGCAATACTGACCTTACGACTTATCTTAGAAGAAAGATTAAGAAAAGGGAAACCTACGTTTCTAGCATTTGTAGACTTAGAGAAAGCTTTTGACAATGTTGACTGGAATACTCTCTTTCAAATTCTGAAGGTGGCAGGGGTAAAATACAGGGAGCGAAAGGCTATTTACAATTTGTACGGAAACCAGATGGCAGTCATAAGAGTCGAGGGGCATGAAAGGGAAGCAGTGGTTGGGAAGGGAGTAAGACAGGGTTGTAGCCTCTCCCTGATGTTATTCAATCTGTATATTGAGCAAGCAGTAAAGGAAACAAAAGAAAATTTTGGGATCGGTATTAAAATCCATGGAGAAGAAATAAAAACTTTGAGGTTCGCCGATGACATCGTAATTCTGTCAGAGACAGCAAAGGACTTGGAAGAGCAGTTGAATGGAATGGATAGTATATTGAAAGGAGGATATAAGATGAACATCAACAAAAGCAAAACAAGGATAATGGAATGTAGTCAAATTAAATCGGGTGATGCTGAGGGAATTAGATTAGGAAATGAGACACTTAAAGTAGTAAAGGAGTTTTGCTATTTAGGAAGTAAAATAACTGATGATGGTCGAAGTAGAGAGGATATAAAATGTAGACTGGCAATGGCAAGGAAAGCGTTTCTGAAGAAGAAAAATTTGTTAACATCGAATATAGATTTATGTATCAGGAAGTCGTTTATGAAAGTATTTGTTTGGAGTGTAGCCATGTATGGAAGTGAAACATGGACGATAACTAGTTTGGACAAGAAGAGAATAGAAGCTTTCGAAATGTGGTGCTACAGAAGAATGCTGAAGATTAGATGGGTAGATCACGTAACTAATGAGGAGGTATTGAATAGGATTGGGGAGAAGAGAAATTTGTGGCACAACTTGACTAGAAGAAGGGATCGGTTGGTAGGACATGTTTTGAGGCATCGAGGGATCACAGATTTAGCTTTGGAGGGCAGCATGGAGGGTAAAAATCGTAGAGGGAGACCAAGAGATGAATACACTAAGCAGATTCAGAAGGATGTAGGTTGCAGTAGGTACTGGGAGATGAAGCAGCTTGCACAGGATAGAGTAGCATGGAGAGCTGCATCAAACCAGTCTCAGGACTGAAGACAACAACAACAACATTAAATTTTTGTTTTTAGCACACTTCATTTGCCAGTAAACATCAATTTTATACCATTGAAGCACTGTTTTACTGATCTGGGGTTTTCCATCCCTTGCAATGCGGAAACTATTGGTCCTAGAGAAAATGAACAGCACCTTTTTTGTAGTAAATTTAATATATTTTAATTTTGTAGTACGAAAGATTTTCGCCAGAAGCCGCGGGTTTTGGGTTGTTGTTGTTGTTGTGTGGACTGGTTTGATGCAGCTCTCCATGCTACTCTATCCTGTGCAAGCTCCTTCATCTCCCAATACCTACTGCGGCCTCCATCCTTCTGCATCTGCTTAGTGTATTCATGTCCTGGTCTCCCCCTACGATTTTTACCCTCCGCGCTGGCCTCCAGTACTAAATTGGTGATCCCTTGATGCCTCACAACATGCCCTGCCAACCGATCCCTTCTTCTAGTCAAGTTGTGCCACAAACTCCTCTTCTCCCCAATTCTATTCAGTACCTCCTCATTAGTTATGTGATCTACCCATCTAATCTTCAGCATTCTTCTGTAGCACCACATTTCGAAAACTTCTATTCTCTTCTTGTCTAAACTATTTATCGTCCATGTTTTTGGGTTATTTAAGAAAAACATAAGAAAGTGACCTCTAAACACATCCCACCTTCTACGGTCATACCCCATCGGTCATGATTTTTTAGTATGTTGTCCATGGCACTCCCTCTTACCACTGTCCAAAAATTTGCTACTACACGATTTTTTCCCCTGTTCGACGCTTTTAGATCTTCGTTGACAGGGTGATGGGAGCAGAGAGGCAGAAATTAAAATGCTTTTCTGAAAACAGCAGCATCGCAGAAAATACTACAATGTAAGCCAAATGTACTTGGTTCCCGCCGTCGACGCGTTCAGTGGTTCCCGCCGTCGACGCGTTCAGAAACTCACTTCAAAAGTTTTGAAGCGAATACGAATATTTCGAATTGATAGAAGAGCCCAAAAGTTAGGACAATTGACGTCCCGCGCAGAACTCAAGCGCGGCGTTCAGGACACCCCCAAAAATCGAGACATCCCGCAGAAATCGAGACATCTGGCAACACTATTCGGTGCCTTAGGACCGGGTCTACCTAGCCTACCCGAAAATAAGGTCGAGGGAATGCATACCAGAAGCAATTATTTCTGCCAGTTTCACGCTATTCTGTTCGAACCAAATCGTGGCAGTAACTCTCTATCATTAAGAGTCAGACTGTACGTAGATAAACCTGCTGCATGCGTCTTAGCCGACAGGCTGCCAGCTGCAGATGCGTTCAGCGAGATCTGATTCTGCTAGTGCGCTGCGTCTGCTTTGCTAATTGTACCAGCTCGACCTTGAGTTTTTCTTTCGAGATGCGAAACGTTCATTAGGGCACAGCTCTCTGGGGGACACATTTAGTCTCTTAATAAGGCCAGCACACGAGACGAGCTTTAGTAGTCTACTGAGTTTAAGATTCAGAGCAGTCGTTCGCGCTTAGTTATTCCACATATCAACCACCACAACGCATCCTCTGAAGAGACTATTTGATTAGTTCTGCTTCAACTGCGACTTACCAAACATCACTGCACTTTGTGAGTCATGGTGCACTTACAGGTTTATCGGTCCGTAGCCTGTTGTGTGTCGACAATTAGTATGCAGTGATCAGTTTCAGAATGCAAGACATTGCACCATACACATTACACCAGAACCAAAGTTAGTTATAACGACCGACTTAAATGAAAGAATCACAATCGCAAAGCGAAGTTCCTCGTGTGTGCTGTCAACTGTCATAGGAACTCAGCCATGTGACAAAGTTGATTAAGTTTTTAGGCTGTCTGACAAATAATCTATGCAGATAGAAATTCTACACTTCAATAATGCTCGTGAAAGAGAGTAATTTCCTTTTTATGTCTATACTTCAGCACACAGGATCTTGAAAGTTTCATTGTAGTTTCTATTTTCCGGTGTGACCACCACAGTTCGCGGTGTCAGAAAGCACACGCAACGATCGCCTACTGATTGCTCCAGTCAATTTCGTTAAAAAATAACTGTTGAGGTTGAACTAGACCAGGTACTAGTATCCTCATATTAGATGGTGATTGGTACCTACTTGTGCGGCTGCTCCCGGCACATGCTCGGGCATGGGTGTGTGTGTTTGTCCTTAGGATAATTTAGGTTAAGTAGTGTGTAAGCTTAGGGACTGATGACCTTAGCAGTTAAGTCCCATAAGATTTCACACACATTTGAACATTTTTTTGGTACCTACTAGTATAATGTGAATGCCGCTGTACAAGGTGAACCCAAACTTCGAAGTTTTTTCGCGCATTTTCTCGTATTATTTTGGCAAAATGGATCCGTGGTCTGTGGCTATTCGTTACAGAGGGATAATGTAATTATGATTTATTCGTTTTGTTACCCCAGTAACCTTTCTGTCTGTTAAAATAACTTCACAATAATGATCTAAACATTCATGGTGGTGTCTGATTGTACTATATCGTGTCTCCCTACCACTTTCGCGCAACGACGCTCTGAGCGTGTTTTTTAGGGAATTAACTAGTTTGAACCTGGGACCTGCTGCTGGTAAGGAGACGCCAGACCACACATGACATGTAGAATTCAGAAGAGTTCAGTGAGACTAGCGATGATATAACCAAATACTAAATGATCTCAGCGTCAGCTCCACTGCACTCCCTGTAAAAGAATCTTAATTCTAACTAAATATAGTGGAAAGGGTTGAAGGCTTTCCTATTTTTAGTTAGCTGGTAAAATAACGTCGAAAAAGCAGTTAAGTTTACCATTGGAAATTTATTCTAATCACAAAACATCGTTTATAAATTGCACTATTGATAAAAGGAAATGTTTTAATACAGGATGGTAAAAACCAACAGCGTTCAACAAAAATGTGAACGAATATTCCCTAAATGGGTTTCCAAGTTCTACAATCGATCGAAGGATGGCCTATGCCATATCTCATCTATAATCTAGGTTTAAATTAAGTTTCACGAAAGAGAAAACTATCAAAATGGTCTACAGTGACCCTCAGTTATCTTTAATTACTTACCTAACTCGAAAATTACAGTGGCTGATGTGGCTTCTCAATAACTATAAAATAGAAAAATCATCGCGTTTCAGATCTTTACTTCAAGTGGCAAATGTGAACACCATGAGTTTTAATTAACGATCGACACTAGTATTACGCAAAAAGGGGGTGTAACAGATGAGTCTTCTGCAGTTCTGAGTGAAGCCTTATGCGCTCAAAAATGCGGCATCGCGTGCGTTCATTACCTTGTCGGTGTTTAGGCAGCGTCAGGGCGACAGCGGCCGGCGCACCAGCCGTCCAGCTCGCCGTCTCGGAACCAACTCTCCTCTAACTTCTCCTTACTACAATTTACCGAAGTTAGTTTAAAAAAACTATCTGGCTATGTTTTCATCTGACCAATCAGGGTCTCAATGTTAACCTTAAGCTCCGCCTACAAAAATTCTGTCTATCCAATGAGAAACGTTATACTTTTTGTGGTGGGGCAATGTTTTTAAAGTTTGCAACGTAACAGAGACGCTAAAAAGTCTCACGCTAAAACCTGCAGCTAGTGTGGTCCTTTTAGCGTTATCGTAAGATCTATACTGCTCTTCTGGAGGGCTCTATTTTTTAACATGGGCTGGAGGATTGTCCTAATGTAACAGACACGCGAAAAAGTCTCACGCTAAAACTTGCGGGTGGTAGTGGCCCTTTTTGTGTTATCGTAAGATCTATACTGCTTTTCTGGAGGGCTCTAGCTTTTAACATGGGCTGGGGGTTGTCCTTGACATACCTGAGACGCGAAAAAGCCTCACGCTAAAACGTACGGGTTGTATAGTTGTACAGGTAGGCTCGCGGCGTGGGTGCCCAGCCCCTCTCTTTTCTAGCTTAACACGGTTTTGCTCTCGGCTTCTGTCCTCGTTTCTCCCCTCGGAACTGCGTCTGCCTCACGGTGGGAAGGTACGACATGCATTTAGGCATTCTTGTGTTAGTCTGTGGTATTCCATTTGCTCACTTTGGTTAATTTAATGTCACGATTTATTCCGAGCTATGTGACATACTACTGGATTTGCTTATCATGTCAGGGTTTTCATGTAAGGTGTTGGATTTGCCTGACACCTTACATATCACCACCCTTCGAACTTAATTTTTGCACTGAATTTGGCAATGATTGAATCGTTGTCTAAGTCAGTCAAAAGTTTTCTAATTTATCTAAATTTTGTTGCGTAATGTTCAGCCACGTTATTCTGTTCTATGCTAGTTTGTATTACTAATTTATATTTTTATATTCTTCCACATTATAATTAAAAATGACAAGAGAAGAATATTTTTATGCTATTATTAATATTTAATTATTTTCTTTCTTTATTTAAGTGTGAAGTTTTTTTTTAAGAAGTTTGTTTTCGAAAGTGAGGAGTCTTT
This sequence comes from Schistocerca gregaria, assembly GCF_023897955.1. Taxonomy (NCBI): domain Eukaryota; kingdom Metazoa; phylum Arthropoda; class Insecta; order Orthoptera; family Acrididae; genus Schistocerca; species Schistocerca gregaria. The sequence continues at coordinate 687,276,181 of NC_064931.1, forward strand.
CACATCGATTTTCTTAGAAATATTTTTTTATCAATGGAGTAATTGAGTAAAATCTATTCCTAACACATTTTCTAAATATCATGTGCAAGTAAAATGTTTTTGTTTCGAGACACTCATTTCAACATTGTTACACTAACAAATAAGAATTATTTCCTAGAATTGCTTTGACAAAGAAATATACATGCACAAGTATTCAAATATTATCCTAACAAATGGTACAAATGTTAAAAAAATTGCTTTGACAAAGAAATATACATACACACGTATTGAGGTATTATCCTAATAAATGGTACAAATGTTAAAGAAAGGGAAAACATCCAACAAGATAATTTTTTATTCTTTGTTTTTATAAGGAGAAACTAAGTAAAATATAGTTATTCTTTCATTTTTATGAGGAGAAAATAAGTGGCATATTGTTTCTTTATATACTGTCCATTTCAGAACTAATGACTTATTTTTATCGATAGTCTATTCTTTATTTAAGTCCATAGTCAATGACTGTTATATTGTAGTTTATTAGCTGTCTGGTGTGCTTAACTTGTTTAGTTTTTCACGCGTTTCGTTTGCACAATTCCTACATCGCATAATTTGATTTCACACGTTCACACAATCCTGTGAATGTGGTTGGCGAATGCTTTTGCACGAAGGTGATGGACTTGAGCGAGATGGTTGTGGGCAAGTATTTGATGTACAGCTTCGTTCGTCGTTCCTTGACGGCTTTGCAAGTGTGTGTTGCTGCTGTGTAGGTCCCATAATGGAATGGAGCTGTGAGCAGAATCTCGTGGTTTACTGGCTTTGTATGCGTGAAAGTCATCGTTATGTGTCGCTGAATGGGGTCGTTTTTCGTTGTAATACTTCGCAGACGACTAGTTTACAATAGGATAGGGATTTGGAAAGGTATGTCGTCTATTCTTCACCCATCTTCTTTCTTGGTCTCAATCTTGCGAATCTTCAACTTCTGTTCTTCCCGCTTTTTCTCTGCTTCTTACTTGCTTCTTGGTTCTTCTCTGGGCAGGATATGGAAATATTTATTGATAACTAGTCGCTTTGGAGCTCTCCTCCTAGTAACAGTTTGATAAATTGTTTGGGCGCGTCATTTTTACTTTGTGGAAGTTCTTCTTCAGTTTCGTGCATCAGCGTGCTGTTTAATAGCAGTAGTGTGACTTTTACGCATATTTTTTTTGCCAGCGGTGGCTTGCCCAAGCGGTCTTCTCGTCCGGCCGTTTTTTGCTCGCTCCGCTGAGTCGGGGGCGCCCTGGGGTTTACGAGCGGCGAAAATGGGGTGTCTTCTTGTCTGACCGTGCACCCTTCTGACGATCGGCGTCCCAACGTTTCTGCAGGGCTCTGTCGCTGTCCATCCCAGCAGGGTTCCACCTAGCGGGCACATTTATTGTCCACTTTCGCTACAAGGGCCGTCTGTTAGTTTCGCCTTTCCCTTCTCTCGACGCTCCTGCTATGTAGGAATCGTGTCTTGCTAATTACGTCCTTTTCTTTCTTGATACATCTCGTGTTGCAACTTGTGGGTCATTGCATCTCTTCCTTGCTGGAGTTTTTACAATGGTTCTTACAAAAAGTTTTACTTACAATCATCTAACATATGTCTAGTATCTACTTGTTATACGCCTTCTTAAAAAGCTTTATAAATTTCGGCGCCCTTTCAATGTTACAATTCTAAGATATTTGGAGTCTTAACGTCTACTCAAGAATCCTCAAATTCGTTTTTTATTTTTGTGTAGTGTCGTGGTGTATAGTATTTTAGTATTTCATGCTGTTAGACTATCTACGCTTTATCCATTCACCTTAATCTATGGTACTATTGATGTTATTATTGAAACTACTTTCTTTTTCCCACCTTCCTCTCTCTTCATTCTTCTTTCACCTGACGATCTTATGTGCAACATAATCTTGAAATATTGTGCTGCTTATTTACCAATAATAAAATTAATCTTCAAACTTTTTTATATGGCTCACATGGTGAAGTCCTAAGGATTTGCCTGTTTTTGGGTTCATTAGTTCCACAGCATTATCATGAGCAATTCGGCTAATTATGACAGGTCCTTTGTATGCAGCGTAAAACTTATGTATTTTGTGTTCCTGTTTGCTGGAGAGATGGTGTGTTTTTACAAATACTTTCTGGCCTACTGAGAATGTTCTTTTAATTGCTGTTCTATCTCCTCTTTCTTTTCTTTTAATGGTTGCCTTTCTGATGTTGGAGAGTGCTGTTGCTATGATTTGTTGACAGAACCGACTGCGGACCTTTGGTGCAGAGCCGGGTGGAGGGTCTGAATCAGAGGCTCAGACGGTTTTGCGACCGTATTGGCTGCAGATACCTAGACTTGCGCCATAGGGTGGTGGGGTTTCGGGTTCCGCTGAATAGGTCAGGAGTTCACTACACTCAGCTGGCGGCTACACGGGTAGCGGAGGCTGTGTGGCGTGGACTGGGCGGTTTTTTAGGTTAGAAGGCCTCGGGAAAGTGCGGGATGGGCTGCAATGTCAAAGGGTGCTTGGCAATTACAGGACGTGCTTGGATCAAGGAACAGTCGGAATTTTAGTTGTAAATTGTTGTAGTTGCGCTGGAAAAGTCCCTGAGCTTCAAGCGCTAATAGAAAGCACAGAAGCTGATATCGTTATAGGTACAGAAAGCTGGCTAAAGCCTGAAATAAGTTCTGCAGAAATTTTTACGAAGTCTCAGACGGTGTTCAGGAAAGATAGATTAGGCAGAATTGGTGGTGGAGTGTTTGTGTCTGTCAGTAGTGGTTTATCTTGTAGTGAAGTCGAAGTAGATACTCCGTGCGAATTGGTGTGGGTGGAGGTTATACTTAACAGCCGAATTAAGTTAATAATTGGCTCCTTCTACCGACCCCCAGACTCCGATGATACAGTTGCGGAACAGTTCAGAGAAAGTTTGAGTCTCGTAACAAATAAATACCCCACTCATACGGTTATAGTTGGTGGGGACTTCAACCTACCCTCGGTATGTTGGCAAAAATACTTGTTCAAAACCGGTGGTAGGCAGAAAACGTCTTCCGAGATTGTCCTAAATGCATTCTCCGAAAATTATTTCGAGCAGTTAGTCCACGAACCCACGCGAATTGTAAATGGTTGCGAAAACACACTTGACCTCTTGGCCACAAACAATCCAGAGCTGATAGAGAGCATCATGACTGATACAGGGATTAGTGATCACAAGGTCATTGTAGCTAGGCTCAATACCATTTCTTCCAAATCCATCAGAAACAAACGCAAAATAATTTTATTTAAAAAAGCGGATAAAGTGCCACTAGAAGCCTTCCTAAAAGACAATTTCCATTCCTTCCGAACTGACTATGCGAATGTAGACGAGATGTGGCTCAAATTCAAAGATATAGTAACAACAGCAATTGAGATATTCATACCTCATAAATTGGTAAGAGATGGAACGGATCCCCCGTGGTACACAAAAAAGGTCCGAACGCTGTTGCAGAGGCAACGGAAAAAGCATGTGAAGTTCAGAAGAACGCGAAATCCTGAAGATGGGCTAAAATTTACAGACGCGCGAAATTTGGCACGTACTTCGATGCGAGATGCCTTTAATAGGTTCCACAACGAAACATTGTCTCGAAATTTGGTAGAAAATCCGAAGAAATTCTGGTCGTATGTAAAGTACACAAGCGGCAAGACGCAGTCAATACCTTCGCTGCGCAGTGGCGATGGTACTGTTATCGACGACTGTGCCGCTAAAGCGGAGTTATTGAACGCAGTTTTCCGAAATTCCTTCACCAAGGAAGACGAATGGAATATTCCAGAATTTCAAACACGAACATCTGCTAGCATGAGTTTCTTAGAAGTAGATACCTTAGGGGTTGCGAAGCAACTCAAATCGCTTGATACGGGCAAGTCTTCAGGTCCAGATTGTATACCGATTAGGTTCCTTTCAGATTACGCTGATACTATAGCTCCCTACTTAGCACTCATATACAACCGCTCGCTCACCGATAGATCTGTACCTACAGATTGGAAAATTGCGCAGGTCGCACCAGTGTTCAAGAAGGGTAGTAGGAGTAATCCATTTAACTACAGACCTATATCATTGACGTCGGTTTGCAGTAGGGTTTTGGAGCATATACTGTATTCAAACATTATGAATCACCTCGAAGGGAACGATCTATTGACACGTATTCAGCATGGCTTCAGAAAACATCGCTCTTGTGCAACGCAGCTAGCTCTATATTCGCACGAAGTAATGGCCGCTATCGACAGGGGATCTCAAGTTGATTCCGTATTTCTAGATTTCCGGAAAGCTTTTGACACCGTTCCTCACAAGCGACTTCTAATCAAGCTGCGGAGCTATGGGGTATCGTCTCAGTTGTGCGACTGGATTCGTGATTTCCTGTCAGGAAGGTCGCAGTTCGTAGTAATAGACGGCAAATCATCGAGTAAAACTGAAGTGATATCAGGTGTTCCCCAGGGAAGCGTCCTGGGACCTTTGCTGTTCCTGTTCTATATAAATGACCTGGGTGACAATCTGAGCAGTTCTCTTAGGTTGTTTGCTGATGATGCTGTAATTTACCGTCTAGTAAGGTCATCCGAAGACCAGTATCAGTTGCAAAGCGATTTAGAAAAGATTGCTGTATGGTGTGGCAGGTGGCAGTTGACGCTAAATAACGAAAAGTGTGAGATGATCCACATGAGTTCCAAAAGAAATCCGTTGGAATTCGATTACTCGATAAATAGTACAATTCTCAAGGCTGTCAATTCAACTAAGTACCTGGGTGTTAAAATTACGAACAACTTCAGTTGGAAGGACCACATAGATAATATTGTCGGGAAGGCGCGCCAAAGGTTGCGTTTCATTGGCAGGACACTTAGAAGATGCAACAAGTCCACGAAAGAGACAGCTTACACTACACTCGTTCGTCCTCTGTTAGAATATTGCTGCGCGGTGTGGGATCCTTACCAGGTGGGATTGACGGAGGACATCGAGAGGGTGCAAAGAAGGGCAGCTCGTTTTGTATTATCACGTTATAGAGGAGAGAGTGTGTCAGATATGATACACGAGTTGGGATGGAAGTCATTACAGCATAGACGTTTTTCGTCGCGGCGAGACCTTTTTACGAAATTTCAGTCACCAACTTTCTCTTCCGAATGCGAAAATATTTTGTTGAGCCCAACCTACATAGGTAGGAATGATCATCAAAATAAAATAAGAGAAATCAGAGCTCGAACAGAAAGGTTTAGGTGTTCGTTTTTCCCGCGCGCTGTTCGGGAGTGGAATAGTAGAGAGATAGTATGATAGTGGTTCGATGAACCCTCTGCCAAGCACTTAAATGTGAATTGCAGAGTAGTCATGTAGATGTAGATTTGTTTGTGCTGTCTACGTGGTACAATAGGAAATCTAACATTTTCTCTGGTTATGTTTGGGGGTTCAATATTTTTAAGTACAGTAACTGGAGGTAGTAGTGTAGTGCTATGTGGCATTTCATTTATTACTTCTTGAAAATCTTTAAGGTATATATCCCAAGTGTTGTGTCTTTTGCCTGCATATAATCGGCATAAAGTGCCTATGTCTTTCATAGATCGTTCTGCTGGATTTACGCTAGGTTTGTACTTAGATATGTAGACGGGTTTTATTTTGTGTTGTTTTAACTTGTTCTGCCATTGCACTGATTTGTACTGTGGGCCATTATCGGAAATTATTCGTTCCACTCGACCTACCTGTCTGAGAAAATCTTGTCTAAATGCTTTACTTATTGCAAGACCTGTAGCCCGTTTTAATGGTGTCAAGGTAACATATTTAGAAGTAAGTTCCAAAACGACAAATATGAAAATATATCCATTTTTGTGCGTGGGAGGGGCCCCATCAAATCTGTTGCAGCTATTTGTTTTAATCTTTTAGGGATTATTGGAAACATAGGTGGTTTGGTTTGGAAAGTGACGTCTTTAGCCCAAACCTATGTTTTTGGATGCACCCTGTGGACATCGTGATAAAGCATCTGCTAATACATTCGCTGGTCCTGGTATGTGTGTAATAGTGAAGTCAAATTCTTGTAGTATTAACATCCATCTGGCTAACCTCCCATGAGTTAGTTTGGCAGATAACAGAAATTCTAATGCTTTGTGGTCAGTATATACTTTTGTTTTTCTTCCGAGTAGGAAATATCGAAAACGTTGGAAGCCCCATACAATGGCCAATGCTTCAAGCTCCGTGACTGAATAGTTTTTCTCGCTTTTTGTGAGTACCCGACTGGCAAAGGCAATTGTCCTATATAATCTTAGCCCTGCCTGTTCGTATTCTTGGAATAAAACAACTCCTAAACCTGTTTTCGCGCTATCAGTGGCCATACAAAAATTTTGTATTAGATCAGGATGTGCTAAAATCGGTGATGTTGTTAGTGCGTTTTTCACTTTTAAAAATTCTTCATTGGCCTGTTGATCCCATACCCATGGCGTGTTTTTTCCAGTCAGTGCAAATAGGCGTGGTGTTGCGAGAGAGTCGATCCAAATAAATTTTTTATAGAATCCTGTGAGACCTAGAAATCCTCTGAGAGTTTTCTTATTATATGGAGTACAGAATTCTTTGATTGCCATTAGTTTTTCTGGGTCAGGCATTACCCCTTTCTCGGAAATTATGTGTCCTAGAAATTTGACCTCTCGCCTTCCAAATTTGGATTTTGTTATATTTACTGTGACCCCATGCTCTTTCATGATCTGTAAAAACTGATTTAATGTGTCGTTGTGATGTTCCCAAGAGGGTTCTGCTATAATCACATCATCAACATAACAAGTAATTTTTTGTAAAATTTCAGGACTGAGTATAGTATTAAATCCCCTAATAAACACTGCTGATGATATGTTTAAACCAAATGGCAATCGTTTAAACTGGTAACATCTACCGAATACGATAAATGCTGTAAATTTTCTACATTCGTGGGCCAATTCTATTTGCCAGAAACTACTCCGTAAATCAATTGACGAAAATATCTTAGCACCGTGGAAGTTTTGTATCAATTCCTCTAATTTTTTTGGGCGATCTGTCTCAGCGATTATGATTGTGTTGATCTGTCTGGAATCAAGCACTAACCTGATGCTCCCATCTCGTTTTTGTACAATATGGAGCGGGCTGTTATATGTGGAGATAGCTGGTTCAATAATATCGTCATCTAACATTTTGTATATCTCCTGGAATACTTTATTTCTGTAGCTTAATGGGATTGTATAGGGTGGCACTCTAAATGGTTTGTGCTGTTTTACTTCAAACTTGTACTGAAAGTGCTTAATACTGCCAGTCTTAGGTAAAAGTACATCTGCTTTATCTCGTAAAATACCCTCTAATTCTCTTTTACTGTGTTCCGAAATACCTTAAACTTCTTGTAATTTTTTGACGATTTCTTTATGGACTTCTAACATGAAATGAGGCGATTCCCCCTTTTGTGCATACCATTCTAATTCTTCGACCTCCTTATCTCGCATCATTCTTAATTGTTTGTTTATAACTGGTATTTCTTCCAATTTTAGCTTTTGCTCAAAGAGAAGTGTGACATTCCCGAATGTTACGCTACCTTTCCCCATATCTATTATCGCTCGTCTCTCATTTAAAAAATCTGCACCTATAATCAAATCTACAGTTAGTTTAGGTATAATCACGAAGTTGGCTTCGATCTTTTGACCTTGGCACGAAAGAGGTAACCTTGTTTGTCTCGTAACTTCCGCAGCATTGTTTCTAATAGGACCTCTTACTTTAATCTTACGTGTTTTCAGAACTGGCAATTCCTCATTGGCGTTACACTGCATGAAATAATTTTCTAAGATCGCAGTCAGTTCACTTCCACTATCAATTACAATATTGACTGGGATATACTTTACCATGGCCTTCATAATTGGTTGAATTTGAAAGGGTTGGTTCTGTTCTTCTTCTTCTTGCGTCAACGAATCCTCCACTGAATCATACATGAGTCTTTTTAGGAATTTCCCTTGTGAATTCGAACTTTCTCTAGGATAAGCTTCGACTGCTACTTCTCTCTCTTTTATTTCCTCTTCTCTATTTCTTCCTTCATTTACGCTTTCTTCTACATCGCCTACTTTTTCCTCATCCTCGTCTATCTTCTCCTTCTTCGTCGCTACTTCCACATAATCGCATCTAAATGTTCTAATTACCACTTCATAACTTCCTTCATTATATACGTTGGGTTGTGTGCCCACTCGTAACTTATTTTCAACTCCTTTCGACTGCGCATTATCCTCATTGAATTCGCTTTCCCTGGTTTCCATCTCAAATAGCTCTGCAATACTCATTACTTCGTCCTTTCCTCCTACATTCGTTGTACATGCCTCTGGTAATTCATCTTCCTCGTCAGTATTCTCCCAATTAACTTCGTCCCAACGCGATAATGTTGTTTTCTTGTCTTCGTTTTCTTCTGGTCCCTGCGGATTTGTTTCATCCTTCTTTTCTTCTCGTGATAAGTGTTTTACTTCTCTGTTCAAGGTGCTGCAATTGTCCTGGGTCGGTGCGTCATTCTCTTTGGCATGGGCGCTTAGCTGTCAACTCGAAAGTTTATCGGGCTTTGGTGATCTTACCTCCACCTCTTCTATCTGTATTCGCTTTCCTTGTTCAGCTTGTTGATAGTGGTTTCTTTGTTGATAATTTGTCGGTCTATTGGTTCTCCAGTACTCGTTCCGGTTGTCGTTATTCCCTCTGTAATAGTTGTTGCCGTTCCTGGGTGAATTATAGTTATTGCCATATTCTCTTCTAAATCCATAACCGGTTCTTTGTTGAAATCTATTGTCGTTTCTTGGTGCGAAGTTATCACGTGGTTCGTAATTATTGTTTCTTCGTATTGTGTCTTGTGGGTTCAACTGTTTTTTGCTTTCGTTTTCACGTGCGCTTCTTCTTTTTCTTGCGTCATCTTCCGAAAGTATGAACTCTAGTTCCCTTAGAATACCTTTAAATGCTTCGACGTCATTGCCTCCGTGACCTACTAATGATTGCTGGTATTTCAATAGTAGATTCATCGCGCATAATTTAATCAACTCTCCGTCACTGTATGGTACATCTAAGAATTGATTTTTGTTTGCCATTACTTCGAAAAATTTCACGGCACTCTTCTCTCCTGAATTTTCAAAATATGGGTTCTGTAATAATTCGTACTTCACTCTGTTCTGTGCTTCGCTGGACCAATATCGTGAGAGAAACTTCTCTCTGAAATCTTCGTACGATCGGCATGTCGCTACAACATTTTGCATGATTTCTGCGACTGTTCCTGACATGTGTGCACATACAAAGTCTAATTTGTGTGGTAGCGTCCAGTGTTCTGGCAATCCCACTCGGAATTGATCAATAAAAGTTCGTGGATGTAATGAGTTTCCTTCTCGAAAGTGTTGAAATTTTCTGACTGTGAGGAAATGATCGTTGTCGTACTTCGTCATAGTACCATATGAAATTCGCGATTCTTCGCCACTTTTGTTTCTGATCATTTCTCCCGTCGTTCTTTCCGGTTGTGGTAGATCCATTGGATATTGTCCACTGTAACTTTCGCGTACCCGCGGTGCAGGCTGTCTGATTTCACGTATGTTACTTTCCGCCTGTGATTGGAATCGCAAATGCGTAATATCTTCGTTAATTGTTTGTTTTTCCGGTGCTGTTACAGATACGGATGTGGTTGCAGACTCTGTGCTTGTTCGATCCTGTTCACTACGCTCTTCAATGGTTTGCAACAACTCTGTTCGCAATTTCTGAAATTGTCGCTTCGTTTGCGCTTCTATTTTGACTATGCGGCTATCATATCTTTTCAGCGCTGCTCTTGTGATACGTTTGTCTAACACACTGTTTTCAACAATGTCACGCGCTGTACCTGCTGCTTGTCTAGTAATTTCGTTTATCTGTTTCTTTAGTTTCTTGACTTCTCCCTGAGTGTTGTTACGTAATGTTTTGATCTCGTCCTCAGTGTCATTACGCAATGTTTGTACGTCCGCTTGTACCTTGTCAATGTCTGTTCTCAATTGATTGTGACCTATTATTAAGTTTCCTATCACTTCTCGAGATTCTTTTGCCTCGTCTTGAATATGACTTAGGTGTAACTGAATTTTTTTGTTTTGTTCTTTAATCTCACGCATTTGTCTCGTGGTTTCTGCATTTTGAATTTTAATTTGGTTCGCAATTTCTTTATTCTGCCTTGTCATAGTTTCCGTAATTTGTTGTAATAATTCCGCCAGATTGGTGGGTCCTATTGCCTTTTCTTCCGACGTCCTACGCTCTGCGTTTTCGCCCAAGTGTTGGTTTGCAACCGATTGCATTGACCTCTGCTGTGACACGTTTCTACTCGCATTCCTTGTACTCTGTGCTGAGGGAGCTCTGATTACTTGTACTGTGGGTTCTACGTATTCAAGACGCAAGTTAAAATCCTCATCGCCTGTCTCTCTACTTTCCTGCTCCTCTGTCGTATGCTGGCCTAGGTTTTCTGTGCCTTGGAGTACATTACCCTCATTATGGTGCGTTATCTGTCCTATTTCTCGCGATACTGCATCGTCTGTTGTACTGTCCTCTATTATCTGTCCAATTTCATGTTGGGTCTCTACCTCAATTCGGTAAAGGTCACGATCTGCCATAGCTAATCTTTCCGAATCCCTTATTTTCTGTTTTAAAAGCAATTCAAGCGCCCTACTTCGCGTCACCATACGCTCATACGATCTCACGCGTTTCATAAACTTTTTGTTCACACGACTTGACACTACCAAGACTGACAATCCATTCACTTACTTGTTGGGTCAGAACCAACTTATCAACGATGTATCCGCCACCTGCGCGCTTGCATTGGAGAGAAAACTTAATTCTAACAATTTTCAAAATTCATAACTTAATTATGCTATTGTCACTGCCAGACTCATTTCTATTTAATAATTCTACTATCTATCGCGCCAGCTACTGTTTTCGACTATGTAAAACTTTAAGAAAAAAAAAATTTTTTTTTCAACGAAAATTTTTTTGCAGGATTTTTTTTTGACCTAATTAGGCATGTGGTCGACCTTCAATTATGGTATTTTACCATCCTGGCAGGGTCGCCATTTTCTAAACATTCATGGTGGTGTCTGATTGTACTATATCGTGTCTCCCTACCACTTTCGCGCAACGACGCTCTGAGCGTGTTTTTTAGGGAATTAACTAGTTTGAACCTGGGACCTGCTGCTGGTAAGGAGACGCCAGACCACACATGACATGTAGAATTCAGAAGAGTTCAGTGAGACTAGCGATGATATAACCAAATACTAAATGATCTCAGCGTCAGCTCCACTGCACTCCCTGTAAAAGAATCTTAATTCTAACTAAATATAGTGGAAAGGGTTGAAGGCTTTCCTATTTTTAGTTAGCTGGTAAAATAACGTCGAAAAAGCAGTTAAGTTTACCATTGGAAATTTATTCTAATCACAAAACATCGTTTATAAATTGCACTATTGATAAAAGGAAATGTTTTAATACAGGATGGTAAAAACCAACAGCGTTCAACAAAAATGTGAACGAATATTCCCTAAATGGGTTTCCAAGTTCTACAATCGATCGAAGGATGACCTACGCCATATCTCATCTATAATCTAGGTTTAAATTAAGTTTCACGAAAGAGAAAACTATCAAAATGGTCTACAGTGACCCTCAGTTATCTTTAATTACTTATCTAACTCGAAAATTACAGTGGCTGATGTGGCTTCTCAATAACTATAAAATAGAAAAATCATCGCGTTTCAGATCTTTACTTCAAGTGGCAAATGTGAACACCATGAGTTTTAATTAACGATCGACACTAGTATTACGCAAAAGGGGGTGTAACAGATGCGTCTTCTGCAGTTCTGAGTGAAGCCTTATGCGCTCAAAAATGCGGCATCGCGTGCGTTCATTACCTTGTCGGTGTTTAGGCAGCGTCAGGGCGACAGCGGCCGGCGCACCAGCCGTCCAGCTCGTTGTCTCGGAACCAACTCTCCTCTAACTTCTCCTTACTACAATTTACCGAAGTTAGTTTAAAAAAAACTATCTGGCTATGTTTTCATCTGACCAATCAGGGTCTCAATGTTAACCTTAAGCTCCGCCTACAAAAATTCTGTCTATCCAATGAGAAACGTTATACTTTTTGTGGTGGGGCAATGTTTTTAAAGTTTGCAACGTAACAGAGACGCTAAAAAGTCTCACGCTAAAACCTGCAGCTAGTGTGGTCCTTTTAGCGTTATCGTAAGATCTATACTGCTCTTCTGGAGGGCTCTATTTTTTAACATGGGCTGGAGGATTGTCCTAATGTAACAGACACGCGAAAAAGTCTCACGCTAAAATTTGCGGGTGGTAGTGGCCCTTTTTGTGTTATCGTAAGATCTATACTGCTTTTCTGGAGGGCTCTAGCTTTTAACATGGGCTGGGGGTTGTCCTTGACATACCTGAGACGCGAAAAAGCCTCACGCTAAAACGTGCGGGTTGTATAGTTGTACAGGTAGGCTCGCGGCGTGGGTGCCCAGCCCCTCTCTTTTCTAGCTTAACACGGTTTTGCTCTCGGCTTCTGTCCTCGTTTCTCCCCTCGGAACTGCGTCTGCCTCACGGTGGGAAGGTACGACATGCATTTAGGCATTCTTGTGTTAGTCTGTGGTATTCCATTTGCTCACTCGTTACTCGTATTACTTTGGTTAATTTAATGTCACGATTTATTCCGAGCTATGAGACATACTACTGGATTTGCTTATCATGTCAGGGTTTTCATGTAAGGTGTTGGATTTGCCTGACACCTTACAATGAAAAAGCAAGTAATACGCAAAACTCCGTCCAAACAGGTCGCGGAAGACCCTAAAGGTACTGATAGACCGCCGTGTCATCCTACATCTACATCTACATATATACTCCGCTAGCCACCAAGCGGTGTGTGGCGGAGGGCTCAATTCGCGCCAAAGTCATATTCTCCCCCTCCCCCATCTGTTTCACTCACGGATCGCACGTGGGAATGGTGATCATTGCGCGATTTGACGGTTGGTGGTAGTAATATATGCTCTACATCCTCGGCGAAGATCGGATTTCGGAATTTGGTGAGCAGTCCCTTCCGTTTAGCGCGCCATCTATCTACAAGTGGGTCCCACTTGAAACTTTCTATGAGATCTGTAACGCTCTCGCGATGGCTAAATGTACCAGTCACGAATCTTGCTGCTATTGTTTGGACCTTCCTGAGCCTATTGGCGTCACTGGATGCTGATATGGAGGGGCGTGAAATCAGAACACCGCTCTCCCGGCCGTTGTCAGTTTTCGTGAGCGGAGCCGCTACCTCTCAATCAAGTGACTTCTCAATTTGCCTCACAAGGGCTGAGTGCACCCCGCTTGCCAACAGCGCTCGGCAGACCGGATGGTCACCCATCCAAGCACTAGCCAAGCCCGACAGCGCTTAACTTCGGTGAACTGAGGGGAACCGAAGTTGTCATGTAATACTCAATCACCAAAACTAATGCCACAATCCTCAGACGCAAAAGTACTGCAATGTTGAGTCTTTGCGAAAACATTTCACCATAGCGTCCCACTTCCAGTGCATCAGCGAACCCCTACTGTTAACGTACAACTACCACTGCCGGAAAAACAAACCCGTGACAGAACTTAACCGGTGCTGAATGAGGGCTTCAGGATGAAGAGTAAAGTAGGCAGTTTGTTGTCAACAACACGTACCTGCAGTGTGTGGAACAAGTTTGTTTTTTAAACAAGACACACGGCGCATACCGTTGACATTTGCGCTCTCATGCAAATACTTTCAGCGTAATACCGATACAAAGATAAATTAGGGTAAGAAATGAAACGAAATGTAATTACTTCACAACGAACCATCGGAGGCCACGCGTCCTTTATATCACAATACCCAGGAAATATCCCTGAACAGCCTCCGAAATATGGTAGGAGGAGTACGGGTTCCTCCTATATACAGTCAAGCCTTTGACTGAACAGCCGAAATATTAAGAATTTTTTCAATGTCTGTGGGGAAGTCGTACAAGGTAGACGCGGCCTGAATCGTCCATAAATTAGAAGCAGCTGGCTGCTTATAATCCTGGATTGTACAGTTCATGTCCGCCGTACGTGACCAATCCTCACTCGTCCAAGGGTTTTGGTGCCAGGCCTTGTGTGCCTCCCTGTCGCCAGAGCATTTGTAATCAGTGAATTTCATAACACACAAACAGATAAACAGAAGAACAAGACAAACATAAAAATGTTGTGTACAAACTGCGAAAGCAAAACTCCGAGAAACGAACTCTGAAGCAGTCGGTGAGCTGGAATACAAATAAAAATGGCGGATCCTCTCTGCTGTAAACAAAGACAGAAAGTAAAAAAAAAAAGAAGAAGACAAAATTTTAAAATATAAATTGCGTGACTAAATTACAACCCTTGGAACCACCACCCGAACCCGAATTATATGTATGCATATTACATAACTTCTGTGTAGACATATCATAGTGAATATCACCCCACTAAAAAGAAAATTTTTTATGATTAATATGACGATGAAAAATTAATACCAGAAAATCACTTCTAACTAAAATATAAGCAATGGTTGGTATATAGCCGTCCGAGATTTCATATTTGACGAAATACTTAGTAATAAATTAACAACGAATAAATTTTCATTCGCCTTCTTTGTGTTTTCGCAGCTCGCATCCAACAAAAAGTGGCGTAGTTTATACGAAAGGACGTTCCCCTTCTAGAGTCAGCACGTTTTTCGGCGAAAGCAAATTGGGTTAGTGAAAAGCAAACACTCGCACATGACATTCACATATTGTCAACACTGTGGCCCGCTGTAGCGCGAACATCTCACTCAGCACATTTCAGAGAACGTGTTGAAATCAGAGTACATCCTGCCCAAATAATCTCCGCTAAAACGTTCAGAAACTGTGCTTCAGCTGTTGGATACTTCGAAGTCTCCTACAATCATGAAATGGACTATTCTGTACCCATAGAGTTCAGATGGCTTTATTTACTAATCAAAGTAAGCAGCACCGAGCCATGACTGTAATGTGAGGCGCCTATGAGATCCGATGTAGACATGCAAATCAGTCAGAGATCAATTTTTTTATCTGTTTCCTCCGACAGGAAATAAGAGCGTCCAGACTAGTGTTTCATCTTTTTTCCTGCTGTAGAGAGCGTAATTAAAGAGAAGACTTTGTTTCTGCAACCAGCCTACGTTTTATCTGCCTGTGCGGCGAGGAGCAGATGCCGTCTTCGTGATGAAAATTACCAAGTTTCCTTTTGAGGAAGACACTCAACCCTACCAGAAAGTGCACAACATTCATTTCTTCGTATCGAACAGTTATTGCTGTGTACACCACAGTGTTATGGAAACACAAGTATCATTGAATTTACCTACAGTACCTCAAGTTAATATTCCACCCACGCGTTTTCATCTATTTTTCTAGAATAATTCAGAAAAGAAATATAACACATAAAATTCACGGGTTAAGAATAAATGAAGGTCCATAGCAGTCCTGTCGAATAACAGATGACTCAAAAAGCTGATTTATTGCATTTAAGATCTGCAGCTGATATTTTTGCAGCTACTTTTTCTAGAGTTTCTAGGAGGGCTACCATAGCGATAAACGGAATAGTAGTACATCCGTCACTATTTGCAGCTACTCGCCATTGTACTCGTGATAGCTAGCACAAATTAGTGTACTCGTAGTCTAACATGAGAGCATCATCATAACGTGACCCGAGAGGTAACATATAGTGTATATTTCCCCATCTCTGGCATTTTCGTGAATGACGTTGGTAAATTTCAAACCCTCTCAATAGTGTCTCATGGTCAAGAAGTATCACTTCTCGTGATCCATGTTGAACACATTGATCCTTTACATATACACCAGCTTTTTACCCGTAGCTTCGCCCGGGGACGCGTATGTCACATATATTTCTCGCATATATGTCGGATCCTCCCCCCATGAACCATGGACCTTGCCGTTGGTGGCGAGGCTTGCGTGCCTCAGCAATACAGATGGCCGTACAGTAGGTGCAACCACAACGGAGGGGTATCTGTTGAGAGGCCAGACAAACGTGTGGTTTCTGAAGAGGGGCAGCAGCCTTTTCAGTAGTTGCAGGGGCAACAGTCTGGATGATTGACTGATCTGGCCTTGCAACATTAACCAAAACGGCCTTGCTGTGCTGGTACTGCGAACGGCTGAAAGCAAGGGAAAACTACAGCCGTAATTTATCCCGAGGACATGCAGCTTTACTGTACGATTAAATGATGATGGCATCCTCTTGGGTAAAATATTCCGGAGGTAAAATAGTCCCCCATTCGGATCTCCGGGCGGGGACTACTCAGGAGGATGTCGTTATCAGGAGAAAGAAAACTGGCGTTCTACGGATCGGAGCGTGGAATGTCAGATCCCTTAATCGGGCAGGTACGTTAGAAAATTTAAAAAGGGAAATGGATAGGTTAAAGTTAGATATAGTGGGAATTAGTGAAGTTCGGTGGCAGGAGGAACAAGACTTCTGGTCAGGTGACTACAGGGTTATAAACACAAAATCAAATAGGGGTAATGCAGGAGTAGGTTTAATAATGAATAGTAAAATAGGAATGGGGATAAGCTACTACAAACAGCATAGTGAACGCATTATTGTGGCCAAGATAGATACGAAGCCCACACCTACTACAGTAGTACAAGTTTATATGCCAATTAGCTCTGCAGATGATGAAGAAATTGAAGAAATGTACGATGAAATAAAAGAAATTATTCAGATAGTGAAGGGAGACGAAAATTTAATAGTAATGGGTGACTGGAATTCGAGTGTAGGAAAAGGGAGACAAGGTAACGTAGTAGGTGAATATGGATTGGGGCTAAGAAATGAAAGAGGTAGCCGCCTAGTAGAATTTTGCACAGAGCACAACTTAATCATAGCTAACACTTGGTTTAAGAATCTTGAAAGAAGGTTGTATACGTGGAAGAACCCTGGAGATACTAAAAGGTATCAGATAGATTATATAATGGTAAGACAGAGATTTAGGAACCAGGTTTTAAGTTGTAAGACATTTCCAGGGGCAGATGTGGACTCTGACCACAATCTATTGGTTATGACCTGTAGATTAAAACTGAAGAAACTGCAACAATGTGGGAAATTAAGGAGATGGGACCTGGATAAACTGAAAGAACCAGAGCTTGTACAGAGTTTCAGGGAGAGCATAAGGGAACAATTGACAGGAATAGGGGAAAGAAATACAGTAGAAGAAGAATGGGTAGCTCTGAGGAATGAAGTAGTGAAGGCAGCAGAGGATAAAGTAGGTAAAAAGACGAGGGCTGCTAGAAATCCTTGGGTAACAGAAGAAATATTGAATTTAATTGATGAAAGGAGAAAATATAAAAATGCAGTAAATGAAGCAGGCAAAAAGGAATACAAACGTCTCAAAAATGAGATCGACAGGAAGTGCAAAACGGTTAAACAGGGATGGCTAGAGGACAAATGTAAGGATGTAGAAGCTTATCTCACTAGGGGTAAGATAGATACTGCCTACAGGAAAATTAAAGAGACCTTTGGAGAGAAGAGAACCACGTGTATGAATATCAAGAGCTCAGATGGCAGCCCAGTTCTAAGCAAAGAAGGGAAAGCAGAAAGGTGGAAGGAGTATATAGAAGGTTGATACAAGGGCGATGTACTTGAGGACAATATTATGGAAATGGAAGAGGATGTAGATGAAGACGAAATGGGAGATACGATACTGCGTGAAGAGTTTGACAGAGCACTGAAAGACCTGAGTCGAAACAAGGCCCCCGGAGTAGACAACATTCCATTAGAACTACTGACGGCCTTGGGACAACCAGTCCTGACAAAACTCTACCAGCTGGTGAGCAAGATGTATGAGACAGGCGAAATACCCTCAGACTTCAAGAAGAATATAATAATTACAATCCCAAAGAAAGCAGGTGCTGACAGATGTGAAAATTACCGAACTATCAGTTTAATAAACCACGGCTGCAAAATACTAACGCGAATTCTTTACAGACGAATGGAAAAACTGGTAGATGCATACCTCGGGGAGGATCAGTTTGGATTCCGTCGAAATGTTGGAACACGTGAGGCAATACTGACCTTACGACTTATCTTAGAAGAAAGATTAAGAAAAGGGAAGCCTACGTTTCTAGCATTTGTAGACTTAGATAAAGCTTTTGACAATGTTGACTGGAATACTCTCTTTCAAATTCTAAAGGTGGCAGGGGTAAAATACAGGGAGCGAAAGGCTATTTATAATTTGTACAGAAACCAGATGGCAGTCATAAGAGTCGAGGGGCATGAAAGGGAAGCAGTGGTTGGGAAAGGAGTGAGACAGGGTTGTAGCCTCTCCCCGATGTTATTCAATCTGTATATTGAGCAAGCAGTAAAGGAAACAAAAGAAAAATTTGGAGTAGGTATTAAAATTCATGGAGACGAAGTAAAAACTTTGAGGTTCGCCGATGACATTGTAATTCTGTCAGAGACGGCAAAGGACTTGGAAGAGCAGTTGAACGGAATGGACAGTGTCTTGAAAGGAGGATATAAGATGAACATTAACAAAAGCAAAACGAGGATAATGGAATGTAGTCAAATTAAATCGGGTGATGCTGAGGGAATTAGATTAGGAAATGAGACACTTAAAGTAGTAAAGGAGGTTTGCTATTTAGGAAGTAAAATAACTGATGATGGTCGAAGTAGAGAGGATATAAAATGTAGACTGGCAATGGCAAGGAAAGCGTTTCTGAAGAAGAAAAATTTGTTATCATCGAATATAGATTTATGTATCAGGAAGTCGTTTCTGAAAGTATTTGTTTGGAGTGTAGCCATGTATGGAACTGAAACATGGACGATAACTAGTTTGGACAAGAAGAGAATAGAAGCTTTCGAAATGTGGTGCTACAGAAGAATACTGAAGATAAGGTGGATAAATCACGTAACTAATGAGGAGGTATTGAATAGGATTGGGGAGAAGAGAAGTTTGTGGCACAACTTGACTAGAAGAAGGGATCGGTTGGTAGGACATGTTTTGAGGCATCAAGGGATCACAAATTTAGCATTGGAGGGCAGCGTGGAGGGTAAAAATCGTAGAGGGAGACCGAGAGATGAGTACACTAAGCAGATTCAGAAGGATGTAGGTTGCAGTAGGTACTGGGAGATGAAGCAGCTTGCACAGGATAGAGTAGCATGGAGAGCTGCATCAAACCAGTCTCAGGACTGAAGACAACAACAACAACAACAACAACATGTCGGATTCACCGATGTTTTACATCACGCGATTCCAAGGAGAATTTAATATTCATCTGCAGTATTCAGCTGTGTAGCATGATCTTTGGTCTGTAAACACGTTGACAAATGCCCAGGATCTTTCCTATGACGTAATTGACACAGTGAGCAGCACAAATAATAGGCAGACATTTTAGAACATTTTTACCTATCAGGCACACCGGTGTGGCCAAGAGGTACTAGGAGCTTCAGTCTGGAACCGCGCGACCGCTACGGTCGCATGTTCGAATCCTGCCACGGGCATGGATGTGTGTGATGTCCTTAGGTTAGTTAGGTTTAAGTAGTTCTAAGTTCTAGGGGACTGATGACCTCAGATGTTAAGTCCCATACTGCTCAGAGCCATTTTTTAGCTATCACTACCTTCTTATATCCATCCCCATCCCTAGGAGGAGTATTAGTAGTATTACCTTACACCCAAAGTAGATAGTGTCCCTAAAAGAATGACTCGATTTTAAATAGAATTATTTATTAGGAAGAAGGGCTTAACACCAGCAAATTGCATTCTAAATTACTCAGAAAAGACAGAAGTTTATAAAAATCCATCATAAATGTTCAATATCTCCTCCATTGGCTGCACGGACGACATCTAGCCGATAGCCGAATTCATCCTAAACTAAGCGTAAGGTGCCTTCTGTCACTGAAGCTACAGCATCTAATATTCTGGTTTTTAGTTTATCAAAGTCACGAGGTAAGGGAGAAACGTAAACACATTGTTTAACGTATCCCCAAAGGAAGAAATCATATGGTGTTAAGTCAGGGAGCCTAGGAGGCCAAGAGTGTAAAGCCTGGTCTCACGGTCCTGTACGCCCTACCCAGCGTAGAGACACGTTGGCATTGAGGAAACTGCGCGCGTTGTTACGCCAGTGCAGTGGTGCTCGGTGTTGCTGATAGATGAAATTGTCAGAGTCAAGTTGTGGGAATAATCAGTTCAGTAGCATTGCAAGGTATGATTGTCCTGTTACGGTTTCTTCCTCAAAAAAGGAGGGTACATAAACCTTGCTTTGCGAAACAGCACAAAAAACATTCACTTTTGGTGAATCGCGTTCGTGTTCAATTGTTTCATGAGGATTTTCTAGCCCCCATATACGCACATTATGATGGTGAACCTTTCTGCTAATGTGGAAAGTTGCCTCATCGCTGAATATCAACCGAGACATAAAAGTGTCATCTTCCATGTCCTCTAGAATAGCATTACTAAAATTTCTACTCGCTTCGCTTTGTCAGTCGAAGAGCTTGTACCAGTTGTAATCGGTATGGTTTGAGAGCTAAACGACGCCGTAACAAACGCCACACTGTCATGCGCGGTAACGCAAGCTCTCGGCTACCACGACGCGTAGACTTGCGGGGGCTCCGCTCAAATGCTCGTCCGATTTGTTCCACTGTTTGTTCAGGAATGCGTGGCCGGCCAGGACTTGTGCCTTTACAGAGGCACCCTGTTTCTTCAAACTGTTTATACCACCGTCGAATGTTCTTTGGTGATGGTGGTTTAGCACGAAATCGAATATGAAACGTCCACTGAACTGCAATCACTGATTGAGTACGACTGAATTCAATAACACAATACGCCTTCTCTTGCGCTGGCAGCATATTGCGCGAGACTGGCTGCATGCTACAGGTCAGCGCAAGTAGCGACATCTAGCGGATTTTTATGAAACTCTAAACCATGCCGATTAGATCTATCAGCCGGCCGCGGTGGTCGTGCGGTTCTAGGCACTACAGTCCGGAACCGCGCGACCGCTACGGTCACAGGTTTGAATCCTGCCTCGGGCATGGATGTGTGTGATTAGTTAGGTTTAAGTAGTTCTAAGTTCTAGGGGACTCATGACCTAAGATGTTAAGTCCCATAGTGCTCAGAGCCATTTGAACCATTTGATTAGATCCAGCGCTTGTTTCAGCTACCTAGTGACATTTGTCTCAATATTATTACATGTTAAAATCGGGTCATTCTTTTTGGGACACCCTGTACTTCCATCTGCTTCCTTATGCCATCTTCCTTTTCCACTCAACCACAACCCCTCTCCATCTTCCACCTGTCTCCTACACTTCCCACTTCTCCCTGTCCATCTCTTCCTCCCCCTCTCTTTGTACACCTCCTCTTCCCCCCTCTCTCTGTCCATCTCCTGACCCTCATATCTCTCCAGATACAAGTCTCTCCTCTCTCTGTCCATCTTCTCCTCCCCTCTCTCAGTCTATGTCTTTGTACCCTCTCTTTCTCTCCATGTCTTCCTCTCCCTCTCTCTGTCCATCTTCTCCTCCCCTCTCTCTGTCCATCTCATACTCCACTCCCTCTCTCCGTCTGTCTATTATGCCACCACGTTTTCATCTCTACCACCACCCCGACGGATGGTAGGCGGTTCGTATTCCCACAGTATTTCTTTGCAGTTAGTGAGTGATGTATGTACCTAGTTTGGCTGAAATCCATCCAGTAGTTCAGGAGGAAATGTGGAACATACACACATATATACCTACAATGTGGATACATTCCGATACATAAAGCTCTCAGCTACTGAGTAACGGCTATGTGAATGAGAGTGTGTCAGCAAGAATTAAACTGATGTGTATGCGATTCAGAGACGTCACTGGTGATTTCCGTGTTAACAAGATGCCTACCCACCTAAAATCAGTCATACCCCACAATGGTGATGCCAGTTGCATTATAGGGCACGGAGTGGTGACCACTGAGAATATCGTTACACATTTCTCTGCTGGACCAGTCAACAACACAATGACCCGACAACCGGCTGCTGTGGCTTTAACCAATGAGAAGTTGCACGAACTGAGACTTCGCTTGTATGGACACATCATATGGGCACCACTCAGTTCAATCATCAGCTAAGCCTATCTTCTCACTGTCGAAGGCCAGAGACAACGTCGAAAACCTAAATTACCTCCAACATTCTACAAACATGATTCATTTCACGACATATGAGACAGGCGAAGATCGTTGGCGTCTTAAAACCAGGTAAACCCAACAACAAACCTAAAATTTATCGCCCTGCTACCGTTCTGGGTATGATGTACAAATTACTTGAGAGACTGCTGTAGAACATTATACGTATCAAGATACCTAGACAGATTCCTGTTGAACAGGCCGGATACCGACCAAACCGTAGTAGTGTGGATCAAGTTCAAAAATGGCTCTGAGCACTATGGGACTTAACAGCTGAAGTCATCAGTTCCCTAGAACTTAGAACTACTTAAACCTAACTAACCTAAGGACATCACACACATCCATGCCCGAGGCAGGATTCGAACCTGCGACCGTAGCGGTCGCGCGGTTCCAGACTGTAGCGCCTAGAACCGCTCGGTCACTCTGGCCAGCGTGGATCAAGTACCTTCGTTGACAACTTACACAGAAGCTGGTTTCCAGAAACAAGTCAAGACTTTTGTTGTATTCACTGTATTGACCAGTCTGCAGCTTATGATACCGTGTGGAGGCAGGGTATTGTTTATCAGCTGCTTTGTGTAAATACCCTCCAGAATGATAGCACAATTTCGTAACTACATGCTCATTGACAAACCATCTCAGTAACTGTAGGCAAAATCACAGTTGACCAGAAGACCAACGACAATGGCTACTTCTAGGCTCAGTCCTAGTTCCGTTACTATTTAGCTTGTCGCCAGCCACATATTCCACGAAGCATGGGTATGCTGATGACTGGATGAGCGCAACACAGCACAAAAAATTTAGTTCACCGAAGATATGCTAACACTATACCTAAGTTCAAAATGGCTCTGAGCACTATGGGACTCAACATCTATAGTCATCAGTTCCATAGAACTTAGAACTACTTAAACCTAATTAATCTAAGGACATTACACAACACCCAGTCATCACGAGGCAGAGAAAATCCCTGACCCCGCCGGGAATCTAACCCGGGAACCCGGTATACCTAAGTAAAATGGGAAAATAATGTAATGATTATAAAGAATCCGCCTCGATTGCAAATAGAAACCGGGTGTTGACCTAGGTTTCGGCTCGGATAACCACGGCTTCTTCGGAACACACTAAAACTACAAACTGCCTAAAGAGTTATGGTCCAACAGAACGCCCAAAAGGGCAAAAGACTCGCATAAAATGTAAAATAAATGGTACGTGTGTACCATGTCAGTAGCTGTACTTAGCTCAAACGTCAGAAGTGTGCTTCCCTCACCCCAGCCAACGTTCGGTGGGCCGCGGGCTCTCAGGTAAAGTGAGGTGGCACCGGATGCTAGGCTGTGAGAATGTCACAAAGGAACGCGCATGCGCAAATTGAGAAATCGTCGTATTCCATGTGATTGGCATAAAATGTGTTGCGAAAGTGATCCGGTGACCGGGTCAAAGGAGCAGGAACTTAATGCGTGTGTATGTACACTACTGGCCATAAAAATTGTTACACCACGAAGATGACGTGCTACAGACGCGAAATTTAACCGACAGGAAGAAGATGATGTGATTTGCAAATGATTTGCTTTTCAGGGCATTCACACAAGGTTGGAGCCGGTGGCGACACCTACAAAGTGCTAACATGAGGAAAGTTTCCTATCGATTTCTCATACACAAACAGCAGTTGACCGGTGTTGCCTGGTGAAACGTTGTTGTGATGCCTCGTGTAAGGAGGAGAAATACGTACCATTACGTTTCCGACTACGATAATGATCGGATTGTAGCCTATCGCGATTGCGGTTTATCGTATCCAACGACTGTTAGCAGAATATGGAATCAGTGGGTTCAGGAGGGTAATACTGAACGCCGTGCTGGATCCCAACGGCCTCGCATCACTAACAGTCGAGATGACAGGCATCTTATCCGCATGGCTGTAACGGATCGTGCAGCCACGTCTCGATCCCCGATTCAACAGATGGGGACGTTTGCAAGACAACAACCATATGCACGAACAGTTCGACGACGTTTGCAGTAGCATGGATTATCAGGTCAGAGACCATGGCCGCGTTTACCCTAGACGCTGCATCACAGACATGAGCGCCTGCGATGGTGTACTCAACGACGAACCTGAGTGCACGAATGGCAAAACGTCATTTTTTCGGATGAATCCAGGTTCTGTTTACAGCATCATGATGGTCGCATCCGTGTTTGGCGACATCGCGGTGAACTCACATTAGAAGAGTGTATTCGTCATCGCCATACTGGCGTATCGCCCGGCGCGATGGTATGGGGTGCCATTGGTTACACGTCTCGGTCATCTCTTGTTCACAATGACGGCACTTTGAACAGTGAGACGTTACATTTCAGATGTGTTACGACCCGTGGCTCTACTCTTCATTCGATCCCTGCGAAACTTTACATTTCAGCAGGATAATGCACGACCACATGTTACAGGTCCTTTACGGGCCTTTCTGGTTACAGAAAATGTTCGACTGCTGCCCTGGCCAGCACATTCTCCAGATCTCACACCAACTGAAAACGCCTGGTCAATGGTGGCCAAGCAACTGGCTCGTCACAATACGCCAGTCACTAGTCTTGATGAACTATGGTATCGTGTTGAAGCTGAATAGTCATCCGTACCTGTATACGCTGTGTTTGACTCAATGCCCAAGCGTATCAAGGCCGTTATGACGGCCATAGATGGTTGTTCTGGGTACTGATTTCTCAGGATTTATGTACCCAAATTGCGTGAAAATGTAATCACATGCCAGTTCTAGTATAATATATTTATCTAATGAATACCCGTTTATCATCTGCATTTCTTCTTGGTGTTGCAATTTTAATGGCCAGTAGTGTATAGTGTCCTAGCTCGAGAACGATTTTATAAAACTATAGAACGTGCATAGGCTGAAACTATATATGTGGAATAGCAAATTCCAAGGATGGTTAAAACGCTTGCACGCAGGGCAGACAAAATACCATCAGCTAGAAGCAGGCTAAAAATATGGGGGATTAATAACTCATTTTTCAATTACTTGGGGTCGGTGATAGTGTTTGATGACTACGCTTGGATAAGCGTGTAAAGTTACTATATTCAATTCTAAGCGCTATTGACCAGAAAAGGGTCAAATTAGTATGACAGTCTGAATGTAATTGCGTGAAAGGACGTACAACGTCGCCATCGCCCTTATTATCTACTGACCGACAGAGGTCAAAGTGATTAGTGCTATCAGGTGTTACAAAAATGGCATGCAATGCGTGAAGAGACAAACGACGTCAGTTCAATGTTTTTTAAATCCTTAACCTCCCCCCCCCCCCCCCCCCATAACCATGGACCTTGCCGTTGGTGGGGAGGCTTGCGTGCCTCAGCGATAAAGATAGCCGTACCGTAGGTGCAACCACAACGGAGGGGTATCTGTTGAGAGGCCAGACAAACGTGTGGTTCCTGAAGAGGGGCAGCAGCCTTTTCAGTAGTTGCAGGGGCAACAGTCTGGATGATTGACTGATCTGGCCTTGTAACACTAACCAAAACGGCCTTGCTGTGCTGGTACTGCGAACGGCTGAAAGCAAGGGGAAACTACGGCCGTAATTTTTCCCGAGAGCATGCAGATTTACTGTATGATTAAATGATGATGGCATCCTCTTGGGTAAAATATTCCGGAGGTAAAATAGTCCCCCATTCGGATCTCCGGGCGGGGATTACTCAAGAGGATGTCGTTATCAGGAGAAAGAAAACTGGCGTTCTACGGATCGGAGCGTGGAATGTCAGATCCCTTAGTCGGGCAGGTAGGTTAGAAAATTTAAAAAGGGAAATGGATAGGTTAAAGTTAGATATAGTGGGAATTAGTGAAGTTCGGTGGCAGGAGGAACAAGACTTCTGGTCAGGTGACTACAGGGTTATAAATACAAAATCAGATGGGGTAATGCAGGATTGGTTTAATAATGAATAAAAAAATAGGAATGGGGTAAGCTACTACAAACAGCATAGTGAACGCATTATTGTGGCCAAGATAGACACGAAGCCCATGCCCACCACAGTAGTACAAGTTTATATGTCATCTAGCTCCACAGACGATGAAGAGATTGATGAAATGTATGATGAGATAAAAGAAATTATTCAGATAGTGGAAGGAGACGAAAATTTAATATTCATGGGTGACTGGAATTTGATAGTAGGAAAAGGAAGAGAAAGAAACATAGTAGGTGAATATGGAATGGAGTTAAGGAATGAAAGAGGAAGCCGCCTGGTAGAATTTTGCACAGAGCACAACATAATCATAGGTGACACTTTGTTCAAGAATCATAAAAGAAGGCTGTATACATGGAAGAAGCCTGGAGATACTAAAAGGTATCAGATAGATTATATAATAGTAAGACATAGATTTAGGAACCAGGTTTTAAGTTGTAAGACATTTCCAGGGGCAGATGTGGACTCTGACCACAATCTATTGGTTATGACCTGTAGATTAAAACTGAAGAAACTACAAAAAGGTGGAAATTTAAGGAGATGGGACATGGATAAACTAAAAAAACCAGACGTTGTACAGAGTTTCAGGGAGAGCATAAGGGAGCAATTGACAGGAATGGGGGAAAGAAATACAGAAGAAGAAGAATGGGTAGCTTTGAGGGATGAAGTAGTGAAGGCAGCAGAGGATCAAGTAGGTTCAAAGACGAGGGATAGTAGAAATCCTTGGGTAACAGAAGAAATATTGAATTTAATTGATGAAAGGAGAAAATATAAAAATGCAGTAAATGAAGCAGGCAAATAGGAATACAAACGTCTCAAAAATGAGATCGACAGGAAGTGCAAAATGGCTAAGTAGGGATGGCTAGAGGACAAATGTAAGGATGTAGAAGCTTATCTCACTAGGGGTAAGATAGATACTGCCTACAGGAAATTTAAAGAGACCTTTGGAGATAAGAGAACCACTTGTATGAACATCAAGAGCTCAGATGGAAACCCAGTTCTAAGCAAAGAAGGGAAAGCAGAAAGGTGGAAGGAGTATATAGAGGGTCTATACAAGGGTGATGTACTTGAGGACAATATTATGGAAATGGAAGAGGATAAGAGGATGTAGATGAAGACAAAGTGGGAGATACGATACTGCGTGTAGAGTTCGACAGAGCACTGAAAGACCTGAGTCGAAACAAGTCCCCAGAGTAGACAACATTCCATTGGAACTACTGACGGCCTTGGGAGAGACAGTCCTGACAAAACTCTACCAGCTGGTGAGCAAGATGTATGAGACAGGCGAAATACCCTCAGACTTCAAGAAGAATATAATAATTCCAATCCCAAAGAAATCAAGTGTTGACAGATGTGAAAATTACCGAACTATCAGTTTAATAAGTCACAGCTGCAAAATACTAACATGAATTCTTTACAGACGAATGGAAAAAGTAGTAGAAGCAGACCTCGGGGATGATCAGTTTGGATTCCGTAGAAATGTTGGAACACGTAAGGCAATATTGACCCTACGACTTATCTTAGAAGCTAGATTAAGGAAGGGCAAACCTACGTTTCTAGCATTTGTAGACTTAGAGAAAGCTTTTGACATTGTTGACTGGAATACTCTCTTTCAAATTCTGACGGTGGCAGGGGTAAAATATAGGGAGCGAAAGGCTATTTACAATTTGTACAGAAACCAGATGGCCGTTATAAGAGTCGAGGGACATGAAAGGGAAGCAGTGGTTGGGAAGGGAGTGAGACAGGGTTGTAGTCTCTCCCCAATGTTATTCAATCCGTATATTGAGCAAGCAGTAAGGGATACAAAAGAAAAATTTGGAGTAGGTATTAAAATCCATGGAGAAGAAATAAAAACTTTGAGGTTCGCCGATGACATCGTAATTCTGTCAGAGACAGCAAAGGACTTGGAAGAGCAGTTGAACGGAATGGATAGTGTCTTGAAAGGAGGATATAAGATGAACATCAACAAAAGCAAAACGAGGATAATGGAATGTAGTCGAATTACGTCAGGTGATGCTGAGGGAATTAAATTAGGAAATGAGACACTTAAAGTAGTAAAGGAGTTCTACTATTTGGGGAGCAAAATAACTGATGATGGTCGAAGTAGAGAGGATATAAAATGTAGACTGGCAATGGCAAGGAAAGCGTTTCTGAAGAAGAGAAATTTGTTAACATCGAGTATAGATTTAAGTGTCAGAAAGTCATTTCTGAAAGTATTTTTATGGAGTGCAGCCATGTATGGAAGTGAACCATGGACGAAAAATAGTTTAGACAAGAAGAGAATAGAAGCTTTCGAAATGTGGTGCTACAGAAGAATGCTGAAGATGAGATGGGTAGATCGCATAACTAATGAGAAAGTATTGAATAGGATTGGGGAGAAGAGAAGTTTGTGGCACAACTTGACCAGAAGAAGGGATCGGTTGGTAGGACATGTTCTGAGGCATCAAGGGATCACCAATTTAGTATTGGAGGGGAGCGTAGAGGGTAAAAATCGTAGAGGGAGACCAAGAGATGACTACAGTAAGCAGATTCAGAAGGATGTGGGTTGCAGTGGGTTCTGGGAGATGAAGAAGCTTTCACAGGATAGAGTAGCATGGAGAGCTGCATCAAACCAGTCTCAGGACTGAGACCACAACAACAACAACAACCTTTTTTTCAGCCGAAAACCAACAAAACCTAATCCACGTGATTCCACCTGAGCAATGTCCTAGCTAACCGAGAACTAAACACATATTTCAATGGTAGCCACGTGGCCAATAAAAAATATATGCCCGCATCTCGTGGTCGTGCGGTAGCGTTCTCGCTTCCCGCGCCCGGGTTCCCGGGTTCGATTCCCGGCGGGGTCAGGGATTTTCGCTGCCTCGTGATGGCTGGGTGTTGTGTGATGTCCTTAGGTTAGTTAGGTTTAAGTAGTTCTAAGTTCTAGGGGACTGATGACCATAGATGTTAAGTCCCATAGTGCTCAGAGCCATTTTGAACAAATATCCGCAGTACGTTGGAGCTATACTCGATAGAACACTGTCATTTAAACAAAATCTAACAAATATTGCAGCAAAATGCAGGTCAAGAAATGAGGTTCAGCAGCTTCTACATTGCGATCATCCGCCCTCGGTCTTGTCTACGCAGCGGCAGAATATTGCAGCCCTCTCAGGATTAGCAGTAGCAACCCCAAGCTGGTAGATGAACAACTAAATTAGACAATACGAATTGTTACTGGCACATTCGAATCCACTTCAGTATTCTGGATGCGTGCAATGAGCCTCATTCCACCTCCTAACCTGTGAAGAAAGAATAGTCTTATGAGGAACTATAAGAAAATCTGCAACAACCAACAGCTGCCAATTCATGAAGATACATCTTCTGTCCAAATCAACAGACATCCCCCACTCAGAAAAGCTAGCAACCTGACGGACCATAACTTACACCTCCCCAATCTCGGAGGCAAGAGTGGTATAATAATATCCCACCAGAGTTTCTAATCCCCTTCTCTCATTTAATTGCTCGAAATACTATTATTTTTCCGAAATACTTATAAAATATGTTTTCGTCAGAATAAACGTAAGAGAGAGAGCGTCAGTGAATGGAATTTTGCACTTATTTCTCTTTGAATATTGTAGGTTTTTCTTTGAGTTGGCTTGGTCTTCATGGGTTCACGATTCCTTCATGCTAATGATGCAAGGAAGTATCCGGAATCAGATCGTTTATGCATTAAACAAGTAACAGCATGTAGCAGGAATGTTTGTTTTCTTCAGAATAATTTTACTGCATCTTTTGCAGTTTCACAAGTTAACACACTTACTAACTATATCGTGCCAAAACAGTAACATACCCTCCAAGTGAAGAATAAAATTGAGAACATACATTTCAGTACGAAGATACGTTTACGTAATCGATATATTCGATACATTCGTTGTCTGTGAGCAAAGAATTACAATTGATTAATATTTCATAAAAGCAAAAAGAAATGTAGTTTTTTAGTATTCTTATCTTTTTGAACAATTATTGAAAACCGTAAGTATTACATTAATAATGTGTCGTGAGAGTTATATCTTTGATTTGTGTTGTATCGTGTACTTCAGTACTTCAAGAAAAACGATGCGTATCGAGTAATTCCATTACAACCTCCAGAGCTTTCTCCATACCAACAACAAACCATAAGAATTTGATCTGCCATGGAGGACATGGAATGCACTTAACAGGACCAGGACCAACCATGGCAGATGCGGTGTTCGACTATGCAGACATGGAAAGACAACCACTGCAAATGGTTCAAATGGCTCTGAGCACTATGGGACTTAACAACTGTGGTTATCAGTCCCCTAGAACTTAGAACTACTTCAACCTAACTAACCTAAGGACATCACACACATCCATGCCTGAGACAGGATTCGAACCTGGTACCGTAGCGGTCACGCGGTTCCAGACTGAAGCGCCTAGAACCGCACGGCCACACAGACGGCTCAGCCACTGCAGAATGCACATGTGGCTTTCCAAGACAAACTGTCAGACGCACTGTGAAAGAGTGGCACCAAAATTCGTATCCAGGAAACTCCTCGGACTTACTGGACACTACAGCAGATGTGAAAACTTATATAAATAATATATATGTAAATCTGTGGAATACGTACATATTGTATTACATTGTATATGTATTCCTCAAAAAATGGTTCAGATGGCTCTGAGCACTATGGGACTTAACATCGATGGTCATCAGTCCCCTAGAACTTAGAACTACTTAAACCTAAATAACCTAAGGATATCACACAACACCTAGTCATCACGAGGCACAGAAAATCTCTGACCCCGCCGGGAATCGAACCCGGGAACCTGGGCGCGGGAAGCGAGAACGCTACCGCTCGACCACGAGCTGCGGACTGTATTTCTCAAATGATGTGTAATTGCTAAAATGCAATAACTGGCGTTGTATTTCATCCTCTACCCTCTTTACATTTCCATCAACCCTTCCCCCCCCCCCCCTCCCTCTCAGCCCACCTCCTCCTCCCCCCCCCCCCCTCTCTATCCGTCCTATGCCAACCCATTTTTGCCTCTACCACCACCACAGTGGGAGGTAGATGGCTCTAGTGATTCAGGAGGAAATGTGGAATATGTATGATAGATATCGAAATGATGTATTCCGCAATTGACAGTATGCTAAGGGGCACGAAATGCTCAGTAGGATAGTGTTATGAACTCTGGTACCAACCGAGATATTGAAACAAGTATGGTTTTTAATCGAACCGCACACATTTCATAACTGCATTTAATATCTCTTGGAGAGATGATGACAGTGGTATAGCGCTTGTTAATACTGACATTGATACCTTTCTCAAAAGGATCCAAAAATGTAGTAAAACTGGAAAGAAAAAGCGGCCAGAGCTGGCTATTGTGGTGTAAAACACCCTCAAGCAGAGCTCTTATGCCAGGCTCTGTCGTTATACGCAGTAAGACAGGCCTACGCTAGTTTCCTGTACGACATGGATACAGGTTCAGTTAATATTTCTGTATGTGGAGCTACGGCATATGATAGCTTGTACTGCGTCAGATGGGGCTTAGGAAAACTACTTCGAATGTGAGTACGCTTCCAGGTTTTTGTGGAAACAACTACAATTTCGTTAAGCACTTTTCCATTTAAACCCTCGCTGTTGCTGCTTACTTGTCAAAGCCGAAACAAAAACGTCGGTCGTTCATACTTTATAATGATAAACACCCCTGTCCAAGTAAAGAAGGGTCCGCCTCGATAGCTGAGTGGTCTGCGTAACCAAATGCTATGCAAAGGGGCCCGGGTTCGATTCCCAGCTGGGTCGGAGATTTTCTCCACTCAGGGACTGGGTGTTGTGTTCATCATCATTTCATCCTCATCGACAAGCAAGTCGCCGAAGTGGCGTCACCTAAAACGTCTTGCGCAAGGCGACCGGTCTACCCGACAGGGGGCCCTAGCCAAACGACATTTCATTTCGGGAAAGAAGGAACTAATGTATTAACTTTCTTAGATTTGAATAAAAAATACCGGATCTGTTTTTGCCTGGAGACGCCTAAATGCTTCTTAAAGGTAAAACACCTGCTGTCAGACATATATGTCTATAGATACTACTCGAAATTGTAATTAGACGGAATACACTTTAAACAAGCTAAACATCTTATTTAGAATGACTGAAGACATGTCGCCGACAAAATAAATACTTTCCTTGAAGAATCGTAGTTTTACACTTTACTTAAGTACATGCTCAAATTGTTTATCATCGACTGCAAATCACATTAGGCCCGTGTTGCCGAGAGGTTCTAGGCGCTTCAGTCTGGATCCGCGCGACTGCTACGGTTGCAGGTTCGAATCCTACCTCGACCATGTATGTGTGTGATGTCCTTAGGCTAGTTAGGTTTAAGTAGTTCTAAGTTCTAGGGGACTGGTGACCTAAGGTGTTAAGTCCCATAGTGCTCAGAGCCATTTGTACCATTTTTAACAGTGGAATTTCCTATAGTGGCGCACCATCCGTTTACGATCCACGGCCGCTGATGTTGCACCGGAAGAAGCGAGTGTGGATTTTCAGCTGCCCACTAGTGCTTGTTACGTAAATTTACATCACCGTGGTTCGTAAACGTTGCTTTGTCGGTAAAGGGCATACGTCGGAAAAACGTAGCGTCGCCTCCCAGGCGTTGCAGAGCAAATCTACAAAATTCAATACGACATCCGAAATCACGTCCTTTGTGTGCCTGATGTGGTGACAGCTGATAAGAATGGAATTCATGTCGAACGCTAATGACACTCGTCTGGCTAATCCCATATTCCTTGACAATACATCTCGTGCCACCATGCGGACTAATAAGCGTAGTAGCCAGAACAGTTTCTGCATGTGCTCTGTCTATTTGATTTTGAAGCTGACGAGTGACCAAATGCCTTGCTCAAGTGCTTGGCCCGACGGAGAGCGATGATCAGGATACGCATACCTATTCCACAACATCGTTTCGGCTGCACTTCTTTGGTACTCGGTGTATAAAAGTTGCATGTCTAACCTCCCCTCCTGGTGTTCATGTCTGCATGCAAGGAATGTTCGAGCATAAATGACCTGTCGACAAATAATACAGTTTCTGCTAGCTCTGCAGGGCAGACAAGAAAACAGCCCGGCATGAGCGTGTTTACAGCGCAACAGCCGATTTCGACCGACTTGCCTTTCAGTTTTATAATACACTGAAGCGTCAAAGAAACTGGTATAGGCATGCGTATTCAAATACAAAGATACGTAAGCAAGCGGAAGACGGCACAGTGGTCGGCAACGCCTATAAAAGACAAAAAGTGTCTGGTGCAGTCGTTAGCTCGGTTACTGCTGCTACAATGGCATGTTATCAAGATTTTACTGAGTTTGCACATGGTGTTATAGTCGGCGCACGAGCGATAGGACACAGCATCTCCGAGGCAGCTATGAAGTGGGGTATTTTCCGTACGACCATTTCACAAGTGTACCGTGAATCCAGTAAAACATCAAATCTCCGACATCGATGCGGCTGGAAAAAGATCCGGCAAGAATGGGACCAACGACGACTGAAGAGATGTTCAACGTGACAGAAGTGCAACTCTTCCGAAAATTGCTGCCGATTTCAATACTGTGTTCTGAGTGGAACCGTTCGACAAAACATCATCGGTATGGGCTTTCGGAGCCGAAGGCCCACTCATATACCCATGATAACTGCACGACACAAGGCTTTACGCCTCGCATGGGCCCGTCAACACCGATATTGGACTGTTGATGACTGGAAACTTGTTGCCTGGTCGGACGAGTTTCGTTTCAAATTGTATAGAGCGGATACACGTGCACGGGTATAGAGACAACCTCATGAATCCATGGACCCTGCATGCGAAGCCGGTGGAGGCTCTGTAATGGTGTGGGGCATGTGCAGTTTCAATGATACGGGACCCCTGATACGTCTAGATACGACTCTGACAGGTGACACGTGCGTCAGCATCCTGTCTGATGACCTGCATCCATTCATGTCCATTGTGTATTCCGGCAGGCTTGGGCAATTGCAGCAGGACAATGTGACACCCCGCACGTCCAAAGTTGCTGTAGAGTGGCTCCAGGTACACTCTTCTGAGTTTAAACACTTCCGCTGGCCATCAAACTCCCCAGACATGAACATTATTGAGTATATCTGGGATGCCTTGCAATGTGCTGTTTAGAATAGATCTCCACCCCGTCGTACTCTTGCAGATTTATGGACAGCCCTGCAGGATTCGTGGTGTTAGTTCCCTCCAGCACTACTTCAGACATTAGTTGAGTCCATGCCACGTCGTATTGCTGCGCTTCCGCATGCTCGTTGGGGCCCTGCGCGATATTAGGCAAGTGTACCAGTTTCTTTGGCCCTTTAGTATATTCCTCGTATTCTTTTCGAAGAGTTTCAACCTCATAATTAACAAGCATTTCATCTTTTCAAGCGCTTTCGGGTACCGTTGAAAAAAGTGTATCATTCTATTGAAAAAATCATACTTGCTTCAGTACCTCGATCGATACGAGGGTTAAGACTCTTTACTGCGTAACAAAAGTGCGTGCCCCTTGGTGTACTACCATTTGCCTAAAACCTCGTTCCCATGTCTGGAACCGTCCACAAAATAAAAGAGGTGTTACGTCTTATGTGACTCACTCACCCTGCATATACAAGTTTTACGGGTATAACTGCAGATATTTTTATTGCTGACGGAGGGCAGTGTACTGAACAATATCACATCAGTATTTACTTCATTTCCAGACATAATTATAGCTATTAGGAGTCGTATGTTTTTAGGTTGATTAGTACCTCCAAGTACATGTGCCAAGAGGAAGCCATTAACGCTTATTTTCCCCTTGGCAGCAAGTCAGGTTTTGAAGTATGGACACAAAACGGTTAGTTCACACTGACAGGTATATTCCACTTATTGGTGCAGTTGCGACCATGCAGAAAACATCAGGTCGTAAATTATGTAACGTGTTTGCGGAAAGAGTGTTAGACGCAGAAAAAAACAACTAACACTCTGAAGTGGGTACATGTTAAAGAAAGTACCAAGCTCACAATATCTGCACTTACATCCCTAACACCCTGAATACATGGTGTCTCGCCTAAGAGTCGTCAGGCGCATTTTCTCTGATATTCCAAAAGATGTTTCCAATTTCGTACCTGAATTGTGTAGCTGGGGCAACGGCCTTGCCGCAGTGGATACACCGAAGTTAAGCGCTGTAGGGCGTGGTCGGCAGTTGGATGGGCGACCATCCAGACCAGCATGCGCCGTTGCCATTTTTCGGGGTGCACTCAGTCTCGTGATGCCAATTGAGGAGCTACTCGACCGAACAGTAGCGGCTTCGGTCAAGAATACCATCTTACGACTGGGAGAGCGGTGTGCTGACCCCACGCCCCTCCTATCCGCATCCTCCACTGAGGATGACACGGCGGTCGGATGGTCCCGGTACGCCACTCGTAGCCTGACAACGGAGTGTTTAAATGTGTAGCTGGAATAAGCCCAAACTGCTCATCACGTCTTCCATGCGACGCACAGTGTCGATGTAAGACGTCGATTTGTGTCCTGTTTACAAACAAAATAATTGTTAAAATGAAATTTTACGTGCCCCATTCGACAGAGCAGTCACAGATAAGTCTCGTACGACATTTGTTTTATCGACATGTGTGGTATCGATAGCTACGATGCCACAGCGTAGGTGCAAGTTCTTAGGTTGCCACTACGACACACATGGACGACAGCGCCCTCTAGCCGGCGCTGTGCAGCACTACGAGCGCCGCTCCAGATTCAGTCCATTTGATTCCGAATAGACGACCAAGCAACATTGTTTTTATTTCATAATGGGCGAGCCGCTACAGATTTTGCCTTTGTAACTTCTAGCCGATGTTAGCGTTGACACCTGTACGGCTTCACACCTCCGTGCTTATCTCAGCCAAAGTTAAGTAAGCCTAATGTAATCCTAATTCTGACTATAGTAAACTTGTAAACCGAAGCATTTCACTTTTTCCTGCTCCTAATTACTTCCTACATTCGGACTACCCTTCAGTTTACAGGAGCAGACCCACGCCCCGCCTTCCAGGCTGGATACAAAAACATGTATTGGGACAAAAATGGTTCAAATTGGTCTGAGCACTATGGGACTTAACATCTGAGGTCATCAGTCCCCTAGAACTTAGAACTACTTAAACCTAACTAACCACACACATCCATGCCCGAGGCAGGATTCAAACCTGTGACCGTAGCGGTCGCGCGGTTCCAGACCGCAGCGCTTAGAACCGCTCGGTCACTCGAGTCGGCTAACAGGGACAGAAAACTCGAAGAATAAGTACTACTCCAGCTTCGACAGCACTGTCCTGGGCCGCGCTGACTGCACCGCCAAACATACAGCGCTGCCGAATCGCTGCTGGATTGCTGTTTATTCTTCGTGTTTTATACTCCCTGTTAATACATATCGATAAAGCAAACATCGCACTAGACTAATCGGGGGCCGCTTTATCGAATGAGCACATAAAATTCTGCTTTAAAAATAATTTTGTTTGTGACGGGAAACAAACCGACGCTTTCTGTCGGCACTGGGCGCCGCATGGAAGGTATGATGAGTCCCTTTTGTTTGGGATGACTCTAGCTACACAATACAAAAACAAAATTGCAAATGTATATATTGAAACACCAGAGAAAATGCGTCTGACGACTCTTAAAGGAGAGGGAGAGTAGTGTTTAATGGCCCGTCGACAACGATATCATTAGAGACAGAGCACAAGCTCGGATTAGGGAAGGATGGGAAAGGAAATCGGTCTTGCTCTTTCAAAGAAGCATCCCACCATTTGCCTGAATCGCTTTAGGAAAATCACGGAACACCTAAATGAGGATGGACAGGCGCGGGTTTGAACCGTCATGCTCCCGAATGAGGGTCCTGTGACAACTCTTAGGACAGACACCCTGTACATGCAGGGTGATCGGAAACAGTCTGAAAGCTTGTAATAGTGTTTCAGGGTAGGCTGTGCAAGAATAACTGTTAAGAAAAAAATTCGTTACACCGTGACGTTTCCGAGTAAATTAACACTGACGTTAGCCAATCAGGCACTGGCGCGCGCAGATAGAAGTGGCCCGCCATATACAATTAGTGTCGGTTGTTCTCAAAACGTAGATTATAGTGCGTGATACTGTGATACTGCTCATCCTTTGGCTCGTGTTCGATCCTTACTACCGTCCCTTGTCCAATTTTTGTATCGCTCTCTTGATCGGTTCTAGAAAACCAAACGAAGAAACGTTTGGTCACACCATCTCTGGCAGGCCGCTTAAATTTGCGCACGCGATGGCATGATTCGCTAAATTCAACTCTAATTAAATCGGTAACGGCGCAACGTATCTAATGTTTTTTTTTAATTATTTCTCAGCACAACCTACCCTACAACACCCTTACAAACTTTTCAAACTGTTTGCGACTTCCCTGTATATAAAGGGGGTGAACAAATATATGTAAACACTAAAAACACAACACATTACTATGCCTAATATGGTGTAGGAAAATCGTTGGCATTCAAAAAATTTCCTGTCGTCTTGGAATGGGTAAATAGAGGCTCGGTATGGTTTTCAAGGGAATTTTATACCATTCTTCCTGAAAAATAGTGGCACTTCAGACAACGATGATGGAGATGGATAGCGATCACGCACCCTTCTCTCCGAAGTTGGCAACAAGGGTTGAATAATATTGAGATCTGGTTACTGTGGTGGCAAGGGGAGATGCAACAATGTATCCTCGTGTTCACAAAACCTGTCCTGGACGATCTGAGCTGTGTGATCAGGTTCTCTGTCATCTTGTAATACGGAATCGTCATTGAGGAACATACATTCTACCATGAGATTGACCTGATCAGCCGAAATAGTCACATAATCTTAGGCAGTTATACGAAATTGTAGAGTAACAGTGGTGCCCATGGAATACCACGATATTGTTGCCCAAATCATCACCGAACCCCCCCCCCCCCCTCCCACCTCATCACTCAGCCCGCAAAGTTTACTCTTGGCAGCATACAGTCTGCATCGAAGGCTTATGAGAGCGTAAACCTCATCTGACCAAATAACCTTCTTTCACAGCTCCACAGTCCAGGTTTTACGGCATTGACACCATGTTTTCTTGTTACAAGCATTTGCATCCCTGAAAGCCGGCCGAGTGGTTCTAGGCGCTTCAGTCCGGAACCGCGCTGCTGCTACGGTCGCAGGTTAGAATCCTGCGTCGGGCATGGATGTGTGTAATGTCCTTAGGTTAGTTAGGTTTAAGTAGTTCTAAGTCTAGAGGACTGATGAACTCAGAGGTTAAGTCCCATAGTCCTTAGAGACATTTGAGTTATTATTTTTATTTATTTATTTTATTTATTTATTTATTTATTTATTCCTGATGTGTGGTTTTGGAATTCCAGCTCGCCCTGCAGTTGCCTGCTTGTAGAGCTCCCTTTGTGTTGTTCTCGAGCTGACCGGGTTCGCGAGTGTGTCATACTCTTCTGCACTGACTTTTGCAGCTGTCCTCTTGTTTTTGATCACAATCCCCTTCAACGACCGTGTGTCACGATCATTCAACACATATTTTCGCCCGCATTGTGATTTAGAGAGTGATGTTTTCTGCTTTCACTGTAGGCAGTTGAGATCTTCAGTACATTGTCTCTTTTAACGCCAAACTCTTCGGTTACCTTGGTTACGGAATCATCTATCATACGAGCACCAACAATTTTCCCACTTTCAAATTCACTTAGGTCCCTCATAAACACTCACAACTACATAGAACACTGTTGTGACTACGACTGACACTTCCAACATACTGAGAACATTGCACAGACGAGCTCGTGGTCCAGTACAATAGCGCAACCTGCACGTTTGGCTAGTATCTGCTTTTATGTTCAAGCAAGCATTTCTCAGGGTGTATCTATATTTTTGTCCAACACCTGTACATACAGGGCGTAACGGGTATAAGTGAGATATTCTAGTATGTCATACCTTACTGTGTACGCACATAGTGAGTTGGCCGCGCGGGGTAGCCGTGTGGTCTGGGGCGTCTTGTCACGGTTTGCGCGGCTTCCCCTGTCAGAGGTTCGAGTCCTCCCTCGGACCTGGGTGTTTGTGTTGTTCTTCGCGTAAGTTGGTTTAAGTTAGGTTAAATGGTGTGGAAGCCTAGGGACCGATGACCTCAGCCATTTGGTCCCTTAGAACCTTACCACAAATTTTCAAAAATTACTGAGTTGATCGTTTTATTTCTCCATAGAACAGTATTCCCACAAACTTTACGAGCTGCTGTTTTCTGCACAGTCGCAAATGCACCACTAACTGGACTACGCCCGTCAGTATAGACTGAATGTTTTGCACCCACCTGACCTCCTGCTCAGGGAAAATAAGCATTAATGGCTTGCTCTTGCCACATATACTTTGAGGTACTAACCAAACTAAAAACATACGACATGTAATAGCTGTAATTAGTAGACTGCAAATGGTGGAGATACTATATTTACAGAAAGACCACTAAAATGCTTTGTAAATAAAAGGATATCTCATATTGTTTATTATTATTAGCACATACATAAATCACAATGTGTTTAAACAAAAATACAAAAGCACTCCGTCTTCAGGCCCATTGGGACCATCCGACCGTCGTGTCATCCTCAACTGAGGGGGGGGGGGGGGGAGAGGGGGCGGAGGGAGGAGACCAGACAGCAAGGTCATCGGTCTCATCGGTTTAGCGAACATCAGGGTAGGAAGTCGGCTGTGCCCTTTCAGAGGAACCATCCCCGCATTTGCCTGGAGCGATTTAGGTAAATCACAGAAAACCTAAATGAGGATGGCCGGACGCGGAATTGAACCGTCGTCCTCCCGAATGCGAGTCCAGTGTGCTAGCCACTGTGCCACCTCGCTCGGTCCTCAGCTGAAGATGCGGATAAGAGGCGCGTGTGGTCAGCACACCGCTCTCGCGGTCGTTATGATGATTTTCTTCGATCGGAGCTGCTACTATGTGGCATCAGGAAGCTGTGTGCACACCGAAAAAGGGCAACAGTTCATGGCGGCCCGGATGGTCACCCATCCAAATGCCGGTCACGCCCGTATGCACTTAACTTCGGTGATCTGACGGGAACCGGTGTATTCACTGCAGCAAGACCACTAAAAAAAAAGTGCAATTATTTACAGGATATAAACGTTAAATGGCCGTAGTATACACAAATATCGGAAGATTAAGGCCAGTGAAGCGCCTCATCAAATGCTTCATGTAGACTCTTGGTACCAACAGACAAGCGTCTGTTAGGGCACTCATATGTAATGTGGCTCTTTGTCTGAATATCACCACAGCCACACGTGCTGTCAGCGCAGAAACCCCACTTGTCCATGTTGTATTTGCACATGCCTCCTCCACCCCAGAATGTATTAAGCTGTACCACAATATCTTAGGATGATGAAAACACGGAATTTTAACATTTAGGGAGTCAGTAAGTTCGTGGTACCGGGTTTTCGTGGCTTTCCATTCACGTTTCCACTCTGTGTCTCGGTCGAACCCAGTGGAGAGTATTGGGTCTCCTTCATATGCTCTCTTCTGGATTTCAGACGTTTTCTAGGCAGCAAGAGTAAGTCTTCGTGAAGAGTACTGGCAAAGGTTGTAATGAGCCACTTTTCGACGAAGGTCACGTGGACAGATTTTATAGGTAGTGAGCAAATAGGTGTTGATCTGACTGCGCCTTTACTGATTCCCATAGTTGCATTCATACGTACATCTGGTGGAAAAGACTCTTAAATTACAGTAAGTTTAATACTGGAGAACCAATAATGATTGATGTATAATAGCTGCTTAGGAAGATGGTTGTGTAAACGAACGTATAACAGTAATGTC
Organism: Schistocerca gregaria; assembly: GCF_023897955.1. Classification (NCBI taxonomy): domain Eukaryota; kingdom Metazoa; phylum Arthropoda; class Insecta; order Orthoptera; family Acrididae; genus Schistocerca; species Schistocerca gregaria. The sequence goes on from NC_064931.1 coordinate 687,317,094, forward strand.
ACATCTCAGTAGCGTCATCTACTGGCCGTTTGTAAAAACTTTAACTGTGTCCCTAGTAACATGGTCTTCAGCCGTTGGCGTGCTTCTGGGGGGGGGGGGGGGGGGGGGGAGACAGAACTCGCGGCGGAGTTTGATCTGAGTAGTGTGTGGGACGGAGAGTGCTTTGCCCAAGCTGTCTTGTGGAGTGAGTCATAGTAGGCAAAGTCCTAAGCGCACGTGTGAGCACTTTCGCTGCTGGGCGGAAAAGCATCCATTTGCGTGCGACCAGCCGCACTAGCATCTAATGACCACCTTTCCAGGGGCGCGCAAACTGCAGAACCTGAGGCATCGCAACACCTGAAACTGTATTCCTAGAACGGTCGGGGGTGGATAAAAAGCATTGGTGCCTACCAGTTTTACTACGCCTTTGTTATAGCCTCCTCAATAATAGACGGCCACGGTGGAAGCAGCGTCGTATTTTGCGCCATAGTAACGGGTAGGGGATGTACCAATAGCGTGCACTCCAGTATTCTTAAGTGATTAGCACACTGGACCCGCATTCGGGAGGACGGGGGTTCAAATCGAAGTCCAGCCCTATATATTTAGTTTTATTTTTTTTATTTTTTTGCAGACAAATTACGGATTGCTTCCTTTGAAAAAAAGGGGTTCTACCGATTTCCTTCCCCGTCCTTTCGTAATCCTAACTTGTACTTTGTCTCTAGTGATCTCGCTTTCGACGGAATGTAAAAGTCTAATCGTCCTTTCCTTTCCAGTATGCTTACAAATTGGGCGCTGCCATGCCTTACACGTCAGTACGCCAATTTAGACATACCGTTTTTCTCCAGCCTTCTAATGGCACAATCACAAAAGAATCAGCCGTTTTCTTTTCAGATATGAAAGCGAGATGCTTTACATATGATAACTACAGATGTTACTGTCAGTAAAATTTCCAATTACCTTTATGGGATGGTAAACAGCTGAGGAGAATAACTCCACGTTCTTACAAAGTTTGGCATTGCAATAAGCAGCAAAGGAATTTGTTGCTCCTTACCTGCTATCAATCGTTCGAATTAACTTATTGCTGGCTCGTAATGCATGTGACTGATTCACTAACTAGTCATCGCCCAGTGCTGCTAAAGGTAGAAACTTTAAATTTGTGGAGGGTGTTGATCTTATACCATACGCATCGCTTAAGAAGAGCTTTTTATAAATTCTGCCCCTAAAGGTAATGAAATGGAGGATGAAAGATATTTTGAAAATTGTAGCTGTTAAGGCAATTTTGAAGCTAGAACTAAGAAAATTGGTATTTTATTTCTGTGTCAGAAATAAAAAAGTTTTGTTTCAGCTTTTTGGAACTGCAGCCACTAAGGGGGTGATATAAGGGATGAAAAGTTTAATAAAAATATTGCACTGTGGATGCATTTTTAAAGCTAAATCTATGGAAATTTGTACTTGGCTCCTCGATTGGAAATAAAAAAATGTGTTTCAGTGTTGTTGGAAATTCAAGCCCTAAGGTGGATGGTATTGGAGGATCCAGTTTGGACAGTATCTCTATTGTTACACCGAGTTTAATATTGTATCAGTAAATTATTGATATATTTTTTTCAACCTAGCACAACTCTGTATTTGTTAGCAGATGGCGCGATCAGGTGCACAGTTAGAAAAGAACGACTTTACTACTGTACAACTAATGAACTGAAATACAAATACACAGGTACAGTGGGAGAGGCCGTGGTCTACCGAGAGCAGTAAGTGCCGGATGAGTATCAGTCAAGATAATGTGAGATGGCAGTCCTGGATGTTTGGAGACGGTGTCCAGCCAGACAGCAGTCCTGAATGGTCAGAGACAGCATCCACCGAGACCGTTGCCCTGGATATCCGGAGATGACGTCCATCGAGGTGGGAACACTGGACCGTCAGCAGTGAGGTCCAACGAGGTAGGAGCTCTGGATGGTCGGCAGTGACGTCTAATGAACCAGCAGCCCTGGACGGTCGGCAGTGAGCTGCAGGATGGGCCGCCGCACGGGATTAGCCGAGCGGTCTCAGGCGCTGCAGTCATGGACTGTGCGGCTGGTCCCGGCGGGGGTTCGAGTCCTCCCTCGGGCATGTGTGTGTGTGTGTGTGTGTGTGTGTGTGTGTGTGTGTGTGTGTGTGTATGTGTGTGTTTGTCCTTAGGATAATTTAGATTAAGTAGTGTGAAAGCTTAGGGACTGATGACCTTAGCAGTTAAGTCCCATAAGATTTCACACACATTTGAACATTTTTTGCAGGATGGGCCAGAGGTAAATTTTAACTAGACGACATAGAGGAGGCACTTGATAAATGAACTGACGATTTAAACACAGCAGTTATTGTTTCTCAACCAGCTCGGATATTTACACGGTGAGTGTCCACTAAGCACACTTCCAAGGGTTGGCCACCTGCCTGGTGGAAGAATACAGATGTGCATACAACAGGCACATAATATCACAGAATGCAGGAGGTGTCCGCAAACGCCGCATTGTGTATTGTGACGTGCACACCGCCAGCGGTGTCGATGGCGCCACCTGATGCCATGGCACATCGGGAAAATCGGACAAAAGCAGCACATGCTGTTTATATTATTATTATTATTATTATTATTGGCCTTTTTGTATACAATTTCCCACGGTAGTGTTACCTGCTGTATTTAGATGCAGCAACCTGCAGTCCATACCTGTGTGATTGGTTATAGCACAAGTGAGCGCTTGGGACTACAATATCCCCACCCGTTAAGAAAAGTTGACGTAGCCATCTCAGAGGCCACACAGCATCCAAAGGGAGGGGGGTGCAAGCTCCATGCAGTGGATGTGGCAGCTGGGCATCTGCAGTCGATGGGAGACCCGCCTCGACCATCAACGGCTGCTGAAGATGCAACTGGGCTAATGGGGCATTAGCAGGCAATGGGAGGCAGGATTCGACTATCAATAGTAGCTGGAGATGTGACTGGGCCAACAAGGCATCTGCACCCAATGGGAGGCAGGGCTCAATCATCAAGGACCACTGGAGATGTGGCGACGCCAATACTGTGTCTGCGGCTGATGGGAGACAACCTGCACCAGCTGGAGACATGAAAGAACTGGAGTTTGAGGTGGCTGGGCTGTCTGTATAGGATGTTGTGCCAGCAGCAGAGGAGGCTGTGCTGGTGGGGAAGGCAGCCATGGTGATGGCGGAGATAGCAACAGAGGGACCAGCTGGAGGGGGGGGGGGGGGGAGGCACATGGCTATGGCACTACTGGTGGCAGCCAGAGGCCCTTCAAAATCTGCATGCAGCACCGTGGACACACAGTATATCTGCAAGCGTCTGACCCAACACTGTCAGACGCGAAAACTGAGGAATGTCGTCCTCTATTGTAACAGTACCTACATTTACTCTTGTTGTAGTTTCATCTCTTGTTCCCAGAGGCGTACCTGCCCCTTCCAACGCTGCCAAACTGCTGGGTCGATGACGTTCTCAGAGGAACATTATGAAAAACATAAGTCACATGGAAGGATGTCCTTCATTGCCCCTTTTGTGTTTGTGATCGGAGGGAGCTACGTGCTGTAAACAAGGTGATCAGCTAGCAGATAACTGTACTTTTATCGACACAAATGAACTGAAATACAGTTACACAGGTCCAGTCTGTGAGGCTGTGGTCTAATGAGAGCAGTAGGCACTCGGGGATGAGTAGCAGTCAAGGTCCAACGAGATGGCAGTTGTGGACAGTTGAACATGCCATCCAGCATGATAGCAGTCTTGAAAGGTAGGAGATGGCATCCAGTGAGACGGCAGTGCTGGACAGTCGAAGACACATCACGTGAGATGGCAGTCCTGCATGATCAGAGACAGTGTTCAGGAAGACAGAAATCCTGGATGGTAGGTGATAGCATCCAGCGAGATGGAAGTTCTGTACGGACCGAGACACTATCCAGTAAGACCGCAACCCTGGACAACTGGAGATGATGTCCAGTGAGGTGGGGGCCCTAGATGGCTGGCAGTAACGTCCATGGAGACAGGAGCCCTGAACGGTTGGCAGAAAGCTGGAAAATGGGCTGGAGGCAAAATCCATCAAGGCAATGTCGAGGTGGCACTCGATGATGACCTGATAACTAAAATGCAACAATAATTGATCCTCAACAAGCTTGTAGATGTGCACATTAAGCACATGTACACATTAAGCACATTGCCACGGAGCGGCCAGGTTATATAAATAGAACCTGGCAGTGGTATTACAGGTGAGCATACAGCGGGCAATGATTTCACACAAGGCAGGAGGTGCCTGCGATTGCAGTGCTGTCTACTGTCACATGCATGCCGCCAGTGGCGTGGTTGGCATCGTCCGATGCCATGGTGACAGCAGGAAGATAAGTCGGAAACAATCCAGTAGTAGGTATGCAGGTTTGGTTCTGTTGAGCGTGTGTCACCGATGATGTCACTGATGACGTCATCGATTAGTCATTGTTCTTCCACACCTCCACCCCCATCCTTCACAAAGGCCAATTGTCCTATGTATAAAATGCCGGAAGTTTATATTTTGGGGGCAGATTTAAAATTTTGGCGATACATTAAAAAATAGCCCAGTTGCGATATGTCTAAGAAGGATTGTTGTTGTCCTAAGCATAAACTCGTGGAAAATTCATATGGTGCATCGTCTTGTTGGTTGACTTCGAATACTAGTGCAATCTTGCTGTGATATCAGAATACAAACAGCTATACAGGGGGACTTGAACCACAAAGTGTGTCACTGATGACGTCATCAATGATATCATTGATGATTTCATGGGTTTTTCTCACTCCCACACCTCACACCACCACTCTCCCTCTGACAAAGGACAATTGCCCTATGAATAAACTGACGGGAAATCAAAATTAGCGGCAAATTTAAATTTTGGTGGGAAATTCAAAAAATATCTTAACTGTGTTAGTGCTGTTGTCCTAAGTAAGAATAGGCAGGAAATTCAAAATGGTTCATGCTGGCTGACTTGTGATACTGACTCCGTGACATTACAATCCGAGACTTGGAACACGGGTGCAGTCTTAGTACAACATCAGAATCCAAGACGGGGAGGCAAGATAGCCGACCTGGATAAAATATGACTGCCACAATATGGCCGACGTGGAATTATGATGAAGTCTTAGTATGACGTCACAGTCCGAGACTGAATACAGGCGCAGCCCAAGTATGGCATCGGAATACAAGATGGCAGGCTTGGATAAAATATGGAATACACGACATGGCCGACCTGGATAAAATGTGACCAACCTAAAATTCTGGTGCAATTTCAGTATGAAGTCACAACCCAAGACTTGGAATAACAGTGCAGTCTTGCTGTGCTGTCTGAATACAAGATGATGCAAGATGGCCGACCTGGAACACTTGTAGGAGGAAATCCAAAACTGAATACTGGAATAGACTGTGACGTCAGAGAATTGAAATGTTTTCCTCCGCTACTGTTCACTCAGTTGGGTGTAGTCACTGCTGTTCCTAACTCTGGGTAAGTTTGGTTCTTTCCACTTCCTATCTTATCACTAAACCAGGATAAAAGCTCTCACTCAGAGATGTGAGAAAGCCTATAGAGTTCCTGCATACAGTTTGTCCTAACCCCAATTCTTCTAACACACCCTAGAGTCATATCGGTGATAATTTTGTGCACAGAGACATCATGTGCACTCTGTTGATTCAACTACATCGTGCGACGTGGAAGACGTCGTTGCAGCCACACCCATTATCCTAAATTTAATTCCCCAACTGCCATGCTTAAAACAACCGCAGAGAGTACGATAGTAACAATTCATCTTTGTTTAAACGAAGAAATAGGAGACTGGGGAGAAGTCCCCGTTCAGCATTCACAAAGTTTATGATCGAGAAGTACACCCTTGGCCGTTAACAGCCAGATCACCTCACACCACTGCTGACATTGGAAGACAAGGCCGCAGGGCTTGCTGTGCTGCACAAACAATGAGGTCCTGAGTTAAAATCACTTATACTTTATCCCAGGTGAAAGGTAAGGCGTAACATAAGTGGGAAAGAGAGGAATGATGGGATTGAGGAGCACTAGAGAGCTGCTCCAACCACGTTTTTCAATAGGAAATGAGGCAGAAATGCAAGGACAGCTAGTGAAATGCACCAATAATCTATAAGACACACACACACACACACACACACACACACACACACACACACACACACACACACACACTACTGGCCATTAAAATTGCTACACCAAGAAGAAATGCAGATGATAAACGGGTATTCATTAGACAAATATATTATACTAGAACTGGCATGTGATTACATTTTCACGCAATTTGGGTACATAAATCCTGAGAAATCAGTACCCAGAACAACCATCTATGGCCGTCATAACGGCCTTGATACGCTTGGGCATTGAGTCAAACACAGCTTGGATGGCGTATACAGGTACAGATGACTAATCAGCTTCAACATGATACCACAGTTCATCAAGACTAGTGACTGGCGTATTGTGACGAGCCAGTTGCTTGGCCACCATTGACCAGACGTTTTCAGTTGGTGTGAGATCTGGAGAATGTGCTGGCCAGGGCAGCAGTCGAACATTTTCTGTAACCAGAAAGGCCCGTAAAGGACCTGTAACATGTGGTCGTGCATTATCCTGCTGAAATGTAAAGTTTCGCAGGGAACGAATGAAGAGTAGAGCCACGGGTCGTAACACATCTGAAATGTAACGTCTCACTGTTCAAAGTGCCGTCATTGTGAACAAGAGGTGACCGAGACGTGTAACCAATGGCACCCCATACCATCGCGCCGGGTGATACGCCAGTATGTCGATGACGAATACACTCTTCTAATGTGAGTTCACCGCCATGTCGCCAAACACGGATGCGACCATCATGATGCTGTAAACAGAACCTGGATTCATCCGAAAAAATGACGTTTTGCCATTCGTGCACTCAGGTTCGTCGTTGAGTACATCATCGCAGGCGCTCACGTCTGTGATGCAGCGTCTAGGGTAAACGCGGCCATGGTCTCTGACCTGATAATCCATGCTACTGCAAACGTCGTCGAACTGTTCGTGCATATGGTTGTTGTCTTGCAAACGTCCCCATCTGTTGACTCAGGGATCGAGACGTGGCTGCACGATCCGTTACAGCCATGCGGATAAGATACCTGTCATCTCGACTGCTAGTGATACGAGGCCGTTGGGATCCAGCACGGCGTTCCATATTACGCTCCTGAACCCGCCGATTCCATATTCTGCTGGACAGTCCCTGGATATCGACCAACTCGAGCAGCAATGTCGCGATACGATAATCTGTAATCGCTATAGGCTACAATCCGGCCTTTCTCAAAGTCGGAAACGTGGTAGTACGCGTTTCTCTTCCTTACACGAGGTATCAAAACAACGTTTCACTAGGCAACGCCGGTGAACTGCTGTTTGTGTATGAGAAATCGGTTGGAAACTTTTCTCATGTCAGCACGTTGTAGGTGTCGCCACCGGCGCCAACGTTGTATGAATGCTTTGGAAAGCTAATCATTTGTGTATCTTCTTCCTGTCAGTTAAATTTCGCTCTGTAACACGTCATCTTCGTGGTGTAGCAATTTTAATGGTCAGTATATATTCTGGATGGAAAGTGATAAATCAAAAGATGCACATTTGTAATCATGACATTGGACACTTCCACGCAGGCTCTGAAGCAAAATATAAATAAATAAAGATTTGGGAACTCTGCTCGTAAATTTCATCACATAAATGTGTGTGGAGCGGATGGTGATAATAATATAACCAACCATAACTGAGGTGACAAACATGTGAACTTACATTAAGATGTGACATAAAATTGAGACATTTTCCATGAGGGCAATGTTTGACATGATGCTCGTACATCACATTTCACAGGGTCGGTAAAATTGCTAAATGGAGTGCAGATTTGTCAGTTACAAGTTTAATTACTCCTTTTTTTCTGGTAAGGCAACCAAGGATGTGCAGGCCTTTTTTGGCAGGCCTTGGAAATATGGCTGAGATGGAAGGCTGGTCTGATAAGGAATTATTGAATGTTACAAAACAGACTTATGGGGGAAGCTAAAGTTATGTGGGGTATACAGAAGCTCTTCAGCAAGCCACAACATTTGAGAATTTAAAGAATGGTTAATTCACAGATGTACGACACGAAATCGTGCCAGCCACTATAGGGAACAATTATGGGTAATAACTAAAATCAATACAGAAACTCTTACAATTTGCGGACAGAATAAGGAAAATTAATGGACGTACCGATGAATTAAGACAGTATGCTGCAATCAACGAAATTATTTTGCCAGAAACTGATCACATAGTGCTCGATGCGTTTTTTAAGAGGATTGCATGCGGAAATGTCAAGACATGTACCGACAGGGGGTCCGACGAATTTGTGCACAGCACCGCGATCGATTAGACTAAGACTTCATTAGCACGATTGAATCGGTAAGGGTACTGGGAAATCAGTTTGTGTCAGTGTTGAGTCTTAGCTTCCTGGTAAGAATTTTGTGTGTGGTTGAACCATTAGAAAAAAATGGTTCAAATGGCTCTGAGCACTATGGGACTCAACTGCTGTGGTCATTAGTCCCATAGAACTTAGAACTACTTAAACCTAACTAACCTAAGGACATCACACACATCCATGCCCGAGGCAGGATTCGAACCTGCGACCGTAGCAGTCGCAGAACCATTAGAAGAGAATGAAGTATTAGATCAAGTGTGCTGCTTAGTTAAAAGAGGTAATGCACGCGTACAAAATAAATAAATAAATAAAAAGTGAAAGGAAGGTACCTGTTTCTATAGATAATGTTTGCACAGAGGACAGAATTAACGGAGGGGTTGTTAACCGCTAATATGGATATCATGGAAGAAGAAGAAGGGAACAATCAATGAAAGCCATTGAAACTGCATCATGAGGAAATGTGAAGCACCTAGAGGGAAGTAATAGGAAACAGATGGAAAAATTACTTTTAGAATTTAAGTATGTATTTTTTTCCGAAAGGGCTGTTACTAGTGCTGCATATTACACAGCACCGCACACTAACGGAAAATTAATCACCTGTCTACCGCAAAACATGCAGAATACCTAGGTAGTAATAGTGCATGGGCGGCATGAATAGTCGTCGTGTCGAAAAAAATCAACAGATGGAACACGAAAATATAGATTTTGTTGCGATTGATTACAAACATCTAATTGCGAAAACCATAATGGATGCTTACCCTTTCTTCAACATCACATACACCTTGGACCATTTAGTGCAATACAAATATCTTTCAATAATGGATTTGAAAAGTGTTTATCACCAGATAGAGGCTGCACCTCAGGATCGACATAAAACAGCGTTTTTGACACCCTGAGGACACTACCAATTCGCAAGTATCCCATTCGTATTAAAAAATGCATCTGCAACATTTCAGGGGTTTAAAACCACAGCAGCGATTAAGGGAAGTATTTCTAAAGTTAGAAGCAGCGAATTTGACACTGAGTACGGGAAAGTGTAATTTTGTGATGGAAGAGATAGCATATCTAGGTCATAGCATAAGTAAAGATAGGGTTACGACAGAACCGAGATTAACCAGAGCTGTACGTGAATTTCTGTACCAGAATCTGTAAAGGAGTCGTAATCATTCTTAGGAGTCGCGAACTGTTACCGCCTGTTTGTAAAAGGATTTTCGTATATTTCCCGGCCGTTGACACAGTTGTTAAAAAAGGGCACTAAATTTGTGGGGTGAGAAGAGTACCAGCATGGTTTTGAGGACATAAAAGAAACTAACATCTACTCCAATATTTGTGCTTCCGGATTTCAATAGAGTATTTGTTTTATCACGTGATGCATCAAACCGTGCAGTTGATTGAGTGTTGTTACAAGAGATAGAAGGTACAGAACATCTGGTAGCTCGCACAGGAAGGCAGCTAAATTCTTCAGAAAGAAATTATTCCAAACTGGAAAAAGAGATGTTAAGTTTTATTTATCGAATCAAATACACTCCTGGAAATTGAAATAAGAACACCGTGAATTCATTGTCCGAGGAAGGGGAAACTTTATTGACACATTCCTGGGGTCAGATATATCACATGATCACACTGACAGAACCACAGGCACATAGACACAGGCAACAGAGCATGAACAATGTCGGCACTAGCACAGTGTATATCCACCTTTCGCAGCAATGCAGGCTGCTATTCTCCCATGGAGACGATCGTAGAGATGCTGGATGTAGTCCTGTGGAACGGCTTGCCATGCCATTTCCACCTGGTGCCTCAGTTGGACCAGCGTTCGTGCTGGACGTACAGACCGCGTGAGACGACGCTTCATCCAGTCCAAAACATGCTCAATGGGGGACAGATCCGGAGATCTTGCTGGCCAGGGTAGTTGACTTACACCTTGTAGAGCACGTTGGGTGGCACGGGATACATGCGGACATGCATTGTCCTGTTGGAACAGCAAGTTCCCTTGCCGGTCTAGGAATGGTAGAACGATGGGTTCGATGACGGTTTGGATGTACGGTGCACTATTCAGTGTCCCCTCGAAAATCACCAGAGGTGTACGGCCACTGTAGGAGATCGCTCCCCACACAATTATTCCGGGTGTTGGCCCTGTGTGCCTCGGTCGTATGCAGTCCTGATTGTGGCGCTCACCTGCACGGCGCCAAACACGCATACGACCATCATTGGCACCAAGGCAGAAGCGACTCTCATCGCTGAAGACGACACGTCTCCATTCGTCCCTCCATTCACGCCTGTCGCGACACCACTGGAGGCGGGCTGCACGATGTTGGGGCGTGAGCGGAAGACGGCATAACGATGTGCGGGACCGTAGCCCAGCTTCATGGAGACGGTTGCGAATGGTCCTCGCCGATACCCCAGGAGCAACAGTGTCCCTAATTTGCTGGGAAGTGGGGGTGCGGTCCCCTACGGCACTGCGTAGGATCCTACGGTTTGGCGTGCATCCGTGCGTCGCTGAGGTCCGGTCCCAGGTCTACGGGCACGTGCACCTTCCGCCGACCACTGGCGACAACATCGATGTACTGTGGAGACCTCACGCCCCACGTGTTGAGCAATTCGGCGGTACGTCCACCCGGCCTCCCGCATGCCCACTATACGCCCTCGCTCAAAGTCCGTCAACTGCACATACGGTTCACGTCCACGCTGTCGCGGCATGCTACCAGTGTTAAAGACTGCGATGGAGCTCCGTATGCCACGGCAAACTGGCTGCCACTGACGGCGGCTGTGCACAAATGCTGCGCAGCTAGCGCCATTCGACGGCCAACACCGCGGTTCCTGGTGTGTCCGCTGTGCCGTGCGTGTGATCATTGCTTGTACAGCCCTCTCGCAGTGTCCGGAGCAAGTATGGTGGGTCTGACACATCGGTGTCAATGTGTTCTTTTTTCCATTTCCAGGAGTGTATTTCAAATCGTTATCTCTACAGTAAAAACTTTAGAGTAATAACAGATCATGCATCAATAAAATGACTGGGGGGGTTAAAGACTCCATCCAATAGGTTGACGCAATGGGCAGTAAGACTAAGTGAATTTGATTTCGAAGTCACACAAACCTGGGAAGAAGCACGTAAATGTGGATGGCTTAAGAAGAAAAGTGTCAGTATTACATGTTGGGGGTAATGAGAATAAGGAATAGAAATCTGCACAGATGACGGATGATAACAGCCACTATTTTGTATGCACAATGGGTTGCTATGCAGAGAAACCAAGTTCAGACTGCGGGTAGTCGTTCCAATGAAGGCAAGTAATAGAGTGCTACAACAAGCTCATGATCAGACATCAGCGGGACACGAAGTGGAATCGCATACAGTGCACCCAGAGAGCTGATTTTTGTCGAACTAGAATACCATTGAAGAGGCTACCTGAAGGATTAGCACCGTTCTAATATCTGGCGATTGATATTTTAGGCCCATTCATGTAAACACCTGCAGGGAATAAGTACATACTCACAATCATAGATCATTTTTCAAGATACATAGGAATGGTCTCGATGCCAAACTAGCAGGCAGCAACTGTGACACAAGCAGCTGTAATTGGATACTGACGTTTGGAGTGCGTGAAAGAAGGAACCAGACCAGGGAACGAACTTCATGTCAGATCTATTCAAGGAATTGCGTAAGTTACTGAAAGTGAAGGAGTTAAAGACGAGTCCTCTCCATCTACAAACCAATGGAAGAACAAAGAGTGCATAGGACAATCAGAAAGATGCTTGGATACTACTCTGAATTACATTGCACCAACTGAGATGTCTATTTGAAGTATTTTGTCTCCGCCTACAACTTAAAATAGCGTGTGAATACAGGATTATCGCCATATGAAGTACTATATGGTAGTAATATGCAGTCACCGTTCGGCATATTGAAAACAAAGAGAGAGAAGACTGAAGAATCTGTTAAGGAATATTCCAGAGTGATTAGGGAAATCTGGAATAGAGTGCGGAGGACAAATACACAAGCACTGGAGAAACAGGAAGAAGCAGTGGGCCGTACAGCAAGAATGCGACAGTATAAGGTCGGTCAGTGTGTGGTGCTGTCAACCTGATATATTCCGAAGAGAAATACAAACACCTTTTTTTTTTTTTTTTTTTTTTTTGCAAAGTATCAGGGGCTGTATCAAGTAGTAGAGACAACGTCGCCAGTAAATGTCAGGATTCAATTGGCGACGAGAACGACAATTGTGTAGAGCTGCAGAAACTTTTTCAAGGGTATGTATGACATTGCAGTGCCTGAGTTACATCATAATTCAGAATAACACAGGCATTTCCATATCAAATTGTATTTATCGGCCGACACTGGGCAAGCGAATTTTCAAATAAAATGACTCCCCTGCATGGGAACATACATAATGGATGTACAAGTAAGGGTTGTAGACACACGGTTGATGACATATGGAAATCTGGGTCTGGCTACGAGTCATGTTCGCATAGCCAAATGGCGCCGGCATGGTAACTCAGCGTGTTCGGTCAGAGGGTTAGCTGCCCTCTGTAATAAAAAAAAAAAAAAACTGAGTTAATGGGTCAACGACGAACTGAAACGGACGTCTTGCGACGTCAGCCACGAACAATATGAGAATTAAAAAAAAAAAAAAATCGTAAGGCGACCGCTCGCAATAAGCGGGGAATCCGGGTTCGAGTCCCATCCAGCACAAATTTTCACTATCGACATTCTATTATATGACTGATAGTTGTCTATATTCGTGAGTGAGAATACATTTGATGCTTTTCAAGGGTGTTATTCGAGCAATAGGAGAAGCGAATCGGAAAGGGAGAGTGAGGAGAAAGGTATCGGAAGATAGACAAGAGGTTGTGAATGCAACGGTAACTAGGAACCCGTATGGATTAAGGCCTAGGAGGCACTCATTTAATTTTTTTTTGGATAAAGTATAGATTTAATGAAATTAGCATAAACAGCTGCGGAGCAGCAACGAATTTAAGGGGAAGGAAAGTGATAGGTATTTCTGGCCGTAGGTGAGATGCAGAGAAGGCGAGGTGATGCGGTTCAAGAAAGCGGTACTGCTGTCCTCTTCAGGATGGAAGCATTATGGAACCAGAACCTGGAAGGGGGAGTGCTGCTCGCCAAGCAGAAAGATGCAGTGATCACATGTCATCGCTGGGTGATACACTTGGTATTCAATGCATAGAACATGCGTAACGAGGTGAGAGGATTGAAAGCAGCATTCGACAAATTCTTTCAGGGAACAGAAAGGTATGGGATACTGAAAGGAAATGCCGGGGTATGTGAGAGAGTACATGTAGTATATCAGAAATTAAGGAGTGAAATAACTAAGAACTGCAGGTTCTTCCACATACGCGAAGGAAGAGGGTTTGGATCGATGCTGGAGGTCGGCTTATGAAAACAATATTTGACACTGCTGATCAGGAAGACATTCAAAGGGTGAACGACGATGTAGAAGAGGTTAAGCAGTGGGCAAGAGGGAACAAAGCCGTGGGTAATTGACACACTACTTTGATTGCAAGTATGGAAAAGCATATATTGAATAACACATGACTGTTAAGACAACTGACTGGAGAAGTAACGTTACGCCAGAGCTACAGAAGGGGCAGTTAGTCAGAATATCAGGGAACTGCAAACTGAAGTAGAGGTCTTATATAAGATAAAGTGGTTGCAGTCTGTACAAGATAGTGTTTGGGAAGCACGAGGGAAAGTAACAGAATTACAGGAGGCTATGAGAGGTCAGTAAGGAGTAAGCTTGTAGCCAGGGCAGTATTTAGAGTGTGTAAGGAAAGTACAAAAGGAACTACCACCGGAATTGGAGTTCGTTTTCAAAAATGGTTCAAATGGCTCTGAGCACTATGGGACTTAACATCTGTGGTCATCAGTCCCCTAGAACATAGAACTACTTAAACCTAACTAACCTAAGGACATCACACAAAACCCAGCCATCACGAGGCAGAGAAATTCCCTGACCCCGCCGGGAATCGAACCCGGGAACCCGGGCGGAGTTCGTTTTAGAACATGAGCAGAAAAGTTTGTTTTTATTTCGAGGTAGCCACAGTACTGATGAGAACTGATGGAGCGAAATTTTCCATTTCCGTTTCTACACCAGTAGCACGGAAACAACCACATTACGAGTGCTAATACACTACTGGCCATTAAAATTCTTACACCACGAAGGTGACGTGCTACAGACGCGAAATTTAACCGACAGGAAGAAGATGATATGATTTGCAAATGATTAGCTTTTCAGAGCATTCACACAAGGTTGGAGCTGGTGGCGACACCTACAACTTGCTGACATGAGGAAAGTTTCCTATCGATTTCTCATACACAAACAGCAGTTGACCGGTGTTGCCTGGTGAAACGTTGTTGTGATGCCTCGTGTAAGGAGGCGAAATACGTACCATCACGTTTCCGACTTTGATAATGATCAGATTGTACCCTATCGCGATTGCGGTTTATCGTATCGCGATATTGCTGCTCGCGTTGGTCGAGATCCAATGACTGTTAGCAGAATATGGAATCGATGGGTTCAGGAGCGTAATACGGAACGCCGTGCTGGATCCCAACGGCCTCGTATCACTAGCAGTCGAGATGACAGGCATCTTATCCACATGGCTGTAACGGATCGTGCAGCCACGTCTCGATCCCTGATCAACAGATGGGGACGTTTGCAAGACAACAACCATATGCACGAACAGTTCGACGACGTTTGCAGCAGCATGGACTATCAGCTCGGAGACCATGGCTGCGGTTACCCTTGACGCTGCATCAGACAGGAGCGCCTGCCATGGTGTACTCAACGACGAACCAGGGTGCACGAAAGGCAAAACGTCATTTTTTCGGATGAATCCAGGTTCTGTTTACAGCATCATCATGGTCGCATTCGTGTTTGGAGACATCGCGGTGAACGTACATATGAAGCGTTTATTCGTCATCGCCATACTGGCGTATGACCCGGCGTGATGGTATGGGGTGCCATTGGTTACACGTCTCGCTCAGCTCTTGTTCGTATTGACGGCACTTTGAAGAGGTCCTGTACGGGCCTTTCTGGATACAGAAAACGTTCGACTGCTGCCCTAGCCAGCACATTCTCCAGATATCTCACCAATTGAAAACGTCAAGTCAATGGTGGCCGAGCAACTGTCTCATCACAATACGCCAGTCACTATTCTTGATGAACTGTGGTATCGTGTTGAAGCTGCATGGGCAGCTGTACCTGTACACGCCATCCAAGCTGTTTGACTCAGTGCCTAGGCGTATCAAGGCCGTTATTACGGCCAGAGGTGGTTTTGTCTGGGTTCTGATTTCTCAGGATCTATGCACCCAAATTCCGTGAAAATGTAATCACATGTCAGTTCTAGTATAATATATTTGTCCAATGAATGCCCGTTTATCATCTGCATGTCTTCTTGGTGTAGAAATTTTTATGGCCAGTTGTGTAGTTCATGCGTATTCTGTCAAATAGAGGATACTGGAGAAATTTGTATGAGTAAAAACGTAGCGACTGTTATTAATCGCAAAAGACAAGGGAAGATATGTAGAAATGGAGGAAGCCCACTTGTCTTGTCTAGGGTGCGTAAGGGATGCTGTGTTCTCGGAATACTATACAACAATTCAAACAAATAACATTATTAGTTTTATTTCTATAAGCATACTTGACAATACTTAACTTCGGAGTTACATCGGTGTCGCAAGTGACATGCGAACAGTAATAGTCTTCGCTATCGACAGGGGATCTCAAGTTGATTCCGTATTTCTAGATTTCCGGAAAGCTTTTGACACCGTTCCTAACAAGCGACTTCTAATCAAGCTGCGGAGCTATGGGGTATCGTCTCATTTTTGCGACTGGATTCGTGATTTACTGTCAGGAAGGTCGCAGTTCGTAGTAATAGACGGCAAATCATCGAGTAAAGCTGAAGTGATATCAGGTGTTCCCCAGGGAAGCGTCCTGGGACCTCTACTGTTCCTGATCTATATAAATGACCTGGGTGACAATCTGAGCAGTTCTCTTAGACTGTTCGCAGATGATGCTGTAATTTACCGTCTAGTAAGGTCATCCGAAGACCAGTATCAGCTGCAAAGCGATTTAGAAAAGATTGCTGTATGGTGTGTCAGGTGGCAGTTGACGCTAAATAACGAAAAGTGTGAGATGATCCACATGAGTTCCAAAAGAAATCCGTTGGAATTCGATTACTCGATAAATAGTACAATTCTCAAGGCTGTCAATTCAACTAAGTACCTGGGTGTTAAAATTACGAACAACTTCATTTGGAAGGACCACATAGATAATATTGTCGGGAAGGCGCGCCAAAGGTTGCGTTTCATTGGCAGGACACTTAGAAGATGCAACAAGTCCACGAAAGAGACAGCTTACACTACACTCGTTCGTCCTCTGTTAGAATATTGCTGCGCGGTGTGGGATCCTTACCAGGTGGGATTGACGGAGGACATCGAAAGGGTGCAAAAAAGGGCAGCTCGTTTTGTATTATCGCGTTATAGGGGAGAGAGTGTGGCAGATATGATACACGAGTTGGGATGGAAGTCATTACAGCATAGACGTTTTTCGTCGCGGCGAGACCTTTTTACGAAATTTCAGTCACCAACTTTCTCTTCCGAATGCGAAAATATTTTGTTGAGCCCAACCTACATAGGTAGGAATGATCATCAAAATAAAATAAGAAAAATCAGAGCTCGAACAGAAAGGTTTAGGTGTTCGTTTTTACCGCTCGCTGTTCGGGAGTGGAATAGTAGAGAGATAGTATGATTGCGGTTCGATGAACCCTCTGCCAAGCACTTAAATGTGAATTGCAGAGTAGTCATGTAGATGTAGATGTATAGACAAAGTCCAGGTAAGCACTTGATAGAGATGACTACAATCTGTTCTGCAAGTACCAGTCTACAACCGTCCACTAATGTCCATATACGGAGCCGATCTGAGCACTAATGTCCGGCTGAGGCTGCCAGGAGTGGTACTTATATTTACTTCTTGCAGAGGTCCTTGTCAGCGGGCTATTGGCTAACGTTTCCTCACCGTTTTCTCTGGTCTTCCGTTCGTCCTCATTCCGGCGCTTTTGGTTATGCTAGAACGTTCCTCCGCCCCCGCCCCCTCAAAGTGATGGACCGTCGTCGTGTATGGAATGCAACAACGGTGGGGGATGCAGGAGTGTGGGCGCAACATCGGGCCAGAAGCTGTGGCTACAGGGGACTTCAAGCTTCCGGCTGTACCCCGTCGTCCGGCTGGCGCTCTGGAGAAAACGTCCCCCGGAAAACGACCAGAAGGGTACGCGTCCACCTCCTGTTGACATGGGCCAGATGAAGAAGGCGGCGACTGCTGCAGTGGGGGCGGGTCCAGCTCCTTTGCTAGGACGGGAAGAGGCGGAGGAGGGGAAGGCTCCGTCTCCACGGGGTCGTCCCATGGTGTCATGATGACACCCTCTGGCGGCTGCTGTGGCTGCGCTGCCCTCTGGCCCTGTGAATCTGGGAGAAGAGTGAAAGATCATCGTGTACATGGCAGAGGCGAAGCTGATTTTGATGGCGCTGCAAGGCATTGGGACCTGAAAGAAGATACATGCAAGTGCCAAGTCGACGGACGATCTCGCTTCGCGCCCACCGTCTGCTGCCGCTAAAAACCTTGTAAAAAAAAAAAAAAAAAAAAAAAAAAAAACAATATGATGCTGCGCGAAGCGGCACTTGCGGCCTTCCTTCGGCTCCGGATGCTGAGGAGGGTGGAGCAGTGTCCGATGGCGGCGGCCGGGAAGCAATTCCGCTGGCGATGGGCCATCTCGTGGGTGCGAACGATATGACGCGAGAATGAGTTGCAAGCTGGAGTGTGTGCTGCGAAATTCGGCCATCTGCTGTTTGAATGTTCTGACAAAACGTTCCACTTCGCCGTTTGAATGTGGCTGGAACGGTGCACGAGTTAGATGGTGTATGCCATTGCGTTCACAGAAAGTTTCAAATTCATCTGACGTGAACTGAGGTCCGTTGTCTGACACTGTTACTTCAGGTAAACCTTCCAGGCAAAAAATCGATGACAACACCTGAATTGTGCTACATGACGTTGTCGAGTTCATTGGCACAGCAAAAGGAAACTTGCTATATGAGTCAACCAGAATCTACCAATGGGTGTTCCAAATGATTGCGACTTAGGCCAAGCAAAGAATTTTTGTGGCGGTGCGGACTGATTTTCCGCACATGCGTGACACTGTGACGTTATCTGTTCTATTTGCGTGTCCATACCCTGCCAAGTACAGTGTCGACGCAGTAACTGTTTCATACGAACAATCCCCCAGTGTCCTTGGTGAAGTAACTGCAACACTTCTTTTTGCAAAGCTTTAGAGATCAACACACGTGACTGTCCATCGTCATTCTGAACTAGAATCACAAATTTTTTGTGGAACGAGGCTATGCCGACGAGTAAAGTATCGACGCCCTACAAATTTCTTTATGCTATTCAATGAGAGGCCAAGATGTGCCAATACACTGGAACAAAATGCTCAAATCTGAATCAGCTTCCGTGGCCTGTGCAATTCTCTTATAGTACAGTGGAGAAGACCGCAGCAATTCAGAATCCTGAGCATCTATATGACAACAAGATGCAGCACAAGGGTCAGTGTCTGTGTCAGGGCCAACCTGAGGACGTGAAAGTGCGTCCGCATTAAAATGTTTAGTTGTCTGACGATACAAAATCTCGTACTGGTATCGAGACAATAACAAAGCCCATCTTTGAAATTTTTGGACAGTTCGTACAGGATCCGGTTTCGTCGGATGCAACAACGACTGCAAAGGCTTGTGATCCGTTACTAAGTAGAAGTTTCTGCCATACAAATAGTGGTGGAATTTGGTGACACCATACACAATAGCCAAAGCCTGTTTCAATTTCTGAATGGTTACGCTAAGCTTTGGACAACACTTTTGATGCGAAAGCAATAGGTCTGTCTTTATCACCTCTGTGCGAAAGCACTGTACCAGTTCTGTAAGAGGGAGCATCAACTTGCAAAACAACTACTTTATCAGGATCAAAGTGAACCAAGCATCGATCACTGAGCAAGCAATCTAAATTTTTTAAAAGCTGCTTGGGACTCATCCGTCAAAGGGGACATTCTTGCGTCGCAAGCGATGCAATGGAGCTGCGATATGTGCAGCATTTGGTATGAACCGAATATAATTGTTCATTTTGTCTAAGACTGTTGCAATTCTGTGATATTGCGAGGAACTTGCAAGTCTAGTATGGCTAACAAATGCGACTTCACAGGATGTATTCCTTGACTGTTAATGCTGTGACCAAGGTAAAGCAATTCAGGTTTTAAAAAAATCACTTGTCCAGTCTACACTTTAGTCCTGCCTCAGATAGCACACGAAGCAAAGCACGTAAATTTGCAATATGTTCTTCAGGCGTATGATCTGCTACTACAATATCGTCCAAATAGTTTGACACTTGCCGAGTCAGCTGTTCCAAATACCGTTGGAAAATGGCGAGTGAGGAAGCACAGCCAAAAGGCAAACGCAAATATTTAAACAAGTCCACATTAGTATTCACCACACACACACACACACACACACACACACACACACACACACTGAGATTCTTCATCGAGCTGTATTTGAAGAAATGCATAGCACAAATTAATTTTTGAAAAGTAGCGTCCACTGCCTACTTTGTCCATGATATCCTCTGAGCGTGGCAGAGGGTAAATATCAATTACAGTTTGTGGGTTGACTGTAGACAAAGTCAACGTAGAGGCGAGTGCGACCTGAAGGTTTGGGGAGCAAAACCAGTGGACTTGCCCATTGACTAGCTGATATGGGCGGAATAATTCCTCTATCTTGCAATTCTTTAAGTTCAGCAGCGACTTTGTCCCGTAATGCAATGGGAACAGGTCTGGCCCAGCTGAATTTCGGCTGAGCATTGTCTTTCAGAATAATATGTGCAACAAAATTGTCAACTTTTCCTAAAGCTTCAGGAATTCTTTTAGCAAGCTAGCTACGCTGTCATTTGCATTGAATGCAGACACTGACAACATATTGTACTGAATGTGAAAGCCAAACAAATCAAAAGAATCAGAACCAAATATGCTCTGACATTCGTGTGATTGTAGCACTGTAAAAAGACACTGTTCGCGTACGTGAGCGATACATTGTATACTGAGAACGGAAATGTCTTGTCCATTATTAGCCGTCAGTTGCATGTTAGTTTTAGACAGGCGTGGGGAGTCTTAAAAGTTCATATGTGTGATTTAGCAATGTAACAGAGGCACCCATGTCCAACTGACATTTCTCCAGTTTCCCACAAATAAGTAAATGAACAAAAAGTTTGACTCACATCCCTGAAGAAACTGCACGCTTGTTAGTTTCAGACTTTGAATATACTGCATTAATTATATGGGTCTTTGAACTATATTTTTGTGAGTGGGCCGAAATCTTGTTTGTTCCGTTGCACATGTCCTACACAAGCGTAACACTGAGCTTGTCGGGAGGGGTAGTGTTGGCGTTTGGGCCGTGAATAACACTTGGGGCAGGACTTAATTCTGTTCACCTGTGTAGCCGCCTGTTTAGCGAATTGCTTATGCGGCGTGGAACGTTGTTTACTCGGCTTGGCTAGATGAAGCTGCCGGTGCGGAATTGGGGCGATCACAAGCAAGGGACTGAACCCGACAAATAGCTGGCTGCTCAAACGTACGAGCTGACAAGGCACCGGAATTGTACTGATCTAGTATTTGTCCTACCTACCGAAATCATGGATCGGGCTGTTTCAAAATTTGTTCTGAGTTTGGCATCAGGTGCAGTGTACACGATAGCATCACGCAACATAATATCTGAATATAAAGCGCTGTATGCACATTTGAATTTATATTTCCTGTCATACCTTGCAAATCTGTTACCCACTCACGATACGTTTGTTCTGACCGCTTTTTGCAATTAAAGAATTGATACCTCGCTGCTAACACATTCACTTGTCGGTCATAACAGTTTGTATGGGGGCTGTACCACCTGTTCATAACTAAGTTCACATGGAGAAGCATTAGGAAAGAGTTTTTGGAATCAATCTGAACATTGCACTTCCTACCATTGATAATAGATAGGGAAGTTTCACAGTAACAGGCACGTTGTGGGTGATGATGTGGGCGTCAAACTGAGACAGCCGCTCGAGGCATTCCTCTTGTGCACTCAATTGTCGAAAAGGTGGTATAGCAGCTGTAGTAAGCGGTGCTTTTTCTGTCAGGCGCGCAGCATTGGCCAGTAGCTGCTGCACCATGTTGAGTAGAGTAGAGATCTGCTGCATCTGAAACATCTGTATTAGCTGTGTGGCATGTAACGCCTAAGGCTATGGCGCTTGAGCAGGGGGTGGGACAGATGGGGGGACCATATTGCAAGACACAAATGTAACAAATAGACAAAAATATGTACAAAGACAGCACTGATCAGCAAAAACGACAAGAAACTGCTAAGGCAATACGCGCCCCTGCAAATTAAAGACAACAGCCAACGCAAAAAAAAATTTAAAAAAAACACAGTGGCCATCGGCACCGAGGTCGTTTGAAGACTCGTCGCCAATTGTTGGGTCTTGCCCACTTGTCTCGTAAAGGGTGCCTAATGGATACTGCGTTCTCGGAATGCTATACAACAATTCAAACAAATAACATCAGTAGTTTTATTTCTATAAAGCAGACTTGACAATACTTAACTTTGGAGCTACATTGGTGTCGCAAGTGGCGTGCAAACAGTAATTCACTGATAATCTCTGGATTAACATTACATAATCTGCTCAGGTTGTAGCATCCCAGAAATCAACAGTGAATTTTGCTGTGCTAGTCCACCTATTTTCAGTATCGTGATTCTGTGTTATATGAATTAAACACGCTCTTTATAGGCTGAAAGGGAAGATATACGTGTTGTTGTTACTTTTTCTCTAGAAAGAGCGCCGGCTGTTGTCGCCGAGCGGTTCTAGGCGCATCAGTTTGGAACCGCGCGACCGCTACGGTCGCAGGTTCGAATCCTGCCTAGGGCATGGATGTGTGTGATGTCTTTAGGTTAGTAGGTTTAAGTAGTTCTAGGGGGCTTATGACCTCAGATGTTAAGTCCTATAGTGCTCAGGGCCATTTGAACCATTTTTTCTAGAAAGAGCATAAGACATTCTCCAAAACCGAACAGAATCAACCTGCTGATACTTTGCGCAGTACATTTTACATTTCTACTACAATGGCAGACTTACAGGACAGGCATAGTTCTGAAATACAGTAGTAGTATCCGTTGAATTATCACTCTAAGTTATTCGCATTTCTACCACAAACCAAAACCACTACAACTTGGTAGCTGAACGTTCCGTAGACATTTCTGGTGAGCAGTGCAATTTTTGAACCAGTAGATCATTTTTTATTCTTTCTTTAGAATCAGACATACGCAAAAAAGGTGTGTATGCAGAACATACATTACGTGAAAATGTTGATGGTGATTTAACGCCATCCAACTGTCCTTAAACATGCATCCAGATGGAAAGTTCCACACACTACGCTCGCATACGATAAGAGGGTGAAATTACTATGCTGGACACCCAATACAATATTGAGTCGATCTGACACAACCCATTAATATGTTCCCAAAATTGTATAACAGCAACTGTTTACGAAATTCATATCTGATTACAGTTCTGAAATTGGTATGTTCACATCATACGAAAAATAGTTACCAGTGTTAGAGCACGGCACATTTCAACACGAAAAACAGTCATCACACCACAGCACACCATGTACTTTAACACCAGCAAGAAATCAGAAAGGCTAATGTTCTGTTGGAACAAATACTTAGCAACATAAACGAAGAGAAATTAAGGTCTGATCACTATAGACTGAATCTCTCCATAGCAATCCATATTGCAGAGTAAAAAGACATATTCCACTGCAATCGAACTCTTGAAGTTACTTAGCAGAGGCACATATTCGTTCTCCACTTGCTACATATGTAGGTGCAACAACAAAAGGGATCGACTAGGGACGACAGTGATTCAACATACCTTCACCATAGATTGAGTCTCTCCATGGCAATCTATATTGCATTGTACAGACCATACAGGTTCTTGACACTTGAACGCCTTAAATACACGCAGTGTGCTGGGTCTTGAGAAGTTAACTTCAGTTCAACAGCTCCATGATACAGATGATGCAGTGCCTGATGCATTTGAACCACAGCTGCATTAGATATCAAGCCAGCATGCAGACACGCTCCCTGATGCAGCTCCCAACATGTAAAAGTACGTCCGAGCCGTAGAAATCAAGTCAGCATATAGACAAACTCTTTTGTGCAGATGACAAGATGCTGGAGTGGAAATCAAGTCGGTAGTGTATCAGGCGCTCCATGAGGGAGCTTTTCTCCATGCTGGCTTGATATCTAATGTAGCTGTGGTTCAAATGTACCAGGCACCATATCATCTGTATCATGGAGCTGTTGAACTGATGGGAAAATAAAAGAAAACCGCATAGATGTTCATACCCTCACTTAAATAAATAATAAAAACCTAGAGAGATGAATGGTTTAGTGCTTACAGTTAACTGTGTGAATCGGTTTCTTCTGTGTGAAGGTGGTAGATCGCCAATGGCACTTCTTGAAGATGATGATCAACTTTTCATTATGAAGTACAGAGCACAAGTGGTGGGTTCTCTTGATGATTAGTAAGCCAGCACTGAATGTGGTGGTGGGAGGGAGGGCAGGTGTAGACGATCACAGTGCCATGGGAATTGGAACAACTATTCTGGACTGCATTCGTATCCCTAGGTCAGCCATCTTGTATTCCGACATCATCGAAAATGTCATATTCTAAACATAGAACTATGCACACGAGTACCTACAGTGTGACGTTATGGAAATACCGTTAGCCTGCTCAGTGGCTTACTATATTGGAACTTCAGATAAGAGTAACATGTTTGAAATTCATAACAGAGGCTTTGTTCCTGATGGGTAGTAAGACTGGACACTACAGCTGAAATATCGATATAAATATGCTAGAAATCTTAGATGTCCTCTGTACAACTTAAAACACTTATAGTTTATGTGAGGTATCACTTAAAAGTGCAGTGCCACCCCAAATGTTAGATGACATTCTATTTGTACGAGGAATGGCTGGAGCATAACATTCCGTCTGAATCCATATCAAATTTCCATCACACCAAGACATGTTGCAGCAAAAATTGGTGTTAGTTAAAATAGTTATCCTGGCATCCATCGAAAGAGTGTGTGCATCTCTGTGGTACAGCTTGGTGAGAATCGTACAGCTAGTTAGGAATGTATTAGAATCTTGACCCTCACTGTGGGGTCTACTGTTTGAATCCATTGAATCTACTATTACAAATACTAATATGATACTATATCAACTGAGCCAAAACAACCCACTCATCTGTATGAACTATTACAGCACATTCTACTGTACAAACACCATTACCATTCATCAGAAATGAAAGGTGTCAATTGCAGTTACTAGTTTGTCGAGTGTGATATTAAAGACTTTGATGCTATCTTGCCCAATATATTCTTGATGGGTAGTAAGGCTACATACAACACACTGTTGTGTTACATCACTGCTATTCAGTCCTTTTTTCTATTCCACTTGCATATGGACCACTGGAAGATGGAATATGTGCTAACTTTAAGAGTTCAGGTGTAGTGAACCTGTGGAACATGTAGTCTGCAATATGGATCGCTATGGGGAGACTATCTATGATGTACACATCTTAACTGCTCTTCAATTATGTTGTTATATGAACTATTATAGCACATTTTCCTCTATAGTGCCAGTATTCCATATTGATAATAGATAATAATGTAGAATGTAATGTATATAATATATATCGTTTTTTTTATTTTTCAAATTTTAATACATTTTGTTCCATCATATACACTTAACAATTTTGATGCTGGAGAGATAGCTTTAGTAATTTATATTTCCCACATCAGAGAGGCTTTACAGTTCAGTTGTTACTATATAAGAGAGACTTAACACATTTATAACCTTCATAGTCGTATACTGTTCAGATGACAATACACATGTTGTTTTAGACATAACAACCATTACAATTTCCTGAAGTTTTATATTAATGGTACCCCTTGTAGTAATTAATACCTCTTTATATCGCCATATAGTATGTATGAAAAATCTTCCTCGTGAAATTTGCTTCATATATGACTTCTATGGTATTTATACAGTATGGGTGACAAAATTGGACAGATCTTCGACACATCTATGGAAGTGACTTCGATCATGGGCTGTCTGTTCCCATGGGCCAATATGTGCAGCATGATAGCTTAAGTCCAAAGCAATTAATGTGTAAAATGTCTCACATTCTCCTTCTTCTGCAAACTGCACTTTCTGCTTCTTCTTATTAGACAAAGCAAAATGTATATTCGTGATATAACGCTTGTTGCAATTACTTCAACAACCAAGATGACAAAACCTCATGTGGTAGATAGTTTATGCTATGTGATGTGTGCCCTACACCATGCAATGTGATGATTCACATTCATGTGTAACTGGAATTATATTTATTGAACAGGATAACACACCCTCAAGGTGTTCCTGTCAAGGAGGAAGGGGGACACTGCTCTTCGTTTATGTCATTATTAAAGAGCTACTATAGCATATTTTCCTGTACAGATCCAGTATTCCAGAACTTGGATTCTGAAGTAATAGAACATGTCCCAGTATATCAAGTCTGGACCTGTATGTCGGATTTTCACACAGTTATAAATAGTCCTACAGGTGTGAGCTGGGTTGTGACATCATAGAGCCAGTGTCAGTGTCAGTATTCGAAGTCTTGGATTATCGCTCCTAGTCTATCCCATTTGTTACTCCACCTGCATATGTATCAACTGGAGAAAGAATATGTGCCTCTAACAAGTAACTTTAAGCGTTCGCTTGTGCCCAACTTGTGCGATTTTACTCTGCAATATGGATTGCTATGGTGAGATTCACTCTATGGTGGTCATATTTTAAATGCTCTTCGTTTTTGTTGTTAAGTATTTGTTGGAACACGACGTTAGCCTTCCTGACTTCTGCGTGGTGCTAAATACATGATGTGCTGTGGCCTGGTGACTGTTTTTCGTAGTGAAAAACTGTATTCTAGGACTGGTGACTATTTTTTATGTTGAAATGTCTCGAATAATAAAGGAAGACTATTATTCTCGTAAAACGACGCTGTCTCGTCACATAACGCTTACCATCGCTGATTATCATTTTGTGGTGGATACTGTGAGCATACCATAATTTCCGAACTGTAACCGGATGTGAATTTCGTAAGCAGTTGCTGTTATACACGTTTGGAAACATATAAATAGGTTGTTGCAGACAAATTCCATGTTGTGAAACTTTCTGTCACATTAAAACTGTGTTCCGGACCGAGACTCGAACTCGGGACCTTTGCCTTTCGCGGGCAAAGGTCCCGATTTCGAGTCTCGGACCAAACACAGTTTTAATCTGCCAGAAAGTTTCATATCAGCGCACACTCCACTGTAGAGTGAAAATTTTATTCTAGAAACAACCCCCAAGCTGTGGCTAAGCCATGTCTCCGCAATATCCTTTGTTCCAGGAGTGCTAATTCTGCAAGGTTCGCAGGAGAGTTTCTGTGAAGTTTGGAAGGTACTGGCGGAATTAAAGCCATGAGGTCGGGGCGTGACTCGTGCTTGGGTAGCTCAGTTGGTAGAGCACTTTCCCGCGAAAGGCAAAGGTCCCGAGTTCGAGTCTCGGTCTGGCACACAGTTTTAATCTGCCAGAAAGTTTCATATCAGCGCACACTCCGCTGTAGAGTGAAAATTTCATTCTAGAAACTCGATGTTGTATTAGGTGTACCTCTTAACGTGCCTACATTTCGATTTATGCAACCTCTGTGGATACTAGTGGAGACAAATCTTTATTCTCTTATCACTTTGCTGCCAACAATTGTGCTTACATCAAGAAATTGACTTTTTTAGGAGCAGTTGTAATTCATATGTTAGATCGAGCTATTTCTTACTTTATCATCACTTTTCTGATTATATGTATGTCGTATGCCACACCTGACCACATCCATGTGAAATGAGGTATTTCTGTGTGATATAAGCAGAGTGATTTTAAAGATTTGCATAACAACGACAAACATTCAAATATTGATGTATGTAGCATCCGATATTTAAGTATGCTGAATAGGTACCCTTCTATAAAACAAAAAAAAGAGTCATTGATTGTTTGGTTGCTTAACTCATGCTGTTATCACATGGTGTTTTATCTAATTATGTATCAGGCATATCTGAGACTTGTGTAAAGTTCTAGAGGTATATGACTGGCAAAATTATAACGTATGATCATGATGTTATAGTTAAAAAAAATATCTGGAGGAGACTAGTCTCCCAATATTGTCACACATTGGTAAAACCCAGTCGATATCTTCCCATATTGATATTAGTTTGCATGAACTAATTATGGTTTTTTCAGATACTTGATCAAATGTCTGATATAATGTAACGTTCGTGGACCTCCAGTGAATATTGTCCGTAGTACTAGTCCGGCGCCATTTGCCACTGTATGCTGCATGGCAGTTGTCTACGAAGCGTATCTGAAGCTATTGGGATGCCTGGATTCCCAGCCAAGATGTGGTCAAAAGAAATTTACTCATCCTTGTTAAGTGTTGGTAATTAGTGTTACCTTAAGGATTGTTAAAGCCTACCTGGTTGTGAAAGTACATGAGATCCCCTTCATTGCCTGGTGTGTGAGCTGCGCACATAAATTTAAAAAAAATTCCGTAATTACTGTTTCATGTCAATTTAAAACTGTGCCTGTTATACTGAGTTGTGTAAATAATTATCTTAGTTTTATGGATTTTTATGCAGTTTCAATTAAATTTTAGTTTATAAGTGGTCATTACGCTTTCACAGCTTTTTTGATAAAGTATTTTCAAGTAAATTAAAATTTTAAAAAGAAGTAGTTCTACTCAGTTTCAACTTCCTTGGAATTATTTAACTGAAAGTCATTTGCTAAATATCCACTTGGACACGTAATCCATAAAAAGTATACACAGAAAAAGAGGATTGTGATTATTAGCTTAATAGTTTGTATTAACGTTTAGTTTTAGTAAAACATTTGTTAAGTGCCAGTCCTTGCTCCATATTACCTCCCAGTACAGCGTATAAAGATTGTACATCTTTGAAATAGTGAGGTCTGGGCTTAAGTATTTCCTACTGGGATCATATTTCCTAGAATAATGGCTTTGATAGGATGGGAAAGGATTAGCTTGATCTATCACGGATTCTAGTTGCAATTGTGTTATTTTTTTATGCAGCAGCATGTTGCCCCTTCAGTCTTCAACTGAGACACGTTCAACTCCTAATTTATTAATAGCTCTGATGACTATACCGTCGCTTCCAGCAAAAATTACCAAAAGATACTTTTTGCACACTCGAACTGTGCAGTCTCCTTTTTGAATATGGAGCAAATTTCTACTTTTATTTTCGTTTTTTGCTGCAGGCCGTCGACGTCTTCACTGTATAGGCATCTGATGGATAAGTCCATATAAGCACGCATTTTGTTTGTTAAAATCTTCAATTTTATGAAATTTCTCAAATTCCATTAGTGTCTCATCTTCTGTGAGTGATACAAAGCATCTCTTGGGGCAACTGAAATAAAGGTTTGCAAAACTGTTACATGTTACAATTGTATCCTTGAGATTGTTGTACGTCTCTCCGTTATTACGAAGCCTCTTGGCTCATTCCCTCCTTGACTTGTGCGCCGATAATCTCAGCGTTGAGCGCTCGTAAGCTGCTTGACTCGTTGTTTTGGCATTTCCATTGTACAACCAGTTTGTTCTGGCAGTTTTGTGCTTCGATATCTTCTATATCAGGCTCCTTGCAAGGATATCTTCTCCGACTGCCTCTTGCACTGTCGTCTGTGTCTCTAAAAACAAACAAAAGAAATCAATAACTACTCATTGTTTCAATAATGAGTGTAATACATTAATTGTCTTAGGTTATATTTAGGATGAGTCATCCTGACGTTGGACGCAACACAGGTTCTGGACCCAAAAAAATAATGTAACCAACCACCACAGAGCTGTCATAATTATATGCGAACTTGTATGCAGAAGCCATGTATCATCGACATTTCAGAATGAAACGCGCTTATACATATTTACAATTTGAATAGTACCCATGAAAACGTGACAAATACATATGGATGGCTGAGAAACACAAAGGTGTAGCCGGCCGCGGTGGTCGTGCGGTTCTAGGTGCTGCAGTCCGGAACCGCGGGACTGCTACGGTCGCAGGTTCGAATCCTGCCTCAGACATGGATGTGTGTACAACAATCTCAAAGATACAATTGTAACATGTAACAGTTTTGCAAACCTTTATTTCAGTTGCCCATATATATACAGGGTGCTTCAAAAATGACCGGTATATTTGAAATGGCAATACAAACTAAACGAGCAGCGATAGAAATACACCGTTTGTTGCAATATGCTTGGGACAACAGTACATTTTCAGGCAGACAAACTTTCGAAATTACAGTAGTTACAATTGTCAACAACAGATGGCGCTGCGGTCTGGGAAACTCTATAGTACGATATTTTCCACATATCCACCATGCGTAGCAATAATATGGCGTAGTCTCTGAATGAAATTACCAGAAACCTTTGACAACGTGTCTGGCGCAAGGGCTTCACATGCAGATGAGATGTACTGCTTCAGCTGTTCAATTGTTTCTGGATTCTGACGGTGCACCTGGTCTTTCAAGTGTCCCCACAGAAAGAAGTCACAGGGGTTCATGTCTGACGAATAGGGAGGCCAATCCACGCCGCCTCCTGTATGTTTCGGATAGCCCAAAGCAATCACACGATCGTCGAAATATTCATTCAGGAAATTAAAGACGTCGGCCATGCGATGCAGCCGGGCACCATCTAGCATAAACCACGAGGTGTTCGCAGTGTCGTCTAAGGCAGTTTGTTGTTGTTGTTGTCTTCAGTCCTGAGACTGATTTGATGCAGCTCTCCATGCTACTCTATCCTGTGCAAGCTGCTTCATCTCCCAGTACCTACTGCAACCTACATCCTTCTGAATCTGCTTAGTGTACTCATCTCTCGGTCTCCCTCTACGATTTTTACCCTCCACGCTGCCCTCCAATGCTAAATTTGTGATCCCTTGATGCCTCAAAACATGTCCTACCAACCGATCCCTTCTTCTAGTCAAGTTGTGCCACAGACTTCTCTTCTCCCCAATCCTATTCAATACCTCCTCATTAGTTACGTGCTCTATCCACATTATCTTCAGTATTCTTCTGTAGCACCACATTTCGAAAGCTTCTATTCTCTTCTTGTCCAAACTAGTTATCGTCCATGTTTCACTTCCATACATGGCTACACTCCAAACAAATACTTTCAGAAACGACTTCCTGATACATAAATCTATATTCGATGTTAACAAATTTCTCTTCTTCAGAAACACTTTACTTGCCATTGCCAGTCTACATTTTATATCCTCTCTACTTAGACCATCATCAGTTATTTTACATCCTAAATAGCAAAACTCCTTTACTACTTTAAGTGTCTCATTTCCTAATCTAATTCCCTCAGCATCACCCGATTTAATTTGACTACATTCCATTATCCTCGTTTTGCTTTTGTTGATGTTCATCTTATACCCCTCCTTTCAAGACACTGTCCATTCCATTCAACTGCTCTTCCAAGTCCTTTGCTGTCTCTGACAGAATTACAATGTCATCGGCGAACCTCAACATTTTTATTTCTTCTCCATGGATTTTAATACCTACTCCGAATTTTTCTTTTGTTTCCTTTACTGCTTCCTCAATATACAGATTGAATAACATCGGGGAGAGGCTACAACCCTGTCTCACTCCTTTCCCAACCACTGCTTCCCTTTCATACCCATCGACTGTTATAACTGCCATCTGGTTTATGTACAAATTGTAAATAGCCTTTCGCTCCCAGTATTTTACCCCTGCCACCTTCAGAATTTGAAAGAGAGTATTCCAGTCAACATTGTCAAAAGCTTTCTCTAAGTCTACAAATGCTAGAAACGTAGGTTTGCCTTTTCTTAATCATTGGTCTAAGATAAGTCGTAAGGTCAGTATTGCCTCACGTGTTCCTGTATTTCTACGGAATCCAAACTGATCCTCCCCGAGGTCCGCATCTACCAGTTTTTCCATTCGTCTGTAAAGAATTCGCGTTAGTATTTTGCAGCTGTGACTTATTAAACCGATAGTTCGGTAATTTTCACATCTGTCAGCACCTGCTTTCTTTGGGATTGGAATTATTATATTCTTCTTGAAGTCTGAGGGTATTTCACCTGTCTCATACATCTTGCTCACCAGCTGGTAGAGTTTTGTCATGACTGGCTCTCCGAAGGCCGTCAGTAGTTCTAATGGAATGTTGTCTACTCCGGGGGCCTTGTTTCGACTCAGGTCTTTCAGTGTTCTGTGAAACTCTTCGCGCAGTATCTTACCTCCCATTTCGTCTTCATCTACATCCTCTTCCATTTCCATAATATTGTCCTCAAGTACATCGCTCTTGTATAAACCTTCTATATACTCCTTCCACCTTTCTGCCTTCCCTTCTTTGCTTAGAACTGGGCTGCCATCTGAGCTCTTGATATTCATACACGTGGTTCTCTTCTCTCCAAAGGTCTCTTTAATTTTCCTGTAGGCAGTATCTATCTTACCCCTAGTGAGATAAGCTTCTACATCCTTACATTTGTCCTCTAGCCATCCCTGTTTAGCCATTTTGCACTTCCTGTCGATCTCATTTTTGAGATGTTTGTATTCCTTTTTGCCTGCTTCATTTACTGCATTTTTATATTTTCTCCTTTCATCAATTAAATTCAATATTTCTTCTGTTACCCAAGGATTTCTAGCAGCCCTCGTCTTTGTACCCACTTTATCCTCTGCTGCCTTCACTACTACATCCCTCAGAGCTACCCATTCTTCTTCTACTGTATTTCTTTCCCCTATTCCTGTCAATTGTTCCCTTATGCTCTCCCTGAAACTCTGTACAACCTCTGGTTCTTTCAGTTTATCCAGGTCCCATCTCCTTAATTTCCCACATTTTTGCAGTTTCTTCAGTTTTAATCTACAGGTCATAACCAATAGATTGTGGTCAGAGTCCACATCTGCCCCTGGAAATGTCTTACAACTTAAAACCTGGTTCCTAAATCTCTGTCTTACCATTATATAATATCTGATACCTTTTAGTATCTCCAGGGTTCTTCCACGTATACAACCTTCAAAAAAAAGGGTTCAAATGGCTCTGAGCACTATGGGACTCAACTGCTGTGGTTATTAGTCCCCTAGAACTTAGAACTACTTAAACCTAACTAACCTAAGGACATCACACACATCCATGCCCGAGGCAGGATTCGAACCTGCGACCGTAGCAGTCGCACGGTTCCGGACTGCGCGTCTAGAACGGCGAGACCACCGCGGCCGGCTATACAACCTTCTTTCATGATTCTTAAACCAAGTGTTAGCTATGATTAAGTTTTGCTCTGTGCAAAATTCTACTAGGCGGCTTCCTCTTTCATTTCTTAGCCCCAATCCATATTCACCTACTATGTTTTCTTCTCTCCCTTTTCCTACACTCGAATTCCAGTCACCCATTACTATTAAATTTTCGTCTCCCTTCACTATCTGAATAATTTCTTTTATTTCATCGTACATTTCTTCAATTTCTTTATCATCTGCAGAGCTAGTTGGCATGTAAACTTGTACTACTGTAGTAGGTGTGGGCTTCGTATCTATCTTGGCCACAATAATGCGTTCACTATGCTGTTTGTAGTAGCTTACCCGCATTCCTATTTTCCTATTCATTATTAAACCTACTCCTGCATTACCCCTATTTGATTTTGTGTTTATAACCCTGTAATCACCTGACCAGAAGTCTTGTTCCTCCTGCCACCGAACTTCACTAATTCCCACTATATCTAACTTTAACCTATCCATTTCCCTTTTTAAATTTTCTAACCTACCTGCCCGATTAAGGGATCTGACATTCCACGCTCCGATCCGTAGAACGCCAGTTTTCTTTCTCCTGATAACGACATCCTCCTGAGTAGTCCCCGCCCGGAGATCCGAATGGGGGACTATTTTACCTCCGGAATATTTTACCCAAGAGGATGCCATCATCATTTAATCATACAGTAAAGCTGCATGTCCTCGGGAAAAATTACGGCTGTAGTTTCCCCTTGCTTTCAGCCGTTCGCAGTACCAGCACAGCAAGGCCGTTTTGGTTAATGTTGCAAGGCCAGATCAGTCAATCATCCAGACTGTTGCCCCTGAAACTACTGAAAAGGCTGCTGCCCCTCTTCAGGAACCACACGTTTGTCTGGCCTCTCAACAGATACCCCTCCGTTGTGGTTGCACCTACGGTACGGCCATCTGTATCGCTGAGGCACGCAAGCCTCTCCACCAACGGCAAGGTCCATGGTTCATGGGGGGGAGGAAGGCAGTTTGTACCGCCACAAATTTACGAAGAATGTCCAGATAGCGTGATGCAGTAATCGTTTCGGATCTGAAAAATGGGCCAATGATTCCTTTGGAAGAAATGGCGGCCCAGACCAGTACTTTTTGAGGATGCAGGTACGATGGGTCTGCAACATGGGGCTTTTCGGTTCCGCATATGCGCCAGTTCTGTTTATTGACGAAGCCGTCCAGGTAAAAATAAGCTTCGTCAGTAAACCAAATGCTGCCCACATGCATATCGCCGTCATCAATCCTGTGCACTATATCATTAGCGAATGTCTCTCATGCAGCAATGGTAGCAGCACTGAGGGGTTGCCGCGTTTCAATTTTGTATGGATAGAGGTGTAAACTCTGGCACATGAGACGATACTTGGACGTTGGCGTCATTTGGACCGCAGCTGCAACACGGCGAACAGAAACCCGAGGCCGCTGTTGGATCACCTGCTGCACTAGCTGCGCGTTGCCCTCTGTAGTTGCCGTACGCGGTCGCCCTACCTTTCCAGCACGTTCATCCGTCACGTTCACAGTCCGTTGAAATTTTTCAAACAGATCCTTTATTGTATCGCTTTTCGGTCCTTTGGTTACATTAAACCTCCGTTGAAAACTTTGTCTTGTTGCAACAATACTGTGTTCTAGGCGGTGGAATTCCAACACCAGAAAAATCCTCTGTTCTAAGGAATAAACCATGTTGTCCAAAGCACACTTGCACGTTGTGAACAGCACACGCTTACAGCAGAAAGACGACGTACAGAATGGCGCACCGACAGACTGCGTTGTCTTCTATATCTTCCACATCACTTGCAGCGCCATCTGTTGTTGAAAATTGTAACTACTGTAATTTCGAAAGTTTGTCCGCCTGAAAATGTACTGTTGTCCCAAGCATATTGCAACAAACGGTGTATTTCTATCGCTGCTCGTTTAGTTTTTATTGCCGTTTCAAATATACCGGTCATTTTTGAAACACCCTATATATATATATATATATATATATATATATATATATATATATATATATATATGGGAGGGTTATAGATTATTGGTGCTGCTCACTAGTTGTCCCAGCATTCCTGCCTCATTCCCTATAGAGTAGACTTGGCTGGAGCAGCTCTCAAGTGCTGCTCTGTCCCAGCAGTCTCCTCTCATTCCCAATGCTGTTACCTCTTACTTGTCACTTGGGTTAAAGTACAAGTGTTATCATGTTTCCCATTATTTTAACTCAGGACCCTGATGGCTTATGTGGCGTGATGAGTCCTGTGGCCTTGGCTTCCAATGTCGGCAGTGGTGTGCAGTGACGCGTCCCTTAGCGGCCATGGGCAGATTGCTCAGACATGAACTTTGTGATCACATAAAAGAGACTTACCCCCAGTCTCGTATTTGCTTGTTTAAGCAAAGATGAATTGTTACTATCATATTCTCTTTAGTTGTTTTAAACATAGTAAATGTAAAGTTAAACTTAGGGCAAGGGAGTGTGGGTGCACTTCGAATGAGGTAGTTGAATCAACAGTATGCACGTGATGTCTCTGTGCATGGATACTGTCAAAGGCGCGATGCCAGAGCGAGTTAGAAGAATTGGAGTTAGGAGAAGCTGTATGCAGGATTCTATAAGCAACCATACAGCTCTGAGCGAGAGCGTTTTGCTCTTGGAATAATGTTTAAGATGTAAAGTGTGAAGAACCAAACTTGCAGTTAGGAGAAGCAGTAACCACACACATCCGAGTGAACAGTAACTGAGGAAAACATGTCAAGTAAGACAGCACACAGGGCTGTGCCTGCATAAATATCCTTCGCTTCAGATATGGAACTTGGACTCTGATGTCATAGAGCCTGTCCCAGTATTCAGAATTTTGGATTTCCACTCCCCAGTATCTCAGGTTGGCCATCTTGCACCATCATCTTGCATTCTGACGTCATAGCAAGACAGCGCCAGTATTCCTAGTCTTGAGTCGTGACACCATACTAAGACTGCACCAGAATTCGAGGTGGCCACGTTTTACCCGCGAAATTAGAATTAATACCTTCAGCTGCTGACGGGCGTTGATATATATCAACGGGGCCAGGTGAAAATGTGTGCCCCGACCGGGAGTCGAACCAGGGATATCCTGCTTACATGGCAGAC
This sequence comes from Schistocerca gregaria, assembly GCF_023897955.1. Lineage (NCBI taxonomy): Eukaryota > Metazoa > Arthropoda > Insecta > Orthoptera > Acrididae > Schistocerca > Schistocerca gregaria. The sequence goes on from NC_064931.1 coordinate 687,353,125, forward strand.
GCTCTATCCATCCAGCTACCGAGGGCACAGAGGATAGTGCGACTGCAGGGACTATCTCGCGCACGCCTCCCGTGTGACCCATATTCTCACCTTGTATGTCCACGCACTACATTCATAGTGTCCCACCCCATATAAGTATATGTTTTATCCAGATTGGCCGTCTCGTGTCAGCCATATTTCGTCCAGATCCGCCATCTTGTATTCTGGCATCATACTAACTCAGTACCTGTATTCCAAGTGTCAGACTGTGACATCATACTAAGACTGCACCAGAATTCCATTTTGTGTCAGCCATATTTTATCCAAGTCAGATGTCTTGCAACGACGTCTTGGACTCAGACGTCGTACTACGATTGTGCCCATATGCGAAGTCTCGAACTGTGACTTCATAGGCCCTGTATTTTAAGTCAGCCAGCATGACAATGAACCATTTTGAATTTATCGCTAATTTATACTTAGGGCTACAACAGTCATACTTCCACACCAATGCAATTGGGCTATTTTTGAATTTCCCTCCAAAATTTTTAATTTACCACTAAAATTTGAATTCCCACCATTTTATACATTGGAAAATTGGCCTGAGTCAGATGGGGTGGAGAAAGGGGGGGTTGGTTGGTGTGGGAGTGGAGGTTGTGGTGGGAGGTTGGGGTTGGGGTTGGGGATGGGTCTGAGGTGGGGATGGGGGTGAGGGTGGGGAATGCCTATGACTCATCAATGACATCATCAATGACACAATGCACCTGAACTTCGAATGCATAACTACTTCTGAACCATTTATGTTATTATTAGGATGTTTGTATCGATTTACTACAGTAGTATTACCTGCTCATTGCAGATGTGGCAACCATCTGAGGCTGCAGTAACTCACTCATCTTAAGAATGATACTGTTGTTTATCGTCTAGTAAAGTAGGATGTATAATATAAACATTATAACGAAGCATACAAATTCTTGTGTAAATATCCATTCTGTGCTATGGTTTTCTGACAAATCTATATTCATAAATATCTCCATATGAATGGTTCAATGGAACAAACATTAAATCTGATGTCGGTAACCCACCTGTAAAGAAAGATTATATTATATTCATTATACTTGCAATCAGACCGTAAGGAACCCCAAATCTATTGTAACCAAGATGTAACATACAGTTCCAATGGTGACTATGGAAATGTTTAGTCTACTACCTACATACAAGCAAACAAAGTGGGAGACAGGAGTGCGGCCATTGTTCACAGTTGGCGATTTTTTATCAATTACAGAAAAAAAGTTATATTCAAACTAGGACAGCACCATCTCCCATTACTGGAATTAGAAGCAATACAGTAGCTTCAGTTATCAGTATTATTTAAAATTATAATCTTAAATCAATGTACCCAGTGTAAGGCCACAAAAAAATTCTCTATAGTTGTACTCAATCATCTTGAGTATACACCCAGGCCCACACACAGAACTAAAGTGACACCACAGTTCACAGCATTCTGTAGTGGCACTGTGAGTTGCTATTCACACAGAATGCCTCAAATTCTACATAGCTACAGTTTTCAATATGGCGTCAGTGTCAGCTGAGATGATTCACATGGGTGTTAAGAGCCCCACACATGAGCAACAGTTTGCAGCAATCGGTTGCATGGTCAACTGATCACTACACAGACAACATGTGCATGGGGAAATCACAGTTATAGTTCACTGAGTGCTGATCACACGGAAATTCGAGGCAAACTGATGGACTGCATATGCGATTCCTGCTAACAATGTGGCTGTCTGGCAGGTAAGTAGCAATGTATAGCAAAATACCCAGCAATAAGGGTGGTTGGGTTTATGTTGTTTCGTTTTGATTCGCCTATGTTAGTAAGAAATTTAGATTACATTTTATAGTTACTCAGGGACCATAAATCACTTTGAGAACTGAAATCATTTTGAGAACCGGAGTTGCCATTTATACACTCCTGGAAATGGAAAAAAGAACACATTGACACCGGTGTGTCAGACCCACCATACTTGCTCCGGACACTGCGAGAGGGCTGTACAAGCAATGATCACACGCACGGCACAGCGGACACACCAGGAACCGCGGTGTTGGCCGTCGAATGGCGCTAGCTGCGCAGCATTTGTGCACCGCCGCCGTCAGTGTCAGCCAGTTTGCCATGGCATACGGAGCTCCATCGCAGTCTTTAACACTGGTAGCATGCCGCGACAGCGTGGACGTGAACCGTATGTGCAGTTGACGGACTTTGAGCGAGGGCGTATAGTGGGCATGCGGGAGGCCGGGTGGACGTACCGCCGAATTGCTCAACACGTGGGGCGTGAGGTCTCCACAGTACATCGATGTTGTCGCCAGTGGTCGGCGGTAGGTGCACGTGCCCGTTGACCTGGGACCGGACCGCAGCGACGCACGGATGCACGCCAAACCGTAGGATCCTACGCAGTGCCGTAGGGGACCGCACCGCCACTTCCCAGCAAATTAGGGACACTGTTTCTCCTGGGGTATCGGCGAGGACCATTCGCAACCGTCTCCATGAAGCTGGGCTACGGTCCCGCACACCGTTATGCCGTCTTCCGCTCACGCCCCAACATCGTGCAGCCCGCCTCCAGTGGTGTCGCGACAGGCGTGAATGGAGGGACGAATGGAGACGTGTCGTCTTCAGCGATGAGAGTCGCTTGTGCCTTGGTGCCAATGATGGTCGTATGCGTGTTTGGCGCCGTGCAGGTGAGCGCCACAATCAGGACTGCATATGACCGAGGCACACAGGGCTAACACCCGGCATCATGGTGTGGGGAGCGATCTCCTATACTGGCCGTACACCTCTGGTGATCGTCGAGGGGACACTGAATAGTGCACGGTACATCCAAACCGTCATCGAACCCATCGTTCTACCATTCCTAGACCGGCAAGGGAACTTGCTGTTCCAACAGGACAATGCACATCCACATGTATCCCGTGCCACCCAACGTGCTCTAGAAGGTGTAAGTCAACTACCCTGGCCAGCAAGATCTCCGGATCTGTCCCCCCTTGAGCACGTTTGGGACTGGATGAAGCGTCATCTCACGCGGTCTGCACGTTCAGTATGAACGCTGGTCCAACTGAGGCGCCAGGTGCAAATGGCATGGCAAGCCGTTCCACAGGACTACATCCAGCATCTCTACGATCGTCTCCATGGGAGAATAGCAGCCTGCATTGCTGCGAAAGGTGGATATACACCGTACTAGTGCCGACATTGTACATGCTCTGTTGCCTGTGTCTATGTGCCTGTGGTTCTGTCAGTGTGATCATGTGACGTATCTGACCCCAAGAATGTGTCAATAAAGTTTCCCCTTCCTGGGACAATGAATTCACGGTGTTCTGATTTCAATTTCCAGGAGTGTATTAACAGATAGATCAATATATGGTACATCTTCTGATTTTGCAATGATTAGCGTTTTATGCTTGTGCTGTAGCACTAGAGTTGATGACAAGTTGATAGTAAAAGTCATGATACTCTGGGGTTTTGAGTTATTTATGAAACAATTACATACATTATTAAACTTTCTAACTTCTAAGTAGAATGACGTACTGTTATATGAAATACATATTTGTAATTTACGTTTATAGAGAAAATCTATTAAAGAACTATACTGTAGTCCCTAGTCATATTGTCACGTAGAAGAAGGTGTAATTAGATGAATGACGAACATTAGCTTCACTTAACGAAGGTTTATTCAGCACTTGCACATACAAGAGCGCGGAGTGACCTGCCTCCAGCCAGAACACATACGGTATATATACAGCTACAGAACATTCCAGTACAATGATCCTTGACATTTGTGGATACTTCTAGAATGTACTCGAACCGAATATAGAAATTAAGATATTACAGTTCATGTGAGTTTTTGAACTCATGACCCTCCGTGAAACAGTCTAGTAACATAACCACTACACCACGATGGCTGTATCACTCAGCTTCTTCTGTGACATTCCTCCCTACTTAAGAGAACAGCGTCTCGGTGTTACGTCGTCCTAGTCCGGGAACGAGTCATCGGTCCTGCATACTCCGACTCCCTTTGACTGATATTCGCCCTGGCGATGATCTTCTGAGAACTTCCTTTGCCGCTACGCTCTTCGTCACCTTTCCGCTTGTTGCCTGTCGCTGGAGCTTCGAAGTTACCCTGAGTTGCAGGATCCTTATAGGGCTTCATTCGAAGGACGTGGACCGTACCTCTGATCTTTCGTTGTCTTGTGTCGGGATCGAAATCTTCAACTTCATAAGTATCATCAGACAATTATTTCACAACCTTGTAAGATCCATAGTAGCACCTGGGGAGCTTCTCAGAGAGACCAACCTTCCGAACAGGAGTGAAGATCCAGACGAGGTCACCAGGTTGGTAGACAACAGGGCAATGGCTTGCACCATACCTTCGGCGATCGTTTTCTTGAGCCTGCAGCGTTTGGAGTCGAGCTAACTGCCGAGCTTCCTCAGCTCTGGCTTAAATCTGGCCGATGTAGTCGTCGTCCACGTCATCAGGATGTAACGGAAACACAGTGTCCATCGTCGTAGTCGCCTCACGCCCATACAACAGGCAAAATGGCGTAAATCCGGTAGTGTCTTGTTTGGCAGTGTTGTAGGCAAACGTCACGAAAGATAGCACCTCATCCCAGTTGCTCTGTTCAACATTGACGAACATTGATATCATGTCGGCCAAGGTCTTATTAAGGCGTTCAGCAAGCCCGTTAGTTTGCGGATGGTAGACAGTCGTCATGTGATGAGTAAAGTTGCAGCGACGGTTTATCTCTATCACAAAATTCGATTGAAAAACTTTCCGTCGATCCGTAATTAACGACCTTGGGGCATCGAGTTTTAATACAATGTCTTGCACGATGTATTTGGCTACCTTCACTACTTTTGTAATGGCATAGCGTGTCAGATAATCTGTCCAAACAATAATGCATCTACTGCCGTTAGCAGACGTTAGAAATCGTCCGAAGAGGTCAATCCCAACATGCTAGAAAGGCGTTTCGGCTGGTGGAATTGGTATGCATCGGCCAGGTGGTTTCTGAGGAACTGCCTTTCTCCTCTGGAACTCTCGATAATGCGACACATAGTGACTGACACTCCTAAATAAACCTGGCCAGAAAAATCTCTTGCGGATCGTATCGAATGTCTTAATAAATCCTAAATGTCCGGCCTCAGGTGTGTCATCTAAGCGCATGTGTTTAGGAATCACTGGTAGCCACCTCTTTCCAAACGGATCAAAGTTTTTCTTGCAAAATAATCCATTAACTACCTTAAATTGTCCTTTCACATCCTCTGACCGATTTAAGGCAAGCATAATTTTAGATATCTTGGCGTCCTTCTTCTGCTCAGCACAAAGATCGTGGAGTGCGGCGAGACAGTAACTATCTTCATCAAAGTCTTGATGGTCTTGCACAGGGTTTCTTGAGAGTCAGTGGGCATCTTGATGTTTTCCTCCACTTCTGTACACTATGGTAATGTCATACTCTTGAAGGCATAGTACCCACCTGGCGAGTCGTCCTGTTGGATCCTTAAGACCTGTCAACCTACAAAGTGAATGATGACCTGTAACAACTGTGAATGGCGTTCCATAGAGATACTGTCGACATCTGCACATGGCTCAGATCACAGCAAGACATTCTCTTTCTGTAGTTAAGTAGAGTCTCTCGGCTTTTGTAAGTGTCCTAGAAGCATAGGCTATAACTTTCTCTTTTCCAACCGAAATCTGCACCAGAACAGCACCGATCCTATACCCACGGGCATCTGTGTGTAGTTCTGTAGGCGCTCTCTTATCTTACAGACCAAATACAGGCTCAGTCGTCAGAGCTTTTCGCAGCACATCGAAAGAATCTTGTTGAGCACCAGCCCAGATAAATTTAGCATCTGCTTTTAACAACTCTTCGAGTGGCCTGGCTTTGATACAAATGCCTTTGATAAAACGATGGTAATAAGAACATAATCCGTGGAAGCTTGTCACACCTCTAACACTTTCAGGAATAGGAAATTCCGTTATAGATATCACCTTCTTTGGGTCTGGCCGCACACCTTTGTTTGACACAAGTTGTCCAAGTATTTGGTTTCTTTTGATCCAAAGAGACACTTTCTTGGATTAAGTTTCAGTCCGCCTTGTTGGAGACACTTAAAAACGGCCCTCAGTCTTAACATGTTTATCAAATGTCTCTGATAACACTATAATGTCATCCAAATAACAAAGACACATAGTCCACTTAAGGTGACTTAGAAGATTATCCATCATCCGTTCAAAAATTGCTGGTGCATTACACAAACCGAACGGCATTACCTTAAACTCATACAGGCCCTCAGGGGAGATGAATGCAGTTTTCTCACGATCAGCCTCATTTACTTCTATTTGCGAGTATTACGAGTACATGTCCATGGTTGAAACAAACTTAGCCCCCTTCAGACAATCTAGTGTATCGTTAATTCGTGGAAGGGGGTAAACGTCCTTTTTAGTTATCTTATTAAGCTTCCTGTAATCAACACAAAAGCGCCAACTGCCATCCTTCTTCCTGACAAGAACCACTAGTGACGACCATGGGCTCTGCAAAGGCTGAATGATGTCATTCTTCATTATTTTCTCTACCTCGTCGCGAATTATTCGAGGTTCCGTCGCTGACACACGGTATGCTCTCTGGCTCATTGTTCGATGGTCTCCAGTGCTAATCTGGTGCTTCGCCGTCAGTTTGTCTAATTTGCTCTTCACCTGTAATGATGATGAGGTCCCATACTCCGAGGAGACCCGCACCGCCGTACTAGGCAAGGTCCTAGTGGTGGTGGTTTGCCATTGCCTTCCTCCGACCGTAATGTGGATGAATGATGATGAAGACGACGCAATAACACCCAGTCATCTCGAGGCAGGAAAAATCCTGACCCCACAGGGAATCGAACACAGGACCCCATGCGTGGGAAGCGAGAACGCTACCGCAAGACGTCGAGCTGCAGACTCTTCACCTCTGGATTGAAGCATTCAGAGAGCGCTTGAAGAATGGCAAGTGTCTTCTTCTGTTGTTCCTTAGTGAAATCTGGTGATTGGCGAGTTAGGAGATCTTGTCTCGTAGTGGTAGCGCCAATTTCGCCCACACACTCTGCATGGGAGGTTTCTATGATGCTCAGCTGTTCGTCAATTAACGGCTCAGCCATTGCTACGCACATGCGTCTTGGAAGGATCTGTGGTTCTCGGGGACAGTTAACTATCCACGATTCGCCGAGTGCGTTCTTAAACGAGACGACATAGGCTGGGATGACCAAGTTATTCTTCAGTGGTATGCTTCTCTTACATTCCACTACAAGACCCATGGGTTGATGTATGGCATGACACATGACAGTTACCTTTCTAGCGCTGACTGCAGGAATGATCACTTCACCCAGCACACATAGTCTCCACACACTCGGATGCGCATCTTCCTGTCCACAGTATCTCATCTCGTCTAGCATAATCTTCGAGCGACCACAATGTATAATTGCCTGAGAAGTTTTTAAGAAGTCCCATTCGAGAATGACATAATGACTACACTCTTGTAAGACTATGAATTCTAAGGGCCGTGCATGGCCACTTATACCCACACGAATGACACATCTTCCTGTAGGTTTTATATATTTCCCATTAGCCATCTTCAGCAGAGATGTTTTGCTGTCGAGGAGTACGGTTTTCTGCATCTGGCGACGGTAATTCTCCGAAATGACTGAATATGATGCTCCAGAGTTAACAAGAGCTTGGGCTGGCCGCCCATCCATGAGGATATCGACGTAGTTTCCTATCATTTTTGGTGTGTGCAGTGTATCATTGAAGGTCACTCAGTGCCATGTACAAAATCAGTTCCAGCAAAATGTTATACACTAAACGTCGGGGGCATATGGCTAGGCAACACTGAAGGTCGAGACAGCCCATGATTAGGTATAAGAACTAAGTTATTGTATTTTGATTTCTTATCTTGTGAATGTTAGTTCTCAAAATGGGTGTTGTCTAGAGCAAAGTCCAACAGAACCAGAGACACAAGGTCTGTCAGAACCAGAAGCAGTACGCATATTGTTAGAAAAGATAACACAATTAACAGCAGATAATACAGAACTGCGTGGATTGCTAGATTGGCTATCATCACAGTGGGGGTGTATATCTGTCTAGATTTGTCAGTCACAAGTTTAATTGCTCCTTTTTCTGGTAAGGCAACTGAGAATGTGTGCGTCTTTGTGGGAGATATTGGAAATCTGGCGGAGATGGAAAGCTGGATTGATAAGGAATCATTGAGTGCTGAAATATTGAGACTAACAGGAGAAGTGAAAAATTATGTAGGGTATACAGAAGCTTTTAAGGGACCTACAACATCCTAAGAAATTAAAGAAGGGCTAAGTCAGAGATATACAAAACAAAATAGTGCCTGGTACTATAGGGAGCAATTAGAGGTAATAACGAAGATAGCCGGCCGCAGTGACCGAGCGGTTCTAGGCACTTCAGTCTGGAACCGCGCGACCGCTACGGCCGCAAGTTTGAATCCTGCCTCGAACATGGATGTGTGTGATGTCCTTAGTAGGTTAGTTAGGTTTAAGTAGTTCTAAGTTCTAGGCGACTGATGACTTCAGATGTTAAGTCCCATAGTGCTCAGAGCCATTTGAACCGTAACTAAAAAAATACGGAAATTGTGGAACAGTTTGCTGATAGGATAAGGAAAATTAATGGCTGTAGCTATGAATTAGGGTAGGATGCTGCATTCAGTGAAATTATTTTGCAGGAAGCAGAGCACAGGGAGCTCGATGACTTTTTTTAAAAAGGTTTGCATGCAGAAACGTCAGGACACATGCGGACAGGGGTTCCGATGGATCTGTGCACAGTGGTGCGGTTAGCCATAGAGTAAGAGGAGATCGATTCGTCGACTGGAATTCAAGGTAAACGGACAATGTTTGCAGCTAATATAAAATGTTTCAGATGTGGACGAAATGGGCATGTAATAAGGCACTGTCGGCAACCTCAGGATAATGTGAATAAATTAAGAGGAAGTAATAGTTTTAGAAGTAGAGGACCAGAGAAGAATACGGTTTAAACACCAAAGGGAATCCTAGATTCACCTACAGTCTTTCCCAATAAGATCGGATGCTACGAAATCTTAAAAAAAAACTGGATTGTGCTGTAGGAGGAACAGTAAGAAAAAAGGGTTGAAGGATATTGTTGGACAAAAGGGGGCATGTGTCGGTCGCCAGTAGTGATCTGGTGAAACATCAGCAATGGGGCCCAGCACAGTAAAAATTGCGTGGATTGAGGGATGAAGGTGTCACACAATTAGGGGTGGTGGACAATGCACAAATGTATCATCTCAAACCCTCTTGTTTTCTGCGGTATGTGGATGATGCATTTGTGGTGTGGCCACATGGACTTGATACTCTACCTACGTTTCTTCAGCATCTGAATTCGCTCCAAACGAATATAAACTTCACAGTGGAAGTGGAAAAAGATGGTGCTTTACCGTTTCTTGATGTTTTGGTACGGAGGAAAGGAGATGGAACCTTGGGACACAACGTCTAACGCAAGCCAACACATACAGACCTACATCTGCAGGCTACAAGCTCCCATCATCCAGCACAATGCGCTAGTGCATTACCTTCATTAGTTTATAGAGCACATGTCGTATCTGATCGTACAAGGCTGTCGAGTGAAATACAACATTTAAAGACAGTTTTCCGACAAAACGGTTATTCTGAGAGATATATACGTAATGCATTCAGGCCCAAATGAGTTCAGCCTATGGATCAAACGGAAGACACGAAGACACCCACCACTTTGTCCTTTTTGCCGTATTTTGATGCCATGTCATCGAGAATCGGAAGAGTCCTCGGAAAATATGGCATTAAGTGTGTTTTTCAACCATCTGCAAAACTGAGAAACCTGTTAGGTTCGGTTAAGGATGATCTTGGGTTGATGAAATGTGGTGTGTACAAGATTCCTTGTAAATGTGAGGCAGCATATATAGGCCAGACATGTGACACTGTACAAGAAGGCTCTGATGAACATCAGTGTCATACACCCCTTCGTCAACCGCAAAGGTCGGCAATTGCGGAACACTGTCTGAATACAGGATATCACATGATTTATGACAAGACGTAAGTTTTGTGCCCGTTATCATCTTCCTGGGATTGCGTCATTAAGGAAGCAACACATATCCGTACAGTCGATAATCTTATCAACAGGGATGCAGGATTTCAACTGAGCACCATCTGGAACCCTGCATTGGCTGCTATTAAGTCACGACGCGAAAATCGAGATTTTTCGATAACAATTCATAACATGATATAATACGGTCTTTAGTGAGCAACGTCTGGTCGCACTGTTAAGCCTAGTTTACACGACGACATTGGGTTGCGCCACTCGTTGCGTGGAATAAGTTGCACGCAAATGGTTTCATATTTGACTGTATACAGGGCGAAACCAGTATATAGTTCAGTTTTGTCGTTTTGTGAGTTCCTGAGACGAGTCTGAAATGAAAGTTTTGGAAGCTGCACGTCGCACGAGTTGTGATGGAGTTAAAGCTTGTTGCGTAGAATCGCTGCATAAGAAGAAAATAAGAATCGTGTTTCGATTCGTGACTGTATGAAGAAAAGACGTGAACTCTGTTGCTCAGCATCGTTGCTGAAAGAATTTGTAATGGAAGGCCCAAGAAGTTCTTTTAATTATCTTAGAATGTCACCAGAACTGTTGACGTTTCTTCTAAATAGAGTTAATTATGCGATAATAATAAAGATATCGGAAAAAAAGAAAAAAAGGGTTGACTCTTCCACATCCGAGAGCCTCCTCTCCAAGGGATCCATGGAAAACGATAAATGAAATGTAATGCAATGTAGTAACGTAATGCATGAAGCACTGTCGCCAGAACTGAAATTATATATCACATTGCATGCATTACAATCAAGAACACTCGGCATGCTGTAAAATGCGGTTTTAGTTGGTGATGACGCTATTTCATTAACACCAATAATTGTTAACAGTAATAATTCTTAACATTAACAGCATTAATTATTCGAAGCAGGGCGCATTAAGAAGAGAATGGTTTGCAAACTACTCTCTCGAAGATAGATCTGTACAGTGGCAATATTTCAAATTCCAAACATATGTGAACTGGGAGCACAGCTGCGACGTTTTAAATAGATGAATATTGAGTAAATAATGTAGCTTCTTGATTTGCGTAGCCTTCCCCCCTGTCAACAATATACCTTAAAAATAAGGGTGAGTGAACTCGAACGATGGGATTTTAATCTTGTGGCGAAGAGCATTTCTGCAGCTAAAATTACATTTGATTATATATTTTTTAATTCAGTTGTATATGTGCTCCTCATTCAATAAATTTTGCTCTGCAACTCGGATGTTGTCAAACTATCTATATTCTGATCGCACATGACGGTCTCAGGAGCAGCAATATGTTGCTTATTTTTGTAATAAGCTGAAATCCCACAAACACTTATGCAAAGCATATATATCCAAAAAGCGAACACTATCCTCCGTTCCCCACTTCATATTTCTGTTTATCTACACTCTACAAACACACATAACCTCAAAACTTACTCAACTAGTGTCGCCAAAGTTGGAACAAGCCGAAACTGTTTAGTTTCACCGACGAGTAGCGCAAACGCGCGGCGCGCATGCACCGTGGCCGGTAGTGCAGTTGCCTGAAACCTAGTGTCGATGTGTAAACTAGGCTTTAGTAAACGCAGCGTACAGCGCACGCGCACGAGAGCCGCTCTGCGATTGTCGGCAGACAGCGTTTGAGCATAGCACCATCTACACTCCTGGAAATTGAAATAAGAACACCGTGAATTCATTGTCCCAGGAAGAGGAAACTTTATTGACACATTCCTGGGGTCAGATACATCACATGATCACACTGACAGAACCACAGGCACATAGACACAGGCAACAGAGCATGCACAATGTCGGCACTAGTACAGTGTATATCCACCTTTCCCAGCAATGCAGGCTGCTATTCTCCCATGGAGACGATCGTAGAGATGCTGGATGTAGCCCTGTGGAACGGCTTGCCATGCCATTTCCACCTGGCGCCTCAGTTGGACCAGCGTTCGTGCTGGACGTGCAGACCACGTGAGACGACGCTTCATCCAGTCCCAAACATGCTCAATGGGGGACAGATCCGGAGATCTTGCTGGCCAGGGTAGTTGACTTACACCTTCTAGAGCACGTTGGGTGGCACGGGATACATGCGGACGTGCATTGTCCTGTTGGAACAGCAAGTTCCCTTGCCGGTCTAGGAATGGTAGAACGATGGATTCGATGACGGTTTGGATGTACCGTGCATATATTCAGTGCCCCTCGACGATCACCAGAGGTGTACGGCCAGTGTAGGAGATCGCTCCCCACACCATGATGCCGTGTGTTGGCCCTGTGTGCCTCGGTCGTATGCAGTCCTGATTGTGGCGCTCACCTGCACGGCGCCAAACACGCATACGACCATCATTGGCACCAAGGCACAAGCGACTCTCATCGCTGAAGACGACACGTCTCCATTCGTCCCTCCATTCACGCCTGTCGCGACACCACTGGAGGTGGGCTGCACGATGTTGGGGCGTGAGCGGAAGACGGCATAACGATGTGCGGGACCGTAGCCCAGCTTCATGGAGACGGTTGCGAATGGTCCTCACCGATACCCCAGGAGCAACAGTGTCCCTAATTTTCTGGGAAGTGGCGGTGCGGTCCCCTACGGCACTGCGTAGGATCCTATGGTCTTGGCGTGCATCCGTGCGTCGCTGCGGTCCGGTCCCAGGTCTACGGGCACGTGCACCTTCCGCCAACCACTGGCGACAACATCGATGTACTGTGGAGACCTCACGCCCCACGTGTTGAGCAATTCGGTGGTACTTCCACCCGGCCTCCCGCATGCTCACTATACGCCCTCGCTCAAAGTCCGTCAACTGCACATACGGTTCACGTCCACGCTGTCGCGGCATGCTACCAGTGTTAAGGACTGCGATGGAGCTCCGTATGCCACGGCAAACTGGCTGACACTGACGGTGGCGGTGCACAAATGCTGAGCAGCTAGCGCCATTCGACGGCCAACACCGCGGTTCCTGGTGTGTCCGCTGTGCCGTGCGTGTGATCATTGCTTGTACAGCCCTCTCACAGTGTCTGGAGCAGGTATGGTGGGTCTGACACACTGGTGTCATTGTGTTCTTTTTTCCATTTCCAGGAGTGTATCTGCAAATCATTGCGTATGCGTGCTTTCCGCGCCTGCGCATTCTTCGAGCGCGTGTTCTAGAAATGGGGCGTAGACTTGCGGATACCGTCAGTCATACCTAGCCACCAGCAAGGTTCCACCACCTGAAGATGTCGGACAGGTGCTCTGAAGAAATATTCTGGAATTTGCATAACGTAATCTGGTGGCAAACCCGTGCAGACTATTTACGGAATATCTATATTCTTCCAGCCGACTTTGGAGGAATTTTCGATCAACAGCTGAAAGGTGGAATAACTGAAGAAATTAATAGTCCACAGGGGCCAGGGCAGGTATCGTGAGCAGCAGATGAACTTCAAGCTGAAATCTTCAGAGATGTTCTGGATAATATTCACTAATTTCCAACTGATGATAACTTCGACCTAGATGATGAAAGATGGATAAAGGAAGAGCTCCAAGACCTATTGAATCCCAACTGGGAGCTGAATGAACAACAAGCTTAACCACAGAATGATATTATAAAAGAATAAGTAAAAGATGCTATTAACAAAGAAAAAATTATTTTTACCTTTCTTCTTTACCCTTTTCTTGACCCACCACCTCAAGAGCACAATAAATTGTGCACAATTCTATATTTAGGAAAAGTCTCACAAGTTGTAGCCAGAAAGCTTAAATCCAGGAACGTAAGAACATCATTTTAAATGCACAACACTGTTGGACACTTTTTGCCCAATGCTAAAGACAGCGCTTCAGCTTTGAAAAAATGTGGAATATATAAAAATACGTGTCACTGTGGCAAATTCTAGGTAAGTCAACTGACAAGGCAATCTGTACCCACTTGAAAGAACACCACAGGAGTTGGAAACTTAGAGAAGGAGACCCTACTTTTGCAGATCATCTGCTTAAAGAAGGCCATAGTTACAAGGTAAAACATGAAGCATTACATCATATGCATAAAGGATGGAAGGTGAACTATCTTGAAACAATGGAAAATAATAAACGTATGTCCGTCAGCGTGTAACGTCGGAAATGCATATCCTCCTATTTACATCTATAGTACTATACATTTTTTTCTTTATTTTGTTACCTGAAGGTATGACATTTCTGTGTCTTTATATATTGTAATTGTGTTACTATTTGTATATATATATATTTATGCATTTATGTCGATGTATATTTGGTTTGTTTTGTAAATATTATTTGTATTTTTAGGCTGGGTCTGGCCAAGGGAAAACTATGCTATCGAACGACTACATCGATAGGTGATGTGGAGAAGCAAAGTATTTAGGATCTTTGGTAGTGTTAACTGTGCCGCATGGAGTGCGGGCAGAGAGGGAGTCTCGCTGGAGTAGTGCGGTTGAGCAGGTGTGTTGTGTGACGCTCCGGCGAGTTGCTGCGCTTTCGGGGCAGAATGTAATTGCGCTCGACTTGCTATGTTAGTTTCTGACACGGTGTCGCGGACGGGAAGCATTAGCTGGCGCACATCAAGAGCCCCTTTCGGCTGGAGACCATGTCGAGAAGAAGGCGCGCCAACATCCAGCTTCTGTAACAGCGACGGCCGACAATGAGTGATTGTCGCCGCCTCCTCGATCGACGGTTTCAAACCTTCAAACAACCAACAAGGAAGACTGGAAACATGTAAAGTTTTAGAACTGTATGGCGGACCTTAACTTTTCAATCTGTTCCATTTACGTAACTATAATTACAGCAACGTAGCATGAACCTTTGTTGCTCATTGTCCCAATTGCATTACCAAGCAGGGCCCCTTCCTTTTCCGGAATGAACCCGAGTATCGTTGAAATTCAAACTCCAGCATTAAAGTAATATCATTCGATTTCTTTGCTTTAATTTCAAAGTTCACTTAAGGTATTCATAGCTGGCTACAATATTTAGATTACACAAGCACAAATTAAGAGTGCGAGTTTTGTTACCGTATTTTAGCTTACCTGTGACTGCAGCTCAGCTTGGTACGTACTAAATTTTACTATTGTCAGTTGTTCAGAATCATTTAATTCAAGTTCCAAGTTAAATCTCTCATTTCTGAATTGCGTAGATTCAAGCAGCTTTTGAAATGATTGTTGAGGTAACCCAAGACTAACTGTATTTGACTAAATTTCGATGTGCTTCAGAAACAAAGCTCGCTATTAATTTCAGTCACTAAATTAACGTTCAGTTTTCCAGTTTTATTAATTCTTTTGCTAAATTAAGTCAGTGTGTAGCGAAATTTATTACTCCTGACAAACTTTCAGTTTTCACACTACACGTGTCAACCTTCAGTTGCCATGCTTCTAGTGCTAATTAAATGTGTAATAACCATTCTTTTTCAGTTACTTTAGTAATTGCCCATAGGACTGGCCACTGTAATTTCCCCCAAATCTCAAATATCTAATTACCACTAGTTAATTGTTAACATAAGGGCTGCACATTTATTTTCTTTATTAACTTTAGCCCTTTTCAAAAGTAATTTCCACCAGTTTCATTTGCATTTTTCCTTTCATTTGGATGTAACCCTTTCCTCCCTCTTTACCGACAGATAAACTTCGGTGACGATTGCTTTTCCCAAACTTCCATTAGGTACACGTGGTTTAATTTTTCACTGTCATTAAGGTCGATAAGTGAGGGGGAAGTTACAAGTGCAAGCTTTGGCATTAGTGTTCTGTTGGTTTTCTTCCATGATAAATAAAATATTCTAGCGAGAACCGATGGAACAGTCAATCAATGCATTCCTGGCACTTGTTAAATACAAAGAATGAAATGAGATGTCAGGACAACAGTATATTTGTTCAGTTAATTTCTTTATTTTGAGGCAACGACCTTGCCATGGTGGATACACCAGTTCCCATCAGATCACCGATGTTAAGTGCTGTCGGGCATGGCCGGCACTTGGGTGGGTGACCATCCAGGCTGCCATTCGCTGTTGCCATTCTTCTGGGTGCCTCGTGATGCCCATTGAGGAGCAACTTGACCAAATAGTAGTGGCTCCAGTCATAGAAAACCATCATAACGATCGGGAGAGCGGTGTGCTGACCACACGCCCCTACTATCCATATCCGCTGCTGAGGATGACACGGCGGTCGGATGGTCCGGTTCGGCCACTTGTGGCCTGAAGACAGAGTGCTGTGCTCTTTATTTTGACCCTCAGGAGCAGTGCATCAGGAACAGCTTCGTCGGGGTCTCTAGTTCCTTCTCATGAGAAACAATAGACATCAGGCATGCTGACGGTGCAAAGAGTGGGTCTGAGGATGGTGTCACTCAAATGAAGCTGTCAGCGAACGGTTCTGCTAGGATTGTGATGACAGTGCAGTGATGCAACTAATGATGGTTGTGAACTTCCTCCAGCAAGTGGGGGACTCCCCAGTGACTCAGGACAGGCTGCGATGTCTTGTGGTCGAACAGTGAGCCCCATACTGCATTCTGGGATGTCGCTTCATGTGCCAGAGGTTGATGGTGGAGGCTGTTGTACTTACATGCTCCAGATTATGTTCGTTTAGGGCTTAAGGCAAGTACTCTGAACACCTTGTGCTGGCAAGTGAGGAAAGGCCTCTGTCCTTCCACTAGCGTATTGCAGGTTATTATTGTTGTTATACTGCACCCAGCTGCCTCTGCTTTGCAACGTCATTTGGTCATGTTTTGCTTCACAACGCTCTAGCCTTGCTGCAGCTGGCTCTGTTGCAACTCATTTCCGCTCTTCTCAGTAGAATAACCGTACATCGCATTTACACTGATATAATCGCTTATGTTTTACTTGTGGATCTAGCATCATAGTCTAATACATGTAAGCACAACACTCTCTGGTGCGGACGTTGTTACCATTTGACAGGTGGAGAGATACTAGAGCTCCAGAGCGTGAGGAAGCAGATTGTCAAGTCCATCCTAAGGATAATGTTTGTTTTTAATTATTTTCTACTTAATTAACCAAATAGTTGTTATATTTTTTCATTCCATGCGTTAGTAAATTACCAAGACACATGAATTATTGTGTAGTGCATGTAAAAGCTGACTAATCACATCAATTCAACGACATAATAAACAACCATGAAGAAATACTTTCGACTGTATGTATATTTGCAGCTTACTCCCCAGAAAGGAAGAGAATATAAACACATATTTCATGCATTAGATGTTGATATTTCTGTTGTCTGTTGTTGTTGCACTTCTCTTGACACTTAAAAATTTTTTTATAGAGTCTAATGATTCTCCCATTCCTGTACTTCATACGACGTTCTAATACACGAATTTTTTAAAGTTAATTACTTTTGCTTCAGGAGCGAATATGTTGAAGATTATTTCTGTTTGAGACTTATATTTAGCAACAATTGTGGAATTCATTGTTAGGAAACAGTTTAATTGCTTTTGACTATTTTTTATCATGTCGGTATAGTTGTCCTTTATGGTAGACTCATGGTAGAATCGTCAGTTCTTATTTGGTATATTAAATAATCTAGACATTTCATTCCATATAGGTTTCCTATATTGCAAATTCAATGATTTGGCTGAAAGCATAGCAGACAAAACTCTGCTCTGTTGGGAGGTTACACAAGATCCTTCTGCAAAGCGTCAGGTCTTCTGGAGAGTACTGGAAATGTTTTGTTATCATGGGGAAACGGTATTATCCAATAAATTTCTGTAGGTTACAAGAGAATTGTAAATAAACTGCCTGTAATGTACTATTTCGCAACTCTCAGGGTCCTTAGAAAACTGAAGAATGACAAATGCAGTGGTTTTTTAGCTTTTGCCGATTTTTATGTCGTTACATGCATTCCCTATTGTAAAAACTGTGTTACAAATCAATACAAAATATTAGTATTCACACTCAATCAATATCCTGTTCAGAAGTGGTGCTTGTGGCTGCTTGGGGTGCTGCTATCGTTGTGGTAACAGGAACGAGATGGAGTGTCTCAACTGTTATGTTTAAACATAGTCTACATCACAGATGTACATAATAATGTACGTCTGTGTTCTACACATGGAGGTAAAAAAAGAAGGGATATGGCACTACAGACTTATGCTGTATGTTGTTCAGAAACCAGAGTGGGGAAGGGGGCTTGCTGCCATCTTAAATAGCCCATAACATTAGCGGATTTCTGTTTATGATTGCCTCTTGTTCACTATATCTGTCGAGTGCACACAACAACAGTTTTAAATAACTAAAAATTGCAGTATCATAGAGCCAATTTCGACGGTTTTTTTTTATTCTAAAGAGCATATTTGCTCCAGTAATACGATACATTTGGCCTCGTTACATACATACGTACATACATACATACATTAATACTTGTTCCATAGATCATGTTTATGACATTTGGTAAGGATGTGGAACGTGTCATTTTAACATAAGTTTTCTTCGCATGTTGTCATTCAGAAATTCCTTTAATTTGTTTTTAAATGTTGGTTGGCTATCTGTCAGTGTTTTAATGTTATTCGGCAAATGACCAAAGATTTCTGCGCCAAAGTCAGATTTAACCCAGAATAGTGAAGATCGTCCTTTCTTCTAGTTCTGAAGCTATGCACTTCGCTGTTATTTTTGAATTGGGATGGGTTAATAACAACAAATTTCATAAGTGAATATGTTTGCTTCAAAGGTACTGTGAATATCCCGAGTTCCTTAAATAAATGTCTGCAAGGTGATCTTGGGTGGGCTCCAGCTATTATTCTCATTACCCACGTTTGTTGCAATGAATATTTTTTCTCTTAATGATGAATTACCCCAAAATATAATGCGTATGAAAGTGAATGAAAATGGGCATAGTCAGCTAATTTATTGATATTTTAACACCAAAATTTGCTATAACATTAAGAGTGTAAGTAACTGAACCTAACTGTTTCAGCACATCATCGATATGTTTCTTCCAATTCAATTTCTCATCAAGGCACACATCCAGAAATTTTGAATATTCTGCCTTAGCAACAGACTTCTGTTCATAGTCTATATTTATCAATAATGTTATGCCATTTACTGTACAGAGTTGTCTATACTTTGTCTTCTCATAATTTAGTGAGAGTCCATTTGCAGAGAACCACTTAATAATTTTCTGAAAGACATTATTTACAATTTCCTCAGCTGATTCTTGTTTGTTGGATGTAATTACTATACTTGTATTACCATAAAAAAACAAGCTTTGCATCTTTATGAATATAGAGTGGCAAGTCATTAAAATATATTAAGAACAATAAGCGACCCAAAACTGAACCCTGTGGGACACCATTCTTGAGACCTCCCCAGTTGGAAGAGTCTGCTAATTTTTGCAGACTAACTGTTCTGTTCATTTCAACCTTCTTCCAGTTAAATATGAATGAAACCAGTTGTGAACTATCCCACTCATACCACAATACTTAAGCTTATCTAGAAGAATTTCATGATTCATACAATCAAAAGCCTTCAAGAGATCACAAAATATCCCAATGGTTGATGCTTGGTTATTCAATACATTTAATGCTTCTGATCATTGAAAGTATATATAGCATTTTCTACTGGAAAGCCTTTCTGAAAACCAAATTGACATTTTGTTAGTATTTCATTTTTACAAATATGTGATGCTAATCTTGAATACATTACTTTTTGAAGAACTTTGGATAAAGCTGTCAAAAGTGAGATTGGGTGGTAGTTGTTAGCATCAGATCTATGCCCTTTTTTATGTAATGGTTTAACAACAGTGTAGCGTAGTCTGTCTGGAAATATGACCTGTTTCAGTGAGCTACTACAAATGTGACTGGAATCCTACTCATCTGTTGGGAACAAGGTTTTAATACTGTTGGAAATGCTATCAGTTCCATGTGAGCTTTTACTTTTGAGTGTATTTAGGTGGGTTGAAATTCAATTTTACCCAATTGCGTCGGTATTGCTTCTTCCATATACTGCCTTGCATTTTCTAATGAATAGCAGGATCCTATTTTCTCTAAAACACTTCAAAATCATTATTAAAAATATTTTCTACTTCTGACTTCTTGTAGACAAACTTTTCGTTGAGTTTGATAGAAATACAGTCTTCCTGTGCTCCCTGTTGCCAAGTTTCCCTTTTAACAATATTCCAAATTGTTTTAATTTTATTATCAGATGTGCTAACCTCAGACATAATGCACATACTTCTGGACTTTTAAATAACTTTTCTTAATACAGTACAGTAATTTGTATTAGCATCAGGTTCCCTGTAAACTTCATCCCAGTCTACTTGTTGCAAAATTTCCCTAAAATTTTCTACATCTACATCTACATCTACATCCGTACTCCGCAAGCCACCTGACGGTGTGTGGCGGAGGGTACCCTGAGTACCTCTATCGGTTCTCCCTTCTATTCCAGTCTCGTATTGTACGTGGAAAGAAGGATTGTCGGTATGCTTCTGTGTGGGCTCTAATCTCTCTGATTTTATCCTCATGGTCTCTTCGCGAGATATACGTAGGAGGGAGCAATATACTGCTTGACTCTTCGGTGAAGGTATGTTCTCGAAACTTCAACAAAAGCCCGTACCGAGCTACTGAGCGTCTCTCCTGCAGAGTCTTCCACTGGAGTTTATCTATCATCTCCGTAACGCTTTCGCAATTACTAAATGATCCTGTAACGAAGCGCGCTGCTCTCCGTTGGATCTTCTCTATCTCTTCTATCAACCCTACCTGATGCGGATCCCACACTGCTGAGCAGTATTCAAACATTGGGCGAACAAGCGTACTGTAACCTACTTCCTTTGTTGTCGGATTGCATTTCCTTAGGATTCTTCCAATGAATCTCAGTCTGGCATCTGCTTTACCGACGATCAACTTTATATGATCATTCCATTTTAAATCACTCCTAATGCGTACTCCCAGATAATTTATGGAATTAACTGCTTCCAGTTGCTGACCTGCTATTTTGTAGCTAAATGATAAGGGACCTATCTTTCTATGTATTCGCATCACATTACACTTCGCTACATTGAGATTCAATTGCCATTCCGTGCACCATGCGTCAATTCGCTGCAGATCCTCCTGCATTTCAGTACAATTTTCCATTGTTGCAACCTCTCGATACACCACAGCATCATCTGCAAAAAGCCTCAGTGAACTTCCGATGTCATCCACCAGGTCATTTATGTATATTGTGAATAGCAACGGTCCTATGACACTCCCCTGCGGCACACCTGAAATCACTCTTACTTCGGAAGACTTCTCTCCATTGAGAATGACGTGCTGCGTTCTGTTATCTAGGAACTCCTCAATCCAATTGTTAAGTCGTTAATTGAATGCACTATTTTGGGAGACTGTTTTGAATTACTGTAGGAAGGTATGTCATATACTGTAACTGGCTGTGCATTATGGTCAGACAGACCATTCTTAGCAGGAAAAGTTTTTATTTCATTAAATTTATCTTGATCTACAAAAACATTATCTATCAGTGCACTGCTTTCGTGTGACATTCAGGTAGGGAAATCAGTAACTGATGTCAAACTGAAAGAAACAAGTAATACTTCAAGGTCAAACTTCCTATCAGACTATTTCAGGAAATCTAGACTGAAATCTCCACAAACAATAATTTGCTTCCCTTTGACAGATAGCACAACAAAGAATCTAAGTTTTTCAAAACTAGCTGAAAATTTCCCAATGTGGACCTAAGCATGGTTACAATTATAAAAATAACATTATTTAGTTTCAGCTCACATGCACATATTTCTATGTCGCTCTACACAAATTTTTTTAGTTTCCAAATTTTTCACACTATGACAGATTTTAACATATATGGCAACTCCTCCTCTCTCCATAATATCTCTACTTACATGTGCTGAAAACTTATATCCACCTACATTTACTATTTCCATACCTGTGACTATATAATGTTCAGACAGGCATAGTACATCTATTCCACACTACGTTTCTAAATCTTGTAAACAAACAAGAAGCTTGTCTCCATTTTTAATCCCCTGATATTCTGATGCAATATACCAACATTATTTTTCACTTTGCTTTTATGAAAATGTGATATTTTAACATCTCTAGTACCTGCCTATCTGAGCTTCTCATTGAGGTTAATTTCAGTCAATGTTGGGTGATTGGGCATTGATCTTAGCCTAAAAAAGAAGTACTTCGATGAGTTTCAGTGCCCCTCCCCCCTTAAAGATTTTGTTATCATCCCAGGTAATTAACGCTTCCCTTCCCTATTGAGATGCAGGCCATGTCTTGTGAAATCTAGTCTACCAATATCATCAACAGGAAACAAACCGATATCTGACATAGCAACCACCCGAAGCAGCTGATCTAGCTCCATATTGACCCTCCTGACAGAGCTGTTCAATTGGGGCTGATCAAATTGCATGAAAGCAGGAACAAAGCCAATATTTGTAAGTTCATCACAGGTGCTGTTTTCACCAGGCCACGCTCAATATTGTAGCCCCGATCCCTATCAGTACTGTTTCCTGCTCCACCCACTACCACAATATGATCCTGCTTTGTAAAATCCTTGCACAATGATACTAAATCCTCTATCACTTGGCTAAGACATGCAGTGGGCTTGAAAATACTTATGACCTGGTACCTGGCCCACACTTCTTCTAGGGCTACTACAGAACAACAGAACTTTCCTCCTACTTTCTACTTTTTTTGGAACAGTTTATTTCCTAGTGAAAGTCTTTTGAGTGCTGACTACACTTACATCTACTTGAGCCTCCTCTTTTATTGGCTGGGGTAGCAAGACAAATCTATTGTTTGTGCCAGTGAGGAAACTGTCTGACACTGTTCTCTTCCTGTGGCCCCTGTTCCTTGCTACCATTCCCCACCCACTTGTCTTCACCCTTCACCCCCTTTAACCTCATCAGTTCCTCCCAAGCGCTATCCAGTGCAATGTAAGTCATTTTTTGTTTATATATTTCGAATGACCAAAAAGAGAAGGAAGTGATGTGCAAAGCATGCTTTCATAATCCATTTAATTCCTCTTTTACTGCATTTGTATTGATAGCAAATGAAGCTGGATCTCCGAAACCAATACTTGTTTGCTTACTGGTACTGCCTCCACTTCGCCACATTTTAGGCTTTCAACTAGAATGCACAACATTTTTAATGTTAACATTTGCAAAAAAAGACTTACCTATGTGTTCTTTCCAATCATATCTTGAATATATCTGCAAACTGAATAATTATATTGTACATGCCAACAAAGTGAAGAATTGTTGAAACGACAAACAAAATAGCACAGACGTGTACCTCCATTCTGAATACAGTTCTTGTTTTATCAGATTGTCAGTACATCAGTTTTACTGTAGTTAACACATTTTTACTTTGAAATTTTACCCATGATGTGCCATTCAGTGTGTGTGACCAGTAATAGCAATTTACAGGGTAAAAAATCGATATAATTGTCTCAACATGTTCCCTTATTGTGCAGTACCATAAATGTGATTCAAAAAATGTTCTCAGATGCTTAGATCCCGTACAATAGATATTTTACGTTAACATGTGTGTAAGTCATATTTTTATTAATGATATTAGTGTAACATATAGGCCTTCCTTTCAAACAGTAGCCTCTTTATTTCCTTATTTTGTTGTAATTATTGTCTCAAGTAACTCTGTCACTTTTCTTGGCATAACCAAACATACCAAAGTTGGAATGTATGTCTACTCAGGACATCTGCGTAAGTTTACTTTTGAATTCCATATGTAAGTCTATACTATTCTTTGGGAAATACCAATAGCTAGTTAGTTAGTTTCACATTGCATGTATCATTTGCATGATAAATCATAGTGATGTGGAATTTATCATTTTGTAATCAAATAACCTTCTCTAACTATGCCTCTTTGCTGATTATTTATTAGATTTTTAGTTTCAGTAAAGACAGACAGGTGTTAATCAGTAATTCCGGGACTCAGAAATAAAGTTGATGAACTACTCATTTGTATCGATGAAATGAATTCATCTAACGAAATTGATATAATCTGCCTCTCTCAAGATCAAGTGACCACTGGTATAGATATGTTAGACATTTCAGGATTTAAGATAGCTTCCTACTTCTGCAGAGTAGATATGGAGGGAGGAGGAGTTGCCACATTTATTAAAAACTGCCATAAATTCAAGAACATTGACATTAATAAATTCTGTTTAGAGCAGCATCTAGAAGCATGTGCAACAGACGTAGAGTGCCATAACAGATCCTATATAATAGTAACTATTTACCAAGCACCTGCAGGAAATTATAATCTATTCATAAATCATCTAGAAACTCTTTTGGGTTATTTCACAGTAAGAAACAAAGAAATTTTGATTGCTGGTGACTTTAATACAGATTTTCTAATTCAATCTTCCAGTTAACATTTACTGCAGTTAGTAATGTTGTCTTTCAATCTAACTCACACTGTAAACTTTCCAACTAGGATCACTAAATCCTCAAGGACAGCCATTGATAACATTTTTATAGACAAATCAAAGGAACGAAATCATATCATAAAACCTGTAATAAATGGACTATCAGATCATGACATGCAGCTCCTTGTTTTAGATGTACATTCTAAGCAGATTATCAAGACTGCTAAATCTGAGTACAGGAGAGTATTAAATCAACCAAAAATCGAGTGTTGTGGAAAACTGCTCAAAGATATGAACTGGAAAGATGTTTATAGTGCTCATGACATGAATGAAAAATGTAACACATTCATGAACAATGTCAGTACCATTTTTGAAAACTGTTTTCCTCTAAAAGCTACCACCGAGCGAGGTGGTGCAGTAGTTAGCACACTGGACTCACATTCGGTAGGACAATGGTTCAATCCCGTGTCCGGCCATCCTGATTTAGGTTTTCCGTGATTTCACTAAATCGCTCCAGGCAAATGCCGAGCTGGTTCCTTTCAAAGGGCATGGCCGACTTCCTTCCCCATCCTTCCCTAATCCTATAAGACCGACGACCTCGCTGTCTGGTCTCCTCCCTCAAAACAAGCAACCAATCTAAAAGTTACTCAAATTAAACAGAAGTCTATAATAAAACCATGGATCACACAAGGAATAACGATTTCCTGTAAGACAAAAAGGAAAATGTATCTGTCGATGAAGAATAGCTCCAATGCTGATGATTTAGCTAAATACAAGGAATACTGTAAAATATTAAAAAAAATACTGTAAAATATTAAAAAAAGTAATTCAGACATCTAAACAAATACACTACGAGAAGAAGATAGCAATGTCAGGGGACAAAATAAAAACAATATGGGATATAGTGAAAGAGGAGACTAGTAGAACCAGAAAGGAACAGGAGCAAATAGCACTAAGGGTAGATGACAGATTAGTAACCGATGGGCATAGTGTGGCAAATCTATTTAACAAGTACTTTATATCCGTTACTGATAGAATGGGATTGTCAGGATCAGTAAATAATGCCCTTGAATATCTGAAACTAGCATTTACAGATAGCTTCAGGTACATGAATATGTCACTCACATCACCAAAAGAAATAACTTCCATAATAAAATCTTTAAAAACAAAGCTAGTGCTAACGCTGAAATACCAACAAAGTTAATTAAGGCATGTTCTTGTGAGTTTAGTACAATTCTAAGTTACTTGTGTAACCAGTCATTTATAACTGGGACATTTCCTGACTGGCTGAAATATGCAGGTGTTAAGCCTCTATTCAAGAAAGGGGATAAACTACAGACCGATTTCACTTTTGCCAGCATTCTCAAAAATTTTAGAAAAAGTAATCTACAGGCAGCTTCTCAATCATCTGACCACAAATAACATATTATCTAAAACACAGTTTGGATTTCTGAAGGGTTCTGATATCGAAAAGGCTATTTACACCTACAGTGAAAATGTACTTAATTCATTAAATAACAAGTTACAAGCAGCAGGTATTTTCTGTGATTTGTCAAAGGCATTCGATTGTGTAAACCACAACATCCTTTTAAATAAATTAGAATTCTATGGTGTTACGGGCAGTGCTGCAAAATGGTTCAAGTCATACCTCTCTAACAAGAAACAAAGGGTCTCAGTGCAAGGGACTAGTGAATTAAGTCATCAGTCATCATCAGACTGGGAAGAAATTACATGTGGTGTCCCACAAGGATCCATCTTAGGGCCATTGCTTTTTCTTGTGTACATTAATGATCTCTCATCATTACACTGCCAGAAGCAGAGTTCGTTTTGTTTGCAGATGACACAAGTATTGCAATAAATAGTATGTCGAGTGTAGTTCTAGAAAGATCTGCTAATGATATTTTCATGGATATTAATAAATGGTTTAAAGCCAACTCACTGACATTAAACTTCGAAAAGACTCACTATATGCAATTCAGAACCTGTAAGAGCTTTCCACCCAGCATATGCATAAAGTACGAAGAAGAACAGATAGAAGAGGTTGACAGTCTTAAATTCCTGGGATTACAACTTGATAAAAAATTCAGTTGGGAGGAGCACACCACAGAACTGCAGAAACGCCTTAACAAATCTGTATTTGCAATTCGAGTGTTAGCAGACATAGGCGACATACAAGTGAAAAAGCTTGCATACTTTGCCTACTTTCATTCCATAATGTCATATGGTATAATATTTTGGGGTAACTCTTCAAGTCAAACAAAAGTTTTCAGAGTCCAAAAGCGTGTAATACTTATTATTTGTGGAGTAAACTCACGGATGTCTTGTAGAAACCTCTTCAAAGAACTGTGTATACTAACTACTGCCTCTCAGTATATTTACTCCTTAATGAAATTTGTCCTAAATAATATATCTCTTTTTCCAACAAACAGCTCAGTTCATACATACAATACCAGGAACAAAAATGATCTGCACAAGGACTTAAAAGCACTTACTTTAGTTCAAAAAGGGGTCCACTACTCAGGAACTCATCTTCAATAATTTGCCAGCAAACATAAAAAATTTAGTTACAAATAGAGATCAGTTTAAAAGGAGCCTGAAAGACTTACTAGTGGCCAACTCCTTCTACTCCATTGACGAATTTTTTAATAGAAACAAATGATGTGTTGTATATATTTATACTATTTGTATTGTTATTTCAGCTTTAAAAAATAAAAAATAAAAAAAAAGGTTCGCATTCGGGAGGTCGACAGCTGTAGCCCGCGTCCGGCCATCCCTATTTAAATTTTCCGTGATTACCCTAAATCGCTTCAAGCATATACAGGGATGGTTCCTTTGAAAGGGGACGGTCGACTTCCTTCCCCATTCTTCCCAAGTCCGATGGGACCGATGACCTCGCTGTTTGGTTCCCTACCCCGAATCAGGTGGAGGGCGCCAGCTTCAAGTTTATGACGTAATGACAACTCCCTCTTTTTATTCTCTCTCTCCATGGGTTTACATCACTGAACTCTATAGAGATCACCGGTCTACCTCATAGAGATATTTACTCTATGGTCTACATTAACATTTTTCATCTCTGGAAACGGAGATACTCTGTAGATGCACTTGGTTAAAACCCTCGGTCCGACAAAATCAATTGCAATTTTTACCTCCATGAACAAAATTTCATTGCGCTACGTGCTTACTAGTTAACATTGTAGCTAATGATAGCGTTACGAACGTGGCGTGTGTAAACAATTCAGCTGTGAACGGGTCCGCAGAAGCCAGAGCCACTGAAACTTCTGGCGACTGTTTGTATAATAAGGACTCAAAATATTTATATTGTGTGAGCAAATGATATGGGACAGGAAGTACGATTAAAAGTTACGAATTGCCTAATGGGCAGACGAGCTTATTAACGATTATGCTAGTAAGCTAGTGTATACATAGTTGCCAATTAAATGTTCCTGTGGTGTGAGAAGAATGGAATAACTTAATTCTTATTTTATGGTTTAGAAGAGACCTCCCAGTTCTACGAAAAGGCTGTTTCTTATATGAAAATATGCTTATATAATTGTAAACTAGAAAGTCATCAATTCTGAAAATTGTCCAGGTTATGTTAGGATCATTACCCATGGAAGTTCTGGTCCTGCCACTGAGAAATTTTCAAGAGACTTAAAACTACGTCGCTCCTGGAATTCTTTGACTGTGAAAAAAGTGAATGGGTTTGTTGTCCAAAATTTATGAAACTATCACATACCTCATTGTGGGTTAAATGTGCTCATAGTAAACTGCAGAATTCATGAAACTATCTCATAACTCATTGTATGTTCAATGTACTCATAGTAAATTGCTTAATCTGTTAAATTTTTTTTGCAGTATTAAATATTATACGTTCTATAATATGTCAGTTTTTTAAACTTTTGATGCAGTCTATTCAGCTATGGCTGATGAATGACACAGCCTTTGTAATAGTATTCAGTAGTCAACTGTGATCAGCAAAATATAAGATAGGATCCAGGAAAGAGGAAAATTAGAACTTCTGACACTGATGTGAGTGGGTGCAGTTTTGCAATATATTTTTAATCTCAGGGCATTAGTTTACAGTGTGAAAATTGAAATTTTTTTGTTGAATTTCATGAGACACTTCATGCTAGTTTCCTCATGTGCTGTGTGTGCTCCCTCGACAATAACTGAATTCTTGATTAAAAGCAGTTTAATCTAATGATGATGCATTCTCATTGTCTTTTACTCTGGAAACTTTTTCTATGGCAGTCGGTGTTGTTACACTCCAACATTATTCACAG
This sequence comes from Schistocerca gregaria, assembly GCF_023897955.1. NCBI lineage: Eukaryota > Metazoa > Arthropoda > Insecta > Orthoptera > Acrididae > Schistocerca > Schistocerca gregaria. The sequence continues at coordinate 687,381,844 of NC_064931.1, forward strand.
CAGGAACATTCCTTAAAGTAAGATACAGTACAATATTATGTTTTACATTTTTTCTGAAAATTAGTTAGTTGTCCTGGATATATAGTAACTTGGAAATCTAAAATTTACAACGTTAAGAAATTACATAAGGGCATTGAGATTTGCTGCAAGGTAGTGTTTGCAGTCTATATCTTATTTCACAAAAGTTTTCCTAAGTTTCATGGTTTAAATGTCGTGGCATTTTTGGCGGATTGTGATGCGTATTTGTGCAGCATAGTGCTCCACCTGTGGTGTTGCTGGTAGTGAGTGAAAGGAGAGGATGAAACCCAGTGTTAGACCAAAACCTAGTGCTATCAATTGACACCTGGGGAGCTGCAGAGCTTAACATCCACATCTGACGGGCAGATCACCAACAGTGTAACATACCCACACATCATGAGTGATTGTGAAGAGGTATGGAATTTAATTGGGGACAGTGGAGCAACGTGTGGTGATCAATAACTTTTTATGCCACCACTATCACTCCACCCCTTCCCACCGAAACACTAGTGGTGAATGTCAATCTCAGTGCCAAAATTCAATTTCTTTAACCCAAATTGATATCCTTACCAAAAGCACGCATTAAGTAACTTGTCTGTGGTGCTGGACATTTTTGCTAAATTGACAGAGTTTAAAGTTTTCTTAGTTGGCTTCATATGTCAAATTTTCTATTAATGCCAATCAACTAGGCTCATAGTTTTGCTTTTCTTATATCAAATTTGGAAGTGGCTCAAGGTAACAGGTATACCAACAGATATACATTCTTAGGGTCTGTCTTGTGGTATGTTAGTGCAAGCTTCTATAAGAACATTGCAGGCAGTAGTTTGAAGGTTTATTTGGGATGGATTGGGGGGGGGGGGGGGGGGGCTGGTAAGAGAGTGAGAGAAAGAAAGTATACATACTTTGCATGCAGAAAATATACATTTGACTGTAAATCTAAAATCTGAGGTTAAGCAGGTTTTGTGTTCTCCATAATTAGGCTTGTTTGCTAAATCTACTTCGTGAAAATCTCAATATGTACTGTGGAAGTAATAAGATTTCAGTTTTATGTATCATTGAGCAAGTAACATGATATGTCTCCATGCATTTAATAGAGCAGATGCTTCTGATACTCCAATTAAGTGATGTTTCTGTTGGTTGAATATATGGAAAGTCTCTGTGTGTGTGTGTGTGTGTGTGTGTGTGTGTGTGTGTGTGTGTGGTGGGGAAAGGGGGGGGGGATTTGCAAAATGTACATCTTATATATTTCATGGCCATAGGTTATTGTTCCTTTCTTCCATATATGTTATATGCATTATCTTTTTCTAACCTGCATCACATGCGTGTGAATAATAAAAATAAGCAGAGAGTTTTAAAGACTAGTCAGCCATTGATTTTGTCTGACATGATTCACTGTGTAATGAAATAGTGACATAGTCATTATGCAGTGAATTTTACTTTTTTCGTTATGAACATGTGATTGTAGTTTTGGGCATGTGTATCAATATAATGAACAGAAAATGTTTAATTTTTTTCAGTGATGTAAATAATGAATTAAGGGGGGAAAGAAACTATGAAATTGCTCACAGCCTCTCATTGTGAAACTGATGGAAACATAAACATTTTTAAATGAGGTAACTAAAGTTCATTTATTCTGCTGAGAAACAAAACTTTTAAGTTTGTTCTGTATACATAAAAATGACATTCTACTGTAATGGGTTTCTGGAACTGAGATGTTAATTTGATACTGGATACATATCATAAACATTGGTTGACTGCAATAGGTATAGTAACAAAGAATTTTGAGGAGGAAGAAAAGTATACTTGCAAGATATCAGCCACAGCAATTGGTCCCACATAAAAATTAGGTCCACGATTCTGATACAACAGTCATTACCTGCATGTCTAACTTTTAGACTATCTTACACACTGATTGTCACTCACTGCAACCACTTAATACATGAGTGTGAAGTTGCCATTTTCAGTTCCAGATAAGTTTCAGGTGTATACTGTCTTTAATGGAGTAACAGCTTAAAAAAGGAGTAAGATATTGAAACAGTACCACTACAGCTAACTATACGTGAGCTGTGCTGTACAGTGGAGTGAGTAAGAGGTTTGTAAACACTGTTTCGACATTAGTAACATGCTTTGTTCAATGTGTCAAAGAGTGCAGCTTATAGTGGGTAGCTCTCTCTGCTTTGAACATGAGCAGTCTCCAGTCAGAAAAACTTTCAACTCATCGTCCCATTTGAAGAATATTCCTTAGTTACTGTTTTTTATGCTTGTCCAATTTTTACTGCTTATGTGGCAAATATCAAACTGTCTCACAGTTCCAGAAAGCCATTATAGTTTCTGGAACACTTAACATGGAAAGAAGATTCCAAAAGTGACGCTGAGATTCACTATAACTTGGCAGTATTAAATAAGCTACCTATGAAAAGTGAAATTAGAAATTCTTTGTCCATTCCAAGTTTTGCGGATGGAACAGTTGTGTGAGTATTAAAACTGTGATTGTTATATGTGTTTATCTCTAAATACATATTCAGGTGTATTTTGTGCATGTTACAGATTTTTATGCACAAAAATTATCCACAGGCTTAATTCTATATCCGTCAGATCTTACACAGTTACTTTGCTGATCCCCAAGCATCAGTGAAATTTTAAATCTATGTGTGAGTCTTTAGTCATGCGATATGAAAATATCTATTCAGTTGTGGAGAGACCAAAACAGGTAAATCACTGTCGTATGTTAGCACATATGATTATGACCCCTACCAATTCACGCAACATTCTAGGTTCATGGTATTTTTATAGTTTTTATAATGAAAGAGGGAGCTACATTTTCTTCAGGTTCTTGCAGATCTGTAGTTTTATGACAATACGCGTGTTTCTTTTCCTAAGATTTCTTTGTGTTCTATCTTGTGAAAGGTAATTGAGTTAAGTTTTGAGCGAGTCATAATATTTTTGCGTATTTCATTTCCATCAAAAACAAAAATGAAAATGGAGATAATATCCATTTCTAAAAGGAGTAAATGATATTACTTATGAAAACAAAAAGGTAAATACAAAGACACACGTGTTCACACATTGTGTGTGCTTGCAGTCTTGAGTTTGTGTAAATGAGTCCTTTCGTATGCACTTACCAGGCAATTGTGCTCAAGATAGTTCACTGTGTGACATCACAGTTTATTGTCCTGGTTACAAATAAAAAAGTGCACACTCACCTTATCAGTCATTGCAGAAACATGCATGCTGTGAACTGACATATAATGTACTTCAGTTGAGAAAGCTGTAGAAAAGACTAGCTGCACTATACTGAGTGCAGAATGCTATATGGGCAAAAGTCATTGAATGTAAATTCAGTTATATTGTCACATTTCTGTACAAATATGACACAAAGTCTGTACTAATATACAGTTCTTAGACGGAGAAGCACAAAACCAGACTGTACTGATCAGTTTACACTTAACAGCACAATCACAGTCCAATAGCCAGTTTAAGATCTTCAGCCTGACCTGATATTGACAAGGTACATGGTGTTTTTTTAGTTTGAATGCCCATATGTATGTTGTGCAATTCATTTAATCCTTTCGTGGGCTGTGGGGGTATGCTTCCCTCTAAACATATTTCTTTACAGCATTTAAGGGAGTATGTGTTACCACTTCTGTACACACCTGGCATCTAGTGCCAGCCTGCTGCACGAGCTGCAGTTTCTGTTTGTTGTGAAATATAGCTTTCAGGGCTAGGAAGTATATATCCCACTAAGCAACGGTATTTTAATGGTTATTGGGAAGTATGTTTACCACCAGTGCAGTTTCCAGAAGGGGCTTGGGAAGAATACTTACCACAAAATTAATCTGCCATTTGTGCTCCTTGAGAAGCATACTTGCCACCAACTTATGGCTTGGGAATATGTTTTAACATCTGTGTCTATGCCTGACATTTTGTAGTAGTATACTGCATCAGGTGTATGAACACTGCTAGAACAATCAGTTTCTGTTTGTCGTGGGATCCCTACTGCTGTCGGAACACATTGCTTCACATCTACAATATACAGTATTGTGACCTGAATCACCTCATACATTTATTGCATGATAAAGTTTCACATTGTGGTAAGGAAACTTTAAAATATATTTTTAATTAAAGTAAAGAAAAAAGAAAACACTGTTCATTGTTATTTTCATGTGTAAAGGCAACACACAAGTGGGACACCCATTTACCAGAGTTTTAATACCTCACAAAGGTGCCATTGTGTATATGCACCACCATAGTTTTGGTCCTAAACCACAAAAATAAAACAATCGAAACATAAACATAGTTGATCACATTTCTAATAGGATGACAAAAATGTTACCTCCACTGAGTTGCTAAAAAAAAAAAAAAATGCGCCTGCGAAAGGGCGAAGACTTAGAAATTTATCGATTATGACTGCACAGCACCTCACGCAGAATTTGTGTTCTTCATAATGAAGTCACTGTTTGCACAGAAGAAATCCAAGTTTTTGTTAATTGTCACTTATACAAGCGCTTGAACATTTTCCAATACATCACAAAATCCTAAATTTCACCATTAATCAAACTAAATAAAATTTTATGGACCTCAGTGGAACACATCAGACTGTGACCACAGCTGGGCAACAAATCTAAAACCTCACTCCCAGCCAATGCACAAAATCTCTTTTCAGGTTGGGCAAAAACCATACTAGCCAATCAGCTTTGTATTTTGGCTCACATGTCCCAGAACTTTGCTGCCATGGACAAATCTCAATCCAAAATCAATTTTGATGAAGTTACCAAATAATATATTACAGAAAAACAAATTACCATCTTTAATAGTCTGAGGGAACAATATAATTTTTATAATTCCAAGGCATTATAAATGTGTATGTGATTGACATCAGTACTGCACATTGATTCCCACACTCATTTACACTTTATTACAAAAGTTTGCACAAAATTTTATCCCATTTGGTGCATGACAGAGGTATGTTTTAATTTATAGTAATCAATGTGATATTTGATCACTTTTCAGGTGAATCACTGCAGTTCAGGCTTTGACACTGGCTGGCTCATGTGTAAACATGTCACAGTGAAGCCATGACTCATTGCCTGTGTCAGATTAGATCCCATCAGATTTTATATGGGCAATTTGCATTGCCAAGCCACAACTGCACCTGTGTGTGTCAAATATGCAATGTGTCAGACTCACACTTTGCTTCATATTTTACCCACTATTCATTTCCAAGGCTTCTGAGCTTTCTTGATTGCAGTCAATAATGATAACCATTGCATAAAAGATCTGTAATCAGAATGATTAGTGATGGAAAGTTAGAACATTGGTTGGAGTTATTAGAAATGAAACACGAGCTTGGTTTTGAATGGAGGGCTGCAACCTGTTTTAGGAACCATCTGACCATTCGCCTGAAGTGGTTTTGGCTAATAAAGGAAACTGAAATCAGAATGGCTTAATAGGGATTTTAACATTAATGGTCTCAGTTATTCTTTCTATAGCCTGAAAACTCATTATATAAATAACAGCAAGGGATATAGATTGTTTTTTAAGTTCTGTGTGGCAATGCAAATGTTATCTGTAACTAATGAGACACATTATGATAGGGAATACTGCATAACTCCACACAGTTTCACTTTTTTGTAGTTAATAGCTGTTGTTTATGAAAGATTAGGAATTTACAAACTAATTTATAACAAGGACATGACCTGATATGAAGACTCTTCATGTGAGATCTTCAGAAATTTTATCAATTAAATCTCGTGAGAGTACTGAATGCAGAGGGGTGTGTAACAGCTATCCTCTTCAGGAATTTGGCAATGAAAAAAAAAAGTGTGTTTTGAATTTTGTCTTAAAGAGAATTTTCTATAGTGTGCAGTTTATTGGTTTAACAGAATACATTAGTCTTGAAAGAAGAATCAGCATATGCCATTGATTGATAAACTTATTCTCTCTGAAACAAACTTTGAATATTAATATTTTTAATGCTAGGAAATAGTAAAAAAATCCCTTGTCCCACATCCGTAGCACACTATGAGTTATACATGCCTTTAGGTCATGCCAGATGGGAGCACCTCATGATGCATAACCTGCAGCTGATTTCGAACATCTTACATATGGGTTCAAGATCTGGCGACTGGACAGTACAACCAGACTTCTATTGCAGTAATCACCAAGTATGTTTCAGCAGCCACTGCATCGTACGAACATTGTGTGTTTTGGACTGTGGTGATCTCGGCCTATTCTGAGAGAGGGAGAGAGGATGCTGTAAACTGAGTTTTTGGAGACCAACAACCATTTGCTGTTTGAGACTCTCGATGTAGTAACTGCTTGAATGGTTCACGAGCATTGCAGCAGATGATACTTTTTAACCTGCACCTTATTTCCATTGGCCAGATTGTTGTCATATTAAGGTTGCACCTGAAGATAATGAGTTGCTGTGTCATGGAAATATTGTGAAATTTGCATAATCCATCTGTCATAACATCTGTGCACCTTTGAAGCAATCAGTGATTCATTGCTAACCTTTGAGTTATCAATTACACCACTGTTGTAATAGGCTTTCTCAAGTATGGTGTGGTGAGACGGGAGGTGGGGGCTGCCTGCGTGGTCTTTTATAACCGTTGTGACCTACAAACGAGAGACTTGTGAATTATTACCATACCTAGAGAAATGATATTAATAACATACCACATCCTGCAGTGTGTAATGTACACTGATGAGCCAGAACATTATTACCACCTGCTTAATAGTTTGTTCGTCTGTCTTTGGAATGATATATATCACTGATTCTGCATATCAGGGATCCAACAGTTTGTGGAGGTGTATGGCATTAGATGTCTACATGATACATCACTTAATTCTTGTAAATAATGGCCTCAGATTTTCATACACAGTGATGGTGCCCAATAGTGATCCAGATGGGTTTTATAGGACTCACATTAAGTGAATTTGCTCGCCGAGACAGCAACATCAATTCACCATAACGCTCCTCAAACCACTGTAGCACGGTTCTGGCTCTGAGACATGGAGCCAGCATAACACTGCTCCCACCAGCTTGTGTCCATGGCATGCTGCACATTTCAAGCCACTGTTCAATTGATAATGGCATTTGTGGAGATGACCAACTCAGTGTAGCAAAAGTGTGATTCACCTGAATAGCCAACGTATTTCCATTGATTGGCGGTTGAATCCCAATGGTCCTGTGCCCATTGCAATTGTAATTGATGATGTCTTTGGGTCAACATGTGAATCCACAGGGGTGGTCTGGTGCTGAGCCCTTATGATCCACAATGTACAATGAACCGTGCTCCAAAGCACTTATGCATGCACCAGCATTGCGCTCTGTCAGCAGAGATGCCACAGATCACCATCTGTCGTACTTTACAGAGCTGACAAGCGTCCAAACCCCACGTTCTGTGAAGCATTGTGGATGTCCAACCATTTTGCACCTAGTGGTAGTTTCATTGCCCTCCTACGTCTTTCTGTAGATGCTCAGAACAGTAGCACATCAACATTCAACCAACTTCACTGTTTTTGAGACACTCGTTCACAGGCTGTGCCTAACAGTAATCTGTCCTTCCTCAAAGTCATTTATCTCAATGGATTTCCCTATTTGCAGCCCATATCTTCACTATGGTTATCCCCCAACCATGTCTGCTCTGCTTACGTACTTTTGTTACTGGGTCACATGCCCACAATGCAACCAGATTGCATCCCATGTCATGATGGGCAGTGGTCTTAATATTTCGGCATATCAATTTATATGCTGTTGTTTAAAAAAATAAAAAAAAAGCTATCAGTGCAGGACACCATACAGTGTGTCCCGCAAAAACATATAATGTAAAATCATGGTAAGAAGCAAATACTTTCTTTAGGCCTCCACTTTGTTAAATCAATTATAACCTAAAACATTGACTTTTTACATTTTTCAATAAACAAAACCCGACTGATAATGGCACAGAGGTGCTGAAACATGTTTGGGTAAAAATAAAAAGCAGTATTTGCAAAGAGACATAACCCATATGCTATAGTCTGCTGTGACTAAAGTCAGAAATATGAAATTAGTAAATTTTGATCAGAAAAGAAAATTTGCTGCCTTTATTCTTTCTTTTAAGGTACCAGGGCACACACACTAGTCGGTGCCATCTTTCTGAGAGTTCATTATTTGCTTTGTTCCAAACACTGTTGATTTGCATGTCCAGCCTTCTGACAGGTCTATGGGGCAATGGCCATTTACTATTGTGAGAAAATGAAGTGCCTACAGCTGTCTTTATGATTTTTTTAATTTTGTTGCAAACAGTTTTGGTGCTTCAATGTGCCAACTTCAGGCTGTAGTTGATGCGGAAGGGGTTGTTTGGTAGGTGATGGTTAGAGTGCTGACACTGGAAGTTTTCAGATAGTCTGCGTAACCAGTTATGCGGTCACTGATGCGATACATACAGAGTGATTCACAAAGATATGCAAATATTTTTATGTTATTCTACAAGTAAAACTAAAGAAAAAAGTTCATATAAACATAGGTCTGCAAATGTTTACTTAGCAGAGTTACAGCTAATTAAAAAAGTTACCTGAAATTTAGCAACTTCGCTAATATGAAGCCATTGCAGAACTGTACGAGGTTAAAGTAAAGCACGATTTCCATTTATTTTGTTGTTATTTATCTGGTAAATCCAATAAAATGTGTTCCGGGTGTGTATTTGCAGTAGTTTTCTAAAACATCCAGAGAAGCAAAGATTATTATATAAGTAAATTTGTTTACTTTCCATTAAGAATGTAGAAATGTTTATGTCCTTGTTGGCAACTGTTAGTGAGTTATTTGTCATTTCCTAACCTTGAAACAAGTTAGTTTTCTGTACTTTTCAGTGAAAGAACATGACAACAATAGTATATTAAAGTGAAAACACGTAGTAATTGTTGTAGTTTGTAGGTTATTTATGAAATAGGGATGCCTTACAAATTTAGAACAGAGGAATACGCCCATATGGTGTTTATTTATGGCAAATGTAATGGTAATGCTACGGCTGCAGTTAATGAATATCGCGTATGTTATCTAACTCAGAGGATTCAGAGTGCACAAACCAGTAGTGGAGTCTTTCAAATGTTACGGAAGACAGGTTCTATATGTATGAGCACTCGATATGTGAAGATGATATATTATAGATGGTGTTCAATGTAGCCTGAGTACCGGTACAAGACACATCTCTCAATGATTTGGCATTTCACAATCTAAGATATGGTGTACAATGAAGTACAATAATCTGTATCCTTACAATAAACAAAAAGTGCATCATTTACATCCGGGAGATCCTGCCCTTCACTTGGAGTTGTGCAACTGGTTAAATACTAATCAGCAGCCACACGAATACATTTTATTTACTGATGAGGCACAGTGTACTTGATATGGTATAAACAATTTACATAATGAGTACATATGGTCTGAAGCAAACCCACATTCAACAGTGCAAAGCAATTTCCAGCAGTGATTTAGCATATGTGTGGTGTGGTATAATCAATGCACACTTTATCGGACCATTCATTTTTCCAGGACATTTAACTGGTGAGACATACTTACAATTCCTTCAAGAAGAAATGCCCCGCATGCTCACAGATGTTCCATTTGCTATGTGATTGCAAAAGCATTTTCAATTTAACAGTGCACCTCCACATTTCACCAACGCTATTACTACACATTTAAATGATCATTTTCCCCAGAAATGGGTTGGTCATGGTGCTACACATCTGTGACCACCCAGATTGCCTGATTTAACACCAATGGATTTTTCTGTATGGAGATGGATGAAAGACATAGTTTATGAGGACAAAGTCAATACATGTGAGGCATTACTTGCTCGCACGATGAATGCAATAAACGAAATTAAGAACAACCCTGTGGAACTGAAATGAGCAACAAAATCTGTTCTTACACGTGCAGCTAAATGCATTGAACTTGGTGGAGATATTTTTGAACATTTATTGTGAAATTGTATGTACACTGTAAAACTTCCTTAACGCTGAACTTTGTTTTTTCTGATGTAACATAAATTCACGTGTGCTATGATATTAAATAAAAGCAGATTATATGACACATTCATACAGTTTCAGTTAATGTTATTACCATCATTCTTCCAAAATTAAATTCTCTACAACTTCTGTTGAAAACTTTGTGCAATTGTCTGGAATTTAAAGAAAATGGGCCAAGTAGTTAATAAATTAAAAAATTTACAAAATTACTTCTTTGCTTCTCTGGGTGTTCTGCAAAACTACTGCAGATACACGTCTGGGACATGTATTATTAGATTCACCAGATCAATGGCAACAAAATAAATGGAAATCCTGCTTTATTTTAGCCTCCTACAGTTCTGGAATGGCTTCATATTAGCGAAGTTGCTAAATTTCAGACAAAATCTTTTATTAGCCATAACTCCATCACTAAACATTTGTGGGCCTATGTTTGTATGAACTTTTTTCTTTAGTTTTATTGTAGAATAACATTAAAATATTTGCATATCTTCTTGAATCACTCTGTATAGGGATCGTGTCAATCCCTTCCACATGAACTACAGCCTGAAGATGATGCATCAAAGCCCGGAAACTCATTGCAACAAAATAAATAAAATCATAAGGACCGCTGTAGGCACTTCATTTTCTCACAACTGTTGATTTGGGTACACCTCCATGGTGTGCGAAGGCCAAGTATGGGAGGGTGGGGTATGTTGAACTGGAAAAAAAAAAAAGAAATATTTTTCATTGCTGCTCATCTAATAATTTTAATACAGATCTGTGGTTTTCATATTTTGAATTATAATCATTCAAGTATCAAATGCCCTCCCAAGAATGCCCTATGAATAGTACTTTTGAAGTGGAATGTCTTTGAATATAAGTATACAAGTAGTTCATTTTGCCTCACATGTGACATACCATGAACCAGTGTAAATAGTTTCAGTAAAAAAAACTTAATTGCAGAGTTATTTACGTATTTAATACAGTCTTCACGCATATTTCTCACAAAAATCATGTAAAAGGACACAGGTAATCAACCATGCATATTCATTTGAAATTATTGGTCTTATGTTTAGTAGGTTGTGGCAGCAAATAGACTATATTGTTAGCTGAACAGATGCCTTATCCCTTACACGAGGAAAGAATTGCCTACCCATTCTTTCTCAAAACTGACACTTGATAATCCCATGCATCCGTTGGTTTCAGAATTTGCCCCACATAATAAACTGACTCTTGCTTAGAACAAAATCATGTGTTTCTGAGGATTTGTACATAGCCTCGAAGTTGTTTTCTGATTAAAGAAACTCATTCAGCTTGATATAACTCTCTTTGTAATCATCAGATTCTTGGCCATAGAGCTTCTGGTTGAGTTTTTTTTTTTTTTTTTATGGGATGTTTTGTGGCTTCCAACTATTTTTTCTCCAGCAAAACAGTTGCAGTTAAATTTTATCCTTTCTTGTATTTACTGCTTGTCTTTCCATTCTCATCTTTTAGATAGTGTCAAATTATTTCTGAAAAAAAATCATTTGGTAAGAGATGTTCGAGTATCTTACACTACAGATGGTCCTGCATGCTGCTTATCTTGTGATTGACACACTGCCAAAATGAGTTTGATACTGCTGCACTACAGACAGTACATTCTTGTTATGATAAAAAGCATTAGTATCTGATACTGTCTTATTGTTCTCCTAAACTCTGCTTGTTATCGCACTGACCATGAAACCTTCATCCTTAAATACATGTTCATCAAAATGAAAAATGGCAGAATATATGTTGGGTACCATGTGATGTGAACTATTTTGACATATGCAGCTACATCATAAATTGTAAGAGGAATACCTTTAATTTGTAGGAGTTTGGAATTAAGTGCTGAATAATAACTTCCATTTAATGAAGAGAACATTCCCACATCTATAGGTTGAGGGTTTTTTGAGGTATGTAGGGATATAGCTATCTTTCACTGTTCCGTGTTTTTGTGTCAACACATCACAAAAAAGTAAGGTAAGTGTGAGATTTAGCTGCTTGGTGAACTGACTCCATCATTCAGAACATCTTGCATTAAATCTTAATTTCTTTTACCTCTGTCTGTATTTCTGTGATGTGAACAAAACTGATAAAAAATAGGACTAGTTAAATTATCTAAATGAATACTCATTACCAGCACATTAGTATTTACCCATGCTAAGGAATCTGCAGAAGCACACAACATAACCAAGGAAAATTAAATCAGTCAGGGTACAGTGAACTAATACATGGTGCGATGAACCTGGTGGACCATTGGGATGGGGTGCAATAAACCATGATGTATTGTGTGCGGTGAGAACTTGACTAAATGTGCCCCAGCAGTATATATTATTATACAAGACTCTTGTGAAGTTCTGTGTGAACATTTTTCAGTGTTTAAGATACACAACATTATAACACAATTCCAACGTTATTATAATATCTTACTTAGTCTGAATTTCAACCAATCATTTGCCACAAAATCTTAACCTGTCAAGCTCTCAGAAAAATTACTTCACTGTAGTGCAAACAAAATAACAAGCAGAAAGCCAATGAGTGTGACCAGACCTTGCAGAAGCAAAATGCTCATCAGTAGAGCAGTCCTACCAACATACCCAAAGTGGGAAAGATCATTTCTTTACTGGCACTAAAGTTATGTAACCCTGTATGTAGTGTTCTGTGGTTCACAGTGCCCCACCCTAATATTCAATAGATAACGTTAAGCTACCCCTGAATCAAGCATTCGAGTTCTACTGATCCTATTTTTACCAGAGCTTCACACTTTCTAACAAACAAAATATGCAGAAGATCTGCATTATGATGAAGTGAGTAGGGCATTTAAGGCTATGTAGTGCCCTACTTTCATTAAGTTCACCACCTCTGCAGTAAAGGACAGTGTAAACATGAACAAGGGAGTTAGCACAAATTGTAAATGTGACTGTTATTAGACTTGTAACTTGTAAGTGGGGCTTGAAAGTAAATTTTCAAAAGACTGAATACCTATGAAGTGGAGACAATGTGGGAACTTATTAGTAGAAGGCCAGCACATTAAGGCATGTAAAAATATTTCGGTAGCATCCTACGTACTGAACAAGTAATTAAATACAGAAATGAGAAAGCAGTAACCCAGAAGCTAAACCCTCTGTTATGGCCTAAGGTAAGTTTGAAAGTGAAGAAGATGCCCTACAGAAGTACTGTAGCACCTATAACAACTTATGCTTACTGGAAGATTACTGTAACAAATAAAAGCAAATAGAAAGTTGTGGAAATGGGCACACACAGAAAATCGTGTAGAATATCCTGGTAAGACCAATAAATGCAATGATTAGGAAATGACCCAGACTCAAAAAAGCATCACAGTTAGAGTAGAAGAATGGCAGTTCACCTGGTATCGACATGTAATGTGAATGGCAGATGCGAAAGAAAATCTTTAATTGCAATCCTTAGCGAAGAATATGAGGAAGACTCAAGGTAGCCTGGTTAGACAGGATAAAGGAGGCCATGAAAAAAAAGAACTAGAAACCTTTTTAGAAAATTGCAAGTCAATATATCTACTTCCTGCTATGTTTCATCGATAAAAATGGGCAACTATACAAAAGCAATGATTCGCACCATACCCACAATACCAGGAAGAAGATGGACCACAATTATGAATTAAAAATCTTAGTATTGTACATAAAGGAGTCCACTACATCAGCTTCAAGGTGTTCAGTGCTCTCCCACCATCACTGAAATCACTTGTCCATGACTACCCCAAATTTTAACAATAGTTCAAATATTATCTAATAGATAATCCTTTTATTTGGTTGAAGAATATTTCAGTTGTCTTAACTCTAATTGATTTTATTTCTTTTAATTAAATCTGATGTACTCTTATGTATTACAATAGTTAGAATCATTTAACATTACTGTGTCTTTTATTTAGCTCTTAAGATCTACCTTTATTTTAACTTCTTTAAGTGTAATTGCCTCCCCCCATGAACCATGGACCTTGCCGTTGGTGGGGAGGCTTGCGTGCCTCAGCGATACAGATAGCCGTACCGTAGGTACAACCACAACGGAGGGGTATCTGTTGAGAGGCTAGACAAACATGTGGTTCCTGAAGAGGGGCAGCAGCCTTTTCAGTAGTTGCAAGGGCAACAGTGTGGATGATTGACTGATCTGGCCTTGTAACAATAACCAAAACGGCCTTGCTGTGCTGGTACTGCGAATGGCTGAAAGCAAGGGTAAACTACGGCCGTAATCTTTCCCGAGGGCATGCAGCTTTACTGTATGATTAAATGATGATGGCGTCCCCTTGGGTAAAATATTCCGGAGGTAAAATAGTCCCCCATTTGGATCTCCGGACGGGGACTACTCAAGAGGATGTCGTTATCAGCAGAAAGAAAACTGGTGTTCTACGGATCGGAGCGTGGGATGTCAGATCCCTTAATCGTTCAGATAGGTTAGAAAATTTAAAAAGGGAAATGGATAGGTTAAAATTAGATATACCGGGAATTAGAGAAGCTAGGTGGCAGGAGGAACAAGACTTCTGGTCAGGTGACTACAGGGTTATAAACACAAAATCAAATAAGGGTAATACAGGAGTAGGTTTAATAATGAATAGGAAAATAGGAATGCGGGTAAGCTACTACAAACAGCATAGTGAACGCATTATTGTGGCCAAGATAGATACAAAGCCCACACCTACTACAGTAGTACAAGTTTATATGCCAACTAGCTCTGCAGATGACGAAGAAATTGAAGAAATGTATGATGAAACTAAAGAAATTATTCAGATAGTGAAGAGTGATGAAAATTTAATAGTCATGGGTGACTGGAATTCGGCAGTAGGAACAGGGAGAGAAGGAAACGTAGTAGGTGAATATGGATTGGGGCTAAGAAATAAAAGAGGAAGCCGCCTGGTAGAATGTTGCAGAAAGCACAACTTAGTCATAACCAATACTTGGTTTAAGAATCATGAAAGAAGGTTGTATACATGGAAGAACCCTGGAGATACTAAAAGGTATCGGATAGATTATATAATGGTAAGACAGAGATTTAGGAACCAGGTTTTAAATTGTAAGATATTTACAGGGGCAGATGTGGACTCTTGACCACAATCTATTGGTTATGACCTGTAGATTAAAACTGAAGAAAATGCAAAAAGGAGGGAACTTAAGGAGATATGACCTGGATAAACTGAAAGAACCAGAGGCTGTACAGAGTTTCAGGGAGAGCGTAAGGGAACAATTGACAGGAATGGGGGAAAGAAATACAGTAGAAGAAGAATGGGTAGCTCTGAGGGATGAAGTAGTGAAGGCAGCAGATAATCAAGTAGGTAAAAAGACGAAGGCTAGTAGAAATCCTTGGGTAACAGAAGAAATATTGAATTTAATTGATGAAAGGAGAAAATATAAAAATGCACTAAATGAAGCAGGCAAAAAGGAATACAAACGTCTCAAAAATGAGATCGGCAGGAAGTGCAAAATGGCTAAGCATGGATGGCTAGAGGACAAATGTAAGCATTTAGAGGCTTATCTCATTAGGGGTAAGATAGATACTGCCTACAGGAAAATTAGAGAGACCTTTGGAGATAAGAGAACCACTTGTATGAACATCAAGAGCTCAGATGGAAACCCAGTTCTAAGCAAAGAAGGGAAAGCAGAAAGGTGGAAGGAGTATATAGAGGGTCTATACAAGGGCGATGTACTTGAGGACAATATTATGGAAATGGAAGAGGATGTGGATGAAGATGACATGGGAGATACGATACTGCATGAAGAGTTTGACAGAGCACTGAAAGACCTGAGTCGAAACAAGGCTCCCGGAGTAGACAACATTCCATTGGAACTACTGACGGCCTTGGGAGAGCCAGTTCTGACAAAACTCTACCATCTGGTGAACAAGATCTATGAGACAGGCGAAATACCCTCAGACTTCAAGAAGAATATAATAATTCCAATCCCAAAGAAAGCAGGTGTTGACAGATGTGAAAATTACTGAACAATCAGTTTAATAAGCCACAGCTGCAAAATACTAACACGAATTCTTTACAGATGAATGGAAAAACTAGTAGAAGCCAACCTCGGGGAAGATCAGTTTGGATTCCGTAGAAATGTTGGAACACGTGAGCAATACTGACTTTACGACTTATCTTAGAAGAAAGATTAACGAAAGGCAAACCTACGTTTCTAGCATTTGTAGACTTAGAGAAAGCTTTTGACAGTTTTGACTGGAATACTCTCTTTCAAATTCTAAAGGTGGCGAGGGTAAAATATAGGGAGCGAAAGGCTATTTACAATTTGTACAGAAACCAGATGGCAGTTATAAGAGTCAAGGGGCATGAAAGGGAAGCAGTGGTTGGGAAGGGAGTAAGACAGGGTTGTAGCCTCTCCCTGATGTTATTCAATCTGTATATTGAGCAAGCAGTAAAGGAAACAAAAGAAAATTTTGGGGTCGGTATTAAAATCCATGGAGAAGAAATAAAAACTTTGAGGTTCGCCGATGACATCGTAATTCTGTCAGAGACAGCAAAGGACTTGGAAGAGCAGTTGAATGGAATGGATAGTATATTGAAAGGAGGATATAAGATGAACATCAACAAAAGCAAAATGAGGATAATGGAATGTTGTCAAATTAAGTCGGGGGCTGCTGAGGGAATTAGATTAGGATATGAGACACTTAAAGTAGTAAAGGAGTTTTGCTATTTGGGGAGCAAAATAACTGATGATGGTCGAAGTAGAGAGGATATAAAATGTAGACTGGCAATGGGAAAGAAAGCGTTTCTGAAGAAGAGAAATTTGTTAACATCGAGTATTGATTTAAGTATGAGGAAGTCGTTTCTGAAAGTATTTGTATGGAGTGTGGCCATGTAGGGAAGTGAAACATGGACGATAAATAGTTTAGACAAGAAGAGAATAGAAGCTTTCAAAATGTGGTGCTACAGAAGAATGCTGAAGATTAGATGGGTAGATCACATAACTAATGAGGAAGAATTGAATAGGATTGGGGAGAAGAGAAGTTTGTGGCACAACTTGACCAGAAGAAGGGATCGGTTGGTAGGACATGTTCTGAGGCATCAAGGGATCACCAATTTAGTATTGGAGGGCAGTGTGGAGGGTAAAAATCGTAGAGGGAGACCAAGAGATGAATACACTAAGCAGATCCAGAAGGATGTAGGTTGCAGTAGGTACTGGGAGATGAAGAAACTTGGACAGGATAGAGCAGCATGGAAAGCTGCATCAAACCAGTCTCAGGACTGAAGACAACAACAACAAGTGTAATTGTGTCTATGCCTATTAATGTGAATTTTGTGTAATCCTATATCTCCTTTTGCTATGGGCTTTTTGTGTTCTTTTGTATAATTTGTAATAATCTGAAATGTCTTACATCCATGCAAATGTCTTGTTGTATGAGATCTAAATAAATAAATAAGTAGAAGATGATGAGCAAGATTGGGAAGATAGAAACTGATGACGATAGATATGTAGGATGCAGCAACAGCTGTAGGAACACCACAGAAGAGAAAGAGAGAGTCTACAAGTATATGTCTGAGGTGCAGATTACAAAAATGCACAAACTAAGTGCCATTGTTACACTGTAAGCTACGATCATCCGCTTGCCACTAATGATTGACGATAGCTAAGATGATATCATGGCTTAGTACCTTAAGCAGTTAATCTAAAGTGATCATAAACATTTCTGTGTTAGCAAATTTCCTGTGTATGCTGGGGTCAACACTGGCCATATCAGTGGTCAAGTGATGATTCTGCTGCTGCAGACTAGGGGAAACATATAGACATTCTGCCTGGATAGAGAAATCAATCTAACAGTTGCATCTTTCTGTGACACATCTACCGCAACTGTTAATCTGCCCATTTATAGTGTTGCCAAATTCAGAGCTAGTCACATTACTCTCACTGTCAATGTAATTGTGTGGTAACTAATCATATGAATATTATGAGCATGATTCATATCCATTACAAATGCAAAAGGAGGTGCTCAGACATTACATCAGAGGAGACAAATGCAGCTGCAATCATAATCAGTGTGACTGAATCAGTGGTGGCAATTGATGGTAATATTGCCACAAGCATGGTTTGAGAAAGTTTTATCAAATCAAATCATTACTGGTTTTCGATTTATTACAAATCTATCTTCAGTTAGTTCTTACAGATTTTCTTCAGCTATGAAGCGTCCAGAGCAGAGCTTTGGCATGTGCTCTGTACCAACCCAGGTGGCAGTGTGGGAAATTCTGGTGACTGTTGCTCCACAAGCTATAGAAGCTGAACTCAAATCCTCTGGAAACTGAAGCAATGGATAAATGAATCTCAGGAAACCAAGCCTATTGACGAAATCTCCATAACAGAAATCATATAAAGATCAGAAAAAACTAAGTGAGAAAATTGCATTCAATGATTCAGGAGAAACAGATTATTTAGCTTCAATACAGTACACAAATGGCATTGTATTGTGCATGGTAGAGCAAAAGGAGAAAGACGAGTACTCTAACCTTCACGTGCTTGATGATCATGTAGCTGAAAATTTCATTGGCAAGAACTAGGCACAAATGTTGATGGCAGGGACATTCGTACTTAGGGTGTGAAAATACCTGGGAAATTGGACTCATTGGATCTGTGGGTAACTCTTATAGACCACTTAGAATGATGTTCACAACATTTAGGTGTACAGAAATCACTTTTTCTTTTTGCTTTCTAGTATGACACTATTTAGCCACCATGATTTAAACAAAATGACAATTAGTGCAATGTGGTATTTAACCTTGATCAGACACACTGTGCAAAGAAGACACTCAAAAATGTGATTTCAGAATACAAGTGTAATGGTAGCACATGTTCAATGAGAGTACTGGATACCAGTAACAGTAAACCACTTGTTTGTATGAAAGCTGATAATTCAGTTTCTCTGGCAAGAGTGATGGTCATCATACCTTTCAGATTTTTCTATCTTCTTGAGCTATAAACTTGGCTAAGGCGTTATAAGTACTCTTGGATGTATCTCCAAGATCTGGGATAGTACAGAGTGGCTGGCTATATGTATTTCAGTAGTATATACGAAGTCTGTCCTTTTATGTTGTTAATATGAATATGGATGACAGCTTTTTGATTGACCAATCATAAATTACCATCCTCATGTGATTAAATCCAGGGTATACTACGAGTTATGACATAAAGCAACAAAATATTCATACTCTTTTAATGTTTGATTGAAACTGGAAACTAAAAATGTGATATATAAAAAAAAGTCACAATAATTTAGAAAATCTTGCAGAACATATATGTTCCATTAACACCTCTGGTAGCAGAGGAACAGGTAACAAACTTTGATACAGATTATTCAACTTTGATGCTATCTATTATACTTGATTTGCTTTGAATACTTCACATTTCATGTTAATGGGTTTATTGCATTATTTTCATGATTTCTACTTTTTAGTGTTTACTGTTATAACTGAAGTTGAACAAAATGGTTTTTGAAAGCCAGATTTTTCTGGATTAGTTAGGTGAAGTGTAGGTATATCGCAGGATGAATACACAATTAGACTTATGTGGGAAACTTCCCAAAACAATATCGGAATAGGCCAGCAGAATCAACGCTTAGTAGCCTAGAACTGCACCAAGCTAATCCTTGTTCCTCCAGTTTGTCACATTATTGTGCAGCATGCCGACTGGAACACAGTATTCGTAGCTCTGTGACTGCAACTGGCGCTGTATTGTACCCATAAACTTTGAGATGTTCCCAGTCCTTGAGTGCACATTTTTTTCGACTTTGATATTCTACACCATTTTCCTCTCTTCTAATACAGAATTTTTTTTCTGTTGTGTTTGGTACTGAATGTAGGTGTGTGCATCTACAATATAACACTGATGTGTTCTTTCCAGTTTACTAGAATAGCTCTGACATGTAAAAGTGAATGCAGACTCTACAAGCCACCAGGAGTTTTCTTTTCCCTGAGATAAATGGCATACTATTGCTGTGATTCCGTCATGCATCAAGAAGAGGGGCAGCCTTATAGGATATGAGGACACATTGGCTCATACACTAACGCCATGTTTGTAGCCAGTGGTGGGAATCAACGACGGATCTATGTGCCAGGATGTTAGGACGGTTCCTTTTTTTGCAGCTTGGTAAGGGTTGAATGAGGAAGTGAGAGACTGAAGGCATTATTTCGTCACAGTAGTGTAAAAGGTTCATATCCATTTCACCTGCAAATCAGCGCTGAAACCACAACCACACCAACCAAGGAATGGGCATAGTTTTCCTTGAACAGAGTGACGACTAACAAAACCTAAGATACATAGTGACTGTTAAAGGTGCCGTACTTCTCATCACAGATGACAGTGTTTAATCATCAGTTCAGTGGAGTTGCTGAAATAGTAGCTAAAAATCCGAGAGAGTCCCATAATGAATAAAAAGTCAGTAAGGGGACTGTAGTGGAAATTGCCTTGCCGCAGTGGATACACCGGTTCCCATCAGATCACCGAAGTTAAGCACTGTTGGGCGTGGCTGGCACTTGGATGGGTGACCATCCCAGCCATCATGTGCTGTTGCCATTTTTCAGGGTGCACTCAGCCTCGTGGTGACAATTGAGGAGCTACTTGACCGAATAGTAGCGGCTCTGGTCGAAGAAAACCGTCATAACGACCGGGAGAGCAGTGTGCTGACCACTCATCCCTGCTATCCGCATCCTCACCTGAGGATGACACAGCTGTCAGATGGTCCCAATGGGCCTGAAGACGGAGTGCTATATAAGGGAATTGCAGGTGGGGACAAGTGCCCTCTTACTCCACCTTGCGAACACTTACCCTATGAGTCCATTCCTTCTTGCATGAAAGAATTTGTAAAAATTAGTCCGTGTATGGGAGTTCAACATTTGTAGGTATTCCACAGATATTTGCATCACTTGTTAGTTGGTCTGCTTTGTCATTACATTCAGTGCCAGAATGTGATTTGATATGAACGAATTCTTTAATGTGACCAATCATTTTGCTTGATAGTAGTGATCTACTAGGTTAAGGTTGTATTAGAGTTGCAAAACTTCTGTAGGTTACCATACCCTGTCATAAGTACTTGTATACTGCAGTAATTTTCCTGGTATCTTTGGTCAGTTAAGGTCGTACCCACATTGCCTTAACACTGGGTGTGTTACACACCTATCGAGCATTATATAATAACAATCGCTTTCTTTACGTATGTGATCAGTGTCTTAATAGATTCCCCTAAAAACCAGATGTGGTGAACCTCTAGAAACAACGAGAGTATATAAAGGGCTGATAAAACCTATAAGATATTTTTGTCATATGTAATTATCCTCCAGTCTGTTGCTTAAAGATAAACAGTTTTTATGGCCAAACTGAAATTGTTGTATTTAATTCAGATCTTATTCAAAAATTGTTAATTTGTAACATGAAACAAAGGAATGTTGTAGTAAAAATAAAGAGAACAGTAGAGATTTATCATATAGCGGTAGAAAATGCAACTAGTACTTGCATCAAGAGTAATGACTTTGGTTACACAAAAGTGCAGAAGTTATTTGATCAACTAATTTTAATTACTTATAAAAGACAATGGGTTTGCTTACACAAAAGCACAGAAGTTATACAATTTTGCAGCAGACAATACATGCATAAAAGCTTCAACATTTGGTCTGTCCTCGCTTTTAAAGGATGGTAAGTCTCCACAGGGAACTATCTTTCCTCCAAACAAGGTGCAGAGGTGAAGACCACAGGCTGCTGGAACCACACATTATCCCAGATTGAAGCATTTCTTGAAAAATGGCTTCTATTTGTGCTATGCATACTGGGATAATTCCATAAACATGTTGAAAAATGGGCGGGCCATGGGTAGTACAGATACAATATGTGGTGTTGTGTTTTACTGGTATCCATAAATCAGTTGGAGCCTTCTCTTTGTAATTCTCAGATGATTTTCAGGGATGACCATTTTACTAATTCAGTGTTTGAATTTCCATATTAGCCACTTCCAATACTATTCTTATGGATGACAATCTGAATTTTAAATCCGGGTTTTGTCTTATTTCTTTTTTTGTATCCTCATGGTTCTTATTAATAGCATTTACAGTAGATTGAAGAAGCACAGAAACCATTGTTTAACTGTAAATCTCTGCTATATCACATTCTGAATGATCAAGTTTCAACTCAGATGAGATGACAATGCTTTTCTTGTTCTTGCCTTTAACTGATGTTAGCTGTGGGTTTTCATAGGCATTCATATTGTCTATTATCCATGTTAATGCTGTTGTTGTGGTCTTCAGTCCACAGACTGGTTTGATGCAGCTCTCCATACTACTCTATCCTGTGCAAGCTTCATCTCCCAGTACCTACTGCAACCTACATCTTTCTGAATCTGATTAGTGTATTCATCTCTTGGTCTCCCCCTACGATTTTTACACTCCAATAATAAACTGGTGATCCCTTGATGCCTCAGAACATGTCCTGCCAACCGATCCCTTCTTCTAGTCAAGTTGTGCTACAAATTTCACTTCTCCCCACTAATGTTCAACACCCCCTCATTAGTTATGTGGTCTACCCATCTAACTTTCAGCATTCTTCTGTAGCACCACATTTTGAAAGATTCTATTCTCTTCTTTTCTAAACTATTTATCGTCCATGTTTCACTTCCATACATACTTTGAAAAACAACTTCCTGAAATTTAAATCTATACTCGAAGTTAACAAATTTCTCTTCTTCAGAAATGGTTTCCTTGCCATTGCAAGTCTACATTTTATATCCTCTCTACTTCGACCATCATCAGTTATTTGGCTCCCTAAATAGCAAAACACATTTTTTAACCTAATTCCCTCAGCATTACCCAATTAAATTTAGCTACATTCCATTATCCTCATTTTGCTTTTGTTGATGTTCATCTTACATCCTCCTTTCATGACGGTGCCCATTCCATTTAACTGCTCTTGCAGGTCCTTTGCTGTCTCTGACAGAATTACAATGTCATCGGTGAACCTCAAAGTTTTTATTTCTTCTCCATGGATTTTAATTCCTACTCCAAATTTTTCTTTCATTTCCTTTACTGCTTGCTCAATATACAGATTTAATAACATCAGGGTTAGGCTACAACCCTGTGTCACTCCCTTCCCAACCACTGCTTCCCTTTCATGCCCCTTGACTCTTATAACTGCCATCTGGTTTCTGTACAAATTGTAAATAGCCTTTCGCTCCCTGTATTTTACCCCTGACACCTTCAGAATTAGAAAGAGAATATTCGCGTCAACATTGTCAAAAGCTTTCTCTAAGTCTACAAATGCTAGAAACGTAGGTTTGCCTTTCCTTAATTTATCTTCTAAGATAAGTCGTAGGGTCAGTACTGTCCCACATGTTCCAACATTTCCACAGAATCCAAACTGATCTTCCCCGAGGTTGGCTTCTGCCAGTTTTTCCATTCGTCTGTAAAGAATTCGCGTTAGTATTTTGGAGCTGTGACTTATTAAACTGATAGTTTGGTAATTTTCACACCTGTCAACACCTGCTTTCTTTGGGATTGGAATTATTATATTCTTCTTGAAGTCTGAGGGTATTACACCTGTCTCATACATCTTGCTCACCAGATGGTAAAGTTTTGTCAGGGCTAGCTCTCCCAAGGCTATCAGTAGTTTTAATGGAATGTTGTCTACTCCCGGGGCCTTGTTTCAACTTACATCTTTCAGTGATCTGTCAACTCTTTACGCAGTATCATATCTCCCATTTCATCTTCATCTACATGCTATTCCATTTCCATAATGTTGTCCTCTAGTACATCACCCTTGTGTAGACCCTCTATACACTCCTTCCACCTTTCTGCTTTCCCTTCTTTGCCTAGAACTGGGTTTCCATCTGAGTTCTTGGTATTCATACAAGTGGTTCTTGTTTCTCCAAAGGTATCTCCAATTTTCCTGTAGGCAGTGTCTATCTTACCTCTAGTGAAATATGCTTCTACATCCTTACATTTGTCCTCTAACCATCCCTGCTTAACCATCTTGCACTTCCTGTCGATCTCATTTTTGAGACATTTGTATTCCTTTTTGCCTGCTTCATCTACTGCACATTTATATTTTCTCCTTTCATCAATTAAATTCAATATTTCTTCTGTTAGCCAAGGATTTCTACTAGCCCTCATCTTTTTACCTACTTCATCCTCTTGTGCCTTTACTATTTCATCTCTCAAAGCTACCCATTCTTCATCTACTGTATTTCTTTCCCCCATTCTTGTCAATTGTTCCCAAAAGGTCTCCCTAAAACTCCTTACAACCTCTGGTTCTGCCATTTTATACAGGTCCCATCTCCTTAAATTCCCACCTTTTTGTAGTCTCTTCAGTTTTAATCTACAGTTCATAACCAATAGACTGTGGTCAGAGGCCACATCAGTTCCTGCAAATGCCTTACAATTTAAAACCTGGTTCCCAAATCTCTGTCTTGCCATTATATATTCTATCTGATACCTTCTAGTATCTCCAGGCCTCTTCCATGTATACAACCTTCTTTCATGATTATTGAACAAAATGTCAGCTATGATTAAGTTATGCTCTGTGTAAAATTCTACCAGGTGGCTTCCTCTTTCATTCCTTAACCCCATTCCATATTCACCTACTATGTTTCTTTCTCTTCCTTTTCCTACTATCAAATTCCAGTCACCCATGAATATTAAATTTTCGTCTCCTTCCACTATCTGAATAATTTCTTTTATCTCATCATACATTTCATCAATCTCTTCATCGTCTGTGGAGCTATATGACATATAAACTTGTGCTACTGTGGTGGGCATGGGCTTCATGTCTATCTTGGCCACAATAATGCATTCACTATGCTGTTTGTAGTAGCTTACCCCATTCCTATTTTTGTTATTCATTATTAAACCAATCCTGCATTACCCCATCTGATTTTGTATTTATAACCCTGTAGTCATCTGACCAGAAGTCTTCTTCCTGCAACCGAACGTCACTAATTCCCACTATATCTAACTTTAACCTGTCCATTTCCCTTTTTAAATTTCGTAACCTACCCACCCAATTAAGGGATCTGACATTCCATACTCCAATCCATAGAACACCAGTTTTCTTTCTCCTGGAAACGACATCCTCCTGCTTAGTCCCCACCCAGAGATCCAAATGAGGGACTATTTTACCTCCGGAATATTTTACTCAAGAGGGCGCCATCATCATTTACCCATATAGAAAAGCTGCATGCCCTCAGGAAAAATTATGGCTATAGTTTCCCCTTGCTTTCAGCTGTTTGCAGTACCAGCACAGCAAGGCTGTTTTGGTTGGTGTTACAAGACCAGATCAGCCAGTCATCCAGACTGTTGCCCCTACAACTCCTGAAAAGGCTGCTGTCCCTCTTCAGGAACCACATGTTTGTCTAGCCTCTCAGCAGATACCCCTCCATTGTGGTTGCTTGTACGTTACAGCTACTGGTATCGCTGAGGCACACAAGCCTCCCCACTGATGACAAGGTCCATGGTTCATGGGGGGGGGGGGGGGGGGGGGCTATTATCCATACCATGCTATAAGCAGAGTGGCCCTGAACACTAGTTAATGTGCTGTCATTGATTGTGTTCTGTGGTTCTGCATTCCTCAACTGAAGCGTAATGAGCAAGGATTTAGTCACCTAATGTAGGTCTGGTAATGTCGTCAGCTACAAACATGCACGTGAAGGGAGTGCCGAGACGTAATTCGGCAGTCAGTACTTTATGGCTATAGGTGAAGATCACCAAGTTGTTTAGTGCTTTCATGCCCCAATGTTTGCCTGGCTTATTGTCAGGTGCACACTAGGCTGGGAGGGTGCTGAGATCCAAGGGAGTGTCAACCAAGTATTTCATGCCGATCCACATCTCTGATATATGCAACTGATGTGACACACCAGGGAATGCTGGTGGCAATAGTGTCTGTGGAGGTTGTGTTGACTTTGTACTCCTGCAATGGATGTACTAACTGTTGTGGTGTGGTATGTTTATTGCTGCATGATGGTATTCTACCTGGTTTTTCCATTGCATCCATAGCTGTTGGCGCTTTTTGTTCAACTTGCAGTTTGTCATACCCAATCCAGATTGTGACTGTCATTTGGGAGGGTACATCTTATTGTATGTTTCAGTGCTTGGTGTCCAAAACACCTGTTATGCCAGCAAATATTAACTGAGTTGCCTCCAGCCAATGGGTAATCTAAAGGTTGCAGTAGTCCAGTGTATTGAGATTGTAGCTGTTTACTAGGTCTTCCCCACTGCTGCTGCACCCTAACATGTCTGAACAGCATCTCAACTGTGAAGTGCAATCCCTGGAGCTCTTTGTAAATGTTCTACGACTTCAGGTTGTAATAGCAGCACAGTGCAGTGCCATCTCTTCCGCCGAGTTCAGTATCCACAGGATGGAGCTGACTGATGCATCGTTTGCTGCTGACTCCATATCAAATGTTGTTTTTGACTTCAGTGTTAAGCACACACTATCAGTCCCTTTTATCAAACTGTATAATGGCTGACATTTGAGCATTATGTATGCAACTTGCACATGTGATGGATGGTAACTGCTTTTGCCAAATATGTAACAAGAAGTCTGAAACTGTAATTGTGTCTATCAAACCTTTTAGTTCTGAATTTTTTGGCCCTAATTTTCTTGATAAAGTACTTGTCTGATTCTTTGGTCTGGTGATTTGATGCAGTAAGCAATTAATTCATTTTTTAAGACAAGGTAAGATGCATAATAATGTTGTAAGCCAATGTAGTCGCCAGCTGGTGCATATTACTAAAGACAGGCATGAATTATTCATTATCATTGATAACATGGTATGCAAAATTATTCTCCATGATTATGAACTAAATTTATGGTTAGTCAAGCATAAACAGCGGGACCCATAATTGCAAAAGCAGTGTGGAAGGTCTGCTTGAGCTGACGAAAGGAATGTAATTGGGAAATCTAAGAAATCACCAGAGTAGTCAACATTTTCAAATCCGCCGCAGCCTCACCCCTGGCTTAGCAGAAGATCAAATGAACGATTTTGTGGGACTGAAACAGGATTATGCACTGTTGTTATGACTTCTGCACCACTTCTTAGCAGCAGACACAGTTGCTGTGCCAAAGACTAAGACGGCGTAGAGTTTTACAATTGTTTATTGAACTTTCTTTACAATTTCTCCCCCGTCGTCGCTGCCCGGCCCTGCGGATCCCTCCGCCTGGTTGCTGCTGTGT
The DNA here is from genome assembly GCF_023897955.1 of Schistocerca gregaria. Taxonomy (NCBI): domain Eukaryota; kingdom Metazoa; phylum Arthropoda; class Insecta; order Orthoptera; family Acrididae; genus Schistocerca; species Schistocerca gregaria. Next base: position 687,409,047 of record NC_064931.1, read on the forward strand.
AGATTCTCCGACAATGCGCGCAACGTACCCTGGTGATCGCACTCATAGCCTCAGGCCACCAGTGCTCCGCTGAAGCCAGGATGCCTTGTGGTTCAGATGAACTCGTCGGCGCCCAGTACGGCACGCCCACGGAGCCGCGTCCCCGTGAGGTCAGCTGCCGACGTCTGCTGCGCCGGAGGCTGTGAAGCCGTCAGTCGCGATGTCCTCAAGGTCCGGTCATGGATGGACCACGCGCTGTGGGGCCAGCTTGCCGAGAAGTCCGGGCGTCAGTCCCCGGCGGCGCCTGTGACCAAGACTGCGCTGAGGCCGGTCCTGTTGGAAGTTCTCGCTGTAGTTAGCCATCCATGGTGCCGACAGAACTCGGGCCAACCTTCAGAGATGAAGGTGACATCTGGCGGTGAACGGATTACTCCTGCGAGATGGAACAGACTTCCGGAATCGTCCGTCCTCAGATCCGAACTGCTTCCCAATGGCTTCTGTCAGTTGCTGCTTGCGCTCCACCATTTATATCCGGCAGGAGGACGTTTATTACCCTCGATGGTAGCTGCTGTTATTACTCCCGCAGTATATTGCAGCGTAACTTAGAGTGATGGCCTCACTTCCCCTTACCCAGCACTCTCCAGGCTTCGCTCGGTCTGTGTGTGCCCTTGCGTCAGCCGGTTGGTACACTGCTTCTGTCAGCAAGGCTATCTGTGCTTACTTCGCAACGCCTCGGTCGCCGGCTGCCTGTGTTTTGCCATTCTCCACTGCGCGAAGCAACGCTTATTACATGTGGCCGCAACACTGGTTTAGTGTTCAATTGTTTACGTTGCAGTGGCTGATTGTTTGCGTTGTAGGATGAGGGAGCTCCAAAAGCCGGCCGCGGTGGTCTCACGGTTCTAGGCGCACAGTCCGGAACCGTGCGACTGCTACGGTCACAGGTTCGAATTCTGCCTCGGGCATGGATGTGTGTGATGTCCTTAGGTTAGTTAAGTTTAAGTAGTTCTAAGTTCTAGGGGATTGATACCACAGCAGTTGAGTCCCATAGTGCTCAGAGCCATTTTTGAGCTCCAAAACCTATAACCCATGGCTAATTTCTTGAATATCATCGCTGATGGCGCAACAGCTTATGGGTGTCCTCCACTGAGGTATCATTTTAAAAGCTCACAAAATAAATTGTCAATATTGAGACTTGTTCTTTCATTGTCAAAGTCCCCAATTATGTGGATACGACTTACACAATGCAGAATGACATACACAACATTTAAGTGTACAGAATTAACTTTATTTCTCACTTACATATATTTAAACAGCAGAGGATAGCTAGATACAGAAAGTAACTTCAAAGCTAAAAGTTGTACCGAAGGTAACTTACACTGCACTCGATCGCTGAACCGATTATTATCATAGATCTGTAGGGTTTAAGCTTTATTATTACCCTAATTACAAATGAGGAAACGATGTATGGTAAACATAATAACGATTTATTGAAGACTTATACACCCTGAATAAACTGCTAGTAACATACAACTTCACAAGACAACAAGCAAAAGTGAAGTAGATGAAAGGTATCACTTCACACAACAATTAGCACTACTCTTACTCTACCAGTTGATCTAGTGATCACCACAGTAGCTTCCCTCCCTTGAAAAGCTGTAGAGGCTGGAGCTTGCACCAATGGTGTGTTGTGCCTCATCTTTCTTCTGCCCATCCTGAGGACTTTGGAAGAGAAACCAACACATGCCCAGGTAGGTCGCTGGAGTGGGAATGTGGCTGAGATCTTTCATCAAGAAATTGTGGACAGATGAAGGTAATAATTGATAGTGAGCAGTTGCACATAAGTAGGCGCATGGGCAGTAAGTACTGTTGGATCATCAGTCTGCTGGTCGACATTGTTTTCCAGCTTTCTGTCTGTGGAGTAGCCTGGTGTGCTGGGAACATCTGGGAACTTGCATTTGATGTGTCTGCCCGTGCACATCATTGCAGATGTAGCAGAGTGTGGGTCAGAAGTGGTACTGTCTTTTGGAGCAGGTGTTGCTGGCTGTGGAGAAGAAGTGGACAATGCTGCTGATGGTGGTAGTTGTACAGGTGTCAGCACCGATGGGCTGTGTAACCAGTCATTTGTTGAACTGTCAATGAAAAGGAGTTTAAGTCACTCATTTGAAACAGTCTCATTCATGCTGCCCCTTCACGTGATGAAATTGTCTCTTCCACTTGGGATCACTTCACATGGGCTAGAATATGGAAAAGTGAGAGATGGGTGTACAGCAACATGCATGGATGTGTTCAGCACTTCGAAAATGACATGACGGAGTTGTCCATGGTGTTGCGGGTCTTTGTGGCCATAGTTCTCAGATGTGCAGCTCCAGTTTTTGGACAAAAATTTTGTGTTAATTGGATAGGTGGGCTGTTGGCGAGAGACAATGCAATACAATTTTCAGTTTTCAGGCACTCACAGCTGTTCGCCAAACACTAGTTGCACTGGAAACAGGACAAATCTTTTAGAGCCCTCCAGAGACTGCGTAGAACCCGTGGCAACGTATTAATCCAAGATTATTTGTGGAACATGAGAATGGATTTAAGTTTGTGATGTATGTATTCGATCATACCATTTCCCTCAAACTGATGGCCGCAGTCTGTGGTAATAGTAAGAGAAATACCATGGCAAGAAGACCAGATGTTCACAAGCGCCTTAGCGACAGATTCAGCTAGGGTGTAGCATATTTCGAATAGCTGAAACCTTTTCTTGCAATAGAGGCAATCCAGTGCAGGAGACTTATTATCCAGACAAGAAATGTCCACTTTTGAAAACACACATTTCTGAGCATTTATGAGGACGCCAAAATCTTCAACGTGTTGAAGGAGTTGTTGACGTAAACGTTGTAAATGATTTTGCAAGGAGTTAGAAAAATCAAAATATCGTCAAGATAGCAAAAGACAAATGGGAGATCGTATAAAACGCTGTGCATGAATCTCTGTCACGCCTGAGTGGCGCTTCTTAATCCATATGGCATAAAATTGTACTGATATAGTCTGAATGGTTTAATGATGGCTATTTTCTTTATGTCCTCCTTGGCCACTGGAATCTGTGAGAAAAGTTAGGTATCAGATAGTTGTCCAGTATCATGCTTGGTAATCACTGTATAATTTTCCACACATCATTTTTCTTTTCCATTATGCAGAGTGGAGATGGCCATTTGCTATCTATAAAAAGACAGCTTTCTGCTAACATGTTGTTTATTTCTTTTTGTGCCGCTGCAAAGCTTTCTGGAGGTAAGCAACATGCGCAGCAAAATATAGTCTGTCCAGTTGTGGTCTTGATGTGGTGCTGTGTGGTGTGGCAGCGTCTTCCCCTTATTAAACTATGTCTGTCGGTGCAGGGAGTTCATTCAAAAACTGTGCACACTGGTGACGACACATGGGTCATTCCATCTGAACATTTTCCTGCCCAACCAACACTGATTTCGATGAAATTTTATGTGAACATTCACACATGTCCCCAATGAACTCGTTAGTAAAATTCTTATTCTTAAGAGAACGCATAAAGTTGTATCAGATGGCCACATTTCATTTCTTTCAACAAAATATTGCCTGAGATATAACAGTTCATAGTTACCAGAAATTTAAGCTCACTCTGGACAAAGTAACACTTGGAGTCAAACAAATGTCTATATGTCATCCACTATTGCATCGATGAGCGTTAAAGTTTGCCAGTGTTCATTGAGACGTGCAAATATTTACATAAATTTGTAACCAAACCCAAGATGGTCGAGCAGGCAGGCCTATGTCAGTTGACATGGAACGACCCACATAGGTCGCTTGTCACTCGCGTGCTCAATATGCTGAGGAATGAGGCTTCTGGATCTGTGCTTTGGAAATCTTTGTGTGGGCCACAGTTGGCTGTGCCTGCTCTTCATGGACAAGCACAGTCGATGTGACGGGTAGAAAACTGTTTGTTACACCCACTGCAGAGGTGTCAACCAGATCTGGAAGCACTTTGAAAATTCTTAGGTCAGTTCCTATGATTGGGCCGCTGACATCAGTGATAACGAACTTCCTCAACGGCATGAAAATAGGATATACAGAATGAACATTGATAAAACTGACAAACTGCAGAGACGGATTCCTGACTGGAAATGAAGGAAAATAGGTGGTATGAATACAGGGGCGCCGACTTATAAAAATATTGGGGGGCGAGGTGTATACTGGGGGTCTTGTCCTCCTAAATTTTAGATGAAAAATAGTGAGTTTTTAAGTTTTCTGAAGCATTTTGGAGTCATACGATCAATATTAGAACACCGAAAACTGGACTCTCGATAACTCAATACTCTGGGAAACTCGACAAGCCTGACACATGTTTTGGCTTTGAAAAAAAGAAGCAAAACATAAACACGCACTGTATTTTCGTAAAAAGCTAATTTAATTTACAGTAATAATCATGCTTATAGACTATTACAGAGCAGTGAATATATAGCTCTTAAAAGACAAATTATATTTAAATAAATCCTTAGGTATCATTAAAAGAATAAAACATAAAATATGGCTGTCGCACGGTAATAGCACTTTGATTAATAAGTGAAATAGCTAATATAAGCTTACTTTGAATATGGCTCAGGGTTCATTAAATAAAAACAGTCTCTCAAAGTTAATGCTTTAATACAGTTAATGCAGTATGCCTAATACTGTCAGTCAAAACGCATGTAAATAGCGGTTTTAATTGGGTCTTACACCCTAAAAATCTTTAAATATTTGAAAATAACTAGTACAGTACTATAGTAATATAGTACTTAACTTGTACTAATATTTTGAAACTGGAAATGTAACATTATGTATGTATTTAATTCTCTATTTTATAAAGATTTTTAATATTGCTCTAAATGCCATTATTAGAAAGGTGCAAATGTCAATGGTCTGAATGAATTACTGAATATGAAGTCTTTGATGATTGGTCTGATAGACAGTTCATTCAAAACATCTCGGTAGGCATGAAGAACAGCCAAGTTGTTCAGTGGCTTCTGTCCCATTGTTGATCAGAGATATGTCTTCAGATGTCTAAGAGCGCTAAATGACCGTTCTGCTGTTGTGATTGGAACTACTTGTGGAAGTTTAATGAACTTCACATAACATTTCTCCAACTTCAGGCTCTTGTGTTATGTACTATCTTACATCACGGATGTTTCTTCAGACCAGTTGTTTTTTTATTAACGATATCGGCTAACATATTCAAGTGTAAGCACAGTCTGTCAATGTCTAGGTCATTGTTCAAAAACTCAGTTGATTTTTCCAACTTTGTTTCACTTCTGTTTACTAAAAGCAGGCACTCTTGTTCAACTGTAATGACCTGTGTGAATCGAGTCGAAGCATATCACTCAGTAATGCAAGATTGCACCGTTTCACAAACTTCAATGTAAATAGCTTTGTAGTATTCCTTTGGGATTTTGAAAATGTGGGGTGAGCTGGCTTCGTTGTTTTCATACTTCTTTAGCATACTTCGATTGTGAGGAAGCAAAGGATCATCAACTTGTAAAGGTTTTTCTTTTAAACACAATTCCCAAAAGTGTTCAAAACTATCACACCTTCCGTTCAATATACGTAGATCAATGATCTCGTTTTGAATATCTTGGGACGTCCACTTATACTCCGAACGCCCTAACCAACCTTTAAACTCAGGTATATCATTCTTTTGGAGTTCTGACAATTGAAAAAAAAATTGAGTTTACATCTTCGTGCCCTCTAATTGCTAGTCCTTGTCGGCATAGAAATTGCACGGTAGTAAAAATTGTCTCAAGTGCTAAACGGCCTTTCTTCATATCGCTATCTAACTGTTCATTTAATTGGGAGGCCATACTTCGGTTAGTGATAGAATTTAGTATCAGAACGCTTTCTTTATGCGTAAACGTATTTTCATGAATATGGAATTTTTCCAAAACCTTTTTCCAGTTAGCAAACCCTACGCAAGTAAATGTATCTTCTTTTTGGAAGAAAACTGTAATAGATTTTTAGCATCTGCCTCTTTGCAGGTTTTGCAAAAATCTTTTTCTGTAGATGCTTCATATTCTAGCCATGTACATTTGATCAACCAAGACTTCTGAAATTATCTTCTCTACCGTATTGTTCTGGTTTCACCTGCGAACTGTTCTCGCCCGAAGATGACGAAGCAATTGACGACACAATAATTGTTGGAGATTGGCTTGCAGCATCATCAACATCCAAGCACGCCTTTCGGGTAACAAATTTATCCATTGCAAACATAATTCACAATAAACGAAGAAAATTAGTCATATAAAATAGTCCATTAGACACTAAAGTCGGAACACTAAACATGCATGCACTGAACGAAACTATCCGCTCTGAATGACTGCGACAGCAGGGTGGGCTTTATATAGCCACGGCGTCTAGGCCACGCGAGGCGGAGGGATCCAGGCGCTCCTGCTCCAGAGCTTTTGATGTCGCCGCGGCTGTAGTGCTGGTCCGCCAGCGCCAGGACAAATTCTAAGTGTGCCCGCAACACCATAACGCTATCATGATTCGCACCACTCGTTTTTAGTTTACCTGCTTACTACCGTAATAATTATTTGTTTTAACTCATTACTGGATGTATTTTATAAGGTAATTATCGTCAAACAAGGAAAATAAAAAATTCCAACATAATTTTGTGATTTTACAAAGCATTTTAAATTATTGAGGCGTCTCCGCCTCCCCGAACGAATTTTTGAGGGGGCTTGGGCCCCCTCATGCCCCATGGAGTTGGCGCCTGTGTATGAACATCATTGCCACAGTAGATGATGCTGGCGATTGAAAGTTCTTCTGGCCACATTTCTTGTGTTCTTTGTGTGTTGTGGGCTATGTGATTGACACAGCCTACTGTAAGCAGACGCAGACGCACGTGACTGAGGGTTGTACCCTCTGCGGGGGACGAAGTTCTAGCGCTACTGAGGCACTTCGCCTTCTTATATGGTGTGTCGATATGGGATAACATGATGGTTGTGGTCATTTCTTGACTTTTGTTCTGGTTTATATATATATATATTAAAGGTTGAAAGGATAGTCAGGGCGATAGTAGAAGAAATGGGAAAATGAACGGCCCAATTGACTGGCCAGCGTGATTTTTAAATGAAAGAAGACAGGACAGTGGAAGGGACAGTAGAAGTGTGAGGAAAACGAACGGTCCATTGGCTAGCCGGGAATTACAGTTAAATGACAGATTAAAGGAGAGGAGGAGGAACAGTAAGAGTTAAGTGAAAGCGAGAAGCCATTATCCTGGCTTCTTCTTCTTGGCGGTGTCTTGATGGTGGTTGCAAACAATCTTGAGGTGGTGGAGTGGGAGGGGGGAAGAGAAAGAAGTCAGAGAGTGACAGGTGAAGGAGTGGAAAAAGGAAGGGCCTGTCATGGTTAGGTCGGCATTGGGGACGGTGTGGGTGAGAAGGGGGTGGCGTGCTGGGGGGGGGGGCGGGGGTGAATGGCATGACATGGTGGGGAGATGATCGATGATGTGAGAGAGAGTAGTTGTCATGAGATGATGTGGCTAGTGTATGTGAAGTCATGGGGGGCGGAAGAGAAGGTCAGGCCATCGATTGGTGGCTAGGCAATGGACACGGGTACCCAGGGAAAGGATTAAAGGATTAGGAGTGTGACTGGTTTTTTTGGTAATAAGAAGTGGCTGCAGAAAGGATGCGGGTACGAAGGAGCGGCACCTCGGCCAGGATGTGGAGCTCTTGGGTAGGGTTGTAGAAGGGGAGGTGGCGGGCACGCCGGAGAGCCCGGCTCTGGACGGTTTGGAGTCGGTGGAGGTGGGTGGGGGCAGCATTGCCCCACACCACCACCACGTATTCAAGGATGGGGCGAACAAGGGAGGTGTACAATCTAACAGCAAGGTGTGTAGGGAGTGAAGAGGTTGGACTGATGAGAGGGTAGAGCAGGCATAGCTGCCCCATTGCCTTACGACGCACGTCATCGATGTGGGGGAGCCAGGTGAAGAGCTGATCCAGGGTAACACCCAAGTACTTCGCAGTACGAGTCCAGGGGACTGGGGTACCAAGGACCATCACCTGAGGGAGCCGAATGGGAATATGGGGTCGGCAGATGATAAGGGCTTGGGGTTTGGAGGGATTAAATGCCAGACGCCAGGTCCTAGCCCAATCGATTAGGGAATCTGTAGACCCCTGGAGCTGCTGTTGAAGACCTGCTGCACTCCGAGAACGAGAGAAGAGTGCAGTATCATCTGCGTAGAGAGCTAAATGTACCCTCGGCGCAGAGGGCAGATCGGCTGTAAAGAGGGAGTAGAGTAGCGATCCAAGTACGCTGCCTTGTGGCTCCTGCCCTGATGCGTCATCGTGTAGATTTCCCGTCAGGGATCCTAACGTGGAAGGTGCGACCTTCCAGGTATGTGGCTATTAGCCGTACATGGGACACTGGGAAGCCGAGTGAAAATAATTTGTATAGCAGCCCTTTGTACCAGACCAAGTCAAACGCCCTGGACAAGTCGAGGAGTATGGCCCCAAAGTACTCCCTACGTTCAATGGCGTCCAGTGCCTCTTCTACAAGGCGCAGGAGTTGGTGAGTGGTTGCGTGTCCCTGCCTGAAGCCAAACTGCTCATCAGGGAGGACTCGTTCTCGGGCAATGTGGATGAGCAGTCGTTTAAGGTACAGCCTCTCGAACACCTTGGAGATGGCGGGAAGAGGCTGATGGGACAGTAGTTGGCAGGGGCATGAAGATCCTTACCAGCCTTGGGGATGGCGACCACTTCAGCATGTTTCCAGGCAGTGGGATATTGCCTGGTTGTGAGGATGTTGTTGAAGGTGGCTGTCTGGATGGGAATCGAAGCTGGGGGTAGCTGCTTGAGGAGGGCGTTCGTCAGCTTATCGGGGCCACCAGCTTTCTTGGATTTGTGTTACTGCAATTGCAGTTCAACCTCTTCTTCATTGATGGGGGTGATGTCATATTCAGGGCCCTGGACGGCAAGGAGTGGGGGGAGGCGTGCAGTTACCAGCGGATATGGTCGGGGTCAATGGGGTCATCGACTGGGGTGAAGTGCGCGAAGACATCAGACAAGGCATTAGTCTTGGCATCTGGTTCTGACCCAAAGTCATTGCCGACCTGAAGGGGGGCATCTGTTGCTCTCGTCTCAGAAGGCTTTTTGTGAGCCGCCAAGCAGACGGGTCACTCATGTCAACGGCAGAGATTTTTTTCTCCCATGCCTGACTGCGGTGGTCTTGCACCGCAGCCTTGATTTGGAGCTGTAGTCTATTGATGAAGCGCTTGGTTGCCGGGTTCTGAGTGAACTGTCATTCTCGGATGGTCCGGTTTTTCTCTGTGATGAGAACGAGGATGGGGGGGGGGGATTGGACGCAGATGGTCTGGGGGTTGATGTGGACGGTGAGGGATTGCTGCCGCTGCAGCATCTAGGGCAATGGTGGTGAGGTGTATGAGGGTGTGATCTGCGTGTGTTTGTTCTGCAGCAGGGATAGTGGGTAGGGCTACTTCGACCCGACGCTGGTAGGACTGCCAGTCAATACCGCGGATGTTCAGGCCTTCACTCAGTGCGGTCGTGGTTCCAACGAGATCGATGGAACAGATGACCGGCCGGTGGTTAGAAGCTAGAGCGATTCGGGTGGTTGCAGTGATGGGGTGGGGTAGACCTTTCACCACTGCAATATCTAAGACATCTGGGGGACGTCCTCCAGTAGGGTATATGGTGGGGTCGTGCGGGCCGATGGTGCGGGCATGATGCCACTCAGCGACCTGGAGGAGTTGACGACCAGATGTGTTTGTTAATCTACTGTTCCAGGCAGCATGTTTGGCATTGAAGTCACCACCAACGAAGACGTTGTTGCCGAGCGACAGCAATGCCTCATAGTCTGGTGTTTCAAGAAGGCCTCGTGGTGGTCTATAAAGAGCCACTAACGTGATGGGACCCCTCACCGTGTGGACGACAACGCCAGTGGCTTCCACAGTGTTAAGTTGGGGGAGGAGGATGGGGTGGTGGCGCAGGGAATTACGCACGTACACCGCTGTGCCACCATAGGTGATGGGCTTATCTGTCCTGTAGCAGGAGTAGTTTGCTACACGGACAAAAACACCAGGTTTGAGGTGCGTCTCAGCAACAAGGCAGATATCAACCTCCTCATCAAGGAGGAACTGTCAGAACTCACCCTGCTGTTTGTAGAGACCATTGGCGTACCAGATCATGGTTGTCAGTCCGTGACATCTAACAGCCATGACTGGTTGGAACGGGAGTGGTGGTGGTGGGGGGGACATGGATTGGGAGAGGGCAGAGGCAAGTTGAAGTAGAATGGTTTGGAGGAGGGAGTTGAATGTGGTGGAGATTGCCAAGGTCAATGCCTCGACAACATTGGTGATGAGTTCACCAAAGGGGGTGGGAACAGAGGATGGGGTGGGGAGATGGTGCTGCTGAGATTGTACCGGGGTGGGAAAGGGGGCAGCAGTGCTTAACGCCTGCTGATGGGGTGGGGAAGGAACAGTGGAGCGTGACACCCGCTGTGGGGAGGGGGAAGCAGCGCTTGACGCTTGCTGGGTGGAGAGGTGAGGGAAAGCTTTTTGGGGGGGGGGGTTGGGATGGGGATGGAGAGGAAGGGGTTGTGGGTAGGAGCCCAGAGGGGCGGGATTGGAGTGAGACGTGGGATGGGGGTAAGCCCGTGGCGCCGATCCCACCAGGGCACCAGAGTAACTGGTGCCCGGGCGGGTCACCGCCGATGGCCCAACAAATCGTTTCTGATTTGCCCTAAACGACTTGATTTTTGGGCAGCCCATGTAGCTGCCCGTGTGATTCCCGCCACAGCGGGCACTGGTGGGGGGGGGGGGGGGGCGTCTCGGGGTTTGGAGCACTCTGAGGAGGCGTAACCACCGGCACACCTCACGCAACGCACCTCACGGGTGCAGACACCCACAAAGTGCGCCAGTCCCTGGCTAAGATAGCATACCAGGATCATCCTCCTGGAGTGTGGTTTCTCCATCGTCACGCTAACGTGATTGAGGAGCGTGAGGGTTGGGAGGCGGCGGTTCTCTGGCGTGTCAGGGGCGGAGACGAAGAAGAGTGGGGTGGGGCGACGGGTTCGAGCGGAAATGATTCTGGATACCACGGTGGGGGTGATGTTCAGTGAAGCTAATGATGAGGGTCTTAGCGAGGTCGGTGGGTGACTGGACATACAGTTTGTAATTATCTTCGCCTGTCGATTTGAAGCTGAAGGGGAATTCGGTGTTAACAATGAGAGTATCTTCGAGTTCTTTGAAGGGCCCGTGTATGTTATGGTGATGGGTGGGGGGCAGGGAGGGTGGCGGAGGGTGGGGGGGGGGGGAGGGGGACTTGGTTGTTCGGTGTCTGCGGCACCATCAATGGCCGCAAATGCCTTATGAACGGGCACGTCCGTCACAGTCGCGGCTAGTTGACGGTGGGGTGCCGTTTTACGCGGCACCTGGAAGCCTTCCGCGTCAACAATGGCTTTCTTCTTTTTAGACTGCCCGCGTTCAGCAGGCTGGGTGGCTTCAGAGTCGGAGGAGGAGGCTAACTGCCGCTTCCGACGCTCAGCGACCGGGCGCCGATGGTCGTCATCAAACTCCATCACGCTCCCGTCATCGCTGTCGTCGGCCGCGGCAGTCATGTTGGGATAGAGGAGGGCCTGCAGCCGAACACTGTCGACCTGCTGGTCCCCCGCCTCTGCGGCGTCATGGAGGGCAATTAATTGCTCTTGCAGCCCCTCCTGAATATCTGCGTCGGTCATCAGCGACGTCGCAAGCTCTTCTTCTGGTGCCTGAAGCGGGTGCGGGACGCAGACGGCGTCCTGTATGTCCGGCGTGTCAAGGGCAGGTCTGCCCTACTGTAAGCAGCAGAATGTTCCAGTATTTATGTCAGGAACAAGCTGATATGGCGTTTGTGTATGGCCAAGCAGATAGAAATAGTCAAGATGCAGCACAGCTACATCAAGACAAATACCGTAATCTGACAGACACCAACAACATTACACAACATTTCAAGACGCCTCCTTGCACGTTCGTCTGTCTGGTAGGAACCACGATCACACAAACACCCAAAATGAGCTTGAACTGGTGTGTGATGTGGTTGCTGTCTCTGAGGCTACTTGTTTTGGTACAGCTGTGGTGCCTCTCGACCGTTTCCATCTGCTTGGCCATACACAACACCATCTCAGCTCGCTCCTAGCATCAATACCAGACCATTCTACTGCTTACAGTACGCAGTCTGCAACACACAAGGAATACAGGGCACGTGGTCAGAGGAACTTTCATTCGACAGCCATCTACCGTGGTAATGATGCATTCCTGTACACATATTCATAGTACCTTTCTTCCCCCATTTCCTATCAGGAATTTGTCGCCGCAGTTTGTCGGTTTTATTAATGTTCACTCTGTATACGTAACGAAATCTCCTACTCACTGTACCTGTTGATGGCTCCGAGTGTAAATTGCGAGTTTGTTAGTTCACGGAATAAATGCAACAGAAATGATAATGCTTAATGTGTAGAAACTTTCATGTATGTCTTGATGATACGTGTATGACTAATTTTACTGTCAAAAAATATTTTTAGGGGAAGAAATAGGCAGACACAAAATAGTGTAAATGTTTCACACGTGGAGCAGGTACATTGCTGTGTAAATCGCGAGAACTTAGCTACTGCAAGACGCGAGCTGTAAAGGGCATGATGTGCATGTATTGTAATACAGTGTATCATTTTACATGAGCAAATGTAAAGCCAAGACTGAAACTATGGTGTTGTGAAAGATGTAACGAATAATGGTCTTTGCAAACCGTCATGCTGATAGTCACGGGTATGACATCGCTTCTCATGTAAATGAAGCAGCAGAAACTGTGAGGGCAATAAGTTTCGTCAACCCGGATGCATCCCTATATAAAATAAGAAAGCATGTTCATTCGGAGGAAATCGGTATGTTGTCGACGGAGGATTTCATTGTTCTGTTTGCTGGGGCAAACACGTGTACCAGAATGAAAGATGAGAAGCTTGCCAAGAACTAATGAAGTGCTTGCGTTGCCTGGGACACCCAAATGTTATATACGTGAACATTCCACACCAGTACGACTTATCGTCAGGGTCGTATGTGACCTGAGAGATTAGAATTGCATATGAACAGATCTCAAATATATGCATTCAGTTTTCAAACTTTAATATCCTGGATATGAGTAGTGGTAGAGGGATTCATACCTCATATGGCCTTCATTTTAATGGTCTTGCGAATAAATTAGTAACACAAAAAGTAGTCGAACAAATGACATGCAATCGTTATGTGTCAAATGCAGGAGAAGTGACGAAAATGCTGTGTTATCTTATACCAAATCCTTTGGTGAGCTTTGATCAAAATAAATGTAAGAGTACTTTATTAGGGCAAGGGTACCAGCAGAAAAAGTAGAATTAATGGTAACATTACATGTTCAAATAAGTATTAAAACTATTACACCATAAAAAATAAATGTCGTGTGACTAGGGCCTCCCGTCGGGTAGACCGTTCGCCGGGTGAAAGTCTTTCGATTCGACGCCACTTCGGCGACTTGGCCGTCGGTGGAGATGAAATGATGATGTTTAGGACAACACAACACCCAATCCCTGAGCGAAGAAAATCTCCGACCCAGCTGGGAATCGAACCCAGGCATTTAGGATTGCTATTCTGTCGCACTGACCACTAAACTACCGGGGGCGGACTGTTACACAGTGATCTTCTATCCCTGGAAAATAATTTTTAAGTCGAATTAGTGAAACATGTTCTAAATATTGATGTTATATGTGTAACTGAACACTGATTAGACAAACACCATATTATACCAACTGTGATTCCCAGATACAGAGTTGCCAGTTCTTATCATAGAAGCAATAATATATGTGATGGAACAGCTATTTTTGTTAAAGATTATTTAAACTTTACAGCAGTAGAAAAGTATCAAAATTTGGCAAGGGACAAAGGCTTTGAACTGTGTATATTTGAATTGACAGATGTTAATATCTAATAATGGAGACTCCAAGTAGGAATACCAACGGTGTAGGAAAAGACAGATTGCTTCTTACCGTAAAGAAAACACGTCACTTTGCAGAAGGCACAATTAAAAGACACTCACATGCAGCTTTCAGCCACAGCATTCGTCTGTGAAAGACACACACCCACACACGCGAGCACGCGCACCCACCCGCCCACACACACACACACACACACACACACACACACACACACACACACACACGAGATGGCCAACTCCAGCATCTCAGGCTGCAATGCAGCATCTCGTGGGATGCAAGCAGCAGTCTGGAGGGGTGATGAAAGGGAAGGGGAAGGGATACCAGTGTAAAGGTGAGGAGAGAGACGAATGCTGTCTGGTGGAGTGTGCAGGGACTACACTGCCAAAAGGCACAGCGTCAGGAGACTGTGGGGCAGGCACGTGGGGAGAAAAAGAACAAAAAAAGAGAGGAGTGGGGAAAGATGGGCAGATGCATTGACAGAGGGCTGCAAATAAACAGGGCGGGAGATGAAAAAGGGGAGGAGATGGTAGGACAAAGGAGGTGAAAACTGTTGGATGGTGGGTGTGTTGACAGTATGTTACAGTAGGTCGAGGCGGGATAATTACAGCAGTGTACAATGTATTGTAAGGATGTCTCTCACCTGGACAGTTCAGAAAAGCTGGCAGTGGAGGGAAGAACCCAGTAGTGAAGCAGCTATTGAACAGTCTGGCAGTGGGCGTTCATCCAGGTGGACAGCTGGTTGGTAGTCAGACCAATATAAAAATCTCTGCAGAGCTGGTAAGTGACATGGCTGCTTTCACAGGTGGCCCAGCCCCTGATGGCCCTGTGATAGAACTGGAATAGGAAGTGCTGGCTGGGTGGATTGGGCAGATTTTGCACCTAGGTCTTCCACAGGGTATGATTGTTGTGGGAAGGGGTCAGGATTTGGAGTGGCGTAAGGATGGACTAGGGTGTTGTGGAAGTTGGTTGGGCGATGGAACACCACTTTAGAAGAGTTGGGAAGTATCTTGAGCAGGATGTCCCTCCCACCACCCCAAAAATCAGCCACAAAGGAGGGTTACCTTCATCGCCCAATACCACCCTGGACTGGAACAACTGAACTACATCCTTCGCCAGGGCTTTGATTACTTATCATCATGCTCTGAAGTGCGGGACATCCTATTCGAGATACTTCCCAACCCTCCTAAGGTGATGTTCTGTCACCCAACCGACTTCCTCAACATCCTAGTCCATTCCTATACCACTCCTAACCCCAATAAAATGGCTCTGAGCACTATGGGACTTAACATCTGTGGTCATCAGTCCCCTAGAACTTGGAACTACTTAAACCTAACTAACCTAAGGATATCACACACATCCATGCCTGAGGCAGGATTCAAACCTGCGACCATAGCGGTCATGTGGTTCCAGACTGAAGCGCCTAGAACCGCATGGCCACGCCGGCCGGCACTCCTAATCCCAATCCCTTGCCACAAGGATCATATCCCTGTGGAAGACCCAGGTGCAAAACGTGCCCAATCCACCAAACCAGTGCTTCCTATACCAGTCCTGTCACAGGTTTATCCTGCCCCATCAGGGGCGGGCCACATGTAGCTATGTCACTTACCAGTTCTGCTGCAATCATTGCACAGATTTTTATATTGAGATGACTACTAACCAGCTGTCCACCAGGATGAACGCCAGTGAAAAACGGTGACCAAGAGCAAAGTAGACCAACCTGTGGCACAACATGCATCTGAACATGACACACTTGATTTCAATGGTTGCTCCACTACCCGAACCATCTGCATCCTTCCCTCCACCACCATCTTTTCTGAACTGTGCAGCTGGGAGTTTTCTTTACAACACGTTCTCTACTCCCATAATTGTCCTTCGCCTCAACCTACAGTAGCATACTGTCCCCACACTCTCCACATAACAGTGTTTACCTCCTCTGTTCTGTCATCTCCTCCGCTTTCTCATTTCCCAACCTGTTTATTTACAGCCCTCTGCCAATGCATCTGCCCCTCTTTCCCCACTCCTCTCTCTTTTTTTGTTCTTTTCTCCCCACCTCCCTGCCTGACAACCTCCTAAACCGTGCCTTTTGGCAGTGTATTCCCTGCACACTCCCCTGGACAGTGTTCATCTCTCTCCCCACCTATAAACTACTATCCCTCCAGATTACTGCTTGCATCCCATGTGATGTTGTGTTCCGGCCTGAGATGCTTGAGTTGGCAGTCATATATGCATGAGGTTTCTTGCTTGTGTGTGTGTGTGTGTGTTTTACTGACAAAGGCCGTGGCCAAAGGCTATAGGTGAGTGTCTTTTAATTGTGCCTATCTGCAACTTGACGTGTCTTCTTTACAGTAAGTTGCAATCCATCTTTTCCTAAACTGTAAAGTTAATATCTTAGTTGTAACAGTCTATAGATCTGGGGACTGGAAAATGTTCATTAAATGTTTCGAAAGGTTGCTAAATAATATAAAATGTGATAGAAAGATAGTGCTTATCTGTGGAGATTTAAATGTAGTCTATTAAGAAGACTCAAATCATAGAAGTGAGACATTGAGTATAGTCAGTAGTTTTGGTTTTATACAAAGAGGCTACCCTCCAACTAGAATTACTGCTGAAGTGAAATTGCTGCTGACCAAATTTTTATAAGACTATATGACCTTAACTACAACACCAACATTACAAATATGGGTTACAGTGATCATGAAACATGCCTCCTATCTACTGAACTGAACACCAACAGTCAATGGGGACCAAAAATGGAAATAACTGAACAGTGAGAGTTCAGTGATGACATTATTATAGTGTTTAATTTTATGCTGTTAAGGGAATAGTGGGAAGATATCTTCAGTAAAACTGAAGTAAATAGCATATTCTAAAATTTCAACAATGTGTATCTGTATTATTTTCATATATCATTTCCAATGAAAAAGAAGAGGATTAAGATGGTTAAGGGTTAAGAATAAGGGAAGCTATTATAGCTTCCAATAGAAAGATAAAATTTCTCCACTCTTTCATCAAACACAGTAACACTACTCCAGAATGTAGAAATTATCTGAAAAAATATAACCAAATATTCAACAAAGTTATAAAAGAAGCCAAATGACAAATAATGATACTACATTTCAAATGTAAAAAATAAAATGGAAGATGTCTGGAAGGTATTAGAGCAGAACAGTCATCATCAAAGAACATCTCTCTGCATACTGTAAACAACAGACTCTCAAATCCAAAAGAAGAAGCTGACATATTTAATGTGTATTTTACTAATACAGCAAATCAGTTAATCTAAAAGAGTATGAAGACAGGCCTATGTGCCTACTAAGTTATTTAAATGCTAGTCTTAAGACTATGTTCCTGTAAGTGATCACAAAGACAGAGATGATGCAAATAATAAGGTCATTCAAAAACATATATTCATGTGGGGAGGATGATGGCCAGGTTATGTATTTAAAAAGTTCTCAGATTGTGTAATGGAACCACTAACGTATGTAGTCATCACATCTTTATCGACTGGAGCCTTTCCCAGTAGCTTAAAAATGGGTAAAGTAACTCCTCTACTCAAAAAGGGGGACACTGAAAATGTAAATAACTATCCTCCAACATCCCAACTCAGTTTTTCTCCAATGAAAGAGTTTCCAACAACAGGCTTGATAGCTACATCGCAAAAAAATTAATACTTTCAGCAAATCAGCATGGATTCAGCAAATCCAAATGTACATTAACAGCTATGTATGAGTATTTAGAAGCTCATTGTAAAGAACTGGATGACAAAGAAAGTGCTACTGGTATTTTCCTAGATCTCTCAAAAGCATTTGACATAATTGACCATGATTTTCATATTCACAAATTACCTCAAAAACATGTCAGCGCGATCCCGAATCAGTAGACAAGATTTTACCTAAAATACAGGCAGCAAATGGTGATTTCAAGGCATGGTAACATTAAAGAAATATCATTACAACAACAAGACATCCGTGCAGTAAATCACTAATAAAGTATGGAGTGTCACAAGGCTCTATCCTCGGATCTCAATTGTTCCTCCTTTATACTGAAGATTTAAATGAGTTTATTATAACAAAAAAGATATTTGCTTATAACACCAGAAATTTAATAACAGTTTCTGACAAAATTTCTATGAAAGTAGCAATAGATACTTCAGTGACCCTTGTTACCAGCCAGTCTCAAAAATTAAGGTATAATAAATAAAGAAAAAGCTGTCTTTATGAATTTCTACTCTTCCCCACTTGGACAAGTATCTGATACAATACCATATCTTGAGAGCACATTATGGAAACTAAAAGTTTTAGGGATGTGGATACAAGACAATTTGAAATGTGAAAGAACTTGGAAAAAAGCTTTCATGGGCTTGTTAGTGTTAAGCCAAACTCCAAGCAGATCAACAGTCATTGAGGCATACATATTACATATGCTTCCATTCATTACTCCAATGTGGGCTAATATTCTGGGGGAACTCAGCTACCAGCATAAAAATCTTTAGGATGAAGAAAGGAACTGTCAGGGCTATCTACAACCTAAGGAAACTTGAAAAATGTGGGCAACATTTCAAACAGCTTAAA
This sequence comes from Schistocerca gregaria, assembly GCF_023897955.1. Classification (NCBI taxonomy): domain Eukaryota; kingdom Metazoa; phylum Arthropoda; class Insecta; order Orthoptera; family Acrididae; genus Schistocerca; species Schistocerca gregaria. Next base: position 687,427,595 of record NC_064931.1, read on the forward strand.
ATAAATAGGCTGCAAATCTTTTGCATGTATGAGTGCATCCTGTTTGGAAATGAATATCTTTGAAACAGTACTGGATAACTATGACAAAATAAGCATATAGACACAACACAAGAAACGTCAGTAATATCCAGTATAGCACAGTACTGTATCAGGAATGTGCTTCACAGATAACATTCAAATTATTCAACAGCTCAGCTATGTAGCTAAAACTGCAGTGACATGAAAATATGTTTAAATATAACCTTATGTCATATCTAATGGAACAGTGTTTTTACTTGGTAAAAGCATTTTTTAAATTACAAAAAGCAGCCTTGTAAACTGAGTGTGTAATTATGGCTAAATTGAAATTGTGTTGTTTTTGTTACTTGTAATTTATGACTATTTGTATACTGATTGTTGTCTAGTTCTCTCTCTCTCTCTCTCTCTCTCTCTCTCTCTCTCTCTCTATCTCTCTCTCTCTCTCTCTCTCTCTCTCTCTCTCTCTCTCTCTCTCTCTCTCTCTCTCTCTCTCTCTCTCTCTCTCTCTCTCTCTCTGTGTGTGTGTGTGTGTGTGTGTGTGTGTGTGTGTGTGTGTGTGTGAGTATGTGTGTGTGTGTGTGTGTGTGTGTCCCTTCATGTGTGTTAAGTATGTAAAGAATCATATAGAGCATTCCATCTTCAGGCCACGAGTGGCTTCCGGGACCATCCAACCGCCGTGTCATCCTCAGTGGAGAATGCAGATAGGAGGGGCGTGGGCTCAGCAGACCCCTCTCCCGGTCGTTATGATGGTATTCTTGACTGAAGCCACTACTTACTGTTCGTTCGAGTAGCTCCTCAATTGGCATCACGAGGCTGAGTGCACCCCAAAAAATGGTAACAGCGCTTGGCAGCCTGGATGGTCACCCATCCAAGTGCCGACCACACCCAACAGCGCTTAACTTCGGTGATCTCACGGGAACCGGTGTAGCCACTGTGGCAAGGCCGTTGCAAATGAATCATATAGGCCAAATAAAAAATGAAATAAAATGAATTTATTTCCATCCACCAAGTTATAGCATGTGGCTGTTTTAGACTCGTCTCCCACACTGATGGAATAGCTGATTGCTCTGCGTTCCCTTTCGACTGATTCGTCATATTGCACTCATGTGCGTGATCAGTGTTTCGGTGCTATTCTCCCCAGAAGGTGCTGTCTATCCAGCAAAACTCTTTCCTCAAGTCAAACAAGCGATGCCAGTCAGACATTATGTGATAACGAGCAGCGTGTCAATGCATGGATGGGATGGAAAAGACACCATCAATGTACTCTAATAATAAGTATCACAGTTGATAGTGCCAATAATTTTAGCAATTTTACACTAACTTCAACTCAGGCCAATGATGTGACAGCATATTTCCGCAATTTCAGTATCATAGCTAAACCACCCCTACTCCACTCTGCTAGTATGATTGCGAACATGGATAGATAACTGTGCAGTACGTCCATCCCGAGTCCTCACCCATCTCGAGATGCACCCATGTCGAGGAGCTTAGCACTCCTTATCGACATACAGTAATAGATTTCAAAGTGTTGTGATGTAATAGCAGACAGTTAAGAAGAACAAGAAACGAATGATTTATGTCCAGCTTCCTGGCAGATTAAAACTATGTGGTAGACCAAGACTCGAACTCGGTACCTTTGCCTTTCGCGGGCAAGTGCTCTACCAACTGAGCCTCCCAGCACGACTTACGCCCCGTCCTCACAACCTTAATTCTGCCATTACTTCGTCTCCTACCTTCCAAACTTAACAGAAGCTCTCCTGCGAACCTTGCAGAACTAGCACTCCTGAAAGAAAGGATATTGCGGAGACTTTCTCATTCTGGAAACACCCCTCAGGTTGTGGCTAAGCCATGTCTCTACAATATCCTTTCTTTCAGGAGTGCTATTTCTGCAAGGTTCGCAGGAGATGTTCTGTTAAGTTTGGAAGGTAGGAGACGAGGTACTGGAAGAATTAAGGCTGTGAGGACAGGGTGTGATTCGTACTTGGGTTGCTCAGTTGGTAGAGCACTTGCCCATGAAAGGCAAAGTTCCCAAGTTCGAGTCTCGGTCAGGCACACAGTTTTAATGTGCCACGAAGTTTCATATCAGCGCACACTCCGCTGTAGAGTGAAAATCTTATTCTGATTTTTATGCACAATGGATCTCTAGATGGAGTTCGACGCATTTTTACGTATATCAACCAAGCTATCAACTCTAAAATATTGTTCTAGAGTCTAGGATCGGTACCTGGACGATAATGGCAAGAGAGAACATAAACACATGCACTCCTAAGACTACAACGTTCTGCACTTAAAACGGGCTATGTTGTTATATCACCTGCTTTTCTGACCTATCAGTCATATGGAATGTAGCGCTGTTATTATTTGATTGTGAGAAAAGTATGTCAAGCGCATGATAAACATCCCTCTTCCTGGTTTCTCTATGATAAATTATGCTATCGAATCCTAAAATTAAAAAAACTACTTCTGCAAAACACTTGCTCTGCGTGATACAAGCATAATATAGCTTTCTGAAGACAGTTCAGAAATTATACAATGCCTGCATCAGGCCTATATAAAATGATCGTTAGTAGTGGGGGATATCTTCTACAAGCAAATAGATGAACACATAGCAGCAGCGTCCGACATGCGAAAATTACAAGTCATTCCGTCACTAGCACTGTAAACAGCACATCTGTTGGGAAAATATGTACACAGGGATTGTAGTGCCTCACAAGCACTTATCGCTAACTTAGTTATGACGCTGAAGAATCGATTTGACACCCAAGATGTGACAGGTGGGATGGAGTACATTCCATAAATCAAAGTTCGTTTAGAGGAATGCCTCTAGTTTCATCACACATGAGATGGAAGTCAACTGATGACTGACAGGTTTATCGTTAACGATCGCAGGTAGACAGTGCTCTAAACCACATACAGAACGCATGGGTGTACACAACTAGAACGCAGGCTACTGTATGTCACGTGACTGACGCATCCGGACAGAACACTTGAAAATTTGATCTGCAGCAACTTCTCCTTCTCTAGAATGCATCAGTCAACCATTAAATTGTAGCTCGTTACAGATCCATCTTAATCAATCACTTTGTCCACTCTCTGTTATCCTTTAAGGCAGATGCAAGTAAGTTTAGAGGTGAATGATTCTCTTTCCTCCTAAAAAGAATCAAATACAGTAGTCAACTCCCGTGTATCACTGATAACTCAATAGATATACAGTATAATGCTGTCCTGGCGAAAAAAAAATTGACTGCCTCCCTGATTGCCTTCGTTTTTTTGTCGACGTTTTCTCGGATTCCTCTTGTCGCCACATTCTTGTTCCCCTGTACAAACTGTTTGGCGCGAACCAGAAGATACGCAAGTACTTCCTCAATTTCCCCGCATTTCAGTGTATATTTGGTCAATTCATACCTATTCACTCTTCATTTCCCGCAATTCTATCGATTTTATGTCAGATCAATCCATGCGATCATGAAATAACCTCTCGTTCAGTGTTCTAAAATTGCCTGTAAATGTAGCACAGCTGTCAACACCTAGCTCAAGTGCACTGATCAGGAGGCATAACATAACTCTGTATTCGACTGTATCCAGTCACCCTCACATGCGGGGAGCGTTTACTCTGTTTTCTATATGTCTGTGTATTTGCATGCCTCGCAGAAGGAGAAGTTGCTGCAGCTCAATTTTTCCAGTGTTCTGTTGGGATCCATCAGTCGCGTGACATACAGTAGCCTGCATTGTAGTTGTATACAGCCACATGTTCTGTATGTGGTTTAAAGCATTGTCTACTTGTGATCGTTAACGGTAAACCTGTCGGTCATCAGAGGACTTCCATCTCGTGTGTGATGAAACTTGACACATTCCTCTAAACTAACTTTGATTTACGCGATGTACTCCATCTCCCCTGTCGCATCTTGAGTGTAAAATCGAGACTTCAGCTTCATAACTAAGTTAGTGATAGGTGCTTGTGAGGCTCTGCAATCCCTGCGTACACATATGCCCAACAGATGTGCTGTTTACAGATTTGTTGACGGAATGACTTGTAATTTTCACATGTTGGACGCTGCTGCTATGCGTTTATCTGTTTCCTTGTAGGATGTATCCCCCACTACTAACAATCATTTTATATAGGCCTGATTCAGGCACTGTATTGTTTCTGAACTGTCTCCAGAAACCTATATTGTGCTTGTATCACGCAGAGCAAGTGTATATGGAAGAAGTTTTCTTTTTTTCATTTTAAGGTTCGATATCATAGTTCATCGTAGAGAAAACGGGAAGAAGGATGTATGTCCTGCACTTCAAATATATTTCTCACAATGAAATATTAACAACGCTACATTCCATACGACTCATAGGTCGGAAATGCAGGTGATACAATATTATAGCCCAGTTTAAGTGCAGAACGTTGTAGCCTTAGGAGTGCATGTATTTATGTTCCTGCTTGCCAATACCTTCCAGGTACCGATCATAGACTCTAGAACAAATAGTTAGAGCTGATAGCGTGGTTGATTTATGTAAAAATGCGTTGCTCTCCATCCATCTGGGGTACCATCATGCATAAAAATCATTCGTTTTTTGTTCTTCTTAACTGTCTGCTATTACATCATGGCTCTTTGGAATCTGTTACTGTACGTCAATAAGGAGTTCTAAGCTCTTCGACATGGGTGCATCTCGAGATGGGTGAGGACTCAGAATGGACATACTGCACAGTCATCTATCCATATAGATACTCGCAGAGTGTAGTAGGGGTAGTTCAGCTATGATACTGAAATTGGGGAAACATGCTGTCACATCATTCACATGAAATCTCTGACATCACTGCGGCCAGAAAAAGATCCTGCAAGAACTGAACCAGTGACGACTGAAAAAAATCGCTCAAAGTGGAAGAAGTGCAACCGTTCCGCAAATTACTACAGATTTCAATGTTGGACCATCAGCAAGTGTTAGCACGTGACCAATTCAACAAAACATCATTGGTATGCTCTTTCGGAGCAGAAGGCCTGACATGAAGCTTTATGCCTAGCCCAGGCCCATCAACACCGATATTGGACTTTTGATGACTGAAAACATGTTGCCTGGTCTGACGAGTCTCATTTCAAATTGTATTGAGCAGATGGACGTGTACCTCATGAATCCATGGACCCTGCACATCAGCAGGGGACTATTCAAGCTGGTGGACGCTGTGCAGTGGTGTGGGACATGTTGAGTGATAGGGGACCTCTGATACATCTAGATATGACTCTGATAGGTGACACGTATGTAAGCATCCTGTCTGATCATGTGCATCTATTCATGTCCATTGTCCATTAAGACGAGCTTGGGCACTTCCAGTAAGACAATGCGACAACTCTTATGTCCAGAATTGCTACAGAGTGGTTCCAGGAACACTCTTCTGAATTTAAACATTTCTGCTGGGCACCAGCCTCCCCGGATATGAACATTAGTGTGCATATTTGGGCTGCCTTGCAATGTGCTGTTCAGATGAGATCTCCACACCATTGTACTCCTACGGATTTATGGACTGCCCTACAAGGATTCATGGTGTCAATTCCCTCCAGCTCTACTTCATACCTTAGTTGGGTCCATGCCACATTGCAGCACTTCTGTATGCTGGATGGGGTCCTATACAATATTAGGCAGGTGTATCAGTTTCTTCTGCTCTTCAGTGTATTTCATAACAGAGATCATATTCCCATATAATTTCTTTATAAGCTTTAAATAACCACAAAACATTTCTAACAGATAAAGTACTTCATCTTCTTTACTTTCCATATGAAGTTTCTCAGAAAAAGTCGAAAATAAATGTGATAAAATTGATGAGTAAATGAGTGGGTATTCTATTCTTGATGAAATATTATTTCATATCTTAATGACACAAAATCAAATTCTTTTGCAAGATAATTAACAATTAATTTTTTATACATTTTCTGTCATATGTATGACAATCTGATCCATCAGACTGAATGACTTTAAAATTAATATGTAATTGAGATGATTTAGATGAACCCAACCATTTCAATTACTTATATTAATTTGTATCTCTTTATTAGAATTTTCAAATTATATTTCCTTTTCAATAACAGTAAAAGAATTGAACTCATAGATTTCAACTTTGTTCGTTTATAAAGATTAAAACCTTATAAACATTTAAGGAAACATATTATAGAATATAATTAAAAATTCATAATCTCCAACTATTATCATCAAGGTCTGTACCTAATTTTCATGTTCTACACATCATTCCTCTTACTGCTGTTCCACATTTTATTACCAAATGAAGCATCTGCTTCATTCTTTGTTTTGCCATTTACTGAAGTTCTTTACCTGCTTCATGTCTTTTTTCCAAATGTTTAATATCTATATATATAATGTAGAGATTTTTACAAGCTACAATTAATAAACTTATTTCTTTACCACCTCTAGTTAATCTTTCTCCTATCTTTATTCCTGGTCCAAAAAATTACAAACAGGTGAGTGAATTGTGTAAGGTAATTTATTAAATAAAGTATCATCTAATCCTTTTCTCTATTTTTACTATTTACAAAACATGTCAGGTAAATTATTTAAAAATGTTACAAAATAAGTTAGAGTTGGAATTATTAATAAAAATCCGTCAATTTATTTGTTAACATTTTTGTTATTCCAAAATTTTCATTATAATAATTTTTTCCAACTTATTCTTCTCTGCAGATTACTGCTAATCAATCATCTTTCCAAATATACTCAACAGATTTTTATAGATATATATTTATAAAGCCTACACCGTTTTTCATCTTCACTCGAATCTAAACTTATCAGTAATTTTTTTGAAAAATGAACATCAAATATTTCTTGTATCTTACATGTATATTTATTACCTTTACTTGATTTTATGTTATTTGGACTATTTTCACTACATATTGCTTCTGAACTATCTCTGTAAAATTTACAATTCAACAGCATCAAAATATTTTTCATATCTTCCATAGTTATTTGTTTGTTATTTATCTGTCTGTTCCTTTATACTTCTTATTCCCAAATCTTAATTATCACCATCAAATTTTACTGCCAGCATTCCAATATATTTAAATGAGCCAAAAGGTCTTAATCGAAAATTTTTATCTTCATTATGGTTGATATATTCCCGCAGTCTTTCGTTTACATTTATTTATTTAAGATCTAATGTTGTTCTCCATTTTTAAATTTCTTCTTTCATTACCTCTTCTTGATATTTATTAAAGAAATCTAGTATGTCTGATTGTTGGTATTTCATTAAATATTTCTAAATAATGTTGTTTTTGATGATTTTAAGGAACAAACTGTTCAGCATCTTTGATTATGATAATAATGGTTCTTCTTATATTTTTCATATTTGGTTTGAGGTAGTTTAATCATTTTCTTTATATTGTTGTTTCGATTTTCCTTCATTTCTCTATTTCGTTCAACTTTTGTTTCAACCTCTGGGTTATATTTTGCCAACATTTGTTACAAATAAAAAACATTAATGATTTATTTTTAGATATAATGTTTAATTTTAAATATTTAGTGTTTATGTTTAACATTTTAATTTTTATGATTTAAAATATTTTTAATTTCTTGCTTGTAACATGTTTAACATTTCTAAGAACCTTGAATTTATTTCCTATAATTTCCAATGTTTATTTTTATCATCATTCTAACATTTACTACAAAATTTCCTCAAATTCATCAAATTGTATGACCTTTCTAAAAACATTTTAAAAACTGATACTGACTCTTATAAATTGGTATGGTACTTCTGAATATGTTTGAACTAAAAAAATCAATATTTTCCCACATATCTCCATCTAGTAAATTATTGTGTAGCTATATCTGGATTTTCGAGAGTAAAATTATCAAATACAACAACTGAATTACCTTCAGATGAATTTAATATGATAATTTCATCACTATTTTGAATAAAAGTAGCAGTAATTTCAAAATTTTTATTTTGAATTTTTTCGTATTTGTTTATGGATTCAGAGTATTTTGGTTAGAATAAATGTATAAATCATTCACTGTATCCCAGGTTAACAAACCTGTAGCCAAAATGTAATTATAAAACGTATTGTTGTTTTCCCAGATCTGATTGTTCAAGTTACTACACAGCGAATATAATTAGGTAAAATCTTAGCATATTCAATTTTAATTTTTTTCTCACGAGTCATCATTTTTTGATCCCTATCTACTTTTAGATTCGTTTATCCCAACAATACTTTACAAATTTTGAAGGAATTGTCTACTTCAATTAAGTTATAAGGCATCGATTTTCAAAAAAAATTAAGTTTACATATAGCAGAGAATTGTAAAAAAGCACTTTGGCTTGCTTTTACACTATTTTTAAATCCAAATATTACTTCAAAAACGTGTAAATTGTATTTGATGAAGAAACACAAAAATTTGAGATAGTCATTATAATTCAAAAAATTTAGAAATATTTAGTCCCACTAACAAATCAAATATATGTATTAAATAAAACAAAATTTTACATATACTTATGGTGTAAAATTACATACTGATACGAAATATAATATTGGAGAATGTATGTGACTTAATACACAAACTAATGCACCTATTCGAAATAATGTAGTTAAAATGTTTTCTAACTTATTTACTTCTTAACTATATAACAGTAATTTAAATTAATATGATGAAATGTTTGTAAAACCTAATGAATATTCCTACTGAAAAACAGGATTTTTGCGTCTTTTAAACCATTGACGCATTTGTTCCTTTCTTAATAACTTAATTGGTGTCAGTGACACTAATATAACAGTTGTTTTAGGAGAGAACAAAAAAAATTTCAATAAAATAGCTACTTAATATTTAATAAAAATACCATGTGGTAAATATAAACCTGAAGTAATAAAAATTAAACTAAATTTTGTACGATTGAATAGAATAGTAATTCTTAACTAATGCTCAAAAAAGAAAGAAAGATACAAAATTGGTAAATGGAAATACCATGTGACTAGGACCTCCCATACGGTAGACCATTCACCTGGTGAAAGCCTTTCAAGATGACACCACTTTGGCGACATAGTGTGTCCATCAAATTTGGTAAAAGAAGAAAAAAGATATGTCGGATTAACAAAAGTTGTAGGTGCGTTTTTTTCCAATATTAGTATAAGCATTAGGTACAGCTTGTTAAGAAAAGAACAGAAATAAAAAAAATTAAAAATTAGAGACCTTTATCAAATTCTTATTTAGAAACTCTACCTAAAAAATTATTAAATATTTTACAAGTGTTTCTAGGAATGATAAGTTACCTAATGAACTAGAGAAATTTGAATGTGTATGGATAATTTAGGAATTTTGATACTGTTTATACTCACTGGATTTGTAACCATGAAAAAGTATTCTAAAACCTGTTTTCATCCTTTGGGAGGCAACACACCAAAAGGCTTAATTAATTATATGGGAAAATGATTTATGTTTCAATCAACAAAGAATACAAAATTTTGATAAAGTTTTGATGGTCATTCATATCAAAAATATTATCAGAAAATAATAAACTGTGCAATTGATTTATTATAATAATTGGTAGAGGATGTAATTACTGTTTAATGTCGGATCAGCATGGAGGTTTTTAGACATGGCGCACAATATCGGATTAGGATAGGATGGAGAAGGTAAGTGGTGGTGAGCTTTTGAAAGCACCATCCTTGCATATGCCACAAGAGATTTAGGGAAATCACAGAGAATGTAAATCAGGATGGCCAGACACAGGATTATACAGTCATCCTCCCAAATGCAAGTCCAGTGTGCTAAATCATAGCACTACTGTCTGAGTAATAATGGGACATTTTTGGCAAAAAATAACAGTAATGCATCATGAATTTACATCGTTATTTTAGAAAAATTAATAAATCATCAATTAATGGACTCAAATTTTGATATACATTAAAATAAAATTCACAATAAGAAAAAAATAAAAATTGTGATAGAAAATTAAATTAAAATAAATAAAAATTATAATAAAAAATTTCAGACATTTGAATCAAATATCAGTAACCAATTAGAATCAAAAAGAAGTACAAAAATTAATAAAATAAATGAGAAAAAGTTAACTGTGATACAGGAATTATATGAATTAGAATTACAATAAAAACTATTAACGAATTAGAAAAAATTTGGAATCAGATATTATTACAAAACTTAACTAGACAATATAAACAAAAAATAAATTTAATTATTAATCTACTAAGATTAGAAAAAATTATAATACTACATTGAAAAAACAAAAATGAAATATAAAATAATATTTAAAAATGAATTATAATTGCCATTAAAAATTAATACACAAATTATTAAAAGTTTATTAGAAGAAACAAAATGAAAAATTAAATAAAAATGGATGAAACTGAACTAAAAAATTTACAGTGATACTGATATTACTTTAATTTTAAAAATAGAAGATTAGGAGAATAAGTGTGTTCATATTAGTTTCTATGATGCTATTTCCTAACAGTATATTGAAAATTAATGATGTTTTAGCAATGGTTTAACATTCAAACACTTTATCACAATACAATAATACTGTTACTAAACAACTGTAACGTAAATGGTGTACAAGAATGAAACTAAAATTCTTTTGCAGATTATTTTTCAATGACAGATGTACAAATAATTGAATCAACATCTATGACTGAAATTGAACAAAAATTGATCAGTTCATAAAGTACAATTAAATTTTTAGAAAGTAGTTGTTGTTAGTAGAAGTACAAATAAACATTTATTATTCAAATATTTACCTTTAAATCATTGTGGTATTTCGTTCTGTATTTTAGATAATAATTACAAAATACCTACTACTAATCAATCAATAAAAGCTTTCATAAAATAAGTTTTCTGGTTGTATCACTAAAAAAGTTAAATCATTTCCATTAAGTATTAAATAATTTTTAGTTGGCGAACAGATTTTAGATTAAATTAAATTCAAGATTAGAACAATAATTACTGTCTTTTCGATGTCAATTAGTTCAACTCTTAAAAATCTCAAAATGCATATAAATTAAAATTATATAATACTTAAATTTTTATATAATATAATAATTGGTTGGAATATTCAATTACATGATATGGTAAAAGTAGTGTGGAGTCGAATTATGAATTGAACATTATTTTACCAAACTAGTACACTAAATTAATCAACAGATTTCATTCTCGACTTTTTGATGAAGGTTATATTAAACTATAATGTAAACGAAGAAAATTTTAATATTAACAGTTTCACAAAGTTAAGAAACCTGTTTTGGAAAAATATTTATTTAATTAATTTCATTACAGCTAAATAATTAACTTTAAATTAATTTTCCTATATGGAACAATAATTTAGTGAAAATAATATTCATTAGTTTTCAATTTATAGAAGGGGATGGTAAATTAAAATATAATAGAAAAGTTTTCCCTGTATAAATCACTATTATGTTCAATGTGATTAAATCTCATGATAATTTCACTGTAAATGAGCCTCATGAGTAGTGAAAATCAGCAAATTCAAGAAGGTATTATAGATGAAAAAACAAGAATTACTTATATTTATAATGAATGAAACGGTGAGAAACAAAAAAAGAATGAGAAAACTGGACATGATCACCGTATTTTTGAACTGAAAATAATGTTGAAAATTTTTCAGGTCAACTCATCTAAACCCTTACAAGAAAGGGTTCATTTTCGTGGAAAAAGAGAACATAAAAAGAGTTAATTATTATTTGTCCAAAAAGCTTTTAAAAAAGATTAAAAACTGTAAATTTCGAAAATATTATAAATTTATTTGATCCTAATCAATGATAGGATACCTCAAAACCAAAAAATAAAGAAAATAGTAAAAGAAAATTTAAAATTATGTAATCGTTTGAAAATTAAGTTTAATTTATTTAGCAACTCTAAAATGTCGATAATTAATGAATTTAATGGATTTGGTCAGCAATTTAAAAATGAAATAATTAATGCATAAAAGAAAATAACGATGAAGTTTAAAAGTGGGAAATGAAACATTTTATTAATAAACTCTCATATTCAACATTCGGGGTTTTGTTGTTCGTAAAACGAATTATCAAAATATGCTTTTCAATCAGTTATAATGTCGCTTGATGCAACATTCGGGGTTTTGTTGTTCGTAAAACGAATTATGAAAATATGCTTTTCACTCAGTTATAATGTCGCTTGATGCTTATATTCTGCAACCGGAAATAATGGGCTTGTATTAGAGTGAAAAATAATGATTCAAAATATTTTCTGTGGTCTGTAAAACCAGAATTATTTCATTTTGAATATAAAAATACTCAAAGAAATATGAACTTAAATATGTAGGTTTGGTGTTAATGATAAACTTGTAGATTGCGAATTACTGATTCTGATGGTTTACATACAAAGAATAGGGACTAAAGGTAATGTATCTATAGGGTTTCTTGCTCCCAAAAAAATTCAAGTATACTATTGGAAATTTCATAACATATTAATTCATTATATTTTAACAATGGAAATAAAAAGTTTAGTTTATTTGTTACCAAAATTTTTTTTTAATATATAGAAATACAATATATATTTCTTGTATGTGTTTCTTACATTTTAATAAAAAAGAAACATTTAATGGTCATTCAAAAACTTTGGTTAATTAGTAATACATTAAAAATACAACTACCAAAAATAGATGAAAATAAAAAAAATAATAATTTTTAATTCACAAAAAAGTTTCTAATGTTATTTATGCAGATTTTGAAGGTTTATTGTAAAATACGGATAATTATAAACCAATTTCAAAGAGAACATCTAATATGAAATAGGAAAAACGTGATCCAAACTGTTTATAGTAAATATGTAAATGGACTACATAGGCTGTTAACGTATATAAAGCACCTAATTTCATAATAACTGAAAAATCTGTTAAAAACCAAGTTGCAAAATTGAAAAAATTTATCTAAATTCCTAGAAATAGAAACTCTATCAACTGAAGAGCTATCTAGACATTATAAATCTAAAACAACTTCCTTATGTGACATGTATTATATAGAGAAAATATAAAAGGTCTTCACTATTACGATTTAATGTGAAAATATATAAATCCATAATATAATAAATGCAACTTACAATTAACTCAACCTTGCGTTGCAGTGTTACATAAATATTTTTTTATCTTAATAAGATTTTCATTTACTTGTAAACGCGCTTTGGATGTATAAAAATAGTTTGAATACCATATAATAAAATGAGATATATTAGTTTTAGTCAACTATCGGAAAATTTAAAAATATGCTATATAAATACATAAAAATTATCCCTTTAAATCTCTATAAACTTACTTTGAATTAAAAAAACCACCTAAAATCGAATTCCCCTTGACATAGAACTAAAAGTTAAGTAACAAAAACGACTTTATCATTACAATTATGTGAATATTTGGGAAAAGTTTCAAGAAATTGATCCATTAGCAAAGAAGAATTCACTAAAAACTCTAGGGGTAGGAAATAATTCATGAGGATGATAATGGTGCTAAACTATTATATGCAAAAATTTAATATACAAAATCTAGGTAAATGTCATGGTTAATGTTGCAAAGCAGAATTTTCATTATTACATTATGTTTTATTTTAGACAAATATGTATAAAGACAAATAATTTACATACAATTATATCGTTATGATATGTTTTTAAGTTTTGAAAAAGGCTGAGGGGTGGAATATCACAATGTTGTAATCGATATTATAAAGCTATTATAAATATACGAAAAATTATGTTTAAAACATATAAAATTATTTTATATATTTATACATAAATTATTTCATTGGTAATTCTGTGAGTCAATATTTACCACATGACGGAATTAAATGGGAAGAATATAACAAATTTGAGTCTAAAAACATATTTTAATTTCCAATAGTACTGAAATAGGTTCTATTTTCGAATTTGATTTTTAATATCTGAAAGAATGACATGATTTACATATAGATTTACGATTAGCATCAACAACAAAAAGACACCAAAGTCTATTAAAATCATTATTATGTGTTTTAGCTAATAAATATTGTTATGTGGTTCATTAAAGAAATTTTAAATAATAATTATCATTACAAAAACATATGGAGATTTAAAATCTGAACAGTCTGATTAGTTAAAAATAATTATAAATTTAGTTACACACATGGGAAAGAAAGTGATTATGAGTTTGAAAAGATTTTTGTAAATTGTTTCGTAATTCAGTATTTGAAAAAACGATGGAAAATATTTGAATGGGGGTAGATAGTAAAATAGTTTCAGACAGTTAAAAATGCGATAAATTAATAGCTAACATAAATTTAAGACTAGAACAATAAACCCATAGTTTTGCTTAATGAATTATTTTAAATTGGAATATCAATGATTAATTTATCGAAAGAAATTGTGTATGAATTTCACTGCATTGTTATGAAACCAAAAGATGGAGAAAATGTTGAACTTTGCTATCAAGATATAGGTATTTATATCTACAGGTATAATATAATATTTGAGGTATTTTGAATATATGTAGAAATTGACAATTAAATTTGATCCAAGTAGCTACAGAAATTACTATTTGTAATGTTTCTCACGTTAATAAATAAGTATTAAGGGAAATGAGAGATGAATGGAAACGAAAAATAAAAAAAAGAATTTTGCTGATAATGATCGAAAATTTATGGTTATATAGTTGGTTATTAAGAAGAGTAGGACTCATAGGCTGTAACGAAATGTGTCGTTATGAATAAAAAATATTTAGAAGATTTACTTAAATATGTTGAAAACAACGACGAAGATCATTCAGTCATGGTCATTAAAAATCTTAAAGTACTCATAGATACATTAACATTTGCTCATTATTTACTTAAATGTGTGTATATATAAATACTGGGTGATTAAAAAGTCAGTATAAATTTTAAAGATGAATAAATAATGGAATAATGTAGATAGAGAGGTACAAATTGACACACATGCTTGGAATGACATGGGGTTTTATTAGAACCTTTCAGGTAGTCTTTAAAATGTTTACTCTTACACATCATCCAAATCGAGTATTACCAAATATGGAAAACACAGAATTTGAGGTATTTGCTTAGTATGTAAAACTAAAAAAAGTAATTTTTTAAAAAAAGTTTTTAGGTGATACTTTACATGTTCTAGAAGAATTAATTAATGAATTACATAAACTGATGTGAAAATTTTTTGTAGTATAGATGAATTACGGCAAACAGATTTAGTAGAAATCTATTTAGGTAATTTAAAGGAATTTCAGAAGTAAATAAAAGATATAAATTACTACTGGGTGTTACAAAAAGGTACGCCAAACTTTCAGGAAACATTCCTCACACACAAAGAAAGAAAATATGTTATGTGGACATGTGTCTGGAAATGCTTATTTTCCATATTAGAGCTCATTTTATTACTTCTCTTCAAATCACATTAATCATGGAATGGAAACACACAAAACAGAACATACCAGCGTGGCTTCAAACACTTTGTTACAGGAAATGTTCAAAATGTCCTTCGTTAGTGAGGATACATGCATCCACCCTCCGTCGCAAGGAATCCCTGATGCAATCATGCAGCCCAGTAGAATGACGTATTGTATCACAGCCATCCACAATACGAGCACAAAGATTCTACATTTGGTACCGGGATTGCATATACAACAGCTTTCAAATGCACCCATAAATGAAAGTCAAGAGGGTTGAGATCAGGAGAGTGTAGAGGCCATGGAATTGGTCCGCCTCTACCAATCCATCCGTCACCGAATCTGTTGTTGAGAAGCATACTAACACTTTGACTGACATGTGCAGGAGCTCCATCGTGCATGAACCACATGTCGTGTTGTACTTGTAAAGGCACATGTGTTAGCAGCACAGGTAGAGTATCCCGTATGAAATCATGATAACGTGCTCCATTGAGCGTAGGTGGAAGAACGTGGGGCCCAATCAAGACATCACCAACAATGCCTGCTCAAACGTTCACAGAAAATCTATGTTTATGAAATGATTACACAATTGCGTGCGGATTCTCGTCAGCCCACACATGTTGACAATGAAAATTTACAATTTGATCACGTTGGAATGAAGCCTCTTCCATAAAGAGAACATTTGCACTGAAATGAGGATTGACACATTGTTGGATGAACCATTCACAGAAGGGTACCCGTGGAGGCCAATCAGCTGCTAATAGTACCTGCACACGCTGTACATAGTACGGAAACAACTGGTTCTCCCGTAGCATTCTCCATACAGTGACGTTGTCAACGTTACCTTCTACAGCAGCAACTTCTCTGACGCTGATAGTAGGGTTATCGTCAACTGCACGAAGAATTGCCTCGCCCATTGCAGGTGTCCTCGTCGTTCTAGGTCGTCCCCAGTCACGAGTCATAGGCTGGAATGTTCCGTCCTCCCTAAGACGTCGATCAATTCCTTTGAACGCCTTCCTGTTGGGACACCTTCGTTCTGGAAATCTGTCTCGATACAAACGTACCGCGCCACGACTATTGCCCCATTCTAATCCATACATCAAATGGGCATCTGCCAACTCTGCAGTTGTAAACATTGTGGTGACTGCAAAACCACATTCGCGATGACCACTAACCTGTTGATGCTACGTACTGATGTGCTTGATGTTAGTACTGTAGAGCAATGAGTCGCATGTCAACACAAGCACCGAAGTCAACATTACCTTCCTTCAACTGGGCCAACTGGTGGTGAATCGGAGGAAGTACAGTACATACTGACGAAACTAAAATGTGCTATAACATGGAAATTAAGCGTTTCTGGACACATGTGCACATGACATCTTTTCTTCTTTTGTGTGTGAGGAATGTTTCCTGAAAGTTTGGCCATACCTTTTTGTAACACCCTGTATAATCTTTTTTTTTCAAAATATGCCTTGGCTACTCCATTTAAGGGTAAGACAGCTAAAAATATGACTTATTCTTTGGAAAAAATTTAAAGAATTTTACAAACATATAATGGAAAAGAATTTTATAATAAAAATTTTAAGAACTTATGAAAAAATATAAAATTAATCATATTCAATTTCTATGGATTAAAAATTTCTGTTGCTGAAAGATTTACTAGAACAGTAAAGGAAAAAAATGTGAAATAATATGACTTAAAGCGAAAGAAGAAATAGATCGATTTTGTTTCCAAATTAATTGATTAATATACTAATTCAGAACATTCAATAATAAAAATTAAACTAAACGAGTTAAAAAAACTAAATCATTTTATTGCAATCTGTTTAATTAACAAATTTTGAAGGTAGCAAGGGGAAATATTAAATAAGTGCTAAAGTAAGAATAATTAAATCAAGGGATTTTTGAAAAACGCTAGGCAGCTAATTGGTCAACAGCAATTTTCCAAACAGGTAAACATATTCATTCTATTTCAGTCATGTACAAATTAAAAGCTTCATTTGGGGAAGTAATGAAAGGAAATTTTTATGAACACGATTTATAAAAAAATGAATTAAATGTTATTACAAAGAACTTTTAAAACGAATTCCGAGTGATGAACAGGCGAATATATTAGTATTGTTTGAAAATACTGCAACCAAATAATGATGAGGGTACATAAATTCTAAAAAAGTGTGAACTATCAATCAATTGAAGATCTAAATTGTTTTTATAAGACTCCAAAGAGAATTATTCAAATAAATGTGAGAAATGTAGTCTAAAATATATCAAAAATAAAAATATATCTATATAAATGTATATTTTAAAGTTTAGCAGTATTAGAAAATTGTAATATGAAATATATTTTAAAAGCAACATGAGACGTGTTATTTCATAAAAAATATAAAAATTTTAATATAACATGTAGATTTTATATTTATATTATGTTAAATTACCTTTTTCTCAGATATAGATAATGTTATTAGTTTTAGAGAAGATTAAGGTGATTGGAAATACAGCTTAATAATCAAAGAACATTATAACTGATTTATTTTTAATGGAAATCATGAATATAATAAATGTTCATTTTTTAATATGAAAAACAAGAAGTTTATTAGATTTTTAAGAATAAAATATTCTTTCGATTTTGAAAAACGATAGTTGGAAAGAATTATTAGGTTTTTAAAGCTGCAAAATTATAATTTAAAAAATTTAAAAGGAAAATATTAAGTATTAAAAAATTAAAAACTGATTACAAAACGTGTTTATAAATTTAATATATAATCTCCAAAATTAAATTTTTTTCTTATTTGGGTTTTTCATTGGTTTTATATTTGATTAAAATTAATGGTATTAATTAATATCATTTTGATGTAATTCAGTTAAATTGAAAGAATAATGTAGATTCATATTAGCACTCTTTTATTTAAAAGAGTTTTCTCAATTTAAATTAACTGAATAGTGATTAATTGGATCCAGACCCATAAAGTGTGCTGTTGGCCTTATTTTATCTCTTCTGCAGATTGATGATGGTAGGTTCAAGGAAACTGAAGACCCATTAGACTCTGGAATATGTAACAATGTGACCAGAATACAATGATCCACCAGTGTTGCCATAGAGAAGAAAATTGACATGTTCTAACTCCTTGGTGCTGTTATTGGTTCTAGTGAGAACTTCTAAAACAGTGGCTCAATGTTGCTGCAGGAGAGCGAGCTACGTGATCAGCTGTTGTACATAGCATAAAGGTTTGCGTCTCTAACTGCCATGGTGTAAGTAGGCACTTGAAACCTGACCACCAACAATTATTAGTTATTTATTATTTATGTTTTCTGGTAGTTTCTTGAAGTATCTTGTATTTTAATGTTTATTTATCCTGGAATCTTCAGATGTGTAAATATCAGCAATCTGGAATTTCTACTGTTTGTATAAATATTAGCATTCTGGAAAACTTCATCATTGTATAAATAGCTCTGCTCTTCAGCTGTCTCTATGTTGTTATTTGTAACAAATATGTTTTCATTTCTAAATGCTGTGCTATATTAACAACTCTGCTTTGGTATCCATACTTGAGAATGATTATGACATGACAATATCTATGTACTTCGTCATCATACGCTGTTGATCAGCATGATATGTCTATGAAAAGCGACCAGACTGCAGTATCATTTTGTGAAGGGCAATGTGAATGTTTACTATAGCCAGTGCTTTAATAACTACTTCTTGTGATAGCATTTTCTTGTGGCCCATCAACTTGAATTATATTCAAGCTTCTGCTGTCAGGTTTTGATCACAAGGGCGGTTTGAAGAAGCGGATCTATAGCAGATGGCTGCAGGAAAATAAATCAGTATATCTAAGGTGGGTTAAAGGACGCTTAGGTATGCAGTATAATGAAGTAGCAGATGGTCTTGCAAAAGAAAGCATCAAAGAAGGGGACCCAATATTCAATCAGCTTCTATATTCTGGCTTTTGCCATGTTACAAAAAGAAAAAAAAAAGGAGTCATGCAATCAATGGGAACAGCAGTGGCAAACATTACAGCAGAAAAAAGGGCTTTTCGTCTGCTTCACTCCAGTGGACTACACACAGAAAAACAATATAGTCAGTAAAATCTGCGAAGGAGGTATGTAACATCAATTATTAGCATAAGATTGGGGCATGCATGTGCCCCTACATGCCTCTACAGGATTGGAGTGATGGGCTCTCCCACATGCAATGAACATCCAGAAGGCAATGGGATTTTGACACTGGGATGTTCCAAATATGTTTCACATCAAAATAACCTATGCAATAACCATGCAAAAATGATGATTCCCTTACCAACAAAGATTAAAACGTTAATGAGTGAGAATAATCTATATATTATATATAATATAATATAATCAAATATAATCAATAGTTTAATAGTATCTTAGCTACAAGAGGTGGAGATAAAGCTCTGACATAAAAAATGAATTGGTTGTTGCAGTTTTGTAGTTATATACACTCCTGGAAATTGAAATAAGAACACCATGAATTCATTGTCCCAGGAAGAGGAAACTTTATTGACACATTCCTGGGGTCAGATACATCACATGATCACACTGACAGAACCACAGGCACATAGACACAGGCAACAGAGCATGCACAATGTCGGCACTAGTACAGTGTATATCCACCTTTCGCAGCAATGCAGGCTGCTATTCTCCCATGGAGACGATCGTAGAGATGCTGGATGTAGTCCTGTGGAACGGCTTGCCATGCCATTTCCACCTGGCGCCTCAGTTGGACCAGCGTTCGTGCTGGACGTGCAGACCGCGTGAGAACACGCTTCATCCAGTCCCAAACATGCTCAATGGGGGACAGATCTGGAGATCTTGCTGGCCAGGGTAGTTGACTTACACCTTCTAGAGCACATTGGGTGGCACGGGATACTTGCGGACATGCATTGTCCTGTTGGAACAGCAAGTTCCCTTGCCGATCTTGGAATGGTAGAACGATGGGTTCGATGACGGTTTGGATGTACCATGCACTATTCAGTGTCCCCTCAAACGATCACCAGGGGTGTACGGCCATGAAGCCGGGTGTTGGCCCTGTGTGCCTCGGTCGTATGCAGTCCTAATTGTGGCGCTCACCTGCACGGCGCCAAACACGCATACGACCATCATTGGCACCAAGGCAGAAGCGACTCTCATCGCTGAAGACGACACGTCTCCATTCGTCCCTCCATTCACCCCTGTCGCGACACCACTGGAGGCGGGATGCACGATGTTGGGGCGTGAGCGGAAGACGGCCTAACGGTGTGCGGGACCGTAGCCCAGCTTCATGGAGACGGTTGCGAATGGTCCTCGCCGATACCCCAGGAGCAACAGTGTCCCTAATTTGCTGGGAAGTGGCGGTGCGGTCCCCTACGGCACTGCGTAGGATCCTACGGTCTTGGCGTGCATCTGTGCGTCGCTGAGCTGCGGTCCGGTCCCAGGTCGACGGGCACGTGCACCTTCAGCCGACCACTTGCGACAACATCGATGTACTGTGGAGACCTCACGCCCCACGTGTTGAGCAATTCGGCGGTACGTCCACCCGGCCTCCCGCATGCCCACTATACGCCCTCGCTCATAGTCCGTCAACTGCACATACGGTTCACGTCCACGCTGTCGCGGCATGCTACCAGTGTTAAAGACTGCGATGGAGCTCCGTATGCCACGGCAAACTGGCTGACACTGACGGCGGCGGTGCACAAATGCTGCGCAGCTAGCGCCATTCGACGGCCAACAGCGCGGTTCCTGGTGTGTCCGCTGTGCCGTGCGTGTGATCATTGCTTGTACAGCCCTCTCGCAGTGTCCAGAGCAAGTATGGTGGGTCTGACGCACCGGTGTCAATGTGTTCTTTTTTCCATTTCCAGGAGTGTATATATAAAATTACAAAATTGCAACAACTAATTAGTTTTATGTCAGAGCTGTATCTCCCCCTCTTGTAGCTTATATATATATATATATATATATATATATATATATATATATATATATATATATATATATATATATATATATATACCTAGAATTTAACTGAAGTGACAACCTAAACAACTGTAATAGCTATATTGTTTGCTACAAAAAGCCAGTAAACAAATAATAAAAATATTATGAGGTAACCTGTGGACACGAGAATGCGCTTCCATATAGCCATTCCTTCCACTACTTTTTGTGCATGCGCTATGAGCTGTTGTTCCTTACCATCAGCGATTGTGCGCTATGAGATGGGCATTGTATAGACATACTTTAACACATACCAACTTGCTATGGCTAAAAAAATAAGTCGAAAAATTGCAGCGACACTTTGCAAACCAGTATGATGCAGATGGCAGAAGATACCACGTACAAGGTTTCTCTCCCACTGATCCAGGTATGGAGCATGAGAAGAATGACTGTTTAAATGCCCTTGTGCGTGCGGCAGTTAGTTTAATCTTGTCTTTGTGGTCACTACTGGGACGTTATGTTGACGACTGGCAAAATATCTCTAGATTATTCACTTAATATTCATTCTCGAATTTTTGTAAGTAGGTTTTCACAAGATACTGGCGTCTCTCTTCACGCGTCAGCCAATAATCAGGGGTCTCAACATTTTGCTGACCCTCTTCCACTAGTCAAACAATCCTTTACCCATGCGCTTTTTTTTTTTGTACCAACACGTTCAATACCCCCATTAGTAATATCTGGTGTGGGTTCCATACCCTTGAGCAGTACTTTAAAATGGCATGCATGAGTGTTTAGTTACGTTTCCTTTATAGATGCCATCTTTAATTTTTGGAGCACGTAGCTTTACAAATATAGAATTAGTTTCTTTTACTAATCGAGTCTTTTATTTTTCGAATGTTAAACTGTCTTATCTCAAATTCTCCATTCTATAGAAATCAACTGTTGCTGCAAATGTTATGGAGTGTTTTTCTTATCGTATACGTGTCCACAAATTGGGAAAAGTTTAATTCTTTCACAGGCGTTAGCATTCTTACGCTTCGAAGATATATGCTGGTTCAAATGAAATTAATTACAACCAGAGTTTTCGTGGGACCATTTAACAGACAATGTGTGTGCTTTGAAACTTGCGAAACTCTGTCATCACTTCTCACGTTTAACCATGAATTCGATTTTTTTAATATTACCACTGCGAAGAATTACAGCACCGTGAGCAGACAGCAAATATTTACGTAATGTGATTACTGTCTGACCGTCGCAGCGACATCTATTCTCATCTATCCTCAGTGGTCCACTGTCTCCGTTGCTGCTGCGGCTAGACGCATGATTCTGTGCAGTTGCAAAGATTATAGACTTAAGTTGATGTGGGTGGTTTGTTGACAGGTGGGGAGACAGAAGATGTCAATTGTTTAAGATGTGATTAACAGATGATGGATTCAGCGTTGAGTGTTGTGTTTAGTAATAATCCATACCAGGGTTAGAATGTTAAAGTAATTCCCAGAACATGGCAACGAATAATTTGCAATGGCAGCGCTTTTGTATATGTATACAGAAACACGCCCCTCCCGTTCATTCTGTCACTTTGGATTTAAAGTGATTTAAGTACACCTAATAAATTAAAACTTTATTGTTAGAGTTAATTGTTTATCGCGATAGTAGTCGTTTATGCATGCTGCATCACTGGTAATTCGTTTTATATAGGTATGGAAGATAGCCTGAGTGTAAGGTCGTACGAATCAGGTACTACTAGTGAAGAATATGAGATTTTAGCTGGGAATACCATCAATAGACCCCAGCTCCATATTGCAGATGACGGTAGCATTGATGACTTAAGAAAAAATTTGAGAGAAGTGCTGTCAGAAGACTGTCAGAGTCCGAAAATGGAAAATAGTATAAATAATGCAGCTGTTACCCAGTCTTCAGATGCAGAAGCTATTAAAATTGTCGGCAAAAGCATATTTTATAATGAGGACTCAGACATTTCAAACTCACCATCAAATGAAGTAGAGAAGGAAGACACCATGAAGAATGAAGAATTAACAAATGGTGAGCAGAGTTCGTTATTGTTAAGAAGTGAAATGAATGTTGATACATTTATAAATGTAATTTCACTAGCTGGAATCTACAATTACTTCAATCCCGCGTCCGGCCATCCTTATTTAGGTTTTTCGTGATTTCCCTAAATCGCTCCAGGCAAATGCCGGGATGAAAGGGCACGGCCGACTTCCTTCCCCATCCTTCCCTAATCCGATGAGACCGATGACCTCGGTGTCTGGTCTCCTTCCCCAAAACAACCCAACCCCCTCTACAATTACTCTTATTTTGTAGTAGTAAACATCCCTTGTATTGAAATAAATTTACCTTTGCGCCAACCTTTTTTTTTCTGCAGAATAAATGTTAAGAAAGTGTGCTGTGCAAATGTAAATTGGATAATTCGTGTATAATTAGCGTTTTTTCACACTTATGAATTACGAAGCCATCACCACATAAAAGTAGGAATTCGGGAGTGTTGTTTGGATGATCCTGGAGTGAGATAAGTATAATTGTTGGCTAGTACACTGATTTTGCACTTGTGCAGTACTTGTGTAGGCCTATGTAAATGATTGCCATTTTTACCATGGTGGGTGACTGAAGATATTCTAAGTTAAGTAAAAATATTGAGCACATGAGGACTTTTATACCATAACTGGAATATGTATGGACCACATCAGCGTGACTGTAAAGACAGCGCATGTCTCTTTACTTATTATCTTGCAGCAGGAAGACTAAAGTTTTGTGGTGAGTGGGCGGTAGTGCCCCCCCCCCCCCCCCCCCCTCCAATAACATTTGCAGACTTGAACGTGACTATGGAGAGTCTGCATGGGCGCCAGATAGTGGTACAAAATGCCTGGGCATTGATAAATTGAGGCAAATGCCCAGGCATTTATGCATTTTAAAGATTAATTGATAAGCAGTGCTTATAATAAAATTAAGCTGATATTTTGTATTGGAGAAGTTGTTTTGCAACACTGCTTTTGAAGTGGTTGGGTAACAGAGTTAAAAAGAAAAAAAAAGTTGCTTGAGAGTTAGGGGAGGGTTATATGAGGAATTAAATTGGTCTGTAAAAATAACTTTTTACATCTTTAATAATGTCAATTCTTGTAGTAGTGTATGATAAAAAAAGAAAGCAATATGCAAGTTTAAAGGTAATTTTTGAAATAAAATGTAGTTTATATTAAGCAGCCAGCCCTTATGTAGTTTTTCTTGCTTATACTATATTGCTGCAAAAAATTAAGAGGACAAAAGTTTATCCATAATGATTTTAATTAGAAAAGTGCCATGTTCCAATTCCACAATTCCAAGAATCACCGATTCTCTAGGAATTGACAAGTATTGGAATCGAACAATTCCAGCATCTTGTTAATCATTTCTTTGTTATTAAATCTTTTTTGTGTGTGTGTTCTCATTTTATCTTCACAGCAGTGCAATCATTTGAAAGTATATAAAGAAATCAGCAGAATAGAACACTAAGAACAGTCTGTCTCAAATGTCACTACATCTGACACCAAAGCATTTTTTTCACTGAAAACAATTTAACATTTAAGAAAGCATTTATCACCAAGAAGCATATGCCAGCTGTTTAATACATTCAGTAATAATTTTGTTATTAATAATCATTCTTCAATATTATTCAGAAATCTAAGATGGATTATAAAGTGTGTTATGTTACAAAGCGATGACCCAAGGATAATGTTTTTTTCATACCGGCTTACCACTACACAGCTGTTCTACACAGTGTGGTATGTGTGTGTGAGGAGTAGAACATGTAAAAAGAGAAAGGACATCATACATGATAAGCTGCTGTCAGCAACATGCACCCATCCTTGGTACTGCAAGTTGGAATGCTTGTAATAAAAAGATTCTCTCTTCTTTCCTTTCATTCTTAATAATAGAGGCAATGAATAACATACATATGTCTAAGTGTAAACATTTATTAACTTTTAATATCAGCACTATTGTTCCATCCCTTATTTTAATTGGTAAATTATGAGAAACTTTAAAAAGTGCTTTTTTTAAATAAATGCCCAGATTCTGGGAATTGAAAACTGCTTTGGGCAAATGCCCATTTACAAGGGTTGGAACTTTAATAGTGGCAACTATTTATTTACAGCTTGTGCAAAATAGATATGTTTCAAAGTTTTACTGACCTTCAAAGTAGACACCAGCTTTGTGTATAACCCTTCGCCAGCGATGTGGAAGTCATAGGCTACTCTTAGCAGTGCCAGTGATGTTGACAGTTCGAGTGGCGCAGTGTATTAACCGACAGATTTGTAGCAGTTCTGAAGCAAATGCCATGAAGTGTTTCCTTCAGTTTAGGAATCGAGTTGAACTCACGAGGACTTAAGTCAGGGCAGTGCAGTAGGTGGTATAGCACTTAGCAGCCCCATCAGTCAAACAAATCAGTAACAGCTTGCACTGTACATGCTTGAGTATTGTCCTGCAAGATGATGGTCAGGTCCTGCAGAAAGTGTCACACTTCTGTCTCTATGCTGTTCATTTTTGGAACACAACCTATGACCAGCTTCGAGACGGGGTGATGATCACAGACCACGCCGCTCGAACTGTCAACACCATTGACATTGCCAATAATATCCTACGACTTCCACATTGCTGGCAACAGGTTATACACAATGCTGGTGACTACTTTGAAGGTCAGTAAAACTTTGAAACACGTATCTATTTTGTATGAACTGTAAATAAATAGATGCCACTACTACAGTTCCTACCCTTGTATAAATGTCCTGCTCACTGGGCATTTGCCCAGCCCACATCACTAGTGTTAGGTGTTGGGTGAAAAAATTCAAAGATGGTAACACTGGTATCCAAGATGAGCCTAATAGCAGTTGCCCTCGAACTGTCTTCATGGAATGCAACAAGGATAGATTGATTGATTTTCTTGAACTTTGACTAGCTATAAATGCTGCTCACTATATCCAAACACCTCCGAGGTTCTGTTGTGCACTGTGCAATAAACACCATGGGAAAATCAACCTGCAACAGTATGATGGGTGTCCTCACACTGCTCATGTCACTGTACAGAAGAGCAGGACATTTGGGTGGGAAAATCCTGCACATCCTTCCTACAATCCCTACTTGACACCCTCTGACTACCTACTTTTCGGTTCTGTCAGGTGTGAGGCCATTGCTATGAGACAGTGGAGGATGTTCAACAAGCAGAGCATCAGTGTCTTCGGGAAACTGGCACAGAGTTTTACTGCAGGTGTATTTTTGTATTTGTATAATGATAGGAATGATGTATGCAAACAAATGGAGACTATGTTGAAAACTGGCACAAAATATATAGATTAATATGATGTACTTTGTTTGTCTAAAAAACAAAGATTAAAGATTATGCTCTTTGCTTTCGTTATGGCCCTCATATATTTGTCAAATGCTTTCTTAAATAAACACAAGCCTAGCTAACAGTGTGTATGTTGTCTCCTCTATATTAAATTGGCAAACTGCAGTTGCTATTAGTCACTGATCTATCAGCACACATACACTCCTAGTGATTGTCCTTCGAGTCGCATTTACATACTGTGTTTATATAGTGGAAAGAAAGTGGGAAAGAGGGAGGAGTACAGAGAGAGCCTACATACAAAAGGAATGTGTTTCAATGCTGTTCAAAAATACATTCAGTAAAGGGATGTAAGCTTTCAAATAGTTCGAAGCACCTCAAAGCACAGTTTTTTATTCAAGTCTGCTGTTTACAAAAGGTAGTTAAAAAGTTTTAACCATCACAATGAAAATATAAATTTATGGACCAGAACTAATTTTGTTTTTGTTTGGCAGTATAGTGAAAGAACTGGAAGCAAGGTGTAGCAAATCTAATGCAGTGAGCGCTCAGCTATGATCTACTCTCTTCTGCAAGAAGGAAGTCAGTACCAAGACTAAGTTATCTGTGCACCGTTCAATCTTTTGACCAACTTTGTTGGATGGGAGTGAAAGCTGGGTGGATTCAGGTTACCTTATCAACAAGGTTGAGGTTACGGATATGAAAGTAGCTAGGATGATTGCAGGTACTAGTAGATGGGAACAATGACAGGAGGGTTTCCACAATGAAGAAATTGAAGAAAAACTGGGAATGAACTCTATAGGTGTAGCAGTCAGGGCTAACAGGCATAGATGGTGGGGTCACGTTACATGCATGGGAGAAGCAAGGTTACCCAAGAGACTCATGGGTTCAGCAGTAGAGGGTAGGAGGAGTCGGGGCAGACCAAGGAGAAGGTACCTGGATTCAGTTAAGAATGATTTTGAAGTAATAGGTTTAACATCAGAAGAGGCACCAATGTTAGCACTGAATAGGGGATCATGGAGGAATTTTATAAGGGGGCTATGCTCCAGACTGAACACTGAAAGGCATAATCAGTCTTAAATGATGATGATGATTGACAGTATATGTATACAGGTGTAATACACTTTGAAATCCCCGCACCACAGTACCATAGCACACTGCCAGGGGAGCTCAAACAAAATGACACACCTTTGGTAAAGTTTAGTTTCTTGCAGTAATTCATTTTCGACAGCAGTGGAAATGTTGCAGCTGTAGCATGCCAATCCAGATGACTTCTTTATCTGTCTAGGTTGGCCTGACACAGCTATAACATGTCCACGTCTGCAAAAGATCAATTACTGAATGACAGTCTACTTCATCAACAGACTGTGCCATTTTGTTTTGGCTTTTGTAGTTGCATGCTACAGTATTGTGCCATGAGAAAAGCATATTGAATTATTACTGCAGACATGGACCCGCAAACAAACAATAAATTAATTATAAAACTTTGTTTTATTTATTTACTGACTTACTTTCAATGTAATAATTAAAGTTTTATGGTGATTCCTTATAATCACTGTGGCAGTATTTTCATCCCCCCCCCCCCCCAAAAAAAAAAATCTCTCTCTCTGTGTGTGTGTGTGTGTGTGTGTGTGTGTGTGTGTGTGTGTGTGTGTGTGTGTGTGTCTTTAATGCATCTAAATAGTTAAAAATTGATACTGGTCCTTATTTATGCGCATCTACCTTAGATTTTCTGAAACCTTCGCTCCACTGCTTAATGAAAAAGTATCATAGTCATTATGCAGTGCATCTTTTACTATGCTAGAAACGTCTAATAATGTTTTTGAATGTGTGTAAAAGTTAAGTCACTGTTAGTGACAAATAGTAATTTCTCTTGGTTCTTCTCATCGAAGAAAAATAATGGAGACACACATTTTTCAAACTATCCATTGCCCACTGTTGTGAAACCAATAAACATGCAAAAATTATATTTTATGAAAAGGCTCATTTCTTGTATTGCCAATGAAACTTGTCAAAGGGGGAATATTCAATTGTAGCTGGCTTTTGGAACACAGAGGTGAGTGGATAGCAGGCACTAATGAGATAAACCTCCCCCCATGAACCATGGACCTTGCCGTTGGTGGGGAGGCTTGCGTGCCTCAGCGATTCAGATAGCCGTACCGTAGGTGCAACCACAACGGAGGGGTATCTGTTGAGAGGCCAGACAAACGCATGGTTCCTGAAGAGGGGCAGCAGCCTTTTCAGTAGTAGCAAGGGCAACAGTCTGGATGATTGATTGATCTGGCCTTGTAACAATAACCAAAATGGCCTTGCTGTGCTGGTACTGCGAACGGCTGAAAGCAAGGGGAAACTGCGGCCGTAATTTTTCCCGAGGGCATGCAGCTTTACTGTATGATTAAATGATGATGGCGTTGTCTTGGGTAAAATATTCCGGAGGTAAAATAGTCCCCCATTCGGATCTCCAGGTGGAGACTACTCAAGAGGATGTCGTTATCAGGAGAAAATCGGGCAGGTAGGTTAGAAAATTTAAAAAGGGAAATGGATAGGTTAAAGTTAGATATAGTGGGAATTAGTGAAGTTCGGTGGCAGGAGGAACAGGACTTCTGGTCAGGTGACTACAGGGTTATAAACACAAAATCAGGTAGGGGTAATGCAGGAGTAGGTTTAATAATGAATAGGAATGCGGGTAAGCTACTACAAACAGCATAGTGAACACATTATTGTGGCCAAGATAGATACGAAGCCCACACCTACTACAGTAGTACAAGTTTATATGCCAACTAGCTCTGCAGATGACGAAGAAATTGAAGAAATGTATGATGAAATAAAAGAAATTATTCAGATAGTGAAGGGTGACGAAAATTTAATAGTCATGGGTGCCTGGAATTCGGTAGTAGGAAAAGGGAAAGAAGGAAACGTAGTAGGTGAATATGGATTGGGGCTAAGAAATGAAAGAGGAAGCCGCCTGGTAGAATTTTGCACAGAGCACAACTTAATCATAGCTAACACTTGGTTTAAGAATCATGAAAGAAGGTTGTACACATGGAAGAACCCTGGAGATACTAAAAGGTATCAGATAGATTATATAATGGTAAGACAGAGATTTAGGAACCAGGTTTTTAATTGTAAGACATTTCCAGGGGCAGATGTGGACTCTGACCACAATCTATTGGTTATGACCTGTAGATTAAAACTGAAGAAACTGCAAAAAGGTGGGAAATTAAGGAGATGGGACCTGGATAAACTGATTAAACCAGAGGTTGTACAGAGTTTCGAGGAGAGCATAAGGGAACAGTTGACAGGAATGGGGGAAAGAAATACAGTAGAAGAAGAATGGGTAGCTTTGAGGATCAAGTAGGTAAAAAGACGAGGGCTAGTAGATATCATTGGGTAACAGAAGAGATACTGAATTTAATTTATGAAAGGTGAAAATACAAAAATGCAGTAAATGAATTAGGCAAAAAGGAATACAAACGTCGTAGAAATGAGATCGACAGGAAGTGCAAAATGGCTAAATGTAGGGATGTAGAGGCTTATCTCACTAGGGGTAAGATAGATACTGCCTACAGGAAAATTAAAGAGACCTTTGGAGATAAGAGAACTACTTGTATGAACATCAAGAGCTCAGATGGAAACCCAGTTCTAAGCAAAGAAAGGAAAGCAGAAAGGTGGAAGGAATATATAGAGGGTCTATACAAGGGCGATGTACTTGAGGACAATATTATGAAAATGGAAGATGATGTAGATGAAGACGAAATGGGAGGTAAGATACTGCGCGAAGAGTTTGACAGAATACTGAAAGACCTGAGTCGAAACAAGGCCCCCGGAGTAGACAACATTCCATTAGAACTACTGACAGCCTTCGGAGAGCCAGTCCTGACAAAACTCTACCATCTGGTGAGCAAGATGTATGAGACAGGTGAAATACCCTCAGACTTCAAGAAGAATATAATAATTCCAATCCCAAAGAAAGCAGGTGTTGACAGATGTGAAAATTACCGAACA
Organism: Schistocerca gregaria; assembly: GCF_023897955.1. Taxonomy (NCBI): domain Eukaryota; kingdom Metazoa; phylum Arthropoda; class Insecta; order Orthoptera; family Acrididae; genus Schistocerca; species Schistocerca gregaria. The sequence continues at coordinate 687,458,278 of NC_064931.1, forward strand.
ATCAGTTTAATAAGTCACAGCTGCAAAATACTAATGCGCGTTTTTCTTTACAGACGAATGGAAAAACTAGTAGAAGCTAACCTCGGGGAAGATCAGTTTGGATTCCGTAGAAATACTGGAACACGTGAGGAAATACTGACCTCACGACTTATTTTACAAGAAAGATTAAGGAAAGGCAAACCTACGTTTCTAGCATTTGTAGACTTAGAGAAAGCTTTTGACAATGTTGACTGGAATACTCTCTTTCAAATTCTAAAGGTGGCGGGGGTAAAATACAGGGAGCGAAAGGCTATTTACAATTTGTACATAAACCAGATGGCAGTTATAACAGTCGATGGGCATGAAAGGGAAGCAGTGGTTGGGAAGTGAGTAAGGCAGGGTTGTAGCCTCTCCCCGATGTTATTCAATCTGTATAATGAGCAAGCAGTAAAGGAAACAAAAGAAAATTTTGGGATCGGTATTAAAATCTATGGAGAAGAAATAAAAACTTTGAGGTTCGCCGATGACATCGTAATTCTGTCAGAGACAGCAAAGGACTTGGAAGAGCAGTTGAATGGAATGGATAGTATATTGAAAGGAGGATATAAGATGAACATCAACAAAAGCAAAACGAGGATAATGGAATGTAGTTGAATTAAGTTGGGTGATGCTGAGGAAATTAGATTAGGAAGTGAGACACTTAAAGTAGTAAAGGAGTTTTGCTATTTGGGGAGCAAAATAACTGATGATGGTCGAAGTGCAGAGGATATAAAATGTATAGATTTAAGTGTCAGGAAGTCATTTCTGAAAGTATTTGTATGGAGTGTAGCCATGTATGGAAGTGAAACATGGACGATAAATTGTTTGGACAAGAAGAGAATAGAAGCTTTCGAAATGTGGTGCTACAGAAAAATGCTGAAGATTAGGTGGGTAGATCACATAACTAATGAGGAAGTATTGAATAGGATTGGGGAGAAGAGAAGTTTGTAGCGCAACTTGACCAGAAGAAGGGATCGGTTGGTTGGACATGTTCTGAGGCATCAAGGGATCACCAATTTAGTATTGGAGGGCAGCATGGAGGGTAAAAATCGTAGAGGGAGACCAAGAAATGAATACACTAAGCAGATTCAGAAGGATGTAGGTTGCAGTAGGTACTGGGAGATGAAGAAGCTTTCACAAGATGGAGTAGCATGGAGAGCTGCATCAAACCAGTCTCAGGACTGAAGACCACAACAACAACAACAACAACGAGATAAAAAAGTGAATAAATGTAACAAATAAACTGTGACTGAAATATTGATGTATGAAGGAAGATTTAAAAGTTTTTCCAGTTGCAATGATGTTTGTACAATTAGCTGCAATAGCTTTAACATTTTCTTTTCATGAAGAAAAACTCTTTTTTGGCTCTGTTATATAATGTGTCTGTGTATAATTGATTCCTCCACCACTTTTGCATTGAATATGAAATAGATGTATATTTAAGAGATTGTTTCCTTGTTTGTGCTAGTGTAGTAATGCAGCTACAAAAGATCTACTCATTTAAACAGCAATTTTTCAGTTCCAGATGTGCAACAGGAGTGTACTATTTTTAATGGAGTAACATATCTTGGTTCAGCTGCCATAAATGCTCCTAAAAGTGAAGCAGAGATTCAGAGGAATATGGCAATATTAAATGAACAGTCTATAGAAAGTGGAATTAAAATTTCTGTGTCCGTTCCAAGCTCTTCAGATGGAACAGTTGTGTGAGTGTTAATATTGTGACAGATGAATCTTTTATTCCATTTTACTTCCAGGCATGCACTGCATCTGCCCTAACTTTGTAACCAGATCAAATCTGTCTTTACATAGTTTCTAACAGTATGTTTAATTAATTATGTGCTTTAGTTCATTACATTCCATGTTTCCCAAACATTCAACAAAATGCCAAATTTATCTGTTGTGTTGTAGCCATTGTTGACATTATACAAAGACATACTTAATTTGAGAATGGCTGTAAAAGGTAGTATAGTGCAGTAAATTTTTAATTATTGCATCTCTTCATAATGATTGAGACAAATTCATCCTGCACCTAAGGTGTGTTGTATTTTACTTTTAATCTTCTTTGTATGAGGAAGCTTCATTTGCTGCATATTCTTGCAACTATTTTATTATGAAAATATGTGTGTTCTGTTTCTTTGAAGTTTGTTTGGTTTTGTTTGTGAGTGTAATGCAACAGATATATTACTTTCTCATGCTCTGATTTTATTTCATTTGTGCTGAAGGAAAGGAAGTGAAAAAAAGTGATCTGTGTAGGCCTGCATACATGAAAGAATTAACAAGTGATATTACTAAAGGATCATAACAAATAAAGTCAGTGTGAACTAAACCACCAACTAAACTACAACCGTGCTTATGACACTGTGCTTATTGTAATCAGTCAGCCCTAAGGAAGACAGCTTGCTCTGTATTTAACGCTCTACTCATTTTCAACAAAACATCTCTGTTTCCTCATTACAAACAGGACAATCAAATATTGTCAATGCCGAGTCATTATCGTAACATAAATTATGCTGTGGCAATACTCATTAAGAGTACATTTATTGAGTGTGCAGCAAAACACTAAAAGTAATCAGTATTTCACCCCAAGTACATGCGGCAGTACTGTGAAACCAATAGTCACTGTTAAAATTATTTCTCCATCTTAATGTTTCATTGTCACCACCAATAAACATATTTTCACCAAGTATGGCACCTCAGTCTAAGAAAGAAAGTGTGTGTACAGTTTCAGAGAAAGGGATACTAAAGAAACTACAAAGTGGAAATAATGGCATTGTTTGGATTGCTGTACCTCATCAAGACAAAAGAAACAAACCACACTGTCATTGAACTGTGGACACCAGATGACACAGGATTGAGATTACAAGATCTGTGATGAGCTGCAGAAGATTTTTGTTCCTTTTGTGTTGTATGCGTTTTGATGACAAGGGCACAAGACAAGAAAGAAGAGTAACTGATAAACTTGTTAAAATAAGGCAAATATTAAATGACTTTTTGGTGAACTGAAAGATCACTTACAGGGTAGGCATATGTTTTATAGATGAGAAGTTGCAAGCTTCCGGGAATGTTGTTCTTTTGTTCAGTGTATCCTGCACGAACTGGTGAAGTACGGGATAAAGATTTTTTTGTTTTAGCATATTGAAGTGTATTGTGGGAAACAACCTACAAGACCAAACAATGTTTCTCCCCCTTTGACGTTGTAGGTAGGCCTGTTACTCACATTGAAGGCTCTGGAAGAAATGTTATAATGGATAACAGGTACATCACCAATTCCTTAGGCACCTCCTTGTTAAAAAAGCGGCTAATATGCATTGGTACCTTGAGAAAAAACAAATGCTATATCCCACAACATTTTTTGCCTGAGAATGGGGTAGGGCTGTGCATTCCCCTCTATTTGGTTTCCAAAATAGTATGACATTAGTTTCATATGTATAATAATAATAATAATAATAATAATAATAATAACAATAATAATAATAATAATAATAATAAGACAGTTTTAGTACTTTCAATTATACATATATACTCTAATGGATATAGGAGGAATCAGTAATCTGTACTCAGATCATTTTTCATGCAAATGTGATAAATCCAAAAAAGGATTTTCTTGAAATACTTGGTATTTTCCCCTTATGAAACCTCAGCTAATGGAAAGAGCTTCTTCCTGCCACCATAGAAACGTTGCTCAATAAATACTAACAAGGGGAGGCCATGGTGTTGGGATCACAAAGTTACTTCAAACTTTTGACATTTTTAGTAGGCCATTAAAATAACATAATGGGCAAGTAGTATCATGCATATATTTAAGTCAAGTTGGTTTAACCTTGTTTTATTATGAGCTGAAATGTTCATTTCCATTTTGGCACAGTTATAATTAGCAATACCTATGGATTATTGTCAAAACTCTGAGCCATCTGTACCTGGATTAGGTAGTACGGTGTAGAAAGGAAGATTAAGGTTATGCACTCCATAAACAAGGCATTGGAGAGATGGAGCTCAGATGAGGGAACTTAATTGGCCATGTCCTTTCATGGGAACTATCCCGGCATTTGCCTTGAAAATCCCTGAACATCTAAATCTGGATGGCAAGATGAGAATTTGAATCACTGCCCTCAAGTCCAGTTCTTACCACCTCAATTGGTAAGTATACAGAATTGTGAAGTATACAAATTTTAGTTATCGCCACTAGTTGGATCCCAAAAATTTATTGAATCTACCAGTAGTGGCATCACCGATTTGCTTCAATTATTCTGTCAAGGAAAAAAAGTTTTCTAGGCATTGGTTTCTCATTTTGATCATTTACCAATTGAGGTGGTAAGACACTGGACTTGAGGGCAATGATTCAAATTCCCATCTTGCCATCCAGATTTAGATGTTAAGCGATTTTCAAAGCAAACGCCAGGATAGTTCCCATGAAAGGACATGGCCAATTAAGTCCCCTCATTTTAGCTTCATCTCCAATGCCTTGTCGTTTATGGAGTGTATAACCTTCATTTTCCTTTCTTCATGTTTCTCACTTGAACTTACTTTAGTCTGGAAGAATTGAACCTTGAACAAAATGTGTTCATAAAGCCACTGGAGGCATCAGTGGAAGTCACTCACCCATGAGTCCTGTGTTTGTAATCATGCATGAGCTGCAAGCTGAAATAATACTTGTGCAGAATTGTTAAGTTCAAGTATTGTATGAGAGGGACAGCTAATATAATTTGCGCACAGTGGGGTTGCTAGATGCAAAAACACATACAATTGTCAGCTGCACTAGGCTTGCATGATAAATCCTAAACACTGTCTGAGAGTTATAAATATTCGAAGCATTATTTAAAAAAAATTCTGCCAACACTTATGATCTATTGCCATTTTTCCCATTAGTTTGTTTCTGGTTTTGCTGAGTGTGTTTTTTGTTATGAGGTGCCTTTTTCATAAATTTTAGGATTTCACTTTGTATAGGTAGTCACTTTATTATTTTTATTCTTTATTCATAAATCACAGTCTTCCTCTCAGAGTATTTGTTATACTGGTAATTACAAGTGAAAAAATAGAATGCCAGCTTGAGTGAAAAAAAGTTTCTTAGATCAGCTAATGGTCTTTCATTCACACGAATAAATCAACACCTGGTTGTGCCTCTAACTCTCAGAAAAAATTGCATTGTAGTTGACAACTCACAGCAATTTGAGGTTCTTTGCTTATGTATATTCAGTAACAGTTCCATAGTATACAGAAATTCTGTGGAAGTGTGGTTAGCATCTCATCTATTGTTCTGTTTTCTTATCATGCATAGTCAATATGGTAATTTTTATTACTGTTCACCAGTTTCGCAGATACAGTTTCTTAATGGGTGTTTCTCTTATTTATTTATGCAGGGATCATCTCACAATGACGTAGGATTTGTCAATTTATCACCGTGAAACTCCATAGCTCATATAAGCATACTCATAGAATATATATAGGTTTGGTTTTACAAGGATATTACAGCTAGGTGGCCATGGACTACCAGAAGTAATCATCCTGGCATTTGCCTGAGATTATTTAGGAAAACTCTGTGAAACCTAAATCAGGATGGCCAGACAGAGCGAACTCCATCCTGCTAAATATGAGATCAGTGTCTCAACAACTGCACTGACCCATTCAGTTGGTCCCTCTTGTACAATGTTCTTTTAACCACACACAATTTGTACCGGATAACTAATAATATGAAACATAGTGTTGCACTGCAGCTAGTGTAGTGTGTTTTCATTTTTAAAATAGTTAAACAAGGCTATGGTATTAATTATCCATCAAAATATGATGGCCAACATGCAGATTCTCCTCCAACAAACTTAAAATGACCATTTCGGCATCACATTTTCCCCTTTATTATCAAGCATCCTTCTGTATATAACACACTCATTTATAAAACCACCTGGGCTATTCAGTATATTTATCTAAATGGTATATTTGTGCCTTTTGTTTTGGATATACACTGTCTGAGAAAAAAATAAAGAAAAAGTGAATCACTGGAAGACATGGTCAGATGTCAGTGTAATGTCATACACCTTCACACCATTGGTGGGTTTGCAATTGATTCGAGCTGCAATTTTCTGTGATGGATAGAACAGTCGTCAAAGTGCTTTTTTTTTCTTTTTTTTCCGCTGTCCATGGACAATGAGTTTTTGGACATTGTTATAGACTTTAGTTCACATATACAAAGGTTTAGCTAACATTCATAAGTGCACTTGCTGATATAAATAATGAAAGTCATAAATTTTTGTTGTTGCAGAAACAAACTTATGCTATACAGGGTGTTAAAAAAAGGTATGGCCAAACTTTCAGGAAACATTCCTCACACACAAATAAAGAAAAGATGTTCTGTGGACGTGTGTCCGGAAACGCTTAATTTCCATGTTAGGGCTCATTATAGTTTCGTCAGTATGTACTGTACTTCCTCAATTCACCACCAGGGCCCAATTGAAGGAAGGTAATGTTGACTTTGGTGCTTGTGTTGACATGCGACTCTTTGCTCTACAGTACTAGCATCAAGCATATCAGTACGTAGCATCAACAGGTTGGTGTTAATCACGAACGCGGTTTTGCAGTCAGTGCAATGTTTACAAATGCGGAGTTGGCAGATCCCCATTTGATGTATGGATTAGAACGGGGCAATAGCCATGGCGCGGTACGTTTGTATCGAGACAGATTTCCAGAACGAAGGTGTCCCAACAGGAAGACGTTTGAAACAATTGATTGGCGCCTTAGGGAGCACGGAAAATTCCAGCCTATGACTCGCGACTGGGGAAGACCTAGAACGACGAGGATACCTGCAATGGACGAGGCAATTCTTCGTGCAGTTGACGATAACTCTAATGTCAGGGTCAGAGAAGTTGCTGCTGTAGAAGGTAACATTGACCACGTCACTGTATGGAGAGTGCTACGGGAGAACGAGTTGTTTCCGTACTATGTACAGCGTGTGCATGCACTATCAGCAGCTGATTAGCCTCCATGGGTACCCTTCTGTGAATGGTTCATCCAACAATGTGTCAATCCTCATTTCAGTGCAAATGTTCTCTTTACGGATGAGGCTTCATTCCAACATGATCAAATTGTAAATTTTCGCAATCAACATGCGTGGGCTGACGAGAATCCGCACGCAATTGTGCAATCACATCATCTACACAGATTTTCTGTGAACGTTTGGGTAGGCATTGTTGGTGATGTCTTGATTGGGCCCCATGTTCTTTCACCTACGCTCAATGGAGCACGTTATCATGATTTCATATGGGATACCCTACCTGTGCTGCTAGAACATGTGCCTTTACAAGTACGACACAACATGTGGCTCGTGCACGATGGAGCTCCTGTACATTTCAGTTGAAGTGTTTGTACGCTTCTCAACAACATATTTGGTGATCGATGGATTGGTAGAGGCGGACCAATTCCATGGCCTCCACGCTCTCGTGACCTCAACCCTCTTGACTTTCATTTATGGGGGCATTTGAAAGCTCTTGTCTACACAAGCCCGGAACCAAATGTAGAGACTCTTTGTGCTTGTATTGTGGATGGCTGTGATACAATACGCCATTCTCCATGGCTGCATCAGCGCATCAGGGATTCCATGCGACGGAGGGTGGATGCATGTATCCTCGCTAACGGAGGACATTTTGAACATTGCCTGTAACAAAGTGTTTGAAGTCACGCTGGTACGTTCTGTTGCTGTGTGTTTCCATTCCATGATTAATGTGATTTGAAGAGAAGTAATAAAATGAGCTCTAACATGGAAAGTAAGCATTTCCAGACACGTGTCCACATAACACATTTTCTTTCTTTGTGTGTGAGGAATGTTTCTTGAAAGTTTGGCCGTACTTTTTTGTAACACCCTGTATACACTGTTTTACAGAGAGGCATTACAGCTCGAAATATAAATGTGTATATTGACATAGTGTGTGAAGATCAGATATTTTGTTGTTGTTGAAAAAACAAAGATTAGATTAGTATTTGTTCCATAGATCTTGACTACGATACTTCATAATGATGTGGAACATATCAGGTTAATAAAAGGGGTCTATACAAGATATTACATTACACAAAATATTACATGACACTTAATATTTTAAATTTTTTTTGCCTTCTTTGGGTGGAGGGTGGGGAAATTACCCACTTACTACACTACTGGCCATTAAAATTGCTACACCACGAAGATGACTTGCTACAGACGCGAAATTTAACCGACGGGAAGAAGATGCTGTGGTATGCAAATGATTAGCTTTTCAGAGCATTCACAGAAGGTTGGTGCTGGTGGCGACACCTACAATGTGCTGACGTGAGGAAAGTTTCCAACCGATTTCTCATACACAAACAGCAGTTGACCAGCATTGCCTGGTGAAACGTTGTTGTGATGCCTCGTGTAAGGAGGAGAAATGCGTACCATCACGTTTCCGACTTTGATAAAGGTCGGATTGAAGCCTATCGCAATTGCGGTTTATCGTATCGCGAACATTGTTGCTTGCGTTGGTCGAGACCCAATGACTGTTAGCAGAATATGGAATCGGTGGGTTCAGGAGGGTAATACAGAACACCGTGCTGGATCCCAACGGCCTCGTATCACTAGCATTCGAGATGACAGGCATCTTATCCGTATGGCTGTAATGGATCGTGCAGCCACGTCTCGATCCCTGAGTCAACAGATGGGGACGTTTGCAAGACAACAACCATCTGCACGAACAGTTAGATGATGTTTGCAGCAGCATGTACCATCAGCTCGAAGACCATGGCTGCGTTTACCCTTGACGCTGCATTACAGACAGGAGCGCCTGTGATGGTGTACTCAACGACAAACGTGTTGCTCGAATGGCAAAACGCCATTCTTTTGGATGAATCCAGGTTCTGTTTACAGCATCATAATGGTCATATCTGTGTTTGGCGACATCGCGGTGATCGCACATTGGAAGCGTGTATTCGTCGTCATAATACTGGTGTATCACACGGCGTGATGACATGGGGTGCCATTGGTTACACTTCTTGGTCACCTCTTGTTCGCATTGACGGCACTTTGAACAGTGGACATTACATTTCAGATGTGTTACGACCCGTGGCTCTACCCTTCATTCAATCCCTGCAACACCCTACATTTCAGCAGGATAATGCACGATCGCATGTTGCGGGTCCTGTGCGGGCCTTACTGGATACAGAAAATGTTTGACTGCTACCCTGGCCAGCACATTCTCATGGTCTCTCACCAATTGAAAATGTCTGGTCAATGGTGGCTGAGCAACTGGATCAACACAATACGCCAGTCACTGCTCTTGATGAACTGTGGTATCGTGTTGAAGCTGCATGGGCAGCTGTACCTGTACACGCCATCCAAGCTCTGTTTGATTCAATGCCCAGGCGTATCAACGCCGTTATTACGGGCAGAGGTGGTTGTTGTGGATACTGACTTCTCAGGATCTATGCACCCAAACTGCATGAAAATGTAATCACATGTCAGTTATAGTATAATATATTTCTCCAATGAATACCTGTTTATCATCTGCATTTCTCCTTGGTGTAGCAATTTGAATGGCCAGTAGTGTATATCCAAAAATTTATCTAATGAGGAGTTGCCATTCAGAAATTCTTCTAATTTCCTTTTAAATGCTATATGGCTACCTGTCAGACTTCTGATGCTATTAGGCAAATGACGAAAGACTTTTGTGGCAGCATAATTTACCCCCTTCTGAGCCAAAGTTAGATTTAACCTTGAGTAGTGAAGATAATGCTTTCTCCTAGTGTTGTAGCCATGTACACTGCTATTACTTCTGAATTCGTTCCGATTGTTAATAACAAATTTCAGAAGTGAATACATATATTATGAGGCTACAGTGAAGATCCCTAACTCTTTAAATAAGTGTCTGCAGGATGATCTTGGATGAGCTCCAGCAATTATTCTGATTACACGCTTTTGTGCAATGAACACACTTACACACTTTTACTCAATGATGAGTTAGTTACCCCAGAATATGATGCCATACGAAAGCAGAGACTGAAAATAGGCGTGGTAAGCTAATTTACTGAGATGTATATCACCAAAATTTGCAATGACCCTAATAGCATAAGTATCTGAACTCAAACGTTTCAGCAGATCTTCAGTGTGTTTTTTTCCAGTTCAACCCCTCATCAATGCATACACCTAGAAATTTTGAATATTCTACCTTAGCTACCGATTTCTGATCGAAGTCTATATTTGTTAATGGTGTCATTCCATTTACTGTGTGGAATTGTATATACTGTGTTTTGTCAAAGTTTAATGAGAGCCCATTTGCAGAGAACCTCTTAATGATTTTCTGAAAAACATCGTTTACAATTTCATCAGTTAATTCTTGTCTGTTGTGTGTGATAACTATACTTGTATCATCGGCAAAAAGTACCAGCTTTGCATCTTTGCGAATATAGAATGGCAAGTCATTAATATATATTAAGAACAGCAGAGGATCCAAGACCGAACCTTGCGGCACCCCATCCTTGCTTGTTCCCCAGTTTGAGAAATCACCAGCTTTTTTTTTGCATATTATGTGCACTGCTTATTTCAGCTTTCTGCAGTCTTCCAGTTAGGTATGATTTAAACCATCTGAGTGCTGTCCATTCATACCATAGTGCTTGAGCTTATCTAGAAGTATTCCATGTTTTACACAATCAAAAGCCTTTGAGAGATCACAAAAAATCCCAACGGGTGACTTCCGGTTACTCAGAGCATTTAATATTTCATTAGTGAAAGTATATATTATGCTGTATGCTGTATACACTGTTTTGGAAAGTGATAGTACAACTTGAAATCTTCTACTGAATAACAGCTTGTCTCTATTAACAAAAACTTAAGTTTATTCTTTAAGGTGTTTAAATTAGATGTCTTGTGGTCAGAAGATAGTCTGTCATAAAATATTGTTCCTATTGTGTATGGACTGCTGTCTGTAGCTTTTTTTAATGGCAATTCTGTGAACATTTTCCCGTCCCCATTTATTTTACCTGTATGCATTACTGTTTGTTACATTGCATTCTGGATTTTGTTCCACAAACATTATTGCCTGCAGGGTGAACATAGAGTAGGTAATTAGTATTGTATTATTTCTGAAGATTTCTCTACAAGGTTCTCTAGTATTTACTTTAGCTACCAATCTTACTGCCTTTTTTTTGTAGTCTGAAGAGCCTTTCTGTATAGACAGCTGGTGCCCCACCCCATGTCTCAATACCATACTGTTAATGTTTAGTGTTGTTACCAGGCCTGATAAGGTGTGTAAGAGGTGTGAACATTGTCAGATGATAAGTGATCACTGTGAAGGACACAGAGGTGGTGCATATTCGTGAGAGACAGCTTTATCAGCACCCGACAAGAGTCTGAAAAGGGATATCATTGTGGGTCTCCTTTCGGCTGGCTGCTGGGATTGTACAGTATCCTGAATTATGGGTTATTCAAATGTAACAATTGCCCAATGTTGGACTGTATAGGAATATGAGGGCATTGATTCTCATCAAGGTTCTGGTTGCCAATGTATAACTACCAGAAGGTAGGATCGCCATATTGTGCACTCAGCACATTGTAACACCTTCAAATCTGTGCCTGCCATAAAAAAAATAAAAGAAAAAAAAGTAATGGACTACCTGCAACATTCTGTGTGTCATCCCACACCATTGATCAGAGACCAGCATCAACGTTACTGGGGAATTATGATCACACGTGTAGGCACAACACAAATGGCTGCATTTGGAGTGTTGTTTTGATTTGGAAGCATTGACTGCTGATGAACGTGTCATGCTCAGCAATGAATCACTGTTCTGCACTGACCTGGATGACCAACATTGGGGAGTGTGGTGGTGATCTGGGTAGAGATCTTACTCTTCTAACGTTTTGGAGAGGCACAACAGTGTTTCTCTTTTTGTCATGCTTTAGGGAGCTTCCAGGTACAATCTCAGATCATGGCTAACAGTGATTCAGGGAACTCTGGTGCACAACAGCATGTCAAAGACATCATGGGGCCTCCTGCATTACCTCTTGTGTGACAGTATTGTGGTGCCATATTCCAGCAGGACTGTGCTCGTTGACACATGGCACTTGTCTCTGAGAACTGTCTGCTTAATGTTGAGGCACTCTCATGGCCAGCAAGATCCCCAGATCCCCCCCCCCCCCCCCCCCAATAGAACGTAGGTGGGACTAGCTTGGAAGTCAACTCCATACCAATGCCTGTTGTAGGATATCAAGGAGCAGTTAAACAGTTGTGGGCCAACTTGTCTTGGGAGAGGGTACAACACCTTTACGAAACCCTTCCCAGCTGAATCAGTGCATGCATCTAGACCAAGGGGGTGTAGCAGTATACTGATAAGTGGGTTCATAGTGCATAGCTTTTCATAAATTTGAATCAGTGTTGCAATCATTGGAATAACATCACATACTGTTCCAGCCCATGAAGTTTCAGTTTGCTTCCTCCTCCCATTCTCACTGTGTCTTTTTTTTTTTTTTTTTTTTTTTTTTTTTTTTTTTTTTTTTTTTTTTTTTTTACTTCCGAAATTGCAATCTCCACTTCGAAAGAATCATTGATACATGTAAAGATAAGTGTTTCCTTGCCAATACATCAGACACATTCTGTCACTGAAGTAATATATATAGCTCATACTTTATATAGATGTTCATGGGGTTTTGCATATTCTGACTGGATTTTGAGCAAAATGGAATGACTGTAACATGATCACACATCTTTCTCTCCTTGTACTCACCATTATTCCATTGTTTTCAAACAGCATATATTTCTTCCTTTATTCTTTTAATTAGACAGATTCAATGTTACCCATACATAATCAAATACCACAAAGACAAGTATTTATTCTATATAGACTGATTTCCAGTTACAAACCTTAGACTTGCCCTTTCTGTTTTTGCTCAGAAATATATTCAGATTGCTGCTGTTTGTTTCATCAACTATAAAGTGAAGTGTGTCATCTCTAGCTACAAGCCTAAAAAAATCTATTGGTTTATTACCAATTGGATGAATATGTAAATGATTTTGTTTTTTAAAAAGATGAAATTGTAAAGTCTCTCCTGGTTTGTTTGCTTCTGACAGTGTAAATTCTCGATCATAATCAATTTCATCATAATTGTTGTCTGTATTTTCTGCTTCTGCTTGAAAGTTCGGCTTCCATACTATCATCACTATACCAAGTTTCTGCGTTCTCAAGATTCTTGCTATCCTCCTCTTTTTATTTTGAACTCATCATCATAATCTTGTCTACATTCAGTAACTGATTGACAGAAAGTTCATTCATTCTTGTTACTGTTTTTCAGATTGGAAGGTCCCAAATGCTGGTAGATTGGCCACCATTCCAAACTGTGTACATCACAAACACAAGAAAAAATTACTATAGGCACAAAAATGTTCCCTGTGACTACATTGCTTGTATAAATGTGTACACAGCTGCAAAACAAGTCAGAATAACACAGAATAATATACCTGTCAACACACACAGAAATGCTTATAAGCTTCAACTGCAGCAAATATGTTTAAGGCATTGTACCTGAACTAGAGAAGAGTAGGAAAGTATCCCTGTGCCACCATCCATATTAGGATTTCTGTGGTTTTATTGGGATGGTTTCTTCAGAAAGACTATGGGCAATTTGCCTCACCATCTGAGTTTCTGCTCCATCTCTAATAATCTTCTCACTTACTGTGTCAAATACTGACCATTTTTTCCTTTTCTGTGCTACCACTCCCGTCATCTGCCCAAGATTCCCATTATGGCTGACTACTGCTCCCTCACTGAAATAAACTCTTCCTTTCTGGAACAAACTGATTGATATGAGTCACTGATTGAGCTTTCTAGACTAGCATTTAGGAGGACTGAGGTTCAAACACTTATGCAGCCATACAGATGTAAGTTTTCTCTGCTTTCACCAAATCTATTAATATGAATGCTGAGATGTTTCCTTTGATAGTTCATGACCATTACTTTCCTAATCCTTAGCCTAGCCAAACTTCTGCTCTTTCGTGAAGGGACTCATATCCTTCCATTTTTCTTGAATAGCACCTTCAACCTACTGCCACCAGTCTGTACTGCTATATCAAAGCCACCAACCACTTCATCCAGTGGCTCTGTATACTTCTTGTCCCTCTACCAAGGGACATTGCACTTGGCAATGCAATCTTCCTCTTATAATTATAGTTAGTCCATGTCATGACGGGGCATATGGTGCCTGGTTAATACCCACTGCAAGGAATATAGGATGTATGTGGAAGTACAGGAGATGTGTTTCTTATCTCTACAGCGTAAGGATGGCATGGTGATGATACACTGGATTCACATTCAGGAGGGCTGTGATTCAGTTCTGAGGATGGCTATCCAGATGTGCTTTGTGTGGTTTCCTTAAATTTTTTGAGGCAAATGACAAACCATTCCATTTGGAAAAGGGTGTTGCCGACTCCCTTTCCCATCCGTGTCAAATCTGTGATTATGCACTGTCTCGAAAGACCTTATCACTGATGGGGCATTAAAACCCTAATATCCCTCTCCCACCCCTGTCCCTGCCCCCCTCAACCTCTGCCCCAGTTTGTAATGGAGCTGTTGAAGTAGAGGTGCTGTTGGTAATTGCTGCTTGTGATGTAAACAGTGGTTTTGGTGGAATCTTCAGTGAGATAGAGATTGATTGAACAAAGTAGCTCCATGAGCAAGGAAGAATGGATTAAGTGAGTGGGAGATAATATGTTACTTCAAATAAAGCACCAACCAACAAATAAAAATCTGAAAGAGCCCTTCTAAATACATGTGACCCTCAAATAATTTTTCTGATGTTTGGGAGCTCCACCTTTTGAGCAGGAACTGCCTTTAAACTTCTGAGTATGTTGTACAAATCATATTTATGTCACCAGTGAGCCTGAACCAGGTGATAGTGTGAGATTATAGCTGACCAGAAAGGATTCCTCAAAACGTGACCTGGTCTGCCTAGTGCAGTACCATTAGAGTGCATGTGACAGTTCCGTAGGTTTGTTTGTTTGTTTGTGACACAGCCAAAAAAGTATCCATTGTGGCAGAAAATATAATTTGTCATGGTTAAAAGGAAGGAGATTGTGGGTTAGGAGTCGGTTTGATATTGAGAGATGTAGTGTTGTATGGCAGTGAGACCATAGTCAGTGCAGTTCATTTATTTACTATGGAGATGGCATCAACAATGACACAGTATTAGGTTTTTTTTATGTACGAAAGTTGACTACAGATAATATGTTTAAATTTGTTGCCCCACAAAGACGGTGGGGTGCAGTATCTGGCAATGATGATGTGTCTCATGTGCTTGGATTTACACTGAGATGACAAAAGTCATGATACAGTGATATGCACATATAAAAGTGGCAGTAGTATCCCATACACATGATATAAAAGGGCAATGCATTGGCTGAACTGACATTTGTGGTGATTCATGTGAGAAGGTTTCCAACATGATTATGGCTTCACAATGGGATTTAACAGACTTTGAACATGGAATGGTAGTTGCCACTAGACATGGGACATTCCATTTTGGAACTCATTAGGGATTTCAATATTGAGAGGTCCACAGTCTCGAGAGTGTATCCAGAATACCAAATTGCACCCATTACTGCGGACAACACAGTGACCAATGGCCTTCACTTAATAGCTGAGAGCAGCAGCATTTGCATAGAGTTGTCAGTGCTAACAGACAAGCAACACTGCATGAAATAACCTACAAAATCAATGTGGAATGTACGACAAATGTATCTGTCAGGACAGTGAAGCGTAATTCGGTGTTAATGGACTGTGACATCAGACGACTGACATGAGTGCCTATGCTAATAGCATGACATTGCCTGCAGCACCTCTGCAGGGCTCGTAACCGTATCGGGTGGACCCTAGACAACTGGAAAACGTGGCCTGGTTAGATGAGTCCCAATTTCAGTTGGTAAGAGTTGGGAGAGTTCGAGTGTGGCACAGACCATATGAAGCCATGGACCCAAGTTGTCGACAAGGCACTGTCCAAGCTGGTGGTGGCTCCATAATGGTGTAAGCAGTGTTTACATGGGATAGACTGGGTCCTCTGGTCCAACTGAACCGATCATTGACAGGAAATGGTTATGTTCAGCTACTTGGAGACCATTTGCTGCCATTTATGGACTTCATATTCCCAAACAATGATTTAGTTGTCACCAGGCCACAATTGTTCATGACTGGTTTGAAGAACATTCTGAATAATTTGAGCGAATGATTTGGCCACTTACATTGCACAACATAAGTCCTATCGAACATTTATGGGACATAACTGAGAGGTCAGTTCATGCACAAAATCCTGCACTGGCAACTCTTTCACAATTATGAATGACTATAGAGGCACCATGGCTCAGTATTTCTGCAGGGTACTTCCATCAACTTGTTGAGTCCATGCCACATCAAGTTGCTGCACTACTCTGGGCAAAAGGAAGCCTGGCATGATATTAGGAGGTATCCCATGACTTTTGTCACCTCAGTGTACTGATCTTTCATAGTATGTAGAACATAGGAGTCAGGACAGTGGTGGGAGTGAGTTGGGATAAAAACTCTGACCACTAGTTTAAGATCTGTCAATCCATATCCCCTACCGAGATGTCGTCGTCGTCGTCAGTGTCAGTCTGAAGAGTAGTTGGATGCAGCTCTGCATGATACTGTATCCTGCGTGGTTCTCATCATCTCTGCTTAACTAATGCAACCTAAATCCATGTGGACCTGGTTACTGTATGCATGTCTTGGTCTTCATCTGCAATTTTAACTCCCCCCTCCCGTCCACCTCACAAGACTTCCCTCCAGTACTAAGTTGATGATTCCTTGATAACTCGAAATGTCTCCTATCAACCTATGCTCTCTTTTAGTCCTTTTGTGCCACAGTTGTGTTACTCTCCAATCCTACTCACTGTATTCTCATTTGTTACGCCATCAACTGATCTGATCTTCAGCCTTCTTCTGTAGCACCACATTTCAGAAGCTCGTATTCTCTTCCTGTGTGAACTGCTTGTCGTCCCCATTACACTTTCATACGAGACTACACTCCTGAGAAATGGCTTCAGAAAAGACTTCCCAACACTTAAATTTATGTACAGGAAATGTATATGCAATTTACAAATATGATTACACATCAGCTGTACCATGTACTGGTAACATACATAAATTTTTGCAACTGAGACTTGAATCCGGATTTCTGGCTTAGCATGAGCAGTTGCCATAACGATTTAGTCTATCTGAGGATTCCTCCGTGACCAGCCCAAACTTCCATATATCCTAGTGTCTTGTCCCATACTGCTCACACATTATGTGATTTCTGCACAGATAAAAACAGTGTTTTGCATGTCATTTTGTCTTTGTTTTGGCATGAAATACAGCTATTGCAGTGTCTGTATTTTCAGTGCCTGTGTAGTTTGATGTAAATGTCATTTAGACATGCATATATGTCTGAAGGAACATACATTGCTGATGATCTGCAGCTCATGTATTTGCAATTTGTGAATGCATATTTCATACAACTGTAGACAGTCAGCAGTGTCTGTTTTCACATGTCTGAAGAATGTTTGCATCAAACTACACATACACTGTAAAATACAGACACTGCTATAACTGTACTTAAATTTATGTTTGATATTAACAAGATTCTCTTCTTCAGAAACACTTAACTTGTCATTGCCAGTCTGCATTTTATTTCCTGCTTACTTCAGCTGTCATCTTTTATTTTGCTGTCCAAATAGCAAAATTTATATACTACTTTTGGCTTCATTTCCTAATGTAATTCCTTCAGCACTGTCTGATTTAATTTACATATGTTCCATTACTCTTGTTTTTTTGTTGCTGATATTCAAGACATTATCCATTTTGTTCAATTGCTCATCCAAGTCCTTTGCTATCTCTGATTTACAATGTCATTAGCAAATCTCCAAGTTTGTATTTCTTCTCCCTGTATGTTAATTCTGTCTCCAAATTTTTCTTTGGTTTTCTTTACTACTTGCTCAGTATACTTATTGAATAACATTGTGAATAGGTTACAACCCTCTCTCACTTCCTTCTCAACTATGGTTTTCATTTAATGTTCTTCGACTCTTATAACTGTAGTCTGTTTACTGTACAAGTTTGAATAATCTTTCACTTCCTGTATTTCAGCCTTACTACCGTACAATTTCAAAGAGTTTATTCCAGTTAACATCATCAAAAGCTTTCTCTAAGTCTGCAAGTGCTATAAATATAGATTTGCCTTTCTTTAACCTCTAAGGAACTTGTCATTGGCTGCTTTCCTTGGAATAGGAATTACTACATTGTTCTTGAAGCGTGAAGGTATTTTGCCTCTCTCATACATCTTGCACACCTGGTGGAATAGTTTTTTCGTTAAAGTCTTCTTGCAGTGTCATGTATTCCATCTCATCTTCGTCTTCATCTACAGCCTCTTCCATTTCTCTAATAGTGACTCCAAGTTCATCACCATTGTATAGCCCCTCTATACAGTCATTTGACCTTTCTGCTTTTCTCACCTTTCCTTAAGACTGGTTTTCCATCTAAGCTCTTGATATTCATAAAGCTGCTTTTCTTTTCTCCAAAAGTGTCTTTAATTTCCTGTAGGCAGCGTATATCTTTACCCTAGTGAAATATGCTTCTAAATCCCTACATTTGTTCTCTAGCCACTCCTGCTAGTCATTTTGCGCTTCCTGTCAGCCTCATTTCTTAGATATTTATATTCCTTTTCACCTGCTTCATTTGCTGCACTATATTTTATCCATTCATCAATTAAATTCAATATTGAAGTATATGCACTAGCAGAATATAAATGCAGAAAACACAAGTCTGAAAACAATTTATTGGACTCATTAGAATGAAACAATAATACAATTTTGAAAAGAACAACAGACCTGATCCCAACTGCGGATCATCACCAGTATACAATAACAAAGAAAAGACCTGACTCTCCATGGTAAGAGATCCCAATCAACAATTATACAATGTCAAGATGTTCGTCAAGTATACCAAGTCCACCGGCAAGAGATCAGCCAGCTAAGAGAGGCATCTGGCCGTGGCTACTGGGGTGGCAGGTCTGCATATGTGCAAGTGGTGCATCGAACTCTCTTTTGCCGGCAGTGCACCACCTTATTAAGCCCGTTTGGCAGATGTGTCTCTCAGAACTATTTGCGATCATGTGCCTGGCATATCAAAGTAGTTCCTGTGCTAGCTGCGACCCCTGTTCTGCAGGTTCCACAAATTGGTAGCTGTCCCTGGCTGCTGTTGGTGGAGACTTGTTGTTGTATTGTGTTGTGTTGTGGCTGCTGGTAAATATTTGTTGACAACACAGGAGACAAAGGTTTTTCTGGTGAATATACACCCTGTGATGCAGGCATTCTTTGTTGGTTGGACTTGAAGTGGGATGCCGATGCAGTAGGCTCTACAATGTATGAAGTGGGCGGCCATAGCAAATATCTCCTGTGATGTCCAAGGATTTCTATCAGGCCTGCTCGCTTTACCTATTTGATCCTCTGATGCCTTCACTACTTCATCTCGTAGCCTAATGCCTTGTCTGAAATTGTCAACAGCCTCTGGCACTTTCAAATTATCCAGTTACCATCTCCTTAATTTCCTACCTTTTTTCAAGATAGTTCTGACGAACCATGTAATGCAAATGGCAGCATTCATGAACTTGCTCTTTTCTATCTGAAATATATTCCAGCTCACCGGTCCTGAAGACATGCATCTCATCTCGCAAATGAAAACTCTTGCCCTTCTAAAACTTGACCAACATGAACTGTCTTACCTATGAATCTTACATTCCTGCATTGGAATACTAATAGCCATCATGATCACAACAGCTGGCATAAAGCTTCCTCAACAATCCCTTGTAGCCACCAAACTAAGTGTTGCCAACTTGCTGTAACTGTCAAACCAATGAACTGGCTGCCCTCCCCCCTCCTCCCCACAACAGAACCAAAACATAGTTTTCAACGTGTCCACAAATAACTACAGTCCTACAGCAGTTTCAGTTGCCTCTAAATACCTTAACTTCAGCCACCCTGTCATTTGTGAGGAGTCGTAAGTAGAAACTATTTTTGGTGACCCACCCAGCAGACCAGAACCATTCCGAAGCTGACTGTGAATCCTGCCTTACTTCACTTGTTTCTCTGTGTGACCATTATTTAACTACACTCTCACCTGTCCGTCCCCTGATAATGTTCTAGGTATTCTTAACTTCCAACTTAGCCTCATCCTTATACCCTGGATTCCTCCTCCCATTGAGACCAACCTTGTAGCTGCAGAACATACTGCCATCTACTAACTCCTAACAGAATGATCTGGTCATGTTTACTGGTTGTAGAGGCTCTGCCACTGTCATTGCAGACAACAAAGATTATCTATCAGATGCATCCACCTAAAATCCTCGCTGTAGTTATCCCATCCCAGATGCCCAGCATGACCTCTAATCCCTTGTCAAATCACTAAAGTCTTCCCAGAAAATGTTTCCTTAATCTGTTTTCCTTGAAGCACTCTCACTAAACAATGTGGTGCAGTGGTTGAGATACTGGACTCAGACTTGGGATTATTGGGGTCCTAATCTTCATCTTGCTGTTCAGATTTAGATTTTCTATAGATTTCATGGACCAGTTAGGATGAATGTCAGAATAATTTCTTTGCAGGGAGGGGGGGAAGCTGAATCCCCATTCTTGCCCAGTAATTGCGTGTGGACCATCTCTAATGATCTTATCAGTGATAGGTTGCTGCCACTGATATTTTATACCTTTTATTTTCCAACATTGCAAACATTCTAGCTTTCCACATTTGCCAAGATCATTAGTCCAGATATAGATGCCCCATTGTGTCTGGCTATTTATACCCCACTGACTAATCTTTTAATAAAGGAAATAAATTCTGTCAATGAATGTGTGTTCAGATTGTTTTTCAGTCATTTTTTTCTGTTCAAATCACTAAAGAGAGTATTATTTATTGCATGATTTGGCACAGATATTTTCAGATACTGCAATAAAGATCAAAAGGAATAAAAAAAAGAAAATGTTGCAAACCCAAAGTAAAGTGCAGTCTCTACTACCAGCGTATCAAATATCTGAACTTTCATCTAACAATATGAATTGACAACTGCCCACATGGAATTGAGTGAAATAGAAAAGGGAAATGGCTATAAGGTGACACTAATGAGATACATGGTAGAATAATATTTTGTATAGTTGTATGCATAGAAAAGTAATGGTAGCACAATTGAAGCATTGTAAGAGATAAAGGAAAAGGATTCAGTCATAATTACAAATTGTTAATTAAAAAATCACAGAAGCTTGTTCATAGGATTTAAAAATTTGTCATTCACACTAAATGGTACTAAAATGATGGTTGTATAATACTCCAGTCAAGGTAATATAATTGATTACTAACATATTTCTTATAGTGTTTCAACTTAAAAGCAAATAACAAAAACCATAACTCAATCTTTTCACATAAAAGAATAAAGAATCTCAGTCTACATAAAGTGCTTGGTAATAAGCACATAAGTAGCTTCACGGCGATGTTTAAAAGAAATAAAAATCGAATTACAGTAACAAATAAAATTAAATGAGGCAGATCATTGTAGCAGTGGGATCACACAACTTTGGAAAGTACATAGCATGTCTTCCTATTACCTAATTTATATACAACAGGACATCTTGTAGCTACAATTCAAATTACAGTTTCCTAATGTGCATGTGTTTTATAGAAGAAATGTTTTTCTGAGGTCATACAAAATTTGCTGTTCATGTTTTGTGTGGTTGTGTGGTGTAAATTTAATGCACAAAATGTAGAGTTATGTAAGTTACATGTACATCCACAGTTCCTGTTATGAAACTAAACAATTATTGCTCTAGTTGAGCAATATTTTTGCTTAGGTAATACAGGAAAATCAGTTCTCATCATCGGTGACAAACCTGTTCAATCATTGTGGATTCCTTGTTAGTCAGCAGCTCTACCCAGTAGCCATATTAGTCCAAAGGATTCACACTGCCTCATTCTTATTGCTAAGATGGGTGATGTTGTGATACTCAGGCAGGTATGAAACCTTGTGGGAGTTGGAGAAAATTAACTGTCAGGTAATACAGATTTGGTGGCATTTTTTAAAAGGTGTATAATTCTGTGTATCATACCCCTACACATTCAGTGTCTTACATCAGTGGGAAACTATGTCGTTGGAATGGAATGTTAATAACCTGCATTCCATGAAATCAAAAATGCAGGCGTGGTACATCTCTCTGCAGCCAGATAGACACGATGAAGCTAATCTCACCAGATTTCATATAGGCTACTCCACTTTGACTCATAGTTCATCTCTCTAGTGATAAGACCCATCAGTAGTGATACTTGTGACATACCACACTTACTGATTCATGTTTTAGTTCATTGTATTTTGTTTGGTGACAACAGGGCAATCCTAAAATTAGCTGTGTACTTGCCCTCTATTTTAGGAGGTGATTGGATGACTGTAGTGCAGGTTTTAAAATATTGACTGGGCATAGATTTTAACAGTGATCAGCGTAACTGTCTTCTTCCCATATTTTATGCTTATAATTAACTAGCTTCATATATCAGAAAAATCATTTTCTTATCATACTGTTCATTATTGGGAAGTATCTTGTTTTGTGTGTGTCTAAGGTTTTGTTATTGTCTTGAGTGAGTGGCTAATTTCTGTTTTTATGCTACTGGTCAGCAAGCTACACTTATTTGCAATGCAGTCTTAAAGCCTGTAGTTTTGTTATAGTATGTTGTTTCAACATATTGAAAGAAAATATTTTATAAATTTCTAGCTCACCTGTCCAAAAATAATTTTTTTTTTTTTTTTTTTTTTTTTGGCTGTTAATAAATTCAATACTCAGTGTCCTGTACTCAACCAACCCATCTAGATTAAAAGTTTCTTCTTTCAGTTGATGTGATAGTTCACACCACTTTTTATTGCTGTTGAGATTAACTGCCAGGCTGCCACATAGTTTCATTGTTACTCCAATTTTCAGCTGAAATAAAATGGGCAATTTCCCCTGATTGCTGTCATCTGTAAGTGATGTTTCTGAAATCGTACACATCCGCCCCCCCCCCCCCCCCCCCTTTGCAGGCTTCTGCTGTTAACAGTAGCTCACTAAAGTTCATTGTCATTTTGTCTTCAGATGACCCTCAGTAATGGAAAGCTTTTCCTGACAACACTCCTGAATATTTTATTCATTGCTTTGGTACTGCCAAAAGATATACTTTCACATAGTATTTTTGTGTCACCTTTAGGACAGGTGTATCATAACAGGTTCCTCCAACAGATACAGTGATTAGATTACCACATGGTAAAAAAAAAAAAAAAAAGGTATGACATTCATCATTTTATGTGATGAAGGTGCCATAGGATGTACACAAGAAGTGTGCAAAAGAAGTTTATTTCATTGATATTTCTCAGATCATTACATATACTTTGAAATAAAATAACTTGTGAAGAGACTAATCTGTAACAGAATTACAGGCCCTCTGTGTTGAATATTTAATATGAGTGAACTCGTGGGATCTTTGTAATTAACCATTGGGGAACTGGAGAGCCTCATTTGTAATGTGTGCCGAAGGGAAATGGTGCATGAGGACTCACTGGCATGCTGGAGTACAACAGTATGCAGTCCAAGTAAACAAAGGAGTAACTTGAATAATGGTTACCACTGAAGTTTAGTAAGGCCTATTGTGTTTGGGCTATGAGCCAGAATGGTTCCTACATCCATGAAAATAGTGCTTTGATATAAAGATTTTAATGCCAAAGAGCTAACATTCTGCTGCCATTCATGGAAGGAAATGCAATGGCAGTAGTAGAGAGGAGGCAGCACATTGTCTAATTATTTGCTTCACTCTCCAAATTCCATAGATATTAACAGTATTCAATATTTGTGTTACCACAGTCATTCCTTGCATAAACTGTATAACATTGCTATAAAATCTTGTCAGATGCTTAGACATGTCCATCCACAGATTGTCCATTCATCTTTTTGTGCCATTTCCACAAAATGGTAGGAGAAAATGTTCCTTCCAAAATATCACAATCACCTTGTAGATTAAAATGGTTGGAGAAGATTTTACTGTGGTTGATTATACAACCTGCTAGAATATAGGGAGAAATAATATGCCTCCTGAAATGTCACAAGACACCATGTAACTGGTAACACAAGAAGATTTTGTTGCATTGACATGTCATAAAATGAACATTTAATTGAGGCACTTCCAGTTTATTTAGCTGATACAGATGCTGAAAATTCTGCTCATTCTAGAGACGAGCTTGTGGTTGTAATAATGTCATAGGGCAGAATAGTTTTGGATGTGTGTTTGTTACACGAGTGATGTGATTGTGCAGCACAGTCACACATAAAGCACTTGTTTTATACCTATCTTAGTTTACTGGCTAAATTACCTGTTTTAAGGAACTGAAGATAAATGATAACGCATTAAAAGATACAGAACTGATCACTAATAGATACCTGTTAAAACTTCACACACGACTTCTATCTATGTTGAGGTTCAAAGATGAGCTCTAAGACATGGTCTCATGGAGAATCCCACGAATCAGCCATATTTCAGTGCCATGTATTTAGATGTGATATTCCAGAAGCTGTAAGAATCTATTATAAACCACATATTTTTGTGGTCATCTTTTCCATAATACCCATAACAAGTGCCACTAGGCTAGAGTGAGCTATTGTTTTGAATGTTACACTCCTTTCTTTAATCTTACATTAGTCTGGATGACATAACTGACACATGGGCAGCTGTTGAGGATATTACCCAGCTGTTGTCACCTTACCCCTTATACAAGTCAAAGAATCTACAAAATTGCAAAATGAGGCAAACTAGACTTCTTTTCTACAATAGAACATGATGATTTGTTTCTTTTCTATCTTCAGGTTGTATGATGCAGCTACAAATGCTGTGATGGCACAGTATGAAATCCACCGGATCTTGTACTACAGCAGAGGAACAGTAGGAACTAAGGAGGCGCCATGTTTTGCATTTACATGGTCTCATGGAGAATCCCACGAATCAGCCATATTTCAGTGCCATGTATTTAGATGTGATATTCCAGAAGCTGTAAGAATCTATTATAAACCACATATTCTGAGTTCACCTTATTTATTTTTATATTGTATAAATCAGCTTTGAAAACACATTTATAAACAGAAAATCTGTCATAGCAAAAGTGCACTATGTGGCCAAATATCTCCTCGAGACTTCTACTGCTGTTTGCTGCAGATGCCAGTCTTCTAACTAAATGATGGTAGCTCTTTTTGCTTCTATTACAAGTGTTCAAGCTTCATGGAACACATTCCTTATAGTTCTGATTTTCTGGAAGTAGAATTTGTTTTTGTTCTTCCCATAGATTTAGCATGTGTTGCTGAATTTTTTAGTGATTTAATACCCATAGAATCTACACCAGTTCATCACAAAAGTGTTTGCTAGGCTTTGGTGTGGGTCACTGCATAGAGCAGTTTAACAAATCATCACAATTTCTTTGAAACACAATGCAGTGGTTTTTGATTTATGCACATTATCTTTATCATGTTCACACACACACACACACACACACACACACACACACACACACCTGAGTACCATGTCCATGCAATGCGACTTTCATCAATCCAGAGACCTATGACAACATTATTTGCATTATTTTAGGCAATGTTGCACATTATTTCTTATCAATGTCTTCTGCACTACTTGTTTGGAGTAAGTCATGTCACCTTTCAGCAGGTCATTGTCATCTTGGCATGATGAAAGTCTTCTGCAGTAATTGACTGGAATGACCTGTATTGATTCATGTGGAAAGTTATATGTTTACTGATCAGTATCAGTTACTTACTTAGGGTTGTCAGAGCAATGATTGACTGTAGTGATTCTCTGATCTTTCCCCTTTATGATATGGCCAACAGTGGACACGGGCACAAGGAACTCCTTCAGACTCTTTCTAGAGGAATGACCAAACTTGCGAGTCCCTACCATTACGGACTGTTTGATGAGCTCCTCCATTATTTCTGACAGAAAAATGCTCTTTTATGTTAGCATATTGCACCTGGTTTTATGTACCCTGGAATGCACTGCCTGACAGCACACAGAACACATAATTTGCATTTCAAGGAGTCATTTGGTTACATAGTGTACTTGTAGACATAGCATTACGAA
Organism: Schistocerca gregaria; assembly: GCF_023897955.1. Lineage (NCBI taxonomy): Eukaryota > Metazoa > Arthropoda > Insecta > Orthoptera > Acrididae > Schistocerca > Schistocerca gregaria. Next base: position 687,484,459 of record NC_064931.1, read on the forward strand.
ACCTGTATCCAATGTAAGTTTGTAAAAAACTTGAAGTATTTATAATAGATAAATGATACAATGAAAGTAATACATGAAGTATGCTAATTTTGCAGAGTCTTTTGTGAACTATATGAAGGCACAATTTCATTGTTCTCATTTTCCACACCTGTGTGCAGAAATTTTTTTCATGTGAGAAACATTTTCTGCTGACCTCTATATTGTCATTCCATTTCTGTTCATGGGTGGAACATGGAGAGAGTGCCAACTTATTGCAATTAATCTTATTTTATATTCATTATGCTTGTGGAAGCAATGTGTTGGTACTGTAGGATTTTCCTAGATTCCTCAGTGGGTACCATTTTTTTTTATCTTTTGCAAATAGTTTTCTGTGATTAAAGTACCATTGTTCACCAAAAATTTCTTCCACTTCTGGTGTTTCAACTCTTCCGTGCTAAGCTTGCATGAGTCTAAGAAACCTGTGATCACTATGCCACCCCATGTTTACTAACCAAATAACTGTATAACACACTCGAGCAACATTTTGCTATGGGGATAAAATACACTGTTAACACAACAAAAAAGTGTTTCTAAACTTATTTTCCATTCGGTACAGCATATTTGATCCAATAAGATTCAAATTCTTTTTGTTTCTTTACAAAAGAAATCTGCTTCCAATTCTACATAACACTAATTCCCCGCACAGTTAAAAACTTCATTCAAAAAGAATTTATTCGCTTCAAGATGCTTTTTTATATTAGAAAACTGAAAAAGGCACATGGAGCTGAATCTTTCAGTTCAGGTGGGTGAAGTCTTATTTAAAATTTTTTGCTTGTGCACGTTTACACTTGTCATGCCTTATGTGTGATCCATTATCTTGTGATATAAGATCACTTTTTGTGAACCTATCATCTGCTTCTGTTCACAATGGAAATGGTTGTGTAATAAGAGCTACTCGTTGTCTTGTAAACAGTCAATCATTATTGTAGCATGTGAGCTCCAAAACTAAACAGCTGGCATTACTTTCTTCACACACTAAACAATTTTCACCTTTTTCTTTGTTTCTGCACTTTCACATTTGTCTTTCAAAGTGTTTTGAATTTATTTATTTATCTAAGATATTATGGTATTTCCATGTTTCACCTCCAATCATATATTTTCATCGAATGTCTTCCAGATTATGCATAATCTTCTCCCGCCTACACTCCAGTTCGCTCTAGAACTATACATGGTGTTTCAAAATGAACATACCGGTTTTAAGACGTTGTAGCATATATTACGCTCAACTTACAGTTGTAAATAATACACCAAATGAAAGAGCAAGTCAAACAGTTTTGTTTGTATACCTGCATGCAATGGGAAGAGTATGGAATGACAAAGAGTGACTGAAAAACGTGTTGAACGAGTGTGTCTTTCATGCTTAGCCCCAAGAAATATCCCCACGGAAAATTTATGGGCCTTTCTGTTTGGTGAATCAACTGTAACTGATGTTTCTTATCTTGATGTGCTGCAGCTATGGCCCATGCCTCAATGGGAAGAAGCTAACTAACACGTCTTTATTTGGGAGCAAGATGGTGCGCTGGCTCAGTGGCATAACTCAGTTCATGACTGGTTAAACGACGACGTGTCTGACTGGTGGATTGGGCACAAGGGGCCAGTTCACACAGAATTTTGTGCATGACCACCATGTGATCATGTGTATTTGCCTCCGATAACATCTGATCCATCTGACTTTAGAAACAGTATCATTGCAACAGTTACTCCTGACACATTGATCAAGGTTTTGGAACAACTCGCCTATCCACTCGATGTGTGACGAGTGTTCACACTGAATATTTGTAAGAAAAAGTGTTTGTGTTTCTCTTTCATTTGGCATATTATTTATAACTGCCAGGTCAATGTAAAATGTGTTACAAAGCCTTAAAACCCGTATATTCATTTTGAAACACCCTGTATATGTGGAACATCATGCATGGTATTAATGTAACCATCTGCAAGATTCGTACCATCTCAACATCTATAGAAGGTTACTGACATCCTTATGATACTACATCATAAAATTTACTGATAATTTCTTCAAAATAAACCTGACAGGCATTGGGGACTTGAGAAATCAGCAGCTTTTGTATGACCAATCTAGTACTTATCATATTCATTTTACTTGTAGGGTTGTGATAGATGTTTTTGTTTAGCACATCAAAGTATCGCCTGTACTGTAAAATTCAAGTTTCTTCTTGCATATGAAATTTTCAAACAACTTACGAGAATGCACCCGGGTGACTCATGGCAATGATAATTTGTACAGCTTTTTAGCAAATCTGAATTTAGTCCATCCAAATAATCACTCGACTCTAGAAATGGAAAAGAATGGCTGCCTTCTGTTCCATTATGTGTTATTCAGGAGTTTCAGATAGATGGTATACTGGGACATGCCATTTATTGGGAGCCAGCTCTCACTGATCTATATCTTCAGGCTGATAATTGTTGCCATCTGGCTCAGCATGAAGGATTACTTTATACCTTGGTTCATAGAGCCCCTATCATCTCACACGGTGACAGTTTTTCAGCTTAGTTAACCCAAATCAGAGTTACTCTCTGTCAGAATGGTTCTAGTCAGAGACTGATCACACATGTGGTATGCTGACAACAAATGACAAATCAAGTAGTGATGAAAGTAACGAGGTGGCGCCTAAGTTGATGCCTTTTTACCTTGTGCAGGTAGCATCTCCAACAGGATTGGTCATATTCTGTAGAAATCTTCTTTTAAGTTTTTTTCCACCATCTATGATGGTGATTTTAGGGTCTGTAAAGGTCGATCTTGGTTTGTATAATGTTGGTTTTTACCATTGCAGTTGTGACATGTCATACATTGGTCAGATCGTCAGGACTATGGAGGACCAGTGTATAGAGCATAAGCATCACACACACTTACTACAGCTGAGGAAATCTGCTATTCCAGAACATTGTCTTGATACCTGTCATCCTGTGGAATATAACAAAACAGAGATTCTGGTGTGCACTTCCATCTGTCGGTATGGTTGAGATTAAAATACCAATTGAGATTATAATTAGAGGTGGGGTTTTTGGTTGAACTCTGCTTGGAATTCTGCTCTGACCTGCTCAAAAAACAGAGGCATAGAGTTAAGGCTACTTGCTCACTTGTTGATAATAAATACTCACAATCAGTAACTTCTGAGGTTGGTCATCTTTGGTTGTGTGGTGGTGCTAGTTGTTTATGGTGTGTGCATTCTTTCTCTGTTTATGCCATCTGGTTGATAGTCAGTTAACCTTGGCTGATAAGGACTTAAATTCCCTTGCACAGTGCTGTCTCCTTGAATTTGTGCAATTTGTTCACCTATCAAAATATAGGCTATTGTTGAATGTGTCACCCAGCTGCATTCACATAAGCTCTTTTATTATTACCGTGTACTCTTTGTGGAACCCCATGAAGATGATGAAATGCTGTTTCAAATAATTCTGAAAAAATATCTACCTTGTAAGTTAACTGGAATAATTGGTGACTGGAAACTATTTAATTTAATTTACATAACCTGTGTTTTTTAGGGTTTACCTAGCAATTCCTAACCAAAGATTTTTTCAGGTGGGCCAAGTTTCTGGATGTTTCTCCAAGGCATTCCAGCGTGTACCAAAGAGTCTTATGAATTCAGTGACAAGTCTTTCCAGTCCAGCACAGTCAGATGAAGTGTTCATTTTTCAAGTTACAATGGCAATCAAAGAAGATGATGGTCATGTGAGTGTCAGTTAATGAGTTCTTTGATGTGACTTTTTATATCTACTCATGGGTGCCTCTCTTTGAACCACTGTCTTTGGTGTGTAAGTGATGTCATTTACTTCAAATTATTCAGGTTCTTTTATCAATAATCTTTTGACTGATTTGATGTAGGCCACCACAAATTCCTCTCCGATGCCAGCCACTTCACCTCAAAATAGCACCTGCACCCACTGTCCTCAAATTATTTGCAGGATATTACAGTTTTTATCATTTGTGACCCCCCCTTTAGTACAGTGGGAGATGTTCCTTGATATCTTAACACATGTCTGATCAACCTGCCCCTTGTTCTTGTCAATGTTTTCAGCTTGTTCCTCTCATTACTGATTCTGCACAGACCTCCTCATTTCTTATCTTATCAGTCCACTGTATTCTCAACATTCTTGTGGAGCACCACATGTAAAACACACTGATTCTCGCCTTTCACATTTTTCCCACAATCCGTGATTCACTTCCGTACATGTCTGTGCTCCACATGTAAGTTCTTAGAATTTATTTCCCCAAATTAAGTCCTATGTTGTATACTAGTAGACTTTTTTTTCCAATGAATGTCCTCTTTGCCTGTGCTAGTCTGTTACATCCATCAAGCATAATTTTGCTTCCAAGATAGCAAAATTCCTTCACTTCACCTCCTTTATGGTACCCAATTTTGATGTTTAGCTTATTGCTAATCTCATTTCTGCTACTCCTCATTACTTTTGTCTTTCTTTGGTTTACTCTTGATCCATAATGTGTACTCAGTAGACTTTTCATTCTATTCAACAGTTCCTTGTTGATAACCTAGCTTGAATTTTAATCCCACCCCTGGACCTTTTTTATTGACACCATTACTTCTCTGATGTATGGCTTGAACAGTAGGGATGATAAGACTGCATCCTTGTCTTATATTATTTTTAATCTGAGCACTTCGTTCTTGGTCTCCAATCTTATTTTTCCCTCATGGTTCTTGCACATATTATATATTACGCATATTTCCCTACAACTCACATCCATTTTCCTGAGAATTTAGAACATCTTGCAGCATTTTCAGGAATTCTGAAGGAATGTTATGTATGCCCTCAGCTGTATTTTATCGACCAAACCATGTGGCACAGTGCTTAGCACAATGGACTCACATTCAGGACGAGGATGGTTCAAATCCCTGTTTGTTCATCCAGACTTAGATTTTCCATTGTTTCCCTAAATCACTCCAGGCAGAGGCTGGGATAGTTTCTTTGAAAAAGACGTGGCTGATTTCCTTCCCCCTCCTTCCCCCTCTTTTCATAATCTGGCTTTGTCTGTCTCTGTAATAACTGCACTGTTGATGGGATGTTTAACTTTAATCTCCTTCCATATTTGATCACAAGTGTTCCAGAGCTGTTAAACTCTGATTCTAATACTGGCCCCCACCTCCCGCTGCACCCCCCCTCCCCCTGCACCCCCCCTCCCCCCACCTCCCGCAGGCCCGCCCACCTCCCGCAGGTCCGCCCACCTCCCGCAGGCCCGCCCACCTCCCGCAGGCCCGCCCACCTCCCGCAGGCCCGCCCACCTCCCGCAGGCCCGCCCACCTCCCGCAGGCCCCCACCGCCTCCTCCCGCAGGCCCCCACCGCCTCCTCCCGCAGGCCCCCACCGCCTCCTCCCGCAGGCCCCCGCCGCCCACCTCCCGCAGGCCCCCGCCGCCCACCTCCCGCAGGCCCCCGCCGCCCACCTCCCGCAGGCCCCCGCCGCCCACCTCCCGCAGGCCCCCGCCGCCCACCTCCCGCAGGCCCCCGCCGCCCACCTCCCGCAGGCCCCCGCCGCCTCCTCCCGCAGGCCCCCGCCGCCTCCTCCCGCAGGCCCCCGCCGCCTCCTCCCGCAGGCCCCCGCCGCCTCCTCCCGCAGGCCCCCGCCGCCTCCTCCCGCAGGCCCCCGCCGCCTCCTCCCGCAGGCCCCCACCGCCTCCTCCCGCAGGCCCCCCCGCCTCCTTGCGCTGCCCCCCCCCCCGCCTCCTCGCGCTGCCCCCACCACCTCCTCGCGCTCCCGCCCCCCCACCTCCTCACGCTCCCTCCCCTCCACCTCCTCGTGCTGCCTCCCTGGACACTCTGCAACCTAGGCTCTCTCTTCTCCTTGTGCCCCCCCCCCCCCCTCTACCTTGGGCGCCATCTCCTTCCTCTCACCCCTCCCCCCCGCCCCTCCGCCATGGCCCCTTATCCTTTCTGGGACTCTCTCTCAATCTACTGCACCCTGTACCCCCTTCTCTTTCTCCTGGATTGCCACTCATCCCTTGATCCATTCCCCAGTTCTTAGAACGGCCCTCCTACCCTGGTACCTCTCCTCCTCGCCCTGGTGCCACCCCTCCCTGCCCCAGTGCTACTCCTCCCCACCCCAATGCCGCCCCTCCCCACCCTGGTGCCCCCCCTCCCCACCCTGGTGCCGCCCCTCCACTCCAAAGTGCCGCCCCAACTCACTCCACATTGGTGCCGACCCTCCCTCTCTGCGGTGTCTCCCCTCCCCACTCCAGTACTGGCTGCCCCATTCCACAGCTTCACTCATACCCTAATGAGCCCTTGGCCTACTACCACCTCTTTATGTCCTCTTGACTTGGTACCAACACCATCCACCACCCCCTCCCTCACCCTCTTTTCCCACTCTGCCACCTTCTACCTCCTTGCTCTGCCGTCTGCTCCGCACCCTTGTCCTGCTGTCCGCTCTGCCTCCTTGCATTACCACCCCCTCTGACCTCTTGCCCTGCTGCCTGCTCTGCCCCCAGTCCCTTTGCCATGTCTTGCTCCTTGCTGCTCTCTCAGCTGTGCCTCCAGCCCGTACCAACCCCTGACTCGCCCAATCTGTTTTTCCACTCTCACCCCTTGCTCTGCCTCCAGCCTGGATCCTCTGTCAGATTTAAAGCTATCAGTCACTGAATTTTTTTATAGTGCTATGTGTCTTGTTGTCATTGTTATAAGTAATGGAAATCTTAAACTATGTTGAATAACAGAGAATAGTTAAAATTTCCACTTGACATTCAGACAAGTTCTCCTTAAAAGTTTTCTGTATAAATATATTGTGATTGCACTAAGTGAACAAACTGTTAGCGCATGAATCGGCTTTAATTTCTAACTGCTTGCAGTACATTAAAAAAATAATTAAAAGATCGAAAAATAATTTTCAGTTACTGGATAATGATTACATAGTGATACTGAAGTGTATGTTAAATATTTGCTAAAATGCAATATGAACTTTCAGGGAAATTTCTCACCTGTTGCAAGAGATAGAAGTCATTTCAAACTACGAGTTAATATGGAGAAGAAAATATGTCTTACTGTACAGCAAGCATCAGAACATGGAAAGGAACTGGAAGTAGAACGCTGCTTTGGTGTTCTTATCAGCCCAGGCCGTTACCGCAAGCACTCTGATCTGCAACTTCTGGAAATGGTGAGTGCACACACACACACACACACACACACACACAGGTTTATGTTGAAAGGTCTTCGATAAATTGTAACAAAGAGTTCACTTTTGGAAATGTCAGTTCTTGACAACACATATTTCGATCAACCATCACTGATTTGCAGTAAACTGAGTATGCTAGTTATAGCTGCCAGTTTCAAAGAATAAGCAAAAATAGGAACTAGAGATATTAAAGATTTTAGGCCGTGAATAAATTTGAAAGTGACATTGCATCTAGTGAGAAGTTACGGAAATTAAGTACACTTCAGGATTTCAACAGAGCGTTTGTTACAAAGCATATTAAAATTTTACAATTAGTAATATGGAGAGGCCTAATTACAAGGAGTTGGTGAAGTGAAAATGAAGGAAGTGTATTGATAAGAAAATAACTTGAAAACTCTTTGAAGGGGTTTTAAGTTCTGAAGCCTTTCATCGAAAAGAGAGAGAATTTTGAGATCAAACAACGGTAAGTGTATAAACCAAAGGCTTGAAAGAAAAGCAGGAAAATAGGTATGCTAAACAGGAGATTGATTAAAATTGAACTGCCAGTGACAAAGCGGTCAGAGTGCAAAAGGGAAGCAAAATAATGTAATAAGTTAGAGCACATAAAAGATAATAATATTAAAATGGTTAAAAGATGTATACACAGATAAACACTAAGATGAGGAACAAGAGATGTTAATTTGGACCAATTTTGCGTCAACATATTTATAATTTTCCCACAATTATGAAAAAATGCTCATGGAGAAAAAAGTGACGTAAAATGACGCTGGCATGTGATGTTGGCAGACAAGTAGTGTTTACAAACATTACGTGGTTAAATTTCTTGACAACAGGGTGCTCATCTCTTGCTGCTGCCGAGCTCTACTTGGTGCTCTACTGAGCATGTGCAGTTTCATGATTGTTGTGACACCTTTGTTGAACCATATTCAGTATGTTTTGTCGTTTGGCCACTTGTGCTAGTGGACATCTTCACTCACTTTGCAATGCTCAAATGTCTAAACCAAAAAACACATCGCTAATTACGTATTTTTTTTCATCCTGAGCAAAACATGTTTTGAGAATTTATTCTTGTTGTCAAGTACAGTACTTGCTTACATGTTACACAAACAGTCAATGTGAGTGATTTTGTGTGTGTGTGTGTGTGTGTGTGGGTGGGTGGGTGGGTGGGTGGGTGGGTGGTGTTTTCTATACAACTGGTAACTAGTGCAGTGTTTCGTTATTTAAATAATGAATGACAGCTGCAGGCTTTCCAAAAATGTCGATTATGTCATATGAAATTGAGTCAAACATTTCTGCTTCCCATACAGTTATTGTGTCCACTTACATCAGCAGTAATTAGATAATAAACAAGTTCCTGACAAGTATTTTGAGGCCTATTATGTACATATATCATACATAAATTGTGAAAATGTTAAGGCGGTATCCTATACATAACTTACAGCTTAAAACATCATTTCCCACATTTTACGTTGTCACAATTTTTATACCTTTTTTTTTTAAGACCCTTGAAAAGTGTGTAAGTGTGGGGTTGCACAGACATCGTTTTATAACAGTTCATGCAAGACAGTTATCATCATAATTTCTCAATAATGCATATTTTAATAAGAATGAAGCAGTTCCTTGTTTATTCACCATAGTTATCACAACAAAGGGAAGTGTCATTTGAATGATGAAAACAAACATTTTCCTTACACCAGACACACCTGATGGAAAAATTTGTGCTTTCAGGCATCTCACAGTAATTACGAGTTTTATACAGACATAATTGTGGGAAATAAGAAATTGTCATGGCCATTGTTCTGCTTATTGTACTTTGTACCAAGCATACTGAAACAAATTCATAAAATGTGCCAGTGCAAACTGATAGCGCACGAATGACTGAAACTTAAGAATTCTGTTGTTTTGATAAACATCAAATGACATAAGGCTATTGGAAATTATATTGTGTGACAGATTCCTTAAAAAATACTTTCCACAGTCGAATAACTTCTTTATCAAGTGCCACAGTGGTTGTTCTGGGTATAATCTGAAGTATATCAACAGTCTTTCCATTGTTCTCCTAAAGACAGAGGTATAATGATGCCCAGGCCACGCACCAACAAAAGCAATGAATTAATTTTTGGAAATGACAAGAAACTGTTTCGAATGAAATGTTAAAAATTATTCTTTGTTATTTTTCCAGATTTTGATAGGTTGATTATAAGATGTTTTCCACTAAAGAGCCCCTTTTTTAATTTTTGTTTCTAATATGTCTTGATATAAAGACAGGTATAAAACTGCAGCAATAGTAATCCACTCATACTTAACACTGTAGTTCTTGTATATGAATATGTCACAGTGATACTCGATTGCACAACAGACTGTCTTTTTTCACCTTGAAATGATAAAGTGTGATTTTTTTGCAGTTATATCACGAAACCTGACTGATTGGCATTACACACAGGTGATGTGGGGGTAACACAGAGCTTCATCTTCGTATCAGCTACGAATTAATGCCATCTCCTCTACACTTTTACTTGAAGTAAACTTCATTGTTTTGTGACTTCCTATGCTGTATGATTTCTAGACTCTGCTTAACCAGGTCAAAGAAGGCTTGAAGTCAGCATTGTTCAGCTCAGCTGCAATTTGGAGGGTCTAGTCTCGTAGATGTCTATCAGTAACAGTGCATTGCCTCTTGCGCACCTGTACATGGCTAGTATCTCAAGAAAACTACTCTAAAGAACTGTTGTTCATGTTATTTATTCAGGTTTAGGGGTTTCTCTCTGTTATTAATGGGGGTAATGGGACTTTGTAGTCACTCTGTATGATAAATCCTTTGGATAATTTTTATTTCACAGTTTTATTTTAGTAGATATTTATTACTTTGTTTAAGTCTTTCTTCCATCTATACAGTTCATGGTCATATTTTTTTTTATGAAGCAAAACTGGGTTTACTCATTGCATAACATTAAGGGTTAAACAAAGTGAATATGGATTCAGTTTTATCTCCATTGTTAACACTTATGCCAGTGCAAAAGCAAATAGAAATTAGAATGAAATTCTTTTATTTCTGCCAATGATCACAAAACTTTTGGCCCTTAGACTACTCGTTTTGGTCAGCAATGACCATCTTCAGGTTTGCAGCAAAATGTGGGAAACAAATGCAACTAGTGAACACATAACATCTTGTAACAATAAGATATGCTATAATGAAAAAATTACTACTTTCATGCCGGCCGGAGTGGCCATGCGGTTCTAGGCACTACAGTCTGGAGTCGAGCGACCACTACGGTCGCAGGTTCGAATCCTGCCTCGGGCATGGATGTGTGTGATGTCCTTAGGTTAGTTAGGTTTAATTAGTTCTAAGTTCTAGGCGACTGATGACCTTGAGAAGTTAAGTCACATAGTACTCAGAGCAATTTTTTGAACTACTTTCATGGATGTGAAAACATGCATTTCTGAGGCATACTTGTTTTATAAAAAAACCTAATTTAATAAAGCTGTATTGGCACCATCACAGAATATACACAGAACCAGCTTAGCATTGTCATACATATTTAAAATGCGGTATAAACTAGGCCACAGTTCTGGCAGAGTCACACTGTCTTCATTGCTACTGTTCATAACAAACTGCAGTACAGTAGCCACAATGTATGTTTGTGCCATAAGCTTGTTAGATGATCCTACTGTAAGTCTATACATGTTCATCAATTATAAAATTGTACAGTATGCAGTAAATGAAGAGTACAATAGGTAACGTCTGTTCTAAGATGTAATCTGTTCACTATTTGTATTTCATTTCCCATGTTTTGCTGCAGATCTGAAGATTCTCATTGCTGACTGATACCAGTAGTCTAAGGACCAAAAGTTTTGTGATCATTGGCAGAAATAAGACATTCATTCTACACTTTGTGGATTACTGTTTAATCTGCGATCATGTTGCAACTTGTGCAACTGGTAATTATTGTGGATATTAAATGTGTTGCCAGTGTGAATGAACAGTAACTGCAGACAATTTTTTTTAGGGAAACTGTCACCAAACACTGAAATTCGGCTTACAAATTATGATCGTACAGTATGTTATCTATTTACAGACGTGCCATCAACCGAGGAATCGTGGCTACCGTGTTGAGTACGCACAGTCTTCTATAGCTCGGGTAGGCATGTACAGTTCTCCAACTGCCTGGTGAGCTGTGAATTTAATAATTTTAAGCTCTTTTTTATGGGGTCTTTCTTTCAGTGTATTCTTCCTGTATAAAAAATTTCAGGACATGTTTCGGCATGTCAGATTGAATGATTCTGTTGTTAGTTTTGGAAGAGAAAGGGCGAATTGGTTCACTGTTTGTAGTTACTGCTGTGTTATTTTAATAGCAGACTCTGAACCTGGCAAAGGAAACAGATGTACGAGTACTTATCAAATCTGGCAAAATCTGTGTGAGGTGGCAGGGCAGTGTAACATTGTAGGTTTTTTCCAAATTGTATTTGACTCCACTAATAATCAGTGACCGATGTGAAGTACTTGTGAGTTGTGCCTGGACAGCTTAGCTGGTATCCAGTCCAGAAAACAGTTATAATCTGCCAGGTTTATATCTATTCAAATTTAGAGTTCATTTATTGTAAGGGCAATGCATAAGTAAAGGGGAACTGCATAACCATCTAATCATTTGCATGAAATGTGGTCCACATCGCTGTACTGAAGTAAACCAATAAAATCACCAAAATGATTAATATTGGAGTTATTTAACACTATTCATGATATAACACAGTAATGAGATGACCACGAGAGAGGATGTTGTTCCAATATGAGAAATGATGTAAATTGGGCTACTTACATATTCACTTCATGAAATGTTTTGTGGATGTAAGATTCCAAATCTGCCACTGATAATTCTAATTTATTTATCCTTTTGTTTCAGGAGGCTCATCCATGCTCAGATTCTGGTGATAAGCTTGGTTCATATCTTATATATGGTCACTGGGATCCTACAGAACCAGCTTTCGAGTCGCTGAATAACCCAACACTTCAAGATTATTTGACAGTTGCTGTAGATCTTGTGATAAAAGGAATCCAAGAACCAGTGAGATTTATAATTGAGACACAAGTGCGAATATTTTCAAAAAATGAACGTTTTTGGTATCACAGTAGGAGGCCATTGACACAACAATTTAATCTTCATTTGAAAGAGGTACTGTTATTGTTTATTTTTATTTTGCCCATTAGTCCTGTTTCACTGTTACAATAGTTGACTTTGATTTGGAAACAGTTTAATGTAATATTTCACTGAGTGTAGATAACATAGATGTTACAGTCCAAGACTTGTGGTTGTAACAAATCATTACAGCTGAAAATGTTAGGTGTCTAGCATAACAGTAATTCAGAATTGGGTAGCATTTAAGAAGATGACTGTTGGTTAGTATCATTTCTACATCTACATCCATACTCCGCAAGCCACCTGACAGTGTGTGGCGGAGGGTACCTTGAGTACCTCTATCGGTTTTCCCTTCTATTCCAGTCTCGTATTGTTCGTGGAAATAAAGATTGTCGTATGCTTCTGTGTGGGCTCTAATCTCTCTGATCTTATCCTCATGGTCCCTTCGTGAGATATACGTAGGAGGGAGCAATATACTGCTTGACTCTTCGGTGAAGCTATGTTCTCGAAACTTTAACAAAAGCCCATACCGAGCTACTGAGCGTCTCTCCTGCAGAGTCTTCCACTGGAGTTTATCTGTCATCTCCGTAATGCTTTCGCGATTACTAAATGATCCTGTAACAAAGCGTGCTGCTCTTTGTTGGATCTTCTCTCTCTCTCTTCTATCAACCCTATCTGGTACGGATCCCACACTGCCGAACAGTATTCAAGCAGTGGGCGAACAAGCGTACTGTAACCTACTTCCTTTGTTTTCAGATTGCATTTCCTTAGGATTCTTCCAATTAATCTCAGTCTGGCATCTGCTTTACCAATGATCAACTTTATATGATCATTCCATTTTAAATCACTCCTAATGCGTACTCCCAGATAATTTATGGAATTAACTGCTTCCAGTTGCTGACCTGCTATTTAGTAGCTAAATGATAAGGGATCTATCTTTCTATGTATTCACAGCACATTACACTTGTCTACATTGAGATTTCTGTGTGGAATGCACACAAATGTTTTTCAATTTCATCTTGTTAATAAATAATACAGATACATAAACATTTTTTTTTAAATTGATGAATAACTTAACTATTACCAAACAGAAAAGCCTTTGAAATTTTACAACTTCAACACTTTCCTGTCTGAACATTGGTTTTATGTGGTATTTCCTTGATCTGGTCTCCATACTTTCCTTTGAGCGTGAAGGGACAGAATTTGTAAATAATATACAAATGCTTTACAGGAGAAATGATCTCATAACAATTAGAATAATTATGATCATTTTCCAACACCAGTTCCCTAGGTGACATTCACAGGTGCTTGTCATTCTTCCCTGCCCTATTACTGGCTACTAATGTTGGAGATGGTTTGTAGTAAATTCTTGAAGGGGATTGTTGTGTATTCTTCCAGAAGTATTTATTAACAGTGTAGGAAAAGATAAATAGCTGCTTACCATAAAGATAACACCCTAAGTTGCAGACAGGTATAATTGAAAGATGCTTAGACATATGCTGTTGACCTCAGTCTTCATTGGAAAAAGAGTAAAAACACTGTTCATTCACACAAGCAAGCACACCTCATGCACTCAACTCCAGCAACTTAGTGTGTTATCTTTACATTAAGCAGCTCTCTGTCTTTTCCTACATTGTTGATATACCTACCTGAGTTTCTGTTGTTTGATTCTATCTGAAGTACTGTTACTAACATTTGTGCCAATCTAATTTTTTTGAACATTTGTAGCCCCATGTGGATTAGCGCCATCTTAGAAAAGGCAGCTAAATATTTTCTCTTGTGGCTTCATTGGAGAGTTACTAGTAAGTTAACATTATTATAGTGAAAAATAATTTCTGTGGGGTTTGTCTCTGGAGTTAATAAACCATGGATTCCAGGCACTGAATTTTATTTAACATTTTTTAGGTGGCAAATGTATTTTAACTTTGTGTTAGGAACAACACTGAACTGCTAGATTCATATTTCAAGAAGTTCACTGTGAAGTCTTTCGAGTTACCACAATTCACATTTTGTTAAATTTAAGAAATACATGGAGTAATGAAGCCTAATGAAGGCACTGATAGTATATTTCATCTGACATTAATCTCTCTAGTCATATAACATGTAGTGCAACTCATCAGAACACTTTTAAAGTTCATCCAGCATGATTGTGAATGTTGATTTAGGCCATTATGATGAATTTCTAGTAGGCCACAAACTGCCCAGGAATGTCAGTGCATCTGTTTATTCGTTGATCAGATTGATAATATTTGGACCTCAGGTCAGGCAGCTGTGATATTGTATCACCTGAACTTGTTGGTTAGTAAAAGCTCCACCAACTGTAGATATGTAGATATGCTCAAATACATGCACAAGCTCTCTCTCTCTCTCTCTCTCTCTCTCTCTATCTATCTATCTATCTATCTGTGTGTGTGTGTGTGTGTGTGTGTGTGTGTGTGTGTGTGTGTGTGTGTGTGGTGGGGGTGGGGGATGGGGGGGGGGGATCTTATTGTGTCTCCTAGTTTGTGGTGGTCTGCCAACTGGCAGCTCTTCCACCTTAATGTTGAGCTTTCTCCTTTCTTGGGTGGTAGGAGTTACACTGCTTTGTGTTCCTGAGATTTTTGAATTTCTGCTTCAGTTGCTGATGTTCCCAGTGCTGAAGTGATTAACATGGATAGTACTTTGTTGTATGAATTATGTTGTTATTGTGGTCTTCAGTCCAAAGACATGTTTGACGCAGTTCTTGATGCTACTCTATCTTGGGCAAGCCTCTTCATCTCCTGATAACTACTGCAACTCATATCCTTCTGAATCTGCTTACTGTATTCATCCCTTGGTCTCCCTCTACAATTTTTACCCCACACACTTCCCGCCAGTACTAAATTGGTGATTATTTGATGTCTTGGAATGTGCCCTATCAGCCAACCCCTTCTTCTCATCAGGTTGTGTCAGAAATTTCTTTTCTTCTCAACCCTATTTAGTATCTCCTCATTAGTAATGTGATTGACCCACCTAATCTTCAGTAATCTTCTGTACCACCTCATTTCAAAAGCTTCTATTCCCATCTTGTCTAAACTGTCGGTCATCCATGTTTCACTTCTGTACATGGCTACACTCCGTACAAATACTCTCAGAAATGACTTCCTAACACTTAAATCTATATTCGACGTTAACCAATTTCTCTTTATTAGAAACGCTTTTCTTGCCATTGCCAGTCTATGTTTTATGTCCCCTCTGCTTCATCCATCATAATTTATTTTACTGCCAAATAGCAAACCTCATCTACCACTATAAGTGTCTTGTTTCCTAATCTAATTCACTCAGCATTACCTGATTGAATTCGATTCCATTCCATTACTCTTGTTTTGCTTTTGTTGATGTTCATCTTACATCCTCATATCAAGATACTATCTATTCCGTTCAACTGCTCTTCCAAGCCCATTGCTATATCTGATTGATTTATAATGTCATTGGCAAACCTTCAAGTTTGTATTTCTTCTCACTGAACTTTAACTCTGCCTTGAAATTTTTCTTTGGTGTCCTTTACTGCCTGCTCAGTACACAGATTGAATTACATTTTGGATAGGCTACAACCATGTCTCAGTCCCATCCCAACTACAGCTTTCATTTACTGTCCTTTGACTCTTATAATTGCTATCTGTTTCCTGTACAAGTTGTGAATAATCTTTCTCTTCCTGCATTTTATCCCTGCTACCTTTATAATTTCAAAGCACATACTCCAGTCGACATTATCAAAAGTTTTCTCTAAGTCTACAAATGCTATAAACATAGGTTTACTTTTCCTTAATGTATCTTCTAAGAGAAGAAACCACACAACAATTGCTTAATCCACAATGTTTTATTGTGTGCATGACCATTCCCCCCTTACGTGGTGCATCTTACATCCTTTGTGCGTTTACATCTTCTGTACCCATTATTATCACGGAGCTGCAACTCCACCAATATTCCAGCTGTTTTTGCGAGGACATTTTACGTGATGCATAATCTCCATCCATTGTCCGCTGTCCTCTTTTGCTGCATGACAATACTGGATTTCTATGCACCCAATATCGAGCATGGTCGCCAGTCCATCGTGCAGGGGTTGTCATGTACCTTCGTGGTCGTAGCCCCTAACTACCCAGGGATGGCACTACTGATGCCTGAGCTGCAGCATCCACACATATTCCAAAGAGTGGACACCCATTGTAGTGGGGCATCTGGACTCCCAGCAATGGCCATTGCACCAGGTGTCCTTTTGCTGTTCCTTAGTGAGATACCGTGATTGTAGTGGGTGGCATCAGGGCAGATGACCCACAATGAAGTGGACCAAGTCATCTTTTCCTGCAGACTGAATGGCCTCAGCAGTCTCTAAGAAAGGGAAGGTTGAATTCAGTGCCACGAAATATGACCCTAAATCATTCTCCTCCCTAGCTACGCCATGGGAGGAACGTAGGACTATGGAAAGAAGAGAGCTATATTCACATCGTTATTTAGTGTGTAGCAGAACCAATGGGGACTCCTTTCTGGATACAGAGCCTCTGTGTTTTGTTGAACACATGGCAGATAAGTTTGGGAAGTGACAGCACTGCCCAAATTGTGCAATGGGTCAGTCCTGATTCAAATGGCATCCCTAGCCCAGTGCCAGACGTTACTCACATGTGACAAGTTAATTACTTTTCTTTGTGACGTTCTGTTGCAGTCCGATGACGAGCTCTGCACCAGTTTAGAACGATGGGGTGTTCACTTCGTCCAGCATGCCTACAAGGGCCCTAAGATAATAGGGTTGTCACTGGTGCCCTCATCTTGGCCTTTGAGTGTGATTCGTTACCTGAAAAAGTCATGGTGATGGTATACAACTGTGATGCCAAACCATACGGCCCTCACCCTATGCAGTGCTTTAAGTGCTGTGTCTTCCCAGCGCAATTCCAGCACCACATGTCAAAACTGTGGTCGTCCAATTCATCTGAATACTCCATGTGGTCCTCCTCCCACCTGTGTCAGCTGTGGAGAACACCACTCCCCATGCTCGGCAGACTGCACGGTACTCCAAAAGGAGCAAAAGATTATAGTGTACAAGATCCTGGACAAGCTGTCTTACCATGAGGTTAAACTGAAATATGAAAGGTTGAATCCTGTTCGAATGTTGTTGTCTTGTACTGTCCTTATGATGATGTCACCCTCATTGATGCCCTTACGCTCCTCGTCTAAGCTTTCTCTCATAGACCCTCAGGGACGCCCATCTTAGTCCCCTTTCTTGGGAGCTGGGGCCACATCTTCTTCTCTTTGCTCCCAAAGCTTCTACTCTTGGAGCACTGCCACCCCCAAATACCACGGAAATTGCCCCCCCCCCCCCCCCCCCCCTCAACTGAAGAAGCAGCAGCCTCCTCTGGCTCCTCTTGCCTGGAAGGGATCCATTGGGCTCTACCTTACACAGTCTCCCCCTGTGGTAAAGTGGACACCAGCCAGTGGCTGAGGGAGCCACTAGCTGCTGGTCGAAGAGCTTCACGGTCTTCCTCTATTCCTGAAGCTACTTCAGAGAAGCTCTCTCAGCAAGTCACTAAAGAGTGTTGAGAGGGCAAACACACAAAGAAGCCTGTTCAGAAATGGGAGACTCCAGTGGCTCCCATACCACCACTCCCTAACAGTTCCACGTCCATGGAAGAAGTGGAGATTCTGTCATCCCCTGAGGACCTAGAGCTCACCGACGCCTCAGAAGCAATGGTACTGGATACGAGCACTCAGCTGGTGGTGACAGTTGACCCTGAGGCGTAATCTGCCTCTTTGGTCCCTTCATGCCTTCCCAGACAGCAAAAAGTGCCATCATCTAGTGGAATTGTGGTGGCTTTTTCTCCCACCTGGCTAAGTTTCAACAGCTCTTAAACATTACACCTGCTTTTTGCACTGCACTTCAGGAAACCTGGTTTCCCACAATGCAGACCCCCCACCCTTCATGGCAACTCAACCTTTGCCTCCTCAGTACAGGTGCCCACAGTGTGGCACATAGCACATACTCAGCCATTGAGCTATCCATTTGCAGTCCTGGCCCTCTCCCATCCATCCATCAGAGAGATCATGAAGACTTTTGTGGTAGTGATCACTTTCCACTCTTTCTGCCCCTCCCTCAGCATCACTCACCTAGACGCTTGCTCAGATTGGCTCTTAACAAGGCTGACTGGGATGCTTTCACCTCCGCTACCACTGTTGAATCTCTGTTGCATGGCAACATCAATGATGGGATCAACACCATCACTACTACTGTTGTTGCTGTTGCTGAATCGGCAATCCCTTGTTCCTCAAGTTGCCCTTGGTGGAAGTCAGTGCCTTGGTGATAGCTGGAAATCACTGCAGCCATTAGACCATAGGCGGGCTCTCCAATGTCATAAGAGCCACTTGTCCCTGGAGCACTTCATTGCCTTCAAATGACATAAGCAGGAACGTTTTGGATGATACATCTATGCCATTACAATATGAACCTCTCCTTCCCACTTTTGGACCAAACTCAGATGCCTTTACAGATATCAGACCCATGCAGGTATACCTGGAATTTCCACACATGGAGTTGTAGATGCTGATCCAGACGTAAAGAGAGAGTGTCTTGCCAAACATTATGCTCGCACCTCTGCGTCTGAGAATTACTGCCTGCCTTTCATCTCCTAAAACAGCAGGTGGAACAACAACACTTATGTTTTGCTCTGCGCCACTCTGATCCATATAATGATTCTTTTAGTGAGTGGGAATTTCTCTGTGTCCTTGCCAATTGTCGTGACAGGTCCCTTAGACCAGACCACATCCATTCCCAAATGATTAAACATCTCTCAGTGGACTACCAGCACCACCTCCTAGCTGTCTTCAACCATATCTGGAGCGACGGTGAATTCTCATTGCAGTGGTGAGAAAGTATCATCGTTTCAGTGCTAAAATCTAGTAAGAATCCACTAGACGTAGATAGCTATCGTCCTATCGTTATGCGCAAGCTCTTTGCACGGATGGTGAGGCAGTAGTTGTGTTGACTCTTTGAGTCTCTGGGCTTCTGGCTCCATCCCAGGGCAATATTCGCCAAGATCACTCTACCATTGACAACTTGGTCTACTCGGTGTCTGCCATCCAAACGGCCTTTTCTTGGCATCAACACCTTATTGCCATCTTTTTTGACCTGACGAAAGCCTATGATAGCACTTGGCAGCACCACATCCTCACTACTCTGCATGAGTGGGGTCTCTGGAGCCTGCTCCTAATTTCCTCTGGGAACTTTTTATCGCTCCACATTTCCAGAGTTCATGTCGGTGCTTCACAGAGTTTGCCCCACATCCAAGAGAATGGGTTTCCAGGAGGCTCTGTACTGAGCATTCCACTTTTTAAAATTGCCATTAATGGTCTTTGCAGCAGCAGTGGGATCCTCAGGATCCCCTTTCTTATATGTTGACGATTTTTGTATTTCCTTCCGCTCCTCTTCTACTGACATGCCATGAAGCGTAGTACGTCATCTCTTGCTGGTGGTCTGCCGCCAGCAGCCTCTAAGCGGCAAAGTCTACCTTCAGTGCTAAGAAATATGACCCCAAATCGTTCCCCTGCCTGGCCACACCATGGGAGGAACACCAGGCCAAGGATGGCAGTGAAGCTTATTCGCCCCAGTACCTTGTATGTACGAGAGTTGATGGGGAATCTCACATGTACATGAAGCCTCAATTTTTTGTGGAGCATTTGGAGGGCATGTTTGGGGAAGTGGAGGGTTTGACCAAAATGCTCTTTGGGTCAATCACGGATTTTACTTGCTTGTAACAAGTTGTAGGATGTTTCTGTTACCATCACACTCCATAAGGGCTTAAATACGGTCCACCCACAGAGGTTCATCTCCCGCATTGGTGGTCCAGGTCAAGGTTTCCAATTGCAACTCGTGTCCGATCCCTTCTTTCCGAATTGGAGTCCATGTCTTTACCATGTGTACTTGAGGTCCATTCACATACACCTCCATGGTGTACACCAAGGCTGCGACTTTGCCTGGACCTTTTACATGGCCCTAAGGACTCAGTTAACCCCGCAGCTCTCCGCTGCCACTTTCTCTCGATTCTTGACATGTACCGAGGCCATGAAGTGATTTACACCGACGGCTCGATGGCTGATGCTCATGTTGGCTTTGTGTATGTCCATGGAGGGCATATTGAACAGCATTCCTTCCCTGATGGGTGCAGTGTTTTTACGGCCGAGCTGTGGTGACTATATCTTGGGCTCTTGAGCACTTCTGTTCATGCTCTGGGGAGTTGTTTCTTCTGTGTACTGACCCTTTGAGCAGCCTGAAAGCTATTGACCAGTGCTACCCTCATCATCCTTTGGTAGCGACCATCCAGGAGTCCATCTATGTCCTGGAACGGTCCAGTCGTTCAGTGGTGTTTGTCTGGAACTCAGGTCATGTCGGAATCCCAGGCAACAAACTTGGCGACAGGCTGACCAAACAGGCCACGCGGAAACTGTTTATGGAGATCGCTTTTCTGCAACTGACCTGCATTCAGTTTTTTGCGGCTTTAGGAGAAGAAATGGCATAACCTTGGCACGCACAACAAACTGCGTACCATTAAGGAAACTACAAATGTGCAGCAGTCCTCATGCGGGCCAGCCGGCTCTGCATTGGCCATGCTTGGGTGACACATGGCTACCTCCTGTGCTATGATGACCCACCTCAATGGCAGTGTGGCACCTGGCTGACAATGGCCCATATCTTGCTGAGTTGTCCTTCTTTGCCTGCCCTGCGATGGACTCTTCAGTTACTGGACTCATTGCCATTAATTCTAGTTGAAAACACCTCATCGGCTAATTTAGTTCTGTGTTTTATACACGAGGGTTATTTTTATCATTCTGTATAAGTTTCAGTGCATGTCCTTTGTCCCTTTGTGTTCTGCACTCTAATGCTTGTAGAGTGGATGTTTCAATGTGTCACAGAGTGGCTGGCTTTTCCTTTTTATTCTCATGGTCGTCTAGCCGCGGTCATCTGCTCTCTCGTTTTTACCTCTTCAACCTGTTTCTTGCTTCTCTCTGTGGTTTTCTTTTGTTATTGTGCTGTACATCGCCTTTCTATTCTTCTTTCCCTTGTGTAATTTTTTTTTTACCAGGAACAAGGGACCGCAGTTTGGCCCCTTGCAGTTTGGTCCCTTCCCCCTCCCCTCCCCCCCCCCCCCCCTTTTAAAACAAACAAACAGGATGGGCAACAATCTGAAGTTGTGTGCTGATGATGCTGTGATGTGCGGGAAGATGTCGAAGTCGAGTGATAGTAGGAGGATAAAGGTGTCTTGGACAAAATTTCTAGTTGGTGTGATGGTGATGAATAGCAGCTAGTTCCAAATGTAGAGAAATGTAAATTAATGCAGATGAATAAGAAATGTTCAGGTACATCATTAGTAGTGTCGTGCTTCATGCAGTCATGTCGTCTAACTATCTGGACGTAGTGTTGCAGAGCGATATGAAATGGAATAAGCATGTGAGGATTGTGGTAGGGAAGGTGAATGATTAACTTTCGTCTCTTAGGCGAATTTTAGGAAAATGCAGTTCATTTTTAAGTGGAACCACATACAAGATGCTGGTTCGACCTGTTCTTGAGTACTACTTGAGTGATGGAATCTGCAAATGGCTGAATTGAAGGAAGACATTGAAGCAATTCAGATATTGCCTGGTTACCAGTGGGTTTGAACAACATGCAAGTCTTACCAAAATGCTTGGGGAAATCAAATGGGAATCCCTGGAGGTGAGGCGAGGATCTTTCTGAGGAACACTATTGACAAAATTTAGAGAACTGGCATTTGAAGCTGACTGCAGGGCAATTATACTGCTGCCAACATACATTTCGCAGAAGGACCATGAAGATAAGGGATGAGAAATTAGAGATCATATGAAGGAATATAGACAGTTGTATTTTGCTTGCTTCATTTGCAAGTTGAACAGGAAAGGGAATGACGAGTAGTAGTACAGGTAGCCTCCACCACGCACCTATCATGTCTGTAGATGTAGATATAGGTGTAGATCCACATGTATGCTCATCTACAGGGTGAAATTAGGTCTTGAGAGGTGGTTTCTGTGGTCCTCAGATTATATGAATGTGTTGTTCGTGTGAAGCACTGCGGATGTGGATATCAGTAGACTCAAGCACAAACTCTGTTAATAGTGCACTTTATATTTCCCTATGACTGGCTGAAGGGATTTCTGAGTCCGCTATGCTGTTTGTCACTAACTGGGTCAACAAAATAACTAGAAGAAAATTATAACACAGAGAATCATGGGCACAAATTTTAGGTGACACTGGATCAAATTTCAATGAACAGTGCAATCATCAACTCTGAGTATGATACCAAGAAATGTATTTCTTAATTATATAACTTATTCAAACCATACCATAATAATAGTACAAGTGTGAAAATGTAAAACAATTTTCTAAAAATTTACTTTATTTATGTTATAAGTGATTTCTATTTGTGAGATGTTTTGGAGTGATAAAGACACTAGCTTTAAATGAAAAATTCTTGGGTTGAACATCATCTAAGGCTCCCCACATTAAAATTTTCCATGATTTCTAAAAATCAATTAGAGCTAATGCCATAATAGCCTGGCTATTCATATTATGGAAGCTCGTTCCTATGCCATAGAATACAAACTTGCACTGATTTGTGCCTGAAACATTTATTTCAATTCCTGTACAACATTACCACCTCTCTGAAGAGGGGAGATGGAGGATATGTCTTTCCTATATGGTTTTTCACTATTAATACATTCACTATTGTTTGTCAGAAGTTTGCACGTCTAAGTGCCACTAAATGTTGTAAACTATTTTGCCAAGAATTGTACAGCTTCCTTAAAGGCCAACATTGTTCAGAGTTCCCACTTTATTGAAAATTATTTTGTTATATTTACTTATTTTCAGGACATCGCATACACATTTAAGTGTAGTAAATCTCATGTAGACATTTGCCTCTACTTTTTGGGGCAGTGACGGCTCATGTGTAGTCATTTTTTGTTCCTTGGGACCTGCAGTGCAAAGTTTGTCTTGTAGTGACATGATTACAGTAATGATATATGAACTACAATGCTGTTTATATGAGTTTTATTGTATAAATCACAACGAGTTCATTTTGGCGTAGTGCCATCGTACAGTGTTCTGTAAATACATTAACAGGAGATAGTCTTGATACTGTAAACTTTAACTATGATAATAAAAGTATTATACATTCAACTGGTGTTTCTTCCTTTCATGTAGTGGTTTTCTGCCTTGTATAGTAATATCAGGGTTGCCATATGCTGTCTGTGTAGGAATTTGTGCTTAGACATTGTTTGGGTGTTCATTGTAGACATACTGTTATATCTAATTTTTAGATATACATTAGCCAGTTTTTGTGCGTTAGTTTCCCTCTTGACAGTGTGAATGTCAGTGGAGCAGTGATATTACATGTTTACATAGTTACCACTTAGAAGTAGGTAATGTGCAGAAATGTAATATTGTTAATCCACAGTCACCCAAACTGCCAAGAGGGAAAATAATGAACAAAAATGAACAAATCTATATCTAAACATCAGATATAATGGCACCTCTACAATGAACGTCCCAGCAATGTCTAAATACAAATTCCAGCCAAGACAGCATATGGCAGCATCGATATTTCTCATATTGTAAAAACACCAGTCAAATGTACACTACCTCTGTAATCATAGTTACAATTTACAATGTCAAGACTCTCACCTATTAATGTATTTACAGAACACCTGATGATGGCGATATGCTGAAATGAGCTCATTGTAATTTATGCAATAAAACTCATATAAAGAGCAATGTAACTGGTGTATCATCATTGTAATCATTTTCAATTAATAGTCAATTGCTCTACTGGAAGATAATCTTTAGGTATGGCAAATGTGATAATACATATGAGAAACTGGTATATTGTTGCTCTGCACTAGCTTATTTATATGCGTATATCTGTATCGTGCTATTACTATAAGTAGGACATTGAGATAATGATTATAAGGACTAAGGTTTAATTTCAGTTATATTTATTCCACCTTAAACATGCAAACTTGACTCATTCCATAATATTAATGCTAAGAATGATTTTTTGTGTCTCTCTTCTTGTTTTAGTCAATATCCTTAGGTCTTAATAGGGCTGGTTTGGATTGTAAGGTATTATTTGATTTAGGCACCACCAGTGTGTGATACAGTGCACAACTGGTACAGCTTTGATGCCACCAGTTTAGTGAAATAGACACTATTTTATACTACTCAGGCATGTAGTACAAAATTTAAAAAAATGTGTTTGTGAGAAATCACGTCTGATTGAATCTCCTGAACTGCTTCACATCAGTCCATAGCTTCTCGGTAACATTTAAGTCATATCCTTACTGGACAATTGAGGAGCTCAGTTTCAGTAAACAGGCCATACTTTGGTTGCAGGTGTTGATGTGTTGAGGGAGCATGCTGCAATTGGATCACATCCAGTGGACATTGTTCCCTGACATTGGATAATATTACATGCATCTCGCTGTAGCTCCCTTGAACTATACCTCACTCTGTCATGCCACAGAATTGTGTTACATGCTCTAATACAAATGTTCTGATCTCAAAGCCCACATGGCAGTTAAATGAATCTTTGCATGTGGTTACAACTAGTGAATGATCTTCTCTCTTCTTCAAAACATGTGAATCAGATGGCAATCATCGAAAGCTTGGGATTTTATCAAATGCAGCAAGTTTACTGAAATCTTTTTATCCAAGGACTCCATATCATGTCTGGGCAACTACTTAAACCATCTCACTGCTTTATTTGGTGCTGTGTTATAAGCCTATGCTACTTATTTTATACTGAATACAAAGACAAGCAAGCTGAAAGAAATTGTGTGTTCCAACATCAATGTATGTGTGTAACATTTACCCCTTTATGATTTCGTATCTGCATTTAGTAGATTTTAAGCATAATTTTACAGTACTTATTCGTTTTTATTTGCAGATACCAAGCAATGATTTATCTGAAACACTCTATGAAGTCATGAAAATTGAGAGTAGTGGAAATTTTGATGAGACACGAAGGATTCCAGCTTTAACTCTTGCTTATCTAACGAGTTCTCCAGCCATTCCAGACTTAGATAATTTGACTCCAAGCAATGAAGAATTGTCAGGTATTAAATGCACACAGGTTTATATTAGATATTTCATTACTTTCTTAACCATTTCATTTTTATATCAGTTCTAGGATTTGTTACAAATCAGTCAGACACTTTAATATCTACACAAGTCAATCCACAGTTTTTTTTTTTTTTTTAAATAATATCTCATTTGCCAATAGCAGATGTGCACAAGTGATGGACTCAATCTTAAAGAAAAGATACTTCTCCGTAGTATTTCAAATTATGTTTTAACTCAGTCGTGTCATTATTCATCAAAATCTATTAAGGAAGGAAGCTGCACTAGACAAATAACTTGAGAAAAGAAGTTGAAAACTCCTGAGAATGCTATATAAAAGCATGATTTTTAAGGTTGTCATTTATATTAACCCAGATTTTTTTGTCAGTTTTTTTCTGTCAGTCTTTCACATTATTTTCAGTCTGTTTCTCTATTTCCATGCATGGTGATAAAAGTCTCAAGTTTTGTTTTGCATTCAGCTGCTGTTTATGTAGACCATTTTCATTTTTATTCTCTTCTTCACTGCTTCTGTTGTGTGTTTTAATAGAGTCCTTGCAATACATTTCATACATGTATTGTTCTCATAACACTGTTTAACATGTGTGTAACTTTTTCCACCTCTTCTGCCTGCTAAAGTATGACACAAATCTTGATGATGACATTTGCCTTTCTAAATTTGTGATGAAAATTACAGCAAACAAATTCTTAAGTTATTAATTAGCACTTTTCTTCTAACAGTTGTTGTTTTAACCTGGAAAAATAATCATTTTTTCACTATGAAAAGCATACAGCTCATTGATGAACAGAATACCTGTACATTTCTTTGATTTGCATCCGATCTCATCTCATCGCATTCCATTCTTCGCACCATGTATGCTACACATGGTGTGTTCCATCAGCCACATAAGTTTTCATGTTTTGAATGAGTGCTATTAACACATAATTTGATATAAATTGTGTCCTCTACTTGCCTTCTACAGTTCTGCTGTCCTGGTCTTATAATGCTAGTGAGTTAATGAAAACATGTTGATTTCTCTACCTGTCTGTTCGTATAGTTGTTTTAGTGGATTATAAGGTGTTGTGTATTTTCCCCCCATCACATCAGTTTACCTGCATTGTTTAGATTACTTGACAAACAGAAGCAATATGAGAAAAGAAAGCTTTTTTTTACCATTGTATCAAATTTGCTGAGTTGTTTCCAGCTTATAAGCTGCTTTTTTGCCTTTGAAGAGAGAAATCTTACTGAAAATGCACTCAGCTAAATACTTTAGTGTTGTGAGGTAATAAATAGAAAACATTCTGGCATTCCTTTTGCTAGGGTAAAACCTATCATTGTAGTTACTGGTTTTCTTTGGAATCTTTCATCTCAGAAAAACTATCAGGGTGGTAATAGGAAACTCAAAATTGGGGAAGCAGCTTACCTCCTAACTACTGTGTTTGGTTTATACTTTACCACAATTTTGTTTTCACAATTTACTCCATTTTGTAATTCAGTTTTATGCATTTCTTCATGTCCATTTCAGTTTGACCATTATTCGCAACCAATACTTTTCTCATACTATAGCCTATACCTATCTTCTCCTTGGAATACCTTTTCCTGGATCATTTGTTGTTCCTTAAAAACAGTTTTGTAAATACTAAATGATAATTTTGATATATGGAATTGCTCTTGGACTTTCATGTTCTAGATGGAAACTTCATTGTGTATTTATCATTCTTTAACTCTGGAACTTGTATTCTGCTGTCATATTTTGTTGTGAATTACTCCTCATCTAAACTTTCATGCTGTCCACTACTACCTGTTTTCCAAGTTATTAAGATATTTTTGTGCTCCTATTGGAGTAAAAGTTAGTTTTTATACTTTTTCATATGCCCTGTGTGTTGTGAGTGTGTGTATCTGTTATATGGGCATCTTTTAATTTCAGCTCTCATACAATAGCCTTTCTGTTATTGGTATTGCAGATTCCTCTCCCTGGTTATATCTTTGTAGTGGCTTTTAACACATGATCAAGAAGAATAATTTTTCTGTTGGTGTCTGCTTTGTTGCATTTCTTGAATATTCATGTACAGCTGTAAATGATACGCATATATTTATTTTTGAACAAATTTGAAATTTACTTGTTTAATGCTCTCACTGTTGGAAAAAAGACAGCTGAGAAAAAAGGGAAAAATACGTGTCCTTGGTTGTAGATGATATTATTTCATCTTTACAATAGAAATGTATGTTGCTATAAAATTACAGTAATAACTTTTATATAGTCGTTTAAATGGTGTATAATGTATTTTCATTACAATTAAATAACGCAGTACTTCGTAAAATTTGCAGATGGTGATGAGCCATTGCTAAGTGGCACTGGTTCAGTGTCTAAAGACTGTTCAGAGGTTGAACTGGAATCGTGGGCAGAAGTGCTTCTACGGTGGAGCAGTACAAATCAGCGTCCACGTCAGTTAGCAGCTTTAGTACGTGCTGGAATACCAGAAGCTCTTAGGGGAGAGGTGTGGCAACGCTTAGCTTGCTGTGACACTGACACTGCTACAATGGATACTTACCGTATTCTTATTACAAAGGTAACAATCATCACACTTCAAGGCACTGAATAATTATTTTACAGTGATATAACTTGATAATAGCTGTTTAAATTAATGATAAATTACTGTATATTTTTTTGTAACAGCTAGTAAATGTGAAGTACTTAGATTATAAACAGCCTAATAAAAGTGTACATGAAACTGTTAAAGTTCAAAGTCATAAACTTTAATTCTGAAGCTAGATTATAGAGCAACATTGCTTGTATTTTATATTTTCTTTCTCTTTTGCTGACTGAATTATTTTAGCTCGTTCATACTGTCATCTTTGATATTTAATTTTGATTTGATCTATTACATTATAGACAAAATGCAGCCTTTCTCTCCCTAGCAGTTGGTTTAACTTTAATGTAGTTCCAGCATCCCATGTTTCGTTCCTTTTTTCATTTTGTTACTAACATTGGTTTGCCAACATCCTCCCTAGCTCTCACAAGGGCATGGTGCAATAAGACATGTCAAAACATACCCTGAAATTTTTTACACAGGAAGAAGACAAAAAAAGAAATACACTGCCAAAATTTTAGCTGCTAAGAGGCACTGCAAGTATGTCGCAAAAAATGTTGACTATACACATTTTTACCATGCGAAGAACAGCTTATAACAGCAGTTTGTACAGCCCTGCCCACCTAGTGTGCGACTTTGCAAATCACTCACACTGTGTTGCATATCGGAATCATCCAGAATTCACAGACACCAATTTTAAGCACCTAAAGCCTGGTTTACAATGGAGAGAATGGTAGCAAACACCTGTGAAGGAGCATTTGCAGAAAATTCACTACCATTCATTTGCATATGGGTAGAATCATTTATACTAGAGTGAGCGGAAGAGAACACGAGGTAGCGAACATTGCCTATGAACAGTGCATTGTTAGTTTTTGGAGCTAATATTCAGCATACAAGATACAACTCTATCTTGTTAGAGCCACAATGCGAAGCTTTGTTATTAAGTGAGGATTATTTTGCATAGCGAGTGCGCTGTTCTTGACAGAGTATGCAAAATGGCACAAGGAAGGAAGAATTTAAGCGTCCCAATTTGTATGGAAGTGTGACGTGTTACACAGAATTGCATCTCCATCTGTACTTAGCACCGGTCCAAAATTTTCCTTGAATTTCGGCTGTGATTTTTCTCTGGCTTCTCATTAGCATTGAGGGGAAATTTATAGACAGAACACTAATTACCGACATTGAGCACACAGCTATCGTTTCCACTATGCGTGTAAGGTCTAATGATCATATTCCCCCCCTCCCCCCTTCCGCCCCCCCCCCCCCCCCCCCAGAACAAAAATGGTCTAGTGGCAAACTGCATGCTTCATGATCCAGAGAGTGAGGGATCAAATCCTGTTCAGACCATAACTTTTTCATCATGATTTGTAACCAAGCATTCACGTCTCACTGATGTTGGAGTGGCCACGAAAGATATGTGGTTTGGATTCCCTGTTAAACTGCAGATATCCATTTTCTGATTAGGTAAGTTGGGAAGGTTAGGGACATGTGAGTAGCTGCAGTTGAAAGACCTGAAGAGGCCTACTAGGTACACCAGACAGAATTCTCTTGTGCTCATGCTTGTTCGCTCCAGTGAAAACCTGGCTTAAGCTATACAAACATTTTTTGAATAACTTCATATCAACAGTTCAGTTCTGGCACATGTAATCTGATAAAAGTGGCTATCAGAGAAAATAAAATCATCAGTGAGGACTTGGGAATTTGTTGAAATGAAATGTGTCTTGCAGTACTATATTTTATAACAATTCCTTTAGGCCATTCCTTATAATAATGTTTGAATGTTGTACATTTGACTATTGGTGAGACAGTTCTTTGCTTATTCCCTGTAGTCGTCACAAAAATGCAAAGTGTATTGAATGACCAGGCACATTGGTCAAAGGAAAAAGTGATGCAGTCAGACACTTCTCAGTAACCACTAGTTTCGTGTAGACAGAACTCGGATGGAGTCGGAAATGGTCCCAGTTGTTGTCTGCATATTGTGTTGCGTACCAGGCATACTTGATCAGATTCGTAAAGCATGGCAAAGAAAACTGGTAATGCACAAATGAATGGAGATTAAGAATACTGTTCTGTTGATAAACCTGAAATGCGAGAGAGGTGTCAGAAATTATGTTGTCTGATGATTTCCTCAAAAATGCTTTACACTGTTGAAAAAAATTCTTTATCGAGAGGTTGAATCTGTCTAGTAGTTCCAGGTGGAATCCACATAACATCTACAGATTTTTCGTCATCCTCTGCAAATACAAAGGTGTCATTATGTCCAGACCATGAACCCAACAAAAGCAATGCACTAGTTTCTGCAACTGGTAGGAATACGTTTCGAACGAAATGTTGAAAATTATTCTTTCCCAGTTTTTTAGTTATTGATGCGTCTATTACAAGATTTTTTGCAACTAAACAGTCCTTTTTTTATTTTTGGTCCTATTTTGCCTTATGGTTCTTGAAGACAGCTGCAGAAACAGTAAACCACTCATACTTATCACTGACATTATCGTATATGAATGTGTCATTGTATTCATTGATTGGGCAATGAACTGACCTTTTTTTTTTTTTTTGCCCTGAAATGATAAAGTGCGGCGTGCAAGCAGTTTTTTACAAAATCTGAATGATCAGCATGATAAACAGCAGTTGCAGGGATAACAGCAAGTTTCGTCATTACATCAGCTATGAATTTCTGTAAAGCATTGTCTATCACTGGCAGCTGCTCTACACATTTATATGATGCAAACTGGGTAATTTTGTGACTTCTTATTCTGTACAATTTTTTGAACCTGCATAACCAGCCTCGAAATTAGCAGTGTTCATTCAGATGCAACTCTGAGGACCCAGTCTCGTAGATCTCCATTGGTAACGGTGCATAGCCTCTCATGAGCAGTTCTGAGTCTTTTAAACAGTTTTTCATTCAGATAGTTTTTGGTTTCTGTTTAGTGCACATTTCTTACTTCATGTTATTCATTCTTCCATTTGCACAGTTCACACTCCGATTTTATGAAATGGAAACACCTTTGCACACTACGTGACTTCAAGCATTTTTTCCCTCCTCCTTTTAACCAATATTTCTTTGCCTTTTCTTTGTCACTGAAAGCTATTGCAGTACATTTTTTTAAGGTATTCTTCTGTTACTGGCACAATTGATGTTGTCTGAACCACAGTTCATAGAATCATCACAGTTATTTCCTATTTCTTCTAACGTATCCACAATTTCAAATGAAATGTCGGTATCATTCAAATGAATGTCAAGGAAGTCTAGTAACAAGTGACACATGTTTGTCCTGAGGAGAAGTAGGTGATTTCAGCTGGAAACCATGTTCATATTTCATCATTGCTAAATTGAGAATCTTAATTGGATTCCACATTACTATTAACAGCCATGCTTTACAAAAGCACAGTAAATATTAATTCAGCTTTATATGTAGTGTCAGTACTTACCAATACTGCAAAAAGCAACTGACAATATGTAATAGATGT
Source organism: Schistocerca gregaria (assembly GCF_023897955.1). Classification (NCBI taxonomy): domain Eukaryota; kingdom Metazoa; phylum Arthropoda; class Insecta; order Orthoptera; family Acrididae; genus Schistocerca; species Schistocerca gregaria. The sequence goes on from NC_064931.1 coordinate 687,515,952, forward strand.
TACTTGAGTGACTGATTTGAAAGAATAGTAACCATGTAGTCTTGTATCAACGAACGGTAACCTGAAATATCCTGTACAAATTACGGTCAGGTTGTGTCGTGTTTCTTGTTTACAAATGTACTGCCGACCTTGGCTCTCGGCTGTGTGTGTGCCTAGTTGCGCATGCGCATTTGCTACAGCCCCAGTAGGGATGTACATTTCTACCGCTGCCTGGCGTGCTACAAATTTGTAAATTTTCAGCTGAGATATATATATATATTACTCCAAATCCCATGCCACTTTCCTTGACGTTGACCTCCATCTGTCCAATGGCCAGCTTCACACATCCGTCCACATCAAACCCACCAACAAGCAACAGTACCTCCATTATGACAGCTGCCACCCATTCCATATCAAACGGTCCCTTCCCTACAGCCTAGGCCTTCGTGGCAAATGAATCTGCTCCAGTCCTGAATCCCTGGACCATTACACCAACAACCTGAAAACAGCTTTCGCATCCCGCAACTACCCTCCCGACCTGGTACAGAAGCAGATAACCAGAGCCACTTCCTCAACCCCTCAAACCCAGAACCTCTCACAGAAGTACCCCAAAAGTTCCCCACTTGTGACAGGATACTTCCCGGGACTGGATCAGACTCTGAATGTGGCTCTCCAGCAGGGATACGACTTCCTAAAAGCCTGTCCCAAAATGAGATCCATCCTTCATGAAATCCTCCCCACTCCACCAAGAGTGTCTTTCAGCCATCCACCTAACCTTCGTAACATCTTGGTTCATCACTATGAAATCCCCAAAGCACCTACCCTACCCTCTGGCTCCTACCCTTGCAACCGCTCCCGGTGTAAAACCTGTCCTATGCACCCTCCCACCACCATCTACTCCAGTCCTGTAACCCGGAAGGTATCCACGATCAAAGGCAGAGCCACGTGTGAAAGCACCCACATGATTTACCAACTGACCTGCCTACACTGTGACGCTTTCTATGTGGGACTGACCAGCAACAAACTGTCCATTCGCATGAATGGACACAGGCAGACAGTGTTTGTTGGTAATGAGGATCACCCTGTGACTAAACATGCCTTGGTGCACAGCCAACACATCTTGGCACAGTGTTACACCGTCCGAGTTATCTGGATACTTCCCACCAACACCAACCTATCCGAACTCTGGAGATGGGAACTTGCTCTTCAATATATCCTCTCTTCTCGTTATCCACCAGGCCTCAATCTCCGCTAATTTCAAGTTGCTGCCACTCATACCTCACCTGTCATTCAGCATCATCTTTGCCTCCACACTTCCGCCTTGACTTATATCTCTGCCCATACTCTTTGCCTTTAAATATGTCTGCTTGTGTCTGTGTATGTATGGATGGATATGTGTGTGTGTGTGTGTGTGTGTGTGTGTGTGTGTGTGTGTGTGTGTGTGTGTGTGTGTGTGTGTGTGTGTGTGTCTGTGTTTGTGTGTGCGCGCGCGCGCGCAAGTATATACCTATCCTTTTTTCCCCCTAAGGTAAGTCTTTCCGCTCCCGGGATTGGAATGACTCCTTACCCTCTCCCTTAAAACCCACATCCTTTCATCTTTCCTTTTCCTTCCTTCTTTCCTGACGAAGCAGCCGCCGGTTGCGAAAGCTCAAATTCTGTGTGTGTGTTTGTGTGTTTCTTTATTCATTGTGCGTATCTACCAGCGCTTTCCCGCTTGGTAAGTCTTGGAATCTTTGTTTTTAAGATATTTTTCCCATGTGGAAGTTTCTTTCTATATTAAAAACAAAGATACCAAGACTTACAAAGCGGGAAAGCACCGGTAGATAGGCACAATGAATAAAACACACAAACACACACACAGAATTTCGAGCTTTTGCAACCGGCAGCTGCTTCGTCAGGAAGGAGGGAAGGAAAAGGAAAGATGAAAGGATGTGGGTTTTAAGGGAGAGGGTAAGGAGTCATTCCAATCCCGGGAGCGGAAAGACTTACCTTAGGGGGAAAAAAGGATAGGTATATACTCGCGCGCGCGCACACACACACACACACACACACACACACTCATATATAGTGCCTCTTAGCAGCTAAAATTTTGCAGTGCATTTCTTTCGTTGTCTTCCTCCTGTGTAAAAATTTCAGTGTAGTATTTGACATGTCATATTGGACCATTCTCTTGTCAGTTGTAGTATATAGTGTTTCCATTTTCTCAATTTGTAAATTAATGTAATATAATTAATATGATATTGTAGTTTAATGAAATCCAACCAAAAACAATTCAGTTGGTGCTTACATGTGGTAGCCATAAATGCCCTACATCTGTTAAGTTTGTCAAAGTGAGACATAGTAGAATTGTGCTTGTATTTTTCAGTCTTTTTATTTTTATTTCAGTGGTTACAAATTTATACGACATGAAATATTGACAATCTAATTGCATGTTTGTGTAAATGGAAACCTAATTGAGGATCATTCATATTATTCTGTTTTTATTTTTGTTTGAATTAATACTTTCTGTATGCATTCATTCCTTGAATATTTGTTCACAATCCTTGTAGGATGTTACATGTCATGCTCATGATGATGTTCCATAAGCTGTAACTGTGCTGTGGGTGATGCTAATTTTTGAACAGCTCAAAGATCCCAGCCTGCAGTGGCTGGTGACTCAGGCATCGAAAAGTACTAGGTGAGATAGTTTCAAATCATGCAACCTATGTTTGAATGTCAGTATAGTGCCTGACAGATCAGATGACCATTCTACCAAAAGAAGTTGATGTCTACATGAGGGAACAAGTAAATCTTCCACTGCTGCAGCTTCTCGACTTTGATGAAAATACAAGGGGTAGTGAAAGAAAAATCATATATGTTGGATATTTCAATGGGTTTCAGAGTTGCAATCACCCGTCTCCCCCCCTCTTTAAAAAAGTGCAAAATGCCTGGAGGAGAAATAAAAAGCTATAGAAGCATGTGTGGCTTTAGGAAAGATAGATGTCACCTATAAGAAAATGAGGGAGACCTTTGGAGAAAAATGAAGCAACTGTATAAATATTAAGAACTCAGATGGCAAGCCAGTACTAAGAAAATAAAGGAAGGGTGGAAGGAATATGTAGAGGAGCTGTATAAGAGGAATAGACTTCAAGCCAACATTATAGAACAGTAAGAGGGAATAGATGAAGTTGCGATGAGATACATGATACTCCGAGAAGAATTTGAAAGAGCACTGAAAGACCTGAGATGAATTTTCCCTCAGAACTACTGAGATCCTGGAGAGAATGTGCCACGACAAAGCTATTCCATGTGGTATGTAATATACACTAGACAGGTGAAATATCAGCATACTTAAAAAAGACTGTAATAATTCCAATTCCAAAGAAGGCACATGCTGACAGGTGTGAATATTACTGAACCACCAGTTCAGTAAGTATGGTTACAAAACAGAGACACAAATTATTTAGAGAAGAATGGTAGAACTGGTAGAAGCTGAGCTTGGGGAAGATTAGTAGGAGACATGAGGCAGTATTGACATTACCACTTATGTTGGAAGACAGACTGAAGAAAGTCAAACAATTTTTATAGCATCTGTAGATTTAGAGAAAGCTTTTGACAATGTTGCAGTTGTAAGAGTCGAAGGACATGAAAGGGAAGCAGTATGCGAGAAGGGAGTGAGACAAGATTATATGCTGTCCCCAATATTATTCAGTCTGTAACTTGAGCAGAGGGAGTTTGAAGGGGGGGAGAGAAATAAAAATTGTAAGATATGGTAAGGATACAAGACCTCTGTCTGAGACTACAGAGGACATGGCAAATCGATTGAATGGAGTGGATGGTGTCTTGAAAAGAGTTAATAATATTAATAACAGCAAAAGTAAAGCAAGGGTAATGAAATGTAGTTGAATGAAATCAGGTGATGCTGAGGGAATTACATTGGGAACCAAGACTTTAAAATTGGTAGATGAGTTTTGCTATTCGAGCAGCAAAATAACTGATGATGGCAAAACTAGAGAGTGCATAAAGTGTCAACTGGCAATAAAAAGGAAAACATTTATGAAGAAGAAAAATTTGGTAATATCAAATAAAAACGTAAATATTATTAAGTCTTTTCTGGAGGTATTTATATGGAGTATAACCTTGTAAGTGTGTCAGATTTGTACTATAATCAGTTAACACAAGAAGAGAAAAGAAGTTTCTGAAATGTGATGCCAGAGAAGACTAGCAAACATTATATGATTAGATCTGATTACGAGTTAAGAGATACTGAATCAAACTGAGGAGAAAAGAAATTTATAGCACAACTTGATTAATAAAGAAACCAATTGAGAGGATAGATCCTGAGGCATCTACGAATTGTTAGTTTGGCAAGGGGGGGGGGGGGGGGGGGCGAATTATAATGGGAGACCAAGATTTGACTACAGTAAGCAGGTTCAAATGGATGTAAGTTGGACTATTTAGGCAGAGAAGGTGAGACTTTCATGGGATAGACTAGTGTGGAGAGTGGTATCAAACCAGCCTTCTGACTGAAGACCTCAACAACAGCAGTTACTGAATTGTTCCATTTGAATGTGTTATCAGTGTTAGAACTGAAATGTTTTGGGGATTGCACAGATACCTTATGGCACTCTTTTGCAAGTTGCACTTGTTTTTCCTTTTTCCTGTAAGTGTCTGTCTGTACATACATTATGTCAAAGACTCTTCTGTCTTGAATTTTCTGTTCATTCTTACTTCAGTCTTGTAGTGGATTTGAAATTTTTTACCTTTTGAGAGATGTAAAAGACTTAATGCTGTTGAAAATCGGTATCACTGAACTGTCGCATAACATAATGGCTTGTAAGAGATTATATAGGTGAATATAGATATCAAAATGCTTAGACAGTGTGTCATTACAAATATGTTACATCAAGTTGTAAGTAATATTTCATGCCACAACCAATTTTTTCAAGCAGTAATGATCACACCACTGCTTCTACACTTGCCATTTATTGCATTAACCATGGTAATTTTGTCCATTTCCCACCATTTCTGAACTTCTTGAAAATTTTCAGTAGTTCTTGTAATTTGTGCTGCAGCATTATAGACTTTTCCACCATATCTCCTTCATACATTGTATGTTATCATCTTAAGTACATTAGAAAAGTTGAACATGGGCTGAAAATTTTATTGGCCAATAATTGTTATTCTTGTTTCACCCATTGCATTGTATTTTTCTGGCTCATTATTTCATAAATATGTAATATAACTTTTTTATGCACTATTAAGGCTCTTGTTCTTTGGCCTTACTTTGCATGCAGTTTATGGTGTGCTCAAACTCTGCAACAACTATAAACTCTGTGACAGACTTTCACTGAGACCTAGACATTAGCCTTTTGTAGGTAATGCACTTACCATCTCAATCATGTGAACACATCTTGCAACCCAACTTAGTCACGAATCTGATAGTACTTGTCTCCTACCATTACAAACTCCACAGACATTGTTCTGGATACTTTGAAAGACTGGCACTCCTTGAGTTCAGAGGATGCAGGGGAAAATGTATTATCAATGGAAAAAAAGTATTTCTTTCCTTCTGACATCGCTGTTGAGTTTCTACACCATATCTTATCACATTGTCACCTTCAGTCAAAATGGAGCTATTCAATCTCTGTAACTCATCTGCCACACTACTATCACTGGAAGCTGTGATATTTCTTAGTCATCATATTTTGCATTAATCATACTTACAACAATAGGTCAGTACCAAGTAGAAAAGTCATTGAGTAGCAGATAAATACAGGATGACTCACATAAGTAGCACATTTTCATTTCGTTATTATGAGATGTAATGTATATTTATATGTATTTAACTCATGGATGTCTGTTCTACTAACACCGCCATTATTGCAAATTGAAACATAACTTTATTTCTTCAAAAGTGTGTCATACAAATGGCTTCCATCATTGGCAATACATTGCTGAAGACATTCGTGGACTCTCCTTGTAATATTCTCAATGACTTACTGAGAAATAACCTCTAGCTCTTCCCAGAGTGTCTCTTTCAACTCATCAGTATTGTTGAGCTGCTGGATAAAAACTTTGTTCATTAGACGATCTTGCAGAAAAAAGTAAGGGAATGAAAGATCAGGTCATCTTGTTGGACATGGGATATGAGTGAATCACAAGTAACAGATGCAGAAAGTGATGCCTCAGTGTAATCATTGCCCTATGGCTGTAGGCCTGTCTTCCTGAAACCATATACTGTATAGACGACAATGTTCCTGCAGCTGTGAAATGAAGAAATTGTAATCACGACTGTGTACTGTACAAAATTGACAATCACTGGCTGGCCGTCATTGTCTTTAAAAAATACAAGCGGCAAGACGCAGTCAATACCTTCGCTGCACAGTGCCGATGGTACTGTTATCTACGACTGTGCCTCTAAAGCGGAGTTATTGAACGCAGTTTTCTGAAATTCCTTCACCAAGGAAGACAAATGGAATATTCCAGAACTTGACACACAGACAGCTGCTAGCATGAGTTTCTTAGAAGTAGATACCTTAGGGGTTGCGAAGCAACTCAAATCGCATGATACGGGCAAGTCTTCAGGTCCAGATTGTATACCAATTAGGTTCCTTTCAGATTACGCTGATACAATAGCTCCTTACTTAGCACTCATATACAACCGCTCGCTCACCGATAGATCTGTACCTACAGATTGTAAAATTGCACAGGTCGCACCAGTGTTTAAGAAGGATAGTAGGAGTAATCTATCTAACTACAGACCTATATCATTGATGTCGGTTTGCAGTAGGGTTTTGGAGCATATACTGTATTCAAACATTATGAATCACCTCGAAGGAAACGATCTATTGATACGTAATCAGCATGGTTTCAAAAAACATCGCTCTTGTGCAATGCAGGTAGCTCTTTATTCACATGAAGTAATGGCCACTATTGACAGGGGATCTCAAGTTGATTCCGTATTTCTAGATTTCCGGAAAGCTTTTGACACCGTTCCTCACAAGCGACTTCTAATCAAGCTGCGGGCCTATGGGGTATCGTCTCAGTTGTGCGACTGGATTCGTGATTTCCTGTCGGGAAGGTCGCAGTTCGTAGTAATAGATGGCAAATCATCGAGTAAAACTGAAGTGATATCAGGTGTTCCCCAGGGAAGCGTCCTGGGACCTTTGCTGTTCCTGTTCTATATAAATGACCTGGGTGACAATCTGAGCAGTTCTCTTAGGTTGTTTGCTGATGATGCTGTAATTTACCGTCTAGTAAGGTCATCCGAAGACCAGTATCAGTTGCAAAGCGATTTAGAAAAGATTGCTGTATGGTGTGGCAGGTGGCAGTTGACGCTAAATAACGAAAAGTGTGAGGTGATCCACATGAGTTCCAAAAGAAATCCGTTGGAATTCGATTACTCGATAAATAGTACAGTTCTCAAGGCTGTCAATTCAACTAAGTACCTGTGTGTTAAAATTACGAACAACTTCAGCTGGAAAGATCACATAGATAATATTGCGGGGAAGGCGAGCCAAAGGTTGCATTTCATTGGTAGGACACTTAGAAGATGCAACAAGTCCACTAAAGAGACAGCTTACACTACACTCATTCGTCCTCTGTTAGAATATTGCTGTGCGGTGTGGGATCCTTACCAGGTGGGATTGACGGAGGACATCGAAAGGGTGCAAAAAATGGCAACTCGTTTTGTATTATCACGTAATAGGGGAGATAGTGTGGCAGATATGATACGCGAATTGGGATGGAAGTCATTACAGCAAAGACGTTTTTAGTCGCGGCGAGATCTTTTTACGAAATTTCAGTCACCAACTTTCTCTTTCGAATGCGAAAATATTTTGTTGAGCCCAACCTACATAGGTAGGAATGATCATCAAAATAAAATACAAGAAATCAGAGCTCGAACAGAAAGGTTTAGGTGTTCGTTTTTCCCGCGCGCTGTTAGGGAGTGGGATGGTAGAGAGATAGTATGATTGTGGTTCGATGAACCCTCTGCCTAGCACTTAAATGTGAATTGCAGAGTAGTCATGTAGATGTAGACGTAAAAAAAATGTGGCCCAGTGACTCAAATATAACTTTCAACAGCACACCAGGCAATGATCTATGCAGTATCCTGAACGTTATCATGAATGAGCTGCACTTTTGTGTCTGACTAATATCAGAAGATTTATTGATTGAGAAATCCATGCAGATGAAAGTTTGCCTCATCAGTTATCACAAGATTTGTTGGGAATGCATCATCCTGGTCAATTACGTCCAGTGATTTTGTGCAGAAAGTGGGTCTACTCATTTTATTTCCCAGTCATAACTGTTGAACCACTTACAGCTTATTTAAAGATGAAACTTTAAATCCTGTTTCACAACCCTCTGCGAAGACATGTAAGGGATTTGTGATGTTCTGGATTGGTAAGGGCATATCGCTGTGGCCTTCATTGAGGAACTGCATGAACTCGTCAGATATTTTCTGGCCTTTGATCTGTCCTTTATGCTTGTCATTGGTTACAGAACCTGCTTCACACCACTGTTTTTTCCACCTGGACATTATCCTCCTTTTTGGAGTCTTAGTAATTAGATTCATAAATTAAGGTTAAATCCTGGATCTTTTCTAATCATAGAGTTTTTCTTGTTGTAACTAGTTGAGAGAGGTGGACACTGAAGACAGAAGGCATGTGGAATGGCTTAAAAACACTGTCATAAAAAAACTCAGCTTAGAAGACTGGAAATGTTCCATGAAGGAGAAGAAGAAAAGCTCAGTAGTGTAAACTTGATTTCTAACTAACTTCATTATATGGTGTTCATAATGTGTACAATTTTTTTCTTTTTTCTTTCAGGACAGTCCATGTGAGACGGTGATACAGAGAGACATTAATCGGACATTTCCAGCACATGACTTTTTCAAAGAGGCTGGTGGATTGGGGCAGGACTCCCTCTATCGTATCTCTAAAGCGTATGCTGTTTATGATACGGAAGTTGGATACTGCCAAGGCTTAAGCTTTTTAGCAGCAACTTTGCTTCTTCATGTAAGTGTTCTTTTAGTGGTACCAGTTTTTCTTTGAGTGATTTACAGATTTTTTAGTGTATAATGGGTACTTAACCTATGGATCAGGATAAAAAGCAGGTGATGATATATCTCATTCATTTTTTCAGAATTAGAAGTACAGTTAATTAACATGGCCCTTATTAGAAGGTAATGCCAAATATTCCTTTAAATCACACCAACAAATGAGGCCCTACAGAAACAATAATTGTACCTTTTATTACCAAGGCCATTATTATAGAAGTCATATGTTCCAAATTGTATATCTTGTTGCTTTATGGGTGTACTCACAATTGATGGTCAAATCAGGGTTTTGGTGAGACATATATTGTAATAAACGGCTTTATGAGAGTGAATTTTTTAGACAATACTCATTGTAAATGTCGTGTTCCATAGGTATTATGGGATTAGAAGTGATAATCGTAAAATGTTAGTTATCACCCAAAAAAACTGAAGTTATGAATCTGAAAGTAGCTAAATATTTGCCCTTCAATGCAGCACATCTTTCTCAACAAGGTATAACTTGGCAGAGATCTCAGTTGTGGAAGTTTACATTTTGGCTGTTCAGAAAATGTTCTTCCTTGAAAATCACCTTGTCATTATTCTGGAAATGCCTGACACGCAATGGTTTCTTCATCTATGGGAAGAGGTAGAAGTGACCAGGTCTCATGTCAGGAAAATATGGGCAATGACATAAAATTTGATAGCCCAAGGGGTAGCATGTGTGACTGCATCCTGTGGAGAACGGGCTGGGACATTCTCATGAAGTAAAGACACTCCCTTGGACAGTTTCCCCCCAATGATTTGTCTTAACAGCTTCCTATGTCTGCCTGCTTAGCTGGGTGGTAATGTGTTTGTATCCCATGCACTGGGTCTGGGTTCGATTCCCGGCCAGGTTGGCGATTTTCTCCACTCGGGGACTGGGTGTTGTGTTGTGCTCATCATCATTTCATCCTCATCATCGACCACAAGTTGCCCAGTGTTGCACCGACTGAAATAAGACATGCACTTGGCGGCCGAACCCAAATGGGACCTCCCAGCCAACAATGCTGTGCAATCATTTCATTTTTACAGCTTCCTATAGCATCGTGAGGAGATTTTGGTTGTATGCTCCTGCGATGGTTTGCAGCCATGATCATAATCTGATAGCACTGCACTGTGGCAGCCCGAAAAATGACTCGGCATCACCTTGTCTGATGATGGTTGGGTCTTTACTATTTTCAATGGTGGTGACTCCATGTTTGCACTCCTTGCTTTGTTCCTTTGTCTCGAGATCATGGAGATATATCCAGCACATTTCTATGATGATAAGGCATACAAGAAAGATGACTGGAAGAAGGTATAACATTCCCTGTGCTGCCTCAGTTTGGTGAGCTTTTTAAATTGGTGTGAGTGTGCAAGATTTTGAAAAATGATTCATGAATGACTTTGTCTTTCCACTACCACCTTGATTGTGGTATTCCGATCTTAGAGCACCAAGGTCTCCACTTTACGTGCCATTCCTGGTCCTTCACAGATAGGTGGTCTGCGACTTGTTTCATCATCATTCAGACTTGTTTAACTGCGCTGAAAGCATTTGTTCCATCTAACCCCTGTGATATATTATGGTGCATTGTTGTTGTAAAGATCAGAAATGAGCTATGTAAACACTATTTTAAACTCACCCATGGGCTGTATGACTTCATCTCCAAACTCACTGTCTCTACATGCTCGGAGGCTCGACTTGGCAGCATCTGTGCGGCCTGTTTATAAGCATAAACTCAGCATGAGTATAACTGAGGACTCGTAGCATAATTGAGGACTTGCAGCATTGTCACTACACATGCAGTGGTTGGGCATGACAGTTATGAATAAATTTTATAAATTCAATTGCCCTGCCACATTTTTCTGTCTGTATGTGAAGGCTAATCGCAGGAGCTACTTGAGGGATTTTGATACTGTTTTCAGTAATATACAGATTGATTCACAAGGAAGCTTTTTGTATGTAATCTATAAATATGTCTGAACTATCATGAATTAAATTCCCCATTGCAAATTTCTTTCCATATGCGAGGGAGGATTTCAGAAACTACTGTAGGGATTTTGATAGGGTTTTCACTAATATATAAACCGATTCATAAGGAAGATTTGTGTATTTGTAGCTGCTAAGCCAGGTACGTCATCCAGTTAGCAGTTTGTGTGTGTGTGTGTGTGTGTGTGTGTGTGTGTGTGTGTGTTTTAGAATAACAGGTATATACAAAGGGCATTCAAAAAGTTTTGCATAGTAGTCTATAATTTTTTAATTTTTTGCAGGAGGAGTTTTTTTGTGAATATACTTGGAACATTTAGCTATACATTGAGCTGTGACTTATCTGACCCAACGTTCTTTCCATGATGCAAATGCACTTTGATAAAATCCTGGGGATTGACTTTTACACCATCGCTTGACGCAGGAAATAAAGTTATTTCTCACTATCAAATGTTTTAACGTGCAGGTGGGCCTTCAGATGACAAAAATGGTAAAAATCAGCTGGAGCCAAATCTGGACTGTAAGGAGGATGAGGAACAATTTTCTAACCCATTTTCCTGATTTTCTCCTGCTTCATAAGGGCTGCATGGGGTTTGGCATTGTCATGGTGTAGTCTGATGAGCTGACTCTGAAGCTGTGGTCTGTGAGTCTTGATGGCATGTCACATCTTGTCCAATGACAAACAGTAATGGGCTCAGTTAATTGTGGATCCAGGTACCAAAACGTCAATGAAAATGACACCACACTGATCCCAGAAGAAAGAGGCCATCACCTTTCGGCCTGCTGTTTGTGAAAGTCATGGTTTCTTCTTCCGAGGGGAACCTGGATGACGCCACCAAATGGATTGGGTTTTGCTCTCAGATTCAGACAAAAACAACCATGTTTCATCCTGGGTAATGTTGCTGTCAAAACACTGTTTTCACTCTTCAGTAAAGGTCTTCATGAGACCCTCGCACACATTTTTCCTCATTGTTTTCATTTCTCTTATCAATAATCTAGGCACCTAATGTACACAAATTTTTCTGTACCCTAGTGACTGTACCATTGATACCACACTACCCAATGACAAACGAGTCATTTCAGCAAGCTGTCATGTCATCACACATCTGTCAGTTTGGATGATTTGATCAATGGTCTCCTTATTCACATCACTCACTGCTGTCGATGGTCTACTGCGTTGTGGATTGTCCAGTAGAGAGAAATCACATTCTTTAAACCTCTGCAACCACCACTGGATGCTGCTGCAACCCACTGTGTCCTCCCCATAAACATGGAGCAACTTCCTGTGAATCGATGTGGCAGAGTCATCACCAGTCTTGAAGAGGAACTCCATCTCTGACCGTTGTCACAACCTGACATCTACTTCACGGTTCGTTATGGCTCACCTGTAAGTAAAAGAAAATACTTTTATATACCAACTTATAGCTATATGTTCCAAGTATGTTTACAAAAATATTCATTCTCCTCCTACAAATAATTAAAAAAAAATTAGGGACAACTGTGCAAAACTTTTTGAACTCCCTTTGTATAATTGTTCACTTACCTGAAATGTTTACAAACCTAGTACCAACTTCTTTGAAAACACTGTCTCTGTCTTCAGCACTGAGCATCTAAAGGTCACGACATGGAGAACACAAAAATGTTGAAGTGGTACAAGAGCAGTTAATCTTATTAGCCTTTTGGCCCATGTAATTTCTGCATCTTAGTTTAAGTATTGCCATGGCATCACTACCCATCACTGCCTAATTCATTAGGACTCAAGTGACCATCCAGAAGTTTACACTGCCAGAGAAGTACCAAATGGAATTTTGGATAGTTGTCTCGTTCTAGGTTATTAATAGCTTCTTTCTAACAAAATGTTCCATCGGACTTTGACTTCTAGTTTGAGTGACTTTGTGAGTCTCTTCGAAAGACAGACACCCTTACAATGTGCTACTAATGCTTTTCGGAACTTTATTGTCCCTCCTACATGAAGTAGTTACGGATACGAAGCTTCAGTGCTTGAGCAAAGTGCCAATACAAAGACAGTTGCAAGTAAGCGTAGTGAAGTTTTTCAGAGCTGCCACTGTATTAGAACCGTGATCTATTAAAAAAAGGTGCTGACTTCATTAAATCCTCAGAATTTTGCAAGGACGCGTTAGGGTGAACAAGCTCTGTACCAGGAAATGGGGTGGTAAACAGTACTCCATTCTCTATATGTTACCTTTCACTAATAGTGGGTACAGTCACTGTAGTGTAGGTTATTTTACATGCATCAACCGCCCACATATCAGTTTGGGAAAAAGCTCTTTTATCAGTGATAGCAACACTAACTCATGGACCCAGCACCTTTTTAAGGGTGTCTGCAATGGATTTTATTCACTTCTTAACTGTAGTCAGATTTGGTGGTATAGCCTCCACATCAACTTTAGAAACCACTTCAGCCCCTACAGACACATGCATTTAGACAACTTTTTTCTCCTCTGCGGGTCCGGGGGCTAAATAGGCCTGAGGTGCTCCTGCCTGTCATAAGAGGCGGCTAAGAGGAGTCCCACACTTTTCAGTCCTAAGATTTCAGGTCTGATTCTATGGTCTGACCTGCCACTTTCAAAATTCTACAGAAGTGTGGGCCATATGGGGAAGGACGCCTTACGTGGTGTTTTTCTATTGGTCCATTGTGCACTACCATCTTGCATGCTATCTATTGTCGTGTGGCAGGATTTACACCCCATGTCTTCTGGGCTGCCTCCTCCTTGTCTTGTGCGCAATCTCCTTCTTAGCGCCCACGAAAACTGTGGACCCTTTCAACACCTAAAATCCAGCACGGCAGCCAGTCTGTTGTGGTGGGGTCGTCATGTACCCTCTTGGTGGTAGCCCCCTGACCACGCAGGGATCGCACTACAGATGCCAGAGCTGTTTCCTCCCCATGCATGCCAAGGAGTATGTGCCCATCTTGTCTGGGGCACGGGGACTCCGGGCAATGGGATATCGGCCAGGTACCCGTTGCTTTGGCTGGGCGGTGCCCTTGGGGAGAGCCCTCGTTCGGAGTAGGTGGCATCTGGGCAGATGTGGCGCAATGAAGCGCAATAAACCTCACCAAGCTGGTGGTCGCACTGCCACCAGCATCTCTAAGCGAGGCAGAATTGAATTTGATACTGCACAATATGACCCTCAGTCGTTCCCCTCGTTGGCTGCGCCGTGGGAGGGACGAGGACCTAGTGCCAAGCCGGAGCCTTATGTACCACAATACCTTGTCTGCAGCAGGACTGATGGTGACTCTTTTCTTACGACAAAGCCTCTGTTTTTTGTGGAACACCTGGAGGATAAGTTTTAGGAAGTGGCGAGGTTGTCTAAAATGAGGAATGGGTCCATCCTCCTCAAGACGTCCTCCCCAGCCCAGTCACGGGCGTTGCTCTTGTGTGATAAGCTTTGAGATGTCCCTGTTACCGCCACTCCCCACAGTAGCTTAAATATGGTCCAGGGGATTATTTACCATTGTGACCTCTTGTTACAATCCGACGACGAGCTGAGAGCCGACTTGGAACGACATGGTGTGCATTTTGTCCGTTGTGTACATAGAGGACCCAAGACTAACAGGGTGGCCACCGGTGCCTTTATCTTGGCCTTTGAGGGTGCTGTATTGCCTGAGAAGGTCAAGGTAATGGTTTACCGTTGTGATGTCAAACCATACGTCCTACCCCCGATGCGGTGCTTCCAGTGCTGGAAGTTTGAGCATATGTCCTCCCGTTGCCCATCCAGCACCACATGTCGAGATTGCGGACGCCCCTCTCATCCCGATTCTCCATGTGCGCCTCCGCCTGTCTGTGTCAACTGTGGGGAACACCACTCTCCATGCTCGCTGGACTGCCCCGTTCTTCATAAGGAGCGGAAGATAATGGAATTTAAGACCCTGGACCAGCTTACTTATCGCGAGGCAAAACTGAAATTCGAAAGGTTGTATCCTGTCCCACTTCGAACATCCTATGCTGCAGCCACGTTATCGTCGCCCTCGTGGGCGGCAGTTGTCGCCTCATCTGTGCTGCCTTCAGTGGCCCTCGGGGCCGTACATCTCTGTCTGCCCCCGTCGTGTCTGGGGGCAAGCCTTCCTCTGTTGCCCCCTTAGTAGTTGGGGGCAAACCCTCTCCTGTCACTCCCCCCACACATGCTTCGGGAGTGACATCTGCTCAAAAACCGGGGGGCTCAATCCTTCCCCCTCCCCCTCCTTCTCCGCCGGCGTTGCCTCTGCCAGTTCCTCTCTCGCGGAAGGGGGCCCTCGGGGCCCTCCCTTCTTCCCTTTCTTCTCCTATGCAGTCGGATGTCAGCCAGTGGCTGAAGGTTCCGCCACCTGCTGGTCGTAGGGCTTCTGCGTCGTCGTCAGCCTCCGACGCTCCTTCCGAGAAACTCTCCCAGCCCTCTAACCCAAAGGACACACGCGAGAAGAAGGAACGGAACATGTCCAAGAAGAAGGACGTTGCGGCGGTTTCAGTACCGCCTGCTGTACATAGTTCTGGCTCTGGGGATGAGGTGGAGATCCTCGCCTCTGCTGCCGATCTCGCCCTCACGGAACCCTCGGGGGCCTCTCCTATGGACGCAGCTGACTCTCGCCCGGTGGCGGCCGTTGGCTCTGAGGCGCCATCTGCCTCTTAGTCGCCTTCACGCCCTCCCAGTCCCTTCCTGCTTCCATTCTCCAGTGGAATTGCGGCGGTTATTTCCGCCACCTGCCTGAGCTCCGGATGCTTCTGAGTGTTGCCCCTGTTCTCTGCATTGCTCTTCAGGAAACGTGGTTTCCAGCAATGCGGACCCCTGCCCTTCGCGGTTATCGGGGATACTATAAGAAATGCGCTGCCTGTCAACGAGCTTCAGGTGGAGTTTGCCTCTTTGTTCACCACTCTGTCTGTAGCTCGCCAGTACCGCTTCTGACGCCTTTAGAGGTAGTCGCTGTCAGGATTGAGCTCTCGCTGGCTATTACTATTTGCTCTGTTTACGTTCCTCCGGATGGGCAGCTCCCCCGACATGTCTTGGCTGCGCTGCTGGCTCAACTCCCACCCCCATTACTGCTTCTGGACGATTTCAATGCCCACAACCCTCTATGGGGTGGGACTGTCTCTGACGACCGTGGTCGTGCCGTGGAGCATGTGATGGCTCAGCTCGACCTTAGCCTCTTGAACACCGGTGCTCCCACGCATTTCAGTGTGGCTCATGGCCTGTTCTCGGCCATCGATCTCTCTCTTTGCAGCCCTGGACTTGCCCCATCCCTCCACTGGAGAGTGCATCCCGACCTGTGTGGTAGTGACCATTTTCCCATCTATTTGTCACTGCCCCAGTGTCATTCTTCTGGGCTCCTGCCCCGCTGGGCTCTCAACAGGGCTGACTGGCCGGCTTTTACTTCCGCTGCCACCATTGCTTCTCCCCCACAGGGTGACATTGACGAGGTGGTCCGTGTCTTGACCACGTCAATTATTTCTGCAGCCGAGGCTGCCATCCCCCGCTCTTCTGGACTCCCTCGGAGGAAGGCTGTCCCCTGGTGGTCGCCGGAGATTGCTGAGGCTATTCGCGACTGTAGGTGGGCTCTCCAGCATCATAGGCGGCACCTGTCTCTGGAGATCCTCATCGCCTTTAAGAAGCACCGTGCCTTGGCCCGTCGTCTTATTGCACGACGTAAGCAGGAGTGCTGGGAGAGGTATGTTTCATCCTTGGGCTCCCGTGTCTCCCCGTCGCTCGTGTGGTCCCGCATCCGGCGGATTTATGAATACCAGACCCCTATGGGTGTCCCTGGAATCTCCCTGGATGGCGCTGTCTGCACTGACGCTGCCGCCATTGCTGACCACCTTGCCGCGCACTTTGCTACGAGCTCTGCGACTGCAACTTACCCTCCCACCTTTCGCTCTCTAAAGAAGCGCGCCGAGCGGACGCAGTTATCATTCCACACACGTCGTTCTGAAAAATACCATGCTCCTTTCAGCGAGAGGGAATTCCTCGCAGTCCTCGCCGATTGCCCTGATACGGCACCAGGACCGGACTGCATCCACGCACAGATGCTGAAGCATCTCTCCAGGGACTGCCAGAGACACATCCTCACCATCTTTAACCGCATTTGGAGCGAGGGCGTGTTCCCGTCGCAATGGCGATAGGGTGTTATTGTCCCCATCTTGAAGCCCGGTGCAGACCCTCTGGCGGTGGACAGCTATCGTCCCATTACCCTCACCAACGTTTTGTGCAAATTGCTCGAACGTATGGTGGGGCAGCGTTTGTGTTGGGTCCTTGAGTCGCGCGGTCTCCTCGCTCCATCCCAGGGTGGCTTCCGTCAGGGCCAGTCTGCTCCGGACAATTTTGTGCGGCTGGAATCTGCTATCCGTACGGCCTTTGCCCGCCATCAGCATCTCGTTGCTGTATTTTTTGATCTGCGGAAGGCATATGACACAACATGGAGGCATCACATCCTTGCTACGTTGCGTGAGTGGGGTCTTCGTGGTCAGCTCCCAGCTTTTCTTCAAAACTTTTTATTGTGCCACTCTTTCCGGGTGCAAGTCGGTGCCGCCTCTAGTTCATCTTATACAGGAAAATGGGGTCCCGCAGGGCTCGGTGTTGAGTGTTTCCTCACTTCTAGTGGCCATTAATGGTCTGGCTGCAGCCGTGGGTTCGTCGGTGTCTCCTTCTTTGTATGCCGACGACTTCTGCATCTCATTTAGCTCAATGACTACGGGAGTCGCCAAACGCAGGCTGTAAGCAGCCGTTCCCAAGGCAGCTTCATGGGCTCTGAGTCACGGATTTCAGTTCTCTGCAGCCAAGACTCAAGTTATGCACTTCTGCAGGCATCAGACGGTCCACCCTCATCCGGAACTTTACCTCGACGCTCACCTACTGGAAGTGGTGGACACTAGCCGCTTTTTAGGACTCATCTTTGATGCCCGGCTCACATGGGTTCCTCATATTACTCAGCTGAAGCAAAAGTGCTGGCGGCACCTCAACGCCCTCCGCTGCCTGAGCCACGCATCTTGGGGTGCAGATCACTGCACGCTGTTGTGATTGTACAGAGCCCTTGTGCTGTCCAGGCTTGATTATGGGAGCCTGGCCTATGGGTCTGCATCACCCTCAGTGTTGACGTTGTTGGACCCCATACACCACTGTGGGGTTCGGCTTGCAACTGGCGCTTTCCGTACGAGCCCTGTGGAGGCCGGGTTTCCCCCGCTGTGGATTCGCCACCACCGACTGCTCGCCGACTATGCTGTCCACGTGCATTGCTCACCGGGCCATTCCAATCATCGCCTGCTTTTCCCTGCCAGGGTCCTCCCTCTGCCCGACCGGTGACCTAGGTCTGGGCTTTCCATTGCTGTCCGCGTCCTGTCCCTGCTGTCGGAACTGGGGTCGTTCCCTCTTCTGCCACCCTTCCGGGTCCGTGCCCCCACACCTCCCTGGTGTATGCCCCGGCTGTCCGTCCGCCTGGACTTGGCTCGGGAACCCAAGGACTCGGTTCCGCCTGTGGCCTTCCGTCGCCGTTTTCTTGCGCTCCTCGCCTCATTTTCAGGCTGTGAGCCTGTCTACACTGATGGTTCCCTGGAGGATGGTCGTACTGCCTACGCTTTTGCTCATGCTGCCCATGTTGAACAGTGCTCCTTGCCGGCTGGCTGCAGTATTTTTACTGCAGAGCTGGTGGCCATATTGCGCGCTCTTGAGCATACGCATTCCTGCTCAGGTACGTCCATCGTCATCTGCAGTGACTCCCTGAGCAGCCTCCAGGCTATCGACCGCTGCTATACCTCTTCTCCTCTATTATCCTTTATTCAGGAGTCTGTTTTTGCCATTACCCACTCTGGTCGTTCGATGGTCTTTGTTTGGACGCCAGGTCATGTTGGCATCCCGGGGAACGAACGTGTCGACAGGCTGGCCAAAGGGGCGATCGACGCCCCCACTTTGGAGATCGGCCTCCCGGCTCATGATCTGCAGCTGGCATTGTGCCGTAAGTTGCTTGGGATGCGGCATGACGAGTGGCGTAGCCTGACTTCGCCGAATAAACTGCGGGCTGTTAAGGAGACGACCGATGTGTGGCGGTCCTCCCTGCGGGCTTCTCGCAGGGAGTCTGTCATCCTGTGTCGGCTCCGCATTGGCCATACCTACCTGACGCACGGACATCTTTTGCGTCAGGAGGATCCCCCCCTGTCTCAGTGCGGGTCCCGGTTGACGGTCGCCCACATTTTGTTGGAGTGTCCCCGACTGCACACCCTCCGGCAGTCTTTTAATCTCCCGGGCACGTTGCCTTTGGTTTTAAGCGACGATGCCTCCATGGCTGACAACGTTTTAAATTTTATCCGTGGTAGTCCTTTTTATGGTTCCATTTAGGGGGGTCCTGCCCCTTTCCCTTTCTATGTCCTCGAGTCTCTCATTGGTTGCAGATTTTAGGGTGTATTCGGATGGTTGACTCTTTCCATTTTTTTGTTCTCATGGTCAGTCAACCAGTCTCCGGCCCTCTTCTTTTCTTCCGTTTCTTTCTGTTCGGTGTTCGTCTGTACTCTTCTTGTCTCTAGCGTTTGCTGCCACATTGGTGTTCTTTCAGTGACTGGGGGGAGGGGCGTCTCCTCCCCCCTTGGGGTTTTACCTGCTCTGTAAATTTTCGTCTCGCCTGTTTATGGAATGGGGGACTGATGACCTTAGCTGTTTAGTCCCCCTTAAACATCCCAACAACCACCACCGCTCCCATGACAATATTTGATTTCTCTGCGCTCAATATTCAGCACAGTAGCCAATCCGTTGCGGTGGAGCCTTCATGTACCCATTTGGTAGTATTCCCCTGACTACACAGGGATTGCACTGCTGATGCCTGAGCTGTGAACTCCCCAATTTGCCAAGGAGAAGATGCCTGTCTTCCTGGGGCATCAGGACTCCTAGCAATGGCCATTATGCCAGTTGGTCTTTGCTGTGGCTGGGTGGCGCCCATGGGTTGAGCCCTTGATCGGAATGGGTGGCATCAGGGCGGATGACCTGCAATGAAGCGGACTAAGACATCTCTTGCTGGTGACCATACGGCACCAGTAGTCTCTAAGAAGGGCAAGATCAAATACAATGCCGACAGGTATGACCCTAAATTTTTTCCATCACTCGCTTCACCATGGGAGGAACATATGGCTACAGAATGGAGAGAGCCATATTCGCCTCAGTTTTTAGTCTGTAGCAGAATAGATGGGGACTTCTTTCTACTTACAAAGCATCAATTTTTCATTCAACACTTTGAGGATACGTTTGGAGAAGTGACAGCGCTGTCCAAGATGTGAAACGGTGCAGTCTTGATTCAGACAGCATCCCCAGCCCAATCCCGAGTGTTATTAGCCTGTGAAGAGCTGGGTGATATTCCTGTTCTGTCACTCCCCATAAAAGCCTCAACATGGTCCAGGGGACCATTTTCCATCGCGATCTCCTCTTGCAATCTGACGACGAGGGTGTTCATTTCATACAACGCATTTACAGGGGACTCAAGGACAACAGGGTTGCTACCGGTGCCTTCATCTTGGCCTTTGAGGGTGATTCATTGCCTGAACAGGTGAAGGTGTTGGTTTACTGCTGTGAGGTTAAACTATATGACCCTCCCTCTATGCGGTGCCTTAAGTGCTAGAAGTTCGGGCTGCACTTCCAGCGCCACATGTCGAGACTGCAGACATCCACAGCACCCAGATACTCCATGTGCGCTTCCTCCCACTTGCATCATCTGTTGAGAGCACCACTCCCCAGACTGCCCAGTACTCCAAAAGGAGCGGAAAATTGTGGAGTACAAGACCCTGGACCAGTTAACTAACAAGAGGCTAAACATAAATTTGAAAGATTACACCCCATTCAGTTGACGTCGATGTATGCTGCAGGTACATCACCATCGCCGTCCCAAGCGCCAGCGGTTCTTCACTCTGTGCCACGAACAGTGGGCCCTCTGGCCACCAGACTACATCTACTCCCTTGGTGGTAGGGGGAAAATCTTCCTCCGTTGCTCCCAAAGCACCTACTTTGGGATCAAGGCACCCCCAAACGCAGGGGACTTTGGTCCCCTCCCCCCTGCCGGAGAAGCAAGAGCCTCCTCCATCTCATCACATGCGTGACGGGTCCCTCGGGGCCCTCTCTCCCAAGGTCTCCACTAATGTCATGGTGGACACTCACCAGTGGCTCAAGGAGCCAAAAGTTGTTGGATGAAGAGCTTTATGGTCTTCCTCAGAGCCCCTAAAGATAAGGGGGAGGGCAAGAAAACAAAGAAGTCTGCTAAGAAAAAGGACCCTCCCATGGTCCCAACACTACCACTCACTACCAATTATGCATCTTAGGATGCAGTGGAGATCTTAGTGTCCCCTGCAGACCTGGATCTCACTGATGCCGCATCCTCCACAGAAATGGCTACAAATAGTCTGTGGCAGCAGGTGATACTGAGGCATATCCTGCCTCCTTGAACGTTTCTTGCCTTCCCAGCCTCACCATAACGTCATCCTCCAGTGGAATTGCGGTGGCTTTTCCACCACCTGACTGAGCTACGGCACCTCTTAAACTTCACACTTGCTTTCTGCACTGCCCTCCAGGAAACCTGGTTCCCAGCAATGTGGACCCCTGCCCTCTGCAGCTATAGTGTCTGGTGGAGTTCGTACCTATGTCCTGAACTCTGTATGCAGTGAACCTGTGCCCCTTCAAACCCCCCTTGAAGCTGTGGCTGTCAGAATAAGGACGACACAGGAAATAACTGTCTGCAACGTATATCTTCCTCCAGATGGTGCAGTACCCCTGAACACATTGGTTGCACTGATTGATCAACTCCCTAAAACTTTCTTACTTTTGGGAGATTTTAATGCCCATAAGGCCTTGTGGGGTGGCATTGTGCTTACGGGATGAGGCATAGATGTCAAAACTAGACTGTCTCTATGCGACCTCTGCCTCTTAAATACAGGTGCCCCCACACATTTCAGTGTGGCACATGGCCGGTTTACAGTCCTGTGGACTTCTACCCTCTATCCACTGGAGAGCACATGATGACCTTTGTGGTAGTGATCACTTCCTCATCTTCCTGTCCTTGCCCCGGCGTCAGGCCCATGGATGCCTACCTAGATGGGCTTCAAACTTTCACCTCTGCTGTCACTGTTGAATCTCCTCCACATGGTAACATCGATGTGGTGGTTGAGCAGGTAACTACAATGATCATTTCTGCGGTGAAAACACGATCCCTCATTCTGTAGGATGCCTCTGGCGGATCACAGTCCCTTGGTGGTTGCCAGAAGTTGCTGAAGTAATTAAGGAGCACCAGTGAGCTGTACAGCAGCATAAGCATCTCATTGTCTTTAAATAGCTCCATGCTCGCATTCGCCAGCTTATAAAAAGACAGAAACAGGAGTGTTGGGAGAGATAAGTCTTGACCATTGGGTGCCATACATCACCTTCCCAAGTCTGGGCAAAGATCAAACAAGTTCTTTGGTACCAGACCACAACAGGTGTTTCCGGTGTTAACATAAATGGAGTGATATCTACCGATGCAAATGCGAATGCCGAACACTTTGCTGAGCACTATGCGTGCACCTCTCGGAGAATTAGTCCCCACCCTTTCGCACTCTCAAATGAAGGTAAAGCCTCCTCGTTTACTACACACCACAGTGAATCCTATAACACCCCATTTAAAGAGTGAGAGCTCCTCAGTGCTGCATTACCCCGACACAGCTCCTGGGCCAGATCGTATCCACAGTCAGATGATTAAACATCTCTTGTCTAATTGCAAGAGACACCTCCACGTGATCTTCAAACAGATCTAGTGTGATGGTGTCTTTCCATCGCACTGGCAGGAGAACACTATCATACCAGTGCTCAAACCTGGCAAAAATCCGCTTAATGTGGATAGCTATCGGCCCATCAGCCTCACCAACATTCTTTGTAATCTACTGGAATGTATGGTGTGTTGGCAGTTGGGTTGGGTCCTGGAGTCACGTGGCTTACTGTCTCCGCACCAGAGTGGTTTCCGCCAGGGTTGCTCTACCACTGATTATCTTATGTCCCTCGAGACTTCCATCCGAACAGCCTTTTCCAGACGCCAACGCCTTGTTGCCATCTTTTTGGATTTACGAAAAGCGTATGACACCACCTGGTGACATCATCATCCTTGCCACATTATACGAGTGGCAGTTCCGAGGCCCGCTTCTGATTTTTATCCAGAATTTCCTGTCGCTTCATACTTTCCATGTCCAAGTTGGTGCCTCCTGTAGTTCCCCCCATATCTAGGAGAACAGGGTCCCACACAGCTCTGTATTGAGTGTCTCTATTTTTAGTCGCCATTAACAGTCCAGCAGCAGCTGTATGGCCGTCTGTCTCACCCTCTCTGTATGCAGTCGACTTCTGCATTTCGTATTGCTCCACCAGTACTGGTGTTGCAGAGCAGCACCTACAGGGAGCCATCTATAGGGTGCTGTCATGGGCTGTAGCCCACAGCTTCTAGTTTTTGGCCACAAAGTCATGTGTCATGCCCTTCTTTTGGCGTCGTACCATTCATCCAGACCAGAAATTTACGTTACTGATCTCCTGACTGTACTGGAGACATATCGATTCTTAGGACTGGTTTTTGTTGCCTTACAGAGCCCTTGTTGAATCCTGCATTTACTATAGGAGTCTGGTTTTTGGCTTGGTGGCACCCTCAGCATTGTGTTTAATCGACCCAGTGCACTGCTGTGGTGTTCGACTAGCGATGGGAGCTTTTAGGACGAGTCCGGTGACCAGCGTCCTGCCAGAGGCTGGAGTCCCTCCATTGCAGGTCAGGCATGCGCACTTGCTTGCCAGTTACGTTTCTCACATTCATAGTTCTCCCGTGCAACCAAATTGCCATCTCCCGCATCGGTGGCCCAGGTCAGGGCTTACAATTGCAGTTCACATCCGATCCCTTCTATCTGAACTGAAGTCCTTGCCTTTACCACCTATACTTGAGGTCCATTTGCGTACACTTCCACAGTATACACCTAGGCCGCAGCCTTGCCTGGACCTCTCACACGGCCCAAAGGAGTCAGTTTACCCCGTGGCTCTCCACTGTCACTTCCTCTCGATTCTTCACATGTACCGAGGCCACGAAGTGGTTTACACTGACAGCTTGATGGCTGATGGTCATGTCAGCTTCACGTATGTCTCTGGAGGGCATATTTAACAGCATTCCTTGTCCGATGGCTGCAGTGTTTTCATTGCAGAGCTGGTGGCTATATCTTGTGCTCTTGAGCACATCCATTCGTGCCCTGGGGAGTCGTTTCTTCCGTGCGCTGCCTCTGTGAGCAGCCTACAAGCTATCGACCAGTGCTACCCTCGTCACCGTCTGGTAGTGACCATCAGGCAGTCCATCTATGCCACGGAACAGTCCAGTCGTTCAGTGGTGTTTGTGTGGACCCCAGGACATGTCGGAATCCCAGGCAGCGAACTTGCTGACAGACTGGCCAAACAGGCTACACGGAAAATGCTTATGGAAATCGGCATTCCGATAACTGACCTGCATTTGTTTTTACGCCGTCAGATTTTTTGGCTTTGGGAGACGGAATGGCACGGTCTCAGTATGCACAACAAACTGCGTGCCATTAAGGAGACTACGAATGTGTGGCTGTCCTCCTCGCAGGGACTCTGCGGTTCTCTGCTGGCTCCGCATTGGCCACACTTGGGCGACCCGTGCCTACCTCCTGCACCGTGAAGACCCACTCCAGTGTGGGTGCAGCGCCCTGTCGACAGTGGCCCATATTGTCGTGCACTGCCCCACTTTGACTGCCGTGCGATGAAATCTTCGGTTACTGGTCTCGTTTTTGCTAATTTTGTCTGACAACACCACATTGGCTGCTTTAGTTTTACATTTTATTCATGAGGGTGGATTTTATCATTTGATCTAAGTTCTAGTGCATGTCCTTTGTCTCTCTGTGTCCTCCACCCTAGTGCTTGTAGCGTCGTGGTTTTAATCTCTTCTACCTGTTTCTTACATTGCTGTGGTTTTCTTGTCCCCTTTTGTCCCTTTAAGCCTTTGTTGCTCTACCATCGTTGTTGTCATTTTTCCTTTCTCTCCATTTTGTGTTGTCAGTAGCACTTGTTTTATTCTCACCCTTGTGGCATTGCTTTATTCTGAACAAGGGACCTTCCCCCCCCCCCCCCCCCCCTCCCACTTTTAAACTATCCAACCAACCAACCGACCGACCAACCAACCAACCAATGGACAACTTTTTTGAAACATGAGCCATGAACCACACTGAATGGTCTAAGACCTCCACAACACGAGTGCCACTGAATCACAAATAGCATGCTTTTAATATGCATATTTTATTATCTGCCGGAACATCCAAGTAAATACAGATTTTTTCAAGGAAATATTGTAATTTTTTATGGGTTATTTATGATGAAATGGAAATTAGTGTGGGTTTGCAACAATATAAGTGAAATAAGAAATTTATTTTTATGCAGACAATGAGCCTTTAAATAAGCTACTGACACCTGTCATGTTCTTTGTTGTTTGTTTACTAAAATACTGTTTCAGGATTCCATCGCCATTACAATTGTATTATCTTGTTATAGTGAAATGAATCTTTGTAAACTTGGAGATTTTTGGCAAAAGGTGCAAATTTCAACATGGTAATGAGAGAAGTGTAGATGTTGCTCAAAGCTTGCCACTGATCGCACACTCCTGCACACTTTAGTAAGAGAACGAGTCAGTGAGTAGGAAGAGACCACAGTGCCACCGTTATCAGACATGTCGTACTCGGGACTCTAGCGAGAAGGAGAGAGGCCAGTATAGTGCTGATGTAACAGTGGCCCCTAGATTTCTAAGATATACAACCTTAAACACTGGACTCGTACTACCTCTGTTTCTGATCTCTGCTGTTCACTTCAACAGACTCAGCATTGTTCCCTTTCAAATATTTTGACTCGTCTAGTGGTGTGCTACAGTACAGTGTACAAGCACTTCCATGTGTACCAAAAATGCAACCATCTTCTCCAAGTGCTGGGGGAAAAAAAGGTCAAAATACTCACTTTCTGCTCTGGCTATAATTCAGATTGTGAACATTGTTCACATTGAAAACGGAAGATAAGTAAGGAAGGTGTAAAATAAAGGGGATGGGGGAGTGTGTGTTGTAAGTTGTACACAGAAGCAAATTTGTTTGTGTTGCTGTGTGCATGATGTCACCTGGGATCACGTGAAACCAGTAATTGTATGTTGGAGGTTAGCTGTGATTGTAAGCTTACTGACGTGTTAATTGCGCTCCTCCAGAGGTTTGTTCTTCCAAAGCTCATTTGTTGATTGATGCAGATTTAGATGTGGTTTTAAATTAAATGCAAAGATCATCATGTGGTTGAAATCATTATGCTGTGTCTGACGTAACTTGTAAACCTCTTTGATGACACCTCAGTTACAGTTATCCCAGGACGTGAGTAGTGACATCCAGTGGTGTGTTTGTTTGTTTGTATCTGTTTATTTGCTATCGTTGTTACTAGCAATTAGTGTCCTGACATCTCACGATTGCTTCCAGTGCACTTTGTCACATTCCATTGTTACCATGATGATTCACCATGATTCTTGCCATCTTCTTCCTTGTTTCCTCATGGCTTTTCCTTGTTGGGATGGTTTGTCTGTTACCAGTTTGTTTGTAAATAGTTGCAGGCGTATCCAAAGATATTTGCTGTGTCCCAGAATTTGAATCTAAGACATGTACACCTACATCTATATCTTATGCTGACATCATTCTCCAAAATTTTTGACAACATGATGTATTCTAGAATAGTATCTCACCTTACCAACAACAGTATCCTTAGCAAATCACAGTCTCTGTTTCAGAAGGGTAACGCTACTAAGAACACCATTTACATGTCCACTCATTAAGTTTTACTAGCATTAAATAATAAAATATTGCTGGTTGAGCTATTTTCCGTGGCCTGTGTAAGGCATTTGACTTTGTGAATCATGGTATTCTCATAGATAAATTGATATTTAATGGGATTGATGGTATAGCCAACCAATGGCTAATGTCATATTTAACCAAAGTAATGCAGAAAGTTGCACTTAGTAATTCAAGCAATGTAGTCCAGTGAGATAATTCTGAATGGGATGAGGTCACGTATGGAGTTTCCCAAGGTTCAATCTTAGGTCCACTGCTCTTCCTCATATATGTAAACAATCTTCTGTTTAGTATACAGCAAGCAGAGTTAGTTCTTATTGCAGATGACACTGGTATTGTAATTGATCCAAGCATACATACAGAAACGGAAGAAATGGTAAACAAATTTCTTAACAGTGTCATTGACTGGTTTTCTGTGAATAGTCTCATCCTTAGTTTTAAAAAGACACAACGTATTCAGTTCTGCACAGCTAGAGGTACTGCACCAATGGTAAGTGTAACATATGATGAGGAAATAATAAATAGTGTGGAAACTTCAAAATTGTTAGGGGCCCACATTGATTTTTTAAATTGGAAAAAAAACACATTTTTGGAACTCCTAAAAGAACTTAGTTCCGCTGCATTTGTGCTTAGAATCATTGCAAATCTTGGTGAGAGACAAATCAGTAATGAGACATATTTTACATATTTTGTTGAATAATGTCATATAGAATAATGTTCTGGGGTAACTTGTCTTTAAGAAAGTCTGTCTTCATTGCACAAAACATGCTGTAAGAATAATATGTGGTACTCACCCATGATCACTTGAAGACATCTGTTTAAGGAGTTGAGCATTCAGACTACTGCTTCACAGTATATTTTTTCCCTCATATAGTTTGTTGTAAATAATCCACTACAGTTCAAAATGAACAACGAGATACATAATAAAATATGGCATTTCAGTCTTCGATCGCTATACTTTATTTTCAGTTACCGGTTTCGGGCTAGCTGCCCATCTTCAGATCATATATTGTAGTTACAGAGTAACTTGTCCATACAGAACACTCGGTTCGCTGTCATTACCGAAACTGGTAATTGAAAATAAAGTATAGTGATCGAAGACTGAAACGCCATATTGTATTTAATGAATGATCACAGAATTCCCATTGAGACAATCGTGTCCAGTTTTGAGATACATAATTACTATACAGAAAGAGAAATGACATTACTCCACATTAAGGTTGTCTTTAGCACACAAAGGGGTGCACAGTGCTAGAACAAAAAATTTTGGTCAGTTACCCAGTGATGTAAAAATGTCTGACATACAGCAAAGAAAAATTTGTTAACGAACTGAAAAAGTTTATCCTTGAAAACTCCTTATATTCCATAGAAGAATTTCTGTTACTGTAATGGCTAAAAGGTGGTGGGCAGGAATTACTAACTCACACCAGTTTTTTTCCTTCTTTAAAAAAGAACTACTACTTAGAAATGTTCATAATGTACCTGTATGTACAAATTAATTTGCGATGTGAATGTAAAATGAGTTGCTCCACCACTCGTTATGATGTATTGTGCAAATGATCCATGGAACATGTAACTAATACTACTCTGTAACTTACACTTAAGTGTCTCGCAGAGGGTTATTTGAACTACCTTCAGACTATTTCTCTACCATTTCACTCTCTTAACAGTGCATGGGAAAAATAAATCTCTCTGTACGGGCTGTTATTAATCCTATTTTATTATGATGATCATTTCTCCCTCTGTTGGTTGGTGACAGTAAAATGTTTTCACATTCAGAGGAGAAAGTTGGTGATTGAAATTTCATGAAAAGACCTCACCGCAACAAAAAATGCCTTTATTTTTCATGATTGCCACCCCAATTCACTTATCATGTTTGTAACATTCTTTCCCCTACTTCACGATAATACAAATTGTGCTGCCCTTCTTTGGACTTGTTCGATGTCCTCTATCAATCCTATCTGGTAAAGTTCCCATACTGCATGGTAGTACTCTAGCAGAGAATGGATAAACAAAGTGTAAGCAACCCCTTTAACAGACCTGGTGCATCTTCATAGTGTTCTGGCAATAAAATGCAGTCTTTGGTTTGCCTTCCCACCAACTTTAGCTATGTGACTGTTCCAATTTGTGTTGTTTGTAATTGTAATTCCTTGGTATTTAGTTGAATTGTTAACCTTCAAATTCGTGTGATTTATCATGTAACTGAAATTTAATGGATTTCTTTTTGTACTCATGTGAATGACTTCACAATTTTTTCTTATTCAGAGACAACTGCCACTTCTTACACCTTACAGATGTAGTGTCCAAGTCATTTTGCATTTGGTTTTGATCATCTGACTTTACTAGATGGAAAATGATAGCATTATCTGCAAACAGTCTAAGAGGGCTGCTCAAATTGTCTCCTAAATCATTTATATAAATCATAAACAACAGATGGCTTATCACTCTTCCTTGGGGAATGCCACACATTACTTCTGTTTTACTTGATGACTTTCCATCAGTTGCTATGGACTGTGACCTTTCTGACAAGAAATAGTGAATCTAGTCATACAACTGAGACAAACTCCGTACACACGCAACTTGATTATAAGCCGCAGTAGTTGCTCACTGAACAGCCAGCTACATAGCTCATTTACACATTGGCTTCCATTGGTGACAATCAGGAGGGTATCAAGTAGCATTTCTAGAATTCTATCTGCTTTTATAATTTGCATTTTCAGTTAGGCTTGCTAGGATGTGTACATGCTGTGTGCAGACGCAGGAGGAACTGGCCACAGTTCGCTAACAGCTGAATGCTCTTTTGGCTATGGTCAGTCACCTTCTGGCTGCTGCCTTGGATATAGCGGTGGCGGAGAATGTGGCGTGTCGCATGGGACACTTCAGGTGTTGCTTGTTTTGCCCACAGGCTCTGCTTCTGACGCACCTCGTAGTGCACCCAACATGGTGGATGCGCCCTCACAAGAGAGTGAATGGCAGGTAGCAATGCATTCACGTTGCTCAAGGCGGAGGCCCATTGTGGAGACAGGCTGCCTGGCCCCTGGTCTTGCCCATTCACCCTGTGAGTGGAGAGGTGGCCGCTCCTTCAGCAGGCTCTGAGCAGGCACACGGGAGGGAGGGAGTTACAAATTGTTGGGACTCCAGTGTTAGGCGCGTTATGGAGCCCCTTAGGTAGATAGCATTCAGAGTTGGAAAGAAACCCAGTGTGCAGTCTGTATGTCTGTCAGGAGGCCTCATCCAGGATGTGGATGCGGTCTTGCATGCACCTATCGAGTGTGCAGGGTGCAGTTGGCTCACATTGGCACTGACACCTGTTGCTTGCATTCTGAGGCAATCCTCAGTTTGTAAAGGCAGTTGGTGGAGGTGGTTAAGACTGCTGGCTGCATGGAGTACAAGCAGAGCCCACAATTTGCATCATTGTTCCTAGAGTTGATCAGGTTCCTTTGGTTTGGAACGAAGTGGAGGGTCTCAACCAAACGCTTCGTCAACTCTGTGATGGTCTTGGCTTCAGATTTCTAGACCTGGGTTATCACGTGGGGACTCGCCTTATAAGTCAGGGGTGCACTATGCAAGGGAAGTAGCTACTCAGGTATTGGAGTACTTGTGAAATGCACATGAGGGTTTTTTAGGCCAGGCCAGGCAATAGTTTGAGGTGCTCTGATGAACACTCACCAGTCGATATACACCAAGGGAAGTCAAACGGCATCAAAATAAAGACACTTCAACTACCATAAACAGTCAAAATATTTGTAATAAAGTTCCCGAATTTACTTCCCTCGAGGAAAGAGCTCGTGGTCAAGTTATTCTTGAGACTGAGAGGTGGCTGAAAGCTGAAGTGAAAAGATCTGAAATATTTAGCAAGTCATGGAACTTAAATCGAAAGATAGATTAGAGACCACAAGAGGGGGAAATGTTCATTACATTTGACAAAAATATTGAAGTTGAGTGTGACGGTGAAGTTAAATGGTTGCGTATAATGGGTGTCGGTGACACCAAGTTAATTGTTGGAGGTAGTGGCCCCACATTCCTTCTTCCTGTCAACAGATGGCAGTACTTTTGTCACTCTGGTTTACCAGTTTGCTTCCTCCTCCGTGTCGGCGACTCTGTGCTCTGCACTCGTTGGTAGCACACTGCGTCTTGTACACGTTCACTGCGGTTCTCGGGGTCACAGCACCAAGTGTAAGTGTCCAGGTATTCTTTGCATATTTCTTTACTCAGGCAGTTGTCCATAGTACTGTCTGGTGTGACTTTGGCATTGACTTAGGTTTCACAGCACCTAGCCCAACCAGTGGTTTTTTAAATGTTTTTAAAATTTTTATGGTTTTTGTTTTTTTTGTTTTTATGTTTATTGCTGCATGTAAAAATTATGTCCCATCTTTTGCTATTTTCAATATGACACCTGAAGATGGGTGTATAAGAACCCGAAACTGGTCATGTGTTAAATAAAAGAACCTTACAACTCGAGCGGTATTTTCAAGCTGTGGTAAAATGGTCAGTTGGGAATGTTTCTCTGACAGTATTGTTTGTTGTAATATTTGGATACAGTGTTACTAATGGCCTGCTTTACAGAGCCAAGTCATTTAAATATCTGGAGGTAACATTGCAAAGCGATATGACATGGAATGAACATGTGAGAACTGTGGTAGGGAAGGCGAATGGCCGACTTGAGTTTATTGGGAGAATTTTAGGAAGAAAGGTGACTGCATATAGGACACTGGTGCAACCTATTATTGAGTACTGCTCGGGTCTTAGGGATCTGTACCAGGTCAGATTGGAGAAAGACATTGAAGCATTTCAGAGGCGGGCTGCTAGATTTGTTACTGGTAAGTTCGAACAACATGTAAGTGTTACGGTGATTCTGCAGGAACTCAAATGGGAATCCCTGGAAGTAAGTCGACATTCTTTTTGAGAAACACTTTTGAGAAAACTTAAAGAACCAGAATTTGATGCTGACTGCCGAACGATGCTAATGCCACAAACATACATTGCACGTAATAACCATGAAGATAAGATACAAGTAATTAGAGTTCATACAGAGGCATTTAGATAGATGTTTTTCCCTTGCTCTATTTGTGAGTGGAACAAGAAAGGAAATGGCTGGTAGTGGTACAGGGTACCTGCTGCCATGTACCATTTGGTGGCTTTGCAGAGTCTTTATGTAGATGTAGACTAAACATTCAACTTTTGCAACTGTCCTCCATGAGGAATGAGCAGGCTATCAACAGTGTCTCCTCAAAGACCATTCGGCAAATGTTGCTGTGTATGGACCTCCGCAGCAGGTGGGTGGTTTGTACACCCACACTGACTGCTGTTTATCGGCAATGAAGGCTGGAATTTACAGGCTAATACCACAGCTAGATGTCCACTGAGTGGCAATGGGTGGCCTTTTCAAGTGAACAGTGTTTTATGCCTGTACAGTGTGAAATGTATTAAACCAAACAACCTGCAACATTGTTGGAAGGGACTAGGTTGGAGAAGGAAGCCTTATTGCCTGGGGAATGTTTTCGTGGTATTCCCTATAAGGTGCAGTGGACTGGCAGTATACATCTGTCCTTGTGGAACATGTCTACCCCTACTTGCAATTTGTTTTTCCTTGGTACGATGGTATCCACCAGCAGGAAACTGTGACGTGTCACACAGCTTGCAATGTACGCATGTATGTGCATGGTTTGAAGAACACCAAAATGAGTTTGCTGTACTCCCCTGGCCACCAAACTCCCCAGATTCAAACCCAATCAAGAACCCTTGGAAACTCCTCCATGGCTGTTCGCACAATCACTCCTCATCGAAGAAACATATTGCAGCTGGCCATGACACTGGAGCTAGCATGCCCCCACATCCCTGTACATACCACCCATAACCTCATTGACAGTCTTCCTGCACATCTGGTAGCGATCCGCACTGCTGAAGGTGGCTATTCAGCTTTTTACTTGTGGCCACATTAATGTGACTGGGCAGTGTAGAACATTTGTACAACCCATTCTTGAGTACTGTTCGAGTGTTTGGGATCCCCACCAGGTCAGATTAAAGGAAGAGATCAAAGTAATTCAGAAGTGTGCTGCTGATTTATTGCTGATAGATTCAATCAGCATGCAAGTATTACAGAGATGCCTCAGGAAGTGAAATTGGAGTCCTTGGGGGGAAGACAATGCTCTTTTCATGAGTCATTATTGCGAAAATTTAGAGAACCGGCATTGTAAGCTAATCGCAGGCTGATTCTACTGCTGCCAACATACAGTTTGCATAAGGACCATGAAATAGGGTTTGTATGGAGGTTTATAGACAGTCGTTTTTTCCGTCACTTTATTTGTGAGTGGAACATGACAGGAAATGACTAGTAGTGTTATAAGGTAGCCCCTGCCATGCTCAGTATGATGGTTTCCATTGCCTTTTGCCATAGATACCATAATTTACAGCTACAGTAGTGATTGTTGCTATGTCTACCCTCTTCTGTGTTCATCCTGCACCTTTTTAGACTGAAGCCCTTTCTGTATTTTCCCTGAAACTCTCCAACCTCAGTAAAAGTGTAGAAAGGAAACCTGAATTATATTATAAACCTCGTGAAGTAAACTGAAAACTCTTTTGCCATAGACAGGTTTGTGGAGCAACGTGTCACAGTGTGAACATTGCACTGGATCCTATGCAAGCATTTTAGTCATGGGAATGGAAAGTGAATAATAGTTTGGCACATGAGATGGTTTTAGCCCACTGCAATGCATCAATTTGGTTAACTAGATCATTGCCACAAAAATAGAGTTTTAACTGTTTTTATCCCTTTGCCATGATGTTTTGTTTGTATTTAAAAACTATACCAATCAAAAAACCCATTAATTGCATTTACCTCATTACTTTAAATGCAAATATGACTTCAGACTCCTCTGTATAGCTTTGAATTGTAGTCATAATTATTTTTAGAGGTCCGTAATAGACTTTGTGTTTTACAGTTAATATTTTCTAACAGGTGATCCAGTAATATTGTTTTGCGAGTTTGGTAATACTGTCTTTCAGGCTGTTTCTAGGCAAAGAAGTACTGGTTGCACCCTTACTCATTTGCTGTGGGTCATAATATTCTGTTATTAACTTACCAAGAAAATGTAGTCCCTGCTTCTAAACACGTAAGGGTTATAACTATTAGGTGTAGCTGTATGGAATTTTTACATTTCTTATGGTAAACAGGTAATGATTTCATGTTCGGTTCTATCTTTTACAAATAGCATTCCAAAAATTGCTTTTGTGATAAGATATTTTCGCTGACATAAAACACTATACCTTTTGGATCTGTAGCTACATGAAGGAAAGCCAGCTGTGTTGTTACCCCACATTCTATTTCATAATTTGGGTAAACATTGTTCAAAATATTGCTTTCTTTCTAGTGAATACATACAAACAAGGGAGGAGGGAGGGAGGGGGGGGGGGCAGAGAGAGAGAGAGAGAGAGAGAGAGAGAGAGAGAGAGAGAGAGAGAGAGAGAGTGGAAATATATAGCTTTGTGTCACAAGAAACAGACATAATTGTTGTTTCCTTGACCATATGGGTCCATAAGCTTGTGGAAGGTAATTTTGAGGCTTCAGTCTTCATTCCAAAAAGTGCGAAGTAATCATTTAAAGTTGCAAAAAATGAAAATAAATGATTTCAGAAAAATATCTGATTGGTAAAATTAGTCTATCATTCGAAGTTAACTCCAAATCATAGTGAGCCATTTAAGCCCACTCTTAAAAGCTTTGTAGGGACGGTGTCTTGTATTTGTTGGTATTCAGGTGCTGTCACTGCGACTTGAACATTTAGTCAGGTCCATAATCTGTGTCGTAATGTGAGCAGTCCTTAGCACATGGGGCAAGGGCGAATACAGAGTGAACTTCGAATATCTCACATTTTCTGAATCGATGATTAATTCCCTCTACCTGATGTCACATCGTGGTCCAGTTTGTATGCTACTTTTACCAGATGATGTGCCATTTTGTCTACAGTGGTCCAATTTTTTTGCTGTTAAATGTACCTTCTGATGTAATAGAAGTGCCCCAGATTCGTTTTTGAAGTTTTTGCATTATTTGCCCTTTGCAAACTGCTTTGCCATGGTGGATACACTAGTTCCCATCAGATCACTGAAATTAAGCAGTGTCGGGTGTGGCTGGCACTTGGATGGGGACCCATCAGGGTCTGCTGTGTGCTGTTTGCAGATGGGGTGCACTCAGCCCTTGTGAGGCCAATTAAGGAGCTACTTGATTGAGAAGTAGTGGCTCCAGATCACAAGAACAGACATTGGCCAGGAGAGCAGTGTGCTGACCCCATGCCCCAATGTATCTGAATTTTGGCCTGAGGACAACATGGTAGTTGGTTGGTACTCTTCCAAGGCCTGTTTGGATGGAGTTCTTTTATTTGCCTTGTATTCAGACTACTGCCACAGTAGATCGCCATAGCCATGAAGGCACATACATTCAAGTAGAAACAGTGATGCCAGTGATGCCGTTACTCGTTCAAAATACAGTATTAATGCTGTTACTGAAATTGCATTGCTCCTTTTTTTTTTTTCTTTTTAAGAGAACCTTAGGCTTTTCTTTTATCTACTGCTTTTTCATTAGATGCTACAGTGCATGTTACTTTCATAAGATGATGTGATGTCCTAATTCATATTTTGCATGTAAAAACTGTTGAACTAGCGATCTAAAGAGAAGTTTTTAAAGGTTTCTCTGGGTGTAAACATATTTGTAGATAATGTTTTGGAAGCTTTTCATGAAAACTGTGTTGCATACTTCACCATTTCATTGTGTGTTTACTATCTAAGAATATATGCTTATGATTTTATTACAGATGCCAGAAGAACAAGCCTTCTGTGTCCTTATTAAACTAATGTACAATTATGGCCTACGAGATTTGTACAAGGATGGCTTTGATGTCCTCTACTTGAGATTGTATCAACTGGACAGGTTGATGGAGGTATTCAGTACTTTTAAAATGCTAGTATCTGTTGTAGTAGCATCATGTATTAGTACATCAGTTTTAAAGTTGTGTATGGATACATAATCGCATAATGGTATTAATCAATAGAACATTCTCAAGTGCCTAGCCACATTAAATGGTTAAATGACCATGGCATGATGGCTGAGCTGTTAGTTACTTTCTTTGATGTATCTAGTCAAAAGTTTATTTATTGGATCCACAGACTAAATACATTGTGTGGATCAGGTGAAATACCTGTTTGTGTTTCGTCCATTCACCATTTATAATATCACATTAGCTGCATGGTCTGATCTCCTGCTCAAAATCTATATTGACGGGGAATATTTGCAGTTTTAAATTCTGACACGTAAAGTCTGTTGGTCAGAGCCTCGCACAAATGGTGTCCTTTAGCATATGTTGATGCAAGTTTACTCCGAGTACTAGTCATAGAGTATGGAAAATGTTTCCAGTCTTTAAATACCTTTATACACTTCATGTGGCACTACTTTCAGAATGTCATTATTTTTATTATGAACTATGTTTCTGTTCCAGCTCTTGAACTATAAAAAATTTCAAGAAATGTTAGAATGTTTGTACAGTTTTCTTTCTGTTTCTAGTTGTTATGCCATATGCCATCTGAACTGAAGAAATTTGGTGTCTACTCCGTATAACTTACTTCACGCTGTCTCTGTTCTCAACCACTTCTCTGATCAGATTTGCAATATATTCTTTCAGACCATTATAGCACATGGGAATTAAATGTAAACTGGAAAAAATGTATTTTTGGAAACATATTTTGTTTCCATGTTATCTTTTGTGAGACATGTTTTTACATCCAGATACATATGAAGTGTGAGCCATAACTAGTTTTCCTGGTGATAGATGTATGTGAAGTGTGAGAAACTTTCTTGTTTTGTTTTCATATTAAACCTTTTTTGTGAATGCATACCATTACAGGAATTGTTACTAACTTGTAGTAGGCTAGATTATTGTTATGTGGCATGCAAAGAAGGTTATTCAGGACTGATAAAGGGTTCTACATTACCATTACATACAGTAATGCAAGCTTAAATTAGGACTCTGTTTTTTTTTAAAGAAATATGCTTCAAGGCAAATACCAAAATTCAGATTTCTTGTTTGTTCAGCTCTTCGTGATGGCCTTTATAACTGGCAGAATAAAGACCACAGGATGACAAAGTTTATGTACACCTCGAATACAGTGAAGAAGAAGAATAATAATAAGAAGAAAGTATTGAGAATGTGAAATAGTTAGCAATGTAGTCTGCAACAAGACCTACAACCAGTTGCAAAGGAGATGGCTCTTTGGTGTTCTGAAATTTAGCATACCCAAGTTCTACAATACTTCTTGTATGTTCCCACATAGTCTCTAACAGACTTTACAGGCCATAAATATCATTTGGTCTTACCAACACTAAATCCTGTGATACACACCTCCACTACTAGGGTTCAGTAGTCAAAGGGGCAACACAGACCCATATGTGTCCTGAAACTTTCAATAAATGTAGTAGCTACGATTATCATCAGCAGCAGCAGCGGCAGCAGCAGAGAAAGCAACATAACACGCTTAAGTGGTGCTGGTGGCACCCGTGTTCCCACATAACTGTAGTGATTAGTGCTCCTGAGTGATGCATTGCCACAGCTGGTCATTGCTGATTGGTCACTGTTTAAACACCTTGTGAAAATAATTTTTGTTGCCTAATGTAGAACACATGCTAATTGTAATAAGACCATCCATGAGTGTAAAGAAATCTATGAAGCCAAACTGGTTATCAAAAAGATTTTATTGTCAAGAGAGTAGAATGATTACATGAAGTGGATCTGCACTTGTCAATGACATTACCTTCACTGTAATAACAATAAAAAGGGGGATGGGGAGTAGTAGTAGTTTGTATCCATCTAGACAAATGAATACTTCATATTTTTGTTATCTGTTGGTATTCATTTAATAAATTTATGTGAATGAAATTGTTTTATTTTATTATTTTTAGCATCAAAGTACTTAATAGTGTAAATGATGTGTAATAGTATTTTACAACCAGGTGCTTTCATTTATGTACATCATTAAAACTTTGAACATTTGACTAGCTGGTAAAATCTCTTTCTCTGTTTTACTGTGCTCACAAATTGTATGAGGGAGGGCAAAACATTTTTGTGTGTTTATTTTCTTTAATATATTCTGCATACTGTGTTTACACAGTACTGTCCTATACCTCGTTTATTTTGTACATCGAAAAGATGTGTGGGACCAAACAACAAAAAATAAACAAACTGTGGTTACAAATGCTAAAGAAAGCTTGAGTTACAAACCAAGAACTTTATGTTAATGATTGTCATCCTGAAACTGTTTGAAATTACAAGGTATCAGATGATTTTATTGTTGTTCTTCTTGCACAGATGTGAAACAATAGTTGTATTGGATGCTATACTGGCATTTGATCTGGACAATGCTCTAAAAAGTTAGAGTGAGTTAAGGAGTCAATAATATGAGCCATTTGAATCTTGAAAGTTGACACAGCTTTGTACATTCTAAGCCCCAGAAGGATTATCATTACCATAATAAGACTGATTATGTCATTTTGTTATGAAAAGGATAGATTGTTACTAACCATATAGAGAACACTGAGTGGCAGACAGGCACAATAAAAAGACTTCCATACATTTGAGCTTTTGGCCAAAAGATCTTCTTCTGAAGTAGAAAATACAATGAAAACAAAATGTGTATGTCTTTTGTACTGTAGAAGAAGACCTTTTTGGCCAAATAGTCAAATGTGTAGCAGTCATCTGTTGCACCTGTCTGCGGCTCAGTGTCTGCTCTATATGGTGAGTAGCAATCAATTCTTTTCATAATATGCCATTATTCCATCCTGGATTATCCAGAGTTTGTTATCTCATTTGAATTTTTCCCTCCAGTGTATAAAATTTGACTTCTGAGAGAGGTGGGAAGCATTCCTGAAGTAGTGATGTAACTGAGTTGAGCCACAGCAGTTAGATGTTTAGATGTTACTCACAATGCCAAAGACAGTTCCTTCTTCAAAAATTGTTAATGAAATCATCCTCATTCATCATACAGAGCCCTACAATTGATTATGTAACTGAGTACTAATTGTAGTGTGTTGCCTGGGCCCCAGCATGGTAACAATAAAGAGGTGATGTCCATGCAGGGCTATTAATAAGCTGCTCGCAGCATCACATTGTCACTGACAACAGGAACCATGATATAAGGGGCAAGTGATATTTTTATATATCAAATGGCGATAGCATTGAAGTACTGCTTATTTCCCTGGAAAGATTTCAATGTTACATTCCTTCTACTATAAGCATTACTTAGGGCAATGCCTCCAGATCTGAATCATACAGGTTTGAAGTCCATGACTGCTAAACTTTTCAACTTGCTTTTTTAAGTGCAGGAATGCGTATGCAATCTCTCGAAAGAATAGGATGTCTTAGAGTCCACTTTCC
Organism: Schistocerca gregaria; assembly: GCF_023897955.1. Lineage (NCBI taxonomy): Eukaryota > Metazoa > Arthropoda > Insecta > Orthoptera > Acrididae > Schistocerca > Schistocerca gregaria. Next base: position 687,555,198 of record NC_064931.1, read on the forward strand.
TGTTCTTTTTGTGTATATGTTAAATGTCTGTGGATGCTGAATTTGTAAGCTCCAAAAAACACTGAAACTTTATTTCTCCTTATGAAATGTTTTGTGGCTGTAGCTCTGCTACACATTAAGGATTTCATCAGTTTGACAGTTATCTGACCTTTCACATTGTTATACTCATTTTGTAGGTTAATTATTTAAGGGTTAAAAGTAACAATTCACTGAATAGTAGAAGCACTGAGTTTGTCAAAAGGCAAATAAACAAGGGTTTTGGATAAATCTTTTTTCATACCTGGGGTGAGCAGATACTACAGCACAAAACCTGTTCAAAATGATGGTCATCTTTGTTATAGCTTCAAGTTGAACAAATATAATTAAAGGAGGATGCTATACATGAAAGTCACAGATCGAGTAAACAAAGTAAGACGTGTGCACACTTTAAAAGTCAAATCATAACTGAGTCCGATTCTAGCTGTTGCTGGCTGGCTGGCCGCTTAGGTGGCACTGATGCTGCATGGCTATCAGACAGCACCGCATGTAGAGGATGCACGTAACTGCGCGGCGGCACTTTGAAAGATCGGTGAGTCACAACACTTTTCCCCCCTTTGAAGTTTTTGCACAGGTCTTGATGGAGGTGGCCTGTAGATTGCTAACGTCCATAGGTGTCATTTGACTGGCCGTAAAGCCTCGAGGAGGAGGCTTCCTGTACGGACAGCAGTGTCCCCGATGATAACGGGTCGAGATGACAGGAGACGTGGGGGTCGAATCTGCTGGGGCCCCGTGCACCAGAGCATTGGTGGTTGCAGCGGTGGTAGGCAATGTGCAACGGGCAGTGAAAGGAAAGTTAGAGTAGGCGTCAATAACAAGAAGCCAATAAGTACCTAAAAAGGTCCCGCAAAGTCAGCATGAATACGCTCCCAGGGCTTATCAGGCAAAGGCCACAGTGACAAACATTACTTCGGGGAGGTGGCCTGTGACGCACAAGGGCTGCAGGCAGCGACCATGTGTGCGATTTCAGAGTCGATGTCGGGCCAGTACACATGACGGCGTGCCAGAAATTTTGTGCGAGAGACACCCCAGTGCCCTTGGTGAAGGAGGCGCAAGACCGAAGCACGCAAAGACGCAGGTACCACAACACGCGGCAAAGCATTTTCGGTGGAAAGGAGGATAACACCATCCCTAGCCGTGAGGCGGTAACGCAACATGTAGTAGTTCTGCAACAGATCAGAAGTCTTAGCGGACGGACGATCTGGCCAACCCTTCTGAATACAGCGTAAAACCCGGGAGAAGGTAGGGTCAGAACCCGTAGCAGCCGCCAGCCGGTCCCCGGTGATGGGGAACCTGTCCACAACCCACTGCCCGGCAACATCCAGGTGGAAACACAAAAGTTCGTCCCTATTGAATGCCACATCGGGACCCATGGGAAGGTGAGACAGTGCATCAGCATTTGCATGTTGAGCCATCAGCCGGATATGAGTCTCATAATTGAAACGAGACAAGTAAAGAGCCCAACGCTGGAGGCAGTGTGCGGCCTTGGGAAGTGACGTTGATGGATGAAACAAGGAAACAAGTTGTTTGTGATCCGTAACAAGATGAAATTTGGATACATAGAGCAAAACACCAAACTTATGAAGAACATAAATAATGGCCAAAGCTTCTTTTTCAATTTGAGAATACTTTTGTTGAGCATTTTGGAGGCATAAGTAATGGATTGTTCAGAACCGTCAGATAAACAATGCACAAGGACTGCACCAACCCCATATTGAGAGGCGTCCATGGCAAGAACAAGATGTTGGCCTGGACAATAAGTAGCCAGGCACGGGGCCGGTTTCAGCATAGTCTTCAGTTTCTGGAAAGCCGCATCGCGTGACGCGGACCAGTGTAAAGGCATGTTTTTATGCAACAGGCGATGCAACGGCTGAGCCACTGAAGCAGCAGATGGCAAAAACCTGCGATAGTATGCTATTTTCCCCAAGAAGGCCTGCAGTTCCATAACAGATGTAGGGCGAGGAGGGGCATCAATCACAGCGGCAGTTTGCTGAAGCAGACGAATAGCATTCCGAGAGAGTTGGAAACCCCAAGTATGTGATAGATGACTGAAAAAATTTTGATTTATGGCATCAAAAAGTGTGTGGAGATTCTGAAGATTTTCTTCAGTGGCGGAGCCCGTGACGACAATGTCGTCCATGTAATTTATACACCCAGGGACAGTGAGCAATAATTGTTCCAAGAATCACTGAAAGAGAGCAGGGGTGCTGGCAACCCCAAATGGCAATCGTTGGTATGGGTAGAGGACGAAAGGCGTGTTAAGGACTAGAAACTTCCGGGAAGCGGCGTCGAGAGGAAGTTGATGATAAGCTTCTGACTGGTCAAGTTTAGAAAAATACTGGCCTCCAGCAAGTTTAGTGAAAAATTCTTCAGGTCGAGGTATAGGATAAGTGTCGATGAGGCATTGAGCATTTACAGTGGATTTGAAATTGCCACAGAGATGAATATCACCATTTGGCTTAGCCACGACAATGACAAGAGAGGACCACTCACGGGAAGTGACAGGAAGCAAGACCCCTGAAACAGTGAGATGATCTAGTTCCCGTTTGACCCTATCACGAAGGGCCACAGGAATGGGCCAAGCCCGAAAAAACTTAGGCCGAGCACTGGGTTTGGGCGTGATATGAGCTTCAAAGCCATTTGCACGGCCTAACCCAGGAGAAAAAAGGGTCAAAAATGTCATCGACAAGGAATCTAATTGAGCATAAGAAATAGCATCAGAGACGATATTGACAGAGTCATCTATGGAGAACCCAAAAACGCGAAAGGCATCGAAGCCAAAAAGATTCTCCGCGTTACTATGGTCGACCACAAATATGGGAACAGTGCGAATGACAGATTTGTAAGATACCTCAGCATCAAATTGTCCCAAGAGAAATCTTCTGTTTATTGTAAGTCCGTAATTACCTAGTGACAGGTGACAGGATTGGAGAACCCAACTGAAGATATGTCTGAGAATTAATGATAGTGGCAGCAGAACCAGTATCCACCTGCATGCGAACATCCCAACCAAGTATTTGGACAGTGAGGAATAACTGCCCTGAAAGGGAAGAAGTGCAACACAGAAGCAGAATCAGCGTCATGTTCATGAACATCAGGTATGTGGTCGGACTTGCAAACAGATGACACACTTTTTGCATCTGTGACACACGGCCCAATGTTGTGTACAATCTTCTTGTGAGTGTTTCGTAAAACACCACGGACAGGAAGGAAGTCGCGGTGGGGTTTGCTACAGTTTCTTAGAGGTGTGTTTACGGTTAGGCCGAGGCTACGCTTGGGAGCGTACTGTGACCACGTCGGCTGGCGGGGGCATGCCGCACGCTTTGTCAACAGCGCACAGAGGTTGTACTTCCCCGAAGTCACCCCATGCCTCTATTTGCGCTCCTGCGGCACGAGAAATTTCAAAAGACTGAGCGATGGATAGGACTTCATCTAGAGTCGATGAGGGCATGTTGCCTAACTTCTTTGTTGGGCGCCGACCGGATAATAGCATCCCATACCATGGAATTGGCTTAGGATTCTTTGTGAACTTCAGTAACATTTGACACTTTCGACTGAGGCCGTAAAGTTCAGCAGCCCAAGCGCGATATGATTGATTTGGTTGTTTTTGACAATGATGAAAGGCAACACAAGAGGCTACCACATGTGTATGCTTTTGAAAATGACAGACAGAAGTGAGCGTATTTCAGCAAAAGACAAAGACACAAGATCTTTCAAAGGAGTCAAATGCGACATCAACCAATACATTTGAGGTGAAATCCATGAAAGGAACAGAGACTTACATGTTTGGTTGTCTGTGACATGAAATGCCAAGAAGTGCTGTCGAAGATGTTTTTCATAATCAGACCAGTCTTCCACCGTCTCGTTGTAAGGAGGAAAAGGAGGTAGAGACAATGACGAGAGAGACCTCGCATTGAATGCCGCTATGAATTCACGAATCACAGTTGTGAGTAGCGTTTGCTGTTCTATGAGCTGTGCAAGAGTTGCTCTAAAGTAGCCATGGAAACTTGCGGGTCAACAATGAAAAGGAAAATTCACTACCTTGTCACCGATTGTTATAACTTCAAGTTGAACAAATGTATTTCATGGAAGATGCAATACATGAAAGTCACAGACCGCCTAAACAAAGTAAGACTTATGCACACTTTAACAGTCAAATCATAACTGACTCCGAGTCTAGCGGCCGCTGGCTGGCTGGCTGGCTGCTTAGGTGGCACTGCTACTGCATGGCTGGCAGACAGCGCCGCATGTAGAGGATGCGCATAACTGCGTGGCGGCACTTTGAAAGATCGACGAGTCACAACAATCTTCATTTGTGTGAAGTAGAGCAATAAAATCCTTGCACATCTGTAGTTAGCAGATGGACAGAAAATGTTGCAAAGCTTTTGGTTTTAAACTAGTCTCTGTGGCATTCTTCAGAAAGTTAGAATTCTATACATTTAATTTTGAAAACTACCGAATTGGATGTTCATTTGCCGTAGTTGTAAATACGTAAGTCAACCTCTGATATTGTGTGTAGCAGACACTTGTTTTTACAATAAATCTTGATTCATGCTTTCAAACTCCACTAAAACATGTTTTCAAACGTTTTCAGGAGCAGTTACCCAAATTGTGGCAGCATTTTACTGAGAAAGGTGTAGAGTCACACATGTTTGCCTCTCAGTGGTTCCTAACTGTTTTTACAGCTAGGTTTCCACTGTATTTTGTTTTCCATATTTTAGATGTTTTCCTATTACAAGGAGTAGAAACTCTGTTTCAAGTTGCATTGGCTCTGCTGATGGTATGTATGTACTTTCAATATTTGTAATATTTATTTATAAATTAGTTTTAAGGTATTTGTCCAGTGTGAACCAATTACTTTTCTTTAAACATGTTTTCAATTTAAGTACTTTCTTTGCCTTATTCCTTGCATTAATCTGTTTCTTATGCTGCTGTAAACTTTTGTTTTGCTAATGTATGTGAAAGAGTTAACACCGAAAAAGAATGCCCCAAATGAATCCAAACTCAGGTTATTTATAGAATAGTGTACCAGCAATAAGTGATTTAAGAATGCAGAACGCTGACACACACCTACACCCACAACCCCTGTGTGAAGTACCCCGTACATGTTGATGCACTCACTTCCATGTACAAGGGTATTTTGGAAAGCAAAGATACACCGTACGCCAGAGGAACAGAAGAGTTTTGGCGAGCAAGTTGGCAGCACTGGTGTTAACCTTGAACCGTTAGCTTTCTCCTTACGATCGTTCCGCAGTTTGGGTGGGTCATGTTTAAAATGGCTGCACCATTTCAGAATCCCGCCAAATGCAAAGTGCGCTCTGTCATACATTTTCTTCATGCAAAAGGTCAGCGACCAGCAAATATTCACAAAGAAATTGTTTATGTTTATGGGAACATTATGAATCGACAAAATGTAACGAAATGGTGTCGTCATTTCTCTGAAGGTAGTACCGATGTTCATGACGAACAAAGAACAGGTCGGTCATCTGTGATGTTTGATGCCCTTCTTCGGAGAACGGAGGTAGCAATTCGTGCGAATATACGTCTCACATTGAAAGAATTGCATCAGATCACACCGGACGTGTCAATGACAACTCTTTATGACGTGACTGTCAAGTTAGGGTACAGGAAATTGTGTGCACGCTGGGTTCCAAAACTGTTAACAGAAGAATACAAAAGGAAAAGGATGGGCTTTGCACTTGACTTCCTCACACGCTATGCTAAAGCAGGTGATGAGTTCCTTGATCACATTGTGACAGGTGATGAAATGTGGGTTTATCACCATACACCTGAATCCAAGCAACAATCAATGCAATGGTGCCATTGGAATTCACAAAAGCCAACCAAAGCACTACTCAAACAATTCAAATGGGACGTATTGGACCATCCGCCATACAGCCTGGACCTTGTGCCCACCGACTTTCATGTCTTCCATTACCTGAAGTCACATCTTGGTGGAAAATCATTCCACGGCGATGAAGAGATCAAAGATGAAGTTGAAATTTGGTTCCAACAACAGGCGGCAACCTTCTATGACTGTGGGATACAAAAGCTTGTGCGCCAACTTAACAAATGTTTGGATAACAGGGGTGATTATGTCAAAAAATAACAAATAATCCAGTTAATAAAATGTAACTGATGTTTTCTAAATAAATGTTCTATTTAAGGACTGCGAGCCATTGTATCTTTACTTTTTGAAATGCCCTCGTATCTTGAAGTCTCAAGGTTACAGATAAGGTACATAGATGTCACATGGATGATGTCAAAGCACATTTAGCCTGGGTCTCTAACCAACATAGTTCTGTCATCCGAGTGCTAGCCATTTGCAAACTTTCCCTGCAACCAACATACATGTTGCATGTTCACTTTCCCAATTGAGACTCTGACATTATGCGACATAGAGATGTTATTCATTGCTTTTTGTCGACTTTCACTTTAATCGACACAGAGATGTGAGCATCATGCTAGCTGGATGTGACTTTCTGTGCTTAGATCTCCCTCATGATTACGAGCCACAGTCTTATGACATGTAGACCTAGAGATGTTGCCCATTTTTCACCAGTCACAGACTGCCCATTTCAGGGAAGGGGTGGTTACTTCAAGACAGGAGGCAGAATGTGATGTGACATTTTGAAAATTGACGAGGTTGGATTTTACTGTTTCACATTGACTCTTAAGACTTTACTATTATCTGGTTTATGAAACACGTTTCAGCTTAGTAAATCATAAAAATATATGGAATGTTGTTATGCTTTCATAGTCTGAAATCCCCTACTCAAGAGTATTACATCCATCTTAAAATCAATCTTTTATGAACCTAAATTATTCAAAATCTTTGTTATGGACTGAATTAATTAGTGAGAGGTTTTGCCTGGTTCAGAAAATGTTGTCAATGTTCAGAATCTTGTAGGCATTAAATCAAAATAGGCAGTCAAACTTATGAGAATTCGAACTATTAATGTCAATTATTTCATAAGTTAATTAGTTTCTGATAATTTAATGAAATGTTTGGAACAGCTGCTTTTGAATGAGTGTTAACAATATCTTCAACACTGCCCATTAGCTCAAAATGTTTTCCAATTATATGACATTATCATAGCTTTAATTAGCCATAACTTTCAATAACTCAGACTTCTAGTAAAAGTAATTGCATTATTATAATAAGGAACATAAATATAAACAGTTGAACCGTAACTTTAAATGAAATTTCAAATAAATAACGATTATTTCATATTTTCCTGAGCAAATTACGTATTGTGTGTGTAACTACATTAGATATATAATGAAAAAGTGAAAAAAAAATTATTCGTGGGAACTGAAAACATAGCAGATGAAGTAGTTTCCAGATGCCTACATCTCACTACCAGCTCTCTGTTGTGCAGCCAGGAAGTTGAGCATTACACTGAATTCATTCACTGATCAGTCATCAAAGTGGACTCATGAAAACTAATGCCAGTACTCATCCTCCGAATCAAAGAACACAACATAATCTTGTGAGTGAATTCAAACAGAGCAGAATGAGCAGTCTCATGGAAGTTGGTTAGCCATGCCAAGACATTTCAGGTTACACAAGGCATACTACTATGACAGTTATGGATTTATATAACAGTTGTACTGAAATTTGTCATGAGAGCATGGACTAACCACCATGTTATTTGATTGGCCAGAATGAACAATAATGTTTTGTCCACAGTATTGGCTCTATCTTGGAGCGCTGCAGCAGATGTGGATCTTGTTAGCACCCACTGTCCAGTGGTCATCAGCTGCAGTCAGGACTTACGACAAGCATGTCATTGTGTTTGCTTTCATTGTCCAGAAACATCATACATATCAAACTTCCTGGCAGATTAAAATTGTGTGCCGGACCGAGACTCGAACTCGGGGCCTTTGCCTTTTGCAGGCAAGTGCTCTACCAACTGAGCTACCCAATCATGACTCATGATCCGTCCTCACAGCTTTAATTCTGCCAGTACCTCATCTCCTACCTCCCAAACTTCACAGAAACTCTTCTGCGAGCCTTGCAAGATTTTGTTCAATAAAGTCAATAACACATTTATCCACCTCTGGACCTAATGCAAGCAGTTATTTGGCTTGGCCTTGATTAATAGTGTTATTGGATGTCTTCCTGAGGAATATCGTGCCAATTTCTGTTGAAATGGTGTGGTCCTGCCCATAATGCTCCAAATTTTCTCAATTGGGGAGAGATCTGGCAACACTGCTGGCCTAGGTATTGATTGGCAAACATGAAGACAAGCGGTAGAAACTCTCGCTGTGTGCGGGCAGTGATATGCTTGCTGAAATGTAAATCTAGGATAATTTGTCATGAAGGGCAACAAAACAGGTGTAGAATATCGTCAGTGTACCACTGTGCTGTAAAGGTACCACAGATGACAACCAAAGGGGTCCTGCTATGAAAAGAAATTGCACCTGAGGCCGTAACTCTAGGTTGTTAGGCCGTATGGCGGGTGACAGTCAGTTTGCTATCCCACTGCTATCTTGGGCATCTGCAGACATGTCTTTGCTAATCATCAGGGCTCAGTTCAAAGTGGGGCTCATCACCGAGGACAGTTTTACTCATGTTAATGAGATTCCAGGTGTCTGGAGATGCCTCAGAAAGCAATGGGATACCAACCAGAATGCCACCAACTATACAAGATGTGATAAAAAAGGAAATGGAATTTCTTAATTTCACAGCTGATTTACAACTGATTTTCAATTTTTTTTTTCATTTTGTTGGTACATGTGTACTTGATATATCTATGCATTTTCAGCTGTTTTGAATATTTAGTTTAATGTTGACAGTCAACAATGTTATACACGTGAATTTTAAAATTTTCCTGGCGAATTGACTGTTCAAACAATTTTCGGGCTTGCAGCCGGTCGTCGTCCAATACTTCGCGTGATATTTCAACTGGGCACTTGCCAGTCATCTTCAGGTGAGCCGTCGCAGACTGGCGAAAATGTCCTCCGTTCTGCAATATATAGCGTACTGTTACTATTCTGCGCATGCGTCGAAAACTTGATAGATGAACCACACTGCCCGCTGGCAGCGCCCTCGCTGGAGGAATAGCGGAGCTCTGCCGCCCCCTGCGTTGCTGTTTGCCACAGCCATCAACGCACTCTGTCGCTTTCGATTTGAGCAAATCGTGGAGATTATGGGATTCCATGCACTGTCCAGCTGGTAGCCGCTCTCACGGTTTAACAGATTTTCCGCCAGCCATGTTTCTACAGATTCTTTAATAATGGAGTCCCAGAAATACGTTGCTGTGGACAAAATCATTGTTTTCTCATACTCCATTGAATGTCCAGTAGAAATATAACGTTCTGCAATAGCGGACTTGCTTGGCTGCAGAAGGTGGGTGTAACATTGATGTTCAGTCCAGCGTTCTTTCACGGTGCGTGTGGTTTGACCTATGTAAGCCATACCACATTGGCACAGTATCTTGTAAATTCCGGCCTTTCGTAGTAACAGATTATTCTTAACTGATCCCAAAAGGTCCACAATCTTCGATGGTGGGCAGAAAACCACTATACCCAAAATTTTTGGAGGATTCTTGCTATTTTAAAGAAAGGAAGAAAAGCTAAAGATTGTTGCAGCATGTTCTCCACTTTATTCACTTCCTGCTTCTTAGTTTTAACTGTTAGTGCCCTGTTAATCTGCCGAATGGAATACCAATTTTCGCTGAATACTGTCTTTAGATTGGTGAGTTCTTGAGGTAAGCTATCTAGATCTGAGACAGTATGAGCTCTATGAACAAGTGTTTTAAGCAAACTCATGGTTTGCGATGGGTGATGGCAACTTGATGCTTGCAGGTACAAATCAGTATGAGTGGGTTTCTTCCTTCGAACCAGGACATCCAAGGAAGGCAAACAACCATCTTTCTTTATTTCCATGGTGAACCAGATGTTGCTATGAATGGGGTTGAGGTGATATAGAAACTCCATTAATTTATGTTCTCCATGAGGCCACACTATGAAAGTGTCGTCCACATACCGCCAAAAAACTGTTGGTTTCAGGGCAGCTGATCCAAGTGCTCTCTCTTCAAAATCCTCCATAAAAAGGTTGGCCACCAAAGGAGACGGGGCTACTCATGGCAACACCATCAGTCTGTTCATAATATTCTTGATTAAACATAAAATAAGTTGAGAAAAGGGCGTGCCTGAACAAAGCAGTGATATCAACAGGAAACACGTTACCAATCAGTGTCAAAGAATCTGCAAGAGGAACTTTTGTAAGAAGTGAGACAACATCAAAACTTGCTAGAAGGTCCACACTGCTAAGACAAAGAGCCCCCAGTCTATTGATAAAATCAACTAAGTTTCGTATGTGATGTGAGCACTGGCCTACAATAGGTCTCAGTAAGGAAGCGAGATGTTTAGCTAAATCATATGTAGGAACTCCAATGTTGCTCAATATTGGACGCAGAGGAAGACCCTCTTTATGAACATTTGGAAGGCCATACAGTCTTGGAGGTACACAACCATGTGGTCTTAAACTCTTGATGGTCTCTTGCAGTAAGGAGGAGGAATTTAATAGTGCTGAAGTTTTCCGTTGCACAATCATCCTATAGGTAGAGTCACTTAGGTAGATAAGATGTATGGCCTTGCCATAGCCCATCGCAAACCATGAGTTTTGCTTAAAACACTTGTTCATATAGCTCATACTGTCTCAGATCTAGATAGCTTACCTCCAGAACTCGCCCATCTAAAGACAGTATTCAGTGAAAATTGGTATTCCATCCGTTGTTGGCAACACTTCATTTAAAAAAAAAAAAAAAAAAAAGAAAGAATCCTCCGAAAATTTCAGGTAAAATCGGTTTTCTGCCCACCATCGAAGATTGTGGACCTTTTGGGATCAGTTAAGGACAATCTGTTACTACGAAAGGCCGGAATTTACAAGATACTGTGCCAATGTGGTATGGCTTACATAGGTCAAAACACACGCACCGTGAAAGAACGCTGGACTGAACATCAATGTTACACCCACCTTCTGCAGCCAAGCAAGTCCGCTATTGCAGAACGTTGTATTTCTACTGGACATTCAATGGAGTATGAGAAAACAATGATTTTGTTCACAGCAACGTCTTTCTGGGACTCCATTATTAAAGAATCCGTAGAAACATGGCTGGCGGAAAATCTGTTAAACCGTGAGAGCGGCTACCAGCTGGACAGTGCATGGAATCCCATCATCTCCACGATTTGCTCAAATCGAAGACGACAGAGTGCATTGATGGCCGTGGAAAACAGCAATGCAGAGGGCGACTGAGTTCCGCTACTCCACCAGCGAGGGCGCTGCCAGCGGGCACTGTGGTTCATCTATCAAGTTTTTGATGCATGCGCAGAATAGTTACAGTATGCTATATATTGCGGAATGGAGGCCGTTTTTGCCAGTCTGCGACGGCTCACCTGAAGATGACTGGCAAGTGCCCAGTTGAAATATCACGCGAAGTATTGAACGATGACCGGCTGCAAGCCTGAAATTTGTTTGAACAAGGTTATACATGTTTTTGACTGTTCTGAGAATTTGTACTTTCGAAGAAGATATATCAAAGAATTTGAGAGACAAATCGGTAAATATATATATATTTAGCATATTTTCATTCAATAATGTTATATGGAATAACATTGTGGGGTAATTCAACTTTAGGAAAGAAGATGTTCATTGCTCAAAAGTGTACTGTAAGAATAATATGTGCTGCTCACCAATGATCAGTATATTTATTCCCTTATGAAGTATTTTTTTATTGTAAATCATCCATTGCAGTTCAAAAGAAAAATTGTGTATGTAATTACAATACCAGGAGAAAAAATGACATTCATTACTCTGCATTAAGGTTGTCTTTAGCACAACAAACTGTATGCAATTACACCACCAAAATTTTTGATCACTTGCCCAATGATGTAAAATGTCTGACACAAATTGGAAAATAAGCTGAAAAAGTTTCTCCTTGACAACCCCTTCTATTCTGCAGAAGAACTTCTAATTTTATAATGCGTAAAAGGTGATGGATATGAATTATTAACTCACAATGGTACGAATGTAAAATTATTACTTCCATATAATTACAATTAATTATACAAATGATCCATGGAACATGATACTAAGTAACTAATTGACAATGAGAGGGTTAAATCACATTACTAGATTCACTTTCAGGAAGAAACAAGTCATTCAAGCAACTAGATAACAACTATTTGGATAACTGTAGAAAACACAAGACAGGAAAACTGCGTAAAATGTTGAGATATTTGTTTGAAGGTAGATAATAAACTGTTCAAAGATGTCCTCAAGACTGCAGTCAGTTGAGCTTTTTTCTGCCAGTTGTTTATATTTAATGTTTGAACACTTATTTAGTACTGGGCCTATGTAAATATTTTACATTTAAACACAAATCAGCAGTAAAATAATAAAATTTTTGTTAGCTGAACTTAATAATGAATCTTTTCATAATGGTACTTTCCTGCACTGGCTTAAACATGCTTCTGTCAAGTATTTTGAAAACTAAAATGGATTCTCAAGTCAGCAGGCTATATTTACCTTGATGGCTGATGTGCTGCAGTCCAGAACAGCGAAGGAGGCGGGTGGAGCGAAAATGCACAGTAGCAAGACAAAGTATACCACATAAAGCTGCAGCCAAAATTCCATCATTTGTGGTGTTCCATGAGCATGCGTTGAACTTTCAGAGGTTATTTTCACTGTAGTGCTTGTGATTTGATAGCTGTGTTGTTTTCATGGTATTTGTTACTAGTGACATGAGGAAAAGTGCCAAGTGTTATCCAAACAAGCAAGAGCTGTGGTTTACTGTATGTATATCTTTTTCAAAAGAGGGTTGGAAGTGAATGAAGCATCAGCGCATGGTTTCTGTCCTGTTGTTGCCATTTGCCATTTGCCATTTGAGAGCAGCTGAGGTGTGTAGTGTATGACTGAGAACCGTGCAGCAGTTATTCAGCCAAGTGAACACCTCTGTTGAAGCTAGTAGATAAGTATATTTTAAATCACCAGGGAAGTGATGTGATCATGAGAAGGGGGCAGGCAACCTAGACAGTGCTCCTAAAATCATTTTTTATCACAAAATATTCAATATTTATTGTGAAGTCAAATAGCCGACTGCAGCAAATTTAGTTTTGTGCAGTCAGTGGACAAAGGTATGAATGTTAAACAGAATAGGCTTCAGGTAATGAGAGGAAATTATTTATGGGGTGGAACAGTATTATGGCTGCAAAGGAGAATACAATAGATATGAGACAGTGAACATTTCACATTTGTTATATTGTCAAAAGTATGTAAACTAGAACCACACCAGGTCAGTGTGATACCTAATGAGTAATGAGTTTGGCAGTCTGAAATTTCATATAGATAAAGGTCACTATAATGTTATTCACACTGGATCATCAGACATGGCCTTTAATTCAAAAGAGTAAACTTTTATTTAAGACATCAATGTCTAATAGTTCTCAGTATAACCACTGCCAAATGTTGCCATGCCTCCGCCAAATTTTGTTATTGTGATGGACAGTAGTAGCAAACTCTTGAGGCCCCAACTCTGCATACCAGAAATATAATTTGGATAGTGAGTAATATGACTCCACACAACTTGTCACAGACCACAGCAGAATTGCTGATGCTTGTTAATGCCCATTAACCCTCAGAGTGTTCTGTGTTCTCGTGAATTATATGTGATTATTAGTGTGACTGAAACGTAGCAAGGTGGAATGGCTTCATTTGTTACAATTCCACCCCTGAATTTTTTTCTGTTTTCTATACTATGCATAATGCATGTACCTTGATTATATTGTATAACTAAATTCTTATCCACACTATATTTACTAAACTTTGTTATTTGTATATCTACAGCTATACTCTGTGAACCACCATACGGTTTGTAACAGAGGGTACTTTGTGTATACTACTGTCATTTCCCCCATCTGTTCCAGTTGTGTATGGTCCATGGGAAGAACAGTTGCGGTGTGACTGTGTGTGAGATTGAATCTCTCTAATTTAACGTTCTTGGTCTTTTTGTGAGGTATACATAGGAGGAAGCAATATGTAGGTTGAATCTTCTAGGAAAGTACACTCTTAGACATTTAACAGTAAACCACACTGTGATGCAGAACGCCTCTCTTTCAGTATTTGCCACTTGAGTTGGCTGAGCATCTCTGTGATGCTTTCAAACTTACTAAATGAACCTGTAATGACATGCGCTGGTCTTCTTTGGATCTTCTCTGTTTGCTCTGTCAGTTCTATATGGGAGGGATCCCAGACTGCTGAGCAATATTCAGTTATTTGTAGAACCAGTGTTTTGTAAGCTGCCTCCTTTGTTGCCGTGCTACACTTCCTGAGGATTATTCCAGTGACTCTCAGGTATGACATCTGCCTTACCTACAATTAGTTTTATCTGATCTTTGTTTTTTAAATCACTCTGTGCACATACTCTTAGATATTCAATGCATGTGGCTGCTCCCAGTGATATACAATTGTGCAGTCACACAATAATTGGTCTTTCTGCCTATGTGTGTGCAGCGCATTACGTTTGTTTATTTTGAGAGTCAACTACACCAATTCTCAATCCTTTGCATGTCTTCTTGCATTTTGCTACAATTTTCTAGCATTGCGACTTACATGTATACCATAGCATCATCCGTGAAAAGCCTCGTGGAACTTCCGAAATTCTCTGCTATGTTATTTATGTATATTGCAATATATATTGCAAAAAGTAGTGATCCTGTAACACTTCCTTGGGGTACATTGCATTTTTCATCAAATCCGGGTCTTGGTACTATATAGTTGTAATTTATGATGAGGTGCAAAACTGAGAAAATTTGACATGATTGACTACACAAGTTGTGAGTTCCAGTGGTTTTGTTTGCTATTCTCCTCTTTACTTCAAACACTGCAACATCTTTGAACATTTACAGTAAAAAACTGCTTATAATAATAAACGAGTGCAAAATTTTAATATTATTTTACTCTCAGTAGCACATCAAACTTCACTCCGTCGTTTGGACAAGTACTTTACTTGTCTGACAGTACCGGACCATTGAACTTCCTCTTGGTACACACAATAATGCAGCACTGCAACAGCATTTTTATTATGTGCCTCTTGTGGATTTCAGTGTATGCTGCACTGTGGACTTTGTGATATTAATTCCTTGTACATGATGCCACTGACACACAACCAGTAGTGCCCCCACTAATATCTAGTTGTCATTATAGATTGTACCATACCAACTGCCATTAAATCCTTTGAATCTTACTTCAGTTTAGAGCTAACTGGTGCTGAAGTATATCTGAGATGAGAAAGAGGTGATTGCCATGTCCCACACTTCATTATTCAGTGTCATACCACAAAATACTTTTCAACACATTGCAGGTAATGTTCTGCTCAGGAGTTGCTGCTACTTCACTGGCTTGTACATTCTCCTAATATGTTGGCTGTTGAACATGTCTCAAATTTTATTGATCAGAGGCACATCCATAGCACTCATTCAGTATCTAGTAAATCGGGACTATAGTCTTGGACAAAATATATCTGAAGTGTTGTTATTCTAAGACACATTCAAAAACTGTATAATTCAATGCTATTGCAGATCAAGGCACATTTTTTGGCCTATGTCTGTTTCATGAAATTTTGTCTAATTTAAAATAACCTGTTATCGATATATACATTTCATAATTTCTTTGTATGTAAAATTTTACCTGTAACTGCAAAGAGGAATGAAAATCATAATAGAATCAAATTGATATTTGACAGAAATTTGTTGCATGTTTACTGCATATATTGACATTTTTGGTTCTCTCTGCCCATTATTTTGCTAATATTAAGAGCACATAAATTTTGTTTTTTGTTACTGTCCTGTATGCAGCAGAGAATAACTTTATCATCTGAGAACCAGGAAAAATGTGTGACCGTATTGAATCACTAGTCATTCATCCAACATACTTTCACAAATTACTATTATATTTTGTGATGGAAATTAATCCTATGATACATAATGGGAGTTATTTGTTAGATCATACGCATTGAATCAACATTTAAAAACGTGTTTTGGTATTAGTAGAACATAAACTACTGTTCAGTCGCATCTGGCAATTAGTGTATAATGAATTTCAAAGTAATATAACAATTGATGTTGGTGTATCATTCAGATTTTGACACTTTAAAAAAAATCTTGGTTTAGTTTACTCTAGTTATATTTGCATATTTTGTAGTTTATATCTTTGGTGTGAATGTGTCAACAGGCTCACAAATATAATGAACACAGTGAAAATGTGGCTGCATACAGGCAATTTACATGAATCTTTAATGCGTATTAATAATTCCTATTGGCACTTGTTCAGATATTTTGTCTACCTAGAAATTAATTTATGGAGTAGAAATTCTCAAGCAGAAATGATTTCAATTTGCTAATTATAAATCTCACCATTAGTGTGTATTATCTTGTTATTTAGCAAATATGCAATATTATATCTGACATTAAAATTAGTTTCAAAGTGTCATTACTAGTTACATTCTTCCTTAATAGGTTTGTAAGAAGGAATTACTCACGCTTGATTTTGAGACGACACTTAAGTATTTCAGAGTTTCCCTCCCAAAGAAATGTCGTTCTGAAGAAGTTGCCAAAAATATAATGAAACTAGCTACAAGTCTGAAAGTAAAAAAGCTAAAAAAGTATGAACAGGAATTCATATCTGAAAAAGGTAAGTGACAGTGCATCATTTCATATTGTTCATAATATAGAGTTTCTAATTGCAGCTAGTTGCTATTCTCCATAATTGTTCCTGCAGTATATATGTATTTTAAGGCATTTGTTTTGATGTTGTTGCAGCCAAAGCTGTACAGTATTTTTTCTTACTTCTTCTGTTCATGGTCTGTTGTGTGTGAAAAGGATACAGATGCTGTGATTTTAAACTTTGGCAGTATGGCTTGTTGTTTCTAAGAGATAATAATTTTTTGGTAGTAACAGTTCCAATAAACCATGACTGGCAAATAATGTGTAAAGCTACACAAGGTTGCTTGTTTTTCTTTCTGGCATTGTTTTTCATGACTAACAATAAGAATTAATATGTGTGTTTGTTTGCAGATGAATTATAACCTTATGTAGATTATGTATGGAAAACCTATTTAAGTAGTTTAATTTCCTTTGCCTTATTCTGGTACACTGATCTTTCATTTCCTTTCTTAATAAGTAATAAGTAAATTGATAACCCAAAAGTTGCTGTAAACACAATTTGGAATTTTTTACATAAATAATTTCAAAAAATGGAGGTAGTGGTAAATGGCCAAAATCATCACCAGTATATTTTACATATTCCAAGACTTACACTAAAAGTCCCTCTGCAGTGTGTTTCCCAGTTCTCTGAATAGTTGTTTTCTTCTCCTGATGTGTTTGCAAAGTATTTTCCTTATACCATGATAAAGCAATTTAACAAATTTTAGAAACTTTTGTCTTATCCCTCATTTAATTAATTGCCTTACCCCCATATTCTGTGAAACATTGATCACAGTGAAAGTTTCAAGAATGTCATGTTTCTAGTAGGGGTGGATAAAGATGAGTCTACATTGAATGCTGCTCCATCATCACAATTTGCTTGTTCTTGGGGCAATGAAAACAATGGAAAGGTTTCTGAAACCATACAATTTTGCATCAAGCCTACCAGTCAGATCAGGACCTGTGTTACTTTTCTGTATGAGAAAGAAGAGATATACCATATGTGGGAATTATATTGATTCATAGAAAGTAAATGTTTCCACCTATAAAGAGATCCTGAACAACATTTCCAAATACACTTGATATTGATTCTTGAATATGTGGTTTGAAGGGCTACATGTTGAAAGAGTGGAAGTAGCTTCTTTTCTCAACTATCAGAGTGATCCTCATAATTTTGCATGTATGACTTTCATTGTGTTTGCTGGAGTGAAAGATTTGGCTTAAATGTTTTCTCTATTATTTGCATTTTATTTTGTGTATGTGTTTTATTTTTGTATTTATATGGGCTCTTAAACCTATGAAATAGTTGCTGTAATTGAATTGGTTTACAAATTTGGCTATGAGATATGTATCATTCAATTAGATTAAATATGTGACTTGGTGACTGAGTGGGTAAGGAGAAGTCTACAAATCCTGAGACCAAAGCTCAATTCTATGTTGGTCATAAGATATTTTTTCTGTGAGTTATCACTTTTTTCAGTCCTGGCAATGCCTTGTTGACATGAAAAAATGCTAAGCCATATTGTCTGTTTTACAGAGTTATTGTCGAAAATGAGGTATGTTACTTGCTGAGTCAAACACACACACACACAGACAGAGAGAGAGAGAGAGAGAGAGAGAGAGAGAGAGAGAGAGGGGGGGGGGGGGGGGGGTAGTTTAATCTTCCAGCAGTTTCATACTTCTGTGTACATTATAATTCAACTGTGACCTTTTGTTAGTGTCTTATAGCCTCATTAATTAATTATGTTTCAAATTTTGTGTTCAACAGAAGCCCAAGAAGCTGAAAAGAGTTATGCAAGTCGACTTGAATTTCTGCAGGCTTCCCTGCAACGTTCTGAGGAAGAAAAGAGAAGCCTCGAAGAAGAAACATTGCAGGTGTGTACAGCTCATTTGTTTCCTGTATCTGTTTCACTTTTCTCATATTTAATTAGTCGTAAAAGCATTCTATATGTGAAAGCTGAAGATAAATTGGGCTGTCAAAACCAAATATAGGAAGCTGGCGGAACGTGTTGGGATTGAGAGAGCTAACATATTTTTTGATAGTGGAGATGTGGATATATACAGGGAAAATAACAGAGCCAAATCTTCAAAATAACAGCAAGTATGACATTTTTATAGATCATATTATGTCATAATGTGTCATTTGTTATTAGTAACTATTTACGCGTATCTAAAAATGATGAGTTAGGTAGTAGTACAATTTTGAAGTTACAGATTGTCAGTTATTGTATTATAAATGAAATCATGGGACAGCAGTTTATAGATGTAGTGGACAGAGTGCATGGTCATATTACATTCCATGTTCCCCAGCTATTTTCCATCAAGAGAAATAGCTGCATCGGATTGGAAAAGAACAATACTGTAACAAACTGCTTCATCAAACATGAGGTGTGTGGCAATTTGGCCATCATGTCACTGTACACAAACAATAAAGTTGACACAGTAGCAAGAAATGCATCATTATCACAACTCTAAATGTAAATGCTGAATTCATTGTAATGTCAAGTACCTGGCTTGCCAGCTCAATACAGATTTTTAGAAACCAGTTTTTATCATCAGAGAAGAAATTGTGTTGTATTTACCAAAGAAATCATTATATTGTTTTACTGCTTTTATTGCTCTTCATTCTACTTTTCATTTTTTCTCTAGATTAAAGAAATGCTGCAACGTGAAGTACAAAGAGCTGAAAATGAAAGCTGCAGAAATAATACAATCATTACGGAATATAAACAGGTAATGCACAGCATAATGAATGAAACTACTGTTACATTTTGTTCTTTTTCAGTAGTGTATACATTATTAACTTTAGAAGATACTCACTATAATATTTGCAAAACACGTGCCTCATGTGCTTCACTCTAAATTTTATTGACTTGTAATTTGGAGATTCAGTTGTTTTTAATGTTTGTTTTAGTTACCTGATTATACTTTATGTCCTTTTCTTAGAGATTTTGACCCACTGTAATTAAAAATTTTCATTGTATGATTTACCATACAAATTAACACAGTTCTTCTCTGCTTCATATTGTTGCATCAGTATACAAAGCACATTAAATGTATGCCATTATCTGAAGATTCCCTTAAGCATAAGTATAAATAAATAAAATCTTTATTCATCAACATTATGACTGATAACAGAATTTTCTTATTCTTTACAGTCGTGTTGTTTTCAGTTGTCATGAACTAATACCTCTGATTTTAGCATAGTCTACATCTATGAGATTTTTTCAACCAAAATTAATTTTTACAAGAGAGACCTTTTCTTAAACTATTTTTGCACATAGTTGCCACCATTGTTCAGACACAGGTCATAGCAGGAAACCAACTTTTCTATACCTTCTTCGTAGAAAGATTTCGCCAGTGAAGACAGCCACTGCTCAACATCATTTTTTTGTGCATCGTCATCACTGTCAAAGCACCTTCCCCCAAAATCACACTTAAAGTTCAAGAATAAATGCTAGTTAGAAGGTATGGAATCAGGGCTGTGTGGTGGGTGACTAAACTGTTCCCAACTGAATTGTTGAATAAGGTTTTGAGTGACAACAGCAGAATGGGGATGTGTTGTCATGAAGCAGTGCAATGCATTGACTGAGCATTTCAACCCTAGTTTTGTAAGTGTTTCACATTATTGTAATGCATTGATGGTTTCACACCTGGGAAGGAACTCAACAAGTAGAAAAGACTGAAAAAACAATGTTCAGCAGCGGCTGTCTTCAGTGGTGGCATCCTTCTATGAAGTGGCACAGAAAGTTTTGTATCCCACTATGGCAAAACAGTGGTGGCAACTACCTAGAAAAATTCTTTACGAAATGCTCCTTCTTTTAAAACTAAATTTTGGTTTGAAAACGTGTTTTTGAGTTTTTGTTTTTTTTTTCCAAAGCCATACTTAGTTTCTGGATATGTCTTGTACATCTACATGATTAGTATGCAATTCATAATTGTACTGTTCCACTCTCAAACAATATACAATAAGAATGAACATTTAATCTTACTGTGCGAGCTCTGATTTCTCTTATTATGAATCATTTTTCCTTATGTAGGTGGGCCCAACAAAATATTTGTGCATTTGGAGAATAATGTTTGTGATTGAAATTTCATGAGAAGTGAAAAACGCTTTTGTTTTAATGATAGCCACCCCAATTCAGTATCATATCAGTGGCACTCTCCCCCTATTTCATGATAATACAAAATGAGCTCACCTTCTTTGAACTTTTACGATGTTCCCTGTCAATCCTATCCGATGTGGATCCCACACTGTGCAACTGTATTCTGGAAGAGGACAGACAAGCATAGTGTAGGCAGTTTCTTTTGTAGACCTGTTGTACCTCCTAAGTGTAGTAACAGTCCTTGGTTCAGTTTCCCCACAATATTATTTATGTGATCATTCCAGCTCAATTTATTCATAATTGTAATCCCTAAGTATTTAGTTGAATTCATAGCCTTTATATTTGTGTGATTCATCGTGGGACTGAAATTTTGCAGATTTCTTTTAGTATTCGTGTGAATGACTTCACACTTTTCATTATTTATAATCAATTGACTCATTCCACACCATACAGGCATCTTGTCTAAATCATTTTGCAATTGATTTGGACCACCTGATGACTTCACAAGATTGTAAATGATAGCATCATCTGCAAACAAACTAAGAGGGCTGCTCAGATGGTCTCCTAAATCATTTATGTGGATCAGGAACAGCAGAGGGACTGAACACTTCCTTGCAGGTGCCAGATATTACTTGTGTTTTACTCAGTGACTTTCTAACAGTTATTACAAACTGGGATCTTTCTGACAGGAAATCACAAATCCAGTCACATGACTGTGATGATACTCCCTAGTCACATAATTTGATTAGAAGTAATAATGAAACAATATTTACTTTCAACTTGGAATGCAGGCAGTGTTTAAGTGTGTGTCATCAGATTTCTTGATATTTTTCCGCAACAAAACATCTATCTGGGGATTGCATATTTTTGGAGTACACAAGTACAAACATGAAAATCACCAAATGCAGCACAAACACATAAATCAACATGGCACCTGCTCGGTTTGCTTTTGTCAGCCAATCAGAGCCAGGACGCATGACGTGATGCAAACTGGTTTTTGAGAATAAACAGAACAGTGAGAATGTTCATTTCAATAAATATTTATTCAGTATTATTTTTATTATTTTGTAATTGATATGTGTGGTACAGTGTGATCTGTTATGTAGATTGGGGCTTAGTTTAGGTTGAAAGGTGATCAGATGCCATGAGTTACATGTTTACACAACTAAAGTGCCATAGTTGATATTTTTCATACACATGTATTTGTGCTATGACCAATGCACCATGTTAAAGCTCTCTTAATTTTTCTTTTTTTTTTTTTTTTTTACCCTCAATAGCTTTTGAAAAAGTGTCAAGAAATGTCAAGTCAACAAAAAAACTGTTACCAGAATGGTGATCGTTGGAAGTAGGGTGTTTTTGTTGGGTGTCACATCAAGAGCCGTAGTTTTTATGCAGCAAGTCAACTGGTATTTTAAGATTGTATACAATTCTCAGCATTGAGAAAAAAAGGTAAAATCCAATTTCGACATTAAATGACTATCGGTTACCAATATTGGTAAAATGCTGCCCAGAGATATATAACATTTTTACAAGAGAACAGGAAAAAACGCCAAATTCTGTGACATCTCGTAAAAGCCATCAATTTAACATTTTTTGTCATTGTCATCGTCTTCAGTCTGCAGCCTGGTCTCCTGCAGCTCTCAGTGCTGGTCTATCCTGTGCAAGCCTCTTTATTTACAAAAAACTACTGCAACCTACATTCATTTGAATCGACTTACTGTATTCGTCTCTTGGTCTCCCTCTACAAGTCAGTACCAAATTAATAATTCCTTAATGTCTCAATATGTGTCCTATCAATTGATCCCTTCTTTTAGTCAAGCTGTGCCACAGATTTCTTTTCTCCCAAATTCTGTTCAGTACCTCCTAATTAGTTATGCCAGCTACCCATCTAATCTTCAGCTTTCTTCTGTAGCACCACATTTCAAAAGCTTCTATTCTTTTCTTTGCTGAACTGCTCCACTCCAGGCAAATATCTTTAGAAAAGATTTCTTAACGCTTAAATTTTTATTATGAGGGGTATTCAATAAGTAGTTCGACACATTGTTTTCTCAGCCCATTTCTGTTGGAACAGTGCAGAATTTTCTGTGGTACACCATGGAATATTCCCGCTTCAGCCCCTGCAATTTCATGAAGTTTTGATAGGTTGTGGCTCCATATGTCACCTTCAAAATGGCACCTGTAACAGACATGCATTCCTAGCAGAGAGATTTATTTGAATTTATTTAGTGGAAAATGAGAGCATCGCAAATATTCATAGGCACTTTAAGAATGCCTGTGGAGATCTGGCAGTGAACAGAAGCACAGTGAGACCTGGGGTAACTCGTGTGTCTTTATCGCAACAGGGTTGCACAAACCTGTCCGATATTCCTTGAGCTGACTAGCCACACACAGTTGTGACTCCTGCAGTGTTGGAATGAGTTTACACACTCATTCAAGGTGTTCCATGGATCACAAACAAACACCTCATTGCAAAATTGGACATCTCTGTTGGTAGTGTTGACACACTCATTCGCCAACTGTGATACTTGAAGATCTATGCCCGCCGGGTTCCTTATCACCTAACAGAAGACCATAAAGAGCAACAAAGGACCATCTGTGCAGGATTGTTTGCACATTGCAAGGCTAATAGTGTAAATTTTTTGTCAAACATCGTCACAGGCAGTGAAACATGGGTTCATCACTTTGAACTGGAAACAAAATACCAATACACGGAGCGGCACAATACCATCTATCCTACGACGAAAAAGTTCAAAGCCGCACCCTCAGCTGGTAAAGTCATGTTGGTGGTCTTCTGGGACTCAGAAAGGGTTACTCTGTTTGAGTCTGCCCTCATGGTGCAATGATCAACTCTGAAGTATATTGTGCTACCCTCAGGAAATTGAAGAAAAGACTTCACCATGTTCGACACCACAAAAAATGAAAATGAACTTCTTCTCCATGACAACACAAGGCCTCGCACAAGTTTGCAAACCTGAGAGCAGCTCACAAAGCTTCATTGGACTGTCCTTCCTCATCAGCCCTATAGCCCAGACCTTGCACCTTCTGACTTCCATCTGTTTGGCCCAATGAAAGATGTGCTCTGCTGGAAGCAGTACATGGATGATGGGGAGAGACGTTATTGATGCAGTAAGATGTTGGCTCCAATGTTGACCAGTAGAGTCGCACCATATGGGCATACAAGCCCTCCCAGTATGGTGGTGTAAGGCCATTGCATTGAATGGAGATCATATTGAAAAATGGGGTTTTGTAGCCAAGAGAGTGAGAAATAAATGGTGTATTGGAATCCTGAATAAAGCCAATGTGCTTCCAGAAAGAAATGTGTTGCTATTGAATGCCCTTCATAGATGTTAATAAATTCGCCTTTTTCGGGAATGCTTTTCTTGCTATTACCAGTCTGAATTTTTTATCTTACCTACTTTAGCCATCATAAGTTATTTTGCTGCCCAAATGGCAAAACTCATCTACTACTTTTAGTGTCTCATTTCCTAATCTAAATCCCCCAGCATTGTCTGATTTAATACGACTGCATTCCATTAGCCTTGTTTTCCTTTTTTGATATTCATTTTATATCCTCCTTTCAAGACACTGTTCATACCATTCACCTGCTCTTCCATGTCCTTTACTGTCTGTGATAGAATCAGTGTCTTCAGAAAAAAAATTTCTCCTTGAACTTAAGTTCCTTCTCCAGATTTTTCTTTGGTATCTTTACTGATGCTCAGTGTACAAATTGAATAACTTCAGGGCTATTCATGTGCCACCTCCTTAATTTTCTACTGTTTTGCAGTTTCTTCAGTTTAAATCTACAGTGCATAAGCAGTAAATCATGGTCAGACTCCACATAGGTCCCTATAAATGTCTCGGAGTTTAAAATATGGTTTCCAAGTCTACAACTTTGTCTCACTCCCTTCTGTTTCATGCCCTTTGACTGTTATAGCTGTTGTCTGGTTTCTGTACAAAATGTAAATAACCTTTTGCTCTCTTTATTTTACCCCTTCTACCTTCTGAATTTTGAAGAGTGTATTTCAGTCAACATTATTAAAAGCTGTTTCTCTGTGTAAAAACTCCATAAATGTAGGTTTGCCCTTCTTTAACCTACCTTCTAAGATAAGTCGTTGGATCAGTATAGCCTCACATGTTCTTACATTCTCTGGAACACAAACTCATCTTCTCCAAGGTAGGCTTCTACCAGTTTTTCCATCCTTGCATAAATAATTGGTGTCAGTACTTTGCAGCCATGACTTACTAAACTGAAATTTTGGTAAAATTAACACTTGTCTTCCCATGACATCTTTGGAATAGGAATTATTACATTCTTCTTGAAGTCTGAGGGTATTTAACCTTCTTCTTCATCATGCACATCAGGTGGAATAGTTTTGTCATAGCTGGCTCTCCCAAAGATCTGAGAAATTCCATGGAAATTTCATCTACTCCAGGTGTCTAGTTTAGACTGATGTCTTTCAGTGCTCTGTCAAGTTCTTGCAGTATCATATCATTCATTATCATCTGCTTTGTATTGTGTTTCTATAATATTGCCCTCAGATTCATTTCCCTTGTTGTTCGTATTTTTGGGCATAAGCGGACTAAACGACAGGGTCATCAGTCCCCTATTTCCATTGTATAACCCTCTATGTACTCCTTCAACTGTTCCCTAGTTATACAATTTTCTAGAGCCTTGCATTTGTTCTTCAGCCATTCCTGCTTAACCATTTTGTATCTCTTTGATCCTCTGCTGTGTTTGCTATTTCATCTCTCAAAGCTACCCATTCATCTTCTACCATCTTCCTTTCCTGTTTCAGTCAGTCATTGCCTAATGCTCCCTTTGAAACTCTCAATGACTTCTGGATGTTTCAAAATATTCATATGCCACCTCCTTAATTTCCTACAATTTTGCAATTTCTTCAGTTTAAATCTACAGTGCATAAGCAGTAAATCATGGTCAGATTCCACATGGGTCCCTGGAAATGTCTCAGAGTTTAAAATATGGTTTCCAAGTCTCCATCTTGCTGTTACATAATCAATCTGAAACCTTCCAGTTTCTCCATTCTCTTCCACATTACAACCTTCATCACAATTCATAAACCAAATGTTAGTTATGATTAAATTATGCTCTGTACAAAATTCTAGCCGCTCCATATTCTCCTACTATTTTTTGTTCTCTTCCTTTTTATACTATTGAATTCCAGTTACCCATAAATTAAATTTTCTCTTCTGTAACAATCCTAATAATTTCTTTTATCTCATCATAAAGCCCGTCAATCTCTCTATCATCTGTGGAGACACTTTATGTTGCTAAAAATAGCAGATCTCGTTTTATTGTTTGCTTTATCATTTACACGAAATTTTCCTGTATGTGTCTATATAATCTACAAGAGAAAGCCAGTAAAATACCAAACTATTAAATGTGAGTCCCCTTAACAAAATATAGCCATGCTTTTTTGTGAATGACATGCCACGTGAGATTTGCCAGTGAGGAATGTAGTACAAAACTATGCCATACAATAATTCCATTTCATTTAGTGTTCACAAGAAAAAAAAGACTGCTCCATCCATCATTTTCCCCTCGAAAAATTAGTAACTTGGAGTGATTATGGATGTGCGTAGTAACATGACTACCACTCAGTGTGGCAAATCTAATTGTCAGAATCCATATACAAAACAATAATTTGCATATTAGGCACAATCACATATCAAAAGGGCATGTAATCTCCAAAAACTTAATTACACATTATGTCATCAAAAGTGTTCAGGTACATCTCAAGAAAAGTGTTTTCCATACAGCGACATTCACCCAAATCATTGACGTTATTATTAATGACTCATGGCATAAAAAGATTATTAGAAATAAGTGGGCTGTTCTAGTGCCATGTGTTGTGCCACACTTACAGGTACATGCAATACACTAATCACCTTGCAGTTGTCATTTGTTATATAATATGCATAAACTCTGTAAAAATGAGAAGTTGCTGTGCATTTCCAAGTTATAGTCTAGCCAGTGGTTGCCTTCTTGGATGTCCGTCATTACTTACTAGTCTGTTGGAGGTGAATTTTCATTCCTGATGTTTTTTTTAACAACTTTGCACTCACAAGGGAAACTTCCCTTCACCCCATTTAGTGGTAAGGTGACCTAGTGGGTAGAATATCAAAAACTGAACACAGATCAAGGATGAAAACAGGAAGCAGGTTTTCTGAACTTTGAAAACAGAAGGTGAACTGTCCATCTGGTCATTGACGTATCTTTTCGTCATATTCAAATTTGTGTCTGTGTTGTGGTGTAACATCTGTTTGCAACTGTGAGGTGTAAGGAAGGGACCTCCAGATGTACAAAATACCACCCATTATTACTCTTGCATTCCCTTTTGGATGTTTTGCCTATTTAATTCCTTTGTTGTAACATATTTTACACACAATTGTATGTTGTTTTCATTTCTGTGCAAGGTCTATGTGGCATGTCACCTGCTGTCAATATGCATAATGTTTAATTGCGATGTTAATATGTTCTTACCAAATGAGTCATATTCTATAACCAATGCATAGTATCGCAATTTCCAAGACTACAAAAGGAGAACAAACACGTCAGTGACCAGATGGAAAGTTAATAATTTTGTGGGGAAAAAAAGGAAAGGGGGGGGGGGGGGGCACAGCGGAATTTTGGACACGGATCTCCCAGTTTTCAGTACAAAACCATGATCACATAACTGCGATTGTGTGGTTCTTGCACAGTGCTCGATGTTGCACATCTTGAGCTGGGACCATTTATTGTTTGTATTTTGCTTCTTTTTTGCAGTGCTTTACACCCTCTTCCTGTTTGATCTATGTTGAGTCTTTAATGGGTTATCCAGTGGGCCATTTTACCACTGAAAAGATGGGGAGTTTCCCTTGTCACAAATTTGGTGCTGAGGTGTCAGGAAAGGGAATAGTTAAAGAAATTAAGGATTCTGACTTTTAAAAGATAGAAACTCATGCCTATGTTTCAGTCATCAATCTTAAAGTTGATCTCTCACAGTTCTCCCTTCATGTCACTTGCCAGCAATTATCTTCATTTCAGCATAACAGGTGCATACTACATCACCAGCAATCTGCCTTATGTACTCGTATCTAGGTCTTGTTCTGTGTTTGTATTCTTCTATCATGCCTTGAACAGATTTCAGCAATATCACATGTCATAACCTGTGTTCAGAAATTTCATCTTTTCACTATATTGAGTTCTTTATTAGCCATTTTTTCTAGTTTCAATTTTCCCTTCCATTCTTCGATAAAATACTGTTATGAGTATTTTTGACATGTGTGATTCTAGACTTATTGTGTAGTAATTTTCACATTCTCATTGTCAACTGGCCTACTTTCGTTTGGGCAACTATATAAGTTTTACAAGTATTGTTTCACATTCTCTTGCTTTCTTCAGAACAATTAGAATTACATGCTTTTCAAAATCTGATTGACTGTCTCTGGTTTCATAAGTTTTATTCATGAGCTTGTATAGTTCTTTCTCCTGTCCACTCTTTGGCCTGATCCTGTTAGAATTCCATTAGTATTTCATTATTACCTGAACTTTATTTTCCTTCCAAGTTCATGCAAAATTTTTTGAAACACTGAGGTAAGGATTGAATCTTCCTTGTCATCTTCTTGCACTACATTCTCATTATCAACTGGCCTATTTTCGTTTGGGCAACTATATAACTTTTACAAGTATTGTTTCACATTCTCATTCGACATGTTGCAGTCACAAAAATGTGACCGCTGCCTATGTTCGATGTCAACATGCAATAACCTCTCACAGACTGCAGCTGGCAGTACTAGTAGCATAGGGAAAATTTATCAGGGGGACATGGAAAACAGTACTGCCGTGTCATATTGCGGAAACACAGTGATTAATCTGATGTTCAAATGGGCAAGATAATTGTCTTTTGGCCCATGAGTGGCAGCATTTCTGAAACAGCTAATTTTGTAAACTGTTCATGTGCAGCCATGGTTAAAGTATACTGTGGCTGGCAAAATGGCACTATCCAAAACTGGCATCGAGGCAACTGTAGAGTATCACAGGCCATAGAAGAAAGGCGTGAACAACGGTTATGGTGATGTGGGTCAGTGAATAGATGTGCAACTGTTAAGCAACTGACTGCCCAGATGTACCAGCAGACTACCAACAGTATCTCCTCAAGGACTCTGCTGCGTATGGCCATCTCTACAGCAGGCACCTGGTTCATGCACCCATGCTGACTGCTGTTCAATGGTGCCAAAGGCTGGATTTTGCACACCAGTACCTCAACTGGACGTACACTGAGTGATGACAGGTGGCCTTTTTAGATCAATCATGTTTTGTGCTCCATCGGACTAAAAGAAGACACTCTGCAACAATCTTTGGAAGACTCCAGGGTAGGGGGGAAGTGTTATGATCAGAGGACTGTTTTTGTCACATTCCCTGAGTTATCTCGTCATTCTAGAAGGCACAATATCAACCCAAGTTTGAATCATCCTTGGGGACCATGTCCACCATTATATGCAGTTTGATTTTGCTCAGCACAGTGGCCTCTACCAGCAGGACAATGCAATGTGTCACACAAATCAAAGTGTATGCGCATGGTTTGAAGAGCACTAGGATGAGTTTATTGTACCCCTTTCTCCACTAAACTCCCCGGATTTAAACCCAATCAAGAATCTGTGGTACCACCCCACTCAGGCTGTTTGCCACATGGATCCTCAACTGAGAATTCTATTGCAGCTGGCCATGGTGCTAGAGGTGACATGGCTCCACATCCCTTATGGTAGCTTCCAGAACCCCCTTTGACACTCTTCCTGCATGTCTCATTCTGCAGAAGGTGGGTATTCAGGCTTTTGAGATTAATGTGACTGGACAGTGTATTTTTCTGTCTCCACTACCCTGTTATCTTTTGCATCTCTGAGCACTTTTTACACAGGATGTATACGACCCGGGACAAATGGGAGATCCGGGAAAAACCCGGGAATTTTTTCATCCGGAAGAAAACCCAGGAATTTTTTTTAGAATTCCGGGATGTTTCTGTTTTGTTTCAGTTTTCAGTTAATTGTTTGTAATTTTGAGTGGTAAGAAATAATACTCTAACAAAGGATATTCTGCATCCCACTACTGCAGAATAAAACATGAATGGGGGGGGGGGGGGGGGGGGGGAGAGGAATAAAACTTAAGTTGCAAAGGAAATGTGCCATGTACACAACATAACACAGTGCCCATACAAGCGTCTACCAATAGAAAAATGTATCAAAGGCTTTAGGAAGACTATGCAATGCTTCATAACAACGAATTGCCTCCAATGAGCATGATGTCAAATCTGTTTACATTAGATTCATGTGAGCAGTTGCTAGCAAACCCATGCGCATGCGCAGTTGAGTTGCGCATGTACCTTCTCCAGCTTCTGGCTACAAAAGTGTGGCTGTTAGCTGTATAAGCAAGCAGCAAGATGCTACTTGGAAAAATTTTACTGGCTCACAAGCTACCCTATTCACTGAGAGCAAACCAGGGTATCTGCCTTGGGAGGCAATTTCAGTCTAGCATTAATCGCCTTGCAGAACAGTGAAGTTATTTTTGTCAGTTTGCTAAAGAAATATGGCTTTATTACTCATTTCCGCTGAGGCAGTCAATTTATTTGAAACGAAGTGTTTAATTCCACATTATTGGCTAGTTTCAACTGTTTACTATATTTTAAAAGAGCATGTTTTCAACTTAGAGCACATATGGCATTATGCCATAATAATTAAAAAAAACAAAAATGAGACAATACAGTACTGGTACTCCAAGAAAATTTAGAACCAAATCTGGACATACGAATGTGCTCTTTAAGCTGAATTACGCGTTTTAGTATGGTTCACGGAATTCCTCTGATGCCTTGTTTCTTTTATGACAACGTAAAGTCTTTTAATGCTCTACACGTATGAAAATATGGGCTTACTGCGTCATTGTAGCTGCGCAAGCGTGGTGATGGCTGTTATCGGTGCTCTCTGGCAACTGCTGAAACGAACCTCTTTCTAACAGGTCCCGGGAAAATATTGCGAATGATTGATTGAAAAGCGTCACTTTCAAAGTAAATTTCCTTTTACGCAAGATGGACAAAGTGCGAGAAAGTACGATTAATTTCTTAAACTCACAGAGCATTTGACTCTCATTTAAAAATCAAGTATTTGAGGACGACCATATAGAAAAAATTTCGAGCCCAGAAGATCAGACATAAAACTTTTCCTGTCACATTTGTGTGATGTATCTCGCAAAAAAAGATCAACAGTATGTGTGAAAGTTTAGGTTCTCTTGCAGCTTATTAATCGTAGAGACCAATATTATATGTGAAAGCTCTACTTTTCTTGTAGCAACACTATGCATATTAATGTACACAATTAACTTTTCCTATTTGTGGCACGCACTACTTAACAGTGATAATGCTATTGGCTGACTACATCACGTGTCCTAAGCTCTGAATACCCGCCGTATTGGCTGGCAAAATCATGTGACACAAGCTATGACTGGCTTACAAATTCACATCACAAACTTGAATTCAATGCTTCGGAAAGTAACATGAGGTGCTTGGTGGAATTCGAATTTATACTTTCGTAATACAAAAATATACAGTGTAAATGGTCTTTTTTTCTGAGTTTCGTTTTCAAAAGGGCTCAGAAATTCTACACCAGTGTATAAAACCATAACCATTCAAAGGATTGATGAGTTTTACAGTTCCGAGGAATAGTATACTGTCACTTCACACAGAAAACGTGTATTTTCACCCGGGAGAGAGTGTGTTTTTAACCAGGATATCCGGGAAAAATCGGGGAATTTTTTTTCCATTTCCTTGTATACACCCTGTTACATCTTGTTGTGTGCTCACTAAAGTGGTTAAAATAAAACTGGCTCAGAAAATATTTGTGAGGTTGATGTGGAATTGACTGTTGTTAATGATCTACATCTACATCAACATTTATACTCCGCAAGCCACCCAATGGTGTGTGGCGGAGGCCACTTTACGTGCCATTGTCATTACCTCCCTTTCCTGTTCCAGTCATGTATGGTTCGCGGGAAGAACGACTGTCTGAAAGCCTCCGTGAGTTTTAATTTGCCCACCCTATATGTTAAGAATAAACAGAAATAAGTGAAGTAATAAAATGAAACTCTTTGCATCTCATATTTAATCTGAGATAAAGTAAAATTTGACACATGTCTAGTATCTGGCACATTGGCACTAAACTTAGCTTTAAAGTGCCCAGATACAAAAGCAGAAACACGACATGAGGCACTGGGAAGAGAACAAATATTGACACTATGCAGGGCCCTGAGATATTCTGTGGAGCTTATGGCCTACCAACTGATTAAGCAGTGAAAAGGTGGTACATTTGGTTTTATGTACCCTACATGTGCCCCAGTCAGATGTTTCTGATTTCATGATGAGCATGTTAGTAACTGTCTGCAATTGAAATGAGACTAGGCTCATAATATGTTTTGCTTACCAGAGGCCTTCAAACACTTTAACACTGATTTTGACAAATCAGTGATCTTCCAGAGCATCGCTTAGGAAAGCACTTCACACTACATAAGTATTTTTTTTATAGCAACATGTTTATTACATGAGAGGTAATGACTGGGTTTCTCTTGCCAATCAGCTGCTCGCAATCAACCCATTTCCTGGCAATTACAAAGAGCGCAACTTTTTGTGTATGGAGTGATCCTTAAGTACTGTGGCAGAATTGAAATATTATTTGACCAATATCTACAGTATGTAGTGTTCCAGTAGGACTGTTGTGGACTTCAAGAAGTTCTTTGTTAATGGTATTGACTAGCCTATCTTATGTCTGTAGACAAATTGATAGATGGAGATTAATGGTGAGGCTCGTTTCTTATCAACAAATGTTGGGCACTTACTGCTCTTGGCAGTTTAACAGCAGGGTTGTCCTGGTGAGTTACTTGTCATCTTGAATTTAAAGACTAATCAATCATACTGCATGGTTTGCAGGGGAGAGATTTTACATGAATTGTGTTCCTTCTACGAAGTGATATGCTCACAGCTGTGATCTGAATCCAGTTGTGCATTTACAGGGCATTTCAGACTGTTGCCCTGTGGAGGAGGTATGTATTCTTCCAAAGTATCCCCTGCCCTCCATATCTCCCTCCCTTCTTCCCTCCTCTCCCTCTCCTCCCTTCCAGTCCCTCTCCCCCCTCCCCCTCCTCCCTTCCATTCCCTCTCCCCCTCCAAACACACACACACACACACACACACACACACACACACACACACACACACACACACACACACACACACACACACACACAAAGTAGTTTGCATGTGTGAGATGTATTTACTCAGGTACATGAGTAAATTATGGGCAAATTTACCAGTTAACATGATGTTCATTATCCATTAGATTATTCCTCGTATATACTGTATCATTACACTATATTAGCCATGTTCTTGGGGGTGTATATTTACCCTCTGCTGGGCACTGGAGTATGAATTGCAGAGTAGTCATGTAGATACATTTCATTTCAAATCTTTATATTAAATGAATCCCTAATATATGTCTTTGGTGTATTATAGATTTGCCAGAGACTGGATGCGGAAAAGATTGCAGCTAAATTGGCACTACAGGAACTAAGGGTATGCCTTAAATGTTATTCATATTTATCTGTCAAAAGCTGTTTAGTAGCATGGGTTACTCTGTAATATCCCATCACTATACACTCAGAAAAACTTTAGTTTCAAAAAATCTTTTTGAAAAGAAAATTTTTCACATGTATAACATTGTAAAATATTAAAAAACTGATTATAGATGAAAATGCATTTTTAGACCATCAGTTTTGTCAAAATCTAAATAATTTTTATTAAAGCTTCCATTTAAAAATAATATTTTGCAAAATTTATTCTTTTAAATTGTATGATCAAATTTTGGCAATCTCTGTGATAGTAAATATGCTCTTCTAGGCACAAGTTAAGTTATGCAATCAGTGTCGGAAACTGGTCTGTGGCACTGAGGAAGAAGTGACAGCAAACACAGGAACGCCAGCTGCTACTCTTGATCCACAACTTCAAAGGGCGCAGGAAAGGATTAGGGAGCTAGAGCTAGAGCTAGCACAGACCAAACTTGCTCGAGTACAAGCAGAGTGTCTTAATCAGGTAAGTAACAGATTATGAAAAACACAGCTACTTTTGAGTCATTATAGTATCTGTTACTTTCAACAAATTTTGAGAATAGTATGTACTTCTAGAACACAATAAAGAAATAAAATGTTCAGATTTTTGCATTACAGATTGAATTGTGTAGAAAAATAAATTGGATTGATGTTGATATGGAACTCCAGTAACAACATTTTAAACACATGATATTGACCAACAGACCATTTGCATTTAACCAAAGATGTGAAAATAGTGAAAGAGTTGAGACATACAAGGTCAAACAAAACAGAAACAAGATTTGTCTTATTGGTAATGAAATATTTGTCATGTCATATAAGTGCACAATGTTTTTGCAACTGTATGCTGTGACAAGTTTAACTGAAATCAATTTGATGGCAGTGGATGAAAAGTTTAGTACTTACAAACTCTTGCACTTTGCTGCAAAAAGGGAAACAAGGACTGACTTAAAATAAATGAGACTGAGACTTTAAATTTATTTACTAATAATATATGTTCTTGTTAAAAGTGGTCACACTTAATGTAGGACTAGTTTGAGTCCAATTGTCTGTATTCATTCATCAATTCCACTGTTAATAACATTTCTACTTGTTGTTTCGCATGAGGCCATGCAGGAGCTCCATCAGTCTTCTCTTCTAGTGGAGCACAAGAACAGGTCTACAATAAACTATTCATGCAGTGCCACTGAGTTGATAAATTCTCATTAATCTGTTCACATCATAAGTTCTAGCTCAAAAACAGCTGCACTGTTTTGAAATGCCGTAACAGACTGAGAGTTGAACCCAAAACCTTGCCTGTCATGGACAGTACACTTGCAATCCAAGCACAAGTAAAGATCTACCCTCACAGCTTGTAAAGTAGGAGAGAGCTACAGGCAGAATGTGAAACTGTGAAGGTTGGTTGTGAGTAATGTCTGGATTACTCAATTTCAGTTGGGCACCAGTATGCCACGATCCTTGGTGAATAACTGGATTCAGGTACACAGTGATGCTGAATTTTCAAATCACACCTTGTTCTTGCATTTTGTTTACTATTTTATTTATCCATAATTGCAATTTCAGCTTTTTGGGCTCTTCTCTATGTATAATGTAGTATTTACAAAAATTATTTGCACAGTGATGTGGCAATATAGTGCACTTGACAAATGAGCAACCAATATTACAACTGTAAAAAAAAAAAAAATAAATAAATAAACACTGTAGTCAAAGGTAACATCATGCTGTCATGTAATAAATATGAAGGTTGCCCAGAAAGTAATGCACCACACTTTTTTCTTCAACAATTCTTTATTGAGTATAATGAGAATTACACACACAAAAGAATGGTGTTTTACCTTCACATCCTATTTTTTTCCATGTAATCTCCATCCCGTTCTATGGCCTTCTTCCAGTGCAAAACAAGGGCGTGTATGCCCTGTCGGTACCAGTTCTTGTCCTGGTGGTGGAGCCATTGCTTCACAGTGTGGATCACATCTTCATGATCCTCAAAATGTCTTCCACAAATGACATCCTTTAATGGCCCAAACATCAGCTCACTGCAACATTTCAGGTGTGACAGCCGTGGATGGTCTCCCCGACCGATGCAAATCGTGGCGCTCCACCGAACTGCCTTCTGATGATCTCACTCTCCATGCCAGTGACTAACAGTACTTCTGTCAACAGCAGATGCTCCATAAACTTTGCCCAAGTGTTTGCGAATATTCCTGATGGTTTCTTTCTCTGCAGTGAGAAATTCAATGACAGCACTTTGCTTGTAACATACATCATTTCCAGACACCATTTTGAAACTTGCCTGCAGCTATGCTATCTGTCAGAAGTGATGGAAACTTGGTGCATTCACTCAGGAGACTTCAAATAATACACACGCAATGTCTTACATTCGTAGCATTGTTTTCAGCTGAGCAAAAAATGAAGTGCATTACTTTCTGGGCAAGCCTCATAGTTCATTAGTAATGCAAACAGTATTATTTCATTTTGGTCAGACCTCATGTTTTTGACATTGAGGTAATTGGAAACAAATTAGTAATTTAGTTTTAACAGTGAAAGATGGATCATGCCTAAGATTTGCCTAACGAGTCACAGACGCTGCTGAAAACTGTGACTGCAGTGGGCAGACAGCAATTACTACATTTATGGGAATATCTGTGGTTTTCTGCTGCAAACTGAATTAGTTCTCTTCCTTTTTTTTCTCTTCTTAACCATTCACTGTCAAATAAAAGCTACGCCAAAGAATTATCAGTAATTAATTTCCATTCACACCTATCATGAAGCATGGTAAATCATTCCTGAATCTGTTGAGACCTGTTGTTTGGAGACTAATCCATTTGATGACAATACAGATCTTGGAGTAAAATTTTCTTGTACCTTCCTATACTGGCCAGCAGTCCTGTTATGCACATTACACAAACTTATTATCAATAATGCATATGGTTTTGACAAGAAATTCTTTATGCAGAAATTTCACAGACTATTATCTCACATGACATTAACAAAAAAAAAAAAAAAAATTATTGGAACAGCTCAGCAGTTATAAGTATATTAAGTTCCTGAAGTTTTAGAACATCATATCTATATGAAATTGTAAAAAAAAAGTTTTGAATCTCCTGCATACATAATTGTGAATGTATGTGTGCTAAGATTTAGTCGTAGCAAAGAGTGACAGAGTATGTTTTATGAGGGAAGGAAAACCAGCATAAATATTTATTAATTTGTACCTCACAGCTTCAGTAAGACATTTTGTATGCATACTGCCAAAAACTGCTGTTAAAATAAAATTTCATTTTGTTGCAACTAGTCATCATTGGCAGACTTCATAGCTCAGAGTGGTATAAACCATGTGTCCACGATTACAATACATGTTGAATACTTGGTTAATACTGTAGAAGCAAGTGGGCTTTCTGTTCCTGGCATTTCTTATTAAAATGTACACTGTCAATTTATTTTGCTAACTGTAATAAAGGCAGACTGTTTGAAAGTGCATCCCTTTGCACTTCCATTAAATCTAAATATGCTGCCAGTTGACATTCAGTACCATTCTAATGATTGTATATTGTAGCAGACCAAAACATTACTGACTTACCTGCCTACTCTGCTGTGGGACCTAATGTGTGGGACATGAGTTGTTCATTGGTTCCTTGCCATCTCCACAGTCTTGTAAGATGACCACCAAGCATCAGAGAAATCCTGCATTCTTAAGTGAAGAGAACTGGAGGCCACTGATTCAGGTTCCATTCTGGTCATTTTCTTGCCCACCTTCTTCACGTATCACAGTACTGGGAGTTTGTTTGTAGTTTGTAAGGTTTGCTGAGAGAGAAATTTCATCATCTGGAGATGGTTATCTACCGTTTGGTTCGACATAGCACTCCCATCTTTCTCCAAAGTGCAGTGCACAATTTTTGCAGCCTTTTCCTTAGGTAACGTACAACACATAGTTTGCAGGTAGCTACCTTCAGCTGTTGTCTTTGACCACTCACAATCATTATGAGGCAAATTTTGAATGTTCATTAGCAGTTGAATGTTTAAATGACATTTCTGTGCTGTAGAGCAATTTGGCAGGCAACTTTCTGTATCTTGCCATATAGTGGCAACGTACATGGCCCTTGAAGGGATGTTGACAAGACTGAACGCTGTAATGAGGTGCATTGTCCTGTTCAAGATGGGGCCCACAGTGTGCTCTACAGAAATGCACTGAGAATGCAAGGTTACTTTTACATCAGTTACAAAGGTGGCTCCATGTAGTGGGTTTCTATGAACTAAACAATATTGAAGGGGAGGTTTTTGACAAAAATGCCACACATTATGCGAGTCATGAAGGTGGTGTAAAAATTTTCAGAGCAGTTTATGTAGTGTCCATATCAAGTATCAGTATGCACACTGAAAAATGTTTAACACTTGATTTTAAATGTTTCACTCACTGTATGTACTCTTGTTGTGGACTAAGTTTCACCACAACTCATTCAGACCTCTGTGTTTGGTGCAAATACTACATAATACTCAAGTTGCTGCAAAGCACCTCCAGCAAATTTTGTACAAATTTTGTCATCTCTTCCTTCAGTAGACATGTTTATAGTTTATTCCTTCTCTTAACAATATGAAATAGATTTAAAGGAGTTACGTATGACAAGAATAGCAGTACACCTGATAGCAATTGCTTTGGGATGTGGTAGTGATTTGTTCTGTGGTAACTGATGCAAACAGAAGGAGCTGTTTATTTCAACATGAGATACACTAGTACCATCAAAATCCTGTTGCCATTTACACTTAAAATACTCTATAGAGGTTGCAGGGACTTCTATTTTGTCATTTAAATATTTTATAATGCAGTTGGTGAACGACAACATGTTGTATGGAGTGGTCCTTCTGGAATTCAGTTTGTGATTTACTCAGAATTTTAATTTTACTGACACACTCAGCACTGCCAGGAAGCTTCACACTCAGCTAAACTGGTAGATAAATATTATCATCATCTTTAATGCCTACTTTGTAGAAACGTAACTTTCTAAAAAAAAAAAAAATAGTCTTCAAAAAATTGTGCATAACATGAACATCTGTGTGAAACAGCTACATGGGTATGATAGACTTATTTCAAATTCTTTGCTTGTAATATTATCAAATGGCCAATTAAACTGTTAAAATTACAAGAAGACAGAACGACTGGCGAGTATTTAGCTTCAGGGGCTAAAATTTCCAACTTAGCTGATAGCAACATTTAAAGTACCAATACTGATCCTAGCTTGTGGATCTTATATGTTCCTTCTTAAGAAATGAAAGATTAGTCAGTTGTGGTAGTTTGTACGTGTGTGTGTGTGGGGGGGGGGGGGGGGGGGCCTTGAATCTCACACACTCCAGGTTGAGGGGAACATGCAACCTACCTGCCCATTGTGAGGATGACCCGACACAAATATAAAGAAGAGGGCATCAGAGGGAGCATGATATCAAGCACTGTGACAGCTTCAGTTCAGAGCTGATAACAGAGAATGTGGGGATAGTTCAAAATTACATTCTTCCTGTTGTTTCATGACTGTCATTAAGAATGACTCAAGGTCTCTAGTTTTAAATTTTTTTGGTACCTCTTGATCTCCTTCATGCAGTTCAGGTTTAATATTAAACTCCTCCATTAATTCAGAATAGCTTTTTTCACCCTGAATATCACAGTATTCAGTAGGTGAAGCTCTTTACATTCCATTAATGATCTGACTCTCACTCATTTCATTATAAAAAGTTGAATCTGCATCCTTTTTAAATCTGCTGTCATTACAAGGTTACCTTGTAAATGTTTTTATACTCTTTTCATTTACATCTGACACACAATCTTGAACTTTGTTATCACTCCTTTTGTCAATCTCTAATAAACACTTAATAATATACAAAAATGTTACCTTTAAATTTTTCATCTCAGAGGGTCACTACTGCCATCAATAATTTCCATTCTGGCCCAACAATTTGGTCCTTCATGGGCTGATCTCAACCTGAAAATGGCTGCTATATTCTCGCTCTTCCATTGGCTAACCACATCCTGCACAGCTGCAATCTTCTTTGATCCTCATTAGCTGAATTTCTATTTGATGCCATCCTTGTATGAACATATGTTGTTCTCTCTATGAATCTACTTTAAACAAATTTAGCTCATTTCTTCTGTTACTATTCAGTGCAGTGTTCAATACTTGCATAGTCTTAAGGCCTATTCACTTAAATTGTCTGTTTCCACAGCTATTTTCACAAGTTCTTTCACTGTTTTTTCAATGTTTAATTAGTTGTTTTCCACGGTTTCCTTTCCCCAAAGTGTTAGAGGCAACATTTGTAATGTAACTCTTCTGTTATTTATTGATGGCCCTCGGCTTGTCAACTTGTCGTTGACTATGCATTGTTGAGTTGGTGGCTGTAGTCTAATTTTCTACCAATTATTGAAATGATGTATACAGCATAACATCAGATAGCATAATACATCACATTTATTGTCCCTCATAATGATGAACAGCTTGGTTACAATGTCCCATATTGAATAATAATCACAGTCAAGCATATCCACTTAGTCAGTTGTGATCTATTTTGACAGTGGTAATATTTTATAGCGTTCAGTCAAAAGTGAGTTCTGACTTTATTCACACAAATACAAGAAAGTGACTACACTGTATAGACAAAGTGAATCACAACATTATACAAATATTTGCGCATACACATAGATGTTAACATATTGGTGGCAGACTGCAGACTCTGTCTTAGATGTTGACACATGAATTACGGGATGCCGACTAACTGAATAATGAGCTATCGTAATTATTTATAAATGTATGTAGGCTTAATTATTACACTTTTGTTAGTACATTTTTTTAAATAAGAACAGCATTGAAAGTAGTTACCATGACATTACAATGAAAGAAGTTATAATTTGATTTATCTCTATCATGGATTATTGTAAAAATAATAAACTTAATTGGCATATTTAATGAACCCCTTGTACTTATCTGCTACGATTTACTGATATTCGTGCGATGCTCTTAGGTTCATAATTTTCTTAATTTTTAAATTTAAACATTATCCTGTTAACCAAATATGTTTTTCAATTCTATCAATTTAAGACAATAAAATTATTACACCATGTCTTACACAATCTTAAAGGCCAAAATAGCAAAAGTATCTTACGGAAAGTAAAAATTCTAATTACAAATATCTTTTTAAATTGTAAATTTTTGGAAATCATGAAAAGCTTACTAAAAAGAGTAACTGAAGGGCTTTTGATGGAGGTACATCACATTACAAACCATTAGCTATTTACTCACTGGCAATCTTAACTTCGTGTGTTTTGCAGGAATGTAATATGTTAAATAATTCTTCAAATAAATTCTGTTTATGTAAACTGTTCCTTTCCCAGTGAAATATCGTGTCGGTGAACTGTAATGTTTTATGAGTAACATATGGAATAAGAAATGACTCATTTTACATGACTGAATGATATGAATTACATACAAAATGAAACGAAAAAAAGTATTTAAGGGTTATAATTGTAGCAATTGGAGTCATCCCCCAATCATTCCTCCCTTACCTTGCTACATTTCAACTCGAGTGAGGTATGTAAATGATAAGACATGGTGTTAGGAATTTCCATTGAAGTATAACAGTGCTTCTGATGGAAAAAAATTTATTAGTTCATGGAAGTGTCAGTTGTATTGTTTAAGTTGTGAACATAAGGTAAATGACAATGTAACGAAACCTCACAAATTATTACCTAGTTAACTGTTTTATTTAAGTGATTTATTTAATCTCATACATTTTATTGAACTGTCTGATTTTAATAAGAGTCTGTTCTCATACGCCAGCATTTAAAGTAAGCAATTTTTACTTTTTTTCGTAAAAATTAATGAAACAATCAGTATAATCTTTTTTTTCACATTATTTATTGATTTTTGGACAACATTTTCTGATTTTTGTAAAGAAATTCAGTCATCATTAAGCCTCCCATCCAAGAAGGTAAAGTTCCTCTGTCCAGAATGAGGTGTGTTCATGATAAGAAGTCCTGCAGTCTGCAGATCTTATCTGAAATCAAAAAACAAACAATTTCTAAATCCAGAGGATATTGTACATGGTGTAATCACACAGTTTTTTGAAACAAAGATGTAGTTTTGTCATGTAGCTTTGGTCATGTTTATTTGCAATAAGTAATTAATAAATTAAAATAAAAAATTAGCCCGTTACACTTTGCATACATGCATACTTCAGCCAAATTTCAGAAAGATATCTTTATTTGTGTGCTCACAATACATTCCGTCAGCTTGAGGTACAGTGTATTTCAAGGAGTACTTCAGCCAAACTTCTAAAATGTGTCCTCATTAGTGTGCCCGCAATCTGTTCTATCAGCTTGAAATACACATTCAAGTTTGAATGTGTCATTTAGGTGAAACAGTAGGCACATAGGCTGTAATAACAGTGAGCATATTTGTTACTCACAATTTTACTTCCTTGAATAAAGCACTTCATACATTCTAGCACCATGTTGTGTAACTAGTTCTGGTTAATAACAAGGTGTTTGGTTTGAGAATGGGCAAGTCAGCCCAAAACTGTTAACCATTGCAGCAATTAATTGTATATTCATGTAACTGAGATGAACAAAATAAAAAATTATCAAATTTTCCTCAATTCTTACTTTCAGCCTAAGAAACTATCTTTGGTGCAAGAAACGTGAAAAATATAATTCCACAGATAAAGCTCATCAGTTTGTGAATGTTCCATGACTTTGCTTTTAATTGCTTAACTTTACTCTTTCTCCTGTGCTGCTGAGTTCTTTGACTATAGTTTGGATCAGATTTTATATAGTTGTGTCTTGCATTCTTCAGTAAGGCTTATTTATATCTTAATTTTATTTACATGAGAGAAATATTTTAATATTAATACTAATTTCATTTGTAGTTTAGCACCTTCTCATTCCATTTATAAATTAAAAATTCATAAAAATGTACAATATTCAAGTATCTGTGCCTATCACCATTTCAGGCTAGTGAATAAAATTGAGAAATGTGATTGTTGTTTGTACTCTCTTAAATAGAAGGAAAGTGTTAGTGTAGAGCAAGAAATGAAAAATTAAAAGTACATTTTACATACTATAGCATAGATGTTTATTTCTTAATATTAATGTAATTTCTTTCCAGGACCTTCTACACAAATTACATACAGCTATTACAGAAGCACAAATGAATAAAACAACATGGCCACCATGGTTCCAAAAGACATTAAGCTCAATAAAGGAAGTGGCAAAAAAGGATCTTAAAGATGTAAACATTAAGATATATCCTAAAGAGGGAAACAGTAAAAGTGAAGTATCAGGAACAAGTCCCAAAAGACGTGATTCAGCACCTCCATTCCCAAGAGATTCTTACAGCCGTGATAGCCTGTTTGATGCAAGTTGTTAAAAAGAAACACATTTGTGATTATGATTTTCACAATGAGCTTGTGTTTCATCTGTGTCTGTTGTCCCACAGGTAACATTTATGGTCATTTTTTCAGTTACATGTGCATGTATTTGGTGTTATGACTGTAGTTTGTGTAGAGAAATACTCAAATGCGAATGAGTTAGAGCAAATTGAATGAATGTTGTATATTATGTCAAAATGAATCTCTTCCAGCAGGCCTTTCATTACTCAGGTGTTTCAGTTTCATTCCTGTGAATGTATTATTTAGAGTGACTGAGAAATGCAAACAGCTGATTAAATGAAAAGTAGATATTATATGTTACTGCATTGCTATACAGGAAATGGATGAGCTATTGTGGATTCATTTGCTAGTCATTGTCTCTTATGCCAGTTTGAAGAGACCACACTTAATGTAGAGTGCTAGGTATGATGCTATGAATGTATATTTTTGTAACATAGTGAATGAGTATTCTAACATAGAAAGATTTATTCCTTTTTTCTTGTTCCCTGTCCCGGAGAAGCCATTCTAAATTACTGTGATCTGAAAATACTTGTAAAGTACAGTTTTCTATTTTTTCTATATACCAATTAAATGATTTTCTTTTAAAAATGGGATTATGTTATCTGTTAAGTCATTCTGTTTCTATAGTACAAAGATATAATATTTTCCATGCTAAGTTGCAATTTGTGAACCACAAATTCATTAGTAAGAAATTTATTGTATTTTCTTTTGCACAGTTTGTTGACTATTCCTCACTTGTTAACATCTACCAATTAGTATTACATTCCATGACCTTGTCATTACAGTAATTTAATGGTACTGCAGTATGAAACACCTGACAAAAATGAATAAATGTGGTTATGTACTGTACTACAATCAGAAGCAACCATTTTTCAGCATTGTGATGACATTTGTGTAACACGGTAGTTTTGTTGTAGAGTGGATGGCAGTATACTGGTTGGATGTATACTTTTATTGTCAGCAATGGGCTTACTTCCAGACCCAATGCCATTAAACATTCCAGTGCAGTTGCAATTTTCTAATATAAAATATTCCAATTATGTTACCTGCAAAATTCCCACCAAAGTGATGTTAGAGCAGCAGTAATGGTTGTGTACAGATCTTTTACTG
Source organism: Schistocerca gregaria (assembly GCF_023897955.1). Taxonomy (NCBI): domain Eukaryota; kingdom Metazoa; phylum Arthropoda; class Insecta; order Orthoptera; family Acrididae; genus Schistocerca; species Schistocerca gregaria. Next base: position 687,599,226 of record NC_064931.1, read on the forward strand.
TGCTTTCATCATTGTCATAATGTTTGTGCTAATGGTATTCTAAAATCAATATGCTGCTCTACACAGCAGGAGAGGTGGAGTGAAGAAAATCAAGTGGAAAAGTTACAATTACGATTGGTGGAGAGGAGAGAAGAGAAGAGAAGAGAAGAAGGCGGCACCCAAAAACTAAATTTGATGGAGTCTCCCAATATGCAAGAGAGCAAATGAAAGCAAGATCAGGAAACTGTGATGTTAAAGATTCTTTGATTGAAACAAAAGATCCCAGGGGTTCTGTCTGACTGCAAAATAGTGGAAATGTGTAAGGTCTTGTAAGAGCTCTCAGGGAATAAGAAATAAACATGAAGAAAACATAAAATAAATGTAGACAATTTTAATAGCAAAGCAAAGTAATAGTTATAATGATTACACGATGTTGGATCACTGAAAGTAACAATAATGAAATGACTTCACCTAAACCCAAATGAAGGCATACAAGAAGTTTAGCAGAAAAGAAGAGCTGCCAACATTGATAAAGAAAAATATTGACAAAAAATGTTTTACCTGCCATTATTCACATTAGATACTTAAGTAGGCACATGTGTATTCAATCTGTGTTATTTCCATACAGTCACTTTCAATTTAGATTTATAAATTTTCTTACTGCCATCATTTTCGTCTGTTAACTAAATTTTAATGATTTTATTCACACCATAGTCTCTGACTTCTTTATCATATGATGCTGATTTTTAAACCAATTAGAAGAGATGTAATACCAATAATGCATTCACATGAAATTGAGCTTCAGTGTTTCATTTTGAATGGCACTCCTCATTGAAATTTGGTTAAGTGTTTCGTGTAACCACTGAATAAAACATGACAGTTACTCATCGGTTAATGATGCAGGTGTGCTAGAACATTGACTTGTTATGCTGTAGACTGTCAAAATTTTATTTGCATTTGTTTTCCACTCATACAAATGCCTTTTTATTTTCAAACTGATGATTGGAACATGGCTATAATTTCTCATCTAAGCTTTTTCATTTTCTTTATCGAAGGTCAGGTGTATTGTCCCACCATTGATCATTTCAAACAACAAATAAAAACACCTGTTAAAACATTTACTGTGGTATTTCTGCATTCAAAAAGAAAATTAATGAGCATGTAACTATTATTTATTTAGTATTTAATTTGAATAATGGATAGCCAATGTTTGATTTTGAGAGAGGACAATAAAATTCAGCTCTATTTGTACTTGCAGTTTACTTAAAATAATAGAAATAGTAATAATAAAAATAATGAAATAATAAACAGAACGAAGTTGTTGCAGATCTATTGCTTGTTAAGTTTAAACTGTATAAACAATGACAGAATATTTAATGATCTTATACATAGTTTCTTTTTGGGTAATGATTTACCATATTAACAAGATTGTTGCAAAAAAATATCCGTCTTGATGTGTGTGTTCAGTATACATGTAAATCTTGCCTCTGTTAATACAGCAGTGGAATCAGTGAAGATGACCACTACTGTGGAAGGGTGGATGGATATGTAAACAAGAACAGAAAAATACTCACTTGTGTAACTGAATTATGTTCATCAGAAGGTGTGTGTGTATGGAGGAGAAGGGGGAGGGGGGGGGGGGGGGGGAAGCGTGTGTGCAGTCTGTCGTGCAAAGCACATGCGTTTAGGTGCACAACTTTGCTCTCTGAAGAATAATGCCAGTTCAAAAGCTTAGTTGCTGATCTAGATATCTAAGTGCCTTCCCGTTGCTAATGTCTGCATTGTATAGTATTTATCATTTGTTATTGCAGTGCTTGTTGTCTCTCTTGATTAATTTACAATACAGTAAGGGACAAGAATACTCCTTAGCCAAGCAGGTATCAGTGCAGATGTGTGTTAGTTACCTGTCTAGCATAGCTTAATATTATATGCTAACTGCCATTCATAATAAGATGTAGGCTGTGACAGTGTAAGCTATTCCAGTGGTTCTGGATAATGCTGTTATTGCTAAGTAATTGTAGTGTTCTTTATATGTACATGGTGTTAGGTTTACTTTTATGTAATACCTACACAGAATATGGATGAAGCAATATGCTAAAGAGAATTCTTCTTTTGTAAACTTTAGATTAAGTTACATTTCTATTAGTAACTTCAGTCGAAACAATACTATGAAATTACAATTTGGTTTCTATGAGCAAGAGAAAGAAAATGGAAAATTGAAATGAATTTTTGGAAGAAGAAACAGAGGTTGGAGGAGGGGAGAGGGGAAAGAGAGAGAGAGAGAGAGAGAGAGAGAGAGAGAGAGAGAGAGGGGGGGGGGGGAGGGGGGAGGGGTAAGACTACGTGTGTTTCATACTGTAAAGACATTTGAAACATTTCACATTAAAATCAAAATTATTTTGGTCAGAGAGTGAATTGACTGATAATGAGATTTGCTATTTGAGTATTTTATTTAACATTGTTTGTTTGTTTGTAAGTCTCTGTAATACTGCATTGGTTCATGTTTCTTAATAACTGCCATCTGTGCCTTAGGGCACTCCTATTTATACAAAACCTGTTTAGAGTAGAGAATGATTAATTAGATTTTGTTCTATCTTGTGCTCTCTAGATTTTGAATTATATTCGAACAAAGCATTTTATTCTTTTGACAATAGTCATATTCACATATTGCATTTATAATTACTTGAAAATTATCCTGTGCTGGTGCTACTGTTTATAGTTGCAGCATGAGCAGTTGCCATGGGCTGTATGTGTTTATCTGCTGATTTATTTCTGGGAGTATTTATGAGTTATTGTATTGTTCCCAATTATATCTTCATATGTTCATTTGTAATTTTAATAACTTTGAGCTACGCAAAACAGCTGACTTAAACAAATATGAGTCAGTCATTTGTTTTCGGATGTAAGTGTAACAACAAATGGCTGACACTATAACGTTTTATTTACACTGTGTTATTGTGAAAGAATTGAAGAAGTACTTTAAAGACTTTAGGCAGCTTATAGTTATCTTAATTTCTAGAGTAAGAGTAGTGAGTATGTTATTATTAGTGAATTACAGTGTTTGGATTATCTAAGTAAAATCTTGAATCTTCTGCAGATTATGTGCAGCTATGTAGAGAGATGAATACTATGAACAAAAGAGCAGATTCTGGATTCTAAAAATTGAATGTTAGAAATGTTGGAGGTTGCATATTAGAGGGCCTTAAGAAACAAAGCTAACTAATGCCTGGATATTAAGTGACATATGGATTATGCACTGGCCTTGTTAGATGTAGAGTTTTGAATATTGGCCAATAGTCCTTATCAAACCAAAACATAACATGATAAATGATGAGGAAAACAAAGAGTAGTACAACACAAAAGACATGAAATTATACAAAAAGTTACAGGTATTGGAAAAACTGAAAGGGTACAAGAAATTTAATGTCGTAGTTGGAGAAGGAACAGTTTGTTCTTCCAGTGTCATCCATTTCACATTGTCAGTTTTTGTGCAATTTTATTGTAAGTTGTACCAACCATTCCACTAAGTGTCATGACATTCCTGTCCATAAATGAAATTCATTTCTTATTAGACATTCAGTTTTGTTTTGTAGATCCAACTGTTGTCATTTGCAATTTAATTGCATGTCGGGGCCTAAATTATGAACTTCTCATGTGCAGATAGTGGTCCAGAAGAATGTATCTTTCCCTTGTACTTACTTTTCAGAATAAAATTTGTGTTAACTATAATTTTAGATCTGATTTTTTTTTTTTTTTTTTTTTTTTTTTTTTTTTTTTTTTTTTGCAAAGCTGCAACTGTGATAAACAATATAAAGCTTATATGTAATGGACACAAATTTGTTTATTTTTCTCTGAATGAAAGATAACTTTTGATTGGGTGTAGAACACTGTTAAAGATGCCTTTTTTTAAATAGGGATTTATTTTATTGCTGTTGCCTTTTGTTTTTCAGGTAATTTTTTGTGGCTGTAGTAATATGTGATATTAAAATTTTTGAGAATGAAAAATCTAGTTTATTTACATACAATTTGTAATACAGCATACAAGAAGTTTGTATGTGTTAATTATGAAATGTTAGTATAATCTGTTCATAATATCCAGTACTCTGTCTTGAAATGAGTATACACCCCTTTGTTATAGTGATGTATGTTATTTACATCTGTAAATTAACAAACAGAGTCGAAGTCTTGGAAGCCTTGAAGTCAACTTGCATAAATTGTGTACTTTTCTGGTCATTCTTTGTTAGAAGCTAGTTTGAAAATTTCATTGTATATGTTATGCTGTACCTTCAGTATAAAGATTTTTTGTACATAATATCTATAGTGTTGCTCGTCTTAATTAAAAGGAGTTTAGACATTGTCTTTTTTGGTATACATGCAATAAAACAAAAGCTGTCATTTCCACAAATAATGAGATTTCTAACAGTATTATTGCTTTATCCTCTATTGGAAACATTATCATTTTGAACATGACAATGAGTAATGTATTTATAAAAATACCAGATGTACTTAACATTTATCAGTGTTTATAGTTATGTAATTCTAACTAATACAGAGCAATATATTCCTTGTGAACAAAACTAAAAGAATGGTTATAGAATTAATTTTTTTTACATTTGCAACTTCTTTTACTACTGAAAAGTGTCACCACTCTGCTGGAAAACAAGTAATTCATATAGCATAAAAATATAGTTTGTGTTTTCTTATGTGTTGCATTTATTATTGTTAAATACTCATGTTTTGATACTAGTCTGTGAATTAAGTAACAATCCGAAATTTCAGAAACATAAATGTTAGCAACTACAATTACTGCAAAGAATATTCTGTATTTACATTACTAAAAGCATTTTTTTACAGTGTACTTGTAAATGAAATGAACCACATGCAGATTTCTGTGGTAAATAAACATTATGTATTCTGAAATGGCTCATTTGAGGACTACACATACTGTAGCCATATCAACTTCACTTCCTCTCTTTCCCATTATTTTGGTTTCAAATATGAACTGGAATTACCAGAAATAGACAGACAGTTCTTTAAATAACATACGATGTTTCACTGGTAGTTGATTGGGAATCTACATGTGCGAAAGTTCAGGGGCTGAGGATGAGGTTTCTTTTAACATTTCTTGTTTTTGTCTTCTCTGGATGTGATATAGATCCACGTAAACATATATGATCTAGTCGGACTTGAGACACCTGCTACATACATTCTCTGCCATTTGAGCCCTTTGTGTTTTTGCACAACAGGCAGTGCTAAGAAACTGGAAAGATAATGAGATATTTGAGGTATTCAGGGACAATTTGCTGTTCGACACTGATGCATCAATTGAATAAAGGAGTGATTCTCGTGGAGAATAGGTTCTTTTAGAATTTTAAACCTCCAATTTACAGGCCAAAAAAAAAATTGACACTAAGCCATCTAGCAGTCAACAACAGAATACTTCCACTTATTCTCAAGGAGATGAAACCCAATTTATGAAACAGTAATGTCTAAACTGGTCTGATAGTACAACAATGGCAAAAAACACAAAACAAGCCGCTAGAGAAAAATACATTGAAAAAACGAAAGAGTGAGCAACACATTACCTAATAGCACTGTGTAATAGATATCTTTTTGACTGTGTGATGTCAGTGTCATCAAAAATATTGTTTTTAAGAGCAGCGTGTACATAATGCAGAAGCGGTAAAAGGATATAGCTCATAGCTAAAGAAGAGCTTAACAGGATTCTTTCTCCCTAATCTTTCTTCAGTTATCATTATTAGTGCTGTGACAGTGATCTGAATAATCCACTCATGACTGAAGCAATGGCAAGAAAGGGGTGCAAACAAACAATAAAAATGCTATAAACTATGTCCCCTAATTATGGCTTTGAATAAAAATTTCCACTAAGTGGAGCTTTCAGATCTGATTTCAAGTATCAATGAGAGTGATGTTACATGCTCTGGATGGTTTTCCCTAAAGAATTGCAATCCAATGAAGCCAGTGAAACATGGGTGTATTCTCTGGTGTCACATAAATGTCTAGATAGATCTACGAATTTTATGTCTACCACAGTACAGCACTCAGTGACAGTCCGACATATCTGAAAGAACAGATACCATCTTCATATAGATAAGGCTTACAGAGAAGTGATCATCTTCAGTGTGGATACATTCACATTGCTCAAACTCTTACAGGAATCAGTAGACTGACTGCCGTGAGTAATTAGTATAGTGAGCAAGGGCGCAACAAATGTTGTGCGTGGACAGTAAGTTGGAAATATGGGTCTCGTGGAGAGTGTGCCAGAGATAAGTCCCTGTAGTCGCACTATCCACTGTGTCATCGATGATTCAGTCTGATAGAGCATATGCCATGTAAACACCTGTAAGCAGCTAATGGTCTGAATTTCATTGTAATTTCAATCAAAGGATAATGTCACATCTAACCAAAAGAATGCAGAACATTGCACTAACGAACAATTCAAGTAATGTAAGCAGGAGAGACTCTTGTGACTGGGGAGAAAACACTTATGGAGCTTCACAAGGCTCAATCTTTGGTCTAAACAACTTTCCATTTAATATACAAAAAACAGAATTAATTCTTTTTGTGGTTGTCACATACATAAACAGAAGAAATGGGAAATAATGTTCTTAAAAGTATTACTCAGTGCTTTTCTGCAAATGGTGTGTCTCAATTTCAAAAAGGAGAACATATTCAGTTTTGCACATCTAAAAGTACTACACTAATAAGTGTGACACATGCGGAAATAATAATTAAGAGTGTCATAAATTTTAGGTGTCTGTGATGATGAGAATCTGAACTGGAAAAAAGGATTTTGGACCCCTAAAACTATTTAGTTCAGCCACATTTGCAGTTCGAACCATTGCAAGCCTTAGGAAGAGACATATCAGTAAGTTGACATATTTTGCGTATGATATAATTTCATTCAATAATGTGATACTATCTCACAATCATCTTATAGACATCTGTTTAAGGAGTTAAGCATTTTAGCTACTGCCTCACAGTACATTTATACTCTCATGGAGTTTGTTGTAAACAAACTGCAGCTCAAAAGAGACCTTTATGTACATGATTACAATACCAGAAGAAAAAAATGGCATGTGTTACTCCACATTAAAATTGTTTTTAACGCAAAAAGGGGTACACAGTGGCACCACGAAAACTTTTGGTCACTTATTCAATGATATAAAATGTGTGACAGACAGAAATGTTAAATTAAAAGACAAACTGAAAAAGTTTCTCTTTGACAACTCCATCTACCCAGTAGAATAACTGTGTGTAATGTAATGTAAATGTATAGTGACTTGTTCCACATTATTACAAGTAACAATAAACAGGGTGTATATGACCTGGGACAACCGGGAGATCTGGGAAAAACCTGGGAATTTTTTCATCCGGGAGAATACCGGGGAAAATCCTGGGAGTTTTTTGTTGTTTTACTTTTCATTTAAATTTTTGTAATTTTGACTGGTAAGAACCGATACTCTAACAAAGGATATTACTGTATCTGGTACTTCAAAATAATACTGCAGCATTAAAACATGAACAAGAGAAAAAAATGGAAATAAAACTTAAACTGCAAAGGAAATGTGCCATATAAAATAACACGGTGCACATACAAGCGTCTGCCAACAGCAAAATGTGTTAAAGGCTTTAGGAAGACTATGTAATGCTTCATAACAACAAATCGCCTCTGATGAGGATGACATCACAACTGTTTACATTAGATTCATTTTAGCAGTTACGAGCGGGCTCATGCACATGCGCAGTTGAGTCGTGTATGAGTAATACCGTCTCCTGCTTCTGGCTACAGAAATGTGGCTACTCGCTGTGTAAGCAGCAGTAGCAGCAACCAGCCACATGGGGTACCCGGACAAATTTTACTGGCGTGCCCAGACTGCCAGATCCAAGCGTGCGCAGCAGGCCTGGAGCTAGCGTGGGGTGGAGGGGTGGGAGAGGGGGCGTCAAACCGTGGTATCTGAACCGGGCAGCAATTTTGGGGAGAGGGGGAAAATTCATATTCTTGAGGAAAAAAACATTGTTTCACAAAGCACCTAGCATCCAACGCGTGTCGGTCTATCAATTATTCATATGATTTTGAAACGCACCACTGCCGGTTTTTTGAACACAATTTAAGTTGATTTCTGAATGAATTATAAGTTGATTTTTGAATGAGTGCATAGTGTACGTGGTGTGTCTGCCAGGGGAATCTCGTGGCATCTAGAAATGAACTTTCCTGCAGACAAAATGGGACGGGGCTATATGAGATGAGCGGAATGAAGCCGAACCTGTGAATGCCAACTGCTGCTTGTTTATGTTGTTGATTCGGTTTGCAAATGTCGAGCACTGTTACAATTACTAGCAAAATCCATAGATTCAGACTACCAGAGTGTAAATAAAAGACCAACAGCAATAACAGGTAAGAAAGATTATGTATTATCTTCTCAGTGTATCCAGGAAAGTGAAATCTGACAGAAAATTTTTGGCCAGACTGCTACACTTAAACAGGGCCAGTTGTAGTCCCCAGCTAGCAGCAGTTTAAGTTCCATTCTGGGAGCAGCGCGGAAAATGCATTGTACAAACATGCAGTAACGCCTAACTGGAGAATGAGTTTTGACAGTGGTAGGAATAGTTACAGAATTAGTGATGACAAGATTGTTTATTAGAATGAGGAAGGAGAAGAAACTGGGACATCTCACAAATTCTGGGAGAATATGACGATTCCAAATTTATACAAAAATTTCGTTCTACTACTTTTCAGTCTTGTGCATGAGAAATTGAAGCGTATGAATGAAATGTGAAACTATTTCCTAACATAAAGCTTTTTTTATTGTAGTAGGCCAAATAGGTATTTTGTATTTGTACTTCGTGAATTATATTGTCGTACTATAAAAATGATAATTATTGCCAAAACAGTGTCGCTTATTTGGTGTGTGCTAGCCTACTATTGCTGCAATATTAGAAAATCTTATTTTGTTGTATCCAGCACACAGTGACAAAATAGACATAATTGGATCGAGAAACCATGCCAGTCTTCGGTGCTATTTTTATTAACAGCTTTTTCAGTATTGGACAAAGACATTTCCATTTTTCATGTAGCAAAACGTTTGACGAACTTTGATGAGGTAATAGTTCTTTCGCAGGAAGGAAAGCACGCCTTGTAACGCTGTAGCAAGATTAGAGAAAAAAATCGGTAGGACCTAAGGATTGATGAAATGTGTACTGTCTTGCCTGTATCTTGTCTTTACTAGTTTTAGGTACCCTATATTTAATTTTATGTCACACAGAAGAGCAAGTTATTATCTAATAGGCAATTAGGAGTCAAGATTTTCTGAAGAGTTCTTGTTCTCCCGGTTACAAATAAACCCATCCAGTTTTAATTGCAATTTTTTTTATTTATTTTTTCATTCTACAGAGCAAAATACAGTGATGAGCGGTATAAGACTGTTGTTTGAAGAGGTTTGTCACTGCAGTTCAGCACACTTAAGACCAAATAACATGTCTTGCATCTCCTCGAAGATATATGTTCTATGTCTCAGACTCTTCAAGAAGATGTGTGCTACAAAATGAACTTATTTTTGAAAAGTTGTTTTTTGTAAATTTTTTCGATATTCTGATGTGCAGTGCAGTCTGAGTTATAGTGGGGGGAGGGGGGAGCAAAGGGGGGGGGGGGGGGTAGCCTTGGCTCCATGTGACCCGTGTGTTGGTGATTTTTTCTGTTTCCTCTTCGTTTACTGCTCTCACATCAAATGAAAACAAGACAGATTTCTGTGGATGGGAGCTATGAAGTGATTTAAAATACATTCTCATAATTATAGAAGGTTAAAATATGTTGCCAGTTTCAGATTTAATTTTATTTCCACCTTTCTCACAGTCAAGCATTAATTGACTTGCAGAGCAATAAAGTTATTTTTGTCGGTTTGCTAGAGAAATTCTGCATTTATTAAGTTTCCCTGCTGAGGCAGTAAATTTATTTGAATGAAGTGTTTAATTCCACACTATTGGCTAGTTTCGACTGTTTGCTGCATGTAAAGTGCATGTTTTCATCTTCTAGCATGTATGGCATTATGCCATAATAAAGAACCAAACATGAGTACTGGAACTCCAAGAAAATTTTCGACCTGAAAAATGGTTCATATGGCTCAGAGCACTATGGGACTTAATATCTATGGTCATCAGTCCCCTAGAACTTAGAACTACTTAAACCTAACTAACCTAAGGACATCACACAACACTCAGTCATCACGAGGCACGTCCTGAAAACCACACCGAAAAGCTTAATATCAGGTTGAGGCATACGAATGTGCGCTTTAAGGCGAACTATGCATTTTAGTATATTTCACGAAATTCCATCGCTCTTGGAGTATCCTCTGCCGTGTTATATCTTTTATGACATAATGTAAGTAAGATCTTTTAATGTTTTACACGTACTAACATACGGGCTTCCTACGTCACCATAGCTGCGCAAGCGCAGTGACGCCTCTTATCTGGCACACTCTGGCAACTGCTGAAATAAATCTAATTCTAACAGGTCGCAGGAAAATATTTCGAATTGTGGTTCGAAAAGAGTTATTTTCAAAGTAAATTTCCTTTTATGCAAGATGAAATATGTGCAAGAGTGTCTTACATCACAGAGCGTTTGCTCTCGTTTAAAAATCAACTCTTTAATGACGAGCCACTTAGAAGAATTTAGAGCCCATAAAGCAAGAGATTTATGTCGGTATTAAAAATTTTATATGCGTATTTGTGTGATGTATCTTAAAGTGTAACATGCACTAAACAGACCAACATTATATGTGAAAGCTTAGCTTCTCTTGTAGCTTATTAATCTTCCAGACAAATATAATATGCGAAACTTTGATTTTCCTGTAGCGACGCTATGTATATTAACTTAAACCATTATCTTTTTCTGTTGGTGTAATTCGAATTTATACTTTTGTAATACGAAAATATGCAGCGTACATGTTGCTGCACATCAAAGATCTTTCCAAAACGTGTTTTTTTTCCCCCTGAGTTTCACTCTCTAAAGTGCCGAGAAATTCTACACTGCTGTATAAAACCATATCCATTTAAAGGACTGACAAGTTTTACAGTTAAGACGGAAAGTATACTGTCACTTAACACGGAAAAAGTGTATTTTCACACGGGAGAAAATGTATTTTTAACTGGGAGACCCGGGAAACATCCGGGAATATTTTTTCCTTGTCTGCTTGTACACCCTGAATATAAGTGATCCATGGAACATGAACGTAACTAGCTAATACATCATATATTCAAAATTCCATGGGCAGGATTCTCATTCAAATGGAAAACCATGGAATTCATATACCACATTTGGTTGGTTGGTTGGTTTAAAAGGGTATGTGTGGGGGGGGGGGGGGGGGGACCAAACTTCGAGGTCATTGGTTAGTTGTTCCCGGTAAAATAATTACAAAAGAGAAAGAGGAAAGAGGAAAAGTAGGGAACGTACAGCACAATAACAGGAGAAAGGAAAAATAACAGGAGGACAACCAACACTACTATGGACAAAACAGGAAAAGAAAACCACAGAGAGAAGCAAGAAACTGGTAGAAGAGGTAAAAACAAGACAGTAGATGACCGTGAGTGGCCGACCATGAGAATAAAAAGGAAAAGCCAGCCACTCTGTGACACATTAAAATATCCACCAAAAAAACATTAGAGTGGAGAACACAAAGGGCATGCACTAAAACTTATATAGATTGATAAACCCACCAACACCTATAAAATATACTACTAAGTTAGCTGATGAGGTGTTTTCAGCTAGAATTAATGGCAACGAGTCTGGTAACTGAAGAGTCTGTCACAGGGCAGCCAAAGAAGGACAGTTCACCAAGATACAGGCCACTGTCAGCCGGGCAGCACACTGACACTGAGGTGGGTCATTACGGCACAGGTGGTAGCCATGCACCACCCAAGTGTCGCCAATGCAGAGCTGGCAGAGAACTACGGAGTCCCTGTGAGAGGCCTGCATTGAGGACTGCCACACATTTGTAGTCTCCATAATTGCACACAGTTTGTTGGGTGTGGAGAGGTTGTGCCATTTCATCTTCCAAAGGCACAAACCCTTGAGGCATAGTACTGAATGCAGGTCATTTGCAGAGAAGCCGATCTCCATAAGTGGTTTCCGCGTAGCCTGTTTGGCCAGCCTCTTGGCAAGTTTTTTGACTGGGATTCGGACATGACCTGAGATTCAGACGAACACCACTGAATGACCAGACTGTTCCAGGGCATATATGGACTCCTGGATGGTCGCTACCAAAGGATGGTTGAGGAGGGTAGCACTAGTCAATAGCTTGTAGGCTGCTCAAGGAGTCAGTACACAGAAGAAACGCCTCCCCAGGGCATGAAACAATGTGCTCAAGAGCACGAGATATAGTCACCAGCTCTGTATTGAAAACACTGCAGCCATCGGACAAGGAATTCTGTTCAATATGTCCTCCATGGAGATACACAATGCCGACATGCCCATCAGCCACCAGGCCGCCGGTGTAAGCCACTTCGTGGCTTCATTACTGGGCAAGAATCGAGAGGAAGTGGCAGTGGATAGCCGCAGGGTTAACTGAGTCCTTACGGCCATGTGAAAGGTCCAGGCAAAGCCTTGGCTTAGTTGTACACCATGGAGGTGTACATGAATGGAGTTCAAGTATAGGTGATAAAGGCAAGAACTCCAGCTCAGAAAGAATGGATTGGACACGAACTGCAATTGGAAGCCCTGACCTGGGCCGCCAATGCGGGAGATGAACCACCGTGGGTGGGAAAAGGGGACAGTGATTCGGATGCACAGAACTAGAAACGTGTGCAGTGTAACTGGCCAGCGTTTGTGCACGCCCAACCTGCAATGGAGAGACTCCGACCTCCACAAGGATGCTGATCACCAGACTCGTCCCAACAGCTCCTGTTGCTAGGCAAATGCCACAGTGGTGCACTGAATCGAGTAAATGCAATGGTGAGGGCGCTGCCGAACCATAAACCGGACTCCCATAGTCAAGGCAGGATTGAACAAGGGCTATGTAGAGCTGCAGCAGCATAGAGCAATTTGCACCCGTTGGTGTTGCTCAGGCAGTGGAGGGCATTGAGGTGCTGCCAGCACTTCCGCTTAAACAGACAAAGAAAGGTGAGGTAGCCAAGTCAATCGGGTTGAAAATCTCCACTACAGTGAGTGGATCGTCATTAAGGTAAAGTTCTGGTTCTGGTTCTGGATGAACGGTACGACGCCAACAGAAGTGCATAACACACAACTTTTTGGCCGAAAACTGGAAACCGTAGGCTAGAGCCAGTGACTGCACCTTGTGGATGGCTCTCTGTTAGCGCTGCTCAGCAACACCAGTACTGCAGTACTGGTGGAGCGGTATGAAATGCAGAAGTCATCTGCATACAGAGAAGGTGAGGCGGACGGCCCTTCAGCTGCTGCTAAACCACTAATGGCCACTAAAAATAGAGAGAGACACTCAATACAGAGCCCTGCGGGAACCCATTCTCCTGGATACGGGGTGACCTGTGGGTGGCACCAACTTGGACACGGAAAGTATGAAATGACAGGAAATTTTGGATAAAAATCGGGAGTGAACCTTGGAGACCCTACTCGTATAATGTAGCAAAGATATGATGTCGACAGGTCATGTCGTATGCTTTTCGTAAAGTAAAAAAGACGGCAACCAGATGTTGGCACCTGAAAAGGCTGTTCGGATGGCAGACTCGAGGGACACAAGATTATCAGTGGTAGAGCGACCCTGGCAGAAGCCGACGTGACATGGAGCCAGTAGGCCACATGACTGCAGGACTCTACCCGACCCGACCCAACCCAACCGCTGACACACCATACATTCCAGCAGCTTACAAAGAACATTGGTGAGCCTGATGAGCCAATAGCTATCCACATCAAGTGGGTTTTTACAGGGTTTGAGCACCGGAATAATGGTTCTCTTCCGCCATTGCGATGGGAAGACGCCATCGCACCAGATCTGGTTGAAGATGACAAGAAGATATCGCTTGTAGTCAGGTGAGAGATGTTTAATCATCTGCCTGTTAATCCGATCTGGCCCAGGAGCTGTGTCAGGGCAATGTGCAAGGACAATGAGGAGCTCTCACTCTGTAAATGTGACGTTATAGGATTCACTGTGGCGTGTAGTGAATGAGAGGACTTTCCCTTCCAGCCGCCATTGGAAAGTGCGAAAGGCTGGGGGAATTCTCTGACGTGGAAGATCAAGCATAGTGCTCAGAAAAGTGCTCGGCAATCGCTATTGCATCAGTAGATAACACGCCATTTGTGTTAATACCAGGGACATCTGTTGGGCTCTGATACCCGAAAACACATTTGATCCTTGCCCAGACTTGGGATGGTGACATACGGTACACAATAGTCGAGATGTATCTCTCCCAACACTCCTGCTTCCATCGTTTGACAAGTTGCTGAATGCAGGCACGGGGCCGTTTCAAGGCTATGAGGTGCTCCAGGGAGGGTGCCTCTGTAGAGCTTGCTGACACTCCTTAATTGCTTCAGCGACTTTCAGGGACCGCCGAGAGACTGCCTTTCGCTGGGGTACCCTAAAGAGCGAGGGATCATGCTTTCTGCCACAGAAACAGTTGTTGTAGTCACCTGCGCAACCACCACATTGATTTTCCTGTGTGGGGGAGATTCAACGGTGTAAGCAGAGGTTGAAAGACTCCCTGTACACCTTATTTAAAGCCCATCTGGACAGGTGTACATGGACTTGATGCTGGGGAATGACAGGAAGATGGGGAAGTGGTCACTACCACACAAGTCATCATATGCTCTCCAGTGGACAGATAGGAGAAGTCCTGGGCTGCAGATTGATAAATCAATGGCTGAGCAACCACCATGAGCCACATTGAAATGTGTGGTGGCCTCAGTATGTAAGAGGCAGAGGTCAAACTGAGACAGTAAAGTTTCGACATCTCTGACACAGCCAGTAAGCATGGTGCCATCCCACAAGGGATAGTGGGCGTTAAAATCTTCCAAAACTAGGAAAGGTTTAGGGAGTTGATCAATCAGTGCAGTTAATACATGCAGGGATACTGCACCATCTGGAAGAAGATACACATTGCAGACAGTTATTTCCTGTGTGCTGACAGCCACACCTTCAAGAGGGGTTTGAAGGGGCACAGGTTCACTACAGACTGAGTTTAGGACATAAACGCACACTCCACCTGACACTCAAATACAGTCACTACAGTTCATGTAGTATCCCTTATGGCCGCGTAGGGCAGGGTCCGCATTGCCTGGACCCAGGTTTCCTGGAGGGCAATGAAGGAAGCAGGTGTAAAGCTTAACATTTGCCAAGCTTAGGCAGTGGAAAAAGCCACCACAATTCAACTGGAGGATGACATCATCGTGGGACTGAGAAGGCATGGAACATTCAATGAGACAGTTTAGGCCTCAGGATCACTTGCTGCCACCGACATATTGCCTGAGCAGTCTATATCCATTGTGTCTGAGGGTCCGGCGAGATTTAGGTCCTCAGTGGACGCCAGAATCTCCACCACATCTGCAGATGCAGAACTTGTAGGTAGCGGTGGTGTGGGTGCCACCGCAATTCCCTTGGTCTTGGGGACCATCTTTTTGGATTTATTTCGCTGCTCCTTGGGTTTCCCTGGCTGGGAGGACTTCACTGATTCAGTCTCCAGGACTGAGGATGAGCGTGAATCCCTACAACCAGTTGCTATTGGGCTCTTCAGCTATAGCAAGAGGAGCCAAAGAAGACTTACACTTTTCCAGCTCAGAAGTAGGGACTGATATCCTCGATGATCGGGGGGGGGGGGGGGGGGGGGGAGGGGGAGGGGGGGGGGAGGTGTTGCTCCCAAAGGTGGTGATGCAGGAGCAACAGGTAGGGAAATGCCCCCCACCACCAAGGGGGGAGGTGTAGTCTTCTGGCTCTGAGAGGTGACTGAGGTTAGCGGAGCTGATCAGGCTAGAACTGTTGTAGTGGCGGTGTAAGATGATGTCATACATACATGATGTAGGTGTTCAAATTTCCTCTTAGCCTCAGTGTAGGTCAGTTGGTCCAGGGTCTCGTACTCCATGATTTTCCTTTCTTTCTGGAGAATCCTGCAGTCAGGAGAGCAAGGTGTATGGTGCTCTCTGCAGTTGACACATCTGGGAAGTGAGGCACATTGAGTATTGGAATGTTAAGGGCATCCACAATCTCGACATTTGATGGTGGAAGTACTGCAGGAAGACACATGGCCAAACTTCCATCATTTAAAGCATGACATTGGGGGAGGGATATAGGGCTTTACATCACAGCAGATGACCATCACCTTGAGTTTCTCAGGTAATGTATCACCCTTGAAGGTGAAGATGAAAGCACCGGTGACAAGCTGATTATCCCTTGGACCCCAATGGACACGCCGAACAAAATGTACATCTCGCCGCTCTAAACTGGGGCGCAACTCATCGGCAGACTGCAAAAGAGGGTCCCTGTGAAATATGATACCATGGAACATATTTAAGCTCTTATGGGGCATGATGGTTACAGAGACATACCCCAGCTTGTCTCAAGCGAGTAACGTACGTGACTGGGCAGAGGATGCAGCTTTGATCAACACTGACCCAGATCTAATTTTGGACAAGCCCACCACCTCCCCAAACATGTCCTCTAAATGCTCAACAAAAAACTCGGGCTTCAACGTCATGAAAGATTCCCCATAAGCTCTTGAATGTACAAGGTAACGAGGTGAGTAAGTGTCACTGCCATTCTTGGCCTGGTGTTCCTCCCATGGTGTGGCCAGGGAGGGGAATGATTTGGGGTCATACTTCTGTGGATTGAATTGAGCCTGTGAATGCTTAGAGACTGCTGGTGTTTGACCCAGCAAGAGATGATGTACTATGAATGGATGGATATTGTGGATATGGGCGCTCAACAGTGTAGTCTTTAGTGCCCGAACAGAAACAACAATGGACGAGTGTCACTAAAATGCAGCAAGTGCTAAAATAGGACTAAAATTAAAGGTGAAATGCTACATAGGCAGTTTGCATGTCAACAGTTGAAACTGGAATGCAGCACATAAAGAGGATAACTGCAAGAGAACGTAGGTGAAAGAGTTAAAATGAAACACGTAGCACATGTTTGGAACTGGAATATTACAAGTATAAAAAGGAGTGGTAAGCCACTCGGCAACACACTAAAAATTCCAACCAAAAAATTTTAGGCTGAAGCCCAGAAACATCACAGTACCTTAAAACTTTCTTGACACTCGCCTCGTCATCGGCTAGAATCAAGGGCAGATCCCCACTAATATTAACTTCCGCCCTGACAGAACAATATAAATCACACTCAACTAAAATGTGGCGTACAGTGATTCGTACGTCACAGGCATCACACAGCAGTGGTTCCTCTCGCCGTAGTAAGAAGGCATGCATATGAGGACAGTGCCCTATGCGAAGACGTGTAAGGGTCACTTCGTCATGCCTAGGTGACCGCCACGAGGAACACCATGGCTGGATGGTGGGTTGCACCAACCGCAGCTTATTGTCCCTCACCGCCAGCCATTCCTCCTCCCACAATAGCATATACTTCCGGCGCAGCACAGAAACAACACCTTGCAAAGGAACAGAACATTGCATCACCTCTGGTAATCTGCAGGCGTCCTTGGCAGCTCTATCAGCTTGTTCATTTCCCCGTATGCCCACATGCCCTGGCACCCAGCAAAAGGACACTTGCTTGCCCTGTCATTGGAGGATGTACAGTTGGTTGTAAATCAGCTGTTCCAACTTCTACGCTGGGTACAGGTTCTGCAGTGACTGTAATGCGCTCATTGAGTCAGAGCAAATTAGAAAGTTTTTGCCCTGAGTACACCGTATCTGCTCCAATGCCTTCAGGATCGTGTGAAGTTCTGCGGAAAAAACAGTGTATTCCTGGGGAAGGCGAATCCTGATGACACGTTCGGGGAATACTACTGAGCAGCCAAGAAAATCCCCCTGTTGGGATCCATCAGTGTATACTACTGTAAAATCATGATGCCTATCCAAAATAAAGATTTGAAAGTAAAATCTGATGTACTGTCTTTCTTAAAATTTGCCAAATCTAAAATCAGTCTGGGCCTCTGGAGGAGCCAAAGTGGGTATCTGCTCCAACCTCGACATGAAACATTAAAACCGGCCACACCCACCTCTAAAATGCAATCCTCTGCACGAATCCCATAGGGCCTTGTTGCTCGTTGCCGGTTGCGAAAAAGCCTTTCTAGTGGAGGCTGAGCAACAGTGTGGTATGCAGGCGTGTATGGTGTGGATAATGTTTGATAGGCCTGGCGCACCATTAGTAGACGCCGCCGCAGGTGAAGTGGCGGTTCACCTGCATCTGCACACCAGGCTCGGTATGGGGCTCGTTCTGAATGCCCCAGTGGCCAGCCGAATCCCCTCATGGTGCACCACATCCAACAGCTTCAAATAAGTGGGTCTTGCAGACCCATACACCGTGCATCCACAATCAAGCCGGGACCGCACGAAGACTCTGTAAAACCGGAGCAGACAAGTCCTGTCTGCTCCCCATGTGAGGTGACTAAGACATTTTAAAATAGACAGCGCCTTAAGAGACCGTTTTTTCAGTTCCTTAATGTGTGGCAGTCACGTAAGCTTAGAATCAAAAGTGAAGCCCAGAAACTTCACCGTGTCTTTAAAATTCAGAACAGTGTCCCTCATCCTCAACACAGGCAAGTCAAAACTGGAACGAGAACGGTTAAAAAGAACACACACCGACTTATCATTTTAAAACTTAAAACCACTCTTCTGTGCCCATTCATCCAAACGTCAGAGAGTGAGTTGCAACTGACGAGTCGTCGTTGCAAGATGTACTATGCTTCATCGCATGTCATCCGCCCTGATGACACCCACTCCAGCAGGGGCCCTCCCAACAAGCAAGACCCAGCTGCAGCAAAGGCCACCTGGCAGGATGGCCATTGCCGGGAGTCCCGATGCCACAGGGTGACGGACATCAACTCCTCGGCATACGTGGGGAGTTAACAGCGCAGGCATCGGCAACTCGATCATTGTGTGGGCAGGGGGCTACAACCAACAGGGTACATGGCGGCCTCACCACAACAGACTGACCCACTATGCTGGGTATCAGGTGCAACCAAGCAAACAAGTCCATTATCATCATCGGTGTAAAAAACAATACTGCACAGTTGACGGAAAAATACTCACCCAGGAGGGTAACCTCACCTCATAGTTGGAGAATGAGCAGAAGCACAGATCCACATTGATGAATGATGCAATAAGTCTCAGCGCACGATGGACACGATGCACCATGTAAGGCGCCCTTACCCAATTGGCTCCCTCTTTGGGAAAAGTTTGAAGAATGGAGTTCAAACCGTACTGGGGACCATCCCATAAAGGCCGAAACGTGTGAGACTTCTTTTAGCTGCCTCTTAATACAGGCAGGAATACCTCGGTCCTATGCTAACGCCCAGACCTGCAGGGGGTATACCATATTTTGTGAAAACTGTACTTTTAATGTAGACTCTAGATCTCATTCAAGGTGCTCCCAATGTAGAGTGTCTTTTTCTTTATCCCCTCAATAAGGGAAAAAAACTGTTTTTATCAGTATCACTACACATGATAAATTGAGAGAGGACTGAAGGGACACTCAAACCCGTTTTTTGGGGGGGTGGGGGTGGGGGGTGAGGGGTGGGAGGGATGGATGGAAATGAAGTCCCATGCTTCTTGACAGAGCTTAGCTGAACGATGTGGGAGACCTGCATCGCCATACTAGGCAAGGTCCTAATGGAAGTGGTTTGCCATTGCCTTCCTCTGACCGTAATGTGAATGAATGAAGACTATGAAGACGACGCAACAACATCCAGTCATATCGGGGCAGGTGAAAATCCCTGACATCGCCAGAAAAAGAACCCGGGTACCGCATGCTCAGGAAGTGAGAATGCTAGCACGAGACCACAAGAGGCACACTTTTTGGGGGGAGAAGATAAATTTATAAAGGATCTTGTTTTCATTACACTAATGCCATCTTCTACCCACTGTAATTACATAAAATGCTTAGAAGCTAAAAATAGTGAAGGTCAAAAAGCAAAGCTTCAAGCCATATGGCATTAAACTTAGCCATGCATAACCATAAATGCAGCAGACAGAAATATATTAATTAAAATGAGCTCAGCTATAGCAGGGCATGTGTAAATACATAGCAGAAAATTAGTACAAAATCTATCTCAAAACCCCCAGGAATTTTGGTCATATATCAATGATACAGGACTATTGGTACAAAAATTGGTGCCCATACAGTTCTGGTTGAGACAAGAACCAAGCTATCAAATAGCAAAACAAAGCCAAAACTGTTGAACTCCATCTTCAAATGTTCCTTTACAAAGGTAAATCCTGGAATATTATCATCATTTAATAGCTATACCACTGTTAAGATGTGTGACTTGTGGTAATCAACACTTTGGGAGTAGTTGTGTAGTGCTTCATCTGTCATGGTCATAGGCTATCAGATGGCACTGAGGAGGCCTGTGTGGACACCCTGTTTCGACTATGCAGGCAGTAACTGAGTTCAGGGGGGCTTCATAGTATAGAGAGCCATCAGTTACAACTTACGGTTATGTACAACATTTCTGAAGTGTAAAGTAACAGGTGCCCACTACACTACAATGCACTGCACAGACTGTTATCCCTGTGCCACAACCATTTCTTTGACAGGAAGGTGCTGTGCTTTTTCAGCAGGGCAGTGTATGCCCACATACGGCTGCCATGATGCAACGTGTCCTTCATGATGTAAAACAACTGCCCTCACCAACAATATCACCAGATCTCTCGCAGTTGAATATGTACGGGAACTTAATCTTTCTCCAGAGCCTTCCTAATCATTGTCAAAGTGCAACAAAAGACACAAGACTCTTAGGACAATCTATCGCAGGGTGCCATTTCACATCTTTATGATCATTTGCATATGAAAAACATGCCTGCATTGGCACCACAGAGGGAGTTAACACTGTGTATTTATGTGACTGTCTGCACTCCCTTTACTGTGACCTGAATGTGTTCTCATATATTCCAGCAATGATGAACTATCTCTTACATCACTTATCAATGAAATGGCCTTGTTCTTAGGGATGTTTCACTTGTTCTAGTAGTGTACTGTCATCACATACAAATAAAAGTGTTGATCAAGACTGTTCTATATAATATTTTATTACTACTGCTCAAATTTAAGAAACCCTTAGAAGGTTGGGCAAAAGGAGGGTATCAAGCTTATACAAGAAAGACGGTTAAAATGATAGGCT
Source organism: Schistocerca gregaria (assembly GCF_023897955.1). NCBI lineage: Eukaryota > Metazoa > Arthropoda > Insecta > Orthoptera > Acrididae > Schistocerca > Schistocerca gregaria. The sequence goes on from NC_064931.1 coordinate 687,620,478, forward strand.
TGTATGATGACTGGAGACAGAATGTAACAAGAATGTTGAAACATTGTAACTGGTAGACGCTCAATCAAGTAAAAAATATAATAAAGTACAGTATTGACCACATAAAAACACTATCATACTTCAGTGATGAGATGTGGAGACAATTCCACTGACTGATGGGAGTGGGTGATGCCCACAGTAGCTTCTCTGTGCCAGCATCTCCAGACATCATCACTGGAGTAAGGTCCGAAGATGATGATCATCAGGTCGAAACCAGTCACCACATATGAATCAAAGTGTTTTTATTCGATCAAGACTGTTCTACATAATATTTTATTACTAGTTCATTGTGAATGCTGCCATTCCCAATACATTTACAAGAATTCAAAGACATCACATCTTGTGAGAAGATTCTACAAAGCTTCAAGAACAATCTTTCAGGTCAGAAACTAAAACTATTGTTCAGTCCTCTACATATATGCTTCATAGACGTACAGATAAAACTAGACAAACAACAGCTCACACAGGCATACAACAAACGATCACGTATCCCAAGCTCCACCAGTTTGCTGTCTCACAATAATTGAGCAGTATTACAGGCTTATTAGCAGATCTGTAGTTTGATTCATATCTACTGTGAAGGAATTACTGGAAGCCCAACCAGTTATTTTCTAAAGTTGACCCACACATTCTCTTCACATTCCTTGTCATACTCAACCATTTAAGCAACACTATAGCTACAGTACCTTTTTCTTGTAGAGCTAAGTCTTCTGCATGGTTGAGCCATGCATCGTAGTGGTCTGTCAATGAGTAAGCATATAGGATGTGTTGAAATAAGTATGTATTTTCCGTCATATGAAAATTGTCATTAGTTAACTTAAAATTGTAGTTATTTATATGGTTTTTCTTCTATGCTTTAGTTTATTAATTATTTAACTTAATACATGTGTTATGAAATAAACGGTAGTTTTTTAAATTGTATACCAGAAAGAAAATAAATGGAGCACACAATACGGAATGACTAAATCTGTCCCACAAAAAACATACATATTGAGATGGTTAATCACTTTATGATTCTGTAATATGTTTGACAGTGTCAAAGTATTAAGAATGCCAAATTGCAAGATTTACAGGGGGATATTATTCAACAGTGTATAAAAATTATTTTCTGTGGTATATTTTAAAGCAGAGCTCCATGACAACCTCATATTATACAAAAGCAAGACTTTTGAAAGGGCTGCAAAACACCCATTTACAGCTGCCACAACCTGTTTATTCAATTTAAAACACTTACCATAACACATTTCTTATATAAAGAAGTCACAGGGTGCCAATCTAGTGAATATGATGGATATTAACTAACATGTATTCCAAATTCCTCAGTTGTGCCACTGCCAAATCATCTCTGTGGACAGATGCATTGTCCTGTTTACATGTAATTTTCTTTTGCAATCCAGTCTTCTCGTCTCATATTTTTTTCAGCAGTTATTGTTTTGTCCTATGTGGGGCACTGAATAAGAAATTGCATACAAAAAATAGTGGCCATAACCTTTCTAGCCACTGTAATCAATTTCTCTTGATGTTGGGCAAAGTCACAAGTTTACATTCAATGCTTTGACTGTCATTTTGTTTATGACATGAAGTGGTGGACTCAAGGCTCAAAAAATTTGTGCACATCATCTGTTGCATTCTTTTTAGAATGGTTCAAACATTACTTTGAAATAAATTTACACACTTTATTTTTGTCAGCATTTAAGAAATGCTGTATGAATTTTGCAAAAAACTTTCTCACAGTTAATTCTTCATGTACTGTATTTTTTTCTACTGATATGCCTACTCTTTAAGTGATTGTATATATCATGTGTAGAAGTATGAAACTGAAATTTGGTTGCAATAATTACAAGTCTGTTGTTTGAAACTGATAAACAATATTTTATTCAAAATAATCTCCATTGCTATTTATCCATTTCTCTCACCTCTCTGGCAGGCTATGATTGCCACAAGACAATAACAATTCCTCTTTTGAAGTGAATTAGTCAGCAAGCCATTTTCGTATATTTCCATATGAATCGAAGGATTGTTCAGCGAGAGCGTGTCCCAGTGATACAAATAGATGATAATTGAATGGAGCCAAGTCTGGAGAATAAGCTGCATGTCCTAGTATTTCCCAAATGAACGCCTCAATCATTTCCCTGACCCATTTTGCTGTATGTGATGGGGTGTTATCATGGAGCAATATGACTTTGTGTTGCTTTTTCCATATCCCAGTCATTTTTCATGTAATCCTTGATTTAAATTGATCATCTGTTGTTACCAATAAGTGTTAACGGTTCCACCAGGTTTTAGCAGCTCTTAATAGATGACACCCTCTTCATCCCACCAAACTTGTTGCATTGTCTTCTTTCCAAAGCGATTTGGTCTTGCAGTGGATGTCGATGATTTGCCTGGATTCACCTATGATTTACAATGCTTAGGGTTCTGAAAATATATTCATTTTTCATCATCTGTCATTATTTGTTGGAGAAATGACTTTCTTTTGCATCTGGTGAGCAGCATTTCACAAGTGGTCTTTCAAATTGCTTGCTGTGTTTCATTCTGTTCATGTGGAATCCATTTTCCCACTTTCTGCACCTTTCCTGTAGGTTTCAACTGAAGAGAAATGGCTTTCTGCATCACATTCAATTGTTTTGCAAGTCCTGTTGAGCTTGAGCATCATCTTCATCCAATTCACTGTCTTTGAACTCTTTTGGTGGTTTCTCGCACTCGTCATTTCTCATGTCAGAGTCACCACTTTTGAATTTTTTGAACCATTCGAAACACTGCATTTCCCCAAGAGCATGTTCACCAAAAACTTTGACAAGCATTCAATGCAATTCTGCAGCAGTTTTTTTCAAATGATAACAGAAAACCAACACTGTCCACAAATCGTAGTTCATAGGCACAAAACCCGACATGTTTACAGGTTTGAAACAGATACCAGTGTATGGAACTTAGATTACTGTGTGTTGACATTCGCTGTCAGCTGCTAGAGGAAGCAGATGGTGCTGCAGACATGGTCTAATGGGTCCTACACTGATGGCTAGTGCCATCTATGGGGTAGTTCCAGTTTTATACTTCTAAACCTAGTACTGTTAATAACCAATCATACAATGTTACACTGTGCACTTTCTATAAATTTTCAGATGAAATTGCATTTTTGTAACAACCTTTATATGCATCATTTTCAAGATAAGAATGGGCAAGTTTGAATTCAGCTGCCTGTTTCATAACTGCTAAAAACGAATGACAAATAAACCCTCAAAAATATTGTAGGAATTTCTGTTGGTTTTATTTTACTTATTTTATTTACACGCCGTGATCTGTAGGACCAAATTGAGGAACAAATCTCCAAGGTCATGGAATGCGTCAGTACTTGAGATTACAACATAAAAGTAATAATAGATAAAAATAAAATGTTTATGAACAGTACTTTAATATTCTGCTAGGCACTCCATCACATCCAGAGTCCTTAGTCTTCAGTGATTTAATTATTGACTCAATCTGCCCCTTGTCTGTATCACAGAGGAGTATTTCAGGCATTTGCTAAGAGTGTTATAGGATCCCCTGTGGAAACTAAATTTTTATTTAATTCACCAGCAATGCTCAGAAATTGAGTGTTAAATACTGCACATATATCCGATTTATCAGTAACAGAAATATTTTTACTATGAACTGACTTCATATCGTCGACCTTGTGCTGCTGACCAGACACTTCCTTCACAATTGACCATATGGTTTTAATTTTATCCTGTGAATTAGCTTTTCTGTTTGTGTACCACATATTCTTTCCCTTCCTAATAACATTTTAAGCACCTTACAATACTGTTTGTATGGGCTACTATAGCTTGATTATGACTACTTCTGATATTTTGATATAATTCCTACTTTGTTCTGCACGATATCCTTATCCCACTTGTCAGCCAACCAGGCTGCCTTTTACTGCTAGTACCCCGTTTAGAATGTTCTAATCGAAGGCAACTCTCAAAGAGCATGAGAAATGTGTAAAGGAAAGCATTATATTTGTCATCTATGTTATCAGCACTATAAACATCTTGTCACTTTTGTTCCTTGTCAAAGTTTAAAAAAACTCTCTGTTGCTGTTGGATTAACTTCCCTACATAGTTTGTAACTGTACGTGATGTTTGTTTGAGTACAAAAGCCTTCTAGTGTTAAAATTTGTGCATCATGATCTGAAAGGCCATTCACCCTTTTACTAACAGAATGCTCTTTATTTACATAATTGTACATGATATGGGCCTGTTATTATAGTCAGCTTTCTATCTTTGTTTGAAGTATGTTTCCACACTCTCTCTTGAAGAAAGAAGAAGTGGTATTTAACCAATTTAAAGTTTTGCCCCATTTTTAAGTTTATGTCCCAAATGCATAATTAAAAATGAATTATTTAACAGATTTCTGATTTTAATAGATTTTATCACACTTAACATTAGATCTAATTTCCCTGCTACAGGCAATGATTCTGTGTAGTCTGAGAAACTGCAATTTATCGATCTAATTTACACTTCTGACATCAGATTTTATACTGTTATCTAACTCTTCTGTACAGTCTGTTTTGTGTGTTGATAAATTTCTTTCTTTGCATTTTAACAACACATGGTTCTGATTGCACTTGCTACTAGTCAGTATCCATTACATGCTCCATCTTTCATCAAACAGATACAGCTGTCTCTGTGGTGGGGGCAGGATGTTAATTTTATATTTGAAGATAATTTTCTTTAGGAAGGAAAAACAAGGGGCAGTCGGGACACAACAGGGGCAGCTGTTTCCCCGCTGTGTACATCCATGCGTGAAGTCCTTAAATTCTACACAAAGAAATCCATGCTTCAGTTTACATAACTCAAAAAAGTTTATTAGCTGACTGAGAACACTGTAGAAATAGCAAAGGGGAAGAACTAAGACTGAAGTTACTCTGTTTGATTCAGGAGTAATTTAATTTTTATTTTTGACACATTTTCAACATTTAACAACATCCACTAGAAAACATTTTCTGATATCACATAATAATTCTGTAATAAAATTAATTTTAAATGTATTCTGAACATACATACAAGAATTGAAGACAGTTTCATAACTTTTATTACAGCATATTCAATAGAAAGTCATTAGAAATTTGCCACCTGTACTGAAATAAAAGCATTGCATTTTACATCAGTCCGATGACATAAACTTAATTATATTAAAACAACTGGAAACTGGCGTTACTACTGTGTGTTAGTTATTTAACACTGCCCGAAAAAGAATACTCCGAACTACATTAAATAATGTAGCTAAACCTTTGACAAGTTCAGCAACTGACATCCTCCCTCTCTCTCTCTCTCTCTCTCTCTCTCTCTCTCTCTCTCTCTCTCTCACACACACACACACACACACACACATACACAGAGACCATGTATCTTCATTCCTTTTCTGCTATTCATAGCCACAAAAATAGTTCCAGGAACTTGATAAATATAATTCATTACTCTTTGGCATTACTAATACTGCTTTTTTTCCAAATATAATGAAGGATATTAAAATAGACTAAGAAAACTCAAGAATGGCTTCAGTAGTAGCCACAATTCAGGACATATTTTTGCTACGGACATTGCTTTCAAACTTTAAATGGATACACACAGCTCAGGATCTCAACACTTTGAGACAACAGCAAAGCAGCTGAAAGTTATCAATAACATTTAAGACAAATGCTAGGATCATCCCGAAAAATGTATTCACACAATATATAAGAAGATATGCTTCACCTTCTCAGGGTAGAACAGAAAAAAATAATTACTGAAATACAAAAGAAAAGAAACAATCTTTCCTGACAACACAACTGACACTGCGTTAGTGTTTTGCTAAATTTCCTGTTATCATTTTGCATTTTTGTGCCTCACTACAGGCGGTTTTCCTCTACATTAAAAAAATTCACTTCAGTTCTAAGGCTGGGGTTGAAAGTGGGGGGGAAAGAGATAGAAGGGGGTGTGTGGGGGGGGGGGGGGGGGGGGGAGGTGATGGTTGAACAAAGTTAAAGAAATTGTGGGATTTAGCAGCTTCCACATACACAATGTACCTTCATGGGTCTAACTCACATTCAATACCATACACTAAACACAAACCTGATACCACTTGTTACTATTTTTAACAACTGTGTTCCAACTTCCATACATTCAAGTCTAGAACTGCCTTCAATCAGTGACTATTCTGTTCACCTCTAGTAACATTAAACTTTTAGTCATCTTGATGCCTCAAACATAGAACCGACAAAAATGATGAGGCATACTGATTTATAGTCTGTCTGTGTGCTCCATGAGGTTAACTATACTTGTATGTACAAAGATTTCAGCTGTTTTGTTATTTCCCCTCAAAACCTCACAGTTTCAGCACCAACCTACACTAGTAAATTTTCCTCTGTTATTTACCATTTTATATTAGTCTTATTTATTTTCATTCATATCTGTACTTCAGCCTCTTTTCATTACATCTCTTGAACAACAAAATTATTTAATATGATCAAATTATTGCTACCAATTTGATAGATATTTAGATCAGTTTTCATAAACGAATTTATAAATGACCGTAACAAAGAATATCAATATAATCCTCACAAGCACCAATGGGCTTTTGTACCTCAAGTCACATTTGAGTATTATCTTCAGAATTAATTAACTGACAGGTATGCTCTTAGCCAAATCTTTTTTTCAGGAATTAGTCTGTGTGCTACATTAGGAAATGATTTTCACACATAAATTCATTTGTCACAGGCCTATGTGAGAAATATCACCGGAGGTTGAAATCATAATTATTCACAATAATTTCCTTCACAATGCTTCTTATGTCTAAAAAGGCTGTGATACAATTCTTTTGCAGTATTACCTTAGGACGGCTACACCTGTCACAGTGTACTTGACAAGTATAAACACGCAAGTCATTTGTGCACCTATGTACAATTCTGTATAAGGTTAAAACTGTGCAAATATTTAACATGTTCTTATTTATTTGAGACATGAACAAATTTCCTTCTCTACACTTGTGCATGCTGCACCTGCACATGGAAACAATGAACATGGGTAGCAGAGAATTCTACAAACTTGTCACAATCACCAACAAGTACTAATGATTACTGAATGTGAGGGTACATGTTAACAACTGAATGTCATGACAAGTGATTACTTGAAATATTGCCAGAAAATGAACTGACTGCACTTCGTGAGTCAGTAGAGAAGAAGGTTAATAGCCTGAAAACTAATGTCACAGACAAAAAATACTGAAATTTAAAGCTCAAGCTCTTGTGCAGATTAAGTATATGTACCAAGCCTATGGTAAAATAAACTTTTTGATTCTTTAACTGGTCAGAATATTCTACAGAGCACACCTTCTAATCTAAATGAAACAGACATAAATACTATTAGTGTTTCATTTAATTAATTTCTTTAAATACTTCAGTGTGAAAAATTATACTGCTAGGGCATTTACAAAATACTTTGTAAATTTACCTCACACTTGTTTCAACTTTAATGCCATATCACCGAAACAAAAACTCTCCAGAGGCACCATATTTGATTAATCCATCATTGTACCAATACTGACAAATCCAGCTTCCATTTTGGGACTCAACAGACTCATATGGAGGGTAAGTTTGATCTAGTGTGGACACTAAATAGTTATGCAGTGAAAAAATTGATTTTACTACAGAATCATTGTGACGGTAGTTTTACTTTTCTTCCATGTTATTTAAACCACACTATCTGTATGGTTTCAGCACATTAGTACTTAGGGGAAAAGTATCATATGTTGTAAACAATTATAGAAGATTTCATAGAGTGTTTATAGCTTCAGTACCTTTATGAATTCTTAATGAGGGTATTTGCATAATTTAAAAAAATAAAATACCATATTTTATAGAGCCCCTATACCTCCAAAATTAGATACTCTATCAGTTGTACCAAAATCAAACTCAATAAATTGGTATTTTGTATCTGAAATAACATGTAGAAACATGTTGTGTATGTTTATAACTGTAAAAATTCTATCTCTACTCAAGGTCACCTGCAACAGACTTCCAGTAATGTTCTGTCTGCAGAAACTGGTATAGCAAACATATCCTTAAAAGCCTGTTTTTCATTTTAGGAACTCAAATCAGGAAGCTACTCAAATTTCTACAGCATTAGGGCCACATAAAAGCAGTCTACTATTTCATACCAAATTTTGCTATTGGTGCAACAAGATACTGAAACACGAGTACCTGCTGAAGAAAATGTCACTCATTTATCAGCTTCAAGATCACCACCAAATGTATGGCCACCTAAAGAAAGTCTATCAAATATATATGATCAAGTCCTTCACACAACAGAACATCATTTTAAAACACCTAAAGAGAATAGTGACAAAAATGATATTTTTGGTAAAATGTAGCTATTCAGTTGAGAGAGATAACAAGTTACATTAAGAGGCTGCTGGTAGAATACACAATAAACATCTCTTTATTATGGCTCCATTAACAGAAACACAAATTATATATTGGCACCTAATTCATAATAGTGTCTGAAGACTACTACTGTTACTTTTCCTCACTCATGTATCCAAATAATCAATCCTGAACATACCACTCCCAAGAATGACTACATTGCTTCACTACATTGCTTCAGACATTTCATATCTCAGTAACTGTTAATTTCTTTGTAGTTGCATATAAATAAAGTGACCTCCTTTAAAAATACAATAATTACTGTGATTCATTTATATTAAATACAATCTTAAACATCTGGAATTACACAGTAATAATTCAGCTTACAAAACAGGAGCAATAATAAGAGTTACACATGCTGTAAATATGCTTCCATTCATGTAGACTGCTAAGTACACTTCAGGAATTTATAACTTACTGCTTGTGAAATTATAGCTGCATATTTACGAGCTTCACAACTTATTCCAGTTGCTGTCAGTCTTTCATAATAGTTTAACACATAACCATACACTTTTTTAAATAAAGGAGAGAGAAGTGACAAATGATTTACATGTGTCTACTCGCCTATCCTCATGTGACTATGACAATCATACAAATATCTTAAATGTGCTTAACCCTTTAAGTAGGCATGGCAGATATATCCGTCCCTGCTATGCTAATTCACAATGGGTTGGATGGATACATCTGGCTGCCGCGTTCTGTGGTTAGTAGCTAGTGGGAATGATGTTATCTGCATGCCATTGAAACTGTGGTATTAGTTGAGCTTCGTCCACTAGATGGCAGCTCTATTCAGGCAACACAGCATATTCTGTGTTATTTATAACATTTTCCACTAGAGTGCACATCGACAGTGTGTGTCCAGTGAAACAACCACAAAAAAGCACACCTTTTCATCTGTGTTTACCACAGTATTAGCGAGGGTTTTTTTTTTTTTTTTTTTTTGCAGTGGTGAAAAGAAGTTATCAAATATTTGGAGATAGAGCAGCAGGTTTTAGAAAGTGACAATAATTTCAGTGACAGTTCTGAAAGGTTTCACAATCTGGATGTTGAGGCTAGTGACAGGGACTTTGATTCAGAAACACCTGATGAGACACCACTACAGCAGACAGTACCCAGTACATCTGTGCATACTAGTTCAGTTCATTATCAATATTTGTTCAGTGGTAGTAGTGGTACACTTGCACCTCTAAACCAATATGATGTGATGAGTTTTTTGTGTGTTTTGTAGATGATGCTTTGTGTAAAATACCACCTGAATGGACGAAGTGTACACTCGGATTATTATTGTAGACTTTTAGCATATGGGGGTAGCAGCAAATTTCAGTGTACTTAATTGACTTGTGCATATGCACTTGTTAACTATGTAGTAGCATGTGTAGTTTGCTGTGGCTGATTAGGATCTTTAGTTAGAATTTATACTTGGGTTTTGAACTATTTCCCATTATAATGGGTGTTCTGAAATTCCTAGTACAAACCTCTAAGACTTGTAGAGGAGAGTGAGTACATGATATCCTGAACAGGAGCTTGTGTCCAGAAACATCATCTAATGATGCTACAGAGCATCAAAATTATAGGTGCCAGTGCCTGAAAATGTATGTATATACATGATGATTCCATGATGATGTTAGAAACTTTCTAGGATGACAGAGAAAGATAAATGTATCAGTTTGAGGTCACGGTGCCAGTACTGGAAACAAACAAATAAAAAATCATAAGCAAAAACCATTCTGCTACGTCTGACAGTGGAATACATGTACTGGTACTGTTGCTGTTAAGATTGTAGGATAGGCAACTTTCAGAGGTGGTAGTATGGACCAAAAGAAAGAAAAAAATGTCCAGTAAACATGGGCTCTAAATGCATACCTTAGGAGCTATGAGCACTTGTTCATCTTAGCTAGTGTGAAACACATCTCCTCTATTGAACGAGTGCTCATAGTTCTTAAGGCTGATGTTTAAAGGCTTTTTTCCTGTTTTAGTCCATAATACCACCTCTGAAAGTTGCCAACCCTACAATGTTGACAACAGTACCAGTATATGTATTCCACTGTCACAGGCGTCAGAACGGTTTTCACTTGTAACTTTCGACTCATTTCTTTCTGATACAGGGACTAATACCTCAACACATTTATTCTTCTCTGTCATCCTATAAAGTTTGTAACATCATCACAGAATCATTCTGTATATACATACATTTACATGTGCTGGTGCCTATAACTTTGATGTTCTGTAGGATGGCTGGATGACATGTCCACACATGGGTTCTTATTCGAAATGTTAGGTACTCATTCTCTCTACAAGTCCTAGAAGTCTGTAATGGAAATTTCTGAATACCCTGAATATTTTATCCTAAGAATACTGATCATGCACACAGCTAAAGCTGTTCAAGTGCAAAATTACTGTAAAACAGATATTTGGGACAAGGGTTCTGGTCTATACCACAATGTGTGCTGGAAGAAGTAAATAAATAAATTACTGGCAATAAAGGCTACATATTTACATTTGACTCTTTATGCACTACACAGATACAATCAGCCACACAAAGTAACCTAATTACTGTATTTTTTATTCTGAATTTACTATAGGGTTCTGTGTTTAGTTATAATAAATGATTGGTTACATTTAGTAGTGTTTATAATTTCACATGGGGAGATATCAGGTAAAAAATGGAAAGAAACACACACACACACACACACACACACACACACACACACACACACACACACACAAAGTAGGTTGACAAATGAAACAGTGATCTGTTTGGTTGATCGTATTGAAACTGTATATCATGTCTCCAATCAAGTCACTCTACACAGAAAATTTGAGGTTAAGTAGCAAGATATCATGAGTGATAAAATCTCAGCAGAATAGTCACTGAAGGATGAAACAACAGACATTAAACAGTTTTAAACCTTGACTTTACAATTATAAGATCTGACAACTACATCACAGAGTAAAACATTTCAACTCAAAAATTTGACACGAGTTTTGCCCCAAAGTCACATTATCATCTGATAAGTAGCACATATTTTTCACACATTAAGTCACACAGATCAACCACACCTTATGGCAAAATCAAACAGAAACAATATTACCAAAAATGTACAACTAATGCAAAACATTCACAAATTAATGATCATAATTATGCGATGATTGCACTCTGTGGATTTAGTGCATACAATAAGTGCATGTTTCAACTTCCAATATTATGTAACTTGAAATTATTCTATATTATATTTATACAGATGCAATACACTATAAATACATGAACAGCAAATACAAGAATTGAATGAATTCTGAGGCTCACATTTATACAACATGCTGACATAAACTAATATGCCTTTGTCTTGGAAACAAATACGTATAGGGAAGCAGTCTCTAACAATCTTCATGGTATTTCTGCATCTCAGCAATCCAAATGATTTTCAGTTGTTTCAACACATTAGGTTACTTCATATAAGCAACAGCAACAATAACCAAAGCTTCAAATTCACATCACCTGGAAGAAGAGAACAAACATGACAGTTACAAATATTTACTAAACACTTTCATGAAGTTATTAAATTGAAATAAATACGGGAAACTTTTTAAAATCCATAATTGATCAGGAATATTTTTTATTAAATTCTATCTTTCAAAATCCATTTTGTAGGAGTTTCACTGAAGCTGCTCCACTGTGAGGAATATTTATTTACTCAACTCACTCCCAGGCTTCCGGAACCAGTACTTCAATTCAAATATTGTTAATAATTGAAACATACCTACAAAATGTCAGTTTCAGCTGTAATAAGAAATAAAATACTTAAGACAGTAGATGCAGCATATGAATCAACTCCATATGACTCAAGCACTTTTTTTGTCTTAATATACTAGAAAAAGTGATAATTCTACATATTGAGTAACTGATCAGGTTAAAGAAATAAAACAAACAAATACATTTCTGAGGAGGATAATCTACCACCATTTCAGTGCCTAAAGCACATATAAGTAGTGCTATGAATATTCTGAGACAGCAAAAGCACTGTTTTTTCTTCAGTACAAAGAGAATCAATAAGGCTCAATACATATGGTCCCATTGTCAGAACACTCTGATATGTTGAGATATACAGTTTACACAACAGAAAAGATTGTTTCTGTATATTCATCACATATGTTTAGCATAAGGTGGACCCTATCCAAAAACATAAGTTTTGTCAAAGCAAACATGGAAAAAAAGAGCTTCAAATCCCAAGATGAGTATGCTTAGCATAATTGTGAGATATTATTTCTATAAATATTTAAATCAAAGAACTTTTCTTTCATCAAAAGTGTCTACTTTCAACTTGTTTGCTGCTTCACAAATTTCTCTCTGTCTGACTTCAATCCATTCACACTTGCATGACCAAAGAAGTGAATTGTTTAATAACCTTTCAAACATACTTGATTATTCTACAAAGCTTCTTGGCAGAGGCACTAATACCTGCACTACTGATTATTATAACTGAACAATCCAATGAAATGATATCCATTGACCCTAGTAAATGTCCACCTACAGGGGGTCCTTATATATACTATAAGCACCAAAGATAACTGTAGATAACATTCATGTAATTATCCAATTGTATGACCATAGTGCATACACTGATCAGCCTGAACATTATGCCCACCTATTAACAGCCAGTATGTCCACCTCTGGCACAGATAACAGTGGCAATGTGTCATGGCATGGAAGCCATGAGGCGTTGGTAGTGATACTACACTGTGCTTAGAGAATTTCTCTAAGCACATCCAATGTTACCTGTGCCATTCCGGTATGTTGGATTGGAAACGGAAGAGCAGAAGAAAAACTTCATCACTTGTGACCTCCCAGGTCTCCAGACCTCACACCTTATGGCTTTTATCTGTGGGGTTACGTAAAAGATGGCATTTTTATCCTCCCTATGCCTGACACTCTTGAAAGTCTGTGACATCGTAGTGTTGAAGCTGTGAATTCGATAACAACATACCAGCTCTTTCACGCGTGACAGGAAATGAGCCACCATTTTGATATTTGCCATGTAATATGTGGTTTTTCACATTGAATGCACAAAAATCTGAACTTTTATCTTTCCAGGAACATTGGTATTGTGTTTCTATCTTTTGTAGTTTTGGAGCACTAAATGTTTGTAATCAGTTTCTCCTTTTTGAATAGCCCTGCATTGATTTTATTATTAACTGCTGCTTACGCAATTTGTTCAATATGAGCACCAGAGACATTGATGTGAGTTGCACCCATAAAATTATGTGGTCAACAGTTGTTCACAGCAGTTCCAGTGGAATCTGAGCAACACTTTACTGTATACTGGCCTTCAGATCAAGCAGAAACCAAATGTGTCCCAGGTAATGCATTCTTTTAGGTATTCCCCAAGCCAAAAGCCACAGGGATTTAGAGTTGGTGATCTTGCAGGCCATGCATCTGGAAAACCTCTGGAAATAAACACCATTGTGGCAGGTTGCGTTCAGCAGATCTTCCACGGGGTGAGCGACATAAGGTGTTGCCCTATCTTGCATGAAAACAGTGGCTTCCACACAGGTGCACTCTTCCAAAGCAAGAATCACATGCCATAGAAGGAGGTATCGATAATGTGCACGTGTCACATTACACCTGACAGGCTCTCTAGATGTAGTCTCGCCACAGGAGATGGACAGAGAATAAAGGTGCTTGTGACTCCACACCATACAGCCACATATGATGAGTGCAATGGCTCTTTGTGCACAACATGCACTTTAACAGTACCTCAAATGCAGCAGTTCTGTGTATTCATTGCACTTTGCAATGTAAAATGTGCCTTGTCATTCCATAGACTGTTGCCCAGCCACATGTCATCAACTTTGATCAGTACCAGAAACCAAAAAGCAAATTCAGAACATTGCTGTGGATCATAAGTTTTCAGCTGCTCCACCATATGCATCTCGCAAGGATACCAGTGTAAGATAGGATGCAAAACTTTCCATATTGTTGACCATGGTATGGGCAATTTTTCTGAGACTCCACAAGCACTAGCACAACCCAGGGCAAATGCTGTATGGTCAGTTATGGCAACAGTAATATCATCAATAACTTCCACTGGGATAGACAACCTCCATTTTGCGGGTGCCACACCAAGCTCAGCCATTGCTATCAAATTTTATGATCATCATCTTTAAACCATTGAATGATATTGAGCTTCTCCTCAGACCTTTCAGTCGCCAATCCCCACTCAATGCACCACTGTAACTGCTGCCATTCACATAGAACAGTTTCACTAACAGTGCATGGTCTCTATTCTCAAGAGCCAAACTGTCCACTTACATTATGGCTTGTCAAATGACACCTTGGATGTCATACCATCATTCTTTGTACAGCACCACTTTGCACCTGGAGGCCAAAATTGGAACTAGTTTTTTTCCCCTCCAGCGTAAATTAGTTCCCCACTAACGCAATAGCATATCTATGGAGTCTCGCTGCCACATGATATTACAGCCCACACTGGACCTCCATGAGTAGTTGCCCATTACCTAAAACCATCCAGTGTTAAGACAGAATTCAAGTTCAAAAACATTGAGACAAGTAATTTTTTTGTGATCAGCACACAGAGGTGTGTGCGCCTTGTTAATGTGCCAGGATTGGCCAGGAGGGGAAAGGGGTAGGCACCCGTTGAGGTGAAGAATAAAACAATTTAACCTGTGTGAAGTTTTAATGCCGTAAAGAAAGGCAGGCCTGGAGAAGCCACCAAGACTGAATGGGCAGCCGCCCAAGAAAGCAGGTTAGGAGGGCGTCTGGTCAGTTTAGAAGCTGCCAGCAGATGAGAGCAAACTGCATGTCCGTTCCCGGCAGCCGGACATGGTTCCACCCCCACTTGACCACCTCCAAGCCTCCCTATTGGTCGGTCAGATCATAAGACGCGTAGTTCGGTAGCATTACCTTGTCAGCAACATGTAAGTTTAGCTGCTGAAGGTTCAAACAAGTGGGTTTCAGGGTGGTTCTATTCAGTCCTGGGCAACGTGACTGAGACGCTGCACCTTACCGCCAGGCAGAAGACACTGACGAACATAAAGTGAAAAAAATAAAAATCAAATTTTTATATTAATAAATCCATTCAGTATCGGCCCTCACTGTACAGCCTGTTAACTAATACTGAAAAATAGTTCACTTTTAATTTCCCACTGGGATATTCTGAACTGTTTCTAAGAAAACTGGATTCCTTATTATGCTGTCAGACAGCAGCAAACAGTCTTTGATGGCTTCCTTTAGATTTTTTAAGGAATTCTGATAGGAAAAATGATGCACAGATCTTATTTGAATCCTACAATTTGATCTCAGTAATTAACTTTCCAACAAGGGGTTTATTAAGACAGCAGGGCCCATAAATGACAATGTTTTCTTTGGTGAATCTCAAAGCAAAAAAATAACTGTTTACTCAGTAACAAATGCTCTCTCTGATCATGACGCACAGTTGGTTACAATAAATGACATAGTGCCTTACAGTATGGATACTTCTCAGTGGAAATCAGTTAGAATAATTATGGAGTCCAGCACAAATGTCTTTAAGAAGAGTTTCCAGGAGATGGCCTGGGATGAAAATTATAACTAAACAAATGTCAACATAAAATTTGATCTACTGCATGATAAATTCATACCATTATCTTAAAATAGCTTTCTGCATAAGTTAACAGACATGTAAGAAAACCACAGATCACTAGAGGGACTAAAGAATATTGTGAAAGGAATAGGGTAATGTATCTGTTGGCAAGAACAAGTAGACATTCTGCAATAGTTGCACACTACAACCACTACTGGAAATTATTAATAAAGGTTATTAAAAAATAAAGAAACATGGACATAATAAGTGAAATGAGAGACCAAACAATGAGCCACAGAAGAAGATAACATCACTATTGAACTAAATGGAAGGACTATAAATGACGAGTCATACTGTGACGGTTCGCCTGCTTTAGTTACTCGTTTTTTGTCCTCGGTGTCATCGTACTGCGTTGTGATACTGGCTGATAAAATGGGGTGTGGAAGTACAACACTGCCTACTTTAAATAATGTAGCCAACAGGCACACAGTTGCGTTTCCCAGTAGTTCACTTTCACTGTTCTCAACTACCCCCCCCCCCCCCCCCCCCAATTAATACACAGTTATATATGGCCAGTGCACTATTGTTTTAACTTTCCATTAGCCTCATTAATAGCTTGCAGGCAAACCTCCACATACTGCTACAATAGTTTACTATTGAACATCTACAAGCAGTAAAAACCTAACCACAAAGTTCACAGTTCTTGAAGAATAGAAAGGTACACATGGAGCAGACACTGTCATTGTTTTAACACATGGCCTAATTGTGTAACACTTATTTCACAGTTAAGTTGAAGCACTGTTGTTGTTCTAATCAACACAGGTTTCTCGTCTGAAACTCTGTCGTGGACTGACTGTCTCGGGACCAAACATCTTCAGTTAACTGAATACATCGGAAAATTGCTTCTTTTTAACAGTTTCTTTTACTACAAGAGTTAGGCCAAATTATTTGTTTAAATACTGAAATTAACATATATAGTTACGCAAACAATACTTTTGACAAAGCTGTTAATTACTTTGGAATTAATTAAGAGCTGGCTTTGCTAACATGTTAACTCATCTTTAAGAAAGAAAGTCTTCAAAGTCTTCATTGCTCAGAAACAAGCTGTAAGAATAATATGTGGTGCTCACCACTAACATCTTGTAGACATCTGTTTATAGAGTTGGGCATTGTGACTACTTTTCCACGGTGTATTTATTCCATCGTGAAATCTGATGCAAATAATCCACTATAGTTCAAAAGGAACAATGAGATACATAATTACAAAACTACAAGGAAAAATGACATTTATTACTATGCATTAAGGTTGTGTTTAACACAAAAAGTGGTTACAATGCTGCAACTGAAACTTTGGATCAGTTGCCCACTGATACGAATCACAGACAGCAAAGTAAAATTCGAAAACAAATTGAAAAAGTTTCTCCTTGACAACTCCTCCTATTCCATAGAAGAATTTCAATTATTGTTACAACTAAATGGTTGTAGGTAGGAATTACTAACCCACATTTGTAAATTTAAAAAATCTTATAAATGTTCAGCATGTGACCATATTTACAAATTAATTTGCAATGTGAATTTAAAATGACTCATTCCACATCATTACAATTTATCGTGCAGAATGATCCATGGCACATGAAACAAACATACTAACCAATGAATTTACTAACTAAAGACAGGAACAGCAGAGAGACTACTAAACATCTAAGCTTTTGGTCAGAAGGCCTTTTCTGAAACAGACAATATACGTACATTCCCACTGCCCTTAGCAGCCAGAGACAGCAGTCATATGTATGTGAGTTAAATTTGTGTGAATGTGTGTGTGTGTGTATGTTGTCTATTTCAGAAGAAGGCCTTCTGTCAAAAAGCTTGTGTGTTTAGTAGTCTTTTTGCTGTGCCTGTTTGCTACTCAAGATCTCCACTATATTTTGAGCAGCAATCTGCCCGTTTCATAATCCTGGATTTTCCATTATTTGATTTTAACTAACAAACTAACTAACTTGCCAGCTCGCAATGTTGTAAACTATGGCAACAATCTGTAAAAAGTGTTCTGTAATGCTTGAAAGATTCAACTGTCAAGGCATGGTTTGTAGAGGGCTGCAAACAAATCCAAATGAAGTATATTTGAGCACAGTCTGCTACAAGAATGTGTGAACAAGGCAAAGTCGGTGGAAGCCAACATGATTCAAGAAGTGCAATACATATTTCAGTTGTGGAATGACAGTCCACAAAATAATCAGGTGCAGGTCTTGCATACAACCAAAGTAGAGAACAAATTAGTCAATTGCCTTTCCATATTAATGGTGGTGAACCAACACATAATCCAACATATCTCTGGATCACGTGCTGGTTCACCAAAAGTTCGAAGTTTACAGATTTTCTAAGTATGATATCATAAAAGTATTCCAAATAAAATTCTTGATTTATTCTGCCAGCAGTTATCTGGATTTGTTGCTATGGCCTTGGTTGTGAGCAACATAAATAAAGTTTGGAAGGCAGGAGAAGAGATACTGGCAGAAGTGAACCAGTAAGGATGGGTTATTGGTCACGATTGGATAGCTCAGTTGGTACATCATTTGTCCATGAAAGGCAAATGTCTCAGGTTCAAGTTCTAATTCTCCTAGGAGGTTTCAATGCAAATCATTTCGTAAACTAGCATCATATACATAAGTCACAGTGAAATAATAAAAATCCAAAGGGATGTTATAAAGAGAAAACATGTCAAAAAACATTACCTCCGGTATTATTTTAAACAGCAACCATGGTTGAAGCGTAAACAGAAGAAACTGTAGTGGGTAAAATATAAACACATTAGATGTTGTAACAGTTTCAGAGGCACCTGCAATCAACAGAGCAGCAACATATGATGCCAGAAATGCTTTCACTGGTCTTTGGCTCTTCCTTAATCTGCAAAAGTACAGTTGAACTGTAGTAAAGATACATTACAAAAAATTTTGACAATTCATGCAACACAAGTTTCACAGCAAATGATACTTGAAATGTAACATACTGTAACATTAAATTTATATATAGTTTTTCATTTCTCTGATATTTTAGTTCTTATAGCTGAACTTTTGTTCTGAGCAAGAAAATGAAGGCTGACAAGACCAAAATACATACATGACTACATTCATAGTTCCGGCTACTAAGCCATCAACACTGAATGATGCTGAAGTTGAAAAAAATCTTCACATCATTTTCACATGACTTTTTTATTGTAAATATTCTATCATTGGACAATTTTATTAAAACTTTCATCATTAAAAAAAATAGTGAATCAAAGAAAATGTATGTACAGCAGATTACAATGCACAGTTCCTAATCTTTGTTTGATAAGATCACATGTTATGGCACAAAAACCCAATACTGGAGGTCTAAGGTAGCTCTATATGATATTTAGACATCTTTGACAGTAATAAACATTCACAAGATACTGCCAAACATAATTTAAACAATTCAAAAATCCAGTAGAAAGCTTTTAATCATTTAATTCTTGGCCAACAACCATCACCCCTTTCTGCTCTTCTAAAACTTACAATACGTTTGTAGTTTGTGAGGAAACTATGGAGCTGAAGAGAAGGAAACTTAAGTTGAAAAAATTGCAGAAACTCTCAGGCAGTACAAATTCATGAGTTGCAAACAATCTTATGAGAAGCGTTTCATAAAGAATGTTACATGTTGTAAAATTTTGTGTGTTGGAATTGTAGCTACACGAGTCAATCAGTTGTAACCACTAAAACAGTTTCACAATTTATTTAATACCCAACTGCTCTTAAAACAGAGATAAAAAATAACAAATATGAATGATCACAGCTTTTTAAAATTCTATTAGTGTGTTAATAAACATTGTTGTGTAATTTAGTTTTCCTGGAAAACACAGCCTTTAAAAAAAAAAATGAAGCACCCAGAAGGGAAGGAAACAAAATGAAACTTCAGGAGTTGGGAAGGTATGCAATGTTATTTCAGTGACTAAAAAATTGAGTCATGTTTGGAAAGAATTTGGCAGTACTAGCCTACTTATCAATATGACTATGCACTGTCCTGGCTTGGATAAATACACTGATTCCGTTTGGGAAGGCTGTCGCAAAGCCACTGTATGCTCAACTAAGGCAAGCTGACCCATGACTGTTGTAAATGATCCTTGTTGTCTTGGATAATAGCACTGGGATAGAGTTGATGGGCAAGATGGTCCCACACGTTCTATCGGGTACAGATCTGGGGATCTTCCTGGTCATGGGAGTACTTCAACATCACACAAGGATTTTATAGACACACATGCCAGGTGGGGATGAACATTGTCCTGTTGAAAAATGACACCACACTACTGTAGCACGAAAATTAGGACCTGAAGATGCAGGACGTCTGTGACATATCATAATGCTGTCATAAATAGATCCCTCAATAACTAAAAGCCGTGACGAAGTCATTGGCAGCTCCCAACACCCTGACCCCCAGGATAACATCACTGTGCCTCTCTGAAACATTGGAAGACTGGGGCCTCTCCCCAGGTCAATGCAATACTCGCTAACAGTCATGCACAGTAGCATAAAACTGTGATTCATCGTTGAACACAATGTGACACCATTCATCATCAATCCACATTTTCCAGTAAAAGTACCTATTCAAATGCAGCTGTTTGTGTTTTTGTGTTAACGACAGCTTATACATGCGAAGGTAATGCCCCAGTCCAGGTGCTCTTAGTCTCTGAAAAATGGTGCCAGATGACAGAATGTTGCAGGAAGTCCATTACCTGTGCTTGGATAGCAGGCGTAGATGCGTGCTTGGTGCTCAATATGGTGATCCTCCATTATAGCATTGTGGTGGACAGACACGATCAGTTAGAACCTAGACAAAGGGTATGCCTGTCCTCGTGCTCTCATGCAGTCATATCTGAATGCCCCACAAATTAGGATATTACACAATTTGACCAGCTGAATAAATGGCGATCCTTTTCACACATTGTCAGGTGCTAATAATCCTCATATAAATACATGACATATCCCTGTCCTTCACAGAAACCACTCAACATCCAATGCTGTTCCTGTCTCTTATATACCCTACCAGGCCTTGCAGCAACACTAAACATGGACAACAGTAATGAACTCTAGTGGCTGTTCTACTTGTCACAGAGAATTGAAACTCAATATCATTTACATACCCACAGATGGTGTGTAAAGTTATGAAGTTACATTGACATTTGAGCATGTCTTCTTAGTGCTTAACTATTTTTCAGATAATCTATTATAGCACAACGTAATGAAACACAAAACTGCTTTCATCATCAATAAAATCTCTCTCATTAATGACTGCTTACATCAGTCACTGTACTCAACAACTTAAATCATAATTACATCATATAATGAGCATACCTAAAAACTGGTGCAGATAGAGCTACCCCAAATGTAGTGCCAGCCACTCTGACAAGAGAAAATAGGGGTGTGGTTGTTATGTTAACATTTTCCTCTTGGAAGCACCACTTCAGAGCAAGATAAACAGACCATTGAGGGTCTACACCTGCAATTTTCTGTAGCCAATAAGAAGCAACAGAAACTGCCGTAAGACAAGCAGCAGCAATTGTTAATTTAAGCCTGCCTGCTGTCCTCCACCAATTCAGTTTTTTTACCAGCCAGCTAACAGCTACACCTGCAACAAAATAACTGTCTTTCATACACAATAATTAACAGCCAAAATACATGTCTTGTGTTCACTACCATTCAGTATGTTACCCCACTTCACAAGTAAAGGTATGTTACCAACACCAAGAGGAAAAATTGCTTAGACAACAGTTACAAAAGATTGAATCTGTTTACTTTAATTACTTGAAGAAACACAGAAACCAGACAGATTTCTCTATAATATCATTTCATGCATGAACACATTTTGGGCTTTCACCAATTTTCAAATTTTGTAATTATTACAACACTTTTATCGATTCATTTTTGAATGCTGCAGCTGCCTTATGTTCTGTAATTTGTGACTCCTTTTCTGCACGGACACTTATATTGATTCATGTAGCACAGTATTTACCATGTCGCCAACTGTTATTTGTAAAACACACACACATTAATGCACCCGTATTTAATGGAAAATGGAAAAATATCAGTACATAAAAATTTTGATATTTTTTCACAATAACATCAATATATATCTCCAATAAAATAGCTAAACAGAATTTAATAGTTTTTATGTAGAACCACCCACTGTTAAAGTAATGAAAACTTTTATGTCCAACAGTTCACCCATAACAGTTTTACATACCATACATTGCAAAGGACTATAGCTGGAATTCACAGTGTAAATATGGTCTTATTGTGGTCTTGTCCAAAAACTAAGCACATATGACGAGGTTGCTCCCATAAAAAGAAGGTAGATTGTTAAGGGCCCCCAACTTGAAAATGCTGCATGTCCTCCTTAGCAGGTGCAGGGTCACCAGTGTCAAGTGTTAACTGTGGGTAGGAGGTGAACCAAACTTAGTGACTATGTGGGTCCTTACTATGCTGTGAGGGTGCTATAGTCACAAATTTCTGTTTTTCCATTGTGATTCGCTGGCAGCATGTTCAGAGTTCCAGGCTGTACTTCGTTGGAATCCTGAATCCCTATGGATAAAGTAATATGTAGTGTGAATATATATCACCACCTTTTTGGTGCAGTCTAATGAGGACAAAACTGAGGATATAATCATGGTAATTTTATATATTTTTATTCCAGTTACAGATCACAATCTCTTGTTTATGTCATGTTATTAAAATGATCATTTTCATACCTTAGTACAGTTTGCTAATCATATCAAGTCAGCATTTGTAAGAATGGTACAGTTACAATAATGAGCCAGACAAGCTTTGTCATGTACATATCAAATTTCAGCAGCACATGCACAGTTGTAAAAGACATGCTGATTCTAAGAAGAAACTTATTAGGCTGCTCCAGCCTAATTTTTAATTTTGTTTATGTGCCAGTTGATGAGTGAATGCCCCAACTGTACAGTGAGTTGTTACCTTTACTCTTTCAATTATTTATATCCCACCAAGGACTTTCCAATACCATATTTTCATCAGTAGTTTTATACACAGGTTGCCTAGAATGTTTCCTACTTTTTTGTTGCAGTTAAATAGTGGTAATCAATAAAAATGTTACTTTTAAATGATAAATATAAATAGAAGCCTGACGTAATGCAGACATCCAAAGTAATGCTTATATTGTCAGTAAAATCCTGCATGGACATGGATATCCACAAGCATATTTGCAGAGATCTAGAATAATAATATCATGAAGTTAAAAATTAAAGAACTGTACCAATTTTATAACAATTTTTATTTACTCACATTATATGTGATTCACAAATGTGACTATGAAATGACACAGCATGGTAGCAGACTATATTTTATTAAAATTTTTTCATATTAAGTCTCTTACATTCTTATTTTACAGAATGTAAATTATGAGGTCCATCTCCTACAAGAAGAACACATAGCACAAAAATTCATCAAATCCTTTCAATCTCATTTAAACAACAAAAATAATTTTTACCACCATTAGTCTCATAAAAATAAATTTAAATTTGATTCAACTGACATTCAGAAACATGCAGCCATTAATTCACAATTAAGTTTCAGAACAGAGTACTGGCTTCAACTGACAAAAATTATTCATTCCAGACCGAAGCTTATGTTCAGAGTCCTAGCAAACTGATAGGTTAAAGTAGTTTTCAAAAATTTAATATATGGATCAGGGATGTGTGGATGCTAATAAAATTTGGAATCCATGCATATCTCTAGCAATGGATGACCATTATTTTTCTGTGTTACTGGTTTCCTTAATGAAAAGGTGCAAGCTTTTTTTCTAGTCACTATTTGAGAGTCCTGTCATTGCGTGATAGCACCATAAGAGTACAATCCAGTTTTGTTGTAACTACCAAATTTCAGAATTGGATTTATTCAAGATGTTGCCACAAAGTTATACTGATGTTTGCTTATTTGAAGCAATGCAAGTGTTATAAGCTATTTTGAGAAAAAAATCACTAAAAGTTACCCGGGATGTATGTGCCTTTCCTAACAACATACACTGAAATATGCAACTTTTTCAGGATTACCTTTATACTCTTTATCATCTAATGGCTGATATGTTGACTGTTAGTGGAAAAAAATATATATAGTTCATATCTTTATGTATAACATTCTCTGAAAAAGTATACACACTGAAGAGCAGTAGAAAGGAGGGACAGAACTTCTAACTGACAAAAAGTGGTGAAGGGAAATAATAGAAAAATCTGAATCCAGACTAACTGAAGGCCCATCACTCTGAATATTAATGAGTAAAGGGGAGGGGCGAGGGGGTGTTTATGGTTTAACATCTCCTAGACATTGAGGTCATTAGCAATGTGGCAATGAGGCACAGCTCAGATTTAACAAGTATGTGGGAAGAAACTACATTAAGCCAGTTTAAAGGAACATCCCTGCACTCATCTTATGGAAACTGTAAAAAACCTGGAGCAGTAACTTAAAGCAATGTGTACGCTTTAATTCAACTCCATGGCTAAGACCTTTTTTTATGATTTAACATACAAATTTATTCATGACTATTTTTTTATTAACATTCAGTGGACTTAAGTTATTTGAGTTTATCTGAACACAGTAAAATAAATCTGATAGTGTGTGTGACCAAGCAATGCAAACAAAGTTGTTTAATTAGTTACAGTCTCATGGGTCATTTGCAAAGTATAAGATAATGTTGTGGAATGAATCTTCTATAAAGACATCACCACTATTCATTTTATACAATCGGTATATAACTTCCACTTACACATGTGTATATCAATGTGAATAATATTAAGTTCAACAACGACACATAATTTACTAGCTAATAGCACATTGAAAGTTAAGATCGGAGATTAGAAACGTGTCAAGGTAATTGAAGTGGTTTTCAAGCAGAGGATATTTCTGATTACTTTAAAGAGTTAAATTTGCTCTCTGTTAAACGTTTTTAAATTTGCTCTCTGTTAAACGTTTTTAAATTTGCTCTCTGTTAAACGTTTTAAATAATCAGGCAGGCACAAAACAATTGTCAGTTCCTAATATGGTCTTTTTTGAGTGAAAGTTAACTTTAAAGAACAATGTACATGTTGTTTTTGTGCCAATTGAGGATAGTAGTATTCTGGTTAAACTTAGATTCTTGATAATGAAGTCAATTACAGAACATGTGGATTACAGACTGCAATTAAAGTACAACCCCCACCCCCTTTCCACAAACCAAGGACCTTGCTACAATGGGATGGCTTGCCTGTTTTAATGATACAGACAAATGTACCATAAATACAACAACATCAGAGGGATATTTGTGGAGAGGCCAGAATAACATATGGTTCCTGAAGAGGCGCAGCAGGCTTTCTGGTAGATGCAGGGGCAACAGTATGGATGACTGCCCGAATTAGCCTTGTAGCATTAATGAACATGGTCTTGTGGTACAACTGAAATCAAGAAGAAACTACAGCCTTGAGGACATGCAGTTCTAACATATGGTTTAGTGGTGATGGCGTCCTCAGTACAGTATTCTGGTGCTAAAATAGTCCCCCACACAGTTTTCTGAGCAGCAACTATGCAAGTGGACATAATCAGGGAAAACACATCTGGCATTTTATGATCTGGAGTGTGGAATGTTACAGCACTTAGTCATTTAGGCAAGTTGGAGGACTTTAAAAGATAGATGGATACATCGAGGCTAGATATAGTGGAAATTAATGAAGTACAATGGCAGAAAGAAAACAATTTCTAATAATGTGATTACAGCACTGTCGACACATAACAAAATATGGGTAATGCAGGAGCAAGTCTTGCAGTGAAACGTGCACTTACTTTCAAAAAACCGAGCCTGTGGCAATGCTATGTTGTCCACAGATGTAAGTAAGTAAGTGTGTGTGTGTGTGTGTGTGGGGGGGGGGGGGGGGGGGGAGGGAGGCTGTAGGTGAGGAGGCACATAAGATCACTGTCAGAGCTCACCACTAACTGCAGCTGAAGTCTATTTAAGGCTAGCAAAGCTACACTCAGCCTCAGTTCTCTATGTGGGTTTGCTGCAGCTCTACGCGTATATAATTGATTCTTGCTGAATGTTACTTAAATATTGTGTTCAAGTTGTTAATGCTTCCATAGAATAAAGTTGTGTTCAGTCTACCGGTCATGCTGAACTCATACCTAATTACAGCACATCTAATAATGAACAACAGAATATGAATGTGTGTGAACTAGGTGGTGGTGGTGGTGGTGGTGGTGGTGGTGGTGGTGGTGGTTAGTGTTTAACGTCCCATCGACAACGAGGTCATTAGAGACGGAGCGCAAGCGCGGGTTAGGGAAGGATTGCGAAGGAAATCGGCCGTGCCCTTTCAAAGAAACCATCCCGGCATTTGCCTGAAGCGATTTAGGGAAATCACGGAAAACCTAAATCAGGATGGCCGGAGACGGGATTGAACCTTCGTCCTCCCGAATGCGAGTCCAGTGTGCTAACCACTGCGCCATCTCGCTCGGTGTGTGTGAACTAGAATGAACAATAGAAAGACAGAATTATCATAGACAAGATAAAGGCAAACTCACAACCTACTACAATAGTCCAAATATATGTGTGTACTAACTCCACACATATGGATGAATGGATTCATGGGGTTAAAGGGAGCAAACTATGAGGTCATTGGTCCATTAATTATTTGTGTGTCAAGCAGGGAATAGTCCTCAGACAGGAGGGACACAAGAGACAAATCCCAATAGACTCAACTGTACCTGAGAATCAAGAAAACCAATAAGTACAACTAAGTAGAAGCGAGAGAGGGGTAAAAGGGTGAAAATGGAAGACTTGCCCTACCCAGAAAGCAGCTGGAAGATGCTGGGACATGTTGTGAGTCCGGAGAAACACCCTCTGCATCCGGCCAGTGCTTTCACATCCTCAATTACAACAAGAAAACTAGTTACATGGACAAAATAAAATCTCAGAATGACAATAATGACAACAAGTCTGTCACTCAATGACAGATGTAAAAGAACAAGGAGAATTAAAAAGGTGGAAAGAGCAGGAGCCAGACCGGACCATTGAGCAAGGGCAGTCATGTGACACTTTGGTTGTGGAGCAGGCGACGGGGCACCTCTCCAATTCCTCAAGCAGCTGAAGATGCTAACAGACTCAACATCACAGAGACAAGTAAAAAGCACTTCAACAGGTAAAACGTAAAACCAAATCAGCCACTTGGGCATTGTCTGCTGGCAACAGAGATAGCGTGTCAGTAAGTCTAAGGTTTCACTGTAAGGTGGTCAAATTAGGGTAGTCCAGTAGGCCTTGGGCCACTGTGAGATGGACACCACACTGACAATGGGGTGGATCCTCACGGTGGGGGATGTGGCTATGGGTCATCCAGGTGTGGTCAATTAAAGAAGCAAAAACAGAAGACTGCCACATGGTCATGGTCTCCTTTATGGTTCACAGTTTATTTGGACAAACCAGGGCACAACAATCCACATCCAAAGCCTCAAACAACAGTTGGCATAGTGTCAACCAAAGGTCCAGTTCTGGTATCCTCATCTCTAAAGTCAGCACCCTGGTATCCAACTGTCCAACTGATCAACATGTTCATTCCCTGGGATTCCAACATGACCACAGGTTTATACAAAAATGACCAACCATCCATTATGGCAGAAGTCATACAGCAGATCCTAGATAGCCACAACCAATGGGTGTCACGGATCCCACTGATCGACAGCCTGAACACCACTCAAGGAAATCAAGAATGATTCACGAGTGCAAGAATGAAGGTGGCTGAGGCCTTGATCAATGGCCACCAATTCTGCAGTGAATACACTGTATCTGTTCAGCAGGGAGCATAGTTCACAGCACCTTGCATGTGTGTAGGCAGAACTGGCTCAACCATTAACCATAAATCCATCAGTGTACACCACGTCTGAGCCTGGAAATACATCAAGGACTTACAGGAACAGACGGTGAAAAGCCATAGGGGCTATTGAGTCTTCTGGTGCAAAGAAGTCAAGGCACATTCAAGGATGGGGTACACACCATGGAAGCACACACGATTTCTCCCTGACAAGAGGCATCAGTGTGGAAAGAGGGTATTCAGAGCACAGATTGTTTGCAAACTATAATTATAACTTCAGATCTTGGCCTCTTTTGTGGGAGGTGGATTTCTCTCCCAGGAAGGAGGACACAGCAGATCGGATGCTCAAGGGAGCAGTGAATGTGTATTGCATAGTTGAGCAGCAGTTGTTGGTGCCTGACCAGTATGGGAGCAATGCCAGCCTCTGTAAACAGGCTGTTCCTAGGACTGATCTGAAAGGCAGCTGTCATAAGTTGGACCACAGAAGGGTGTATCAGGTTGAGCATGAGCCATACGCCAGGCTCACATAATCGGGACGAGACAGGATAGCAGCTTTGTAGAACTGCAAAAGTTTAGAGCACCAGCTGGTGTTACTGAGACAGTGAAGAGTATTGAAGTAGGTCCAGCATGTTTGGTTAAGTTGGTGATGATGGGGAAGCCACATCAACTGGACACCAAAGACCAACCCCAAAAAATGCTAAGACTCCACCACACTGAGCAATGGTCATCAGGGTAAAGTTCTTGTAGGGGATGGTCAGTATGCCAGTGACAAAAGTGCATGACAATGCCTTCGCAGCAGAAAACTGGAAGCCATAGATGAGAGCCCAGGTCAGCACCTTCTGTATGGTACCCTGCAGTAGTTTTTCGGCAACACCCACAGTTGAGGAGCAATAGTAGATGCAAAAGTCATTAACATACAAGGAGGGTGACAATATAGACCTGACAGTTGCAGCTAGACCATTGATAGCCACTAGAACAATGGGCACACACAATACAGAGCACTGTGGTGCTCCATTCTCTTGTGTATAGGGAGTACTGTGGGAGACACCAAATTGAACCCAGAAAGTATTGCAAGACAAGAAGTTCTGGACAAAAATCAAGTGCTGGCCCCAGAGACCCCATTTATGGAAGGTTATGAGAATGTGGTCACATTAGGTGGTTTCATAAGCCCTCGCAACTAGAAGACGACAGCACTAAGATGCTGATGCCACACAAAAGCTGACCAAATCGAAAATTCCAGCCAGGCCAAACTGTCAGCAGTAGAACAGTCTTAGCGAAAACTGGTCTGGGACAAACACGTTTTATCAGCACTGAGATGGGAACTCACCCTCACTTCAGATACAGTTGAAGATGGCAAGGATGTGACGTTAGCAGTCCACTGATAAGTGTGGATTTGGTCTGGTCCTGGAGATGTGTCAGTGCAAGGGGATAGGGCACTAAGGAAATCCCACTCACTGAATGGAGCATTACAAGGTTCCAGGTGATTTGTAGTAAATGGTAAAGGAAGTCACTCTGCCTGTTGTTCGAGAACATGAAATGCAGGCTGATAATTCTAAGATGGAGAGGCTTGTGCATAATAAAAAGCAAATTTTTTGGCAACAGCATCTGGATCAGTGTAGACATCATCTTTCACAGGGATATCAGGTACACCTGCCGGGTGCTGATGTCCATAGAGGCATTGAATGTTCACCCAAACCTATGAAGGAGCTGTAATGGTCCAATGGTAACAACGTACCACTCCCAGCAGTCTTGTTACTGTTGTTTTATGAGGTGGAACACAGGGGTATGGAGCTGTTTAAAGGCAATGAGGTACTTCATCAATGGATGTCACTTATGGCACTGGACAGCCCATCTGCAACCTCTAATTGGCCATGGCAATTTTGGGGGTTCACCAAGGTAACGTCTACTGATGTTGGGATACCAAGGAAGAGGGGATTACTGAGTCAGCTGCTGATAGAATGGCTACAGTTGTGCTCTGGACAACCACATCAATACCTCCATGTGGCAAGGAGTGAAGGGCAATGGCACGGGTGAAAGCATTTCAGTCAGCTTTGGAGAGAGAGAGCCCATCTGGGTGGACACCCCAGTGAGTGATGATGAAGGATGGTCAAAACAATCGAAAAATGATCACTGTCATACAGGTCATCATGGTCTCTCCAATGAATGGATGGGAGAAGGCCTGGGCTGTAAATGGAAATATTGGTGGCTGAACATGAAGAATATGCAACACTGAAGTGTGTGGGAACACCAGTATTTCTGTGGCCAGTGGTCTTAGTTCCACCAAACAAAGGGTTGGGGGCATTACAGTCACCCAATATTAGGAAGAATGGAGGAACTGAGGAAATAGTGCAGACAACATGTTCTGGAACACTTCATCATCAAGAAGGAGATCCACATTACATTTAGTGCATTCCAGAGGTGTCTTCACATGAACAGCCATGACCTCCAAAGTTGTACTGAGTAGCACATATTTTCTGCGCAGAGTCCAAAATGTACATGCAAATGCCACCTGATGCTCTTTCATAGTCAGTGTGATTCTTAAAATACCCCTGACAGCCACAGAAGATAGGTGTCTGCATTGTTAGGAAACAAGTTTCCTGGATGGCAATGCAAAAAAATAGATAAAAAAACTAGGAGAAATGGGCAAAACACACCAAGCTCAGATGAGCGGTGGAAAAAAACACTACAATTTCACTTGAGAATCATGCTATCAGTGTCCTGTGGGGGCTTGAAGGGACCAAGGAGGCAGGTCATGCCTTAGGGCCACATGCTGCCACTGGTAGTGAACATATGCCATCAACACACATTTCTTCCAAATCAGTGTGAATGTGAATGCAGGAGGGGGGGGGGGGGGGAGGGAGGGAGGGCTGTCTGATGCCATAGGGGGCACCAGAATCTCCCTCTTTCTGGAGGCTGCAGGCTATGACCTGCAACCTGTGGCTCTTTCAACCTCTGGCTGGTATCTGGTTGCAGATCGGCAGAGTCCTGGTGTGTGGTATATGCTGCTATAAGACACAATTACACATAGTGTTTAATCAGGTAGAAACAGTAGCACAAGACAATTTCTGGTTATAGAAGTAGACATTACCAAAATATGAATATGCCCACTCTTTGAACCGGTTTTCAGGTTGGAATAACCCATTGTTTGTCAGAAGTCATAATGGTAATTCTGATTCAGAAGAAATCAGCTATGAAATCGTGTACATACCAGTATTTATAGCAATGATATATAATAATTAGGCATACCAAAAAGCAAAAAGTTAGCCAATCAGGGTTACATACACTCCATACAATACTGATACATAATCAGAACTGAGCTGATCGATTGGTTGGTTGGTTTAAAGAGGGCAGTGGAGTGGAAGGGGGTGGGGGGTGGGGGGAAGGGACCAAACTGATAGGTCATTGGTCCCTTGTTCCTATTAAAATAGTTCCACAAGAGAAAGAATAAAACAAATGCCACTCAGAGCACTAAACTGGGAGAAAGGAAAATACCACAAGAACGACAGAAGAGCAACAAACACTACAATGGACAAAATAGAACAAGAAAACCATGCAGAGATGCAAGAAGCAGGTTGAAGGGATTAAAACAAAAGAAATCAGATGACTGTGGCTGGCTGATAATAAGAATAAAAAGGATAAGCCAGCCCCTCTGTGAGACATTAAAACCTCCAGCCTGAAAGCAATAGGGTGGAGGACACAGAGGGAGAAAGGACACGCGCTAAAACTTAGATAAAATGATAAAACCCACCCTCACATATAAAACATAAAACCAAATCAGCTGATAAGGCACTGTTGGCTAAAATTAATGATAATGAGTCCGGTAACTGGCGGTGATGTCTCCGAGCAGCCAAACTAGGACAGTGCAAAAGAATATGGGCCACTGTCAACCGGGCACTGCAGTCACGCTGAGGTGGGTTTTCATGGCGCAGGAGGTAGCTGTGGGTCACCCAAGCATGGACAATCCATGCCGACAGAACCACAAAGTACCTGCGAGAAGCCCGCATGGAAGACTTCCACAGATTCGTAGCCTAATTAATGACACGCAGTTTCTTGTGCATATTGAGACTATGCCATTCCATCTCCCAAAGCTGAAAAACCTTGCAGCATAATAATGAATTCAGGTCAGTTGGAATGCTGATCTTCATAAGCGGTTTCCATGTAGCCTATTTGACCAGCCTGTTGGCAAGTTCATTGGCTGGGATTCCGAAACGCCCTGGGGTCAAGACAAACACCACTGAATGACTGGACTGTTTCAAGGCAGAGATGGACTCCTGGATGGTTGCTACCAAAGAATGATGAGGGTAGCACTGGTTGATAGCTTGTAGGGTGCTCAAAGACTCAGTATACAGAAGAAACAACTCGCCAGGGCATGAACCGATATGCTAAAGAGCCCAAGATACAGCCACCAACTCTGTAGTGAAAACACTGCAGCCATCAAGCAAGGAATGCATTTCAACATGGCCTCTGCGAATGTAGGCAAAGCCAGTGATGATCAGCCATCGAGCCGTTGGTGTAAATCACTTCAGAGCCTCAGAACACGTCACGAATCAAGAGGTAGTGGCAGCAGAGAGCTGCGGGAGTAACTGAGTCCTGAGAGCGATGTGAAAGGTCCAGGTGAAGCTTCGGCCAAGGTTTACACCATCGAGGTGTATGTGAATGGACCTCTAGCAGAGGTGGTAAAGGGAAGGACTCCAGTTCAGACAGAAGCAATCGGATGTGAACCGCAATCTTAAGCCCTGACGTGGGCCGCCGATGCGGGAGATGAACTGCAGTGGTTGGCCAAATGAGAAGATAATTCTGATGTGCAGGAGAACTACAAATATGTGCAATGTAACTGGTGAGCAGTTGTGCATGCCTAACCAACAATGGAGGGACTCCATAGGGGTGCACTGGGTCGCATAAACGCAACACAGAGTGCCGCTGAACCATTAACCAGACTATCATTGTCAAAGCGGGATTGAACAAGCGCTACATAGGGCTGCAGCAGTGTAGAGCGATCTGCTCCGCAGTTGGTGTTGCTCAGGCAGCAGAGGGCATTGAGTTGCTGCCAGCACTTCCACTTAAGCTGACAAAGGTGAGAAAGCCACATCAATCGGACATCGAAAACCAGTTCTAAGAATCGATATGTCTCCAATATAGAGAGTGGATCATCATTAAGGTAAAGTTCTGGTTCTGGAGGAATGGTACAACATAGACAGGAAATTTTGGATAAAAACCGGGAGCTGGTCTCTGAGAACCCACTCGTGTAATGTGGCAAGGATATGTCGTCGCCAGGTCATGTCATAAACATTTTGTAAATCAAAAAAGATGGCAACCAGGTGCTGGTATTTGGAATAGGCTGTTCGGATGGCAGACTCTAGGGACACATGATTATCAGGGGTAGAGAGATCCTGGCGGAAGCTACCCTGACATGGAGCCAGTAGGCCACATGACTCCAGGACCCAACCTAACCACCGATACACCATCATTGGTGAGGCTGATGGTGCAATAGCTAATCACACGAAGCAGGTTTTGGAATGATGGTGCTCTCCTGCCATTGCAATGGAAAGCATCATTGCACCAGATATGGTTGAAGGTGAGGAGATGTGGCTTGTAGTCAGATGAGAGATGTTTAATCATCTGACTGTGGATCCGATCTGGCCCAGGAGCTGCGTCAGGGCAATGTGCGAGGGTGCGGAGGAGCTCCCACTCTGTAAACAGAGTGTCATAGGGTTCACTGTGGCGTGTAGTGAATGAGACGACTTTCCCTTCCGTCCACTGTTTGAGGGTGCGAAAGGCTGGGGGTAGTCCTCCATCGCAAAGGTTCGAGCATAGTGCCCAGTAAAGTGCTCAGCAATCACATTGGCATCAGTAGATAACACACCTTGATGTTAACGCCAGGGACACATGTTGGGGTCTGGTACCCAATAACGCGTTTGATCTTTGCCCAGACTTGGGAAGGTGACGCATGGCACCCAATGGTCATGACTTACCTCTCCCAACAATCCTGTTTCTGTCTTTTTATAAGCTGGTGAACATGGGCATGGAGCCATTTGAAAGCTATTAGGTGCCCCAGAGAAGGGTGTAGAGCTCACCTACATTCTTTAATGGCCTCAGGAATTTCCAGCGACCACCAAGGCACTGTCTTTCACCAGGGGCACTCTAAGGAACAAGGGATCGCATTTTCTGCTGCAGAAACGAATGTTCCAGTAACCCGCTCAACCAGCACATCAATGGTACTATCTGGGGGAGATTCAACCGTG
Organism: Schistocerca gregaria; assembly: GCF_023897955.1. Lineage (NCBI taxonomy): Eukaryota > Metazoa > Arthropoda > Insecta > Orthoptera > Acrididae > Schistocerca > Schistocerca gregaria. The sequence continues at coordinate 687,654,636 of NC_064931.1, forward strand.
ACAGCAGAGGTGAAAGCTTCCCAGTCTGCCTTATTTAAAGCCCATCTGGGTAGGTGTATGGGGCCATGATGTCGGGAGAGCAACAGGAAGTTAGAAAAGTTGCCACTACCACACAAGTCATCGTGGGCTCTCCAGTGGACAGACGGGAGAAGTCCGGGACTGCAAAGTGATAAATCAGCGTCCGAGTAAGTGCCACGAGCCACAATGTAATGTGCGGGGGCCCCAGTATTTAGGAGGCATATGTCGAACTGAGACAGTAAATTTTTTTACATCTCTACCTCGGCCAGTAGGCATTGTGCCACCCCACACGGGGTTATGGGCATTAAAGTCTCCCAAAAGTAGGAAAGGTTTAGGGAGTTGATGAATCAGTAAAGCCAACAGGTTCAGGGGCCCTACACCATCTGGAGGAAGATATACATTGCAGACAGTTGTTCCCCTTGTCGTCCTTATACTGACAGACACAGCTTCAAGAGGAGGGTAAAGGGGCACAGGTTCACTACAGACCAAGTTCAGGACATAGTTGCAAATTCCACATGACGCTCCATTATATTCACTATGGTTCTTGTAATATCCCCTACAGCTTTGGAGGGCAGAGGTCCACATTGCCGGGGACCAAGTTTCCTAGAGGGCAATGCAGGAAGCAGGTGTAAAGCTTAACAGTTGTCATAGCTCAGCCAGATGGTGGAAAAAACCGCAGTAATTTCATTGGATGATGTTATCGTGAGGCTGGGAAGGCATGAAACAATCAATGAGGCAGTCTATGCCTCAGGGTCACCAGCTGCCACCAGAAGAGTACCTGTGCGATCAACATCCATTGTGTACGAGGGCCCAGCGAGATCTAGGTCCTCAGCGGACACCAGAATCTCCACTTCATCCTCAGACGCAGAGGTTATAGATAGCAGTGGTGTGGGTGCCAACACAGTGCCTTGGTTCTTGGGGGTCTTTTTCTTTTTTTGCTTCTCTCGCTGCTCCTTAGGTTTTTCCGGCTGGGAGGGCTTCACTGACTCAGTCTCAGGGACTGAGGATGACGGTGAAGCTCTACGACAAGCTACCTGTGGGTGCTTCAGCCACTGGCGGGTATCCTCTTTCCCACTGGTAGGAACCTGGGAAGGGAGTGACCCAAGGGACTCCTTCCTAGTGAGAGGAGCTGAAGAAGACTTATGCTTCTCCGGCTGAGAAGGTGAACTGATGTCCCCGATGGTTTGGCAGGTGTTGTTCCCGAAGTAGGTGGTGCAATAGCAACAGGGAGGGAAGTGGCCCCCACCATCGGGTGTAGTCTTACAGCTCTGAGAGCCGACTGGAATTGGCAGAACTGATGGGGCTATAACTGTTCTCATAGTGGCGGCGAAAGGAGATGTCATAGGCACAGGATGTAGGCATTCAAATTTCCTCTTAGCCTCAGTGTATGTCAGTCGGTCCAGTGTTTTGTATTCCATGATTTTCCGTTCTTTCTGGAGGATCCTGTAGTCCAGTGAGAAAGGGGAATGGTGCTCTCCGCAGTTGACTCATGAAGTATTGGGTTGTGGTGGACATCCACAGTCACGACATATGATGCTGGAAGTAAAGCGGCAAGATATATGCCCGAATTTCCAGCACTTAAAGCACCACATCCGGGGAGGGATATATGGCTTGACATCACACCTGTATACCATCATCTTCTTGGGTAATGTATCACTCTCGAAGGCCAAGATGAAGGCACTGGTGGCCACCTGATTATCCTTTGGACCCCTATGTATGCGCCCGACAAAATGAACACCTCGTTGCTCTAAGATATACATTGCAGACAGTTGTTCCCCTTGTCGTCCTTATACTGACAGACATAGCTTCAAGAGGAGTGTAAAGGGGAACAGGTTCACTACAGACCAAGTTCAAGACATAGTTGCAAATTCCACCTGACGCACCATTATATTCACTATGGTTCTTGTAATATCCCCTAATCCCTGTGAAATATAATACCTTGGACCATATTTAAGTTCTTATGGGGTGTTATGAAACAGAAACATCCCCCAGCTTGTCACAGGCAAGTAGTGCCTGTGACTGGGCAGAGGATGCCGTTTTGATCAAGAATGGCCCTGAGTGCATTTTAGACAATCCCTCCACGCCCCCAGACTTGTCTTCTGATGCTCCACAAAAATCTAAGACTTCATCGACATGAAGGATTCCCCATCAGTTCTCATATAGACAAGGTAACAGGGTGAATAAGATTTGCTGCCCTCCTTAGCCTGGCATTCCTCCCATGGTGTGGCCATGGAGGGGAACAATTGGGGGTCATACTTCCGTGCACTGAATTGGGCACTTGAGTGCTTAGAGACTGCTGGTGTTTGACCACCAGTAAGTGATGACGTACTTCACTTCATGGCATGTCATCCACCCTGATGCCACCCATTTTGAGCTGGGGCCCTCTCCACGGGCGCCACCCAGACGCAGCAAAGGCCACCTGGCAGGATGGCCATTGCTGGAGTCCCGATGCCCAGGGTGATGGGCAATGGGCATCTACTTCTTGGCATACGTGGTCTGTTAACAGCACAGACATTAGCAGAGTGATCCCTATGTAGTCAGGGGGCTACAACCAACAGGGTAAATGGTGGCCCCACCACAATGGACTGGCTACTGTGCTGGATATCAGGTACAAACAACCAAACAAATCCATTATCATTGTCAGTGCAGAAAACGATACTGTACAGTGGATAGAGGAAAATGCAACCAGGAAGGTGACCTCACCCAACAGCCGGAGAATGAGTGGACGTGCAGATCCACACCGATGAAGGATGCGAGAGGTCTCAGTGCATGATGGAGATGATGCTCTATGTAAGGTGCCCTTCCTCAGTTGGCTCGCCCTTCGGGAAAACTTAGAAGAATGGAGGTCAAACCCAACACAGGACCATCACGTAAAGGCCGAAACATGTGAGACTCCTTCTAATCACCTGTTATGACAGGCAGGAATACCTTGGGCCTATTCTAACCCCTGGACCTACAGGGGTACAGAACCAGGTTGAACATAAGTCTTGTGCATAACAGAATATTTACGAGTTATATAACAGAATGTGTTCCATTAGAGAATTTTATGGTGTGTGTGGAATACTAGGCAAAGAGGGCACCAACAAAGAATGTATTTCAGCAGGTACAAGTTAATGACATACAATATTCCATTTTGCAAAAAAGTGTGTGGTACAATGAGTAAATATTCATTACCTCTGTCATTCATGATTATGACTGTGGGTAGTTAAGTTTAAAAAGTAGCTCACATACAGCAAATTACTTGCAAGATCTTGGTAATAAATAACCCATCTTATATTTGTTAAAACAGGTCAGGTATCGAGTGCTAACATCTAGTCAAATATGAAACTTGAAAAATCTGACAAAATATGTTCTTAATATGGATTAACTTTTTTTTCAAATCAGAGAAGAATGAACAGGAAATAATCTGTAGAACACGCCATAAATTCCATCATAAGTTTGAAAGACAGTTATTTAGATTGAAAGACCACTGAAGAGACAAGAATTCAAAAACTGAGTCATAAATGTACATATCCAAAATTATTATATGAAGCAGACACTGTATACAACAAGAAGATTAGTACAAGAGTTATGAGAGGTATAAGTATGATGTTGTTTTCAGCAAGTAGAACAACTGAATGCACTCACTAAATGACTGTTGCAACATAGACCCTGAGGCAAGGAACATGATTGAATAAAACCTTAAAAATCCTTAAATGAAGAGTGCAATCTAATCCATTGTACATAACCCCTGAGGTGAAAAGAATTAACTACAAATTGCAGAGGCACTATGTGAAGAATATATAAGCTCCAAGGCAAAGGGTATATCATCACTAATCAGAGCTAAGGCAAAATAAAATATCCACAGCAATCATTGCTTGTCAACAAAGTAAAATAAATTGAATGCATAACTATGATTGCTCTCACTGATGAAATGGGAAATATATATTTAAAAAAATTAATGACATATTTGCAATTCACATAAGCACACAGATGAAGTGTGCATAAACTGCAAGTTTTGTAAAAATGATGACAGAATGTATAATTACTGGAAACTGTATAAACCCTGAGGTGAAGAATAATTACAATGAGTGCACTGAGGTAGCAAATACAATACTGCAAACTGTATTAGCACAATGGCAAAGGATATAATTAACTGTAAATTGCATAAGCACAGTGGTGAAATGTATACAAAGTTCTGTGGCAACAAAAAACCATTACATGCAGGCAGCATGAGCATTGCACAATGAATATAATTAATGTTGGGTCAAAGGGCATAATTAATGACAAATTGCATGAGCATTACAACAAAAAATATATACATTGTCCAGTCACATTAATATGACCATCACTCAAAAGCTCGAATTACCTCCTCCTGCTGTGCATTATGTGCAGAAAGTGAGTCAATGAGGCTCGGGACAGTACCAACAGGGATGGGGATCCATGTTAACTCCAGTGTTGTGGTCAAATTCGCTAGGTTTTGCAGTATCGGCCACTATCCGTTCGGCGAACTTTCAAATATGTTTACTGCCACGTTTCCTGCAGCAACCACCACAGCACAAGGGTGTTGCAACAAATGATTACACTGCTGCCAATGAGATGCAAACATCCCGTCTCCGGAGCTACAGTGACAGGTGTACTCAAGTTCTAACATTCACACACTGAGTCCATTTTGTGTGCTTGGAAGTTAAATACAATTTACATATTTTTGTAGTGGCCAGGGCTCGTGAACTACTGAACAGTTATTGTACTGAAGACTGGCTGATTTGTAAATCTGTAGTATCTGCGTGTGTTTCAATATTCAAAGCTACTATTATCAACTGATGCTACAACTACAGCAATGAAGTTATGTTTTATTTTTACTATTTGACATTAGATGTAGAATAAATTAATATCTGAATTCTCTGTTCATGAACAGCATCAGTTCCTCATTGCAGTATCCAGTAATGAGCCACACAGTGTGCAAGGGAGACATAATGAGTTTCTCGGTTGATAATCTATCGCACAAACGGTCTGATCTTGGTGATCCCACAGATTTTCAACTGGTTTTAAATTTGGTTAGTTTGGTGGCAAGAAGAGTATGATAAACTCATCCTGGTGCTCTTTGAATCACACATGTACGATGGCGCAATGTCCTGCTGGTAGATTCCATCATGCATAGGAAAAATAAATTGCATGTCGACCCATATAGTGTCCCCAGGGACGCGTGCACTCTTCTGCTAAACCATTGTACATTGTTACATTGATCTTTGCCAGTACGTGTACCGTTTTTTGCAATGTTTCATGGACTTTGTAATTACCTTGTATAAAGATACAAATTGGCATTGAGAATACCAAAGATGTGATTAAACATGTCAGCTCCTCTGCTCTATATCTACCTTCAGCACAACTCAAAGCATGACTTTTTTACAAGGAGATAGACATGAAACAGATAAAACCAGGATGCACGAAGTGGGGTGGTGTGGTACAGCATTATCACATTAAACATTGGCTCAATATTGAAGATTTGCTGTCTTGAGTCCTGATCTTCATTACATATGGTGTAAGCATGACAGTAAATTTCAGGGATGTAAGAAAGAATATTTTTAAAGGCTCCTCACAAGGACAATGACTTTTGCCAAATACTGTTACTTTAGCCATGGAAATAGATCTGATCTCCAAACTGCACAGCAGTTAACTATAGATACTCTCATGAGGTATGAACACATGAAGCACTTTCCTCCTCTGTTGCAACACATAACAAACACTGCTTGGTGTATAAGACTGCAGACTTTTTCTGCAAATTTGATAAGTGGAAACATATAAAGTTATAGACCAAGTAACACTAGCATATTAACACCTCAAAACAAAATTTTGTACTCAGGTGAGAATCACAAGTATGAGATTGGTCAAAATATTGCTTTTTTACAATGACTTTCAAATAATATCAAGAGAAGTTTCCATCACTGCTTGGAACATTTCCACTCACCCCATCTGACATCAATGTTTCATTCATATTTTAACTGTTCAAGGTGATACATTACACACCTCTGCAGCACGATATACCTAATAACTGCAAAAAATTTAGTACTTAAGTTATTAAATATTACTCCAATATGCCCATACAAGTTTGTGTAAAGATCCACAGATATCATACCAAACCCAACTCATCTACATTGTCCTTACAGCAGATGATTGTATGTGGTATTCCAAATAAGAAACCTGGTACAATGATGAAGACAGTCTAGAATAGTTACATGGTTGTCACTTGCTTGAGGTTCCCTTAACACTGAACCTTTAATAGCAAAGGGCAAAGGTCCTGTGTAAACATTTACCACAAAACACATCCATGTAATGTTGTCAAGCCTACAGAACCTTCAAACCAAAACCATATTATTGAACTTTTCTTACTGCAGTGTGTTTTGAGGTTTAGATGCCCTGTATCAGACAAACTTTTGAACATTTTTCTGTTTATAGAGGAATGCAACCAATCTTTGACATTTAGTCATTGTGCTGAGATATGATGGTCATGCTGTTTACTTTCTTTTGACAGACTGTCATGGTCAATTAGCAAGTTATGTATTACCTGCATCATAACGTAGACCCACATGTCTGCAACTCATATGGTTTGTGGAAATGCACTATAGAAACATCATTAACCAACTATGTTGCTTCTTCATGGGACGTGCAAGTTAACAATAACTTGGTAATTGCAGCACAGTACTAACTGGACTGATCAGAACTTAGTCTACATTTCAAGTGTCAAGAAGTACATCAGCTCTTTTGTTATTAGTTGGACCAAGCCAGACACACAAAAGTGAACTTAAATTATAAATTCACGGACACATCTGAAAAATTTCATTTCCAGCAAAATAGCTAACTCTTCAATTAAATTTCCAATGTTGTTCTTTACTTATAATAATAGATGAGCAAACACTCTGGTGTAGGTCTCACATTATTTACACCTATTTATAGAAAAACCACACAAATTAAAACAGGCACCAAATGTTAGCACCCAATACAACAAAAACTACAGTTTCATTATTATAACCTACCTTCGGCTATAGCTTTGTAAGAACTTCACTTAAGTACTCCATGTATGCCACAGTTCCAATCTTAAAAGTTGCCTGTGTTACAGAAAACATTTTGTATAATGATGTAAGCCACAAATAAAAGCTGAAAACAAGTCATGTGTGTGGGAAATGTTCTCAGATTTTCACCCAGGGTGGGACTATGATTCAAAATCTTTCTTAGAACTATCTATAACCGGTAAACATCGAGGAAGTGTGAGACATGTTAAGAGTAGCAGAGTTATTGTGAATTTAAGTATCAGCTAACATAACACTGATTTTTAAAGTGTACATTATATGTAACACAACAAATACAAAAAATGATAACTTTCATACAGCAATTCATTATCCATTGGCTAATCAAAATAATAATAAGACAGAAAAAAAGGTTTCCAACAGCCCCATATCCTGGATGAAGATGTGAAAACAAATCAGAAATTTATCCTAAGGGAAAGATTATTGCATAAAAAAGTTTTGAAAATCCCAATAGGATAAGCTGCATACAATCACTGTGTACAACACTCACAATCAGCACTACACAATTAAGCAACAACCTACCAACATGCAACTGAATAATTGGTGTCTCAACAGCAAGCACACATGCAGCTATCGTCCAGTTTTGAAGCAGGGCATAAGCAAAAATTGTGCACCTAAACAAGTCAAAAGAAGCTATTCTTTCACATTATATTTAAGATAATCCAACCTAAGGAAGCTGATATCAAAAGTATACTTCAAAACAAATGTTATAAATATTACGTCCTTAACCAAGAAGGGTATGCACTCTGATCCAGAAAGAAGGCAGAAAAATCATTAATTAAACGGATGTAAAAACTGCTATCTGAATTGAAAATAAAGATGCTTAGGTTACAGACACAAAATTCTCTGGTCCTACAATACTGGCATATTATAATTAAAAATGTAATGCAATGGGAATTATACATTTTGAAGGGGGTATTCATAACAGAGCTTTCCGCTTTTGAAGGCTTAAAAGGTTCAAAGTATGAAGACACTGTCCAATAATTTAGTCTTATATAACAAATCTAGTAAAAGCATTTTCGATGGACCCATCACATATGAGAAGAGGTTGTCACTTGAGCAGAGTTAACAGTCATGGTGAAAAAGATACTGGTCAAGACTGACTGTATGGAGGAAAGATTGAATTATATATGGGAGAAAAAGAAATGCTGATTACTCAAGCAGTATAAATTGTAAAGGCACATTTACAGCAGTTTCATGTACTTAAAAATGTTGCTTAGTATATGCCTACTGACATTTCAAACTATGAACAAAAATGAAAAATAAAATTGTAAGAGTGTATAATATTAAACAGTGATGTCTTATTTAAGGTTTTGAGCCCAGTAAGGCATTCAGAGTATATACAGTGTTACATATACATCAGTTTTGCCAGAAATTTAATATCATAGGCTTTTTATCATAATAAATACACCATCAGAAAAGAACAAGTGCTGTAATTTAACTACCACTGTTACTGCTGAGCCATATTATAAGCAATGTGATAAGCTGAGTATTAAACTGATGACAAACAAGGCACCATGGAAAAGCTTCTTTCACTAACATGTATATTTTTCACTTACCACATATAAAGCCTAGAATACACTGGTGTGGAAAATGAGCAGCTATGTACATTCTTGATACTGCAACCAATGCAACAGTCCCCATAAAGGCAGTCAATGAGAGAATTATCAGCAGCATTTTCCTTACAGCACTATGGAAAGAAAATATAGTGTTACTCCTGCTTGTTTAATCATACAGCTGTCCTATCCTGCACATTAAAAATAATCAAACATAAGCATGGTCGAGTGAAGGTTACTGAAAGACTTGAAACTTTTCATTTGGTGACAGACTGCCATGCCATGTGAGCTGTTATCACTTCACATTTGCACAACTGGCTATTGTTTGTTATTGTAGGCCATGATGTTAGTCTTTGGAAAACAAGATAGCATTTGTGCAGTTTACTAGATACAAGTGAGACAAACTGGGAAGCCTTCACGAATTTCGATGTTAACAGAGGGGTGGATAGAGTTCGTTAGAGTAAATGATTGTCAGAGATATTAAACTGAACATATTTAGCAGGCTGGGCCTGGCCAAGTGTATGATCACTTGCAGAAATACAATGTGAACATGCAGATAACACAGATCTTGGCAAGTTGGCATGTGATGGGCAGGAGAGAGAGAGAGAGAGAGAGAGAGAGAGAGAGAGAGAGAGAGAGAGAGAAATACACCAAAGTAATTTTCCTCTCCTTCACAGGAAGAATGTCTGCCTGTATTTCTTTACATAACTCAGATAAGGTAATATGTCCTTGACTCATTACCGAGTGAGGCAGCACAGTGGTTAGCATACTGCACTCACATTAGGGAGGATGACAGTTCAAATCTGTCAGGCCATTCAGATTTAGGATTTCCATGCTTTCCATAAATCACCCCATGCAAATGCAAAGATGATTCCTTTAAAAGGGCAAGGCTGATTTACTTCCACATCCCTGAAACAATCAGAGCTTTCACTTCATCTCTAATGACCTCAATGTTGATGGGACTGTAAGGTGTAAACATAATTTCAAAGTGGAAGTAAAAGAGAAGTAAGGGTGGAAGTCTCTGGAATGGGCACATATACATCATAAAGAGCCTATGGCAGGTCCAGGATATGAGTTTACAAAAGACTCCTCCCTCCTTTCACTCGGCTTCTGAAAAAAAGTACATAATTAGAGCCAAAGAGATGGCAAGGGCTGTTGAACATTATGCCAAGTCAGGGACTAGCAGGAGTGAAGGGGAAATTGATTAAAACTTGGATGCAGAGGCTCAGAAGGGAGAGTCATGGCAGTGACAGGAGTACAGGATATATAGGACAGGCAGATCCTACTGGAAGTTGAGAGATAGCAATACTAACAGACACAGCTAAAATTATTAGCCAAGTAGGGCTGAGTAGAGTTATCTGCAGTAGTTTGGAACAGTACATGGAGTTCTAGCTGTGAGTTGTGTCATGGGCGTGGGGGCAGATGCAGTTAGTGTTGACAAGTTCTTTTAACAGACAGAACAGTGCTTGTTAGTCACTGTCTCTGTGTAAAGACTTGGTCTTTTGTGGGTACAATTCACTTAAAGCAACTGTATACTAGGTTGAGGATATCCTCTGAATAAATCAGAAGTTGTGAATGACCCCTATTGTTGACCCATAGATGTTGAACACAAATTTCATATATATGTGTCAGGGTTAGACATCCCACACGACAGGTTTATCAGTACAGATTTACTAACACTTCACAGAGTTAAATAAGGCTACGTAGAATAAATGTAAAGTTGACAAGGTAAAGACATTGCTACAAGGATTTAAAGGGTTGCAGCTTTTTTAATCATATGTGCATAAGTACGGAAAGTAGCAGCTGTGTTTGGGGATATAGAATCAGAGTATGAACAAATGATAAATGCTATAGTTAATGCACAGAAAGGTATAATGCAGCCTCACATCATAAACCTGATACAAATTTTCAAGTTCCTCAGTCTAATAAGAGATGAACTGAAAGATGTAAGGTTCCCTGTCACTCAAGCTGAACCATCAGTATACCTCTTGGTAAAGGTAATAAATGTAGATGTGTTTATAACAGGAAGCATATTAGGATACATTCCCTTTACCAAAAGAAAGCCCTCAGTCAAAAGAGAAGTATACTTCCCTTCGGCCAGAAAAGAAGTACCTACTCACAGACAAATCTAAAAGGCAGTGAACCAAATTATTGACAGAGGAGCCAAATAATAAACCCTTGTTGCTAATGATAAATGCTTTGGAGGTGAACAAAGGGACCAGTTGCCTTAGGAATCTGGACAGGCAAGCAAAAGATTAGATGACACAGGTGCATTTAAATAAATATACTGTACTCAGCTTGCGGGTGAAGAAATGATACACTTTTGACAACTTGTAGCAGCCGTGGCTAGCTATAAGCATAGATCCAACACATGCATTTGTATATGTACACTGAATGATTACCAGTAGAGCTACCTAACAACAAATCATTGCAATGTTCAGCATCAATTAGTGACTAGAAGCAATCTCAAACTAGAAGATTGGTGCGCAGGTGCCCACTGCTTATAACACTGTCCTGGAAATTTCAATTGGTCAGTGGCCTGGAGGTTCTTAATTGGCAGTGATGTTCAAAGTGCTGCTCGTGGAGCCTGTAGGGATCTACGAGGCACTGGCTCAGGCAGTGTCAATAAGTTATGGTACTACAGTAAAAATCTAAATAAGAACAGGAGACTTTCTAGACAAATATTTGCTGTCTTGTTTACTTTCAACCAAGAAGAGTGTGAGGGAAAGTAGCTTCAGGCAACCAGTATAAAGCCAGATGATTGTTAAAAAAAGAATTATAGTATTACAGCAAAGTATATGGACAACTTTACCATAAATAACTATGAATAGTTATAAATAGTTCCTAAAGAGATAAGTTGGACAGTATTGTGTGCGAAGCAAGCCCAAATGGAAGCACTGCTAAGAGGAGTTGGAAAAACAAGTTTCTACAGTAAATGTGAGGGATGTGGCACAAAAGCCTCCACACACATGGACCAAATAATACACAACAACACAACTAAAAAGCATGTAACACCACAAATAGAGTTGGAACTTGATTGTTGCTTAATCAATATGGCAAACACAAACATTTCTTCACTAAACTTAGAGTTACCATCAGATCATGTGGTCACACAACTAGATGAATTAAAGGTTGATGGAAAGTGTCTAAATGATTTAGGCCGTATTATTGATAACACCAGCAAAGGAAAACACACTCTAATTACTAATAACTACGAGGTCATCGGTCCCTTGTTCCGGAGGAAACAATGTCACAAGGGTGAGAATAAGACAAGGGGACAACGCAAAACAGAAGGAAAGGAAAATCCACAACAACAACTGAAGGGCAACAAACATTTAAATGGACAAAAGGGGACAAGAAAACCACAAAGACGCAAGAAACAGGTAGAAGAGGTTAAAACAAAAAGCATGTTACCATGGCTGGCCGACCATGAGGATAAACAGGAAAAGCCAGCCACTCTGCAGCACATTAAAACCCCCACCCTGAAAGAACTACAGAGGAAGACACACAGGGATGAAGGACATGCTAAAACTTAGAGCAAATGATAAAACTCACCCTCATGAGTAAAACGTAAAACTAAAGCTGCTGTTGAGGCATTGTCACCTAACACTGAAGATAGGGTGCTGGAAAAGTTATAACTATGCCACAGAGTGGCTAAAAGTGGGCAGACCAGCAAGAGATTGATGACTGTCATTCATAAGCCACAGCGACACCAAGGTGGGTCCTCCCAACAGAGGAAGTAACGATGTTTCAGCCACGTATGGCCAATACGGAGCTGACAGAGAACCACAGAGTCCCTGCAAGAGGCGCTCACGGAGGTATTCTGCACATTTGTAGTTTCCTTAATGGCATGCAGCTTGCTGTGCATGCTGAGGTTACGCCATTCCATCTCCCAAAGCCGCAAAACCTTATGGCGTAATACTGAACGCAGTTCAGTTTCACAGAAGTCGATCTCCATAAGCGTTTTCTGTGTAGCCTGTTTGGCCAGCCTGTTGGCTAGTTTGTTGCCTGGGATTCCAACGTGACCTGGGGTCCAGATAAACACCACTGAACGACTGAACCATTCCAGGGCATAGATGGACTCGTGCATGGTTGCTACCAAAGGATGACGAGGGCAGCACTGATCGACAGCTTGTAGGCTGCTCAAGCAGTCAGTACACAGGAGAAATGACTCGCCTGGTACGGGCTTTCAAATTACTACGCACCCTCCGACTCAATGTTGCAATATTAACAGTTTTGGCTGGTTTTGTTATCTAGGGGGTGAAATACGTAGTTGCCGCATTACAGGCCAAATACTGCTGAGTCTACAGTATATGATAAGAATCCACACATGAATCGAATGGTCGAAGGTTTCTATCACTCGGCAATTGCGAATTATGAATGTAACACATAAATTTATAAATGAAAGATTGAAATTAAATAAAATCTGCAGGTACTATCTTAAAGGCTTTAAATGATGAGTACGATAGTAGAAGTACTTTTGAGAATGCGGTATATTTGTGCAAAACACTTATTAGTGTTGATGGTACAGCAATTAAATAAAATCATGGTATCATGATTCATCTGACTGCTATTAATTTCTATACGAACAGTGAAATGTCTGCCATGATGGCTTCACAAAGTCCACCATCTTTGGCATAGACATCTCCTCCATCTACACAAAGCACCATCCTCGTCACAGCAGAATCCCCAGCCACGCGGCTGGACCATGTGCTGGGACTATCCCACTCGTCCGGCTAACGTTTGGCACCACATGTTTGCTAACAAGCGGCCCGCACCCGCTGACTGGCCCGTGTGGTCACTACTTCCTCAGAACTTAGAATACTTTCAGGGCACGATGACTCACCCGTTACCTCACACTGGGCACAAGCAGTTGTGCTCAAGAGCATGAGATATGGCTGCCAGCTCTGCAGTGAAAACACTGCAGCCATCTGGCAAGGAACGCTGAACTATACGTCCTCCACGAAAAAAGGTAAAGCCAATGTGACCACCAGCCATTGAGCCACTGGTGTAAACCATTTCAGGGCCCCAGTACATGTCAAGAATCGAGAATAAGTGACAGTGGAGAGTTGCAGGGTTAACTGAGTCCTTAGCGCCATGTGAAAGGTTCAGGCGAAGCCACAGCCTAGGTTTACTCCATGGAGGTGTACGTGAATGAACCTCAAGTACAGGTGGTAAAGGCAAGGACTCCAGTTTGAAGAGAAGGGACTGCACACAAACCACAATTGTAAGCCCTGACCTGGGCCGCTGATGCAGGAGATGAACCGCCATGGGAAGGAAAAGGAGATGCAATGGAGGGACTCCAGCCTCCATCAGGATACTGCTCACCGCACTCATCCTAAAAGTTCCTGTCACTAGGTGAAAGCCACAGTGGTGCACTGGGTCAAGTAAACGCAACACTGAGGGTGTCACCAAAGCATAAAACAGACTACCATACTGAAGGCAGGATTGAACTTGGGCTCTGTAGTGCTGCAGCAGCGTAGAGTGATCTGCACCTCAGTGGGTGTTGCTCAGGCACTGGAGGGCATTGGAGTGCTGCCAACACTTCCGCTTAAGCTGGCATAGGTTAGGAAGCCAAGTCAACCCGGTGTCAAAAACCAGTCCTAAGACTTGATATGTCTCCACTACAGTGAGTGGATCATCATTAAGATAAAGTTCTGGTTCCGCATGAATGGTATGATGCCAATAGAAGTGCATTACACATGACTTTGTCACTGAAAACTGGAAACCGTAGGCTAGAGCCCATGACTGCACCTTGTGTATGGCTCCCTGTAGGTGCCACTCAGGAACACCAGTACTGATGGAGCAGTAGGAAATGTAGAAGTCATCTGCATACAGAGAAGGTGAGACGGACAGCCCTACAGCTGGAGCTAGATCATTAACGGCCACCAAATATAGATATATACTCAATACGGAGCCCTGCGGAACCTTGGATATGGGTCTAACTATGGGATGCACCGACTTGGACACAGAAAGTACGAAGCGACAGGAAATTCTGGATAAAAATTGGAAGTGGGCCTCAGAAACCCCACTTGTATAATGTGGCAAGGATATAATGTGGCAAGGATATAATGTGGCAAGGATATAATGTGGCAAGGATATAATGTGGCAAGGATATAATGTGGCAAGGATATAATGTGGCAAGGATATAATGTGGCAAGGTGGTGTCATATGCTTTTTGTAAATCAAAAGAGACAGCAACCAGGCATTTTCATCTGGAAAAGGCAGTTTGAATGGCAGACTTGAGAGACACAAGACTATCAGTGTTAGAGCAACCCTGGCAGAAGCCGCCCTGACGTGGAGCCAGTAGGCCATGTGACTCCAGGACCCGACCCGACCCAACCCAACCGCTAACACACCATACATTCCAGCAGCTTTACAAAGAACATTGTTGAGGCTGATGGGCCCATAGCTATCCAAATCAAGCGGGTTTTTACTGGGTATAAGCACTGGAATGATGGTGTTCTCCCACCATTGCGATGGAAAGATGCCATTGCACCAGATCCAGTTGAAGATGATGAAGAGATGTCGCATGTAGTCAGATGAGAATGTTTCATCATCTGACTGTGCATCCAATCTGGCCCAGGAGGAGTGTCGGGGCAATGTGCAAGGGCACTGAGGAGCTCCCACTCTGTAAATGGGGTGTTATAGGGTTCACTGTAGTGTGTAGCGAAGAAGAGGACATTCCTTTCCATCCGCCGTTTGAGGGTGTGAAAGGCTGGGGGGTAGTGCTCCGATGCAGAGGCTCTAGCAAAGTGCTCAGCAATTGCGTCCGCATCGGTAGACAACACGCCATTGATGTTAATGCCAGGGACACCTGTTGGGTTTTGCTACCCAAAAAGACGTCTGATCTGCATCCAGACATGGGAAGGTGACGTATGGCATCCAACAGTCGAGACGTATCTCTCCTAACACTACTGCTTCCATCTTTTGACAAGATAGCGAATGCGGGCACAGAGCCCCTTAAAGGCTATAAGGGTCTCCAGGGATGGGTGCCGCTCTAGAGCTCGCTGACGCTCCTTATTTGTCTCAGAGACTTCTGGCAACCACCAAGAAACTGCCTTTCACCGGGGGCACCCTAAAGAGTGAGGGATTGTGTTTTCCACCGCATTAACCATTGTTGTAGTCACCTGCTCAACCATCACATCAGTGTTACCATGTGGGGAAGAGTCAGTGGTGACCACAGAGGTAAAAGGTCTCAGTCTGCCTTGTTTGAAGCCCATCTGGGCAAGCATCCATTTACCTATTGCCAGGGCATTGACAGGAAGGTAGGAAAGTGGTCACTACCACACAGGTCATCATGTGCTCTCAACTGGATAGATGGGAGAAGTCCTGGGCTGCTAATGGATAAATCAATCGCCAAATACCTACCACGAGCCACACTGAAATGTGTGGTGGCCCCAGTGTTTAAGAGGCAGAGGTCAAACTGAGGCAGTAAAGTTTCGACAACTCTGCCTCAACCAGTAAGCACGATGCCACCCCACAAGGGGTTATGAGCTTTAAAATATCCCAAAAGTAGGAAAGGTTTAGGGAGTTGATCAATCAGTGCAACTAATACATTCAGGGGTACTGCACCATCTGGAAGAAGATATACATTGCAGACAGTTATTTCCTAAATCGTCCTTATTCTGACAGCCACAGCTTCGAGAGGGATTTGAAGGGGCACAGGTTCACTAAAGACTGAGTTTGTGTTTATGTTCTAAACTCCACGTGACACTTGATTATAGTCGCTACGGTTCCTGTAATATCCCTTTTAGCAGCGGAGGGCAGGGTCCGCATTGCCGGGAACCATGTTTCCTGGAGGGCAATGCAGAAAGGTGGTGTAAAGCTTAACAGTTGCTGTAGCTCAGCCAGGCAGTGTAAAAAACCACCACAGTTCTGCTGGAGGATGACATCATGAGACTGGGAAGGCATGGAACATTCAATGAGGCAGTTAACGCCACAGGGTCACATGCTGCCACTGACTTATTCCCTAAGCAGTCTATATCCATTGTGTCTAAGGGTCCGGCGAGATCTAGGTCCTCAGCAGATGCCAGAATCGCATCCCCAGACACAGAGCTTCTAGGTAGTGGTGTGGGTACCACCACAATTTCCTCAGTCTTAGGGGTCTTCTTTTTAGACTTTTCTCGCTACTCCTTGGGTTTCTCTGGCTGGGAGGGCTTCACTTATCTAGTCTCCGGGAGTGAGGAGGATAATGAAGCCCTACAACCAGCTGTTTTTGGGCACTTCAGCCACCGGTGGGCATCATCTTTCCCACTAGCAGAAATCTGGGAAGGGAGGGACCCAAGGGATCCCTTCCTGGCAGGTGGAGCCGAAGAAGACTTTCACTTCTCTGGCTGGGAAATGAGGACTGGTGTCCCCATTGGTTTGGGAAAGGGGGGGGGGGGGGGGGGGGGGGGAGGCACTGCTCCCGAGGTAGGTGGTGAGGGAGGACCATGGGTGAATTGCCCCCCCACCACCACCACCACCAAGGGGGCAGGCGAGAGGGCAGACATAGAATTCTGGCTCTGAGGGCCGACTGGAATTTGCAGAACTGATGGAGCTACAAATGTTCTCGTAGCGGTGGCATACGAGGAGGTAATAGCCACAGGATGTAGTCGCTCATACTTTCTCTTAGCCTCAGTGTATGTCAGTCAGCCCAGAGTCTTCTATTCCATGATTTTCCTCTCTTTCTGTAAAATCCTGCAGTCTGGTGAGCAAGGTGAATGATGCTCTCCGCAGTTGACACAGATGGAAGGTGGGGCACATGGAGTGTTCGGATGTGATGGATGTCCACAATCTTGACATGTGATGCTGGAAGTACAGTGGGAAGACATATGGCCAAATTTCCAGCACTTAAAGCACCGCATCAGGGGAGGGATGTATGGTTTGACATCACAGTGGTAGACCATTACCTTGACCTTCTCGGGTAAGGTGTCACTCTCGAAGGCCAAGATGGAGACACCAGTGGCAATCTGATTATCCCTCGGACTCCGATAGACGCGTCGAATGATATGAACACCTCGCCACTCTAAATTGGTGCGCAGCTTGTCGTCAGACTGCAAAAGAAGGTCCCTGTGGAATATAATACCCTGGACCATATTTAAACTCTTATGTGGCATGATGGTAACAGAAACATCCCCTAACTTGTTACAAGCGAATAAAGCCCGTGACTGGGCAGAGGATGCTATTTTTATCAAGACTGATCCAAAGCGTATTTTGGACAAGCCCTCCACCTCCCCAAACTTCTCCTCTAAATGCTATACAAACAACTGTGGCTGCATAGAAACAAAGGATTCCCCATCAGCTCTCGTACATACGAGGTACCGTGGTGAATAAGGTTTGCTTTATTCCTTAGCCTGGTCTTCCTCTCATGGTGTGGCCAGGGAGGGGAATGACTTAGGGTCGTACTTTCTTGTATTGTACTGAGACATGGAACACTTAGAGACTGCTGGTGTCTGATCACCAGCAAGTGATGACATGGTACGATTCATCACGCGTCATCTGCCCTGATGCCACCCACTCCAACCCGGGGCCCTCCCCACAGGCGCTACCCAGCCGCAGCAAAAACCACCTGGCAGGATGGCTTTTGCCGTTCCGATGCCACAGGGTGACAGGCATCTAGTCCTTGGCATACATGGGTAGTTAACGACGAAGGCATCAGCAAAGTGATCCCTGTGTAGTCAAGGAGCTACAACCAACAGGGAACATGGCGGCCCACCACAACGGACTGGCTACCGTCCTGGATAACAGGTGCAAAGAAGTCAATGGTCACCGTCAGTGCAGAAAGCAGCACTGCATAGTGCATGGTGTAAAATGCACCCAGGAAGATGTCCTCGCCCAAGAGATGGAGAATGAGCTGGACTGCAATGCGATGATGAGAAAGTGGGCTAAAGATCTAGAGGCACAATGGACATGATGCACCATGTAAGGCAGACTTCCCCAATTGGCTCGCTCTTCTGGAAAATTTTGAAAATGGAGGTAAAACCCTACAGGAAAACATCACATAAAGGCTGAAACATGTGAGACTCCTGTTAGACGCCTCTTACTACAGGCAGGAATACCTCGGGCCTATACTGATCCTCGGACCTGTAGAAGGCATGACAACAGGCTTACATAAAATGTCATGCTTCAAGCCACACCAAAGGAAATATTTTCATAAGGTAGTAACACAGCGACACCAGCTGCACTTAAGAAATAACACTGTAAGCTGTAAATATCATTTCAGAGTAAGAGTAAGAGGAGGATACAGTAGAGTTACTGGAAGGGGTACATCTACATCACGAAGAGCTTACAGCAGGTCTAGGACACAAATTTACAACAACAGCTTGCCTCTCCACTCAGGTTCTGAAAATCAGTGCATTACTAGAGTCAATACCATGGCGAGAACACTTAAACATTATGCCAAGTCAGGGACGCGTGGTGTTGAAGGGGAAATTGATTAAAACTCGGATGCAGACAGGAGTAGAGGGTAGATAGGACAGGCACATCCCAGTGGAAGTGGAGAGATAACAGTATTGGCAGAAACAGAAACAGCCGATGTTATTTGCCAATTGTGGCTGAGCAGAGTTATCTGCAGTAGTTCGGAGCAGTAGATGGAGTTCTAGCTGGGTAGCTGAGGACTCCATGCTGCATCATGACTGCAGCCACAGCTAGTACTAACAGCTTCTTTTAGTAGATGGAACAGTGCAGTTAGTCACTGTCTGTGTGTAAAGGTTTGGTTTTTTGTGGGTATAACTCATTTAGAACAAATGTAGACTAGGTTGTAGATATTCTCCGAGTAAAATCAGAAGTTGTTTGTCACTCAGTAGGAATTCCAATTCTTACCTTTTGTAATAATGGAATTTTAATGACATAGTGAAGTCAAAATTCCCTCTCACTTTGGCCAACCAATGATTTCCCTTTCTCTACAAACTCTGTTGCCCAATCCCAAGCAACACACTTGTTTAGGATGCAACAGGACCTTAAACCATTATCTTCCTTCCTTCTTTTCTGACTCATTCTGGTATGTACTGTTTTAGTCTTTTTAAAGGGTCTGGTAACCACCAGCTATAGCCTAGCCTTCAGGCACCGGATGATGTCTCCATCAGTGGATGCTACGAGGCGACATGGTGACTGAGTGACAGTGCACGATAACTGTGCATTCAGTGCCTAAGCTAGACAAGCACCTGCTGGCACTCACCCTCATTCTGCTCTGGCCCTGGGCATGACTCACTTAGTAACTGAACTTTGTTACAATTTTCTTGCCACGAGGCATCCTGAACTTTACACTTGTATTATTTTCTCTTGTACTTGCGATCTAACAATGTACTTATCGAAGCAGTGATGATGTGTTTTAATTTTGTTAGTTACTTCATAACTGCTGACAAAGATGAGATTTTTTTGTGTCTGTTTTGAAACTACAGACCCTGTGCCCAAGACTAGCTCATCAGGAGTGTCAATGGAAGTCGTGCTGCAGCAATTTCTCCAACAGCAGTTAGACTGACAGAAACATCAGGAGGCCCTGTTGTCTGTGTTGCTCTCCCATCAGTCATTTGTGAATCCACGACTGTTTCCACTGTACGATGAGTTAGCAGAGGAGTGGGAGGACTAGTGTGGTTAAGGCCTTTTTATTGTTGTGATTTCACCTAGTATGTACCACCTTTTGTGCAAACTGGCCCCATTTGTGGAACCTGTGTACCTGTACTTTGGCGAAATGTGTGTTTTAGTCTCTACCTACTTTGACTGTTACTGTCATTCATGTCACTGCTTCCCATGCGGAGTTTTATCAGTGTTGTAAATGGCCACACCAGTCCTATCGAGCATTGGCGGCTGAACTGGGGAGACTGGGTAGGAAATGCTGTTTTGGGTCTTCTGTACATAAGGACTTGTATCCGGAGTGATGATTCAGAACACCATTATTTGCAAGGCCGTCTTTGGATGAATTTTTAAAAATAATGCAATTCTTTGAAGTTTCCTGGGCCACAAGCTGGTGCTTAGATTTTGGAGGCAAGGTAGCTGCCTTCATCTCAGACCTGGAAGAGGAATCCCACTTAGCCAAAGGATTAAATGTGACAACCACAGAGGGCACTTTCCAGTCTGGTCACGTTAACAAAGAAAGCAATCTCTGCCCTCTGACCGGCACATGTTTCTGTTGCGTAGAGAATGTTTTTGAGAACACGTCAGAGATGATTGCCCCAATGGCAGGACACAGCTGTATGGAAGGCATGTTGGATGGAAGGACATCTCATGACTGTGTGTTGTGCTTGGGATAGATGACATGTGCAATGTCAGGACCAGCTGGACATTGATGCGATTTTGTAGAAATCCTCCAAGCTGGGAGTGTCCTTCAGAAACTGATCATCACACTCACTTTATGTGACAGACAAGGCCAGCTACAGCTGTGCCTTGGCATCCCTGTTAAACTTTCAGGCGTATGTCCACCTGGGAGCACCTCCCTGACAGTCCACAGAACACCGCCTGGTGGTATATAACAAGCGAAATATTCTGCTTACTGGACAAACCATAATTGTGGCATCATACAAACAGGTTGTCCACCACCTTACCTTTCTGGTGGATCACAGCATGCGCAAAGTGATCATTTTTGGCCTTGACTCTTTCTCAACTTAAGGATTTGTCATCAAAGACTCTGCCAACCAGTTTTGGAACAAATCCTGTTTCAAGAATTGGATGACCCCAATAAGGAATACTCTGAAATTTTCTCTGAGGGCCTTGGCAAGGCAAGGAACTTTGTGTGTCACCTCACTTTAAGGGCGTCGGTATACCCTGCTTCTTCAATGTGTGGTCTGTGCCCCTTGCATTGAGGGATCCCATGAAATTTAATTAGACAGCCTGTGTCTGTGACTGAGGGTGTGATACCATTAGTTATCACAAAAAGCCAGCAGGAGAACTGTGCCTGTGTTGAGATTTTAAAGTCACCATCAATTCTCAGTCAGAGGTCGATTCGTGTCCCATTTCAAAACCTGACAATTTTTCTCAGCAATAGTGAGTGGACAACAGTTTCCAAAATTCCATCTTCCTGAAGCTTATTTACAGCTACCTCTGGACAAAGAATCACAGAAAGTCCTCATAGTCAACATATTGCACAATTTGTATAGTTTCAAATGTTTAGTTTTTGGGGTTGCCAGTCATTTTTCAACAATACCTTGAACAACTTCTGCAGGATGTTCCTGAGTGCATAAATGGTAATGGGATCGTCAATGGCAGAACAGTAGGAAAACTTGTGGTGGCTGTTTCACATCCTCCAATCAGTCGGCTTCAAATGTAACCTCGAGAAATCAGTATCCTTTCAATCATTGGTGGAATACCTATGGCATGGTATATCCTGAAAAGGTATTAAAACCACACGGAAGCTGGTGAAGGCTATCCTCAATGTTTCCTCACCCCCAGAAATCTAAAGGAGCTCCAATATTTTTGGTACGCACACATATTATAGCATATTCATTCTAGGTGTGGTGTTGATTGCACAGCCACTAAACAATCTATAGAAGAAGGGCATCCCTCTTGTTGGTTGGAAGCACGCAATTGGGCTTTCAGGACTCCAACACAGGCCCCAGTATCTGCGCCCCCGTCTTGCCATGTTGGTAGTGGTGATGGACATCTCTGACCAGAGCTTGGCTCAGAGATGCAGATCGCTCAGAACATCTGATCGTTTTTGCTCTAAAGACACTCAATGCCACACAAAAGAGATAAATCACAATCCAAAAAGAAGGTTGTTGCAATTATCTTTGTGCTACAGAAATTCCGTGTTTTCCTCTACATAATGAAGTTTCACATCACAGATAATACGCCATTGCTCTCACTCTTCAGTCCATAAGCGAAGCTCCCTGAGGAAATTGACCACAGCCTTTACTGCTGGGCAATTTTCTCAGCAGGTATCATTATGAAACCCACTTCTGCAATACCATGGAACAATACAACATGGATGCCCCTTTCCCACCTCCCAATGGGACCTGATCTGGAGTTGACAAAGATGAGATTTTGTGTTTCCACTTTGATAAAGATGTTCAGCAGGTGGTAGATGCATTTCCTAACATGGCACCTCATGTGGCAGCAGTGATGGTGAAATATATCATTTTACAACAGGTAAGGCAGTACATCCAACAATCACATATTCATACACTCCTGGAAATGGAAAAAAGAACACATTGACACCGGTGTGTCAGACCCACCATACTTGCTCCGGACACTGCGAGAGGGCTGTACAAGCAATGATCACACGCACGGCACAGCGGACACACCAGGAACCGCGGTGTTGGCCGTCGAATGGCGCTAGCTGCGCAGCATTTGTGCACCGCCGCCGTCAGTGTCAGCCAGTTTGCCGTGGCATACGGAGCTCCATCGCAGTCTTTAACACTGGTAGCATGCCGCGACAGCGTGGACGTGAACCGTATGTGCAGTTGATGGACTTTGAGCGAGGGCGTATAGTGGGCATGCGGGAGGCCGGGTGGACGTACCGCCGAATTGCTCAACACGTGGGGCATGAGGTCTCCACAGTACATCGATGTTGTCGCCAGTGGTCGGCGGAAGGTGCACGTGCCCGTCGACCTGGGACCGGACCGCAGCGACGCACGGATGCATGCCAAGACCGTAGGATCCTACGCAGTGCCGTAGGGGACCGCACCGCCACTTCCCAGCAAATTAGGGACACTGTTGCTCCTGGGGTATCGGCGAGGACCATTCGCAACCATCTCCATGAAGCTGGGCTACGGTCCCGCACACCGTTAGGCCGTCTTCCGCTCACGCCCCAACATCGTGCAGCCCGCCTTCAGTGGTGTCGCGACAGGCGTGAATGGAGGGACGAATGGAGACGTGTCGTCTTCAGCGATGAAATTCGCTTCTGCCTTGGTGCCAATGATGGTCGTATGCGTGTTTGGCGCCGTGCAGGTGAGCGCCACAATCAGGACTGCATACGACTGAGGCACACAGGGCCAACACCCGGCATCATGGTGTGGGGAGCGATCTCCTACACTGGCCGTACACCTCTGGTGATAGTCGAGGGGACACTGAATAGTGCACGGTACATCCAAACCGTCATCGAACCCATCGTTCTACCATTCCTAGACCGGCAAGGGAACTTGCTGTTCCAACAGGACAATGCACGTCCGCATGTATCCCGTGCCACCCAACGTGCTCTAGAAGGTGTAAGTCAACTACCCTGGCCAGCAAGATCTCCGGATCTGTCCCCCATTGAGCATGTTCAGGACTGGATGAAGCGTCGTCTCACGCGGTCTGCACGTCCAGCACGAACGCTGGTCCAACTGAGGCGCCAGGTGGAAATGGCATGGCAAGCCGTTCCACAGGACTATATCCAGCATCTCTACGATCGTCTCCATGGGAGAATAGCAGCCTGCATTGCTGCGAAAGGTGGATATACACTGTACTAGTGCCGACATTGTGCATGCTCTGTTGCCTGTGTGTATGTGCCTGTGGTTCTATCAGTGTGATCATGTGATGTATCTGACCCCAGGAATGTGTCAATAAAGTTTCCCCTTCCTGGGACAATGAATTCACGGTGTTCTTATTTCAATTTCCAGGAGTGTATTTATGGTCATGGCTCCAACCACTTCTGCCACTACTTTCACCTTCACTACTGGTCCATCCTGGTGCATGGTGTCATCCTGCTCACTACTGATCTGTGATCTCCCCAGGTGGTCCTGCGGGAATCTTTGCACCACACTATACAACAACTCCTACACAACGGTAACTGAGGCACCTCTTGTACCAAACTTATTCGGCACCATGTTTACTGGCTGGGCAGAGAACAGTAAGTTGAGCATTTTTTTGTTCAAAACTGTTCTTAGTGAGAACAGCAGCAGGCAGCACCCCTTCAGACATTCTCTTCTTGGCTGATGCTCTCCTGCCTGTGGGAGTGGGTTCACATTGACTTTGAGAGACCATTCACAGATATGACCAAGTTGATTGTCATCAATGTGTACTCCAACTTTCCAAATGTGGTCAACTGTCGGTCCATAAGTATAGAAGCTACTATCGCGCCATTCTGCAGGATTTTCACTGCATGGCCTCATGCAGGTGTCACAAAATGAAATGCAGCTCTTTCCCCACATTTTTAGTGAGTTCTGTTATCGTAAACGAATTCACCATATGCTGTGACCACCTTTTCACCCCCAACAAAATAGCGAGGCCAAAATGCTCATGCACAAGTTCAAGATACAGGGGTAGAAGTGTGTGGCAAAAGTTTCTCCAGATTATACTCTTACTTTTTTTCTTTTTCTTTAAATTCATACAGGTCATCTGCAATAGGAGAGAAGAGCCCAGTGGAACTCGTCCATGACCATCAAGTCTGCAAGCTTCTCCATTTCACACTACAATCACCTGTGGTCCTGTCTGTGATAACATCTTCCCATTTCTGGCTGGGCACCCGCATGTGGGTGAAGGAATTACATCGTCAGGACACGGATTGCAGTAGTCACCCAGCAGCTGTGGAGCCACTGTGCGTTCATTTTGGACATGGGGGACTGGATGGTGACGTACCGTAAAAGTCAGCTGTGCCTGCAGGATGGAACCCAGCCACCCTGTACTCTGGACGTTCCAGGGGTTGCCCACTGCGACGACGACACTGACCATCATCCCTCCCCTGTTAGACCCTCTGCCCCCTTCTCCCTCGCAGGCCACTCAAAATGAACCAGCTGTTGGTCGACAATCAAGCTGTTGTGCTGGCGACATCGGCACTACCCCTTCCATGTCGGGATCCAACAGAGATGAGTAGTTACTTCCACTCCCTGTATCAGAGGTGCAGTGATGTCCACCACACAACCAGCCTGAAATCTCCCCTCTGTATGCTTCCGTCAGGGCTGATTGGGAGCAGGTCAAGCAGGAGAGGCCATCTCATATCCTCAATGATGTCGGCCTGGTTCAAGGCACTGCTGAGATGTTTGGCTGAGCATGGGTCACCACACTGACATGCAACTTGTTGCTCCCCCCATAAATGATGGGATCTGGTAACCAAACAACCACCTAGGCGTCAGGCAGTTTGACAGCTTTGTCAGCGGCCGCTAAGAGATGACATGGCAGCTGAACAACAGTGCACAACGACTGCACAGGTGCATTCAGCACTCCCTGGCATGCGTGCCTATGTAGAGAAGTGCCAGCTGGTGCTAACCCTTATTCTCCTCCGGCCCCACCCGTGACTCACTATGCATCTGAAATGTGATGTTGTTTTCATGCCACGTGGCACCATGAACTTTGTACTTATATTTTTTTCCTTGTCCTTTTGATCTGAAAATATGCCTGTCAAAGCAGTGACGGTGTGTTTTTATGTTGTGAGCTACAACAGGAGCCATTTCATGGTGCATAAAAGATTTCTTGTAGCATCAGTTACTATGGTTTGTTGAGAATTTCTGAGATGCATTCACACTGCTGAAATAATATCACAATGAATGGTACAGCTCTTCTTTGTTGTCTTAATATTTTCTTGGTAAGCAAACCCAATTAGTTAATGAAAATTGTACAGTTTATGTATGATAAACATCAAAAGAAACTTCAGTGAAAAATTGCCTAAAATCTAGAGTTCAAGAGAGAGGTGGCTATTTGGATGGCATGAGCCTCAATTTTTGGTGTTCTATGGGGCCTACCGCTACTTTCCTAGTGCGAATTGTGGCCAATGGTTATGTGGTTGTTATAAATGAGAAGAGTACTGTAGACAGTCCTAAAAAAACACCAATATCCAATGCTCAATCCGACAATACACAACACTAGTTCTGTGAGATTTCATCTGATTAATATGTAATCCAACTTCAGAACTTACATAGGTCTGCATAATAATCTGACTAACATTATCATGCATACATATGTGGTAAGTTTTAGAACAGAGAATACAATCGACATCTCTTCTCATATGGTCACTAACGGCAGAAAGAGTTGCACAATATCACAAATAGTACAGTACTTCCTTGGGTAAAATTCACATGCATGCATTCAACCTTCAATCACCCAAAGACATATGAAGAGCTAAAAGTGGTGCAACATTTTATTCATCATTTTAATTCAGGTGCTTTCATTGTGTTAGTAATGAACTGCTTATGTTTTAAATCGCTACTCCCACGAGACAGTTCAACAATTCACTCTTGCCATTAGTTTTTCTATAGCTTGACATAAGTAGTGACTGGTTGTCTTCACAGACACAGTAAGTTTGTGCTATTTAAAATTATGTACAAAACTGCGCTGGCGCAAATGTCAGGAGCAGATGGGAAGCCTCTTGGGGTTCGTCTATGGTGAGAGCCATTGTCAGTGAAACACAAGTCATCTGGAATGAGACAGAGGGGATTGGAGGAGTGAAAGGGTGAAGGGGGGGGGGGGTGAGTGTGGGGCTGGGGGGTGGGGGGGGAATTGCTGATTATTGCACAGGATGAAGCCACAAAACATAGCTATGAGCAATACTAAGCCAGCGTAAGACAGTAGACGCTTTCTGGGACAAAATAGTCTTACTGTGTTCAAAAATTAGGGACAGGTATCCCTATTAAAAATGATGGTTCTGTAGTTATTTTCCTGCTTAAGCAGGCAGCTAGCTTATACTCCTGGATTTCCAGATGACTCAAGATCCAAGTTAAAGGAGTGATCATAATGTACAGCTGAAACCATAAAGAAAGTCAGGGAGAGTGAATGCAATTAGGTGAGAGGGCAGTATCAGTCAATAGCCCACAGACTGCTCATAGCCATCGTGAATTCTTCTTCTTGGAGGGGTCTAGCAACTGCTAGCAGTTCCACCATGAAGATGAGGCAGGCCTCTAAAAAGAGTGCTGTTCCTGGCCTGGCACACATCAAAACATATCCTGTCTTTTCTACTTCTTTAGAGCCATCAGTTTAATTAATCACATCCTTTTAGAAAGAAGGAAGATTAGGGTTTAATGTCCCATTGACATCGAGGTTATCAGAGTCTGAGCACAAGTTCTGATTGTTCCAAGGCCATGGAAGGAAATCGTGCAAACCCTTTGAAAGGAATCATTCAAGGATTTGCCTAGAGTGATCTAGAAAAATTGCGGAAAACCTAAATCAGGATGACCAGACATGGATTTGGAGCATTGTCCCCCAGAATGCAAGTCCAGTGTGCTAACCACTGTGCCACCTCGCTCAGTCAGCATCTTGATTTTCCCATAGGACTAACAGGAAGCTATTTTGGACAACAGTAAGGGCAACAGAAATACTAGGTCCTTGGGATAGAACCATGATCTGGATAAAAACCAGGAGTGATCAACTGGGGTCACCCCATAGATGGGAAGTATGAGAAACTTCCAAATGCCTTCTGATTTAGAAGCCAACCCTGTTGTCAGGGGATTGGCACTTCTGGGAGGGGGAGAAAGAATATGATAATTTTAATGGGTAAGGAATTGTTAGGTAGTAGTTGCATAACTGAGTAGCAATAACTGAGTAGCAATAAGCAGCTTCTTTGCCACTGGCCAGTGTCAAGCCATGACTGGGAGAGTGGGGAGGGTGACATGGATTCAGTCAAAATATTTTGGGATGGACCACCAGATCTGAGCAGGAACTTGAGGTTACGCTGGACTATTAACTTCCTACTTCTGCTTGAAAATGACACGACCAAACATGGCTACAGCAACATGCAGAGAGTCCCCTTAGCCTGAATTATAGTCACCAGGTCACGATGGGTAGCTCATTTCATCTGACAACTGTAGAAACTTGTTCCCTACTTCATCCAGCACAAGAGCAGAAACACCTTCCCATTTTCTACATCCACAACACAATTTGCAACTGCAAAAAACTAAAACACTGCAGATGTTTGAGCATTCTCAATAGTTTCACCTTCCAGTTCTACACTGAAAGTGAACTATGCTGGACTAGGCAAGGCTTTAATTTTCCTCACCCACTCTTTTCAGTAGTACAACACACTAGTGATCAAATCTCACCCAAAATCAACATATTTTGCCTCTCTCATTTCTTATGTCCCTCCAACCATGACTGTTCTCCCACACCCACAAACCACTGCTTGATAACTTTACAGGAATTCTTTACTTTAAAATTTCCTTCTCTTCTTTCTCAAGGCCACATATTTTGCGACTTATGTAAGAGTGATCATGAGAAGCCTCAATATAGATCCTCCACACAGACAAAGGCTATGGCTGTTGAGGTTAATAGTAATGATTGCGTAGCAGAAAATCTCCTCCAATGGGTGCACATATCAACCGTGAAGCTTCTTAGAGGCATATTTCAGAAGTATGGCATAACCTCAAATTCAAAGATCTGTTTGCACCTCCATACCAGGCCTCACAACTGTAAATACACAAACCCAGCAACCCCAGATACTCAGCTGTGACTGATTACTATGCTTCTGCTGAAAGTATTTTGGACTTAGTTGATTAACATCTCCAGCGAATTGTATACAACCTACATTAAATTAACAAACCACTTGCTCCAGTGCCCCTCCACAGCTGCTACACCATTACCATGAGGCATCCTTGTTGCCACAATTAATGCCATTGCTTATACGTTAACATTTTCCCATTCCCATAGCCATACTGCTATCAAACACTATCTTCCCCAAATATATGTAATTCCTCATACATATAACAGATATATCCTTACCCACAACAGTGTCTCCTTCGAAGTTTGATATACAAGCACCAAGAAAACTCCTTCAACACTCCACAAAATTATTAACATTTTGCATGAGTAAGACACATTCTGTCATTTGGATTCAGGGCCAATATACACTGTCCTTATTTTCCACATTCTTAACACCATCTATCTAGTCCATTTCATTTGATGCTATTCAACTAAGCAAGCCACATTCCTCAATGAAAATCCAGGTGTAAAACCTGTACCATGCATGCACACAGCACATTCTATCCAATCCTGCCAGTGATATACCCACTCCCATCTGAGGCAGAGTCACCTGTAATATAAGTCACCCAAATATCAACTTCAAAGTAACTATGGTATAGCTTTTTATTCTGGAATGGCCACTACCAAATGTCCACTACAGCTCTACATATTTGTCTACAATAACTGCTTCGTAACCAATGGACACCCTGCTCCTGCCCCCCCCCCCCCCCCCCCCCGTTTCCCAGTCTTCAGCATGTAATGATTTAGGCTATCCGTCGTGGATGCTGTAATTTTCATAAACAGTGTATCTGTGATTTACTAGTATATATTTTTACACTTATTTAACACAGAAAAATTATGAATAATTACAAATGTCATACTGAAAGTTATCAAAATTTTATTCTCAGGCTGCGTGTGATTGCAACTGATTTTGCTACATACAGCAGATGATCCCAAATAAGCACAATGGGAGAAAGACTCATGGCGACTTACTTTGTAAAATTCTGTTTCAGTTTTTAGCAGCATTTTGATGGCAGATCTTTACCACCAATTGCAGACTGCGTATTTTGAGGGCACAAGGATTAGTGTCAGTTAAAACATTTTAACAATGGAAATATAGACTTTAGAGATCATACTGGCACAGGTTGTTGTTCCTCCACTAAAATGAGCAAAACCTGGAATGAGTGAATGAACCTTTCAAGGTAAACACACACTACTAAGGGAAATTGCATATTCCTTCAAGCTGCATACACAGTTGTTCAAATGCTCATTGTATAGATGAGATATAATACCCAGTGTAGTCTTTGGTTGCCACAGTTGCTGACACATTTCACAAGAGGAAGAATCAGCAGCTATAAGTTTGGAAATTCTTGTACATTCTTCCAACAATACAGATGTGGCTCCTTCCAGTAATCATTTGCTTGGATTTCTCACAGATAAAGTTTGAACAGAATAGTTCAGGGGTAATAAGGTGGTACTTGAGGTTTATCAACCTACATGTAGCTCAAAAAAAGTTCTACAAAAGAACCAAATGTATCTTTGGGATAGCATTTGCTTTGCTGATATGCCTAGTGTTTAACTAGTCTCACATGTTCTGGGCAGTTCTCAGCTAAGATGCCTCAAGTCTACCTATTACTCTTCTACACACAGTGGACAGAGCACATAGTGCACAGAGCCACAGATACAGGCCATCTGCGTTAACCAGGGGTTTTCAATATAGCTACTATTTGTGGGACACTGTATGTACCCTCTGAGCATTGTCCATGTTCTGAATTATTACATGAGCTCTTCAGCAACTGTAGGCATGCTGTTTCTGATACCACATTTCTTGACTTCATCAACTTTTAACCAAACTATCACCTTCTAACCCAACATAGTCCATGGTCTATGCTGCAGATAAGAGTCAGCAGAACCTTAATCCTGATTACAAGCCACTGCCATTATGGCAGTGGTCAAAGCCAATGGTCAGCATCACTAACATAATTGACACCCACCCTCCCGCCACAAGCACATAAATGGGGACACATTTCTTCACAACACTGTCAACTGGTCTGTGTCAGACATTGTTGAACCATCTCAAAGTGAAATCTACACACAAACTGAAATTATACACAGTCTCTTCAGTATATGGGGATGAAAACACACACTAAATTAATAGTCAAAAACATACTTTATGTGAAGCAAGATCCTCTAAAAATATGGCTGCAGGAAATTTTACGGGAGAAATGTTGCTATTCAGTAGAAGGATTCATGGAGGATGTAGTGTTAATTTGAGCAAAATGTAAATTAGTATTAAATTTTTCCTTCTATAACAAAATAGTATCACTATTAAAAATGATTTTGATTATGTACTTTATGAGAGTAACAAAACACAATTCACAATGCATTGCCAGTGATTTCCTGATGTGGTCATCCAGTGGATAACATCTGAACTTACACATATATCATTAGTCATTACTGATCCCAGATATTTTAATTTTCTTAGACTTGCAAATTTGGTTACATCAAGCCAAGTATTTTCATAAAGAGAATAATATATAACAGAAATGAAGGTGTTTTGCAAGAAACAAATTTTAGCCCTTATACACAAACTAGCTTTCTTCAAGGCCTATGTAAATTTAAAATTTTGTTGTATGATTTATTGTTTTTCAAAGAAGGAAAGATGTCTTTCACTATGGTTTAGTAGTAACTAGGAAATAAATTATACAAACACAGCAAACCTTTTTCCTGTACTTGGCAACAGTACAGTATTAATAAACCAACACAGGAAGATATACAGCACAGCTGTAGTGCCCATGACATGTCCTGAGGGGGAACCTGGGCCAGTTTCACAGGTCATGTGTGTTTGTTGTAGCATTATGTGTGACTGCTGTTCCCTCACCCACCAATATGGGCGATGCTCCATAAACAGCCTGAAATCACAAAAATGATTTAATACATCATCCACATTTACCAACAACTGTCTTACACACAATTGTCCAACAACTGTCTTACACACAATTGTCCAACATTTGTCTTTCACTGTGTGTGGTTTTTTTCTGGTTTCACTTTCACCAGAAAAATCTAGAGTTCTAGAGAGAGGTGGCTATTTGGATGGCATGCGCCACAATTTTTGGTGTTCTATGGGGGCCTACCACTACTTTCCTAGTGCGAATTGTGGCCAATGGTTATGTGGTTGTTATAAATGAGAAGAGTACTGTAGACAGTCCTAAAAAAACACCAATATCCAATGCTCAATCCGACAATACACAACACTAGTTCTGTGAGATTTCATCTGATTAATATGTAATCCAACTTCAGAACTTACATAGGTCTGCATAATAATCTGACTAACTTTATCATGCATACATATGTGGTAAGTTTTAGAACAGAGATTACAATGGACATCTCTTCTCATATGATCACTAATGGCAGAAAGAGTTGCACAATATCACAAATAGTACAGTACTGCCTTGGGTAAAATTCACATGCATGTGTTCAATCTTCAATCACCCAAAGACATATGAAGAGCTAAAAGTGGTGCAACACTCTGTTGGCACAGACAGGTGTTACTAAGACAGTAATGACTCACTAAGTATACGACAGCACATTTGCATCAGAGCCCAGCCAACCATTTATTTACCTTATTACCTTTCACACAACTGCCACATTGTGAGATTGTGCTGCTACGTTATAATCTGCATAAAAAATGGCTCTGAGCACTATGGGACTTAACTTCTGAGGTCATCAGACCCCTAGAACTTAGAACTACTTAAACCTAACTAACCTAAGGACATCACACACATCCATGCCCGAGGCAGGATTCGAACCTGCGACGTAGCGGTCGTGCGGTTCCAGACTGTGGTGCCTAGAACCGATAATCTGCATCATTTTCTGGCTAGCATAATAAATTTTTCCAATCTAGCTTGCTCTGCATTTTGTATTACTGTTGCTCACTTGGGCTGTGACAAGACAATTTATCACTGTGTTAGCTGAAGTAATAGGTGTGGGCTCAGAATTGAGAAACAACAATGGAACTGTGCAAAAGCATTTTACTTGCGGTTGGCACACTTTATACACAGGCGCACCTGCTTGAGGGTTAACCCCTTGGTCTACAACACCAAGTAAGGCTTGTGGTAAGGAAGTTGGGCCATAAAGAACAAGCACAAGCCTACTTCCTGGTACTTCATGTGGTCAACACAAACAAGTTGATCCTGGCTTGTGGCACACCATTTGGGGCAAACACCACCACCACCACCACCACCACCTACAACAACAACAACAACAACAACAACAACAACATGAGTGGTTCAATGGTTGTCAATAGCCTTTTCCTTCAGCTACATGTATTCCGTATTGGTTACAATTTCCTAAAAAAATTAAACAACCCACATACCTATCATGTGAGAAAAAAGAATATCTAATTTTGGTGATAAGTGTGGCAGCATTGCAGACCTGATTCCTTAGATCCTAACTGTAGTGATGGTGATTGTAGTGGTATTGTGTTCCCTGTATGAGAAAGTCCAAGAAGATTATCTTTGAAGATGACACTGACAAAGGCAGTATTAGTCATATATTGATTTGGGAAAAAAAAATTAACAATCCATAGATCTGGGAGTATATGCACACCCCTTGCACAAGAGCACCAATTTTAGAGCAGTTGGGTGGAAGTACAAGAGAGTTAGACCTTTTTTATATAATGTTTTAGAATGTGGTTTGGGATAGTGTTGTCACGGAATTGAATCAGTACACAGAAAAAACAATGATTAATCAAAACACAAGAAAGGAAATTGATGAGACTTGAACCCCTGTGGATTGTAATGAAATTAAAATATACTTTGCATTATGCATAATAATGGTTCATGGGGGGAAAAAAAATCAGATGTGCTGGTCTAAAAGAGCCGTAACAGCATATTCAGAAAAACTATGCTACTGAAAATATTTGCACAAATCATTAGGTTTTTCCATTTTGCAAATGATGATATGACTCACAAGATGCATATTTTACGTAAAGTCACACTTGCGATAAACCTTTTTAATGAAAATTTCAAAGATGTATATGTAATGGAAAAAAACATAACAATAGACAAATCGTTGATGAAATTTAAGGAATGTGCATCTAATAAACAATTTAATCCCTAAAAGAGGGATACACTTTAAGATTGTAATTTTTTATGAGTGCTCTCAAAACATAATTAATTTAAATGAAGTATTAATTTACAAACTGTTACTGATACAAATAATAAATAATTTTTGTTCATTGATGACTATTCAAATTATTGGTTGTTTATTATTTCACAATTCCTTCCATTGTATTGAAATATATATGTCACACAATGCATATATTTTGTACAGGTTTGAGAACACAGCTAAAGAGCTCAATGGCTCAATGCACAACTGACATTCTTGCTTATTATAGTCCGAACAATTGGGAGACAGCAGGTAGGCCAAACAGTTAATGGATTTGCATCTTCTCTCTCAGCTGAGAGACTAGTTTCTCCAGATGTCCGGGATTCAATCCTCATTCAGTGTTAAAAGTTTTTTTCTGTCACTTATTGTTGCTTTCAACACTTGCAATAATTAGTTAATGTGCAAGATGACAGGATGCATCAGCTCAGAGCTTACAGTAAATCGAAAGTAGGCCTATCCCATAACTGGTTGCAGAACTTAGTTCACAGGTTGGAGCATACTACTTGCAATAGAACCATGCCTAACAACGAACTACAGTGTTCACGTCAAGCTTCAGGTTTGAAGACAGCTTTACTTAACTATATACAGTTTCAGATGATACCGATTATTTTATCCAGTGCAAAAAGGTAATGGGGGTGTTTTAGGACTTCCCAACAAAATTCTTTCAGTAACTTGAGCATCATCTTGGCCACATATACAAGGAATGTCCAGAAAGTAACATTTTGGAAAAAATCATGAAAGCATTCTTTTTTTCCAAACCAAAATTTATTTTTACAAGAAAGAGCATTTCTTAAACTATTTTCCCACAAAGTTGTCACCATTGTTCAGACATTTGTACTAGCAGGATACCAACTTTTCCATGCTCTGTTCATAAGAAGATGCCGCCAGTGAAGACAGCCACTGCCGAACATCATTTTTTGTGTTGTCATTGCTGTCAAAGTGCTTTCCTTCAAAACCACACTTCAAGTTCAAGAACAAGTGCTAGTCAGAATGTGAGAGATCAGGGTTGCAGTTGGTCGAACTGCTTCCAAGCGAACTGTTGATTAAGGCTTTGAATGACACCACCAGAATGGTAACGAAACAACACAATGCCTTGACTGAGCATTCTATGCCTTTTGTTTTGAATTGCAAGATGAAGTATCATACCACATTGATGGTTTCACCTCTGGAAAGGAACTCAACAAGCAGAAATTGTTGCAGAAATGGTGTACGATGTTCAGCAGTGGCAGTGTTCACTGTCTGCATATTTCTATGAAGAGCACATAGAAAAGCTGGTTTCCTGCTGTGCAAATGCCTGTAAAATGGTGGCAGCAATGTAGAAAAATAGTCAATGTGCAAGACAATGGTCACAGTAAATTTTCTCAAACTGACAATGCAATTACGAAGTGTCCAATGCTTCCCTGTGAAGAAACAGAATAACAGCTCCTTTCACACATCAGGTGGAATTCGTCACACATTCAGCGATGCACAACAGTTTTTTTGAAGTGAAGAAATTGATGTTCAGCTGATAACTACACTTTCAACAGGTGCAAATGTCACACAAAATATTGGCAAATACTTTAACTCATTGCTTTACGCTAAAATGCCAGTACAGCAAAAGTTTGCTTTCCATTTCTGTGTGGTTTATAACATATAATAAGGTATAAAGCCACTACAACAGCACTACTTTTCATTTGAATGTATCTTATAATTTACAAAAAATACTATTGGGGATATCATCACAGTAATAGCTTCTTCAGTGGGTAAATATGGAAAACCAGCATATGAAAAGAGCTGAGCTTTCCTTTTTCAGTCTGTAACTGGATAAAGAAAAATGAAAAAATTCAGTGATTTCAGAATTAATATATAATGCTAGTTAGGTACTAACAATGCATGGAAGGCCTTTTCTCTCATTATAAATGGGGAGACAAATGTCATGGGATACCTCCTAATATTGTGTCACACCACCTATTACCTAACACAGTGCAGCAACTTATTGTGGTATGGAATCAACAAGCTGCAGGAATATTCAGCCACGATGCCTTTATAGCTGCCCATAATTGCGAACGTGTTGCTGTCCTCTCCATTATTTTCCATAAATGTTCAATAGCATTCATGTCATACAATCTGTGTGGCCAAATCTTTTGCACAAATTGGCCAGAATGTTCTTCACACCAATGGCGAACAACTGTGGTCCGGTGACATTTCGCATTGGCATCCTATCCATAAACACGCCATCGTTGTTTGGAAACCACTGTAAATAGTCTCCAAGTAGCTGAACATAATCATTTCCAGTCAATAATCAGTTCAGTTGGTCAAGAGGACGCAGTCCTTTCCATCTAAACATAGCCAACACCTTTGTAGAGCCACCATCAGCTTGCATGGTGCCTTGTTGACAACTTGGGTCCTTGGCTTCGTGGCATCTGTGGTGCACACGAACAATACCACTAGTTCTTACCAACTGAAATTGGGACTCGTCTGACTAGGCCATGGTTTGCCAGTCATCTAGGGTCCAACAGATATGGCCATGAACCCAGGAGAGATGATGCAGCCAATGCCATGCTGTTAGCGAAAGGATTCACATCAGTTGTCTGCTCCCACAGCCCATTAATGCAAAATTTCTTCACACAATCCTAACACTGTAAATCTCACATTGATTTCTGAGATTATTTCACACAGTACCGTTTGTCTGTCAGAACTGACAACTCTATGCAAATGCTGCTGCTCTCAGTCATTAAGTGAAGGCCTTCGGCCACTGTGTTGTTCATGACAAGTAATACCTGAAATGTGGCAGTCTAACCACAGTTTTGACACTGTGCCTCTCAGAATATTGAATTCCCTAATAATTTCTGAAATGGAGCATATCATGTGTCTAATTCCAACTACCATTCTGCACTCACTGCCTGTTAATTCCCATCATGCAGCCTAATCACTTTAGAAACCTTTTCACATGACTCACTTGAGTACAAATGACAGTTACACCAATGAACTGCCCTTTTATACCTTGTGTACATGATACTACTGCCATCTGTATGTGTGTATGTTGCTATCCAATGACTTTTGTCACCTCAGTGTATATCATATCAGTTGTAGTAATTTACTCCATCAGCCACCAAGGGAAAAGCGAAAGATGAAATGAAGCTGTGAGACAACAGAAAGGAACATAATACTACATAACAGGCAAATGTGACACAAAATACCAGTTGTATGCAGGCAGTAAGACAACCACAGTTTCTTCCAAAAACTGGATAGGTCGTGTTCTACTTGTCTTACTCTTATCAGTTTTTCTTCATTGTTGCTATGTCCCAATGTTATTGTCTTTCTCTTGGCATGTCACTTGCATTATTCATCTGGAAATATTGCAGAACAATATCAATCTCTCAATGTTTTGCCTTTTTTTACTAAGTCAACTGCAGCTACTTCCTCGTGTTTCTTATTTTTCTCTTACAGTGCATTCCCCCCCCCCCCCCCCCCCCCCCGCCCCCCCTTCCCCCCCACAAGTCCACAGGCTGCACAGTATTGAGAATATGTATTTAAAAAGAGCTTTTAAATCTGAAATGTGCTTCCCTTTTCAAAGACTAGTATAAATATTTAGATGGTTAATTACTGCCAATCTATTTCAAACAATTGAGATTTTGGATTTATGGCTATTCTCAAGGTGCAAGTAGAAATGGGTTGGAATGGCACAAAATGTCCAACCTGCCTAAATGACATTTCAGCAATGACATGTCGTTTAGGAATGTTTGACATTTTATGACATTTCAAAGTGCACTTTAGAACAGCTATAAAGCCAACAACATGATTGTGTGAAATAAATGAGTACTTAATTTACTGTCAACAGGCAGAAAATTCTTATGAAAAGTTAACACAATGTGTGTCAATCAGTGAGCTTTTACAATGCACTGTGGTGGTGTTCCTCATTACAATATTTGGATGACTTCACATGGGGAAGAATTGTTGGGAAACAGCAAGACGGGCAAAGTGTGGTGAGTGCAGCCCAGGCATTTGGTACAGCTCACAGCAGTGTTACACATGCATGGGGAGCATACAGAACCACAGGCATTGCTGCTTGATGGAGAGGATGTGTTGACTATGGTCAACTACAGTAGCAGGTGACTGTTACAAGTGTGCAACAGCCAAGAAGGGACCCAAGTCAAAAAGCAGGTGCAAGGGCATCCACATTGAACAGTACATCTACACACACAATATCAGGCTCCACAGTGGCATGACAACTGCTTGGGTCTCTTTGGCTGACAATTAGGATGTTATGTTCCATAGACACTCTTACATCTGCAGCACCACTTGAGATGGTGCCAAGAACATAGGAGCTGGATCAACAAGGAGTGAGATTGCACAATTTTCTCAGATGTGAGCAAATTCAGTCTGAGTAGTGATTCTGCACATACCATCATATGGTGAGAGGTGGGAACATATAATGCACCCAGTAACTTTGTCAAACAGGATTGTTTTGGTGGTCTATGTATTACGATGCGGGAAGGCATAATGTTCTAAGGGCGTACTGGCCTCCAAATCTATGAACACAGTACACTCACTGGTCAATGTTATTGTGACACTGTACACCTTCCCCATGTCCATCTTTTCAGGGGCACATTCGGACCCTGCTTTATTTTTATCGATGACAATGCACGACTACAAAACAGCACAAGTGGAGAAGCTCTTCGAAGCAGAGAATATTCAGCAAATGGTTGTAGCACGTCCACATTAAGCAACAACCATCAGCAGCTGTCAACCATGCTGGTGGAGGAATGGAATGTTGTACCAAAAGAACTCCTTACCAACCTTGTGGCCAGAAGGGGAGCATGTTGCAGATCATGCATTGCCAGCCATGGTGATCACAAATCCAATGAAGAACCATGTTCCACCTTCTGTAATGTCCAGGGGACCATCATAAATCACAGTGACTCAGTGTAATTATTTTTTTACAAATAAAAGAGTCATTTCTATTCATCTCATTGCGTATTACTTTCAGTTACCTTCTGTATTACACTATAGCTCTTCTTTCTATGTATGGTCCAAGTTTCATCTATCTCTCTTACTTGGCTGAGACACCTCATGCAGAAGTTACTTTCAGTCATAAGTTTTGCACACCAGTATATTATAAACAAGTCATTGAACTGTAGATACTTCATGCTACATGTGCGAAGCCAGGGCACGATAGTAGTCTGTTTGTAAATATGGAAGCACAGGGTGAGCAGGGCACTTTGATAAGTCATGTAAAGCTTACATTACATGCCATATTTACCTCCATATTACTGAACTGCCTGCTGTCTGAATTTGTTTTGGATCACTATTATGGATGATATATATATTGTTTCTATTTTTGTCTGTAGACCCAGAAAGAAAAGCGACACGATCAACATTTTCCACCGTACATCAAATCATTGAAATGCCAGAAGTTTCTTGAGCTGTGGATTGGTTGGTTTGGGGATAAAGGGACCACACTATCAGGTCATCAGGCCCTCTTTCCTTGTTAACATCCAAAAAGGAATCGGTGAAAGTAAAAGGCATAAAACTAATGTCGAATCACACCGAGAGACAAAACTACAGAAGCTAACAGCAAGGGGAAGATGTATACTGAAAGGAAAAAGTAGTGGGTGGTATTAAAATAATATAGCAAGTGGCCTGAGCTGGCTGACTGCAAAAATAAAAAAAGGATGAGACAGCCACCCTGCAACACACTAAAATCTCAAGCTTGAAGGACAAGGTTAGAGGAACATAGATAGGGAAAAGATGAACACCAAGGGGAGGGGTGGGGGGGCGGGGGGGGGGGGGGGGGGGGGGGGGGGGGACGACGACACAGCAAAGAAAGAGTGAGGAGGAGTTAAAATGGAGGATGGGTGGAGGCCTGGGAGAGAAGGCCAGACACCCACCCTTAGATTGTGCGATAGCAACCCTCCTCACAAATGAAGCATAAAACGTCAGCCATTTAGGCAATGTCTCCTAACAATGTTGGCAGTGTGGCAGAAAGGTTAAAAGTCTGCTGCAGAGCGGCTAAAATTGGGCAGTCCAACAAGATGTGGACAACAGACATATGGGAGCCTGAGGTTGAGGTGGGTCCTCACAACAGAGGAGGTGACCATGATTTAGCCAAGTATGGCCACTGTGGAACTGGCAAAGGACAACAGAGTCCTTGTGAATAGCTCGCATTTATGACAGCCAAACATTTGCTGGCTCCTTGATAACACGTAGTTTATTTGGTCTATTGAGGGTACGTCATTCAGTATCCCAGATCGCAAAAACTTTACAGTGGAAGACCAATCGGAGATCAGTCACTGGCAAGCCAATTTCCAGAGTTGGTTTACCAGTAGCCTGTTTGTCCAGGCTGTTCACTGCCTGGGATCCACATGAAAGTCACTGAACGTCCACTGTTGCCGAGGGCATAGAGTGAATCTTGTTTAGTCATTACCAATGGACGGCGAGGGAAGCACTGGTTGAGAGCTTGTAGGCTGCTTAAGGAGTCACTACAGATGACGAAGGACTCACCAGCGTACAAGTGGATATGTTCAAGAGGGCGATAAATGGCTTTCAAATCTGCAGCGAAAACACTGCAGCCATTCAGCAAGGAGTGCTGTTCAGTATGTACAACATGAGCGTAACGGAAGACATCACGACCATCGAACATCGATCCATCGCTGTAGACTGTTTGTGAGCCGTGGAACTCACCGAGAGAAGAGCAAAATTGTTGGTGGAGGGCCTTAGGTAGAACTGAACCTTTTGGACCTTGCAATACGTCAAGCCAAAGCTGTAGC
This sequence comes from Schistocerca gregaria, assembly GCF_023897955.1. Taxonomy (NCBI): domain Eukaryota; kingdom Metazoa; phylum Arthropoda; class Insecta; order Orthoptera; family Acrididae; genus Schistocerca; species Schistocerca gregaria. The sequence goes on from NC_064931.1 coordinate 687,695,469, forward strand.
CGAGATGTGTACATAATGGAACTCGCAGGAAAGGTGATAGAAGGAAAGCATCAAGTACAGTAACACGTGACTGGACACGGACTGCAAGGGGATTTCCAGTTCAGGGCCACAGATGCAGGAGATGGATCCTCATGCAAGGGAAAAGGAAATGGTAATTTGGAGGGCAAGGTGAACTATGAATGTGGGCAATATAATTTGCAAGCAACAATTGCCGCCAAGGCCACAATGGAGGAATGCCAGCTTCAACGAGGAGGTTGTTCACTGGGTTCATTCAGAAAGCTCCCATCCTGAGGCGAACTCCACAGTGGTGAACAGGATCCAGCAGATGCAGTGCAGAGGGCAATGCTGAACCATACAACAGGCTCCCATAGTCAATACGGGACTGTACAAGGGCTTTTTACAGCTGCAGCAGTGTAGGGCGATCAGCATCTCAGTCATTGTGGCTCAGGCATCATATAATATTAAGATGCCGCCAGCACTTTTCCTTATGCTGACTAAGATGGGGAAGTCAAGTTAACTGGGCATCGAAGATGATTGCCAAAATGCAGTAAGGCTCCACTACATAAAGCAGTTGGTCATCGAGGTAAAGTTCTGGATGGGGGAGGACAGTATGACGATGAGAGAAGTGCATGACCCAAGTCTTGGCAGACGAAAAATGAAAGCAGAGAGTAAGGGCTGATGACTGCGCCTTCCGTATGACTCCCTGCAGCTGGCTTTCAGCCGCACCAATAGAAGAGGAACAGAAGGAAATACAAAACTCAACAGCATATAGGAGGGGAGATACTGAGGACTCTAATGCTATTGTGAGGCCATTAATGGAAATTAAAAAGAGTGGAACACCCAAGCCACAACACTGTGGGATCCCAAATCTTCTTTATATGGGGCACACTGTGGGAAGCACTGATAAACTCAAAGTGCTGAGTGACAGTAAGTTCCACATAAAAATTGGGAGCATGCCCCAGAGACGCCACACATGCAGAGTAGCAATAATGTGGTGTCTCCGAGGGATATTGTAGGCCTTTGTCAGTCAAAAGAGATGGCAAGAAGGTGTTGCCACCAGGAAAAGGCTGATAGAATGGCAGACTCCACACAGACCAAGTCATCGATAGTGAAGTGCTTTTGGCAAAAAAAAACAACCCTGGGACGGAGCCAGAAGACCCCGAGACTCAAGAAGCCAATATAACTGTCAGTCCACCATACAGATGTTGGTGAGGCTGATAGGACAATAGCTATGTACATCTAGTGGATTCTTACCAGGATGTGGCACTGGTATGATGATTCTTTCGAACCAATGTCACGGGAAATTGCTATCGCTCCAGATGTGGTTGAAAATGGCAAGGAGGTGGCACTGGTAGTCGGCTGGCAGATGTTTAATCATTTGGGAATGGATGCGGTCTGGGCCAGGGGATGTGTCAGGACAGTCGACAAGGGCACTTAGATTCCCGCTCCTTGAAGGGAGCACACTATATGGTTCAGGGTGGCATGGAGCAAAAGATAGGTTTTGTTCTGACCATTGTTTGTGGAGACGAAAGGTGGGGCGGTAATTCTCAGATGCAGAGATGACAGCACAATGCTCAACAAGACGCTCTGAAATTACGTCTGGATTGTCAGATACAGCTCCACATGTGGAAATTAGGATCTCCAAGGCCGGGTGATGGTTGGTTTGTGGGGGTTAAAGGGACCAGACTACTTAGGTCATCGGTCCCTTGTTCCACGACCATAATAATACACGAAGAAAAGTCCAACAAGCAATAAACACATAACGGAGACGACAAGGGACGACACAGAACAAGAAAGACATAGACGAAGACCAGAGAAAAGAGATTAAAAGACACACAGAGTGCGACGGTCATTGGCCGACCATGAAAATAAAACTGGAAAGGCCAACAACCAAGGGACACATTAAAACACCACAAACTAAAACCCCAGGCCAAAAGCCACAGTCGACACTAAAAAAAATAAAAAGGGACTCTCATATTGAATGATAAAAACCCCCTGCTCGAATAAAACGGAGAACTAAGTCAGCCATAGTAGAGTCATCGGTTAAAAGAGCAGGGAGTGTATCAGGCAGCGCGAACGTCTGCCTGAGGGCAGTTAAAAGTGGGCAGTCTAGTAAGACGTGTACCACGGTCAGGGCCAATCCGCAGCGACAGAGAGGCGGGTCGTCACGGCACAAGAGATACGCGTGCGTGAGCCGGGTATGTCCTATGCGGAGCCGGCAGAGGACGACAGCGTCCTTGCGAGACCCCCGCATGGAGGAGCGCCACACACTGGTTGTCTCCTTGACTGCCCGAAGTTTGTTGGGAGAGGGCAGGGTGCGCCACTCATCACGCCAAGCAGCAAGGACCTTCTGCCGCAAGACGGATCGGACGTCACTCTCTAAAAGACCGATCTCCATGGCCGGGGAACTGACCGCCTGTTTCGCCAGTTCGTCAACCCGCTCGTTACCCGGGATGCCGACGTGACCCGGGGACCAAACAAAGGTGACAGAGCGGCCGCAATGGACGAGAGTATGGAGGGACTCCTGGATGGCCATCACCAGACGGGAACGAGGGAAACACTGGTCAAGAGCTCGTAAACCGCTCAGGGAGTCACTACAGACGACAAAGGACTCACCTGAGCGGGAGCGGAGAAACTCTAGGGCACGATAGATGGCAACCAACTCGGCAGTGTATACACTGGAGCCAGCTGCCAATGACCGTTGCTCACAATAATCCCGTAGAGTGAGAGCATAACCAGTGTGACCAGAGACCACCGAACCGTCGGTGTAGGCCACCGCCGCGTTCGGAAACTCGGCCAGGATGGAAAGAAAGCGGCGGCGGAGGGCCTCCGGAGGCACTGAGACCTTCGGACCCTGTGCCAAGTCGAGCCGAAGGCACGGTCGGGGCACACTCCACGGGGGCAGACGGAGATTGGCCCGGAAAACAGGCGGCAGAGGAAAAAAGTCAAGGCCACGGAGAAGGTCCCGGAGGCGAACCGCAATGGGACACCCTGACCGGGGCCGCCTGTCTGGAACATGGACGATCGAGCGCGGGAACAGGAGACGGTAGTTTGGATGCCCTGGCATGCTATAAACGTGCGCGGCATAGGCGGCCAGAAGGCGGTCACGCCGGAACCGCAATGGAGGGACACCAGCCTCCACAAGTATGCTGTCGACGGGGCTTGTCCGGAACGCTCCCGTGGCGAGGCGGATCCCGCAGTGGTGTATGGGATCCAGCAATCGCAATGCTGAAGGCGAGGCAGAACCGTACGCCACACACCCATAATCAAGGCGGGACTGGATCAGCGCTTGATATAGGTGGAGGAGGGTGGACCGGTCGGCACCCCACCTGGTGTGGCTTAAGCAACGGAGAGCGTTTAAGTGCCGCCAGCATGTTTGCTTCAGCTGCCTAATATGGGGCAGCCAAGTCAACCGGGTATCGAACACCAGTCCCAAGAACCGATGCGTCGCGACCACAGCAAGAGGTTCACCGTCAAGGTAAAGGCGCGGCTCAGGGTGAACCGTGCGACGCCGGCAGAAATGCATAACGCAGGTCTTCGCGGCCGAAAACTGGAAGCCGTGCGCTACAGCCCATGACTGCGCCTTGCGGATGGCACCTTGCAGCTGCCGTTCAGCAGCGGCGATGCCACTGGAGCTGTAATATAGGCAGAAGTCGTCCGCATATAAAGAAGCCGCGACGGACGACCCCACCGCCTCAACGAGCCCATTGATGGCAATTAAAAACAGGGACACACTGAGGACAGACCCCTGTGGGACCCCGTTCTCCTGGACCCGGGAGGAACTATGCGACGCAGCTACTTGCACGCGGAAGGAACGATACGAAAGAAAATTCTGAATAAAAATCGGGAGCGGGCCCCTAAGGCCCCACCCATGAAGTGTGGCCAGGATGTGATGGCGCCAAGTCGTATGCCTTCCGCATGTCGAAGAAGACGGCAACCAGATGTTGGCGGCGCGCAAAGGCTGTACGGATGGCAGACTCCAGGGAGACCAGATTATCGACGGCAGAGCGGCCTTTACGGAACCCACCCTGAGACGGAGCCAGAAGGCCCCGAGACTCGAGGAGCCAACTCAACCTCCGGCTCACCATACGTTCCAGCAACTTGCAAGGAACGTTGGTGAGGCTTATGGGGCGATAGCTGTCCACCTCCAGCGGGTTCTTGCCAGGTTTCAATACGGGGAGGACTATGCTTTCCCGCCATTGAGACGGGAAAACACCCTCGACCCAGACGCGATTGAAAAGATCTAGGAGGCGTCGCTGGCAAGGCACTGAGAGGTGTTTCAGCATCTGGCTGTGAATGCGGTCTGGTCCAGGAGCCGTATCAGGGCAAGCAGAAAGTGCGCTCTGTTATTCCCATTCGCTGAAAGGAGCATTGTACGACTCCGCGTGGCGCGTGTGAAAGGAAAGCCTCCGACTTTCCAACCGCTCTTTCCGGGAGCGGAAGGCCAACGGGTAGTTCGTTGACGCGGAACACTGAGCAAAATGCTCTGCTAACCGGTCCGCAATCGTGTCGGAGTCGGTGCACACTGCTCCATTCAGCGAAAGCCCAGGGACAGAGACAGGTGGCCGATAGCCTTGGAGTCGCCGAATCTTGGCCCAAACCTGCGATGCAGAGGTACGGACGCCAATGGTGGAAACATAACGTTCCCAGCACTCCTGCTTCCGTTGGCGAATAAGGCGTCGGGCTCGGGCGCGGAACTGTTTAAAAGCAATGAGGGTCTCCAACGACGGGTGCCGCTTATGGCGCTGAAGAGCCCGCCGGCGATCTCGAATCGCCTCTGCGATCTCGGGCGACCACCACGGCACAGTCCTCCGCCGAGGTGACCCGGATGTACAGGGAATCGCAGATGCCGCCGCAGAAACGATGCCGGTGGTGACCGACTGAACCACCGCATCAATCGGATCAGTGGAAGGAGGTGCGATCACTGCGACAGATGTAAATAAGTCCCAATCAGCCTTATTCAGAGCCCATCTGGAGGGGCGTTCAGAAGAGTGACGCTGTGGCAGTGACAGAAAGATGGGGAAATGGTCACTACCACATAAGTCGTCATGGACCCTCCAGTGGATGGATGGTGAAAGTCCGGGGCTGCAAATAGAAAGGTCAATGGCCGAAAACGAGCCATGGACCGCACTAAAGTGGGTCGCCTCTCCCGTGTTTAAAAGGCAGAGGTCAAGCTGTGACAGAAGAGTCTCGACATCTCTGCCCCGGCCAGTAATCGCGGCGCTACCCCACAAGGGGTTATGGGCGTTAAAGTCGCCCAGCAACACAAAGGGAGGCGGCAGTTGTCCTATCAATGCAGCCAACACATGACGAGAGACATCACCATCCGGCGGAAGGTACAAACTGCAGACAGTAATAGGCTGAGGCGTCCACATCCTTACAGCGACAGCCTCTAAGGGTGTATGAAGAGGCACACACTCGCTGTAGATAGAGTTAAGGACGTAGACGCAGACTCCACCAGACACCCTCTCATAAGCTGCCCGGTTCTTATAATAACTCCGATACCCTCGTAGGGCAGGGGTCCGCATTGCCGGAAACCACGTTTCCTGGAGGGCAATGCAGAAGAAAGGGTGACTGCTGACGAGTTGGCGGAGCTCAGCAAGGTGGTGGAAAAAACCGCTGCAGTTCCACTGGAGAATCACTTTGTCCATGGGCGAAATAGGCGTGAAGGGACCGAGGAGGCAGATCACGTCACTGGGTCACCTGCTGTCACCGATTGAGGACCAGTACAATCGGCGTCCTTGGCGTCCGAGGGTATGGCGAGATCCAGGTCCTCAGCGGACGCCAGGATCTCCACCTCATCCCCAGACGCAGAGCCTGTATGGAGCGGTGGGGTGGATGCCACCGCGCGTTCCTTGGCCTTAGAGGCCTTCTTCTTCTTCGTCTTCTCTCTCTGCTCCTTGGGCTTTACTGGCTGGGAGGGCTCCACCGAGTCAGTCTCCGGGACGGAGGAGGAGCGGGAAGCCCTGCGACCAGCCGCTGGCCTGCTTTTCAGCCATTGGCTGACGTCACCCTTCCCAGAGGTGGAAACCTGGGAAGGGAGGGACCCGAGGGATCCCTTGCGAGAGAGAGTCGCCGAAGAAGTCGGACGCTTCTCCGGCTTAGAGTTGGGGACTTGTGTCCCCGATGGTTGGGGGGTCGTTGCTCCTGAGGTAGGTGGTGCAGGAGCAACAGATGGGGAAGTGCCCCCCACCATCAAGGGGGCAGGTGTAGTATTCCGGCTCAGAGTGTTCAGTGGAATCGGTGCAGCAGATGACAAAACTACTGTTTTGGCAGTGGTGGCATAGGAGCTGGTCAGAGCCACAGGATGTAGCCTCTCGTATTTCCGCTTAGCCTCAGTATAGGTCATGCGGTCCAGGGCCTTATATTCCATGATCCTTCGTTCTTTCAGTAGAACCTTGCAGTCTGGCGAGCAAGGGGAATGGTGTTCGCCGCAGTTCACACAGATGGGAGGCGGCGCACATGCAGTATTAGGATGTGAAGGGCGTCCACAATCTCTGCATGTCATGCTGGAAGTACACCGAGATGACATGTGGCCGAACTTCCAGCATTTGAAACACCTCATCGGGGGAGGGATATAGGGCTTCACATCACATCGGTAGACCATCACCAAGGCCGGGTGATACTTATGACGTTGGAGAGCCTGCCTTTGGTATCCAATGGCCACAGTGATTTCCAGCCACCAACAAGGCACTGAATTCTGCCAGGGGCAACCTGAAGGACAAAGGATTACTGATTCAACTGCGGCAAAAATGGTAGTAGCAATGGTCTGGATCATCTCATCGATGTTGCCATGCAACAGAGATTCAACAGTGGTAATGGAGGTGAAACTATCCCAGTCACCCTTGGTAAGAGCCCATCTGGGCATGCGTCCTTATGAGTGATTCTGGGGGAGGGACAGGAAGAGTGGAAAATGGCCACTGCCACACAAGTCATCATGAGCTCTCCAGTGGATAGACGGGATGAGGCCAGGATTGCAAACTTGGAGATCACTGGCCGAGTATGTGCCACGTGCTATAGTGAAATGAGGAGGGGCACCTGTATTTAGGAGGCAAAGGTTGAGTTCAGTTAGTAGATACTAGGCATCTTTACCATGGCCAGTAATCTTGGTTCCACCCCACAAAGAGTTATGGGCATTAAAATAACCCAAAAGTAGAAAAGGTGCGTGGGGGGCAGGGGGGGGGGGGGGGGGGGGATTAGTGCAGTCTACACATGAGGCGACACTTCACCATCTGGAGGGAGGTAGATCGGCAGGTTGGTTTAAAAGAAGAGGGGGGGGGGGGGGGGGGAGGACTAAACTGTGAGGTCATTGGTCCCTCACTATCAGTAAATTAATTACACAATGGAAAGAAAAAAAGAAAGGAGGCTTACAGCACAATAACAAGAGAAAGGAAGAACCAGAAGAATGACAGAAGGACAACCAACACTACTATGGACAAAAACAGGAAAAGAAAACCATAGAAGCAAAAAACAGGTAGAAGGGGTAAAAACAAGAGAGCAGATGACCGTGGCTGCCTGACCACAAGAATAAAAAGGGAAAAGCCAGCCACTCTGCGACACATTAAAACATCCAACCTAAAAGCATTAGAGTGGAGAACACAAAGGGACAAAGGACAGGCACTAAAACCTACATAGAATGGTAAAAATGACTGTCGCGTATAAAACATAAAACTAAATATTAGCCGATGAGGTGTTGTCAGCTAAAATTAAAGGCAACCGGTATGGTAACTGAAGAGTCCATGGCAGGGCAGCCAAAGACGGACAGCTGACCAAGATATGGGCCACTGTCAGCTGGGCACCCCACTGACAATGAGGTGGATCATCACAGCACAGGGCGTAGCCGTGTGTCGCCCAAACATGGCCAACGAGGAACCGGCAAAGAACCACAGAGTCCCTCAGAGAGGCCTGCACAGAGGACTGCCACACATTCGTAGTCTCCTTAATGGCATACAGTTTGTTGTGCGTGCTGAGGTTATGCCATTTTGTCTACCAAAGCCGCAAAACCTTGCGGCGTAGTATTGAACGCAGGTCAGTTGCTGAGAAGCTGATTTCCCTAAGAGGTTCCTGTGTACCCTGTCTGGCCAGCCTGTCGGCAAGTTCGTTGCCTGGGATTCTGATGTGACCTGGAGTCCAGACAAACACCACTGAACGACCAGACCGTTCCATGGCATAGACGGATTCCTGGATGGTCACTATCAAAGGGTGATGAGGGTAGCATTGGTTGAGAGCTTGAAGGCTGCTCAAGGAGTCAGTACACAGAAGGAACATGTTCCTAGCGCATGTAAGGATGTGCTCAAGAGCACGAGATACAGCCACCAGCTTGTCAGTGAAAGCACTGCCGCCATCAGGCAAGGAATTCTGTTCAATATGTCTTCCATGGACATATGCAAAGCCGACGTGCCCATCAGCCACCGAGCCGTCAGTCTAAACCACTTTGTGGCCTCATTACTTGGAAAGAATCGAGAGGAAGTAGCAGTGGAAAGCCGTGGGGTTAACTGAGTCCTTCGGGCCATGTGAAACATCTAAGCAAAGCTGCTGCCTATGTGTACACCATGTAGGTGTATGTGAATGGACCTCAAGTATAGGTGGTAAAGGCAAAGACTCCAGTTCAGAAAGAATGGATCGGATACGAACTGCAATTGTTAGCCCTGACCTGGGCCGCCGATGTGGGAGATGAACCGCCGTGGGTGGGAAAAGGAGACGGTGATTCGGAAGTGCAGAACTACAAACATGTGCAATGTAACTGGCTAGCGTTTGTGCATGCTGAACCTGCAATGGAGGGACTCTGACCTCCACAAGGATACTGTCCACTGGCCTCGTTCTAAAAGCTCCCGTCACTAGGCGAACACCACAATGGTGCATTGGTTCGAGTAAACACAATGCTGAGGGCACTTCCGAACCATAAACCAGACTCCCATAGTCAAGGCGGGATTGAACAAGGTCTCCGTAGAGCTGCAGCAGCATAGAGTGATCTGCAACCCCGTTGGTGTTGCTCAGGCAGCAGAGGGTATTGACGTGGTGCCAGCACATCCACTTAAGCTGATGAAGGTGAGGAAGCCAAGTAAATGACTGTACCTGTAGGTGTCACTCGGCAACACCGGTACTGGTAAAACAGTAAGAAATGCAGAAGTCGTCTGCAAATAGAGAAAGTGAGATGGATGACCCTACATCTGCTGCTAGACCATTAATGGCCACTAAAAATAGAGACACACTCAATACACAGCCCTGCACGACCCCATTCTCCTGGATATGGGGGGAACTACGACAGGCATCAATATGGACACAGAAAATAAAAAGTGACTGGAAATTCTGGATGAAAATTGGAAGTGGGCCACGGAGACACCACTCGTATAATGCGGCAAAGATATGATGTCGACATGTCGTGTCGTATGCTTTTCGTAAATCAAAAAAGATGGCAACCAGGTGTTGGGATCTGGAAAAGGATGTCTGGATGGCAGGCTCTAGGGACACAAGATTATCAGTGGTAGTGAAACCCTGGCAGAAGGCACCCTGACATGGAGCCAGTAGGCCATGTGACTCCAGGACCCAACCCAACTGCCGACACACCATACATTCCAGCAGCTTACAAAGAACGTTCGTGAGACTGATGGGCCAATAGCTATCCACATCAAGGGCATTTCTACAGGTTTGAGCACCAGAATGACTGTGCTTTCCCACCATTGCCATGGAAAGATGTTATCTCAAAAAATATAGTTGGAGATGACGAGGAGATGTTGCTTGTAGTCAGATGAGAGATGTTTAAACATCTGCCTCTGTATCCGATCTGGTCCAGGAGCTGTGTCGTGGGAATGTGCAAGAGCACTAAGGAGCTCCGACTCTATAAATGGTGCATTATAAGATTCACTGTGGCATGTAGTAAAAGAGAGGACATTTCCTTCCATCTGCCACTTGAGAGTGCGAAAGGCTGGCGGGTATTTCTCTGACACAGAGGCTCCAGCATAGTGCTCAGAAAAGTGCTCAGTGACCACCAAGGGACTGTCTTTCACCAGGGAAAAAGGGTTCACATGTTCCGCTGCAGAAATTATCGTTGTATTGACCTGCTCAATCACAACACCAATGTCACCACGTGGGGGAGATTCAACGGTGACAGCAGTGGTGAAAGTTACCCAGTCCGCCTTGTTTAAAGCCTATCTGGGCAGGCATCCGTGTGCTTGACACCAGGGCAGTGACAGGAAGATGGGGAAGCAGTCACTACCACACAGGTCATCATGTGCTCTTCAGTGGTTAGATGGGAGAAGTCCTGGGCTGCAAATTGATAAAACAATGGCTGAGTAACTACTTCGAGCCACACTGAAGTGTGTGTTGGCCCCAGTATTTAAGAGGCATAGGTCAAACTGAGTCAGTAAAGTTTTGACATCTCTGCCTTGGCCAGTAAGCATGGTGGCACCCCACAAGGGGTTATGGGTGTTAAAATCTTCCAAAAGTAGGAAAGGTTTAGGGAGTTGATGAATCAGTGCAGTTAACGCATTCAGGGATACTACACAATCAGGAGGAAGATATACATTGCAGACAGTTATTTCCTGCATTATCCTTATTCTGACAGCCACAGCTTCAAAAGGGGTTTGAAGGGGCACAGGTTCACTATAGACTGAGTTTAGAACATAAACGCAAACTCCACCTGACACTCGATTACAGTCACTACAGTTTCCTGGAGGGCAATGCAGAAAGCAGGTGTAAAGCTTATCAGTTGCCGTAGCTCAGCCAGGCAGTGGAAAAAAACCACCACAATTCAACTGGAGGATGACATTATCGTGAGACTGGGAAGGCATGGAACATTCAATGAGGCAGTTTACACCTCAGGGTCACCTGCTGCCACCAACTTTCTGCATCAGCAGTCTATATCCATTTTTTTGAGGGTCTGGCAAGATCTAGGTCCTCAGTGGTAGTGGTGGTGTGGGTGCCACCACAATCCCTTGGTCTTGAGGACCTTTTCGGATTTCTGTCACAGTTCGTTGGGTTTCCCTGGCTGGGAGGACTTCACTGGCTCAGTCTCTGAGGCTGAGGGAGAACGTGAAGCCCTGCGACCAGCTGCTTTTGGGCTCTTAGGCCACTAGCAGAAACCTGGGAAGGAAGTTACCCAAGGGGCCCCTTCCTTGAAAGAGCAGCCAAAGAAATCTTGCACTTCTCCAGCTTAGAAGAGGGGACAGACATCCCTGATGGTTGGAGGGGTGTTGCTCCTGAAGTAGGTGTTGCAAGAGCAACAGGGAGGGAAGTGCTCCCCCAGCCCCCCCCCCCCCCCCACCCACCATCAAGAGGGCAGGTATAGTCTTCTGGGTCTGAGAGATGACTGGGGTTGGCAGAGCTGATGGTGCTAGAACTGTTGCAGCGGCAGCTTCAGACGATGTCATGCGTACAGGATGTACACTTTCAAATTTCATCTTAGCCTCAGTGTAGGTCAGTCGATCCATGGTGTAATACACGATGATTTCCCTTTCTTTCTGGAGAATCCTGCAGTCTTGCAAGCAAGGCAAATGGCGCCCTCAAAAGCTGACACAGATGGTAGAGGAGTAAGGGGAGTGTGGGGTGGAAAGGGGAGAGTGGGGAGAGCGCAGAGGGGAGAGGGGAGAGCGGGCGGTGGGCGGAGAGCGGGCGGTGGGCGGAGAGCGGGCGGTGGGCGGAGAGCGGGCGGTGGGGGGAGAGCGGGCGGTGGGCGGAGAGCGGGCGGTGGGCGGAGAGCGGGCGGTGGGCGGAGAGCGGGCGGTGGGCGGAGAGCGGGCGGTGGGCGGAGAGCGGGCGGTGGGCGGAGAGCGGGCGGTGGGCGGAGAGCGGGCGGTGGGCGGAGAGCGGGCGGTGGGCGGAGAGCGGGCGGTGGGCGGAGAGCGGGCGGTGGGCGGAGAGCGGGCGGTGGGCGGAGAGCGGGCGGTGGGCGGAGAGCGGGCGGTGGGCGGAGAGCGGGCGGTGGGCGGAGAGCGGGCGGTGGGCGGAGAGCGGGCGGTGGGCGGAGAGCGGGCGGTGGGCGGAGAGCGGGCGGTGGGCGGAGAGCGGGCGGTGGGCGGAGAGCGGGCAGTGGGCGGAGAGCGGGCAGTGGGCGGAGAGCGGGCAGTGGGCGGAGAGCGGGCATTGGGCGGAGAGCGGGCAGTGGGCGGAGAGCGGGCAGTGGGCGGAGAGCGGGCGTGGGCGGAGAGCGGGCAGTGGGCGGAGAGCGGGCAGTGGGCGGAGAGCGGGCAGTGGGCGGAGAGCGGGCAGTGGGCGGAGAGCGGGCAGTGGGCGGAGAGCGGGCAGTGGGCGGAGAGCGGGCGGTGGGCGGAGAGCGGGCGGTGGGCGGAGAGCGGGCGGTGGGCGGAGAGCGGGCGGTGGGCGGAGAGCGGGCGGTGGGCGGAGAGCGGGCGGTGGGCGGAGAGCGGGCGGTGGGCGGAGAGCGGGCGGTGGGGGGAGAGCGGGCGGTGGGGGGAGAGCGGGCGGTGGGGGGAGAGCGGGCGGTGGGGGGAGAGCGGGCGGTGGGGGGAGAGCGGGCGGTGGGGGGAGAGCGGGCGGTGGGGGGAGAGCGGGCGGTGGGGGGAGAGCGGGCGGTGGGGGGAGAGCGGGCGGTGGGGGGAGAGCGGGCGGTGGGGGGAGAGCGGGCGGTGGGGGGAGAGCGGGCGGTGGGGGGAGAGCGGGCGGTGGGGGGAGAGCGGGCGGTGGGGGGAGAGCGGGCGGTGGGGGGAGAGCGGGGTGGGAGAGCGGGGTGGGAGAGCGGGGTGGGAGAGCGGGGGGGGGGGGGGGTAATGACGCTTTCTGTAGTGTCGGAAGGCATGAACTGATGAAGGATGCAGCTTACAGTTCAGCATCACCTGCCACCACTGAATGACCATTTGCATCAATTTCCATTGCGGGTGAGGCGTTGGTGAGATCCAGGTCCTCAGGGGATGCTAAAATCTCCAATGTTTCCTCAGATGCGAAACTGGTAGGAAGTGGTGGTGTTGGTGCCACCTGACGGTCCTGTTTCTTTACAGACTACTACTTCATCTGCTTGCTCTCTCTTTTCTCTTTAAGGGCTTGCTGGGAGGACTTCTCTGAACTCACTTCAGGCATGGAGGATGACCGTTGCAGCCCTTCATCCAAGAGCTTGTGGCTCCTTCATCCAATAGCATGTGTCCACGGTTGCATTAGTGGCGACCTTAGAAGGGAGAGTCCCAAGGGACCCCTTCCTTGCAAGAGGAGCCGGAGGAGGCTGTGGCCTGTCTGGCTGTGGGGAGGGGGACTGATGTCCCCAGCGTTTGGGGGTTATTGCTCCCAAAGTAGGTGCTTTGTGAGCAACGGAATAAGACATGCCCCAACCATCTAGAGGTGGACATATTTGGGCAGCCTGGAGGTCCCACAGTACTGGTCAGAGATGTCACAACTACAGTCGCAAGTGAGGGTGATATTGACACAGCTGCAGCATACGTAGATGTCAAGCGAATGGGGTTCAACCATTAAGATTTACGTTTATCCTCTCGGTAAGTCAGCCGGTCCAGGGCCCTTTACTCCACAATTTTCTGCCCCTTTTTGGAGTATTGTGTAGTCTGGTAAGCAGGGTAAGTAGTGCTCTCCACAGTTGACAAGTGGGAGGAGGCACACATGGAGTATTGGGATGTAGTGGATGTCCGCAGTCTCAACAAGTGACGCTGGAATTTCAGTGGGCAGACACGTGCCCGAATTTCCAGCACTGCATAGGGGGAGGGACATATGGATTTATGTCACATCAGTATACTATCACCTTGACCTTTTCAGGCAATGAATAACCGTCAAAGGTCAAGATGAAGGCACCAGTAGCAACCCTACTGTCTTTGGGTCCCCTACAAATGTGCCATATGATGTGAACACCCAGCCATTCTAAATTAGCGTCGAGCTCATCAGCAGACTGCAAGACAAGGTTGTGATGGAAAATAATGTCCTGGACCAGGAAGAGGCTTTTATGGGGAAGGGGGGGGGGGAGGGGTGACGGAATTGGGATTATCAGCCAGCTGGTCACGGGTGAGCAATGCCTGGGACTGGGCTAAGGATGAATTATTGGCTGCAGATGTACATAGTTAGTATGTCAGATGTGGCTTTCTTTGTAAACAATGCAGCAAGTCCAATTCTGACACTTTAATTCAGGGCCACCACAGCGGCCAAACTTCATGGGTGCAAGATGTGTGAGCTGCGAGTGGGCCTAGGTCTGGCTTGTCACTTGACTTTGCTTGATCCTTCTCTGAAGTACCCACAACAGCATGACATTTCATTTAACATTGTGGTGCAGATTTTTTTTTGTCAGCACAACTCTCTTCAGTTTGGCAGAATCATAGTGTCAGCACTGTTTACCCTTCGCTATTTGTTCTTGGTATGAAGGATGTTCACAAGTCCAGTGACTGTTGAAATGACAGAATAGAGGGATGAGAATCATCAATTCGCATAAGCAACAGGTGCTACATATTTGCTATGAAAGGACATTAAAAGAGCATGCATAAAGAATTTAAATATTAACTGAAAATGAAAAATCTAAAACATTAGAATGTTTGTCAGACGGAAGTCATTGTTCTGTACATAAAAAAAGCACTTTGTGCTCCATTTGGAGGCCTGGGGCATGTGAAGAAACTGGTGGTATGAGTAGCAAAATTTCTGAAGTTGCAAGCATTACTCCTTTGTCAGTTGCAACTGATATCAATGGAACTGAACAAAGAGTATGGAGACTTCATATATTACTGCAAAAATATGTTGGTTAAGTTAAGACACATGCCTGGACCATTTTTTTTTTATTTAAAACTCACCATTTTTGAATTTATGAAAGAGAAAGGAGTGCAGAAACGAAAATTAGAACATCTGGAATGGATTGCAGATGTCACATTTTAAGTGGACTTGTCTGCACACTACCCACAGTAAGACACTGAACTACTTTCTACTTTGATGAGGATGCATTTAAAAAGAAAATCACAGAATAGGAGGGATGTATTCTTATTCTTATTCTTATTCTTCTTCTTCTTCTTCTTCTTCTTCTGTTTTAGGGCACAAAACTGCTGCGGTCATTAGCACCCGGTCTATGACTTAGGAAAACGAAAAAACCATACTGGAAACTAGCAGCAATGGGAGCAAAACTAAAAAAAGTGGGGAAACTAAAACCAAAAGGAAAGCTTAAAAACCACTATAGAAGGGGGGTTGTTTGTCCCCAAAAAGACCTTCAAATGACTGACGTCATCTCACTGACACTAATAAACTCGAGAACCCGATTGGCTGAGTGTGTGTCATCTGCTAAAATGGAAGTTACATTAGGTGACAGCTGTAGATGGGCACGTAACGGAGTGAAATAGGGGCACTCAAGTAAAAGGTGTCTCACCGTCCACAGTTGAGAGCAGTGGGGACAAAGCGGGGAAGGATCGCCACTTAAAAGATGTAGATGGCTAAAAAGACAGTGCCCTATCCAGAGTCTAGTTAAAATTACCTCCTCCCGATAACAAGTTTGGGAGGAGGTGGTCCAAGCACAGGGAAGAGCTTTCATGTCCTGCAATTTATTATTGGGAAGTGTCGACCAATGTGCGTGCCATAAAAGAGCAACACGACGACATAAAACATTCCATAGATAGGCAAAGGGAACTATGCGAACAGCAGGCTGAAGAAGAGAGACTGCAGCCTTGGCCGCTATATCGGCTGCCTCGTTTCCACAGATACCAACATGTCCTCGCATACAGAGGAATGCCACAGAGACGCCCTCCAAGTGGAGCAAGTGGAGTCAGTCCTGAATCCGGTGGACCAGAGGGTGGACAGAGTAGAGAGCTTGGAGACTGAGGAGAGAGCTGAGCGAATCTGAGCATATAATATACTGTATCCGCTGATGACGATGGATGTACTGGACAGCCTGGAAAACAGTGTAGAGCTCCGCAGTAAAAACTGAACACTGGTGTCTGCACTTGCGAGATTGTCCATTCGTGGAGTCTTCTCATCATTTTTGCATGCTGTGTCCATTGTCAGGTGCTGGCAGTTGGGGCTGCCCTGCTTTTGGACCACGATCATCTTCTAAATACAGGGTGGTCCATTGATCGTGATTGGGCTAAATATCTCACAAAATAAGCGGCAAACGAAAAAACTACAAAGAACGAAACTTGTCTAGCTTGAAGGGGGAAACCAGATGGCGCTATGGTTGGCCTGCTAGACGGCGCTGCCATTGGTCAAACGGATATCAACTGCTTTTTCTTAAATAGTAACCCCCATTTTTTATTATGTATTCGTGTAGTACGTAAAGAAATATGAATGTTTCAGTTGGTCCACTTTTTTCGCTTTGTGATAGATGGTGCTGTAATAGTCACAAACATATGGCTCACAATTTTAGATGAACAGTTGGTAACAGGTAGTTTTTTTAAATTAAAATAGAGAACGTGGGTACGTTTGAACATTTTATTTCGGTTGTTCCAATGTGATACATGTACCTTTGTGAACTTATTATTTCTGAGAACACATGCTGTTACAGCGTGATTACCTGTAAATACCACATTAATGCAATAAATGCTCAAAACAACATCCATCAACCTCAATGCATTTGGCAATATGTGTAACGACATTCCTCTCAACAGTGTAGTTCGCCTTCCGTAATGTTCGCACATGCATTGACAAAGCGCTGGCACATGTTGTCAGGCATTGTCCATAGATCACGATAACAGATATCCTTCAACTTTCCCCACAGAAAAAAATCCAGAGATGTCAGATCCGGTGAACGTGCTTCGACGACCAAGCCACCTGTCATGAAATATGCTATTCAATACCGCTTCAACTGCACACGAGCTATGTGCCAGACATCCATCATGTTGGAAGTACATCACCATTCTGTCATGCAGTGAAACATCTTGTAGTAACATCGGTAGAACAGTAGGAAATCAGCATACATTGCACCATTTGGATTGCCATCGATAAAATGGGGGCCAATTATCATTCCTCCCATAATGCCGCACCATACATTAACCCGCCAAGGTTGCTGATATTCCCCTAGTTACAGCCATCATCGATTTTCCGTTGCCCAATAGTGCATATTATGCCGGTTTACGTAACCGCTGTTGGTGAATGACACTAAAGCATGCAAACAATCTGTCATCATCCCGTAATTTCTCTTGTGCCCAGTGGCAAAACTCTAACCGATGTTCAACGTCGTCGCCATGCAATTCCTGGTGCATTATGGTACAGGTGCAATCGATGTTGTTGTAGCATTCTCAACACCGATGTTTTTGATATTCCCGATTCTCGTGCAATTTGTCTGCTACTGGTGTGTGGATTAGCTGTGACAGCAGCTAAAACACCTACTTGGGCATCATCATTTGTTGCAGGTCGTGGTTGCTGTTTCACATGTGGCTGAACACTTCCTGTTTCCTTAAATAAAGTAACTATCCGGCGAACGGTCCGGACACTTAGATGATGTCGTCCAGGATACGGATACATAGCACACGTCCGTTGGGCATTTTGATCACAACAGCCATACATCATCACGATATCGACCTTTACCGAAATTGGTAAACTGTTCATTTTAACAAGGGTAATGTATTATGAAGCAAATACCGTCTGCACTGGCAGAATGGTACGTGATATCACGTAATTATACTTTTGTGACTATTACAGCGCCGTCTATCACAAAGTGAAAAAAGTGGTCCCACTAAAACATTCATATTTCTTTACGTACTACAAGAATGTGTAATATAAAATGGGGGCTCATATTAAAAAATCCCACTCAGTTGATATCCGTTTGACCTATGGCAGCGTCATCTAGTGCCATCTGGTTTCCACCTTCAAGCTAGACGGGTTTGGTTCTTTGTAGTTTTTTCGTTTGATGCTTATTTCGTGAGATATTTGGCCCAGTCACTATCAATGTACTACCCTGTATAGCTGCTCAGCGGCATGCGGCGGCTGTCCCTCCCCCCTCACTGGCGCTGGGCCGATGGTGAGGGAGAACTGCGCAGGGCTAGGCGACGCTACCACCTGCTGCATTAGTCTAGCTTAGAATCACAGGGCGTTAGCAGCTGAGCATGATCCCGGTGTATAGCTGCTATTGCAGGGTTCCATGCCGAACTTAAATGGTAGCCCTCGTCCCTGTTGACAAGACTGACATGTAGTGTAAATACGACTGTTTCCTTGATGACGCTCTCCCAGAAGCATGTTCGATTCTTCAAATTGGAAGGTGTGTGCCTCATCGAGGCTGCCACAGCCGATTTGTCCTTGTGCCCCAGTCGTGTGCATCTAATGTGTTCCTGGCAGCGTTGCGAGATGCAGTGTTGTGTTTGACCAATGTACTGAAGCCCATACTCACACGGTATACTATATATACTGGGAACTTGTAGCTGCAATTTGTCCTTCACTGAGCCCAGTAACTCTTTCATTTTTGGAGGTGGTCGAAAAATTGCTTTGATGTTGTTTTTCCCCATTATTCTCGCAATTTTGGGCTGATGGGGGCCCAATGTAGGGGATAAAGGTGAGTTCCTTATCCTCTTCCTCTTCTTTGTGGATGGCTGTGTCACTCTTTTTCTTCCTCTATGCACATCTAATGTGCGCTTCGCTGTAACCATTCTGACGAAACACATCCTTAAGGTGCTGCAGCTCAGCTGGAAGGCTGTCTTTGTCACAGATGGCTCTTGCTCTGTGAACCAGTGTCATTAGAATGGTGTGCCGCTGTGCTGGGTAATGGTGGCTCAAAGCATGAAGATATAGGTCCATGTGGGTCTTCTTTCTGTAAAGTGTATGTCCTAGCATACCATCTGCTTTTCTCCTTATAAGGATATGCAAAAATGAAAGACATCCATCTTGTTCTAATTCCATTGTAATCTGTATGTTTTTGTGGATGCTGTTCAGGTGTTCGTGGAATTCATTCACAGCTTATATTCCATGTTCCCGCACAATGAATGTGTCATCAACATAATGAAAGCAGTGTTTAGGTTTAAGCCATGCCGTTTCTAGTGCCAACTCCTCAAAGTGCTCCATAGAAGGATTGGCAATCCCTGGAGCAAGTGGCGAACTCATGGCTATCCCATCAACCTGTTCATAAAATTCTCCATCGTATTTGAAGTAGGGTGTGGTGAGCACATGTTCAAATAATTTTACTATCTTGGTCTCGAAATGATCTGCCAAGAGTACCAAGGCATCCTGAAGTGGTACATGTGTAAAAAGGGATGTTACGTCAAAGCTCACAAGTAGATCATCTTTCTGCAGCCACATCTGCTTCAGTGTGGTTACGAATTCGGCCAAATTCTTCATGTGATGACTGCAGTGGCCCATTATAGGTTTTAGAAGCAAGGCTAGATGCTTTACTACTCCATATGTAGGTGCATAAATGTTGCTCACTACAGGGTGAAGAGGTACCCCATCCTGGTGAACCTTGGGCAGTCCACATAGTCGTGGAGGTGCTGGGAACCTCTGTCCTTATGCCCCACAGAGTGTGGTACGACTGGTACCACACTCTGTGCCACAAACAGTGATGGGAATGGTAATGTAGCTGCAGCATATGTGGAAGTAAACCGAACAGGGTGTAATCGTTTGAATCTACATTTAGCCTCTTGGTAAGTCAACAAGTCCAGGGTCTTGTACTCTATGATTTTCAGCTCCTTTTGGAGTACTGTGCAGTCTGGCGAGCAGGGGTAGAGCTGTTCTCTGAAGCTGATACATGTGGGAGGAGGTGCACAGGAAGTATCTGGATGCAGTGGACATCCGCAGTTTCGCCATGCGGCGTTTGAAGTGCAGCGGGAAGACATGTGCCTGAATTTCCAGCACTTAAAGCACCGCATAGGGGGAGGGACACATAGGTTAACATCACAGAGGTAAACCATCACTTTGACCTTTCCAGGCAATGAATCACCCTCAAAAGGCCAAGGTGAAGGCACCAGTAGCAACCCTGTTGTCTTTGGGTCCCCTGTAAACGCGCCTGATGAAATGAACCCCACTGTTCTAGATTGGCGTGGAGTTCATCGTCAGACTACAATATGAGGCCATGATGGAAAATAATCGTCTGGACCGTGTTGAGGCTTTTATGGGGAATGACGGAAACAGGAATATCACCTAGCCTGTCACAAGCGAGTAACGCCCAGGATTGGACTGGGGATGGTGTCTCAATCAAAACTGCATCGCTTCTCATCTTGGACAGTGCTGCCACTTCCCCAAACTTATCCTCAAGACATTCAACAAAAAACTGAGGCTTCATAGGTAGAAAGGAGTCCCTCTCTATTCTCCTATACAAACTAATTAACGAGGCGAATATGGCTCTCTTCTTTCTATAGCCCTACACTCCTCCCAGGGTGTAGCGAGGGAGGGAAACGATTTAGGGTCATATCTGTCAGCATTTTACTCTATCTTGTCCTCCTTAGAGACTGCTGGTGGCATACAGTCACCAGCAAGAGATGAATTAGTCTGCTTCATTGCGGGTCATATGCCCTGATGCCACCCACTCTGATCAGGGGCTCTCCCCATGGGCACCACCCAGCCACAGCAAAGGCAACCTGGCATGATGGCTGTCACTGGGTGTCCTGATGCCCCAGGAAGACAGGCATCTACTCCTTGGTATACATGGGGAGTTTACAGCTCAGGCATCAGCAGTGAAATCCCTGTATTGTCAGGGGGCTACCACCAAATGGGTATATGATGGCCACACCACAACGGACTGGCTACCGTGCTGAATGTTGGGCGCAGAGAAATCCAATACTGACTTGGGGGCAAAAGAGGACAGGAGACTATGGAGGAAGATGACATAGCCCGAAAAAGTGTTCTTTCCCAAACAGTTGAATTGCACGTGGAGATGCAGAGCCACGGCAAGAGGTTCAGGAGATCGAATCTAAGGGCACTATGGATAACTCATGCACCATGTAAGGCGTCCTTCCCTGTATGGCCTGCACTTTTGTAGAATTTGGAAAGTAGCAGGTCAAATCATAAAATGTTACCTGAATTTATAGGGCTGAAAAGTGAGAGGCTCCTTTCAGTCGCCTTTTATGACTAGCATGGATTCCTCGGGCCTATTCTAACCCCCGGGACCTGGAGGGGGAGATAGCCTGTGGCCTGGTGAGATATATACATAACAAATGCTTCCCACTCAAACTGGATCCATTACAGTATGGAATTGGTGCAGTGTTGTCTCATAAACACCTAACATCACTGAACAGCCAATTTTGTTTGCAACCAAGATGTTAACAGCAGTAGCCCAGTTAAATTACCTGCAGATAGGAAAAGAGGCTCTAGTAATCCTTTATAGTGTTTGTAGAGAACTAAATTTCCATTTCTTACCGACCACAAATTTTTCAATATTGAGACTCTCCTCCAAGTTCCCTAAAAAGTACTGTAGCAGCTACAGAGGTAGTCTCTGTACCTGAGTAATAATCACTATGAAATTCATAATTGGTCAGTCACACACTATGATAATGTGGGCATTCTTTCCCACATCCCTTGTGTCCTAGACTTTAGTTTGATCACCATGAAGGGCTTCATTTTGCATTGGATGATCACACATGAAACACTCTTGCTGACGTCACTTAAAACTTCTTGGCCGACATAAAACTACTTCATGACATTTAGTCTCCAACTGTGTAAGACATCTTTGGAGATAAAACAGCAATGAACATGGAACTATCAGCCCAGAAGCTTTAACCAAAGCAGGCACTGGCTGTGGAAAGTCTATACTGTATGATTACACTCTTTATGACATTCCAGTTACCATACATGAAGTAGATACTAAATCAGGGTAAGGTCAGCTATTTCAAAGGGCGCTGTCCCCAGCACTAAGGGTGTGGTTGGAACACATTCCTAAGGGCAATAACCTGGTATTTCAGGTTTTTTCAGAGCATAGTCATCTCAATGTCAGTGATAGTGTTCTCATCTTAATGGTGAAGAAACAGAGTGTCAGGATATTGTAACACCCAAATCCTCCAGTTACTGCAAATGACATACTTGTGTGACATCTGTGATGAAGTAGTTGCTTGGGTGTCACATTTAGTGGCATGTATTGATGTCACTATCGTATGTATGGTCTGGGGCCTGCACCTGCAATCAAGCAGTCCTGAGCAACATTTCATCCCAGGGATGCACTGGAGCACCAGTGGCAATGAGTCCACACAGTCTTTCCAGATTGTTGATTGTTAAGTGTGCCATCTGAGGAAGCACTGATTAGCTTGCTTAAAACATAGCAGTCCATCCCAATCAATGGACATAGGCCAGCCAAAATACTGTGCTGTGTGGACTGTGCACATTTTCTGACCTACTCAACCCACTGGTCCACACACCCATTCACCCCTGCTACTGTGTACATTTACTCAAAAAATGGTTCAAATGGCTCTAAGCACTATGGGATTTAACATCTGAGGTCATCAGTCCCATAGACCTAGAACTACTTAAACTTAAGTAATCTAAGGACATCACACGCACACACATGCCTGAGGCAGGATTGGAACCTGTGACAGTAGCAGCAGTACGGTTCCGGACTGAAGTGCCTAGAACTGCTTGGCCACAGCGGCCAGCATACATTTACTCATCAGGGTTCATATGGTAGGCCATAACCTGAAATAGTACCCAAGTTGGTTGGTTGGTTAAAAAAAAAAAAAAAAAAAAAAAGAGGTGGAAAGGGACTAAACTATGAGGTCATCGGTCATTGTTCCTAATAAGTGTGAGAATAAAACTGATGAGACATATAACACAAAACAGAAAGAAAGGAGAGACCATAAAAATGAAGGAAAGACAGCAAACACTAAAAGGAACAGAAGAAGACAAGAAAACAGAGAGATACAAGAAACAGAAGAGAGTAAAACAATGAAGCAGATTACAGTGACTGGCCGACCACCAAAATAAAAATAAAAAGCCAGCCACCCACATTAAAACTTCCACCCTAAAAGCACTAGGGTGGAGGACGCAAGGACAAAGGCAGGCACTAAAACTTTGATCGAACGATAAAACCCACCCTCATGGATGAAACATAAAACCATATCAGCCGATGAGGCATTGTCTGTTACAATCAATGATAACGAGTCTGGCAACCGAAGATGAAGTCACAGGGCAGTCAAAGGACAGAGCAGAAGAGTGTGGGTCACTGCCAACCGGGCACTGCACCGACACTGAGGTGGGTCTTCATGGCGCAGAAGGTAGCTGTGGGTCACCCAGGCATGGCCTATGCGGAGCCTGCAGAGAACCGCAGAGTCCCTGTGAGAGGCCCTCATCAAGGACTCCCACACATTTGTGGTCCCCTTAATGGGTCGCAGTCTGTTGTGTGTACTATTTTAACACTCCATCTCCTAAGATGAAAAACGATGTAGCGTAACAATGCACGCAGGTCAGTGGCAGAGATGCCCATCTCCAGAAGTGGTTTCCGTGTAGCCTGTTTGGCCAGCCTGTCAGCAAGTTCATTGCCTGGAATTCCGACGTGACCAGGGGTCCAGATGAACACCACTGAACGACTGGACCATTCCAGGGCATAGATGGACTCCTGGATAGATACTACCAAAGGATGCAGAGGGGAGCACTGGTCGATACTTTTCAGGCTGCTCAAGGAGTCAGTACATAAAAGAAAACACTCCCAAGGGCATGAACAGAGATACTGAAGTGCACGAAAAATGGCCACCAGCTGTGCAGTGAATACACTGCATCCATTGGGTAAGGAATGCTGTTCAATATGGCTGCCATGAGCATAGTCAAAGCCAACGCAACCATCAGCCATCGAGCCGTCAGTGTAAACCATTTCAGAGCCTCATAACATGTCAAGAATCGAGAGGAAGGGACAGCGGAGAGCTGCAAGGTTAACACAGTCCTTAGGGGCACATCAAAGTTCCAGACGAAGCTGTGGCCAAGGTACACACCATGAAGATGTATGTGAATGGACCTCAAGTATAGATGGCAAAGGGAAGGACACAGTTTGGAGAGAATGGACCGCACGCGAACTGCAATCATTAGCCCCAAACAGGGTCGCCAATGCAGGAGGTGGGCTGCCACGGGCGGGAAAAGGAGACAGTAATTTGGATGCTCAGGGGAACTATAAATGTGTGCTGCATGACTGACCAGCAGTTGCGTGCGTCTGATCTGCAATGGAGGGACCCCAGCCTCCACCAGTACGCTGGTCACCGGACTCATCCTAAAGGCTCCTGTAGCTAGTCGAACCCAGCAGTGGTGTACAGGGTCAAGTAAATGCAACGCTCAAGGCACTGATGAACCATAAACCACACTGCCATCATCAATTCTGGATTGGGCAAGGGCTCTGTAGAGGAGGAGGAGGAGGAGGAGGAGGAGGAGCAGCAGCAGCAGCAGCAGCAGCAGCAGCAGCAGCAGCAGTGTAGAGTGATCTGCACCCCAAGTGATGTTGCTCAGGCAACGGAGGGCACTGAGGTGCTGCCAGCACTTCTGCTTAAACTGATGATCAGGCAGCCAAGTCAATTGAGCTTCTAAAACCAGTCCTAGGAATCAATATGTCTCCACTACAGTGAGTCAATTGTCATTAATGTAAAGTGCTGATTCCGAATGAGTGGTACAATGCTGACAGAAGTGCATGGCATAAGACTTTGCAGATGAAAACTGGAAGCCGTGGGGTAGAGCTCATGACTGCACCTTGTGGATGGCTCCCTGTAGGTGTCACTCGGCAACACCAGTACTGGTGGAACAGTAAGAAATGCAGAAGTCATCTGCATACAGAGAAGTTGAGATGGATGGCCTACAGCTGCTGTTAGACCATTAATGGCCACTAAAAGTAGAGATACACTCAATACAGAGCCCTGAGGGACTCCATTCTCCTGTATATGGGGTGAACTATGGGATGCACCAACTTGGACATGGAAAGTACGGAGCGACAGGAAGTTTTGGATGTAAAACGAGAATGAGCCTCGGAGACCCCACTCATACAAAGTGGCAAGGATATGATGTCACTAGGTCGTTTCGTATACTTTACGTAAGCCAGAAAAGATAGCAACCAGGTGTTGCTGTCTGGAAAAGGCTGTTCAGAAGGCAGACTCGATGGACACAAGATTATCAGTGGTAGAGCAACCCCGGCAGAAGCCGCCCTGACATGGAGCCAGTAAGTCATGTGCCTCCAGGACCCGACCCAACCCAACCCAACCGCCGACATATCATACGTTTCAGCAGCTTACAAAGAACGTTGGTGAGGCTGATGGGCCAATAGCTATGCACATCAAGCGGGTTTTTACCAGGTTTGAGCATCAGAATGATGGTGCTCTCCCACCATTGCAATGGAAAGACACCATCGCACCAGATCCGCTTGAAGATGACAAGATGTCACTTGTAGTCTGATGAGAGATGTTTAACCATCTGGCTGTGGATCCGATCAGGCCCAGGAGCTGTGTTGTGGGAATGTGCAAGGGCAATGAGGAGCTCCCACTCTGTAAATGAAGCATTATAGGATTCACTGCAGTGTTTAGTGAATGAGAGGTTGTTCTCTTCCAGCCGCCGTTTAAGAGTGTGAAAGGCTTGGAGGTAATTCTCCTACGCAGAGGCTCGAGCAAAATGCTCGGTAAACACGTTTGCGTCGGTAGATAACATGGCATTTATGGTAATACCAGGGACACCTGTTGGGATCTGGTACCCGAAAAGATGTTTGATCTTGGGAAGGTGACGTATGGCACCCAATAGTGGAGACGTATCTCTCCCAACACTCCTGCTTCCGTTGTTTGATAAGCTGGAGAACACGGGCACGAAGCTGTGAGGCTATGTGGTGCTCCAGGCAAGGGTGCCACATATGCCGTTGCAGAGCTCGCCGATGCTCCTTAATTGCTTCAGCGACTTCCGGCAACCAGCAAGGGACTGCTTTACACTTCGGGCACCCTAAAGAGTGAGGGATCGCGTTTCCTGCCACAGAAACAATTGTTGTCGTCACCCAGTTTACCATCACATCAATGTTACCATGTGGGGGAGATTCAACGGTAACAGCAAAGGTGAAAGTTTCCCAAGCCACCTTGTTTAAAGCCCATCTGGGCAGGTGTCTCTGGGCCTGACACTGGGGCAGTGACAGGAAGATGGGGAAGTGGTCACTATCACACAGGTTGTCATGTGCTCTCCAATGGATAGATGGGAGAAGTCCTGGGCTGCAAATTGATAAATCAATGGCTGAGTAACTACCATGAGCCACATTGAAATGTGTCACAGCCCCAGTGTTTAAGAGGCAGAAGTCAAACTGAGACCGTAAAGTTTCAACATCTCTGCCTCAGCCAGTAAGTATGGTGCCACCCCACAAGGTGTTATGGGCATTAAAATCTCCCAAAAGTAGGAAAGGTTCATGGAGTTCATCAATCAGTGTAGGTAATACATTCAGGAGGACTGCACCATCTGGAGGAAAATATACATGGCAGAAAGTTATTTCCTGCATCATCCATTCTGACAGCCACAGCTTCAAGAGGGGTTTGAATGGGCTCAGGTTCACTACAGACTGAGTTTAGGACATAAACGCAAGCTCCACCTGAAACTCAATTATATTTCGTACAGTTCCTGTAATAACCCCTTATAGCCATGTAGGGCAGGGGTCCACATCGTCAGGAACCAGGTTTCCTGGAGGGCAATGCAGATAGCAGGTGTGAGGCTTAACAGTTGCTGTGACTCAGCCATGGTGTGAAAAAAAGTCACCACAATTCCACTGGAGGATGACATCGTGAGACTGGGAAGGCATGGAACATTCAATGAGGCAGTTTATGGCTCAAGAGTCACCTGCTGCCACTGACTTATTGCCTGAGGGTCTGGCGAAATCTAGACCCTCAGCGGACGCCAAAATCTCCACCCCATCCTCATACGCAGAGCTTGTAGGTAGTGGTGGTGGTGGTGGTGGTGGTGTGGGTGCCACTGCAATTTCCTTGGTCTTAGGGGCTTTCTGTTTGGATTTCTCTCACTGCTCCTTGGGTTTTCCTGGCTGGGAGGACTTCACTGTCTCAGTCTCCGGGACTGATGATGAGTGTCAACCCCTATGACCAGCCGATTTTGGGCTCTTCAGCCACAATCGGGCATCAATTTTCCAACTACCAGCAACCTGGGAAGGGAGGGACCCAAGGGACCCCTTCCTAGCGAGATAAGCCAAAGAAGACTGACGCTTCTCTGGTTTAGAAGTGGGGACTGATGTCCCCGATGGCTGGGGGAGGGGGGGAGGGGAGGAGAGGAGGGGGGAGGGGTGGGGGGTGTTCCTGAAATAGGTGGTGCAGGAGCAACAGGGAGGGAAATGCCTACCACCATCAAGGGGTCAGGTGTAGTCTTCTGGCTCTGAGGGGTGCCTGGGGTTGGCAGAGCTGATGCTGCCAGAAACATTGTAGCGGTGGTGTAAGACAATGTCATATGCACAGGATGCAGACGTTCAAATTTTCTCTTAGCCTCAGTGTAGTTCAGTCGGTCCAGGGTCTTGTACTCCATAATTTTCCTTTCTTTCTGGAGAATCCTGCACTCTGGTGAGCCAAGCAAATGGTGCTCTCCACAGCTGACACATGGATGGGAGGAGGGGCACATGGAGTATTGGGATGTGACGGGCGTCCGCAATCTCGACATGTGACGCTGGAAGTACTGTGGGAAGACATATGGCCAAACTTCCAGCACTAGTACCCAAGTTGGAGGTGTTGAAAATAGGAGTTTACAAATGGTAGTTTCCCTCTATCACAATTAACTGGCCTGTCACCATAAACAGCAATGGCTACTGGAATGTTCAATGTCTCCAGCACAACTGAGATAGCAACAACCAATAGGATAAGAGTCTCGAGGCCTGCCTGCTGGTGTAGGGATACTGTGCCTCGCCTGTACCACATTATCACTATGACTTCTAACCCTGCAAAACTTCACGGCCTGCGGTTATCAATGAGCGAAGATGGGAGTCTACGGAGATGGAACTTTTGCTACATTATAATCCACTTACAGGTTCCCTTTCACAGGAACTCCACCCACACTGTACACCACAACACCCAGTGGAGGCCATATGGTTAAAAAGTGTGAAATTCATGGAACTGGAACCTCTTCCTCCACCCCAGTTGCTCAAAGAACCCACTCTGTCACAGGTAGACCCTAGTCACCGTCACCACCCATTGGGACAACAGGTGCTACCAACCACATCAGAAGCACTGGAACTGTAATGCTCCAAAGACGACATGCCACTGGACCTAATGGCAGGTATCCCAGCATGACTCTTTCCTCTTCCTAGTAGGATCAGGCATAAACTTGGGTATTTTTGGCACGGTGTGTCATTTGAAGAGGAAAGGAGGAAGGGGGGGGGGGGGGGGGGGGGGAAGTAATATCTATACCCAAACGTGTGCATGGTTTCCAAATCCTCATCTAGCTCAAGTTTCAATACAGACTCTAAATCAGAGACATTCCAGTTATGTAGTAATGATGAGTCTAGTGGTACCACAAGGAGTGCACGGAAATGGACATGGAGCTGACATACAGCTGCCTATAAATATGTCAGTCTGGTTCATCCAGGACACTTTGTTGTTTTATATGAAACTTCCAGTACGTGTCACAGTATAGGGTTTCCATTTTGGTGCTACATGCAGCATCTGCAGTTTAAGTGTGCTGTTTAACTGACCCTATCATCTAATTTATGTACAATATTTCTAGAAGATTGTAATAAGACAAACTCAAAAAAAAAAAAAAAAAAAAAAAAAAAAAGATGTTGGTCCTCTTCACATACCTCAAGTTAAGAAGTTAAGAGTTGCTGGATTCTCCCCTCTGATATTATGTATCAATATCATAAATTGTCGAAATCCAAGTCCATTGATTTCCATATATGCCAAGTTTCACTCACATACTCTTATTTTCCTCAATATACACCCAACAAGCAAAGAGTTCTGTTTCTTCACAATGGAATTCCTACACTCTTTAACTGGTCCCTTCTTGGACATCACCACAGTATTCCTGAGTGCAGAATTTTGAAGCAAAATCACACCAGAAATAAAGAACTGCCATCAACAAATATATAATTAGAGTTAGGGAAATCCATCAAAGACTAATGCCGACAAATCTGGATACATGAAAGAACATCTTATTTTTGCAATGTCCATACAGGTAATATTTGAAACTGTAATTAAGGAGAGAAGCTTGTGAACACTCCAGGGTGACTTCCATGCCCTACACATAAGCTAGCTTGTCAGTACCCAGGCCAATGGTCTGTGCTACAACCTCCATATTACCAACCACTCTGGTTTGAATTTCTCTTAAGGACAGATCTCCCTTACCAGTGATCTTTACTGTGCATTGGCATTTATTTGTGGCTTACTATTCACTCTTTTAACTTCATCATTATCCTAAACTCGGAACAATCTTGGCATTCCTTTGCTTGCAACTTGGTGCTTTCCGAGTGATTCTGTAGATTATTGCAATCCACAGTGCCAGAGTGAAAAATGGCATTACTCATAGCTATAAAGAAATGTAATGCTCCCCTTGTGTATACCAAACACAGGAAAAAATTCTTGTAATGCTTAATCCAAATTTCGTATAGTATCATCATGAATTTTCCACAAAACAAACAGTGCTGCTTTCTAAGCATATACAAACCATTTCCTTATGTGTCAGAAATAAAACACATATTTATGTGTGGTTCATTTTAAATCACATTAAACGATCCTTTGTTAGTGTCATTATCTTATAAAATGCCACTCAGCTGTAATGGTGAATGGCCAATGGACTGACTTTTGAAACTGGTCACTCATGTTGGATGAGGATTTCTTGCAGTTTGCTATTTAGTATTCATGAATCCTCATAACATGTGAATGACTTTGTTAACACTGTTAAGTTAGTTTCTAGTAATTATAGTGTTGTGCCCATCTATACTTCAGAGTCCTTGTATTGATAAATCTGAATTATCTTATAAGAGTTGGACTTCAAGGACACCCTTTCTCCTGTATTTAGTCTGGTCATTTCATTACAATCATACGATATATTGATCAATCCACCATGCACAGTGAAGATCTGTGGCGTATAACAGTTGGATATTTTAAGCTGACCTGAAAATTGTATCAAAGAAATCCACACAAACCTACATTGGCTGTGAAAATTAGCATTCACTGTCAGTTAAATGAGATTAAAGTACTGATACTTCTCTCTAAATGTCACATCATGCCACCTTAGAAAATGGTTCAAATGGCTCTGAGCACTATGGGACTTAACATCTCTGGTCATCAGTCCCCTAGAGCTTAGAACTACTTAAACCTAACTAACCTAAGGACATCACACAACACCCAGTCATCACAAGGCAGAAAAAATCCCTGACCCCGCCAGGAATCGAACCCGGGCGTGGGAAGCGAGAACGCTACCACACGACCACGAGCTGCGGACTGCCACCTTAGACTTTGTCTATAAAATGCCATAGTGTTTTTGCTGTACAGTAAGAAATGCAGAAACTGATACAGAAATTAACATATCTGAAACAGTTTACACATGCAATATTAGAACTAACCAAATAACTTATTAAATGTATTGTAGAAGTCATACCACTTTAACAGGGTATTTAACCATTCTGCAGTTGTTGACACAATTAGCACTTCAGCCGATAGTTGTGGGTCAAATGCAACAACAAGGGGGAAAACAGTTGACACAACTGTTGCTGGATCGGATGCTGATGAAATTTTCAGTAATACGTTTTCCAGTGGCTTCAACCTGAAAAATAATTAAGTACATGAATAAACTAGAGCAACGGAGCAAATTATCAAATTTCAGACACCTAAAATTATATTTCATCTGTAACATAGCTTTCACACAAAATTACAGAAACACACTACAATAAAACCATAATACTGTATTTTCGAGAGTGCCAACAAATGAAGACAGCAAAATAATTTAAATTTTGAAATTCTGGGCACAATATATTTATGTGCTCCAAGTTTTATGTGAAATATTACGTGTCCATCTCCTGTTACATCTATTTTCACTTTTACTTTTTTTTAAAAATAACTAAGTGATATGTGTTACATCCAGGGACAGAAAAAAAATCTTTTTATTTTACGGCCGAGTTCAGTGTTATTTTTTGCCAATTTTGGTGTCAACTTTTGCCAATTTCAGTGCCATTTTGTTGACAACTAGCCTTTTTGCCAATTGTTATCATATTTTCCATTTGTATATTTTTTTCAAATTCGAAGTTTATTTTTTACCACATTCGGTGTTTTTTGCCCAAACTCGGTGTAGTTTTTTGTCAAACTCGGTGTTTTTGCCAAATTAGGTCAATTGTTTTGCCACTTTGGTTGCTATTTTTGAAGTCACATCAGTTTGTTACGAGGGAAATAAACTGTCATTTTAAGATCATACATAAAAGAAAGAAAAAATATATAAAGTAGGCAAAACATAACTTCAACATTCAATAACTATCAGTTACTAAAAATTCATTTTCAACATTAAGTAACTACCAGTTACGAGACTGTCGTCCTCTGATTAAATTTTTTATACAGGAAAATGACAAATTTCACGATTTTCAAAAAGTCATCGATTTCGCTAAATATTATTTTCCTCGTTATTTCCGCGAAATTTTCCTGCCCCTACTTATTTCTATGCCAGTGATGGACGATGAACGAAGACGTATTGCTGGCAGACACCACGCAGCACTAATGCGCAGCCGGCCGCGGTTGGTCTTGCGGTTAAGGCGCTCAGTCCGGAACCGCGCGACTGCTACGGTCGCAGGTTCGAATCCTGGCTCGGGCATGGATGTGTGTGATGTCCTTAGGTTAGTTAGGTTTAAGTAGTTCTAAGATCTAGGGGACTGATGACCACAGATGTTAAGTCCCATAGTGCTCAGAGCCATTTGAACTAATGCGCAAAGTTGACACTCGGCGAGGTGGCTGATGGGAGCGACCGTAAAGGCATTTCCCATTTACAGAACACTGTAATCAGGTGACACTTTTTATCGTTAGGAACAGCTCGGTCCGATACGTGAATAACGAACTCCACTATTTTCAGGGCAATGAGAGAGAATACGATTTCTTCAGTTCAGACGGGCATGTGTGAGAATTTTTCTTTGGTGTTTATGTGGGCATTGGCACTGTGGCTGACCTGAGAACTGAATGTTTACCAGCGAAAACATTCTGGGAACAATTTGTCAACAAATGATTCATGGTATAGTGTATTTTGTCGCTGCAATTATTTTATGAAAAAGGGGAGGGAAATAAAACTTGTTCCATACTTTCAAGTCGTGAGCACTCGTGCTGCTGGCTTCTGCAATATTGACGTATTGTAAAGATACACCGAAAACCTTTTTTGTGATTTGTAGCAGAACTTGTATTGAATAGTCCTGGCGAAAAGTGTTGCTTGCTACAATTAACTGTATATTTCGTTTTTAAATAATCATTTAGCGAAAAGTAAAATGTTGTTGTTGTTGTTGTGGTGGTCTTCAGTCCTGAGACTGGTTTGATGCAGCTCTCCATGCTACTCTATCTTGTGCAAGCTTCTTCATCTCTCAGTACCTACTGCAACCTACATCCTTCTGAATCTGCTTAGGGTATTCATCTCTTGGTCTCCCTCTCCGATTTTTACCTTCCACGCAACCCTCCAATACTAAATTGGTGATCCCTTGATGCCTCAGAACATGTCCTACCAACCGATCCCTTCTTCTGGTCAAATTGTGCCACAAACTTCTCTTCTCCCCAATCCTATTCAATACTTCCTCATTAGTTATGTGATCTACCCATCTAATTTTCAGCATTCTTCTGTAGCACCACATTTCGAAAGCTTCTATTCTCTTCTTGTCCAAACTATTTATCGTCCATGTTTCACTTCCATACATGGCTACACTCCAAACAAATACTTTCAGAAACGACTTCCTGATACATAAATCTATATTCGATGTTAACAAATTTCTCTTCTTCAGAATCGCTTTCCTTGCCATTGCCAGTCTACATTTTATATCCTCTCTACTTCGACCATCATCAGTTATTTTCCTTCCCAAATAGGAAGACTCCTATACTACTTTAAGCGTCTCATTTCCTAATCTAATTCCCTCAGCATCACCCGATTTAATTTGACTACATTCCATTATCCTCGTTTTGCTTTTGTTGATGTTCATCTTATACCCCTCCTTTCAAGACACTGTCCATTCCATTCAACTGCTCTTCCAAGTCCTTTGCTGTCTCTGACAGAATTACAATGTCATCGGCGAACCTCAACATTTTTATTTCTTCTCCATGGATTTTAATACCTACTCCGAATTTTTCTTTTGTTTCCTTTACTGCTTCCTCAATATACAGATTGAATAACATCGGGGAGAGGCTACAACCCTGTCTTACTCCCTTCCCAACCACTGTTTCCCTTTCATGCCCATCGACTGTTATAACTGCCATCTGGTTTCTGTACAAATTGTAAATAGCCTTTCACTCCCCGCATTTTACCCCTGCCACATTTAGAATTTGAAAGAGAGTATTCCACTCAACGATGTCAAAAGCTTTCTCTAAGTCTACAAATGCTAGAAACGTAGGTTTGCCTTTCCTTAATGTTTCTTCTAAGATAAGTCGTAAGGTCAGTATTGCCTCACGTGTTCCTGTATTTCTACGGAATCCAAACTGATCTTCCTCGAGGTCAGCTTCTACTAATTTTTCCATTCGTCTGTAAAGAATTCGTGTAAGTATTTTGCAGCTGTAGCTTATTAAACTGACAGTTCGGTAATTTCCGCATCTGCTTCCTTTGGGATTGGGATTGTTATATTCTTCTTGAAGTCTGAGGGTATTTCTCACATATCTTGCTCACCAGATGGTACAGTTTTGTCAGGACTTGCTCTCCCAAGATTGTCAGTAGTTCTATTGGAATGTTGTCTACTCCAGGGGCCTCGTTTCGACTCAGGTCTTTCAGTGCTCTGTCAAACTCTTCACGCAGTATCATATCTCCCATTTCATCTACATCCTCTTGCATTTCCATAATATTGTCCTCAAGTACATCGCCCTTGTATAGACCCTCTATATACTCCTTCCACCTTTCTGCTTTGCCTTCTTTGCTTAGAACTGGGTTTCCATCTCGATATTCATACAAGTGGCTCTCTTTTCTCCAAAGGACTCTCTAATTTTCCTGTAGGCAGTATCTATCTTAGCCCTAGTGAGATAAGCCTCTACATCCTTACATTTGTCCTCTAGCCATCCCTGCTTAGCCATTTTGCATTTCCTGTCGATCTTATTTTTGAGACGTTTGTATTCCTTTTTGCCTGCTTCATTTATTGTATTTTTATATTTTCTCCTTTCATCAATTAAATTCAATATTTCTTCTGTTCCCCAAGGATTTCTACTAGCCCTCGTCTTTTTACCTACTTGATCCTCTGCTGCCTTCACTACTTCATCCCTCAAAGCTACCCATTCTTCTTCCACTGTATTTATTTCCCCCATTCCTGTCAATTGTTCCCTTCTGCTCTCTCTGAAACTCTGTACAACCTCTGATTCTTTCAGTTTATCCAGGTCATATCTCCTTAAATTCCCACCTTTTTGCAGTTTCTTCAGTTTTAATCTACAGGTCATAACCAATAGTGTGTGGTCAGAGTCCACATCTGCCCCTGGAAATGTCTTACAATTTAAAACCTAGTTCCAAAATCTCTGTCTTACAATTATATAATCTATCTGATACCTCTTAGTATCTCCAGAGTTCTTCCATGTATACAACCTTCTTTCATGATTCTTAAATAAAGTGTTAGCTATGATTAAGTTGTTCTCTGTGCAAAATTCTACCAGGCGGCTTCCTCTTTCATTTCTTAGCCCCAATCCATATCCACCTATTACGTTTCCTTCTCTCCCTTTTCCTACACTCGAATTCCAGTCACCCATGACTATTAAATTTTCTTCTCCCTTCACTATCTGAATAATTTCTTTTATTTCATTATACATTTCTTCACTTTCTTCGTCATATGCAGAGCTAGTTGGCATATAAACTTGTACTATTGTACTAGGTGTGGGCTTCGTATGTATATTGGCCACAATAATACGTTCACTATGTAGATACTGCCTACAGGAAAATTAAAGAGACCTTTGGAGAGAAGAGAACCACGTGTATGAATATCAAGAGCTCAGATGGCAACCCAGTTCTAAGCAAAGAAGGGAAGGCAGAAAGGTGGAAGGAGTATATAGAATGTTTATACAAGGGCGATGTACTTGAGGACAATATTATGAAAATGGAAGATGATGTAGATGAAGACGAAATGGGAGGTAAGATACTGCGCGAAGAGTTTCACAGAACACTGAAAGACCTGAGTCGAAACAAGGCCCCCGGAGTAGACAACATTCCATTAGAACTACTGACGGCCTTCGGAGAGCCAGTCATGACAAAACTCTACCAGCTGGTGAGCAAGATGTATGAGACAGGTGAAATACCCTCAGACTTCAAGAAGAATATAATAATTCCAATCCCAAAGAAAGCAGGTGCTGACAGATGTGAAAATTACCGAACTATCGGTTTAATAAGTCACAGCTGCAAAATACTAACGCGAATTCTTTACAGACGAATGGAAAAACTGGTAGATGCGGACCTCGGGGAGGATCAGTTTGGATTCCGTAGAAATACAGGAACACGTGAGGCAATACTGACCTTACGACTTATCTTAGACCAATGATTAAGAAAAGGCAAACCTACGTTTCTAGCATTTGTAGACTTAGAGAAAGCTTTTGACAATGTTGACTGGAATACTCTCTTTCAAATTCTGAAGGTGGCAGGGGTAAAATACTGGGAGCGAAAGGCTATTTACAAATTGTACATAAACCAGATGGCAGTTATAACAGTCGATGGGTATGAAAGGGAAGCAGTGGTTGGGAAAGGAGTGAGACAGGGTTGTAGCCTCTCCCCGATGTTATTCAATCTGTATATTGAGGAAGCAGTAAAGGAAACAAAAGAAAAATTCGGAGTAGGTATTAAAATCCATGGAGAAGAAATAAAAATGTTGAGGTTCGCCGATGACATTGTAATTCTGTCAGAGACAGCAAAGGACTTGGAAGAGCAGTTGAATGGAATGGACAGTGTCTTGAAAGGAGGGGTATAAGATGAACATCAACAAAAGCAAAACGAGGATAATGGAATGTAGTCAAATTAAATCGGGTGATGCTGAGGGAATTAGATTAGGAAATGAGACACTTAAAGTAGTAAAGGAGTTTTGCTATTTAGGAAGTAAAATAACTGATGATGGTCTAAGTAGAGAGGATATAAAATGTAGACTGGCAATGGCAAGGAAAGCGTTTCTGAAGAAGAGAAATTTGTTAACATCGAATATAGATTTATGTATCAGGAAGTCGTTTCTGAAAGTATTTGTTTGGAGTGTAGCCATGTATGGAAGTGAAACATGGACGATAACTAATTTGGACAAGAAGAGAATAGAAGCTTTCGAAATGTGGTGCTACAGAAGAATTCTGAAGATTATATGGGTAGATCACGTAACTAATGAGGAGGTATTGAATAGGATTGGGGAGAAGAGAAGTTTGTGGCACAACTTGACTAGAAGAAGGGATCGGTTGGCAGGACATGTTTTGAGGCATCAAGGGTTCAGAAATTTAGCATTGGAGGGCAGCGTGGAGGGTAAAAATCGTAGAGGGAGACCAAGAGATGAATACACTAAGCAGATTCAGAAGGATGTAGGTTGCAGTAGGTACTGGGAGATGAAGCAGCTTGCACAGGATAGAGTAGCATGGAGAGCTGCATCAAACCAGTCTCAGGACTGAAGACAACAACAACAACAACAACAACAACAACAACAACATGCTGTTTGTACTATCTTACCCACATTCATATTTTCCTATTCATTACTAAACCTACCCCTGCATTACCCCTATTTGATTTTGTGTTTATAACCCTGTAGTCACCTGACCAAAAGTCTTGTTCCTCCTGCCACCGAACACTTATTCCCACTATATCTAACTTTTACGTATCCATTTCCATTTTTAAATTTTCTAACCTACCTGCCCGATTAAGGGATCTGACATTCCACGCTCCCATCCGTAGAACGCCAGTTTTCTTTCTCCTGATAACGACATCCTCTTGAGTAGTCCCCGCCCGGAGATCCGAATGGGGGACTATTTTACCTCCGGAATATTTTACTCAAGAGGACGCCATCATCATTTAATCATACAGTAAAGCTGCATGCCCTCGGGAAAGATTACGGCCGTAGTTTACCCTTGCTTTCAGCCGTTCGCAGTACCAGCACAGCAAGGCCGTTTTGGTTATTGTTACAAGGCCAGATCAGCCAATCATCCAGACTGTTGCCCTTGCAACTACTGAAAAGGCTGCTGCCCCTCTTCAGAAACCACACGTTTGTCCGGCCTCTCAACAGATACCCCTCCGTTGTAGTTGTACCTACGGTACGGCTATCTGTGTCGCTGAGGCAGGCAAGCCTCCCCACCAACGGCAAGGTCCAAGGTCCATGGTTCTAGGAGGGGGGAGGGGGGGGGGGGAAGTAAAATAAAGTATGGAAATTATGGTCCAAATCACACTGACACCATAACATCAATGACCATTCACTACTTTGCATAAAGTTAATTAGCTATCAATCGTTGTGTGGTGCGACGTCTTCCTTGCTGCTGAATTTACGACAGCATTGTTAACGATTAGATCGCAGCTAAATACTTGTGACATGGAATAATATATATGTCACTGCTGCTCGTTTTTCACTCGCAGCAATTTTAACTGTCATCTTAGGTTCCTACCTACCCACACCGTCCGAAATTGCGACTTATTCGGATGAAACAGGAAAGTACTCGTAGCACGAAATAATTCATGTATCATCGCCGGTCGTTCCACTTGCAGGGGTTCCATATTTCGTTTTCTAATCAGTCACAAAATCGAAGAAACTCATTCGTTTGAAATGTGTGTGAATTCCTAAGGGATCAAACTGCTGATGTCATCTGTCATTCGTTAGAGAGCACTCTCTTGTATGTAAATAACATCGAATATTGCGGAATATACTAGTGTTACATTAATAAGAAAGAACTAGAATCTGTAACAAACGCGAAAACGGGAGAAAAACAATTGCAAGAAACAGTACAGAAACCTATTATTCGCGCAAACTAAGTTGACACTCGGCGCGGTGGCTGATGGGAGCGACTGTAAATGGAAAATGCATTTACAATCTCTTCCATCAGCCACAGTGCCGAGTGTCAACTTAGTTATCGCGATTATTACTTTCTCCTACACATGTGTCTAACGACGAGACCACGCCGTTCATATACAAATTTTGACCTTAATATTGCAACTCTAAGTGCCTTCTGAACGCCTTCTACCACTGATATGTCGTTAACAGACATTTAATGGTAACAAATCGTACCCCATGAAACGCTACTGGCTATTCTTGTTTCGGTCCGAGCAGTCCTTCAGTGTTGGTGTATAACAAAGATCATACGCATAGCATAATCTCAAGGACTGTATGATCCTAAGTGAAGGATTGCACGCGAAAATATGATAATTTTGGGATTTTTATTTTTTGAGCGAGAAACTGTTGCAAAACAAATGAACTTGCATACATTATTATGTTACTATCAAGCGATTATGAAGCATGTGAACAACAATGAACTACGCTAACGAAAAGATTTAGTTGAGTGTAAAAACATTTTCCGATACACGCGCCTCGCAGGGGCTTTGTTGCACACCTAAAGTACTATCAGTTTGTGTTAAATTTGTTGCTTTATCAAATCTCATCCCATAACTGTACATTTTTATGTGCTTCTGTCGTACTATCACTTACGCACTCCACAGCAGAATGTGACCGAGCATTCAGGCAAGACAAAAATCATTATTGCGAGAAGATTATAAGCTTTTTGGTTGTTACTGTTACTATCTTTATTAGCATCTAGTGATGTAATTTAATGAACGAGGAAGAGTGAGAGATGAGGCACCCCAATTTCAATATTTTCAATATTACGTTTTAAAATTAACTTCCTTTTTATATTTTTGTTTTCAGCAAGATATTCAGAATGACTGAAGTTGAGAAACCAACTGTCTACATCTACAACGAATGTAACTCCGATCACAATGCATCAAACGATCCTGCGGCTGCTGTACTACATTCCAGCAGACCAAGTGTATGACTGAAGAAAGGGCACTGTTCATCTCTACCCACAGAAGGATGTGGATGAAGTTGATAAGTTTTCAGCCATATCAGACGATTGTTGTTGTTGTTGTTGGGATGTTTAAGGGGGACTAAACAGCTAAGGTCATCAGTCCCCCATTCCAAAAAACCGGCGAAACAAAATTTACGGAACAGGTAAAACCCCAAGGGGGGAGGAGACGCCCCTCCCCCCAGTCACTGAAAGAACAATGTGTCAGCGAACACTAGAGACGAGAAGAGTACAGACGAACACTGGACAGAAAGAAACGGAAGAAAATAAGAGGGTCGGAGACTGGTTGACTGACCATGGGTACAAAAATTGGGAAAGAGTCAACCATCCGAATACACACATTAAAATCTGCAACCAATGAGACACTCGAGGACAAGATACACAGAAAGGGAAAGGGACAGGTCCCCCCTAAATGGAACCATAAAAAGGACTACCACGGATAAAATTTAAAACGTCGTCAGCCATGGAGGCATCGTCGCATAAAACCAAAGGCAACGTGCCCGGGAGATTAAAAGTCTGCCGGAGGATGCGCAGGCGGGGACACTCCAACAAAATGTGGGCGACCGTCAACCGGGACCCACACTGACACAGGGGGGGATCCTCCTGACGCAAAAGATGTCCGTGCGTCAGGTAGGTATGGCCGATGCGGAGCCGACACAGGATGACAGAGTCCCTGCGAGAAGCCCGCAGGGAGGACTGCCACACATCGGTCGTCTCCTTGACAGCCCGCAGTTTATTCGGAGAAGTCAGGCTACGCCACTCGTCACGCCACATCTGAAGCACCTTACGGCGCAACGCCAGCTGCAAATCACGAGCCGGGAGGCCGATCGCCAAAGTGGGGGCGTCGACCGCCCCTTTGGCCAGCCTGTCGACACGTTCATTCCCCGGGATGCCAACGTGACCTGGCGTCCAAACAAAGACCACCGAACGACCAGAGCGGGTAATGGCAAAAACAGACTCCTGAATAAAGGATACCAGAGGACAAGAGGTATAGCAGCGGTCGATAGCCTGGAGGCTGCTCAGGGAGTCACTGCAGATGACGATGGACGTACCTGAGCAGGAACGCATATGCTCAAGAGCGCGCAATATGGCCACCAGCTCTGCAG
Source organism: Schistocerca gregaria (assembly GCF_023897955.1). NCBI lineage: Eukaryota > Metazoa > Arthropoda > Insecta > Orthoptera > Acrididae > Schistocerca > Schistocerca gregaria. The sequence goes on from NC_064931.1 coordinate 687,735,481, forward strand.
TAAAAATACTGCAGCCAGCCGGCAAGGAGCGCTGTTCAACATGGGCAGCGTGGGCAAAAGCGTAGGCAGGACGACCATCCACCAGGGAACCATCAGTGTAGACAGGCTCACAGCCTGAAAACGAGGCGACGAGCGCAAGAAAACGGTGACGGAGGGCCACATGCGGAACCGAGTCCTTGGGTTCCCGTGCCAAGTCCAGGCGGACGGACGGACGGGTCATACACCAGGGAGGCGTGGGTGCACAGGCCCGGAAGGGCGGCAGAAGAGGGAACGACCCCAGTTCCGACAGCAGGGACTGGACACGGACAGCAATGGAAAGCCCAGACCTAGGTCGCCGGTCGGGCAGAGGGAGGACCCTGGCAGGGAAAAGCAGGCGATGATTGGGATGGCCCGGTGAGCAATGCACATGGACAGCATAGTCGGCGAGCAGTCGGTGGCGGCGAATCCGCAGCGGGGGAACCCCGGCCTCCACCAGCAGACTATCCACGGGGCTCGTACGGAAAGCACCAGTTGCAAGCCGAACCCCACAGTGGTGTATGGGGTCCAACAACGTCAACACTGAGGGCGATGCAGACCCATAGGCCAGGCTCCCATAATCAAGCCTGGACTGCACAAGGGCTCTGTACAATCGCAACAGCGTGCTGCGATCTGCACCCCAAGACGCGTGGCTCAGGCAGCGGAGGGCGTTGAGGTGCTGCCAGCACTTTTGCTTCAGCTGAGTAATATGAGGAACCCATGTGAGCCGGGCATCAAAGACGAGTCCTAAGAAGCGGCTAGTGTCCACCACTTCAAGGAGGTGACCGTCGAGGTAAAGTTCCGGATGAGGGTGGACCGTCCGACGCCTGCAGAAGTGCATAACTCGAGTCTTGGCCGCAGAGAACTGAAATCCATGAGTCAGAGCCCATGATGCCGCCTTGCGAACGGCTGCTTGCAGCCTGCGTTCGGCGACTCCCGTAGTCGTTGAGCTAAATGAGATGCAGAAGTCGTCGGCATACAAAGAAGGAGACACCGACGACCCCACAGCTGCAGCCAGACCATTAATGGCCACTAGAAATAAGGAAACGCTCAATACCGAGCCCTGCGGGACCCCATTTTCCTGTATATAAGATGAACTAGAGGCGGCACCGACTTGCACCCGGAAAGAGCGGCGCAATAAAAAGTTTTGAAGAAAAGCTGGAAGCTGACCACGAAGACCCCACTCGCGCAACGTAGCAAGGATGTGATGCCTCCATGTTGTGTCATATGCCTTCCGCAGATCAAAAAATACAGCAACGAGATGCTGACGGCGGGAAAAGGCCGTACGGATAGCAGATTCCAGCCGCACCAAATTGTCCGCAGCAGACCGGCCCTGACGGAAGCCACCCTGGGATGGAGCGAGGAGACCGCGCGACTCAAGGACCCAACACAAACGCCGCCCCACCATACGTTCGAGCAATTTGCACAAAACGTTGGTTAGTGTAATGGGGCGATAGCCGTCCACCGCCAGAGGGTCCGCACCGGGCTTCAAGATGGGAACGATAACACCCTCTCGCCATTGCGACGGGAACACGCCCTCGCTCCAAATGCGGTTAAAGATGGTGAGGATGTGTCTCTGGCAGTCCCCGGAGAGATGCTTCAGCATCTGCGCGTGGATGCAGTCCGGTCCTGGCGCTGTATCAGGGCAATTGGCGAGGGCAGCGAGGAATTCCCTCTCGCTGAAAGGAGCATTGTATTTTTCAGAACGACGTGTGTGGAACGATAACGGCGTCCGCTCGGCGCGCTCCTTTAGAGAGCGAAAGGCAGGAGGGTAAGTTGCAGTCGCAGAGCTCGTAGCAAAGTGCGTGGCAAGGTGGTCAGCAATGGTGGCGGCGTCCGTGCAGACAGCGCCGTCCAGGGAGATTCCAGGGACACCCATAGGGGTCTGGTATCCATAAATCCGCCGGATGCGGGACCACACGAGCGACGGGGAGACACGGGAGCCCAAGGATGAAATGTACCTCTCCCAGCATTCCTGCTTACGCCGTGCAATAAGACGACGGGCCAAGGCACGGAGCTTCTTAAAGGCGATGAGAGTCTCCAGAGACGGGTGCCGCTTATGACGCTGGAGAGCCCGCCTACGGTCGCGAATAGCCTCAGCAATCTCCGGCGACCACCAGGGGACAGACTTCCTCCGAGGGAGTCCAGAAGAGCGAGGGATGGCAGTCTCGGCCGCAGAAATAATTGACGAGGTCAAGACACGGACCACCTCGTCAATGTCACCCTGTGGGAGAGAAGTAATGGTGGCAGCGGAAGTAAAAGCCGGCCAGTCAGCCCTGTTGAGAGCCCAGCGGGGCAGGTGCCCAGAAGAATGACACCGGGGCAGTGACAAATAGATGGGAAAATGGTCACTACCACACAGGTCAGGATGCACTCTCCAGTGAAGGGATGGGAGAAGTCCGGGGCTGCAAAGAGAGAGATCGATGGCCGAGAACGAGCCATGGGCCACACTGAAATGCGTGGGAGCACCGGTGTTCAAGAGGCTAAGGTCGAGCTGAGCCAACACATGCTCCACAGCGCGACCACGGTCATCGGAGACAGTCCCACCCCATAGAGGGTTGTGGGCATTGAAATCGCCCAGAAGCAGCAATGGCGGCGGGAGTTGAGCCAGCAGCGCAGCCAAGACATGTCGGGGGAGTTGCCCATACGGAGGAATGTAAACAGAGCAAACAGTAATAGCCGGCGAGAGCTCAATCCTGACAGCGACTGCCTCTAAAGGCGTCAGAAGGGGTACTGGTGAGCTACAGACAGAGTGGTGAACAAAGAGGCAAACTCCACCTGAAGCTCGTTGACAGTCAGCGCGGTTCTTATAGTATCCCCGATAACCGCGAAGGGCAGGGGTCCGCATTGCTGGAAACCAAGTTTCCTGAAGAGCAATGCACAGAACAGGGGAAACACTCAAAAGCATCCGGAGCTCAGGCAGGTGGCGGAAATAACCGCCGCAATTCCACTGGAGAATGGAAGCAGGAAGGGACTGGGAGGGCGTTAAGTCCACTAAGAGACAGACGGCGCCGCAGAGTCAACGGCCGCCACCGAGCGAGAGTCAGCTGTGTCCATAGGAGAGGTCCCCGAGGGTTCCGTGAGGGCGAGATCCGCGGCAGAGGCGAGGATCTCCACCGCATCCCCAGAGCCAGAGCTATTGACAGCAGGCGGTACTGAAACTGCCGGAGCGTCCTTCTTCTTGGACACGTTCCGGTCCTTCTTCTCGCGTCTGTCCTTTGGCTTAGAGGGCTGGGAGAGTTTCTCTGAAGGAGCGTCGGAGGCTGACGACGACGCAGAAGCCCTACGACCAGCAGGTGGATGAACCTTCAGCCACTGGCTGACATCCGGCGGGGTAGCAGAAGAACCGGAAGAAGGGAGGGCCCCGAGGGACCCCTTCCGCGAGAGAGGAGCCGGCAGAGACGACGCCGGCAGAGAAGGGGGAGGGGGAGGGGGAGGTATCGAGCACCCTGGTTTTGGAGCAGATGTCACTCCTGAAGCATGTGCGGGGGGAGTGACAGAAGGGGGTTTGCCCCCAACTGCTAAGGGGGCAACAGAGGAAGGCTTGCCCCCAGACACAAGGGGGGCAGACAGAGATGGACGGCCCCGAGGGCCAACTGAAGGCGGCACAGAGGAGGCGACAACTGCCGCCCGCGAGGGCGACGATAACGTAGCTGCAGCATAAGAAGTTTGAAGAGGGACAGGATGCAACCTTTCAAATTTCAGTTTTGCCTCGCGATAAGTAAGCCGGTCCAGGGTCTTAAATTCCATAATCTTCCGCTCCTTATGAAGAACGGGGCAGTCCGGCGAGCATGGAGAGTGGTGTTCCCCACAGTTGACACAGACAGGCGGAGGCGCACATGGAGAATCGGGATGGGAGGGGCGTCCGCAATCTCGACATGTGGCACTGGATGGGCAACGGGAGGACATATGCCCAAACTTCCAGCACTGGAAGCACCGCATCGGGGGAGGGACGTATGGCTTGACGTCACAACGGTAAACCATTACCTTGACCTTCTCAGGCAATACAGCACCCTCGAAGGCCAAGATAAAGGCACCGGTGGCCACCCTGTTGGTCTTGGGTCCTCTGTGCACACGACGGACAAAATGCACACCACGTCGTTCCAAGTCAGCTCTCAGCTCGTCATCGGACTGTAACAAGAGGTCGCGATGGTAAATAATCCCCTGGACCATATTTAAGCTACTGTGGGGAGTGACGGTAACAGGGACGTCTCCCAGCTTATCACACAAGAGCAACGCCCGTGACTGGGCTGGGGAGGCCGTCTTGAGGAGGATGGACCCATTCCTCATTTTAGACAAACCCGCCACTTCCCCAAACTTATCCTCCAGGTGTTCCACAAAAAACATAGGCTTTGTCGAAAGAAAGGAGTCACCATCACTTCTGCTGCAGACAAGGTATTGTGGTACATAAGGCTCCTGCTTGGCACTAGATCTGCGTCCCTCCCATGGCGCAGCCAACGAGGGGAACGACTGAGGATCATATTGTGCAGCATCGAATTCAATTTTGCCTCGCTTAGAGACGCTGGTGGCAGTGCGACCACCAGCTTGCTGAGATTTATTGCGCTTCATTGCGCCACATCCGCCCAGATGCCACCTACTCCGAACGAGGGCTCTCCCCAAGGGCGCCACCCAGCCAAAGCAACGGGTACCTGGCCGATATCCCATTGCCCGGAGTCCCCGTGCCCCAGACAAGATGGGCACATACTCCTTGGCATGCATGGGGAGGAAACAGCTCTGGCATCTGTAGTGCGATCCCTGCGTGGTCAGGGGGCTACCACCAAGAGGGTACATGACGACCCCACCACAACGGACTGGCTACCGTGCTGGATTTTAGGTGTTGAAAGGGTCCACAATTGCCGTGGGCGCTAAGAAGGGGATTGCGCACAAGACGAGGAGGCAACCCAGAAGACATGGGGTGTAAATCCCTCCACACGACAATAGATAGCATGCAATATGGAGGTGCACGATGGACCAATAGAAAAACACCACGTAAGGCGTCCTTCCCCAAATGGCACGCACTAACAACGGAAATTTTGAAAATGGCAGGTCAAACCCAAGTGGGGACCATCACATAAGGCCGAAACTTTGAAGACTCCTTTTAGTCGCCTCTTACGACAGGCAGGAATACCGCGGGCCTATTCGTACCCCCGAACCCGCAGGGGGTCAGACGATTGTACTGAAGTCAGTGTCTTTTTCTTTTATTTTGCTAAATAGTTTTAACGCGCAGGCCGAGATGATAGTATATGGCCAGAGAGATTGAAAACGAAAAATGTGTGATATTTTCAGTAGAGATGGATCGTTCGTGAACAAACGGGTCCAAAGGAACGGTTCACCAAGATGAACGGAAGGAGCGATGAACGTATTCTAAGTAACGGTCTTTCATAGGTCACTTCGGTCGCGGCTTTCTACTTGTAGTTCCTGGGAACGGGAACCGGTCGGTCTCGTTCCCGCAACGGCACGTCGCCTGGTCTCCCTCCAGACTTGGTGCCGTTCTCTCGGTCTCGGTCTCTCTCGGCCGGAATCGTCGTCCTCAGCGTGACCACTCGTCGCAGTTCCGCTGCCGACTGCTCCAAGTTAGTTCCGTAACATGCCCATTCTACATCTGTTTCAAACCTTTTTGAACTCTGGACTTCTGGTTCTTTTTGTATCCTATTCAGCGCCCACGACCGTCAATTAAAATGTATTTTATAGTTACGTAAGTTACATAAGAATTACGTGGTATGAAATACACTACTGGCCACTTAAACTGCCACACCACGAAGATGATGTGCTATGGTCGCGAAATTTAACAAACAGGAAGAAGATGCTGTGATATGCAAATGATTAGCTTTTCAGAGCATTCACACAAGTTTGGTGCCGGTGCCGACACCTACAACTTGCTGACACGAGGAAAGTTTCCAACCGATTTCACATAGACAAACAGCAGTTGACCGGCGTTGCCTGGTGAAACGTTGTTGTGATGCCTCGTGTAAGGAGAAGAAATGCGTACCTTCACGTTTCCGACTTTGATAAAGGTCGGATTGTAGCCTATCGCGATTGTGGTTTATCGTATCGCGATATTTCTGCTCGCGTTGGTCGAGATCCAATGACTGTTAGCAGAATATGGAATCGGTGGGTCCAGAAGGGTAATACGGAACGCCGTGCTGGATAAACGGCCTCGTATCACTAGCAGCCGAGATGACAGGCATCTTATCCGCATGGCTGTAGCGGATCGTGCGGCCACGTCTCGATCCCTGAGTCAACAGATGGGGACGTTTGCAGAACAGCCATCTACACGAACAGTTCGACGACCTTTGCAGCAGCATTGACTATCAGCTTGGAGACCATGGATGCGGTTACCCTTGACGCTGCATCACAGACAGGAGCGCCTGTGATGGTGTACTCAACGACGAACCTGGGTGCACGAAAGGCAAAACGTAATTTTTTCGGATGAATCCAGGTTCCGTTTACATCATCATGATGGTCGTATCCGTGTTTGGCGACATCGCGGTGAATGCACATTGGAAGCGTGTATTCGCCATAGCCATGCTGGCGTATCACCCGGCGAGATGGTATGGGGTGCCATTGGTTACACGTCTCGGTCGCCTCTTGTTCGCACTGACGGAACTTTGAGCAGTGGACGTTACATTTCAGATGTGTTACGACCCGTGGCTCTACCCTTCATTCGATCCCTGCGACACCCTACATTTCAGCAGGATAATGCACGACCGCATGTTGCAGGTCCTGTAGGGGCCTTTCTGGGTACAGAAAATGTTCGACTGCTGCCCTGGCCAACACATTCTCCAGATCTCTCACCAACTGAAAACGTCTGGTCAATGGTGGCCGAGCAACTGGCTCGTCACAATACGCCTGTCACTACTCTTCATGAAATGTAGGATCGTGTTGAAGCTGCATGGGCAGCTGTACCTGTACACGCCATCCAACCTCTGTTTGACTCAATGCCCAGGCGTATCAAAGCCGTTATTACGGTTGTTCTGTGTACTGATTTCTCAGATAATATAATATATTTGTCCAATGAATACCTGTTTATCATCTGCTTTTCTTCTAGGTATAGCAATTTTAATGGCCAGTAGGGTACATACATCTTTTCAGGTAACAAAAGGGCGTATCAGCTTACTTCACTATTTCGATAAACAGCAGAAGACATACTTATAAAAAGGCAAGTTTTTAGTCATTACACATGCAAAGAAAGTCGGCACGGTACATACGAGTAGCCATTTTACGTCTTTTTTATCCAAGGTAAAACAGCATGTTCTGTTATGGACGGCAGACCGACTTACAACCGAATGAAGCCCGCGCTCCATAATCGAGGGTCTGCTGTCATATTTTGTAAAGAGAATACGATAACTTCTACAATATTATTTCAGTGGTACAAGGTGGCGCACGAAAAATCGACCACGAGTACTAGACTGCTCACTGTCGCTCACCAATCGTCGTCTATTGTTTTGAAGTTGTTGTTTGCATTAGCTTATTTGTTATTTCTTTACTGTCTAATTAGTACATGTTTATCCTTTGTACTCGTAGTGGTCAACAAATCGTGCGGAATTGGCGAGCGGTCTGTACTCGGGGCCGCTTTTTCGTGCGCCACCTTAGATTATTTCACTGCGATCAGCCACATAACGCTACAGTTGGCTAAACGAGTCATTCTGCAGAATCACGAAAATTACTCCTGTGTGTGAGAATTCTGTAGTGAATAAAAACTCTGTACTCCAGAGGTTCCACCTCTTGGCACCTTCCATCTTCAGTCACCTATGCTACTAATTTTCAATTTTTCATGAGGACCATGTACAATGCACATCTGAACGGTGAACGAGTAAGAATGAACAGTTCCCAAAAAAGAGCGGTCACCAGTGAACTAGTTCCCAAGCACGAACTTGTTTGCCAATCTCTGATTTTCAGTAGTAGTATAATATTTTTGTAGTGTAGTTACTTTCGTATGGTGAATTCATTCCACTCACGGGTTTCTGTTCTTTGTTTGTTACCCAGTCATCGTCTGCCTGAGACGTACCCACACCGACAGTGTCGAGTAGCGACGTTGTCATGCCCTCTGCAGATACTAAGTGGCAACGAAGGACATACTAACGCGTGTAATGCCTCTGTTTTTTTTTCTTTCCCTGTTTTCATAGTATTTACTTTGACGAACCATGGACCCAGTGTTTCTGCAACGCTGGCATGAACAGTTGCTCCCACAGGAAGAGCAGCAGCTGTTGCATCGGCAGCAGTAGCAGCAACAGGAGCAGATGTAGGTGATGATAACCTAGAATGCACACTTTCCTCGCAACCTTGCCTTGCTGGTGGAAAATACCCACTCACGGGCCACTTCTCTTGTCTGCCCCCACTGCCCTCGATGTCATTTCCCGGTTTTGATGATTCTATGGAAAGATAGGAGAATTATCTGTGATGGTCTTTGCTGCACTGTCAGGTAAGGAGTACTGTTGGTATAGGTTGATTAAGCTGGGTGGTTGCTGTCTGGCAGCATGGATCCAGATAAAGCTGTCCACAATTTGAAGCCTTCCGCTGAGCCCAATAAGCTCTCCTTCGAAGAGCTTTGTTGGTTTCTTGCACAGTTTTCTAGCCATGAGACCCATGGGGTAGCAGCGTGGTTGCAGTTTAACCAGCACACGTGTCCTGGGCAGTCACATGCAGCCTGGATTGCAGATTTGCAATGCCTCTCACGGAAGTGACATTTTCAATGTCCCAAATGTGCAATCTCTTATGAATATTCATGAATTCGGAATGTAATTGTCCGGTTAGCTCCTGATCCCAAATTTGACTATGGTATTGACCTTGTCTGAACCTTCTTTAGCTGACATTGCCGAAATTTCAGAATCGCATGAGCTTACAGTGGTTGCTTAGGACGTCCTTTATGATAACTGGCAGATAGCACGATTAGGTGTGCACGGTCAAGAGCCCCTGGGGACCTGCGGTGTACCCCAGAAGGCCTCACCTCCCACCGAGTCACCATGTCTTGCCAGCATTGACGATTCCAGTCCAACAGTGTCTCGGCACTGCCTATCTTTGCCCATACCAAGCTCTGCAGGTCTGTGTTGCCTGCAGTGTTCTCATTCCCACCCACAGCAAGTTATTATGGGTCGTCAGTGTAATTCTCCTTGCACTTGTTGGGCAAGCCAGATTTCCTGCCCCAGCTGTCAGTTGTTGCGTGTTCATCAAAATTGCCCACATGTGGAGGCGATGTCTACGGTATGCCTTCATATAAAACATTTGGCAACTATTTGTGACAGATGGCAAGACACGAGTCAGTCTTCTAACTCCCCAGTGTTTTCCCTGGACTCTGTGGCTGTCTCACACGCCACATGCGTTGCTCTAGCCTATTTTGCTAACCTTGACTGTGGATGGGCAGTCCGTTGAATTTCAAGTCGACAGTGGCGTGCCAGTCAGCCATATTAATTTGGATATATACAGGATCTTGGGGTGGCCAAAGTTGAAATGGTCATTCGGGCAGGTTATGTCTTATTGTAAACAATAAATGTGGAATGATAACTTACATTGATGGTGGTCAATTCACCACTGGGGCAAAATATCTTTGGGCTTGTCGTCTTTTCTGTTGTCAAGTTTTAGATCATTGATGAAGTGCATTTAGTGTTTCACTCCACCCCTTTTCACGGCTTGAACTCCTTACGGTGGCCCTAAAGCCCATTGTTCGAGTATACCTTGGACCAGGCAGAAAATTTCGAGGCACATTTTGCTCTTAAGCTGTCGGCAGTCCCAAAATTCTGTCGTTCCCACCCCCTTTCCTTCTCCATGTACAAGATAAAGGCTGAATTGCAACATTGGCAGGATCAAGGTGTCGTTTCTCCTATTTCACTAAGTCAATGGACCACCCATTCGGTGATGATTTGTAAGCCATATGGCACAGTGTACCTTTGAAGCGATTTTAACAGATAGTCAATGCAGAAGCTTTCATGGATTCACATCTTATTCTATGGCAGATGGAGATTTTGACGAAGTTGTCTGGGGCCAGTACTTTTTCCACTTCTATTGGCGTGATACTTACTTGCAGCTGTCATTGGGCACAATTTCTCGGACTTTCTTAGTCCTTTTGGAATCTCATCTGCACCACGAATTTACCAATAATATCAGGAGCAGTTGATTCAGGACATTCCTTGTTGCGCCAACTACCTTGATTACATCTGAGACGCAGGCTCTACTAGGCAGGAGCATTTACAGAGTCTTCAGTCAGCTTTCCAATGCCTCCTACAGAATGGCCTTTGCTACAGGCGCGAAGAGAGCAGATTTTTCTTGCCAAGTGGGAAGAGAACAGTTTTTTTCTTCCCGAATGTGCACTGTATGAATTGTGTGCTCAATAAAGATGATCTCGTCCCCCCCTGGACAACAACATGAAGACATTGTTAACCTACCAGCTCCCAATAACATGAAGATTCTCAAGTCTTTTATGGATAAGATTTCGTATTATACTGAGTTCATCTGCTAGGCTGAGCACGTCTGCCAGCCTCTTGAATGACTCCACCAGAAGAGCGTCAAGTTTTTATGTTTAGCGGATTGTCAATGGGCCTCTCAGTCTCTCAAGAAGCGTTTGTGCTCTGCTCTCTATCTGGCTTCATTTACACCAGATAAACCTTTGACCCTCACCTGCGATGCATCCTACGACGGTAACACCAAAAGAAAAAAAAATGTGTGTGAAATCTTATGGGACTTAACTGCTAAGGCATCAGTCCCTAAGTGTACATACTACTTAACCTAATTTATCCTAAGGACAAACACACATACCCATGCCCGAGGGAGGACTCGAACCTCCCCGGGACCAGCCGCACAGTCTATGACTGCAGCACCTTAAACCGATCGGCTAATCCCACGCGGCACACTCCAAAAGAAATGCACACTTTTTTAAAAAAATCCATCTTTTATTCTACATGTTTGAAAGTTTTACAGTGTGTAGATACATCCTTTAGGAGCAATGTTTTCATTTCTCCCCATAATTTCCATCCCTCTCGACTGCCTTACGCCATCTTGGAACCAACGCCTGTATACCCGCACAGTAAAATTCTAGACCAATCTGCTGTAGCCACTGTTCGGCAGCGTGTACAAGGGAGTCGTTATTTTCAAATCTTGTTCCACGAAGAGAGTCTTTCAGTTTCCCAAAGAGATGATAGGCAAATGGAGCCAGGTCAGGACTGTAAGGCGGGTGTTTCAGTGTTGTCCATCCGAGTTTTGTGGTCGCTTCCATGGTTTTTTGACTGACAAGTGGCCGTGCATTGTCGTGCAACTGCGAAACATACTGCTTTTGCCGATGTGGTCGAACACAACTCAGTCGAGCTTGAAGTTTCTTCAGTGTCGTCACATATGCATCAGAATTTATGGTGGTTCCACCTGACATGATGTCCACAAGCAAGAGTCCTTCGGAATCGAAAAACACCGTATCCATAACTTTTCCAGCAGAAGGTGTGGTTTTGAATTTTTTTTCGTTGGGTGGATTTGCATGATGCCACTCCATTGATTGCCTCTTCGTCTCTGGTGGAAAATGATGGAGCCATGTTTCAACAGCAGTCACAATTCTTCCAAGGAATTCATCTCCACCATTCTCGTACTGTTCCAAAGTTCGCTGCATACCGTTTTTCTTGTTTCTTTGTGAGCCACTGTCAACATCCTAGGAACCCACTTGGCACAAACCTTTTTTAACGCCAACACTTTCAGTATTCTGCAAACACTTCCTTCCCCTATCCCAACGTAGCGTGACAATTCGTTCACTGTGATGCGTCTGTCAGCAGTCACCAATTAGTTAACTCTCTGCACATTGTCTGGAGTGTGTGCAGTACGAGGCCTGCCACTGCAAGAACAGTCCTCGATATTGCCGTGCCCACTTTCATCATGTAACCTACTTGCCCACCGACTAACTGTACTGCGATCGACAGCAGCATCTCCATACACCTTTTTCAACCTCTTGTGGATGTTTCCCACTGTCTCGTTTTCACAGCACAGGAATTTTATGACAGCACTTTGCTTCTGACGAACGTCAAGTGTAGCAGCCATCTTGAAGACATGCTGTGATGGCGCTACTCACGGGAACAGGTTGAATTAAGTTTGAAAACAAGCGCGAAGGATGTATCCACACACTGTAAGATTTTCACACATGCAGAATGAAAACTGTATTTTTACAAAAATAGTGTGCATTTCTTTTGGAGTGACCCTCATAGTATGGCATTGGTGCTGTCCTGTCCCATCAGCACCCAGATGCCACCCAACAGCCCATCAGTTATGCGTTCAAGCCACTTTCTGCTGCACAACGGAACTAATCACAGGTGGAAAAGGAGGTATTCGCCATTATTTTCGTGGTTGAGAAGCTAAACTTCTTCCTATATGGGACGAGGTTACTCCTCATCACTGACCACAACCCATTGGTTTCCTTATTTAGACCATGTTCCAAGTTTCCACAGAGGGCTGCCCAATGTTTACAGCAGTGGGCCCTCTTTCTCAGTAACTACTCTAATGGTATTCGTTATCACTACACCATCCAGCAGAATACTGATATACTTTTGTGGCTACCCTGGTAGCAGTTCGACTGACAAGAGGCTCTCATGTTCCTAGTGATGATGCCTTGCAGCAAACCTTGTCAGGTTTTCCATTAACAGCAGAAATGGTTACAACCACCACTACTGCTGACCCACATGTCTGGAAAATCGTTTCAGCAAGCCAGATGGGATGGCCAGAGAGCTTTTATTCAGGTGCAGATCATGCATAGCATATGTTTTTTCTCCTACTTACTCGACTCATGTTGTCTGCAGGGTTCTTATGCTTGCCACAGAGGAGCAACACTGTCGAGTGGTTGTCCCTCCAGTGTTGCAGCCTTTCATTCTCCAGCTGCTGGATGTGTTGCACTGGGGTACGACCCAGACAAAAACATTAGCACAACGTCACCCCTGCTGGTGGGCAATTTATCATGACATTGAACACATGGTGTGGGCTTGTGCACAGAACCAGGCTGCATTGTCACACTACTTCTCTCCTTGGCTAGTCCTTGAGCACCCTTGGGACAAGGTGAACATCGATTTTATGGGGCCATTTTTGGGTAGCACATGATGGTTGGTGGTCAATGCAGTGTCAAATTTTCTCTATGTAGCCAAGCTGTCGTTCACAACAACTACCACTGATTACATGTTGTCGGTTATTGATGTCATTGAGGGATCCCCTAGGGTGCCTGTATCCTGTAATGGTAGACAATTTGTGTCATGGGAATTTGAAGACTTCTGAATCTGCAATGATATTCAGCAGCCGACTATGGCGCCACTTCACTTGGCTTCTAACTCAAAGTTGCAGCACTTTGTGCATACATTCAAGACCCGGATCAAGAAGTCCATGTATGCCTCTTCCCGCAAAAACACATTGTTGAGTTTTCTAGCTACGTGTCAGGTGAGGCTGGTCAGCATGTACACTCCACCAGAATGTTTACATGGGTACCGGCTGAGGTGTCCCTTGGTTGTGTTGCATCTTGAGTCATATGCTAAGGGCCACCACGGGTTGGTGGGTTTCCTCCTGGGGCTGCCACTTGGTTGGTTGGTTGGTTGGTTTTGGGGTTTGACGGGGGCTAAACAACGAGGTCATCAGTCCCCTGTTCCAAACAGACATAATTGTAAAAGGCCTATACAGTAAAAGCGTAACCTCTGCGCCCAGAGGAAGGTAACACCAAGGGGTACAGAGCAAAATGAACACCGCAATAACACAAAATAGAGCTCACTTAAGAGGAGCAGAGCAAATAGTTGACTAGAGTAAAACGGACTACAATGGACGATGGATCAGGTAAAAGGTCAAACACTCGACTACAAACGAAGAACCTCCAGCTGGAAAGCGTTGATAGATGTACCAACACAACTTGTTACCATTAAGGCACTATTTTGGAATACACGTCACAATTAAAAGTCGCTGGATTGGGTGTAGCTTGAGAAATCATGCGAGAGCGCCCACACTAGAGTGAGTGATAAAACCCAGTTGCACGGATAAAACGTAAAACTGAGTCACCTAGAATTAAAGGAAGTGCAGCTGGTAAATTAAAGGACTGCCGCAAGGGGGCTAAAAAGAGGGCAGATGGACCACTGTCAGCCCGGCATCACAGCGACACTTGGGCGGGTTCTCATGGCGAAGGAGATAGCTGTGGGTCAGCCGCGTATGTCCAATTCGGAGACGGCAGAGAACAACTGAGTCCCTACGCCTGCTCCTCAAGGGTGAGTTCCATGCGGCCGTGGACGAATTTACCATGCGGAGCTTATTTGGTGTGTTCAAGACTGACAATTCAGAGCTCCAAACATCGAGGACCTTGCGATGTAGGGCTGACCGGAGGTCTCTTTCCACGAGACCAAGCTCCAGGGGTGGCGAAGTGGTGGCCTGCTTGACCAACCGATCGACACGTTCGTTTCCTGGAACGCCGATGTGGCCCGGGGTCCACACAAACATCGCTGAACGACCACACTCGGTGAGAGCAAAAACAGCATCTTGAATACTGCTCACCAAAGGGTCTCGAGAAAAACACTGGTCGAGAGCTTGCAATCCACTCAGGGAGTCACTGCATATGACTCCCCAGGGCTGGAGGAAAGGTGAGCGAGTGCCCGATAAAGAGCAACCAGCTCTGCAGTGAAAACACTGCTCCCGCAAGGCAAGGAATGCTGCTCAACGTAGTCGCCGTGGATGAAAGCAAACCCAGTGCTGCCACTTGGGCCCAGTCCTTCAGCTGGCAGCTGGGGTGGTTGCTGGGTGTCAAGGTGTGCCACAAAGGTCGGCAGTTGTTCGTGGTAGATGTTGGTGCAGAGCAGCTGACTCGTCAAGCCAATCATTTGCACCTACACACTGTTGGAGCATCGCTGCTGTGATATTCCAGTACACTGAGCAGCTGGGTTGATCACAATGTAGTTCCCAGAGCGAGCTTCCACTTGCAGAAGCATGCCTCAACATTGCCACCCCTTCTGCACCCTCCACTGTCCTGTTGTATACATCCTTGGGCCACAGTGTGGCTCGTGCTTCCACCTGACATGGTGGAGGCTCATGGGTTTTGACCCAGCCTCCTTCCCCTCACGTTCCCCTTGTCAATGGAGCCAATGCTGCAGCCCCCGCGTCCTTTGACCCTTACGGCGGAGCCGGTGGTTTCGGTGTTGCCTCCTTCAGTGGTTGGTCTACTACTGGGTTCTCCAGCACTTTCTCCAGTTCTGTGCCAGAGGTTGCAGCCCAAGCCTGGACATTTCAGCGGGGGAGGGGGGGGGGTATATAGTTTACACCCCAACAGATGACCTGATGGAGGCAGATGAGCTGGCATGGGTAGAACAGTGGACATACATTGTGTCATATGGGCAAACTTGCTGACGGAAGTTTTTACTTTAGAGTGGCAGTAAGTGAAGTAGGCCAGTGCTCCTGCAGAGTTAAACCACCACCGATCTATCCTTGCATTTGTGTCAAAAGTTGTCATGTGGTCAGTTGTTAGCCGCCTGCACCAGAAATGTCCTGATTATTTTTGTGCACGTATCTACGTAGGTTCAGACATTCCACTTACCATAGTTTCATTTCCATAGCGAGTTCATTCCACTCAATGGGTTCTGTTCCCTGGTTGTTATAGAGCCATCGTTGGCTTGTGAGGTACCAGTGCTGTCTGTGTCAAGTAGTGGCGTTGTCATGCCTGCTGCAGGTACTAAAGACGTGTAAGGGTCTACCGGCTGCACGCAGCCATACGGTACACAACACGCGCTTGCCAGCCGACCTATCTGCAATGCTAACAATTTGCTTGGGCAGTACACGTGTGTCCGGCCGCAGTGCGACGCAGGCAGTAGAAAGCCACTGGCCGCCATCCGCAGCACGCCGTATTAACTAGTGTGGCCTCGGGATCGAATATGTCTCTCTTCTTAGCTCACCATGGAACATTTCGATACGACCATAATTAGGATGTCAGACACAGTGATAATGGGTGCGAGTAGCGTGCATGTTTTATAATCAGCCTTTGTTAATAAAACTGTTTAAACTTACTTCTCGTGTTCGCATATTGCCGCACGTCAAGGACCCACATCTTACAAATCCTGACAAATATTTCGTCTAATTATCATCCGATGCAACAACACAAACAACCCCCCCCCCCTTAGAAGTGGTGCCAGCATGGGAATAATTATGGAAAATCTGCAGTCCTGAAGACGTGCAGCACAATGTGAACATCGAGCAGCAGCATAAACATCTTCCGACTACGCGGGAATTCAGGTTGGTATACTCCAGTTTGGTTATAATACGAAAGGCAGTGATGGATTTTTATTTTACATTTGAGTGACTCATTGGCGTTAAATTAGACGAAATGTCGCAATCCAGTCAGAGTAACGTGTCGATCTACAAACTGTTATTAATGAACTGCAAGAAGAGATTCCGCAGTTAAAACCAGAAAGAAGCGTGCGTAACATTCCGAAAGATTTGGCAAATGATAGTTCGTGCAGTACAGATACGACTGAAATAAGGAATTTTTCATTATTGCCATCAGTACCAGTGTTTAGCGGGAAACCCGAAGATGATGTGAAGGTGTCTTTTCGTTAACTTGAAGGTGCCGCCCTGTTAGGATCCTGGACAGATTCCGATAAGCAAGTGGTTGCCAAATTAAGAATTCAGGGAGCAGCACAAGATTTCATTAGCGCAGAGGCTACTTGGGTGAAAACAGAAGATTACGACGAGTTTGGAACGGTTGTTGTTCAGAGATTTAAACGTAAAAACGCAATCGAATTTTACAGAGAGCAGCTTCACAGTTTGCGAATGCGACGAGACGAATCTATCGAGGAGTTTGCCGACAGAATTCGAAACATCAGCGCTCAAACATACGAGATGAAAATGAAAATCGCATTCAGTTGTTCGAAGCCGACCAGAGAGCCTTGGACACATTCATTCATGGGTTCGGAGAGGAAGTAAGCAAAGTTGTTGGATTGGCGCGATGTAAAACGTTTCAGGAAGCAGTAGAATCAGCTATTGGTTTCGTTGAAGCACTAAGACGACCGAATGAGATGCAGAAACAAGAACGCAGAGTTTTCAACACAACAGTACAATCCTACAGGTGCAATAAGTTGGGTCACAAGCGTCAGGATTGTAAAAAGAATCGAATCTGCTATCATTGCGCAATGCAGGGTCACGTTTCGAGATATTGTCGCAACAAGAAGAAAGGTAATGGGAACAGACAATCTGTCAGATCTTTAAACGAGTACGGGGACGTACGGGCCACCACTTCGTCCGCCCGTTGCCAGAGACAGTGATTCTATTTATTTATTTAGCATCCAATAGATCCTGTTAGTTCCAGCGAAAACCACACCGAAAATGACTTCGTGATAGGTGCTGTATATCGTGGGAGAAACATTAAACTACTTATTGACACAGGAGCACAGACCTCATTGATGTGGGGATAAATTGAAACTGCCGCTATTAAAAGTGCGAGGGTTAAATGGAGGAAAGCTACGTAACTATGGAGAAGTTGATGTAGAATTCATTCTTGCCCAAGGCCAAAATGAAGGTGAAAATAAAGACAAATACACAGCAAGGGTGCAAGTAGTTTCAAATAACGAAAGGCGTTATGACGGTGTACTTGGATTTTATTTCTTGTCCTCTAACAAGGTAGAGATATTTGTCGCAGAAAGAAAGATCAGACTAGGCCGTACAACTACAACCTTGGAAATAGTTCTTCAGATCGTACTCAAAGGAGCAGCAAAACTGACGTCGTGCGAATGGACGGCCCAAACGATGCATCAGTTCAAACCGTCCGAGTCGATCTTCAAATTGATCAGCCTCAGCAAATTCTCAAGGGGGCAGGGAAAACAATCTACGTTGAAGTCAAGTCACATCGATGCAAGGAAGGAACTTTGTTATTAATTGGACGACCCGAGAAAAGTGAGTTACTGGATACAATGCATTGATATGTTGCTAGAAGTATAGGTGTCGCTGCAATGGTGAGACAGAATGCCGCAAAAGTCTCGGATACAACAACGAATATGAGGAATGAGGACGTTGTTTTGCCACGAGGTACGAAAGTTGCTGAAGTGTCGAGCGTAAGTAAAAGTGACGTAGATTCCAGATGAAGTAAAAAATGCTGCAGTTATAAACACAGATTTTTGTAACAGTACCGCAAAATTGCAACAAGGAGACGTAGTTAATAATGAACTGAAGCGCAAGATTTGGAAGAAGAACATTTGACAGCTGGTGAACAGGAGATTTTAGCGCCTGTCTTCTTGTATGCAGATTTATTCCGAGAACGTGCAAATTTAACTGTCACTCATTTAGTTTAGCATCGTATTCATACAGGGAACGCAGCCCCAATCACACAGAAACCTTACAGAATACCATTTAGTCAAAGAGAGTTGGTAGAAGATATGGTTAAAGAACAATTAGAAGCTGGAATTATAAAACCAAGAGATTATTCAGACCCACCGTGATGTTCGCCTGTTGGAACTGTAAAGAAGAAATCAATTTCTGGAGAACCACAGTTCCGTTTTTGTGTTGATTACCGATCTTTGAATGCTGTGACCACACCCGACATTTACCCTTTATCAAATTTAGTGGAAACCTTGGATTACTTGGGCAGATGTCGAATTTTTTCAGTATGTGATTTAACAAGTGGTTATCACCAGTTAACAGTGCGTCCAGATGATCAAGCAAAAACTTCATTTGCAACAGCAACAGGAGTATAGAAGTATCTTCGTATGCCGTTTGGACTTCGTAATGCTCCGGCTACACTTCAACGCCTACATTCAATTTTACGAGGGCCCACTCCAACACAAGCTCTTTTTTACTTTCATGATGTAATAATGTTTGGTGAATACATGAAGCAGCATACTGAGCGACTACAAGCTGTTTTTGAGCGTATAAGAAGCGCAGGCCTGTCTTTATAAATAGATAAATGTCATTTTGCACAAAATAAAGTTAACTACCTTGGTCATATTATAACCAGTGAAGGTGTTCAACCTGATCCAAAAGTAATTGAAGATATAAGGAATTTTCCTGAACCACGAGATTTGAAAGAACTACAATCATTTTTGGGATTGTCAAATTTCCACATCCAATGATTCAACTACTGAAAAAAGGAGCCACATTTAATGGTCAACAGAGTGCAAAATGGCAATGGAAGAACTTAAAACAGCTCTAACCACAGCCCCAGTGTTAGCCTATCAGGATTTCAATAAACCTTTTATTCTTTCAACAGATGCATCCAATTTTGCCATAGGTGTAATCTTGTCTCATGAAGTTGATTGTCACGAACATCCAATACCATTTGCTTCCAGACAATTAAACAAAGCAGAATGTAATTGTACTACAACTGAGGAGGAGCTTTGTGCTTTGGTTTTCGGTATAACACATAAGAGATGTTTCTTAACAGGATAAGAATTTGCAGTTATTACAGATCATGCCACACTTGAATGGTTATTGAGCTTAAAGGAGCCAAGTTCCAGATTAACAAGATGGGCATTAAGACTGAGTGAGTACCAATTTAAGGTTATTCCCCGACCTCATAAACAACATGTGTCTGCTGATGCAACGAGTCGAAAAGTCAGCATTTATGTTACAATACGTCGAGCAGACGAGTTAAAGGTAGCTCAGGAAGAAGATCCACAATGCAAATTAAGGAAAAATTTGCAAAGTTTTGTCAAAATGGATGGATTGTTGTACAAAATCACTATTAAAGGAAACCGCCTAGTTATTCCAGAAAGCATGAAAGAGCAAATCATGAGAGAACAACACAATTCTTTATTGTCAACATTGTAGTAAAAAAGCAACAAACATTAAAATAGCTCAAATGTTTTGGTGGCCGAGCCGCAAAGTTGACATTTTCGAGTTTTCTTTTTTTTTCACAATGTGATTCCTTTAAGAGACTGAGTAATGTAGGAAAAAGTAGAGCACCACTGCAAGAACTGCCAGAGACAAGTAAACCATTTGAACGAATAGGACTAGATGTCATAGGACCATTGCCAAAGACTAAAGGTGGAAACAAATACATACTGACAATGTTAGATCGTTTCTTTAGATACCTTCTCATGATACCAATACCTGATCAGGGCGCTGAGACTATAGCTACAGTTTTTGTAAAAGAATGGATTCTTAAGTTTGGACCTACATTAAGTATAATTAGTGATCAAGGAACGAATTTTACGAGTGAATTACTTAAACAGACTTGTAAGTTCATGCAAGTAACTCAGTTAAGGACCACACCAGCACACCCTGAAGGAAATGGAAGAGTCGAGCGAGTCCACAGAACAATTATTAAAATGGTTTGCCACTATGTGAGCAGCAAACACAACGATTGGGATGTCTGTTTACCGTACTTAGTAAGTTGTTACGATGCCAAACTGCATAGCTCAACTGGCCTAAGTCCACATGAGATCGTCTACGGAAGAAGAATACATTCACCCCTGGACTTTGCACGATCGACTGCTGGGATCAGCAATGCACACGTAAGGGATCTAGCATGCAAGCTAAAGGAAACATGGAAGGGAGTGAAACAGAGAAATCATCTATCCTTTCTTCAGCAAGCAAGACAACACAACCCCTTAGCGGCAGTGCCATGGTATTGAGTTGGAGATCTTGTGTATCTGAGCAATGTGGTGCTAAAGAAGAGTCGAGTCAAAAAGTTTAAAAGGTTTTGGAATGGACCATTTCCAATCTTGGAGGTGTTGCCGCCAGTCACTCTTAAGCTCAAACTGCCCTTTTGCTTGACTGTTGTTCATGTCAATCGTGTAAAGCCATTTCTGGGTAGATTTCCTGTAGTATTGCAAGACGACGAGGACCGACCGAGAGGCAGATCAGCTGTTCTCAAACCCAGGAAGTGAGAATCGTGAGGTCACAGTTAAGACTTCCGAGGCTGAGGCATCGCCACGTTCCAAGCGATCCTGTTCGAGACACCCCTACAATCTGTGTAAACATGTGTAGTGTGTGAGAGTGCAATGCCTGTGTTTATTTCAGCCACATGCTTATGTGAATGTGTTGTGAAAATTTAGTATTGAAGCCATTGCACAAGTGCACAGTGAAACTAAACCTTTTATTCCACAGGTTGCCACAACAAACTCATTTATTTTACATTCATTGTTAACTCTAGTATTTAGAACTAAACCATGTTCATTTTTATTCTCATGTTTGCTATAATAGTGTATCCTACTAGTGCTGTAGTAACAGTACCACAGAGTACAGGAGTTTTCTTTGAACCATGGTCAGACATGGTAGTTTCAATAAGTAATGCAAAACTCGTCCTCAAGTACAATCTGAGTGAAATCCAACAACAGTTCAATTCTGTAAAGAATCAAATTGATCTAATTCGTCCTATTAAGGATAATGATACAATTTTGGAAATGGGTACATCATGGTATTATAACTGGATCACAGCCAAAATGCAGGTAGAGTCTACATTGCTAATTATGAACAAGAGATTTACTGTTTTTTAAAGCTTTTGCCACACAAGACTTTAATTAGGCATAAACGTGCCTGCTTTGATTTTGGACGGAGCATCCGTCATAATTTAGTTGGTAGTTTAACTAATTGTGATCTACTGGAAGTTAAAGGCAAAATATTAGCTCTTGAACAACAGTCCAGTAAAGTTTCAACTAACCACTCTAATGAAATAATCATATTAAAGAATATGAAAAGAACCATTACTAACCACATAGTTTTCACTGAACAGATTGTAAAGCAATTTATCTCACATTTCAACGTAATTCATAGTGAAACGAGCGCAAATATCCAAGAACTATTCCAAGGATTAAATGCTGTGAGTGCACCCTTAGATTTAAACACTCTTTTTGTTAAGGATTTCTGATAGTTTATCAAATGCTAGAATTGATGCCTTAGAAAGTAGTTCAAATGATTGTTTGAGCAGTGTACTACTACATCCAGAACAATTTTTACAGCTCATACTATCAATTGAGCGAAAGATAGAGGCAACCTATACTATGATTTACCCTGTTAACTCTTACAATTTATATGATTACTATAAGTTAACCACCACACACACTTTAATGATTGAAGAATTAACTGTTATTGTTTCTATACCCATTGCTAGATCAAAGAATAATTTTGAAATGTATAAGATTTATACATACCCTACGAAATGGAGACAGACAGGTATTCATGTGAAGTATGTACTGAATGATTATCCACTGATCATCAATGACCGAAGGTATTTTGTGTCCCTAAATGGAAATGATTTGCATGTGTGTAAACATAGTCATAAGTTAATTTGCCCTGAATTGGCAGTACTCTTAGATAGTAGACTGTACAGCTGTGAGAAATAATGGTTTATGAATCATCCCCCAAGAGAGGATTGCCCTAGAATTTTAATGCATCTTTATCATCCATTTCTTAAATGATATTCTGAAAGTATAAATTTCTCATATAACTCCATCCTTGATGTCACATTTACATGTAAAAACTATGATACATCTGAGCTACCCTTTACACTCAAATTGAATAATAGTGGATTAATCTTGAATGCCACACATTGTGATTTATCATGTGAACTATTTGATATGCCTAGTGTATTGGCAACTACATGTCATGCAATTGGAGATTTGCCATTAACGAGAATGTTATCCGTTTATTACAATGATTCACACATATTAACATATGGAAAGCATTCCTTATCAAGTTTTTTTTCTGAAGACAATAATTTAATTAAGGATATACATGAAAATTTAATTTCTTCCAATAATGAGTTAAACTTCATTGAAGCAGCAAATAGAATTAAGTGCTCCAATTCATCCAGTAATGTTAATGCATACTTGATTGTCAGTATTGTGTTTTTATTGCTTTTACTAATTTTTCTTTTGTCATGTATGAAACTGTCATCCTGAAGCCACGTTTCTCTGCACCAAACGTTACTGAGGGAAGGATGGGGAAGGAAATCGGCCATGCTCTTTCAAAGGAACCATCGTGGCACCTGCCTGAAGCATCTTATGGAAATCACGGAAGACCCAAATCAGGATGACTGGATGTGGGAGCAAGAGAGTGACCGCAGAATTTTGAAAGTAGAGGAAGAACATACAGTATGGAATCTTCTTGATAATATTCTTACCATGGGACCTAATTTTTTTAGAGCACTGCTACTTCAAGAGAGAAGAATCAAAGAACTATCAGACAGACAGGGCATCACTACCTTCTTTGATGATAATTACAATGATGCATACTGATTTTTCTGTTGATTTTACAAGTGTAAGTCAAGGTGAAATTCAAAGTGCACATTGGCAGCAAAACTGAATTAGTATTTGTACTGCTATGATTTGGCTTTCATGGTACTTCTCACTCCTGTGTGCTGGTATCTGATAATCTGGACCACACAAAAAACACAGTCGTCCCTGTTGTTGATAGACATCTTGAAGAACTACCCAATAATACCAGAGAAGTTACAATCTGAGCAGATGGCCCATCTTCCCAGTTTAAAGATAGATATAATGCAGAGGCTCTGAAAGCTCTAAGTAAGAGCCAAGGCAAAAAATTACACATAAGTACTTTGCAACTTTTCATGGGAAGGGGCCAGTTGACGTAACTGGTGGGGCTGTCAAGCACCAAATTTGGTCTCATGTGAAAAGCAGGAAATTTATTGTAAACAATACAACTGATTTTGTAAAAACATTGTTAACTTCTTCTAATGTGACAGCAATTCTCATGGGTGAAGACTTTAGCAAAAAAAGAAAACACTACACCTTTCGGCCTCAATCAAGAACTGCAAACCTTTCTTGACTGTCACTAAAATTCATCACTTGGAACACTACAATACTGAAGTTGTAGAACACACTTCTTCATCAGCTGCAAATGAAAACACTAAAAGTACAGAAAAATCACTAGATTTACATGTTGATGATTGGGTGGTTGTAAAATATGACAATATGTTTTCCAGGTAATGCTACTAAACTGAAAATGGCGAGTTTAAGGTTGATGTTATGATAAAAGATGGGGAGCTTTGGAAATGGCCTAAAATTGAAGATGAGATAAACTACACTAGTGACAAACTAATCAGAAAACTGAACCCTCCAATTGCAGTACATTCCTGTGGTTATTTCAAGTTTGAGTACGATCTGTGATAATGCAATGTGAGTTACCAATTGTTGAAATGTGAGTTACTTGTTCATTATTTCTTTATATTGTTTTATTAGATATTGAATGTTTATAATTGTGTTAAAATGCTTCTAGGACCTTCTGGTACAGTGCGTAAAACTTCCAAGAAGTGTTTACATAATACAGAGCAGATATTTGTGTTTAATTTATCATATGCATGTCCCATTTCTTGGAAATGTAATACAAGTTACAAAGAATAATTATAGGACTTCATTATATAAACCTAACAATCTAAAATGTTAGAGCTCCAACTTTGTAGAGCATTCTGTATAAAGCATGTTTTGATTCATAAAACATTTTTAATACAAACATTACCTTCTGTTAACTGTCAAAGGAATATATTGTAAACATCTCATCATAGCACGAGTTACCATGGAATGACCCTTACTTTTTCTAGGGCTATGGTGATTACCTTTTCTATGGCACTGCCAAAACAAAAATGGAATGAAGTATATATAGAAAACAATGCAAAAGTTATGTTCTCTAAATTTTGCACACTGTTCAAATTAATTTTTGAAAAGTTACTTCCAAAAGTAGGCTCTTCAACAGCAGCAGTGGCTGGGTAACTGTGGGTATCAGAAAGTCCTTCCACACATTTAAATTTCTCGATTCTTTGCAAAAGCACTACACTATTCCAAGTTCATAAATTACTTTAACAGGTACAGAAAGATGTACTACCAGGTACAGCAAGCAGCCATTCCATGACAGAAAATAAAAGCAAAGTAGTGTGGGATGTCAAAAACATAAGGATACAAAATGAACAGACAAGTTTAGCAACATACAAATCAAACAAGGAAGTAGAGTAATAGAAAATCAACAAGAACAGGCAAGTTTTGTAAATTACTATTTCTGAATCAATCACGAAGGGCAGACTATTCATTTAAATGAATAAATACAACCTTTTACTAAATGAAACACTGTTTCATATCTGAAATAAGAAGTATCAGCTATTGCAGATTTCACAAAAGTGGTACTTGATGCTGTTGACAAGGATGATTGTGTTACAGATATATATTTATAGATTTCCCAACCAATCTGTTGCGTATGCCGGAGACAACATCAGCAAATATTTTATTAACAGTTCCATTCCTAATCATGCAACAATTGCATGTTTGGTAAATAAGAAGAAAACAATTTAAAAGTTTCAGAAATTTTTATGTTGCTTGCCAGACGTTCTATTCCCCTACATAGATTATCAAAACGATTTTACGGGGATTTACGCCAAACTTTTCAAAATCGAAGTAGGCCCATTCAGCCGGCTACGAAAAGCCTACCATTATTCTCAAACTGGAAACAATTGATGTCTAGAATCTTCATCGACGGTCGTTAATGCAAATGACTGCGGGATGTAAATGTTTCTACGCCTCACTATTTACGTTACTTTGCGCGCCTCAACGAATAATGTCTTCATCGAAGTAGAATGGTTACGATATATGACAATCAATACATAATTACCATTGTTTGTGTAACGAATACTGGTGCAATCTACGCGTGAAATTATCAAGTGAGCTAACGTACGACAGTAAATGATGATGACAAGCAATATAAAACCTGAGGAGTCAAAATATTGCAAGCCAAATATAACCAACTTCTTGCACTTACCCATTTTGTAAGCTCGAAATATATGCTGCTCCGACCTCGTAAAGTCCGTGCAACATGTTTTACTGTGACGACACAGAAAAATTACGAATATTTAAAAGAACTTGTCAACACATCAAATCGTACTGACAGTAAAAACAAACATACATCGCTCACTTCAGACGACACACAACTTTTCGCAAAGATATAGCGAAGCGAGTACACAACTGAACCATTGGCCAAAGACAAAATACCACAGCATCAAAACTAGGAATCGCTGGAAAAAAAAGAAAAAAATACACACACACACACACACACACACACACACACAGAAATCAAAAAAAGTTTTGCATCACCTCGGTTCCGAGAGTTCCGGAACCTGTACAAAAAATCGGAGTAGAGATCAACTTAAACATCGTTTCCTCCTTTTTTATTGCTCATGAAAACCACACACTGCATGTTGTACCACCATAAAGCGAGACCTTCAGAGGTTGTGGTCCAGATCGCTGTACACACCGACAGCTTTCCACTGGCTCAAATCAATCTGTGATCATACGTTACCATTTTTTGTACACTTTCAATATCCTGCGGTAGTCCTACTTTGGTTTTGAGCTTCCACGCTAGAACAGTATTCTAGGTTTGAATAAGTATCTGCAAGAGCATCTTGGGTGCACTCTACCCATAATTCTGATGACTTTTCTATGCAATAGAGACTTTGTTTGCTTATGACTGGTTACCCCAAAACATTATGCCATATGTCATAAGTGAATGGAAATGCCCTAAGTATGCAGTTTTAATTGTTTCCAAATCAATAACAAATGAAACTGATCAAATGCCAAATGCTGCTGAAATCAGTCTTTTACATAGGCCGTTGAAGTGAACTGACCATTTTAGATTGTTGTTCATATGTAATCCCAGGAAAGACTCAACTCTCAATATTTCTCTGTCATCACATTTTATTTGACTATTTTTCCTGTTTTTATTTGCTGTTTCGAACTTAAAGAATTGAGTCTTGTTCACAATGAGTGACAGATCATTTGAATTGAACCAATCTACAGCATCTTTCTCTAGACTGTTCTCTAGACAACAATTGAGTAGTTTCTCAGTCTTCATGGTTGTGTCATCAGCAAACAGGGTGGAGTGTGCTTTTTGTGTCATACAGCATGGCAGATCATTCATAAAGATGAGGAACAGTAAGAGACTCAGCACCGAGCCCTGTAGCACTCCACATATTAGTTTGCCCCAGTCAGAGCAAGCAGGCGCCATTGCAGAATTGTCCAATACTACCTTCTGTCTCCTGCCGTGTAGATATGACTTGAACCACATCTTTGCTTTATCATTTAATCCATAATGCTCAGGCTTTGTAAGTAGAATTTTGTGATCTACACAGTCAAATGCTTTAGATAGATCACAGAGTATTCCAGCTGGTGACATTTTATTGTTTATGGATTCAAGTAGTTGGTTGACAAATGAGAAAATGGCGTATATAGTTGAAGTATCCTTTTGAAATCCAAAGTGATTTTTATTAAGGATTTTATTCTTATAAAGATGATCCATGGGTCTCTTGAATATTAGTTACTCTAGGATTTTAGAGAGACTTGTTACCAATGAAATTGGCTAGTAGTTGGAAACATCAGCTTTATACCTTTTTTGACCCATGTTTCACAATTGCATTATGATATTTGAGTCTATTAGGGGCAGTAATTTGATTTATGGACTCATTAAATATGTCACAGAGAACTTTAAGAATAAATTTGCAGGAGTGCTTCAGTACTTTGATAGATGTATCATCCACACCAGTGGAATTTTTATTTTTCATTTGCCTTATTATCTTCTCAATCTCTTCAGTTGTAATACAGGGTACTTGTTGAACACTCATGGCTTCAACTCCACACGTTTTACAACCAATTTGATCGGTTACTGTCAAAAAATGGTTGATGAAGATATTGGCAACTAATCACCTTCAACTATCATGCTTCCATTATGACACACTTTGATACTGTCTGTAGCTTCTGTAATTTTCCCTGTATCAATTTTGACCACTTTCCAAAAAGCTTTTTTTTATCATTTCAATTGTTAGTTTCAGATTTAATACACATGCCCTTGGATTTTTAATGACACTTTTTAGGATGCTACAGTATAAGTTGTAGTGCTTCCTATCCTGAGGTTTGTTAGAATTTCTGGGTGAGACATAAAGCATTCACTTTCTTTTACTGGATGTTTTGATTCACTGAGCCATTGTCTTCTGTAAGCACTGAGATCGGAGTTTTTTGAAGTTCTCTTAGGAAATGCAGCTTCAAAAATGGTAACAAATTCGTTCAGGAATGTGCTAAATTTATCATTGATGTCTTTAGCTTGCTATACTGTGCTCCATTTTAACTGCTGCAAATGTCTGCTGAAGGTTTCAGATTCTCACTTTTGATTAGTGTAAAAGCTCTATTGGTAAAACTGCTCTCATTAGCCAGGCTTTCATCACGAACTTTTAACAACTGCCCATCATTGTCAGAAAGGCCTTTTAAGATTTGTGTTACACATATGTTATCAATTCTGTTATTGTCTACAAATATATTGTCAATTAGACTTGTGCAGTTCTTAGTCACGCTTGTGGGAAGTCAACAATTGTCCTCAGATTAAAAGAGCTCATTACTTCTCAAAATCTTCTTCAGTTTTTGGGTGTATAGTTTTAAAACTTATCATGTGGGTTTTCGAAATGTTTAGCCTTAAGCCATTTAGACTGAACCATGTTTACAAGTTACTTAAAGTATTCATGACACTCTGTGGTATATTGTCAGAATTTTCATTTTAAATTAGGGCACAAGTATCATCTGCAAACAAAGTTAAATGAGTATTTATATTGAGATACAAGTCATTTACATGGAATTGGACTAAAATGGGTCCAAGGTTTACAAGTAAGGAAATTTACAACAAAATCACCAAGCATGATTATGTCTTTTTTTTTAGAACAGGTGAGTTAAAAGTGATTCTATTTGCTTGAGGCATATACTAAGCTTTCCTGAGGGTGCTCTGTAAACAGTAATCACATAAACAGGCTAAGTATTAACATGGACCTCAATGCAACAAGGCTCAGAATAATTTTTTACATCTACTGACTTGTACACTATATTTTATTTAACATACATTATTACTCCACCTTTATACATTGTATTTATAATATAATAAGCTGCTAGCTTGTTTATATATAATTGCACCATTTCAATCCTTTCCATCAAATGATGTTCAGTAAAACGTAATATATGGCCATATTTTATTGCATCAGTGTCATTAATGCAGATGAAAAATACGAAATTTGTCATTTCCTGAACTCTTTGTTCTGATGTAACTGTTTTGTTGTAAATTGAAATTAGTGATTATAGGCAGCATACCTACAGATTTTTGACTTAATTAGTCCTAGAACTGAGGCTGGGTACCAAAAATCATCTAGAGTTGTGTGTTTCCTGGTTCTTGTGTTTCTTCTGCTTGCCTCTGTTACTGCTGATGATGGTGGAGACACATCAGGTGGAGCAGGGTTGTGCACTGCTGTTGATTGTGGACGGACTAAGACTGATGAAACATCTTGAGCCACTGATGGAAGGTCAACAGTAGATGAAATTTCTACCACTGCTGCTAGTGAATGCAGGGGGATAGCAGTTGCAGATTTGATGGCTGCGTTTTGAGATTCCACTGCTGCTGCACCTGAAGTCTGTGGTAGTGTTCCTGTTGAGTAATCTGTTGTTTGCACAGATATGGATCAATACATTTCACAGCTGGCAGGGGAATTAGGATACTGTTTACTTTACTTGTTGATAGAACTGCTTTCACTGCAGCACACATGGCATCTTTACCCCTGTTATTTTGGTGCAGACCATGTTTTGTAAAGTGCTCTCTCAGAGAGCTGTCAACTGGTGTGAACGTTGCACTGGGAAATAATTTACAAATTTTTCTTAGTTTCCTATTAGTGTTCGTGATTTCTATATTAATGCACATTTTTTCCATTAAATCATGCCTCCATGGAATAGCAACAACAAAAAAGGTAATTTGTGGGTTATTTCAAAGTTTGTCTTTCAGAATCCTCATTGCCCATCTCCTTTCATTACAGTAGACTTTTGTTTGTGCCTCCAGTCACAATACACTTGCTTCCAGACTGTAAGAAGCTTTCACAGTTTTTTAGAATTTCAGATAAAGGCATTCCTGGTTTGGCAATGCCAGTTACATCAAGTCTTTGGTGAGCATTACATAAAATTTCCGAGATCCCTTTACATGTAATGTGATTGTTCTGTTTCATGTCCCTGCATATTGTTACACACTGGTATTTGTATGTGATTTCAGTTGTGATTCATTAATTTGTAATCATAAGATACTAGATTTTTTCATTTCCTAAAGCACAAAATTTCAACTTTCTGAACATTTAAAGTGAGCTGTCAATCTTTGTACCATTTTGAAATGTTATCAAGAGCCAACTGAATATTTGCACATAATTATGTCATCTGCAAAAATGTATGAAATAACTGTTAATGTTGTCAGCCAGGTTATTAATATGAAATATGGACGACAATTGTCCTAACATATTTCCATGGGATTTGTCTGAATTTTTTGCTACATCTGTTGATAACCCCCTATCCAACATAAAATGCTGCATCTTCCCTATCAAAATTCTTAATGCAATCACAAATTTCATTTGATCCTCAATGTGATCACACTTTCATTCCAGACAATGCTCATCTCTGACATACATTAATATTAGGGTGTAACATTCAGCATGTCGATATTATGTGTGTATCAGAGTACTGGTTAACCTAAGATCAGGTAAATGTACGGTAGTTGTGGTGATTTTAACATAAAAATGGCAAACACACAGGAGCAAGTCACAAGTGCATTTCTGAATATGTTAAGATCATTGCACCTATATTGTACAAATAACTCTGCTATGCATAAGAATGCCTACATAGACAATACTATCATGAATTTCCTTTGGGAAGACTTTACAGTCAGACCTGCATGAGAAGGCTTGGCAGATCACAAATAATGAACCTTTACTCCTCACTCTGTATAAGACACAACCAATTAAAATCAAAGAACCTATTGTGTTACTGGTAACTGGGTAAAAGGAAGAGTACATAAGAGTGTTTATTGAGAGAGTAGGTAGTGTAAATTGAGACGTTGTAAATAATTGTCAATCAGGGAAAAGGGGAGTTGAAACGACCTTTGATAACTGAAATATACAGATTTATGGCATTTTTGTTCACCAGTAACAAAAATTAGATCTCCAAATGCACTGAAAAAATAAAAGGATGAACTAGTTTTCTGAAGGACTGCTGGAAATAAGAAAATACATGCTCAAACTATACCAGATGCATAAGCATGCCTGTACCCAAAGAACAGAGCAGAGATGGAATATTTATAGGTCATATCTTGAATGCAAAAAATTGTACAGAGCTAAGTGCCTTCCGAAGAAAAAAAATATCTGTAAAGAACTATATAGAAAGGGCTCCCAATAAATGCAAGACAACATGGCACATAATGAAACAAGGGGACACACCAAAATGCACTGAAGCAGTTCTCCTTAATCCCGAGGAATTAAATCACCAATTTATAAATTTGGGTAAAGAAATCGGAAACAAAATTAAAGCAACAAGTTTATCTGCAATGGACCTGGTTGCACCCCTGTCAGGTGACCCAGTATTTCAGTGGAGTACTACCACATCTGCTAATATTATAAAAGCTGTTTCCAAATTTTCAAATTTTAAAAGTAACTCAGCCTCTACGTCATTAGCTTATATTTTTAATAAATGTATAGATTTGGAGTTTTTATGTATTCACACAAGGTTCTGAAAATTATGCTAATTTTTAACAGTGCTGGACAGGTGTGAGTAGGACTTGCATGCTTAGTGTTCCATACAGGCTTAGTTATGTATGTAGGTAGTTTTCTATAGGTTTTGATGAATGGGTTTGTGAGTATCAGAATATGTGACAAATGATCCAATATTTTGAATGCATTGATATGAAGTTTAAATTTTATTATACCACCAAGGGACCATGTACCTTAGCATTTGATATAAATTTCAGCTCTGTACTTCTATCCATTACTGAGAAAAAGGGATAATAACAGATGGCCATATCATTTGATTGCATTGACTTTGGAAGCTTAAATTTCTTACGCCACCAAGGGATCATAAGCTGCAGTATCCTATATAAATTTCAAGTTTTATACCTCTACCTGTTCTTGAGAAGAAGGGGTCTTAACAGATGAACAGACATACAAATGGATAACAAATGACAAAAAATATTTTTGATGTGATATAATTATAAATCAACAGTTTTTGAATATTTTTTCCTTTACTTGTTCTGTCAGTTCTTGCTTCTTGCCAAATTTCATGATTCTAGGACAACAGAAAGTACCGTTTAGGTTTTGCAGAGTGAGTTTACAAGTACCAAAATATATAATGTAAATGGCCACACCTTTTTATTGCACTAAATTCAAAGTTTAAATTTTTTACTCCCACAAGGGACCACACCTCTAAGTGTTCCTAAGGAAAAGAGTCTTAACAGGTGAGCAGAGAGTCAGACAACAAAGTGTCTTATAAGGGTTCTGTTTTTACTGACTGAGGTATGGGACCCTTAAATGTGGACAAACAACTTCCCCAGAGCTAGAGGGCAGTCTTAACTGTGCCAATATTTTCAGAGATATTTAAGGCCTAATTACACACACAAATAAGCAGCTGCTTTGAGAGACACAATCTTCTGTAACAAACAGTTTGGTTTTCACAAGAAGAGAAACAACAGCAGGCATTTTGGAAATTATAGATCAAACTTTAACACCCCTTGAAGATAAAAATGTGCTATCAGTGCTACTATGTGATCCACGCAAATCATTCAATAGCATTATTGTTGACATTCTACTAAGGAAAGTGGAGTCTTACAGGATGTGTGGGAGCACATTATCTGTGATAAGTTCTTATTTAAGCAATAGGAAATAATTTGTCACAGTCAGAAATGTAAATTCCTCCTAAATGGAAATCAGTACTGGTGTTCAACAAGGATCTATTCTCAGCCCCTTCTTCTTCATTTCAGCAATCAATGATTTGCCTAATAACATAGCTCACTCTGTCATATCTCATGCTGATGATGCTGCGCTATTTGCCACACATCAGAGAATTTAAGATCTAAAGAGGATAACAAAAGAAAGTCTTGATATGGCTTTGTACTAGTTCACAGCTTATAAACTCTTGTCTAATCCTGTTAAAACACAACTCCTAATGGGGATATCAAATGAAGTAAAAAATTAGTCAGTAAAGCTTCTGGGTATTTAGACTGACTGCAAACTCCACTGAGAGGAACGAGTCAATCAAGCACCATATGTGAAATCTGGATTGTTGTACCTCATTTTGAAACTTAGGGATGTAGTGAGCTTGGATTACCTCAGGGTGACATACTGTGGACTATTCCAGTTGTGTATGTCATGTGGTCTGATTGCACATTTACATCTATATCTACATACATACTCTGCAATCACCATATTTTGTGGCGGAGGGTATCCTTTGCACTAATAGTCGTATCTTTTCCTGTTCCATTTGCAAACAGAGTGAGGGAAAAATTACTGTATGTATGCCTCCATATGAGCCCTAATGTCTCTAATCTTATCTTCAGGGTCATTATGCAAAATGTATACTGGCGGCAGTAGAATTGTTCTGCAGTCAGCCTCAAATGCCTGTTCTCTAAATTATCTCAATAGTGCTCCTAGAATAGAATGTTGCCTTCCATCCAGTGATTCCCATTTGAGTTTAAGTTGAAAATACTGTTTCAGTTGTAAAGTTCTTTTTATTTTTCAGTGCTTAAGCCATGATGAGTTTCAGACTATTGCATGCCCATAATCAGGTATGATAATTTTGTGCCGTGATTCTGAGTGACAAGATGGGGAGCATAACACATGATGTACCACCAGTGAGCGCAGAGTACAGAATCCAGACATTCCTCTGGCAGTATTGTTTGTCCCATTTGAGTTCCTGAAGCATCCCTGTAATAGATGCATGTTGTTCGAACCTACCAGTAGCAAATCTAGCAGCCTGCCTCTAAGTTGCTTCAGTGTCTTCGTTTAATCTGACCTGTCACTGACCTCAGACCTGTGAACACTACTCAAAAATGGGTTGTACTAGTGCCCTATATACAATATGCCTTACAGATGAATCACACATCCTAAAATTCTCCCATTAAACCAAAGATGACCATTCATCTTCCCTGCTATAATCCTTACATGCTTATTCAATTTGATATTGCTTTGCAGTATTATGACTAGATATTTAGTTGGTGTGACTGTGTCAAGTAGCACACTACTAATGGTGCACTCAAACATTATGAGTTTGTTTTTCCTACTCATCTGTGTTAACTTAATTTTTTCTACATTTAGAGCTACCTGCCATTCATTACACCAACTAGAAATTTTGTCATAGTCATCTTGTACCTCCTACAGTCATTCAACAATGACACCTTCCCATACACCACAGCATCATTAGCAAACAGCAGACTGCTGCTTACCTTGCCTGGCAGGTCATTTATGTATATAGAAAATAACAGCAGTTCCATCGCACTTCCCTGAAAGACTCCTGACAATATCCTTATCTCTGATTAATACTCACCATTGAGGACAACATATCAAGTTCTGTTACTTAAGAAGTCTGTGAGCCACTCACATACCTGGGGACCTACTCCATATGCTTGTATTTTCATTAAAAGACAGCAATGTGGCTCCGAATCGAATGCTTTATGGAAATGAAGC
Source organism: Schistocerca gregaria (assembly GCF_023897955.1). Classification (NCBI taxonomy): domain Eukaryota; kingdom Metazoa; phylum Arthropoda; class Insecta; order Orthoptera; family Acrididae; genus Schistocerca; species Schistocerca gregaria. The sequence continues at coordinate 687,769,907 of NC_064931.1, forward strand.
AATATGGAACCCACCTGTTGTCTTTCATCCATGCTTCACAGGACATTGTGTGAGAAAAGGGCCAGCAGAGTTTTGCATGAGCAATGCTTTCTAAAAACATTTTACTTTTACGACAGAACCTTTACCCTCTCAATGAAATATATTGTATTTTAACTGAAAATATGTTCAAGGATTCCAGAGCAAACTGATATTAAATACATCAGTCTGTAATTTTGTGGGTCAATATTTTTACCCTTGTTATATACAGGAATCACCTGTCATTTGGGACTTTGCACTGGGTGAGAGATTTACAATAAATGTGAGCTAAGTAAGGGGCCAATGCTGCAGGGTACTGTCTGTAAAACCAAACTGGTATTCCACGTGGAGCTGGCAGCTTATTTATTTTCAACTTCTTCAGTTGTTTTTCTGCACCAACTACGCCTATTACTATGTCCTCCACATGGGAGTCTGTGTGATGGTGAAATAACAGTTAGTTTGTATGATCCTCCTGCATGAATGATTTTTTAAATGCAAAACATAAAACTTTGGCTTTACTTTTGCTACCTTCTACTGCAAAAGTTAAGCCAAAGTTTTGATGTATGGGGACACTCTCCTCCCATCCAGAATATTTTAAAAATACAAAAAAGTTCTATGCATAATGTGTGAAACAGGTCATATGGAGCACTCTTGTCCTCTTTTTGTCAAGACCAGAATACTGACAATTATAAATTTATACATCTGTATGTGTGTGACCCATATTAAAAATTATGTTTCAGAATTTGCTACTAGTGGGGAAATTCACAAACACAACACAAGAGCTAAGGTTAATTTAGATATACCGAGTCACGGTTAGCATGAACTGGAAATTTAGTGAACTCATTCAAAATTTTTAGTAACTTACCAATCTATTTTCAGCCTGTGATGTAATTTTGTTAAAAACTAAGTGGCACAGTTGGGTCTTAGAGAGCTCTTTTTATCATATTAAAGAATTCTGTTTGATGCGTGAAGTGGATTTTAGCATTTAACAAATTTTCCTATAGTTTATTGTATTAGTATGTGCTATGGTTATGTCATGTATAATTATGACCTGTATAATCTATGCAAGTGTTGTGCACAGGGTTTATACCATACTATATTACAATATAACTCACTGACACTAGCTCTTAGAAATTTCTTAGTAGTGCATTTTATTATGCCTATGCTTAATATGTATACTATAGTTCACTGGAATTACTTTATTTTATTATTGTGTACATATTACTAAATTTAGCTTTACACTACAATGATGCAGCCTGTTTCATTACAAAATGATCAGTAGTGACTGCTGATAACTTTGAAGAGTGGACTGACTGAAGGTAATTTGATATAAATAAGTTGTATGTGCAGACCACTCTGTATAAGAGTTAAATTTTACAAAAAATTTCTTCATGCATTGGAAAGTGAGAAAAGTCATTTTTGCATATTATAGGTCTAGCTTTGTACAGTACACAACCTTGCAGAATGAAGTGTGACAATTGAAATTATAGAAAAAAACTCCAATTAATGAAATTAAGGATACTGATGAATGGATAAGTAAAAAAAACTTAATTTTACATTATAACTTTGTTTCTAAATACACTCCTGGAAATTGAAATAGGAACACTGTGAATTCATTGTCCCAGGAAGGGGAAACTTTATTGACACATTCCTGGGGTCAGATACATCACATGATCACACTGACAGAACCACAGGCACATAGACACAGGCAACAGAGCATGCACTAGTACAGTGTATATCCACCTTTCGCAGCAATGCAGGCTGCTATTCTCCCTTGGAGACGATCGTAGAGATGCTGGATGTAGTCCTGTGGAACGGCTTGCCATGCCATTTCCACGTGGTGCCTCAGTTGGACCAGCGTTCGTGCTGGACGTCCAGACCGCGTGAGACGACGCTTCATCCAGTCCCAAACATGCTCAATGGGGGACAGATCTGGAGATCTTGCTGGCCAGGGTAGTTGACTTACACCTTCTAGAGCACGTTGGGTGGCACGGGATACATGCGGACGTGCATTGTCCTGTTGGAACAGCAAGTTCCCTTGCCAGTCTAGAAATGGTAGAACGATGGGTTCGATGACGGTTTGTATGTACCGTGTACTATTCAGTGTCCCCTCGACGATCACCAGAGGTGTACGGCCAGTGTAGGAGATCGCTCCCCACACCATGATGCCGGGTGTTGGCCCTGTGTGCCTCGGTCGTATGCAGTCCTGATTGTGGCGCTCACCTGCACGGCGCCAAACACGCATACGACCATCATTGGCACCAAGGCAGAAGCGACTCTCATCGCTGAAGACAACACGTCTCCATTCGTCCCTCCATTCACGCCTGTCGCGGCACCACTGGAGGCGGGCTGCACGATGTTGGGGCGTGAGCGGAAGACGGCCTAACGGTGTGCGGGACCGTAGCCCAGCTTCATGGAAACGGTTGCGAATGGTCCTCGCCGATACCCCAGGAGCAACAGTATCCCTAATTTGCTGGGAAGTGGCGGTGCGGTCCCCTACGGCACTGCGTAGGATCCTACGGTCTTGGCGTGCATCCGTGCGTCGCTGCGGTCCGGTCCCAGGTCGACGGGCACGTGCACCTTCCGCCGACCACTGGCGACAACATCGATGTACTGTGGAGACCTCACGCCCCACGTGTTGAGCAATTCGGCATTACGTCCACCCGGCCTCCCGCATGCCCACTATACGCCCTCGCTCAAAGTCCGTCAACTGCACATACGGTTCACGTCCACGCTGTCGCGGCATGCTACCAGTGTTAAAGACTGCGATGGAGCTCCGTATGCCACGGCAAACTGGCTGACACTGACGGCGGCAGTGCACAAATGCTGCGCAGCTAGCGCCATTCGACGGCCAACACCGCGGTTCCTGGTGTGTCCGCTGTGCCGTGCGTGTGATCATTGCTTGTACAGCCCTCTCGCAGTGTCCGGAGCAAGTATGGTGGGTCTGACACACCGGTGTCAATGTGTTCTTTTTTCCATTTCCAGGAGTGTATATCGTACAGTTGCCCAGAATATTGAATTAAATGTGTCATCACCTTTTTTCTCATCCTATTAAATTTGTAACTAAGTGTCTAACACTTTGAACTAATTATCTTGCATATTGGATACTGTGTCAAATGTAACTGCCGTCACGCTTTTTATATATGGCTCTACTGAACAGATGAGTAAATAAGTGTGTAAAAGTTTTGTTTGATTATCTTACTTAGTGCAATCTAGTTGTTTCTGATTTGTATTTTGTTTCAAGGAGGAGTGACCTCTAATTATTTGGATTTTAAGAAAATTAGTTAAATAAATCTCATCAAATTAGCAAACTTTGTGACAAATATTGTTCTGTGTATGAATAAAACAAAACTCATAAAAATTGGCAAATCTGTAATGAGATTTGCTATTCACGTTATATATTAAAGATCTTGTGGGCAATATTAATAAAACTTCAGATGTTTTGCAGGTAATGTAGTTATCTATAATGAAGTACAGTCTAAAAGAAACTTCACAAATACTCATCACATCTTGATAAGATTTCAAAGTGATGCAAAGATTGGCAACTTGCTTTAAATGGTCAGAAATGTACAGTTGTGCACTTCACGAAATAAAAAGAAACATAGTATCATATGTCTGTAATATCAGTGAGCAGTGGCAGCTTGGTCAAAATTTTACCGATGTGCTTCAATGTGTTGTCCTATAGACTTTTGACTAAGAAGGGTAGTAATTGTAACTAAATTGCATATATTAATTTTATCTATATAACCTGACCTATTTGAATATATTTAAATTTAATAATTAATAGTTTAACATGCTGAGTAATAAAAATAAAATAAAATAAAATAAAAGATTGATAGCAGCAGAAAGTGAACTTAAATCTACAAATTGCCAGTCTGTGCATTTGGCCACTTGATCATGGTGCTGTTATATAAATGGTTCCTGTAAAATCCCTGATTCTCTGTGCACAAATCCTTGATGAGGATTTTACCTTTTTCTACAGCTCACTCAGCCAAAATATTCTTGGAACTTGAAAGGTGCATCAACCTGCTTCTACTCGTATAGTTTCATTTTATCTATAGTTTCTGTCAGTGGAACCAATGGCCTTTGAGAAATCAACAAACAGATTTTGAATTTAGTAGTCTGTGACAGATGTTTGACTGCAGATTAATTATTTGTCCTGAACATAATCTGCCCTTCCTAAAACCACCTTGATATTCATCTAAATTACTCTCCTGTGTTGTTCTTATGCTATTTAGTATAATCTTGGAAACTATGTTATATGCAGCCAGTTGCAAAGAAATTACTCTGTAGTTGTTAACATCATGTTTATTGCCTTTCTTATGTAGTGGATGTAGCAAGGTGTCTTCCACTCTCCTTGAAGTTTCATCATTTTCCAGAGTTTCTCAAAGATAAATTTTAGCAGTCATAGTGCTGGAAGGGATGAGATCACATTTCAAAAGGTCTGCTGTAATAGAGTCTTCTCCACTAGTTTTAAAGGTTTTTAATAACTTCTTGACTTCTTCAATTTCTTATACAGTTGGGGATAAATGTTCTTGTAGATTTTCATGAGTATTTGAGTATTCAGGCTCATGGGTTGTATCTGGACTATTAAAAGCTGATTGAAATATTTTGGCAGTATTTCAAAATTTTCTATGTTACATAAGCCAAATCAGTGAGCTTTATCCCATGCCTCTCTGTTGTTAGGTTTACATTTGAAGTAGAGCTACCTGATTCTTTAAATCTCACTTTCTCCTCCAAAGATTCACTGGAAAAGGGCCTCTTTAGCAGATCATATACAGATCATCACAGAAAACGCTTTCATACTATATTTCCTCATATACTCACTTTTTTTACCACTATCTAGCCTATAGCCTTTTCACTTACAGGGGTAGTAATCATAACTAAATTTAATATATTAATTTTATGTATATAAATTGAACTGTTTAAATAGATTTAAATCTTATAATTAATAGATTAACATTGTGAGGAATGAAACAAAATTAAATAAAAAATGTTGGCAACAGTGGGAATTGAACTCGAGTTGGTAGTCTCTGCATTAGACCACTTTGCCATTATGACAATGGCTCCACAGAAATTGCTCATATTTATGTTTGCATGCAATGCCTAATGCAGTTTCAAAGAAAAATACTGACCTGGTGCTGTGAGCAACATAGCACTTATAATGCCACAAGAGGTGACATCACATCAGAGCATGTGCAGTTGAAAACAGACAGCTGAATCACTTCTCCGAGATGATCATAGGGTGGCTGACCACCATTCCAGCACATGGCACTGGTTTCTAGTTACTGTGTAGAGAGCATTACAAAACATATGCAAGTACATGTGCAAGACCCATCATGTCTGTTAGATTCTTCTTCATTGGTTATGTGCATTGAATGATTAGCACAACCCATAGACAGTAAACTGACCTCATCTTGAACCCCAGTTCCATCTAATAAATTACCATTGAACTCCTGTCACCCAGGTATAAAAATATTATTGTCCTCCATACATGTTACTAAATGAAATGCCCCCTTGGTGGCCTTTTCATTCCATGCAATTGAATCTTATACAGAATCATATTTTTGGTGGTCCAGCCCATGCTCACTGATTGACCCTATAGTAAATTATTGCCAGTTATAAAACTGAGCAACAGCCCACCAATAACAACTGAATTCACCTGAAAATCAATTCTTCTGTTGCTTAGTAACATTGAGATCCCCTTTTCTGTCCACTTCTCTCTCACCCCAATTGCAGGAATCAGTGTGATCCTGTTTTAAGGGGTATCTCAGCCAATTTACTGCAATTTTCCACAAAATTTAGGTAAAAAGACTTAGTCATTGCAGTCACTTCTGAACCAGAATCCAGGCATGCCCTGGTCTTGATTCCTTCTGCAGTTATCTCAATGAAGTGACACTGACTGTCTGCAGTTTCAGGCATCTCTAGGTCGGCACAGTACTTTTCAATGTCACTTTGCACTTGTGATCATCAACACCACATATTGCATACGTCATGTCCCTTTTCTAATTAAGTGTCCCCTGAGAAATCTCATTGCCTACGGTCATGTGCATCCTCTCTCCCATGTACCTTTGCCTTAGAAGAGGCCAATGGCAGCACACACACATCATCTTTGCACCATCTCCCATTACATGTTGCTTGAACGCAAATTGACACAAAGTCCATTGTCCTGTGTTTTGTTCTGGCTGTGATTTCATTGTTGTTGTCAGCAGTGTCTGTTTCAGTCTCATCTTTTCATTTTAACTCTTCCTCCATGGATATTGTGCCAGTTTTTTCTGTTTTTACACAACACGAACATGTATGGCAGCTCCTTTTGCATCCTTTGTGCACTAATGGGCATTTTCCTCTCTTATACTTACTCTCTGATGTTATTCAACAACCTTAAAATATCAAGGAACTATGCTCTTGACTGTGTCTCAATGAGAGCACATTATGCATGAGTAGGAAAGTGTGTACTACACCATTATGTCATTCCTCATCTATCATTTTGTCATCCAAATATATTGCCAGAAAGACAAAATGAGTAGAGTACACTCCCATAGATTGGTGCAGCTGTGATGCATACTGTTTGTGCAATATGCTTATTTTCATATGTGCCTTTGCGGCCAAGTTCCAGTACATTGCCAGGTACTTGGTGCAGAAATTTTTGTATGTACTAGTCTCACAAATCGTGGCACTGAACCAGGCAGCTTCGTCCTTCTCAAGCATATGCCACACAACAAGTGATGTGTAGTGGTTAGACACCATCAGAGTCACTGACAGATTGAAGGGACTCAAGCATTGAGCATGTCCAGACTACACCTCTTGTGACACCAGCTCAGGAGAAGTAAACACTTCTGTACAGATTTGCATGGCCTGGGACATCAGGAACCTTCCACAGTTTGATACTCTGTCATGTGACAAAAGACAGGCATTGGTCACTGACCCTGTTCCAGGTATTCCTTTGGTGACACAGAACCACAGTCCATTCTATGAATTCAGCACTGAGCAGCTGCTTCTAAACAATGGTCAAATGAAATACACATTGATTGGCACAGCAGGGCCATGCATGGCACCTGTTGCATGCCAGTCATCACCACAAGTTCTACTGTTGCCATCTTGGAGCCTAGCTGTAACTACGACACAGCCTCACATCCCTCAGTCCAGCATTCATCTCTGTCAGTAGTACTGTCATCTGTCGTGCCACTCGGACATCAGCAGCTACAACATAAAATGCCTCTGCTGTCTTCCACAAGCTGCCAGTTCCGAGATGGGAGCCATAACCACTGCTGCTGAGTCTGTGCAAGTCAGCATCCTCATGTAAGCAGCTCCCCTCTCAGCTGTATGTGAAAGGCCATTGGCTGCCCACCTTGCCTGCCATGATGGATGAAATATTATGAGACTACACTAAACTGCCCCAGAGATGATGGTGCATTCTGATTGTCCAAGTTGAATGAATGAATGAATAAGGAACTGTGTATACACACCATTTGCTTCACCACAGTAGCCCACAACATCACATCCATCTTCACAGCCATCCAAAGAATCCAAATGCCACAGATTGGGGTCAAACGCATCCTAACACAGAAGATGATGGTTCTCTCCAACGATTAGCCATCATTCTCTCCCCTGACCCACTATAATTCTGGTGTTGGGAGTGGGATGATTTGTAAACAAAGAAGAAGGCACACTTCTTTCTGATGAGAGAAGATTGCAAGTAGTGATTCAACTAGGACAGCAACATATATAAGCAGCAGCACAGGCTCTTGATATTCACTAGTTAGATCTTTGTATGCTGATATCTCTATATCATTTGTGTCTTGTATTGTGTTGCTACAATGCAATAGCTGGAGGCAGCCAGTGCGAGCCATCTAGCAGCAAGAAGGTGACGCTAAGTAGTAGTATTAATAGAAGATAACGTCGAGAGAGGGCAGCAGGGAATGGAGACAGCCAGTGAGAGGCATGTAGCCCCTTAAAAGAGAAATGGTACTGCTAGCCTTGCCTGGGGACAGTACTGCCCCTTGAAAATGTAAATAGTGTGTAAGGAAAATAGATAATAAGTAAATGAGTAAAAATAATAATTAAGCTGTACTGATGTGGATGGAACAGCGTAGCTGGCAGGCAAGAAAAAGAACAATGATCAGGAGTCAAGTCGAGTTGATTCATGGCAGCGGAAGTTTTGCACGTGAGCTGGCAAGGCCTAAGTACGCAGTGCACTAACTTTTGTTAATTATTATAAAAGACAGCACCAAAATGACATCTTGTGGAGGGGACCAGTGGCATATGCATGTTAAAAGGGTTGCATAACGAGGAGAAGTATATTTCACTGAAAAGGGTGTTACTGTGCAATACGGCAATGACGGTGGTAACCAGGTATACCCATGTCTTTGAAGCTGTGCTGTAGGCAAAAAAAAAAAAAAAAAAGAAAAAAAAAGTGTAAAAGAAGTATATGTATATATATTTATTGTGCTATGAGTGAAAGAGTATTAAATCAGTATTTACCCCAAGTAGTGGTCCCAGTGAATGTTATTTGAGAGTTAACCTGAGTCCTTCACCACCATATACCATATGGCTTGGGTACAAGTCATGGGGTACATAAGAGGTCGACAGGAGCATCAGCAGTTGCATTGAGGCAGAGAATTTTGCTGGTGATAGTTACTCAGAATTGATAACTGTGAATGTCAATGAGCTGGAGGGATCAGAAGACACTACTTGAAAGTTCCGGAAGCTACGCTGTGGGTGAAAATGAGTGAACAGAGTAACTGCTTGAAAGTTTCAAGTGATCCAAATTGAAGTATTAAGGATCATTTCCATGATTAAATCCAGAAAGGTCACCACAGCTTAGTAGTGTTGTCAGTAGTTATTGTAAAGATCTTAGTAGATCAGTAGATGTAATTTTCTAGTAATAATCCTTGATTGTGTAGGGGAAAAGCATGCGACGGAATAGAAAAAGCAAGGGTCCTTACTGAAGGATGTGTGTGTCTGGATAAGGGAAGATTAAATAAAATAGAATACCTCAAAGGGAATCAACCCAAGAGTTACTGCGTGAAGTGTTGCCAATTATTCCCCATTATAAAATTCTTGTATAATATAAACAGAGCGTGAGGATTGTCAACTACAGGCACCATGAAGTGGGTCGTGGAGGGCATCAATGGTTGCCAGACAAAGGCTGTGTCAATACAGCAACTCAGTGGAAGTAGCTGCTTCCGTGTTATCAGACTTGGGATTCCAATGGCCTGGGATGTCAGTAAGCTTCTGCAGTTTGATAGACTGCCATGTGACAATAGACGGACATTCCAAATGAGATTTTCACTCTGCAGTAGAGTGCATGCTGATATGAAACTTCCTGACAGATTAAAATTGTGTGCTGGAATGAGACTCGAACTCAGGTCTCGAGTTTGAGTCCTGGTCTGGCACACAGTTTTAATCTGTCAGGAAGTTTCAGACTGACATTGGTCACCTACCCAGTTCAAGACATTGCTGCAGTGACACAAAAATGTAATTCCTTCAGTGAATTCAGTATTGAGCAGCTGCATTCAACCCCAGCCCAGCCAACTATGTGTTGATCAGCATGGAGGAGCCACACACAGCATCTGCCCTGTGTCAGTCATCACCATGAATTCTGATACAGTCTTGAAGTCTTATGCTGTAGCTATGAAACAGCATTGCAGCCCACAATCCATCATTCAGCTATCAGGGTGGCACTGCCAGCTGTCAAGTCACTAGAACACACTGGCTTCAATGTAAGGCATGTTCACTACCTGCCACGAGCTGCCAGCTCTGAGACAGGACCCGTGACCATCACTGCCGAGTCACCATGAGTTAGCATTCTTATGTAAGCAGCTCACTTTCCAGCCATATGTGAAGCTTTTCTGGCCACCTGCCTAGCCTGTGGCTAAGAGAGGAAATGTTACATGCCCAAGCTAAACCATGCCAGAGATAATGGCACATTCAGATTGTCCAAGTTTAGGTTCACCTTTTGTACAGCTGCTCACAATGTCACACCCATCTCCCCAGCCATCAAAAGAACCCAAGTTGCCCCACATGCAATCAAGTCCATCTTGACACACAAGAAGATGACTCCCACCACCCATTAGTGTTCATTCTCAACCTCTGACCCACTAAAAATGCATTGCACTCTGCCACTCATTTCACAAGCAGGAGCACTTCTGTGGATACTTTGCATTCAGCCAAATGTAAGGAGTGGTATATTCGTATCCTGCATTGGAAAAGCAACATGCAAACCCACTGGTATGACCTCCATTGCATTGACACTTCCCTGTCGTATTGCAGACGCCATCTACTCAAGAGTAGACACTCTTGTTTGGATTTTGCTTATTTGCTGATTAGTTTCCTTCTGTGCTTGTGTGGATGATTCATTTTCATCATACATACACTGGCAAGTTTTTTACAAAACACATTTTTCATTTTGCCCATACTCTTGGTGACCTCTACCTGTATCTTTACAGCCTCTATGCCAAGTCACTTTTATGATGCAGGTGGTGACCTGGTAAAGATAGCTACTCAAACTGGTGGCACTAATGTGCATTTTGTGCAACTGTTTCAGCCTCATGATTGTCCTCATCTTAATGCAACTGTTAGGTGTGTTAACGTGGGGCTGGAGAGGGCACTGATGGCAGAGGCTGTGGGTCACATTGCAGTGGTGCCAGTTGAGTCAGTCAGTAGACTGGGTTTCACTAGGCATGGCCTGCATCTCAATAGGTATGGGAAGGGGAAGCTGGCAAAGGTTATAGGTAACAGTGTAGTGAGTGGTGGTGGGAACACACATGGAAAAGTCCTGTAGTAGTTGGTGTTAGAGCTGCACCTTTTTTAGATTGAAGTCAGCTGATAGGTATACCTGCTGATGCAGATTGTGTTTTTTCCAACTAGGGTGCAAGGGAACAGTAGCACAGCCACAGAGAATGTTTTTATTCATTCTTCATTACTAGATGGGCATTCTGTTAGTGAAAGGGTGAATGGCCTTTCAGACCATGATGCACAAATTTTAACACTAGAAGGCTTTTGTACTCAAACAAATGTCACATATAATTACAAACTATGTAGGAAAGCTAGCCCAATGGCAGTAGAGAGATTTTTAAACCTCATCAAGGAACAGGAGTGACAGGATGTTTATAGTTCCAATAACATAATATGACAAACATAATGCTTTCCTTAACACACTTCTCATACTCTTTGAGGGTTGCTTTCCATTCGGGCATTCTAAATGGGGCACTAACATTAAAAGGGCAGTCTAGGTGGCTGACTAGTGGGATAAGGATATCATGTAGAACAAAGCGGGAATTATATCAAAATGTTAGAAGTGGTCACATTCAAACTACAGTAGCCCATACAAACAGTATTTTAAGGTGCTTAAAAATGTTATTAGGAAGGCAAAGGGTATGTGGTACACAAATTGAATAGTTAATTCACAGGATAAAATTAAAACCATATGGTCAGTTATGAAGGAAGTGTCTGGTCAGCAGCACAAGGATGACGATATAATGTCAGTTTGTAGTAAAAATATATCTGTCACTGATAAATCATATATATGCACAGTATTTAACAGTCATTTTCTGAGCATTGCTGGTGAATTAAATAAAAATTTAGTTTCTACAGGAAATCATTTACCTCTCTTGGGAAATGCCTTTCCGAGATTGATGTCTGAAATACTTCTCTGTGATACAGGCAAGGGGGAATTGAGTCAATAATTAAATCACCAAAGACTAAGGACTCTCGTGGATATGATGGAGTGCCTAGCAGAATATTGAAGTATTGTACAGCACAAGCTAGCCCTGTACTTAGCCATATTTGTAATGTTTTCTTTAGGAATGGTCAGTTTCCTGAATGATTAAAGTACTCAGTAGTAAAGCAGTTTTATAAAAAGGGAGAAAGGGAAAATGTAGACAATTTTAGACCTATTTCTATGCCATAAGTGTTTGCTAAAGTTATTGAAAAGGATGTGTATGTAAGGATAATTGATCATTTTATATCACATAATTTGCTTCAAATGTACAGTTCAGCCTTAGAAGTTGTTTAACAACTGAAAATGCTATATTTTCTTTTCTCAGTGATTTACTGTATGGGTTAAACAAAAGGTTTTGAATGTTAGGCATATTTTTTATTTAACCAAGACCTTTGATTGTGTTGATCACAAAATTTTGCTCCAGAAGTTGGACCATTATGGAATACAGGGAGTTGAGAATGGCTGTGATGTGGGATCTGAGTGGGGTACAGTCAAATGGGGAATGCCCCAGGGATCAGTGTTGGGGCCACTCCTGTTCCTTATTTGTATAAATGATAGGCCCTCTAGTATTACAGGTAACTCTAAAATATATCTGTTTGCTTGGTAGTAAAGGATGTTGTGTGGAACAGTGGCTCAGTTTCAAATAGTGACGTTCATGACATAAGTTGATGACTTCTAAAAAATAAACTACCACTGAATCACAGTAAGTCTCAGTTTATGGTTTCTAACACACAATACAACAAAACCTAACATTTTAATTTCGCAGACTGGGCATATGATAAGTGAGACTGAACAGTTCAAATTTCTTGGTGTTCAGGTATATAGTAAACTGTCATGGGAAGCCCAGATTCAGGATCTTGTTCAAAGACTTAATGCTGCCATTTTTACTATTCGAATGGTATCTAAAGTAAGTAACCCTTCAACATGAAAATTAGTCTACTTTGCTTTCTTTTGTGGCGCTGATAAAATCGACACCAACATTGATATGCATTAATTTTTGGACGCTAAGCATTATCTTTGGCTGTTCTGCCATGTTCAGTTCAGTTTTTTGTGATCCTTGTATGTGTTAAGGTTAATAAATGAACTATTGCTAAATGAATGTGATTATTGGTGCAACCAACCCAGTAATCCTCCTCACTGGGGACCCCGAGTTGTAACGTCTTCCGTTTTCACCATTTTACTGTGTCCACGACCTCCGCATTGGTCATTTTTTGTGAATTACATTGACACGGCATTCGAGCAATGACTCAGCATACATCATGTTGTGGGCGATGTACACCCACGAGGACTGCAACACGATGCCTCTCACTTGATGATTCTGCCGATTTCGCCGAACGTTTTCGAGCTTGCAACAACAGGTGAGGTTAGGATTGCGCATGACTCTGGCTATCAAACACCTTTTTTCCTGCCACATATGCCCGCCCCCCCCCCCCCCCCCCCATTGACTGTGCAGTTACCTCTTACGGATCTCTGTGCAGTGCGGGACCAATGCCGATTTCTGCAAAATGCATCGTTTGACAACTTTACTACCACCAGAACAGTGATTTGCCATGCTGCAATCCATGCAGTAGCATGCGGATACCTGCCATGTGGCCGGAACTGCTTCGTTCACAGGTCTACCTCCTCAGCATCTGACCAGGCCCGCGCCTGCCTCAGTTCAGCATCTACACATGCCTTCCTACTTCAACAAATGGTTCGATTGGCTCTGAGCACTATGGGACTTAAATGCTGAGGTCATTAGTCCCCTAGAACTTAGAACTAGTTAAACCTAACTAACCTAAGGACATCACACACATCCATGCCCGAGGCAGGATTCGAACCTGCGACCGTAGCGGTCTCGCGGTTCCAAACTGCAGGGCCTAGAACTGCACGGCCCCTTCGGCTGGCCTTCCTACTTCGATACCTTGGCGTGCAACAGGAACAATAAATTGTTATCTGTGCCTGACCTCTACTTCCGTCCAACTGCTATGCCTCAGTGTTTTGTGCCACAACATTCACATTATCCGCACACCATTTTGAGTGGAGTGACTATGAACAGTGAACAGTCACACATTCCGTCCCACGTTCGACGTCATTTCCCACACTGTGCTTCTGGACAGCCTGCACCTCCACAGCCTCCCTGCAACACAGGTGCCTCTGGCTATGATCATATGTCGAGCTTTCTACCGACTAACATACATTCTCAAACTTTGAACTTTTTCTCACCTGTCGCCCCCGAACCAGCTCCAGTCGAGTTTCCACTACCGTTCTCGGCACATCTCGGTGCCTCATCCATGTCAGTTTTTTGCGACACTTTAACCTAAACACACCTGCAATGTGTTGAGCTTCCACAACTGCAATTGATACATTACGGTGTCTCACCTGTGTTGGCCTTCCTTATTGTGACGGATCGCGCTCAACCACAACGTGTCACCTTCACGCTTCCACCCGAACAGCTGTCGTTGCCTAATCCCCTGGAGGCACACTCTCCTGGAATACTACAGTAACAACAACTCGATTCAGGCAGTGTTCCAACGAACTCAACTTAACCTGTTCTTCCGAACATTCTACAATGCTTACTGACGTTGCCGCCGTTTAATACCGACAGAGCAACAACTTGATTCAAAATTGTGGACGAAGTGTTTGACCATTATAAACTCGACGAGTCAACCAGGTTTCTGTGCCTCATCGCCCACCTGCACGACCAGGAGGACTTGACTGCTGACCTGGTCGACACCCCAGACTCATCTACCTGGTACACTCTAGCCAAAAAGACAGTTATACATCGGCTTCCACGCTCAACTGAGGCAGCAATATGTCAAGTGCTCCACGTCGAGCAACTAGGCAGTGACAAACCTTCCCAGCTCTGGAGACGGCTATGTGCCCTGGTCAGCGCCGATCTATTCTCTGACACAGCTCTCCTCGCCATAAACTGTCTCCTCACATCCGCTTTGCTCTGGGTCGAAGGTCTCCTGAACCTGTCGAGCAAAGAATGACAATTTCTGACAAGCTACACGATGCATCATTGCTCTATTTCGCCAGCCGCTGCCTACCTGACAAGTCTCAGGTTCAGGCTCATCGTCCTGCAGCCAGACGCAGACAGGGCCATACTGTGCTAACCGTTCCGCTCACTCTGGGAAGCAGTAAACAAGCAACTGGGACGTCACCAGCTCCGCCCACAGTCACGCCCCCTCCTGCAACTGAACCTGCTGTGGCCACAGAACCTTGGCCACCGCCACTGGCAATGAACTTTCAGCAGGAAATGCAATCTCAGTACCCGTAATGTTACTTCCACACACGGTTTGGTCAGGAGGCACGGAACTGCAGACCACCCTGCTACTTCCCAAACGCCAATCGCAGGTAGGTCCAGGTGCCGCCTCCTGCGCACAACATGACAGGCACCCCCCCAGTGCTCCATTCTGTCCGGGAACGACTGGATAATTGCAGGCAACTTTACATTAAAGACATTTCATTGGGATACCTTTTTCTAGTGGTTTCGCTGTTGTCTACGTCCTTAGCGTCGTCGAACATCCGCCCTCATCATACTTCACTGCAATTCAACTAAACTACAATGCTCAGGTTCAACCCCTCCCCCCCCCCCCCCCCCCCCCCCCCGCCCCCTCGTGACACATCAGTCCAGGCTCATCTCAACCATACATACTCGTCTCTGTCGACGACGTTACAAGAAATCACGCACAGGTGCCTTGTCGAGCTTGAACACGTCACTCACCTGCTCAAGGAAAACTTCATGCTCTCCCTCCAGCTCCACGAAACACAGCTCCAGCTCTCTGATGCAGTAAAGGAATTACAGACACTACAGCAAGGGCAAAGCAAGGTCAGTAAGTGAGCCAAATTCGCTTGCAATCCCAGCAATCGAGCCTTCGTGTGTTTACCTCCCGCTACCCCTCACAACTGTGCTATCAAGACAGCCATAACATGTACTGACAGTTCCAAAGGGCCACACCCTCCTAACACGGCAGCGTTTGACACTCGGCCGAACACAAGTGTGCATGCGCGACGAGCGTCACGTGTTCACGAACTGACAGCTCCTACCCCACCACACGCGGACAGCACCTCAAACTATGCAATTTTGGCTCCTGCGCGGCGCTGTGCGACCGCCACTGACAACACAAACAGTGCACTCGCGCCAAACGTTTCTCCCGCGACCATGCTGCCACAGCCCGCGCCCTCGGACAATGGACTCACTAACGGCACATGAGCTCTACCAAGCTCACCCGACCACAGTGCCACTACTTCGGGCCGGCGGGAATCTTGTCACGTTGACTCCTGGGACACTTCGGCGCCTTGGCTCCCGTCGGATCCGCTTCCTGTGCTGCCGGCAACATTTCCATCACCAACGGCACGGTTCACAAGCTTCGCCACACGCCGAGTCCCCCGATCTCCAGTAAACCACGTCGACTTTATCCCAAGCGCCTCTCTGACCTTAAAAATCAGATTTCTGAACTACTAAGCTCCGGCGTCATTGAACCCTCTGCCAGTAGCTGGTCTACGCCCATACATATGACACCCAAGAAAGACGGGTCCTGGCGTATGTGCAGAGACTACCGTCGACTAAATGCACGAATAACTATGGACACCTTGTGTTCAGCTTCTCCATCGAGGACAACATTCAACATGTGCAAACTGTTATGAACACTCTCGCAGCAGCAGGCATCGAAACCAACCAGGACAAATTGCACCTACAACCCGCTGTCACTTTTCTTGGTTTTCGGGTCTCTGCCGATGGCATTTCACCTCCCCCTCAGAAAGTACAAACAATAATGAACCTACCCAGACCTTTGTCATTCAAAGAGCCCGGCACTTTCTGGGGACGGTTAATTATTATCGCCAACATCTACCTTAGGCTACAGAGATTCAGTCTCCACTGACAGATGCCTTGGCAGGCACCAACACTTCTGGATCTCAGCCTGTTCCATGGACTCCTGCTATGACTGACGCTTTCACTGCCCTCAAAAATCTTCTTGCCGAAGCCTGCTCCTGGATCGCGTGTCAATGCTGCAAACTACACAAACACACTTCACCCCGCATCGGCGCCTTTTCGATCCCTCCTGGGCGTTTCCAGAATATTCATATTGACATTGTCAGCCCTCTCTCCTCCTCTAATGGCTTTCGTTATGTTCTTTCGTCTATCGACCGAACAACTTGCTCGGTCGAGGCTGTCCCCTCCCCACCATTATGGCAGAAACTGTTGCTCGAGCTTTTGTCGAGTCATGGGTATTGGGTTTCGGATGTCCAGCTATCATCATGACTAACCAGGGCAGACAATTTCAGTCGGCCGTGTTCAACGGGATTTTTAACATTTGTGGCATCCAGCGCATCCATACCACAGCATATCACCTGCAAAGTAACAGGCTAGTCGAGTGCTGGCACTGCACTTTCAAGGCGGCTCTTTGATTCCATGACTCTCTGTGGACAGAGGCCTTTCCCTTGTACTACTTGGCATTCGTGCGATTTATAAGGAAGACCTCAAAGGCACAATAGCTGAGTTCTGCCAGAACATTGTCCTCCCCGGCGAACTTGTGAGCCCTTCCTCTTCTCTCTCTCAGTCTGACTTACCTTCCTTCGTGGACCACGTCAGATGCCACTTCATCAACCTCCATATCCCTCCACCTGCCAGCCATTCCCACCCTAAGGTTCACGTCCCAAAATTTCTGGACAATTGTGAGTATGTCATGCTCCGAGATGATACTGTCCGTGCTCCCCTCCAACCTCCATATACAGGCCCGTACCGAGTTCTCCGGTGCTCAGTCAACACCTATGACATCCAGATGAAAGATTCAGCTGTTACAGTCTCTCTCAACAGACTTAAGCCTGCTCAAGTCGAGCCTTCTTCTACCCCCCTTCAGGCCACGACCAAGCCACTCACTGTCATGGCTCACGACGGTCCGACCACTCCCTCCACGTCAGACTTACACACTCTGTCGAATGACTTCCAGCTCCAATCGTCGAGCTCTCCTCTGACCTTGCCCTCTACTCCAGTCTGACGCACTCCGTTGAGTGACCACATGCTCCCCATGTTGAGCTTATCTACGATCACACCCTTGCCACCAGGCCCTTTGCCGGTCCCTTCGACTTCTCCACCATCGCCTGCCTCGCCCTGTTGAGGTTTCTCGTGCCCCCCACCCCCCCATCTTAAATGTGCCCTCGCTCGAGGTGTTTGTGCCTGGCCCTCCAGACATAATCCATGACATCTCAATAATACTGCATGGTTATACACTGTTCGTTGTGTGTTTCTCTTCATCCAGTGCTCATGACACAACCTCCGCCATTTCCTGCCACCTGGTGAAATGTGTTCCCATCTCGCCTGACGTTGACTTAGACATGCTTCGTGTGTCCCCACACACACTGTAGACATTGTCAAGGTCGCTCCGTTCCACTCGCAAACCACCGGCCTATCTGTCGCCGCATGACCAGCACGGCCAGTGCAACGCCCGGCTTGCTTCAGTGACTTCCACACAGCTCCCCGATGACACTGTCAAGCTGACCATGGTCCGGCTCCTGTGGACCGACACCATAGTCACTCCCCCCCAGCCTCACAAGATTACTCCGTACTGTAAGGGGGGGGGGGGCTATGTGGCGCCAATGAAATCGACACCAACATTTATATGCATTCATCTTTGGACTCTAAGCATTATCTTTCACTGTTCAGCCATGTTCAGTTCAGTTCTTTGTGATCCTCGTATGTGTTGATGCAGCTAATGTCAGAAAGATTCTGCAATTTAAAATCAATTTCATAAATTTGGTGGAGCTGCAAGATCATCAGTAATATCTGTTTCTTTAGAGATTCTTAAAAAAAAGTCTTGAAGAATAGTAATGATAGCAAAGAACCTCACATAATCAAATATATCTGCTTCGAGTTCATCATTAGCTACAAAAATAGTGAACGCTGCAAAATTGACGTTGATGGAAATGAATTTGTGCACTGCATCTTGCCCAAAGAAAATGGACCTATTGGGATTCCTGGTGAATATTTGCAGCAGGGGAGACAAAACAATGAAACTTCAGGTCTTACTGTGAAGAGGAATCAAAAGACATTCTATGTCCTGAAGTAAAACCAGAACCATAACAGAACCTCAAGTCAGTGACAATCAGAATCCTCAGAAGAACCTGCCCAGCCACATATTCTGGAACCAAAGAAGAAGAGGTGAAAACATTGTTTGTAAACAATGCTGAACCCTTTCAGACACAAGTATTTTGGCAGAAGAAAATCCATTCCTTTAGCCACAATAAAATATAGGCTCTTAGTAGCCTATTTTTGAGAATTCAAAATTTTAGATGGTTTTGGGCCCAGTAATGGCTTAAAAATAAAAAAATGATGGCCAATTTTTTTTTTCATTTTAAATGTGTGTACACCAAATTGTGCTATAGGTTTGAAGGTGTTAACTGCTTCATGTGTAATATTAACTTTAAAATTTGTTCACCATTTGACAAAGGACATTTCAAGGGTAATATATATGAAGGATGTGTTTCTTAAAAAGTCAAATTAAACAATAGTAAGAAAGTGAAATTTTAAAGTACATTATGGCAAACAACTATTTTCTATCACCAATATTCAGCTTGTCATAAATCACTCAACTTTTGAGACATAAATCTGTTATTTTACAAATTGTTCAGAATTGAATGCTGAACATAAAAATTGAAATAGCTCGAAATCAAAAGTTTTTGACAAAATGTCACTTTTCACTCTCTGTCCCACAATTGTCTTTTGACCAAATACCTCTATCTCTGCTGAACTGTGGTATTCAAAAAGTAGGAATAGAAAAAACTGTGTTATCATGTTTGGACTGGATTTCTATTCCTGTATGCTGCTGGTATTCCTGTGGTATCTATGTCATTTGTAAAGTACAGAAGAAGCTTTTGTAGAAAACCATATTGTCTCAAAAAACATTCCTGAAAGTAAAAAATGAAGTGAACTTTTAAGTAAATCTCAGGAGGAGGTGAGAAAAAGGGTTTTTTACAGTTTTTAAGAACTTTTATATTCATTTGTCAGTAATCAGGAAGTTAAAAATGATGATGTGTTCACATACCTCTCAGTAAGGAGTGAAAGGAAATGATGTCTGCATGGTATTATTTTTCTTACATTTTTTTTCAATAATAATCTTTGAGTCATGTGACAGTACTGAAGGAATTATGATAATAGAGCAACTCATTTTTAGAAATCATTTCTTTGCTTCTTTTGAGTATTAAATAATTAATAGTTTGTTTCAGTCATATTTTGCCATGCATATAAGACATTGGTAACAATAATCTGTGTATGAGAAGTATATGTTGTTTTGATGATTTTGTTTTGAAGAAACAAATAATCATAACAATTAAGTGATTTGTCCTATGATCAGTGAAAATTTATTATTTGAAAATGATTACGTTTCCATGCTATGCGTAAGAAATATGTTTGTATTATGTAAAATTATTTATATTTTTGCTATAGTATTACATTTAGACATAAGATTTTCTGGAATCCACACAACTTACACACAGGGACACTGGATGTCTTACACAAAAAATGACTATGTATGGTTAATTTACCAGTTCTCCAAACTAATGTAATATTAAAATATTCTCAGCATTTATATTTGAGTTTACCAGAAGAAAGAGATTAATGGGAAAGGACCTAATGAAGATAATGTGAATTTTTTGTGATTGGCAAACTTAAAAATCATTGAAGTCCAAGGGGACAGGTGTGATTACAGTGATTGCATAAGGACCAATATGGATTGGTAAAGAAGAAACTTGATCATTTTTATAAATAATTGTAAACTGCACAGTCAATGAACTATTGTTTGCATTTATATGGAAAATAAAAGGAAAACATGGGAAGGGAAAGGTTATCACAAAATTTGTGATTACATGTTATATTTTTTATTTTCATGTATAAAGGTAAGTACGTATAAACCATATGAATGTTGACACAAAAATGGAACATAATAATTTAAGAACATTTGTAAATGTTTTCTAAAAATCTGATAGTTCATTTGATCTAAAGGGGGGTCTTAATTAGGTTTCATGTAGATGTTTTCTTTCCATCATACAATGCACTTATAAATATACCAAATTTTCACATGTATTATAAATAGATAACATACATTATGGCCATGTATGCCATCATTTTACATCTACATCTACATGACTACTCTGCAATTCACATTTAAGTGCTTGGCAGAGGGTTCATCGAACCACAATCATACTATCTCTCTACTATTCCACTCCCGAACAGCGAGCGGGAAAAACGAACACCTAAACCTTTCTGTTCGAGCTCTGATTTCTCTTATTTTATTTTGATGATCATTTCTACCTATGTAGGTTGAGCTCAACAAAATATTTTCGCATTCGGAAGAGAAAGTTGGTGACTGAAATTTCGAAAAAAGGTCTCGCCGCGACGAAAAACGTCTATGCTTTAATGACTTCCATCCCAACTCGTGTATCATATCTGCCACACTCTCTCCCCTATAACGTGATAATACAAAATGAGCTGCCCTTTTTTGCACCCTTTCGATGTCCTCTGTCAATCCCACCTGGTAAGGATCCCACACTGCGCAGCAATATTCTAACAGAGGACGAACGAGTGTAGTGTAAGCTGTCTCTTTAGTGGACTTGTTGCATCTTCTAAGTGTCCTGCCAATGAAACGCAACCTTTGGCTAGCCTTCCCGACAATATTATCTATGTGGTCCTTCCAACTGAAGTTGTTCGTAATTTTAACACCCAGGTACTTAGTTGAATTGACAACCTTGAGAACTGTACTATTTATCGAGTAATCGAATTCCAACGGATTTCTTTTGGAACTCATGTGGATCATCTCACACTTTTCGTTATTTAGCGTCAACTGCCACCTGACACACCATACAGCAATCTTTTCTAAATTGCTTTGCAACTGATACTGGTCTTCGGATGACCTTACTAGACGGTAAATTACAGCATCATCTGCAAACAGTCTAAGAGAACTGCTCAGATTGTCACCCAGGTCATTTATATAGATCAGGAACAGTAGAGGTCCCAGGACGCTTCCCTGGGGAACACCTGATATCACTTCAGTTTTACTCGATGATTTGCCGTCTATTACTACGAACTGCGACCTTCCTGACAGGAAATCACGAATCCAGTCACACAACTGCGACAATACCCCATAGCTCCGCAGCTTGATTAGAAGTCGCTTATGAGGAACGGTGTCAAAAGCTTTCCGGAAATCTAGAAATACGGATCAACTTGAGATCCCCTGTCGATAGCGGCCATTACTTCGTGCGAATAAAGAGCTAGCTGTGTTGCACAAGAGCGATGTTTTCTGAAGCCATGCTGATTACGTGTCAATAGATCGTTCCCTTCGAGGTGATTTTACTTTGCTACCTGCTTTTTTATATTACATTTATAATCAGAAAATTATGCAAAACATTTCCCTTATGAACATAGCAATCTTATTATTCCATACTGAAGCTTAGTTTTATTATATTATCAATATTTTACAAGAATTTTCAATGTAAAGTAGAGACATAAATAAAATTCTGAAATAACAATTTTTGAAATATATAGAAGAATTAATTTTTATGTGAAGACCTTATCTTCTATAGGCACATACAATCCCATGCTTTCTAAATGCAGGATATTGTGTGTGTGTGTGTGTGTGTGTGTGTGTGTGTGTGTGTGTGTGGAAGGGGGGGGGGGACTCTTGGGGTATTATAACGAACCGGAATTATAGAGACCTTTGATCAATAATAGATTATACTACTAAGCCTATTTGAAAAAAAATTATGATTCCATTCTTTTTTCAGCTTTGGCCTGTGCCATATCATTCTCTCACATTGTTATTCCTATTTAATAGTGATCTATCTGTAAATTTATTGCCTATCACCTTCATTCTCTCTTTCAATTCACATGACATTTGCTTTCCTTGATCAAATTGTTTTCAGGCATAATTATATGAGTGGTCAGGGGCAGCAAAGTACTTTTATTTCAACTTCATTTTGATACTGGAGAAACCTGTTATTACTTGAGCTTACAAGACATTCTATATCTTGTTGCTTTTGGTTGATGGGAACTTCCAACTTCAAGGAAGATTCAGCCTTTCCCATGGGTCAGGTACAGTAACAGCAACTCAGAAATAAAGTTCACTGTGCCAGCAGGAATAAACGAGTTATCCCTGCAGGCTAATATGAGGTTCAGGTAAACAAAAGCATTCTGTTGGATGGATGGACTGAGTGTCTAGTTCAGACATTACAGGATGGAAGACTTAGGAATATGGACGAGGTGGAAGCCTCTCAAATTCCTTACCTGCTACAGAGGATATGGGTGAATATATGCTAAAACTATTGTTTCATCTCGTTTTCTGGACATCCCTTCAAATTCTGATTCATTCCCACAGCTGCACTTGAGAAAATTTGCATTTCATTTTTCTGCATTAAGAGCAGTCCAAAAAATGGCTAAATTGACAAGGAATACCACAATACTTGCCTTGCAGTGAGAACGCAGTTTTGGGTCTTTCTTGGGTGTGAAAGAGTATTTATGATTGGCATTCTGGCATCTAAATTGTTGATGGAAGACAGCAGGCTCATTTCCTGTCACATCATTGGAGGTACAGTTAGGGCTTTTTAGTGATAATATGCACTGTGTGGAGAGACTGAGGGTTGAAGGGAAGTGAGGGTTTTTGGGAGAGACATTCTGGGAAACTCATGTAGACTTCTTGCTGGGCGAACTCTCAGGACTACCATGACTGATAAGCAGATCTGGACATTGCCCTTATGCCAAATGCCGAGTTTCGTTTAACAGTTCACAGGAATTAGAAAAATTCTCGTGATCTCATTTGAGAAGATGTGCGCATCTTGCAGCCACATCTGCAATAACCTTCCCTGTGTCAGCCAGCAGTAGTATTTGCAGTGGCATAGTGTACAGCAACATCATGCAGACTGATTGCAGACACAATACGCTTGCACTACAATGGGACCAATCGATGACAGGAATTTCAGGCGTTTGAAGAGAGGGATTCATTTCTATGCTTTCGCTTCTGATAATCTCTTTTTATCTCTTATTGTAACATGCGCTTCACACAACTGTGTGCCCAGTTCTTTCTCTTCTTGTGATGGTAAATTCAAGGGAAGACTTTAACTAATCACCACTCATGTATAAACTTTGAAATGACTAATAATTTCTTTTAGATCATGCGGATATAATTATTTCCTTCTTCTTATGTTGTGTATTCATTTCACATTCTTATTTTTTTCTAGAATATTTTAAATATACCAGAATGGAATTAAAGTGCTAGGTCTAACAGATCTGATGAGCAAGATGTATGAGACAGGTGAAATACCCTCAAACTTCAAGAAGAATATAATAATTCCAATCCCAAAGAAAGCAGGTGTTGTCAGATGTGAAAATTACTGAACTATCAGTTTAATAAGTCACAGCTGCAAAATTCTAATGAGAATTCTTTACAGACAAACAAGCGTACTGTAACCTACTTCCTTTGTTTTTGGATTTCATTTCCTTAGGATTCTTCCAATGAATCTCAGTCTGGCATCTGATTTACCAACGATCAACTTTATATGATCATTCCATTTTAAATCACTCCTAATGCGTACTCCCAGATAATTTATGGCATTAACTGCTTCCAGTTGCTGACCTGCTATTTTGTAGCTAAATGATAAGGGATCAATCTTTCTATGTATTAGCAGCACATTACAATTGTCTACATTGTGATTCAATTGCCATTTCCTGCACCATGCGTCAATTCGCTGCAGATCCTCCTGCATTTCAGTACAATTTTCCATTGCTACAACCTCTCGGTACAGCACAGCATCATCTGCAGAAAGCCTCAGTGAACTTTCAATGTCATGCACAAGGTCGTTTATGTATATTGTGAATAGCAACGGTCCTATGACACTCCCCTGCGGCACACCTGAAATCACTCTTACTTCGGAAGACTTCTCTCCATTGAGAATAACATGCTGTGTTTTGTTATTCAGGAACTCTTCAATCCAATCACACATTTGGTCTGATAGTCCATATGCTCTTACTTTGTTCATTAAACAACTGTGGGGAACTGTATCGAACACCTTGCGGAAGTCAAGAAACACGGCAGCTACCTGTGAACCCGTGTCTATAGCCCTCTGAGTCTCGTGGACGAATAGCATGAGTAGTAAAGGAGTTTTACTATTTGGGGAGCAAAATAACTGATGATGGTCAAAGTAGAGAGGAAATAAAATGTAGACTGGCAATGGCAAGGAAAGCGTTTCTGAAGAAGAGAAATTTGTTAGCATCGAGTATAGATTTAAGTGTCAGGAAGTCGTTTTTGAAATTATTTGTATCGAGTGTAGCCATGTATGGAAGTGAAACATGGACAATAAATAGTTTGGACAAGAAGAGAATACAAGCTTTTGAAATGTGGTGCTACAGAAGAATGCTGGAGATTAGATGGGTATTTCACATAACTAATGAGGAGGTATTGAATAGAATTGGGGAGAAGAGGAGTTTGTGGCACAACTTGACAAGAAGAAGGGACCGGTTGGTAGGACATGTTCTGAGGCATCAAGGGATCACCAATTTAGTATTGGAGGGCAGTGTGGAGGGTAAAAATCGTAGAGGGAGAGCAAGAGATGAATCCACTAAGCAGATTCAGAAGGATGTAGGCTGCAGTAAGTACTGGGAGATGAAGAAGCTTGCACAGGATAGAGTAGCATGAATGCTGCATCAAACCAGTCTCAGGACTGAAGACAACAACAACAACAACAGTAATTGAACATTAATTCAGCCAGTATTGTCGAGCAATACACTGGGTGTGACAAACTAAAATGTTCACTGATTTGCATCATTAAGGCACTGTCTAAGAAACACAGTTGTCATGTATTATTCATGGATCAATAAATGTATTTTATCAGCAGATCAAACTCTATGATTCAGGCATTTGCACCACTATTTTAATCAAATTGAAACCATAAACACAAGAGTGAGGGCCCCTGATGAATTCAGGATTTAAATTAATGATTCCTGCAAGTGCCACAGATATATTGATAATCCCTCTCAGTCAGTGCTCTTTCTCTTCAGAAAATGCTGTGGGATGTGTACACCTAAAATTTTCTTTCCACAAAGTTACTTTTTTACTCTACTGGTCATTAAAATTGCTACACCACAAAGATGATGTGCTACAGACGTGAAATTTAACACACAGGAAGAAAATGCTGTGATATGCAAATGATTAGCTTTTCAGAGCATTCATGCAAGGTTGGCGCCGATGGTGACACCTACAACATGCTGACATGAGGAGAGTTTCCAACCGATTTCTCATACACAAACAGCTGTTGACCAGTGTTGCCTGGTGAAATGTTGTTGTGATGCCTCGTGTAAGGAGGAGAAATGCTTACCATCTCATTTCCGACTTTGATAAAGTTTGGATTGTAGCCTATCGCGATTGTGGTTTATCGTATCGTGACATTGCAGCTCACGTTGGTCAAGATCCAATGACTGTTAGCAGAATATGGAATCAGTGGGTTCAGGAGGGTAATACGGAACACCGTGCTGGATCCCAATGGCCTCCTACCATTAGCAGTCAAGATGACAGGCATCTTATCTGCATGGCTGTAACAGATCGTGCAGCCACGTCTCGATCCCTGAGTCAACAGATGGGGATGTTTGCAAGGCAACAACCATCTGCACGAACAGTTTTGCAGCAGCATGGACTATCAGCTCAGAGACCATGGCTGCGGTTACCCTTGACACTGCATCACAGACTGCGATGGTGTACTCAACCACGAACATGGGTGCATGAATGGAAAAATATCATTTTTTCGGATGAATCCAAGTTATATTTACAGCATCATGATGGTCACACCCGTGTTTTGCAACATTGCCGTAAACGCACATTGGAATCATGTATTCATCATCGCCATACTGGCGTATCACCCGGCGTGATGGTATGGGGTGCCATTGGTTACACGTCTCGGTCACCTCTTGTTTGCTTTGATGGCACTTGAACAGTGGACGTTATATTTCAGATGTGTTACGACCCGTGGCTCTACCCTTCATTTGATCCCTGCGAAACCCTACATTTCAGCAGGATAATGCACGACTGCATGTTTCAGGTCCTGTACAGGCCTTTCTGGATACAGAAAATGTTCGACTACTGCCCTGGCCAGCACATTCTCCAGATGTCTCACCAATTGAAAATGTTTGGTCAATTTTGTCCGAGCAATTGGCTCATCACAATAAGCCAGTCACTACTCTTGATGAACTGTGGTATCGTGTTGAAGCTGCATGGGCAGCTGTACCTGTATACGCCCTCCAAGCTCTGTTTGACTCAATGCCCAGGCATATCAAGGCCGTTATTATGACCAGAGGTAGTTGTTCTGGGTACTGATTTCTCAGGATCTATGCAACCAAATTGCTTGAAAATGTAATCACATGTCAGTTCTAGTATCATCTATTTGTCCAATTAATACCTGTTTATCATCTGCATTTCTTCTTGGTGTAGCAATTTTAATGGCCAGTAGTGTATGCAGTTGGAAAACTTAAAAGTTTGCCAATGATTTATTTCACAGATTTCAGTTGAATTTATTTAATTTTTTCATGTTGGTAGCTGCAATATAAATGATGCCAGTGCAGCATGTGGTGGGACAAGTGATATATCTAAATTTTTCAAACATTCTGGAGCAGCAGTCAATTGTTCTCAACAACTCCAACACTGACAGCCAGTCAATAAGTCTAAATTCTTGTTCTGTGAGTGGGCGGACATACAGGACATACCACACTTCATTGTTCACTTGTTGTTCCCTTCATGTTGGTTGTATGCCTGATTGCATGATGTGTGCTGCTTTGTTGCAAGTTATTTTAGGGGCGACTGGATTAAAGGAAGATATCAAAGCAATCCAGAGGCTGGCTGCTAGATTTGTTACTGGTACATTCGAGCAACACGCAAGTATTATGGAGCTGCTTGGGTAAAGTAAATAGCAATCTCTGGAGGGAAGGTGACATTCTTTTCATGGAACACAACTAAGACACTTTAGAGAACTGGCATTTGAAGCTGACTGCAGCATGATTCTACTGCTGCCAATGTACATTTTGCACAAGGACCACGAAGATAATATAAGAGAAATTAGGGCTCATATGGAGGCATGCAGACAGTCATTTTTCCCTCATTTTGTTTGCAGATCGATCAGGAGAGGAAATGACTAGTAGTGGTAGAGGGTAATCTCTGCCATGCAAGATATGGTTTCTTGCAGAGGGTGTATGTATGTATAGATGTAGATGTCGATTCTCAAAAGTGACCGCACTCCTCAATATTCCAGTTGTTTTATATCTTAACTATTCTGACATTGTTGTGAATACATTCTGTTTGGTAATGTAATAACACAGGAGTCATTTAACCAATGAACATTGTAAGAAATTAGGAGAATAATACATGCTTTTTGTAGTCTGAAAGCATTACATTTGTGTTACTATACTGGTGATTTTCAGTCATTAATACTATGCTGAACCTATGATCTGAGGATAAACCTAGAAGCAAATGTTACTACCACTAGCATTGTATATCATAAGAGCAACACCCCTTTAACAGGGAAAGTATGCCACTATCAGTCTTATGGGCAGTATTAATGATGGTGATTATGAGAACTCACTGTCCAGGAACAGCAGTATATCAGAGAGCTCATTGCTGTGCCACTATGTAGACACCAAATGCATTTCCTGAACCCACAATTCAGGTATCTGCTAGTGTGGTGCAATATATTTGAAAAGCAGATCTGATAAATCAGGAAGGCCAAGTGTGAGCTACTGCTACTGTTATGATGGTGGTGCAGACAGTAGAATCTTGAACACATGTGTGTCTTGGTCCAACAGATCTGCTAGTGCCTTATTAGGAGCTGATGCACTGTTGGAAAAAACTGAGAAATTGTAAGTGCTCATGAAATTATACACAATGAACAAGTATAGGCATTTGGTTACTATCAGTAGTGACACTTACTTTTGAATGTGACAACCTTCTGTTTCTCTTTATTCTGCATGGAAACTATGGCTGATCGCTGCTGCTTGCACTTCATGATCCTTTCACTATGGCACACAGAACCCAAATTACAAAAGTCACACAACATTATTGTAGTACTGGTTCAGATATTTGTAGAGATGCAGGATTCATGTTAGTATCAAAATCAATACTATATTTAAAAAGTTATTAATGTTTGTAAATCAAATATTTTTGTGAGATAGTATTTCAGATATCTTCACAATGACAACTTAATAGTTTGGCATGCTTATTATTTTGAAAAGATTGTAACAAATTATAAATCCAAATTCTGTAACTTATTTCAAAATACCAACTAACTTCCAATTGTAAACTTTAAAATTACTGTTTTAAACAATGAGTGTATTTGTGTTTTGATTGTTAAAACGTATATAAAATTTACATATAGGTGACAAAAGTCATGGGATACCTCCTAATATTGTGTTGGACCTCCTTTTGCCCAGGGTAGTGCAGCAACTTGACATGGAATGGACTCAAGTGATTGGAAGTCTCCTGCAGAAAGTTTGAGACATGCTGCCTCTACAACCATCCATAATTGCAAAAGTATTGCTAATGCAAGATTTTATGCATGATCCGTTATTTCAATTATGTCCCATATATGTTTGATGAGATTCATATTGGGTAATCTGGGTGGCCAAAACATTCACTCAAATTGTCCATAATAGTTTTCCAACTAATTGTGAACAACTGTGGCCTGGTGACATGGTGCATTGTCATTCATAAAAATGCCATCATTTTTTGGGAACATGAAATCCACGAATGGCTGTTAATGGTCTCCAAGTAGCCAAACTAACCATTTCCCAGCAATGATTGGTTCAGTTGGACCAGAGGAGCCATCCATTCCATGTAAAACTAGCACACACATTATAGAGTCGCCTCCAGCTTGCACAGTGCCTTGTTGACACCTTGGGTCTATGGATTCATGGGGTGTGCACCACACTCGAACCCTACCATCAGCTTTTACCAAGTGAAATCAGGACTCATCTGACCAGATAATGTTTTTCCAGTTATCTAGGGTCCAACCAGTATAGCAATGAGCCCAGGAAAGGTGTTTTAGGCAATGTCATGCTGTTAGCAAAGCTACTCATGTTGTTTGTTTGCTGCTATACCACATTAACTTCAAATTTCATGTTACTGTCACAATGAATAAATTCGTTGTACATCCTGTATTGATTTCTGTGGTTATTTTATGCAGTGGTGCTTCTCTGTCAGCACTGAAAACTCTGTGCAAATTTTGCTGCTCTTGGTCATAAAGTGAAGGCCAGCAGCTGCTGTGTTGTCCATGGTGAGAGGTAATGTGGTATTCTTGCATCACTCTTGACAGTGTGGATCTTGGAATACTGAATTCTCTAACAATTACTGAAATGGAATGTCCTATGCATCTAGTTCCAACTATCATTCTGCTGTCAAAGTTTGTTAATTCCTATCATGTGGCCGTAACCATGTCAGAAACCTTTTCACGTGGATCACCTGAGCACAAATGAGAGCTCCAGCAAAGCACGGCTCGCGTATACCTTGTGTTCATGGTACTACTACCGTATATATGCATTTTGCTATCCCATTACTTTTGTCATCTCAGTGCAGTGGCAGCAATGCTAACATGAGTAGTATTGTCTCAAGTTTTGCAGAGTCAATGTTACGTCATCTTTGTAATGTGAATAAAGAAGTTATTAAGAACATTATTGTTTGAGCTGCATCATTTAGTAGAACTGATTAACTAAGATGAGTCAATCCTGATGTTACAGAGAGCCTTAGACTTTCTTACAGATGGTGATATTAACACCAAAGAGAGATATATCCAGATCACAAACTTCAAGGAACCGATAGTTAAGTACTGTATCCATTTGTAGTGACCATGAGTGATGGTTACATTTTAAGGGGGGAGGACTTAATTCCTATTGATGTAGGGAATAGAGAGAGGTGGGAAGATGACCTTGATTTTGGTCCTCATACCAACTGCAACTGGTTAGTGGTGTGGGAAGAAGGTTATCTCGACACATGACAGGTATAAGGTTACCTCCTAACATTCAGTGCACCTCAAACAGGTGCCCAACAGGTACTGCCACTGATGCCCTACTCATATCCCAAACACTGACATTGAGTGGGATGTAGGAACACACTAATCTGTGAATTTTGAGGGGAAGGCTTTCTTGACTGTGTCGTTTTCAGTTTTTCCCATTTTAAAGATGAAAGAGAGTGTAGACATATAGAAAGTGATTTGGAAACAATTGAAAATGACCAAAACTTATGCATTACTGTTACTGTGAATGCGCATTGAATATCTGAAAAGGAATTTCTCAGCTTTCAGTCTTTAAGATTAAATGGATGCTTTGAATATTAACACAATGACAGTAGATAATCAGTAAAAAGCAGAATTTTTCCTCCATAACAGTGAATGGTAGGTACAAATAAAAATAATGAAAAGAAACTATAAAAAATGGAAGAAAAGTGAAGAAAAATGCAATGGGCACCCACATAGGTATATGTAGACTTGACAATTGTTAAGGCACTTTCATATTAGTGGAGCAATGTATAATACTGTAGGAACTCTACATCTAGATGCAGGCATAGTTGTAAACCTTGAGCTATTCCAAGGCTGTCAGTAACAGATCTAGTAGGAAGTGCTTTGTATCTTTAGGACAGTGTACCTAGGACTACATGATGTTTCTTGGTTGGTGTTTCAGTGTGCCCATGGAATCTGTTATCTTTGATAATTAGCTCACAGAGGATATATCAGTGCTATGTTTGGAACCTAAGAGATAAGTGACACACAACTGGGTGCTTAAAGATTCAAACAGCAGACCATAATAAAGACCATCTGACACAGGATATATAACACAATACTCTGACTCTGAAAACTGTGTGGAAAATAAGCTGACATGTCAACAAAAGGTGACATCAGAACACTTTATATGAAACAGTATGTGAATCACTTGGCATAATACTTGAAAATCTTGCAAAGGGATCTCCTATGTGACTCTTGAGTCACCTCAGATTGAATTTTTAATCTCTCTGAATCGAAGCACCACACTGTGTAATCAGAATGATCCCTGAAAGACTTCCAAATGATCTGGCTGGTCAATTCATTTGACTACTCCCACTCACTGTGTGATACACCTGACTGAAAAGATCCCCAGGCTGCCCCTGTTAAGCAGCTTTTTTTCTACATTTTCTCCCACTCTGTCATTCAGGACACTGAGTTTCTCATCAAATCATATTTGTCATTTGTGAGCTCAATTTTCAATGTTGCCTAACAAACAATCAATGCTGGGAAAACATTCCTATGAGTTTTCATGCAGGGTCCCAGATTTTCCAATCATGTTTTGTAAAATCCCTGAATGACATCTGACATGTAAAATGGGAACTCCCGCATAGCTGTCATGCTGTCTTCACTCTTGTTGCTGCACCTGTTGCCACTGGTCTCTGGTTCCATAGCATCTTAGACACCAGTTTTTCTTGTGAAAATACTGATAATTCATTTGGTGCCACTCAGCATTTCTGAGTTGTTGAGAAGGCTGCAGCCCAGCAACAAGCCCATTTATTTGTAGTGTAAGACACAGTCACAAAGAAACTCCCATAAAGAATCATTGAGCAAACTGCAGGAACACTTTCTGAAGAAACTGGTAGAGATAAAGAACTGAAACTTTTACAGAATACAGATAAAACACCATCCTCAAATAGAATAAAAACTGGTTACTATATTTTGTTTATGTTATGAATAATGCTTTTTTTATTTGAAAAGAAAAAAAATTATAATGTTTTTAAACACCTTAGAGGTTGTAAATTTGTTCTTGGTATCACAACAGGCCCCTTTTTATCATATTAAGTATCATTTTATTAACAAGAGATACAGAAAGTTTGATGTTTTTATTGTTCTTAGTTTCTGAGGAAAGTGTACCAGAAAAAAATGTAGTTTTGAGGAAAATCATAATAAAGTTTTACATTCAGGAAACTATTGTACACCATAGTGCAGACACACTTTTAAAACATTACAGGACTACACCATGGCTCAACCTCATCCCCTTTATCGTCTTTTCTTTGAGCTTCTGGTTATTCTGGCCCCCATGGTAACGTATCCTGTAGAAATTTCAGCATAACAGGTACAGTCCCCGTTGATGCTTTTCAGTCCCCATTCAGTATTGATATCATCCTTTTTTTCCCAAGAGCCTTAACATACATGAATTTGCAGCAGCTGTTGGGTCCCCATGCACAAAGGTGATGTATTTTCTCATCAGTTGAAATGTTATAAAGAAATATAGCCCAGATTGCTCTTCCCATTACTTCTACACTATTACAGTTAAAGCATTCCTAATTGCCATACCTTGATAATTCTTGATCCTGTCTGTTCCAAACTTTTTCAGACCCCCTTTAACACCTATCTTTTTTCCTTACATATCTTCATAAGTTATGATCCCATTCTTTTCTGTACGTGTCCTATACACTCAAGTTTATTAATGTTGACTGTTGGTCCATATGGTTTCTCATCTATTGCTTTTAGAAAGTTTTGCTGTCCCCATCCACAAGACAGTCTGTATACAGGACACCTCTGGCCTACTTAGACCTTCTGAAAATGTAAACAAAACCAGCCACTTCCACACCCTTGCTCACATGTTGTGTAGTGGAAGTTTTGTGAAATATGTCAAAGAGCTTACTAATTATTTCAATATCCAGAGCTAAATTACAAACAATTCCCTTTGTTTTCCCCACATCTTCATGCAAAGTGATGCTTCCACCAAGGTTTTTTCACTAAGTGTTTGTTTTCCACAAGTTCACATGATAACATAAGGGAAATCTGAATGGTGTCAGTAGAAGAAGAAGCACTGTTCACCCTATGTATTTCACTGTCACACATTTTAGAAGCATTTTGAATCCAGAAAGCACCTAGAAACTTTTTACTTGATGCGTAGATACTTGGGCTGATCTCACCTTCAATATTATTTCCTTCCCTCTGTTCATAAGTAGCAGTTCTGTGGTTAATTTTTATATATTTATTTCCATGAAACCTGGTCATATAGCCTAGATTCCTTATTCTACCCATTCTGTTTATAACTTTTCACAAAAGTACACTAGAACATCACATTTGTATCATCAAAACATAAACAGTAAAGGTGAAAGAGTTGACAGACAGAAGCCAGTATTGCAAACAGCCTAGAAAACATCAAAATGACAATTCTCTGTTACAACTGGAATAAGAACATCTATGGAACACAACCAACTGCTATATTGTAGTCCATGCTCAGCAAGGCAGGGCAAAAGAAGGTGTAGAACTTATTTACTATGCATCATGAGAAAATTAATTACTCAGAATCTAATAGTCAAATTTGGATGAAACAAATGGAAGTTTGTAGTCAAATAATTGGAGCAGTAAATAAACATTATCCAGAGATAACTTATGCAGAGGCCTTTTGTTCTGAGTGTTAGGCTGCAAAGTACTACATCCTGTTCCTACCACTCACCATAAAACTCGAGTCTTCTATTCCATTGCTGGGAAGTTTAAATCTCTTCCTAACACTATAACATGTTCAAACATTCTATGCATGACCTTCTCCAAGTCTTTCCTGAAATTATCTGCCAGTACAGCTCCTGAGGCAGTCACCTATGAAAGCATCCAATTACTGTGTTTATCCCATGTGCAACACTTATCGTCATACAAATTATTTAATGTCCAGAATCTGTACAAACCTCACTAGATGTTACTGTATTACTTACAGGTACCAAAAAATATATATGCACATCCATATTCCAGAAAAAACTGTGGAGTGCATGGCAGAAGATACTTCCCATTGAACCAGTTATTAGACCTTCTTCCAACTCCATTCACATATGGATCATAGGAAGTATGACTGTTTAATTGCCTCCATGTGCACTATAATTAATCTAATTAATCCTCACTATCTCTATGGAAGTGATATGCAGGGGATCGTATATATTTCTAGAGTCATCATTTAAAGCCTGTTCTAGAAACTTTTTAAGTTGGCTTTCTTGGGATACTTTACATCTATTTTCAAGGGTGTGCCTGTTCACCAGCTCTGTGGCACTCTCCCATGGGTCAAACAAACCTGAGATCACTTGCAATGCCCTTCTCTGTATATGTTCAATAGCTCCTGTCAGTCTGATTTGGTAGTGGTCTCATACTCTTGAGCAATATTCTAGGATGGGTCACATGGGAGGTTTGTAAGCCATCTCCTTTGTATACTGATTGAATTGTCCTAGTATTCTACCAATAAAGTGAAGTCTGCTACCTGCTTTACACATGATTGAGCTATGTGATCATTCCATTGCATGTCCCTACAAAATGTACTATCTGAGTATTTGTATGAGTTTACTGATTCCAACTATGACTCATTGATGCTGTAGTCATATAAAACTACATTTTTCATTTTATGAAGTGCACATTTTTACATTTATGAACATTTAAAGCAAACTGAAAACTGTGTACCACTTTCAAATCTTATCAAGAGCTGATTGAATGTATGTGCAGCTTCCTTCAGACTGTAATTAATTTAGGTAACTACATCATCTGCAAAAGTCTGAGGCTACTGTTAATATTGTCTGCAAAGTCATTAACTTACTATATGAACAGTAAGGGACCCAAGATAATATGCTGCATTCTCTCTACCAAAATATCCTCAATCCAGGCACAAACTTCATTTGATACCTCCTATGATCACACTTTTGGTGATAAGTGTAAGTGCACTGCCTCAGTTCCTGGCTTTCAGTATGTCATATAAAAAAAAGCATGAGTTGGGTTTCATATGATTGATGTTTGCAGAATCTATGCTGGTTGGCATGAAGGAGGTCATTCAGTTTGAGATACCTCATTATGTTTGAGCTCTGAATATGTTCTAAGATTCTGCAACAAATCAATGTCAAGAAAATTGGAGGGTAGTTATGTGGATCACTTCTGCTACCATTCTTGTAGATGGCTATGGCATGTGCTTTTTTCTGACTACTGGGCAGGGTTTTTCTTTCAGGGATATATGTTAGGTTATAGTTAACAGGGTGCCTAACTCAGGTGCAAATAGAGCATAGAATCTGATAGGGATTCAGTTGAGCCCTAGGGCTTTGTTCAGTTTTAATGTTTTCAGATGTTTATTAATTCCACTGACATTGATATCTAAATCACTCATCTTTTCAGAGAATTATATTGGGCAATACTCCTGGGTTTTCCTTTAGAAAGGGACTTTTGAAAACAGACTTAAGCATTTCAGCTTTTGCTTTGCTGCTCTCAATTTCAGATCTTGTCTCATCTGTAAGTCATAGAACACTAACTTTGTTGCCACTAACAATCTTTACATATGACCAGGATTTCTTTGGGTTTTGTGGAAGATATTTTGACAATATTCCACTACAGCAGTCACTGTAGGCTTCAGGCATTGCTCTTATGATAGCCAGACACATGTCATTCAGCATCTCTCTATCTATATCCCTATGCTTTGTTTTATACCTTTTATGCAATAGTCTCTGTTTTTTTTAGAAGTATCTTTACAGCGACTGTATACCATCTACATTGATACTCTGCATTCCACCTTATGGTGCATGGCATATGGTACCCCGTACCACTATTAGTCATTTCTTTTCCTGTTCCACTTGCAAACAGAACAAGGGAAAAACAGCTATCTATATGCCTCCATAAGAGCCCTGATTTGTCATATCTTATATTCATGGTACTTATGTGCAATGTGTGTTGGAGACAACAGAATTGTTCTGAGGCCAGCTTCAAATACTGGTTCTCGAAATTTTCTCAATAGTGTTCCTCAAAAAGAATGTTGCCTTCCCTCCAGAGAGCATCCCTCCCATCGTGAACTACTCCACTGGGTACATAATCTGTCCAGTGTATGGTCAACTATTCTTTTAAACTTAAGTCTTAGTTCCTCTAATTACTCCTATCATACTGGTAAGCTAATAGTTTCAAGTAGATGATAAACTGTCCTACTCAACAGTTAAATCCAGTAGACTTACCTGGACTTGCATAGTCCACTCCTTAATATTGAGTACTGAATAGATGTTAGCTTATTAAGAGCTGTGAATTGGGACAAAATGTCTATCAGCAATCTCTTAAAATAGAGTAATAGATTAGTTGGCCTTCAGTCATATTTTAACTGATTCATACTAATAGACTTTGTTAAAAAATCCAGGTTTGTAATGTAGTTGTGTTGTTGTTCAGGTTATACATGTAATAAGGTTTATCCCATTAGACCCTCTTTTGGAATAACTTGTGGGTGACTGAAAAATCAAAACTTTCATTCTGTTCAACACATCCTCCAAATACTGGCAAAAATTAATCACTTTCTAACTTAATAGAAAACTCCCCTTAAATAATATTCCTTTTTATTGTTTAAAATATTCCCTTGTGTCCCTCTAATGTCCACCTGATGGAGTGTTGTAGTTCCTGTATCATCTGGTTCATGGGATCTGAGCAACCTGGCAGATACCTCCAATCATCTAGTCATATCACAGCTGCACTCTACCATGCCACTTCACCACCATGCCTCACTGGGTCTCTCCACCACCTCACCAGTCTCCCACTTATAAGGCAAGTCTCATCACAGAGAGCCATCTGTTACCATTTGTTACCCCAGCTTAAACTGCATGGAAGACTTGATGCTAGCAGAATGCATGCAAAGTGACCAGTCACTGTACTCCACCCATTGATTGTCACGGGAAGAAATATTTGCAGTGAGCAAGTCAGCATGTCAACTGAGCTGCAGGTCTAGCTTGTAGATGAATATTTTCAGCAGTCAGTGATTCACTGTATTGAGAGACTGTCTCGATTTTCTGACAAAAATCTTATGGAACATATTTGAGATTGCTGCTCATAGTACTTTCTGCAACACTGGCATGTTGTGGACTATTTTATCAGAAAAAGGGTGATGACATTCTGTGGAACTCACAAGCAACATCTTTGACAACATATAACTTTTCTGTTTGTACTACACTACTGTTATGGTAATCAACAATCAACAGTGGCAGTGTGCACACTGTATAAGACTGATGCATCAATTTTGTACGTTTGAGACATATTCATAGTACCACTACAGGCTTGGTGGATGGTGTTGATTTTCACAGAATTCGTTTAAGGAGATGCAACCATAGGCAAAGTCTTCACAAGTGCATGTCTCCAACTGCTATCTTATTCTTACTTATTCGTAATTTGAACAACTCTTTGACACATTAATTCCATGCAATGTGAACTCTAATGGGTACAATGAACTTGACATTTCTCTGTTATGTATTAATTACTAAATTAACTAATTCCACAGAAGTTTTTTCATTATCCAGGTCTCAAAGGTTGTTTTTTTTATAAGTAAATATAATTTGTTAAAAAGAAATATAATAAACATAAAGAAACTTTGATATTCAGCTAGTCAAAAAACTGTTAAAATTTTAAGGATCACCTATCCAAAGACAAAGTTTCACAGTGGGGCAGGTGGGGTCAATTAATACCATGTTGCTGTTATGTTTGTACATTATTCAAGGTATTGTATCTTTTTTTACTAAACTGTGATGTCATAAAGACATCACAGAGCATTTTCTTTGTGTTTCTTTTATGTCATGTCATGCATCATAATATCTGGAGGAATGGAAAATGTTATTAAATATGCAAATGGTCAGGTGATACTAGCAGAAAATGAAAAATATCTACAGAAAATGGAGGTATTAAGCAACAAAAGGAAAAAATTGTAATATGTATAGTTTCCAAGACAAAAGTCAAAAAAGTAGCAGAGAAACACAGCCCTGTATATATAGCACCAGAATGAAAGACATTTTATTAGGCGAACTCCTTCAATCACTTAGGAAGCATTTCATTTTTACTGCAGATGGAAGTTTTAGCAGAGAAATAAGAAAAAGTATAGCATGTGGAAAGGAAGTCTTCAGAGAGTGCTGATAATGATAAGAGCAATAGGAATTGAACTAAGAAGGAAATTTGCAAAATGCTTAATTTGGACTTTAGTCACATATGACTCAAAAACTTGGACAAAAGACAAGAAAGAGGAGAAATTTCAGAAAGAATTTTCACTCTGCAGCAGAGTGTGCACAGGTCTGAAACTGCCTGGTAGATGAAAAATGTGTATCAGATGAGGGCTTGAAAATAGGAACTTAGCTTTCTCAGGCAAGTGCTCTATGGACTGAGCTATCCAGTCATGACTCTGTGGCATCAATCCATGGATCGATAGGCCAGAACGTCATATGTGTATTATGTCTTCGAGTTGATCTTTGTTTGTATACTTCTGGGAACTCAGTTCTGGCCTAGTCTTCGACCTGTACATTTATCATGTAATAAAAGTATTGAGGATTAGAAGAGAGAACCATGGTGATTACCTTACCACCTTGATATCTCCTTCAGTGGTGACCCCAAAGTTTGAATAATCCTTCGAACCAAGTACAAAGTGACTACCGCGCAGGCTTCCACATTCTGCATGGACCTTTGTCCGCTACACAATGATCTTCTACAACACGCTGCTGCCGCCCAGTTTTCACCAGCAACAGCAACTAAATTCAAGCATGCCAGCTGTAGTCGGTGCCCGACGTGAATTTCCGCAGTCCTATAGCCTCGAGACGCCAGGGACCTTGCCAGGTGCAGTGGTTTTGAACATGACGCCAGCGGTCTTCGACTCCGGCTTTGTTAGCCCTGAAGTGCTTCAGTTTTCGCTGCACAGCAGTACAAGACACCACTACACACTGATACCGAACTTTAATGCAAAGTACTGTAAATAGTGGGGAGCATAGTTTCCATAATGTGCCACAACAGGATGCCTTTTTGAATGTGCAAGCTCCACGTGTGTATCACTCTGTGCCAGTTGCACACTATGTGAATGACATTCGCCAGCCTGTTACTCTGAGTGTTCATCAGTGCAGTAATTTGAGTGTGTCAGGTTCCACCAAGCTCATCAGTGACTCTGTGATGGACAATTTTGCTGCAGATGTGGAGGACCAATTGCATAATAACAAGCTTCAACCTC
This sequence comes from Schistocerca gregaria, assembly GCF_023897955.1. NCBI lineage: Eukaryota > Metazoa > Arthropoda > Insecta > Orthoptera > Acrididae > Schistocerca > Schistocerca gregaria. The sequence goes on from NC_064931.1 coordinate 687,809,602, forward strand.
CGCCCCCTTCCAGCCACACTCTGCTGCACACATATGTTCCCAAGGCGCTCGACACTTGCGAATTTGTGTTCCTTCGTGATGACATTGTAAAAGCCCCCTTGCAGCCCCCTTACACAGGCCTGTACAGAGTTGTGAAGCGTACCAGTAACACAATGGACATCGTAATTAAGGGCTCAGAAACTACTGTCTCCCTCAACAGGGTTAAACCTGGTTGGGTCAAGTTTTCCCCTACCTCACCCACTGTAGAAGAGACCATTTTCTCTGGCCACCCCCGGCCTTCTTCCTCTGCCCATGATTCGAGTAAACTCATGCCTATACCGGCCCCGTCAATGAGCCCACACTCATTCCTGGGTTTTCTGCCTCCCGGATCCCTTAGCAGAGGCCCCAGCTCCCAGGGCTCAAATATAACAGTTCCATCTTTGTGCAACAGCACACCACACTGCTCTTCTAACAGGTGCAGCTAGCAGGTTACTGCCATGCCCACTCAGACTTCACCGTCTGACACTCACCCCTCTCCTTGCAGCACACCACCCTCACCGTGCTACAGTTTCCCCACCCTACCGGCTCAGCATACCTCTCTGTTAGCAGGCACCACTTACGAGCTCTCTACCCACGTTTATCCTAATGACATTTGTGGTTTATTTGTCATCGTTAATTGTGATACCGCATTAGTGCTGCTTGCGTGTGATGATTGATGTGACTCGTTAGGTGGTGTGTCACAACATGTAGTGAAGCATTTCAAAATCTCTCAAAGTGCTACCTGTGGCAACCTACGTGCTTACGTTCGACCAAGTGGAAAGGTGATCATTAGGTTCCCTACCGACACCTTTCCACACCAGTGCTTCCGCACAGGCCGACGACTATGACTGCCGACGTTGCTTCAAGACTTCAGCATCAGCATTCGAGGATTTGCTCCACGCTCCCCTCCCACAGCGGAGGAACTCACTGAAACCCACTTAACCCCCCCCCCCCTCCAACCTTCGGGTACGTACTCCATACTGCAGGGGGGGGGGGGGGGGGGCAGGGGGGCTATGTGGCGTCGATCCACAGAACATCATATGTGTATTATGTCTTCGAGTTGATCTTTGTTTGTATACTTCCGGGACCTCAGTTCCGGCCTAGTCTTTGACCTGGATGTTTGTCGTGTAATAAAAGCCTTGATATCTCCTTCAACTCAAAAACTGCCCTCACAGCTCCACTTCCACCAGTGCTTCTGTCCTACCTTTTTAACTTCACAGAAGTTCTTCTTTGAAATATGGATGTGGACAAACATACAGAAAATTAAATAGGTACACACATAAAGAAATGATAAAGTGTTTGAAAGAGTGAAGGAAACAAGAACTTTTCTATAGTATTTTAGAAAGAGGAAAACTAACAGCATTTTACAGATTCTAAGGAAATATTGCTCATAGAAAATTATTATTGAAGATTATTATTAAAGGAAAAATAGTTGGAAAAGCCGCAGCAGTAGAAGAACATATAGTATGCTGACATATCTGAGATTATGGACATTTCAGCAAGCAATAAATGATGCATTAAATAATAGAACATTGTCAATAAAAAAAAGTTCAGCCGGTACTTGATTGTTGGCAGATTTATAGATAATAATGGTCACTGGCACTGTAAGATGATCCTGTTATTAAGAAACTCAATGAAACATATGCAAAAATTGTTGAAGTTTGACGCTTAAAAACACACTATAACCCTATTTCATCAGACTTTGTGACATGTAAGATTTTCAGTTCTTTTATTACACTACAATTATTTTTAGGTAATGTTTTGGCCATACTTGTTCAAAACTGTAATCTTTTGTATCATGTGTCAGTCCACCCAAAACCCCAAGTATTAAAAATGGCAATCAACAAACTGCAGCAACTACTGTAGAAGCATAAAATACAATAACTACTTCTGAATGTCACTTTGCCCTTGGAGACCATAAGTGTTCTCTACATTCCTTCACCAGTCATCTCTTTTCCTGGCTTTTGTTGCCCTTTCTCCTTTCATGAGGCCCTTGCACAATATCCCTGTTGGAATCATCTTTCCATCATGTCTGTGGCCTTGTTTGACCTCATTTGTTCTCCATGAATCCTAAGAATGTTACTCACAGTAGTCTTTCTTCTCGAATCCAAATTAGGTACCCTGCCAACACCAATCTTCTTTTCTTCATTCTACAGCTAGTATCAGCTTGTGAATATAGCTCTGCTAGTTCCTGTTTTTGTAATATCTATGACCGGGGATGTCTCTTGGTGCCAAAAATTTTCTGTAATATCTTCTTTTTTGCAGAATAGCAGTTTTTGTTCACCAATTTTCCTTCATGTAAATGTTTCAGACCCATATATGGCTATTGGGAGAATTATGCTCTGGTATGTTTGAGTTCAACACCTCTTGGAATGGCTCTACTGCGCAGCATGTCCCATAAGGCAAAATATGCTCTATTTTCCGCTGCAGCCTTTGCCTTAATCTCAGTTTCCATTCTATTCCATTTGCTAAAAATGCTTCCCAAACATTTAAATATATCTACTCTTTTAAAAGGCAACTGCTCATGGGGCACCATCATTGATTGCCTTGCTCATGAGCATGTAATGTATTTTCTCCTTGTTAATTTGTAACCTTGTTCCTTGCAATATTTCTTTAAGAACTTGTCTTCACTTAGAAAAATACTGTCCAGACATGCAAGCCATTTTATTGTGTTGTTACCCAATCTTATTCCAGCTGGGCTTAATTTTTTTGTGATCTCTGTCCATCATTTCCAAAATTAAATTAAAATGTATCAGGGATAATGCATCTCCTTGTCTAACACCAGTTGTGACTTCAAAATGCTGTGACATTCTTTTATTAATCTTTACTGTGCAATAGGTTTCCTCTAAATACAACTGCACTAGATGTGTTAACTTTTGTGGAAACTAACTCTTTCAAAACATTGGTGATTTTGCTCCTTTGTATGCTGTCATAAGCTTTTTTGAAATAAATGAAAACCATGTAAATGTCAATATTATGTTCCCAACCTTTCTGGGTTGCCTGTCTGAAAGTAAAAGTTTGATTCATGGTTGTTCTATTCCTTCTAAAACTGCTTTGATAGCCTGCAATTTGGATCATTCTCATCTGTTGACACTGAGTTAGAATTTTGTAGCTAATATTAATGAGTATAATCCCTCTATAATTTTCATATACCAGAGGGTCATTCTCTTTTAGTGTAGGGCAGATTGCAGCCATTTACAGTTGTCATGCAATTTCTCATATTCCCAAAAATTCTTCAAGAATGTTCCTGGCAGATTAAAACTGTGCTGAGCTGAGATTCAATCTCAGGGCCTTTGCCTTTCATGGACAAGTGCGCTACCAGCTGAGCCACCCAATCACAACTCACGACCCATTCTCACAGCTTTACTTCCACCAGTATCTTGTCTTCTACCTTCCAAATATCACAGAAGCTCTCCTGTGAACCTTGCAGAACTAACACTCTTGGAAGAAGGATATTGCAGAGACATGGAACTTCCACACTCCAATGTACAATGAAAGTTTCATTCTGGAATCTTCAAGAATTTTGTAACTATTTTTAACAGTGATAGTCTTCCATTGTTTATTAGTTCTCCTGCAATTTGATCTTTGTTGAAAGCATCCAAACATAATGCCCACTGGTCTTCCAGGTTGGGAGCTATGCAGACGTTTACCTTCCTGCTCACACAAAAGCTACACGGATCAGGACTCTCTATGGAAGCCTTGGAATAGTAGGTTCAGTGGTGGCAAATTAAGATTACCTCTTATGCCCCAATCCAACTGCAGTTTTTAAGACTGAAATGCATTTGAAAAAAATGGTGGTGGGCAGAAACCTGTAACTACTCATGCAAAATTATGAAACACATTTGCTGTGATGGCTGCCGTTTAAGCTACATGGAGTAGAGGAACAACTTCCTGGCTGGCAATGCCCTTATTCTTAACTTTAGCCAACATATACTGTACAGAATGGATTGTCAGGAGGAAAACAACTTTAATCTGCTTTTAAACATATTTATGTTTTTTCAGGTACTGTCTCTGGCAGAGCCAGATGCAGGTGCCTGCCGTGTTTCAGAGGATGATTCTCACCCTTCAAGGTTCGGGAAATCGCAGAGGGTGGGCTTACTGGTAGTTGGGAGCTCCAATGTTAGGAGCATAATGGGGCCCCTTAGGGATATGGCGGCTAAGGAGGGGAAGAAATCCAGTGTGTACTCTGTGGAGTCATTCCTGATGTGGAAAGGGTCCTTACAGATGCCATGAAGAGCACAGGGTGCAGCCAGCTGCAGGTGGTGGCACACGTCGGCACTAATGATGTGTGTCACTTTGGATCTGAGGAAATTCTCTTTGGATTCCAGCAGCTATCTGATTTGGTGAAGTCTGCCGGTCTTGCTTATGAGATGAAGGCAGAGCTCACCATCTGGAGCATCGTTGACAGAACTGACTGCAGACCTTTGGTGCAGAGCCAGGTGGAGGGTCTGAATCAGAGGCTCAGACAGTTTTGCCACCGTGTTGGCTGCAGATTCCTTGACTTGCGCCATAAGGTGGTGGGGTTTTGGGTTCCGCTGAATAGGTCAGGATTTCACTACACTCAGCTGGCGGCTACACTGGTAGCGGAGGCTGTGTGGCATGGACTGGGCAGTTTTTTTAGGTTAGAAGGCCTCGGGAAAGTACGGAGTGGGCTGCAATCTCAAAGGGTGCATGGTAAATACAGGACATGCTTGGATCAAGGAACAGTCGGAATTGTAGTTGTAAACTGTTGTAGTTGTGCTGAGAAAGTCCCTGAGCTTCAAGCGCTAATAGAAAGCACAGAAGCTGAAATAGTTATAGGTACTGAAAGCTGGCTGAAGCCTGAAATAAGTTCTGCAGAAATTTTTACGAAGTCTCAGACGATGTTCCGGAAAGATAGATTAGGCAGAATTGGTGGTGGAGTATTTGTGTCTGTCAGTAGTGGTTTATCTTGTAGTGAAGTCGAAGCAGATACTCCGTGCGAATTGGTGTGGGTGGAGGTTATACTTAACAGCCGAATTAAGTTAATAATTGGCTCCTTCTACTGACCCTCAGACCCCGATGATATAGTTGCTGAACAGTTCAGAGAAAATTTGAGTCTCATAACAAATAAATACCCCACTCATATGATTATAATTGGTGGGGACTTCAACCTTCCCTCGATATGTTGGCAAAAGTACTTGTTCAAAACCGATGGTAGGCAGAAAACATCTTCCGAAATTGTCCTAAATGCTTTCTCTGAAAATTATTTCGAGCAGTTAGTCCAAGAACCCACGCAAATTGTAAATGGTTGGAAAAACACATTTGACCTCTTAGCCACAAACAATCCAGATCTAATAAAGAGCATCATGACTGATACAGGGATTAGTGATCACAAGGTCGTTGTAGCTAGGCTCAATACCATTTCTTACAAATCCACCACAATCAAACGCAAAATAATTTTATTTAAAAAAGCGGATAAAGTGTCACTAGAAGCCTTCCTAAGAGACAATCTCCATTCCTTCTGAACTGATTATACAAATGTAGACGAGATGTGGCTCATATTCAAAGATATAGTAGCAAAAGCAATTGAGAGATTCATACCTCATAAAATGGTAAGAGATGGAACTTATCCCCCATGGTACACAAAACAGGTCCAAACGCTGTTGCAGAGGCAACGGAAAAAGCATATGCAGTTCAGAAGAACGCGAAATCTCGAAGATTGGCTAAAATTTACAGATGAGCAAAATTTGGCACAGACTTCAATGCGAGATGCCTTTAATAGGTTCCACAATGAAACATTGTCTTGAAATTTGGTACAAAGTCCAAAGAAATTCTGGTTGTATGTAAAGCACACAAGTGGCAAGACGCAGTCAATACCTTTGCTTCGCAGTGCCGATGGTACTGTTACCGACGACTGTGCCGCTAAAGCGGAGTTATTGAATGCAGTTTTCCAAAATTGCTTCACCAGGGAAGACAAATGGAATATTCCAGAATTTGAAACATAAACAGCTGCTTGCATGAGTTTCTTAGAAGTAGATACCTTAGGGGTTGCGAAGCAACTCAAATCGCTTGATACGGGCAAGTCTTCAGGTAGAGATTGTATACTGATTAGGTTCCTTTCAGATTATGCTGATACAATAGCTCCCTACTTAGCAATCATGTACAACTGCTCACTCGCCGATAGATCTGTACCTACAGATTGGAAAATTGTGCATGTCGCACCAGTGTTCAAGAAGGGTAGTAGGAGTAATCCATTGAACTACAGACCTATATCATTGATGGCGATTTGGGTTTTGGAGCATATATTGTATTCAAACATTAAGAATCACCTCAGAGGGAATGATCTATTGATACGTAATCAGCATGATTTCAGAAAACATCGTTCTTGTGCAACACAGCTAGCTCTTCATTCGCACAAAGTAATGGCCGCTATCGACAGGGGATCTCAAGTTGATTCCGTATTTCTAGATTTCCGGAAAGCTTTTGACACCATTCCTCACAAGCGACTTCTAATCAAGCTGTGGGCCTATGGAGTATCATCTCAGTTGTGCGACTGGATTCGTGATTTCTTGTCAGGAAGGTCGTAGTTCGTAGTAATAGACGGCAAATCATCAAGTAAAATTGAAGTGATATCAGGTATTCCCCAGGGAAGCGTCCTGGGACCTCTGCCGTTCCCAATCTATATAAATGACCTGGGTGACAATCGGAGCAGTTCTCTTAGGTTGTTCACAGATGATGCTGTAATTTACCGTCTAGTAAGGTCATCTGAAGAACAGTATCAGTTGCAAAGCGATTTAGAAAATATTGCTGTATGGTGTGGCAGGCGGCAGTTGACGCTAAATTATGAAAAGTGTGAGGTGATCCACATGAGTTCCAAAAGAAATCTGTTGGAATTCGATTACTCGATAAATAGTACAATTCTCAAGGCTGTCAATTCAACTAAGTACCTGGGTGTTAAAATTATGAACAACTTCAGTTGGAACAACCACATAGATAATATTGTGGGTAAGGCAAGCATTTCATTGGCAGGACACTTAGAAGATGCAACAAGTCCACTAAAGAGACAGCTTACACTACACTCGTTCGTCCTCTGTTAGAATAATGCTGTGCGATGTGGGATCCTTACCAGGTGGGATTGACGGAGGACATCGAATGGGTGCAAAAAATGGCAGCTTGTTTTGTATTATCATGTAATAGGGGAGAGAGTGTGGCAGATATGATATGCCAGTTGGGATGGAAGTCATTAAAGCAAAGACGTTTTTCGTCGCGACGAGATCTATTTACAAAATTTCAGTCACCAACTTTCTCTTCCAAATGCGAAACTATTTTGTTGAGCCCAACCTACATAGGTAGGAATGATGATCAAAGTAAAATAAGAAAAATCAGAGCTCAAACAGAAAGTTTAGGTGTTTGTTTTTCCCGCATTGTTCGGGAGTGGAATGGTAGAGAGATAGTATGATTGTGGTTCGATGAACCCTCTGCCAAGCACTTAAATGGGAATTGCAGAGTAATCATGTAGATGTAGATGAAGATGTAGATATGTTGCGTATCATATATTTTATTTATTGTCTGTCATTATGAAGATTATATGTTTTTGCTAGACCATTTAACTACTTGGCAGTAGCTCAGCATGAGAATTACAGATATGCATAATACAGAGCCTGTAGCAACAGATGAATAGTAGACTAAATTGCAGTGTGGTATGAGAACAGTTTAAGTAAGTCCAACTGTATAGTACAAGTTCAAACACCAGATCATCACTAACAAACTAATGAGAAGTGTTGTCAGAAACAGAAGCTGTGACATGGATCTGAAAACTGGCTCAATGTAAAGATAAAATAAGTATTCATTGGCTATAGAAAACTGTGTTCTCCCTTTCTTCTGTCAGTCAACACCAAGGCATTATCAATGATATGTTCTGTAAATTACTCCACTTCTCATTCCAGCAATGGTATTTATCAAACATTTTGTTTTTAAACTGTGTACTTCATTCAACAGAGAAGATCTGTGAACATTGTAACTATTAAAGCACATCTGTTAACAGCTTCTGTTATTGACAACCCTTAAATTACAGCAATAATGTGCCTTAAAATCGGATCCTTGACACTCATTAACTTAAAAGTGCTTTGAGAACATTATTAATATGTTAATTCATACTTCTTGATTTGCTGACATCTTCTCCTCTTTTACTATTACATACTGCCCTATATCTCGTGAAAACTGTGTTACTGCAAAGTATCCATTAACTATTGTTTTTCATATTTTCTGACCAAAGTTTTCGGTTTCTGATCATTATCTGTGCTCCTGAAATGGTAACATTGAATTTTGTGGATATTTCACTGAATGCAAAGAATAAAACACAATTTTTTGCAACAAGTTTTTGATATTGAGCTCTCTTCGTGGCTGTGGTGTTGTAGTTCATATGGTTATGTGGTTGTGACATATGAAAATATGGTCAAGATCAGGTATAAATAATGGTTCACATAAGGAATGATAGGCCTATTCACTGAGTCAAAAGTGTCTACAGAGTTAAAAAGGCCTTAGTACTGTTAGTAGAAGGTGAAAATATTTCTGACATGTAAATATCTTGATTATTGTTTTCCCAGATCTACAGGCACAAAGAACAAGCAGATATTCACATAAATATTGGGTCAGTGGTCATCTGAAAGTAACTGATATTGGTATCGTGGCATAGGACCTCATCAGTGCATGACTACAAAGGAAATAAGCAACCTTTATCACATGGCTATCATTGATCTCAGAATGTCATCTCCTACCTACTCTGCATGACAGCAGTTTACAATTTTATGTTTTACAGAGGAAGACCACAATTCATCTTGTCAAAGAATGATGCTTACATACATGTTTGACTGATCCATGGTAAAAAAAGTTAAGTATGCACATTCTGCAGTTTTATATTGTATCAGTGCCAATATCACAGTCTGTTGTATTATTGGCTATAAAATTTTATCTTGTAAGATGCATATTCATGGGTCTGATGTTTCACTTATAGGGAAAAAGCTATTTCTTCAATTCAATTCAAACACAAAATTATAGCTGTATTATGCTAGTTCTGTATGAGTGAAATATACCAAGATTTATGCTGTAAACAAGTGATAGTTCCCCTTTCCCTGCAATCCAAATTCATTTTACATCATTCTGGTTGAAGAATGCATGGAACCTTCTTGTTCAAAGACTGATCTGTAGGTGATGCTGACAGTTACGAGGGGTATTTGGAAAGCAAAGTACGATTTTACACAAAATGGAAACCACTATAAAAATCTGATGAAGCTCGCTCTGCACAGATGTGTTGGGGAGTGTCTCTAATATGCCCATCAATCACATGATATCACTCTTTTCAGTTCTGAGTGCATAGTGAGCATGTAGAGATGCCTACAACAACAGTGTCTCCCACTAAATATGTGGATCTGGTGAGAGATTTCACCTGAAGCTATGCAGCCCAAATAACATAAATGTCATGCATTTCTTTCTTGAACACAATTCTCAGCTGCATTCTGCAGGGGCAATGAAGACGCTCCTGCGACATTTTTGATGGGAAGTGTTCAATCACCCACAATACAGCTCTTAATTGGCTCCCTCTGAGTTTCATCTTTGCTTACATGAATCAGTGGCTATGAATCCAACATTTTGGCATAGACAGTGAGCTGTAGACTAGTGTAGACAATTGGCAGAAAGCACAGGCAGCTGCTTTCTGTGATGAGGATGCTGGAAAGTTTGAACAACGCTATGACAAATGTCTAAGTCAGAGCAGTGACTATTTAGAGAAGTAGCTGGAAGATGTGGCTAACTGTTGTGAATAATTTTTTTTTATATTCCCTGTGGTTTCCATTTCACAACCAATTGGACCTTACTTTTCAAGCAGCTTTCATATCATTGACAAACTATAGACAGTTGAAGATCCAGAACAAAATTTATAATATTTTCCAGTCAGTATTATACTATGCATGAGCCCTTGGTGCTGCATGTGTAGGACTCTGTCACTAATAGTTTTTTCACTGGAGACTTCTTCTACAATGTTAAAAATGAAATTACATACACAATTTTTTATGAGTCACTTTTATAATACATTTTATTTCTCTGGTCCATAACATCATGACGCTGTAAATTTCATACATAGAAATTTAATGAGACTCTGAAAAAAAGAATGTTTTCAATGCTTGCATATTGTTTGCATGCATTTATAACTATTATCCACAAAAATGCCTAATTTATGTTTCTGAAATGCAGAATCAATCATGACTTGTTCAAAAATAAATTAATTTATGTAAGTAGAGCAATTAATAATCCAACAGAAAATGAGGAAAAATTATTTGAAAGTATACTTAGAAAAGGAGTATCTTATTGTCAGTTAGTATCTAAATATTGAATGAATATGATTAATCTTTCTGTAACTACACAGCAGTGCTCATAATGCATTATGATAGTAATTAAGAGACTAACAATAGTTGAGCGACTTTACAGGTTTTGAAACATAATACCTTTCTACTGTAATTTCTGATTATATGAACAAACATAACACTTAATCAGGTACTTTTCTTTGTTTTGCCATGACTGCTAATAAAAAGTGTCTCTGGTATTGTTTTAAATATTAGATATTATGATAAATACACTCCTGGAAATGGAAAAAAGAACACATTGACACCGGTGTGTCAGACCCACCATACTTGCTCCGGACACTGTGAGAGGGCTGTACAAGCAATGATCACACGCACGGCACAGCGGACACACCAGGAACCGCGTGTTGGCCATCGAATGGCGCTAGCTGCAGAGCATTTGTGCACCACCGCCATCAGTGTCAGCCAGTTTGCCGTGGCATACGGAACTCCATCGCAGTCTTTAACACTGGTAGCATGCCGCGACAGCGTGGACGTGAACCGTATGTGCAGCTGACGGACTTTGAGTGAGGGCGTATAGAGGGCATGCGGGAGGCTGGGTGGACGTACCGCCGAATTGCTCAACACGTGGGGCGTGAGGTCTCCACAGTACATCGATGTTGTCGTCAGTGGTCGGCGGAAGGTGCACGTGCCCGTCGACCTGGGACCGGACCGCAGCGACGCACGGATGCACGCCAAGACCGTAGGATCCTACGCAGTGCCATAGGGGACCGCACCGCCACTTCCCAGCAAATTAGGGACACTGTTGCTCCTGGGGTATCGGCGAGGACCATTCGCAACCGTCTCCATGAAGCTGGGCTATGGTCCCGCACACCGTTAGGCCGTCTTCCGCTCACACCCCAACATCGTGCAGCCCGCCTCCAGTGGTGTCGCGACAGGTGTGAATGGAGGGACGAATGGAGGCGTGTCGTCTTCAGCGATGAGAGTCGCTTCTGCCTTGGTGCCAATGATGGTCGTATGCGTGTTTGGCGCCGTGCAGGTGAGCGCCACAATCAGGACTGCATACGACCGAGGCACACAGGGCCAACACCCGGCATCATGGTGTGGGGAGCGATCTCCTACACTGGCCGTACACCTCTGGTGATCGTCGAGGCGACACTGAATAGTGCACGGTACATCCAAACCGTCATCGAACCCATCGTTCTACCATTCCTAGACCAGCAAGGGAACTTGCTGTTCCAAGAGGACAATGCACGTCCGCATGTATCCCGTGCCACGCAACGTGCTCTAGAAGGTGTAAGTCAACTACCCTGACCAGCAAGATCTCCGGATCTGTCCCCCATTGAGCATGTTTGGGACTGGATGAAGCGTCGTCTCACGCGGTCTGCACGTCCAGCACGAACGCTGGTCCAACTGAGGTGCCAGGTGGAAATGGCATGGCAAGCCGTTCCACAGGAGTACATCCAGCATCTCTACGATCGTCTCCATGGGAGAATAGCAGCCTGCATTGCTGCGAAAGGTGGATATACACTGTGCTAGTGCCGACATTGTGCATGCTCTGTTGCCTGTGTCTATGTGCCTGTGGTTCTGTCAGTGTGATCATGAGATGTATCTGACCCCAGGAATGTGTCAATAAAGTTTCCCCTTCCTGGGACAAAGAATTCACGGTGTTCTTATTTCAATTTCCCGGAGTGTATGTAGTGAGGAATACAGTCTGCAAAAAACATACACTTGTAATACCGTGAAACAAATTTTACTTTTATTCATTACTTAACACTAATACAGATTAGTCAAATGTACATCAAGCTATACTGCCTGCATGCAGGTGTGTTCACTTGGTTTACCAAATTATAAGAATCTTTGGTGACAGTAGATAACTTACTTTAGGCTGATCACAGAAATCATAGATCATAATTAACATAAAATGAAATGATACTGACTAGTATAACAATCTTCAAATATACTGTCATAGAAGGTACTGAGTTAGTTTTTCATGATTCAGAAGCTGATGGCCCCAGTTTTTGTACAGCACACAGTGACCTGTATTCTAGTTAAATGAAATATGAAGAGAAATAAATGAGTTGATTGTCTTTGAACACTGCTTACTTTTTACTTCTATAATAAATAAGTAATTTTCCTCAGAATATTCAGTTCTTTTGATACTATCCAAGACAAATCTATAGTAATTTCTGACTTATGAACTAGCATAATGTAACATATTTTATTAACAATTTCTTTGTTTTGCCAAGATTATTAATACAATGGGTATTTGGTATTTTTTAAACATTACAACTGTGTCATAAATCATAGTAAGGAACAGAGTTAGTAGATAATACAAAATGGCATAATTATGAAAAAAATTTCCTTTTTATTGTGTGCTTAACACTAAAACAATTTAATCAAACATACATAGAGCCATTTTGGTTACAGCCAATAGTCTTATCTAGTCTAAAGAATGACAAGGATCTTTGGTGACAACAGTTAACTTGTACAATGCTGATCAATAATATGATAAGTCAAAATTAACAATTAGTCTTAATTAGGTCATAACGGACACATTATTTCCTAATTCTAAAGGCTTAACCACATCTATTGGCTTTATGTCAATGGGGTGTTAAACCCTAATCTTCCTTTCTTCCTCCCTTCTTACAATAAACTTCGAATATAATGTGATTAAAAGGATTTGGACTCACATTCACAATTCATAAGCTGATGGCCTCATTTCTCAGTACAGAACACAATGCCTTGCATGTCACTGATTTGAGGTAGAAAAGGAAATGAGCTGATTATTTACAAACACTCATTATTTCTTGTTTCTATTATCAGTCACAAATCTATCTCAGACTTTTCAATTCATTTTATTTTATTTAAGATAATAATTTTGAATGTTGTGGAATAAGCCTTCATGTAATATTTTGCAGTGATCTAAATGTACAAAAATGAAACAGTATAAATGAGAAAATGACTTATGAACTATTATTTTTAAGTTGTCAGCTAGTTAGTTCATAGCCTTGACTTGAACCTCACACAACATATTCACTCATCCATTCATTCTACATATATGTATCTAAATCTTATTAGGAAAATAGCAGTGATATGTATCGAAAAGTAGGAGATAGGGAATTTGAAGATCTATATTATAAATTTCATTGATCATACTCTTCATGAATAATAGTTACTATTCATCCAGTGGCTTTCCAGCACTAAACAGGAAAATCTCTGTAATGGAACTCATCTGCTATAAATGTCAAGGATGACTGTGCTTTCTGTCATTTAACACTCATAGGAAATAGTATTGAAGAAAAACATCAAACTGTTTTGCAGTGAACACATATTGTGTAGTGGGGCGATCACTCTGTTGTAGAAATAATTCAAAAGCCAAGATCACTTAAATACTGTTTACTGGATAACCGGTTTCAACACACTAAAGGTGCCATCATTGGATCAGAATGTAGCTTAACATTTATAAACCTTTTGGATATAACGATACATGAGGCAGACCACCTAATATAAAATCATTGTCACAAAAAATAAAAAAATAAGCAATGACCATGAGAGCAGTTGTTTTTATTTTTTATTTTTTGTGACAATGATTTTATATTAGGTGGTCTGCCTCATGTATCGTTATATCCAAAAGGTTTATAAATGTTAAGCTACATTCTGATCCAATGATGGCACCTTTAGTGTGTTGAAACTGGTTATCCAGTAAACAGTATTTAAGCGATGTTGGCATTTAAATTATTTCTATCAAAGTTTTTAGTAGACAATATGGTGATTTCGGCCAGTGTCTGTAAGGAAGGTAAACTTCCTGAAGAATAATAATCTATATAAAAAATTGTAAAAATGTAAACTAATCTAAATTTATCCCTGGAACTAGTCTTAAAGTGGACCTTCTGTATGTTATCTAGCATTTTGTATCTTTATGCTCTAGGAGACTGTAAAGAGCATTGAAATTAGTTCAAATGTTGAGCACATTTGTCACTAAAAATGCCAACAGCTGGTAAGCAGTTGACTGAGCACAGTTACTGAGCTGGGACTGCCCAATCTAACAGAATATCTGTCCACCCATTTCCTCTTTTACATTAGATTGGAAAATCATCCTTCAGTTGCAAGGTAAACTTTTATTAGTTTTCCTAGGTTTTGATACCAATAATGGTATCCTCTTAAGAACCTATAAATTAACCCACATGGAAATATGTTACACATTGAAATACATCATCAATCTAATGATTTCATAATAAAGAAAATCATGGTACTTACAAAAATTAAATTATTTTGATGACCAAATGTTGGCCATGTCACAGAATAAAAATAAAACAGAATAGAGACGCATAGTCATAAGATTATGCCTGTCAACACTAAAAACACTAAGACAAACATAGACAGAGCTATGCCAGCCAGGATTAAGATTCACACGTAAGCAATAAGGAAACTAGGTGTCGTGAGCAGTTCTGCGGCAAGGCTCAGCCAGTGGCCAAGCGCACACATGAGTGGAAGCACAAGCGCAAGCGTTAGAGACAATCGGTCTCAAAGTTACTAAGAGCAAACATAAATTGTAAACAAATTGTGGTAGGAAGCAGTCCTACAAATGGACAAACCTACCTATTGGTACAGTACATTAAACAAGTTACCTGAGAACTAGCTACAAAGTCAGGGCACGAAAATTTACATTCAAGTATTATAATAAGAGGGCGAAGCCCCATTACAGTAACTAATAAATTAGTATGGGAAACACAAGTGTGCAGCAAGCAAATTAAGAAACACCTTAGCAACTAGGTGTCATTACCAGTATAATACAAAATACATAGAGACACATTGCACAACCGCACTATAATAAAGGGACAAAGCAGGTAGAAAACAATATCGGCCATACAAAGCAGACTGTGGGTCAACTCCACTGGAGTACAGGTTGAAATCCTTCAAAATAATTTCTATTTTTTAGTTGCAACAGATCATTATGTAAATTTTCTCTATCAATAATAAGATGTTTAAAAATTTGCAATTCTTCAAGAGTGTCTAATTTACATCCTCTGACTTCATTACGCAAGAGTTCAAGATATTTTATGCTTTGCATGCTTGTGTTTCCCATACTAATTTATTAGTTACTGCAGTGGGGCTTCGCCCTCTTATTATAATATTTGAATGTAAATTTTCATGACCCGACTTTGTAGCTAGTTTCCAGGTAAATTGTTTAATGTATTGTACCAAAAGGTAGATTTGTCCATCTGTAGGACTGCTTCCTGTCACAATTTGTTTACAATTTACATTTGCTCTAAGTAATTTTGAGACAGCTTGTCTCTAGCGCTAGTGGTTGCACTTGCGCTCACGCATGTGCTTGGCCACTGGCCGAGCCTTGCCATGGAACTGCTTGTGATGCCTAGTATCCTTGTTGCTTACATGTGACTTTTAATCCTGGCTGGCGTAGCTCTGTCTATGTTTGTCTTAATGTTTTTACTTCTGACATACACAATCTTATGACTATGTGTCTTTATTCTCTTTTAATTTTATTCTGTGACATGGCCAACGTTTGGCCCTCAAAATAATTTAATTTTTGTAAGTACCATGATTTTCTTTATTATGAAATCATTGGATTGATGATGTATTTCAATGTGTAACATATGTCCATATGGGTTAATTTATAGGTTCTGAAGAAGATACCATTATTGGCATAGAAACCTAGGGAAACTAATAAAATTTTACCTTGCAACTGAAGGCTGATTTTCTTAATTTCTTAACAATTCACAGTTGGTGAAGAGCTGCAATGTGTTAAAGATTTGTAGATTAGAAACACTGTTCATTCTGGAGACTCTTAGTTAGGAGATCCTATAGTTTTTATAGGTCTCTTAATTATATATTCTCAGGTCACCCATCTTGTGCTTTCTTCCTTTTTCCCTTCTTACAAAAAGCTTAGAACATAACATCATCAAACGTATCTGGACTCACTTTCATGATTCATCAGCTGATAGCCTCATTTCTCATTACAGTACACTAATGGCTTGTGTTTCAGTGATTTGAGGTATAAAAATGACAAAATGAAACAATCCCTAAAAGTAAATTTTTGTAATATGACTTAGAAATGGCATAGATGAAACTTTATGAATTATTTAGGAATAAAAAAGATGCCTCACCAAAAGGCAGATGTGCTGCTTTATTAATAGGTACACAAGCAAAAGTACAGAGCTTTCCTTTTTCAAGCTTGTACAAGAAACATGCACATGAACACACTCAGTCACATGTACATGCCTGTCTCTCTACATTTTGCTCAGTTGACTGCCAGCTGTTTCCTGGCCCACAGTGAGAGTACAGGTGTGAGGTGGTGGAGCAGGGTTGTAGGGGTGACAGATGGAGAGAAGCAAGAGGCAGGGAGAGGGTTGCGGGAGACATATAGTGGCTAATGGAAGAGTGAGGAGCCACATGTGGGATAGCTAGGGATGCAGGTAGAGGGGGCAGGTGGCAGGTGGCTGGGCACACAATTTTACAGGTAAGTTTCACAGGTGTCTGCCACCCACCCACCCTCCACAACATCCTAGTCCATCCCCATACCACTCCAACCCTCCCCCAACACTCTCCCTACCTCCCGCCTCTCTCCATCCCACCCTACCCAACCCTGCAGACCCACCTAACCCCAGTGCACTCACTGTGGGCCAGGAAAGAGCTGGCAGTCAGCTGAGCAGAACGTAGGGAGAATAGCATGTGCATGTGTATGTGTTTGTGTGCATATTTCTCCTACAAGCTTGAAAAAGGAAGTTCATTCTGAAAGCTAGAAAAGCTCTGTTTGTTTGCATACCTACTGGCAAACCAGTGCTTCTGTGTTTCAGTGAGTTGTCTTCTTTATTTATAAATAATTCGTGATTCCCAACCAGGCCTTACCATATATTATAATAGATGAACATTTGTGTTACTTGACATGCAGATTCCATAATATGTGGAAGAGTTCCATCTTGTAAATTAAACAGCATTTTATTATTGAGTAATACTTAATTGTGTAAATGCAACATGCAAAAAAGGTATTGGTTCACATTTTTACTTGCTACTATGTTCTACCTGGTAATGAATTTTGTGAATGTTTTTCTGTTTACAGTATGAGGAAAATAATTTCCATTTAAAATTCATCTGATACAGTAATGTGACATATCACAGACAAAAGAAACTATTCTATCCTAAGTTAGAGAATTTTTGTCATTATATTGCTAAATCTTTTTATTATTGGAGTATATAGATTAGTTTGCTTGGAACATTTGGATACTTAACAAATAGCTGTATATAATAACTGTAGGCCATATTTTTATTGTACAAAACAGTATTCTCACATTGATGATTGCCTAGCTCATAGAGTATATAAGGATAATACTGATAATATGAGATATCTAGGTTACTTCTTATCTCTATAAGGTCCTCAAAATATTAATTTAAAAGTGTTGGCATTATAAGATCTTAGTTAAACTGAAATTTTAATTGTGGCAGCAGGGTTTTGATTTGTGACCCTTAGGAGATATTTTTAGTGATGAAGTATGTACCTCAATGTCTTCTTGGGTCAACATTTCCCTGAAATAACAAACAAAAAAACAAATTGTAGTCCAGATCATATAGGTATTACAAGAAATCATAACTAAGATAAAAAAATATACACCAAATCATTTTGTAATAGTGAGTTACATGAAATGTAGCTCTAGTAATGTGTATTATTACAATGCTGATTGTAGCATTGTGGAGCCATTCTGATTCACAGCTGCTCAAACCACATCTCACAGAAATCATCAGAGCCTCGCCTAAAGTGCTCATAGCAGCATCCCAGATGTATCCAATAGTACTAAAGTCAGTTTGTATGAAAAATAGTATAATATAGTTTATTTTTTCTCCAGTGATAATATATATTACAATGACATTCGACATGTCATGTTGCAGTTTTATAGAGAATAAACAAATTTCTTAGAAATTTGTTAATGATACATGAAAACATTTTTATGATAATAGTGTTTACAGATAATCAACTGTAGTACACAGCATGTTATACAGGGTGTCCCTGCTTAAATTTCCAGTTTCAAAACACCGCAGAAAGAGAACTGATGATCAGACTGATGTCAAATTTTAACAGAACTGTTCCAATGTCTGCTAAGGGTCTGGAGAAAATCCTCACAATTTTCAAAGAGACAGGTTCTTTTGAAGTGTAATGAAAACTGTCACTGGTCCAGTGTCTGGTAAGGGTTTGCAGAAAAAAATTACAAAATTCAAAATGACAGTTCCTTTTGAAGTGCAATGTGGCATAGGGAGGAAAGCAGTTGATTTAACATCTGTCGAAGATGTGGCCACTGTATTGCAGGAGGGGTCAAGTGGTGGTGTAAAAATGTGCAGTGCATGGGGAATTAACTGAATGTTGGACATGCCTGTGAGCATGGCACATAAAATGCTATGAAACATCCTGCATTGCTATCCATACAAAATCACCCATATTCAGGAGTTGCTTCCTGCTGAGCTGTCATCAAGACAAACATTTGTTCTGAAATTTCTTGCTTGCATGGAAGTGGACAACGAGTGGCTACAGAACATTCTATGGACAGAGTCCATTTCCATCCATCATCTAAATACACCGAATTGCTGATTATGGGCAATGGAAAATCTGCATGCACATCAATGGGTACTACTTCATTATGCATAGGTGACTATGTGGTGTGGGTTGACAGCATTGTTTATAATAGGGCCATATTTTTTGAAGAGATAAAGCCTGTGGGTCCTTTTATCTGCACCATCACTGATAAATGCCATGAGAATCTTTTACACACTAAACAACATTCCAACCCTTCATGTTGAGTCCCATAGTGCCTAGAACCATTTGAACCAACCCTTCAACAGCATGAGTAGAATAATTTTTATTCAATATGGCACTCTTCTGCACATTGCACGGCCAGTGAAGCAGCTGTGGCAGAGACTTTTCAGAAATGCTAGAATTATCAGCCCTCGCTTCCCTACAAACTGGTCATATAGACCACCTGGTCTTAATTCATGTGACATCAGTCTGTGGTGGTTATGTAGAATATATTGTGTTCAATGCTCCAATTATGAATGTAGCTGAATTGAAGACACATAATGCACAACACATTCTGAATCCCTGAGACACCCCGATCTGTTGGGGAATATGTGGTTTCTTGATCTCAGCTTGTGACAGAAAATGGTGGCTAGCTTATTGTGCATATACTGCTCCAGTCTCATGACTATCACAAACAGAAGTCAGTATGCTTTTTATGCAATTTCTGGCCTCAGAACAATTAAAATTTGGTTTTTCCCATCTGATGTGGGATGATGTTGCCATGGTGGATGGGCTTGCCTAACAGTTACACAACTGTTGACTGTCAAACTTGTGCAATCACACACATTGAATAGTATGGAGGCTGTAATGTGCAACACAAACCATTGCCCCAGTGCTGCAATTCATCTGTCACTTGTAGCTGACCCCATTTGCCTTAAGGTAAAATTTTCATTAAATATTTTTTGTTCCATGACTTTTTCCTTTGCATCAATAATATACTGAATATACTGTCCAAATTCTGAGCAGTGGTTCTCTTTCTAAAGTGCTTTGAACCTGACACTTTAATTATAGGCATCCTGTACATACCAAAAGCCTGCATTAATTTACATGACATAATTTACACGCATAAGAAAAGCCTGCAAAATTATGTATTTCTGTGACATGGTTGATAATACAACTAAATTTATACAAACTGAAAACTAGTCTTTATAGAATGTATGTTAGCCATATTGCACAAAAGATTTGGAAATTTTATACATAGTCAAAACTCCAGAATGAGAATTTCCACTCTGCAGTGGAGTGTGTGCTGATATGAAACTTCCTGGCAGATTAAAACTGTGTGCCAGACCGAGACTCGAACTCAGGACCTTTGCCTTTTACGGGCACTTGCCTGCTAAAGGCAAAGGTCCCGAGTTCGAGTTTTGGTCCAGCACACGCTTTTAATCTGCCAGGAAGTTTCATAGTCAAAACTCATTTAAATTATATTTGCCCTAAATACACTTATCTTATATGATCTCTTCAGAATTTTCAGCTCTGCACATTGCTTTACTTTTTTCAGGAAACTTGTTTCCACATGAAAAATGAAGTGTTGTACTTCATTTTCAAATTTATGTTTACATTTGTCTTATGGCTTTGTCTGTAATTACTGCTGCACCTTATAACAACATCCAGAAATGAGGTCTTTCTTCAGTTTTCTTTTGAAGGGGCTCAGTTCCTTCATGCTAAGTGGCAGTCTGCTATGAAATAAGCATCCTGATTTTGTAGTGTTCCTATCTGACATTTTCAGTTTTTTACTGCAGATATGGTAATTGCATCTAGTTCTTGTGCTGTGCTGATGAAACTCTTTGTTTGAAGATGCTTTACAATTCACCCTTAAAAGGAGTATTTTATCATCTATGTACAAACTTGGTCAGTTAATATTTTAAATTCTTTGAATTTGTTTTTACAGGATTCACATAGTGTTAGTTTTTCCATTCATTTGATAGCTTTCTTTTGAAGTTTTCAGTTTGTCTGGATGTGTTCATCTATTGCTCCTTCCCATGCTTGTGTATAGTAAAAGATGCGAGGGAAGATAAGCCCACAGTACATTTTTTGCGTGGGTTCTGTGTCCATCATAAAGCACATTTGTTTCATTAAGAATATATTTGTACTTATTTTTGAGCGGGTATTATCACAATGGTTTTCCCATGTCAGATTTTGCATGTTCTTATGGGCTGTCTTTTCCAAATCCTTCACGAAGTCACTGCAAACTAGTAGAGTTGTGTCACTCAAGACATTGATTTAATTTATTGATTCATCCTATAAATCTTTCCAGATTGTGGGATACAGAAAAAATTCACACACACACACACACACACACACACACACACACACACACACACAGATATATGAATACAGTAATTATTTCAGCAGATACATGAATTTTAGCTTTATCCACTAAGTTTCTTGCTGTGTCAGCACTGTCTTGTTTCAAGTCTTTTGTGTCTTAAATGATCTAGAAATTCTTCTATTGAATAGAAGCAATGATCCAATAAGAATGATCTTAGGGTTTTTCATAATCACTTTTATATTTCCTTCAGTGAGCATGTCATTCATATACAAGGTAAAGAGCAGAAGCTCTAGTACTGAATGCTGAGCTTCTCCATATTTTACCTGCAGAAAATCAAAGCATGCATTTTTCTCTTTATTTTCAGATTTATGTTTTATTGCAACACACTTTTGCTGTTTTCAACAAATGTTGTTATAATTTCTGCAGCTTTTCCTCTTATGGGGAGATCTGAAAAATGTCAACATTTTGATAGAGTATTTATCAATCAAACCGTTATGACATTGATTAAGGGTGTGGTGTTGGATACTTCAGCACATGCCAGAAATAACTGTCACTTGTTGATTCACACACATTTCTCTGATTACTAAGCAAATACATTGGGATCATCTTAATAGGATTTTGCTGTTGTCTCTATCACTGATTGGAATTAAATTCTCATCTAATATCTTAATTTGTTAGATTTTTTTTGTGGTTCCTATATTTAGTCCTCATTATATTATGGTTTTAGTATCTACATTCCATGCTTTTATTTCTAGAGAATATAAAATATTCAGATCAGTTTTTTGTTTTGTTTTGTAAATGCAATTTTTTATACATTCAAAGAATTATTCATGGCTTTCCAATGCAAACTTCATTGTGGTGAAGGGGAGAAAGTGTTAAATTAAAATGAACTGTCTTGGATAATTTCAAATGTAAGAGAAATGCAGTCTGGAGGTGACATAAAAACAGAGCAAGGACAAAAATTGATATAATTACCTGGTGAGCACTACTATTGCATCTGTTATGTTGAGTCCTGTTTTTGAGCTTGTTTCAAAGAATGGTACACCATGGTCTCTTGCAATTTTTTGCCCATGTTCAGGATCCACACAAGCCTTTCCTTGAGCCAGTTTATCACCACGTAGATCTATTTTATTGCCACACAATATTACTGGGATGTGATGTTCAGTAAGTTCCTACAAATTTCGAATAATTAATTTTCTAGTAATACACTCTTCTTTAGTTTGCATTTTAGGTTATAATATTTACTTTTCTTCGCCATCTGGTGAACAAGATGTATGAAACAGGCAAAATACCCGCAGACTTCAAGAAGAATATAATAATTCCAATCCCAAAGAAAGCAGGTGTTGACAGATGTGAAAATTACCAAACAATCAGTTTAATAAGCCACAGCTGCAAAATACTAACACGAATTCTTTACTGACGAATGGAAAAACTAGTAGAAGCCGACCTCGGGGAAGATCAGTTTGGATTCCGTAGAAATACAGGAACACATGAGGCAATACTGACCTTACGACTTATCTTAGAAGAAACATTAAGGAAAGGCAAACCTACGTTTCTATCATTCGTAGACTTAGAGAAAGCTTTTGACAATGTTGACTGGAATACTCTCTTTCAAATTCTAAAGGTGGCAGAGGTAAAATACAGGGAGCGAGAGGCTATTTACAATTTGTACAGAAACCAGATGGCAGTTATAAGAGTCGAGGGACATGAAAGGGAAGCAGTTGCTGGGAAGGGAGTAAGACAGGGTTGTAGCCTCTCCCCAATGTTATTCAATCTGTATATTGAGCAAGCAGTAAAGGAAACAAAAGAAAAATTCGGATTAGGTATTAAAATCAATGGAGAAGAAATAAAAACTTTGAGGTTCGCCGATGACATCGTAATTTTGTCAGAGACAGCAAAGGACATGGAAGAGCAGTTGAATGGAATGGATAGTGTCTTGAAAGGAGGATATAAGATGAACATCAACAAAAGCAAAACGAGGATAATGGAATGTAGTCAAATTAAGTCAGGTGCTGCTGAGGGAATTAGATTAGGAAATGAGACACTTAAAGTAGTAAAGGAGTTTTGCTATTTGGGGAGCAAAATAACTGATGATGGTCGAAGTAGAGAGGATATAAAATGTAGACTAGCAATGGGAAGGAAAGCATTTCTGAAGAAGAGAAATTTGTTAACATCGAGTATAGATTGAAGTGTCAGGAAGTATTTGTATGGAGTGTAGCCATGTATGGAAGTGAAACATGGACGATAAACAGTTTGGACAAGAAGAGAATAGAAGCTTTCGAAATGTGGTGCTACAGAAGAAAGCTGAAGATTAGATGGGTAGATCACATAACTAATGAGGAAGTACTGAATAGGATTGGGGAGAAGAGAAGTTTGTGGCACAACTTGACCAGAAGAAGGGATCAGTTGGTAGGACATGTTCTGAGGCATCAAGGGATCACCAATTTAGTATTGGAGGGCAGTGTGGAGGGTAAAAATCGTAGAGGGAGACCAAGAAATGAATACACTAAGCAGATTCAGAAGGATGTAGGTTGCAGTAGGTACTGGGAGATGAAGCAGCTTGCACAGGATAGAGTAGTATGGAGAGCTGCATCAAACCAGTCTCAGGACTGAAGACCACAACAACAACAACAACAGTTATTTATGAAGTAGATGCTTCCTCGGTAAAGTGATACATGTCACTGATATCGGGAACAGTGCTTTGCATATGTCTAATGGACTGGGTGCATAGGCACACTTTACAAATAGTAACCCATTTGGTAGGTTTCAATGAAAGTAAGTAAAGTGATAGCATTGAGTTTCTCTCTTTCTCTCTTATTGTTAACAACAATACCAACACTAAACAATATCATATACCAACACAATGAAGACAAACTTGTTCATAATTCATCAAGTAAAGTGCTGGAGTAGTATAATTATCAAGAGCCATTTACTGTGACACAAAACAACTATTTCAGTTTGGTAAGATATTTATATAATGTAAGTGTTAATTTTTTTAAGAACTTGTGTATAGTATGTAATTTCTGTGATACCAATAACTTGGAAAGAATCCTTAAAAAATTCTTCATGGCTACAATATAATTTTGGGTAAAACAAAGATTAATTCATGCAAATTTGTTTCCAGTTACATTATAAAGCATATGTACTTCTGAAACTTCTTGCCCAATTAAAACTGTGTGCCAAACCTAGATTCAAATCTGCAACCTTGCATTTCCATGCTCCTAATGACTAAGCTATCCAGATAGAGTTCATAACCAACTGACATTGCTTCAAAGATTAACTCTTGCTTATGAAAACACAGAGATCAACAGAAAATTGTGCAGCTGATACCACACCAGTCTGTGATGAAAAAAAAGAGCCATCCAATTTTTTTTACCAATATGTCCACTTTAATTGCACTAAATCATTGGTCATTGAAACCATCATCCTCTCTGACAGTTTCTTCATTGTCACATGACATTTTACCACAAGGTAGTGTTTAACCTTGCTGTTGTTAAGTGAACATAGTCTTGATCTTCAATTTTCTGTCACTGACTGCTGAAAGACTGATAGTAAGCAAGTGATTGTGCTTCTGACATATTCAGCTAAAAACCCACCAGGCAAATAAAGTAAACAGTGATATAGCAACACAATTTAGTGTCCTGGAAAGCAGATTTGAAAACAAATGTGCAATATATGATTTAATATGATTTTCTTGGGATTTAATATCATTGATGCACAGCATCTCCCCATTAACCAGTGACCTTGCTGTGGTAGGGCGCCTTGCATGCCTCATTTTTTATTTATTTATTTATTTTTATTTATTTATTTCGTATTCCATTAATCCGTATTGTGATAAATCACAAGGATGTGGAATGAGTCATGATTACATACAACAGATATAATACACATATATAAAATGACAAAAATGTACCATAAGATTATGAATAAGTTTGTAGGTTAAAATCAAATCAAAGGTATAGCTCAAGTAATATAAAACAATACCTAAAAAGGAAATATAGTACATTTTCCAAATTAAACAAATAATACACATATATAAAATGACAAAAATGTACCATAAGATTATGAATAAGTTTGTAGGTTAAAATCAAATCAAAGGTATAGCTCAAGTAATATAAAACAATACCTAAAAAGGAAATATAGTACTTTTCCAAATTAAACAGTTAATGTGATCTATAGCAAACAAATTTTTATCAGTATAAAAAAATCATTGCTTTATCTGTAGATACTCATCAAGAGAATAGAAGGAATTTACCATTAGGTATTCTCTCAATTTACATTTAAAAGTAGGTAAGACATTAATGTGATCTTTAATACCTGATGGAAGGGAGTTGAAAATTTTTGTGGCTGAATAATGAACACCTTTCTGAACAAGACTTAAATGTTTCAGATCCCTGTGTAGATCATTTTTAGACCTAGTATTATGATCATGACATTCACTATTAGTTTTAAAAAGAGATAGGTTGTTAGAAACAAAAATCATCAAAGAAAATATGAATTGAGAGGTAAGTGTTAATATTTGTAACTTATGAAACAGACTTCTGCAAGAATATCAATTGATACAGATAGCAGTACCTTAAGTCCACCATAATGCATAGGTATCTGTGGAGAGGCAAGACAAATGTGTGGGTCCTAAAGAGGGGCAGCAGCCTTTCCAGGAGTTTCAGAGGCAGGCAAAAGCCTGTATCCAGGATGAATTTTTCACCCTACAACAGAGTGTGCACTGATATGAAAATTCCTGACAGGTTAAAACTGTGTTCCAGACTGGGACTGAAAACTGCAACCTTTACATTTTGCGGGCAAGTGGTCAACTGACTGAGCTATCTGAGTATGACTCACAACCTGTCCATACAGTCTTACTTGCACTGGTACCTCATATCTTACCTTCCAAACTTCATAGAAGTTATACTGAAAAACTTTGGGGACTAGCACTCCAGGAGGAAAGGATGTTTTGGAGACGTGACTTACCCACAGCTTGTGGGATCATTTCCAGAGTGAATTTTCCACACTCCAGTGGAGTGTGTGCTGATATGAAATTTCCTGGTAGATTAAAACAGTGTGCTGGACCGGGACTCTAACCCAAGACCTCTGCCTTTCGCAGGAAAGAGCTCTACAGACAGAGCTGCCCAAGCATGACTCACAACCCATCCTTACAGGCTTACTTCCATCAGTACTTCATCTCTGACTTTCTAAACATCACACAAGTTTTCATGCAAATTTTGTGGGAATAGCACTCAGTCTGAGTGATTGACTGATCTGCCCTTTTAACATCAGCCAATGTGGCCATGATGTCCTTGTTCTGCAAATGGCAGAAAGCAAGGGGAAACTACAGCCATGGACATGTAGGGCATGCAGCTCTTCTGTAAGATTAAATGATGATGGTATCCTCTTGTGTAAAATATTCTGGAAGGAAATAGTTTCCCATTTGGACCCATGGCTGGACTACTCGGGAGGATGTGGCCATCAGGAAAAATAAAACTGTCATTCTAAAAGATGGAGCATGAAATGTAAGAGCCCTTAATTAGGCAGATAGGTCAGAAAATTTGAAAAGGCAAATGGACAGGTTGAAGTTAGATATAGTGCGAATTAGTGAAGTGCAGTGGCACAAGTAACAAGGCTTCTGTTCAAGTGAATAGAGGGATACAAATACAAAATCAAATAGGGGTAATGCAGGTGTAGGTCTAATAATGACTAATGAATGCCTCCAAACACCATAACATCTGGTCCACCAAAATGATTATGTTCAACAATGCTGGACATACCTTCACGCGGCAAGAGGTGGGTCATGTAATGCACCCAGAAACACTGTTGAACATGATTGCTTTGGCAGTCGAGTTGTTTTGGAGTGGAGTGGCATAATGTTGTATGGGTGTACTTCCCTCCAAATCTTTGAACATGGTACATTCACTTGTCAATGTTATTGTGACACTGCACTCCTCTCCATGTGCATCTTTTCAGAGGTGCATTTGGCTTTGACTTCCCTTTATTGATAAGAATGTGTGCCATCATCAAACTGTGCAGGTGGAGTAGCTCTTTGAATAAGAGCATATTCAATGGATGGAATGACCTGCCCATTCACTGACCTAAAACCCACTGAGAACATGTGGGATGCGTTGGGGAAATGTACTGCAGCACATCAACATCTGCCAATGACCATCCAAAAGTTGTGACTACGAAGGCTTTCCCGGCGTAATAATTGATAATATTCTTCTCGGGTATGCAG
This sequence comes from Schistocerca gregaria, assembly GCF_023897955.1. Taxonomy (NCBI): domain Eukaryota; kingdom Metazoa; phylum Arthropoda; class Insecta; order Orthoptera; family Acrididae; genus Schistocerca; species Schistocerca gregaria. The sequence continues at coordinate 687,837,012 of NC_064931.1, forward strand.
CCGGATCGTAACGTCTTCAAGACACAATATTTCTGCGGTCCAACTGGCCGCCATCTTCAGGTGAGAGTGCTGGTGCACGATCTCGCCAGAACTGACTTCCCAGCGCAAGCGGCGGCATCTATATAGGCCGTAGAAGACCCACAACGCGTGCGCGAGAAGGTGCCATAACCGCCCTATAGCGCAGTAGACATACCCCGCCGCCAGTGATGGAAAGAGGCGAAATCGAGATATCACTGTCAGAAATTAAAAAAATAATAAAAATAAATTAAAATGTTATTCCGACGATAGAACCACAGACCGCTGTTTTTTAATGTCAGACAACACTGGGTCCCAAGTCTTACTTAAAAGAAAACCCTTGTCTCTATTAATAAGATTGTCAGATAACCGAATCTCTATGGATTCTTTTAAAATACAGTCCCAATAGCGAGATGCAGGGGCAACCATTTGTGTCTCGTCATATAGTATTCTGTGTCCCTCGGTGAGACAGTGTTCCGCCACTGCAGACTTCTCAGGTTGAAGCAGCCTTGTGTGCTGCTGATGTTCAACACATCGCTCCTGAATGGTCTGGATTGTCTGACCAATATAAGTCTTTCCACAGTGGCAAGGGATCTTGTACACACCGGGCTTCCTCAAACCCAAGTCATCCTTTACAGAGCCAAGGAGCGCTCTAATCTTAGCTGGCAGGCGAAAAATACTTCTGATGTGATATCTTTTCAGAATCCTTCCTATCTTCGAGGAAATGCTCCCAGCAAAAGGCAGAAAAGCTACTGATTTGCAGGTATCTTCTGGTGGTTCAGGCGAAGGTCCAAACTGGAAAGCACGATGGATCTGTTTATCTGTATAGCCATTCTGCTTGAACACAATCTTAAGATGGTCCAATTCTTGTGTCAAGCTTTCTCCATCTGAAATGGCATAAGCTCTTCTCGCCAACGTCCGCAGGACCCCCGTACGCTGGAACGATGGATGACAGCTAGAAGCATGTAAGTAACGGTCCGTGTGCATAGGCTTTCGATAAACGCTGTGTCCCAGTGTCCCATCATCCTTTCTGTACACCAGAACATCCAGAAACGGAAGCTTTCCATCATTTTCCACCTCCATGGTAAATTTGATGCTAGGATGCAGGGAATTGAAATGATCTAGGAGGCGGTCCAGAGCTTCTCTCCCATGAGGCCACACCATAAACGTATCGTCAACATACCTCCAGAAACAGGTTGGTTTTAAGGACGCTGTCTTCAGCGCCATGTCCTCAAAATCTTCCATAAAAAGATTGGCGACTATTGGGGACAAAGGGCTCCCCATAGCCACTCCGTCAGTCTGTTCAAAATATTTGTCATTGAATAAAAAGTACGTCGACGTTAACACGTGGCGACAAAGCCTCGTTGTTTCCTCATCCAGTTTCTCACCAATTAATTGCAAGGATTCTTCCAGAGGAACCCGGGTAATAAGCGACACGACATCAAAGCTCACAAGCAAATCCCAGGGACTAACAGACAAGGACTTCAATCTCTGAATAAACACCATAGAATTGGAAATGTGATGTTCGCATTTACCGACGTGAGGGCCAAGAATAGATGCTAAATACTTGGCTAGATTGTAGGTAGGAGCACCTAACCTCACGAGCAAAGAATTGGACGACGCCACGCTGTCAGTGTTGGAGAAAGGCCTGAATTTTGCCCCTACACCGAGGAATGTGCCTATCACCGAATTCATCTGCGCAGTCGAACAAGCAGTGTCCAGCTTTCCGCAGGATCAAGCTGAAGAGATTAGGCAAGAGGTCTCACATACATTGCGGCGGGCGCCGCCTCCACGGAGTAACATCTCCTCTCTCGAAAGGGCAGCCGTCCGGTCCATTAGAGAAGACGAAGATCTGATAGTTCTACCAGCGGACCAAGGCAACGCAACTGTTCTTCTGTCACGTGATGACTATCTGGGAAAGATGGACCTCTTATTTGAAGACTCAGATTACAGAACATTGCAGGGCGACCCAACTGAACGGATAAAACGGAAGACGCTTTCACTGTTGAAGAAGAGTTCTTTACCTGACGACGTTCTCAAAAAACTTCGTCCTGGTGCTGCCGTGCCACCGAGATTATACGGTCTACCCAAGATTCATAAGAAAGGGGTCCCGCTTCGTCCGATCGTGAGTAATTTGGGTGCTCCTACCTACAATCTAGCCAAGTATTTAGCATCTATTCTTGGCCCTCACGTCAGTAAATGCGAACATCACATTTCTAATCCTATGGTGTTTATTCAGAGATTGAAGTCCTTGTCCATTAGTCCCTGGGATTTGCTTGTGAGCTTTGATGTCGTGTCGCTTTTTACCCGGGTTCCTCTGGAAGAATCCTTGCAATTAATTGGTGAGAAACTGGATGAGGAAACAACGAGGCTTTGTCGCCACGTGTTAACGTCGACGTACTTTTTATTCAATGACAAATATTTTGAACAGACTGACGGAGTGGCTATGGGGAGCCCTTTGTCCCCAATAGTCGCCAATCTTTTTATGGAAGATTTTGAGGACATGGCGCTGAAGACGGCGTCCTTAAAACCAACCTGTTTCTGGAGGTACGTTGACGATACGTTTATGGTGTGGCCTCATGGGAGAGAAGCTCTGGACTGCCTCCTAGATCATTTCAATTCCCTGCATCCTAGCATCAAATTTACCATGGAGGTGGAAAATGATGGAAAGCTTCCGTTTCTGGATGTTCTGGTGTACAGAAAGGATGATGGGACACTGGGACACAGCGTTTATCGAAAGCCTACGCACACGGACCGTTACTTACATGCTTCTAGCTGTCATCCATCGTTCCAGCGTACGGGGGTCCTGCGGACGTTGGCGAGAAGAGCTTATGCCATTTCAGATGGAGAAAGCTTGACACAAGAATTGGACCATCTTAAGATTGTGTTCAAGCAGAATGGCTATACAGATAAACAGATCCATCGTGCTTTCCAGTTTGGACCTTCGCCTGAACCACCAGAAGATACCTGCAAATCAGTAGCTTTTCTGCCTTTTGCTGGGAGCATTTCCTCGAAGATAGGAAGGATTCTGAAAAGATATCACATCAGAAGTATTTTTCGCCTGCCAGCTAAGATTAGAGCGCTCCTTGGCTCTGTAAAGGATGACTTGGGTTTGAGGAAGCCCGGTGTGTACAAGATCCCTTGCCACTGTGGAAAGACTTATATTGGTCAGACAATCCGGACCATTCAGGAGCGATGTGTTGAGCATCAGCAGCACACAAGGCTGCTTCAACCTGAGAAGTCTGCAGTGGCGGAACACTGCCTCACCGAGGGACACAGAATACTATATGACGAGACACAAATGGTTGCCCCTGCATCTCGCTATTGGGACTGTATTTTAAAAGAATCCATAGAGATTCGGTTATCTGACAATCTTATTAATAGAGACAAGGTTTTTCTTTTAAGTCAGACTTGGGACCCAGTGTTGTCTGACATTAAAAAACAGCGGTCTGTGGTTCTATCGTCGGAATAACATTTTAATTTATTTTTATTATTTTTTTTAATTTCTGACAGCGATATCTCAATTTCACCTCTTTCCATCACTGGTGGCGGGGTATGTCTACTGCGCCAGAGGGCGGTTACGGCACCTTCTCGCGCACGCGTTGTGGGTCTTCTGCGGCCTATATAGATGCCGCCGCTTGCGCTGGGAAGTCAGTTCTGGCGAGATCGTGCACCAGCACTCTCACCTGAAGATGGCGGCCAGTTGGACCGCGGAAATATTGTGTCTTGAAGACGTTACGATCCGGCTGCATACCCGAGAAGAATATTATCATCCAAAAGTTGTTAATCGTGTTGGTAGAGGAATGGAACACCCTACCACAACAGCTCCTTAACAACTTTGTGGCCATCATTGGAACACATTGCAGAGCATGCATTGTCATCCATGGTGAACACATACCCCTGTTAAGAATCATGTCCTGTCTTTTGTAATGCCCAGGGGACCATCATGAATCATGGGGACTTCAGTGAAATTATTGTCTTTTTTAAATAAAATGTCATTTCTGTTCATATAATTGTCTATTTCTTTCAGTTATCTTCTGCACTCTACTGTAGAAATTTTTTCTATGTATGGTCCAAGTTTCATTGAAGTATTCTTCTTAATTTGATTTCAGTAACTGATTATTGGTGTGTAGTATAGTAATAATGTATCAAACACACTATTAAATACAGTGTTGTCATTTTTTTCTATTGCAACAATTTTAAATTCAAATAGAATATTTGTTCCCAGGTATGTGTACCTCGGAACAATTTTTCACATTTGAAAAAAAATCTTACTTTTCTAGAGTAATTTTTGTAATTTTGGAACAAGACTGTAGCACACATAAAGAGAATGCTATCATTTCAAAATGAAAAAAGAAAATGTATTAAACTTCTATTACAGAGCTGCCTAAAGGCAAAGGTCTGAAAAATGTTCCAAGATACCACCTTCTCTCCTATTTTAGTATTATTCTTCAGAGGATATTGTAGACATCAGAAATTTGCACTCACAATAAAATTAAATTTGTTTCCATATCCTATGCTATTTTCTATGTCCCATAAATTTCAGTCTGAACTGTGGATTCCTTCATGGTGTCTCTCTCTCTCAAATCTGTTTATCGCTCAAAATATAAAACTTCCATAAATAATAACAAATGGTAACTAATTATTATTTATTGTTCAGCATAATTAATTCACACTAGCTGGTAAACTATGTGAATCAGCATGTTGCAAGTATTGCAGAGAAGTTACAACAAAAATTTCCACAAACAAATGTAACACCTACAAATAGTTATGCTCTAAGTACAATGATGTTGCAACCAACCACAGAGTGTGAAGTTAGTAAAATTATATGAAAACTAAAAAATAAAGAGTCAGTAGTCTTATATGAAGTACCAATATGAGTATTGAAACAGTGGGTAGAGAGTACACAAGCTTCCTTAACAAAATAATAAATCAGTCCTTCACATCAGGGAAGTTTCCAGAGCCTTAGGTAAGAGTTGTACCTCTGCTAAAGAAATGCAATGCAGCTGACATAGAAACTTACTGGCCCACTTCCTTGCTGTCATCATTCTCAAAAATAATAGAATCAGTTGTGAAAGACAGATTAATAAATTACTTGAATAAATACAATCTTTTAAGTGTATCACAGTTTGATTTCTGAGGTGGTTGGATTGCAGAATCAGCCATAGCAGAATTCACAGAAGTGGTACTTGATGTTCTTGACAAAGATGAGTGTGTTGCAGACATATTTTTAGATTTTTCTATCGCTTTTGGTGCTGTTGGCCATAAGGTTCTATGAAATAAGCTAGAAGCATTAGTAGTAAGTGGTGTAGGTAATGTCTGAGTAAGATCAGACAGAGCAGATAGGTTACAAAGAGTACAGATAATACATACCTCAAGTAAGTCTAAACTTTTAGTAAAACCATTATCAGAACCACAATATGTTAGTATAAGAGTTCCTCAGGGTAGCATTTTATTACCAAAACAGTTCCTGACATACTGCAATGACCTTCCCAACACTGTTAGTCATGGGGAAAAAAATTCTCCTTTCTGATGACACCAGCATTGTAGTCACTGAAGAAACAAGAGAACTCTTTGCAAGGAAAGCAAATGAAACCATCAAGGGAATTTACAATTGGTCGAAAAGCAGTAAAGTGACATTGAACATAAAGAAAAGAAATGTCATGAATTTCAGTCTGAAGTGGGATAATGACACTTTTAAAATAAATGTAGGTGGCACCTATATGGACTGTGTAACAAATGCAGAATTTCTATGAATGAATACTGATTCTCATTTGAAGTGGTGTGAACACACAAAGATATTTACAAACAGAACAGCCATCAGCATGTTATGCCCTTAGAGTCCTGTTATCAGAGTGTAACCACCATTGTCTTTCAGTTACATACTGTTCAATCTTCATTCAGTTCTTAGCTATGACATTCCTTTCTGGGGAACAAATGGACAAAATATGAGCACAGATTTCAAGCTGCAGAAAAGTGCCATAAGAAAAATAACCAAAAATAGTAGTCAAGCTCATTGTAAAGATCTGTTTAAAATACTAAGGATTTTTAATACATTGAGCAAATGCATTTTTCAATCATCTGTACACATTAAAACTAAGATTGACAAGTACTGCACAAACTGCTCTGTGTACGACTGTGGAATTAGATATAGACCAAACTTAGATTTAGCAAGATAGAATAAATACAGTGCACAAAACAGCATTTTCCACCAAGGACGAATACTATACAATAAAGCCCCATAGGAGATGAAAGAAATTATTTAAAAAAAGGTATTTAGAAAGGCAGTTAAAAAGTACCTGTTAAGAAAGACTTTCTGTACACTGAAAGATTACTTATATAACACAGTGTAGGGGTTTGGTGAAAAATGTAACACAAATAAATAATAATAATGTTAATAAAACATCTATCATTCCACATAACACTTGAAAACTATATTTTTTCCTTCATTTTTATTATTTTATGGAAAAAATTACTACAAAAAATGTGCAATGTATAATACCAACAAGTTATACACTTTCTGATCTCAACATCTCACTCATTATAGAGGGTTGCAGACTTAGTTTTTCAGTCTAGGAAATGTGAGGTTGTTGTACACAAAATGGTCCTGACATCAGCTGATAGTGTGTGCAGTGACTGGGAGTGAGAAATGTTTGAACATTGCACCATTAGGCATTTATATTATTAAATAACTTGTTTGTAAAACAGTATTGAACACTAAGGATAAACCAAATGAGGTGGTAGCACTGTTTTAAACAGAGTGGCCTTGCATTCAGGAGGGTGGAGGCTCCAGTCTTCATCCAGCCATTCTGATTTAGGTTTTCTGTCATTTCAGGCAAATGGGTCCTGTTATAACGCCATGGCTGACTACCTGTCCCATCCTTGTCATACTAGCGTTGTAAGAATGTAAATGTCTGTAGATGTGAATGACTGTATTTTTGTTGTTATTAAAATGCAATACCAAGACTTGTCCAATATCTTTGTAAATGTGATCTACAGACCACCACCACCACCACAGCTACTACTACTACTACTACAACTACTAAAGGTGTTCAGATAGAAAACAGTAGCCCTTGATACATATCCTGACAAAAAAAAATTGAAGCGCCCAGAAAAGGAGGAGGAAACAGAATGAAACTTCACAGTTTAAGAGTGAATGGCTTGTTATTTCAGTGATTGCAAAATCAAGTGAAATTGACAAAGAACTTTTGTAGACTGAGTCCACTTATTTGTATGACATTGCACCCTCTCTAGTCTGGATACATGAAACAATTTGTTTGGGAAGGCTGTCATAAAGCTATTGTATTCGCTCCTGATGGCTGTTGTAAATGGTCCTTGATTTCCAAGACACTCGCAATGGCACAGAATTTATGTCCAGGTTGGTCCCTGACATGTTCTATCAGGAACAAAACTTGGGATTTTGTTGGTAATGGAAGTACCTTGACATCATGCAGACAGTTCATAGAGAAATGTGCCATGTGCGGGTGGGCACTGTCCTGTTAAAATGGCACTACAATTGCATGAGAGGTAACACATGAGGATGCAGGATGTCTCTGACATACTGTTTTGCTATCAGAGTTCTCTCAGTCATTATGAGCCATGACGTGAAGTCACACCTGATATGACCCCAGACCACAATATCAGGACTAACATTACTGTGCTTCTCCAGAATATTGGAAGAGTGGGACCTCTCTCTAGATCACAACCATCAGGGCCAGTTTGAGAATATTTTTCCACACAAACAGTTTATCATTTGGCACCCTTCTCCTTCCTCCTGCCACCTTCTTCCTCATAAACTTTCACCCCTGTCAGTTTTCACTACCAATTGTGAAATGCACTGTATTCAACATCATTCATGAGCAGTCTTTGCAGCCTGGTCATGGCTCCACATCAAATACAGCTGTTTGTGATGCGTTAGTGGCAGAATTTGCATGGGATGGTAATTTCCTTGTCTGACTCTTGTTAGTCTCCAATCAATGGTGCAGGATGACACAAAATGTTGCAGGGAGTCCATTACTTGTTCTTGAGTGTCATACATAGATATGAGTTGCATATGATGTGACTGGCACACAATAGTGCAATATTGACAATGTCTTTGTCAAACACATACAATGTGCCACACACTGCTCACATTTATGCAGGCTGCCAGTGCACCACCTTGGACCTTGCTCTCTCCAGTTTCATCATCTTTCAATGGGTGATGCTGCGGGCATGACCAGAGGACACAGTCTTTGCTTCAACTAACAGAATGCAAATGTAACTGCCCGTGTGCCTCTTTAATTTGCTGGATGCTGAGATTTGCCCCAGATCGTGGAAGACTTGCAGTGAGATAACAACTACAAACTAGTGTGACATTATCAACATTCAGTGATAGAAACTGTTAGCCAGTGATCCACATTATTGTGCAGACAATTCAGAGATTGATTGTATGAAAGACAATGTGAAACAGAGAAGCAAGAGACATTAATTTACTTATATTTTCAATTATTTTGTTCATAATGTCAATAAATATGTTCATGTTTTAGCCATTTAATAAATACTTGGAATGCCTTTAATTGATCAGGCCACTTATTCTCAAATGTGTGCACAACATATATTTCTGGAGATGAGGATGGGATTAGAGTGGATCCATGGAATTTGAAAAAAATCACTGGCAAGTCCAAATGACATCTAATTACCAAATTGTTCTCTTGCACCAATAGTCAATGAAACAAGTGAACTTCCTGGCATTATATTTAGTTTATATTGGAATATTTTTAATTTTTGCATGAAATGGTAACTATGGGAGAGCCATCACTCACTGCACTTAGTTATCAGAGCCAATAAATACAAATGTTATGATCAAGCATTGCCAGACTACCAGCAAGCCCAGAAGTCAGCGATGACTGAAGTACAGAATTCTTTTGACCAGGTACTGCCTCCTCCATTTCATTCCTTTGATGCAAAACAAGAGCACTAGATGGAATACAAATGGCAGATTGTGTAGCATGTTTTTTCTTTTTTTGTGCCAAAAATTATTTCCCCAGTTAGAGCCTCAAACCCTCCCCTATTAGAAAGTCATTAGGAAGGTTGGCCGATTTTTTGATCTATAGATTCATGTTGCTGCTGCTTACTTCAAATATTTTTGTATGTGCCATCAAATTAATTACACCTCCAAGGAATGGACCACTGAACCCAAAGGCATGATGAGGAATTGTAAATTTAACTGCAGTTCTGGAGCTTCATTTCAAGATGAAATTGCTCACGTTGTAATTATTCAGAACCTGGCTGACAATAATATATGGACAGAGATTTTAAAGTATTGCAATCCTGTTCTCATGAAAAATGGCCAAATCTCAGGAAGTACAAGACCTTGTGGAAATAGCCTATACCATGCCTGTTGTTGCAATGTTGGCCATAGATAGTTTTAAATGGGCACAGACCCACATGGATCATACTGAAAACAGCCAGAAGCCATGGCGAACACAATACATATGGCACCCAGTTAGTTTCCTGCAAGTTCTCATGCTCCAAAGTCTTGTGCTGTGTAACAAACGACCATGACCATTGCTTTTTCAATCAAGCAGAATGCCAATACGACCATAAATTGGGACACATACAACAAATGTGCCAGCAAAGAAATCAAAAAGTCAACTCTGTTCCACACAAATCTAAAACTGTAAAATTGGAAATAAATATGATCTCACATTCCGATTCCACACCTGCTCCTCATGGTAATACTCACAGAAACTATACACAAGTGTAAGACTCACAAAGCTACAGGCTCACTCACATCATCTCTCATCAAACAGGCAATCATCAAAATGCTCATTCTTTCACAAATCTGGCACACGTAGGCTTCTGAAAGTCAGACCTGAATTTCACATTTAGAGGAACGATTGTAAACTGTTCCTCTCTTTATAGTCTTTTCAGTCAAACTGTGCTGTTTCAGTTAGACATTGATGCTTCTGTCACACAGTCACATTAATTAATCAGACTACATATAAGCAATTGGAGCACCCTAAGCTACAGAAATCATGTCTGCAGCTCATGGTCTACAAGGTTGAAAGTATCTCTGTTCTTGGGATGGGCACTTTGCACGCAAAATCTGAAAGTATTACAACATTATTGCCACTCATGGTAGTCAGATCATCCCTAGTCCCAATATTTTTGGCATAGGTGCATTTTATTTGCTTGGATTAGATATTGAAGACAATGTGCATGCTATTAATACTCAAGTTTCCCATGCAAACATTCAACAAAAATGTGAAAAATATGGACATATTTTGATGGCAGATTGAAAGAGACAAAGAATTTTTAAGTGCACATTATATTTGACAATGTTCAACCAAAGTGCTATTGCACACATCCAACACCTCTAGTCACATGTAAGCAAGTAAGCAAGCAAGTAAGCTAGCCACATGTGACGAAGTTGCTTCTGAACTCAACAGATTGATAAAATCATTGTTTTGAAACACATTACTGCAAGTCAGTGGGCATATCTGCTAGTTATCACTAGAAAACTGAATGGAAGACTCAGTCCTTGTGTAGACTTTAAAGCAAAATTTATTGCTCAGTTATTAATTCTTTCCCACTTTCACGTATTGAGGAGCTTATGGATCACCTAGCAGATGGACAATTGTTTCCCAGCTTGATGTGGCCACTGCTTACCAGCAACTTCCCCTCGTCAATAAATATGTTGGCTTGTATAAATATCAGTGTCTTCTCTTTGGAAGTGAGACTGCTTGTGTTGTTTCAATGTTTTATGAACAAGCAACATCAAAAGTTTCATCCAGTTCAAATTATTTTGATGACATCATTGTGTCTGGACAAACACTGGAGCAGCATCTAAAAATTTATAATCTCTTTCCCAAGTTGTAACTGATGGAGGACTCAAGTGTAATCTACAGAAATGTTCATTTTTCAATAATGAAATTGAATATTTATGACATCTCATTGATGCCCATGGTGCCTGTCCCTCCACTAAGCATTTAGAGGCCTTCTGGAGATTTCTGTTTCCTAAGAATGTATGAAAACTAGGGATAGTTCTTGGGAAACTTACTTATTACATTAAATTCATTCTGAATGCAGCACAAATTGTTGTTCCCTTACATTGCCTCCAGCTATTTTCCTAGACTTCGGGAAGGCATTCGATACAGTTCCGCACTGTCGCCTGATAAACAAAGTAAGAGCCTATGGAATATCAGACCAGCTGTGTGGCTGGATTGAAGAGTTTTTAGCAAACAGAACACAGCATGTTGTTATCAATGGAGAGACGTCTACAGAAGTTAAAGTAACCTCTGGCGTGCCACAGAGGAGTGTTATGGGACTATTGCTTTTCACAATATATATAAATGACCTAGTAGATAGTGTCAGAAGTTCCATGCGGCTTTTCGCGGATGATGCTGTAGTATACAGAGAAGTTGCAGCATTAGAAAATTGTAGCGAAATGCAGGAAGATCTGCAGTGGATAGGCACTTGGTGCAGGGAGTGGCAACTGACCCTTAACATATACAAATGTAATGTATTGCGAATACATAGAAAGAAGGATCCTTTATTGTATAACTATATGATTGCGGAACAAACACTGGTAGCAGTTACTTCTGTAAAATATCTGGGAGTATGCGTGCGGAACGATTTGAAGTGGAATGATCATATAAAATTAATTGTTGGTAAGACGGGTACCAGGTTGAGATACATTGGGAGAGTCCTTAGAAAATGTAGTCCATCAACAAAGGAGGTGGCTTACAAAACACTCGTTTGACCTATACTTGAGTATTGCTCATCAGTGTGGGATCCGTACCAGGTAGGGTTGACGGAAGAGATAGAGAAGATCCAAAGAAGAGCGGCGCGTTTTGTCACAGGGTTATTTGGTAACCATGATAGTGTTACGGAGATGTTTAGCAAACTCAAGTGGTAGTCCCTGCAAGAGAGGTGCTCTGCATCGCGGTGTAGCTTGCTCGCCAGGTTTCGAGAGGGTGCGTTTCTGGATGAGGTATCGAATATACTGCTTCTCCCTACTTATACCTCCCGTGGAGATCACGAATGTAAAATTAGAGAGATTCGAGCGCGCACGGAGGCTTTCAGACAGTCATTCTTCCCGCGAACCATACGCGACTGGAACAGAAAAGGGAGGTAATGACAGTGGCACGTAAAGTGCTCTCTGCCACACACCGTTGGGTGGCTTGCGGAGTATGAATGTAGATGTAGATGTAGAGCATAAGAACATGCCTTTCCAATGGACTGGAGAATGTTGAAAGTCATTTCATAGGTAAAAAATGCATTAATTAGTCATTTCATAGGTCAAAAAATGTATTAATTAGTCATTCATGCCTTATTTTTTATGATCTGCAGAAACCAATAGTGCTTGCTGTTGATGCATTATCACATGGAATAAGGGATTTTTATCTCATGAGGTTTGAAACACTGAACACCTCACAGCATTTGCATCCAAGATGTTGAACAAGGTCAAAGTCAACTACAGTCAGATGGGACAGGAAACCTTCAGCATTATACATGGCTTCATGAAATTTCATCAATATTTGAATGATCAAAAAAATTTTCTCATTGCTGATCAAAAGCTGCTGACAGCCCTTTTTAATAAATGAAAGATATGCCTGACTGGACAGCACGGAAGCTGCAGTGATGGCCACTACTTCTTTCCAACTAACAGTATGAAATTATTTATAGCCTTATGGCACAAAATGCAAAGAGAGACACTCTGTGTCCCCTCCCTATGGGCACTGACTCAGAATCCAATGCATCAGAAGCTTCTTGTCTTCAAATTCATCAATCTGTTTCATGAGCACTCCAAGGTTTCCCATTGATTGTTGGCAGATTGCACAAGCTACTCAACAGGATCAACCAATATGATTGTTCAAGTACTACATTCAGATGGGTTCACCTCATAATCCAAAATCAATTTCTGATGCAGTAGTACAAAAATACCATGCTCATTGCAACAGCCTGTCTCTTAAGAATATGGTAATTTTACTGCATACTCCTAATGAACAAATGCAATTCATGATTCCCACATTTTTGAAACAGAATGTTTTGAAAATTTTACGTAGAGTACATTGGGGAATCTTTAGAACCAGCAGCTAATGTGCCAGCACCGTATGTGGCCTGGTCTTATAAGCAGAGTGAACTGATGACTCCTCACTATCACTTGTGTGCACACAACAGGGCAGTGCCATATAAAGAATTTTTCAATTGGCCTCTAGCTGGTGGTCCATGGCAATCCATCCATGTTGATTTTGCTCATTCTTTCTGGAATACCAGATAACTAATTATTGTCAATGCCCACAGCAGGCATCTGTTTGCGATTCCAGTGAATTCAACAACTAGCACTAGCACTATCAAAGCACTCACTTGCACCTAGTGTTTAGAAGGCTTGCTACAAACTATCATTATGGATAATGGCCTGCAGCTTTCCTACTTGGAATTTCAGCAATTTTGTCAACAAAATGGGATTCTCTCTTCAACTGCATGGTGACGCCAGATGTTTCATTTGCATTTTAGAGGCCCAGATGCCCAGACTTTTTGCTTTGCACTTGAGGGAAAAATGATTTGGCGTTATTTCTCAGTATCTATCAACCTCTAAGGCAGAGGTTGATAGATACTGAGAAATGAACTGTCATCCATTGTGTATAACAAAGAAGGTTGTTAAACAATGGTGCACAATTTTGGTGGAGAGTGGGGGGTGGGAGGGTGGAGGGAGGGGGGGGGGGATGTGGTATCAGTGGTGCCTTTGCCAACTGCACATGCCATGTGACATGCTACTCACACCCCTGCAGAAGTAGATACATTTAAACCATGAGCCTCACTCTCTCCAGGGCTTACCCTCTTCCTATGCTCATGCTATGGATGCCAGCAGAGGGTGCTATCTTTGCTTCAACTCACTGCATGCAAATGTAACAGTCTGCAACAACTACAAACTATGATGACACCATTTTTATTTGGTGATATAAACTGTTAGCCATTGATCCAAATTATTGTACAGGCAATTCAGAGATTGATTGTATGAAAGACAATGTGGAACAGAGAAGCAAGAGACATTAAGTTATGTATATTATCAATTACTTTGTACATAGGGTAAATAAATATATTCATTTTCATCCATTTCATAAATTTTTTGAATGCACTTTGTTGAACATTCCATTTCTTACCAGCTTTGGATGCAACAAAAATGGTGATCCTCTCTTATAGTGGTCAGAAATGGTAGAGCAGAACATTTATGACAAGGCTTAACAACTTGCAGATTTTGAGCATGTGGTGCCATCTAATAGCAGCAATGATGAGTCAGTCATGTGTAACACTGACATTGTCTTTGCAGCTCAATCCCCTGTGTGAGTAATATTACCTTTTTACACAAAATGACAGGTATGTAAAATGACAGCTGGAAAAAGAAAATCAAGCTCATTTTCCTAAATTATCATCCATGCAAAGTTCTGTTGGTAACAACAACTTTTTACATTGTTCACATATTTCAGTATCCCTAAAGGAAGAGTTTGAGTAACATTTTTAAGATATGACAGCATAAGAAAGTGTTTTTGATCTGTTTTCCTCTCTATATTCAGCAAATATTGAAGAGATTCATTCTGAACTAAACTAGAAGTTATTGACCTGCTCTGTGACAGAGAATACAAAGACAAATGTCAATACAAGAACAACGTCTTGCAATTCTATAGACACAACACTCAGAACAGATTTCATCGATCCCACAAACAGGCAACTAAAATACTATCAATGTTTGGTTCCATGTATGTTAGTGAATGATTGTTCTCTGCAATGAAAAGTAATAAAACATGCCTCAGAAACTCGATTTTTGTTTGTAATCAAAACTGCACACTACATCTACAATGAACAAGAACAGTTACTCTGAACATAGAGGCAATTGTTAAGGGGAAAAAGTGTAAGAGAACAGAGAATCCCACACTTTAATGACTTCATTTTTGTACAACAGCTCACAAAGTAATTGAGAAAAACGTTGTCATACACTAGTACCATCATAAAATTATTTGACACATGTACATTTTTCTTTATTTGTTTCATCTGTAGCAATAATATTTCATATAAAAAAAACTAAACTCCATCCGAACAGGCCTTGGAAGGCTCAACGGTACTGATGGTACTGACTAGCCACCGTATCATCCTCAGCCAACAGGTGTCACTGGATGCGGATATGGAGGGGCATGTGGTCAGCACACCGCTCTCCCGGCCGTATGTCAGTTTCTGAGACCAGAGCCACTCCTTCTCAATCAAGTAGCTCCTCAGTTTTCCTCACAAGGGCTGAGTGCACCCCGCTTGCAACAGCGCTAGGCAGACCGGATGGTCACCCATCCAAGTACCAGCCCAGCCTGACAGCATTTAACTTCGGTGATCTGACAGGAACCAATGTTACCACTGCGGCAAGGCCATTGGCAATGTTTCATATACTGCAGTGATTAGCATGCAGTTTGAAGATGAACATGCAATGGTGACTGTTCCACCTCTTCTCAACTGTCCAATCAGGTGTCTCTACTCTACCCTGTGCCAAAAGTGGGGGTACTGTGCTCACCATGCTCCGGGCTCACACCTTGATGCTCACAGCCTGCTCTGTGAATGTGTTTGTTGTGAAGCCCTGGTTTATGACATGTATGTCTGCCCTCATGTTGGCATGCTTTCCAACATTGGACCACTGTCACCTCTGAATGTCCCACAAATCTGAATATCAGGACAAGTGGAGACCCACAATGATGCCCTTTCAAACTCTTGTCAGGTGCTGATAATTCTATCTCATACAAATATGCAGCATCCTCATGCCCTTTACAGTGATCATTCAACATCCAATACTGTTCATGCCCTTTACATAACCTACCAGACCTGATAACAACACTAAACATGAACAATACTAATGCACTCTGAGGGCCATTCTATCTGCCAAAGTAAATTGCAACAATAACCATTTACATATCTGCTGATGGTGTGATGTGTGAAGTTATATTGACATCGTGCCATTTCTTCTGGGTCCTTCACTTTTTTGTCAGGTAGTGTATGTCTGAATGTCTTAAGTTTGAACGATATTCATTATAGCTGATTTTAATACCCTGTGGGGCAATAAGCAAGATTTATGCGCTCTCCTGCAGAGGAGGGAAGACAGTATGTTAGTACTAGTAGATAGTGCTCTTGTCCTGGTATAAAAATTGCCTATGGTCTTTGTGTGTGCTCTGGTTATAGAGAAAACAAGGGAAGGTGCAATAAAAAAGGTAACCCACCACTCACAGGTGGACCAAGTGAAGTGTCACAATGGTTAGCATACTTAACTGATTTAGAGAAGAACAGTGTTCAGACCTTCATCTGGCCACCCAAATTTAGGGTTTTTGTGGTTTTTAGTAAATCATTTTAGGCAAATGTGCTCCCTGAATAATGGTCTCATATGGAACAGAATGTGAAACCGTATTTTTTCCTTTCTTCTGTTCATAGCTGCTACAGTTCATATTTATAACAGATGTTATCTACAAAAAATGAAACAAATCCTTTTTGAAGATGTGGTTCCTTCATCTGCCACTTGTGATTAAATGGTCAGAGGAAGTGAGATGTTCAGGGATTCAAGTTAGACTGTCACCCATGGTCCTTGATCATGGGAAGCATACCACAGTTATCAGGAAATCAACAATTACAGTCTAGCAGCTGGCAACATTTGGAATACTAAGAAACTGGAATAGCAGAGAGCTGAAGTGTCATGATGTTTGTGTGAAGAATCCAGGTGAAGAAAATAACCACAAAAGCTCACACTGTGATACAAATGAACATAATTGCAAGACCAAGTGAAGTTCTGAAATCCAGATTTCTTCAAATGCATCTGTAGCAGTTGTTGAAGGGGAACAAACTGAGAATTGTACATTATGGAATAAATAGGTTAGACTGCAAGACATTTAGGAAAATTTATACTTGTTGAAGCATAAAACATACAGGAAGGTAACAAGAAGTAATGGAGATGAAAAACTATGCAAGGTTCCAATATTATAACACCAAGGTTCCTGTCAAGTAAAACTGAGCTTACAAACATAAATAAAAGTGAAGCTGCATATAGTATGCACTACAATGTAAATGGTTTAAAAATTCTTTCACTCAAATAAGAGCCATTCTAAAATTAATGAAATGCAAATTTTATCTGTCTGTATGGAAAAATGCCAAAGTTATTTGTTTTGATGGAGAACTGGTTAACAGAATTTTTTTTTTTAGAAATTCTAATTAAAACTGAAAATTTCAAGGTAGCTATTGGCTATTGTAGAAAAATATAACATATGGTGCAGAGTGCTTCTGTTGCATATGCAGTAAAGACTCCAAGCCCACTAATAAGGTAGCCCATTAATTAATGGATGAAGATGCCTGCTCCACAGCCTGAACAGCACACAGCACTCTTAACAGTTCAGGCACAAGTCAACAACAGGAAAATCTGTGGCAGCTAAGAATGAAGTGGTTAAAAACAAGAAGATTTGCTAGTATAAATAAGGATCACAGAGAAAATTCCTGGAATTTGTGAATTATTCGCCAAAATTGGTAGTGAAATGAGACTGTATAAGATAATCTAATGAAGATGTGTTGTATATCAAATGAATGTCTTATTGCTCCATACACAGTGGAATATTTGGTACATATTAGCATCACTGACAGATGATGGAATCTCTACTGTTGCTGAGCAAAAGGGAGACACATTCCTGGGGCTTAATGTCTTCCTGTGATGCGGTGCCCAACTGTACAGATATGTAAATTTGTGTTGTCATTTTATGAAGGTTATGGCACAGTATCATATCACAAACAGAAGGTTACTCCCATTAACCTACAAGTTAGGTGGCATGGTGTTGAAGGCACTGGTCTTACATTAAAGATGAACAGAGTTTAAATTCAAATCCAGCCAGCCATATTTAGGTTTTCAATGGTTTATCTAAATCAGTTAAAATGGGACTGATAGTGATTCTTGGCAGGGGGTAAGGCCAAATCGGCTGATTTCCATCCTCATCCTGGTCCTAGCCAAGCTTAATCTCTGCCTGCAATTATCTTGTTATCAGTGTAGACTAAAATAATACTCTTCCTCTGCATGCATAAGGAATTCTGTGTAGTGGCTTGGAAACTCAGGGTCAGTTGTCTCTTGAAACACAAGAAGCTGCATGATAGATTTTGTTGTGGTTTCCAGAGATATGATTTATGACAGGCTGCAATAACATGATCTCAAAGCAGTCCTGTTCTCTGATTTTAAGAAGGCTCTCATAGTCTTTGGAAAAGTAATACCTATATATACTGAATGGAACAGCACTGTGGTTAGCACACTAGCATCACATTCAAGAGGATTACAGTTCAAACCCACATCCAGTCATCCTGACTTAGGTTTTCTGTGGCTTCCCTAAATTGCTCAAGGCAAATGCCAGGATGATTCCTTCAAAAAGGCACAGCCACTTTTCCTCTCCATCCTTCCCTAATCCAAGCTTGTGTTCCATCTCTAATCACATTGTTATTGATAGGACATCAAACACTAATCTCCTCATTCTCCTCCATTACTCAAATACAGCTCCAAAATTAGTGTTGTAGAAAATCTCATTCACTCCACATTCCTTCTCATCTTTTCTTAAAATCATACCACTGATTTGAGTGGTGGCACAGTTTGTGTGGTCAGAGCATAGATGTAACAAATGACACAGTGAAAAGTTACCAGAGGCTAGTCAAAGACAGCTTATGAGTATGATAAAGGCTGACCATTACTGATGCAGCAACAATACTGTTACGCGGAAGCTTCTTTGAAAAGTGCTGGAAGCTATGCGATTTTGTGCAGAAGTAAATACAAACAGCACAGGTGTTGAACTAACACTACAGTAGGGAATGATACATTTATAATTTGCTTTAACAGTGTGTACTTTGAAGTTTTGTATGGTAAATTTCTATTCTGTTTTGTGATTGTTTGTTTTGACAGTTTTGAGTGTATGGTAGTTGACTGTACTAACAACTATATGTTTTGTTAATAATGTTGTTTCATTAACTGAGGCATAATGTAAAACCTATGTAAAAGACTTCTATTAATGAAGAGACCTCATAAGTTTCATTAGACACCTTTCCATCCTAAGGAAAAAAGAAAAAAGAAAATGTGCTACTGTAAATATGCAGCAAAGGACATCACAGACTCAATACAGCTCCAGGAAGATCTTCATTGTTTTTGGAACAATCATGTTTAAAATGAAGTAACATGATATTGTATTTTTAATCTTGCAATTTCAGTGTTATAAAAATGTTATACTGTCTCAAAACAATGAAAGAATTCAGCTCACTATTGAAATTTGATATTTTTAGTCTAGAAGAAAAACAACAAATTTATTATCAGTTGGCAAGGCAACATAATAGTATGACATTGTTGATAGGTCACAGGCTGAATGAGTTTTTGATGCTGTTAGACAGCCTTCCTCCACTAAAAAAATTGTGTCATCATGAATTTAAGATTACTGGAAAGTGAAATTGTCATAAACAATTTAAACAAAGTATAATAAAATACTAAGCTCATGTTTTCCTGATGAGTATGTTGCAAATGTGAACTTGATGTATCCCATTTTAATTGGTCTTCATAACTGATTGTATTATGAGCTTATGAAAGTGTGTGTGTGTGTGTGTGTGTGTGTGTGTGTGTGTGTGTGTGTGTGTATGTGTGTGTGAACATGTTTAATATGAGTTGTACTAACACCAGATGTCAACATGAGCTGAGGAAACTGGTTGTCATATGTTTACTTTATTACTATATATGTGTTCTTTGTTCATCATGGATGGATAGACTGCATCAAAATCACATACATACATTTGAGTTGTTTACAATTCTCATATAACATATGAAGGAAATTGTTCACAACAAGGACATGTATACCATATATCTTATAAGATGCACTGGCATAAAAGATGCACCCCACTTTTTAAGACATTTTTAATGAAAAATTTTCTCACTTAATACATCTATTTCAAAACAATTATGATGTGCAAGTGCATTTACATCAAATACCTAGGTAATTTGAGTGGGAAAAAGTGCTCACCTTTTAATTTCCACCCTCAAATCTGCAAAATTCATTCTCAGATATCAAGGGAGAAATACTTGAAGTCATCATGTCAGAATCTAAATCCCCATATAATAAATTATCCTCTGTACCATCTGGTGCATTACTGAGTCCCCACTTTTTAAGTGATTTAAACACTGTTTCAGTTTTTGTAGAGTACCATGAGGCTTTGACTGACTCGCAAACTTGAGAAATTCTAGGTATCTTCCTCCTTCCTGATGGTGTTGTTTCAAAATCTGTAGCTTGCATCCATTTGTCCCACCCGCCTTCATAAGTTGCTTAAATGATATGTTGATATATACATCCAATGGTAGTAAGCTAGTTAGCCCTCCTGGAATTACAGCTAACTAAGTCTTAAATTCATTCAGCCTATTTTTAACATCTCCTGTTTTTGAGAACAAAACTGATCCTGTGTAACACGACAGGCTTCTTCAGCAGGCCTCCAGACCACCTAGAGCAGATTTTATCTATCCACCTCCTCATTCCTCCTCCAAGCATCCAGCCTTTATTGTGCACATGGACATAAACTGCTTTCAGTAGTTGTTATTTAGGAAGCATCTTTCTTTTTAAAATGAAAAGTGGTGGAAGTTTTGTCCCATCAGTGCAACAGTAAAATGACTGTGTAATGAATAGTTTGTGCCCTGAAGTTTAATCAGCAAGCTTTTTGCACCCTTAAACTTCACAGTTCTGTTGGAAGACACATCAAAAATTAGCAGAGTCTCAGCCATGTATCAAATTTGCAAAAGTTTAAATTTTTCTCTTTTCCCTGCATTAATGAGAAATTGATGAAATTAAAAAAATTTTTCTTTGTACTTGGCTGGCATCTTAAGTGACATTTTTGTCTTGGTATGCATACAAAGCTGATACATCTTCATAAGTCTTGAACACCATGATAGTGATCCTTTTTTCAGTGAATACTGATTTCGCTGGATGAGTAATCATTTTCGTAGAAACTAAAATTCCCACTTGTCTGTTCTCTAAACAATCCGTGTATTGAGTTCTGCTTCAAGTTTTGTCCAATTAACCATTCTACTTCTCAGATTATGTTTACTGTCAGGAGCTTACTTTAAAACATCTTCCTGATTCCACCAAGTTATTATTATTTGTTCAGTTGGCGGTGGTGCAGAATGACTTTCTGCAGCCCTGTTTTGATGCTCTTTAGCATAAGCAATCACTTTCAGCTTAAATGAAATAGTATAGCAATGCCATTTTTCAAACATAATTTGTAAATAAAACCACAATATAGATGTGGCATAAGTTGATCTCCACATTAAACACAACAATAATTGAAACTTGAACAAACAACATAAAAACTGTTAAAGATGGAACTTGTGCATCCACTGATCTCCATACAACTGGAATGCTCAAAATTTACAAGGAAGCTAACAATGAACTGCTTCGAGTGGATACATAGAAATTTTGAAGAAATGGAGCTTATAGATACCTACCTTAACTGTCGATGTATAAGACACATCCAGTTTTTGGGCCTTTTCTCAAAGAAAAAATTATGTGTCTTATATGGTGGCTAATATAGTAAGAGATGAAAACATATTATTTTGTGCCATCACTATGTCACTCTTGAAACATTCTTGGATAGAGTATAAAGAGTGCTGTTTCATGTTATGTGCAGTTTTCCTTTTGAATGGTCCTGGTGCTACACATTTCACTTCTTGAGGCAGTATGTTTAATATTTTAGAGCAATCATTGTAAAACTATCTTGTGTTCCAGAAATATGACAGCTTGATTTTCCAATGTTCCTCTTGTTGAGGGTGTCATCATTATATTTTTCTTGTCTCATGCTGAAAGCCTCTTTCTTTTCTATTACACTGATGAGGCATAAAAACACATACTGGTTGAAAATGGTCATTGTTCCTAACTGGGCGAATATAGGCATTCAGTGCTCCAGCCTTTTGCTTGATGTGATGGTCCCAACATCTTTTGTTTCAAGCATTACCATGTCCTTGAAATGTGAAGTGTGTCCCCATTACAGTAGACCATAACTTATTAATCAGGCTATGAAATAGTGCATAATACACTGTTATACAGTACTGGTCAGTTAATACACCATTTAGTCTCCTCGGGAGGTATATTACATGGGATAACTTGGAGCACACACACAGTGTGCTCATTTATTGATAGTTTGTTGTCAGTTATGAAGCCCGGCAGTTTGACAGCCTCCATATTATTATAGCATCCAACATTGCTGAGGCTGCATACAAGATAATGTGTTTTTGGTTCATTCTTGTTCTATTCTCTATAAGCCACTCTTCAATGTTTTCAGATAGCACATCTGTTGCTATGAGAGCTTGTGCAGAAGTTTTACCTTGGGCAAAAAGGGTGGTGTCACCAGTAAACTGTAGCATATGGTTGTTACAACCTGTATCATTGACATAAATAAGGAACAGAAGTCCCATGATGGATCTGTGTAGTACTCCATGCTTCAATTTTTGTTCTTTGGAGATTGCTCCATGGACTGATACCCACCTTCAGTTTGAATATAAGACTGATGAGTTGCCAGAAACATGTCTCCATTGCCATAACAATATAGCTTATGAAGAGGTATCTTGTGCGAGATGCAATCAGATGCCTTGATGAGGTCACACAGTGTCTGTGCCACACTTGCTCTGTCTGAAAACTACTGCTTTGTATTTTTATTAAGTCCAGTGCTGCTGTTAACATTGACTTTCCTTTATGAAAACCATGCTGTGTATTCTGGAAGAGTTTATTGTCATCAAAGAAACTCACACCCTGGCGTTTAATCATGTACTCCACAAATTTAGCTAAAACTGGAATTATTGAATTTGATCTAAAACTGAATACTCCACCTGGGTTACCTTTTTTGAAGACTGATAGTGTACATAACAGTTTCAGGAATTCTGGGAAGACACAGAAAGCTAAACATTTTTTGATTACTGTGGCTAGTAATTGAACAACGTCCAGAATAACTTCCTTCAGGATTGTGCAGAACATGCCACTCTCTGAATGATTACATGAATTTAATATTTTTACAATGTCCTTAAGGTGCCCCTAATTCCAGTTTTTAATTGTGCAGCAGCTTATGTTTTGTATGAGAGCTGTAAGATTTAATAATGAATCTGGAATTTCACTTACAGTATTTTTTACTATCCTCCCAAAACACTGATTGAAGACAGCAGGACTACAGAAATTTCAGGCAAAGCTAGTATTCTTCCTGTGCTAATTTGCCAGATTCTAAGCTGCTTTATGTGAATTATGAGTCTTCTTAAGAGCCTACAATTGTATTTCTTTTCTGCATCCTCCATTTTATTTCTGTAATTTCTCTTGGCCCACAAGTAGTCACATTGAATTGGGTCTTTAGCTATCTTCATCCAGTCCCTGAACACTATGACAACAATGCCTTTTAATTTACCTGGCGCAGATGTATGCCACATCTTCCCTTTAATACGTTTTTGACTTCCTTGTGATTTGTCTACAGAATTCTTCTTGAGGATTACTGGGAATATGTCATCAAATTTTGTCCTTAAGATTTGGAACTGACATCCAGAGACAGTGCTGGTTGCAGGTCATTTAGTCAGTCTTCTTTAATAATCCTTCTACTGAATATATAACATGAATGCCTTGTGCTTGGTTGTAATTTACTCTTACTCTATATACTGAGTACAGTTACTAATGCAGGGTGATCTGCTATCATTGATTTAAGACCTAAGTATTTAGGTTGGTGATAACTGTGTCTAGGCATGCATCACCCCTCATTGCGAGTTGGTTTGCTACACATGGCCCATAGTTGTTTATTAAACTTATTAAGACCATCTCTTTAGTACTACCATCACCTAGTTGTATGGTGAAGTCACCACACAATGCAATTTTACACTTAAGATGTGTAAGGTAAGGTAGACAGTTCTCCAGCTGTGCAATAAAGTTTTCAAAGTTACGATCTGGTGAATGGTACATGGAGATAACAATCATCAGTATTTGTTAACTCTATTATTGCAATTAGTTCAAAATCAAGGTTTGTACAAATCTTGAAAACTGATTTCCTTTACACTGAAATTGTTGTTTCCATACACTGGCACAACACTATGAGTTGCAGTAGTTCAATACCACACATTTATTCATAGCCAAATATTCAACAGATCTGTAATAGTCACCTTCTGCATCACTCAGCCAGTGGTTACAGACACATAAAAAAAATCTGGATAAACTTCTTCTACAAAGAATGATAAAATGTTCAGTTGGGTTCTTGAACATAGCTATAACTAAAGGTATAGTACTGTCATCTCTAATATCATTTTTGTATGATAACCCATGGTCCTAATTATTAAATTCAGGCTCTATTTTACTGTGCCAATGGTTCACTTTTGGAATAAAAATCTATCTTATTGCAACATCTGGGCCATATATTAATGTCCATTAGCTTTCCCTTTAGATGGAAGTTGACACCAATCTTGAAACTATTATTTATGCCCTTAGTTTCTAGTTTATATACTTGAAAGTTGCAATAACCTAGAAAGATTTTCTTCAGAAATCTATTTACATTTTCAGTTGCTGTATTGTTTTCACTTTTCCTAAATGGAAACATGACCTTTCCTCTCATTGCTTATCACCAGTGCCTACTATCATATTTTTTTCTGTCTCTGGTACTTTAATTTCTGTCTGATACCATTGTAAATGCTTGGGATATTGATCTCCTTTCTCTACAGTTTCATGAAGTGGACCCTCATATGGCATTTTTGGTTGTACAGGTACACTCTGAGTCATTTTGTGCATCTTGTTTGTTTGCTGTCCTGCAGTAGTGGATGAGATTTGTTTATCATTACAGCAAACAGTTCTTTTCTTGTAATGTGCCTCATGCCAGTCTGTATTTGAATTGTGTGGAAGTTTCTCTTCTGAAAAACTCATGAAGATGTAAAGACTATTTTGATCATTACTGGTGTCAGCTTTTGTCTTGTTAAAAGAAATATTATTCACACATCAAATCTATGTTGCTTCTTGGTTTGTAGGCTCAGTATTGTTATAAAATTGTTCTGACTTGTCTATCGTAGTTGTAGTGTTGTTTTCTTGTCCACACTCATTATATATAGTCACAGCTTTGATTAAAACATTAGGTTAGCATTATCCTGGAGTGTTTTCAAGGAATTACAGAAAACAAAATGAGTCTAAACTTCTGAGAAACACATTCTGACCATTGCATTACAAGATACACCCAGCATTGATAGAGACTGTTTCAGTTTGCAGTTATCATAATTTCCAGCCACTGTGATTAAATACAAGCACAAAATCCTAAAATAATGCTAAGTTTGTGAGAAACAATTATGCTGAACAATATCACACAGTTTTATAGTCAAATCTGTAATGTTTGTGGTTATTGTTTGATATTATAACATATTTATTATTGTATCTGTGGAAATCAGTTTCATTATTTTATGTCTATGTATTTATTAATTTACTGTAATTGTTGGAAGATATTGAATTATATGTTACAGTAAATATTGACTAATATAATGCATTTATAACTAGAAGAATCATGGAGTTGTTATTGACTTGTCCTATATCATGATGTGCTTTGCTGTACAAATTGTATGATCTACAGGACCAATAATAAATCAAATCAAATTTATGCAGCTACAGTGTTGGTACTTAAAAGCTATATTTTTTATAAAAGTCAAGAGCTTCATATTACTGGTCATGAGAATATCTGAGAGGAATAGAACAAGCTGTCATCTGTTACCAAAATGTATACTAGGCTTTAGTGAAAGTTAACAAACAGAATTATGTGGTATTAATATCACAGGACTTTTAAGTTCTTGCAGGAGATGTAATATGCCCAAAACTTGAAAGGAAACATACATCAATGTTCTGTATCCAACGGCGAACATTTAATAGTGATCTTTCATTTGTAACATCATAAAGTAACAATACTCCATCAGCACGGCGAAAATATGCTTTGGTCATAGCTCTGAAACGTTCTTGTCCTGTAAAAATGAAAATTATATACCCATATGAGAAATACAATAATGACTCATGCTTAAATTAATGATGAAATTTATAATGAACTTTAAGTAAGTAATCATGTAGAATAATTTTTTCTAGCTATTGTCATACCTGCAGTATCCCATAGCTGCAATGCAACATTCCTGTTGTCTATTTTGATGGTTTTTACTTGGAAGTCAACCCCTGTAGAATGGGCATAGTAAGAATTTTACTAAAATGCTTGCTCTGTAATCCGAGGTATATAACAAACTAGTGTCATAAATTACATTTATATTTACATCTACATCCATACACTGCAAACCACTGAGAAGTGTATGGCAGAGGGTACATCCCACTGTACCAGTTATTAGGATTTTTGCCTGTTGCATTCACGTATGGTGTGTGGGAAAAATGATTGTTTAAATGCCTCTGTGCATGCTGTAATTAACCTCATCTTGTCCTCATGATCCCTATGGGAGCAATATGTAGGGGGTTGGGGTATGTTCCTAGCATCGTCATTTAAAAATGATTATTGAAATTTTGTGAGTATGCTTTCTCAGGATAGTTTACATTTATATTCAAGAGCGCCTGTTCAGTTTCTTCAGCATTTTTGTGACACTCTCCCACCAGATCAAACAAACCTGTGACATTCATGCTACCCTTCTATGTATGCTTTCAATATACCCTGTTATTGCTACTTGGAACAGGTCCCAACAGTGTCAATTCTACCACTAGGCAAGACTAGGCGGCCACCTAAGGCAGGAAAATTTTAGAGGTGGCAAAGAGCAGGAAAAATTAATTTCAAATCTAACAGCCAAAAATTCATAGTGATTTTTTTTAACAACTACTGTGAGCAGCCCAGTGGGCTATAAGCAGTCACTCTTCCCTAATTTAGGGCCACTGACTACAAGGAACAGAAAGTGCCATTGCAGTTGGACAAGCACAACATCCGTGCTTCACTGGGTTTTGAACTTGGACACATATTGGGTGAATGATCAGAAGCTAATGGCTTAAACCACTGTGCCACCAGGATGGCTGATAAAAGCTGTAGAATCCTCAATATGAAATGTAAAGAAGGTTTCCTTCATTTGTTTAATTGCAAGACAATGGATGCTGAAAAGGACGAGATTTATTCCTCATTCTAAAAATATCTCAATTACAACAGAAAAGGAAAAGTACCATTTTTATCCAGATGACCTAGTTTGATGCTTTGGCATGTCTCCTGTCAGTACAGCATAATTTCTAAATTCAGGGAAAAATTACATTTGCACCAGAATAATAGATTCACAACTTTATCCATCCATTTTTTTTTGCAATTAACTGACATAAGCAACTGAGGGCAAATTTGGTTGCACTGGTATATTCCATTGGCTTTCAGTTTGAAATGTTCAGTACATTTTTCCTACTTCAGTTATTTCAGGAAATTTAAAAAATTGAGGACAAAAAATAAGACATTGATGACACCTGTTATCCTCAGTTGGTTTTAAAGGAATTGAGGACAAAGCATGAAAATTAAGAACTGTGCATGGATTAAAAGTGTAATGTGAGATTTGCATTGTCTTTTTTCAGTTCTTGCCTAGGGTGGAAAAACACCTAGCAATGGTCCTGGGTCTGACACACTTGAGCAATATTCTAGGGTGGGTTGCATGAGTGATTTGTAAGCAATTTCCTTTCTAGACTGTTATCCTGTACAGTCCTCATTACTTAATTATCTTCACATGACAAAATGTTTTGCAAACATGTAAAAGCAAATGAACTTTTTAGAATATACTACAACACAGATATATGCATTTTTGTAATTTAAATAACTTAGTAGTTAATCTTATTAAAAGCTTTAAAATATTTTGAATCAAAGAATTAGATGAGAAAGGAGATACTAACCAAGGGTGGATCCCATATTGTTAATGAAAACACCTTTACAAAATCTAAAAATAAAGCTACTCTTTCCAACTGCTGCATCTCCAGCAAATACTATTTTGAAAGTTCTGTCAACTGGACCCTCAGGTTCTAAGGAGGACTGGGTCTTTGTATTTGGTGTTCTTCCATTAACCACAGAAGACAACACTTGTTTGTTGTAAATGGTGTCATGTTCCTGTGACATATTTTATGAAAGAAAGCAGTGTAAAGTATAAATAATACATGTATATCACAAGGTAATATGTAGGCTTAACAGTTACTGTACCTTGGAAATGTGAAAATCATTTTTGTCTTCTGACTCATTTCCCTCTTTCCTTACAGCTTCACAGATTTCTTCTTGCAGTGACTTTTTACCAGCCATATCAGTACTGATTTTTACAGATCTTCCATAAGCTTGAGGAAAATTTTCATGTGCAAAGAAAACTTGTAGGTATTAAAACTGTAGAATTAATATTTTTACAGTATTGAGTTTGTTAAACTAAACATTAGATTCAGATTCTGTATTCAGATTATTTATTTGTGGCTGACTACATTCAGCAGAACTGGCTTTCTTGCTGACAGCAAGTTACAATTGCCAGCAAAGTATTAACATTAATGATCAAATTAAATGTACAAATTAAGTATCTTACTTACAGCTATAACTCTACACACTAATATCAACATTGTCCATATCACAGAACTCTTTTATATTGTAACATGGATATTTTGTGAGAAAGTCATCTAATTTTATTTCGAATTTTTTAAATGGCTGGTATAGATTAATGAGAGGTAACTTGTTAAAATTTTTTAGGGCATTCACTTTATGGAAATTTCCTATTATTACTAGCCTGTGCAATGGAATGTCAATGCTTACCTTATTTCTAGTGTCATGTTTGTGGATTGTTTCCCTGATAACATGTTGTTTAATGTTGTCCCTGACAAAGAGTGCAGACTCACAGACATATAGATCCACAGCTGTTAGTATCCTAAGCCTAATTAAAAAAATGACAACAGTGCTCTATAAGACCAGCATTCCATATTATATGGAAAATTATTTTTCGACTTTTAAAATGTTACTGTATGAGGAAAATGTCCCTATATGAGTAGGCCATAGGAGATATGTGACTGAAAGAGTGTAAAATATGGCATACAGGGATAATTATTACTGACAATCTCTCTCAGTTTCCAAAAAGATAGTACACTCATGAGATCTTTTTACAGACTTTGTTGATATGGTCTTCCCAACTGAATCAGGCATCAGTATGTACTCCTAAGAGTTTGAAACATTTATTTTCTATACTTCTGGGTCTTGCCCGGGTTAGAAACAAGTCTATTGACTGCAGACCGATGTAATGCTTAATCTTATCAAAAGTTAGGGCGCTGTGACGCAAAATAAGTGATGTTGTATCATCACTATAGCAGACTACAACTGTGATACACAATGAGGCAGGTCACTTATAGCCACAAAGGAAAAGAGGGAGCCAAGGACACACCCCTGTGGAACAACCATACCAATTCCTTCTAAGGGGGATTGCCTATTTCAAATTGAGACTACCTGTGTTGTGTTCTAGTACGAGCAAATTCTGCTAGTGTAGAAATGTGTACACCATAATACTCCAGTTTTGTTATACATATAATATAACATATGTTAAAAGTAATGCAGTTGAATGCTTACTAAGATCACGTAAGTGATGCCATCTTCTTATTTTTGTAATCTGTTAAAGTCTGATCAAAAATTTCCAGAAGAACTTCAGTGATATTTTAGCTGGGCAAAATAAAACATAATGGCTTAGTTATCAGGTGAACTGTTCATTTAATGACATAATCAGACATTCAGTGGAAGCCCATACTTTTGGAGTTAGATCATTCAGAAACAGTTTCACAGACTTCAGACAGTATGGTTTTATCCCAATGGAGCAAAGACCTTTCAAACAGCTGGGAACCAAGCAAATCCCTTGCAGATATGTCTGTGGCTTTAATTTGGTCTTTGGTTTCTCTGAGAGATGTGACAAAGTAGTTATTCAATTCTCTTGGATCAAGCAGAGTTTGACATGCCTGGCTAGAAAAATTATCTTGCCTAATAACTTCTCATGCTGCCTTACACTTATATGGAGCATCTTCTATGTACCTTTCACATGCTGCTTATTGGATTTTATGAAGTTAGTTTTGTAATACAATACCTTTATATATAGAAGTATCATGGAGCCCACCAATTATCCTCAATTATATACAATGAAGAGCCAAAGAAACTGGTTCACCTGTCTAATATCGTGTAGGGCCCCCAAGAGCATACAGAAGTGCTGCAACACAACATGGCATGGACTAGACCAATATCTGAAGTAGTGCTGGAGGGAATTGACTCCACAAATCCTGCAAGGCTGTCCTTAAATCCATAAGAGTGTGAGGGCATGGAGATCTCTTCTGAACAGCATATTGCAAGGCATCCCAGATATGCTCAATAATGTTCATGTCTGGGGAGTTCAGTGGCCAGCAGAAGTGTTTAAACTCAGAAAAGCATTCCTGAAGCCACTCTGCAGCAATTCTGGGTGTGTGAAGTGTCACATTGTCCTGCTAGAATTGGCGAAGTCTGCTGCAATGCACAATGGGTATGAATGAATGCAGGTGATCAGACAGGATGCACACATACATATCACCAGCCAGAGTTGTATCTAGACATATCAGGGGTACCATATCGCAACTGCACACGCCCCACACTATTTAAGAGCCTCCACCAGCATGAACAGTCTCCTGCTGACATGCAGGGTCCATGGATTCATGAGGTTGTCTCCATCCCCGTACACATCCATCTGCTTAATACAATTTGAAATGTGACTCATCTGACCAGGCAACATTTTTCCAGTCATCAACAGTCCAATGCCGGTACTGATGGGCCATGCAAGGTACACATCAAGGGTACACATCAAGGATACATGAGTGGGCCTTCAGCTCCAAAATAATGTATTGATGATGTTTCATTGAAGGCCCAACATAGAAATCTGCAGCAATTCGCAGAAGGGCTGAACTTCTGTCATGTTGAATGGTTTACTTTGGTCGTCATTGATTCCATTCTTGCAGGATCTTTTTCCAGCCAAAGCAATGTTGGAGATCTAATGTTTTACCAGATTCCTGATATTCACAGTACACTTATGAAATGGTCATATGGGAAAATCCCCCCATCATCACTACCTCAGAGATGCTTTCTCCCATCACATGTGCACCAACTGTAACACCATGTTCAAACTCACTTAAACCTTGATAACCTGCCATTGTAGCAGCAGTAACTGATCTAACTGTGCCATACACTTTTTTTCTTATGTAGATGTTGCTGACCACAGTGCTGTATTCTGCCTATTTACATATGTTTGTACTTGAATATGTATGCTTATACCAGTTTCTTTGACACTTAAGTGTATATTCAATTCAGTATGAGTATGTTCTCCCTGATATCTGCCATTTCGTTTGTATACCAGTTAATTTTTTAATTTTTATTTTTACCTGAGGAGTTAACTTTTAGTAATTGGGAACTTGAATACCATAAGACTCTACATTTTTTTAAAAAAAGTTATCAAAACCGTCTACAACAACAGGTTTTCTTTTGTGAAATTGTGATACAGAATCCCAATTTGTGTTATTTAATTTGTCAGTAAATAACATACTGTTCTCCTCTCTCTGACCTCTTATCTGTGCCACACTTCATTAATCAGAATAATTTGTCTGCTTATGATAAAGTATTAAAAGCAATGAAACAAAATCTGCAAATGTTCCACTGGCCAGACTAGCCACACATTTCTTCCTGTGTAAATTAATAAATAATGTTGTTTAGACATGCATCATTATGATAGGACACTTGCTCATGCAAGGTTTTAAAATATTGAAAAACTGTTCTGGAGTCTAGTTGCTTTGAATTTCCCATTTCAATATTAAAATCTCCACAGACAGCAACATATGTTTAAACATAAAAATCTCTTAACCAAAAATTCAAACTGTTCAAAAAATACATTTATATTTCCATTTGGAGACCTATGCAGGCTGTCAATTATTATATTTTCCTCAATCAGTCCTATACAATCAGAACCACAAATCTGCAGAAACCTTAAGCTGTTAGAACTTAAGTTTTTTTCTACAAAATGTATGAATAAGGAGGGAGGTAGAGATAGATGCCAAATGTTGGGAAAATAGTATTATAGGTGAATATAGTTTCCTCTTTCATGGAAGGAAATATGATAGCAAAATATTACAGTATTTTAGATGTTGAGGTGCTATTAACTGGTTAATTTTGGTGGGTTAATGTGATAAATATTGACTTTTTGCAGAGTATATGCTGAGTTGTTGGGGTGTGCTACATTAATTTTGGTCTGTTCCACAACTATGATTCATTGCAGAATGGATACATGTTGTTTTCAATGCAAATATTGGTTTGTTGCAGCTCTCTATGTTAATCTATCCTGTGTAAGTTTCTTCATCTCTGCAGCACTATTACAACATACATCCACTTGAAACTGGTTTCCTGTATTCAAGTCTAGGTCTCTCCATATCCCCTTATATCTTTAAGCCCCACCCCACTCCCCCCTCCCGAAACACACACACACTTCCCTCTGTAGCCAAACTGACTATTTACTGATGCCTCAGAAATTGTCTTATCAATTGTCTTCTCTCTTAGTTAATTTGTGGCACAGATTTATTTCCTCCCCAGTTTGATTCAATACCTCCTCATTAGTTATCAGTCTGCCCATCTAATGTTCAGTATTTTTCAGTAGCACCACAATCGGAAACATTGTACATTTGCATTATAGATACATAGATCTTATAAATTGATTCCAGAAGAGTTTTGTATCATTTTTCATAAAGTTAAGCAGTTACTCCAACAATAATTTAAGGAGTGAAACTTCAAGGGGGAATCTGCATGAGATTCTCTGACAACAGCTACACAGCTGAAGTTCACATTTCGAATGAGGTTAGAGGATGAACCAAGGATATTGTCGATGTCCATTCACATGTTTATAACAAAACACAGCAGAAAAGGAGGATAAAGTGCTTCCTAAGAGTCATTATGCCCTTTTGCCAAAGCTCTGCACTTTCTCACAAAGTGTTTGTCATAGAAAGGTTTCACCCAGATCATTATAGTTTTACATTTGATTTGTTAAATTATCTCTTTTCAGAATGGGGAACAGGATTTTTTAAAGTGCCTAAAACCAATAAGAATTATAATTATGCAAATTCAACTATGAGACTCAATGATGGTGGAAATTGAAGCATGTTTTTGACCACGGATGCACTCATATGGTGGCAGGGAGTGTCAACATTTTGGAGATGAGAGCAAGTAACACTGACACTGAGACAGAATGATTATGCATTAAGTGCAAGACTATGTATTAAATGAGGGCTCATAAACTACCTGTTCAACAATATTCAAAGTTCTTCAAGTGAAAGGTCTATATCTAAGAACTGGGTACACAAAATACATAGACTTGTAAATCTCCAGTAGGTTCTTGTTGAAGGGAAGTATGTGGGGGCATGAGCAGAGAAAAAGAGAACAGGAGAAATATTAGTAATATTCATGATACAGGGTTAATCAATTTATAACAACAGAATAGTGTGCTGTCAGTCATTCTGCTGCTGAAAATTTGGTAAATATCAGAGCTAGAGTAATCATGCATTACTGTATATCCAATTTTCTATTACTCATTTTTGTATTCTTTTGTAATGGGAACTCTGATCCATGTTTTTATAGTTTTTCAATAGAAATTTGCATTTCATCTATCAGAAACAGCAGCTCAACTTCTAAAATAATAATACTTCAAACTGCAGTTCAATTGCAGCAAAGGAACAAGAACTGCTTCAAAATCTTCTTGCTCTAGCATCATCAGATATAAAAAAGAAGTCATGATGATTTCAAGGTCTTTAGAGAAAGAGTACTAGATCAGTTAGAGAGGGATGGTAAAAAAGGTTTCTGTGAGGTGATTTAGGAAATCATAGAATACCTGAATTAGTGTTGGACATAGAACTACATCCCTTCTAAATATGAATGAAGGTAGGATATTAGAGAATTTTCGAACTTATCAATAATAATAAGAAATTCTTTCCCTTTTTTATGATGAAGAACGTTCCATCCAGTACAAAATAAACAAAATAACAATCATTAGAAAGATTGTCCTTTTTAGAGAAACCATCCTGAGATTTACTTTAAGTAAGCCTGTGCACCATCTCTTGCAACCCCATCTTTGATTGGATCTTAAACCATAACCTTATATCCTTCATGCCACAAGAGATTTAAGGAAACAATGGAAAACTTAAATCTGAATGACAAAATGCAAATTTTGACAGTAAATATTGATCCAGTGCATAACAACTGTGTCACCTTGCTCATTTAATGGTGTGAAGAGATAGAAACAATTTTCATTTGTTTTTGCTTGTAAACTTCCTGAATTCCTTGAACTTTCACGCTATATTACCGTAAATTACAAATTATTTCTAAAATTAAACAAGTAAAGGAGCCATTGAGTAGAGATGGGTTTGAAAGCTTGTATGACACATTATCATTCATCATCTGTTTTTTTCCTTTTAGTCTTCTTCGTATTTGATGAATCAGATTATCAAGGCAATGATCTGGAGAACCTATAGTTAACAGGCACAAAATTATGGATCATGGATATTTGAATTAGTTAATGTAATAATCTATGTTTTCTGGTGTCAGTCATAGAAGTATATTGCTTTGCTGTCAAGGTTTCAGGTAAAAATGAATTTCCTATCATTTGTGTGACAATACATTCGGTCAACTTAAAACTATGTAAAGAAATGGAGATAAAATTCATTCTCTAACCTATTTTGATTCTATCAAAGACATTCCAGTTTATAAAAATGACTATGTCACTCAAGCATTCTTGTTTTATCGACATGAACATCAGAACTACACTCCTAGAAATTGAAATAAGAACACCGTGAATTCATTGTCCCAGGAAGGGGAAACTTTATTGACACATTCCTGGGGTCAGATACATCACATGATCACACTGACAGAACCACAGGCACATAGACACAGGCAACAGAACATGCACAATGTCAGCACTAGTACAGTGTATATCCACCTTTCGCAGCAATGCAGGCTGCTATTCTCCCATGGAGACGATCGTAGAGATGCTGGATGTAGTCCTGTGGAACGGCTTGCCATGCCATTTCCACCTGGCACCTCAGTTGGACCAGCGTTCGTGTTGGACGTGCAGACCGCGTGAGACGATGCTTCATCCAGTCCCAAACATGCTCAATGGGGGACAGATCCGGAGATCTTGCTGGCCAGGGTAGTTGACTTACACCTTCTAGAGCACGTTGGGTGGCACGGGATACATGCGGACGTGCATTGTCCTGTTGGAACAGCAAGTTCCCTTGCCGGTCTAGGAATGGTAGAACGATGGATTCGATGACGGTTTGGATGTACCGTGCACTATTCAGTGTCCTCTCGACGATCACCAGAGGTGTACGGCCAGTGTAGGAGATCGCTCCTCACACCATGATGCCGAGTGTTGGCCCTGTGTGCCTCGGTCGTATGCAGTCCTGATTGTGGCGCTCACCTGCACGGAGCCAAACACGCATACGACCATCATTGGCACCAAGGCAGAAGTGACTCTCATCGCTGAAGACGACACGTCTCCATTCGTTCCTCCATTCACGCCTGTCGCGACACCACTGGAGGCGGGCTGCACGATGTTGGGGCGTGAGCGGAAGACGGCCTAACGGTGTGCGGGACCGTAGCCCAGCTTCATGGGAGACGGTTGCGAATGGTCCTCGCCGATACCCCAGGAGCAACAGTGTCCCTCATTTGCTGGGAAGTGCGGTGTGGTCCCCTACAGCACTGCGTAGGATCGTACGGTCTTGGCGTGCATCCGTGCGTTGCTGCGGTCCGGTCCCAGGTCGATGGGTACGTGCACCTTCCGCCGACCACTGGCGACAACATCGATGTACTGTGGAGACCTCACGCCCCACGTGTTGAGCAATTCGGCGGTACGTCCACCCGGCCTCCCGCATGCCCACTATACGCCCTCACTCAGAGTCCGTCAACTGCACATACGGTTCACATCCACGCTGTCACGGCATGCTACCAGTGTTAAAGACTGCGATGCAGCTCCGTATGCCACGGCAAACTGGCTGACACTGACGGTGGTGGTGCACAAATGCTGCGCAGCTAGCGCCATTCGACGGTCAACACCGCGGTTCCTGGTGTGTCCGCTGTGCCGTGCGTATGATCATTGCTTGTACAACCCTCTCGCAGTGTCCGGAGCAAGTATGGTGGGTCTGACACACCGGTGTCAATGTATTCTTTTTTCCATTTCCAGGAGTGTATATCACACTGAAAAGGTAACTGTGATATAAGAAAGTAAGACTTTGTTCAGCTTTGAAGAATATCTGATGCAAGGATGTACTGAATGCTTATTTTAATTTGATTTTTATTTCATCCAAAAATATTGTGTATGAAGAGTGTGCATATGATACAGGACAAATCAAGAAATGAAAGTCTTCTGAATTACGTAGTTACTCAGAACAACGATTTTGATTAAGTTTGTTGGTATCACTAATAATAACACATTACTTATGACTTTAATATATTAGGTAGTCCTTAACACTGCAATATTTATTTTTCAGTAGATAGACTGTGAGATTATGGGGAAAGTCCCTGTCATGTGTGATGTCCTGTTGATTTCTGGGCAGTCTTGTTAGCAACTTGGTATTGTAGTACCAAGGTCCTTATTCAAAAATTTTCTGTCATTTAGAAATTTTTCTTGACTGGTTTTTCTTCCCTGCATTAGGACCACAGGTACTTGCATTTCTTTTATAGAGGTGTACAGGTCTCAAAAATTTCTGTTTCTGTGACCTTTCACAATGTTGTCGACAGAAAAAGTGTCATCTATATGATCGCCATAAACATAGAAGCAAGACACACCGATGAACACCACAGAATGCCACTCAGTGTCCCATTTGACTCTACCTCTTTACCATACAATTCTCTGTAGTCTGTGGTGGAATCTCAGTGGTAACTTCAGCTCATTACAGTTTGCAGTAATCTATTCCCAAGGGATCATGGTGACATTCTGCCTGCAACCTCTGCCTATATTTCAGCAGTTGTGATTTGTCTGTTTGTCAGAACCTGTTGAACAGTTCTATTATCTATTTGTGATGTAGTCCTTCTGGAAGGACCTGTGCTTGTTTTTTGTCCTCCTGGGAACATCTTGTCACCACTCATTCTGCAGTCATTGCACTATAGACTACTTTCTTTGCAATCTGTTTGTATGATGCTTCTATGTTCCTCATGCCAATGCTTTGACCTTTCTCAAATTCCAAATAGTGGCAATAAACTCCATCTGCACATAAATGTCATCTGGGCATGCTATGTTGCCATCTCCACCTGATAAATTCCAGTAACCTTTATCACACCCAATAGCCATCATGTACTCACACTATTCTTAATCTGTAAGAATGTTTTTTTCCTGTATTGAAAATAAGATTGCACAAGGACAAAATTTTGATCATTATATTCCATAGGCATGAAAATACTGGAGCATCATAGAATTTGGTCTAGATTTCATGATTTCACACTTCCCATTTCCATCAGTGTAAGTATATGAGAACAGAACACTACTAATTCAATAGAAAAGCATTGATAAAAATAGGTACATCTAAAATGTGACAATAGCTACCTAAGACTTCAGAGAGCTGACACTTGCACACAAAATGACACACAGAGCTACACTGTGTGTCTTCCTGTGGAAAGTTTTCTGTGTAGCTATATGCTCTTCAATTCCTTGACTATTCTGTGAATAGCGATCTGTTACTTTAAACTTAACTTTAATTAAAGTAATTTTACAAAGCCTGAATATTAAATTATATTTACCATATTCATCAAGTCTTTTCACTTTCTGTACAGCCTCATCATCTGAGTCAGACTTCATATTGCTGAGGCTGTGTGGAGCTGAATCTGCATCAGTGCTGACATCAGAAGGGTCAGGACTTCGACTTATTTGTGCTCTACGGATCATAGAGATATATACTGAAATGAGCATCTAAGTAAACAAAATCCTGCTCTTACAGTTGAAAAATATCTCATTAAAAATTACTTTATGATTGTCAGACAAGTAGCATTTGCATGGTGTAAGGCAAAAAAAAAAAAAAAAAAAAGCCATAAAGTTGTGGTGAGAAAATAATAAAATGAACTAAGCTGTCTTGGGGGTTATAGCTCCAGAGTAACAGGTGTGTTTTTGGTGGCAACTAAATCCACCTTCAAGATATATGGGTATTTATTTTAGACATTAATTGCATTCCAGATTAGAATGTATTGTGTTTGATTTAAATTTGTAAGGCAAGATAGATTGCTACTTACTGTAAAGATGACACAGTAATTGTTAGACAGGCAAAACTGAAAGGCACTAACACATTATCTTTCAGACACAGCCTTTGTCAGAAAAAGGAAGGGAAACACACACCATTCATTCACATAAGTAATCACACCTCACTCATACATAATCACCAACTCTGGCAGCTCACACCAGAATGCAAATGTCACATGGAATGGAAGGAGCAATCTGGAAGGTGTGGGAAAGAGGAAGGGATAGCAGTGTATGATTGGTGGGGAGAGGTGGGGGGGGGGGGGGGGGGAAGAGGAGGAACACTGTCTGATAGAGTGTGCAGGGACTAGACTGCCAACTGGTACAGTGTCAAGAGGTTGTGTAGTAGGGAGGTGGGGAAAATGAAGTAAAAAAGGACGGGAGCAGGGAAAGATGGGTGGGTGTGTTGGCAGAGGGTGGGAGACGAGAATGGGGAAGAGGGGATAGGACAGAGGGGTTGAAAACTGTTGGATGGATGGTGTGGGAACAATACGTAACATGCTTGATTTCAGTGGCTGCTTCATTACTCAAGCCATCTGGATCCTCCCCTCCACCACCAGCTTTTCTGAATTGCACATACGTGAGTTATCCTTACAACACATTCTCTGCTCCTGTAATTATCCCAGCCTCAACCTCTGGTAACAACCCCCCCTCCCACCACATCCTTCACCCAGTAGTTTCCACCCTCTCTTTCCTATAATCACCTTATCTGTCCCTGGTCGTGTCCTTCCTCACTCCATTTTCCCCACTCCCTGCCCCAGAACCTCCTGACACTGTGCCTGGTGCAGTCTAGTCCCTCCACACTCCACCAGACAGCACTCCTCTCTCCCTCACCCATACAATGCTATGCCGTCATCTCCCCTCCCCCCCCCCCCCCCTCCCCCTCCCTGCCCCTCCCGACCACCCTTCCAGATTGTTGCTTCCATTCCACGTGACAGTTGC
Organism: Schistocerca gregaria; assembly: GCF_023897955.1. Classification (NCBI taxonomy): domain Eukaryota; kingdom Metazoa; phylum Arthropoda; class Insecta; order Orthoptera; family Acrididae; genus Schistocerca; species Schistocerca gregaria. Next base: position 687,876,232 of record NC_064931.1, read on the forward strand.
ATTCTGGTCTGAGCTGTCAGAGTTGGCTGTTGTGTGTGCATGAGATGTGCTTGCTTGTGTGTTTCTCTTTCTTTTTCTGATGAAGGCTGTGACCAAAAGCTAATATGTAAGTGTCTTTTAATTGTGCCTGTATGTAACTTAATATGGCGTATTTATGGTTAGTAGCAATCTCTCTTTTCCTGCATTGTTGATGTTTCAACTAGGAGTTTCCATTGTTTGATTTATCCCTTTACTGAAATGGCTATTTATGTTGTGACTGGTTATATTAGTTACTATTAGTGTAATTTGGAAACACAGTCCACCATTAATTATAGTTAAAACTCTCAACAATTTTGAATGGGATATAGTTGAACCAAAGATTTTCTTCTAATAACAAGCTACCAGTTAAACATACTACATGCAAATTAAGATATTGCGTTCGTTCTTTCTCTCCCTTTTTCAAACACTTGTACCTCTATGGCTATTTTATACTTGCCAAAGCTTCTCCAAAATTTTGACAATGCAGGCAAGTGGTTAGTTCTGTTATGAAAAAGTCATTAACAATAATAATTACATACAAGATACAAATATTCTGTTGAGAAACCTCAGACTTCAAGGATTCTTTTAAATTAAACTAATAAAATACAGAACTGCATTACTAAACAAGAAGAAGGAGCCACTGGCTCTGAAAGTCTGTAAAAGTTAAATCCTCTTGTGTGTGTGTTCCTCTGCTGCCACTTGATGAGTAGATTGTTTATCTATCCATTCTCATTATTTAAACAAGAAGTCAGACTTTCTTTTATTTTTGGAAGAAGGAGCTATATGACCTTAATACAACAACTACAATATTATAAATAATAATACATGAAAATTATTATGATAATGAAAAATCTGAGTTTGGAAAACACACACACACACACACAAACACACACACACACACACACACACACACACACACACACACACAAAATGAGCACTTTTCCTACCTCCCCATCTGTGTGTGTGTGTGTGTGTGTGTGTGTGTGTGTGAGAGAGAGAGAGAGAGAGAGAGAGAGAGAGAGAGAGAGAGAGAGAGAGAGAGAGAGAGAGAGAGAGTTAAACTAGTGTGGTTTTTCTGAGCTGTTCTCTGTTTGCGATCCATCAATCAGGTATCGGGTAATGGATGCCTTTCCTCATCTTTGTCTGTATATATTCTTCGTAAGATACTGTGCAGTGCATGACTGCAAGTATTTTGTATCAAAACTAGTGACTTTCTGTCTTGTGATTTTCTGGGATGTTTGGGGTGGAAGGGTACAAGTACATGTACATCAAAAAGATAGGTGGTATGTTTATCACACCAGATTCAAAGTAAAATCTCGTGACGAAAATAAAAAAAATTAAAAAATTTAAAAAAATCTCTTGCCTAGTAGACATGTTTCCCAAGCACACTCCCCTCATAGTAGAAATGATGAGATATTGTACTAAATGGAGTGAAATGTGTTCTCTGAAAATTATGCAGTTGGTTAATGAACTGCAAATAGTATCTAAAATAAGTAGGAAGATTTTTAAGACCCGTAAACTAGATGAAGAGGCAGTAGTATGATACACTAAGGAAAAACTTGGGACATTTTGATCTTTGCAGGAGAATTCAGAGGAACTGTGTCTTAGTTGACCAAATACAGGATAGATGTGTATGCAGTAGAAAAGTAAATGATGGGTATACAGTCTCTATAACAAAACTGGTAAAGAAACAGCAACTACTGCACAGTATGTGTAAGACATAATGTAGTGCTATAGATAGATAGATGATACACATTTGGCCATCGAGAGAGCAATGTATGAAGCCTTCAATGACATCAAAAAACCTCTCACAAAACCAAAGAAATTCTGGTCATATGTAAAGGCCATCAGTGGTGCCAAAGTATGTATCCAGACATTCATGGTTTACACAGGAACTAAAATTGGTGGCAGCAAGGGAAAGACAGAAATACTCCATTTTCTACTGTTCTGCTAAAAAAGATGGTCCAGGAGTACTGCACTTGTTTAATTCTCCCAATGATGCAAAGATGACTAATATAGATAACACCACTGTGAAAATAAAAAGGACCCAGGGTCCAGAGAAATACTTCTCAGATCCTATATTGATTGTTTGCTGAGTTAGACCCTCTTTTAACTGTAAAAAAACCACAGATCCTTTTAACAAATACTGTACCCAGTAGCTGGAAGAAAATAGATCACACTAATCTACAAGATAGCTGGCAGACCCTTAGAACATAGTATGAGCTCAAATATCATGAAGTATCTCCAATAGAATGTCCAACTCCATGCTTGTGCTTTTTGCACCTGATGTCCTGTAAGCCGTGGTTAAAGGCAGTCAGATAGATGCAGTTTTTCTTGACTTCCAAAAAGCATTTTATTCAATACTATACCAATGATGATTAATGAATATATGATCATATGGTGTATCCAATAAAACTTGTGACTAGATTTAGGATTTCTTGGTAGGGTGAACACAGAATGTTATTTAGATGGAAAGTTTGGCTGTTCATGTTGTGCATTAGTGATCTGGATGACAATAGTAATAACAGGCTGAGTTATTTTGTATATTATTCAGTTGCCTGTAATAAAGAACTATAAAAACACACATATATAGTTAGATCTTGATAAAATTTCAAAATGGTGCAAAAATTGGGCATTTACTTTAAATGTTCAGAAATATAAAAGTGTGCACATCACAAAATGCAATAACATAGTAACCTATAATTACAATGTCAAAAAGATTCAAATTCAATCAGACAACTCATACATGTGCCTATAGTTAATCATTTTTGGGGATATGAGGTGGAATCACATAGACTCAGTGATAGGTAAACCAGGTTGCAGACTTTGGTTCTTTGGTAGGATACTGGAAATTGTATTCAGACCACAGAGGAGACTGCTTAGAAAACTTTCATGTAACCGGTCCTAGAATATGACTCAAGTGTGTGGGACTCATACGAATTAGGATTAAAAGGGAATATTGAGTATATGTAAACAAGGGTAAGCACAAATCATCATGATTTTGTATGACTGGTATTCACTTGTAGATGGATGCCAACTATTTTATGTAAACCTACTCCCAGAACCAAATTTAAGTGAGGAATCTAGGGATGTAATGTGGCCCCCTATGTATTATTATCACAAGGAGTGCAAACAGAAGATCAGATTAACTGCAGCACACACAGTGGTGTCAAACAGTAATTCTTCCAATGCTCCATGTGTAAACAGAATGGGAAAAAGCCTTAATACAATACATGGTACTATGGGACATACCTAATGACATGGACTCTACAGTGGTTTACAGAGAATGGATGCATATGTGAATGTACAAAATGACATAATACGATAAACTCTAAGAGCATGCCACTGATCTTGTCATTGGATGCCACTGCAGTGTTTTGTTTTGTTATGGGTATTATATAGCCCTTATCCATATTTAAAAAACTGACATTCAGTACACCAAGTAAAAAGTATGTACAAATTGTTCTAGATTTCCCTACATCCAGTGATGAAAGATTCCTGTAGACAACAGCATTATCCATAAATAATCAGAAGTTACTGCTGATCCGTTTGCTAAATTGTTTATGCTACTGAGAACATTATGAATCCTATAACATTGCTTTGAGTCACCAAATGCTACTTTCTCTTTTGCTGAAGATTCACCCTTCAGTATATACTGGATGATTTCAATAAGATATTCTTCAAACTAACCACATATTTGCAAAGATACAAGATATGACCATATCTCAATTATCAGTTGACATTGTGGTGCCTTTCTGAAATCTGGAAATGTTTATCTGTCTGGTTTCTTGTCAAGGAAATAGGAAAAAGAAAAAACTTATTAGACAACTTCTTATTATGTTTTCACTTAAAAAGCTTATGAAAACATCCCTGAACACACCTTCTAAAAAAATTGTTAGTCCAGTTCACTTCAGTGGATTTTAAGGTCACTACATCCACGTCAAATATGAGAAAAGGTGAGAGAAATGAAATCAGGAAGAACAATATGTGGATAATATTAAACAGTAGCAATACTCAAAAACTATGGAATTATTCTTTACATGCTTGAAGAACACAGTCCTATACTGCTGGTGCAAGGCGAAGCAGGTCTAGATAAAAATGGTCCACCTGTATCGATTACAGAGAGTAGATTGTCATTGGTGTCTTGAAGTTTGAGATTTGCTTCACTGGAATAAAAAAAAAAGCATTATGCCACATAAGTTAGAATAAAATTAAAGAAAATGTTAAAAGTAATCATAAAAAATAAAATTATACTATAATTAATTTTGACATATTTCCAATTAGCAAGCCCTGTGTTTTAAACCAATATTGGGATGTGAAATATATTAATTACTTATCATTTTAGTATTACTTATCATTGTAGTAGAACAAGACTCTGACTAATCTTATGACTATGACTGCAGTTGTGCAGAAAGTAAAAAAAAAAAAGTGTCACTACAATCAAACAAGTCTAGCAAAGCCTATATTCATCTACTTTTAACAAGCATATGTACAAGAAAAAAAAGTGGCATTTTTTCATCAGAAGTACCATCATTCAGCCGAATACTGGAAAGGACTGAAAGGAAAAAAGGACTATTCCTTGAAGAAGATTAACTGTTACTCAGAATCTGTAAGGGTATGCTGGAAAGTAATGCCTCCAAATTTTTTATGTGAAAACTCATAAAGATTCTTAAATAAAACAAACTTAATTAAAATTCCACATCTTTATTCTTCACTTCCACATATTTATTTCTCAACATAGTTGCTCTGGCAATGAGAGAGAGAGAGACCAGCATACCAGAGTGTTGATAGGGTCACTATATAATATCTGACTTTGTTGACAGTGAACCAAAGGTGTCACATTGTTGCAGGTGTCATTGTGCTTATGTGTGGTATGACATTGTCATGCTGAAATAAAGGGTGCTCCATGTGTGGACAAGCTCTTTGAATTCGAAACTCAATAATAGCATGCTGCTTCTCACACACTGACACAGCTGCATTACACACCACCATATTACATGCTACAATTCAGAGCCCTCTAGTTGCAGAGGATTGCAGCTTATGTCAGCGTAGTGGGAAAGTCAACTGAGTAATATTCATGACACACATTGACTGTGTTAATTTCGAAAACAGAATAAAAATTTGGAGACATTACTTTTCAACATGCCCTTGTACATCAGGATAAATGAAACAGGGCAGAAAAGAAAACTAGGAATTAAATGACAGTAACATAAAGTATCTGATATGAAAGAAAGTTGGAAGTGGCTATGAGAACAGTTAATAAGTCAGATATAAAGGAAGGACAAATTCAATTAATAGTTAAGTGGAATGAAAGATATGCACTGAAACAGAAAAAAAATTAATTCATTCAACATTGGTTGGCACTCCCCCTATAGTCCCTGCAAAGTAGCAATTTGAAACATGTGGCAATGTATGTGTGAAAATTGACTATAGTTCTGTCTACCACCACTGGATGGTGTTGCTGTTCCCATAGTTGGTGCATTACAGCAGCACTTGTTCTGGTTTGCAAGTACACTGGTGGGCATCGATAAGACAACACGGAAGCAGTCAAGCATGGGAATTGGTGGACAGTATGGTTTCTTTGGAGGGAAGGTATGACTGCTATAGACATCCACAGTAGATTGATAGCTATATGTGATAAAACAGCACCAAGTCACAGGTCTGTGTTTCATTTGATATCAAAGACGGCAGTGACTGTACTGAAAGTCACAAAATCACTAGATATTGAGCAACTGCTTGCAAACTAAACAATGCCCAGTGTGTCAATGACTTGGTAATGGAGCACAAGCAAATCACATTTGATGAACTAGAGATGGGGGACTCTCCACACCATCAAGAGGATTTGATGGTGAAGGTGTGTGCTCAATGGGTGCCCCATTCGGCAACACTAAACGGGCCATGGCATTCTGCTCCAACATGGCAATGTGTAGTCACACATCAGATGCCAGACCATTGGCCCCATGTGTGATCTAGAGTGTATCGTGGTGCTTCATACTTCACATTCACCAAATCTGGCTCCTAGCAACAATGCCCTGTGTGACACAATGAAAGAGGACACCACAATAACAAACTCCATGAAGTTGTTCACCAGCAGTGCTGGGATACCCCAAAGAATGGTTTGCTATGAAAATACAGAAGCTGCCTGAGTGACAATAAAAGTACATAGGCGTCTGGCAGGGACTACCTGTAGTATAATCTTTGTGTGTTTGTTCAGTAAATAGTTCCCATGAACACAAAACATCATAGTGCCAATCATTTTTAATGCCCAAATTAAAAAAAAATAAAATAAAAATAAAAAATATGGTAAAAACCCTGAAGGAAAAGAAGAGAGAAGAAGCCAAGAAGTATAAAGGGAAAGATTAAATAAATATGGCCAGAGAATGATTGCTGACAGGATAGCCCCCACTGTGTGTTAACGGCAAAAACTCTCTGTCTTAGTTGTTGTTATACTGAGATATTAAGTTGAAATGAACAACAAATAGCAAACAGAATGGAAAAAGAAATGAATCTACTTATTAATCAGAGAAAGACCACCAAATAATCTTAAAAAGTAAGAGCCAATAGAATATCTGTAATTTTTTTGCCAAGGAGGATATAATCAAAGAGGTGTTGGTGTAATTTGATTCAGATATGTGTAAGTTAAGTTAAGTTGTTAAGTGGATGGTCTTTCTTGAGAGCATAATATCTAGGTATTGTTTGTTGTGTTCAGATATATTCATGGGAAACTGAGTTAGAAGCAGCTGCCATGTTGGAGAAAGAACACTCCAACCACTATGGTGAATGGAGTAGTTAGGCAATGTAACTAGGTGGACATGTGACGTCTTACTGACCTTTGGTATGGCAGCTGAGTGCAGGCTGGGCAAGACATGTGATATTAGTGCCTTTGACAACAGCCAGGTCATGGGTGTCCAGCACACATAACACTAACTCTGTAGTCAAGCAGGCACTATGTTTGTCATGTGTCAGCATGTTTGGCATGAGTACTTCTGTTTGGGGAAAACTGAATTAGCAGAGTCAACTGATGTGGGTAACAATGTATTACTGTTTGGAGTTGACACCCTAATTATAGATTGTAGCAGTGGGCAGGCAAAACACAGTGCAGCATGTCACGCAACAGTTCAGTGCTGGAAAATAACAACCAGTAAGAGTGGTGCATTCAGAACAAATTCTTCCTTTGCAGTGGAGTATAGAGACTACCACCTCATACTTGTACCTAAGCCCAATGAGTATCACACAGGGTAGATATTAGCATGAGTTCAGGAAAACTATCACTGGACTGATGAATCATAGTATGTATTGATACATACAAACATTCGACTATGAGCATGTCAAAAACCATATCAGTCAATGATGGTACTTACTATCAGCTCACTTTACATGCTGGTGGAGCTATTCTTGTATGGGAAACTGTTATATTGAATAAAATTGGCCCCTGATCTGTATGATAGCTGTCAGCAGCATACAAAACAGAAACCTAGGAGCCCTCCACAGATATGAGAGTGTCTGTGCAGTTTCCCAGGGCACCCAACCACAGTCTTACTGAGTACAGTAGGATCAACCTAACCTTGGATGCAGCTCTGAATAAACTGGAGTTGTGGATAGTAGTTCAGAAGTTGTGGATGAAGGTGGCTCCTAAGTTTTCTCAGTGTCTTGTGGAGCCCATGCCATGACCTCTTGCCACTTCCATCAGGACAAAGGGGTTGATGCACACTAGTAAATACTAGCAGGTGTCTCTGATGCAATGGCTTACAAGTGTAGTAAATATAGAAGGAAGAATCAGAGGTACTGTACTTATAATAGTGGTATAGGGAGGGGTAGACAGTGGAGAGGGGGGCGTGATAATCTCAAGTTTCCCTCCTGCCAGTCATTTGTATACAGTAATGAAGTTTTCAACAATGATATAACACTAAAATGAAAGATTTAAAGAATTAATATATGAACAATTGCAACTGATTTCAGAAGCATTACAATAAATATTTCCATATTAATGGTGATTGAGCTGTACTGCTTTGATCGAAATACTTGAAGAAATGCAGAAACCAGACACATTTTTGTAAAGCTTTATTTTTTGCAGGGATATATTACCCATGTTCAACTTGCATAATAAATTTAGGGCTTTATCAGTGTAATGTTTTTCTTGACTGCAGTTTGAATGCTGCAGCTGATCTGGGGAAAATAAAAGTAATTTATTGTAAATAGACAACTCAGGAAATGTGGTACCAATAGCTAAATGGAATGTTATTCTGTGCATGGCAGCTGTAAAATTTAAAATTAGTTCAATAAAAATGCTATACTCACAAAGATCTAAATGTTTTGTGAAAGCTGATGATAGGTGGAAGCCTGGCATGTATTCTTGCATCAATTAAAGCTACACAAAAATGTGGCCATGAGCTGTATTTCTTACAGTATTTCATAAAAATAATCTACAGTTTCAGCATTTCTTAATACAAATCAGACATTTGAAGGAATAAAATGAAAAATAAGGATTTTCAGGTTTCTTTATTTTGTTAACCACTTACATCTATTTTTCCTTACTGAGTTCATTAAATTGTTGTGCTAATCACCATATTTTTCTGAGGAGTGTACAACTGACTTGATGTTTTGGATAGATATGTTTATTAAAATAATTAGTGCATGGCTGGCATCATATCAATAAAACTTCTGTGGATAGAAGCTAAGCAGAATGGATACACTGTAGTGCATTTTTTCTGATTCAACCAGCAAAAAAACTGTGGTACAGGTAAACAGTAGTTTCACTAATTAGCACTTCACTCTTTAACAGCCACAAACGGTTCAGTGCACCACCTCTCAATATCAAATATTTATGACATATTGTAGCCTGAACATATACACTACTGGCCATTAAAATTGTTACACCACGAAGATGTCGTGCTACAGACACGAAATATAACCAACAGGAAGAAGATGCTGTGATATGCAATGATTAGCTTTTCAGAGCATTCACACAAGGTTGGCACTGGTGGCGCCACCTACAGCGTACTAACAAGAGGAAAGTTTCCAATTGATTTCTCATACACAAACAGCAGTTGACTGGCATTGCCTGATGAAATGTTGTTGAGATGCCTGGTGTAAGGAGGAGAAATGTGTAGCATCACGTTTCCGACTTTGATAAAGATCGGATTGTAGTCTATCGCCATTGCGGTTTATCGTATTGCGACATTGCTGCTTGCATTGGTCGAGATCCAATGACTGTTAGCAGAATATGGAATCGGTGGGTTCAGGAGGGTAATACGGAATGTCATGCTGTATCTCAATGGCCTCGTATCACTAGCAGTCGAGATGACAGGCATCTTATCCCCATTGCTGTAATGGATCGTGCAGCCATGTCTCAATCCCTTAGTCAACAGATGGGGACGTTTGCAAGACAACAACCATCTGCATGAACAGTTCGACCACATTTGCAGCAGCATGGACTATCAGGTCGGAGACCATGGCTGCGGTTAGCCTTGATGCTGCATCACAGACAGGAGCGCCTGCGATGGTGTACTCAACGACGAACCTGAGTGCACGAATGGCAAAACGTCATGTTTTCGGATGAATCCAGGTTCTGTTTACAGCATCATGATGGTCGCATCCGTGTTTGGTGACATTGCGGTGAACACACATTGGGAGCATGTATTCGTCATCGACATACTGGCGTATGACTTGGTGTGATGGTATGGGATGCCATTGGTTACACGTCTCGTTCACCTCTTGTTTGCAATGACGACACTTTGAACAGTGGACATTACATTTAAGAAGTGTTACGACCCATGGCTCTACCCTCCATTCGATACCTGCGAAACCCTACATTTGAGCAGGATAATGCACAACCGCATGTTGCAGGTCCTATGTGGGCCTTTCTGGATACAGAAAATGTTCGACTGCTGCTATGGACAGCACATTCTCCAAATCTCTCACCAACTGAAAACGTCTGGTCAATGGTGGCCGAGCAACTGGCTCGTCACAATACGCCAGTCACTACTTTTGATGAACTGTGGTATCGTGTTGAAGCTGCATGGGCAGCTGTAGCTGTACACGCCATCCAAGCTCTGTTTGACTCAATGCCCAGGCGTATCAAGGCCGTTATTATGGCCAGTGGTGGTTTTTCTGGGTACTGATTTGCGGGATCTATGCACCCAAATTGCGTGAAAATGTAATCACATGTCAGTTCTAGTATAATATATTTGTCCAATGGATAACCGTTTATCATCTGCATTTCTTCTTGGTGTAGCAATTTTAATGGCCAGTAGTGTAATTCATGGTGCCATAAGTTAATGTGAAAGTGCACACTTGTGAGGATTGACTTGAATCAAATTTTAGCAATTTCAGAAAGGAAGGAAGTAAGGTTCCTCACCTTTCAGTTTCAGTCGAAAGAATAATACAGGAAACAACACATCCTGGTTGTGTTGAAGGTACATCTACCAATATTTACCAACATTTTTTTGCACTTTATAATTTCGGTCTACATGATGTGAAGAACCAGATGTTAACAAATTCACAGACAAAATTCATTAATGCAACTTTCTTAGATAAAGAAAACTGATTATCAAATGCTACACATGTCTGTAAGACCAGGGCTGCGGGGAGGGGGGGGGGGGGAGGTATTTGTCCCGGGCGTCAATTTCAGTGGGCGCCAAATTCATATTCTTGAAGGAAAACACCTTGTTTCCCAAAGCGCTTAGCATCAGGCGCATGTTGGTCTATCGATTATTCATTTTATTTTGAAACGCATATCTGTTGGTGCTTGAACATTTTTGAACACATTCTATGTCAATTTCTGGACCAATTACAAGACTATTTTTGAAAGCGTGCATAGTGCACGTCATTTGTCTGCCAGGGGAATCCCCATCGCGCCTAGAAATAATAAAAACTTCACGCACACAAAAAAGGACGGGGCTATACGAACATAGCCGAATAAACCCGAACGGGTGAATGTCAATCGCTGTTTGTTTATGTGGTTAATTGGGTGTGCAAATGGTCAGCGTTGTTACAATTATTAGTGAAATCCGTAGATTCAGACTACCGGAGTCGAAATAAGTGGCTAACAGGAATAACAAATTGGTTCAAATGGCTCTGAGCACTATGGGACTCAACTGCTGTGGTCATCAGTCCCGTAGAACCTAGAACTACTTAAACCTAGCTAACCTGAGGACATCACACCCATCCATGCCCGAGGCAGGATTCGAACCTGCGACCGTAGCAGTCGCACGGTTCCGGACTGCGCGCCTTGAACCGCGAGACCACCGCGGCCGGCACAGGAATAACAGCTAAGAAAGATTACATATTAATCACGCAAACAAAGTTGACACTCAGCGCGCTGGCTGATTGGAGCGGCTGTAAATGGGAAATGCCTTTGCAGTCGCTTCCATCAACCACCACGCCGAGTGTCAACTTTGTGCGTACCTCAGTGTACCGAAGAAAATGAAATTTTGACAGAAAATTTTTGCCAGATAGCTACACTAATGTAAATGTGTGACTAGGGCCTCCCGTCGGGGAGACCGTTCGCCAGGTGCAAGTCTTTCGATTTGACACCACTTCGGCGACTTGTGCGTCGATGGGGATGAAATAATGATGACGACAACACAACACCCAATGCTAGAGCTGAGAAAATCTCCGACCCAGCCGGGAATCGAACCCGGGCCCTACGATTGACATAATATTGCACTCACAATTCAGCTACCGGGGGTGGACGTAGCTACCCTACTAAGAGCCATTTGTAGAGTGCCCGGTTAGCAGCCGTTTAAGTTCCATTCTCGTAATAGATCGTAAAACGCTCTGTACGAACATGCAATACCGCCTAAGCGGAGAATCAAGGGGTGATAGATAAACTGGTGATTGTGGCATGGTTAGTGGAGTTAACCAGAGAATAAGTTTTCACAATGGCAGGAACAGTTATAGTATTAGTGTTGACAAGATTGTTTGGTAGAATGAGGAAAGAGAAAAAACTGGGACAACACACAAATTATATGGCAGAATATGACGATTCCAATTTTATATAAAAATTTCGTACTACCACTTTTCGATCTCATGCTTCAGAAACTGGAACGTATGAATGAAACGTGAAACTATTTCCTAACATAAAACTTTTTGCTTGTAGTAAACCCAATTGGCACTTGGTATTGGTACATCGTAAATTATATTCTATCGTGTCGTTTGTGTAAATGAGGTAGATCAAATTGACTATTTGTGCCAAAACAGTCTCGCTTATTTGGCGTGTGCTACAATTGCTGCAATGTAAGAAAGGTTGGTTGTTTGGTTATTTCGGGGAAGAGGACCAAATAGCGAGGTCATCGGTCCCATTATTAGAAAGGCTTATTTCGTTTTATCTAGCAGACAATGACAAAATAGACAGCAGAAAGTGACAAAATAGACGTAATCAAATCGAAAAACCACATCAGTCTTGGGCACTATTCGTATTAACAGCTTTTTCAGTATTAGATAACGACATTTTCATTTTTCATGTAGCAAAACGTTTGACGAACTTTGATGAGTTAACTGATTCTTTCGCAGAAAGGAAAGTATGCTGTGTAAATCTGTAGCAAGATTAGAGAGGAAAAAATGCTGAGACCTAAGGATTAAATAACTGTATGCTGTCTTCCTTGTCTTTTGTCTTTATTGGTTTTATGTTTCCTATATTTAATTTTATGTCACACAAAAGAGAAAGTTATTACCTAATAGGCAATAAAGAGCGAAAATTTTCAGGAATTCATATTCTCCCGGTTATAAATAACCCCATCCAGTACTAATTGTGACCTTTTTTTAAGGGGTGTGGGATGTCAAACCTACCGACTGGGAGCTGAGCCGAATGAACCTGAAATGGTAAATGCCAATTGCTGTTTGTTTATGTGGTTGATTGTGTGTACAAATGATCAGAGTTTTTGTAATTACTAGCGAAATCAATAGATTCGGATTACCAGAGTGGAAATAAACAACTAGCGCGAGTAACAGGCAAGAAAGATTACACATTATCTTCTCGAAAAATCCAATAAAATGAAATTTTGACAGAAAATTTTTGCCAGATCGCTACACTACTAAGGGGAAATTGTACAGGAGAGGCAGCACAGGACGTTTTAAGTTCCACTTGCCTGAATGTAAGTTTGATGGCGTTTATTACAAACCATGCATGTTTGAATTCCACAGAGCCAAATATAGTGATGTGCGATAGAAGAATGCTGTGTGAAGAGGCGTGCCACCGCACTTTGACACACTTAAGACAGAACAACATGTGTAAAATTTCCTCGAACATATACATTTTATACACATTGAAGAGCCAAAGAAATTGGTTCGCCTGCCTAATATCGTGTAGGGCCCGCGCAAGCACCCAGAAGTGCCGCAATACAACGTGGCATGGACTCGATTAATGTCTGAAGTAGTGATTGACGGAACTGAAACCATGAATACTGCAGGGCTGTCCATAAATCCGTATGAGTACGGGGGTGAGGGGGGAGGGGTGGAGATCGCTTCTGAACAGCACATTGCAAGGCATCACAGGTATGCTTAATAACGTTCATGTCTGGGGAGATTGGTGGCCAGCGGAAGTGTTTAAACTCAGAAAAGTGTTCTTTAGAGACACTCTACAGCAATTTTGGACGTGTGGAGTGTCGCATTGTCCTGCTGGAATTGCCGAAGTCCGTTGGAATGCACAATGGACATGGATTGATGCAGGTGATCAGACAGGAAGCTTACGTACGTGTCACCTGTCAGAGTCGTATCTAGTAATATCAGGGGTCCCATATCACTCCAGCTGCACACGCCTCACACCATTACAGAGCCTCCACCAGCTTGAACAGTCTCCAGTGGTGGCAGGAAAGTGGCACAAGCAAAGTACAAACAAGCTGAACGTCTTGTGGCGTGACAAAAAGCTGCGCCACCAAAAACTGGGAGTTCACATATGCAACTGCAATATACCACTATCTTTGGGCACACTTTTGTTGCGTGTGTGAACCCGCCTTTAATATTGCCGGTCAGTCCGTCGAGTTCCATCTAGACATCGGAGCTGCCCTGTCATTAATCAATGAGGATACATATCGGTGGCCCAGCTCACCTTTGCTGCAAAGGTCTCAGCGATGTGTCACATCTTACTGACAAAAGACAATTCCAGTATTCAGGCACACACATTTTCAATAAACTGTCAGCAACCATTAAAACTTGGTTTCAGATCAAGCATTGTTTAAACAGAGTTTGAAACACTTTTTGATAGGCAACTTCTTCTACTCCATAGATGAATATCTTAACAGGGGGTGTTAGACCATCTTAAATAAAAATTTCTGTCAGATTTCTGTTTAGATAGCACTTGGTCACAACAGTCAAGATTAAGTATTTCGTGTGTGATAAATTTATTTAAAGTGCATAACTATGTTTCATTCTGCAGTGTATTAATTCTATAAATATTAGCAGTCCCAATTAACTGTAATGTATTCACCTATTTTGACAAATGGTTCAAATGGTTCTGAGCACTATGGGACTCAACTTCTCAGGTCATTAGTCCCCTAGAACTTAGAACTAGTTAACCCTAACTAACCTAAGGACATCACACACATCCATTCCCGAGGCAGGATTCGAACCTGCGACCGTAGCAGCAGCGCGGTTCCGGACTAAAGCGCCTAGAACCGCTCGGCCACAGCGGCCGGCTCTCCTGGGAGAATTGTTGCCTAGTAGTACATACAAGAATGTAAGGCGTGTACTAACATTCTTAGTAGTGCAGTCGCCTGAGGCTCTCAATACTTTCGGCTTAGATGCCCTCACAAGATTTGGTTTCAAAGTAGTGGACCAAGTTAATTTAGTGTCTGATACAGTGCCATTTTCTCTGTGCAGTTCGTACAAGATTTTTAACCACACTCGGATGTACATGTACTTTTATTGCTCTCATCTCTATCAAGCCTTCAGACACGCCATACTTTTGTAGAGCTCACCTGCTGCCATTTGCGATTAGAAAGGCTGTTCGAGCGGAACTTTCACGCTTCAGGACTTAGACACTATTTTCTCAGTTCGAATCAGTCAAGGGGCGACGCCTACGGTTGTCCTTAAAAAGCCTAACGGGTTTTGATGCGTTAGTAGGGATTTTAAGTACATTAAAACTGCCCAATTTAACACTGTTCTCTATCCTATGCCTTACTCAGAGGGTACGTTAACTAAATGGGCAGGGTCTCCCATTTTTCAGAGATTGATCTCAAGGTAGAATATCTACAACAGCCACTCTATAATGCATTATGTCAGCTGCTTGTCTTACACACACCGTTTGACTTACACAGTTACAATTGGGGCTGCTTGTCCACCCATCATTTTCCAGAGGTATTTAGAACAAACGATTCAAGGTATTCAGCACTGTGTTAATTATCTGGATCATATTACTGTTAAGGGGTAGACGCACATAGAACACTGCAGAAACCTTGAATCCTTTTCAGATGGGTCAAGTATAATGGCTCATTATGTAAGTTGGAAAAGTGCAGTTTCTTCACCCCAGCGTCAGATACCTGCAGCACATTCGTAGTCACATGGGTATCATCCCGACTCAAAACCACGTCCATGCGATCACTAATATGTTGACCCCTACTAACCGTAAAGAGCTGCAATCGTCCTTGAGTAAAATAATATACTATGCTAAGTTTTTTCCTCAAGTGGGGCAAACCACAAACCCTCTAAATCAACTGCGCAAGAAAGGCTTCAAATTTATGTGGCTGGCCTCCTATCAACGGTCTTTTCAATACCTTGAGGATTGTCTCAAGGCGGCGCCAATCTGATGTCATATGTGATAAAAACTGGAACTGCCTTTGACACTCGGAAACAGACGCGTCCCAGTTCGGAATTACAGTGGTTTTGTCCTGCAAGTTGTCGGATAGTACAGAACGGCGAATCGTCTTCGGCACCAAAATATTGACTGCGGTGGGAAGGAAGAAGGTGCTTGAAACATCAATGTAGTCCTGTGCTGTGATGGTGCCACGCAAAACAACAAGGGTTGCAAGCCCCCACCATGAAAAACACGACTACACCATAACACTACCGTCTCCGAATTTTACTGTTGGCACTACACACGCTGACAGATGACGTCCACGGGGTACTCGCCATACTCACACTCTGCCACATTGTGTACCGTGATTCGTCACTCCACACAACGTTTTTCCACTGTTCAATCGGCCAATGTTTACGCTCCTTACATCAAGCGAGGCGTCGTTTGGCATTTACCGGCGTTATGTGTGGCTTATGAGCAACCGCTTGACCATGAAATCCAAGTTTTCTCACCTCCCGCCTGTCATAGCTCTTGCAGTGGATCCTGATGCAGTTTGGAATTCCTGTGTGATAGTCTGGATACATGTCTGTCTATTACACATTAAAACCCTCCTCAACTGTCGGCGGTCCCTGTCAGTCAACAGACGAGGTCGGCTTGTACGCTTTTGTGCTGCCCGTGTCCCTTCACATTTACACTTCACTATCACATCGTAAAAGTGGACATAGGGATGTTTAGGAGTGTGGAAATCTAGCATACATATATATGACAAGTGTCACCCAATCACCTGACCACGCTCGAAGTCTATGAGGTCCGCGGAGCCCCATTCTGCTCTCTCTCGATGCCTAATGACTACTGATATCGCTGATAAGGAGTACTTGTCAGTAGGTGGCAGCACAATGCACCTAATATGAAAAACGTATATTTTTGGGGGTGTCCGGATACTTTTGATCACACAGTGTATGTGCTTTCTGGTGTTGTAGACGCTCTCGAACTTCCTTTACGTGGTGCAGATACCATCTTCTATCACCACTGCTACCATCTCTGCCCTCTCGATAATTTTCGCCCTTCGAGAGAGTGCCATGCACTCTGGTTCAAAAATGGCTCTGAGCACTATGGGACTTAACATCTAAGGTCATCAGTCACCTAGAACTTAGAAGTACTTAAACCTAACTAACCTAAGAACAACACACACATCCATGCCAGAGGCAGGATCCGAACCTGCGACTGTAGCGGTCACGCGGTGCCAGACTGAAGCGCCTAGAACCGCTCGGCCACAGCGGCCGGCGACAATACTGTGTACTTAGCTTTTTTAATTCCCAGATTACAGTGTTCCAAACAGCTTGATAGCATAACCTGACGTCGATTTTCTATCTGAACTATTGGTCCAGTCAGCATCAGCATAAGTTACCAGAGCTACATTGGTTTCCTGATTTTTATAATGCATCCTGTAATCTTCTATGTCTTTTATGTAACTTTAAACCTTATTGCTTTGGACCACTTTTATAACGACTGAAGTAATTAATTGATAGCGTAATACGTACTTTGATTCTCAGAAATAAGTTTAAAGGTTAAAATGCGATTATACAAATCCATGGTAGAAACAACTGAAAGTTACGGGTGTGAGTGTTGGGAACTCATAGAAACAAGTAAAAAGAGACCTGGAGCTTTAGAAATAGACCACCTGAGAAGAGCATGCAGAATTTTCTGACTTGATCGTGTAAGAAAAGAGGAAATAAGAGAAAAGAGCACACTCATTAGAGTATGGCAGATAGCATAGAAGAAAGACAGCTTGGATGGTTACGGCATGTCTAAAGAAAGGAAAAGTGAAATGGACAAAGAGAGCACTTTCATGGCAACCCCCTGGAAGAAAAAGAAGAGGAACACCATGAAAAAGGTGACTAAGGGTTATCCAAGAGGGGATGAAGAGAAGAACAGACGAGGAAGAATGGCGAGATTGAGGGTTCTGGAGACAGAAATGTATGATGGGAAGACATCTGTAGAGCCCTCACAACTGTAAGAAGATTAAATCAAGTCATGTTGTTTGAGTTACATGAAGCAAACATCCTATCAATTCTCGATAAGACACTTTCTCAAAATGGTTAAAATGGCTCTAAGCACTATAGGACTTAACATCTGAGGACATCAGTCCGCCGGACGATGTGGCCGTGCGTTTCTAGGCGCTACAGTCTGGAACCGCGTGACCGCCACAGTCGCTGGTTCGAATCTTGCCTCGGGCATGGATGTGTGTGATGTCCTTACGTTAGTTAGGTTTAAGTGGTTCTAAGTTCTAGGGGACTGATGACCACAGATGTTAAGTCCCATAGTGCTCAGAGCCATTTGAACCATTTGGACATCAGTCCCCTAGACGTAGAACTACTTAAACCTAACTAACCTAAGGACATCAAATACAACCATTCCCGAGGCAGGATTCGAACCTGCGACCGTAGCAGCAGCGCGGTTCGTCTCCTATCGTCCTCAACTTCTCTGTAATTCAATTCTATAGGTGTGTTATTTGGTTTGCATTCATTCGTACCAAACCTCTTCAACAGAGTTTCCAAATAAATTTCTAACTCAATACTATCCCAGCCTGCCTCTTATGTATCTAAGTACCTGTAAGTAAACAGGAGCCTGTCAGCACTGCTTTGAATAAAGCCTATATCTTAAAAAAAACTCGTCGAACATTGAATTACATAAATTGCTTTGTTTAGCAGTACCTGGTTCTTCATTTAAATCTTATAGTGCTCAGAGCCATTTGAGCCAGCCATTGATAACCTGTGATCTTTTGTGTCTTTGGATGAGAGCCATCCTTGAAAATTCCTGGCAGATTAAAAGGTTTCATATCAGCGCACACTCCACTGCAGAGTGAAAATTTCGTTCTAGAACCAATCTTCATTAACGAAATCAAAACGAATTTCATTAAAGTTGACGACTCTTCCTAGAACGATGTGTCTCTCTTCCGGACACCATAAGCAACAACTACCATCGTCAAACCTTTTGTCGAGAACCCGAGAAAATCCTGGTCCTACGTAAAATTGGCAAGGGTGCTGTAGGCTTCCATCCAGTCACTCGTTGACCAATCTGGTGTGGCAACATATGTCAGCAAAAGGACAGCTAAAGTTTTAAATTTCGCATTTACGAAGTCATTCATGCAGAAGGATCGCTCTAACTTACCGTCGTTTGGCCGTCGCACAGACATTCAAAACAACTTGTCAGCGGGGTGAATCATAATGTGACTGGCGACTATAGTAAGATTAACGACTTATTAAATCCGCAAACATATAGGAAACTATGTAAAGACTCCACTGGCAAAGGTCCTAGAACTGTTATGCGGTTGATAAAGAAGTCCTCTATCGAACAGAGCACTCAGAAAAGTCTGTTTAATTCAGTTGCGCTAGCACCGACACTTTATGGATTGCCGAAGGTGCACAAAGAACAAGTTCCTCTTAACCCTTAACCCGAAACATCGGTCTCTCGGACCCCTCGTTTATTTTAAGTGTCGAGTGTTGCAGCACTGCAAAAAAGCGCGGCTTCACTTCCCCAGTATCTTCGCCGCAATACCAGCCGCGTGTAAAGCAGCAGTCAACAATCAGTTTTACTTCGTCAGTGAAGACATACATAGTATTGTTTAGAGGAGTGCGCGAAGTTGTGAGCCTTAGATACCGCATGTTTCGTATTATGTGCAAGAATTTGGTAGGTGCAATAGAGCGCATGTTTCTAATTCAAATGGTTCAAATGGCTCTGAGCACTATGGGACTTAACATCTATGGTCATCAGTCCCCTAGAACTTAGAACTACTTAAATCTAACTAACCTAAGGACAACACACAACACCCAGCCATCACGAGGCAGAGAAAATCCCTGACCCCGCCGGGAATCGAACCCAGGAACCCGGGCGTGGGAAGCGAGAACGCTACCGCACGGCCACGAGATGCGGGCATGTTTCTAATTACGACATATTCTGCTTTCAGTGGCTGTTATTTTATAGTGTCTTCTTCTATGCGTGAATTTATGTCATATTTCATGTATAACATGGATCGACTTTCTAAGAAGAGTAACATATCTGCAGCTAATCCAGATGTGGAAACTTGGGCGCAAGTGCAGTTACGGTATTTAGATGAAGAGGAAACTGGGATCGATGATGACACATTTGACGATTCTGATAATGATCCAAATTTTGTGGTAGGTGATAGTCACTATGAAACAGTGATACCAGTGGAGAAAATGTTTTATTGGAAGAAGAGCCTGGTGCGGTCTATACTACAGATAATATCTCAGAGCAAACACACTACTTTTATGATCAACATAATTTCCAATGGGAACGTTCTGAGCCTGTTTTAACGAGAAGAACACCAGAGCACGAAATTCTGAAAGGAGGAATGCCTAGGGTGACCAGATGCAATTGTTTAAAAAGGAGGACAAACAGCTTCAAAAAGGAGGACAAAGGAAGAAAAAAGAGGACACATCAAACGGGTCAACTACAGATGAGGATACCACCAGCTTTCGAAAAGTCACGTGACTGCCGGAAATTACCGGTAAAACTAGTAGTTAATTATTAGTGACGGTAAGGTGGTGGTTAACTGAGCAATATAAAAAATTAAAAACATTGATTGTGGTGACAGTGTGGCGTCAATTGTTTTCTTATATCAACAACTCGTAATTGTTTACAAAGCGAAAAGCGTAAGACCATTCAGCTCCCTTCATTCGACGCACCGCTACCAACATCTACAATTCAAGCAGCATCTGACGACATGTAAACAGCACTTTAACCTTTAGAATACAAATAAATTGAATGACTATGAAACAATGGAATAAAACCATGACAGTTAATCTGTCGAGTTATTTCTTACCTTTATTGGCCACTGAGACGTACGTTCCAGCTCCACATATCTTACATTCCGCTTCATTTCATTTCTCCCTTTCTTAAAGCCGGATATTTGCAGGAAAGGACATTAGAAAATGTACCCTTTCGTTTAGGCATAGCCAAATATTTTACGTAACTCACTCGGTTAAAAGTTGCACTCACAAATCACACGTGCACTACAGGAAGCCAAGCCAATACAAAGCGAAGATACGAAACGAAAATTTTAAATAATCGATATTTGCACTCGCTTATAAGTAAATCAACGATAACATCGACGATCCTTGTGCCATCTACTAACACCGCCTCCGTGCGTATTTATCACCAAGGCTGTGCCAATAGTTAAAGTATTTGAGAAAAGAGCAATAGAACGGGACGAGTTGTAAATTTAACTGTATTACGCTCAACTCTGAGAAAAAGCCGGACACTAAAAATCCGCCCGGACCCCTGACAAGAAGCTAAAAAGAAGGACTTGTCCGGATTAATCCGGACGGCTGGTCACCCCAGGAATGCCTGGACAAACAGCCAAAAGTCGAAGTTTGGGACAAAGTCCTACTAAATCTCAAATATGGGAGAATTTATTTGATGATGACATGATAGATGAAATAGTTTTACATACAAACGTGAAACTGAATGCAATAAGGGCAAAGTTGCAGGAAACAACTAATCCGTCCAATTACAGAAATATTGATAACGTTGAAATCAAAGCTTTCATAGGCATTCTAATGACGACATCAATATTCAAATTGTCTCATGAAGATATGTTGTCTCTTTTCGAAAAGGATCTAACCAGTTGTCCTATATTTGTGGTTACAATGTCCGCAAAGCGCTTTGAAATACTTCCAAGCAGCCCGAGACTACCAGAGACGAAAGAAAGAAGTCAGATCGCGCAGCTATAATATCAAACATTTTTGAGAAATTCATTTTCAATTCTCAGCAATTATTACGTGTAAAAGGCAACAGTGGATGAAATGTTTCTACCATTCAGGGGAAAATGTCCTTTCCGCGTTTATATGCCAATCAAGCCAGCCAAATGTGGCATAAAAATTATGTGCCTGGCAGACTCTGGAAGCGCATACCTCTTCAGTGCCTACATATATTCAGGGAAAGATAGTGATGGATGTGGCCTGACAGAAGAGAAAAAGCTTGCCAAACCAACTCAGGCTGTTTTACATCTGTGCAAACCAATATAAGGAACTAACAGAAACATTACCGCTGACGACTGGTTCACATCTATAGAACTCATTCGTGAGCTGAGAAAGAGAGGACTAACGTACGTAGGAACGGCCAGAAAGAACAAACGCGAAATTCCCCAAGAGTTTTTGGCTGATGAAAGAAGGACAGTTGGATCAGCATTATATGGATTCTCTGAGAAAACAACGCTGGTTTCATTTGTTTCTAAGAGCATCAAGGCAGTAATTCTTGTGTCTTCAATACATCATTCCACTGAAAATGATACCATAAAAATAAGCCAGAAATTATTTGTTACTACAATGCAACGATATCTGGAGTAGATTTGCTCGACATGAAATGTGCCGATTACTAGTCAAAAAGACGTACAAGGTGCTGGTCAATGGCAGTCTTTGACATAACTGTAAAGATCAGTTGCGTGGACAGTTTTCTGCATTTGCGCTAACTCACCTCAAATTCAGCAAAAGTCTGGCCATGGAGCTAATAGAGCTACATCTTAGAAGACTCCTGCAAATTCAAAATTCACCTAAAATATCAAGGAAATGATCCATAAAATTTTGGGAGACACCCAGCAAACAATGGAAGGCATACCAAGTGATAGGATAGACAAAAGGAAGACGTGTATGAAGTGATCAGTGCATCAAATGTGGTCACACAGTTTAAACAACAAAGTCTTTGTATGGGCTGAAAAGTATTAAATTTACTTATAACATGAATTAACTGACTGCTTGATTTCTGTCAACCCATGTGGAGTTCTGTGATATAAAATATTAGGTGGTCTGAGAGACTGCTTGTTTCTAGTTACGATCATTTCAGAGATGTTTCGGGTTACTGGTTAAGGCTCATAGTGAGCGCTATTCGTTCGCCCACCTATTCGAATGCCAAGCTCTTGTTAACATTATTACGACCGTATGTGGGCCGATGGGATTGGTATATAAAATATTCCCGCACATTTTATCAGTAAATTAAACGGCATACTGATACAGCGGAGGACATATTAGTTAGTTTTCAAAAAAGAAGATGGTAGCTTGGGCCACAGGTTTACCGAAAACCCAAGCACACAGATCGTTACCTACACCGGGATTCGAACCACCACCCACAACAAAATCGAGGCATCATGAAAACGTTGGCAGATAGAGCAAGGAAAATCTGCGTGCCAGAGCTGTTTGACGCAGAATTAAAACATCTCACCAGTGTGTTGCTCAAGAATGGTTATTCGTTCGCTGAGGTGAAAAGAGCTTTAAGACTACCGCGTAGAAATCATAGTGATGCTCAAGCGCCGGTGTAATCGACAGTTTTCCTGCCATTCATTAAGGACGTGACAGACCGCATAGGAAAAATCTTGAAAAAGCTGAACATTGCGGTATTCTACACACCCACACGAAAGATACAAGATCACCTAAAATCGGCGAAGCTTGCTCGCTAACCGCTGTAAAAAGCTGGAATTTATAAGATTGCGTGTAGTTGTGGGGAGATGTACGTGGGTTCTACAAAAAAACTGTCAAAACACGACTCGAAGAGCAGAAGGACAATTGCAGAAGAGAAGAGATTGATAGATCAGCTGTTGCGGGACATGCTTTACAGCCAGGAGACCACCGCATTCATTTTGTTAATACTCAAGTACTGGCAGCCACAAGAGGATACCACGAAAGGCTATACAGAGAGGCAATAGAAATTGTGAAACATCCCAGGAATAAGAAGGAGGAGGGCCTGAAATTGAATGACATTTGGAGTCCGGTGCTGAAGAAGATGTGTACGAGTCTTCCACCATGGGATGATAATAACAGCAGACGACGGCAGTCGACAACGGCCAATTGCGCTCGGGTATTCAAAACATGTGACGTCACGCCACTATGCGGGAGCTCGCTGATGCGGAATTTTGCTGTAGTCAGTTCCGAGCCAGGGCGTGAATCAGATGTTCAACAAAGCTACGAACCCCCTTGAAAATGTCCTCTGGAGATGGTGACGAAACGTCGGGTATTAAAGTGAAACCCATTCGACCACTGCATAATAACCTGCAATATTTTATTAATTGTGAGGACTCATTCTGTTTGACCGTTTCTCTAAGTGAGTCGCTGAGATATGTATCTGTGCAAATCAACAATGCATGACAAAACCCAGTGTTGTAGCGCTTCCGACGTGTGAGAGACTGTCGCAACTGAGACAGCTATACTATAAAATATCATCGTGATAGACACGTGCCAGCTGCGGTGGTCTCGCGGTTCTAGGCAGTCGCCTTTCGGCACGCTAGCGGCACGGACGTCTTGTTTACGTCCTCGCCGCGCAGCTCGCTCGCGGAGTTGTTTACGTGATTCTGCCGTCTTAGCGCGCTATATTTCATTCGACAGAGAATGGCTTATGCCCACCGAAAATCGACACTGAAGATTAGCTTTGCACCTGAATATGCCCGACCAAAAGCACTGGAAATCGAACAGTTTATCAGAGATGAAGTCAAGATTGACTGCAACGATCTTGTTGGCATCCACCTTTCTATAGTGAGCAGTGTGGTATACGTGAAATTGGTCAACGAAGACATATGTGAAAAAATTCTAGATGCAACTCGAAGTGGTCTTAAGTTCCGTCACTCTGATGGACACATCGGTGACGTAACTGGGGAACATGCGGGACTTGGACTGCGCACGATACGTGTTTTTGAACTCCCTTTCGAGGTGCCTTCAGAGGTAGTGGTATCTGCATTCCATCCATATGGAAAAGTGATTAGCCACACAGCTGAGAAGTGGGTTCAGTTCACTACATACCCGGTTCTCAATGGAGTACGGCAGATCCGCATAGAACTAACCAAACATGTGCCGTCCTACTTATATATTGGTGGCTGCCGTGCAATTATTATTTATGATGGACAGCCGAAGACATGCTCGGGATGTGGCAAAGAAGGACACCTCCGTTCCAGCTGTCTGCAGCGCAGAATCACACAGTTACCGCCTGGGGACCTGCCGGCCACGACCGCTCCGACGTCGCTACCGCTGACGTTTGTCGAAGCTCTCCATAGCGACCCCCGACCGCGAACACCACTGGCTCCTACTACTGGTACATCGTCGTCTCCGGTACTGCCTCAGGCTGTTGCGGACGGACCGACGCCCTTGCCTCCTCCTCCCGACGTGTGCAGTGGTGAGCAATCTCAAGGACAGGGGATGGCCCTTGACTCCATGATTGTGCCTACCGATGCTTTTGTGCCTGAACATCCGGATCCCCAGGCGTCTTCGGACACTGAAGATCACGTGCGCAAGCAACGGTCGCCGAAGAGACGTCGGAAACGGCGGATCGCCCCGTCTGACACCTGCAGGACGCAGTCTCAAGACGATGAAGATCAAAATTATCAAGTTGTTCCCCCGAAGGACGAATCCGTGGTGGAAGCACCAACTTGCACTCCGTCGGACGTACAACCATCCTTGCATGCACCAGGCGCTGTACCTATGGACGTTGAACAACAGCTGAGCCAGGACAACTCTTCCACCACCGACGTGACACTGCCTTCGGACTCTGCTGGTACTCCACTGGACGCACACCATCCACGCACCCTTGCGTGGTCTGACGATGTAGCCGACGAAACACCAACTAGTGAGACAGCCGCGAATGCCGCTGCTCCAGCCCACGACTCCTAATCGACAGGGTTACAGGATGGGGATGTGCAGCCTACTGGGACAACATTCTTGTTCGCTGCTGCTCTTCGTGCCTCCATGAGCGTCCCTGTAGTCCCAATTCTAAGACAAGCTTACAGGATTGGCTCCATCAATGTCAACACCATTGGCACCCCTGTCAAACTACAATTGCTCCGTGATATGTTGAGGGCGTCGGACCTAGATGTTGCCCTTTTGCAGGAAGTTCGCCTGGCGACGTTTCCTAATGTCTATGGCTATGTTTCCTACCTCACGCCGTGTGCCGACGGTGGCAGTGGGACAGCTGTTCTTTTAAAGGAAGGCATTGATGTAGATGACGTGATTTACCTACCATCGGCTAGGGGTCTTGCTGTGACTTTCCACGGTGTTCGAGTCATCAATGTTTACGCTCCCTCGGGCACGGCCAAGCGACGGGAGCGGTCGCGATTCTATTCAGAACAGATCGCTCCTTTGTTTGTCGGACGCTACGACCATATTGTTCTTGGCGGCGACTTCAATTGTGTGTTATCCCAAAAGGACCAACATCCCCATTTCACCACATGCCAGGAACTCAAGCTGCTTGTGCATGAACTGAAACTCACCGATACTTGGGACCGCGTGCATGGCGATCGGCCTGGGTATACGTACGTCACCAGCCATTCAGCAAGTCGTCTTGACCGTGTCTACGTGTCCCCAGGACTCGTAACTGCCACGCTTGACGCTGAGTTATGGCCTACCGCCTTTTCCGACCATATCGCCTACATTTGCACTGTTTCGCTCCAGAGGCAGAAGGTGTGGCGCGGTCGAGGCCTGTGGAAGCTGAATGTGGCCCATCTCAAGGATCCGGAATGTAGGCAGGTCGTAGAGACGACGTGGAACAACTGTGTGAGACGCCTTCCAGCGTATCCTTCAACACTTCGGTGGTGGATCGACTGCGCCAAGCCTGCTTTACGTCGTTCTATGATGAATTACGGTCGAGATAAAATGTTATGGCACCGACATACCATGGAATACTATTTCACAATTCTCCGGGAACTCTCAAACCTTGCCCCCTCAGTTCAACGACAGGTTGAAATTCAACGTATTAAGGCGAAGATAATTTCTCTTATGCGTCACCGCCTTGAAGGCACAGTAGTACGCGCAAGATGTCACGAATGTGTACCAGGAGAGCTCCCGTCCATGCATCATGTTATCCGAGAGAAGCAGCGGTGTCGTAGAAAGTTGATCAACGCCCTCGACATGCCAGATGGTCGTCGATTGACGTCCCAGAATGACATCGTAAGAGCCTTTGTGGATCACTACAACGAGTTCTATGCAGCAGAGGACCGGAACGTGGCGGTAATGTCTGATGTCCTCCGTTCCTTGACAGATACCCTGGACGAGTCTGCTGCGGAGATTCTCACGGCGACAATTACGGCTGATGACGTCGCCGATGCTCTTCATAAGGGTGCGGCAAACAAAGCCCCAGGTCCAGATGGGTTCCCGCTGGAGTTTTACCACACATTTCATGACATCATGGGCTCACGCTGGACTGCGATGTATGAAGAACTGATGAACCCTGACTTTCCTCTCCCATCCGAATTCGTAGAAGGCTTGCTTATCCCGGTCCCCAAGCCATCGGGAGGTCGAGGAGTGGAACATTATCGGCCGCTGACCATGTTAAATTGTGACTTCAAGATTTTTACCCGGATTCTTGGCTCTCGCATTAGGCGCGTCGTCCCTCAAGTTATCTCTCTGGACCAAACGTGCTTTGGAGGTGATAGTAACATTCAGACGGCACTCAGCGATTACCGTGACGTTATAGCCCTGACCATGACCTGTCGCAGTCGTGGTGCCTTAGTGACAGTGGACTTCGACCACGCCTTTGATAGAGTGAGTCATGACTTTCTCGAAAACGTACTCCGACGGATGGCCTTTCCCCACAGGTTTATACACCTCGTCTTACGGCTTCTCCGAGGTGCCACGTCGCGGGTGCTGGTCAATGGCCGTGTGGCGGGCCCTATTAACGTCATGCGGTCGGTCCGTCAAGGATGTCCGCTGTCGATGCTGCTTTTCGCCATTGCCCTTGAGCCACTATTACACGGTTTGAGGAGCCGGTTGACAGGCATAACAATGAGGGGGACTTCTTTCATCTGCCGCGCCTATGCAGATGACTTGGTGTTTTTGGTTCTATCGGAGGATGAAGTGCGAGAGGCACTGGCGTGGATCAACCAGTACGGGGCTGCTGCGGGCAGCCGTGTGAACCTGACGAAATCTAGTGCTATGTCCATCGGTAGAGGCCTTCCAGCTGAGAGTGTGGCACCATTGCCATTAGTGGACAAGCTCAAATGTTTGGGGATCACCTTCACGCGTGATATACAGCGCACGATCTCATTTAACTACAAACGCCTGCTTCAAACTATCCGCACGAACGTTCGTGGCAACCTCCTGAGAGCATTGGACATGTTACAAAGGGTGGATTTTGTTAACACTCATCTAGTCTCGCGACTACCCCATTTCGCACAGATTTTACCGATGCCAAAGGCAATGGCACACAGACTTCAGGCGGCGTTCGGCTACTTTGTTAGCGCGGGTCTTATCTTCAAAGTCCGCTACGACACGCTGACACTTCCTCCTCGAGATGGCGGCCTCGGCCTTGTCAACGTCCGAGCGAGAGCAGCTGCCCTTTATGTAAGTACGATGGTTAAATCGTGGATCCGCCGCCGAAACGGATTATCGGGAAGCCTGATTGATGAAGTGGCCCCTCCCTCTCGAGTGGCACCCGTTGCAGTAGCCCATATTTCTTCCCCTCTCTCACATATCCGGACCTTTTTCATCGAATACAGTTATGTCCATGCCGACTTGCCTAGTACCAGACCCCCTATGGCACGTGATGTTTACCGAATCATGATGAGAAATCACACTCGGAATGTTGTGGAAAGGCGATATCCTACGATCGCATGGCCCGTGGTATGGCGTTCTGTACACCATATATACCTAGACACGAGCGCACGTGCGACCTGGTATTTGGTCGTTAATGGAAAATACATGTCACAACTTCGTCTACATGCCATAAAAATGACAGATTCGCCGCTGTGTCCTCGCTGTCAAACGCTTGATACGGACGAACATCGACTGATGTGTGGATCTTCTGCAGAGGTGTGGCAGCTGATTCAGAAGATGCTTGCCTTTCTTCTACGTACGGCTCCCCATGCCATTACACCGAAATCTCTTCTGTTCCCAGATGAGACATACTTCCCAAGTACGAAGTCCAACGCTGTGATCTGGATAAAAGGTCTCTCGATCTCTTATTTGTTCCATGAAGGTGATAAGAGTGTTCTTGATTTTTGGACATTCCTGCAAGATCGCTTTACTTTTCTCATGCACCATCCGCGATACCGTCAGTACTATGCCAACTTTTTGGGTAGTGCCTTCTTCGATCCCCCCTGCAGCTGGGGTGTCCCAGGTATGAGAAGATGACTTCAATGAGAGTGTGTAATACCAGGACTCAGTCCCATGTACCGGAAAATGCAATATTCTTCGTGAAGACGTGCCTGGAACATGCCTGACTGCCTTGGGATTCGGTGTGCGTCTACCCACAACTTGGCGGGACGCGGATGCTGCTTTGTCTGTTCTGCCAGGAGGGCGCTTTCTTTAATTCCTATAATTCCCTTTCTATTTTATATGTTACTGATGGTAATTCCACATAATTTTTTTTTTCGCCTGGAGGGCGTCCTATGTGATATGAACAAATATATGTAAAAAAAGAGATGCATAGAGCGTCTGCCATGTAAGCAGGGGATCCCGGGTTCGAGTACCGGTCTGAGGAAAAAAAAAAAAAAAAAAAAAAAAAAAAAAAAAAAAAAAAAAAAAAAGGCGCGCAGTCCGGAACCGTGCGACTGCTACGGTCGCAGGTTCGAATCCTGCCTTGGGCATGGATGTGTGTGATGTCCTTAGGTTAGTTAGGTTTAAATAGTTCTAAGTTCTAGGGGACTAATGACCACAGCAGTTGAGTCCCATAGTGCTCTGAGCCATTTTTTTTATAGACACGTGGAAAAAATATACAGGTGCGTTGTCGCCTCCTTCACGTTAATAAGTTATTCACTAATCTGTGGAAGATACATCTGTAAGCAATAGGACATAAATGGAAATAAGCAACATTTCCAAAATAATTCGCTTTTTGAATAGTATTCTTCGAAATGCATTTCCTTCATTTGGTTTCAACTGTCTAAATTACTGACCCTGGTTTCTTGGATACGTTGTACATATTGCAACAACACAATCACGTGGACGTAGGAGTTTATGATGCAGATCGGGAAGAACTCGACGTAAACATGAGAAATAAAACTAAAACTTTGAGGTTTCTTAGATTCTGTTCAG
This sequence comes from Schistocerca gregaria, assembly GCF_023897955.1. NCBI lineage: Eukaryota > Metazoa > Arthropoda > Insecta > Orthoptera > Acrididae > Schistocerca > Schistocerca gregaria. The sequence goes on from NC_064931.1 coordinate 687,906,004, forward strand.
AGGCGCTTCTACCTGGGGGTGTACGAAAGTCTGAGTGCACTATCCACTAACAAGCTAATTATTCATTTGTACTCGAAGTTAATATATTACTAAATTTATTTTACACTTGGACATGGGCAATAGATCCGTTTTAAATGAGTGAAATGCTTGTAAACATTTACTGCTCTTACATTTAATTGTGGAATGAAATAAGCGTCATTGTCAAGGATTTTGGGAATACTAAAACTCAGAAAGTAGGTTTTCTGTGAGTTGTACAATGATGTAATTTAGCAAGTACATTCAGAGGTATATGTGAATACTGCTTGCAAAATGTGTCTCGAACATAGTCAGTAGTAAAGTAGCAATCAACTAAAACGTCATGCCTGATGCGGCAGTGTAACTACATGAACAGCGAAAATGTGGTGAGCGATTGACTTTTTTCCTTTCATCATTTTGTGGGGATTGTCAACGAGAAAAAGTTTCATAAAGTTTTAAAATTGTGAATAAAGTTTGTTACACATTATTAAGTGTTCTTATTCTCTAATACTGGATTACTAAAGTCTGGGAATTTGTGCATCGTGAGTTACACTTTTTTCTCCCTGCCCCCTCTTTGATAGGTGGGTGGTTCTTATCTCCACAGAGGTTCTTTCCAGATAGAAAATTATAAGTGTGCCAAGTTTGGTGGAATATGTCTAGTGGTTTAGGAGGAGGTGCGGAACAACAATACACACGTTTTTATAATATTTATGGATATCTTTTCTTGTGATCCTGTTTTAATAAAATAAAACGCTCAAGTTACCTGTAAAAACTCCATGAAAAGTGGTGTAGTCTCTTGGAGTTTAGCATGTTCAAACAGATAGTCAAGACGGCTTTGCAGCTTTAGTATAGACGTCTTTCTCTGTGGTATTTTGGTATCGCAGTTTTCACAGTTTCTCACGTTTGGATACTCCTACACTACTGAGTTCTCGTCATGAATTGTTAATTTGCACGGATACAGGGACTCGTTTAGGCAAACGGTCAACCCTAATGAGTCCTGTCATTCTCCGTTAGAGACAATTCAGTCCCCTCCTTTCCCTTTCCTTCATTAACTGGTCCCAGTAGATGATAACACACTCGTAAACTATTCTCGTGAAATATAGTTTCCTGAACAGGTGTCATAGAGATACACCTGTGCATAATAACTAAGTAGTTTAAAAAATATGCAGATGCGTTCGTAATTCATTGTATGTATCAATAACTGTACTGCCACAGAAAAGTGGCCTCTTCAAGTCACAAGCACTGACTTCTGTGGCCGAGTCTCATAACTGCAGCATCGTAACTATTCATTCATACTTGTCTGTCTGCAAGTATATCATCGGCAACATTCGCTTTTTGTCCAATCCAATAAATCCTACTCAGAATGCCATGAGAACTCATAAAATAAAATCTAATCCGTTAAGGTTCCCCTGACGTCGCTGTTCAGTGTTGTTTCCATTAAAATGTGCATTATCAAGAAACGTGATTTAACCTTCAAAATTAAATACATTACATGCCTTTCAGGTATCGTTCCCTGAATTGCAGCTGCCGTTTTTCTTGTCGTGGTCGATTCCAGACAGTGTCTGGTACATAAGATAAACTCCCTGATCGATCCCAGTTCACTTCACTTGCTGGTTATGTGTGACTTCCGTTATGCACATTATGGGTGCAAGATGTCAGTGACTGCTCACCTTGAAGTTAATCAGCTGTGGGAATTTTCGACTCATTTATAACGAATATGTGTCGCTGATTTTCACTGCCTCAGTTGTCGTGTTAAGTTTGCCTGTATTAATACGGTGTGTCAACGATCCTACGCGGACTGCGTTATTAAGGCATTTTGACAGACGAGTAAATCTGCTCCAAAGCGGTAAACCTACCAAGTTACTCCCAGGAAAAATTCTTGGCTATTGCTCAAGCCAGTGGAGTCCCCAAGTCGTGAAACATCATCCGCTCGATAATGTGGAAGTGGCATTCTTCTACAGTGACCAATCACATGAAAAAAACCATTAGAAACACATCAGCAGAACTGGTGTTGAAACATCCCATTTAACATTATCTCTTCCTCCCCCTCCCAATGTTTTAGTGTACCCTACGATTACTACAATTACATCATCACTCCGTTAGTGTTCCGCATCCTTGCGTGTTGAGTCTCCTTCATTACAGTCAATCAGTACGGCGAAGAACCGCTCAGCCAAGATATTCCTTCAATGATGGTGGAAGCATGTACAACACAGTTGTCATCCGTCTAATCCTCCCCACACACTCTTTCCCCACCAGCGCAGCGAAAAGGAAGCTCGTTGCCGCGATGTGAGGCGTTTTCTCAGCATGGGTGTCCGCAGAAATTTATCCAGGCAGGAAGGAATAAGACTCTAAAATTGCCATTTCATGCAGTAACTGCAAAAGCAATAGCACTGTCTCACTGCGATCAGCCACATAATGGAACAATTGTCGAAACGTGGTTCAAATGGTTTAAATGGCTCTTTATTTATTCTCGAATCAGAAACGTACAAATTTACAGTAGCCATACACATCAATAAATATGTACATATATATACACAAATTGTATTTATATTACATGTGCCCAGTACTTTGCAACCTCCAAGGCGCTTGGAGTGGCTTGCAAGAGATCAATCTTCGTGCAGGATGTAGGGCACAAAAGGCACTGGAGCATGTGGCTTGTGGTTTGTTCTTGTCCACAATCACAGGGCGTATCTTCTGTTATGAAGCCCCATCTCTTCAGGTTGTCTCTGGATCGTCCAACTCCTGATTGTGATCTGTTTAAAGATTTCCACACCAGCCAGCTCTCGTCGTGTCCAGGTGGTAGTTCTTCAGCTTCTGGCGTCTGCAGATGAGGCGTCGACTTCTTCCATAACTCCAGCCTTGCCTTCTCTGGTGAAATGGTGAGCTTCTCAGGAAGCTCTTTCGCGATCTCAGCCGTTGCTGTGGTGGATTATGTCCGTGCAGTGGATGGGCACTGTCCTGTTCCACTTTCAGTCTCTCCTTGTTGGCAGCCACTGTTCTGCATATCCATGGTGGCGCTATTCCAGCCAGGCAGTAGAGCTTACCAGTTGGGGTAGGTCTTAAGCAACCTGTGATCAACCTGCAGGTTTCGTTGAGAGCAATGTCTACTTGTCTGGCATGAGATGACCTGTACCAGACTGGAGAAGCATATTCAGCAGAAGAAAAGCACAGTGCCATTGCAGAACAGCGAATATTTTGTGGATGTGATCCCCACTGTGTCCCCGCTGGTTTGCGAATTAGGTTGTTTCGAGCGGAGATTTTCATTTTGGTGTTCCTGCAGTGAGTTTTGAATGTCAAAATTCTATCGAGAGTGACTCCCAAGTATTTAGGTGCGTGATGATGCTGGAGTTGGATGCCTGACCATGCAATATGTAGCTCACGATTAGCTTCCCTGTTCCTTAAATGAAAGGCACACACTTGTGTCTTCGAAGGGTTTGGTCTGAGTTGGTTCCGTTTGTAGTAGCTTGACAGTGTTCTAAGTGCTGTTGTCAGGTTTCTTACCGCTCTTTCAAAGCATGAGCTCTGCATAGCAAGGGCTATGTCATCTGCATATAAGAATCTCCTTGTGCCTGGGGTCAATGGCTGGTCGTTGGTGTAGATGTTGAAGTGGAGCCAAGACGCTTCCCTGAGGTAGACCTGGTTCTGAACACTATGGGACTTAACATCTGAGGTCTTCAGTCCCATAGACTTAGAACTACTTAAGCCTAACTAACCTAAGGAGATCACACACATTCTTGCCCTATTCGAACGTGAGACCGTAGCAGCCGCGTGGTTCCGGACAGAAGCGCCTAGAACCGCTTGGCCACAGCGGCCGGCTCGAAACGAGGGGTTTAGCGGAGTCATGAGAAGTCGCGTCTAGTAGAGTAGGAGAATTCTGTAATGGATAAAAACTCTTTACTGCAGATTCCACGAAGGCTGTGTGGCAAGCGCCCCCCCCCCTTTCCGATCACTCTCCCCCTCCCCTCCCCCTTGCGGACATAGCACATTCCTTGAATTCCTGGCATCACAGCAGGATGCCTTTGTCGTTTTGTCGCGATATTTAGAGTGACAACCAAGCAGCCCTCTTCAGTGGAGTTCTATGACAGGTAACTTATTTGTTAATATGCATCACTACCTTATTACCGAAAACTGGCGCTAGCTGCACAGATAATTTCTGGATCACCGTCCCTTTTCGCATTGTGCTCCTATGGTGGTGTGCCAGATAATCCGATACACGTGTTATCGCATGCTCGTTATCTGTCGGAATGCGCAACCAAGGAGTGAAGGGTAGGTTACAAATTAATCAAGCCAATTGCTGCTGAATGTAACCAGTAGGCCCATGCCATCCTCTATGAGAGCAGAGTAAATGATACGGCCAGTTTCCATTCTTCATTTAACTGAAATTCGCAATCTAAATCGATGAGATCGTCTGCTGATTCCCTCTGCACAGATCAGTTAACAACTGAAGCCAAGAAGAATTCCGTAGATACCAGGATTCTTGTGCTTGAGTAATCCTCGGAAAGTGTAGAAGTTATACGGCACTATGGTCGTCTTACTGTAACGTGAAAGGCTCCTGTGACACTTATGTGCCATTTACCTTCCTCGTACTGTGGATGAAGTGTTGCCAAAGCATATCTTTCCACACTGACATTGTACTCTGCAGACTCTAGTCTTCTGAATACGCACAGCATCTTGCACTGGACCGAAAAGAATCAAAGCCTTTAGAGGTGACCACAAGATTTATTTGGCATAATAGTTGCGATTCTGGCTAATTTTGCCAACACAGAGGAGGAACATTCAGTACTCAGACAGCGCCATATGCTCTTTATCTTGCAAATTCTGGAGATTGCTTCTTACAAAAGCTGTATAAAACTGACGGAAGAAATCTCCAGTGTTCTTGAACACAGATTGCAGATGTCTCAGCTCATGTGAAAGGCAGTTTTTATCATACACTACAGATGCGTGGGGCACTAGCAATTGAAAGATACCATTAACTTGGCAAGGATGCTGGAAGCTAGAAACAAGGGAATAAATACCAGTATGCGTTGCCTTACGGTGAACAGTATAATCTAACCCACTTCCCAACTTGGTACGGCATTTAGACGGATGAGCTGCCAATTTTTTCTAATTACATTGTAGACCTAAACTGGACAGGAGGAAGTCATGAAGCCAAGATTGTTCTAGCAAGCCAATTGTCGATACAAATATAGCAGTGCATAGTGGTAAACACCAGCTGCAGAATTCATCTAAAGATAGTTGCTTCGTTCCCTACTGGGACCTCGAGTCAAGATGTTGACGTCGTCCAGTTGCAACCCTGTAGATTCGTGGAATATTCCCTATGCCAGGAGAACTTTAAAATACACATTCTATCAACATCAGCCGCAAATTCGGTGGGTGGTGTAGCAATTGTACACAACTTCAAGACACTACAGAAATAAGCGACAGTCAAGTCACATAAGCATTCGACAAGTCTGTAGTTGCAATATTTGTCTAGGGGACTTAGACTCACGGGTGTCTCCCATGAAAACGGCGACAATGTTCGTTAGTTAACGTTCGGCACCATTATCTGTGAAACCACAGATTTCTGTCGCCGGCCGCGGTGGCCGAGTGGTTCTAGGCGCTTCAGTCCGGAACCATGCGACTGCTACGGTCGCAGGTTCGAATCCTGCCTCGGGCATGGATGTGTGTGGTGTCCTTAGGTTAGTTAGGTTTAAGTAGTTCTAAGTTCTAGGGGCTGATGATTTCAGATGTTAAGTTCCATAGTGCTCAGAGCCATTTGAACCATTTTTGAAGATTTCCGTCAAAAGGTAATTTTTGATAGACGTCTCATAAACGAGCATATTATCAATTTTGGCAGTCATGTGTCAAATTTCTAAAAATATCTTTCTTTGAGAAGCATTTAATTCTGTTTGATCCGCGTGACAACTGAATAAGACAGTCTTGTGTCAGGCGCAATAGCATTTCAGCTTTGGATGATCAGTGTAACGAATTTTTCCCTCGTTATTATTGGGAAATTCAAAGTGCTGTGCACATTTGCTCCGATTTTAAGACTACAGTTAATGTGTAGGCAGTAATCGATTTTTATTCCAGTGCAAGACCTAATGAATAGTTTGCAAGGCTTAAAGCGAATGTTTTCATAAAAAAGTGACACTATAAGAGCAATCAAAGTAGTTATAATGAATAATGTGTGTTTTGATCTATATCGATGTCAGCGTTTACAAACTGTGTGACCGGTGCACCCATCATGTTTGCTTGAACAGCTTCTGAAACACACACTGGTGAGCCTAAATTCTGTGAACAATAATATTGTACGGATTTTGCAGTTACAGAAAGAGAAACTTTTATCAGTCTATCCATTTACAAGTTAGGTAAAATGTAGTTCTTTTGCGAATGACGCATCGCAGAAGGCGTCTCTGCCATACTCTTGCATCAAGATACAGCCATTTCGGAGCTCCGTCTCTGGCATGTATGCGAAATTCTGAGCAAAATACAGAATAACGACGCACAAAAAAAGGCTCTAAGCAGTATGGAACTTAACATCTGAGGTCATCAGTCTCCTGGACTTAAAACTACTTAAACCTAACTAACCAAACGACACCACACAGATCCATACCGGAGACAGGATTCGAACCTGCGACTGTAGCAGCAGCGCGGCTCTGGACTGAAGCGCCTAGAACCGCTCGGCCACAGCGGCCGGCTAACGACGCACAGACTGCAAAGGACGTCTTAACTCTAATTTACGTCAACTCATAGTTTCGTGTCTCACCTAATTACAGACGATAAGCTATAACTGCTTTCCCGAGAACAAGGCTAGGATGTTGCAACACTGAACTTCGTTTTTAAGAAAATTTAACTATAAAATTAGTTTTAAGCCGTCTTCACAAAACACGAATGCAGGTACTCTTTGGTATCTTCCCATGTGTGTTTCGATTCCCAGGAGCTGGTGTGTTCTCAGATCGACGCAGACGTGTTGCATGGTCTTGATAATTTACGTGACGTAGTTACCCATATCGCATAGGCTACTGCCAATGATCCGCTCCCATGCGATGCCGTGTAGCGTGTCACTTACGGTTGGCCTGATAGGGTTGGGCCACAATCGAGTCAACCCTGTTCAACTATTTTACCCACTGATAATAAATCACTTGCTTCAACCGAAGTTCTAGGCGCTTTAGTCTGGAACCGCGCGGCCGCTACGTCGCATTCGAATCCTGCCTCGCCGGCCAGGGTGGCCGAGCCGTTCTAGGCGATACAGTCTGGAACCGCGCGACCGCTTTGGTTGCAGGTTCGAATCCTGCCTCGTGCATGGAGATGTCCTTAGGTTAGTTAGTTTTAAGTAGTTCTCAGTTCTAGGGGACTGATGACTTCAGAAGTTAAGTCCCATAGTGCTCAGAGACATTTGAACCATTCGAATCCTGCCTCTGGCATGGATGTGTGTGATGTCCTTAGGTTAGTTAGGTTTAAGTAGTTTTAAGTTCTAGGGGACTGATGACCTCAGATGTTAAGTCCCATAGTGCTCAGAGCCATTTGAACCATCAACCGAATCCTGCACCTTGGCGTGGAATATGCACAGCGCCAAATGGTCATCACAGTTTCCGTGCGCTTATAGCTTCTGGCGCTACTTCACCGTAGCCCCTGGGATATCATCCATTACCTAAATGCAACCACTTCCTGATGAAGCAAATATTCTGTTGTTTTAATTGTTATCCGTCTGATCTTCCCAAAATTCTTGCACCTTGCTCTGGTCTCGATGGTCTAAAATTATATTTTTCTCGTGCGTGCTCTTCTCCTGATACCTTACCTTCACATATTTTTGTGAGAAAAGTATTTTTTCTGAGGATATACTAACCAATCATAGGTATCCGGACACCTATTAGAGGACATAATAAAGGTTGTGTCCGCCCTTTGCCTTTATGATGGCTTGAACTCTGCTGGGGAAACTGTCGATGAGATGTCTGAATGCCTGTGGAGATATGGGAGCCCATTCTTCCTCGAGACCCAAAATTAGAGAAGGAAGTGGTTTTGGACGCTACGGTCTGGAGCGAAGTCGACGTTCAAACTCATCGCAAAGGCATTCCATCCGGTTCAGGTCAGAACACTGAACAGACCAATGCATTTCAGGAGTGTTATTGTACACATACTGCACATACACTCCTGGAAATGGAAAAAAGAACACATTGACACCGGTGTGTCAGACCCACCATACTTGCTCCGGACACTGCGAGAGGGCTGTACAAGCAATGATCACACGCACGGCACAGCGGACACACCATGAACCGCGGTGTTGGCCGTCGAATGACGCTAGCTGCGCAGCATTTGTGCACCGCCGCCGTCAGTGTCAGCCAGTTTGCCGTGGCATACGGAGCTCCATCGCAGTCTTTAACACTGGTAGCATGCCGCGACAGCGTGGACGTGAACCGTATGTGCAGTTGACGGACTCTGAGCGAGGGCGTATAGTGGTCATGAGGGAGGCCGCGTGGACGTACCGCCGAATTGCTCAACACGTGGGGCGTGAGGTCTCCACAGTACATCGATGTTGTCGCCAGTGGTCGGCGGAAGGTGCACGTGTCCGTCGACCTGGGACCGGACCGCAGCGACGCACAGATGCACGCCAAGACCGTAGGATCCTACGCAGTGCCATAGGGGACCGCACCGCCACTTCCCAGCAAATTAGGGACACTGTTGCTCCTGGGGTATCGGCGAGGACCATTCGCAACCGTCTCCATGAAGCTGGGCTACGGTCCCGCACACCGTTAGGCCGTCTTCCGCTCACGCCCCAACATCGTGCAGCCCGCCTCCAGTGGTGTCGCGACAGGCGTGAATGGAGGGACGAATGGAGACGTGTCGTCTTCAGCGATGAGAGTCGCTTCTGCCCTGGTGCCAATGATGGTCGTATGCGTGTTTGGCGCCGTGCAGGTGAGCGCCACAATCAGGACTGCATACGACCGAGGCACACAGGGCCAACACCTGGCATCATGGTGTGGGGAGCAATCTCCTACACTGGCCGTACACCTCTGGTGATCGTCGAGGGGATACTGAATAGTGCACGGTACATCCAAACCGTCATCGAACCCATCGTTCTACCATTCCTAGACCGGCAAGGGAACTTGCTGTTCCAACAGAACAATGCACGTCCGCATGTATCCTGTGCCACCCAACGTGCTCTAGAAGGTGTAAGTCAACTACCCTGGCCAGCAAGATCTCCGGATCTGTCCCCCATTGAGCATGTTTGGGACTGGATGAAGCGTCGTCTCACGCGGTCTGCACGTCCAGCACGAACGCTGGTCCAACTGAGGCGCCAGGTGGAAATGGCATGACAAGCCGTTCCACAGGACTGCATCCAGGATCTCTACGATCGTCTCCATGCGAGAATAGCAGCCTGCATTGCTGCGAAAGGTGGATATACACTGTACTAGTGCCGACATTGTGCATGCTCTGTTGCCTGTGTGTATGTGCCTGTGGTTCTGTCAGTGTGATCATGTGATGTATCTGACCCCAGGAATGTGTCAATAAAGTTTCCCCTTCCTGGGACAATGAATTCACGGTGTTCTTATTTCAATTTCCAGGAGTGTAGTATATACCGCTGTAAAATGTGTTCACATCGCTCCGCATTTAGCGTTTCCTTAAGCCCAATAAGGAAACAACATCCAAACCAGGAAAATCACCTCCATACCGTCACACTACCTCCTCCATACTTCATTGCTGATGACAGGTAACGTTCCCCACGCATTCCTCAAATCCAAGCCTTTCCAAGGCAGTTTCACAGGGCATGTTCTTCATTCCAAATCACTCGTTTTCAGTCATCCACTAGCCATTGGCGTCGCTCTTTACACCACCTCAAGCGCCGCTTAGCATTGACTACAAAAATGTGTGGCTTTTGAGGAGCTGCTCCACATTGTATCCAATTCTTTTTAGCTCTATACGTACGGAATCTGTGCTAGTTGAAATGCTAGTAGCACTTTGGAACCAACGAGTGGTTCCTTTCGCAGATTTCATGCGATTTTTGCGATCACTCTGCGTAGTTCTCGGCGGTCCCTGTCCAATAGCACGTAGGGTCTGCCTGATCTTGGTTTACATCTGGTTGTTATTTCGCGTTTACACTCCGCAGTCACATCACCAACAGCCGATTTGGGCGCTTTAGAATGGTTCATATGGCCCTGCTGATTTGCTACTCAGGTGACATCCATTGCTTAGACAACTTTTCAAGCCACTGAGCTCTCTTGACTGACGCATTCTGATGTTACAGCTTCTCTCCTGACAACACAGTACTCCCCACCTATTTCTATACTTGTGCGTACGCCTCTCCTGGAATCTTGTGGCTCTCCAGACACTTTTAATCACACACTATTTCTCCTGTAAGTTCAGTTTCCTATTTTTGTATTTCTCTTCATAGGCTTCTGTTCTCTTTAACTTCTCGCACACTTCTAGAGTTTTATTCTTTTCCAACCAGCTTGAACACTTAACACATTTCTATTGTTTCAGTTACACCTTCTCTCCTTTCCCGTCGGTCTAGTTTTCAGAAAAGTAGAGAAGCTTATTCCACGTCAGTTATTCAGCGAAGAATTTCCCAATTATTGTACTGATTGGTTTACTTGTAACAATATAGTTCTTTGCCATAAACACTTGCTTAGTTAATGCAATTTTTCTCTTCGCTGCTGTTAAACACGTTTCATCTTCTGTAAGTAATACTATCTAGATAGCAAAAGCAGTTTAATGTGCTGACTGTTATTTCATCTATCTTTATTTTCATGTCTGTCTGTTTAATATCTTTCTTATTTGCAAATTTCATACCTTTCCTTTTCTGCATTTGCAGTTAACACTGCTGAAAAGTAATGCCGGCTCCTCCTGTCGGAGGTTCGAGTCTTCCCTCAGCATGGGTGTGTCTGTTGTTCTTAGCATAAGTTAGTTTAAGTAAGTTTAATTAGTCTGTAAGCCTAGGGACCGATGACCTCAGCAGTTTGGTCCCATAGTCCTTACTAAAAAAAAGTAATGCCTCCGAATTTTTATGTGAAAACTCTTGCAGCTATTTAAAAAAAAACGTTTTTAACAATCTACATCTTTATTCTTCATGACTACATATTTATTTCTCAACGAAGTTACCCTGGCGACGAACACGTTTCTCCCAAAGAGGGACTAAATTGGTCGACTTTGTTGACGGTGCTACAACCTCACCTCAGCCTCCACCACTTCATCAGTATCAAAGTGAAATCCTTCAAGGCGTTCTTTAAGTTCTATGAAACAGATGAAAATCGGATGGGGCCAAGTTGGGACGGTATGGAGGATGGTCGAAGACAGTGAACCCAAGGCCAGGGATTGATAAAGATATCGCAACGCTGGTGTGAGGCCTGGCATTGTTACGCTGAAGGAGAGGGTGTTCCAGGTGTGGACGAACTCTTCGAACTTGAAACTCGATTACCGCACGCGGTTTCTCATGCACCGACATCGTTGCGTTACAAACCACGACATTTTCGTAGTTAATTTCATTACGTTTGTTCTCTCTTTCGTTGCTGCTATGGCTCATACTGGTATACAGGGTGTTACAAAAAGGTACGGCCAAACTTTCAGGAAACATTCCTCACATTCAAAGAAAGAAAATATGTTATGTGGACATGTGTCCAGAAACGCTTACTTTCCATGTTAGAGCTCATTTTATTACTTCTCTTCAAATCACATTATTATGGAATGGAAACACACAGCAACAGAACATACCAGCGTGACTTCAAACATTTTGTTACAGAAAATGTTCAAAATGTCCTCCGTTAGCGAGGATACATGCATCGATCCTCCGTCGCATGGAATCCCTGATGCGCTGATGCAGCCCTGGAGAATGGCGTATTGTATCACAGCCGTCCACAATACGAGCACGAAGAGTCTCTACATTGGTACCGGGGTTGCGTAGACAAGAGCTTTCAAATGCCCCCATAAATTAAAGTCAAGAGGGTTGAGATCAGGAGAGCGTGGAGGCCATGGAATTGGTCCGCCTCTACCAATCCATCGGTCACCGAATCTGTTGTTGAGAAGCGTACGAACACTTCGACTGAAATGTGCAGGAGCTCCATCGTGCTTGAACCACATGTTGTGTCGTACTTGTAAAGGCACATGTTCTAGCAGCACAGGTAGAGTATCCCGTATGAAATCATGATAACTGCTACATTCAGCGTAGGTGGAAGAACACGGGCCCCAATCAAGACATCACCAACAATGTCTGCCCAAACGTTCACAGAAAATCTGTGTTGATGACGTGATTGCACAATTGCGTGCGGATTCACACATGTTGATTGTGAAAATTTGATCACGTTGGAAAGAAGCCTCATCCGTAAAGAGAACATTTGCACTGAAATGAGAATTGACACATTGTTGGATGAACCATTCGCAGAAGTGTACCCGTGGAGGCCAATCAGCTGCTGATAGTGCCGGCACACGGTGTACATGGTACGGGAACAACTGGTTCTCCCGTAGCACTCTCCATACAGTGAAGTGGTCAACGTTACCTTGTACAGCAGCAACTTCTCTGACGCTCACATTACGGTTATCGTCAACTGCACGAAGAATTGCCTCGTCCATTGCAGGTGTCCTCGTCGTTCTAGGTCTTCCCCAGTCGCGAGTCATAGGCTGGAATGTACGTGCTCCTTAAGACGCCGATCGATTGCTTCGAACGTCTTCCTGTCGGGACACCTTTGTTCTGGAAATCTGTCTCCACACAAACGTACCGCGACGGCAATTGCCCCGTGCTAATCCATGCATCAAATGGGCATCTGCCAACTCCGCATTTGTAAACATTGAACTGACTGCAAAACCATATTCGTGATGAATACTAACCTGTTGATGCTACGTACTGATGGGCTTGATGCAAGTACCGTAGAATAATGAGTCGCATGTCAACACAAGCAGCGAAGTCAACATTACCTTACTTCAATTGGGCCAACTGGCTGTGAATAGAGGAAGTACAGTACATACTGACGAAACTAAAATGAGCTCTAACATGGAAAGTAACCGTTTCCGGACACATGTCCACAAAATCTTTTCTTTATTTGTGTGTGAGGAATGTTTCCTGAAAGTTGTAACGCCCTGCATACACTGCTGGCCACTAAATTTTCAACACCATGAAGGATGCCATGCAATGAAATTCTACTTATCATATAGTAGGAAGAACAGATTATTAATTTTTTAGATGATCTGGGATGTACAGGGCGCAAAATTTCAAGCACAGATCTCCCAGCTCTGGCAGTAATAATGGCTCTGGTTCGGCTATGTACTAAAATATGAGTTCGTTCTTGCATGCGGCTTCAACTCTAATCCGGAGCTCATCAGTCACACTCGTTGGCGAATTGTGGTGAGTTGTTCACAGAAGAACCCATGACCAGGTATTTTCAAGCGGTGGGAAATCCGGAGAACGCGCTGGCTAGGGTAACAGTCGAACGCCCGTTTTATCGAGACAAGTCAAGACAGCACGGCCTTGCGTTATCTTGTTGAAAGTCGACGTATCGAAACCTTGGAGAAAGGGTACGTCCACCGACTTTAACACGTACAAATTATAGGCTGTGCGAACGAGAGGCCAACACGTTGTGCACCCAATAGCACCAAGTTTCATCACGTCACCTGCTGAGCACTTATAATGCAGTCTGGCAACGTTCGCTCTCCTCGGAGTCCGCACACACGAACACGTCCATTGTGTGATGCTGTACGCAGAAATCCGGACTCGTCTGAATAGAATTGATGGCGCCACCTCTGTGTCCAGCACTGTTGGGTGCAGCACTGTCGGCACGGCTCTCTGCTGCAGCGTCGAGGGAAGTTGCAACAATGGTCGGCTTGCTTACAGTCCGCGCTACTCCAGGCGTTGTCACACTGCCCATATGGATACTTTTCTTCCTGCAAACAAGCCCAATTTATGATGTATTGTTTCGATATACGTGACGTGACTGTGCGATGCGGACCGCCGAGCATACAGTACCTGTCCTCAGGGGCACTAGTCGCGTTGGAGTGCTGACACACTGCATGGCATTCAGAGTGGTCCTGTTGAACCCATCGATTCTATATTCGAATGACAGTCGTGAGATCCCGATCAATGCGAGCAGCAATACTGCGGAAATATGAACCGTAGCATCGACCGGCCACGATGCTGCCACTAGTGAGGGGACAAACGACTGGTTTTAACAACCGATTGCCCAGTCGATTGTTTCTTCGTTCAGTCGAGTGAAACAATCGAATGCAATTAGTCTCTGCGGCCACGTGTGCTATATGAATGTTTTTTGCTCACTCGCTGGTATTGAGTGGTTTTACTTTATGTGAGACAATCGCCTGACGCAAGGAAGTCTCTGACGTTTACCTCTGCCGTATGAATGTTTTCACTCAATCTCTAGGTTCGAGTGATTTCACTTATATACTGTTTCAGATTACATGAACCGCCGGCCGCGGTGGTCTAGCGGTTCTAGGCGCTCAGTCAGGAACCGCGCGGCTGCTACGGTCGCAGGTTCGAATCCTGCCTCGGGCATGGATGTGTGTGATGTCCTTAGGTTAGTTAGGTTTAAGTAGTTCTACGTTCTAGGGGACTAATGACCTAAGATGTTAAGTCCCATAGTGCTCAGAGCCATTTGAACCATTACATGAACCATGACTAGGGCTGCCAACATCTTTAGCGACAAATAACGTATCTTATTTCGAGGAAAGATGAATAAAAAGTCCTACTTAAGGTACGACTACACGATGCCCGTTCTGGTTCAACTTTGCGCCCTTGCATATATTTCCAGTAGCGCAACTATGCATGTGCATTTGTGCATGCCTAATTTCCTTGAAATTGAAGTCGTGCACACAGCCCATTGCTTCTCGGCTTCTGTGGGAATATTTGCGCTTTTGAGCAGGTGACTGGCAGCTGGGGCCCACGTGTGTTTGATTGCGTAGTGTGGCTGGGATATGCTGTGAAGCGATTTAAGTGCAATGAAAATTCATATAGAATGCCGCTTCTGAAGATTGAATCAAAAATTTTTATACATGTGGTGTCTACTCTTTCGGAACAGACACTACATTTTTGATCCAGCAGCCATTATAAATTAATACACGAAGGATTTACAGACCTTGACTGGGAGTGGTCTTTGGTTGAAATCAATGGGGAAAATTGAAAATTGTGGTGTACTGGAATTCGAACCTGGGTCTTTTTTTTTTGTCGTTGCGGACGTCGCAAGACATCCCGTTCAAGTTCGGTGGTTGATCCTTCCACTCAGTTTTTTTATTGCAGAGGCCAACCGGCTCTCTGACCGAACACGCTGAGCTACCGTGCCGGCGATCTCATTTTGTTCGTTTAATGTGCTGGGGCGGACGTCGTAAGACACCTGTTTAAGTTCGTTGTTCATAGATTAGCTCAGTTTTTTTATTACAGAGGGCTGCTAACCCTCAGACCGAACACGCTGAGCTACCGTGCCGGCAACATCTGAGCCATCCGGACACAGTGAGCATTTTAACTGCACGGACTACCCTAGCAGGCCTCCCGTCTGACTCAAATTCTCAACTTACCCACACACTATAAATGTAGTGTGCCTTGCCCTCATTACTCGCGATTCCCGTAAAACTTCGAGCCTGGTGTGCATTTGCACTGCAGAGTTCATTGGCCACCTCGCCTCAGTTATATACATTTGTGGCGTCTGTTCTTTCGGACATGATCTCTTCAGTGTAGATGAACACCAGGCAGGCTCTTTACCGAAAGAACAGACACCCCTCCCATATATATTTGTATATTATACAGGGCGAGGCAGCTAAGTCATAATGCCCCTTGTATCTCACCAATCGTAATAAATACAAAGATGCCGTTTGGACAGTGAATTGCAGCTACAGGGGCTACTTGAATACATCATATTTCATATTTGTGCTATTTTTTATTACAGAGATATGAGGCCATCTTTGTCTTTTTTAAAGGAAACCTATGTTAAATTTTAGCGTCGCATGATGGGCTTATAAAGACGGTTTCACATATGTGTATATCATAATATTTAGGTGAATAGTTTTTGAGACACAGATATGTTCCCGTATCGTATTCGTCCTTCGAAGCGGCGTTGTCCAATGCGACTTTTCCTGTTGACCACTGTGGAACTTAACAGGGAAGACATTGTTTTCCTGCTTCTCGATAACGCCGCAAGGTGACGCACGAGGTAGCTGGAGAGAAGCGTATAAATGTGCTGCAGGGGTAATGAGACATCGCATATCCGTCACAGTCTCTTGGAGCAGACATTTACAGCAACGAAGAAAAGTTAGATATGCTTTTAGTGTATGATGAAAGCAGAAGAAATCCTGAAACTTCCTGGCAGATTAAATCTGTGTGCCGGACCGAGACACGAACTCGGGACCTTTGCAGCCGACCGGTGTGGCCGAACGGTTCTAGGCGCTTCAGTCTGGAACCGCGCGACCGCTATGATCGCAGGTTAGAATCCTGCCTCGGGCATGGATGTGTGTGATGTCCTTAGGTTAGTTTGGTTTAAGTAGTTCTAAGTTCTAGGGGACTGATGACCTCAGCAGTTAAGTCCCATAGTGCTCAGAGCCATTTGAGTCATTCTTGTACGTATTTGTACGAAACTACAATGAATCGGGATCATGGAACGCCATACAGAGGACAAGGCAGAAAACAGCAACTGGAGAGCTACATGAAGAGGGCTTTCTAGCGTTGACGCACAACGACCCTACTGTTTCAAATGGCTCTGAGCACTATGCGACTAAACTTCTGAGGTCATCAATCGCCTAGAAATTAGAACTAATTAAACCTAACTAACCTAAGGACATCACACACATCCATGCCCGAGGCAGGATTCGAACCTGCGACCGTAGCGGTCGCTCGGTTCCAGACTGTAGCGCCTAGAACCGCACGGCCACTCCGGCCGGCCCTATTGTTTCGTCGCGACGTATCGCCTCGGAATATGATATAAGTCAGGGAAGTGTTCTACGCATATTGCACCAGCATATTGCACCCGTTTCACCTCTCATTACAACAAGCACTCTCCGGTGTGGATTTCGAACGGCGTCAGAAATTTTGCCGGTTTGCTCTGCAGCGCCTACAAGATCATCCAACGTTTTTTCAACGGGTGCTTTTTACTGATGAAGTGACTGTCACCAACCACGGTAATGTTAATTTGGATAATATGCATTACTGGTCAACAGAGAACCCTCATTGGCTTCGACAGGTACAGCATCAGAAACAGTGGAGTGTTAACGGATGGCGCGGCATCGTCGGAAATGTCATTGTGGGGCCGTACGTCATTCCAGGTATACTAAATGGCAATAACTAAGCACAGTTCCTCAGAAACGTTGTGCCAATTTTGCTGGAAGAGGTACCACTAATTACGCGTCAGTTCATGTGGTTCCAACATGACGGCTGTCCTTCTCAGTCTGTCCGTATGGCTACAGAGCTGTTAAAATGAAATGTTCCTGGATTGTTGGATAGGACGACGTGCTGAAGTGAAGTGGCCATTCCGGTTTCATGATTTGACCCCTCTTAATTTTTTTCTGTGGGGAGCAATCAAACATAAAGTGTATGCTCAAATATAAACTACGCCAGACGATGTGAAGCAACGTACCGTCGAAGCGTGACACCCTCGTAGCCGTTCACAAATCATTCGAACGGCGACTACAAATGTGCATTGCAGCAGAGGGGAAGCATTTTGAGCACATGCTTCAGTAAAGTTTTAAATCATGTACAGTACGTATTTTGCTTTTATATATATGAGTCGCGTAAGACGTAACACCCCCATTATTCCGTTGGCGATTGCACGTACCGACAAGCGGTGTTCGGTGAATCATAGACGACTATGGGGCACATACTTTTGGTACATGCACAATAATCACAACGTTTATACTGACCGAGATAATGAGGCAAGTACGTGTTTTTTAAATGGGACGCTATACTTTTTTACCATCATTCGAACGCTCTGGAAAAGACGCGTATAGTGATGTAACACACGTTGCTATTAGGCTTGAAACTTTGCTTAAAAGACGCTAGAAAATATTGTACGATTGAAGGTCTAGGTGGTCGGAAGCGGCTGCAGACTGTAAACACGCTTCGCGCGACCCGAAGGCCGAGTTGCCGTGCTGTATGCAGCATGCACGGCCTTTTACTTTAAGGCATGGAACCTAGAATGATTCAGTTTTGTTTTGATATGTGATACTTGCAGACTATAAAACAGTTCACATCTTTTTTTACGCGAAAAACTGATTACTTACAGTGAATCGAGTTTTTTTGCGGACATCTGCGTTTCCCCTCAACTGGTCACATGCTGGAGGTTGAACTAAAACTTAGATTATGGAACATAAGCACATTTTCATGTTCGGTCTTTTTTGTTCTGTCACTAGTTGTAGACATTATATCGGAAACACTGATTTGAAGTCGTAACTACAGTGTGTTCACCTCATGTCCCTTCGTGTTTGGTTTGTTTATGTACATGTTGCCAACCTAAAGAATTATATGCTGAAAATGAATGTTTGTTTATTTCAGTTCTCCTTATATCTGTATGTGTGTGTGGCTAGCCAGTGATATATACGAAGATGGTATCTGTTCTTTCGGACATGACCGAAAGAACGGATACCATCTTCGTATATACAGGGTGTTACAAAAAGGTACGGCCAAACTTTCAGAAAACATTCCTCACACTCAAATAAAGAAAAGATGTTATGTGAACATGTGTCCGGAAACGCTTAATTTCCATGTTAGACATTATTTTAGTTACGTCAGTATGTACTGAACTTCCTCGATTCATCGCCAGTTGGCCCAATTGAAGTAAGGTAATGTTGACTTCGCTGCTTGTGTTGACATGCGACTCATTGCTCTACAGTACTAGCATCAAGCACATCAGTACGTAGCATCAACAGGTTAGTGTTCATCACGAACGTGGTTGTGCAGTCAGTGCAATGTTTACAAATGCGGAGTTGGCAGATGCCCATTTGATGTATGGATTAGCACGGGGCAATAGCCGTGACGCGGTACGTTTGTATCGAGACAGATTTCCAGAACGAAGGTGTCCCGACAGGAAGACGTTCAAAGCAATTGATCGGTGTCTTAGGGAGCACGGAACATTCCAGCCTATGACTCGCGACTGGGAAAGACCTAGAACGACGAGGACACCTGCAATGGACGAGGCAATTCTTCGTGCAGTTGACGATAACCGTAATGTGAGCGTCAGAGAAGTTGCTGCTGTACAAGGTAACGTTGACCACTTCACTGTATGGAGAGTGCTACGGGAGAACCAGTTGTTCCCGTACCATGTACACCGTGTGCAGGCACTATCAGCAGCTGATTGGCCTCCACGGGTACACTTCTGCGAATGGTTCATCCAACAATGTGTCAATTCTCATTTCAGTGCAAATGTTCTCTTTACGGATGAGGCTTCTTTCCAACGTGATCAAATTTTCACAATCAACATGTGTGAATCCGCACGCAATTGTGCAATCACGTCATCAACACAGATTTTCTGTGAACGTTTGGGCAGACATTGTTGGTGATGTCTTGATTGGGGCCCGTGTTCTTCCACCTACGCTGAATGTAGCAGTTATCATGATTTCATAGGGGATACTCTACCTGTGCTGCTAGAACATGTGCCTTTACAAGTACGACACAACATGTGGTTCTTGCACGATGTAGCTCCTGCACATTTCAGTCGAAGTGTTCGTACGCTTCTCAACAACAGATGCGGTGACCGATGGATTGGTAGAGGCGGACCAATTCCATGGCCTCCACGATCTCCCGACGTCAACCCTCTTGACTTTCATTTATGCGGGCATTTGAAAGCTCTTGTCTACGCAACCCCGGTACCAAATGTAGAGACTCTTCGTGCTCGTATTGTGGACGGCTGTGATACAATACGCCATTCTCCAGGGCTGCATCAGCGCATCAGGGATTCCATGCGACGGAGGATCGATGCATGTATCCTCGCTAACGGAGGACATTTTGAACATTTTCTGTAACAAAATGTTTGACATCACGCTGGTATGTTCTGTTGCTGTGTGTTTCCATTCCATAATTAATGTGATTTGAAGAGAAGTAATAAAATGAGCTCTAACATGGAAAGTAAGCGTTTCTGGACACATGTCCACAAAACATATTTTCTTTCTTTGAATGTGAGGAATGTTTCCTGAAAGTTTGGCCGTACCTTTTTGTAACACCCTGTATACCAGTATGAGCCATAGCAGCAACGAAAGAGAGAACAAACGTAATGAAATTAACTACGAAAATGTCGTGGTTTGTAACGCAACTGTGTCGGTGCGTGAGAACCTGCGTGCTGTAATCGAGTTTCAAGTTCGAACAGTTCGTCCACACATGGAACACTCTCTCCTTCCGCGTAACAATGCCAGGCCTCACACCAGCGTTGCGATATCTTTATCAATCCCTGGCCTTGGGTTCACTGTCTTCGACCATCCTCCATACCGTCCCAACTTCGCCCCATCCGATTTTCATCTGTTTCATAGAACTTAAAGAACGCCTTGAAGGATTTCACTTTGATACTGATGAAGTGGTGGAGGCTGAGGTGAGGTTGTAGCACCGTCAACAAAGTCGACCAATTTAGTCCCTCTTTGGGAGAAACGTGTTCGTCGCGAGTGTAATTTCGTTGAGAAATAAATATGTAGTCATGAAGAATAAAGATGTAGATTGTTAAAAACGTTTATTTAAATAGCTGCAAGAGTTTTCACATAAAAAACTCGGAGGCATTACTTTTTTTTAGTAAGGACTATGGGACCAAACTGCTGAGGTCATCGGTCCCTAGGCTTACAGACTAATTAAACTTACTTAAACTAACTTATGCTAAGAACAACAGACACACCCATGTTGAGGGAAGACTCGAACCTCGACAGGAGGAGCCGGCATTACTTTTCAGCAGTGTTAACTGCAAATGCAGAAAAGGAAAGGTATGAAATTTGCAAATAAGAAAGATATTAAACAGACAGACATGAAAATAAAGATAGATGAAATAACAGTCAGCAAATTAAACTGCTTTTGCTATCTAGATAGTATTACTTACAGAAGATGAAACGTGTTTAACAGCAGCGAAGAGAAAAATTGCATTAACTAAGCAAGTGTTTATGGCAAAGAACTATATTGTTACAAGTAAACCAATCAGTACAATAATTGGGAAATTCTTCGCTGAATAACTGACGTGGAATAAGCTTCTCTACTTTTCTGAAAACTAGACCGACGGGAAAGGAGAGAAGGTGTAACTGAAACAATAGAAATGTGTTAAGTGTTCAAGCTGGTTGGAAAAGAATAAAACTCTAGAAGTGTGCGAGAAGTTAAAGAGAACAGAAGCCTATGAAGAGAAATACAAAAATAGGAAACTGAACTTACAGGAGAAACAGTGTGTGATTAAAAGTGTCTGGAGAGCCACAAGATTCCAGGAGAGGCGTACGCACAAGTATAGAAATAGGTGGGGAGTACTGTGTTGTCAGGAGAGAAGCTGTAACATCAGAATGCGTCAGTCAAGAGAGCTCAGTGGCTTGGAAAGTTGTCTAACCAATGGATGTCACCTGAGTAGCAAATCAGCAGGGCCATATGAACCATTCTAAAGCGCCCAAATCGGCTGTTGGTGATGTGACTGCGGAGTGTAAACGCGAAATAACAACCAGATGTAAACCAAGATCAGGCAGACCCTACGTGCTATTGGACAGGGACCGCCGAGAACTACGCAGAGTGATCGTAAAAATCGCATGAAATCTGCGAAAGAAACCACTCGTTGGTTCCAAAGTGCTACTAGCATTTCAACTAGCACAGTTTCCGTACGTATAGAGTTAAAAAGAATTGGATACAATGTGGAGCAGCTCCTCAAAAGCCACACATTTTTGTAGTCAATGCTAAGCGGCGCTTGAGGTGGTGTAAAGAGCGACGCCAATGGCTAGTGGATGACTGAAAACGAGTGATTTGGAATGAAGAACATGCCCTGTGAAACTGCCTTGGAAAGGCTTGGATTTGAGGAATGCGTGGGGAACGTTACCTGTCATCAGCAATGAAGTATGGAGGAGGTAGTGTGACGGTATGGAGGTGATTTTCCTGGTTTGGATGTTGTTTCCTTATTGGGCTTAAGGAAACGCTAAATGCGGAGCGATGTGAACACATTTTACAGCGGTATATACTATGTGCAGTATGTGTACAATAACACTCCTGAAATGCATTGGTCTGTTCAGTGTTCTGACCTGAACCCGATGGAATGCCTTTGCGATGAGTTTGAACGTCGACTTCGCTCCAGACCGTAGCGTCCAAAACCACTTCCTTCTCTAATTTTGGGTCTCGAGGAAGAATGGGCTCCCATACCTCCACAGGCATCCAGACACCTCATCGCCGCGAGTAATGAGTATAATGGGCGGGGGCACTACGAATGTAGTGCGGGACAATACGTTGAGAATGTGGGTTTCGCGGGATCCCTGCCAGATATAAATCCCTGCAGTCGAGCTATCCTCTGGGTCCTCGGTGGCTCCGATATATCCGGCACGGCACCACATCCAAATATGATACTTAAAAAGCTGTATCACCCACCATTTCTTCTCATTTTGCAGTTAAATTTATCAAATTAAGATATTTTTCAAAGAATTTAACTGCTTTATATAGTTAAAATAATTTAAAAAGGAGGTGTAATGAATGTAGATGAATTTGGTAGCACTGCTGAAAAAAATTTGCTGGCAAAAAAAGATCAATTCTATTTTTGTGTTAACAGATGGTGTTTTGTTTAATGTCAACCTAACCAATTTTCCCATTTCCTGTACATGTGCTCAGTACAATGTCTAATCGTGGTTGTAAAAACTCTGCTAACAGTTTTTGTTATATTTGTGGTGAATTTGTGATTAAAAAACACCAAAGAAATATTACAGACCTCGTCAAAAAGGTTTATCTATTATACTTTGCACCGTGATCAAGATAAAACTTGAGAGCTGGCTAAGAAGATCTGAGAAAATGGTCCAAAAAGGAGAAAAAAGCCTTTAGATTTCTGTTCCTATGATATGGAGAGAGCCAAGAACTCTTTCCGATAATTGCTATTTTTGCAGTGTTGATATTACTGGTCATAATTCGAAAAACAAGAAGGTAATAAGCTACCCTAGCCTTCCGCCCGCCATCTGACCAGTAGGGCATAGCGTAAATTTGCCATTTCATTGAGAAAGCAACATGGGCCTCATTCAAGCAAGTCTTTACAAAGTTCTTAGGACATGAAAAAGACCCAGAATATGTTTCTATTATAGCTACAATGTTAAAGAAGTTTAAAACTTTAGGATGTTTAATGAGCCTGAAAGTTCGCTTTTTCAATGTCACCTCATTATTTCCCGGACTATACGGGAGATGTTAGTGAGGAGCAAGGACAGCGTTTTCACCAGGACATTAAAGAGATGGAAAAACACTACCAAGGCTTTTGGAACACCAACATAATGGGGGCTATTATTCGTCACTTACCGAGAAGTTCAGCAAATGACCCATCGTAGAAAAAGCTACACATGAAGCTTCAAAGAAAAAAGAGAAAGAAAATACAAACCAATTCTAGTTGACAGGTGAAACCTCTATTAACACATATCATTGTTTTAAGTAACTTACTGGAAATACAAACCATCCGTATGTTCTAACAAAGAGTTTCATTAATTTCCCCGTTTACCATCTATATAATAAAAAGCATATTGCTCGAAAACTACAGGTGATACAAAAAAACTAAGGCTAGATCTGGATTCAGCTCATAAAAATCTATAAAGATCATTTATCAAAGTAAAAAAAAATTTTTTGAAAAAAATAATTTTCGTTGGCTTGTAAACACCCTCGTCACGCTAGTTCATAAGCGAAGTACTGATGCTAAGCTGTGTTCGCATCGGCCCTCTGTCCATAATCATGTTGTATAAATGGAGATGATGTTTTAACTACTACGACGTCTTTGGCACAATTTTTTTATGAATCTCCATTGCATGATGTAATTTTAGTGTATTTTACTTCTGATGAAGGTATATTTAGATATACCGAAACAGTGATCAAGAATTTTAATAAATCTTTCTCCTGCGACTGTTTTGGCTGTCATCATTTACCGTGAAGAATTTCGACACTTGCTGTCTCAGCCATGTTTAAAATCTTGAGATGTTCAGAAGTGTCTGTATCACGTCTAGTGACTTCAGACGACTGTGGAATGTCATTGCACCACGAGTGACACAGAAGTCACGCTTTATTCACTTACTACCTCTTGAGAAATCATCGGTTTATGGCACAAACGTTGTTTATAGTTCACCTACGTCACTTCTTTTCTTTTTATGTGTCATGAGGTTCGTGGTGAATCATAAACAATTTTTACCGTATGTGGACTACAACGGCAAACAAATTTTATCAGTGTGTGTGGTTTAGGTGAGAACTCCGCTCAAAAATCACATGTTCTGGAGACAGTCAAAGCAGGAGAGAAGATCAGCAGGAATCTGAGATGATAGTGGAGTTACAAGTAGGTGGTGTAGAGACAGCGTCCTGTTGGAATCGTGGCAAACATTCGTTCATTTTGTATACAATAATATTGATAGGGCTTGTAGAATTTCATTATTGCTATTATTATTGTTAAATGTTAGTCACCTTAAAACATATATATTATTATGAAATGCATAATTAATTTGTTAGCTTTACTGTCACCGTATTAATCACTTACTGAAGCAGGCCAATTTGGTTATAAATATGATCATTCTGGTTGATAAACGCGTAGGTCGTCTGTTGTTGCCTGAAAAAGAAAGCAAAAAGTTTAATTTTACTCGCAGAACAATTGCAGACTCCCTTTGAAAAATTAGTCTGTTTCTGGAATTAATTTCTAAAAGAATAATGACAAAATGAACTTAATGTAACTTAATTATTAAAATATGTGGCTCATCTGCTGGGGTATGAGGATGACTAACCATGTGTCACGCAGTAAGACATTTATATTCGATAATATCTGATAGTGTGAAAAACATGACTTGTATTTTCTGTAACTCTATAATTTTTAATATTTACACATCATCTTCTCTCAAACCATTTACGTTAAAGCAATGAAATTTTGTTTGGAACTATTAAATATTATTATCTACATCTCCATAGAAGTAAGATTTAGCTAAGACAATAGCACATAATTTATAAGGAAAAAAACTCCAAATATTTTTATTTTGCCTATGGCTGAGGATGTCTGAGAATTATGCAAAAGGTGATAATAAAATTCTGTCCAGGCCTGTGTAAGAAAATTTGTACAAAAAATCACCGTTAGTGAGATAGATTTTTCAGAAAGGTACATCGGCTTCATTAGTGTTTAAAAAATAATCCTCTTTACCGGACGATGTGATAGATAAACAACTACCAAACTTTTTATGTAGATGCACGAAGTGTTTCTTAATACCTGTTCCGAAATTAGTTATATTATATTAAGAACTGTGGATGAATCAAAATTTTCTGGAAGCATAATTTTGGGTTTGTGATTATACAAAGAGAAAACAACTCGACTTTTGTATTTCTGGGGATCTGTTGTACTCATATACAAGATGAGGTTTCGGCTCATGTTGCTGAACTTCTTGATCATCAGCGCCCGTCCAATTTCTTATTGAACGAGTGCGCTCAAGTATTTTAAACAGTTCCTTCCAATGATTACCAGTACTGATGAAATAGTTCCCAATTACAAATCAGATATATAATAAAAGTATTTATAACTTTATTTCAGATAAATGTGGCTAAAATACACACACACACACACACACACACACACACACACACAACACACACACACACACACACACCAACGTTTAAAAACATTGTTTACGTCATGAGATAAAATAATTCTTAATTGCAAGCGATCAGTGAAATGAGAATACTTATTCCTGTTGCTCAGGACTATGTGCATGGTTAACAACTGGTATTTAAAAGGAATTCAGCCAACCCCCCTAACGATTTGAGGAGTAGTCCTGGTGCCATATAAAAGTTTAAAACTACTCCAGTTTTCATTTAAAATATAAGGCAAGTCTATAGATAATTGTAGGGATGTATTCATTTTGGCATATAAAATACAATGAACTAAAATATGGCGTACCGTGAATGGTACGCCTTAAACATAACATATTGATGGATCCTTTCACTGAAGGGGAAAAAAGGAATAGCTGCAGCTGTTAAGCTAAAGGATGAACGGAAGTCGTCGAAAAACAGAAAATACTTAACTGGATTTTTGACTGTGATCGATATACTTTTTATTCTTATAGTAAAGCTAGTGGCGCTTAAAATATTGCTTCAAGTGATAATATTCTCCAAGGGAAAACTGCCTGGGAGCTAACTCATGACTCTATATCCAAAATAGTGTAAACGGTACTAAGAAAAGAAAGAAACTTTATTAAGTAGTAATATTAAGACAATGCACAAGCATAGCATTGGGAAGACACGATGGCTTGATGCAGGGACAGCGGAAAGAGGAGGAAGTATGACAGTGTTCACACTCGGAGGTAAAGTGTTGAATTCATAATCACGGCCACTACGAGGCAATAAGACGTCGGCATGCAACAGCGACCAGACAGCCGAAGCCGTAATAAGCAGGGAAGATAGCTGTAGAATGAAGGGTGTGGCGCAACGTGCGGTGGAGACTTTGGAAACTATGGATCTGCAGTTACTAATAGTATGGAAAGTGCCATGAAGCACGATATCCATTTCATAGGAAGTTAGTTTGTTACAGGTGGCTCGGATATTCCTTATGACAGTCTAGTAGGAAGTGGCTTTCTGAGGCAGCAAGAGGTTGTGATTAATTACGGAGAGAAGGCGATTAGACTACAGGATCGAAATATTCCGTTTCTCACAGTGTCAGAGATAGAACTACCGCCGTAAGTTTCTATGAAACCATGAGCTGAAAAGCAACAACAATTAACGGGAAACGAGACAAGCCGAAAAAAAAACCAATATATAATGAAAGGGGGCATGTTTTGAGGTAGTCTATGAGTCAGACTGCAAAGAAAGTGTAAATGAATGGGAATAGCAGATGGCAGTAAGACTCTACAAATAAGAGTTTAAGTCCTGAACAAGTGAGAAGTAAAACGAAACAGTATAGTGAAAGAAGAGCGAAGGTAGAAGTAAGATATGCAAACCAAAGGCAAGTCGTGAGACGAAAAGTGATGAGTTATCTTTCAGGCAAAATAGCATGGCACAAGGAAAATATATTCTCAGTGTGCTGAATGTGAATCAGGCTGTCTGTGATCTCTGCGTAGTAAAAGTATTTGGGAAGCTTGTAGAGAAAATGGCACCAATCTGAACTGTACAGGGACCAATAAACGGAATGGGCAAGTACAGAAATTGCGTTGGCCCCCCCAGTTTAAAGAAGTGATCCGAACAGATCATTTGTATAAAGCGGAGCGATAGGAATTAGAAACACTCTGTAGCACATATTGTAATGCATTTTACGTAAAAGGTGAACAATTTTCATACACAGAAAAGGTAAAGTATGCACTCTCAATACTGCTAGAGCACAAAGGAAAGGCAGAGGATGTATAGAATACCAAAGCACAAACAGCGGTGTTGCAGCACAAATCGAGAAAATGGTTAACGACTTGAAAATCAGAGTCCATATTGCTAGTGCCGAAATACAAGATATCAGAGAGTTAGTGAAATATAGACTCGTAACTGACTATAGAAAATTAAACGAAATTTAGGAGAGGGGAGGAGGGGTGAGATGTTTCTCACCCCTAACATAAGTGAAATATTGGACCAACTAGGGAAAGCCAAGTACATCCCCACTTTAGATTAGGCCAGTGGATACTGTCAGATTGTAATGGAACCAGCTGATAGAGAAAAGACAGTGTTTGGGGTAGATTATCAGCATTATGGGTACAAATGGGTGCCACTGGAGTTAAGGAATGCACAAAGTAAATTTCTGAGACGAATGAATGATGCACTGGCAGAAACGCAAGGGAAAGAGTGTTTAGAGTATTTGAATAACACAGTATGCTACGGTAGGTCATTTAAGGAACAAAATGTAAAGCTTCAGGGTATCTTGAATAGATCAATCGCTACGACCAGATAAGCGTGAATTCTTTAGAGAGGAGGTACTAGTCTAAAGACACAACAGATTGAGGTGTAGAGCGAGATGAGCGTATTATGGAAAAAGTCAAGAACTCTCCAGTTCTGAAATCATGTACAGCTGTACAAACGTTGTTATTGAGCTATTTTTAAACGTCTACAGGTGTTATAAATATAAGTGTTGTTAAATTAGTGGAAGTGTTAGTGAAGTATAAAATAAGATTAAACGGTGTAAGAAGCGTATTTTTCTTCTCGCGCCTGTAGCACGAATCCTAGGATTAATTTCAGGCGCGCGAATCGTAAGTAATCAGTGAATTAAACTTACAGGTAAACGTTTCCAGTGGGTATAAATATATTATAAGTGTTGTTACATTAGTGGAAGTGTTAATGAAGTGTTAAATAAGATTAACCGGGGTAAGAAGTTTATTTTCCTTCTCGCGCCTATAGCACAGACTTTAGGCTTAATTTCTCGCGCGCGTATCGTAAGTAAAGAGTGACTTAAACTTACATGTAATCACCAGTGTTTTTTATTCATTACTCTTTCAACTTATTTATATCTGCCTGAATAGTTTCTAGGGTCCTTTGTTTACGTATTATTCAGTACTTAAATCAGTTTATGCGATTTCTGTTTTTGCCATGAGTGAGAAGTATGTGACATGCCGTAGGATGGTTAGTTCCGGGGTATGGTGTGATGGGTGTTGTAGTTTCTTTCATTGGGGCGAATGTAGTGGCGTGGGAAATGGGGACATAAATGAGGCTCACCAGTGGTATTGTAGAATATGCAGTAGAGATAGGAAAATACTGGAACAGGAAGGGAAAATTGCAGCTCTTCAAGCTCACCTAGACAAGGCAAGGGAGGGTCTGGACAGGTTAAAGAGGGAGAAGGGTGAACAGAGGTGGGAAGTGGCAACAGGTAATAGGAGGAACAGGCAAAGGAGAGCATCAGACAGCTTTGTGATAAATCTTGAAAACAGATTTGATCTGTTGCCTCAGTCAGAATCGGATGATCCTCATGTAGCTGAAGTTGTAGAAAGGGCACAACAAGCTTTCAAGGACTTGAAAAAGGTAGGGAAATTTGTAAAGAGAAAGAAAGTTCTGTTGTGAGGTAGTTCCCATGGTAGAGGTGTTGGCCAACTACTGCAGGAAAATCTAGGTTCAGAGTACCAGGTCACAAACATTTTCAAGCCTAGTGCAGATGTGGGTCACGTAACAGAGGATTAGGTTCTTTATGCAAGGATTTCACGAAGGAGGATGCCGTGATTATAGTGGGTGGTCCAGGAAACAGCACTGACAGAGACTCTGAATATTCCATAGAGAGTGACCTGGTGAAGATAGCATCAGCAACGAAGCATACGAGTGTGGGATTTGTGTCTGTGTTGAGACGCCATGATCGGCCTCATTTGAACTCTTCTGTAGGGAGGGTGAACTTGGAGTTGGAGTGGCTGCTTAGGACGGATATAGGGTCCCACATTGGTTTGATTCCTGTGGATGCTATTGAAAGGTGGGACTACACTAGGCATGGCCTTCACCTCAATATGGAAAGGAAGGGAGAACTGTCTGGCTTGATTGCAGGAAACTTAAGGGGGGACACTGTCACAAGTGGTAAAATACCAGTGGTCACAGGTGTCAGAGGGATGCCTTTTTTAGGGTAGGGAAGGGGGATAGAAAACGCGTTTTAAGAGAGATTGGCAGACACACGCAGTTTGAGAAAACAGATGATCAGGAGTCAGATTTTAGCATACAGCCTCCATTTAAACAATGTTTAACAGAAAGTAATCAGAAACTGCCAGTTCATCTTCACCAAAGCAGTTATAATCCCATTAGTATGGAGTATCAGTTACCTTTATTACACCAGAACATTCCGGGACTCAGAAATAAAGTTGATGAACTACTCATTTGTATCGATGAAATGAATTCATCTAACCAAATTGACATAATCTGCCTCTCTGAACATCAGGTGACCACTGGAATAGATATGTTAGACATTTCAGGATTTAAGCTAGCTTCCTACTTCTGCAGAGTAGATATGGATGGAGGAGTTGCCACATTTATTAAAAACTGCCATAAATACTGTTTAGAGCAGCATCTAGAAGCATGTGCAACAGAAGTAGAGTTCCATAACAGATCCTATATAATAGTACATATCATAAAACCTGTAATAAATGGACTTTCAGATCATGACATGCAGCTCTTTGTTTTAGATGTAAATTGTAAGCAGATTATCAAGACTACTAAATCTGAGTACAGGAGAGTATTCAATCAACCAAAAATTGAGTGTTTTAGAAAACTGCTCAAAGATATGAACTGGAAAAATGTTTATAGTGCTCATGACATGAATGAAAAATATAACATATTTATGAACAATGTCAGTACCATGTATGAAATCTATTTTCCTCTAAAAGTTACTCAAATTAAACAGAAGTCTATAATAAAACCATGGATCACACAAGGAATAAAGATTTCCTGTAAGACAAAAAGGAAAATGTATCTGTCGACCAAGAATAGCTCCAATGCTGATGATCTAGCTAAATACAAGGAATACTGTAAAATATTAAAAAAAGTAATTCATACATCTAAACAAATACACTACGAGAAGAAGACAGCAATGTCAGGGAACAAAATAAAAACAATATGGGATATAGTGAAAGAGGAGACTGGTAGAACCAGAAAGGAACAGGAGCAAATAGCACTAAGGGTAGATGACACACTAGTAACCGATGGGCATAGTGTGGCAAATCTATTTAACAAGTACTTTATATCAGTTACTGATAGAATGGGATTGTCAGGATCAGTATATAATGCCCTTCAATATCTGAAACTAGCTTTTACAAATAGCTTCAGGTACATGAATATGTCACTTCACCAAAAGAAATAACTTCCATAATAAAATCTTGAAAAACAAAGCATTCTAGTGGTTATGATGAAATATCAACAAAGTTAATTAAGGCATGTTCTTGTGAGTTTAGTACAATTCTAAGTTACTTGTGTAACCAGTCAATTATAACTGGGACATTTCCTGACTGGCTGAAATATGCAGACATTAAGCCTCTATTCAAGAAAGGGGATAAAGAGATGCCATCAAACTACAGACCGATTTCACTTTTGCCAGCATTGTCAAAAATTTTAGAAAAAGTAATGTACAGGCAGCTTCTCAACCATCTGACCACAAATAACATATTATCAAGAACACAGTTTGGATTTCTGAAGGGTTCTGATATCGAAAAGGCTATTTACACCTACAGTGCAAATGTACTTAATTCATTAAATAACAAGTTACAAGCAGCAGGTATTTTCTGTGATTTGTCAAAGGCATTCGATTGTGTAAACCGTACCATCCTTTTAAATAAATTAGAATTCTATGGTGTCAAGGGCAGTGCTGCAAAATGGTTCACGTCATACCTCGCTAACAGGAAACAAAGGGTGTCAGTGCAAGGGACTAGTGAATTAAGTCATCAGTCATCATGAGAATGGGAAGAAATTACATGTGGTGTCCCACAAGGATCCATCTTAGGGCCAGTGCTTTTTCTTATGTACATTAATGACCTCTCATCAGCTACACTGCCAGAAGCAAAGTTCGTTTTGTTTGTAGATGACACAAGTATTGCAATAAATAGTATGTAGAGTGTAGTTCTAGAAAGATCTGCTAATGATATTTTCATGGATATTAATAAATGGTTTAAAGCCAACTCATTGACATTAAACTTTGAAAAGACCCACTACATGCAATTCAGAACCTGTAAGAGGTTTCCGCCCAGCATATGCATAATGTATGAAGAAGAGTAGATAGAAGAGGTTGACAGGCTTAAATTCCTGGGATTACAACTTGATAATAAATTCAGTTGGGAGGAGCACACCACAGAACTGCAGAAACGCCTTAACAAATCTGTATTTGCAATTCGAGTGTTAGCAGACATAGGCGACATAAAAGTGAAAAAGCTTGCATACTTTGCCTACTTTCATTCCATAATGTCATATGGTATAATATTTTGGGGTAACTATTCAAGTCAAACAAAAGTTTTCAGAGTCCAAAAGCGTGTAATACGTATTATTTGTGGAGTAAACTCACGGACGTCTTGTAGAAACCTCTTCAAAGAACTAGGTATACTAACTACTACCTCTCAGTGTATTTACTCCTTAATGAAATTTGTCCTAAATAATATATCTCTTTTTCCAACAAACAGTTCAGTTCATACATATAGTACCAGGAACAAAAATGATCTGCACAAGGACTTAGAAGCACTTACTTTAGTTCAAAAAGGGGTCCACTACTCAGGAACACTCATCTTCAATAATTTGCCAGCAAACATAAAAAAATTTAGTTACAAATAAAGATCAGTTTAAAAGGAGCCTGAAAGGCTTACTAGTGGCCAACTCCTTCTACTCCAATGACGAATTTTTTAATAGAAACAAATGATGTGTTGTATATATTTATACTATTAGTATTGTTATTTCAGCTTAAAAGAAAGTGACATGTTCCACATCCACGAGGATCTCCTCAACACGGATCTATGGAACGAAAAAATAATCTAATCTAATCTAATCTTGATGGGTGTCACTGACAATTCATTCCGAAGTTCACTAATATTGCGAATCCATTACATTATTTGCTGAAGGCTGAACTGCCGAGTGTATGGGGAGATCAACAAGCAGCAGTTTAAGAACTGTAAGAGAAATTAGTAAATTCTCCCAAATTGAGCTACCCAGATTTTGAGAACTCATTTACAGTAGTGACGAATGCCAGCAGAGAGGTGCTGGGGGGAGTTCTGTCTCAAGGGAAGCTACCCAAAGGTTTACCAGTCATCTGCGTTTCACGGTCATTGACTAAGGCTGGAAGGACTTATTCTGCAATTGAGTTAAAGTGCTTAGCAATTGTGTAGGGCACAAAGCAGTTCGGGCCATAGCAGATCACAAGCCACCAACATGAATTTTCAGTGTTAAGGATCCATTGCCAAGATTACTAAAATGGAGGTTGAAACTAGAGGAGTATTCTTATGACACTGTGTCAGACCTGGAAGACTCAGTGAAAATACCGATGCATAAAGTCAAATGCTGTATGGTGATGCAGAGAGCATAAATGAAAGTAACGGACATGTAAGAGTGGCTAGGGAAAACAAAGAACAGGAGGAAGAAATCGAGGAACTTAGCATAGACGAAAGGGCGGAAATTATGAAGGAAATGCACGACAACCCGGTAGGCTGACATCAAGGGACGCTCAGAATCTTATTCTGAATATAGAATTATAAGCAGTGGAAAGGCATGGAAAGAGACGTAGAAGAATACAAAGACATTGTAGATCGTTAGATACGACAAAAACAACTGGCAGTCGATACACCTTGACATTCCAAGATGACCTGAGCAAGTTCACTGTAGAGGTGCCGACTAAGTGGCAGAATGCCGAGATAATGGCGCAGAAATTTGTGGAAGAAATAGTGTTATGATACAGAATTTGGTCAGTGCTACTGACCGACCAGGGTCGAATTTTTTAAGTGAAGTATTCAAGAGGGTATGTAATTATCAAAAATTCAGAAGATGCAGATAACAGCATTTCACCTGCAGACAAACTGGTCGCCCCAGAGAACTCATATGATACTGGTGGAATATTTCAGTCGCTTCATGAGAGAGGATCATAGTGACTGGAATCTGTGGGTAGGATAGAGTACT
The DNA here is from genome assembly GCF_023897955.1 of Schistocerca gregaria. NCBI lineage: Eukaryota > Metazoa > Arthropoda > Insecta > Orthoptera > Acrididae > Schistocerca > Schistocerca gregaria. Next base: position 687,939,629 of record NC_064931.1, read on the forward strand.
TTTGTATTTAATATGCCATGTGGTATCGCTGGCCACACATAATTTGAGTTAATTCATATGTATGCTTGTTATACAGTCCAACAGAAGTCAGAAGTATGTGCAGTGTAGTTCAGAAGAAATGTGTGAAGTAGAGGAAAGTATTCAAGTAAAATTACAAAAGTTCCTGTCTCAATATGGTAATAAATCTTTTTCGACTGATGGTAAAGTACTGTATTGCAAACTTTGTGATGTAAAAGTACTTGCGGAGAAGTCATTTAACGTTCAGCAAAATGTGGCAACAGAAAAATACAAACGTGGAATGTAATATGCCCGTAGGGGACTCCATCCATTCTTATTCACCGTTCTGTGAAGAACTTTGTACAGCTTTCTTTTGTGCTGACATTCCCTTAAGTAAAATGAACTATTCAAAATGCTGTGAATTCTTATAAAAACACACAGCTAAATCTCTTCTTGATTCTTCCACATTAAGAAAAGATTAGGACAGCCGAAGCTAAGAAAAGAGAATGCAACAAATCAGACAAATTGCAAATAAAAAAGAATAAGTATCTGTTGATGAGGCCTGAGACTCTATTGGAAGATATACTGCAATGTCATTGTGGGACTTTGGAAAAAGATGGTCCTGACGAAAAGTTTATTAGAAATTGTGAGCGTTTAGAAAAAGTAAGTTTTCCACCATAAGTAACTTGTTTGCCAGATCTGTAGGTGCCATATGGGAGCGACAACGTATGGTAGCACTTTTCACAGCAGATGCTGTACATTATATGGACAAACTGCTGACACTATAACTGATGTTAACAAATTATTTGGTTGCGTCAAAACGTTATTTTTGAAAGCCCCTTCACTTGTTGAAGCACTTAAGTTGCTAGCTCTAGACATTTTCTTGCCACCATCTCCCATTTTGACAGGATGGGGCTCATAGACTGACCTCTGCAACTATTTCTGGCAGTACTTCAACGTTGTGAAAAGCATCATTGATTCATTCGATTGCACTGGAGTCGTTTTAAGTATACTAGCCCACGTATTAATGTCTAATGCTGAAATTTCAGGCAATCTTTCGTACATAAAATCAAAATTTGGATATATCCCTGCTGCCATAACCGCTTTCCAGCAACCAGAAATGCCACTCGTGAGTCAGACAAAACCAGTGACAAAATTGTGAATAAATTAGAAGCTGTTTGTGGTAAAGTGGGGAAAAAACGTCCCAGAAAATGGAAAAGGTGTTAGAAAAAAACGAAGGGTTTCATACACTGCATTCTACATCAATGATTTTCTCTCTTAATCAATTACATTTATATTCAGTTGATACTGTTCATTTTAAATATGCACTTATTGTGTCATCTGAAGTTGAAAGAAGTGTTTCGAAGTATAATGTTTTCGTGGGCGACAATAGGAAATCTTCTTTATTTGGAACCTTCTACATGTTATTCAATATATATTGGAATTCAAAGTACACAAACTGAAGTAACAATAAGGATGTATGAAAAACGCATATCAAAGGTAACTATGTTCTGCGAGCGTCAGGCACTGAACTATACTGTTGTATTAGCCGATTTGTGTTATTAAATGTTCTTCTGAAGTCTAGGTCACTGCATGCTCATAAGGTGGTCACGTGTTCATGGCGTCATCTAAATTTTTAGAGCACACACACTAGACAAACTACCGTATGGTACCTTGCACCATCCGCAAAAAACAAACTGATGGATAAAAAGATTGTCCCTATGGGTTTGTAGAGGTCCTAATTTCTCTTATATTATGGGAAATGTACAAATGTACGTAGTCAGCTACGAATGATAGTTCTCGATAGTTTTCATATAAAGAGCGTTGCCAATTTGAGTTCACATAATACTCAAGTGTTGACCAAACCTGCAGGTACCGTCTAGCACTACGTTACTGGTTTGGGAAAGTCTTCCACTACGTTAGTAACGAGTGTGTCACAGAATTTACTGCTATGAAGTGCGTCCAGCAACCTTATAAACCACATGGGTTGACCATCATTTTTTGATTTCGATCATTTGTTTTTCTTGTTTCTGGGAAGCAGTATGCGGACTTGTCTTGTGATACAGCGGTCATAGTTTACCACTGTGTGCGTGTACAAAACGCATCGTTACTGATACCATCGCGGTGGTCAGGCTGCCAAAATTAGACAACTTCCTGTATACTTATCACAGCTAATGCCTTATAGGAGAACACTACAAGAGCCATCACCCGATTTCCCAAGAACTTCGCTCAGTGGAAGGTAGTCAAAATAAGCGGACATTTGTCTCGGCTTATCCGTAGGTACTAGACCGAAAAAAAAGAAAGAACGGAATTTTTTTTTCGAAGTAGTTATACGCTTTTTAGTGCCCGCAAATCGCAGCCGAAATGATGACACAGTGTCTGGTATCATGGAGCCTCATTTTTGCACCCCTTGTTCGAAACCTGATTATTGTTTTTATTATATTTTATTTATTTATTTCGTTTATCTACCCATATCTGTAGAACGTTACTAGACTGATGTTTCTTATCAGATTATGGGATACAAGGGCATTATACTACATGTAAAATTACAACTGGATTTTTCAATAAGTATCATACATTTATACGATATGTGTATGTGTGGAATTTCAGGGGTTACAATCTTTTTAAATCCCCATATTCCTGTATTTCACTCTTATATCAATTCTTATATTGTATTCTTACATTTAATTTTCAGGAAAGTTTGGTGCATTCTCTTGGATGATACTGGTCATAGAAACATTCGATACACAGAAATTTAGAACACCATCAGCATCGCACGAAGGCAGGTTTCTCACAGTGACATTTCTTCGGATGAATCTCACTCTAGAAAGAAACGTCGTTAACGTTGCTCAAGATTTCACGCTTCGACAATAATTTATCGGATCAATTTATCTAAAACTAGCTCTTACAATTGTTTATGAATCAAGGTACCCTACAAAAAGTTACCCGCAAGCAATTACAAATATTTTTCTCATTCATTCATTTATTTATTTTTTAATTCATCCTCCTGAATACAATTTGTAGACGAATAAGTTTTTCAATATTCATTGGAAAAAATTCGATTAGTAATCATTTACGGACATGATCACATAAATAAAAACAAAAATAAACGTAAGACCTGGGTTTCGAACACGGAGCTCAAAATTGTCAAGCCGCAACGCTAGTCCCTGCGCCACCACTTTTTTTTTAATATACATAAAGAAAACATTATACAAGATTTGTATTCGGAACCTTTTGCTCAGCAGCCAAATACTTTTTTTTCTTTATAACAAAATGCGTACGTAACACAAATAGGCATTTTTTTTAATAGCCAGCTATCCTAGCCACTTTTTTAACAAAAATGAAAAAAAAACAAGGATTGTGGAAGGTTTGTTTTTCTGTTTTTTTACTTTTATTTCATTTTATTTTTATACAAATGTATAAAAGGAAGGCCGTTCCTCTTCGGCTACATAAACAGAATAATAGGAAGTCGTCCCGTTACGATAAAGGATGCTCCATACTATAGCCCGCTGCGAATTTTTCGATGACTGTCTTCTCGTTGCTGTGTTATTTCCGCTGTTTCTTCAAATCTCATAAAAAAAAGGAACTGGGAAGAGGTGCTATGGTTATCATCTCGTCATCGATAATCCAGCTGCGAGGCGGATTATGGAATGCGCTCCAAAGGAAATTAGAAAAATATTGCCTATATTTAGGGTTCTTGACGATCGCACATTGTCGTTCGTTGAGGTAATACCAAAAATCGGGTACTGTCTTTTCGCCATTACCGAAGAGGAAGTGAACAGCGTGGCCGCTGATCCACGTCACAGAGTTCGTTTTTGCTCTTGGGAAATAAATCTTATCGGGGAAAAGAAATGATCGGGTAGTTATCCTGTCAGGAATCGTGCGTGTGAGAAAAGCCAATATCTAACGCACCAAATACCATACGTCCTTTGCCGACCCGCATTCGAAACGATGTTCATCTGTGTCAATCACTTGGCATGTGGCACACAAGGGGGAATCAGCGAGGTGGATGCGATGTAGGCGGGACTGGCACAACTGTTTCCCATTAACAGTTACGTACCATGCAGGTTGCACATCAGTATCAAGGGTGGTGGCATTCACTGCCTGCCACACAGCGCGCCTCTTTGTATTGGGGTGTTTGCTTTCAATCACATTCGGCGTCATGTTCATTTGCATGGCAGCATATATCGCCCTCGTCATCATCAAGCGTGTGGGTAGTAGTGCAGTGCGGATGTAGCTTAATTCAAGGAAGAATTGGCTAATGTAGAAGAAGGGTGCTGGGATGTCCGATATCATCACAGGGGGTGCGAGTGAGATTGGTCGTAAAGCTTCCAGTAAGAGACTTGTGAGGCACGTCGGACTTCGTCGCCACAGTTGCAGGTGACAGCTGACGAACAGGGCCTTCGCTCTGTTCTGAACATGACAAAGGCCTAAACCCCCTCTGCTCCTCGGGAGGGTTAGGGACTCGTAACGAATCTTAAATAACATGCCCGTATTAACAAAGGATCCCAAAACCGCCAACATGCGGTGAGCCAGGGTAGGTGGTATGGGGAGTATCAGTGCAAAATGGGAGATACGTGACGCCAAATAGACGTTAGCATATCGTGTCCGTTGCAGGAGGTCTAGATGTCTCAGACGGTGGTCACTTATTCCTGCTCTCATCTGATTCAATAAACGCCTGTAGTTAAGGGCTGTTGAATGTTTCATGTCAGATGTGAAATCAATGCCAAGACAGAGGATTGTGTCACTGATTCGTAGCGGTGCGACGCTCTCGCCGGGTAGGCCTCTGCCTATAGACAGAACGTGTGATTTGTGGAGACTGAGATGGCTCCCCGATGCCGCGCCGTAGGTCGCCACCCACGCCAGTGCTGCACGAACATCGTCATTATTGCGAAGAAGGAGTACCAGATCATCTGCATAGGCAGTGCAGCAGAAAGTGTGTCCACCAAGGGACATCCCGGTCAGGCGTTGTCGGAGGCCGCAGAGGAGTGGTTCCAAGACGAGGGCGTACAATATCGCCGAAAGAGGGCAGCCTTGTCACACCGATCGCTGGATCTGTATCGGCGGCGTAAGACGGCCATTATATAACACCTTGGACGTCGCGCCGCGTAGGAGACGCATCAGTACATTAACTATCACGTCCGGATACCCCATGTGTCGCAGTACCTCCATCAAAAATGTGTGGTCGACTCTGTCAAAGGCCTGGCTAAAGTCGAGTGAGGCCAAAACTCCTGGCAGTTGGCGAGTTTTGGCTAGCGCTATCATATCTCTATATCGGCACAATGCAGTGCGAATATTATGGTCACCACCTAACGATGCCTGGTCCTGCGACACAACACATCGTACTGATCGCTTTAGGCGTGCCGCCAGAAGCCGGGTGAAAATCTTCAAGTCACTGTTGAGTAAGGTCAAGGGCCGATAGTCACTGATCCTGGATCCGCCTCGTGGTTTGTTTATGGGCACAATCAGTCCTTCTAGGAAGGCCCCAGGTATCTGCGTCGTGGGAGACATAAGATCGCGGCAAATATCAGTCCACGCTGGTGCCAGCAATTGTTGATACGTCCGGTAAAATTCCAGAGGAAGGCCATCAGGTCCCGGGGACTTATGAGCAGCCCCAGACTGTATTGCTACAATAATTTCCTCTTCCGTTACATCAGCAGTCAAATCCGCCGCCGCTGTCGGAGAGATCGAGCCATAAGTGTGTTGAGAGACTTCGGCGATCACCTCTGGGGGATGTCGATGTTCCGAGTACAGCATAGTGTAGTGAGCATGAAGGGCGTTTCCTATGTCGCGCTGGGTATCAAGGCGTCGTCCGTCTTCCGTCGTGACAGCTTGGATCAGTGTCCCGCGTCGGCGCCGTCGTTCTGCAATATCGTGGTACATGGACGGTTCCTCCTGGGCCACTCTGTCTTGAGTGCGCGCTCTGACGATCGCACCCTCAAGGTGGCAACGTGTTAATCTGATGATCTGTGCCTTGGCACGTTTCACCGTCACCTGCCGTGCAGGTGAGTACGGCAGTGTTGCACATTCCCTTAAGATGCTGTAGTAAAGGTCCATGGTATGTCTCTTCCATTCTGCAACATCTCGGCCGTAGCCTATCAAGGTCTTCCGGAGGGCTGGTTTGGCGCAGAGTAACCACCACGACAGTGTAGACCGGTAGGTGCCACACCGGCGGCTACAAGAGTCACACGTGTTCTCTATATGGCGGCGGCATTCCTGAGAAGCTAGGTGGGCGACGTGAAAAAAATTTAATCACAAATGCAATACTCCAAGCATACTGATGGTGGGCGAGATCTGCGAGTGCTCCCAGGCCCACTTCGGCTGAATGATTTCCCCTAACAGGCATATTAAGAACCTCGAAGACTTTGACCGTCGTCGTCTCAGAAACGGTGGAGTACCTACTAGTGAAAAGAGACAAGTGTTCGCTTATTTTGACCCCTCTTCCTCCGAGCGAAATTTCTGGGAAATCAGGTTATGCACTTGCCACGTCCTCCACGTTAGAACGTCTTTTCATAATAAAATTGACTTGATAAATTACTACTGCATGCAGAAAGTCTGCTTCCGTTAGTAGGATGTCATCACTGGTATTATTGTCGATATTTTGATCTAAATGCTATAAAAATCCTTTTAGAACTGTGCATGTCGCTTCGCGCTGCAGTGCTGCGGGCAGCCGCACACACGCAGAGCCCACCTCGCGACCCATTATCTGAGGCGTGGGAGACATAGATGGCCACCTGTTGGTGGCAGGTGCTGGTATTCCTAGACCCGGTGAGACCTTTACCTGCAGCAATACACAGGTCGCTGAGTCACACGTTTATCGGTTTTGCGTACGACGTTTTCCAGCAGCTAACGTCAACAAGTGTGTGCACGTTGAGGCTGTGAGGCTTGTTCTCCAGGCTAGACGTTTCATTCAAGCTGGAGCGCCGTTGTAATGACTGCAGTATTCGCGGAACTACCTCGAGACTTGCGGTGGTGGATGGGGCGCACACTGCAGGCTGCAGGTTCAGTCGGTACGTAGCCGTTATTTGAGCGCCAGTTGGTTGACTGTGTTTGCGTTTTTGGAGAAGTGATATAATTGTTATTCGTCTAGGTATATCAACAGACTGCACGCGTACTCTGCAGTTCTCAGGGTCGCATTTTATAATAGAGCGAGAGAGATGCCGTTTTCTCTGCGAGTCGATTACTTTATATGGAGAAATAGTTTATTTTTGCTGCACTACGGCCTTTGCTCAGTCTCATGTTGGTGGCGAGGACGTATATACAATGAGGTGACAAAAGTCCTCCACCTCCTGCCTGCCGTAGTGCAGCAACTGAATGTGATATGACCACAAAGAGTCGTTTAAAGTCTCCTGCTGAAATATGGAGCTATACTGCCTCTGTTGCCGTCTATCATTGCAGGATTCTGTGCACGAACTGTCCTCTCGATAATGTCCCATAAATTTTCGATGGGACTCATGTCGGGCGATCTTGGAGACCAAACTATTCGCTTCAATTGTGCAGAATGTTCTTCAAACCAACCGTTAACAACTGTGACCAGGTGACATGGCGTATTGTCATCTATAAAACTTCCATCGTTGTTTGGGAACATGAAGTCCATGAATGGCAGCACATGGACTCCAAGTCCCGAACATAACAATCACCAGTTAATGATCGGTTCAATTGGACCAGAGGATTCAGTCCGTTGCATGTAAACACAGATCATACAGCTATAGAGCCACCACCAACTTCTACAGCGCCTTGTAGACAAATGGTTCAAATGGCTCTGAGCACTTGGGGACTTAAAATTTGACGTCATCAGTCCCCCTAGAACTTAGATCTACTTAAACCTAACTAACCTAAGGACATCACACACATCCATACCCGAGGCAGGATTCGAACTTGCGACCGTAGCGGCCGCGCGGTTCCGGACTGAACCGCCTAGAACCGCTGGGCCACAACGGCCGGCCCTTTTTGACAACTTGAATCAATGGCTTCATGTGGTCTGCGCCACCCTCTGACCCTATTATCAGCTCTTACAAACTAAAATTGGGACTTATCTGACCATTCGACTGTTTTCCAGTCATTTAGGATCCAACCGATTGCTGATGTGCCCGGAAGAGGCGCTGCAGGCGATGTCGTGATGTTAGGAAAGACACTCGCTTTGGTCGTCTGCTGCCATAGCCCATTAACGCCAAATTGCGCGGCGCTGTACTAACGGATACTTTCGTCGTACGTCCCACACTGATTTTTGTGGTTATTTCACGCAACGTTCCTTTCCTGTTACGACTGACAACCCTATGCAAACGCAGCTGCTCTGGGTCATTAAACGAAGGCCGCGGACACTGCGTTGTCTGTAGGTGTGAGGTAATGCTAAAATTGGACATTCTCGGTACTGTCTTGACACTCTGGATCTCGGAATACTGAATTCCCTAACGATTTCAGAAATGGAGTGTCCCATCATCTAGCTCCAACTATCATTCCGCGTTCAAAGTCTGTTAATTCCCGTCGTGTGGCCATAATCACGTAGGAAATCTTTCCACGTGTATCATCGGACTGCAAATGACAGTTCCTTCAATGCATTGCCCTTTTGAACCTTGTGTACGCAATACTACCGCCATCTGTATATGTGCACACCGCTATCCCATGGCTTTTGTCACCTTAGCCTACTGACGTCGCAACACAGCAGTGAAAGAATTTATTTCGTGTTAAATGTCTTTTTATCCTGCCTGGGAGCACTCGCAGATCTCGCCCACCATCAGTATGCTTGGAGTATTGTATTTGTGATTAAATTTTTCCCGATATGCCCAGTATGGTCCACGTGTAGGGGAATATAGCATATTCGTCACTTTGCGCCACTCCTGCCCACGTTTGAAGGAAACTCCAGACTGACCTTAGCAATGTGATGGACACGGAAGGATTGGCACTTCTCCTACTCAGATTTTTTTCGTAATTACGAGTCTTCTAGAAATGTCCCGTACACACTAATAATACATGGTTTATATCGTGTTGTGGTAGTTTACATGCCTTTTTCTTCTGCCTGGAAGATCCGGCTGACCAACTCTGACGCCGATTAAACATCTTTCCTCTAGTAATGAAAGCGGGGTCGTTAGATGAGGATAGGGAGCTTGATTGTTATTGGTCCAGAGAGATAAAAGGGGGGGGGGAGGGGAGTTGCTTGGTTCTTATCTGCAAAGACGGCCACAGCTTTCTGCCTGCGAACACTTAGACGCCTTCATGTCAATACAGGCTTGGTGTTATTAACCTGTGCAAGAGGGCCACTTGCCGAATGCTTGATATAGTACCAGTGTTTCACGGCGAGCAACCAGGCTGGTTAGATCAGGGACGATTATAAACATACAAATGCAGATTTCTCTACCATTCCTGGGGAAAGGGGCGGGCGCTGTGCTCGTGCCGTGGGTTCGGCGGCTGTGGCTGTGGCGGCCTCGTCCACACTCCAAGCATCAGTGCTAGAGCTGCTGCATATCCTGCAGGCAGCTCACTTTCCACGTTTGTCCTCCATTTATCTGGCGAGTTCCTCATAATACAGGTGTGTATTTACACCAGTGTGGTATTTCTTATACATACAGGATCTATGGTTGGAAATCGGCAAAACTGCAGTGCTTATAGAATTTGCTATGGCATCACTAATTTTGTGGAATATATCATGACGTCATTATTTATATCTATAGAGAAAAGTGTTCATCTTTTTAACATGTAGACTATGGTGTCACACACAACACTAGTAATTTAGCGATGGCTAAGCAATGATAAATAATTTTGATTCTTTGGATACTTTTGAGCACACTCTGCAGTGTGATTGGCTGGAGTATCATGACGTCGACTTGACGCAATGTGCCATGAAATGACATCAAGAGCAATTGGATGAAACTCATAACTGTAATAATGATAAAATTATGGAATAATATGTAAAATGGTAAAAATGCTGAAACACATGTAAATATGGTTAAATTGGGGAGTATATAGAAAACTACAAAAAATAGTAAAAATGTGGAATAATACATATAATTTTAGAAAATATGGAAAAATACGAATAAGGTTGAAAACCCACAAAAGAGACACTTGACTGTCCTCTGCTGGAATATTGCTGCGCGGTGTGGGATCCTTTCCAGATAGGATTGACGGAGGTCATCGAAAAAGTGCAAGGAAGGCAGCTCGTTCCGTGTTATCGTGCAATAGGGGCGAGAGTGTCACTGATATGATACGCGAATTGGAGCGGCAGTTACTGAAACAAAGGCGATTTTCTTTGCGGCGAGATCTATTTAAGAAATTTCAATCGCCAACTTTCTCTTCCGAATGCGAAAATATTTTGTTGACACCCACCTACATAGGGAGAAATGATCATCCTAATAAAATAAGAGAAATTAGAGCTCGAACGGAAATATTTAGGTGTTCGTTTTTCCCACTCGCCATTCGGGAGTGGAATGGTAGAGCCCGCATCTCGTGGTCGTGCGGTAGCGTTCACGCTTCCCACGCCCGGGTTCCCGGGTTCGATTCCCGACGGGTCAGGGATTTTCTCTGCCTCGTGATGGCTGGGTCTTGTGTGATGTCCTTAGGTTAGTTAGGTTTAAGTAGTTCTAAGTTCTAGGGACTGATGACCATAGATGTTAAGTCCCATAGTGCTCAGAGCCATTTGAACCATTTTTGGAATGGTAGAGAAGTAGTATGAAAATGGTTCGATGAACCCTCTGCCAGGCACTTAAGTGTGAATTCGCGGAGTAACCATGTAGATGAAGATGTAGAAAAATGGGAGTATGTACACATCTGCCTGGGTGTGTCTCTGCTGATGCTTTGAATGACAATAATTGTGTAGTATTAAATATATTTTGTTATTAACAAATTTACGAACATCAGACACCAAGAGACAGACTACGGTGCAGTGCTCAAGATTGAAGCCACATAGTCAATTGCTATAGTTATAAAAGCACGAGGGGAGAGTAAATGCTTCAGTCTTATTGATCCATGGGGGAGAGGATGGAAGGGAGAGAGGAGGAGCTGGGGATGAGCTTGAACAATTGCTGGTGGCGCCGTGGCGCGATGACGGGCAGGGTGGGGGGGGGGGGGGGGTAGGTTGCCATGAATATAACCAGCCCAAGAGTGTAAACTGATATCCATATATGTTATCAGTGACCTTGAGATAAGATCATTATCATGTAGCATAGAAGCTCTACTTATCTACTAACGAACACGTCAGTTCAATAAATATGGGCCAAAAGGAGAACAGCAATTTGTAACATTCTTACAGGTGTTCAAAGATTATGAGCCGTTCTGTGGAAAAATCAACAAAAGAAACCAGGAAATGGTTTGTGCTTTAAGTAGTGGCGCTTGCATGTTGAAACTGCAGCAATAGGCAGTTACTTTTTCTGTCCAGTTGTTTGTGGAACAGGGCAGCGTAAATAGTGGAAGAATATGGGAATACACACCCAGTGAGAATGGTTTACACTTCTGTTATTTGAAATGTGCCACAATAAGCACTATACTGATGTTTAGGGAATGTAATGACACTGACATGTGCGGGAAAGAGATACAAATCAAAATTGACGTGGTATGGCTTTGTTTCGATGGAATACTACGAGTCGACGAGCGGGCAGCTGGAGTCCATGTTGTGCGTAATGCTTCGAGTTGCTGGAGTGTAGAGTCGGTGACAAAATTCATGAGAACCCTAGCCTCATCGTTAGGCTGAACTACACAGCTTTACTACGTCTTAACACAACATAACATGCAAAGAGACGAAGTGGTACCAATATATACTCTACAGGTGTGAGGTCGACAACAATTTGAACATTGTGAGACGGTTTTAGATAATATGGGAGTCCATATTGCTGCCGATTTATTTATCTCTTATGTTTATCCATTGTAATCAATAAACCAACGAAAAAACGCTATTTACTATGCACTGCACTAATACAAATTGATTACAACTGCCGGCCGCGGTGGTCTCGCGGTTCTAGGCGCGCAGTCCGGAACCGTGATACTGCTACGGTCGCAGGTTCGAATCCTGCCTCGGGCATGGATGTATGTGATGTCCTTAGGTTAGTTAGGTTTAAGTAGTTCTAAGTTCTAGGTGACTAATGACCACAGCAGTTGAGTCCCATAGTGCTCAGAGCCATTTTGATTACAACTAATCATGGTAACGTTATGAGAAACGTCTTCTTAATAAAACAAAATATCCCAATTTGTCACGAATTGGCGTGATAATACGCACTTTCGGCTTTGAAACGATCTGTGTCTACGTCAATTCCTCGATCATAATGCTTTAGCTTTGCAGGACCACCACGAAACTATGCAAGTGTTCAAATGGTTCAAATGGCTCTAAGCATTATGGGACTTAGCATAACATCTGAGGTCATCAGTCCTCTAGACTTAGAACTACTTAAACCTAACTAACCTAAGGACATCACACACATCCATGCCCGAGGCAGGATTCGAACCTGCGACCGTAGCAGCCGCGCGGTTCCGGATTGAAATGCCTAGAACCACTCGGCTACAGCGGCCAGCTATGCAAGTGTAGCAGTAGGGTATATACATAACAAAATCCAGTTACCAATCATTCAGTGCCACAATTAAGTTAATACAACTGACGGAAGCAGAAAAATCAATCACTAACAAGCGCGCAATTCAGCTAGTTTTTCTCCTTTAGATCTCCAAGGTACAGACTCAAGGTAGTGGCAAAACTTATTGGAGGGGAAGTTGTCTTAGGATTACGTTCCTAATTGTCGATCTTCCTGCTAGTGCCTATTTTCACAGAAGAGGTAAGAATCTTCCCTCGAGGCAAAGCAAGCTGAGAACTAACGCAGTCTTTCTCTTGCACACTTTTCTGCTCAGCTAGCATACATCTGCGTCGAGAACCGCTCCCTTGTTGTCCTAATGATACCTAGACAGAGAATTCGCAACGTAAATAGAGAAGTAAGTTGCAGTTTCTGCTGCAACGAGCTTCGTGGACTCAGAACTATAAATTTGCTTCCTGTATGTCATCCCTTAAGTGAGAATAATTCAGAATGTTTGATCTAAATGAAAAGAAAATATGAAGTGAATTTATCAGAAGAATTCTGAACCAAACCAGGAAGCAAACCGACGGTCACGTCGTTGCCAGACGTATTCTACAATGTTGACAATTCTCCATTAGAGTAGCGACAAGCAGACTACGTTTCCTTAGTCGATGTGTGCCGTATGTCCGCAGGCACTGGAGAAGCTCGCTCTTTGAAGATGCAGTGTCTCTTGCTGCCACTGCATTGACTGGGAGCAGAAATGCCTTTAAGCCTTGTCAGGCGCATTGGCGGGTGGCTGTTAGTGCGCTGTTGCCAGGCCGTGGGTCACAAGGGCTTGATAATTATATGGACCTCTGTTACTCGGTGTAATAATTTCTGCTTTGGTCAGAATCAATATAATTGCGTTTCTGCGGTGAAATGTTGATATAGGCTATGTCATTCATATCGATATGGAAGCAATGTATGTGTACATTATTTTATTTTAAAAGCATTTTAAAAGCACTGTAGCTGAATCTGTTATTTACAGTCTAGAGTGTGTAAAATTATTGTAGACCACGTTAGGTATTCCAAGTTTATGTGAAATGTAGATGTACGTAAATCAATCACAAAGCAGTAGCAGGGTAAAAAAAATACTATAATTACTGGAATTTCAAGCAAATTAGCACGCTAACGAAAATTCATTATTGCTCAAACTTGCCTGTGTTCATTTCCGAATGGTGATATGACTTGTTTATTATGCTGCATCTGTAAAGTAATTTACTTACTTTAACAAAATAAGTCTTCGGTGACCCACAAGTATTTAGTGAATGGTACTGACTAACTCAAATTTCATCCAAATAGAATATAGGTCGCTTGTCACCTGAAATACACAGCGAATTCATCGCCAGTCAAAATTTAATTCTGGAGGCCACTATGTCGTTGCATTAAAGTAAAAATTGTCTACCGTCATTCTGGCGCTTGTACTTAAATCCTATATCGTTTAATATCCATCTCATACATCTAGGAGATCCAGTAAAGTTTATTTTTTCAATTAACTTTTTATTGAATTTTTCTGATGTTGGGCACTCGTCATTGTCGAAAAATTCAGAGACTGTCCGCCTGACATCGTCTTTTGATAAGTTGTCCAGTTTGGTTAAAGAGCTGCGTTTTTTAATATTTTTCCTTGGAGAATCGAACGTTGGGGTTTTCCCTCATGGTACACGCGTTGCATACTTTCAGAAATGAACGCCACAAGCTGCAGCACAAGGAGCTTGTACAGTAGCAAGGTTTTCTCTTACAACGTTTGTTGTTTTCGGTAACATATCACTACATCTCTAGTTATAATCCATATTGAGTCTGTCTATCTTCCGCAAATCTTTCCTAACGAGCGTGCATATAGATGTTAACAAATCACCTTCATTGTTTACAAGATTTTTTAAATATTTGTAGACACTGTGGATTATGAATTTGCTGTGGATTATGAATTTGCTTTGCCGCCGAAACTCAGTTTCCTTTTTCAGTCGCAAAATCTGGTTTGGAAACCGTACCTACGAGGCACAGCGGAAATCTGTCTTTCATCCTGGTTTTCCTTTTTCAAGTTACACAAACACTTCCACGCAGTAAATAATTGCACAAATAATACCACAGATGCACTTTTTTACTTCTATTCAAACTGTCGAAACTAATAACTCAGGAATGGAAACAAAAATTATGCGCAAAATTTACGCACCACCTCGCTACTGAAGCTCTACTGGCGCTCGAACGAGGCAACTATTGATGCTCAGCGTTGTTATTCTCGAATGTTAGGAAGAGAGTGCTACGCGAGACGAGGCCCAAGTGCAGCATTAGCGCGCTTGCATGCACCCAACAGTACGCCTGGCCGGAGCTATAGCACAGGCCAATGAGTTTTATTCGCTTTTCTGTAACTATGATTTGGATCTAGCCTGTAGGGCTCGACCGAGCTACGTTTATGGTGCGGAAATACTACAAGAAATATATGTTCCCTGATTGTCCGTGGAGTTACATGAGCGGTTTCCCGAAACTGTATCTTACAAGGAGGAGCCACAATAGGTCGTTCTATGACACAGTCGAAACTTGGTTTGCTGAAAGAAGGTCGAACGTAAATGGACGCTTATTTTGTCTAAGGTGCCAACACTCAGTTGTTTCCAAGAAAATGACAGTCATAATTTTCATACTACTTCGTCAGTTCGCACACATGTTGTTATAGCAAGCGAGTTGATAGCTTAGTGGTTAATAGCACTGGTCCGAACTTTTGCGCTCCTTGTTCAGATCCCATCTTATATTGTTACTTTTTTCCTTTTAGTTGTCACGGACGTATGTAACATCAGTGACATCAACATTTTTATGACAGAGAAAAAGAGTGGAATTATTTACAAAATAAATATGTATTTCAAATATTATTAAAATTAGATTTTATCGTCACTAATTTTATATAGTTTTATGCAACTAACACTATACGAAAAAGAAAAACATGTAGGTTCCAGTCTATCAATTTTTGTTTTCAATTTTATTTTTATTCTTAAAGAAATCCATGGTATTCCGCAGGGTAATATCTGTCACAAAAACGTTAAAATCATAAGAATTCGAAGCACCATCAGCGTAGGCACATACGCTTCAGTCACATTCTTTAATGTGATATGATTAGGAAAGCAACTTCGTTAATGTTCTACATACCTCGCCATTTGACGATAGTTTCGCAGAAAACCAAGCATATCGAAACATTTTCTCATAACTGGAGACTGAAATTGATTACGGATCCAGTCGCATATTTAATTGATATCATTGCTTCTACTTGTGTTTTTCGTTTGCTGTACGATGAGAATGGGGCACTTTTGTAATAGGCGAATGTAATTCTTCAACTGTTAGTAAAAGTATACATCGAAGGATTCATCGAACGCCATATACTTTGGCGGAATTACTTTTAATGAATACATCAATATTCCGATTTCATCGACAACCAGGCCGTCGTATAAGGAGGGATAAGATTTGGCCATCCCACGAATCAATAACGTACGAGCAGTTTATATGTAAGGTCACAAAACATTGCCCAAAAGCTGATAGAAAGCACCTTTTCTAAGCTTCCCAGATTTTTTCGCTGTTGCATGTACATTATGGTAGTTTTGCTGACTAGTGTACGTGTTGACAATTAGTTCTTGGAGACAAACAAAAACTGTAATTAACAGTTGTTCGAAAACTGGTAATCCGTATTGGGCTGTGCACGAGTGCGCAAGCTCACAAGTACAAAACAGCTGTCACAATAGAGGCCCCAATTTATATGTGGAAGTTCGACAAAAAATGTATATATATATATAATGTGATCGATTCATAGGTGTTCGATCGTTTTACACAGTCTAGAAACAATGGACTTGTGGATACTACATGGGCAATGTGACAGTGGGCGCTGCGAGCCGCAGCCTCGTTGCTGCCAGAGAGTTTTGAATCCATAGCCTCAAATACCTGGTCTATTCAGTCAAGGGGAAACACAAAATTCTTCAGCGTCATGTCACCTATTACAGAAGCTCCAATGACAAGATAATATTTCATGAATTATTGGAAACAGCAGCATTCTTTCAACTTCAGATTTCCACTATCATCCCCGATTATTTAGTTTCAAGTACGGATGAAACAGAATGTATCACATCTCTGGTAAGAGAACGTTATCTTTTTGTGGTGGACAACGTTTTGCAACCTAACGCCAAAAAACCGGATAAGTGCGAGAAGACCCTGCGCTATGAGGACTAACTACAAACTTAATTACACTATTGCCCATTAAAATTGTTACACAAAGAAGAAATGCAGATGATAAACGGGTATTCATTGGACAAATATCTTATACTAGAACTGACATGTGATAACATTTTCACGCAATTTGGGTGCATAGATCCTGAGAAATGAGTACCCAGAACAACCACCTCTGGCCCTAATAACGGCCTTGATACGCCTAGGCATTGAGTCTAACATACCTTGGATGGCGTGTACAGGTACAGCTGCCCATGCAACTTCAACACGATACCACTCTTCATCAAGAGTGGTGACTGGCGAATTGTGACGAGCCAGTTGCTCGGCCACCATTGACCAGACGATTTCAATTGGTGAGAAATCTGGAAAATGTGCTGGTCATGGCAGCAGTCTAACATTTTCTGTATCCTGAAAGACCCGTACAGGACGTGCAACATGCGGTCGTGCATTATCCTGCTGAAATGTAGGGTTTCGTAGGGATCGAATGAAGGGTAGAGCCACGGGTCGTAACATATCTGAAATGTAACGTCCACTGTTCAAAGTGCCGTCAGTGCGAGCAAGAGGTGACCGAGATGTGTAAACAATGGCACCCCATTCCATCACGCCGGGTGATGCGCCAGTATGGCATTGACGAATACACGCTTCCAATGTGCTTTCACTGCGATGTCGCCAAACACGGATGCGACCATCATGATGCTGTAAACAGAACCTGGATTCATCCGAGAAAATGACGTTTTGGCATTCGTACACCCAGGTTCGTCGTTGAGTACACCATCGCAGGCGCTCCTGTCTGTGATGAAGCGCCAAGGGTAACCTCAGCCATGGACTACATCTACATCTACATCCATACTCCGCAAGCCACCTGACGGTGTGTGGCGGAGGGTATCCTGAGTACCTCTGTCGGTTCTCCCTTCTACTCAAGTCTCGTATTGTTCGTGGAAAGAAGGATTGTCGGTATGCTTCTGAGTGGGCTCTAATCTCTCTGATTTTATCCTCATGGTCTCTTCGTGAGATATACGTAGGAGGGAGCAATATACTGCTTGACTCCTCGGTGAAGGTATGTCCTCGAAACTTCAACAAAAGCCCGTAACGAGCTACTGAGCGTCTCTCCTGCATAGTCTTCCACTGGAGTTTATCTATCATCTGCGTAACGCTTTCGCGATTACTAAATGATCCTGAAACGAAGCGCGCTGCTCTCCGTTGGATCATCTCTATCTCTTCTATCAACCCTATCTGCTACGGATCCCACATTGCTGAGCAGTATTCAAGCAGTGGGCCAACAAGCGTACTGTAACCTACTTCCTTTGTTTTCAGTTTGCATTTCCTTAGGATTCTTCCAATGAATCTGTCTGGCATCTGCTTTCCCGACGATCAACTTTATATGATCATTCCATTTTAAATCACTCCTAATGCGTACTCCCAGATAATTTATGGAATTAACTGCTTCCAGTTGCTGACCTGCTATTTTGTAGCTAAATGATAAGGGATCTTTCTTTCTATGTATTCGCAGCACATTACACTTGTCTACATTGAGATTCAATTGTCATTCCCTGCACCATGCGTCAATTCGCTGCAGATCCTCCTGCATTTCAGTACAATTTTCCATTGTTACAACCTCTCGATACACCACAGCATCACCTGCAAAAATCCTCAGTGAACTTCCGATGTCATCCACAAGGTCATTTATGTATATTGTGAATAGCAACGGTCCTACGACACTCCCCTGCGGCACACCTGAAATCACTCTTACTTCGTAAGACTTCTCTCTATTGAGAATGACATGCTGTGTTCTGTTATGTAGGAACTCTTCAATCCAATCACAAAATTGGTCTGATAGTCCATATGCTCTTACTTTGTTCATTAAACGACTGTGGGGAGCTGTATCGAACGCCTTGCGAAAGTCAATAAACACGGCATCTACCTGTGAACCCGTGTCTATGGCCCTCTGTGTCTCGTGGACGAATAGCGCGAGCTGAATTTCACACGACCGACTTTTTCGAAACCCATGCTGATTCCTACAGAGTAGATTTCTAGTCTCCAGAAAAGTCATTATACTCGCACATAATACGTGTTCCAAAATTCTGCAACTTATCGACGTTAGAGATATAGGTCTACAGTTCTGCACATCCCTTCTTGAAAACGGGGATGACCTGTGCTCTTTTCCAATCCTTTGGAACGCTACCCTCTTCTAGAGACCTACGGTACACCGCTGCAAGAAGGGGACAAGTTCCTTCGCGTACTCTGTGTAAAATCGAACTGGTATCCCATCACGTCCAGCGGCCTTTCCTCTCTTGAGCGATTTTAATTGTTTCTCTATCCCTCTGTCATCTATTTCGATATCTACCATTTTGTCATCTGTGCGACAATCTAGAGAAGGAACTACAGTGCAGTCTTCCTCTGTGAAACAGCTTCGGAATAAGACATTTAGTATTTCGGCCTTTAATCTGTCATCCTCTGTTTCAGTACCATTTTGGTCACAGAGTGTCTGGACATTTTGTTTTGATCTACCTACCGCTTTGACATAAGACCAAAATTTCTTAGAATTTTCTGTCAAGTCAGTACATAGAACTTCACTTTCGAATTCACTGAAAGCCTCTCGCACAGCCCTCCTCACACTACATTTCGCTTCGCGTAATTTTTGTTTGCCTGCAAGGCTTTGGCTATGTTTATGTTTGCTGTGAAGTTCCCTTTGCTTCCGCAGCAGTTTTCTAACTCGGTTGTTGTACCACGGTGGCTCTTTTCCATCTCTTACGATCTTGCTTGGCATATACTCATCTAAAGCATATTGTACGATCGTTTTGGACTTTGTCCACTGATCCTCAACACTATCTGTACTTGAGAAAAAACTTTTGTGTTGAGCCGTCAGGTACTCTGTAATCTGCTTTTTGTCACTTTTGCTAAACAGAAAAATCTTCCTACCTTTTTTAATATTTCTATTTATGGCTGAAATCATCGATGCAGTAACCGCTTTATGATCGCTGATTCCCTGTTCAGCGTTAACTGTTTCAAATAGTTCGGGGCTGTTTGTCACCAAAAGGTCTAATATGTTATCGCCACGAGTCGTTTCATTGTTTAACTGCTCAAGGTAGTTTTCAGATAAAGCACTTAAAAAAATTTCACTGGATTCTTTGTCCCTGCCACCCGTTATGAATGTTTAAGTCTCCCAGTCTATATCCGGCAAATTAAAATCTCCACCCAGAACTATAACATGGTGGGGAAATCTACTCGAAATATTTTCCAGATTGTCCTTCAGGTGCTCAGCCACAACAGCTGCTGAGCCAGGGAGCCTATAGAGACATCCAGTTACCATGTCTGAGCCTGCTTTAACAGTGACCTTCACCCAAATTATTTCACATTCCGGATCTCCGTCAATTTCCTTCGAGACTATTGCACTTCTTATCGCTATAAACACGCCTCCCCCTTCACTGTCCAGCCTGTCTCTGCGGTATACATTCCAATCTGAGTTTAGGATTTCATTACTGTTTACGTCTGGTTTGAGCCAACTTTCTGTCCCTAGTACTATATGGGCGTTGTGAGCGTTTATTAATGAGAGCAGTTCTGGGACCTTTCTATAGACGCCCCTGCAGTTTACTATTAGCACATTAATATTGTTATTCCCTGTTGCATTTTGCCTACTCCTACCTTGCCGCGTCACAGGAGGCGTCTTGTCGGGCCTAGGGAGGGAATTCTCTAATCTAAAAAACCCCCATGTGCGCTCCACACGTACTCCACTAACCTTGTAGCCGCTTCCCGCGTGTAGTGCACGCCTGAGTTATTCAGGGGGACCCTACATTTCTCCAACCGATAGCGGAGGTCGAGAAATTTGCACCCCAGATCTCCGCAGAATCGTCTGAGCCTCTGGCTTAAGCCTCCCACTCGGCTCCAAACCAGAGGACCGCGATCGGTTCTGGGAACGATACTACAAATAGTTAGCTCTGATTCCACCCCGCGAGCGAGGCTTTCCACCTTCACCAATTCCGCCAACCGCCTGTACGAACTGAGGATGACCTCTGAACCCAGACGGCAAGAGTCATTGGTGCCGACATGAGCAACAATTTGCAGTCGGGTGCACCCAGTGCTCTCTATCGCCACCGGCAGGGCCTCCTCCACATCTCGAATGAGACCCCCCCCCCGGCAAGCAGACAGAGTGAACACTGGCCTTCTTCCCCGACCTTTCTGCTATTTCCCTAAGGGGCTCCGTCACCCGCCTAACGTTGGAGCTCCCAATAACTAATAAACCCCTCCCTCCGTGTGCCTGCTCGGGCCTTGCGGAAGGAGCGGCCACATGTCCACTCACAGGCAGAGCGGGCGATGCCACACGGCCAGCCTCCACATTTACCCTCCGCCTCGTGCTCCGCGAACGCCGCTGAAGCCGTCGCTCACGTTGGGGTGGTCTAACAGCGCCCTGTACCTGAGAAGATGTCTCGACAGCAGGGACAGTGGGTGAAGCATGTAACCTGGGGTGTACCAGGTGTTACACATCCTATCCATCTTAAGAAATCAATTTACTGTAGAGAGTTAATCAACTGTTAACTAGACTGCTAATTCACTAAAGGCGGCTGATTGTTGACTAAACTGTGGTTGCTAGCCACTTCTTGTAGAAAACAATGAAAATAGCACTACCTGTCTCTGGACTGTATTGAAAACAAACACTAGCACTACTGGAACTATGGTTGACTAAAGGAACTCTATCTGACTGTATTCATAACACAAAATCTGTGGAGCACTATTACTAGCACTCGACAATCAAAGCTTCCTAAAAGCAAAAAAGAAAAAGTGACAAGCAAGAAAAATACAGTTAATACTTAAATTAAGGTAGCTCGATGCACAGCAGACGTGAAGCGGACGGCAGTTACGGAGCTGATAGTCCATGCTACTGCAAACGTCGTCGAACTGTTCGTGCAGATGATTGTTGTCTTGCAAACGTACCCATCTGTTGACTCAGGGACCGATACGTGGCTGCACGATCCGTTACAGCCATGCGGATAAGATGCCTGTCATATCGACTGCTAGTGATACGAGGCCCCTTGAGATCCAGCACGGGGTTCCGTATTACCCTCCTGAACACACCGATTCCATATTTTGCTAACAGTCGTTGGATCTCGACCAGTGCGAGCAGCGATGTCGCGATACGATTAACCGCAATTGCGATAGGCTACAATCCGACATTTATCAAAGTCGGAAACGTGATGGTACGCATTTCTCCTCCTTACACGAGGCATCACAACAACGTTTCACCAGGCAACGCCGGTCAACTGCTGCTTGTGTATGAGAAATCGGTTGGAAACTTTCCTCATGTAAGCACGTTGTAGGTGTCGCCACCGGCGCCAACGTTGTGTGAATGCTCTGAAAAGCTAATCATTTGCATATCACAGCACCTTCTTCCTGTCGGTTAAATTTCGCGTCTGTAGCGCGTCATCTTCGTGGTGTAGCAATTTTAATTGCCAGTTGTGTATGTCCCTAGGTAATAAAAATAATTGCGTGTGGCTAAATGATCTGGTACAAGTCTTTCTGTTGGACACCACGTCAGCGAATTTCGTGTTCCTAACGTAGTCCAGTTTCCAACTGGGGAGAGGGGACGTACAGCATATCGTGGAATCCGAACCACGTGTTGTTTCTGGCGACTTCTCACGTCGTTAAGAGGGGCAGGATAGGTTAAAACGTAGACTGAAAAATCCGTAGTCCCACACACATTAGATCCCGCAACATCTCGGTTTCCACAAACGAGCTTTATCGTTACACCACTACATCTGACGTGTATATGTAGATAATTCATCTACGGGCTATGTTTGATGAGTTTGTGATCATGAAAAGATGTTATGTACATGGTCTTATCTTCTGATTGCATTGGTTTAGAAGTGTAAATTATTTACGTCGCCAAGGGACCGTATGCCTTAGAACCTGAGATAAATTTCAAATGGTTACCTCTACCTGATCCCGAAAAAAGGGCCTTAACAGTCGGGCGGGCAGACAGACAGACAGACAGACAGACTGGCTGACAATAAAGTGATACTACAATGAAGAGCCAAGGAACCTGGTACAGCTGCCTAATATCGTGTAGGATCCCGCGAGCACGCAGAAGTGCCGCAACACGACGTGGCATGGACTCGACTAATGTCTGAAGTAGTGCTGAACGGAACTGACACCATGAATCCTACAGGGCTCTCCATAAATCGGTTAGAGTAAGAGGGGGCGGAGATCTCCTCTGGATAGCGCGTTGCAAGACATTCCAGATGTGCTCAATAATGTCCATGTCTACGGAGTTTGGTGACCATCAGATGTGTTTAAACTCAGAAGAGTGTTGCTGGAGCCACTCTGTAACAATAGTGGATGTGTGGCGTGTCGCACTGTCCCACTGGAATTGCCCAAGTCCGTCGGTATGCACAATGGATGCAGACAGGATGCTTACGCACGTGTCACCTGTCAGATTCGTATCTAGACGTATCAGGGGTCACATATCTATCGAATTGCACACGCCCCACACTGTTACAGAGCGTCCACCAGCTTGAACAGTCGCATGCTGACATGCGGGATCCATGGATTCATGAGACTGTCTCCATACCTATACATGTCCATCCGCTCGACACAATTTGGAACGAGACACTTCCGACCAGTCAACATGTTTCTAGTCCTCAACAGTCCAATATCGCTTTTGACGAGCCCGGGCGAGGCGCAAAGCTTTGTATCGTGCAGTCATCAAGGCTACACGAGTGGGCCTTTAGTTCGGGAAGTCCATATCGATGATGTTTCGTTGAATGGTTCGCACGCTGACACTTGTTGATGGCCGTATATTGAAATCTGCAGTAATTTGCGGAAGGGTTGTACTTTGTCACGTTGAACTATTCTCTTTAGTCGTCGTTGGCCCCGTTCATGCAGATTCTTTTTCCGGCCGCAGCGATGTCGGAGACTGGATGTTTTACCGGATTCCTGACATTCGCAGTACACTCGTGAAATGGACGTACGGGGAAATTCCCACTTCATTGCTACCTCGTAGATGCTGTGTCCCATCGCTCGTGCACCGGCTATATCACCATGTTCAAACACACTTAAATTTTAACAACCTGTCATTTTAGCAACAGTAACCGATGCAACAACTGCACGAGACACTTTTTGTCTTATACAGGCGTTGCCGATCGCATTTTATAAATGTTCATCCAAAGAAACAAAACTTATCCGAATCTGCGGAAAATAACTCTAATTCCTCTCTCTCAAACCCTACCCTATGGGGAGAGAGGGAGAGTTTTAGTTTAATCAAAATTTACGTAGTAAATAAGTATTTTCTATTTATCTGTAACCATTTTCCACCCAAAAATGAGAACATGGATTTTCTTGAATTACAGCGCCAACTACCAAGAATCAAAACAAATGTTTAAGACAAAAAGTACGTAGTTCTTTATGTAGAATCTAATTTTGCAATAAAAATGGGGGTTCCCATTTGAAACTTTAAAGTTGCCTCCCTCCCCACCCCCAGGGGGCTGGGGTGGCGGGCTAATTTTAGCACCAGCAGGTGTCCCCGTCGAAAATAATCAGCTTTGGATTGTACACATTTTTTCGTGTGAAGCTTATTTTTGGATTTATTCTAGTTTGTCAGCTTAAAATTTACATCCTGTATACTGCTAACAACGTCGAAATCCCTATTGATCAATTTATTGTTTCCGATAGTGGTATTGCGAGCACATACACCTGTCCAACCACTCTGCAAATTGCTTAAGGATGTAGCATGCAATGGAGACAAAATATGAAAATTTTAGCTACCTCCAATGTAATGGACTTCGTACCAAATGAGCTAACTGTTCCTGCATCCACCAATAGGGGGCAAGGGGAAAAAACCAGAAGCGGGCAGTTGGGGGATCAAATCTTTCCAAATATACCAGCCTGAATATCCACCAGTAGGATGCAAGGAAAAACTGCACACACATAAAGGTTATCGATTTAATTAATTAGTCAGTCAATCTAACAGAGTGAGGGAATATTTCCAAGTTATCCACAGCTGGGGATTCACCCGGTATCAGCTGCACTGTTCAGGAGAAAGGAGGGGTTAGTGTGGTGCACAACAGAAACTACCTACGTCTTCTTGAATATGTTTATTCCATCCACTACAGATTTCCATAGCAATGGAATTGTGAAGACAAAGGCATATACTGACTACCAGCGCCAGGTATGCATGAGAGGTGAGGGGGTGGGGGTGGGGGGGGGGGGAGATGTGTGGAAGGAGAAGGGGTGGGGAGGACATCTTGGTCTGTGTGTGTTTGCATACGTCACTCCACATAAACAGGAAATAAGCACTTGAACAGACAGACAGATAGATAGCCAGACAGAGAGAGAGAGAGAGAGAGAGACAGAGAGGATAGAGAGAGAGAGAGAGAGAGAGAGAGAGAGAGAGAGAGCGTATGTTTCGACAGGAATTTCTCAGGTATCAATGTCAAAGAGTTGTCACCACCTGATGATTTGTCCAACAAGAAGTAACCAGAGCAGTGAGGGGGATGGGAGGAGGGTATTCCAAGGAGGGAGAGGGAGAAATGGGACAGTTTCTTCTCCCAGTGTCATCTGCTGGTTGTATTGTGAACTAGCTCAGTTAGTATCTGCACTGCAAAGTAAGCACATAGAACAGTTGCTTCACTGGCCTTGTGTGGAAGGTGTGTGTTTGGGAACCAAACAGGAAGTGAGTCTGTTATCAAATTTCAAAGGAAGCTGACATCTAGTATCACACATTCCTCTGCTGATGTCAACCACCTCCCAGTACAGCGCTCAAGGTTCAAAGGGTTGTCATCAGTCCAATGCATGTGGTATGGTGCAATCCATGTAGGCATATGTGAGGTGGCTGGCACGTCTGCTGTATGGTCAGTGCGAAGACATGATCGTAAGATTTTTAACACTGTAATTACGTGCACTGTGTTATGTTGATGTCGATTTTGTGACATTATTCCCTGTGCCAGTGGGAAAAAGATGCGATCTTTGTGATGTATTTTACCATACCTGCATCATCTAAAACAACAGAGAATGGTTAGCTTTTTCCCACTCAAGATAAGGTAGATCCAACCCCTGCGGAGCGAATTTTATAAATAAACATTATATCGTTTGCAGTGTAATTGACATTGATTTGAATCTTCCATGACATCCATCCTCTACTGCACAGACTGAGTTCTTTTCCTGCCAGTTTCCAGCTGGGGAGGGATGGAGAAGTGGGGGCAGGAAGCGAGAGCTAGGCGTTTTCCAAGAGGAGTAGGGGTTAATTTACCGATTTAATTAATTAATCAATCAATTTCGTATCGAAAGTGTGTTTGTATTGGCGAGGGGGTTTCCAAGAAGGATGGGGGAGGAGGAGAAAGGGGAATGGGAGTGGTCGGGGGCCAGATTACACCCAGGGGGTCATAAATCTATTAACAGAACTATAGGTTAAGGGGAGTGGGAGGGCGTTATAACACAATTAAGTTGGCCCCTGAATATATGCTTACCGCTTAATGTATGTAGCCTGCACTAACAATATGTGCTAGAACGCCGTTTGCCCCACTACCTGCGACTGGCGCGAAATCTGGACAGACATCGTCTTTCGGATGTAGAAGCACACCTACCAACATTTGTTTATGTTGCCCATTTCTTTCTTGGTGTTGCGATCTTTTTTTTCCATCAGTGTATAATGCGAGGTCACAGAGTGATGACTGCTCGCAGGCCACGACGTACTTCCACTTCTACATCAGTATTCTGCAATTCATTCTGAAGTGTTCTGCAGAGGATTCATAGAAGAGCTTTAAGATTATTTCTCGAAAGTCCCGCTAACAAGAGAAAAAATGGAACTCCAAATCTTTCCACTCGGAAGATCAAATGGAGTATCTTCCAACAACACACACAAAGAATGGGGGTTCACTGAGACTACTGAGTATCGCACCTCTGCTGAATTAGTCTTTGTTGGAGAAAGTGCATACGCAGGAGAGAACACAATTCAAGGTTCGAAGTTAGCACTAGTTAAAACTTGCTCATTCCTTGAATGAGTAGGGTTTGGTTTACAATGGAACTAGTCGGTGGTACACGTTCATTTTGTAGTATACGACACCGTACGTACATTAAACTGATTATCAGATTCAGTACAATTTCATGCACAGTATAATTTTTCGCTTTTTTTTTGCAGTCATAGGGAATTGGTGAATTGTTTGGCTGTGTGCAAATGTGAACCCTAGTGGGGCAAGACGGCCTGGTGCAAGACTTTCAACTGGCCAGTTGGCCTACTTGCGCATCCTTGAAACAAACAGCAGCCGAATTTCACGGATGGTTACCCATACAAGTACATCTACATGACTACTCTGCAATTCACATTTAAGTGCTTGGCAGAGGGTTCATCGAACCACAATCATACTATCGCTCTACTATTCCACTCCCGAACAGCGAGCGGGAAAAACGAACACCTAAACCTTTCTGTTCGAGCTCTGATTTCTCTTATTTTATTTTGATGATCATTCCTACCTATGTAGGTTGGGCTCAACAAAATATTTTCGCATTCGGAAGAGAAAGTTGGTGACTGAAATTTCGTAAAAAGGTCTCGCCGCGACGAAAAACGACTATGCTGTAATGACTTCCATCCCAACTCGTGTATCATATCTGCCACACTCTCTCCCCTATAACGTGATAAAACAAAACGAGCTGCCCTTTTTTGCACCCTTTCGATGTCCTCCGTCAATCCCACCTGGTAAGGATCCCACACCGCGCAGCAATATTTTAACAGAGGACGAACGAGTGTAGTGTAAGCGGTCTCTTTAGTGGACTTGTTGCATCTTCTAAGTGTCCTGCCAATGAAACGCAACCTTTGGCTCGCCTTCCCGACAATATTATCTATGTGGTCCTTCCAACTGAAGTTGTTCGTAATTTTAACACCCAGGTACTTAGTGGAATTGACAGCCTTGAGAATTGTACTATTTATCGAGTAATCGAATTCCAACGGATTTCTTTTGGAACTCATGTGGATCATCTCACACTTTTCGTTATTTAGCGTCAACTGCCACCTGACACACCATACAGCAATCTTTTCTAAATCGCTTTGCAACTGATACTGGTCTTCGGATGACCTTACTAGACGGTAAATTACAGCATCATCTGCGAACAACCTAAGAGAACTGCTCAGATTGTCACCCAGGTCATTTATATAGATCAGGAACAGTAGAGGTCCCAGGACGCTTCCCTGGGGAACACCTGATATCACTTCAGTTTTACTCGATGATTTGCCGTCTATTACTACGAACTGCGACCTTCCTGACAGGAAATCACGAATCCAGTCGCACAACTGAGACGATACCCCATAGCTCCGCAGCTTGATTAGAAGTCGCTTGTGAGGAACGGTGTCAAAAGCTTTCCGGAAATCTAGAAATACGGAATCAACTTGAGATCCCCTGTCGATAGCGGCCATTACTTCGTGCGAATAAAGAGCTAGCTGCGTTGCACAAGAGCGATGTTTTCTGAAGCCATGCTGATTACGTGTCAATAGATCGTTCCCTTCGAGGTGATTCATAATGTTTGAATACAGTATATGCTTCAAAACCCTACTGCAAACCGACGTCAATGATATAGGTCTGTAGTTAAATGGATTACTCCTACTACCCTTCTTGAACACTGGTGCGACCTGCGCAATTTTCCAATCTGTAGGTACAGATCTATCGGTGAGCGAGCGGTTGTATATGAGTGCTAAGTAGGGAGCTATAGTATCAGCGTAATCTGAAAGGAACCTAATCGGTATACAATCTGGACCTGAAGACTTGCCCGTATCAAGCGATTTGAGTTGCTTCGCAACCCCTAAGGTATCTACTTCTAAGAAACTCATGCTAGCAGATGTTCGTGTTTCAAATTCTGGAATATTCCATTCGTCTTTCCTGGTGAAGGAATTTCAGAAAACTGCGTTCAATAACTCCGCTTTAGCGGCACAGTCGTCGATAACAGTACCATCGGCACTGCGCAGCGAAGGTATTGACTGCGTCTTGCCGCTTGTGTACTTTACATACGACCAGAATTTCTTCGGATTTTCTACCAAATTTCGAGACAATGTTTCGTTGTGGAACCTATTAAAGGCATCTCGCATCGAAGTACGTGCCAAATTTCGCGCGTCTGTAAATTTTAGCCCATCTTCTGGATTTCGCGTTCTTCTGAACTTCGCATGCTTTTTCCGTTGCCTCTGCAACAGCGTTCGGACCTTTTTTGTGTACCACGGGGGATCCGTTCCATCTCTTACCAATTTATGAGGTATGAATATCTCAATTGCTGTTGCTACTATATCTTTGAATTTGAGCCACATCTCGTCTACATTCGCATAGTCAGTTCGGAAGGAATGGAAATTGTCTTTTAGGAAGGCTTCTAGTGGCACTTTATCCGCTTTTTTAAATAAAATTATTTTGCGTTTGTTTCTGATGGATTTGGAAGAAATGGTATTGAGCCTAGCTACAATGACCTTGTGATCACTAATCCCTGTATCAGTCATGATGCTCTCTATCAGCTCTGGATTGTTTGTGGCTAAGAGGTCAAGTGTGTTTTCGCAACCATTTACAATTCGCGTGGGTCCGTGGACTAACTGCTCGAAATAATTTTCGGAGAAAGCATTTAGGACAATCTCGGAAGACGTTTTCTGTCTACCACCGGTTTTGAACAAGTATTTTTGCCAACATACCGAGGGTAGGTTGAAGTCCCCACCAACTATAACCGTATGAGTGGGGTATTTATTTGTTACGAGACTCAAACTTTCTCTGAACTGTTCCGCAACTGTATCATCGGAGTCTGGGGGTCGGTAGAAGGAGCCAATTATTAACTTAATTCGGCTGTTAAGTATAACCTCCACCCACACCAATTCGCACGGAGTATCTGCTTCGACTTCACTACAAGATAAACCACTACTGACAGACACAAACACTCCACCACCAATTCTGCCTAATCTATCTTTCCTGAACACCGTCTGAGACTTCGTAAAAATTTCTGCAGAACTTATTTCAGGCTTTAGCCAGCTTTCTGTACCTATAACGATATCAGCTTCTGTGCTTTCTATTAGCGCTTGAAGCTCAGGGACTTTTCCAGCGCAACTACAACAATTTACAACTATAATTCCGACTGTTCCTTGATCCAAGCACGTACTGTAATTGCCAAGCACTCTTTGACATTGCAGCCCATCCCGCACTTTCCCGAGGCCTTCTAACCTAAAAAACCACCCAGTCCACGCCACACAGCCTCCGCTACCCGCGTAGCCGCCAGCTGAGTGTAGTGAACTCGTGACCTATTCAGCGGAACCCGAAACCCCAAGTCAAGGAATCTGCAGCCAATACGGTCGCAAAACCGTCTGAGCCTCTGATTCAGACCCTCCACCCGGCTCTGCACCAAAGGTCCGCAGTCGGTTCTGTCAACGATGCTGCAGATGGTGAGCTCTGCCTTCATCTCGTAAGCAAGACCGGCAGCCTTCACCAAATCAGATAGCCGCTGGAATCCAGAGAGAATTTCCTCAGATCCAAAGCGACACACGTCATTAGTGCCGACATGTGCCACCACCTGCAGCCGGCTGCACCCTGTGCTCTTCATGGCATCCGGAAGGACCCTTTCCACATCAGGAATGACTCCTCCCGGAATGCACACGGAGTGCACACTGGATTTCTTCCCCTCCTTAGCCGCCGTATCCCTAAGGGGCCCCATTACGCGCCTAACATTGGAGCTCCCAACTACCAGTAAGCCCACCCTCTGCGATTGCCCGGACCTTGAAGGCTGAGAATGATCCTCTGAAACAGGGCAGGCAGCTGCATCTGGCTCAGCCAGAGACAGTGCCTGAAACCGGTTTGTCAGACGCACCGGGGAGGCTTTCTGATCAGCCTCCGGGGACGCCTTTCGCTGCCTGCCACGCCTTGGAACGACCTCCCAATCAACTGACGGGGCCCAGCGTTGCTGAGTTTCAGTGATCGGGCGGGAAGCAGTATTACCAACGTGGCAAGGCCATTGGCAACAGAAAAGTAATGCATAATGTAATAACTAAATCCAAATTCTAACGTTCACACTAAATTTTGTTTTCTGTATCAACCGATTTTAATGTCAAACAGTATTATTGTAGGGCTCAGTGGATCTTTGGTGGAAACGTGTGGTGGCTGGAGAGAGAGAGAGAGAGAGAGAGAGAGAGAGAGAGAGAGAGAGAGAGAGAGAGAGAGAGAGGTAATCTGACATGTTTAGCGGATGGGCATTTTTTGTTGTGATTATTGAATTGAAGAGGTGTTAATTAAAACATGGAAGAAAGAAACTAAATTCCACTATCTTTTCGTTTACAGTTGTACATCAAACGTAAGGAATCGTAAAGGCAGGAAACATCATACCTAAAGACTAACTGTGCCAAATACATGAAGTTCTGCTAATGGAAATCGATGAAAAGTTGGTTGAGATACATAACCATAAACATTCAGACATAATTTGGACAAAAAGAATGGTTCAAATGGCTCTGAGCACTATGGAACATAACATCTATGGTCATCAGTCCCCTAGAACTTAGAACTACTTAAACCTTACGACAGCACACAACACTCTGTCATCACGAGGAGAGAAAATCCCTGACCCCGCCGGTAATCGAACCCGGGGACCCGAGCGTGGGAAGCGAGAGCGCTACCGCACGACCACGAGTTGCAGACAATTTGGAAAGATATTCTAATACTGATGTCGTTTTTGCTTCTCAGGGCTTTGAAAAGTATTCACGTAAACAATTTCATTATAACAGTGATTTTTACTGGACGTTGTTGTAACTTCGACTTCGTCCTCATTGAAATAAATTGTGTTAAAAGTTGCTTTTCCCGTTTTTCTACCTTAAAATAATAACAGTTACGTACAAAATAAAGCAGTTTATTGCATCGCAGAAATAACAATTGGAAAGTTCTCGTATTCCAATGGGAGAGTTCTCCCATAACTCGTCTTCCTTCAAAATTTTCAACTCAGTCGTTTCCAGACCAGGATGTCTTAACAAAGATTGATATAAATCGTCAGCGAAAGTTTTTATCGTTAGCACAGAAACGTCCTGCACAATATCTGTACAGACCTACACAATAACAGTTTTATGTGGACTGACATTAAGAGTTGCCCATCTACCACTAGATACGTCTGTTCATATTGTAAGAAAACCTAGTGGATCTTTGGCGAGAATGTTTTGTAGAAAGAAGAAAAAGTGTTTTAAAGGCAAGTCCATTATAAACTGAGCAGTTTACTTTAAAATTTGGACCTCTCTCCCTCTTGGTGGGATTAGGTGAGATGTAGTGAGACCCACAGGTTCCCCTCGCGTGAGGTTTACACCGTCGTGGGGTAAAAATACGTAAAAATGATTTTTTAAAATTTGTTTTAAACATTGATCAAAACACTTTAATAAAACCATGTATTATATAGAAAGTGCATTAAACGGTGTTATAGACAGTTTATTTTAAAAATACCAACCTGGGGTACTACTCAGACGAACGGACAGCCAGACAGTGAGACATGGACAGAAAGGCTCCACGAAAATAGTGTTAACCGTTTTGATGGGTCCAAAAAAATTGACCTTATATTGATATACACTGAGGTGACGAAAGTCATGGGATACCTCCTAATATCGTGTCGAATATCCTTCCGCCCGGCGTATTCCAGCAACTCTATATGGCATGGACTCAACACGTCGTTGGAAGTTTCCTTCTGAAATAGTGAGCCATGCTGCCTCTGTAGCCGTCCATAACTGCGCAAGTATTACCGGTGCAGGATTTTGTGCACGAGAAGGGCAGAACATTTTGTATTATCGAGAAATAGGGGAGACATTGTCACTGAAATGATACAGCATTTGGGGTGGACATTATTGAAACAAAGGCGTTTGTCGTTGCGGCGGGGTCTTCTCACGAAATTCCAATCACCAACTTTCTCCTCCGAATGCGAAAATATTTTGTTGACACCGACCTACATAGGGAGAAACGAGCACCGTGACAAAATAAGATACAGGTGTTCGTTATTTCCGCAAGCTATACGAAATTGGAAGAGTAGAGAATTGTGAAGGTGGTTCGATGAACCCCCTGTCAGGCACTTAAATGTGATTTGCAGAGTATCCAAGCAGATGTAGATGTAGAACAGATCTCTCGATTATGTCCCAAATCTGATAGGATTCATGTCGGGCGATCTGGGTGGCCAAATCATACGCTCTAACTGTTCAGAATGTTCTTCAAGCAAATCGCGAACAACTGTGGCCTGCAGTCATGACGCATTGTTACCTATAAGAGCTCCATCGTTGTGTCGGAACATGAAATCCATGAATGGCTGCAGATGGTCTCCAAGTAGCCGAACATAACCATTTCCAGTGATCGGTTCACTTAGACCAGAGGACCCAGTCCATTCCATCTAAAAGCAGCCCAGACCATGAAAAAAGCCACCATCAGCTTGCAGAGTGACTTCACAACTTAGGTCCATGGCTTCCTGTGGTCTGTGCCACACTCGAATCCTACCATCAGCTCTAACTATCAGAAATCCGGACTCATCTGACGAGGCCACGGTTTTCCAGGCGTCTTGGGTTCTATCGATATGGCCACGAGCCCAGGAGAGGCGCTATAGGCGATGTCGTGCTGTTCGCAAAGGCACTGGTATCGGTCGTCTGCTGTCATAGCCCATTAACACCAAATTTCGCCTCACTGTCCTAACGTCCATCGTACATGCCACATAGATTTCTGCGGTTATATCACGCAGTATTGATTGTCTGTGAGCACTGACAACTCTACTCAAATGCCACTGCTCTCTGTTGTTAAGTGAACGCCGTCAGCCACTGTATTGTCCGTGGATGAGAAGTAAAACTTGAAATTTGGTATTCTCGGCATTATCTTGATACTGTGCGTCTCGGAATATTGAATTCCGAAATGTAATGTCCCATGGGTCTAGCTCCAACTACCACTCCACGTTCAAAGTCCGTCAATTCCCGTCGTGCGGCCATAATCACGTCGGAAACCTTTCCACATGAATCAACTGAGTGCAAATGACAGCTCCGCTAATGAACTGCCCTTTTATACTTACTGTACGCGCCGCTACCGGCATCTGTATATGTGAAAATCGCTACTGCATGACTTTTGTCACCTCAGTATATTAAGTATCAGTAAAACTATACTTGCTTCACAGATGAAACACAACATTGTTTGTAGCTGCCTTTGAACCATATGATTACATATCTTTTCATTCTCTTTATTTATATGATAACTAACAGAATTTTTGTCGATAAGATTCAGCTTAGATTCTTTTCACAAACAATTAGCTTCCTGCTCGCACACACGGTAACGCTGGCTTTTTGTGCGTTGAAGAATATCATGGTTGAGAAGCAGCGATTCGA
The DNA here is from genome assembly GCF_023897955.1 of Schistocerca gregaria. Classification (NCBI taxonomy): domain Eukaryota; kingdom Metazoa; phylum Arthropoda; class Insecta; order Orthoptera; family Acrididae; genus Schistocerca; species Schistocerca gregaria. The sequence goes on from NC_064931.1 coordinate 687,973,661, forward strand.
CCGTTTCTGCAGAGAACTACCTGGATGAAATCTGACAGCCGGCCTCTCTGACCGAGCGGTTCTAGGCGCTTCAGTCCGGAACCGCGCTGCTGCTACGGTCGCAGGTTTAAATTCTGCCTCGGGCTTGGATGTGAGTGATATCTTTAGGTTAGTTAGGTTTAAGTAGTTCTAAGTCTAAGAGGCTGATGACCTCAGATGTTAAGTCCCATAGTGCTTAGAGCCATTTGAACCATTTTGAAATCTGAGAATTATGCGGCAGTTGTTTCGAGTCGGGAGGTCCCAGAGATATACACGTGTAAAGCAATCAGATCAGTTCACTTCAAAGAGGCCAAAGAGATTGATGGGCACTTTCATATTGTTTATACTCGGCATTAGTATTGTCACGTAGAAGAAGGTGTAATTAGGTGAATGACGAACACTAACTTCACTTAACGAAAGTTTATTCAGCACTTGCACATACAAGGGCGCGGAGCGAACTGCCTTCGGCCAGACTGATATTTGTGGATACTTCTAGAATATACTTGAATCGAATATAGAAATTAAAATTGTACAATCCCGAGAAGTTTTTAACTCACGACCCTCCGTTTTGTATAATAACCACTACACTACTGTCCTACTCCGCTTCTTTTACGACATTGCTCCTTCATTAAGCGAACAGCGTTTCGGTGTTACGTCGTCCTAGTTCGGGAACGAGTCATCGATCCTGCATACTCCAACTCCCGATGATTGATGCTCGCCCTGGCGATGATCTTCTTAGAACTTCTTTTGCCGCTACGCTCTTCGTCACCTTTCCGGTTGTTGCCTGTCGCTGGAGCTTCGAATTTACCCTGAGTTGCAGGATCCTTATAGGGCTTCATTCGAAGGACGTGGACCGTACCTCAGATCTTTCGTCGTCTTGTGTCGGGGTCGAAATCTTCAACTTCATAAGTAACATCAGACAACTGTCTTACAACCTTATAAGGTCCAAAGTAGCACCTGAGGAGTTTCTCAGAGAGACCAACCTTCCGAACAGGAGTGAAGATCCAGACGAGGTCACCAGGCTGGTAGACGACACGGCGATGTCTCGCGTCATACCTTCGGCGATCGTTTTCTTGAGCTTGCAGCGTGCGGAGTCGGGCTAACTGCCGAGCTTCCTCAGCTCTGGTTAACACCTGACCGATGTAGTCGTCGTCCACGTCATCAGGATGTAACGGAAACACAGTGGCCATCGCCGTCGTCACCTCAGGCCCATAAACCAGGAAAAATGGCGTAAATCTTGTGGTGTCTAGTTTGGCGGTGTTGTAGGCAAACGTCACGAAAGGTAGCACCTCATCCCTGTTGCTCTGCTCAACATTGACGAACATTGATAGCATGTCGGCCAAGGTCTCATTAAGGTGTTCAGTAAGCCAGTTAGTTTGCGGATGGCAGGCAGTCGGCATGTGATGAGTAATGTTGCACCGACTGTTTATTTCTGTCACAAGATTCGATTGAAAAACTTTCCTTCGAACCGTAATTAACGACCTTGGGGACCATTGTTTTAATACAATGTCCTCTACGATCAATTTGGCTACCTCAGATGCTTCGGCTGTTTTCATGGCTTTTGTAATGGCATAGGGTGTCAGATAATCAGTGCAAACAATAATCCATCTATTGCCACCGGCAGGCGTTGGAAATCGACCGAGGAGGTCAATCCCAACACGCTGGAAAGGCGTTTCGGCTGGTGGGGTTGGTATGAGTCGGCCAGGTGGTTTCTCAGGAACTGCCTTTCTCCTCTGACACTCTCTACAGTGGAACACATAGTGACGGACACTCCTAAATAAACCCGGCAAGAAAAATCTCTTGAGGATTCTATCGTAGGTCTTAATAAATCCTAAATGTCCAGGTTTGTCATGGAATTTCTGTAGAACATGCAAGCGCATGTGTTTGGGAATCACTGGTAGCCACCTCTTTCCAATCGGATCAAAGTTTTTTCTGCAAAGTAATCCATTAACTACCTTAAATTGTCGTTTCACGTCCTCTGTCCGATTTAAGGCAAGCGTAATTTGAGATATCTTGGCGTCCTTCTTCTGCTCAGCAGAGAGATCCTGGAGTGCAGCGAGACAGTCACTATTTCATCAAAGTCTTGATGGTCTTGCCCAGAGTTTCTTTAGAGAAAGGCGGCTTCTTGGTGTTTACTTCCACTTTTGTACACTATGGTAATGTAATACTCTTGAAGACGTAGTGCCCACCTGGCGAGTCGTCCTGTTGGATCCTTAAGACCTGTCAACCAACAAAGTGAATGATGGCCTGTAACTACTGTGAATGGCCTTCCATAGAGATACTGTCGAAATTTGCACATGGCCCAGATCACAGCAAGACATTACCTTTCTGTAGCTGAGTAGTTTCTCTCGGCTTTTGTAAGTGTCCGAGAAGCATAGACTGTAACCTTCTCTTTTCCATCCGAAATTTGCACCAGAACAGCACCGATCCCATACCCACTGGCATCACTGTGTAGTTCTGTAGGTGCTCTCTCATCATACAGACCAAGTACATGGCCAGTCGTCAGAACTTTTCGCAGCACATCGAATGAATCTTGTTGAGCATCACCCCAGATAAATTTAGTATCAGCTTTAAACAACTCTTGGCGTTGCCTGGCTTTCATACAAAAGTCTTCGATAAAACGACGGTCATAAGAACATAATCTTAGGAAGCTTCTCACATCTCTAATACTTTTAGGAATAGGAAATTCCGTTATAGATCTCACCTTTTTCGGGTGTTGCCGCACACCTTCGTTTGACACAAGGTGTCCAAGTATTTTGATTTATTTTGCTCCAAAGAGACACATTCTTGAATTAAGAGGCTGGGAACCGGCCGGTGTGGCCGTGCTGTTCTAGGCGCGTCAGTCTGGAACCGCGTGACCGCTACGGTCGCAGGTTCGAATCCTGCCTCGGGCATGGATGTGTGTGATGTCCTTAGGTTAGTTAGGTTTAAGTAGTTCTAAGTTCTAGGGGACTGATGACCACAGATGTTGAGTCCCATAGTGCTCAGAGCCATTTGAGCCAAGAGGCTGGGATCACCATGTTATTCTTCAGTGGTATACTGCTCCTACATTCCATGGGCTGATGGACGGCATGACCCGTAACAGTTACCTTTCTATCGCTGACTGCAGGAATGATATTTTCATCCAGCACGCATAGTCCCCTCACACTCGGATGCACATCTTCCTGTCCACAGTATCTCATCTCGTCTACCATAATCTTCGAGCGACCACAATCTATAACTGCCTGAGAAGCTTTAAAAAAGTCCCATCCGAGATTGACGTCATGACTACACTGTTGTAAGACGATGAATTCTAAGGGCTGTGTATGGCCACTTATACCCACACGAATGGTACATCTTCCTGTTGGTTTTATATATTTCCCATTAGCCACCTTCAGCAGAGATGTTTTGCTGTCGACGAATACGGTTTTCTGCGACTGGTGACGGCACTTCTCCGAAATGACTGAATATGTTGCTCCAGAGTCCACAAGAGCTTGGGCTGGTCGGCCATCCATGAGGATATCGACGTAGTTTCCTATTATTTTTGTAGTGATCGACGGCGGAGGATTTTTCTCTTCGGCGGCCTCACCTCCAAGGAAGTTCGCACCCTTTACTTTTCTACGTTGCGGCGGCTAGGCGATCGACTGGAGCTTCTAAACAGCGATGGAGACCCTGATCAGCGTGTTGAGGAACGTCCTCTCCAGCGGCTAGTTTGCGGCGATGGTGACCTACGTCGTCCTACACCCACATCTTGTTCATCTTTGTCGTCCCAGAGTTGGCGTTCGCTAAGATCGGTCGGCTGTCTTCTGACATGGGCGTCATCATTTCTCGGCAATAGCGCACCACATGTTCCGGTCGTCCGCAGTGTAAATATACTGGTTGGTTATCCTGGGTCCTCCAGACGTCAGTCTTGCTTGGTGCCCAAACAGGTTCCTCATGCGGCATTATAGGAACGTAACTCTGCCTGCGTCTCGACTTTTTCACCGTTTTAAAGGGAAATGAAGGACGAGAGATTGGGTTCAATGTCTGTTCCACTTCCTCCCTTATGGCCTCTTGAAGCGTCTCGTTTTTTACTCTCCGTGCAATCTAAGTGCCTTCTGAACTTCCTCTTTCACCATCTGACGAAGAACAATTGGAAAATCAGTTGCTTCCTCCACCACAGACATCGACACGACGTTTGGAAGCCGTTCAAACTTCTTGCGTGTAATTCTTTTTTGATGCATTGTCTCGATATACTGGCACCATTTTATGAAGTCGTCTGCTGTCGAAACCTTCTTCAGCAGTAGGGCTTGATACATGTCCTCAGCAAGGCCGTTCATGAGATGTGCAACCTTATCTACCTCCTTCATTCTAGAATCCACTATTTTACATAGCTCCAAGACGTCTTGAATGTATGATGCCGTAGTTTCTCCTGGACACTGTGCCCTGCACTTTAATATATCTTCAGCTTTGAACTTCTGTTGTTGTGTGTCGCCGAAATACTTGCACAGTTCCGCCTGGAATACTTCCCAGCTTGTGAACTTCTCCTCGTTGTTCTCATACCATTGCTTGGCAGTGCCCTCGAAGTAGAAAAATACGTTAGCCAAACACACGGTGTCATCCCCTTCGTTAAATTTGGCTATACGCTCATTACCTTCAGCCACTTGTTTGGATCGTGGCCATCGTCACCAGGGAACCCGGAAGGATGTCTCATGTGGTAGCACACAGTTGCTTTCATAGTAACGTCCTCTTCTTCTTCTGTCTCCTGTAGATTGCGGTCTGTTGAATATGGCTCGAACTCGGATTTCTCGCCACGTAAACGGCGGCTCTGTCGTGACCTGATGGGAGCCATTGTGTCGTCGATAATGTGCGCTATCGCAAATTCCAATACTCGGCGCCTCCACCAGAATAATGTCACGTAGAAGAACGTGTAATTAGCTGAATGACGAACACTAACTTCACTTAACGTAGGTTTATTCAGCACCTGCACATACAAGAGCGCGGAGCGAACTGCCTCCGGCCAGAACACATACAGTATATATACAGCTACAGAACATTTCAGTACAATGATTCTTGATATTTGTGGATACTTCTAGAATGTTCTCGAACCGAATATACAGGGTGAAAAGTATTTAAACCGACAAACGCTGGGAGATTGTAGGGGACATCAAAACAAATATTTGTCCCTAATGTCATTTTTTCCTATGAGGAGTATTTTAAACCGGTAGAGGAAGATTTCTCTGGCGACAAATTAATTAAACCAACAAACACTTTTCCATTTTTTATGACCAAGGGACAACACATTAACACAACACAATTTCAATTACAGTAGATTTTCAAAAATACCTCCATTGACACGTAAACAAAGGTTACACCGCCGGATCATGTTCTGTCTGACACGGGCAAAAACCCCAAGAGTAGCCTGAATTGTTCGTGCTGCTGCTACTATCCGGGCAACCAGATCCTCTTCTGATTCAAGAGGAGTTGCGTAAACAAGGTTGCCCATCTCTCCCCATACAAAAAAGTCCTGAGGGGACATATCTGTGAATCGAGCAGGCCATGGTACAGGAACACCTCTGCCAGTCCACGTTTCTGGGAACCGTCGGTCCAAGAATCGACGCACACAACGACTGAAATGTGCCGGCACCCCTTCACGTTGGGCCACATGCGTTGTCTTGTAGGGAGCGGGACGTCTTCCAGCAATTCTGGCAATGCTCCGGCGAGAAAATTGTAATAGTGCCTGCCATTTAATGGCCTAGGTAGCAGATACGGCCCAATTAAACAGTCCCCAACAACACCGACCCACACATTACCGAAGAACGGCTTTTGATGAGCGCTAGTAACTGTGGCATGTGGGTTATCCTTACTCCAAACACGCGAATTGTGCATGTTGAAGACTCAATCACGCCCGAACGTTGCTTCATCGGTAAACAACACAGAGGATGGAAATGTAGGATGCATTTCACACTGTTCCAGGTACCACTGCGAAATCTGTGCTCTGGGTAGATAATCAACTAGCTCCAGGTTGTGGACACGTTGTAAATGAAATGGACGTAACAATTGCTCTCGAAGGACTGTTCTTACATTCGTCTGATTCGTCCCTATGTTACGTGCAATTGCACACGTGCTGATTGAAGGATCCGGCTCCACATGCTGCAAGACAGATTCCTCAAATTGCAGCGTCCTTACCGTGCGACGGCGTCCCTGTCCAGGTAATCTGCTAAATGACCCGGTCTCACGCAAAAGTTTGTACACAGCAGCAAAAGTCGTATGATGCAGGATACGGCGATTAGGATGTTGTTGTTAATAAACCCATTGTGCAGCTCGTTCTTTGTGGTGCGTTATGTAGTACGCACTAACCACATCAGTGTACTCACTCCAGGTGTATCGCTCCATTAGCAAACAGAGACAATGCACTACTACACTGGTGGAAAGCAGTTACCTACAACTGAAGAGCGTAATATGCCCTCTAAAAACTGAAGATCGTAATACGACCTCTAACAACTGAAGAGCGTAATACGGCCTCCACCGGTTTAAATACTACTCACAGGAAAAAATGACATTAGGGAAAAATATTTGTTTTGATGTCCCCTACAACCTCCCAGAGTTTGTCGGTTTAAATACTTTTCACCCTGTAGAAATTAAAACTGTACAGTCCACGTGAGTTTTGTACTCGCGACCCTCCATGCAACAGTTTAGTATCATAACCACTACACTACAGTGCTACTCAGCTTCTTCTGCGACGGTATTATAAAACAAAATGTTATCCGTTATACTAAGCATTCGGGAGGACGACGGTTCAATCCCGCGTCCGGCCATCCTGATTTAGGTTCTCCGTGATTTCCCTAAATCACTCCAGGCATATGCCGGGATGGTGCCTCTGAAAGGGCACGGCCGACGTCCTGCCCCATCCTTCCCTAATCTGATGAGGCCGATGACCACGCTGTCTGGTCTCCTTCCCCAAACAACCAACCAACAACGTTATACTAATATGTATTCTCTGAATTAAAAAGTGGGCATGAGATGTTCATTGTTCCTCCCACTTTAAATGAGATTTGGTGAGATTTTGCCGGAAACTACCCCCGCCCCCTCCTTCCCACCATTTTGAGTTCACGTAATTAACAGACGTCCCGTAATCTGATTTGTGACATTACAGACAACTGGCTGGATTGCCGCTGGGCGGTTTGTATTTGCCAGAACGGCTACAGGGCGGTGCAAGGAAGTTTTGGGGCGGACAGCTGCCAGCTTGCCGGCGGACACCCGAGCTGAGTTGGAGGCAGCGCTGAGCGCAGGAGCAGCGGTGGCCGTAAAGCGACCACCAGCAGCCGTCATCGGTGTTTTCTCCGGGCGGAATGACGTTTGTATGATTCCCGGTACCGCGATCACGAGACGCGCTAAAATCGAGGAGCCGTGTGACGCGGAATATTATCACTGAATGTAATATTACAGGAAATAAATGCATGCTAAGGAAGGACAAATGACAACTTTGGATCGCGGCTCATTGAAAATTCTACCACGTTGATTAAAACTCTTTTGGGTGTTGCACCTTGTCACTGTATAAAATAGTTTACTTGTAAACTGTAAAACGAGAGCATCGACCGTATTACAGCGGTCTTCATCAGGACAAGTCTGGAGGAAGGACTGAGAAAATCCGTTGTAATATGGTCGAAACATTGGTTTCACGGTTTATAATTAAAGTTTTTTAGACAGTGACACGGTACAACGTCCAGAAGAATTTTAATCATCGTGACACCGGCCGGGCAAGCCTCCATAGTTACAAAATTCAGCCATGTTAGAAACTTCGGGGTTAAAAAGTTATTAATGTTTATTACTATTACTGTTTATAAAAATTGTAACAATTGCATCAGTTATGCAACTTACACTTATGATAAACCAAATAAAGCGAATTCTGCCAGAAAACACACCAACAGTTTATTTTTCTAATTAATATACAAAACGTTATAAATAATATAGTTAATTTACGTAAATAGTGCCACCACTATGAAATTCTTCACATGTACACAATTGCTATTGTCAGTATGAGTACCTCTTTTTAATAATCCAACAATTTTCGACCCGTATTTATTTATGCTCACGAGTAATAGAATATATAGAATTAATGTTAGGCGTTCGATACAGTTCCCCACAGTCGTTTAATGAACGAAGTAAGAGCATATGGACTATCAGACCAATTGTGTGACTGGATTGAAGAGTTACTAGATAAAACAACGCAGCATGCCATTCTCAATGGAGAGAAGTCTTACGAAGTAAGAGTGATTTCAGGTGCGCCGCAGAGGAGTGTCGTAGGACCGCTGCTATTCACAATATACATAAATGACCTTGTGGATGACATCGGAAGTTCACTGAGGCTTTTCGCGGATGATGCTGTGGTATATCGAGAGGTTGTAACAATGGAAAATTGTACTGAAATGCAGGAGGATCTGCAGCGAATTGACGCATGGTGCAGGGAATGGCAATTGAATCTCAATGTAGACAAGTGTAATGTGCTGCGAATACATAGAAAGAAAGATTCCTTATCATTTAGCTACAATATAGCAGGTCAGCAACTGGAAGCAGTTAATTCCATAAATCATCTGGGAGTAGGCATTAGGAGTGATTTAAAATGGAATGATCATATAAAGTTGATCGTCAGTAAAGCAGATGCCAGACTGAGATTCATTCGAAGAATCCTTAGGAAATGCAATCCGAAAACAAAGGAAGTAGGTTACAGTGCGCTTGTTGGCCCACTGCTTGGCTACTGCTCAGCAGTGTGGGATCCGTACCATATAGGTTTGACAGAAGAGAGAGAGATGAGCCAACGAAGAAGCGCGCTTCGTTACAGGATCATTTAGTAATTACGAAAGCGTTACGGAGATGATGGATAAACTCCAGTGGAAGACTCTGCAGGAGAGACGCTCAGTAGCTCGGCACGGGCTTTTGTTGAAGTTTCGGGAACATACCGTCACCTAGGAGTCAAGCAGTATATTGCTCCCTCCTACGTAAATCTCGCGAAGAGACCATGAGGATCAGAGAGATTAGAGCCCACACAGAGGCATACCGACAATCCTTCTTTTCACGAACAATACGAGACTGGTATAGAAGGGAGAACCGATAGAGGTACTCAAGGTATCCTCCGCCACACACCGTCAGGTGGCTTGCGGAGTATGGATGTAGATGTAGAATATTCGACTAGAGTGATGAGTGTGGTGAAATATGCACTGACGGAAAAAATCCAACACCAAAAAATAATAGAAGTAGAGTAAAAAAATTTCGGCAATACTTTTTACAGGTAACATATTCAAGTAATTAACTTTGCAAGATGACAGGCTAATGTAAGGGCGAGATAAGCCATTGCATATGTGAAATGTTGGTATATTAATAAGTGCTGTAACCGCCAGAATGTTGAATGAAACCATGAAAACGTGCATGCATTGTGATATAAAGGTGCCGGATCTAAGTATGTGGGATGGAGCTCATCTACATCATCTAGTTGTACTTGGCTGCTCAATAGCGGAGCTGTTAATGCTATTTGTGGATGAAGCAGGAGTTCCCGTCCGATGATGTCCAATATGTACTCGATTGGAGACAGATCTGGTGAACGAGCAGGCCAAGGCAAGATGTTGAATCTCTGTAGGGCATGTTGAGTTACAGCAGCTATATGTGGCCGAGCTTTATCCGTTTAGAAAACAACCCCTGGAATGCCATTCATGAAGGGTAGCACAACCGGCCTGTGTGACCGAGCGCTTCTAGGCGCTTCAGTCTGGAACCGCGCGACCGCTACGGTCGCAGGCTCGAATCCTGCCTCGGGCCTGGATGTGTGTGATGTCCTTGGGTTAGTTAGGTTTAAGTTGTTCTAACTTCTAGGGGACTGATGACCTCAGATGTTAAGTCCCATAGTGCTCAGAGCCATTTGAACCAAGGGCAACACAACAGGTCGAATTTCCACATTGACGTACAATTTCGCTGTGAGGATGCGAGGGATAACGACGAGACTGCTCCTGCTGTCATACGAAATCGCACCGTAGACCATAACTCCCGGTTTAGGTTCAGTGTATCTTGCACGCATACAGGTTGATTACAGACCCTCAACTGGCCTCCAAACCACCATACAGCCATCGCTGGCACAGAGGCAGAACCAGCTTTCATCAGAAAACACAAGACACCTCAATCCTGCCCTCCAAGGAGTTATCTCTTGACACCACTGAAGTCGCAAATGGCGATGGTTTGGGGTCAGTGGAAAGCACGCGACAAAGCGTCTGGCTCGGAGCTGTCCTTGCAGTAACAGATTTGTAGCAGTGCCACTGCAGTGCTAAATACTGTTGAAATTGCTGCTGCAGATGCAGTACTATGCGCCAGGGCCACTCGCCGAACACAGTGGTCTTTCCTCTCAGTAGTGCCATGTAACCGTCTGGAGCTCGGTCTTCACGTGACCACCGCTGTTATTAATTATTTACAGTGGCTACATTCCTGCCAAGTTGGTCTGCAGTATCGCAGAAGGAACATCCAGTTTTTTCTCGTAGCCCTGTCACACAACCTTGTTCACAATCGGTCAGTTGTTGATAATGGTGTCTTTGTCGCCTTGAAAGCATTCTGGACTAACATGGACTCAGCATGTCCAATCTTAAAGATAACTAATGCTCACGAGCGCTACAGCATGTATTTAAAGCAAACCCGATTTGCATCCTCATATTGGCGCTAATTGCGCCAGTGTTATGCGAATGGCACGAAATCTGAACAGACATACTCTTTCAGATGTACACTACTGGCCATTAAAATTACTACTCTAAGAAGAAATGCCGATGATAAACGGGTATTCATTGGGCAGACATATTACTGACATGTGATTACATTTTCACGCAGATTGGGTGCATAGATCCTGAGAAATCAGTACCCAGAACAGCCACCTCTAACCCGAATAACGGCCATGATATGCCTGGGCATTGAGTCAAACAGAGCTTGGATAGCGTGTACAGGTACAGCTGCCCATGCAGCTTCAACACGATACCACAGTTCATCAAGAGTAGTGACTGGCGTATTGTCACGAGCCACTTGCTCGGCCACCATTGACTAGACGTTTTCAATTGGTGAGAGATCTGGAGAATGTGCTGGCCAGGGCAGCAGTCCAACATTTACTGTATCCAGAAAGGCCCGTACAGGACCTGCAACATGCGGTCGTGCATTATCCTGCTGAGCTGAAGGGTTTCGCAGGGATCGAATGAAGGGTACAGCCACGGGTCGTAACACATCTGAAATGTAAAGTCCACTGTTCAAAGTGCAGTCAATGCGAACAAGAGAAGACCGAGACATGAAACCAATGGCACCCCGTACCATCACGCCAGGTAATGCGCCAGTATGGCGATGACGAATACAGACTTCCAATGTGCGTTCATCGCGATGTCGCCAAACACGGATGCGACCATCATGATGCTGTAAACAGAACCTGGGTGCACCAGGTTCGTCGTTGAGTACACCATCGCAGGCGCTCCTGTCTGTGATGCAGCGTCAAGGGTAACCGCAGCCATTGACTCCGAGCTGGTAGTCCATGCTGCTGCAAACGTCGTCGAACTGTTCGTGCAGATGGTTGTTGTCTTGCAAACATCCCCATCTGTTGACTCACGGATCGAGACGTGGCTGCACGATCCGTTACAGCCATGCGGATAAGATGCCTATCATCTCGACTGCTAGTGATACGAGGCCGTTGAGATCCAGCACGTCGTTCCGTATTACCCTCCTGTACCCACCGATTCCATATTCTGCTAACAGTCATTGGATCTCGACCAACGCGAGCAGCACTGACGAGATACGATAAACCGCAATCGCGATAGGCTACAATCCGACCTTTATCAAAGTCGGAAACGCGATGGCAGGCATTTCTCCTCCTTACACGAGGCATCACAACAACGTTTTACCAGGCAACGCCGATCAACTGCTGTTTGTGTATGAGAAATCGGTTGGAAACTTTTCTAATGTCAGCACGTTGTAGGTGTCGCCACTGGCGTCAACCTTGTGTGAATGCTCTGAAAAACTAATCATTTGCATATCAGAGAATCTTCTTCCCAGCGGTTAAATTTCGCGTCTGTAGCACGTCATCTTCGTGGTGTAGCAATTTTAATGGCCAGTAGTGTAGAAACATGCCTACCAAATTTAATTCATGTTGCACAATTCTTTCTTGGTGTGGCGGTATTTCTCCGTCAGTGTATGTATAAGATTTATCTGAAATTATTAAAATAATGCACAGTTCTTTAATTAAGCGGTCGCAAACTAACTCCAAAAATTTATCGATTGTTTTTATATGTATTTATATGAAATTATTGTACAACTTCTGAATGGTGGTCAGGGTGAACCTATCAAGTAGTAGTCACGTGACAGAGCCTCTAAATAAACGTGCACCGTAGAGCACAAACATCTGTCATCTTCGCCCGCTCATCGTGGGTTATTGGTCTTAAGTCTGTCGGCTGAGGTTTTCTGTGGTAAAGTTCTGGGCGGCGTGTGTGCTTCGCTATGTGGTAGAGGCGACTTGGAATCATTTTTGTGGACGCATGTGATGAAAACTTGTAAATTTCTGAGCTCTCGTTTCAGTCTGGAGCTAGAATCTCTCGAGTCATTCAGTAAATGAAGAGCTCTTGCATGCGCGAACTTTAGTTTCATTTGTTATTGTTGCAGCAGTGAACTTGTAAAAATTTACCCCTTTTCACTGATTTAAATTGTGTGATGGACTTCGGCAGCATTAGTTGGGACAGCATTGATGGTTATGCAATTTAGGTTCATTGGGAACGACAGTGAGAGTTCATGCTAATGATCATTAAGACGTCGTCACGGTTTTAACGAGTTCAGTGCACTGATTAGAGTACTTATTTAGCACAAGCCGTTGGCTGGAAACGCTCTATTTGCGCGAAGTGATTACGAATTTGCACTGTTGCTTAAATACTGACTAGTTACTCACTGAATTTATTTGTACGCGGCCATCATTTACATACATTCTGCATTCTTGAAATAAATGTTTAGATCAAATTACAAAACAATCTGATTCAGGCAATATTATTGTCGAGCTTTTGACCAACAATTCCAACCTTGGTTCAACTACTTATTTATTTCGCTAATTTGTCTCGCTACTATTATGACGTATGAACATTATAGTGTAAAATTTTTGTGCTATAGAGCGACTGTGTACGGCCGCCCGCTATTGACGATGTCGAGCGACGCTAAAAATTATAGGCCGTACAATGCACGCATTTTGTTGGCACATTCTACAGCTTCGTGATTATTTATCTCTAAGCTGATACACGGTGTGAGGGAGTAGAAAAGTCCCACTGTGAGAGTCGTAGATGGACAGTTTTGTATTGTGACGACTGAATGTAAGAGGTTTTTATTACAATATGGAAGAAAAAAACTGAATTCTTGTATCTTTTTATTTATAGTTTTACATAAAACTTAATGAGTCTAGAAATATTCTCCTAACCGCAGGAAACGTCATACCTAAAGACCAACTGTGCCAGCTACATGAAGAACCGGTAATAGATATCGATGAAAAGTTAATTGAGATACACAACCAAAAATATTCAGACAAATTTGAAGAAACCTTCTAATACTAATATCGTTTCTGGTTCTCAAGGTACTGAAAAGTGTTCACGCGAACCATTTCAGTACAACAGTGAGTTTTACTGAGAATTGTCTTCACTTCGGCTTTGTCCTCAATGAAAGAAATTAAGTTAGAAGACGCCTTTCCCGTTTGCCTTCGTTAAAATATTAACTGTTACGGACACAATAAATCAGTTTATTACCTCGCACGAACAACAACTCGCAAGTTCTCGTATTTGATTGGCAGAGTTATCTCATAGTTCGACCTTTCTTAGAAATTTTCAACTCAGTCGTTTTCTGACCAGGATTTCTGAACTCAGACGAATATCCATCGTCCGAGAAAGTTTTTATGATCATCATAGAAACACCCTGTATAAGAATCAAGGATGCCAACTGTGCAGAACAACACAGTAACAGTTATTTGTGGAATGGCGTTAAGGACTGTACGTCTACCGGAAGATACGTTTGACCATACAGTGACAATGCTTTGTCCTGACGAGTAGTGAATGATAGCGGGCTCCCTATCCTCCTCAAATCAAACAGGTCTGCTGTCACTTTGCAAGCTAAACTTGAAGTCGTCCGTGAATTTGGCGCCCGTCTACTGATCTTCAGTCCAGTGCACGTGTTAGCGCTCACACTGCAAACTCGGGACAATGAGTGGCACCCATCAGTCTGATTGCCTCCCACACACCTTTGTGGTGAAGCCTTCTGCGCACAGTACTCGATGACATTCAAGGGCACCAGCAAGAGCAGGTCGTAGTTTCAGTAGGACAACAGTCATATTCTTTGTACCGCTTAACGTTAGATATCTGCCAATGGTGAGTGCTGTGTCCCGCAGACGCTCTTCGATGAGACATTCCGATTCCAAACATACGCCTAGAAACTGTTTCTACAGTCTATAAACTACGGATGACCAATATTTAACTATTTGACAAACTATATCTGAGTTTGTCATGCCTAAAATGAGTCAATAGTCTTCCATCGAAGTGCGTCCGGTAAACGGACCCTCGAGGGTATTTGAACAAATTAACGATCTCTGATATCTCCTCTCACTGCCACACCAGCAACTGCCGTCGATCTACTCTGAAACAAGAAGTTACCTCCTGTGTACAGGTGACACAAGGCAACTTTAGCACTACTGATTTCTTTCTGTTCGTCAACTTTCGTGTCAATTTCGTTATGTTTTCGTGAATAATTACGGTTTGTGTGATTTTTCTGTATTTATGTAAACCAATGTCGTGGAAAAAAGTTGCGAAATCTTCTTGCGATGTAATACGATCCAAAGATTTAACATTAACTTGTACATTTGGTACAAGCATTACTCTCGTTAAAAATGACAGTAAAACGAAGAAATGTATACTACTGAAATATTACCTGAAACAATGACCCCTACAAGAGGCTTCTGGCGGCTCTCAGCAACTCTCCAGATGGACTGTATTTGACAGTGGTATACCAGTCAGGTTCCTTTCGGAGTATGCAGACACAATAGCGCCTTTCTTAGCAATCATATACAAACGCGCACTTGACGAAGGGTCTGTTCCTGAAGACTGGAAAGTAGGACAGGTCACACCAATATTCAAGAAAGGAAATAGGAGTAATCCATTGAATTACAGTCGCATATCACTGCCCTCAATTTTCAGTAGGGTACTGGAGCATATACTCTACTCGAACATTATGAATCACCTTTAAGAAAATGACTTATTGATATATAACCACCTCTGATTCAGAAAATATCGTTCTTGTTGAACACAACTGGCTCTTTATTCCCATGAAGTAATGAGTGCTGTCGACAAGGGATCTCAGATCGATTCCATACTCCTAGATTTCCAGAAGGCTTTTGATACCGTTCCTCACAATCAACTATTAATCAAATTGCGTGCATATGGAGTATCGTCTCAATTGTGTCACTGGATTCGTGATTTCCTCTCAGAGAGGTCACAGTTCGTAGTGATAGACGGTAAATCATCGAGTAGAACAGAAGTGATATCTGACTTTACGCAAGGTAGTGTCATAGGCCCTCTGCTGTTCCTGATTTATACACTACTGGCCATTAAAATTGATACACCACGAAGATGACGTGCTACAGACTCGAAATTTAACCGACAGGAAGAAGATTCTGTGATATGCAATGATTAGCTTTTCAGAACATTCACACAAGGTTGGTGCCGGTGGTGACACCTGCAACATGCAGACATGAGGAAAGTTTCCAACCGATTTCTCATACACAAACAGCAGCGTTGCCTGGTGAAACGTTGTTGTGATGCCTCGTGTAAGTAGGAGAAATGCGTACCATCACGTTTCTGACTTTGATAAAGTTCGTGTTGTAGCCTATCGCGCTTGCAGTTTATCGTATCGCGATATTGCTGCTCGCGTTGGTCGAGATCCAATGACTGTTAGCAGAATATGGAATCGGTGGGTCCGGAGGGTAATACGGAACGCAGTGCTGGATCCCAACGGCCTCGTATCACTAGCAGTCGAGATGTCAGGCATCTTATCCGGATGGCTGTAACGGATCGTGCAGCCACGTCCCTATCCCTGAGTCAAAAGATGGGGATGTTTGCAAGACAACAACCATCTGCACGAACAGTTCGACGACGTTTACAGCAGCATGGACTATCAGCTGGGATACCATGGCTTCGGTTACCCATGACGCTGCATCATAGACAGGAGCGCCTGCGATGGTGTACTCAACGACGAACCTGGGTGCACGAATGGCAAAAAGTCATTTTTTCGGATGGATCCAGGTCATGTTTACAGCATCATAATGGTCGCATCCGTGTCTGGTGACATAGCGGTGAACGCACATTGGAAGCGTGTATTCTTCATCGCCATACTGGCGTATCACCCGCGTGATGGTATGGGGTGCCATTGGTTACACGTCTCGGTCACCTCTTGTTCACATTGACGGCACTGTGAACAGTGGACATTACATTTCAGATATGTTACTTCATTCGATCCCTGCGAAACCCTACAGCATTTCAGCAGGATAATACACGACCGCATGTTGCAGGTCCTGTACGCGCCTTTCTGGATACAGAAAATGTTCGACTGCTGCCCTGGCCACACATTCTCCAGATCTCTCACCAATTGGAAACGTCTGGTCAATGGGGGCCGAGCAACTGGCTCGTCGCAATACGCCAGTCGCTACTCTTGATGATCTGTGGTATCGTGTTGAAGCTGCATCCAAGCTCTGTCTGACTCAATGCCCAGGCGTATCAAGGCCGTTATTAGGGCCAGAGGTGGTTGTTCTGGGTACTGATTTCTCAGGATCTATGCACCCAAATTGCTTGAAAATGTAGTCACTTGTCAGTTCTGGGATAATATGTTTGTCCAATGAATACCCGTTTATCATCTGCATTTCTTCTTGGTGTAGCAATTTTAATGGACAGTATTGTATAAATGATATAGTTGATGATCTGAGCAGCCCTCTTAGATTCTCTGCAGATGGTGCTGTAGTATACCGTCTAATAAAATCATCTGACGATCAATTCCAATTACAAAATGGTCGAGAGAGATTTTCTGTATGGTGTGAAAAGTGACAATTAGCACTAAACAAAGAAAAGTGCGACGACATCCACATGGGTAATAAAATAAATCCGATAAATTTTGGGAATACGGTAAATCGCACAAATCTAAGGGATGTCAGTTCCACTAAATACCTAGGAATTACAATTACGAGCAACTTAAATTGGAAAGACGACACAGATAATAATGTGGGGAAGGCGAAACAAAGACTGCGATTTGTTGGCAGAACACTTAGAAAATGCGACAAACCCACTGAAGACACAGCCTACGTTACACTTGTCCGTCCTCTGGTGGAATATTGCTGCGCGGTGTGGGATCCTTACCAGGTAAGATTGACGGAGGACATCGAAAAAGTGCAAACAAGGGAAGCTCGTTTCGTGTTATCGCGCAATAGGGGTGAGAGTGTCACTGATATGATAAGCGAGTTGGGGTGGCAGTCAATGAAACAAAGGCGGTTTTCTTTTGGGAGAGATCTATTTACGAAATATCAGTCACCAACTTTCTCTTCCGAATGTGGAAATATTTTGCTGACACCCACCTACGCAGGGAGAAATGATAATAAAATAAGAGAAATCAGAGCTGGAATGGAAAGATTTAGGTGTTCCTTTTTCCCACGCGCCGTTCGAGAGTGGAATGGTAGAGAAGTAGTATGAAAATGGTTCCATGAACCCTCTGCCAGGCATTTAAGTGTGAATTGCAGAGTAACCATGTAGCTGTAGATGTAGACAACTCACAGAAGGGTGTTTGTGATGTTATACAAAATTAAAAATTAATTTTAAGTAAACGTACATAGTTTTCAGAAATGTGGAGCGTCGGAGTAGCAGGTGGAAAAGTACTGCTCAAATGAATTCCAAATATAGGCCGCAGTACTTGAAAATACAGTATGCGTGTTTGTCGGTGTACTCACTCGTGCAGTTCTCGGCACTTCACTTCGTACTCTGCTTTCAGCTGCGCCATCTCAGCCCTCAGCACTGCTAGAGTTGTTTTAGTGTCAACGAGGGAGCTCTGCAGCTCACTGTTGGTGTCTTTGTCTGTGTGACGGAGGTTTTTAGCTGCTTCTTGCTTCTTGCTCAGGACTGCATTTACCTGAAAATATAAATATGTTTCAAAGTATCAGTACACAGTACTCACACACAGGCTCAATTAACACGTGCATTAGTCGTGGCTTATGTGTGAAATTCCTAATACAAGAGTAGTGGGTGTCGTAAGATGATATTATAGCACTGCAAAGACATTCTAAATTGTTGCAATGATATTCTAAACTGTAGCAGTAGACGTAAATAACACTGTTTAAACCACAGATGTTCTGCAACTGAAACGCAGTATGCTTTAGTTACAGTGCGGAAAGCATCTCGTGACTCAAAATTGGCAGAAGACGGGAAAAATTCAAAAAGAATTACTGTTATTACTTTGCGATGCGCGCCAAAAAAGCACAGTAGATGGGGGTTTTCCTTATTGACGAAAAACGTATTGTCAGAATAATTATACGTTCACGTATTTTTATGAATCATGGTGCTCTGTAGCTTATATAAATTCTTGGAATATCTGATATCAAGGAATACCTCTCATGTACGTTAAAAACTTCAATGTTCGGTCGGTTTCAGCCTCAGCCCACTATCATGGAATTTGACAGAGGATAAAGTACAAAAGTCCATTAAACAAATTGTAAAACCTTTCAGGGAACAACAAAATATTGGTACGGGACTCATAAAGTATGTTATCATTCGATCCGGTAAGTATCTTCGTTGCGTAACTAATCCGGTGGGATTCATACAGGTGGTATCGCAAATAACTGTAAGTATCATATACACTATCTGTATCCAGACACCTTTTAGTGGGCATTAATGTGGGATATGTTCACCATTCGCCTTTATGACGGTTTGAACTCTGCTCGGAACACTGTCAGTGAGATGTCTGAACGTCAGTGGAAGATTGGCAGCCTGTTCTTCCTCAAGAGCCGAAACCATAGGTCGCTGAAGTCTGGAGCGAATTCGACGTATTAACTCATCCCAAAGATGTTGCATTGGGTTCAAGTCGGGCAGGCCAGTGCAATTCAAGAACGTTATTGTCCACAAACCATTGCCTCACAGATGCTAGTTTATGAGAGGATGTATTGTCACGCATATATACAGTAAACAGTCTTCGTCTTCGAAATGTAAAATATATTTTCATATGCTGCCGCATGTGAGTTTCAATAATTATAGCTGGTGGATCACGTCCTAACCACGAAAACAACCCTGTACCGTAACACCACCTCTTCTGTACTTCACTCTTGGCACTACACATGATTGCAGGTACGTTCTCCATGCATTCGCAAACTCAGATCCTTTCAACTGATTGTCGCAGAGAATAGCGTGATTAATCAGTCCAAATCACCCGTTTCCTGTCACCCATTGTCCACAGACGTTGATCTTTACGGTACCTCAAGCATCGCTTAGCACTGAGTACAGAAATGTGGAGCTGCTCAATCGTTGTACCACGTTCTTTTTAACTCCCTACGCACAGTCCATGCCTTAACTGGACTGCTGGTAGCACTTTGAAACTCACGAACGATTCCTTTCGCTGATTTCACGAGACTTTTTACAACTAAACTCCACAGTGCTTGACAGTTTGTGTCTGGCCTTACAAGAGGTCCGTCTAGTCATGATTTAGCTGTGGCTGTTTCTTCGTGTTTCCATTACACAGTAATATCATCAAAAGTTGACTTGGGCAGCGTTAGAAAGGTTGAGATGCCCTTGACGGATCTGTTACTCGGATGACATCCAATGAGGAGGCCACGTTCGAAGTCACCGAACTCTCCTGATTGATCCATTCTACTGTTACTAGTTCTGTACTGACAACACAATACACCCCACCTCTTTTGGGTACTGGCGGGTCCTCCTCTAGTGATCAGTTTCGCATTGCATGGGAGTGTCTGGATACTTTGCTCGGATAGTGTCTAAGGGAGAAATCAAGTCATATCTTCAGTGTCACTTATAAGCTCTAGAGCAGGCACTACCGTGCCTTTTACGTGCGCTTGGTTGCCAGTGAAACATTATTCACGATGAAGTAAAGAAGGAAGGGTGAACATAATGAAATACTCCGTCGTTTGAGGCGGAGCGGAAGCTTGGACTGGATTAGGATATTTTAATAAAAAAAAAAAGACGGTAGGCTTGTTGAAAACCAATTCAGAATCTGTCAGACGTGATCTAGGTAAACTACAGAAATCTAAATTAGGATGGCCGTACGGGAATTTAAGTATCAGCCCTCCTTAATCCTGCGCCAATTTGCTACGTTTTTTCTCATTCTGGACGTTGAACGGTCACAGGCTGCGTCTGTTGGCAACAACTGTTTTCTCAAGAGCTAAGTAACGCGTGTGTGTGGTGAGAGTGTGAGACAGTTGCTTTCAGTAATATATGGTACGCTTGGAACATATCGTGGATTGCTACATATGATTTACTTTTACTCTTTCCATCCATCCATTTATAACCTGCGACTTCAACCGTTGCGTAACAGTCTGTGACATAGAGCCCTTCGGAACTCACGACCTACCATTCTGTGAACTATTAAAGGCCACAAAGGGATCCTGAAAAGATAGAGGGGCCATCCTCCAGAAGAATGTATGTTAAAAAATTCTAGAAGTATACGTGGAATATCGTAAATCAGCGCTAACAAGAATCAGAGGAGAGACTGGTAATAGAGTTGAGCTACAAGCACAAGAAGTGATTAACTATGTTCCATATTTCGGTAGCGTAATAATCAAGGAAAATACGTAGTATCAAGAAACATAATTTTCCCACCAGGATATTAGGACGAAAATGGGGAGTACTGTGCAAGGTTTTAGAGACAAAATTGGAAAGAAAGAAGTCCTATTTTCATTAGTTAAATGTATACACATTTTACAATAGGAGAAGAGCTAAAGCAAAGATTTACTCACAGATACCTGAAGCTTGTAAGTAAGTCCAGTGACTGATGATCGATTGCGTAGTCAAACTGATATCAAGTTTTCCCATCACTTTACGAAAGTTATGTTACACACATTTGTATTTGGAGTCAGTTGTCAATCTTTACATCATTCGCTACTTATCTGTTAGTCTCTCTGCAGCTCATCTATGTCCTTCCTTATTTTAAAGATTTTGCTAATAGTCTCATTGGAAGTATTCAC
This sequence comes from Schistocerca gregaria, assembly GCF_023897955.1. NCBI lineage: Eukaryota > Metazoa > Arthropoda > Insecta > Orthoptera > Acrididae > Schistocerca > Schistocerca gregaria. The sequence goes on from NC_064931.1 coordinate 687,994,884, forward strand.
TCATCGAGTACTTTCATGGACTACGTAACGTGGCGACAACGTGAGAGTGAAACTTCCTGCCAGATGAAAACTGTGTGCCGGACCGCGACTCCAAATCGGGACCTTCGCCTTTCGCGGTGCAAGTGCTCTACCAACTGAACTACCCAAGCAAGACTCAAGACCCCTCCTCACAGCTTTCGATTCTGCCACTACCTCTTCTCCTACCTTCCAGACTTCACAGAAGCTCTTCTGCGACCATTGCAGTACTAGCACTCCACGAAGAAAGGATTTTGCGGAGACATGGCTTAGCCACAGCTTCGGGGATGTTTCCAGAAAGAGAAACACAGTTTTAACCTGTCAGGAAGTTTCATATCAGGGAACACTACCCTCCAGACTGAAAATCTCCTTGCGGAAACATCCCCCAGGCTGCGGCTAAGCCACGTCTCCGCAATATCCTTTCTTCCAGGAGTGGGCGAGCGAGGTGGCGGAGTGGTTAGCACACTGGACTCGCATTCAGGAGGACGACGGTTCAATCCCGCGTCTGGCCATCCCGATTTAGGTTTCCCGTGATTTCCAAAAAGTTTTCAGGCAAGTTCAAATGAGTGTGAAATCTTATGGGACTTAACTGCTAAGGTCATCAGTCCCTAAGCTTACACACTACGTAACCTAAATTATCCTAAAGACAAACACACACACCCATGCGCGAGGGAGGACTCGAACCTCGGCCAGGACCAGCCGCACAGTCCATGATTGCAGCGCCTAAGACCGCTAGGCTAATCCCGCGCGGCTCGTGATTTCCCTAAATCGCTCCAGCAAAATGCCGGGATGGTTCCTTTGAAATGACACGGCCGCCTTCCTTCCCCATCCTTCCCTAATCCGATGAGGCCGATGACCTCTCTGTTTGGTCTCCTCCCCCAAAGAACCCAACCCAACCCTCTTCCAGGAGTGCTAGTTCTGCTAGGTTCGCAGAAGAGCTTCTGTGAAGTTTGGAATGTAGGAGGCGAGGTACTGGCAAAATTGAAGCTATGTGAGAGGGGGCGTGAGTCGTGCTTGAGTAGCTCAGTGAGTAGAGCACTTACCTGATAAAGGTCCGGCACAAGTTTTAATCTGCCAGGAAGGTTCATATCAGCGCACACTCCGCTGCAGAGTGAAAATCTCATTCTGAGAAGGTAAAAGTGAGCAGCACTCGGTTAAACAGGGAATCAAAGTAAGTTCGTCGTATATGACCACTGATACGAAAACATAAACAAATCCACTGTTAGCAGAATAGAATATTCAGTCCTTTTTCGAAATAGGTGGCAAGAATTGTCCACTCAATTGAACAGTTATATTTGCAAATGCTGCACTTAAACATTGACAATTTTTGTGGGTGATGCTGCACTACTCAAATTTTTGTACTCTAAATCGTCAAATGCCTCGTAGAAGCTGCCAGCGCTCGAATTTCTTTATGACTAAGCAAATAAAACTTTTTATGACTGGTAACTGACAGTTTAATCAAGACACATCCACAATTTACAAACACACTCACGGTAGACGAAAGACATCACGTCATTGTTATGCTGGACTCACCTTTTGGAATAGTTTTAGGTGGAGTTGCAGTTCGGCCATTTCGGCTTCCATTTTTTCCTTCAACAACCTCTTCTCAGCTTCAAATCTTGCTTCTGCCTCCTCTTTGGCCTTCTGTTCTATGCGTGCGACCTGGACATCGAGTTCTTCTTCAAGACTTCTGAGATGCTCCAAATGCGATTGTTTTTCCCTAAACAGAGGAAAAGTTATTATAAAATGAAATAAGACATGAAGAAATTGGTTTTGTAGTATCCGTGGGATCTTTAATTAGTTCGTATAATACGTCGTCACCCATTTCGGTCTACGTAATGCAGGAAAGCGCAATAACGAATAGCATTATGGTGAAACTGCCATCTCCTATCAATGTAAAGTCGCATAGCTACCTTAGAGAAATACAAAAGCACGATGAAACACAGAAAAATAGCAGCCATCGAAAAAAAACTGGAAACATGTGAGTAAAGTGGGAAAATTGTCACATACAACAACAGAGGCTATGATTAATTATTACTTGATACTGACTTTCTGTCCTAGATATTGCAGTATTTGTTTGTGGATAAAATACGTCGGGTAACTAATAGAAGCTGGTAACATTGTTGCTAAAGAAAAAAGTCATGGTACACTTTGCAACCTTTTTGGAATACGTTTTCTTTAATCGTATTCGATTTTTCGTGTGGTGGTCAACTCCTCTCTCAATTTTCTACTTTCTTTTTTAGAAACATTTGGCCGTGTTTCGTGACAAAAAGTACTTATTAATCAATTTTTTTCAGTATGTACGTTATTGAACAGAAAGTACGATACATAAATACTTCCCACATATATCGTCTGTCGTTACAGACATTTCAACACATTTGTACCTGCTGCTCCTGGCAGAATTCCCAAAATTTATTTCTTAACGCGAGTACCATTTCATGTATCGAGTTTCATTACCACTCATGTCCCACTAAAGTCTCTGGACATCCATATCTAACAGCAAGAGGGAGTACTGACCCCGAAATTGTTCAATATTATAAAAACTATTGTGCGGTACTAAGAAAAGTTATTAAAAAGTCCAGAAGCATGTGTATCATGTCTGTGATCAGTAATTCTGATAATAAAATTAAAGCAATTTTGAATATTATTGAAAGGGAAACAGGGCAACCAAGAGCACAGGAAGACTTTAGTGCCATAAAACTGAATGACAAGTGTACTAACAAACAATCTGAAATTGGAAATATTTTCAATAATCATTTTTTAAAGTTGTAGAGAAAGTAGGATCTAGATCTTCACTAGAAGAGGCAAGGCTTCTAATAGAAGAGGCCATACCTGTGCAGTTTGAAACAACTGTATTTCCACGAACCTCTCCCTCTGAAATCAGTAAAATAATAAACTCACTGAAAAGTAAAAGCTCTTACGGAATTGATGGCATTTCCAGCAAGATACTTAAGGCTTGTTCCCCACAGATAAGTAGGATTCTCAGCCACGTATGTAATACCTCTTTGGAGCAGGGTGTTTTCCCCGACAGACTGAAATATGCCATTGTAAAACCATTGCATAAAAAAGGGGATACGTCGGATGTCAACAACTATCGCCCAATCTCTCTTCTGACAGCTCTATCAAAAATTTTTGAGAAAGTAATGTCTTCAAGAGTAGCCTTCCATATATGTAAAAATAAAGTACTAACAAAATGTCAGTTTGGTTTTCAGAAAGGCTTTTCAACAGAAAATGCTATATACGCTTTCACTGATCAAATATTAAATGCTCTGAATAACCGGACATCACCCATTGGTATTTTTTGTGATCTCTCAAAGGCCTTTGATTGTGTAAATCATGGAATTCTTTTAGATAAGCTAAATCATTGAGGGGGGCAGTGCACAAATGGTTTAATTCATACTTAACTGGAAGAATGCAGAAAGTTGAAATAAGTGGTTCATGTAATGTTAATACAACAGCTGATTCCTCAAACTGGGGGGCTATGAAGCACAGGGTCCCACAGGGTTTGGTCTTAGGTCCTTTACTGTTCTTGATATACACTCCTGGAAATGGAAAAAAGAACACATTGACACCGGTGTGTCAGACCCACCATACTTGCTCCGGACACTGCGAGAGGGCAGTACAAGCAATGATCACACGCACGGTACAGCGGACACACCAGGAACCGCGGTGTTGGCCGTCGAATGGCGCTAGCTGCGCAGCATTTGTGCACCGCCGCCGTCAGTGTCAGCCAGTTTGCCGTGGCATACGGAGCTCCATCGCAGTCTTTAACACTGGTAGCATGCCGCGACAGCGTGGACGTGAACCGTATGTGCAGTTGACGGACTTTGAGCGAGGGCGTATAGTGGGCATGCGGGAGGCCGGGTGGATGTACCGCCGAATTGCTCAACACGTGGGGCGTGAGGTCTCCACAGTACATCGATGTTGTCGCCAGTGGTCGGCGGAAGGTGCACGTGCCCGTCGACCTGGGACCGGACCGCAGCGACGCACGGATGCACGCCAAGACCGTAGGATCCTACGCAGTGCCGTAGCGGACCGCACCGCCACTTCCCAGCAAATTAGCGACGCTGTTGCTCCTGGGGTATCGGCGAGGACCATTCGCAACCGTCTCCATGAAGCTGGGCTACGGTCCCACACACCGTTAGGCCGTCTTCCGCTCACGCCCCAACATCGTGCAGCCCGCCTCCAGTGGTGTCGCGACAGGCGTGAATGGAGGGACGAATGGAGACGTGTCGTCTTCAGCGATGAGAGTCGCTTCTGCCTTGGTGCCAATGATGGTCGTATGCGTGTTTGGCGCCGTGCAGGTGAGCGCCACAATCAGGACAGCATACGACCGAGGCACACACGGCCAACACCCGGCATCATGGTGTGGGGAGCGATCTCCTACACTGGCCATACACCTCTGGTGATCGTCGAGGGGACACTGAATAGTGCACGGTACATCCAAACCGTCATCGAACCCATCGTTCTACCTTTCCTAGACCGGCAAGGGAACTTGCTGTTCCAACAGGACAATGCACGTCCGTATGTATCCCGTGCCACCCAACGTGCTCTAGAAGGTGTAAGTCAACTACCCTGGCCAGCAAGATCTCCGGATCTGTCCCCCATTGAGCATGTTTGGGACTGAATGAAGCGTCGTCTCACGCGGTCTGCATGTCCAGCACGAACGCTGGTCCAACTGAGGCGCCAGGTGGAAATGGCATGGCAAGCCGTTCCACAGGACTACATCCAGCATCTCTACGATCGTCTCCATGGGGGAATGGCAGCCTGCATTGCTGCGAAAGGTCGATATACACTGTACTAGTGCCTACATTGTGCATGCTCTGTTGCCTGTGTCTATGTGCCTGTGGTTCTGTCAGTGTGATCATGTGATGTATCTGACCCCAGGAATGTGTCAATAAAGTTTCCCCTTCCTGGGACAATGAATTCACGGTGTTCTTATTTCAATTTCCAGGAGTGTACATTAATGACTTACCATTCCATATTGATGAAGATGCCAAGTTAGTTCTTTTTGCTGATGATACAAGTATAGAAATAACATCCAAAAACCAAGAACTAAGTGATGTAATTGTAAATGATGTTTTTCACAAAATTATTAAGTGGTTCTCAGCAATTGACTCTCTTTAAATTTTGATAAAACACAGTATATACAGTGCCGTACAGTAAATGGCACAACTCCAGTAATAAATATAGACTTTGAACAGAAGTCTGTAGCTAAGGTAGAATTTTCAAAATTTTTAGGTGTGTCCATTGATGAGAGGTTAAACTGGAAGCAACACGTTGATGGTCTGCTGAAACTTCTGAGTTCGGCTACGCAAATTTTGGTGATAAGAATCTCAGTAAATTAGCTTACTATGCCTACTTTCATTCACTGCTTTCGTATGGTATCATATTATGGGATAATTCATCGTTGAGTAGAAAAGTATTCATTGCTCAAAAACGTGTAATCAGAATAATTGCTGGAGCCCACCCACGGTCATCTTGCAGACATCTATTTAAGGATCTAGGGATCCTCACAGTAACCTCACAGTTTATACATTCACTTATGAAATTTGTTGTTAATAATCCAGCCCAATTCAAATGTAATAGCAGTGTGCATAGCTATAACACCAGGAGAAAGGATGATCTTCACTATGCATGGTTAAATCTGACTTTGGCACAGAAAGGGGTAAATTATGCTCCCACAAAAGTCTTTGGTCACCTACCAAACAGCATCAAAAGCCTGACAGATAGTCAACCAACATTTAAAAATAAATTAAAAGAATTTCTAGATGACAACTTCTTCTACTCATTGGCTGAATTTTTAGATATAAATTAAGGGAGGGAAAAAACTAACTTAAGCATTAGTGTCATGCAGTATTTTGTGTAATGTAATATCTTGTGCAGACATCCTTCATTAACCTGACACGTTCCACATCATTACGAAGTGTCGTATTCATGATCTATGGAACAAGTATTAATCTAATCTAATCTAGTGAACTTTCTGATGCTACACGATTACAGTTTGCTCAGATACATCTATCAGCGCGTCTGAATGGGTCTAAGGGTTTGTCCGCAAATATAAAATGTTGGGTGAAAATCCGCAGTTGTTTTATAAGAATTTTTCGGTATAACTCGAAGGTAATTTATCATTGCTGCACACAAACTAAATGTTCGTACAACAGTAATTGTACCTAATCTCTTTACAGCTCTCAGCTCTCAGCTTGTGACACTTGTTATTTTAAACAAAACAGTTTCATATATAAAGGAAGGAAGCACACAGAAAGAATACTCTAAGTATAGACAGTCACAAAAATCCGTGAAAGTTCCTGTTGCTGTTGTTGCTGCTGTTGTGGTCTTTAGTTCGAAGACTGTTTTCGTACAGCTCTCCGTATTGTTTCTATCTTCTGCAGCTTCGTCATCTCGGAATAACTAATTTTACCCCTCTCCCCCCCCCCCCACCCATTTCCTTCCAATATTAAACAGGTGGTTCCTGGATGTCTCAAAGTGTGTCCCATAAACTGATCCCTTCTTCTAGTCAGGCCGTGCCACAAATTTCTTTTCTCCCCAATTACGTGATCTGTGTATCTAAACTTCAGCATTCCTCTGTAGCACCACATTTAAAAAGCTTCTACTCTCTTCTTGTCTAAATTGTTTATCTTCCTTGCTTCGTTTTCACACATGGTTACAGTCCAGACAAATATCTTCGGAAAAGACTTCCCAACACTTAAATTTACATTCGATGTTAAGAAATTTCTCTTCTTCAGAAACGCTTTCTTGTCATTGCCGATATACCGTTTATATCCTCTCAACTTCCCCCATCATCAGTTGTCTTGCTGCCCAAATAACAAAACTATTTACTACTTTAAGTGTCTCGTTTCCTAATGTAATTCCTACATTTCATTATCCCTGTTTGGCTTTTGTTGATGTTCATCGTATATCCTCCTTTCAAATCACTGTGCATTCCTTTCAACTGTTATCCAAGTCCTTTACCGTCTCCGACAGAATTATACGGTCATCGGCAAACCTCAAATTTTTTATTTCTTCACCCTGGTTTTTAATTCCTTCTCCAAATTTTTCTTTGGCTTGATTTACCGCTTGCTCAAAGTGCAGATTAAATAACATCGGGGATAGGCTGCAAGCCTGCCTCATTCCCTTTTCAACCACTGCTTCCCTCTCATGCCTCTCGACCCTTGTAACAGCCGTCTGGTTTCTGTACAAGTTGTAAGTAGCTTTCGTTTCGTGTATTTTATCCCTGCTACCTTCATAATTTCAAATAGAGTAGTGTAGTAGACATTGTCAAAAGCTTTCTCTTACTCTAAAAACGCTATAAACATAGGTTTACCTTTCCTTAACCTACCTTCACAGAGATGTCAATGGGTCAGTATTGCCTCGCGTGTTATTACATTTCTTTGGAATCCAAATGGATCAGCCGGCCGCGATGGCCGCGCAATTCTAGACGCTTCAGTCCGGAACCACGGGACTGCTACGGTCGCAGGTTCGAATCCTGCCTCGGGCGTGGATGAGTGTGATGTCCTCAGGTTAGTTAGGTTTAAGTAGTTCTAAGTTCTAGGGGACTGATGACCTCAGATGTTAAGTCCCACAATGCTCAGAGCCATTTGAACCATTTGAATCCAAATGGATCATCCCCGAGGTCGGCTTATACTAGTTTTTTTCATTCTTCTGTAAAGAATTCGTGTTAGTATTTTGCAACCATTACTTATTAAACTGATAGTTCGGTAATATTCACAACTGTCAGCACCTATTTTCTTTGTAATTGGAATAATTATATTCTTCCTGAAGCCTGAGGATATTTCTCCTGTTTCATACATCTTGAACACCAGATGGAAAAATTGGTCATGACGGCCTCTTCCAAGGCTATCAGTACTTCCGACGGAATGTTGTCTACTCCCGGGGCCTTGTTTCGACTTAGGTCCTGTCAAATTCTTCCATTTCTATAATAGTGCCTTCAAGTTCATTTCCATTGTGTTGTTGTTGTTGTTGTTGTCTTCAGTCCTGAGACTGGTTTGATGCAGCTCTCCATGCTACCCTATCCTGTGCAAGTTTCTTCATCTCCCAGTACCTACTGCAACCTACATACTTCTGAATCTGCTTAATGTATTCATCTCTTGGTCTCCCTCTACGACTTTTACCCTCCACGCTGCCCTCCAGTGCTAAATTTGTGATCCCTTGATGCCTCAGAACATGTCCTACCAACCGGTCCCGTCTTCTCGTCAAGTTGTGCCACAAACTCCTCTCCTCCCCAATTCTATTCAATACCTCCTCATTAGTTATGTGATCTACCCATCTAATCTTCAGCATTCTTCTGTAGCACCACATTTTGAAAGCTTCTATTCTCTTCTTATCCAAACTATTTATCGTCCATGTTTCACTTCCATACATGGCTACACTCCATACAAATAATTTCAGAAACGACTTCCTGACGCCTAAATCTATACACGATGTTAACAAATTTCTCTTCTTCACAAACGCTTTCCTTGCCATTGCCAGTCTACATCTTATATCTTCTCTACTTCGACCATCATCAGTTATTTTGCTCCCCAAATAGCAAAACTCCTTTACTACTTTAAGTCTCTCATTTCCTAATCTAATTCCCTCAGCATCACCCGACTTAATTAGACTACATTCCATTATCCTCGTTTTGCTTTTGTTGATGTTCATCTTATATCCTCCTTTCAAGACACTACTCTTCCAAGTCCTTTGCTGTCTCTGACTGAATTACAATGTCATTGGCGAACCTCGAAGTTTTTATTTCTTCTCCATGGATTTTAATACCTACTCCGAATTTTTCTTTTGTTTCCTTTATTGCTTGCTCAATATACAGATTGAATAACATCGGTGATAGGTTACAACCCTGTCCCACTCCCTTCCCAACCACTGCTTCCCTTTCGTACCCCTTGACTCTTATAACTGCCATCTGGTTTCTGTACAAATTGTAAATAGCGTTTCGCTCCCTGTATTTTACCCCTGCCACCTATAGAATTTGGGAGAGAGTATTCCATCAACATTGTCAAAAGTTTTCTCTAAGTCTACAAATGCTAGAAACTTAGGTTTGCCTTTCCTTAATCTTTCTTCTAAGATAAGTCGTAAGGTCTGTTTTGCCTCAAATGTTCCAATATTTCTACGGAATCCAAACTGATATATAAAATAAAGATACTGATAACGACGTCCTCTTTAGTAGTCCCCGCCCGGAGATCCGAATGGGGGACTATTTTACCTCCGGAATATTTTACCCAAGAGGACGCCATCATCATTTAACCATACAGTAAAGCTGCATGCCCTCGGGAAAAATTACGGCCGTAGTTTCCCCTTGCTTTCAGCCGTTCGCAGTACCAGCCAAGCAAGGCCGTTTTGGTTATTGTTACAAGGCCAGATCAGTCAATCATTCAGACTGTTGCCTCTGCAACTACTGAAAAGGATGCTGCCCCTCTTCAGGAATCACACGTTTGTCTGGCCTCTCAATATATACCCCTCCATTGTGGTTGCACCTACGGTACGGCCATCTGTATCACTGAGGCACGCAAGCCTCCCCACCAACGGCAAGGTCCATGGTTCATGGTTGTGTAGACCCTCTATATATTTCTTCCACTTTCCAGCTTTCCCTTCTTTGTTTAGGACTAATTTTCCATTTGTGCTCTTGATAGTCAAACAGCTGCTTCTCTTTTCTCCAAATGTCTTCTTAATTTTCACTTAGGTGGGATCATTCTTTCCCGAAGTGAAACATGTTTCTAAATCCTTATATTTGTTCTTTAGCCATTCCTGTTTAGCCATTTTGCATTTTTTTCTGTCTCATTCTTTAGACACTTGAATTCCCTTTCGCCTGCTTCATTTGCTGCATTTTTATATCTTCTCCTTTGATCAGTTAAATTCAATATCTCTTGCGCTATCCAAGGATTTCTACTGGGCCTTGTCTTTTTACCTATTTGATCCTCTGCTGTCTTCACTATTTCATCTCCCAAAGCTACCCACTCGTCTTCCACTGTATTCCTTCCCCTGTTTTAGTCTATCGTTGCCTAATACTCCCTCTGAAACTCAACAACCGACGTTCCTCTCTCCTTAATTTCCTACCCTTTCGCAATTTCTTTAGATTTATCTACTGTTCGTTACCAGTAAATTGTTGTCAGAATCCACATCTCCTGCTGGAAAGGTCTTGAAATTTAAAATCTGGTTCCGAAATTTTCTGTCTTATTTTATATAATCATTTTTAAACCTTCCGGTGTCACCAGGTCTCTTTCACGTATCTTGTTTGACGATTCTTAAACCAAGTGTTAGCAACGATTAAATTATACTCTGTGCAAAATTCTACCAGGTGGCTTCCTCTTTCATTCCTACTACACTACTGGCCATTAAAATTGCTACACCAAGAAGAAATGCAGATGATAAACAGGTATTCATTGGACAAATATACTATACTAGAATGGACATGTGATTACATTTTCACGCAATTTGGGTGCATAGATCCTGAAAAATCAGTACCCAGAACAACCACCTCTGGCCGTAATAACGGCCTTGATACGCCTGGGCATTGAGTCAAACGGAGCTTGGATGGCGTGTACAGCTACAGCTGCCCATGCAGCTTCAACACGATACCACAGTTCATCAAGAGTAGTGACTGGCGTATTGTGACAAGCCCAGTTGCTCGGCCACCATTGACCAGACGTTCCCAGTTGGTGAGAGATCTGGAGAATGTGCTGGCCAGGGCAGCAGTCGAACACTCTCTGTATCCAGAAAGGAAAAAATGAATTACCGTTTTATATGCGTTTGTACATATATTCTTCATGGAAATCACTAATTGAGGCTCACATTCAGACGAATTTTCCTCGAGTTTTTAAAAACAAAACACTTCCTTCAATTCTGCTCGATGCGAGTATTTATGTCGAGCTGCCTTCTACAACTGTTTATTTTGTAAAAAAAATCTCTTTTGTCAATAAAGTCATGAACTGTAAATAATACATATCTCCGACTATAAAGACTACTTGTAAATAAGACGACAGAGTGCAACCCCATATCTGTACCGCTACTTCCATTGGCACTGTGCTCTGGTTTTCTGCTTCACGTTATACTCGAATATTGGCTTTCTACATTATCTGATACTATTAGTATTGTAAAATGGGTTAAATTAACAATTATTGGTAAATGAAAAGTTGTCACAAACAGATTTTTGTTTTACACGCGACGTTTGCTACCCATAACATTTTAGCATTGGTCTGTTTCTAAAAGCCGTAGAACGTATTTCGCTCAGTGATCAGCGACTCTGGCTGCTATTTACAGGATCTGGGTTCGATTTCCTGTACTGCCGGGGTTTACCCTAGGTGAGAGGACTGGAACGGGGTGCACTAAGCCTCCTGATGTCAAATGATGAGCCACCTGAGTGAAAAATGGCGGATGGCGGATCGAAGTTCAAGAAAGCCGACAACGCCCTGGAGGGTGGCGTGATGACTCCACGCCCCTCCATACTGCGTGTAGTGACTCCACTGACAGAGGACGACATGGCGATCGGTCAGTCCCGATTGGCCAATCAGGGCCAGAACGCCGAGCTTTACTTTACTTTTACTGACAGACACCTGGGTTGTTGTTTTCCACCAACTATAGACATACAGGGTCCGACAAAAAGACCTACCTATTTCAAAAGGTAGTTACAAACAAGCAAAAACAGATACAGAGAAAATAGTTTTATTTGTGAACTACAAATTCTATACCGTTTAGCAGAGATAATTTTAAAAATTACGCTCGGTGAACGGCGTCGTCCATTGTTATCCATTGTTAACACATTGACCAAGCATTTCCCGGAAGTTGGCCATAGTTCTTGGTGTCATTTCCTGTGGAATGGCAGCCACTTCCTGGGTTATTGCCTCCTACGTGCTTGCAGGATCGTGAAGTGAGAAGACGTGAGGGAAACAACTCTCTCAAAATTTATAGAGAACGCCGAGAGGTGTGAGTTGTGGCGCCGTATTGTGGGAACCAGACATCTCCCCCAAAAAACTGGTTTAACGTAGGTCTGCATCATATGACAGTAGTAGTTTGAATCAACCGTTACCGTTACTTCATCTTTTTCGAAAAAAATACGGAACGCACACACTTAATTCAGTTAGGGTGTATCATATTGTCACAAGATGGCTGTGAAGAGGTCGTTGGTGAAGTTCCTGATAGTTTTCTGGTGCCCAATAACGGTAATTTTGTTTATCTTCCGTATTTGACCAGTGGAAGTGGATCTCATAAAAAGAAATCAATTCAGTGCTGGGGGGAATTTTCTCACATACAGCTCTGTAAGTTTCAAAATCTCTCTCACTTCATTTCTGGATATCAATCATTTTGTAGGGGTGTACGTGAAGATCTCTGTGCAGATGATCATATCAGTGAATCTCAGCGCAGGCCATGTTTAAGTGCTGAACGCTTTGGAAATTGCTGGACGGACGCTCTCACACGCGCCGCATTTTCGGCGTTGTTGCAGCCCGAGGTCGTCCAATACATTTTCTTTTCAGTGGAGAGCTCGATACTCTAAATGCTGATACCCAAACTCACATAGTTTTTCTATGAGGAACAGAAACTTGTCGGCCGTGTTTGAACGGAGTGCGAAATACTCGCTGAGTAATAATCACAGAACCACCATTATGAATATAGTCCACCACGACAAACGCACGATGCTCACCTAGCCAAGCCATTGCGCCTTCTGAAAATGGCAGCTATACTGCTGTCGATCGATATCTCTTCCACATCAGTAATCCCACCACAACTCGCACAGTGGTCTCTCCAAATACGGGAGGTCTTTCTGCCGTACCCTGTATTATTTAAATACTTTTTAAACTAGGTTTACTACACGTTGCTGTGGAGGATCTGACATGTGGACCACCGATTTTGATCATGGTTTGCAAGGATGTTCTTTACTGAAAATAAAGAGAGCTGTTTCGACCTTCTGCTAGACAGTCCCTAGTATTTTCTTTTTTTTTTTAAAAAAAAGAACTCGATATAAAGTTGATAAATCGTATTTTCAGTGCTGTATATCGAAAAATAGTCTAAAAACAAACATTTTTATAAATATAATATGTGGTCCAAAGTCAATAACGTTCGAGTTATTAACGTTTTTGTGTTTTCACGCTGTAACTTGAGTACTCGTCATTGTAGTGTAGCAGAGCGATGCCAGTTATTGAGCGGTACGTAGTTCATGGGAATGTTCATCGACTACGTCTTCGGCAAAAGGAACAAAGCGGAGCTTGAGTATTGGTTGTACCTGTAAAACCCTTAAAACGCCCTCGGGCGCACTCTGATTTACGATATGCTTTTTGCAAATTATTTACGCAGTGTTTACGTTAACCCCCCTCCCCCTCCCTTTAAGTTGGGGAGTGCCAGGCTCAGTCTGATGTTCCTCACAGCATCACATTGAAGACAGAAAGTCCCGAATTTAAATAAGTTACATAAAATTGCAAGCAGTCATGGTTGCAGTTTTATGTAACTTATTTACATTCAATTAACAGTCACGGATTCTAAACTATCAGTAATGGATAAGCTTAATCTAGTCCCGAATTGCAAGTAGTGGGAAAGAAAAGAGACTGGCTGATTCATGGAAAGCTGCATTCACTGAGGCATTAACAAAAGAGAATCAATTTGTTGTAGATATCTTACGCGGCATTGCTGGAGATACCGCAGGTGGCAGTAGACAAGAAACAGGCATTTGCGTCATTTCTATTAGAAATAATCTGTTAGCTGCAGTTGCACAAGCAATCTACAAATGTTATGTGTGTTTTTAATACCTTTTTGGTAACATTATGTTTCATAGTATTTTCATTTGTACACATTTATTAATTATAATCATTTAAAAAATAGTTATAGAACACTAGAACACTGGATCCTATCGCCTTGGGAGAATTTTTGGGAGAAATTACGGGTAACGCCTGAAGAGGGATAAATTTTTTTTTTTTAGCGGCTCTAGGTCATGAGGTCATGTGGCGCCAGATTCGATTCGCAGCCGGGTCGGAGAGAGAGAGAGAGAGAGAAAAAAAAAGCAGTCAGGGCAGTCGACTACCAAGCTGCTGGTCTGTGTTCGATTCTTGGGCGTGGTTTCTTTTTCATTAGGTATTTGTTTCGTCTTATCTGATTGTCTTATGATAATCGGAATAACTTTCTTTCATATTTTAAAGTGAAACATCCGGAGGTGTGATAAATAATCAACTAAGTACAGTACTGAAAGTTATTTTCACCATGATGCATATTACAAAGATCCCAACTCAACGTCGGTTCGCGAGCGATCTCGCAATCAGTGCGGTGGAACTTATCATAGAAACAGGCAAAACATAAATATTTCTCACACCATGCGCAACACACGAGCGAAATCTCGCCGCCTTGACACTCCTCCGGTACGTTGTTCGTGGAAAACATATCTGATTCACGTTGCTAAAAACAGATATATTAGATATAAATTTGGATGTGTACCAAGCGTATGAAATCATATCTTGAAAGACATGCGTGGATAACTGGTAATGGATCAACGCATGAATTACGGTAGCATCCTCTCTATCTTATAATTCTCTGCTCTGCTGTAATGTCACATGATTTTGAAGTAGTGTGATAGAAGTAAACGTCACAGGATTGAAAAAAGAGAGGCGTATTTCGGTGACATCAGTTTCATGGTGCAGGTCGGTTTAGCATTATCATCTAACTACAGAAGTTCTATGGTTGAGCGTTATGTATCACGATGTCCGCCCCGATAGCAGAGTGGTCAGCGTAAGGGATTGCCGTCCCACGGGCCTGGGTTCGATTCCCGGCTGGGTCGGGGATTTTCTCCGCTCAGAGACTGGCTGTTGTGCTGTCTTTATCATCCCGCTCGCAGGTCGCCCAATGTAGCGTCGAATGTAATAAGACCTGCACCAAGGCGGCTGGACCTGCCCCGCAAGAGGCCTCCCGGCCAATGACGCCAAACGCTCATTTCCATGTATCACGATGAAAATAACTGTCAACACGTTATACTATTGGAAAATACTTGGAAAAAAAAGAAAATAAAAGTAGTCTCATTATCAGAATAGGATCACATACGCATATGGACCAGCAGTTTGGTAGTCTAATGTCTTGACCACCCCTTTTTTCCTGGCCATTTGCGGGTCGAATAATTACAACGAGAAAAGAAAAATTATTAACAGCAACATTTGTCCAGGTGAAATCGAACTGCCGTCTTTTTTCTCCTTAAGGAAGTCGACCAGTCAGCTTCAGGCCGGAGTATACAGGACGGGCAGTGGTCGAAATCCAAGACTTGGCCACGACGCCTTCCTCTTCCCGACCCTTCCGATCCCTTTTCTTTTCTTAATAAAATTTTTTTTTAGTGTTCAAGACAACGAAAGTCTTTATTAACAAGGTATGGGAACAATAATCGCTCAACCGACGATGTCGCTCTGTTAGACACGTAGAATGACGGGTTCCCAAGCTACAGCATGAAAACACAAAAACCTTAATAACCCGAATATTGTTAACTTTGGACCACATGTCATATTAACAAAAACTGTTTGTTTTCAGACTATCTTTCGATAGATAGCATTGAAAATATCATGTTCCGACATCACCTCTGACCTCGATTTTTTTCAAAAACGAGGGATTGTCTTGCAGAAAGCCAAAACACGTGTTCCTTTATTTTCAGTATAGATCGTCTTTGAAAACTTGATCAAACTCGGTGACCCAGATGTCAGACCCTTCCCTTGTGAAGCTGACAAGGGGAGTCCACGACGTTGGACTCGTGGATTTGGTTCAAACTTTGTACTTCTTTGGTAGGCCATTAAAGCAACAGAATGTACAAGTTGTATGTTGCACTACTCTGGCAATTCCAAGAAAATCGCAAGAGAAGTTTTACTCACTTACTGTGTAACTGACATATCTGTGCGTAAAAGCCGGTTGTAGTTAGTCGTTGTGGTCAAACGTTTAGCCTTCGCGCGTTGCTAGCGGCTCGTGGACAAGGCGGCGGTTCGAATCCCACTACCACTCAGATTTTAATATATATATTCTTCATCACTGGTCACATTATCAAATTTATGTGAACTTTGAGAGCTAATACAATGAAAAAAAAAACTCACGGGCATTTTCATGAAGTTGTAATGAATTTCATATGTTATTTGACTCTTTCACACGTTGCAGGATGGTAGTTTCCGTACAGACATGGGAAACATAAATTGAAACTTCATGCAAATACACGTGTCTCTTTTCATGATACACTCCTGGAAATTGAAATAAGAACAACGTGAATTCATTGTCCCAGGAAGGGGAAACTTTATTGACACATTCCTGGGGTCAAATACATCACATTATCACACTGACAGAACCACAGGCACATAGAGACAGGCAACAGAGCATGCACAATGTCTGCACTAGTACAGTGTATATCCACCTTTCGCAGCAATGCAGGCTGCTATTCTCCCATGGAGACGATCGTAGAGATGCTGGATGTAGTCCTGTGGAACGGCTTGCCATGCCATTTCCACCTGGCGCCTCAGTTGGACCAGCGTTCGTGCTGGACATGCAGACCGCGTGAGACGACGCTTCATCCAGTCCCAAACATGCTCAATGGGGGACAGATCCGGAGATCTTGCTGGCCAGGGTAGTTGACTTACACCTTCTAGAGCACGTTGGGTGGCACGGGATACATGCGGACGTGCATTGTCCTGTTGGAACAGCAAGTTCCCTTGCCGGTCTAGGAATGGTAGAACGATGGGTTCGATGACGGTTTGGATGTACCATGCACTATTCAGTGTCCCCTCGACGATCACCAGAGGTGTACGGCCAGTGTAGGAGATCGCTCCCCACACCATGATGCCGGGTGTTGGCCCTGTGTGCCTCGGTCGTATGCAGTCCTGATTGTGGCGCTCACCTGCACGGCGCCAAACACGCATACGACCATCACTGGCACCAAGGCAGAAGCGACTCTCATCGCTGAAGACGACACGTCTCCATTCGTCCCTCCATTCACGCCTGTCGCGACACCACTGGAGGCGGGCTGCACGATGTTGGGGCGTGAGCGGAAGACGGCCTAACGGTGTGCGGGACCGTAGCCCAGCTTCATGGAGACGGTTGCGAATGGTCCTCGCCGATACCCCAGGAGCAACAGTGTCCCTAATTTGCTGGGAAGTGGCGGTGCGGTCCCCTACGGCACTGCGTAGGATCCTACGGTTTTGGCGTGCATCCGTGCGTCGCTGCGGTCCGGTCCCAGGTCGACGGGCACGTGCACCTTCCGCCGACCACTGGCGACAACATCGATGTACTGTGGAGACCTCACGCCCCACGTGATGAGCAATTCGGCGGTACGTCCACCCGACCTCCCGCATGCCCACTATACGCCCTCGCTCAAAGTCCGTCAACTGCACATACGGTTCACGTCCACGCTGTCGCGGCATGCTACCAGTGTTAAAGACTGCGATGGAGCTCCGTATGCTACGGCAAACTGGCTAACACTGACGGCGGCGGTGCACAAATGCTGCGCAGCTAGCGCCATTCGACGGCCAACACCGCGGTTCCTGGTGTGTCCGCTGTGCCGTGCGTATGATCATTGCTTGTACAGCCCTCTCGCAGTGTCCGGAGCAAGTATGGTGGGTCTGACACACCGGTGTCAAAGTGTTCTTTCTTCCATTTCCAGGAGTGTATATCTCTCAAATGTAATATAAATTAAATAATATGCACAGTAATGAAAAAATAGATTAATAATTAAGTCTTAGCGGGAGACCAACCGTCGCCTTATACACGTTCGTTTTACGAAGCTTGAATGCTAATCAAATTTATTTTTTAAAATCTCATTTTGTTCGTTATTGTTCGTTGCATTTGTTCGGGGCGGTCGTTCCATGACACTCGCTCAGGTTCATCGTTGATCCGTTCACTTAATTTGTTTATTACGAAGGCAACTATGCCCTCTTTTTTTCATTTTGTTTGTTGTTGATGGTTGAATTCGCTCGTTGCGAACGTCACATGACATCCATTATAGTTCGTTTTGTTGATCCTTCCACTCAGTTTTTTATTACAGAGGCCAACCAGCTCTCTGACCGAACACGCTGAGCTACCATGCCGGCGTGCCCTCTGACCGAACACGCTGAGCTACCATGCCGGCGTGCCCTCTGACCGAACACGCTGAGCTACCATGCCGGCGTGCCCTCTGACCGAACACGCTGAGCTACCAAGCCGGCGTGCCCTCTGACCGAACACGCTGAGCTACCATGCCGGCGTGCCCTCTGACCGAACACGCTGAGCTACCATGCCGGCGTGCCCTCTGACCGAACACGCTGAGCTACCATGCCGGCGTGCCCTCTGACCGAACACGCTGAGCTACCATGCCGGCTATCACTTGGGACCATGAACTCTAACGTTCGGCACCTGCGTACTGACACATAAGCCACATAAAAGACGCGCAAAATTTGCAATTTTCTCGGAACTGCCAGAGAAATGCACAGTATGTTGTTTTAATGGCCTACTAAAGGCGTACAGAGTTTGAAGTAAATCTGTGATTCTAACGTCGTGGCCTCGGCTTGTGAGCTTTCACTGCCAGTCCCGACTTCCTCTGCCCAACCAAAATTTGAACACTGAAGATGCTATGAACTGATTCTCGGCTCCTTTCTACAACATTTCCGATATGAGACAGAGATTTTCCTTCCTTGCGAAGCCACAGAAAAATCTCCACCACTTCTGTTGTTACTCTGTTCATTTGTGGCCCTATTTTGGTTCTTCTGTGTCCAGATTGGTAAACCTTTCGGGTTTTCCAACGTTCAACAGGTATTTGCTGTTGCTCAACTGGACGGACATCGCTTTACCGGGCAATTTTCCTTGCCCAAATCGTGAGCATTGGTATTCTTCGTGCACTTTTTTCTGGGTCTCTTACTTCCGTTAGTCCTGAACCACTAAAACTCCAAGGACTTCGCCTAGACATAGCTGTGTCAGTAAATGACAACATTCAGTGCAGTACCAGCCTTTTATGGAAAGCTAGTTTCACATTATGTGCATCTGACAATTCGCAGGTTCCTAGCATATATGAGAAACCTCTTTCATTCTTCATATCGCTTATAGTCAAGTGACAGTGGTGATAAGGTATCTCTGCATTAAAACAGATGCACCGTGTGACGTTCTAAAGAGTGATGGTTGATGGAAACACTGCTTTAGTGGGGCCGGTAAGCACCGGTAGTGAATACCGATATAAAATTATTTTCTTCTTTGCGTACCGGGAAAAATGCGCGCACTGGTAGGTAGTTAGTTCGTAGAGGTAGTACGGGAAATCATATATTCATAAAATACTAAATTTGCTATTCAAGATGAGAATATATTTGTTATTAACGACAAAAAATTATTAAACAGACCATAGATACGGGTCCCCAATCTTCAGTGATTTTTTGTTTATTTGTTAGACTACACGTTGGCTACCCAGGCTAGGTCTTCGGTTATGAGCAAGGTAAGCGTTTTTGCTTTACCGGAAGCCTCGGGCGTATTCTGAGCCAAGAATTATTTCCGTCAGTGGCTGCCATTCTCTTCTGCTTGTACTTTCTGATATTGTGCATGTGTTTACGGCTGTTTAGCGAACAGTTGGAAACTGTGTGTAATATTTGTAGAGCAACACCGATGTTATAAATGTTGAAGTCATTGAAAAGTACACCAAAACGAGCAAGCGAGTATGTCAGTGACTCTGGTGGAGGTAAAAGAATGTGTTCTGTGTGATCAGATACAAGCGATACTAGTAACAGTAAAACCGTTGAAACCCACGTGAGGAGGCTGGACTTTTTATGCCGGCATGCTTTACTTCAGCACAGTACAATTAAAAGGAAATACCTGGCTGGAGGTGAGAAATATTAAGTTGGGCTGTTCAATATGTGCAGCAGTAAATAAATTTATAATGGGGCTGCAATATGGAATTCAAGCAAAGCCAGCAAAAGAATTAGCACGATGTGAGATTATTATTATTATTATTATTATTATCATTATTATTGTGGTAGTAAGGAGACACAAAGCCCGCCCGATTGGCCGTGCGGTCTAACACACGGCTTTCCGGGCGGGAAGGAGCGCCTGGTCCCCGGCACGAATCCGCCCGGCGATTGGTGTCGAGGTCCGGTGGATGGTTTTTAGGCGGTTTTCCATCTGCCTCGGCGAATGCGCGCTGGTTCCCCTTATTCTGTCTCAGTTACACTATGTCGGCGATTGCTGCGCAAACAAGTTCTCCACGTACGCGTACACCACCATTACTCTACAACGCAAACATAGGTGTTACACTCGTCTGGTGTGAGACGTTCCCTGAGGGGGGGGGGGGGAGAGGGGGAGGGGGGGGGGAGTAGACTGCGGTAGTCGTCGTGGGATTGTGGATCACTGCGGCTGCGGCGGGGACGGAGCTTCTCCGTCGTTTCTAGGTCCCCGGTTAACGTACAATACAAGGAGACACAACATTTAAGTCTCCGAGAAAAAAATGCGGAACATTACAGAACTGTAAATGTGTTCAGTATGAGACAGTCCAGAGAGACAGCAAATGGAAACAGGTGTTGAGTAAATGAACACAAACAGGCTAGAAACGACCTACGGAATGTTCAGAACTTACTACAAAGAGGGTAGATTGAATAGACCTTATACTTCCAGAAATTAATGGACTGATAAGGAGAGGCCGGCCGCGGTGGTCTCGTGGTTCTAGGCGCTCACTCCCGAACCGCGCGACTGCTACGGTCGCAGGTTCGAATCCTGCCTCGGGCATGGATGTGTGTGATGTCCTTAGGTTAGTTAGGTTTAATTAGTTCTAAGTTCTAGGTGACTGATGACCACAGATGTTAAGTCGCATAGTGCTCAGAGCCATTTGAACCATTTTTTTTTTTATAAGGAGAGTGTTCTGCATTATAATTACAGTTGTGCGAACGTTATTGATCAGATATCAGTCGAAATTCACATTATGTGCATCTGATAGATAGAAAGCAACTAAATATCTTGTGGATAGTAATATTAAACTTGGTACGACAAGTAATAAACCAATGCAGCAGTTTGTATGAGATGTGGCACGAGCATTATAGCTTCTTTGCAAACACTTTTTTTGAGATTTTGTAGAACTGACTGATGTGACAGCATTTTCAGTAAAAGAAGTTCTGCTGAAGAATCTGGATTCACATAATCTAAATGCACCTTACCTTAAAGCAAACCTAGTTGGATTTCCTGAGATGGTGCCTCCGTAATGCTTCGGAAGAAAAAAGGGGTTGCAACATGAATGAGAATATTCTTCCTCACATTCTGATACGGCATTTCCCAAATCATAGATTGGAATTAACCGTTCATGATACACAAAGTGACGTGGAGGCTGTTGCAATTTTCACTGTTTTTTTAATAAATTGTATACTACATACGGAATGTTTCCTAAATGTCGGATAAAAATTATAGACTGTGCAACTGCTTTAGGACAGACATTATCCAAAACAGGAAATATATGCACCATAAGATGGACAGTTTCGAGCTTAAGAAGTGTCAAAACAGTGTGGGAGAGTTATAGCCCCGTAGTAAAGCACTTTACAAAATCTGCAAACGATCCTAAAAGATATGAGAAGGGTAGAAGCAATAACAGTGGTCTGTGCAAAATTCTGATTAATAATGAACTTTCCGACTTATCCTTGCGCCGAGAGAAGAGAGAGATCACAATTCCAGATGCAGACGGGCAAATAAGCGCACAATCCATGTAAATGGTTCAAATGGCTCTGAGCACTATGGGACTCAACTGCTGTGGTCATCAGTCCCCTAGAACTTAGAACTACTTAAACCGAACTAACCTAAGGACATCACACACACCCATGCCCGAGGCAGGATTCGAACCTGCGACCGTAGCAGTCGCACGGTTCCGGAACAATCCATGTAGTAGAATCATTGATAAATTGTCCAGGTCCATATTTAGAGCAAGCCAACACCGCAGTGAAATCACAGTTATTCAGACACACAACTCAGCAATATAATAGTAAAGTAAAGGACATTCATAGTAGACAATTTCTGAGGAGCCTGGCAGAATATCTCAAGCAGTGATTAGTGCAAAATGAAGTCAAGCTTCACATCTTACTTCTTTAGAAGCCAAACCTAATGAACCATTGGTGGTACTATTTGAAGACTTGAAGATTATGACTCCAGCTCATTGGCCTCGAGAAACATACGTTACCAAAGGTGACCAACCTGCGTGATACACTTCAGTTAACAGACAAAAGAAAATACATAAATGAATTTAGGGAATGTACATAGAGACAAATGTTATGGCCCTTCATTGAAACCATTAATAAAAGTTGTGTTTACAGTTCCAGTGGTCATCTCTGAGCGCGAAAGATAATTAGTGCCATTAATGAAGTCTTAACAAAGAAAAGAAACTGTCTGTATAGGCAACGTGCAAGTAATCTTGGCCGGCCGGAGTGGCCCAGCGGTTCTAGGCGCTACAGTCTGGAACCGCGCAACCGCCACGGTCGCAGGTTCGAATCCTGCCTCGGGCATGGATGTGTGTGATGTCCTTAGGTTAGTTAGGTTTAAGTAGTTCTAAGTTCTAGGAGACTGATGACCTCAGAAGTTAAGTCCCATAGTATTCAGAGCCATTTGAACCAAGTAAACTTGTTTTTATTATCAGTAGTAGTAGTAGTAGCTTTATTCACCCATAGATCTCTTTTTACAAGGATATAGGACATATCAAAGTATTTACAAGTTTAGAAGAATTTAAAATAAGCTAATTCGTATACACATAAATTTACAGACTTCTAGTTAGAGACAATCATTACATTCATTCCTGGTATACAATACTTTTTTCACAAATAACTTATTAAATAATGTAATGCCACACTGTTCACTTCTATCTCACTATCAGTCACTGCACACACTACACATACATTGTTTCATAACACTTCACTCACTACAAACACACACACACACACACACACACACACACACACACTGGTGGTCTCTGAGCCATTTTCTGTACCACAACGTCCCATTTGCTATCCTGAAAAATTGAGTCAGCATCCCTCCATAATGAGTGAGATGTTGAGGTCAGAAAGAGGAAGAGGTGTTAGTATTGTGCAATGCATAGCTTGAGGGTAAGTTTTTCTAGAAAGGGAAAAAGAAGGAAAAAAAGTGTGAAGGTGTTATGTGGAATGTTGGGTGTTTTGTAATCATTATTATTATTTATTTGTATAACACTTTTTTCACCAAACCCCTACTCTGTTTTATCTAAGTAATCCTTCAATGTATAAAATGCATTGCATAACAGGTACTTTTTAGCTGCTTTTTTAAATGAGTGTATTTTTTGAATTTCTTTAATCTCTTATGGTAATTTATTGTACAGTTGTATTCCTTGGTAGAAAATACTGTTTTGAGTCTTATGTTTATTTTTTCTAGGTAAATGTAAGTTGAGTTTATCTCTTGTTCCATGGTCATAGACATAACTGTTTGTGCAGGACCACCGTGCGACCACTAATTGACGTTTTTATCCTGCTCCATACACCAGATCATGGCTTCAAGGTGGCAGGATTACAGCAGAAAAAATGCCACGCCTAAAATGTTAACCAGACAGTGATGTTCAATATGAGACGAGACGTAAAATTTTAACGTGAGATGAGTACACCCCTCTCCCAAAGAAAAATCATCCAACTAAAGTACCGGATGGAAAGGGGCCATCAGAAAGTTTAGGTTCGAAGGCCGTACAGCCCAAAATCAGTATACCAATTAGGCAAAACCACCGGGAGCACTGAGGAAATCAACACGATGCCTCAGGTTAAAGATACCGGTTTGGTAAAACACCGTTTACTGCTGCGCGAAGAAGTCCGAAATTGCCTGATTCACATCCTCGTCCGACACGAATCGTTTACTCGGCAAGACGTGTAGTCGCATGAGTAGAATCAGAACTATAGGGCAGGTGCTCGAGAATTTTCACTTGAGTTGACATAACTTCTGCGTTACGACATTAGTGAAATTGGGATGTGCGTTATCATGAACCAGCAGCACCTCTCATCGCAGTTTTCCCAATTTTAGTCAGACTTGCTGCTCCGTACACATTCTTCACTCTCCGATGGATGTCTACCGGTGTCGGCAACCAAGAAAAGAATAACAGCACGTTGGTCCTGTTTGGAAGCATTTTGTAATAACGGCACCATGTTTCCTCATTCGCCGCACGCACGTCAGAAAGACACGAATGCCACACTAATACCTTGCCTATATGTCAGTGCCCCCCCCCCCCCCCACCCATGAACCATGGACCTTGCCGTTGGTGGAGATGCTTGCGTGCCTCAGTGATTCAGATAGCCGTACCGTAGGTGCAACCACAACGGAGGGGTATCTGGAGAGGCCAGACAAACGTGTGGTTCCTGAAGAGGGCAACAGCCTTTTCAGTAGTTGCAGAGGCAACAGTTTGGGTAACAGACTGATCTAGCCTTGCAACACTAACTAAAATGGCCTTGCTGTTCTGGTACTGCGAACGGCTGAAAGCATGGGGAAACTGCAGCCGTAATTTTTCCCGAGGGCATGCAGCTTTACTGTATGATTAAATGATGATGGCGTCCTCTTGGGTAAAATATTCCGGAGGTGAAATAGTCCCCCATTCGGATATCCGGGCGGGGATTACTCAAGAGGACGTAGTTATCAGGAGAAAGAAAACTGGCGTTCTACGGATCGGAGCGTGGAATGTCAGATCCCTTAATCTGGCAGGTAAGTTAGAAAATTTGAAAAGGGAAATGGCTGTGTTAATGTTAGATATAGTGGGAACTAGTGAAGTTCGGTGGCAGGAGGAACAAGACTTTCGGTCAGGTGAATACAGGGTTGTAAATACAAAATCAAGTAGCGGTAATGCGGGAGTAGGTTTAATAATGAATAAAAAAAATAGGAGTACGGGTAAGCTACTACAAACAGCATAGTGAACGCATTATTGTGGCCAAGATAGACACGAAGCCCACGCTTACTACAGTAGTACAAGTTTATATGCCAACTAGCTCAGCGGATGACGAAGGAATTGATGAAATGTATGATGAGATAAAAGAAATTATTCAGGTAGTGAAGGGAGCCGAAAATTTAATAGTCATGGGTGACTGGAATTCAAGAGTAGGAAAACGGAGAGAAGGAAACATAGTAGGTGAATATGGATTGGGGCTAAGAAATGAAAGAGAAATGCGCTTGGTAGAATTTTGCGCAGATCATAACTTAATCACAGCTGATACTTGGTTCACGAATCATGAAAGAAGGTTGTATACATGGAAGAACCCTGGAGATACTAAAAGATATCAAATAGATTACATAAAGGTAAGACAGAGATTTAGGAACCAGGTTTTAACTTGCAAGACATTTCCAGGGGCAGATGTGGACTCTGACCACAATCTATTGGTTATGAACTGTAGATTAAAACTGAAGAAACTGCAAAAAGGTGGGAATTTAAGGAGATGGGACCTGGATAAACTGAAAGAACCAGAGGTTGTACAGAGTTTCAGGGAGAGCATAAGGGAACAATTGACAGGAATGGGGGAAAGAAATATAGTAGAAGAACAACGTGTAGCTTTGAGGGATGAAATAGTGAAGGCAGCAGAGGATCAAATAGGTAAAAAGACGAGTGCTAGTAGAAACCCTTGGGTAACAGAACAAATGTTTAATTTAATTGATGAAAGGAGAAAATACAAAAATGCAGTAAATGAAGCAGGCGAAAAGGGATATAAACGTCTCAAGAATGATATCGACAGGAAGTGCAAAACTGCTAAACAGGGATTAGTGCAAAATGAAGTCAAGCTTCACATCTTACTTCTTTAGAAGCCAAACCTAATGAACCATTGGTGGTACTATTTGAAGACTTGAAGATTATGACTCCAGCTCATTGGCCTCGAGAAACATACGTTACCAAAGGTGACCAACCTGCGTGATACACTTCAGTTAACAGACAAAAGAAAATACATAAATGAATTTAGGGAATGTACATAGAGACAAATGTTATGGCCCTTCATTGAAACCATTAATAGAAGTTGTGTTTACAGTTCCAGTGGTCATCTCTGAGCGCGAAAGATAATTAGTGCCATTAATGAAGTCTTAACAAAGAAAAGAAACTGTCTGTATAGGCAACGTGCAAGTAATCTTGGCCGGCCGGAGTGGCCCAGCGGTTCTAGGCGCTACAGTCTGGAACCGCGCAACCGCCACGGTCGCAGGTTCGAATCCTGCCTCGGGCATGGATGTGTGTGATGTCCTTAGGTTAGTTAGGTTTAAGTAGTTCTAAGTTCTAGGAGACTGATGACCTCAGAAGTTAAGTCCCATAGTGTTCAGAGCCATTTGAACCAAGTAAACTTGTTTTTATTATCAGTAGTAGTAGTAGTAGCTTTATTCACCCATAGATCTCTTTTTACAAGGATATAGGACATATCAAAGTATTTACAAGTTTAGAAGAATTTAAAATAAGCTAATTCGTATACACATAAATTTACAGACTTCTAGTTAGAGACAATCATTACATTCATTCCTGGTATACAATACTTTTTTCACAAATAACTTATTAAATAATGTAATGCCACACTGTTCACTTCTATCTCACTATCAGTCACTGCACACACTACACATACATTGTTTCATAACACTTCACTCACTACAAACACACACACACACACACACACACACACACACACACACACACACACACTGGTGGTCTCTGAGCCATTTTCTGTACCACAACGTCCCATTTGCTATCCTGAAAAATTGAGTCAGCATCCCTCCATAATGAGTGAGATGTTGAGGTCAGAAAGAGGAAGAGGTGTTAGTATTGTGCAATGCATAGCTTGAGGGTAAGTTTTTCTAGAAAGGGAAAAAGAAGGAAAAAAAGTGTGAAGGTGTTATGTGGAATGTTGGGTGTTTTGTAATCATTATTATTATTTATTTGTATAACACTTTTTTCACCAAACCCCTACTCTGTTTTATCTAAGTAATCCTTCAATGTATAAAATGCATTGCATAACAGGTACTTTTTAGCTGCTTTTTTAAATGAGTGTATTTTTTGAATTTCTTTAATCTCTTATGGTAATTTATTGTACAGTTGTATTCCTTGGTAGAAAATACTGTTTTGAGTCTTATGTTTATTTTTTCTAGGTAAATGTAAGTTGAGTTTATCTCTTGTTCCATGGTCATAGACATAACTGTTTGTGCAGGACCACCGTGCGACCACTAATTGACGTTTTTATCCTGCTCCATACACCAGATCATGGCTTCAAGGTGGCAGGATTACAGCAGAAAAAATGCCACGCCTAAAATGTTAACCAGACAGTGATGTTCAATATGAGACGAGACGTAAAATTTTAACGTGAGATGAGTACACCCCTCTCCCAAAGAAAAATCATCCAACTAAAGTACCGGATGGAAAGGGGCCATCAGAAAGTTTAGGTTCGAAGGCCGTACAGCCCAAAATCAGTATACCAATTAGGCAAAACCACCGGGAGCACTGAGGAAATCAACACGATGCCTCAGGTTAAAGATACCGGTTTGGTAAAACACCGTTTACTGCTGCGCGAAGAAGTCCGAAATTGCCTGATTCACATCCTCGTCCGACACGAATCGTTTACTCGGCAAGACGTGTAGTCGCATGAGTAGAATCAGAACTATAGGGCAGGTGCTCGAGAATTTTCACTTGAGTTGACATAACTTCTGCGTTACGACATTAGTGAAATTGGGATGTGTGTTATCATGAACCAGCAGCACCTCTCATCGCAGTTTTCCCAATTTTAGTCAGACTTGCTGCTCCGTACACATTCTTCACTCTCCGATGGATGTCTACCGGTGTCGGCAACCAAGAAAAGAATAACAGCACGTTGGTCCTGTTTGGAAGCATTTTGTAATAACGGCACCATGTTTCCTCATTCGCCGCACGCACGTCAGAAAGACACGAATGCCACACTAATACCTTGCCTATATGTCAGTGCCCCCCCCCCCCCCCCCCACCCATGAACCATGGACCTTGCCGTTGGTGGAGATGCTTGCGTGCCTCAG
This sequence comes from Schistocerca gregaria, assembly GCF_023897955.1. NCBI lineage: Eukaryota > Metazoa > Arthropoda > Insecta > Orthoptera > Acrididae > Schistocerca > Schistocerca gregaria. The sequence goes on from NC_064931.1 coordinate 688,022,829, forward strand.
TGATTCAGATAGCCGTACCGTAGGTGCAACCACAACGGAGGGGTATCTGTTGAGAGGCCAGACAAACGTGTGGTTCCTGAAGAGGGCAACAGCCTTTTCAGTAGTTGCAGAGGCAACAGTTTGGGTAACAGACTGATCTAGCCTTGCAACACTAACTAAAATGGCCTTGCTGTTCTGGTACTGCGAACGGCTGAAAGCATGGGGAAACTGCAGCCGTAATTTTTCCCGAGGGCATGCAGCTTTACTGTATGATTAAATGATGATGGCGTCCTCTTGGGTAAAATATTCCGGAGGTGAAATAGTCCCCCATTCGGATATCCGGGCGGGGATTACTCAAGAGGACGTAGTTATCAGGAGAAAGAAAACTGGCGTTCTACGGATCGGAGCGTGGAATGTCAGATCCCTTAATCTGGCAGGTAAGTTAGAAAATTTGAAAAGGGAAATGGCTGTGTTAATGTTAGATATAGTGGGAACTAGTGAAGTTCGGTGGCAGGAGGAACAAGACTTTCGGTCAGGTGAATACAGGGTTGTAAATACAAAATCAAGTAGCGGTAATGCGGGAGTAGGTTTAATAATGAATAAAAAAAATAGGAGTACGGGTAAGCTACTACAAACAGCATAGTGAACGCATTATTGTGGCCAAGATAGACACGAAGCCCACGCTTACTACAGTAGTACAAGTTTATATGCCAACTAGCTCAGCAGATGACGAAGGAATTGATGAAATGTATGATGAGATAAAAGAAATTATTCAGGTAGTGAAGGGAGCCGAAAATTTAATAGTCATGGGTGACTGGAATTCAAGAGTAGGAAAACGGAGAGAAGGAAACATAGTAGGTGAATATGGATTGGGGCTAAGAAATGAAAGAGAAATGCGCTTGGTAGAATTTTGCGCAGATCATAACTTAATCACAGCTGATACTTGGTTCACGAATCATGAAAGAAGGTTGTATACATGGAAGAACCCTGGAGATACTAAAAGATATCAAATAGATTACATAAAGGTAAGACAGAGATTTAGGAACCAGGTTTTAACTTGCAAGACATTTCCAGGGGCAGATGTGGACTCTGACCACAATCTATTGGTTATGAACTGTAGATTAAAACTGAAGAAACTGCAAAAAGGTGGGAATTTAAGGAGATGGGACCTGGATAAACTGAAAGAACCAGAGGTTGTACAGAGTTTCAGGGAGAGCATAAGGGAACAATTGACAGGAATGGGGGAAAGAAATATAGTAGAAGAACAAAGTGTAGCTTTGAGGGATGAAATAGTGAAGGCAGCAGAGGATCAAATAGGTAAAAAGACGAGTGCTAGTAGAAACCCTTGGGTAACAGAACAAATGTTTAATTTAATTGATGAAAGGAGAAAATACAAAAATGCAGTAAATGAAGCAGGCGAAAAGGGATATAAACGTCTCAAGAATGATATCGACAGGAAGTGCAAAACTGCTAAACAGGGATGGCTAGAGGACAAATGAAATGATGTAGAGGCTTATCTCACTAGGGGTAAGATAGATACTGCCTACAGGAAAAATAAAGACACCTTTGGAGAAAGGAGAACCACTTGTATGAATATCAAGAGGTTTGATGGAAACCCAGTTCTAAGCAAAGAAGGGAAAGCAGAAAGGTGGAAGGTGTATATAGAGGGTCTATACAAGGGCGATGTACTTGAGGACAATATTATGGAAATGGAAGAGGATGTAGATGAAGATGAAATAAGAGATATGATACTGCGTGAAGAGTTTGACAGAGCACTGAAAGACTTGAGTCGAAACAAGGCCCCCGGAGTAGACAACATTCCATTAGAACTACTGACAGCCTTGGGAGAGCCAGTCGTGACAAGACTGTATCATCTGGTGAGCAAGATGTATGAGACAGGCGAAATTCCCTCAGACTTCAAGAAGAATATAATAATTCCACTCCCAAAGAAAGCAGGTGTTGACAGATGTGAAAATTACCGAACTATCAGTTTAATAAGTCACAGCTGCAAAATACTGACACACTCTACGACTTATCTTAGAAGAAATATTAAGGAAAGGCAAACAAAAGGACTTGGAAGAGCAGTTGAACGGAATGGGCAGTGTCTTGAAAGGAGGGTATAAGATGAACATCAACAAAAGCGAAACGAGAATAATCGAATATAGTCGAATTAAGTCGGGTGATGCTGAGGGAATTACATTAGGAAATGAGATACTTAAAGTAGTAAAGGAGTTTTGCTATTTGGGGAGCAAAATAACTGATGATGGCCGAAGTAGAGAGGATATAAAATGTAGACTGGGAATGGCAAGGAAAGCGTTTCTGAAGAAGAAAAAATTGTTAACATCGAGTATAGATTTAAATGTCAGGAAGTCGTTTCTGAAAGTATTTGTATAGACTGTAGCCATGTATGGAAGTGAAACGTGGACGATAAATAGTTTAGACAAGAAGAGAATGGAAGCTTTCGAAATGTGGTGCTACAGAAGAATGCTGAAGATTAGATGGGTAGATCACATAACTAATGAGGAGGTATTGAATAGAATTGGGGAGAAGAGGAGCTTGGGGCACAACTTGACTAGAAGAAGGGATCGGTTTGTAGGACATGTTCTGAGACATCGAGGGATCCCCAATTTAGTATTGGAGGTCAGCGTGGAGGGTAAAAATCGTAGAGGGAGACTAAGAGATGAATACACTAAGCAGATTCAGAAGTATGTAGGCTGCAGTAGGTACTGGGAGATGAAGAAGCTTGCACAGGATAGAGTAGATTGGAGAGCTGCATCAAATCAGTCTCAGAACTGAAGACCACAACAACAACAACAACACATGTCAGTGGTTGCCCGCCGGAGTGGCCGAGTTGTTGTAGGCGCTTCAGTCTGAAACCGCGCGACCACTACGGTCGCAGGTTCGAATCCTGCCTCGGGCATGGATGTGTGTGATGTCCTTATGTTAGTTAGGTTTAAGTAGTTCTACGTTATAGGGGACTGATGACCTCAGCAGTTAAGTTCCATAGTGCTCAGAGCCATTTGAACCATATTTCAGTGGTTATATGCCAGTGTACCAGCATCGGAGTCACGCTATGTTGCATATACGCTGCAGCAACGCCCCAAAACTGAAACTTTTTCATTGTCCCTTACAAAACGTGTAAGTAAAATTAAGTTGTGTGTGTTGTGTGTATGTGTGTGTGTGTGTGTGTGTGTGTGTGTGTGTGTGTGTGTGAGAGAGAGAGAGAGAGAGAGAGAGAGAGAGAGAGAGAGAAAATAATGAACGAGGAGTGTTGAGGGAGCGGTGTGGGAAGGGGCAAGGGATGGAGGGTTAGAGAGAGATGCGGTAGGAAGGAGAAGAGAGAGAGCTGCAGGGAATGGGAAGCATGGACGGATTATGAGGAAGGAGTGGTAGAATGAAAGGTGAAAGAAAAAAATCATAGGTTTATGCACCATTTTCATTTCGCCTTTATTGTTATTTATCTCAAGTGCTAATTCTGTTAACTTATCTTTTCATGCTGACAAGTTAATTAAGGAATATTAGGTTTCAACAGCCTGTCGGCGATATAATTAGAGACGGAGTAAAATGTCCGATCGAGGACGGAAATCAGGCGTGCTCTTCTTAAAGGAACCGCGGCAGAGTTTTCCTTGAGCGCTTTAGGAAAACACGGCAGATCTAAAGCTGGCTCTGGAAGGTCGGACGGGGATGCGACCTCCGGTCCCTCCGAACAAATTTGGTATCTTAACCACTGTAACACTTCTCCTGGTTCTCTTCTTCATTTTTTACTATAAAGGTGCAATTACAAAGTTAGGTGACACGTCTATAGTAAAACTGCTACGAAAAGTAGACTAAGTGATTTCAAAATAAAAAGCGAGAAAAATATGAACATTAAGAATAATTCCGAATATGAAAGCGACCAGAGTGCATAAGGCATCACGACAACAACTGAAAATATTAATTTTTTAATATAAAAATAGGCCTGTAATGTAGAACAGGCAAAACAGAGCGATTAGAAAACAATTGTGGGTATGTGTAAATAAAAGTGGATCAATTGCTGTAAACGAGACATCTAACCATATTGGTCAGGGTAACCTAAATAACATAAATCACACAGATGAAAGTTATTAGTAAGAGTAGAAAAAATATAAAAAGTAAGTAACTCAAATGCAAATATATTTAGTGCTGCAAAGCATGATAAATCAATGGATACTGATTTATCAGTAAATGTGAACTAAACTACATAGTGGAGGACACCGAGAACTGAGTTTGTTTAAGTAGCGGTTTTCGCTTTGTTTTCGGCGGTTGGTTCAATGTAATTAGAGCGTCGGACATCAAATGGTCCGGTGAAAGCAGCTTTTCCTGGTAGAGACTTTATTAAATTTGTGACGTCTGCTCTGAATGTTTGTCTCGCGACGGCTTTTGGTAATTCTATACTGGGACAGGTAAATGTACCACCGGCAGCTACAAATGTCTATTGAAAAAATGTTTCACCTCTTGAAAGAGCACTACAATTTTGTGCTCTTTTCATTTATAAGTATGACCATTCAGACAGAAGCATTCTTCACCCGCTGTTGAGGATGTGGATATAATATACTCTGAAGACTGCGAATAGGCTACGAATAAAGTGTTAAGCATCGCATCGCGAACCTCCAGTTAATATCTTCTCATCCCCCTTCCCGTGATACACACTGCTACTGATGACTGGTTGTTGCTCTCAGTGTCGTTTACTTGGCAAAAGTGTAAAAGTTTCGCGGAGTTCACCAGATCCCGTCATACAAAAGCAGTTATGATTTCTTCAGAGGAATACCTCTTTATATGGTGGTTAACTGTATGGGCTAAATATGAACAATATGACTGAGCTGCATCAAACTAACTAATACCTATTAATTTTGCCACCAGTCATGATTTTTTTACTGTGGGATTAGACATTGATAGGATCAAAATGAGACATCTTTCGAGATGCAACAATTTTTAATTATAACTTTCTCCCGACTATGTTTTTTACACAGCTTTCTGATTTCTGTGACCATTTGGTGATTTACAAATATGAAATGCATTGCATTTTAATGTTATTATAGCACAGTGTTACAAGAACGAATAGATACTGGTGGCATTATTATTAAATGGTGGTTTAATGCCTTTTTCGTATACATGTTCTGTCAAAATTCCACCGTTATCGATGTTTTCGGGTCACGTGGATGTGATATTAAATGATTTGTCGGTGAGGCAATATTAGATTTGAAAGTAGAAGACGTAGCAAGGAAAGTAAGTCCAAATGGACTCTTGAATCCAGAAACCAATCGAAACATGAAAAAAAAATTAATTTCAATTTCACTGTTCAACGAAAGTTTTTAATTCGGTTGACTGGCAACGTGCTCTTTGTTTTTTGAAGATACATGCATCTTTCTCATAGCTGTAAAAGGCTAGTAGGATGACGATAACAGTAACTGGCTGAAACAAGATAGCCAATATTAACGAAGGGCTGAGAACGTACGGTTTACTTGTCCACCATGTTTTCGGAAGAAGCTGTAGTTAACATGAAAGAGAGGTAAAATGGCATCAATTTTTAAGACCAGAAAATACAGTGATCACAATTCGTATTTGAGAACGGAATCCAGGCAGGCTTTTTCAGGGATACCAATAATATGTTAATGATTTTAATCTCAGTCATATATTGGAAATAAGAAATTAATTTAAGGAAGACAAATACTGTGACAGTAAGAATGACTCTAAAGTAAAAATGATATTAGGTGAGTAAGACCTGCTTCTGTCTGAGTAGTGCCATAGAAACTGAAACGAGGTTTGTCATACAAAGACAGAAATCGCCTCAAGAGCATTATGCTTGCAATAAGAAAGTGTTGTCTTGGGATGTGATAAATAAGTGCGACCCGGAAATATTTTCAATCCATTTGGAGGTTAACAAACTACACTTCTGGCCATTAAAATTGCTGCACCACGAAGATGACGTACTACAGACGCGAAATTTAACCGACAGGAAGAAGATGCTGTGATATGCAAATGATTAGCTTTTCAGAGCATTCACACAAGGTTGGCGCCGGTGGCGACACCTACAACGTGATGACGTGAGGAAAGTTTCAACCCGATTTCTCATACAAAAACAGCAGTTGACCGGCGTTGCCTAGTGAAACGTTGTTGCGATGCCTCGTGTAAGGAGGAAAAATGCGTACCATCACGTTTCCGACTTTGATAAAGGTCGGATTGTAGACTATCGCGATTGCCGTTTACGGAATCGCGACATTGCTGCTCGCGTTGGTCGAGATCCAATGACTGTTAGCAGAATATGGAATCGGTATGTTCCGGAGGGTAATACGGAACGCCGTGCTGGATCACAACGGCCTCGTATCACTAGCAGTCGAGATGACAGGCATCTTATCCGCATCGCTCTAACGGATCGTGCAGTTACGTCTCGATCCCTGCGTCAACAGATGGGGACGCTTGCAAGACAACAACCATCTGCACGAACAGTTCGACGACGTTTGCAGCAGCATGGACTATCAGCTCGGAGGCCATGGCTGCGGTTACCCTTGATGCTGCATCTTAGACAGGAGACCATGCGATGGTGTACTCAACGACGAACGTGGGTGCACGAATGGCAAAACGACATTTTTATGGATGAACCCAGGTTCTGATGGTCGCATCCGTGTTTGGCGACATCGCGGTCAACGCACATTGGAAGCGTGTATTCGTCATAGCCATACTGGTGTACAACCCGGCGTTATGGTATGGGGTGCCATTGGTTACACTTCTCGGTCACCTCTTGCTCGCATTGACGGCACTTTGAACAGTGGACGTTACATTTCAGATGTGTTACGACCCGTGGCTCTACCCTTCACTCGATCCCTGTGAAACCGTACATTTCAACAGGATAATGCACGCCCACATGTTGCAGGTCCTGTACAGGCCTTTCTGGATACAGAAAATGTTCGACTGCTGCCCTGGCCAGCACATTCTCCAGATCTCCCACCAATTGAAAACGTCTGGTCAATGGTGGCCGAGCAACTGGCTCGTCAAAATACGCCAGTCACTACTCTTGGAGAACTGTGGTATCGTGTTGAAGCTGCATGGGCAGTTGTACCTGTACACGCCATCCAAGCTCTGTTTGACTTAATGCCCAGGCGTATCAAGACCGTTATTACGGCCTGAGGTGGTTGTTCTGGGTTCTGATTTCTCAGGATATACGCACCCAAAATGCGTGAAAATGTAATCACATGTCAGTTGTAGTATAATATATTTGTCCAATGTATACCCGTTTATCATCTGCATTTCTTGTTGGTGTAGCAATGTTAATGGCCAGTAGTATGTATGCATTAAACTGGGGACCTAGAAATGCCAGAGAGGCTTCGTAAACAGCGGTAAGCGGCACATGGGGTGCTGTAAAGAGCGGCGTCACTGGACAATGGGTGACAATAAACGAGTGATCTGGAGTGAAGAACCACGATATCCTTGTAGCAATCGGATGAAAGGATTTGGGTTTGCGAGAGGATGGAGAACGTTACATGCCGTGATGTAAACTGCCAACAGTGAAGTATATGAAGGGGTGGTGTAACGGCACGGGGATATTTTCGTGCATAGGACATGGTCTACTATTTGTGATTAAGAAGACGCATATGTACCAGGATATGAACTCATTTTACAGCACTTACAATGGAGGAACTTTTCGTAGACGATGATAGTTTGTATATACATTACAATGCATCCTCTCATAAAGCGGCATCTGTAGGGCAATGATTTGTGGACAATAATATGCCTGAAATTGACTGGCATGCTGGACCCCTTACCTGAAACCAGTGGAACCCCTTTGGAATGAGTTAGAATGTCGACTTCGCTGCAGACCCCAGCGTCCAAAATCACTTACTTCCTCTGGTTTCAGATCTTCAGAAAGAACGGTCTGCCATTCCTCTATAGACTCTCAAACCTCATTGGTAGTGTCGTCAGCAGAGTTTACGCCACAGTACAGGAGAAGTGAAGACACAACCCTTATTAATGTCCATAATAGGACTCCAGATAGTGTTGATCAGATAGTGCATCATACTTTACAGGATTATTTAAGATCAGGACGGCTATTTTATACGAGAGCTATTTTTCGGACATGATGAGCTACTAGCACCTGTTGTAGCTGTGTGTTAGCGAGCCTTCGTGTGTCTTGGAATGGAACGCGAAGAGTAGTTGCAGACAAAGTCCTTTAGTGAATCCTTGAGCCGGTCCACGCGGCTCAGTTGGAAAATAATTGTCTGACAAACGTAGAAGTTAGCGTTAGATGGTTGGTCAGGTAAGATGCTGTGAATATTGTAGACTGGAGACGATCGAAATGTGGAAATGTAGAACAATTTCAAAAATTATGCGATACCCCAGAAGACAAAGTGTTAGTACGACAATAGTGACGTAGAGCGCTATGGAAATACTGAAAGCCGGCAGCTGTGACCGAGCTGTTCTAGGCGCTTCCGTCCGGAACCGCGCCGCTGCTACGGTCGCAGGTTCGAATCCTGCCTCGGGCATGGATGTGTGTGATGTCCTTAGGTTAGTTAGGTTTAAGTAGTTATATGTCTCGGGGACTGATGACCTCAGATGTTAAGTCCCATAGTGTTTAGAGTCATTTGAACCATTTGAGGTACTCTGCCAAAAGTCATGGGATAGCGACATGCACATGTACAGGTGGCGGTAATATCGCGTACGTAAGGTATAAAAGAGCAATTCATTGGCGGAGCTATCGTTTGTACTCAAGTGAAAAGATTTTCGACGTGATTATGGCCGCAAGACAGGAATTAACAGGCTTTGAACGCCGAATGGTAGTTGGAGCTAGACGCATGGAACATTCCATTTCGGAAATCGTTAGGGAATTCAGTGTTCCGAGATCCACAGTGTCAAAAATGTTCCAAGAATACCAGATTTATGGTGCCACCTCTCACCACACAAAGCAGTGGCCGACGGCCTTTACTTAACGACCGAGAGCAGCGGCGTTTGCGTACAATTGTCGGTGTTAACAGACAAGCAACATTGCGGGAAATAGCCGCACAAATCAATGTGGGACGTAAGACGAACGTATTCGTTACGACAGTGCGGCGAAATTTGACGTTAACGGGCTACGGCAGTAGACGACGGACGCCAGTGTCTTTGCAAAGCCGGCCGCTGTGGCCGAGCGGTTATAGGCGATTCAGATGGAACCGCGCGACCGCTACGGTCGCAGGTTCGAATCCTGCCTCCTGCATGGATGTGTGTGATGTCCTTAGGTTAGTTAGGTTTAACTAGTTCTAAGGGACTGATGACCTCAGTTGTTAAGTCCCATAGTGCTCAGAGCCATTTGAGCCTTTTGAAGCCTTTGCAAACAGCACGGCATCGCCTATAGCGCCTCTCCTGGGCTCGTGACCATATCGACTGGACCCCGGACGACTGGAAAACAGTGGCTGGTCAGATAAGTCCCGATTTCAGTTTGTGAGAGCTGGCGGTAGGGTTCGAGTGTGGCGCAGACCTCACGAAGCCACGGGCCCAAGTTGTCAACAAGGCATTGTACAAGCTGGTAGTGATTCCATAATGGTGTTGGCTGTGTTTTCATGGAATGTACTGTGTCCTGGTAGTGTTCTGCTATTTGGAGACCATTTGTAGCCATTCATGGACTTCTTGTTCCCAAAAAAGGACGGAATTTTTATGGATGGCAATGCGCCTTGTTACTGGGTCACAATTGTTCGTGATTGGTTTTAAGAACATTCTGGACAATTCGAGCGAATGATCCTGCATCGGGTTTTCGCAGATGATGCTGTAGTATACAGAGAAGTTGCAGCATTAGAAAATTGCAGCGAAATGCAGGAAGATCTGCAGCGGATAGGCACTTGGTGCAGGGAGTGGCAACTGACCCTTAACATACACAAATATAATGTATTGCGAATACATAGAAAGAAGGATCCATAATTGTATCATTATATGATAGCGGAACGAACACTGGTAGCAGTTACTTCTGTAAAATATGTGGGAGTATGCGTACGGAACGATTTGAAGTGGAATGACTATATAAAATTAATTGTTGGTAAGGCGAGTACCAGGTTGAAATTCATTGGGAGATTCCTTAGAAAATGTAGTCCATCAACAAAGGAGGTCCCTTACAAAACACTCGTTCGACCTATACTTGAGTATTGCTAATCAGTGCGGGATCCGCACCAGGTCGGGTTGACAGAGGAGATACAGAAGATCCAAAGAAGAGAGGCGCGTTTCGTCACAGGGTTATTTGGTAAGCGTGATAGCGTTATGGAGATGTTTAGCAAACTCAAGTGTCAGACTCTGCAAGAGAGGCGCTCTGCATCGAGGTGTAGCTTGCTGTCCAGGTTTCGAGAGGGTGCGTTTCTGGATGAGGTATCGAATATATTGCTTCCCGAATCATGTTATCAATCCTACTCCCGATATCTGTTCATTGCTAATTTTTCTGCTCACTGGATAAAAAGCATGGAGAAGAGCCATGATTGGAAGTGTGGAAAATTGTGTGAATGAAATATAAATAAGATTTTCGCGATAAGGTATGTCAAGATGCCATCTCAGTTTTGTTAGATCAATAAGCTCTCCATAGCACAGAGTGGAGGGATGTTGTTTGAATAAAATAAAAACTACCAAACACTGTGTTAAGTCTGTTCCTTAAAATAAGTCGTATTATGCAACTGCCAGAGGCGAGAATTTAGGTATCCTTTTATGTTGATAGGTTGACTCCGCAATCTCTTGATTTAATGTCAACTGCTCTTTTAGGCTGTAATAAACTTACTAAATTTTCGCCCGTGACTATACGGCATTCATTTTCTTTCCTTTTTTTTTAATTTAATTCCGTTTTAAAACAGAAAGAAGGAAATACTATTAAGAGACTAACACGTTCTCTGCAAATCATGTCCGCTGCTCAGAAAATGTACAGGATATCTGAAAATATGGTGTGATTGCTTGCATTTATAATGAAAATGGGAAAAATCATCACTTTTGTTGAAAATACTTGCGTCATTTTACTGCGGTTATGTTATACCGACCTGGAGAACATTTCTTCCAATTTCTTCCTCTCTTGTTGAATTTTCTTCACATCTTGGAGTAAACTCGTAAATGCACCGTCGAAACGTTTTATCAAGTCCGGAGAAACTGATGTGGTTTGGAGATCTTCATATAGCTCCGCAAGCTTCTGCCCGCTGCAACAGAAAATTTAGACGCGATAAATATAGTACTGAAGGTGTCTTATGCTCTAAAAGCCCCCTACCAGAACGCGTAAAGTTTGTATATATTAGAGAGGTCAAAAGAACATAATATATTGAATAGTCAGAGACATGTGGAAGTAGCCTATAGGATTAGAACCAAACCCTAAGACACCATCGATGAAGCTATGTGGTGTCTAATGTCAAAATCCGAGTAACTGAAAGTGCAATATGTTTACGGGGCTGGAGAAAGACTCGAGATTTCACGACTGGTGATTACAGAGTAAATCACTTAAATGTCAGCAGGGAACAATACAGGTTGTCTCAGATATGTGTTTTCTGTTTAAATCACAATTACAAACGAAAGGGATATTTAGGAATATTTATTTAGAAGTAAGAAACGTTACTCTTTCTGCGGAATTATGAACATAGTTCATTAACTTGCTAGCTGAGTACCTGGCTGTACTCAGATATGTATTTGTTCCAGTTATATTATTCCATCTGCTCCTCCTTTCTCTCTCTGTCCATCTCCTCCGCCCTCCTCTCTGTCGATCTCCATCTGCCCCCTTGCTCTGTTCACCTCTTCCGCTCATTACTCCTTGCTCACCTCCTGCACCCCTCAGTCACTGTCTCCACCTGCTCCTTTCTCTATCCACCTGCCCTTCTCCCCCTCTGTCAATCTGCTCCTTTCTCCTCTGCTCATCTCCTCGTCCCCTTCTGAGTGCATCTCCCCTGCCCCCTCTTCCTACTCCTCACTCCCTTTATCTCCTCCTCCCCCTCTCTCTATCCATGTCCCCCTCCCCTCTCTCCATCCTCCTCCTCATCCCCCTCACTCTGTCCATTTACTGCTCCCCTCATTGTCTGTCCATCTCATCCTTCCCCCCCCCCTCTCTATCCACTTTATCACCTCCACCCCAATAGGAGGTTGCTGGCTTTTAAGTCCACAGTATTTTTTTTTAGAGATAGTAAGTAATACATGTTTAGTTGAAATTGATCCATGGGTTTAGGAGGAGTTTTTTGCATGCGGCTTTGCTTACATACGTACATGTCACACATATTTCACATATATTTAATATGTTTCACGAATATTTGTACACATATTTCATCTATATCTTTAGGGAATTTCCCTCTGCAGTTCGTCTTCACACAGCACGATGTTTATTACGTCCTATCTCCTTAACTATGAGTCATAAAATGATATAATTATGTAGTTACTTTCAGCGGCATATGAGAATACTGCCTGCAGGTCACTAAGTGGTCTCATTCTCAAAAACTGGTTGAATGAAGTCGGGGTATTCGTGCATCTTCTTTTTCACCCACTTCCCCTCCCCTTGTTAAGCAGTTGATTCTGACCCCCACAGCGATTCTTTACAGACAATAAGTGATATTCGTGGAGGTATATACCGCCTATGCAACTAATTCAGGGCAGTTTGTTTAGTTGCCATACGCGTTTCGCTTCTTTTATTTGGGAAGCATCATCAGTGGCCAGTAATACATGTTTTCTTTAAACGTATTATGTGGTAGATATAATATGCTGCTATATTGCATTTTGTCGTGTCTCTTGTTTTTAGATTTAAATCAACTTTTGTAGCACAAAGTTCTTGGCACTCTAGCTGTAAATACCTGCTCCTTGGTATTTATCTGATTTGTCTGTTGTTTGTAAATGTGACGGGAGTGTGTTTCTTGTTCTGTAAGCTATGTGTAATCCCCGTTTCTTTAGTATATTTGCTATCTTGTGTGTTGCTTTGTGTTTGTATGTAAGAGGGTACCATGTTTCTGTTATTCATGTTACGAGTGTTATTGTTTAGTGTTTCCATGTGCACTGTAGTGTCTGTGGGGTTCTTTGGTGTTTGTGTTCTCTGCTTGGTTTGATTTTTGTTCAGTTGTGGTTTAATTTTTTGGTTGTGTTTTTGTGCTACGTGGATGTTGCAACCAATGTTTGTGGCTATGAGTTGTACTGTTTGTAATTCTTTTTCGTAGTTTTCTTTGCTGGGTAGAATTCGCAGCATAGTCGACAGGACCGAATGCGGACCTCTGGTACAGAGCCGAGCGGAGGGTCTGAGTCGGAGGCTCAGACGGTACTGCGACCGTGTAGGATGCAGATTCCTCGACTTGCGCCAAAGGGTGGCTGGGTTTCGGGTTCTGCTGAATAGCTCAGGAGTCCACTATACGCAGGAGGCGGCTACACGGGTAGCAGGGGCTGTGTGGCGTGGACTGGATGGTTTTTTAGGTTAGAGGGTCTCGAGAGAATACAAGATGGGCTTCATTCACAAAGGGTGCAGGCTGAACACAGGAAGAACATAGATACAGGAACCATTGGTATAACAGTTGTAAATTGTCGTAGCTGTGGGGAAGTACCAGAGCTCCAAGCGCTAATAGAAAGCACTGATGCTCAAATCGTTATAGGCACTGAAAGCTGGCTAAATACGGATATAAGACCAGCCGAAAGTTTTGCGAAGAACCTAACAGTGTTCCGAAAAGATAGGCTAAACACGGTTGGCGGTGGCGTGTTTGTTGCTGTTAGAAGTAGTTTAACTTGTCCTGAAATTGAAGTAGATACTTCCTGTGAGTTAGTATGGGCAGAGGTCATTGTTGCAACCGGAATAAAATAATAACTAGATCCTTTTACCGACCTTCCAATTCAGATGATACAGTTGCTGAAAGGTTCAAAGAAAACTTGAGTTTGATTTCAAACACGATAATAGTTGGTGGTGACTTTAATCTACCTTCGATATGTTGGCGAAAATACATGTTTAATTCCGGAGGTACGCATAAAATATCATCCGAAATTGTGCTAAACGCATTCTCTGAAAATTATTTCGAGCAGTTAGTTCATGAGCCCACGCGAATAGTAAACGGTTTGAAAACACACTTGACCTTTTAGCAACAAATAATCCTGAGTTAATAACAAGCATCAAAATCGATTCAGGGATTAGTGAACCACAGAGTTGTCGTAGCGAGATTGAACATTGAAATCCCCAAATCCTCAAAAAATAAGCGAAAAATATACCTAGTCAAAAAATCAGATAAAAATTCACTTGACGCCTTCCTGAGAGACAATCTCCACTCATTCCAAATTAACAATATAAGTGTAGACCAGGTGTGGCTTAAATTCAGAGAAATAGTATCGGCAGAAATTGAGAGATTTATACCAAATAGCCGGTCGGACTGGCCGAGCGGTTTGTGTTGCTTCACTACTCCGAGGATATTTACGTCTACGTTACTCATGTTGGCAGCTGTTTTCGATTCGAATTCTGGAATATTTACATCGTCTTCTTTAGTGAAGGCATTTCGGAAGACTGTGTTTAGTAAATCTACTTTGGCAGCACTGCCTTCGATAGTATCTCCATTGTTATCGCTCAGAGAAGACATTGTTTCTTGCCGCTAACATACTCCACATACGACCAGAATTTCTTTGGGTTTCTTCCAGGTTTCGAGACAAAGTTTCGTTGTGGAAACTGTTATAGGCGTTTCGCATTGAACTCCGCTCTAAGTTTAGAGCTTCTGTAAAAGATCGCTAATCTTGGGGATTTTGCGTCTGTTTAAATTTGGCATGTTTGTTTCGTTGTTTCTGAAACAGTGTTCTAACCCGTTTTGTGTACCAAGGAGGATCAGCTCCGTCGTTTGTTAGTTTATGTGGTATAAAAATGGTTCAAATGGCTCTGAGCACTATGAGACTTAACTTCTGAGGTCATCAGTCCCCTAGAACTTTGAACTACTTAAACCTAACTAACCTAAGGACATCACACACATCCATGCCCGAGGCAGGATTCGAACCTGCGACAGTAGCGGCCACGCGGTTCCAGACTGAAGCGCCTAGAACCGCACGGCCACAACGGCCGGCAAAAAGCTCCTGACGTTGCAGGAAAACTTTCACAAGCAAATAGCCATTACAAAGGAAAAGAGGGTACTCAACGACCAAATCCATATAAGCAATAAGTCTCTGATCATGCTAGCCACCAAAACAATAACGAACTGAAATGTAACCAGGGTAAATAATTAATGAGTCTCTTTCCCCTCTACTCTCTCCCTCCCCCCCCCCCCCCCCCCCCCAGACACACACACGCATGCACGCAATTTTATAAAAATCACCCTCCCAGGAAAGAATTACACAGTTACACACACACACACACAAACAACAAATGAAACATATCAAACCACAACACAACACAAACAAAAGACAGACACACAACAACAGTTGGCATCAGTACACACAAGAAGCACACATATGTTGATCACAAAAATGGAAAGTAGAAGCGATATATGTGATGTCAAATGAGGGTGAAAGAACGTCATAAACCGGCCAGCCGTAGTATGGAAAGTTACGAATACATCTCCAGAACCATACACGAGCTAGCGGCACTGGAAATCGTAACACCGAACGATAAGTTCGCATTACGAACTTTGTGCTACAAAAGTTGATTTTAATCTAAGAACAAGAGAAAGACACTACAAAATGTAATATAGATCATATTATATCTACCACATAATTCGTTTAAAGGAAACATGTATTACAGGCCACTGATGATACTTCCCAAATAAAAGAAGCGAAACGCGTATGGCGACTAAACAAACTGCCTTCAATTAGTTGTATAGACGGTACATAGCGCCAAGATTGTAAAGCAATTAAGGGAAATACGGAAAACTGAAAAAATGACAGTAAGTGATATTTTTACCAGCTTTGGTTGAAAGTGGTCAAGTGGTTTAGGAGGAGCTATGGAACATACATACATACATTTATATAATATGTATGTCTATTTCTATATATGTGTAGATTTTCCAGAGGGTTACAGCAACGAGATATAATTTTTTAATAGAATTGTTTCTCATAATTTATGTTTAAATCAACTGTGTGAAATAAATTTGCTGATATCACGGTGAGGCCAACTTCCTAGATGCGCCGGTTTGAAGTCGTTTGGGGTTATGGGTTGGTGAAATAAAGACGATTCTACAGAAAACCACACAGAGAGAAATCTCTTGGTGCTAGTACAACATCACACGCAGAATGATCTGGGTAACCACAGTGCTGTATTCACAGGAGAGTTGTAATCTCTAGACAGACATGTTCAAGAAGAGCATCTGTACTGTCGACGAGAAAAGCTCGATACGTCTCATCTGTGAAAGTGCCACCGAAAGAGTGCGGATTGATGATTTCATCTCCGAGGATTCTACACCACACATTTATGGATCACCTCCTTTGACGATTGACACGACGTATCCAACTAGGATTCTCCGTGGTCCGGTGATTTATGTTATGACTATTCACAGCAGCATACGCTGAGATGACACAAGTCATGGGATAGCGATACGTACATATACAGATGGTGGTAGAATCGCGTACACAAATTATAAAAGGACAGTGCATTTTAGGAGATTTCATTTGTACTCACGTGATTCATGCGAAAAGCTTTCCTGCGTGATTGGACTTGAACGCGGAATGGTAATTGGAGCTTGACGCGTGGAGCATTCTGTTTCGGAATCATTTAGGGAATTGAGTATTACTAGATCCACAGCGTCGGTAGTATATTGCAGCTAAAACAAACAATTTCATATCCTCACTCCTTGCTGATCTTCATCTATTACCGCCGCGCCTTCTCTAACTAATATTTTCTCGAACTGTTGTTCACCACACAAGAACAGAGTGGTTGATGGAGCTCTTCGGCCACGATACCTCACGGCATAAGTATTTTGTCGCCATTCGCCAAGCATCAGCCACTGTTGATGGCGAAGAATTCCTTCCGTAGGGGTGTTACGCTGGTTTGGATATCTGGCTCTGTTTGTGTTGAGGAAGCTATGTTATCAGCAACGGTTGTCACCTTCTCACTCTTCCCTCATGCATAAGAATACCACTACCAGCCATAAATGCCCTGAAGTGACTGTATTTTTCTTTAGATCATATCTTTTGTAAATTTCTCTGGCCGGCAGAAGTAGCCGAGCGGTTCTAGGCGCTTCAGTCTGGAACCGCGCGACCGCTACGTTCGCAGGTTCGAATCCTGCCTCAGGCATGGATGTGTGTGATGTCCTTAGGTTAGTTAGGTTTAAGTAGTTCTAAGTTCTAGGGGACTGATGACCTCAGATGTTAAGTCCCATAGTGCTCAGAGCCATTTGAACCAATTTTTTGTTGTTGTTGTAAATTTCTGAGATCCTTAGGCAGAAAAATATTCTGATAAGAAGTCAGACAGCTTGGACGAAGGTCATCATTCGAGGTCAGTAAGTAATGGCTAGCCAAGTGATTATATTACCAGACATTTATTATGTGCAATTAAAAATGAAGCCAAACTGAGAGTTAGGCGTATTATTTTTCGCCAATTGATAGTGATTTTAGACTACGTGATCATGCACAAGAAAAAGCGAGACTCTGTACCTTCGAAGATTAAAGGTTTTACACGTTCTCCATAAAGATCTGAGCTCTGTTTTGTTCTTGTTGTTGAAATTTATATTTAAAAATCTCAATTATGTTAAAGTGGGGCAAAATTATAAAGAATGCATATCTCATAAAAGGTTCCAGTGTAACAGAAAAAATATATCGTTCAACAATTACTATGTGAATGAAAGCTTGACAAACAACAGACTGGCAAACGCAGCCACCAAGGGGAGTCTATAGCACACTAGGGACGCGTTTCTTTTCACTGTTCTACACCAAACCATTTTAAAACCCGTATAACAATTCGCTCTACAGGAAACTGATCATGTTGCGATGTATTCACCACGGATCGTTTCACAGGGACACTGGAAAACGGCTTATTAATTATACAAGGCCAGCAGTGCTCGAATATTTCATTGTAGTAATCTATTCAGACGAAGATGTCTGTATGAATTCATTTATCTTTCTGTCTCCAACGAAAGTAGTCCATATCCCTTTTGAGATGCGTCTAGCTGCCATTTTTAACTATGGCCTGCTTCTTCGAAATGGAACCTTATAATTTACATTGACGCCACGCAACAATTGGCTTTGCTTTTCTGTCAATGATATTTTCTCTTCTCCGTGTGAACGCTTACGGTTTTGGGATATACTGATCAATAACGAAGAGTAACATGTTGTGGAGAGCAAACGAGGTAAATTTATGGAGAAAACAATGAAATTATGAGCCAAACTCTGTGATATATGTAGAGGCAGTGAAAAATTTTCAACTGAGTAATCTGATCTTATCCTAAATGACACTGATGGTTCACTGTGTCCATCCAGATTGTGTAGCTACTTGCTCTTACTAGGATGACAAACATTTCTGTCTGTGTATTATATGACCAATCGTGCCCATCATGCATATTATAATAGGCTGAATACATATATTAGGAAATGAAAACCAAAAATCTCTTTAAAAGTGACAAATAATCACCATATTTGCACAGGGGTCTAATATAGATCTTTAAAGGCAATAGTTCAAAGTGTGTAGTTGTGAAACTGGCAGGATCTTCATAATGAACATAAAAATGCTGAGTTGAAGTCAAAAACGCTAGGTTGTTTGGAGCATTGCACGGGATTAGCAAGCAATGTAGATGTTTCTGTACGATGTTCACGTGAATAGTTGATACAATGAAGTTACTGTAAAATATAAACTTTCATGGCCGGAGATGTGACAATTAATTCAATATTCCGGGCTATTATGCCGTGGTCGAATGGATTTCACCATAAAACCAGTGATTCGTTCCCATTTGCTGAGGAAATTTGAAAGAGGGATCGTAATTTCTTTGAATGTCCGTTTCACACCCTGGCCCGCTACTGCCTCAGCAAAATTCCGCTTCCGCGTGCTTCTGCGGAGTGGGGTGACGTCACATGTTTTGAAAACGCGAGCCAATTGGCCTTTCAGTTGAATGACATCTGGATTCCAGTGCTGAAGAAAACGTGTACCAGTCTTCCACCGTAGGGTGAGAGTAATAGCGAACGACAGCAGTCGACAACGGCTAATTGCGATCGCGTATCCAAAACATATGACGTCAAGCCACTGCGCGGAAGTACGCGGAAGAGGAATTTTGCTGTAGTCAGTAGCGAGCCAGGATGTGAATCGGACATTCAAAAAAGCTACGATCCCCTTGAAAATGTCCTCCACAGATGGGGACAAAACGTCGGATTTTATGGTCTAATACATTCGATCACGACATAATAGCCCGAAGCATTTTATTAACAGTGATAATGAAGTTAATTTGAGCGAGATCATATACTGTCGATACCGCAGGATAAAGCGTTCTTCTGAAGTACTCCTCAGCAGGTCGCATGCGAGGTGTTAGTTGTCTATCAATATTCCCGGCGGGGTCAGGGACTTTCTCTGCCTCGTGATGATTGGGTGTTGTGTGCTGTCCTTAGGTTAGTTAGGTTTAAGTAGTTCTAAGTTGGTTGGTTGTTTTGGGGAAGGAGACCAGACAGCGAGGTCATCGGTCTCATCGGATTAGGGAAAGACGGGGATGGAAGTTGGCCGTGCCATTTCAAAGGAACCATCCCGGCATTTGCCTGGAGCGATTTAGGGAAATCACGGAAAACCTAAATCAGGATGGCCGGACGCAGGATTGAACCGTCGTCTTTCTGAATGCGAGTCCAGTGTGCTAGGAGATAGGCAGCTACCAGAACATCACAGAGCACGATTCATAGAACTGTCTTGGGCTGTCGTAGTGTGTGGAATTGTAGCATTCACTAACTTTCGTGCGGGAAACTGCACAGTGTAGGATACAACTGACACGTCATATTGTCATTTTTATTGTAGTGCTCTCTAGGATATTCGCCAGCTACCCTGCCCAACACGATGACTAGACATGTTGCCCGTTTGCCCATTGAGGATATGTAGTCATGATGAAACAGCATCTCGTCCTGCCTGCGTTATCGGCGACATCCCGCACCAACCCACCCTTCCTCTTCCCATTCAGTTGTGACAACAGATGATATGTGACACTGCTATGATTATCTCTCTGCACAATTGCATTGTAGTTACCGAGGATGTAGAAATTACTGAAGTTACTGCCTAGGATAATCTATCGATAGGTGTGTGGCCCTGTGATTGTAGTCATAAATAGTGGTGAATTTGTGCAATATGTGAACAATACTTTATTCATGACGTATCTTTATTCCAGGCTGTTAGCTTTTCATTTTCCACCAGCTTAAATTCCATCCCTGAATCCTGGCAACATTGTACCGTGGATATCATTTTGCATGTGGACCACGGAAAGGTTGTTACCGTGGCTACATCTATTACTTTCAATTGTGAGCAGCGTGCGAGTGGTGGCAAATTTTCATGGAGAGGAGAAGAATAGGAAAGGGCATCGCTTGTGAAATTCGGGCAGCGCTTTTTTCTCAAAGCGTAGATCACAGCAGCGACAGATATTCACAATAAAATCTGTAAAATTTAGAAGAATAAGTACATGACTGTAGCCTTTTTCGTAGAAAAGTTCGATTTTCAGTTCAGAATGTCTCGATGTGAGCGATTTTCAGGTGTGAGTAATTTCCTCTCTCTCGCGTTATTTCTCCATTTCAGGTGACAAAGTGAAAGAAATTGTTATCAATTGCTTATAATCATAGGCAGCAAAACTATATGACAACGATATACAAATATCAAGGAAGTGTCAACAGTCGAGGCAATTAAAGAAAATTAGTGGAAGGTATGTACTTAAAGTATAATAAATACCATTGTTATTGTCATTTGAGTGTTTGTGGGTGTCTTTTCCACATACATCAAGAAACGTTTTGCATCACCCCGGTTCCCAGAGCTCCTGAAGATAGACGTTGAGTGTGGGTATTGTATTACAGACACTGTCCCTTTGACTGTTCAGAGATGTCATTAAACCCGCCCAAAGATGTAAACAACCATGCATGAGCTGCGCCTATTAGACGGCGGGGGTCCGACAGCCGATCAGTTCCAGTCATTCCGCCGGCCGGGGTGGCCGAGCAGTTCTAGACGCTACAGTCTGGAACCGCGCGGCCGCTATGGTCGCAGGTTCGAATCCTGCCTTGGGCATGGATGTGTGTCCTTAGGTTTAAGTAGTTATAAGCTCTAGGGGACTGATGACCACAGAAGTTAAGTCCCATAGTGCTCAGAGCCATTTGAACCATATTTTTTTTTTGAACCAGTCATTCCACCAGGAAGGAGGTACACGGTTCGTGTTGTCTGTAGTTTAACTATGCGTAGACGGTCAATACCGCGGTTCGATCGCTTCCGCATTGTTACTTTGTGAGAGGAAGGGCTCTCAACAGGGAAGTGTAGAGGCGCCTCGGAGTGAATCAAAGCGAAGTTGTTCGGACATGGAGGAGGCACAGAGAGACAGGAACTGGCGATGACATGCCTCGCTCTGGCCGCACAAAGGCTACTACTGCAGTAGATGACCGCTACCTACGGATTATGGTTCGGAGGAACCCTGACAACAAAGCCACAATGTTGAATAATGCTTTTAGTGCAGCCACAGGACGTCGTGTTACGACTCAAACTGTGCGTAATAGGCTGCACGATGCGCAACTTCACTCCAGACGTCCATGGTGAATTCCATCTTTGCAACCACGACATCATGCAGTGCGGTACAGATGGGCCCAACAACATGCCGAATGGACCGCTCAGGATTGGCATCACGTTCTCTTGACCGATCAGTGTCGCATATGTCTTCAATCAGACAATCGTCGGAGACGTGTTTGGGGGCAACCCGGTCAGGCTGAACGCCTTAGACACTGTCCAGCGAGTGCAGCAAGGTGGAGGTTCCCTGCTGTTTTGGTGTGGCATTATGTGGGGCCGACGTACGCCGCTGGTGGTCATGTAAGGTACCAAAACGGCTGTACGATACGTGAATTCCATCCTCCGACTGATAGTGCAGCCATATCGGCAACATGTTGGCGAGGCATTCGTCTTCATGGATGACAATTAGTGCCCCCATCGTGCACATCTTGTGAATGACTTCCTTCAGGATAACGACATTGATCGACTAGAGTGGCCAGCATGTTCTCTAGAGATGAACCCTATCGAACATGCCTGGGACAGATTGAAAAGGACTGTTTATGGACGACGTGACCCACCAATCACTCTGAAGGATCTACACCGAATCGCCGTTGAGGAGTGGGACAATCTGGACCAACAATGCCTTGGTGAACTTGTGGATAGTATGCCACGAGAAGTACTTGTATACATAAATGCAAGAAGACGTGCTAGTGGGTGTTAGAGTTATAGGCGTGTACAGCGATGTGGACCACCACCTCTGAAAGTCCTGCTGTATGGTGGTACAACATGCAATGTGTGGTTAATCGTGAGCAATAAAAAGGGCGGAAATGATGTTTATGTTGATCCCTATCCCAGTTTTCTGTACAGGTTCCGGACCTCTCGGAACCAAGGTGGTGCAAAACTTTTGTTGATGTGTGTAACATCGCATCGAAACGAATTTACCGACTGACCTTTTCAGAGGGAGAGAGAATTCTGACTCCTGTGGGTCTTGAATAATATGATCACCGGTCTGTTATTCAACTGACCGGAAAACAAAAATTAGCAGCAGTCTTAAGCACAATTTTATTCTGTAAAATGGCTAGTGAAACTGATGGTGGTTCAATACGCGCTACCTGCCACATTGTCAATACACAAGAAGGAGAAGTCACGTAATTACGAGGCTGTCCAGAATTGGTCTGTCATACAGGAAAAGTTATTAAATTAAGTTTCACAATTACAAATGAAATGAATTACGTGAGCAGTGTGTTAATAGGCAGTAATTAACTGGCAAGCAAACACCTAAAATCAAGGGCCTTAAATACTAATTGTTCGCACGCTCGAGAACAATCGGCTAATATTCGCTTTAAATTTTCAGTTTGTAAGAGGAGTTTAATAACAGTTCGATTCAAAAAAATATAATACAGACGGAACATTACAGCACTCGGAGTCTCTCTCAGGGAAACCAAAGCGTACTAGATAAAATTGTTATATTTATGATGATTGATCACCTATAAAGGAAATTATCTTATTAATAATTTTGGTTGGTGAAAAATATATTTTCGGCCAGTAGTGAACAAGTAACTAATCTTAAAATTTGAGAAAACGCAATGAAAATGATAAATCTTATAGTAACACACAGCGTGGCCCAAAGTCTGCAGTTAAATACTGAATTAGATGTGAAAACGTCACATTCATATGGGGTTGGACCAGTAAAGCCATAAAATTTCCACAGAACTGTCTCACAAAGCTTAAGCGTAGTATACTGTCCTTCAAACACGAGAATATGGGTATAAACTGATTTTTATGTGCTAGCTTGCCAACGCCAAATTATAGAGCATCCGAATAGCAAATATTTATAATTTGTAGATAATAAGATAATTATGCAACAAAATTTTTAGAACCTTATAGAATTTGCAAACAACAATATAGGTTACATGTTGACGTTTAAATTTAGATACCCACATGGGTAGGGTTGGGTTGTTTGGGGGAAGAGACCAAATAGCGAGGTCATCGGTCTCATCGGATTAGGGAAGGACGGGGAAGGAAGTCGGCCGTGTCCTTTCAAAGGAGCCATCCTGGCATTTGCCTGGAGCGATTTAGGGTAATCACGGAATACCTAAATCAGGATGGCCCGTTGCGGAATTGAACCGTCGTCCTGCTGAATGCGAGTTCAGAGTGCTAACCTCTGCACTACCTCGCCCGGTCATACTCACATGGAACGTAGTTGTCAAGCTTACATAATTACAACACAGCTATCCATTCTGTTACAGAGATAACAGTTGTAAAGTCTACAGCAGCAATAATCTTTAAGGCACGAAGGGAGCTTATAGTTCCTCTTTTCGTGGACGTCGAAATCATTAAAGACAAAGCGTCAGCTGGACAGGTAAGGAAACGGTCGTTTTAAGAAACTATCCCATCGGCTACATGAAGTGATTTAGTGAAACCACGAAAAACCTAAATCAGGATTTTAGCTAGATGTGAAGACTGATCCACCTAAATAGGAATTCAATGTCCGAACCACAAAATATAATAACGTTATCGAGGAGCTGAAAATCTTTACAATTTAATAGAGATTTTGCGGAGAATACGTACTTTAATGGTCAGAAAGAAGTGATGTACTTCAGAAATAAAATACTGTCACCTGCCAATCTCCGTTGCACAGATGATGCGAAACCGTTTGAAGTTGGCGGAAACGTCTGGCAACCCACCTTCTGAGTGCGTCATGTCATGAGATAATGTTTTGCCTGAGCGCGTAGTGTTTGCTTTAAGTTAATGAGATAAAGAGCACCGCACAGTCGTTTTTAAAAGGAAAGGAAGCAGTACATTTCCTTCCCGTTATACTTAAGTCGCCTGTTGCGGCGACGACTGATGAATTTACGGAATGTAAAATTTACGATATAAAGTACTTTTACAGTACCGAAAGAAATTCGTTGCTAAGGTACGTATAAGAAGATCTACTTTCACAAAAGAACGCACATGTATGAAATATGTTCGGAAATTATGCAGCTGCTACTTGTATCTTGAATATTTATTTAGCAGTGTAAAGATCAGTGTTAGCAATTCAGAGGTACTCAATACGTATTTGATTACAACACATAAAACTCGTATTTCAGAGAAATGAGTTAAAATTGTGGTCCGTGTATTTTAACTGGGACAAATCAATTTACATGAATGACGAATCATTTTTTGTATTAGGCAGAACTAGTTCCTTCTCATTTTCCAACTGAGGTAGTATGAATCACTAACAGTTTCCAACTAGATACTTTGTTGTAAAAAATAAATAGAAAACAGTTGCATAAGATTGTAAATTGTTTCAGATGACATTATGACTATAATTCGCTATCACGCAACTCTCTATTCATAATAAAAATTTCGACCATCTATAACTGTAAGAAATTTTTTACACGACTATGGATGCAGTACTTGGTTGTAATTGAAACAGCTACTGTGGCGTGGATTTTACTCTTTCTTTCTGCTCCCTAACTGTATATCTAGCAGTAATATTAGGTACGAGGTATCTTTCTGTTTTGCTTGATCGTCTTCATCTCGTGGGTTTTGATGAGACTGTTTGCTACAATTTTTGAATCTTCTAGGAGGATAGCAGAAATTTTTATTCTCTTTCTTTTTGTACTTATGACTGGCAGTCACGAAAAACTCCTTTTTTTATTTTCCTCTACTACATCATTCGGGTCACCAAAGATTTATTGAGTTTTTCATACTGTTTTTATAAACTGTCTCTTTTGCTTGTGAAGCGAGTATGTAAACTTTTGGTGTCATCATTTCAGTGGCGTTGTGTTGTTCATTATAATAAAGTCTGTGTTCACACTTATTTTAGTAACACTTCTAACTATTGTTACATGTTGTCTCCTTCGTACGTTTGATATCCTTTAGTTGTCTGATTAAAAAACCTTGTTTTTTTCTGACAATTTGACTATCATCTTTGCCATCTGCAACACCGTCGTATATACGTCTCTTCCCAGATTTTTCTCGGGTACATTTACAGTTCCAACATCGTCACTTCCAGTCTGCTGAAAATTCCAATGTTGTACCATCCAATCTGTTGAGTGTTAACTTCGTGTGTGTTCCATCTGATAACTTTTCCAAAATATCAGACTGGAACGCAGCTCACTTGCAAAGCGTTTTCCTATGGAGGAAGGCGATGAAATTAAGAAGACCACAATCCAAATTAATTCAATTCATAGGAATAATGCTAACTCTTCCGTTGCGTTCTGCATTCTGTCTGTTGCACTTTGCTGATGTGTTGACCCTTAATACTATTACCAAAATATGGCCGATACGATGATCTAAATCTCTACACTCTCAGCTGTAAGAGTATCATGCTTATCGGGGAAGAAATCCAGTTGCCGAACCTCTGTGGGAACACACTGCACCAAGTGACGCAGACATAGACATATGCATTTGGTCAAAACGTGTATGGAACGCCTTCCCGTCCTTGATAAAATTACAGGTTAATAACTTTCTGATATTTTCCTTCTTTTGTACTGTTGCCTTTCCAAATTTCATGATTCTACTTCAACAAGAAGTACCCCACAGGTTTTATTAAGTGGGTTTGCGAGTATCAAAATATGTGACATAAGTGGCCGTATCTTTTGATTGCATTGACTTAGAACCTAACTTTTATTCCACCACCAAGGGACCATATACCTTAATGTGTGACATAAGGTTAAACTTCGTACATCTATCCGTTCCTGAGGAAAAGGGGTCTTAACAGACGGACGGACAGGGAGACAATCTATTAACAAATGAATTTTTTTGTTTGGGTCATAAATACAAACTCGAACTTTTTCCGATTTTGTGTTTATTTTTACAGTTATGTCTTGCTTCTTCCCAAACTACATGATTCTAGGTCAACGGGGAGTACTCTACAGGTTTTGATGAGAGAGTTTTCGAGTATCAAAATATGTGATATAAAAGACCATATCTTTTGATTGCATTGACTTAAAAGCTTCAATTTTGTGCAGCGCCAAGGGACTGTAGACTTTAGTATGTGGCATTAATTTCAACTTGACACATCCACCCGTTCCTGATAAAAATGGATTTTAACAATCGGACGGAGCCGGCTGGAGTGGCCGAGTGGTTCTAGGCGCTACAGTCTGGATCCGCGCGACCGCTACGGTCACAAGTTCGCATCCTGCCTCAGGAATGGATGTGTGTGATGTCCTTAGGTTAGTTAGGTTTAAGTAGTTCTAAGTTAAGTCCCATAGCAGTTAAGTCCCACAGTGCTCAGAGCCATTTGAGCCATTTGAATCGGACGGACGGACAGACAGATATACGGACGGACGACAAAGTGCTCTTATGAGGGTTTTGTCTTTACTGATTGAGATTCGGAACCCAAAAAAGTGTCATAAGCTTATAACTAATTTTAAATGCACGAATAATAAAATCAGATGAAATAACTGAGTCTTACAGACACGAATCAGCATAACGAAAAGCCGCCGCCGGCCGCTGTGGCCGAGCGGTTTTAGGCGCTTCAGTCCGGAACCACGTTGCTGCTACGGTCGCAGATTCGAATACTGCATCGGGCATGGTTGTGTGTGATGTCCTTAGGTTAGTTAGGCTTAAGTAGTTCTAAGTTCTAGGGGACTGATGACCTCAGCAGTTAAGTCCCATAGTGCTTAGAGCCATTTGAACCGTTTTTGAAAAGCCGTCGCCAGTACACTACTAGTAACAAATCTTCCGTAACGGGCATATCCAACAAAATACCAAGCTCTTCCGAGTCACGTTTCGAAACAGAATGGCGAGTATCTCATTCCTCTTGTGAAGGATTTGCCTCGTCATTCTTTTTCAGTTCCCTATTGTATCTGGCCCGATAGACGAATTGCACTAAGATGGTGCAATACGCATGTCAAAAAGCGGAAGCGTTGAGCGGGAGGTGGACTACGCGAGTGCAGCGCGCGCCCACAATAGTCGGGTGTCGACACTAATGTATGCCCGATAGCGCTCCAAACCCACATTCCAAAAGCGGGCCAAGGTTGCGCTTATCATAAACGCACCTGTTCGGCACTGCCTCCATCTGCAGGGTTTGCCCTCTTCGTTTAGGATGACTACATGCCGGCACATGTCTTCTCCTCGCTAACTGCTGTAACGGTGGTAATGCATTCACGTGCGGCTACAGTAACGAAGCGTAATGACGCGTTCATTGTTACGCGGCATGTAATCGCTGTTAGAATACAGACGTAACTTTTTCATTCATTATTTCGTATATGCCGTTCCATTAACAACGCGCCAGACAGAGATGTAGCATGTTTTCCGATTTTGGTGAGGACGGAGCAGATACTGGCTATGGTCTTGCATAAGAAACTATTATATTCGGTTGGTGCATAACGTAGCGTTTTCGTTTTTCTGGTTCGTAGCGTTTTTTTGCACGTTAGTATTACGGTTGCTATGGGTTTATTTATCGATTGTTATTTTTTAACTGTAGTTCACTGTTGCTATTTGAGTTTACATATTGTCATTATGTCATTTGGAGATAGTGAGGAGTTGTGGACGCTAGGAAATGACGGCCAAATAGAGAAATCACAACATTTTACCCGCCGCAGTGGCCGAGTGGTTCTAGGCACTTCAGTCCGGAACCGCGCTGCTGCTACGGTCGCAGGTTCGAATCCTGCCTCGGGCATGGATGTGTGTGATGTCCTTAGGTTAGTTAGGTGTAAGTAGTTTTTAAGTCTATGGGACTGATGACCTCCGATGTCAAATCCCATAGCGCTTAGAGGCATTTGAACCATTTGAACATTTCCGGCGTATTGTTCTGTTTGAGTTCAGCAGAGTAGTGAGAGTAGCAGAAGCACCAAGAAACATTTGCACTGTGTATGGGGATACTGCCATTTCACAGAGTACGAAAAGGGAACGGTTCTCTCGTTTTCAGGAGGATCGTTTTGACATTACTAACTCACCACGTTCAGGAAGACCTTCGGAGTTTGTTGAAGATCGTTTAAACGCATTAAACCACAATGATCTACGTCATTGTACTCTAGAACAAGCAAATATGATGAACTGTGATCATTCCACCATTATGCGGCATTTTTATGCTACGGGGAACGTTCAGAGATCGAGTGTGTGGATATCGCACGTTGTAAGCCAAAACCTCAAAAATATGCAGACGGCCATATGTGCATCAGCTTGCTCGTCATCGACTGGCTGGCAAACAAAACCGACCATTCCTATCCTGTATCGTTACTGGTAACGAGAAATAGTGTCTTTATGCTAACATGAGGAAAATAAAGGCATGACTGAGCTCAAATAAAGTAGCAACTTCCCATACAAAGACTTGCGAGCACCCACAAAAGATAGTGTTAGGCATCTGGCGGAATAGCGACAGCATGGTGTACTACAAATTGCTTCCACAAGGTGTAACAATCACTGTTGACATTTATTGTGAATAACGACCAGAAAATCTACATGAAGTAATGCTACTCCGTGACAACTCCTTCCGGCATTCAGCTAGACTGACGAAAAACATTATACAAGAGTTGGGTTGGAAAGCTATTCCGCACCCACTTTATTCACCTTACCTGTGCCCTCAGAGTTTCACCTTCTCTGCTTTCTATCGAACAACATTCAAGAAACTTCCTTTCCGGATGAAAATGCATTCAGAACATGGTTCGACGAGTTCTTCGCTCAAACTCACGTGATTTCTACAGTCGCGGAATCGAAAAGTTACCCCAGCGTTGGCGGACTATTGTAAACAGTGAAGCAGAATATATACTTGATGACTAAAATCTGTTGTGCGTATCTGTTCTGTTTATTAAATGTAGGGAAAGACGCTACGAATTTGTGCATCAACCGAATATCACTCCCTTCAGAAGAATCAGAAAACAGGACGATCTGCTGAACATTTGGAGAACCACGTCACCAAATATCGGTCTACCACGTGTTGCGATGCCGTTTGGTCCAAAATGCGATCCAGGGTGGGACGTAATTACCGTATGACAGAAAAACTTGGTAGGTTTTCGAACGCGTTAATGCCCAACCGATTTACGCTGGAAAAAATTAGTTCCAAATTTGACCACCAAGTGCAAATTTGGCATCGCACAGCATTTTGTCGACGTAGCCGATGCTTACACTGGACAAACTGTGTAAGCATCGGTTAATAATATCAACATTATGGTATTGTGACTTGTTTGATCTTCTCTGCCCATGTCCCATGCATAGTCCATTAGATGTAGAAACATTCCCACATGTCTTTCTTGCATTCACAGCGCCAAATTTGCACTCGGTGGCCATAATTGGAACTAATTATTTTCCAGCCTAAGCGGTTCCGCATTAACATATTTGAATATCTAGAAGTTTTGCAGGCACACGATAAGTAGTTTGACTTATTTTGTGAATTCTCTAGCACCAAAAATAATATCGTAGCAATTAAAGAAGAAATACTTAGCATATTGGTCATTCTAATACAGTCTCTTAGTTACTTGTACTAAATGACAGATATTAAAATTTAGGCAACTGATTTTATAATGATTTATGATGATTCACAAGTTCGGTACATGATGAATATGCCTGGTTAGACGACGTATTCTTAGTTCATTTAAAAAGCTGCCAAATAATGTGAGGCTTGCCGCGCGGCATTAGGCGAACGGTCTAGGGCGCTGCAGTCATGGACTGTGCGGCCAGTCCCGGCGGAGGTTCGAGTCCTCCCTCGGGCATGGTTGTGTGTGTTTGTCCTTAGGATAATTTAGTTTAAGTAGTGTGTAAGCTTAGGGGCTGATGACCTTGGCAGTTCAGTCCCATAAGATTTCACACACATTTGAACAATGTGAGGCTTAATTATTTGTATTTTTCTGCTAGCAGCCACATTTAGTTGTTTTCAGTTTAATTTAACACAATGAAACGCGTTTCAGGCATGTTTATCATCAGACTTTATGCATACAAATGTTACTTAAAGGCAAAATGTCTTAGTTTAAATTAACTTAGAACTGTACCGCTTGCTGGACGGATATTTTCACTGC
The DNA here is from genome assembly GCF_023897955.1 of Schistocerca gregaria. Classification (NCBI taxonomy): domain Eukaryota; kingdom Metazoa; phylum Arthropoda; class Insecta; order Orthoptera; family Acrididae; genus Schistocerca; species Schistocerca gregaria. The sequence continues at coordinate 688,053,312 of NC_064931.1, forward strand.
ACAAACATTATTTAAGATATACTGTTTACATCTATGGCGAAACTTTTTTGGCGGCATATATGTCAAAAACAATGTTAGATTAAGCAGTGCAGTAGTATGATGTCGAACAAGAGCGCCATCGGTGCACCAAGGGCGCAGATGAAGGTCTGGAACGTCAAAATCGCTGTGGTACCAGTGACTACAACGAGGCACATCTCCACGCCAACAGAAGACAAGACTAGATACGGATTTCCGGCCAACCACTGCCCACCCCCCTCCCCCAGAATACCCCAACAGCTACTTCAGCAGCAAAAACAGTTCTAAATTAATTTAGACTATGACATTTTATCTTTAAGTGATGTGTGTAGGCCTATGCATAAACGCCTGTTGTTGAGCGAAACATACTTGAAGCGCATTGCACTGTGTTACATTAAACATAAAACAAATAAATGTGACTAGTAGCAGAAAAATAAAATTATTATTCCACACAGTCTACTTAGCCATAATGGTCACAGTTAATTGTACGTGGCTTAACGAAATGATGTCTATATTCGTACATACTGAATTTTTGAATGATCACACTTGTACGTCGTTTCTATGAAGTACTGCCACGACAGAAGTTGAGTCGAATGAGCACACGAGCAAAATAATTGTGAAACAGAGGGGCAGACTTCGATTCGTTCGAAGAAATCTGAGAAGATTAACTTACTTATTAACATATGCTCAGGTCGGTTTAAGAAAATACACTTAAGTTGACAAGGAAATACACTACTGAGCGAAGGTACCCGGACATCCCTATGCAATGCGGGACTGACCACTAGGCGTCACGAGACGCGGAATCGCCACAGTAAGGAGAGGGGAGGAGTATTGTGTGGTCAGTAGAGAAGCAGAAACAGAAGAATGGATCGGTCAGGAGATCTCAGTGACTTTCAAAATCATTGGATGTCACCTGAGTAACGTACCTATTAGGGACATTTCATCCCTAAATCAACTGTTGGTGATGTAATTGTGAAGTGGAAACATGAAGGAACAACCACGAAGACCAGGCAGACCTATGTACAGGATGGGCGGTTGGGAAGGCGGTGGGCGTTATGGAATGAATAGGATAAAATTTAGACAAAGGCCTTTTATTGGCGAAACCATGTTATAAACGGACCACATAGCCAGGCCTAGGGAGGCGAGGGTGAGCCAGAGTGTAGAGTTTGGCAAAACATAGTTCGCAAAGCTAACGAAAGTAGGCGTCGGCCAATCGGGCCAGTCACAGCGGCATGCCGGCTGCCGCTGTAGCACCGGGAGAAGTGGGAGATGTTCACTGCTACAGGGCGCGCATCGAAGAGAGCGAGAAGACAAGAGAGCGGGCCCTGCGACGGGCGGCCGGGTATATTCGACGCACCACGTGGCTTCCTCCGCTCTGATCGGTCGGGATCGAGAAAACCGTGCGGGCAGCATGGAACTTTCCAGAGCGCATAGCATAATATCGTTAGCACATGAGGGCGGTGCATGATCAGGGTGCCCTTCCTCGGTGCTAACTTCCTGTTGCTAGACCGTGGGACGAAAGAATTTGCAGGCAGCCAACACTGCCTGCCGTGGCTTGGCTGTAATGAAAAAATGAAGTTACCATTTGAAAGCTCATATAATAAAGTAAAATCCCCTACTGTCTGACTCATCCTTTACACCTAATATACTGATGGAGAGAAGCCGTTTGTATTTTCGGTGAGTGGGTGGAAAATATCGCACGAAATCGGTGAAAGGAATCACTCTTGAGTTAAAAAGTGGTACCAGCAGTCCAGCTAGCACAGTGTCTGTGGGTAGGGAGTTAAAATGAATGGAGGATACTGATCGAGCTTCTCCTCATAAGTTACATATTTCTGTAGTCAATGCTAAACGACACCTGAGGTGTGTAGGTGATGTAAAGGACGACGCCACTTGGAGAGCGTTGCATGCGGATATATTTGGAGGAGGAGGAGGAGGTTGTGGTGTTAAGATAGGGGTGCGTTTTCGTGCTTAGGGTCTGGTACCGTTATTGTGTGTAAGAAAAAGCTAAATGCCGCAGGATACAGCAGTGTGTCCTGTGTACAATAGAAGAACAGTCGATAGGCTGTGATTGTATCAGCATGACAGTGCACTCCTGTCATAGAGCAGCATCTATGAGGCAATGGTTTGTGGTCAATGACATTCCTGAAATGGAATGTGTCTTACCCAGAGTTTCGATCTGAACCTAGTGGAACACATCTGGGATGAGTTAGAATGTCAACTTCGCTCCAGAATCCGGTGTCGAACATGACTAACTTCTATGTTTTGGACTCTTGAGGGAGAATGGGCTGCCATTCCTCCACAGACATTCCAGCACTGCATTGAAAGTGACCGGAGCAGATTTCAAGCTGTCATAATGGCGATTGGTGTATATAGTCCATATGAATGTCTACTATCGGTGTCCAGATACTTTTAATCAGACAGTGTACATCCCTTCTTGCAGGAGATAGTGGATTAAGCTAGTAGATAATTTTGATCACTGGGCATCTTCCGTGACTTTAAAAATGCACTTCACTGTGTCTATCAAGAGAAGTTTACAAATAAGAATATTAAGGAATTATGTGTGATGTTTTCAATTGGTTTCTCTTTTATCGGATCAGCAGGAAATGCTATACTCTCATACAAGAGGAAGCTAACATCTGGCTGAGGTGCTATGACTTTGGATGCTCCACGGAATTCTACGACAGGGCCGCCTCTTTTCCTGAGTATATTGGCGTAGCCAAAGAGGAGGTGGGTTGGAACCCCACCCGAAATGTATTTTTTATTTTTATTTCTTAAATTTATTTTTTCCATTCCATTGTACCCTGTTACCTAAAATTCAAACACAGGCCGTATCGATTCTTACTGGGATTATGCAATTTACATTAGTACATAATTTATCCTACACAATACTACCTCCCATCACCGTAACTATTTCTACTACTTCTACTACTACTACTACTACTACTACTACTACTACTAATAATAATAATAATAATAATAATAATAATGATAATGATAATGATAATAATAACTGTTTCTACTATGAATAAAAATTGCACCTACTACCAAATCTAAGTCTACTACTGTTATGATAACTTCAGTTCTTGTCTGTCACATTCCACTATGCAATTCATCGTTCCACAGTCCATGGGCATGCCGTGCTGGTTCCTTGGGCTATTGGAGGGGGTTTCGGTTGTATCTTGTAATATTTCTGGCTTAGTCATCCAGCATATTAGGCTCCAAGAAGCTGTTCCCAGAGCAGTGGAGATGCAAGAAGTATATAGATGACGAAATGTGATGTGAGGTACCTGTGACAGATTTTAGATTCGGTACCATTCCCGTGAAAGGGCGTCAAAATGTTACAGTATAGTTATTACTATTAGTTAAACTACTCATTGGAATGACTTCACTTTTTATTATAAATATCTCTCAACAGCTGACTATCAATCAGTCATTTTAGAATTGTTAAAAACAATTTAAATAATAAACAAAAGAATGACGAAATTGCAGACGAAGCACTTCGGAAGCGTTCGGGTCACGCCTTTTCTGGTATGGCGCACGATATGTTTCGGGCTGTTCGTCACTCTGGATTAGGCAGTCGAGAAGAACAGACATGTTGCCTGTCTCAGGATGTGTTTGCCAGTATTCAGTATTAAAAGATTCACTCCGGTAGTCATGAGGCACAGAGACGTGCCACAAATAGTGTAAAGATACATCTTCGTAAACATTGTGTTTGATCATTTACTTTGCTGTATCAGGTGTTGTATTAAGATCATGTAGTCTTCTCGTGTGGCTATATTAAAATACGTGAGTGGCATCCCAAAGAAGTGATACATTATTTCAGAACAGAACCTCGCTAAAAGTCAGTTTCAGCCTCAAGATACAGAACCTACGACCTGCGTGCTGTTTTCTGCGCTGGGGACATCAACTTGAAGACAGCAGGTTAGTGAACTATAACAGAACCTTCGTATTCCACACAGTGCACTGGAAACAACTAGGCGCCCCACGTGTACTGCATGCACAGAACAAATGTGCTCAGTGACACGTCATCTGCAGTAATGCAGAGGAGGTAAAGGAGGATGAGCGTTATTAACACCAACAATCAATTCATTCTTCCTTTCTTGCCGTACTCTTCCATTGTTTCTTGGTTCTCTGGTTGCATGGAAGGAGTCCCCTGTTCCAACGAAGCATCGCAGGCACACGACGGCCTACGTCACCACGGTTGGTTCCATGGTTAGCGAGACACGGGCCACGGCTGCGTTTCTCTCTGGTGTCGTTACGATGGCTGCGCAAACGCTGTTGACAGTTCTTCTGGCGCAACTGTTGACCTCAGCTGTATGCTGCGTTGCTTCTCGATCTTCTGTTGCAGCCTCTCGTAGTTCAGTATACGGGGGTTAGTTAATAAAATAACGTGCTACACAAGCCTTTCTTGAAGCAACGTCAGTAATGTTGTCCGAGATCTGCCATACTGTCTTGCAACGCAGCATCTCCTTGACATCGAGTCTTCCTTTCCGATTCAGTTGCTGCCGATCAGTATTGGCATACAGAGGAGTGAGGCAGATCTCTAAAGAGATTCAGATACTTCATTTCCAGTCTGTCTTCTATATTTGGCAAAAAAACCATAGGTGCGCCTCGCTGTTTTGGCAACATTCTATCGTTTTCGCCATAGGTGGAGGATCTGATTTTGAATTTGCTCCTTGCTTGTGGCCCGTATTCCTATTGAATTTAGGAAGTCATGATATTGTACTTTCTTCAGCCAATGTGTTGCAGGTTTTTTTCGTGTCTGGACATCAAGGGGACACATTCCAAGTATTACTCGCAACGCCTCAACTGATAAAATGCCAAAAGCTCCCGTCAAACGAAGAAGTATTTGACGTTGCGCCCTGTTAACTATCCGTGCGGGTGTTACGAACATAAGTTTGAGGGACCTAGCACTCGGCAAGCATCAAAAATGGTTCAAATGGCTCAAATGGCACAGAGGTCATCAGTCCCCTAGAACTTAGAACTACTTAAACCTAACTAAGCTAAGGACATCACACACATCCATGCCCGAGGCAGGATTCGAACCTACGACCGTAGCAGGCACGCGGTTCCGGACTGAAGCGCTTAGAACCGCTCGTCCACCGCGGCCGGTGCGCGCAGCAGCCCATGAGTGCAGTTGAGATAGCTTTATGATGCGTTTTTATTATTTGCATTAGCAGTTTATAATTGTAACTAGCGAAACAAGTAATTTTGTTCATCGTGTTCCTGGTTCTCTTGATCATTTCTTCAATAAGTGCATCATAATTTTGTCGTTCCTCCAAGAAGATACCTCAGTAACTGGCGGCGGACTTCCTCTTTATGGGTCTATCGCTTCATTTCACTATCGCCTCTGTTAAAAGATTCTCTTTTAACAACATTTATGTGGCGCAACAGACAATTTGACTTCTTCGCATCACCCATTGTAACTGTTGAGGGATATGTTACATCCATCTTACAGGTTGCTTCTGAAGGTTCCCTTCACAATCATCACCAGATCGTCGGCATATGCCACTACTCCTAGGACCTCTCTACTATCCTGTAGCTTTCCTAATACCTGGTCGAGTATTAGATCCCAGAAAACAGGGCCGCTTGTAGATCCCTGTATGCAGCCTTTTGAAATTTGCTTAATTAGGGTCTATCCTGGGCACAACAGTCTTGCTCCTCTGTTTTCACAGAGTTCTTAAAGCAGTTGTATAACGCTTGTAGGCAATGCAAGTTCCTCAGGCGGTCAAAAAGTGCTGGCTACCATGAGTGATCGAACGCCCCAGCGATGTCCATCATTATGGCTACGACATATTTATGCGGATCATTTTCACAATCTTATCGCCTCATATATAGCGTCTTCTGTTGACTTCCTGCTTCTAAAATCCTATTGTTGCGAATTCATATCATAAAGAAGACTTTTCTCCTGTAGTCTACCACACGACAGCTTCCCCAGAACCTTCCCTAAGGTATCGAGAAGGCAAATCAGTCTGTAGGACTTTAGAGGTAAGGGATCCTTGTCCTCGCCCTTTTTCAGGATCATCACATTTGCTTCTGAGGTCATCAGTCCCCTAGAACTACTTAAACCTAACTAACCTAAGGACATCACACACATCCATGCCCGAGGCAGGATTCGAAACTGCGACCGTAGCGGTCCCGCGGTTCCAGACTGTAGCGCCTAGAACCGCTTGGCCACCCAGGCCGGCAGAACTTTAGCGCGAATGCCGCCAGGTCCAGATGATTTTTTCCTTTTCAGTTTCAGTATTTCTTTTCTTATTTGACCTTCTGGAAATGGACAGAGTATCTAATCTCCACAGTATGCTTCCATAGTTTTGTTCCGCAGTTCTCTGTGTTCATCAAATCTGGAATGAGAGTGTCCATCAGTAACTGTGCGGATTGGCGCCAGTTTTCTGTCATGCCGCCATCGCACATTTTAGAGTTGGTAGCATAATTGGAGTTTTCATCTCTTGGAAGACGACAGCGTACCCATGGATCAAGATGTAAGTTCTGTGTCATGAATCGGTTCCTGCTCACTGTTCTTGCCTGCCACAGGCAGTCTTTAAATTGCTGCTTAAGGTCTTTCTCTGAATCTGACCAGTCCGCTATCTCTTTCTTCCGCAATACGGCACTTCTAGTAGAATCTTCTTGCTCTTCTGACTTATGTCCTCAATCTTTGGAGACCCTCGTGGTATGGTGAACTCTTGTCCTTTTGTCTTATGACTGATATTGCAGGTTTCATGGCCTGTTGTAGTGCAATGACGAGTTCTTCAACTTTTGTATTCACATTGTCATCTGCTTCCACCTGGTCTGGACAGCAGAAAATACATCTCGCATAGGTCCAGTCGGCTTTTCGTACGTTGTAATGTGTCTTTAACGTGTTTAATGCGTCGTCATTACTAAGTCCATTTTCGCAAGAGTCAACAGTGAAAATTATAGCTTTTTTGTTACTCGTGATTAGGCCTCTTCCAGTGTTCCAGGTTCTGATCTCCCTGACAGCATGTTCGTTAACTACTGTGACGTTTGTATTGGACTGCGCACCAGCGCTCCCTTCATACATGGGTGCATTTCCTCTTCTGTTCGCCATTTACATATATCATTCCATTATGGTTTCCAGTAGTATAATGTGTCTCTCATCCTGCGCTGAGTAAAGCCATAATGGTGACTTAGCGTTCACGTCCATGGTGTAGATCAGTGGTTTCGTTTGGTCAGCACCTCGGCACTAGTCACCTGTTCATTACAGTACTGTGCTATTTTTACAGCTGAGACTTTCTTGTTGTATAATACAATGGCTGCCATCGGGTTTTGACCGTGTGTGATGACATGAGCTGGGATCGGGATTCCAGAGGTTTTTCCACTTCTCGTGTATGGTTTCTGTAAGAAAATAACATCGAGTCATTTCTTTACTTCCATCGTGACAGACGTAAGTGCTTGTATTGCCACTAGCCCAGGAGCAGCAGCTAATGCAGCAGTATAGTGCCGCAGATCTTACGAGTAAAATGTAGTGTGAAAGCCAGAGCAAGGATCTTCACAGCATGGTGAGGCTACGGACGATGGCTGCTCGTGCTTTGAAGGTGGCACTACTACTCCTGAGGAGTTTCCAGACGATATCACCGACGTTCTACAAGAAAAAATTCCAGCAAAGGTACTTTCAAAAAAGTTAATCAATGAGCTGACAGGCAAACTGCATAAATGGCCTTTGTTTCAACCCAAGCTTACAGGGAGGCTTGAGGAGCGACAAACAGAGAATGCTCGCTTGCGTGATGAACTTTCCAAAACTGATGCTCGGGTGTTAGGAGGACGTGTTGAGCAATTATAAAAAGAGAATCACAATTTAAAGAAATAGGTGGGCAATGGTGTGGATTCCTGTAGTCATGTCCTAGTTCATGAACCACGGGCAACGTATGAGTGGCAAAGTAAGTGGTCCCGACAGTCGGGATACCAGTTACTTTGGAATAGGGATGGGCATTTCGGACATATTCTGAGTCGTGGTCACCTTTGTGCTCATACGGCAAAGACTACCAAATCCACCGGTTAGTCCCTCAGCCGTTAGGGGTAAAACCCAATGGGACTCGGGGCAAGTAATGCTAGCAACCTGCTTCCCTGGTACTTTAAATATGATGCTGGCAATAATCAGAGGAAAATGCCTCGGACCTTTGGAGATGACGGAGTCCCATCTCTAACTGACAAACCAGGGACTCCTAAGATACAACTTGGCAAACAAATGGTAATGAGATGGGGAGCTATTAATATCAATGGGGGCTACTCTGCGAAGAAAGCAGAGCTGGCAGAGGCTGCAGGTAAGATGTGGCTGGACGTTTTAGCTGTTAGTGACATTCGGGTAAGGGGTGAGAAAGAAGAGGAAGTGGGAGAATACAAGGTCTACCTGTCAGGAGTCAAAGCAAGAATAGTACAATGGGGTGTCGGGCTTTACATCACGAAAAAAATGGAACCCAGCGTAGTTGCAATAAGGTATGTAAACGAACGACTGATGTGGATAGATTTAACAGCGTCTAGCAAGAAAATTAGGATTGTGTCAGTATATTCGCCTTGTGAAGGGACAAATCAAGATAAGATGGATAGTTTTTATGAGGCACTCAGTGATGTAGTTGTTAGAGTAAAGGACAAGGACAGTGTTATGCTCATGGGTGATTTTAATGCCAGGATTGGAAATCGAACAGAAGGTTATGGGTAAATTTGGAGAGGATATAGAGGCCAACAGGAACGGGAAACAACTCTTGGATTTCTGTGACAGTATGGGCTTAGTAATCACAAACTCCTTTTTTAAACATAAGAACATTCACCGGTATACTTGGGAAGGCAGGGGAACCAGATCTGTCATTGACTATATAATAACAGATCAGGAATTCAGGAAGGCTGTTAGGGACACACGTGTATTCTTTGATGACACTGATCATTATTTAATCTGCAGTGAAATTGGGATTGTGAGGCCGAAATTGCAGGAGGTCAGGTCCACATGTAGGAGTATAAGAGTGGAGAAACTTCAGAATAAGGAAATCAGGCACAAGTACATAACAGCGATCTCAGAAAGGTACCAGTTAGTTGAATGTAGTCAATTACAGTCATTGGAAAAGGAATGGACAAGGTACAGGGACACAGTACTAGAAGTGGCTAAAGAATGTCTTGGAACAGTAGTGTGTAAAAGTAGGATGAAGCAAACAGCTTGGTGGAATGACACAGTCAAGGCAGCCTGTAAAAGGAAAAAGAAGGCGTATCAAAAATGGCTACATACTAGAACTCAAGTAGACAGAGAAAGTTATGTTGAAGAAAGAAACAAAGCCAAACAGATAATTGCAGCAACCAAGACGAAATCTTGGGAATACTTTGGAAACAGGTTGGAGACTCTGGGTCAAGCTGTTGGAAAACCATTCTGGAGTGTAATTAGCAATCTACGAAAGGAAGGTAAAAAGGAAATGACAAGTATTGTGGACAGGTCAGGAAAACTGCTGGTGAATCCTATGGATGCCTTGGGCAGATGGAGGGAATATTTTGAAGAGTTGCTCAATGTAGGTGAAAATACGATCAGTAATGTTTCAGATTTCGTGGCAGAATGGGATAGGAATGATGATGAAAATAGACTCACATTTGAGGAAGTGGAGAAAATGATCAATAGGTTGCAGTACAATAAAGCAGCTGGGGTGGATGAAATTAAGTCGGAACTTATCAAATACAGTGGAATGTCAGGTCTTAAATGGCCACAAATGATAATTGAAATGGCCTGGGAGTCGGGACAGGTTCCATCAGATTGGGCAAAAGCAGTAGGCACACCAATCTTTAAACATGGAAACAGAAGAGATTGTAACAACTACAGAGGTATCTCTTTAATGAGCGTTGTGGGTAAAATCTTCTCAGGTATTGTCGGAAGGAAAGTGCAAGTATTAGTTGAAGACCAATTGGATGAAAATCAGTGTGGGTTTAGGCCTCTTAGAGGTTGCCAGGACCAGATCTTTAGCTTACGACAAATAATGGAGAAGTATTATGAGTGGAACAGGGAATTGTATCTATGCTTTATAGATCTCGAAAAGGCATATGTCCGGGTTCCTAGGAGGAAGTTATTGTCCGTTCTACGAGATTATGGAATAGGAGGCAAACTTTTGCAAGCAATTAAAGGTCTTTACATGGATACTCAGGGAGCAGTTAGAGTTGACGGTAAATTGGGTTCATGGTTCACAGTAGTTTCAAGGGTAAGACAAGGCTGCAACCTGTCTCCACTGTTGTTCATATTATTTATGGATCATATATTGAAAACAATAGACTGGCTGGGTGAGATTAAGGTATGTGAACACAAAATAAGCAGTCTTGCATATGCGGATGACTTAGTTGTGATGGCAGATTCGATTGAAAGTTTGCAAAGTAATATTTCAGAGCTAGATGAGAAATGTAAGGACTATGGTATGAAGATTAGCATCTCCAAAACGAAAGTAATGTCAGTGGGAAAGAAATATAAACGGATTGAGTGCCAAATAGGAGGAACAAAGTTAGAACAGGTGGACGGTTTCAAGTACTTAGGATGCATATTCTCACAGGATGGCATGAAAGAACCGGAAGCGAGGTGTAGCAAAGCTAATGCAGTGAGCGCTCAGCTACGATCTACTCTCTTCTGCAAGAAGGAAGTCAGTACCAAGACTAAGTTATCTGTGCACCGTTCAATCGTTCGACCAACTTTGTTGTATGGGAGCGAAAGCTGGGTGGTTTCAGGTTACCTTATCAACAAGGTTGAGGTTACGGATATGAAAGTAGCTAGGATGATTGCAGGTACTAGTAGATGGGAACAATGGCAGGAGGGTGAAATCAAAGAAAAAACTGGGAATGAACTCTATAGATGTAGCAGTCAGGGCGAACAGGCTTAGATGGTGGGGTCATGTTACACGCATGGGAGAAGCAAGGTTACCCAAGAAACTCATGGGTTCAGCAGTAGAGGGTAGGAGGAGTCGGAGCAGACCAAGGAGAAGGTACCTGTACTCGGGTAAGAATGATTTTGAAGTAATAGGTTTAACATCATAAGAGGCACCAATGTTGGCACTGAATAGGGGATCATGGAGGAAATTCATAAGGGGGCTGTGCTCCAGACTGAACGCTGAAAGGCATAATCAGTCTTAAATGATGATGATGATGATGAGGTGAGCAATGTAGCGCCCACATTAGCGACAACAGTCGTATCACAAAAGCTGATGTCAGCAGCTGCTGTTAAGATCCAACGGTCGATCAACAAACAAACATTGTATTCATTAGATCTGTTGACAATAAAGGCGCTAAGGAAGTAAAAAAAGAAGCTAAAAGATGCTATGAAGCCCAGGTAACGCAAAATAAGATTTCAATCGATCATGACAACTAACAGTTGCGCCATTGTTGAAACAGAAGATGAAGAGGACTGCAAGAAGTTATAGGAAGAGGCCAAAAAGGTACGAGATACAAGGTGCGAGCCTCCGGAAAAGCTCCGGCACCTTGTCATCATATATAGGATTCCAGACAGACATCAATAATGAAAGCCTTTTAGATGAGATTTATGAACTGAAACTTCAAATCATCTCACAAAAAGTGAATTCAGTGGTGAGGTTAAGCTGAAGTTTTAACTGTGTCAAAAAGGGAAAAACTCAGTACTCAATGCGTTAGAGGTTGCCCCCAGAACCCGATGCATATTGCTTGCCAGAGCTAACGTCTATATTGGCTTTAGGACATTGAAGGTAGAGAAATATCATGCAGTGTCCAAATATTTAAAATGTTGCGACCTAGGACACACAACTAAATTACATACAAGGGGTCAGGTCTGCCCCCAGTAGGGTGTAGCAGGGCACCTTAAGAACGACTGTCCGAGGAGAGAAACAAAAACCTGTGTGCATTCCATCCTCATACAGGCGCAAGCCTTGTAATGGTGTAAGAAAAGAGGTTCAAATGGCTCTGAGGACTATGTGACTTAACGTCTGAGGTCATCAGTCCCCTAGAACTTAGAACTACTTAAACCTAAAAAACCTAAGGACATCACATACATCCATGCCCGAGGCAGGATAGAACCCGCGACCGTAGCGGTCGCGCTGTTACAGACTGTAGCGCCTAGAACCACTCGGCCATGTAGGAAAAGAATGTGCAGCGTATGGATTACTGCTTGAACGAGAAAGTCAGAGACCTAATTACCGCCATGGCCAATAAAACTGTTAATTTTTCGTACGCAACACACTGTGATGTGCAATATTTATTTACAGATGATAGTAGGTTGCAACAAGAGCAAATCCCCGTTAATAGGTAAAAGACTACTAATACCCGATTATGGAGCACTATGAGATGGGAATATAACTTGCCGAAAGTGAGAGAGGCAAAAATCTCCGTCTAGGAGAAAGCAAGATGCGGAGAGAGCACCGAAATTTTGATAGAAAATAAAAATCAAAGGTTATACCAGAGATGCAACTACTCAGGCGGAGGAGAATCATTCGCTACCGGGCCATAAAAACGACTGTAATCTGTACAACATTCACCAAACCTGGCAATGTGCGTTGCAAATTGAGAAACGGTACAACAATGCACCAACAAAAGAACGTAAAACAATGCAGTACAAAGAGGTGACGAGCACAACGAGTAAAGAAGGAAAGCATCAAAAACACACTCCCATTGCAGCCAAGTCCCGGTAAAGGAAAAGAACCACCAACAAAGAGAATTATCAAATTGAACAGAAATCGATGCACTATAAAGTCGTGTGTCAGCACACTCAAGAGTTCGTAACACCGCCACTGAGACAGCATGCACAGCGATGCATAACTTTAACGGAAAGTAAAATCGTCACAAACCAACAACAAATCTATGAAGGGTTTGAAGATGCTCTGCACTTTGCCATGCTGTAAGAACCTTCAAGCCTGCTAACACCTTTGAGGCATGCAGTAAGAGCCAAACACCCAATGGGAAAATCTATAGCGTTTTCTACACCCGATGCTGTAGACTGTATTCAGCTGGGGTCGAAGAACCTACCTACTGATCCTCAGGTGCTGGAGAACGTGGTGCTTAAAGTTTTTGGTAGAAGAAATATAGAACACGACATTTAGGAGCTATACAGTCAGTTTGTTATGTCGCATGATACAGTAGGATTTCACTTTCGCACCGATGTCCACACTGCTATTTTAATATATATTATCCATAGATGGACACAAGCTGTCTAAAAATAGCGCTGCTAATCTGCATGAGAAGTCAGGAGGATGTTGCGCATGAAATTCGCAAAGTAGCTGAGGAAATGAAGCTCGATAATCTACTCTTACAGGAACCATACACGATAAGTGGAAAAATCCCTGGAATATCGGTTGCATCTCAGGTCATCACACACGGCCAAAACCCGATGGCATCCATTGTATTAATCACCAAGAAAATCTCAGCTGTAAAAACAGCACAACATTGTAACGATCTTTCGAATTGTGTCGAGGTTCTGACAGCCACGGGAAGTTTGATTCCTGTCTAAATACACTCCTGGAAATTGAAATAAGAACACCGTGAATTCATTGTCCCAGGAAGGGGAAACTTTATTGACACATTCCTGGGGTCAGATACATCACATGATCATACTGACAGAACCACAGGCACATAGACACAGGCAACAGAGCATGCACAATGTTGGCACTAGTACAGTGTATATCCACCTTTCGCAGCAATGCAGGCTGCTATTCTCCCATGGAGACGATGGTAGAGATGTTGGATGTAGTCCTGTGGAACGGCTTGCCATGTCATTTCCACCTGGCGCCTCAGTTGGACCAGCGTTCGTGCTGGACATGCAGACCGCGTGAGACGACGCTTCATCCAGTCCCAAACATGCTCAATGGGGGACAGATCCGGAGATCTTGCTGGCCAGGGTAGTTGACTTACACCTTCTAGAGCACGTTGGGTGGCACGGGATACATGCGGACGTGCATTGTCCTGTTGGAACAGCAAGTTCCCTTGCCGGTCTAGGAATGGTAGAACGATGGGTTCGATGACGGTTTGGATGTACCGTGCACTATTCAGTGTCCCCTCGACGATCACCAGAGGTGTACGGCCAGAGTAGGAGATCGCTCCCCACACCATGATGCCGGGTGTTGGCCCTGTGTGCCTCGGTCGTATGCAGTCCTGATTGTGGCGCTCACCTGCACGGCGCCAAACACGCATACGACCATAATTGGCACCAAGGCAGAAGCGACTCTCATCGCTGAAGACAACACGTCTCCATTCGTCCCTCCATTCATGCCTGTCTCGACACCACTGGAGGCGGGCTGCACGATGTCGGGGCGTGAGCGGAAGACGGCCTAATGGTGTGCGGGACCGTAGCCCAGCTTCATGGAGACGGTTGCGAATGGTCCTCGCCGATACCCCAGGAGCAACAGTGTCCCTAATTTGCTGGGAAGTGGCGGTGCGGTACCCTACGGCACTGCTTAAGATCCTACGGTCTTGGCGTGCATCCGTGCGTCGCTGCGGTCCGGTCCCAGGTCGACGGGCTCGTGCACCTTCCGCCGACCACTGGCGACAACATCGATGTACTGTGGAGACCTCACGCCCCACGTGTTGAGCAATTCGGCGGTACGTCCACCCGGCCTCCCGCATGCCCACTATACGCCCTCGCTCAAAGTCCGTCAACTGCACATACGGTTCACGTCCACGCTGTCGCGGCATGCTACCAGTGTTAAAGACTGCGGTGGAGCTCCGTATGCCACGGCAAACTGGCTGACACTGACGGCGGCGGTGCACAAATGCTGCGCAGCTAGCGCCATTCGACGGCCAACACCGCGATTCCTGGTGTGTCCGCTGTGCCGTGCGTGTGATCATTGCTTGTACAGCCCTCTCGCTGTGTCCGGAGCAAGTATGGTGGGTCGGACACACCGGTGTCAATGTGTTCTTTTTTCCCTTTCCAGTAGTGTATATTTCCCGTTCAGTGAGACCATAGACGAGTACGTTGAGCACAACAAAGACATCAGTCCTCACCTGAAATGTTGATAAAGCTAAAAAAGAGAAGTGATCTTAAAATTGATTGCAATGTAATCTTTATTTGAAAAGTACCGCATTTTGTAAACGCGGCTGCTGCCAGTGTGGCGTAGTGCGCGAAGGAATTACGCAGAGATCAGCTAGCGCTGGCGACAACATTGGCACCAGTGTGTGGACTTACCCTCAAAGGAATGTGGTTTGTCTGGACTCGTGAAGTCCAAGCAGCACTGTCCTTGCGTGAGGACTGCCCTAATTGTCACTGTAGCTAATGCTCGACGCACTGAGAAAACATTTGTTCACACGGCAGCAGCTTAGAACTACCGTCGTCATATACCTTCCGGGAAACTGCTGAAACTGTTATTACCGTGGTAAATATTTTTTAAATGTTTATTTTAAGTAATGTTACTTAGGAGAGAGGAACGGCTAGTGTGCACAGTAAGATAATCTCCCTGTTTTCTTTAACGTTTACTTTTATGCGTTTACATGATATACAACATTAGAGAATTCACCAGTTTGAGACAAAATTGTACAAGAGAATAGTTGCAGAGCACCAGAGTTGGCTTTCCAAAAAGTCTAAGAAAGCGACGAAAAACCTAGCTGGTAAATAAATATTGCCATTTATTAATTTAACATAAATTGCATAATAGTTTGGAAAGAATAAAATTGACAGAATAACATTAAACAAAGGACAAGAAGTTTATTTACTTGGGTGATCGTTATGTTTATAATTAACTTTGTCAATACGGACGTCCACATTGTTGAACACAAACTGAATATAAGAACTGTCTTGAGAGTTTCTACTGCTTCAAAATGTGAGATACCACTGCGGGATTAATTCAAAACCTGATAGCACTTCTACAACCTCTCTAAATTCATATTTTTATATACAGTTCTCTCAAGACCTAGCTGTGTATTACACACAAATGACCTTGGACTTTCAGCTGAAATAACAGAAGGCGAAAGGCATTTGATTGTCGTCTTTAACTTTGCGCAGCCTTTCTTTTTTGGACAGATCATCATTCTAGGAAGTAATTGCAGTGACACTGGACGTCACTTTCAACTTTATCCAAGAACGTGATAAAGAAAGATACGTCTCCACTCCATAAACTCGTGATCCTACAAAACGACCGCAGCAGTTTCAACCATTCAGTTACATCCTTCTTGTTGGCCTTTGATACTGGCCTCATACCACGTGACAAATAAGATCGAATAGCCTGTGTTTCCAAAGCATGTCATGATTTTCTTGTGCTGATTTACTTTTCCAACGAATGAGAAAATCTTAATGTAACCTTTAGAATAGTCGTTTTTCTTTCGTCTCGATGTTTGGGACGTATCCATCCACTACGATTCTTCAGAATCTCTTACGAGTGCGAACTGCAATTCACCTTCATTTGGTTCCAAATGCTTATATAAGAAATGCACTCAAGCAGATTCCTCATCATCTTTGGTCGTCCAACGCTACTGTGAGTTGCAACATCAGATTTGAAAAACCTTTTCGCACAATTACCATGGTAATTACTTTCAACAACAAGGTCTTTAATGTGCCCTACTCGAATCGATTTTGAAAAGTCTCTGTAATGTTACGATCAACATAAAAAATGGTCGCAGTCCTCTCAATCGATTGATTGTACGCAGTTTTCCTTTACCGTGTCACATCTAGTTCGTCCATTCCACAAATAAAACATTCAGACGTCGTGCTAACTTCCGCTCACGAACGTAATTAAATGGTGGGTTGACGACAGGCGCCTGCGCCACTGCCAAATTTAGCAGTGGTCAATAAAAGACCGGCAAAAGCACACTATTTTGGCAGCGGAGAAACGAAATCCAGAGAATGAGTGTACTGGTAAATAAATGAAACAATAAGAGTGAATATTGGAGAAAACCACTGAGTGGAAAGTAAAACACTGACTGTCATTAACCATGCAAGTTACATAAAAGTGATAAATGGTGATATTTACGAACCAGCGAGGTTTTTTGCTATATTCTTTGACTTACTGAAAACACACTTTAATGGTATACAACTTTTATTCTAGAAATTACTTCGTTTTATGCCGACGAAACAAGTATGTATCGAAAGATCAAAAACTAATGTTTTCTGATGTAGCGTGGAAGTAACAACATTTAATGAAAGCATATTATAGGTACGTCCACATTCAAATGTGGTATTGATTTGTAGTGAAGAAGATGAAATTAAATTAACCCTGTTCTAACAAAAATTTATCAGCTTATTGCTAAGGTTGACAGGGATCCCAAACGGAACACAAAAGGCATAACTATCGACTTCTACCGACAAGTACCGATCAGGGAAAGGGGTACGAAATAGCCAAGAAAGCTTTTACAAGCTGTAGTTGAACTCAGTCGGTATATGACTCGGAAAAAGTCGGTAAACTTCATGCATTAGTCTTCCACTGCCAATTTTAGAAATCTAACATTGTTACAACATGCTAAATTTAATTTCGTATCCATTACAATTTAATTATCATACAGGGTGATTCAAAAAGAATACCACAACTTTAAAAATGTGTATTTAATGAAAGAAACATAATATAACCTTCTGTTATACATCATTACAAAGAGTATTTAAAAAGGTTTTTTCACTCAAAAACAAGTTCAGAGATGTTCAATATAGCCCCTTCCAGACACTCGAGCAATATCAACCCGATACTCCAACTCGTTCCACACTCTCTGTAGCATATCAGGCGTAACAGTTTGGATAGCTGCTGTTATTTCTCGTTTCAAATCATCAATGGTGGCTGGGATAGGTGGCCGAAACACCATATCCTTAACATACCCCCATAAGAAAAAATCTCAGGGGGTAAGATCAGAGCTTCTTGGAGGCCAGTGATGAAGTGCTCTGTCACGGGCTGCCTGGCGGCCGATCAATCGCCTCGGGTAGTTGACGTTCAGGTAGTTACGGACAGATAAGTGCCAATGTGGTGGCGCTCCATCCTGCTGAAATATGAATTGTTGTGCTTCTTGTTCGAGCTGAGGGAACAGCCAATTCTCTAACATCTCCAGATACTGTAGTCCAGTTACAGTAGCACCTTCGAAGAAAAAGGGACCAAAAGCTTTATTGGCTGAAATGGCACAGAAAACGTTCACCTTAGGCGAGTCAAGTTCATACTGAGTTGTTTCCCGAGGATTCTCAGTGCTCCATATACAGACATTGTGACAGTTGACTTTCCCGTTAGTGTGGAAAGTTGCTTCATCACCGAACACAGTCTTTGAAACGAAAGATTCATCTGTTTCCATTTGAGCAAGGATAAAATCACAGAAAGCGATTCTTTTAATCTTATCAGCTGCAGACAGTGCTTGAACCAATTACAGGCGATAAGGTTTCATAATTAACCTTTTTCGTAGGACTCTCCATACAGTTGATTGTGGAATTTTCAGCTCTCTGCTAGTTCTGCGAGTCGATTTTCCTGGGCTGCGAACAAATGCTTGCTGGATGCGTGCTACATTTTCATCACTCGTTCTCGGCCGTCCAGAACTTTTCCCTTTGCACAAACACACATTATCTGTAAACTGTTTATACCAACGTTTAACACCATACTTCGTTCGAAATGCACGCTGAACAATTGTCGTCGATTCACTTCTGCCGTGCTCAATAACACAAAAAGATTTCTGTTGAGCGGTCGCCATCTTAGCATCAACTGACGCTGACGCCTAGTCAAAAGCGCCTCAAGCGAACAAATATACAACTAAATGAAACTTTATAGCTCCCTTAATTCGCCGACAAATAGTGCTTAGCTCTGACTTTTGTCGTTGCACAGTTTTAAATTCCTAAAGTTGTGGTATTCTTTTTGAATCACCCTGTATTATTATTTTTGTATCCTGGACAGTACGGTACAGTTGTTTACAAATTAAATCACGTTTACAATATATACACAATACTTTAATCATGTAAAATTGCTTTGAGGCCTAAAATTCAGCAGTCTTGATTGGCGGAACATTTGCTGACACCAGGTCCTCCAGCGTGCAGACTTCAGGTGACTTCGGGGAGACGAAGAGGTGTGCAGCAGCTTGAAGTTCTCCGCATTCGCAGGTTGTATCTCCAGAAATTTAGCCCCACCACTTCAAGTTTTAGTATTACAATTAATAAGTGCTACATTTGACCATAAAAATGCCTGTTGTGTGCGTTCACGAAACCTTAGAATATTCGTCTGTCATTTCTACCATAGCACTGACATGGAACCCTTGAGAGCGAGGTCGCAAAAGGTCAATGATGTTTACGATATTCGATGCTCCATCTGTTGTCTGCAATGCAATCACAATATTAGCTAGTAATGGCAACAGAGGGCGGGACTGGAGACAGCCAATGGTGAGGCTAGGGTGCGCAGTTGAACTGCTTAGAGGACGAGTAACTGACGACAGCTTTGAAGTGTTACTGGTGTTGATACAAAACAGAGCAATGGAAACAATAAACAAAGCAAGCATTGCATTATATACAATACAATTTGTCGATGTAGACATTCCGTCAGAGAAGACAACAAGGAGTTTAATAGAGAAGAAGTGGCAGATGAAATGTTAGCGTTTCTGCAATATGAGCCAGTGGAATGTGTGGTGTCGTATACGTTCGACTGTGCGGACAATGTGCTTGAGGAGTACGATGATGACGATACGTGCTTAACAAGTGAAAGTGATATTGGAACAGGTGTCGAGCCATGTAGTTCATCATCTCTCTTGGATAGGGAGCCACGAATCCCGTCTCCAGTGGATCGTAGTAAATGACAATCGTCGTCCAAGGAGCGGGTACTAAACGTGTTTACGTACATGGGAGATCATCCGTAGCACAGTAAAAAACACTTATGAACAGACTTCGAATACGTCCGCAACATTATGAGCCTGTAGTACGTCAGAAAAGCTACGGATATTCGAGAGAGGACAAAGGCACCCTTGTTACAAAAACTGATGTTTGCGCGAGAAAGTTACAATTGGTTTTAATTAAAATAGATAATAAAATTGATAACAATCACTGCAGCGATCTGATCATATGAAGTGTCAAATGAAAGCTGACGACGTCAGCAAACACCACCACGATCTATTTTTCATATCATTCATACACTGAGGCAAATTGTGTTGCATGTAGTGCGGAACAACGATTAGCGTCACTGACTGGCCTCCTGCGTGTCGATAGTCCAAGTCCAGTCTTCCAAAAATATATGTTGTTTAGTGCTTGCTATTTCTGAGAGGTTCCTAATATTTCTAATGTGTTTTATATTCTAGATTACTCTATGTTTTTATAAATAGCAGCACTCTTCATCCAGGGTGTTGTTCTGTCTGTACATTGATGTTCATAATAAACCTGCTTTTAGCCCTAAGTGTTGTACGTCAGTGATGATACTGGATCCGGTTTTGGAATTGATTGTGGATAAAATGCAGGTGTCAGGTATTCAAAACCTTTACATCACCTTAGGTCCAATTAGATAACGAATAGCCGCGACCTATGTGGACAGGAATCTGAATATAAGCTGTACATCACTCCCAGTGACCGTACGTTCAGGAGATCAGTGAATTTCAAAACAGCAGTATGTCAGATACACATTAGGAATCCATCAGCGGTTTCCAGAAACGTTGGTCAGGACCCAACGAGATGTCTGAAAGGATTCGACCGAGTTGAGATGTGTATGGACAATGTGTGCTTTTACTTAGGCGGTACAGCCATGCAGTGGTTCGAGAACAGCGAAGAGAAGCTCAAAAATTGGGATAGTTCCAGGCCTAACTGAAGAACATATTTGTTGACAGTTCAGTTGGCTGAAGAACAATTAAAGAACAGGGCAAGCGTCTTGGGGAAACGATACGGTCTTACATGAAGAATTTTTTGGCCCTATGCCACATTGTGAATCCGAATATGACAGAAACCGATAAAATCGCACAATTGATGAAAGGAGCCGCAGAGGACATGTACACAGCTCTTCTGGTTAAGGAAGTCTCAACGACAGAGGAATTCATCAAGTGGTGCCAGCGTATAGAGGAAATGCTACAGAAACGAATCGGACAGAAGAAATATGACCGACTCCAGCATGTGGTCTCTATGGACCACCATGACCTCGTTCTTTTTATATGCCAGGTACCAGACAAGAGATACAGCAGTTCATGGCAGCCAGAGCTGTCGGGCCGAGTAAGCAAGAGAGAGAGACTATGGATGTCGACCTCATACATCAGGAGGTAATGGAAAAGAAGTGCAGGCTATCGATCTGTACCACCAGTCAACGTCATCAACCGAATGCGCGATGAAGAATGGATAAGGCCAACTCGGGCTTAACGCTGCAGCCGTCAAATGACGACGCAGCACCCCAGCAACGAAGGTACAACTAATGCCTCCGCCAAATATTAGGTCCCGTAAAAGAATAGGTGTTTTGAGAATAGAGAACAACACACCAGTGTGTTTGTACTGTGGAAACAGTCACACATTAGGTGCTACTGCAGAGAAAGAAGAAAGAAGAAAGAAGATTATTACGCCTCAAGACGTCAACTTTCACAACAGTCCTGTTGGCGCTGGTCATGTACAGACGGTTATACTCGTCCTTGGAACAACGCCCAACACGCCATAACTGTTCGCGTCGCTGGACAGAGGTTCCAATCGCTCTCTTAGCAGCCGAATTCAGAAAAACTAAGCGAAGCGAACATCTATGGAGGTGGGGCCGCCACAGATGAAAATTCTCCTTGGATGGCAGTTACCAAGTTACAATCACATAGACATCATCATCGCAGCCGAAGCTGTCCTGGCGCTAGTCGACTCATCGGCTTCTTTTTCTGTAATGTCAAATGCTTATCGTCGCCAGCTAAAGGACATTATGTTCCGCGATACAAAAGCGATTGTGTTTAACCCTAGCAATATAAATGCATTTTCCACTGCGCGTAATACCAAGGCGTTGGGTGGGGTACTTATTCCTACGACAAAAAATTAAAAAAATCGTTAAGTGTTGTTAATAGAAGGTAACAACAATCTTTTTAAATAGGTATTACTGTGTAGGTAGGGTACACAACATGAAAATTTTATTTTAACACATTCTTAGCAATATCAGGACATGTTTCGTAATGTGCATACCAAAGGGAGTGGTACCACCAGAAAAAGTTTTAAAAAATTCTATTTCCGTTAAATATCGTTGATTTCGTTCACGACGTACTTTTTGAAGATATGTAAGATGTGTAAGAAGGGTCCTGATCTTGAAAATATGAGTATGACATTTGCTCCAAAAAGTCACTTTAACTACTAAAATTTAAACTTTTCTGTGAAGTTTTACTGCAGAATTTAGAACAATTACGGAACCTGGTAATAATTAAAAGCAACAGATTTGTTTGGTATTTTAAAGTATAAAATACTTGACTATATTACAATAGTTTCAGAAGGTGGGCATGAAGCACCCCTCCCCTCCTTGGTATTGTGAAGTTTAAGGTCACAACTGTGTAATAGGCTACATCCAGCCAACAGTAAAATATGTTACAAGAATAACTGTCAATGGCAGAACACAGGCCCTCGAATTTGTTGTTTTAACAGAATGTAGTCATAACTTTATTCTAGGCTGGGACTTCTTGTAGGCAGCTCAAGAAGCCACAGACGGTGGAAGAGCAGAGCTACAGATTGGCAAAACTATTCCAGCAAGCTCGCATAAAATGACTGCTCTGGGTAACCGCTTGCCACTGAGAACGTTATTATCCAACTGTCATCTACGAGACGAGTTCCAGTCATCATCTAGAAACCCAGTTAAACTGTGAAACTTTTGTCGATTGCAGAAAGATACTCAGGCTCACAAAAGAAATCAGTATACCAACCATGAGCAAAGGCATTAGAGTTGATTAAGCAGAATTTTGGTTCACTAATTGTCAAGAGTAGCCAAAATTCATGCACTGGAGGAAGCTACTCTTGAAATGATAGGATCTGATCTGACCAAGGAACAACGCTGGCCAGTGTTAACCATTCCGCATAGCTTTCGGACGCTTTCAAATACGTAGTGGAGGAAAGAGGGACCAATCATCCCATAGTAAAACACAATATCAACACTGGGTATCATCCATCAATTAGGCTGCACTAGTATAGCATGTCGCCGACTGAACGATGCACAATTTGGTTTGAAGTGGAGAAGATGCTACAAGATGACATCACTGAACCTTCAGAGAGTCCTTGGTGCTCTCCTGTGGAGGAACATAAGATGGCATTTCTGCATCTACTACTGACAACTGAAGAAAATCACGAAAAAGATACTACCCAATGCCGTGGATAAATAGTATCATAGACTGCCTGCTACTAGCAATGTATTTTTCAATTACGAACATGCAGACAGGTTATTGGCAAATAGCGGTCGACGATGTTGACCATGAAAAGGCTGCCTTCACACTATCTGATGACGTTTATGAGTTTAAAGTTATGCCGTTTGGATTGCGTAACACTGTAACAACCTTCGAACGTGTGATGAACAGCCTACTCCGACACCTTAAAAGGATCATGTGCCTTCGCTATCTGGATGACACTGTAATTTTTTCGATGACATTTGAAGAACATCTAATCTTTTTGAAGTGTGCTCAGACTGCAGGTCTCCACCGGATTCCGAGAAATTGCCTCTTCATCGCCCAAGAAATAAAAAATCTAGGGGTACCTAATTGGATTCCATTCCAATCCATAGAAAATGAGAGCACTTTCAGATTTGTTGACTCCTCGGCACATATGAGATCTGAGAAGTTTTTTGGGAATGGGCTTGTACTACTGGCGTTTCTTAAAGAACTTATGTACTAAGGTACGTCCCTTACAAGAACTACTGCAGAGAAGCCACATCTTTTCGTGGAACGAGGTAACAAGAAAAATATTACGGCGCTAACATCTTCTCCAGTCTTAGCATTGTATTATGAGAATGCCGAAACAATATTCACATCGTAGATAACGGTTACGGGATATGTGAAGTTCTAGCGCAAATTAAGGAAGGTGCTGTAAAGGTGATAGCTTATGCTTACAGAGTACTCTCCAAGTCCGAGATGTATACACCACAACCGAGAAAGAGCGACTTGCAATTGTTTGGATAGTTAAGACTTTTCGGCTGTATTTATTTGGCAAACCAGTCACTAATGAGATGGACCACCACTCTCTATACTGACTGACTAGCCTGAAGGGCCCCTCAGGTCTGCTGACGAGATGGGCACTGAGGCTTCAGGAGTACGACGTCACAGTGGTATACAAAAACGGACGTAAACACATGAAAACTTATTGACTTTCAAGGAATCCTTTGGTGGAACACAATAGCGTGTGGGGATTCTCAGTTACCGCTGTGTTAAATGACATCGCTGCTCAACAAAGGGAGGATCCAGCACTTTAAGAAGGAGGGACCAATCAAAGAAGAATTCCAATTACTAAACGGAACATTGTATAAGAGGAACTATGATTCAATGAGGTGGAAATGGTTTCTCATCTACAGAAAGCTGTTCTGAAGTATTTCGACGATGCTGTAACATCTGGTCACCTGGAACTATTCAACACCACAGAGAGAATCAGACAGAGGTATCATTGGCCACGCTTCCGTCAATCCGATAGACACTGTGTGGACTACTACTTGGGATGCCTGCGACAAAAGCACATTTCACGATGGCCTCTGTGGCATCTGATACCAATATTGCCTGCTGCAGCGTCATTCCACCGAACTGAAATCGACCTGTTGTGGAGGTTCTCTGAGTGCCTCAATCGCTATGCTGGCACCAAAGCTGTGTTGATGGCTGAAACTTCTCAAATTTGCTAGGTTCCTTGTGGAAGACATCATTTTGAACCACAGAGCACCATGTATGATAATCTCTGATCGTGTAAAAGTTTTCCAGCCGACACTAGTAGAACATAAACGTAAAACCGACTCAGGGATTAGGCCTTAGTCCTGTTCTGACTAGCCAACTGCTACGTACAAGGCAGTACGAGGATCGATCTATGATTGTGAGACATGTGACCAGCATGTCGCCAGTCCTTCCAGCTTTTATTACCATTAGATGAATCCTGATGATTCTATCGCTTCTTTGTTCAAGCAGCACCTTATTTGGCCACACAAAGGCTGAGTGGATCGTGTTCAAGACCTCACTGTCTCAGAAAAAAATCTGGGGAGGTACTGGAAATCGAACCTAGCTCCTTCCGCACTGAAGGTAACAACGCTATGGAGGCAGTCCGGGACTAGTATCAGAGATAACTTTAGGTTGCGACATTACCCTCAGGGTGACAACTGCCTACCATCAACAGACAAATGGCCTTAAAGTATGCCATAATATCATGTTGGCCGACGTGCTCTCGATGTACGCTGATGTCCAACAATATAACTGTGGCACAATGCTGCCCATTATAACATTCGTACATCACACAGTGAAGGAAGGCACCACAATCTTACACTGTTCCTTCTACTTCCCAGTCACGAGGCTGAAACGACAATGTATACACATGCGATTTTTACTAGTTATTACCCAGGATGACCACGTGATACACTTCATCACCAGGACCGAAGAAGCAAGACAGCTGGGTTGCATACTGTACGTGGACGCCCACGAAAACAACTGAGAGCGCTGTACCGCCAAGAGCCGGACAGTGAGATACATAGGGACTGTTGGATTATCGGAAAAGTAACTAAAATGCTACTTTCAGCCATATCGTGTACTTCGTCACATGTCAGTCGTCACATATGAAGTCGAGGATTATGACCCTTCATCAAGAAGACAATAGCGCAGAGACGTATTTCATGTCCTCCATATGAAATAATACTACCGTCCAGAGATGCAGATCGACGATGGGGCTTCATGTTCAAGGAAACTGAATTACTTCTTGATGATTACGAAGCTTCAACGGCAGGGGATCTTGGGTTAAATTTCCCTGTAGCACACCACGCCAAAGTTGACTTGGAATGGCGCATAGTGCAACCAGATGGAGCGCTACTTCATCTTGGCTCTATGGCCAGAAAACTATTACTACCATAAGGAAAACTCAAGATAATGGGTGGGCCACCTAAACTGCATACCAGATCCCTATTTAATATGAGCTGATGTAGGAGCTGAGTTCCTAGTGAATTCTTTGTGCATTGTTGAACCTTTGCCTGAAATTGAAGAACTGGATAGAGTGAAATGTTTTGCATGGCGTAGTTTATCCCATACGCAGTAAATCAAAGGAGGCAATGTAGTGCTGTTATTACTGATAATTTTAACATTAAATGCTTGCAGCTAATTTATATGTGTTAGATGAAGACGAATAGGACATGGATTTCACATCACACCAGGACAGTCTGTCAATCTGATGGCATTAAGGGGAGAAATAGCACATCTAGAGAGACTGGACAAGGAGGACATAGAGAAACTGTTAGAAGAATAAACAGAATCCTTTGATCCTCCTGGACCCTTGCCTGTCATGCCAATAATTCAACATTATATCCCCACCAGAAATGAAGTGCCTGGCTATAAGAACCATTCAGAGTCTCACAGCAACTACAACCTGACGTGGTAGAGTTTATAAGTTAACAACTTGAAGATGAGCTCCTAGAAACAAGTAAAAGCACCATTATCATAAAAAAATCACCAGATGTCAGAAAAGCATATAGGTTCTGATGTGACTGCTGTTGTTTAGACCAGAAAGCAATATCAGATGCCTACCTCATGCCAAATGCAACAAAAACACTAGATAATCTGGGCCAGTGTCATTATTTTACAGTTGTGCACCTAGGAAGTGAGTACAATCGATTAGAGGTAGTGCTGGAAGAACGTCTGAAAACAACATTCTCAATCCATTTTGGTCATTATCAATATTGTCACAAGACTTTTGTGATGAAAAACGTCCAAGCTACTTTCTGACAACTACTAGATGGTGTATTGCAAGGAATAATATGAAAGCAAAGTGCGGTCTATTAGGATGATATAACTGCGTTCACCAAAGATATCCAGAAGCATGTAGCGCGTTTGTGCGAAGGTTTTGATCGTTTATGTGCAGTAAGTTTAAGAATTAGTCTGGAAAAATGCCATTCCGTTCTGTAAGAAGACTATTACTTAGGCCATATAATCGGCCAACATGGTGTATGCAGCAATCAACAAATGGTTATCCCATAAAAAAATTTCTGACACCCACAGTACAGGAATTAAAATCATTTTCAGTCTCGCAAATTTTTATCGGAAACTCGTCCCAAAATTTGATGAAATGGCCAGACACCTCAAATAATTATTGAAAAAAGGAATAAAGTTCCATTGGTCATCCAATTGTAAAGCAGAATATTTAGAACTAAAATATTTACGAACATATATTCCTGTTCTTGCCGTTTCTGATTACCTGAAACAGTTTATAGTTTTGTGTGACTCTTGCAGTTTTGCCTTTTTTGCATTTGAAGTCAGTAGATAGGTGGACAAGACCACCTCATAGCGTATGCATCCGGACAGCTTAACAGAGCAGAAAAGAACTACTCAACAACTGAGTTAGAAGCACTTGCCTTAATATATGGAACAACTCGTTTCCCATGTTACATATACTGATAAATTTTTAAAGTAATAACTGATTATACAGCACTTAACTGACTATTAGGACAGTCGATTTCAGCCACAAATGATGTGCCGTGGAATGCCATTGCGTACGCGAGGATTAATGAAACGAAGCATTGAGCACTGACCCCCCAGATTATCAGCAGTTCTCCAGATAGCCATTATTCTGCACAGAAAATGGACTGCTGTGGAGAAAGACGAGATCTGTATTACGAATATTAGTATTATCAAAGTTACGAAATTAGGTACTGAGGCAAGCGAATCATTTGATTTTAGCCAGTCACAGTGGTCGACGGCCAATGGAATGCAGGGAAGCACAACATTACTGGTAGGGAACACAGACAGGATGTCGATCGTACATCAGTCATTGTATTCTTAGCGTACAAATGGCGGTGTTCAGTTGCTAAAGTATTATACTACATAGGTTACCCTAGGTAGATAAGCCATTTCAAATGACTGGAAATGGACGTCCACGGGCCAGTTGCGTAAACACCAGTAGGAAACAATAATTGATCGTTTCTCATGTTCCGTTTCTATGATAGCCATAATAAATCAGCAGACAGAAACAGTAGCATATGCGGTGGTTGACCAGTAGATACTAAAACTCAGAATTCCTGAAACAATAATAACTGACCAAGGTTTGGAGTCTATTTTTTGGAAATTAAAAAGCTTTAGACCAGTGCTTTAGACCCACAGGCAAACGGTGGAATGGAGAGTCCATCATATGATTGCAAAAATTCTAAGCTACTACAGTAACCCATATCAGAATGGCTGACTCTAGTTCTGCACGTCACGGGAGTATATAATTTGAAAGTCCACGAGAGCACAGGGCAATGCCCTTATGAGGTGGTTTTTGGCCAGAAGATGTCTTCTCCTACCGAACTTGTAAGCCTACGCAAAGAAGTGATATTTCGTCAGTGAAAAATTTTTCTAAATGTTTAAAAACGATTGGGCAACAGGTGGAAGAGATGAACACCAAAGCTTTGGAATGACTAGACAGAAAGCAGTGCGACCTAAGTATCATATAGATAAGTTAGTTATGTTGTCTTGCCTGTATGTAGCAAAAGGAAAGACAAAAAAAAATTGTAACACATTATGAGGAACCCAATGAGGTGATACAAATGAGGCTACCTCTTACTGTCAAACTGTAAATTCCAACTTCCTCGATAAGTAACGTCAGTGATATTTGTCCTTTTATGGGAGCCATAGAGGTGGCACCTCCACTGTAGGCAGCGTCTTCAGAACACCGGAGGGGAATATCTGAGAAAAAGTTAGGCAAGACAAGCAGCACTGTTCTGTAAATATCCCGACACATCGCTACGCACTTAGGCGACAAGCAATAATAACAGACTAACAACAGGATTTACTCTTCCTTTAGGGAACATGGTTCTACCCCAGAGCAAAAAGAAGCAATTCCAAAGCCAGGCATTGGTCTCTGGACAGAAAGGAAAAGAAACATTGGAAGCTTCATCATAATAAGTCTAATATGCTCCTGCAGGATGGCAGAAGCTCTCAAGTTACTTTCTCTAACACGTGGTATCTTGTTTACATGACAACTGGATGTGATAATGTCAGATCATCAATAGACCCCAAGGTTAGTCTGAAATATTTGGGCACTGGAGAACGAAATTCGGCCTTTAGAAGACACATCTGACAAGTAACAACACATGATGAATAACCAGACAAGGTTCAGTGATACACAGCGAGACTATCAATTGCTGCAGTTAACGCTTGCACTATTGAGGAGTTAGTCCCGCGAGTGCGACAAACAAGAGGTTATCTAGACACAGGCTGACCAATCTTGAAAACAGGTATACATCGGTCCCAGGTCAAGTGAGTTTATCTTGTTTTACCTCTAGAAATCGGAAACAGAATGCCGGAAATAAATAATTACAGACAAAAGAGAATTTTTCAGGAGAGTAGGTCTACACTGGTTAAACTCTGTAACAAACAAAACAGTCATTATATGTACTTCTTACAAACAAGGTCGACAAAGTGGCACACAGTGAATAGAACTACAAGGCCAGGAGCTGTGGTACATCGGGACCGACCTTCCTATGACCCTCCACCATAAAAGGAACTATCACCCTGCATATAACACACATACTGATTTATGTCCCCATCCTACCCCTCGAAATTCTAGCCGCAGAAAACACACTTTAGACATAACTATATCTCTGTAGATCAAATGTTACCTCTGAAAAGTGTTCGTATATCGGTGGGTCATCGTTTAGACCATACACAAAAGTACTGTACTGTACGTCATTAACATCTCTAGTAACTATAGGAGCCTCAACCCCAGCTACCACTATGAGTTTAGCAGCAATAAGAAACGTATACTACCAGTTCAAGTGAAAAATAGCCCGAAACCCATCCGTGCCAACCTTCAATCTATGAATTGAAACCAGCCATTACGACATCAGCATGATTCAGCTTGAAGAAGGAAAAAGTAAACCATGAACAATGACTTGTGTTATGTCCAAGTGATAGGGAAGCTGGACAGAAAGAGTAAATAATGAAAGACAAAATGGTGCCTGAAGTGAATGTGTTAATGTGATGTGCAGATAACTAAATAAACCAGTCTGTATGTTGCAGCAAAATCAGAGGGCAGATTTTTTTTCCATAGAGGGGTGAAATATAAAGCGAAAAGTTATAATGGGACTTGGAGCCAGATATGGAACGGAGGGAATGCAAGCAGCCAAGCGCCGGTCAGCGATCCGCAAGCTGAGTGGATCAACACTTCTTCCGCATCACAGCCAACTGTGTTCTGAAAACAGGCCAGTCACCAGGAAGTACTATAGCCCGAGCCACAGCCGGCTATGACAGCCGGTCATTGCCTTTACTTCCGATAATTTGGAGCGACACACAAATGCCTCCACTACTGCAAACTCAGAGGGAAGTAGCAGCATTTATGCCCACGTGAACCAGTCAGTCAGCATTTGAACAACCAGGTAGTTATGTGACATCAAGCCTTCGTGGCTCAGTGCTATGCCGAGGACGAGGACGCATCTACCACAGTCGGGACACGTGTCACTATTTGCTGCCTAAGGGTCTGGAAGCTAAGGCAGCTCCGCAGTTTGCCCTGTCCTGGGAGTGCGACTTGAGTGTCCTGCCGTCTCTGCCCTCTTCGGCGTCCCAATAGAAGTGCTCTGTGGCAGACAGCCACACCTTCCCCGGCTGGGTAATCTAAGAATCCACTGATACAACAGCAGCAAGGAGTGCGGTCAGCGACCAGCCACTGACGCACTGGGAAACGCCCTGATATTCTCCTCGCCAGCCATCGTTACTTGCAGTTCCAACCCAGTGTGAACAAGTGGCATTAAAGAAGTTATTGTAAACATAATCGGACCTTATTGGGTTGCACACCTTATCCATCTTCAGCAGTGAATCACAACCCACAACTAAACATTGTAAATGGCAATTCTGCTTCCGCCGATCCGCGTATTAATATGTAACGCAGCCAATGAGATTGCTGCTAATGTAGAACCTTTTCTCCTCGCGGATCACACTCGCCCAGTGATACATGAACGCGCGAGGTATTATAACGAGTGTACAGAATTCCGATTAGTCAGTCTGCATTTGTCTGCACCAGTCTGTACCAGTCTGCATTTGTCTGCACCAGTCTGTACGAGTTCTAAATTTGTCTGTACCAGTCTATAGTCAAGTTTCAGTCTGCTCCTAATAAGATTACCATATTCCTGTACATAGCCATGAAGATAAATGTATAGACACTTTTGTCAAGTATCAGATATATACGTGAGAATAAGATTAACGTACCAATACAAAAGGAACTTCAGATTGTCAATTGTAAATAGCATCCAGAACCAAGTTAAGCAATTTTTATGCTTGTTATTAATTTGTGTGTGAAAATTAATCAAGTTCTTTTTAAAGTTGGTCACCGTCAATCTACTACTCTAAGCGTGCAAGTGGCATTTGTATCGTCTGACCTAACGGCAGAAGATAAACACGCCACGATAAGACCACGAGACATATTGTTGACACTTGCCTACTTCGTTAGAGCGACAAGTCAAATAATCTGATGGTGTGTGTACTGAAGGTATGATAGTACGCACACCACAAGTATATTGCGCAAAATTGTGCTATCCAAAACCGGCGCCGAGGCAAATGTGGTGCACCACAGGCCATAGGTGGCAGGGATGAACGACTATTACTGAGGTGTGTACGGGCGAATAGGCGTAAACTGTTGAGTAACTGACGGCCCATCTAGTGAAATGCGGTCTTGAAGTTTCTGGTAGTTCCTCAAAGGGTGTCCTTACACAACGATCTGGAGCTCACGTACACAACTGCTACTAAAAGCACAACGAAATCTTCAAATAGCTCTAAGCACTATGAGACTTAACAACATCTGAGGTCATCAGTCCCCTAGACATAGAACTACTTAAATCTAACTAACCTAAGGACATCACACATCCATGCCCGAGGCAGGATTCGAACCTGCTACCGTAGCAGCAGCGCGGTTTCGGACTGAAGCGCCTAGAACCGCTCGGTTACGACGGCCGGCCAACAGAATCTATCGCGAAGTGCGGCACTGCCATGTTCACAGTTGGTGACACACGTTGTAGTCAACAACCAGTGAGTGAATGAATCCTGGAGGCAGATATTGGGCTGCTTATACTCTGGGGCGACAAAAGTCATGGGATACCACCTAACATCGGGTCGGAACTCCTCCCGCGGGTCGAAGTGCATCATCTCGACGTGGCATGGACTCAACAAGTCGTTGGACGTCCCCTGCAGAAATATTAAGCATTGCTGCCTTATAGGCATTCATAATTTCAAAAGTATTGTCGGCGCAAGATTTTCTGCACCAACTGACTTCTCTATTATGTCCCGTAAATGAACAGCCGTCAGCATGTATATATGAACATGGTAGACTACCAACACTGTCTCCTCAACGACTGTTCAGCTGTCGTAGCTGCGTATGGGCCTCTGCAGCAGTCACCATGTTCATATATCCATGCTGACTGCTGTTCATCGGCGACAAAGACCGGAATTTGCACGCCAGTGCCGCAACCGAACATCAAATCGTCTGGGGAATGTTTTTATAGCATTTCCTGTGTGATTTTGTTATTCTGGAAGGCACACTGGATGAACACAAGTACGCATCTATCCTTGGGGACAACGTCTGCTCCTACATGCGGTTTGTTTTTCCTTATCACGATGGCATCTACAAACAGGACAATGCAACGTGTCACGCAGCCCGCAGTGTACGTGCGTGGTTCGAAGAGCATTGGGATGAATTTACCGTACTCCAGTGGCCATCAAACTCCCCGAATTTAAGCCCAATCGAGAATCTGTAGGTCCACCTGGATCTGGCTGTTCGTGCCACGGATGATCAACCGAGAAACCTAGCTTAGCTGACCACGTCACTGGAGTCTGCATGACTCCACATCCTTGTCGGTACCTTCCAAAACTTCATCGATTCTCTTCCTCCACACATCGCAGTGGTTCATGCTGCAAAAGTCAGCTATTCGGGCTTTTGACCTTTTGTTTCATTAATGTGACTGGGCAGTGTAATATTCTGGAATAGACGATGTGTGTGTAAACAGCAGCACTCTCCATCCGAGAGGCAGTTCGCTTCTGTGAATTCATTTAATCGTGTTTTAAGTGGTTAGTACTGTATTTCATTGACGACCCTGACCCAAAAATCTGCATATGAATGTGGTTATGACGTGAAAAAAATGGAAGAAACTACACACGAATTTATTGAAAATTGATACGAAAACGTGCCAAATGTGGGGAGCCGGGTTTTTCAAATCGTTTTCCTACAGTGGTGTTATCCACGCCACAGGGACCTGCAAATTACTTAAATGTGCCACCAGAAAATAGTCTTAGGCGTGTTACTCGTAATTTTCAGTCAGCTTGCCCATATTTCAGTTCACCGTGGCTACAAAATAAATTCCTAATATCTACTTTGAGGGAGTGAGGAAGTAACCACGAAAAATTAAATGTTTACAGTTTACAATAATTACGTACGAGGGTTGAAACTTAAATAGTGGAAACTATTTATCAATAACCGTTACAAAAGAGTTACGTGTTTGCACCTGTTACTGTCCTTCAAAGTAGTCACCAAGGTTGTGTAGAACCCGTTGCCAGCGATGTGGAAGGCGTACTATACCGTTAAGCAGAGACTGATCTGTAGATGCTGTGAATGGAGCGGTCTACTGCCTGCCGAATCTCTGGAACAGTTCTGAAGCGAATGCCACGAAATGGTCCTTCATCTTAGGAATCAAATCGAAGTAACAAAGACTTAAGTCCGGGGAGTATGGTGGATGGTAAAGTACTTTCCAGTCCCATCGACCGAACAGAGCAGCCACAGCTTTCGCTGTATGCGCCCGCGCATTGTCGTACAAAATTATGGGTTGGTTGCGCAGAAAGTGTCACCACTTCTTCCGCGAAGCTGGTCGCAGGTGATGCTCTAGAAACGAACAGTAACACTGTGCATTGACGGTTGCCGTGAAGGAATGTAATGCGTTAGTACAACACCATCACAGTCGTACACGAGAATCGCCATAACTTTAGACCGCTCCATTCGCACCATCAACAGAACAGGCTCTGCTAACGGTATACTACGCTTTCCACATCGCTGGCGACTACTTTGAAGGACAGTAACAGGTGCAAACATGTAACTCTTTTGTATCGGTTGTGAATAAATAGTTGCCACTATTAAAGTTTCAACCCTCGTATATATTTAAAAATCTTATGATTTCACACGCAAAACTAGCAGATAGATCACATAAACGTTAGTAATCTCCTCAGCAATCGGCAAAGTTCAGAATCTAAAGCTGTTCAAAGCTCCACTATCTATAATTTCCTTTTCTTCGACACATTGTTTGAATACCTCAAAAGACAGTTTAGTTCGTCATAAAATCGAGGGCTTTAGTATTCCAGTTATCACACGAATTTAGAATATGAGCGGAACACGAGACCTGCTATTACGAAGCGGATGAGGCATTCAGCTACAGGCCAAACGGATGCGGCGTTCAATTACTTGCAGTTCACACGAAAATTCGCTTTGTAACAGATCTAGTGAAGTGCGACCTTGAAGTTTGTCGCAGTCCCTCAAAGGTTGTCCTTACAAAAGCATCTGGAGCTCACGTAAGCAACTGCTGCTAAAAGCACAACGAAATCTTAAAATGGTTCAAATGGCTCTAAGTACTATGGTACTTAACATGTGAGGTCATCAGTCCCCTAGACTTAGAACTACTTAAATCTAACTAGCCTAAGGACATCACACACATCCACGCCCGAGGCAGGATTCGAGCCTGCGGCCGTAGCAGCAGCGCGGTTTCGGACTGAAGCGCCTAGAACCGCTTGGCCACAGCGGCCGGCCAACAGAATCTATCGCGAAGTGCGGCACTGCCATGTTCACAGTTGGTGACACACGTTGTTGACGACAACCAGTGAGTGAATGAATCCTGGAGGCAGATCTTGGGCTGCTTATACTCTGGGGCGACAAAAGTCATGGGATACCTCCTAACATCGGGTCGGAACTCCTCCCGCGGGCCGAAGTGCAACATCTCGACGTGGCATGGACTCAACAACTCGTTGGACGGCCCCTGCAGAAATATTAAGCCTTGCTGCCTTATAGGCATTCATAATTTCAAAAGTATTGCCGGTGCAAGATTTTTTGCACGAACTGACCTCTCTATTATGCCCCGTTAATTTTCTATGGGATTCATAAAGGGCGGTCTGGGTGGCCAAATCATTAGCACGAATCGTCCAGAATGTTTTTCAAACCAATCGCAAACAATTGTGGCCCAGTGACATGTCACACTGACTTCCGTAAAAACTCCATCGTTGCTTGCGAACAAGTAGCTGAACATAACAATTTCAAGTCAATAATTGTTTCGGTTTGACCAGAGGACCCAGTCCATTCTATGTAAACACAGACCACACAATTATGAGCCACTACCAGCTTGAACAGCGCCTTGTTGAAAACGTGGGTCCATGGTTTCGTGGGGCCTACGCGACACTCGAACCCTACCATCTGGACTCATCTGACCAGGTCACGGTTTTCGAGTCGTCTAGGGTCCAACCAATATGGCCACGAGCCCAGCAGAGGCACTGCAGGCGATGTTGTGTTGTTAGCAATGGCACTCGATCCGGTCGTCTGCTGTTATATCCAAATTTCGCCGCACTGTCCTAACGAATACGTGTGTTGTATGTCCTACACTGATTTCTGTGGTTATTTCACGCAGTGTTGATTGTCTGTTAGCACTGACAACTCTATGCAAACGCCGCTGTCCTCGGTCGTTAAGTGAATGCCGTCGGCCAGTGCGTTGTCCGTGGTGAAATTCGGTATTCTCGGCACACTCTTGACACTGTGGATCTCGGAATACTGAATAGCCTAACGAATTCCGAAATGGAATGTCCCACGAGTCTAGCTCTAACTACCATGCCGCGTTGAAAGTCTTAATTCCCGTCGTGCGCCCATAATCACGTCGGAAACCTTTCCATATGAATCACCTAAGTTCAAATGACAGTTCCGCCAATGTGATGCCCTTTTTAAGTCTTATGTACGTGACACTACCGCCATCTGTATATGTATGTGTCACTAATCTGTGACTTTTGTCACCTCTGCTTATAGCGGTGCAGGCAGAGGTGAGGTTGTGGCTCCGTCAACGAAGTCAAACATACTACAGTGACGGTATAAACAAAGTGGTCCCTCGTTGAGGGACATGTGTTCATCTCCAGGGCGACTACGTTGAGAAATAAGTATGCAGACATGTAGATTAAAAGTAAAGAACGTTAAAAACGTTTGTTGTATTTAAAAGGCTTTAAGAGTTTTCACATAAATTTTTTTCGGAAGTAGTACTTTTCAGTACACCCTCGTGTAAATAGTGATCATTATTTACGTATCTAGTGTTGTGTCACCGCCAGACACCACCTCGCCTTTAATTCGGCCGCGGTCCGTTAGTATATGTCGGACCCGCGTGTCGCCACTATCAGTGATTGCAGACCGAGCGCCGCCACACGGCAGGTCTAGGGAGATTCCCTAGCACTCGCCCTAGTTGGACAGCCGACTTTGCTAGCGATGGTTCACTGTCTACATACGCTCTCCTTTGCCGAGACGACAGTTTAGCATAGCCTTCAGCTACGTCATTTGCTACGACCTAGCAAGGCGCTATATTCAGTTACTGTCTTCTGAACAGATAATATTGTGACGCATGTACCGTCAAGAGCGACGTTCATCATTAATGGATTAAAGTTAAGTATCAAACTAGCTACGTCCGCTTTCTGAATTCTAATTCCTTGTCATGTTCCAGACCTCACATCAGTATAGTTCTCTTCTCATGCCAGCCTGTGTGAGCTAAAACGCGTGCATTTCGGCCTCCTCTAGTAACCCGGTGTTGGCTCTTCTGCCAACACAACATCTAGCATGGACTGAGTAACTTGTATTGACACAGAAAGTATTTAAGGGCGTGGTATTTTGCTTATCGGCTGTCATTGTTCTTTGGGCGATCAGTACTGATGATTCTGTTGAGAGCTTGTGCGGCCAAGCAGCTGCGCGTATTACGTACTTTAACTTGTCATTGGAATTGGATTATCTGAGTTTTTTCGGTGATTTTGCACGATTTTGTGAACTTAACTTCGTTTGCTGTCGATTTTGCTGTCGATTTTCGTGAATTAATTTGCAGCTAAATGATCTTTTTTCGCAAATGTGTCTTTTCTCGATGCTCTGCTCGCACTAAATAAATTAATTATTGTTTAATTGCCGGTCAGTGTGGCCGAGCGGTTCTAGGCGCTTCAGTCTGGAACCGCGCGACCGCTACGATCGCAGGTTCGAATCCTGCCTCGGGCATGGATGTGTGTGATGTCCTTAGGTTAGTTAGGTTTAAGTAGCTCTAAGTTATAGGGGACTGATGACCTGAGATGTTGAGTCCCATAGTGCTCAGGGCCATTTCATTTTATTGTTTAATTAATCATACAATGTACGATTCAAGGTCGGTGTTTACTTTGGTTAAAATTTCCGGGCTGAAGGACCGTAGTCAATAGGTAAAACTATTTATTCCCTGATGTTTTGTTTCCAACTGTGGGAGGCATCTTCAGAGTTGCCATTTTACCTCTGAACATGCCTTCCTCAGTTGGGAACAAAACGTGAGGAAATAGTTTTATCTGTTGACCATGACCTCTCAAAGACGTTTCAACTGAAGCATTACTCCATTGTTTTTCATTTGAATCCACAATTTATGTGACGTCGCTATTCACACATGCGTAAATATTACTGAACAAATGTTTATCTGGTTAAACTAAAATCCTCTGGTTTTATGAACATTATTAATCCTATGAGATTTATCCAGTCGTTTCGTTTATTTATATACTATTCGCTAACTTGCCTACTTACTTGAAAGGCTTAAGGATGAATTTTGTAATACATGTATGGGCTTTTGGGCGCTGGGTATGATACCATAGCGAGTCAAACCAACAAATTAGGCCATGCATTTTTCACACCGAAAGGGGCCAATAAAACCGCGAGCGCGATCGTGCGGTGCTGAAATATCTCGCTAAATTCCGTGAAACGGGCTCTGTCACAGGCAAACCGAAAATTCGACGATTGATAACGACTACGGATGATGCTATGTCAACCCCTCTTCTGGCATCTTTCGATCAGTTTCGATGACGTAATACACGCCGCATCTCGCAGGAAACTGAGGTCAGCCGCATAGTAATGAGAATTTGGATCATAAATAAATGACACCTTTACAAAATGTAAATGCCACAGCATGTCACCGAGGACGGTGCAGATCGCCGGGTTCAATTTGTAGAATGGGTGACACGCAAGTTAGACGAAACCGTCATTTCGCCTATGACGTACTGTTTACATATGGAGCTGGAGAGGTAAATAAACAGAATCATAGATGAGATTTTCACTCTGCAGCGGAGTGTGCGCTGATATGAAACTTCCTGGCAGATTAAAACTGTGTGCTCGACCGAGACTCGAACTCGGGACCTTTGCAATTCGCGGGCTAGTGCTCCACCATCTGAGCTACCGAAGCACGACTCACGCCCGGTCCTCACCAGCTCCATATGTAAACAGTAAGTCATAGACGAAATGACGGTTTCGTGTAACTTGCGTGTCACCCATTCTACAAATTGAACCCCGTGATCTGCACCTTCCTCGGTGACATGCTGTAGCATTTACATTTTGTAAAGGTGTCATTTATTTATGGTCCAAATTCTTCATTACTATGCAGCTGACCTCAGTTGCCTGTGAGATGCGGCGTGTATTACGCTATCGAAGGTAGGACACGAGATACTGGCAGAAGTAAAGCTGTGAGGAGCGGGCGTGAGTCGTGCTTCGGTGGCTCAGATGGTAGAGCACTTGCCCGCGCAAGGCAAAGGTCCCGAGCTCGAGTCTCGGTCGGGCACACAGTTTTAATCTGCCAGGAAGTTTCAGAATCATAGATACTTATAAGCCGTAAGTTAGTCCTCACTACATGAATACAAAATGGTTCTAATGACTCTGAGCACTATGGGACTTAACTTCTGAGGTCATCAGTCCCCTAGAACTTAGAACTACGTACACCTAACTAACCTAAGGACATCACACACATCCATGTCCGAGGCAGGATTCGAACCTGCGACCGTAGCGGTCGCGCAGTTCCAAACTGTAGCGCCTAGAACCGCTCGGCCACCCCAGCCGGCTACATGGATACACCGAATATATTTGGCCCATGGAAAGAGATGGTTTTTGTTGTGGAATATTGAGTTATCATGTTTTTGGGCCCCTCTTCATTCTGGGTTGACCAACAGCAGAGAGTGATCCGCATTGGTAATACAAAGATGTGTTACAGTCGTTGCTGTCTCGAGATAGCACATCCCAACTTTCTATCAGCACGATGGTGCCCCACATCGTTATGGGCTAGCTCTCTGAGCATACCGAATTATCCAGTTCACACCAGGATAGGTCGTTAAGATGCGGTAGAGTTGGCCCAATTTCAGTCCATGTATATGCGGTGAAGATCAGAAACTTTGCACATTTCAGGGAGCGTATCGTTGATGTTTGTAGTTTGATTCCGGCGTATGAATTGGTTATACTCCATGAGGAATGAGTTAACAACCTTAAAACATGCTGGACAGCACGTCGAACCCATCCCATAACCTTCATCTTTTCTCACCAACAATTGCCTTGTTCTCTACAAAGTGCGACGTAACACTTTATGAATAAAAGTACGCTCAAATGAAAGACATCATGGTTTTCTTTGTGCAATTCTCTGTCTGTTCGATAAGTTATCCCTTTTCAATTTGAAAATTAAGAGTTGCATTGAAGAGGATTGGCTTCCGAAAACGCCGCTATGTTGGTAACATGGCGCCACAAGTTTTCTCCCTCTCCCATTCCATTCGACTTAAAGTTCCTGTTTATCCACTATCCCGTTTTTTGCATTCCAAACTGTTCGAATTATTTTCTGCTTTGTGACACTGGCTCCATTTGATATTCGTAGGCATCTGCACTGAGTCTGTTGTCATTTAATCACTGGATGTGCCTATGGCTTGGAATTACTTTGCTTAAAAAACAGGCGGTCGTTTTCTTTCACACTAAAATAATTATAGTTGTTGAATTGTAAAAAATTGATGATAACATTTCTCGGGTGATCTTTGCCTGAAGATCTGGGTATGAAACTCATTGAAACACTGCCACGATACGACGTCACCACTCTGCTGATCACCCAAGAAGATTTTATCATTGGCATAAGCCGAGAAAGCCTGCAATCATTTATTAAAAATTTACGTTCTATTTCTTGATAAGAATAAAAATTAGCAATCTCTACAGAGGAAGGGCACCAAACTTCATTCAAGCCCATGATATCGGATCAGAATTGAATAGAATATTCCAGAACTCGGATAAAAAGCGGGAAATACTACAGACCAGATACCAGACTGAGATTTTCACTCTGCAGCGAAGTGTGTGCTGATATGAAACTTCCTGGCTGATTGAAACTGTGTACCGGACCGGGATACGAGGTCGTGACCTCTGCCTTTCGCCCTCAGGGGCTCTACCAGCTGAGCCACTCAAGTACGACTCACGACACCTGCTCATCGCTGTACTTCCACCAGTACTTCTGTGAAGTTCGAAAGATAGGAGACGAGGTGACGATGAAGAGGTCCCATACTCCGAGGAGCGTAGGGGCGATGCGGGACCCGCACCGAATGGGGATGAAATATGATGATGAAGACGACACAACACCCAGTCATCTCGAGGCAGGGAAAATCCTTGACCCCGCCGGGAATCGAGCCCGGGACCCGTGCGCAGGAAGCGAGAACGCTATCGTAAGACCACGAGCTGCGGACAGGAGAGGAGGTATTGGGGAAGTAAATCTGTGAGGATGGGGCGTGAGTCGTGCTTGGGTAGCTCAGTTGGTAGAGCCCGAGTCCGCGAAAGGGAAACTTCCCGAATTCGCGTCTCGGTACGGCACACAATTTTAATCTGCCAGTAAATTTCAAAGACCAGGTAGTATCTCACCAGGTTGCAGCATGAATGAGTCAACATTATTTACGTACAGATCAACAAGCGTACGTTCTCAAGAATTATACTACGCCCACTTGCTAATGAATATGTACGTCCCAGTGTTTTATTGTCTTCCATGCTGCTTAGCGGCACTTAAAATAGTTATAGATAATATGAACTGACGCAGATGTTCAGAGAATGTTGTGGCAGTAGTGATGTGGTAGTGATGTGTTTAAAGACTTCGTCTCAGTTAATGTGTGTGACAGACATTAATTAACTGTGTAATTACGATGAAGTCTGTCTTTTCATAATTCATTCATATACAAAATAGGAAGTTAGATTCGGGTCATTAAAGACTGGGAAGATGCACGGATTCCGAGAAAGATACGTAAGGCAATCGGCAGTGTCCTTTACAAGTACCCAACCCGGAATTTATCTTAAGAGAATTGAGGAAACCATGGAAACACTAAATTTGGAGGAAGAAACGAAAGTGCACAACATTATCCAGCGACGCTATAGAACATCCATGTAATAGGGCCTAATGCCTTCGGCAGCAAACGTGAGTGATCGTTCAGCAACTGCTGTGTTATTGCTGATCCACACAAAAAGCAACTATTTGTGAATGCAAAGGCAGGTATAGATGAGCGTTTTGAACCGCCTTTATATGGCTAAGAATCGACCTTTCGTTGATACATTGTTTCTGGCATTTATTTATGATGTGTTATTGAGGTTTACTTGTTGAGATGACAACCCTTCCCATCCTTCATTATCAAACTTATTTTACAGAAGGTTTCTAAATCCTTTTATTTAACTTCTGCCACTGCACTTACACTTTCCAACTTACTATAATCCACCCCACACCCCTCCCCCAATCCCCACCAGCTAGTACAAGGATAACTAATGAGGCGTCTTGAAAACAAGTTAGGGCTCGTAGTGGATAACAGTAGGGGGAAGGGTGAGACGACGCAAACAAAAGAGCCCCTGCCAGGTCTAGTGAAGGGCTTGCAGCACATAGGTCGAAACGAAAACAGAGATGGGAAATGAATGAAACTAAAAAGAGTGAGTGAGAATTCCAAAAATAAAAGCACAGAGGGCGGTTGGCAAATATGGCTTTCCAGCTCATTCTTTCCACTCGCGCTTGCTCCCAAATAATTGGCCAGACAATACAAATAATTAATATAAAAATTGTATGGAATTTAGTCCTACTTATATGAACCCTGAATGTTGTTAGTTGAAAAATGCATCGTTTCCAAGTTATGAGAAACAACCCTGAAGAACAATGATTTTTTCAGTATTTTTGTAATTATCGGGAATATCCGAAGTAGAAAAGTTGAAATCCATGATCACCACCTCAAAAGAATAAAAGAATAAATTTTCAGAACTTCTCCAAAACTTTTCATCGAGATCCTGTTCTGGTCAGTGTAAGACTGGACTATAATACAAATTTGTTTACTGTTGAAAATAATATTAACTGAATAACTAATTCTTCAGCTAATTTTCTTTCGTCGTAAAATAATTATCAGAACAATATTAGTGATTTAACTACTGTAAATGGCACAACACAAAACGAAATTTAATTATGAAACGTATATCACTAACGCCAAATGGGTGGCAGTGTTTGGACTGTATCACTAATACAAGCGTTAATGCAAGTGTTTTCGCAGAAAGCTTGAACTATGTCGTAACGGGCTAGCGGAGATATTTCCAGTTAATTACCTCCTGATTGCTGTTTCACCCTATTTTCATGTATTAATAAATGAATCGCTATATTAATGAGCACAATGACAAAGAGAATAGCTAAATTCAGCG
Source organism: Schistocerca gregaria (assembly GCF_023897955.1). Taxonomy (NCBI): domain Eukaryota; kingdom Metazoa; phylum Arthropoda; class Insecta; order Orthoptera; family Acrididae; genus Schistocerca; species Schistocerca gregaria. The sequence continues at coordinate 688,096,003 of NC_064931.1, forward strand.
TTCCTCATATTGTATTTTTAAGCAAATTTCTTAGTTAACTACACCAAAACATTCATATGTTTCGAGGTTATAGCACTTACAGAACAGTTAAGTATTTAACAATTCGGAGTCGGCGTGTTTTCTTCTCTTAGGCGAATTAGACTCGTATGTCAGTCTCTCAGAGTTCTACTTTACTGACATGAACAGCTGCACGAAGCATGTAGCAGAGATGCGGAGCGGTATACTTGCCTGTTATTGGTCCAAATGGCTCTGAGCACTATGGGACTTAACATCTGAGGTCATCAGTCCCCTAGAACTTAGAACTACTTAAACCTAACTAACCTAAGGACATCACACACATCCATGCCCGAGACAGGATTCGAACCTGCGACCGTAGCGGTCGCGCGGTTCCAGACTGTAGCGCCTAGAACCGCTCGGCCACTCCGGCCGGCGCCTGTTATTGGTAATGAGTAAAATCATCCTTTCTTTACAGTGTTTTAGAAAACAGGAGTGTCCTGTGAACATGTGTCATCATTAGATCGATTGGCTGTAGATTTCTCTTCAATACCAGTTCCATCAGCGGTCACAGAATTCCACTAATGATGGATAGAACGATTTCACTGTAGGCTTAATAAATCAAATGACGTTGCGATGAACGAAATGTCTGGAAAAAGCAGCTTTTGAAGTCCTTCTTAAAGAATAATGTGTAATGTCTATGAGACATCAGAGAACAAAAGTGCTCTTCTTTTTTGACCCACTGAACAATGCCACCCAGGCAGACATACTCCTCAGCTATTGCAGAAGATAATAGACTGGACAGATTCCCATTCGTCTGTAGGTCAAGAAGATAAAAGTACACGGAGAAGATGTAAAAAGGAACCTGACAATATTTATGAGTCAGCAGGACAATGAATTTTGCAGACATCAACAAAACAAACATTACTAAGACAACGCAGAAATGCTTTTAGATATGGGAATTATTGGCGATAGCGTGTTTCTTTTAGAGTGTGATAAGAGAGCATTGCAGAACAGCAACGGAAGTCGCTAATAAATAATATGATTAGTGAGAACAAGAACCCGAACTGACAAAAATAATGTGAGGATATGCAAAAAAAAAATTATATAACTCTAGGTGAGAGATCCTGTTGTGGGGACAACCCACAGTCAGTAGGAATGACGGAAGCACGCTCCCGGTTCACTGCCTACACGCTTATTGTGTGGAAATGCTGCCAGCTCAATACTACGCCACGAGTCTCACAGTATCTACTCACCACCACACATCATCTGATAACGACATACACTGAAGCGCTCCCGTTCAAGTCCACTTATCAGTGTTCCGTTTGTCTCAAAGTGATTTCGGGAAAGGGACCCTGAGATAATTATTGACGCAATAGGCATATTATTATTGTTCCCTTTTGTATTGTCTTAATAGCAGATGAAATGACAATTGCTTCAGAATAGGATTTGTAAAACTGAAATCAGTTTAGGTGTAGTCCAGAGTGAGAAACTTTGTTAAAATAGAGATGAATGAAATGTACTCTAATACCACTACAACATCTGGAATATACAATAATTAGATTTGTTGATTGTAAATGCAACACTCAAGTGCAATTTTTTATAATTAATACATGTAATTAATATAATTTTCCCAAAGTGAAGACAGAATCGCATACTACAAAAAATAAGCTTGGGTTATCTAAATGATCACTAGAAACCCAAATCGATATAAATTAGAAATAATTGTTAAAATTAATTTTAATCACTTGGACGATCAATTGAATACTGATTTGATGTCCGCACGATTGAAATGGTGCATGACATGGTGGTAATTTCTCCTAAAGTCCGTCAGCTGGCTACAATACAATATTTACCTACAATATGGCTAGGAGCGATTGTACAGGCGCTTCTGTAGTCGAGGATTTCATTACATTGTTTATAGACTCCCTACAGGATACATGTTTAGAAACGTTCATCAGAAAAGCAGTTTACATCGACAAATGAAGGTGACAAGCCGATTCATCTTTCAGCTTCCGTATATACCACGCCAGTGGTGTGGCTTTGCATACGAATATATGCAGTTTTTGTTTGGATATGAGCTATATACAACTGCTGACCGGTATTTATAAAAAAAATGCATAATAAACGCAGACGCTGAAGGTAAGGTTTGGGAGTGATTTAGTTTCTGATTGACTGTAGCCGACAAATACGTTAGGTTTCTCCCATGTAGCTATAACAACTCTGATCCCTTCAAGAAGATGTCTGAAGTATACATTGTAATATGTCTGTACAAGGTGAGGCCTGAAGACAGGAAAGAAAAACTCAATGAATCCTACAATTGCACCCCAAACATACAGCGCTATTATAGCTTTGAGAGGGATCTTGATCAGTAGTGTACAGTATTGAAGCTCTGTCGAGTAGCCACAAAACTTTGTTTACATATGACACACGAAGTTATGTTCAAATGGCTCTGGGTACTATGGGACTCAACATATGAGGTCATCAGTCACCTAGAACTTAGAACTACTTAAACCTAACTAACTTAAGGACATCACACATCCATGCCCGAAGCAGGATTCGAACCTGCGACCGTAGCGGTCGCGCGATTCCAGACTGAAGCGCCTAGAACTGCTTGGCCACACCGCCCGGCTACGAAGTTATGTGAGATGCTGAGGAGGATTCCAGTAAAATATAGGGCTACTTTGAAATACTTCTAGAGGGAATATTTTTGGCCAGTGCATGTTTTTAGTTTGGGGGTGGGGGCAAAAAAGGGGCATTAAAACGAGAGTAACGAAAGTTTTTTAACAAATAACTTTATCTGTTAGACGATAACTGTAACCTGGCCCGTCGAAAGTAGTGACACGATCGTAGCGATTTTTAACGGGACGCAAGAGTAGAAAGGAGCCTTTAGAATACTGACTCTGAGAAAAAAATAGCTTCTGTGTCTGAAGTGAGACATTTAGAATTCTGTTAGAAGGTAGCTTAAGACTTAAGTAATGAGCGAGTTCTGCGACCAGGCCCTGGAGGTCCAAGGGACATCAAATCGCGGCCGTGTTATCCTCTACAATTCGAGGTCACGTGGATTCGCTAGAGATTAGCATATGGTCATCACTCTTTTCTCCTTTTCATTTTGCTCACTTTCCAGATCTTGGAGCCACTACTTCTTATTCAAATTGGTGTTCAATTAACGCCACGAGGCTGGGTGCACAGCGCACCATTCCTCCCCACAGGAAAAAGCCTTGATTTTACCTGGAGTCGTAGCCGGGTCCTCTACATGACAGCTGTCTACACTGATCATGCAGCTGCGGAGGCGGACCACTTCACTCACGAGCATACATGATGATCACCAGTTATTCATTGTTGTCACACGTATGGTCCAGACCCGTAAGAAACACACGCAGCCTATAGTCAACTCTGTCTGCTATACACAGCGTTAAATTCTCATATCATCAAACACGGCCAACAAATCATTCGTCATCTGAAAATGAAGCCCAGTTACATATTTGGAGAAATTCGTACGAAAATGTTCCATTTGTCTCAAAGTCATCAATAACTAACAAACATGAAAGTGACCCTGATATTGTAATTAACAGGAAGGTGGTATTATTGTTAAGACCATGTTTGATGATAGAAGGATGTCAGTGTTTGTGATTAAAACAGATTAAAAATGTTCAAATGTGTGTGAAATCTTATGGGACTTAACTGCTAAGGTCATCAGTCCCTGAGCTTACACACTACTTAATCTAAATTATCCTAAGGACAAACACACACACCCATCTCCACGACTGCACCGCCCAGACCGCTCGGCTAATCCCGCGCGGCTAAAACAGATCAGATTAAGGTAATAATTATTTTTTGTTAAGGGTAAGAAGCATGAAATTAGCCGTCGTCCAAGCAGATAATTTTTGTAGAAATACGCTGATGAACTAAACAATTACGACGACATGCTGGTCAATACATCAATGAGGATTCATTGATGCCTTGCTCCTCAAACCACTGTAGAATGTTTCTGGCCTTGTGGTACAGACAATATCCTGAAGGAAGATGCCATCGCCGTTGAGGAAATCATCTAAGCACGAAGGGATCCGCGTAGTCTGCAATAATGTTCACTTAATCCACATGCCTCTTGGTGACTTCGATTACTACCAAAGGTCCTATGGAAGCCCAGGTGAATGTCTTCAATAACATAATACAGAGCGTATCAGAAAAAGATTTACAACTTTGAAAACTCTTATGATCTATTCATTTAACCTACATACATGGTTTTGATGTCATTTTGTAGCAAAAGATATCAAGCATTTTAAGATACATCTAAACAAGTCAAAAGTGACTTCCTTTAGTTATGTGGCACACATCCCATCTGAAGTCGATTTCTTGCCAAACTCGCTGTAGCATGTCAGGTGTGACTTGCTCAACTGCGAGGTAGATTCCAGCTCCGAGCTGAGATAGATAAGCTGTTAAGGGTGGAACGATTAAGGTGCCTTTGATTATTCCCAAAAGGAAAAAGTCAACAGGCGTCAGGCCCAGTGAGGGTGGGGGGGGGGGGGGGGGGTCATGCAGTTGGCACACCTCGGCCTATACACTGACGTGGAAAGCAGACATATACGAAATCCTAGACGTCTTAACAAACAGTTAAAACTTTGAATGTATTCGCTGTTGCGAATATGAAAACGGCCAGGTGCATAATGAAATGACAAAAGTTTAAATTTGTGGCGCGCTGGAACTGGAACCCGGATTTCCCGGTTATTGCGAGCAATCGCCTTACTATTAGGCTATGTAAGCACGCTTCACGGTCAGACCAAACTTCCGTATATCGTCAACCATGAGTCTACAACCTGCAATCATAAATCCATTAGGTATATTCCCGTACACGGGAGACCTTTTAATTGAAAGTAGCTTGCCAGGTGTCCGCGAATAAATACGATATTGCAAAGCCTGTGTTGTTCAGAAATACTTCTGAGCAACACAGGCATTGCAATATCGTAGTTAAAATTTTATCTGTTTTCCTTCAAGATGACACCAAGAATTTTCAGTTGCAAAGCCCTTTTTGATACACCCTACACTGACATCATCGACTACTGCCTGTGGCGTGGTACATATTCCGAACAGCCGTTCACCTAAATGAAGCCGGCCGATGTGGCCGGGCGGTTCTGGGCGCTTCAGTCTTGAACCGCGCGACCGCTACGGTTGCAGGTACGAATCCTGCCTCGGCCATGGATGTGTGTGATGTCCTTAGGTTAGTTAGGTTTAAGTGGTTCTAAGTTCTAGGGGATTGATGACCTCAGATGTTAAGTCCCATAGTGCTCAGAGCCATTTGAACCATTCTGAACCTAAATGAAGGCATATACGGACACGACCATCGATCTTCCTTTCGAAACAACTTGTTCGTGCACCAACAATGTACTCTGCCGTCAGCTCTACCGCAAATCGCCGCCTGTACTTTTTCACAGAGCGTGTGACGAGGCGTGGATGTCCAACTCCTTGTCGCCTACTATCGTTTTACTGTCAAATGGTTCAAAAGACTCTGAGCACTATGAGACTTAACATCTGTGGTCATCAGTCCCCTATAACTTAGAACTACTTAAACCTAACTAACCTAAGGACATCACACACATCTATGCCCGAGGCAGGATTCGAACCTGCGACCGTAGTGGTCACGCGGTTCCAAACTGAAGCGCCCAGAACCACGCGGCCACACCGGCCGGCGTTTTACTGCCCTTCAGACACTTTCCATGGATGCTCACGATGGCTCGCGAACACCCGACAAGCTACGCTGTTTCCGAGATACTTGTTCTCAGGGTTCGGGGCGTAACGATCTACGCTCTGTCAAACTCTCTTACGTCACTGGCTTTGCCCGTTTGCTGAAATGATTTCTCATTTGTATCTGCTTCGGTTATATACTTTCCTTAACACGTCACGTGGCCAAAACACCATCAGGAGGCATTCAAGTGGTCATAATGCCATTACTGTAAGCGCAAGTACGTTACTCACATTCCTCTATCTGCGTACCTATTTTTTTTACTAATGGCAAATGCAGCACTCACTCTGGTGGGTTGCTTCGTCTATCTGAGTGATATTTTACGGACATGAGTCAATTGTAATCAACAAAGCTTATTAACGTAAATTAGCTCCCTAAGCTGGAGAGTATTGTGGATTGTAATCAACAAAGCTAACTAACGTAAGTTAGCTCACTCAGCTGGAGAGTATAACAAAAACCATCAGTCACTTAAATGGCTGGATGATAATGAAATCAAGACCCTAAGCTGCCGATAGTCGTTGATATACATCAATGGGGACGTGTAACACCGTAGCTCTAATGCTGTATGGAGTTATTTTGCTTTTGTTTTATTTAATGTTACATCGTTGAGCTTCTGTAAATATGTTTGATTGAATAGATGTCACAAAATTGTATACTCTTTTCTTTGTTTAAAACTTTGATGTCATGATTTGATTCTATGCAATGTACTGTATCTGTCATTTAAATTCTTTGTCTCATTTGGAGGGAACAAAAGTTACTGTATATGATTGTAATTTTGTGTGAATAATTTTTGGTAGAAATGTCAATATGTGCAAATGTTTTGTTTTATTTAATGTATTTGATTATTGTTATGTAAACTGCCGATCCTCACTTAGAGTCCTTAGTTCTTTAGTATATAAAAGGTGTAATGGTTCCCCTCGGGAACGTAACTGTGTAGCGCGCGCAAATTGTGGTTGGCATAGGTAGAAAAGGTGGAACAAGAGTCAGTCGGGACGAGCTACGAGTCGGGTCGAGCTACGAGTCGGGGACGAGCTACAAAACTGTGCACTGCCATGTATATGTTGCATACTGTGCTGGTTCAGAGAGAGGCTTTTTCTGCTACTTTCCAATGCCTCGGATGGATGGATAAATAGCTGGAACTATTCTGGATTTTGTATCTATCATCGCCACCAAGAATTGACAGAGTCCAGCAATTCTACCTGCAAATCCATCTACCAACATGCAGTTGCCACCACATTGCGCAATCACTGTATCGGAATGCTATAATAATGTACAGTGAAGGATCAGCTCATCGGATGTTTTAGTGTGCACAAATATAAAGTAACTTATAACTGAATTTGTGTACCTACCTTGATTTTTCCTTATCATAACACCTCTCAAGTTCCTCTCTGTTTGAAATAAAGTGATAACCGAGTATCCCTACTGAAATAATATTAAAGACCAGTGTTTTTGCTAATTAATGCCTCTTGAACATAGTAAAAAGAAAGTTAAAGTTAATGTGGCATGAGAGTGAATTAAAGTTAATGATGCTTGCTGAAAATAATTTTCCTAGTAAAACTGCTTATTAATGTGTTGTTGCCAATTTCAAATTAAGAGTTCGTAAGACTGAGGCTTATAAAGTTTTGCTTAGTAAATGATCACATTACTGCCTGTTGTAAATCGCAGAAGGTGAGTCAGTATCTTACACATATGTTAATTTTGTCCCTCAATGTAGTAAAGGTGGAAAACTGCAGTGTGAAACGTTATAAACTCATGTTTGCTAAGTGTTTGTCTCTCTTGTGTATTAGAAGTGCATATTAATAATATAACAGGATTCACAGTTTATCTATTGTGTTAATGCTAGGTAACAAGTAATGGGAAAACCACTAATTATGAAAAACATTATTTCTTTCTTCAACTGATAGTGAGGAACAACCTGTTAGTGGATTCCAATTAACTTTCATTTTAAATAGTAAAGTATTTAACTGAGAGAGACTTAACCTATATCCAATTAATGATTCTGTAGTGAATAGTAATAATAACGTTATAAAGACCATTCAGTTTGTGTAAGCCCTGAAAGTAATAGTGTGTTTCGGTGTCTGCTATAATTTTGCAAATAGTTTCTGCTGCTCTAACTGTTAGTTTCAATCTCACCGTAAACATATGTATGTGTCAGAGTTCACTGCACTCGCGTGTGACAAAGTATAAGTTGTGTTTATCCATTAAAGTTATTAATAACTATATTCTTGAACGAGAATGTTAATCATTCTCTTGCCTAGTTAGGCTGGCGACCGTTTTCTTTATCCGTTGAACAGTGTAGATAGGCAAAATTTTATTTGTTATTGTTCAAATATTAACGTAATTCTGACTTTCATTTCCGATAAGCCATTTCCGTTAGGTACAACACGGTCAACATAACAAAATTCCTCTCAGAGGGTAACACTGCTCTGTTGCTTTACACCATAACTGCTTTAACAAGATAGTTTTATTTCACGACCTGCTTCCAACTTTAAGGTTATGGTATAGCAGTAGCAGACAGACAGTAGTGTTATAGACGGTTGGAAATATGTGCTCCAACCGGGACTCGAACTCGGGATCTCCTGCTTACATAACAGACGCTCTATCCTTTTTTTTTTTTACATCTGCTCGGGGCGGACGTTGTAAGACAAGCGTTTAAGGAGGTTATTGATCGATTAACTCAGTTTTTTTTATTATAGATGGCAGCTAACCGTCTGACCGAACACGCTGAGCTACCGTGCCGGCTATCCATCTGAGCCACATAGGGCACAAAGGAGAGTGCGACTGCAGAGATTTATCCCTTGCACTCTCCCCGTCAGACCCACATTCCCAACATAATGTCCACACACTACGTTCGTACTGCCGCTGCCCATTACACTCATTACGCACGGCAGACAATCTTACCGAGACCCGCAAGAGTTCGGGCAATGCGTTAAGGCTAACCAGCCATTGACCTTCTGTGCGATTACGCACGCATTGCCCGGACTCTTACAGGACTCGGTAAGATTGTCTACCGCGCGTAATGAGTATAATGGGCAGGGGCATTACGAATGTAGTGTGTGGACGTTAAGTTGGGAATGTGGGTCTCACGGGGAGCGTGAAACGGATAAATCCCTGCAGTCGCACTATCCTTTGTGCCCTCGGTGGCTCAGATGGGTAGAGCGTCTGCCATGTAAGCAGGAGATCCCGGTCGGGGAACACATTTTCAACTGTCCCCGTTGATGTATATCAACGCCTCGCGACAGCTTAGGGTCTTGATTTAATTATCATTTCATTCTAGAGAGCTGCACGGTCACCGATGGTATCTTTTCTTTCGGACATGTTCGAAAGAAGAGATACCATCTTCATATACTCAAATGGCTTTCCCAAGTATGCTTTTCAAGAGTATGCTAAAACATTTCGGTCATCTTTCTAGTGAGCCGAGTATCTGAAGTTACTGTCCTAGTGTCAGACTATTAAAATCTGTGAGCCATACCTCGTCGCATGAGGCCACAGGTGTCTCAGATAGATTTGCTAGGGGGCACAAAAGTTCATTATGTCGACAGGTGTATTGCTCAAATGTCAGCGGAAACATTGTAGGTTGAACATATGAAGATTCACAGTAGCAGACACATCTATAAAGCAAGGCCGGCCACGACGTGCTAAACTTCGCACGGGCTGGTTGTGCGGGACAACGCTCGGCCTGTCTCGGCTTTTCTTCCCGGAAGTGCTCTGTACAGACGAAATTTCATTTAGTATTGCGGTGTGGCATTTTTCGATTGGTACAACTCTCTTCACTTCGGTGGAATCGTGGTTTCAGCGCTGTTTTCCCTTCTTTTTTTGTATGCGGAATAAAGGACGTCCACAGGTCCAGAGGCTGTTCGCACAAAAAGAGGCAGTCTACAGATCTATCGTGACAAACCTTTAAAAATGATTGGGAATGACAGAAGAGAGGGTTGAGAATATTCATTACATATTATGTAGTCGCATAAGCGACAGGTACTGCAGTTTTGCTATGAAGCGAAATTGCAATATCATGCAGAGAGAATTTAAAGATTTAGTTGACGATGAAAGAGCAAAAAATTACAACGATCGACAAACGAGCTTTATTGTTATGTACTTGGAGCACTTTGTGCTAAATTTGCAGGCGTACAGCACGTGAAGAAATTGGTGGCACGAATAGTAAAATTTCTCAAGTCGTACGTAAGTTGCTACAGTTGTCGATGGAATTGAAAAGAATGTGGAGACTTTATATGTCTCAGCATAATACGTTGGTTAATTCAAAGGGACGATTTTACCATTTAAAACTAGCTGTTCTTGAATTTATGAAGGAAAAAGGAGTGCAGGATCGAAAATTAGAACATTCGAAGTGGATTGCAAACCTCGCATATAGGTGCAGTTGACTGCACACTGCTCACCGTAAGACAATGCAAGGTGAGAAACAACTTCTTTCTGATATCATTGGGATACTTTTAAAAAGACAGTCGTGTTACAGAAGGGACACATTCTGAAAAACACAGACCAGTTCCCTATGCTCTTTGCTTTGAAAGAAAACGTGAGGTTTGAAGGATTCATTGAGACCTTGAAAGAATTACAAGGTTAAGCTTATCATTTAGGGATGTCAAAATGTTCAAATGTGTGTGAATTCCTAAGGAACCAAACTGCGGAGGTGATCGGTCTCTAGACTTACACACAACTTAAACTAACTTACGCTAAGAACAACCCACACACCCATACCCGAGGGAGGGCTCGAAACTCCGACCGGAGGGTCGCGCAATCCTTGAAATGGCTCCTCAAACCGTATGGCCACTCCGCGCGGCAGGGATGTTACAGAATCCGTGACTGTTTACTCAATGTAAATATATAAAACTGTGACCAGTCACTTTTTTGACATAATTATTTATTCCGTGAACCAGTTCTCGAACGTTTTCAGGTTCATCTTCAGATGGTGTATAGCTATGTAACCCTCCCGTACACCATCTGAAGTTGAACCTGAAAAGGTTCGAAAACTGGTTCACATAATAAATAAATATTTCAAAGAAGTAGCTGGTTACATTTTCATGTATTTACTTAGAATTACAAGGAAAATTCCTTAAACGTTTTGAGGACACTGCCAACCTCACATCTGTTTTCGAGACCATTTGCTGTTCCAGTTGAAAGCGCCCCTGAGCCTGTGTAGATGTAACTGATTGACGTACAAGGTAATTCCTGCGTTAACGATAAATCTTTTTACGTTAAAACTGACCAGGATCTCTACATTAATTTCCTCAGCTACAGTTGCCACATCTCTATAATGCGGTTGCAGAAGTTCTACAATATTTCGATCGACACATTCGTGTGAAAGACTTTTCCGATTACGAAACTAAATAAATCACAATTACGTGGCAACCTGAGTGCGAAAACATGTGAAATTGTCTGCGTCTGTCAATATGCCAACAGTTTATACCAGATAAAAGTTATGTCTTCAGCACACTGAAAATAGTTAAATAATACCGAAATTTTGCTATTTTGTGATCTATTTTATTGAGAAAGGTGAAACAGAAAACCAAGTCGTATGCAGTGTGACAGCACTGCCTTTGAAATGTGCATGCGTTTCTCCCTCTTTCCCCTCCTTGCGTTCAGACAGCGTAGTGCGGCGGTGGGGGAAGTGTGCAACGAGGCTGGATGCTGCAGCACGTGTGCTAAGCCACGGCTCGTGAGCCGAATTCTTGGCCATCCCTGCTATTAGGTTTGCAAAGAGAGAAAAATGAGTGGGTGCGAATAGTGAATACAGATCGTGAGAATGCTAGTGGCTGGCCGTCAAAGGTGAAAGAAGATTCTCTGTGGATCACAATTATTCCCTGCTAGCCCTCATGAGAATAACAAAGTGAAAGGAAGAGTCACCAGGTGTTTACCATCACAAATAGAAGTCTGTGTGACGATAGAAACAAAAAAATTTCTCATAGTTCGAAAAGTGTCATTATAACAGTGTTAATTATCGTGAAAAGTACAGGAAACCACAAAACTGTGTGTACACTTCACGTCAATACCACTACTCTTTCTACGTGTTTTTCTTATTTATTTCTCTCTCTCTGTCTTCGTATTTCTTGTTTAGTGGTGTAAATTATCTTTGTCATGGTCCTTGGTTTTCTAAGATCGGACATGTGACAAGCTGACGCTGTGGATTTAGGTGACCAATCATGGTGAACATATAGTCATCTGTTACGGCTTGAAGTCAAGTGTCGGCACGGGACAAAGGAGCAGAGAGGGCTGTGAAGAAGACGTCGCCGGCATAGGTGGCAGAGCGGTTCTAGGCGCTTCAATCTGGAACCACGCGACTGTTACAGTCGCAGGTTAGAATCCAGCCTCGGGCATGGATGTTTGTGATGTTCTTAGGTTAGTTAGGTTTAAGTTGTTCTAAGTTCTAGGGGATTGATGACCTCAGATGTTAAGTCCCATAGTGCTCAGAGCCAAATTTTGAAGAAGACGTCAACAAATTGCACGCTGACCGACCCCTCTCCAGGACGCCAACACGACGGCAGTGGCCTCTGTGTGAAGAAAACATAGCGCCGCGCCCAACTGGCTGCGCCCAGTTCTACAAAAGCTTCAAGACCAGCGACCTGAATAGAAATGTCAAAGCCCATTACTTAGCTTGTATATTCTATATAGCTCATACTTGAAATTGTTATACTGAAGATATTTCTTATTTTCTCAGTCGCCTTTTCCTTGTGACACATCTGTTTAACACAAAGTTAAGTATTTTATTTTTTTCCTTTTGTAATAAAACCCATTAATACGATTTGTTTGAATGTTGTCTAGCGATCAGAGAAAGCAGGCTTCCCAGACACCCCACATTTGGCGATTAGGCAGGATTCAAAATCATCAATAATTATATATTTATATGGATATGGTGTCTGTTCTTTCGGACATGTCCTCCAAATAAATATATAGTTCTGGCAACACCGACCATGACCTCCTTCTTCTGTGCGGATGCACACATATTCCCCGAACTCTTACGGGACATGGTAAGAATGTCTTCCACGTGTAATGAGTGTGTTGGGGTGGGACACTCCGAATGTAGTGTTTCTCCTTCAAGAACGAATGCATCAGGACCATATTAATCTTAAATGCTTACTTTGAAAATGACTGCGAGAGTAATGAGGCATGGCATCTTCATTGTAAATAATCATACTATCATAAATTCTACTGGAATAATGAAGAAACTTAAGATGGTTAGCCCGATGGAGAATCAGATGACAGTTATGCTATTTATAGATTCACCACAGCGAAAACTTTCTAGAATCTACAGACTGGGTGGAAAATTCTATGAATCACACAATGTACATTACTTCGATCTTGTAGACGATATGAGATTCTACTTCAGTTTTCACCGCAGGCACACACAGTCGATAAATGGTTCTTTATTTTGAGTTTTCCAACTCTATGAACTTCATTTCCCATTCCTCCACTAGCACAGTCGCACAGTGAATGGCACAGTTTTCTTTCTCTCAAACGATGGAGACGTGGCAGTATTATGGTTCAAATGGCTCTGAGCACTATGGGATAACACCTGAGGTCGTTAGTCCCCTTGACTTACAACTACTTAAACCTAACTAACCTAAGGACATACACACATCCATGCCCGAGGCAGGACTTGAACCTGCGAACGTAGCAGCAGCGCGGTTCCATACTGAAGTGCCTAGAACCGCTCGGCCACAAGGGCTGGCAGACAGTATTAGACCATAGATATGGCAAATCGTAGTCACCTACAACAATATAACATCTCTGAGAACCAAATAATTTCCTGGATTTAAGCACAGTAGAGTGTTTTATCCTTACTACCGCTTGCGTCAAGAATACCGCTAGTGATAAAGATAAAACGGCAGCGTTATATTATTGCCGAGCGCGATAGCTAATTGGATTCAGTATCTGGATAGAGACCGTATCGATTGCAAAGGCGGGGTATAGGTTTGCACTGGACCGTTCGTGAGAAGTGATAACGACTAGTGCGAATCTGTTCCGCAGACGGCAGCTTGCAAACTGCAAGTCGCACGACACTAAGTCTCTCCGGAATAACACGTTAACTTTCGGAACACGTTGCGCACTTGTATTTACAAACAAAAAACTTCCGAGATTATTGTCAGCCTATCCTTAGAAATGCAGCACACAAGATTTCCTCAGTAGTTTAAAGCCTGAACATTAACTATTTTCTGTTAATGTAATGTTAAAAGTGAGTTCCAATAATGCTGTCTACAAAATAAGCGAAAATCTGATAACCTCCTGGAGTGCTACAATAGTTTTTTTGTATGACGTGAAGGAAGTTTTCATGGTTGAACTCTCAGTGGACGTCGAGATTATAATAACAGGAAAACAAGTTCAGACCGGACAACGTTTGGACAGAAAACTGTCCGCGTTCTTTGGCAAAAAACCATTCCAGCATTCCCCGAAGTGATTTTACGGACATTTCGGAAACCTAAATTAGTATAGCCAGACGTAGATTTGAACTCCATAACTCTTTACAACGAGTCCAATGTCTCAATCCTTGAGAAATTTCTTCAGGTGTGTGTATAGCGAAGAATAAGGCAGCTGCAGGAACCCTGAGTATATTTTAAGCTCAAATATAAAGTTTCCTTGAGAGACAAAACATCCTTCCCATAAAGCACCACTGATTTACACAGCAATGCTAGTACTAAACACGATATCCGCTTTTCATACACGATAAGGTTAAATGCGATTCTAAATTCCTAGACTGTGGAAAGCTTTCGACACGGTACAACACCGTAGCCTATTAACAAAGGTTCAAGCATACGGAATAGGTTCTTAAATACACTTAAAAAATAGTGAACCACCTAGAAGACATGGTTGGATGCCATTGTAACTTGGTACACGTACACATTGGCGGAAGGTATATACCCGACATAAGGGACGTTAACAGCATCAGATATTGAGTGATCAATGTGAAGGGCACTTAGATGTCACGTAACCGTGTGAGATGACATTATCAGCATCTGATAGGGCTTGAAGGGGACCTCATCGTGCGTCACCATTTGGCCAGCTGGTCGAATCGCGTAATATCCAGATTTGTGCAGCATTAGGATGTGACAGCAGCCCGATGTTGGGCACGTGCGAACAGACACAGAAGCCGTCAAGGACTCGGTCTACTACGTTTGACCACCATAAGAAAGCATCGCCGTATTTTGCATCAGGTACAGTGTAACTTCGTCACATCTACGTCTGTTCTATGAGAACATGTAATGGGCTCTCTGTAACATTCTTTGTCGTCCATCACCTTTAGTCTAAGATTAGCAACAGCCAGACTCGGGAATTACAGCTATATGCATAGAATGCCGTTAACACAATTTTGACACCTCTATGGTGCACCACGGATATCCTGCGTCGTCATGTGTTACCTCTTGTGCGACAGTATCGTGGTGCCATTTTCCAACAAGATAAGGGCCGTCCACACATGGCACGTGTCTCTGTGAACGGTCTGCATGATGCTTTCCCGTGACCAGCAAAACCCCTAGACCCGTCCCCGATGGAACATGTGAAGGACCAGCTCGGACATCAGTTCCTACCAGTGCCATTTTCAAGGACATTAAGGATCAGTTACAACTACGGACCAGTTTGCTTCAGGAGAGGATACAACGGCTTCATGACACGCTTCCCAACCGAATCAAGCCAGAAGGGGTGAAACGTCGTACTGAGAAGTGGGTTCATACTGCCGAGTCCTTTCTAAATTTGAATCGATGTTGTAAGCACATAGCCGGAGGGAGTGGCCGTGCGGTTCTAGGCGCTACAGTCTGGAACCGAGCGACCGCTACGTTCGCAGGTTCGAATCCTGCCTCGGGCGTGGATGTGTGTGATGTCCTTAGGTTAGTTAGGTTTAATCAGTTCTAAGTTCTAGGCGATTGATGACCTCAGAAGTTAAGTCGCTTAATGCTCAGAGCCAAAGCACATAACTAAAATCATAAACCATGTCACCCTGTGAAGTTTCATTTCGCTTCCTCCTCCCCTTCTGGGTGCTTCACTTTTCTTGTCATGTGGTGTATATGACTGATTCGAAGACTTTTTAAGTAAACAAACCATTATACTGTCCTTGAGGGTGAGTGTCCATGAGAGACAAAGGTAAAGACGGGGGTATCTCAGGGGGGTATGACATGGCCTCACCTGTTCTCCACCTACATGAACGACATGTTATATAGGGTGGCCAATAATCTGAGATTGTAGGGAGCAAATTGTGCTCATGTGGGAGCGATCTATATGCTTGTAAAACAATAAATGGGCAGCCAAGATTGCAGGAATTCTTTTTATTCCATGATTACCGGTTTCAGCGAAACTAAAGCCGCCATCATCGGATCTTAGGACACACACAGGTTACAACATTTTTGTATATGTTTACGTGATACAGTAATCTCTAGAATTATGTACAAGCCCTAATGACGTAGTATTACCACACACGCAGAGCCTGTTATGACGCGAGCTGTGACATTCATTGGCGCCTCTTCTGCTAGCGCCATCTGCCGACGCGGCCTGTAGTGTAAGAATAGAGCCGGAGTTGCGGTAGTACCTAGCTTGCGCATGTATGTGATGGAGACACTTAATATTTATAATGTCATCTCTCTTGGACGCCTATGTGTGCTGCTTAGGACAATTTTGTAAGGCCTGCGTGTTATAGGCAACTATTAATATCACCATTGTTTGTCTTGATGTTGTAACCTGTATGTGTCCTAAGGTATGTAACTAAATTTATATGTATACATGTTATATAAGTGGAATCCAAGCCCACTTTTATAGTGTTTCCTGTCCTCCCTAGATCCGGTGATGGCGGCTTTAGATTCGCTGAAACCGGTAATCATGGAATAAAAAGAATTCCTGCGATCTTGGCTACCAGTTTACTTCTTTACAATCTGAGATTGTTTGCTGAAAACGCTGTTGTGTATGGGAGAGTGTGGTTGTTGAATGACGGTTGGAGGATTCAGCATGATGTAGATAGAATTTGTATTTCGTTCTATGTCTGATGGCTTGGTTTTGATTTGGATACATATAAATTAACGCCGATGTGTAGGAGAAACGGACCTCTAATATTCGAATACAGTACTAATGGTACGCTGATTGATTCAGTCACGTCGATTAAATATCTAGGCGTAGCGTTGCGAAACGACATGAAACAGAACGAGCACATAAGATCAGTGGAAGGAAATTAGAGCAGCTGAATACGACTTAATAGCAGAGTTCTGGGGCAGTGTTGCACATGTATAAAATAGATTGCGGGTAGAACGATTCTGCAGACGATTTGCGAGTACTGCTAGACTGTTTCGAATTCCCATTGTATCGGATTAAAGGAGGGCATCAAAACACTTAAGAGAATTGTTTGTTTCCGGGTGGTTCAATCAGCACGGGATTGTCAATCAAATGTTACGGGAAGTAAAGGTGAAAATCGTTGGAAAGAAGAAGACGATATGTTTGAAGTTTAGAGAAACAACATCTGTGACAAAATTATAGAACTGTTCTATTGCTTCAAACACTCATCTCGCATAAGGACCGTAAGGACAAAATAAGTTCAATTACAGAAGCGAACAGGCTGCGTCTACAAGTTGAACAGAAAATAGAATGAAAAAAGTACCTTCGGCCATGCACTGGAGAGAGACATGTGGAGTTTCGATTTAGATGAAGAAGGGTCAATTACCCACTTCCTCCAACATTTCCTCAGCCAGTGAACAAACAAGTTGTTGTTGTTGTTGTTGTTGTCTTCAGATCGAAGACTGGATTGGTGCAGCTTTCCATGATAGTCAGCGCTGTGAAGCCTCTTCATCTCTGCATAACTATCGCAAGCTACATCCATTTGAATCTGTTTACTATATTCTAGCCTTGTTCTCCTTTTACAATTTTTAATCCCCACATTTCTTTCCATTACCAACTTAAAAATTCCTTAATGTGTCAGGATGTGCCCTATCAAACGATCCCTTCTTTTAGTCAAGGTGTGCAATAAATTCCTTTTCTCCCCATTCCGATTCTGTATTTACTCGTTTGTTATTCGATCTACCCACTTTAACTTCAGCATTCTTCTATAGCCTTCCGCCACACACCGTTGGGTGGCTTGCGGAGTATAAATGTAGATGTAGATGTAGATTTCAAACGCTTCTGTCTTCTTCTTGTCTGAACTGCCAATCGCCCATCTTTCACTTCCATATAAATTTACACTCTATATAAAAACCTTCAAAAAAGACTTCCTAACACTTAAATTTGTATTAGCTGTTAAGAAATTCCTCTTTTTCGGAAATGTTTTTCTTACTGTTGCCAGCCTACATTTTACATCTTCCCTACTTCTGCCATCTTCAGTTATCTTGTTGTCCAAATAAAAAACCTCATCTACTACTTTTGCTGTCTCGTTTCCTGATCGAAACCCAAAACAGAAGTTTATTTAAGTACACTAGCGTCTGTAAAAATTTCAACACCCACAGAAACAAATCAGCTGTAGGCCTATATCGCTACTGAGAGAGGTGGCGCAGTGATTAGCACACTGGATTCGCATTCGGGAGGACGACGGTTCAAACCCGGGTCCGGCCATCCTGATTTAGGTTTTCCGTGATTTCCCTAAATCGCTTCAGGCAAATACCGGGGTGGTTCATTTAAAATGGCACGGCCGACTTCCTCCCTCATCCTTCCCTAATCCGATAGGACTGATGAACTCGCTGTTTAGTCTCCTCTCCTATATCAACCAACCAGCCTATATCGCTGAAGTCTCTCTGTCGTAGAAATTTGGAGCATGTTTTAGGCTAATGTATTATGACATTTCTTCCCACGCGTCGAAAATTTACTCTGTAGGAATAATGATGGATGTTGTAAATAACGATCATATGAAACCTAGTTCGCTCTGTTCCTCCATGATACCCAGAGGGGAATATACTGTCTTCCACGTAGATACCGCGTTCCTTGTCTTTCTAAAGGCACTCGATGTAGTTCCACATTGTCGCTTAATGGACAGAATACGATGGTAAGGAATATCAAACCATATATGTGATTGGATTGGAGTGGAGAGCTCTTAGCAAACATAGCATAACACATTTGTAACAGACGGAAATCTGTTGACGTAAAAGTAACTTCAGGCGTGCCCCACACGAGCATTATGAGACCATACTATTCAATATACACTGTGGTAAGTGTATAGGTACAGATATTGAAACCTTGATAAGTACTCACTTCAGTATGTTAGTTGTTTTTACCCTGCATCTACAACCTAATGTTTTCTGCATGGTCGTAACTGCGGCCCAAAGTAGACTATGACTGTCGGTACAGAGTAATTGTCTTCCATCCACGTGTCCGGACTTCACTCCGTGACCTGCTGGCCAGAGGAAAAGAAACGTTAATGGCTTGACTGTGCCGGACGTACTTCGAGGTACTAACCAACCTAAAAACGTACTACTCATAATAGCTGAAAAAATTAGTCTATACATCAGGTAAACACTGGCGTAACGTTGTTCAGTACAGTCACCACAGTCATCAATAGAAATATCTGCACTTATGCCCCTAATGTGCTCTATATACACTCCTGGAAATGGAAAAAAGAACACATTGACACCGGTGTGTCAGACCCACCATACTTGCTCCGGACACTGCGAGAGGGCTGTACAAGCAATGATCACACGCACGGCACAGCGGACACACCAGGAACCGCGGTGTTGGCCGTCAAATGGCGCTAGCTGCGCAGCATTTGTGCACCGCCGCCGTCAGTGTCAGCCAGTTTGCCGTGGCATACGGAGCTCCATCGCAGTCTTTAACACTGGTAGCATGCCGCGACAGCGTGGACGTGAACCGTATGTGCAGTTGACGGACTTTGAGCGAGGGCGTATAGTGGGCATGCGGGAGGCGGGGTGGATATACCGCCGAATTGCTCAACACGTGGGGCGTGAGGTCTCCACAGTACATCGATGTTGTCGCCAGTGGTCGGCGGAAGGTGCACGTGCCCGTCGACCTGGGACCGGACCGCAGCGACGCACAGATGCACACCAAGACCGTAGGATCCTACGCAGTGCCGTAGGGGACCGCACCGCCACTTCCCAGCAAATTAGGGTCACTGTTGCTCCTGGGGTATCGGCGAGGACCATTCGCAACCGTCTCCATGAAGCTCGGCTACGGTCCCGCACACCGTTAGGCCGTCTACCGCTCACGCCCCAACATCGTGCAGCCCGCCTCCAGTGGTGTCGCGACAGGCGTGAATGGAGGGACGAATGGAGACGTGTCGTCTTCAGCGATGAGAGTCGCTTCTGCCTTGGTGCCAATGATGGTCGTATGCGTGTTTGGCGCCGTGCAGGTGAGCGCCACAATCAGGACTGCATACGACCGAGGCACACAGGGCCAACACCCGTCATCATGGTGTGGGGAGCGATCTCCTACACTGGCCGTACACCTCTGGTGATCGTCGAGGGGACACTGAATAGTGCATGGTACATCCAAACCGTCATCGAACCCATCGTTCTACCATTCCTAGACCGGCAAGGGAACTTGCTGTTCCAACAGGACAATGCACGTCCGCATGTATCCCGTGCCACCCAACGTGCTCTAGAAGGTGTAAGTCAACTACCCTGGCCAGCAAGATTTCCGGATCTGTCCCCCATTGAGCATGTTTGGGACTGGATGAAGCGTCGTCTCACGCGGTGTGCACGTCCAGCACGAACGCTGGTCCAACTGAGGCGCCAGGTGGAAATGGCATGGCAAGCCGTTCCACAGGACTACATCCAGCATCTCTACGATCGTCTCCATGGGAGAATAGCAGCCTGCATTGCTGCGAAAGGTGGATATACACTGTACTAGTGCCGACATTGTGCATGCTCTGTTGCCTCTGTCTATGTGCCTGTGGTTCTGTCAGTGTGATTATGTGATGTATCTGACCCCAGGAATGCGTCAATAAAGTTTCCCCTTCCTGGGACAATGAATTCACGGTGTTGTTATTTCAATTTCCAGGAGTGTATAAATGAACTACTAACATTGGGAGCTGTATGAGACTCTTCGTGGATGATGGTATTGTATACAGAGAAGGCGCAAGGCTAGAAGACTGTAGTGAAATGCAGCATAATCTGCAGAATATCGATGATTGGTACAGGGACTGGCAGTTGACCCTCAACGTAATTGGAAGGAACACGTAGAGAACGTTGTGTGGAAGGCTACACAAAGACTGCGTTCTATTGGCAGGACACTTAGAAAATGTAACAGATCTACTAAAGAGACTGCCTACACTACGCTTGTCCGTCCTCTTTTAGAATACTGCTGCGCGGTGTGGGATCCTTACCAGATAGGACTGACGGAGTACATCGAAAAAGTTCAGGGAAGGGCAGCACATTTTGTATTATCGCGAAATATGGGAGAGAGTGTCACAGAAATGATACAGGATTTGGGCTGGACGTCATTAAAAGAAAGGCGTTTTTCGTTGCGACGGAATCTTCTGACGAAATTCCAATCACCAGCTTTCTCCTCCGACTGCGAAAATATTTTGCTGACACCGACCTACATAGGGAGAAACGATCGCCACGATAAAATAAGGGAAATGAGAGTTCGTACGGAAAGATATAGGTGTTCATTCTTTCCGCGCGCTATACTAGATTGGAATAATAGAGAATTTTGAATGTGGTTCGATGAACCCTCTGCCAGGCACTTAAATGTGATTTGCAGAGTATCCCTGTAGATGTAGAACGTAAACAATTCTAACGCATCGATAGTAAATAGGAGATAAACCAACTGCTGTGCGATTTCACGTTTGCTGAACGGTCACTGGAAGTAGTCACATCAATTCAATATTTTTGAGCAACTGAGGTTCGCCAGAAGAATCTTCAGGAAATGTAGACCACACGAGAAGTTGGTTCGTTACGAAACCCTCGTTCAACTGATACATGAGTATTCCTCGTCAGTCTCTGAGGCTTTCCGGGTAGGACTGATAGAGGAAATATAAGATCCAAAGAAGTGCAGCGTGTTTCGTCACAGTTTCATTTAGTAAGTGCAAAAGCAACTCAGAGATGCCCATCCAACTCCAGTGGCTGACACTGCGAGAGAGGATTTGTATATCACTGTGTGGTGTATCGTTAAAATTCGAAGACCGTATGTTCATAAGAGAGTTAATCAGTATACTGCTTCGACCTACGTATATCTCACCGAAAGGTCAAGATGGTAAAATTAAAAAGATTCGAGCTCACACAGTGGCTTACGAACAGTAAAGGGGTTAAATGACAGTAGTGTACAAAATGACCTCCGCTACAGAGCGTAAGTTGATTTGCGGAGAATAGATTTAGATATACAGGGTCCTCTAAAATTGCTCTTACAAAACTTCTATAACTTGTAGAGGGCACTGAGTAGATAATATTCTGAACTCGAACCCATGTCCGAAAACGTACTGTTTCCGTGGATAATGCGACCACTTTTACCAGTAATTTATTAGGCATAACCCAGTACATAACTTGTTTTACGATTACACTCATTAATAACCAAATGATCAAAAAGGAGACTTAATCAGTTTTCACAAAAACTGTTGTTTACAGATAAACCGTCCTAGTCCCTTTCAAAGGAGAGATAGCATTTTAATCCACTATACGTAACTTTCGATCTGGCGACCACATTGTACCTACGAATGATGTGACACCTGGTGTCTCTGCAGTCTGTCCTAACACGACTACAACTCGTGCTACAAGACCTTCTTCTGTCTCTACAGGAGTCTCATAAATAGACTCTTCATTCGACCCCAGTGGAAACAGTCAAATGGAGTTAAATCTTGTGATCTTGGAGGCCATGCGGTTCGACCCTTGGCCTATCCGTCTGTGTCCGAATTTTTGGTCCAGATGTTACAGAACGTGACGTAAAAAGTGAACAGATGCTCCGTCATGCTGAAAGCTCTTGTCTTGACGGACGTTCAGTGGTACAGCATCCAACAACACGCCCAATACTTGTTGCAGGAAGGTCAAGTAGATGGGACCCATGAGTTTGGATGGAAGCACATACGGCCCACTCACATGAACGTCCAGAATGCCTCCTCACACATTGATACCACCTCTGTGTTGGAATTCCTGGAAATGTGTGGCATGTGGGTTTTCGTCAGCCCCGACATGGCTGGCTGTTTCCAGAATTTGGAAAACAGTCCCTAGTTAATTTATATCCATCTGCGAAGAGAGTGGGCTATGGAAATACTAGGGTCTCGTTGAGGCAGCGGCGCAGAAACTTGACACAGAACTCAATGCATGGTGCAAAATCGGTTGACATTAGTGACTGTACCTTTTGGAGATAGTATGGATGTATTTGTTGATCATGCAGAACATGCCAGACAAAGCTGGGAGCAATTTTCATTGCACTCGCAATTGCTCGTGTACTCGTTGACGGATTCTCTTCAGCGTGATCCAGTACGGCAGCGTCCATTTCGAGTGTACTTATCTAGCAACAAGTTTTCAAACGGCTGTAGCAAGGAAACGGTACGTTTCCGGACATGGGTTCCAACTCAATATTTTGTCTGCTCAGTCCCTTTGCAAGTTCTAGAAGTTTGTAAGGGGAAGTTTAGAGGATCCTGTCAGAATGGTGGACCATCCGCATGTAATTAAGATTGCAGACATATGTCAAAAAATGTTCGTATTAGGCTAAACTCGCACAATGGAGAACCGTCAGACGAGGTGAAAACGTAAGAGGTAAGTATCAGTCTGCCTTGTGGGTGCCAAAGAATGCAGTTACACCAGGACAGTGACTTCGAATGTGTCAGACTACTCGGTCTCTGAGAAAAAGGTTTGTCATGCCGCCACATTTTTACTCGTTCAGGTCAGACTGCAAAAATATGATAGTGATGCGTGAATGCAACAAGTGTATGATGAGTACATAATTTATCCATTTGTAGCCTATCGCGATTGCGGTTTATCGTATCACGACATTGTTGTTCTCGTTGGTCGAGATCCAATGACTGCTAGCAGAATATGGAATTGTTCGGTCCAGGAGGGTAATACGGAACGCCTTGCTGGATCCCAACGGCCTCGTATCACTAGTAGTCGAGATGACACGCATCTTATCCGCAAGGCTGTAACGGATCGTGCACCCACGTCTCGATCCCTGAGTCAACAGATGGGGACGTTTGCAAGACAACAACCATCTGCACGAACAGTTCGACGACGTTTGCAGCAACATAGACTGTCAGCTAGGAGACCATGGCTGTGGTTACCCTTGACGCTGCATCACAGACAGGAGCGCCTGCGATGGTGTACTCAACTACGAACCTGGGTGCACGAATGGCAAAACGTCATTTTTTCGGATGAATCCAGGTTCTGTTTACAGCATCATAATGGTCGCATCCGTGTTTGGCGAAATCGCGGTGAACGCACATTGGAAGCGTGTATTTGTCACTGCCATACTGGCGTATTACCCGGTGTGATGGTATGGGGTGCCATTGGTTACAAGTCTCGGTCACCTCTTGTTCGCATTGACGGCAATTTGAACAATGGACTTTACATTTCAGATGTGTTACGACCCTTGGCTCTACCCTTCATTCGATCCGTGTGAATCCCTACATTTCAGCAGGATAATGCACGACCACATGTTGCAGGTCCTGTACGCGCCTTTCTGGATACGGAAAATGTTCAACTGCTGCCGTGTGCAGCACATTCTCCAGATCTCTCACCAATTGAAAACTTCTGGTCAATGGTGGCCGAGCAAATAGATCGTCGAAATACGCCACTGTGGTATCGTGTTGAAACTGCATGGGCAGCTGTACCTGTACACGCCATCCAAGCTCTGTTTGACTCAATACCTAGGCGTATCAAGGCCGTTATTACGGCCAGAGGTGGTTGTTGTGGGTACTGATTTCTCAGAATCTATGCACCCATATTGCGTGAAAATGTAATCACATGTCAGTTCTAGTATAATATATTTGTCCAATGAATACCCGTTTATCATCTGCATTTGTTCTTGGTGTAGCAATTTTAATGGCCAGTAGTGTATTAAAGTCCCAGTAATTAATAGCCGCCAGCCAGGGTTGTCGAGCGATTCTGGGCGCTACAGTCTGGAACCGCGCAACCTCTACGGTCGCAGGTTCGAATCCTGCCTCGGGCATGGATGTGTGTGATGTCCTTAGGTTAGTTAGGTTTAAGCAGTTCTAAGTTCTAGGGGACTGATGACCTCAGAAGTTGAGTCCCATAGTGCTCAGAGCCATTTGAACCAATTAATAGCCCCTGCATTCGCAACAAAGTACCAGAGTTTGAAGCGCTCCTTAAAGAGCGTTGATCTCACGTTGCACTCGGTTCAGAAATCTAGATAAAACCAAAAAGTGACAGCAGTGAGATATTGGGGATAAATTTAAGTATATATCGAAAGGATAAGACAATGATAAAAAGAAACCTCGAATCCTCGTAGAATTGTCGCCTTTTCGGTTCACACTTGGTTCTCCTTCATGACCACAAAAGATGAAATCTATGAAAAATGATTGATGTTAGATCTTTATTCATATCACGCGTATATCAGTGAAACATTTTAATGGATTTAAAACTTTAATAATTTTGTCAATTTTCCGTAGTATTTTATAGTTTCCAGCGAGGTATTTCATTATATTTTAGATCTCAGTAAACTCTGATGCAGTGGCGATGTTTCGTGGTTATCTCATCATCATCAGATCTACTGTGCCCTGCAAGCAACACAGGAAATCACGCATGTAAAGGCCAAAAGTAAAATATTAATTTTCACCGCAGCTTTACAATTATTTAGAGTTTGTAAGACCGCTTACAAAAAGTCCATAACAGTACAGTTTAATCTACCGTGGTATATTAGCGCCAATATATGTAACGGGACACGTCGTTCTATAAATAAACACTAGAC
Source organism: Schistocerca gregaria (assembly GCF_023897955.1). Lineage (NCBI taxonomy): Eukaryota > Metazoa > Arthropoda > Insecta > Orthoptera > Acrididae > Schistocerca > Schistocerca gregaria. Next base: position 688,121,519 of record NC_064931.1, read on the forward strand.
ACACTTTGAAAATAAACATGAGATTATCAGGTAATACTGACCCGGATTACGGACCTCATACATCGCTGTCAGACTAAAGCATGGAAGCGTAGTACTCTACCTTGAGACAATCGCTTACTTTATCTTCGCGACACAAATAAGCTCCGGCCTAACTTTCCCTCATGGCCTAGAAAGATTTCGTCACAACAATATTTCAGAACACACTCTTTTCTTAAGAAAAGTTCATCCTGACCGTGAGAGCATGCATTCCTACGCCTACTGAAGTTGTACTTCAAGGAACATTACCATGTATACGTCAGTACAATTCTGTTGTAAATTTTTGTGGAAAAATGTATCACTCACCAGCTCTGTATGAGCAACATGAAAAAATGTCACTAAAATGATCAACAATCACACGTCATTACAATGTCTGAAATCTAGGTTAAGATGAATGAATAAAGTGCCATAAAATTCTTCACTGCTTCAGAGCGCGTCATATTGTTAAACGGACTGATGCTTCTACCAATTTTGGACGTATATTTATGCTTATGTTTTTGCAGTGCCTGTGTTACTCTGATTACGATGCAAAGTTCCTTTGGACATGCACGCATGATTGACGACATTTGGAGGTTTGGATCTGGCCGCGAGTCTTGCACGGATAGCCAAATCTTGTGCCGGCACGGTAGCTCAGCGTGTTTGATCAAACATAGTTGCCCTCTTAACCAAAAAAACTGAGTTAATGGATCGACGATGAACTTAAACGATCGTCAGAGGACTTCCACTCCGAACAAATACAACGACCAACAACGAACAAAATTAGATTTTTAAAAAAATGGTAAGGCTACCGCTCGCGATGATTGGGAAATCCGGGTTCGAGTCCCGGTCTGGCACAAATTTTCATTCTCGATATTCCATTTTATAACAGATGGTTTTCATTATTCGCAAATGCGAATTCATTTAACGTATTTTTGATAGTGGCTGAAATGTTGGTTCGTTTTACATTATGGCATTTCTGCAACCGAAAATAGTTTTATAGAAACTGTATTTGGTTGCGAAAACTAGCGTAAATACATGTGTGGGGTGGGAGCGTGTATTTCTGTTTCTGTGTACGTGTTTCTGTGCGAGGTTCAATCTTCAACGCAACCTCCACCAATTGTGAGAAATGAATGGATGTGCCACTTATTGAGTAGTCTTTAAATCTGTAACAAAGAATTTTAGGTTGACCTCACGTTTTCGCTAGAAAGTATTCTGTAATTGTCGCTGACTATCGAATTATCCCAACAATGGTTGGAAATACAATTTATGACTGCTTCCTATTGTATTTGCTTTTTATATAATAAAACGAATGAAGAGATAGCATTTTCACTAAGCTACAATAATTTTGATAAAAATGTAAAATGTTATTCTCTCTCAGTTTCCGTAGTTTTTGGCCGTCTTCGTGTCATTATCAGTTGCTTCTAATCCTGTGTACACTCTCAGCATGCCATCCCTGGCACTACGCCTGCGCTTTTAATGCCAGTGTCACACAACGAACGATTGAATGGTCACCTACAATAGAGCCGTGTATTATAATTATCCAGTAGGTACGTAGAGTGTCAGAAGAGACAGACTCTGTTTTAGCCAGTTTACATGCCAGATATACAATTCAGCTGCGCCCTAAGCAGTTGTTCACAACTCCACAAGTGTGTCTTTCTGCACCTCTCTCAGAACTGTAGTGATGCTATCGTGTCACCATATGTTACTTCAGTTTCAGTTGAATGGTCTGGGCAAGAATAATCATTAGTTTTATAGAAAGAATCATCCTTAAACTAATACGAATAAACTATCGGCAAAAATAGTAAAGTGTTCTAATAATTTTCCGCTAAGTTCTACTTGTGTGAAGGTTTTTCGAATTATAATGCCACATGGCCATAGATGATTTTACCCACTGTAGCTAAGGCGTATGTGATTTAACTGTACGAATAAGAACAGCCAACGTAGAAACCATTTTACAATTATCTACGAATAGTTGAACGTAAACAGTCATTGACTTCTGGAAGAGCCGGTTGGATAGTAAGTACACTCTCTGAATTTAAATGCTGTTTTCGTTAGAGTTATATGTGCTCATTCAGTGCTAAATATTTAGTGGTAGTCAAGAGAAGTCCTTTTTATTTGGTTTTCGTGTATCAGAGACCTGTCGCGAAAATTCTAATTTCCAATAACTATGCAATGTAATTTCTACGAACTACACACAGTTGGTCTTTAAAACTGTAAAGATAAAAATCATTGAGTTCAAGTTAGTCACACAGTGCATTCAATGTAGAAATGTGAAACATTTACATTTACTGTTTAGCCGAATTTAGTACTTCGTGGCTATTTCTCAACCCATTTGAAATCGTCCATAGTGCGCTGTGACGAAATCAGCTGAAGTGTGACTGTAGACAAGGACCATTCAAAAGGTCCTAAAACAAACCTGTCCAAGACTTGGGATACGCACGTTGTTCTGAAACTGCCAATAGTTGCATACCAAATGATGTTATGCATTATCCTATTTGCACATGACACATAGTATTCCTTTGTAGATACCACACATTGAGCACCCTAGCAATGGAACAGCTTATATTCAACGTACTGGGGTCACATGGTAGGGTCCATCCAGTGACACACATTACCACAGCGCCAAGAAACACACCTCCATGTCGAGCACTAGTATAAAGCTGTAGCAGTTCGTCACGTTATTACCAGATCGGTTGCTCCCATGGCGATAATGCGGACTGAACTCAGTAATGAATTGCTTCACACCATACACGATGTTTGAAACCCCAACTGCGGACCTGTGCAACGAGCTGTAAAATTTCCTGACGTAAAGTTGTTCGTATTTGTGAAGGTTTATGTGAAAGTTGCGAGGTACCAACTGGGTTCAAATGGCTCTGAACACTATGGGCCAACATATGAGGTTATCAGTCCCATAGACTTAGAACTACTTAAACCTAACCTAAAGAAAGCGCACACATCCATGCCTGAGGCAGGATTCGAAGATGCGACCGTAGCAGCAGCGCGTTTCCTGACTGACGCGCCTAGAACCCTCGGCCACAACGGCCGGCCTGCGGGGAACCTGCTGCAATGTTATCGGTGTACGTTTCCAAGTCGTGTGGTCTTATCCTCAAATCCTTCTGACTGTAGTCAAATTAGCATAGACCATATAAATTTGGCGTAGGAGTTGTGACTATTTTAACAGTGTCTCGCGAGTCAATGCGAGGCTGGTGACCATTATAGGGACTGTTTTGCAAGTGCAATAATGTCAAGAACTGATCGGGATTCACTGATAAGCATTTCCTTAACTAATCAGCTCTGAAATTCGTCACTTAATTGTAGTCGTATGCCGCAAATCGCAAGAGAACATGAGTGAGGGTTCGGGCAGGTGTGATGTGGGGGTCACTGAAGGTTAGTGGGCCGCAGTGTATAGGTCTGGCGTAGTACATCAAACCACCATCAGCATCTTCTGATTTATTACAGTGTCTGTTTATGGGACATGCGAGGGCTGCTTGACGGAAAGGTTTTTGCGCTGATGCACAACCAACGTCCGAACTCCTTTGGGTTCAGAATGGCACTGAGCACTATAGGACTTAACTTCTGAGGACATCAGTACCCTAGAACTTAGAACTACCTAAGGACTCACACACATCTATGCCCGAGGCAGGATTCGAACCTGCGACCGTAGTGGTCGCAAGGTTCCAGACTGTAGCGCCTAGAACTGCTCGGCCACCCCGGCCGGCGAACTCCTTTGGGAATCAGAAATCTGCTAGCAGGGCGTTAATGGGCGAGGTAGTTGCGGTAAGTTGGGGATTTGGGTCCGATGGAAAGCGTCTCCGCGAGGCTGTTGAGGCAACCGTTTTAGAGAAGCGGAGCCTCCGGGTTCGAGTCCCGGCCTGCCACAAATTTTCAACTGTCGCCGATGCATTGCTGCTATGCCCTGTGCTGCTGGAAGTTATTTCCTTCCTATCTCTTTCCCATCCCATTTCTTTTCCATACGTTTCACCCCAATTATACATTTTCTGCTTCATATTGTGGACATAGCTGACGATCCGGCACCAAGTGTAACTCGAAATATTCTTTTTCATACCTCTCCAGAATCATTTAACGTATTTACTAGCGTTGCAACTTATAGAAATAAAAAAGTTAAATAGCAAAATAGACAGGCCAGCATCTTTGTTCCTAATATTATACTTTTGCCCACCTTCATTTCTGCTGTTTTTTCTCCATCATATAAATACATTCGATTTTGGTCTTATACAGTTCTATGATTTTCATGGTTCAAAAACACACAACAAGGGGAAAATTTATCTTCCTGGCAAAGAAATGGTATTGATATCAATGAAACTTTGTCTTTATAATGTTGGAACCTGATACGTAATATGGCATATCGAGTGGCAGATTTTAGCGTAAGTGTTTTGCTTCCACAAACTCTTAAAGTAGTCGTATCGTGTAAGTCTCGATAAAGTCTATAAATGAAAATATTTTATCGTCACAAAATTCCTTGTTTTCACGGTTACTGACAGTCTGTGCATAGTCTGCTGCTTCATTTTCAATAGTTCTAAAATGGGAGACTGAATCTAAAATCTGACTGTTATTCACTGGAAGACCTGAAAAACATCCCAGTACACCATCTAAAGATGGAATCATCGATAAAGTGCACAATGTGGTATTTGGTGATCTGTGACTTAAATTGAATGAAGTAGTTGACGCAATAGCAATATCATAAGAAATATTATGAACATTTTACAGGAAAAACTGACTACCCCAAGCTTATCCACGATCTGTGTCGGATTTATGCAATGCCAGCAAAATCAAATGGACAACGAATCTCTCAGCAATATTTGGAACGTTTTAGAAAGAAACCAAAAAATTCCGCGCTCAGATACGTTACAGTTGTTATGCCGTGTGTCCACGAACCACACCAGAAAACAAACAATAATCAAAGCAGTGGTAGAAGCCGCTGGCAATGAAAAAATTAATGAGCTTAAAGTAAAAGTTCTTAGAACATCCAGCCCATTCATAATACGATTGTTGAAGAGGCCGCAGCGCCCCTGTGTGGTCTGACATTGTCATGCTAAAGAAGAGGATGCTCCACATGTGAAAGAACTCTTTGAATTCGTCCTTTCTGTCTTCTGAGGGTCTCGCAGTACCTTGCAGAGTTTGTGGCGGTGCCTTTAGGCATGAATTCCAAGTGCAATACAGCTTGAACAGTCCAGAACACTGTGAGCATGACTCTGCCTGCTGATGGCATGGTCATGAGCTTTTTCGATTTCGGCGATCCTTTGTGGCGGAACTCCAATGATGCTCTCTTGTTTTCGAGGTCAAAATGGTGAACCCAATTACATCTACTCTCACAGGCTTATTAAGAAACCTGTCAACCTCACGCTCTAAACACAAAAGAAATTGTTTAAAGATGTTCAGTCTATTGCGTTTCATGACAGGAGGGGACATTCTAGGCACCCAGCGTGTACACAGCCCTCCCTACCGCAGTTCTGCAGTGATGGCCTGTGCATGCTCTCGTGGTATGCCACCCTTATCACTCTTATCTGACAGTTGTGTCTGCGTTACCCGACAATTTTCTCTGATGAGTTCGTCAACCTGATTCCGATGAGTCTCGTCGCATGCCGTATGCGGTAGTCCACTCCGAAGTATAACACACACGTTGAGTTAATGCCGGCCGCTGTGGTCGAGCGGTTCTAGGCACTTTAGTCCGGAACCACGCGGCTTCTACGGTCGCAGATTCTAATCCTGCCTCGGGCATGGATATGTGTATGTTCTTAGGTTTGTTAGGTTTAAGTAGTCCTAAGTCCAGGGGACTGATGACCTTAGATGTTAAGTCCCATAGTGCTTGGAGCCATTTGAATCGTTGAGTTAATCACCGTTTCCTTCATTACTAGCGCGAACAACCCAACGTCACACATTACTGATGTTGATACAATCACCACCATACACAGCTTTCACTCTTCTATGGACGACAATTAGGGGCACATTTTCTGCGGTTACGAACTCGATCCCAGCACGATGTTTCTCGCGCACCAATATAGTTACGTTACACACCGCCATGTTACACGTTACAATTCGATGCCCTCTAGCAGCAGAGGATTGCATTTTGTGTCAGCGAAGCGGGAAATTCGTTTGAGTAATATGAATGACACGTAGTACCTCAAATGATATTGAGAACAGAAAGAAAAACACTGAGGCATTGCACTTAAGCATGTCTTCGCAAAATGCATACTGGAAATAACAAGAAATACATTTTTTAAAAAGAAGAATTTGTCGACACCTTGTATAAATTTAAGTGATAGGAAGTCTTTTCTGTAGGTATTTATCTGGAGTAAAAGTCTGTATTGAAGTGAAACATGGACGATAGAAAATTCAGAAGAGAAGAAGATCGAAGCTTTTCAGATGTGATGTTATAGGAGAACTCTGAAAATTGGAAGGGTACATCGAATAACAAATGAGGAGATACTTATTCTAATTGGAGAGAGACTTAACCAAAAGAAGGGATGGGTTGATAAGGATGCAGCCTGAGGCGTCGTGGAAGGAAATGTGGGGTATAAATATTGTAGGGGAAGACCAAGGCTTGAATACAGCACACGAGTTCAATACGATGTAATTTGCGGCAGAGATGAAGAGGCTTGCACAAGACAGAGTAGAGTGGAGAGCTGAATCGACCCAGTCTTCGAATTGAAGAGCACAACAAAAACAATTCGTAGTCTTGAAACGCCACACCACACAATCTAATATATACAGAATGCAGCCGCCTGCACAAATTAAATGGTTCAAATGGCTCTGAGCACTATGGGACTTAACATCTGAATTAATCAGTCCCCTAGAACTTAGAACTATTTAAACCTAACTAACCTAAGGACATCACACACATCCATGTCCGAGGCAGGATTCGGTAGAACCGCATGGCCACCGCGGCCGGCCTGCACAAATTATCTACACTTTAACAGGAAATCTGAACGGGTTCGTCTTGCAGACAGAGGTACGAGATAGGGTGTGAGTGTACCCTGCCGCGAAAAGGGAATGATGGAAGCAAGTTCCGTGAGAAGGTCAGCGGAGCAGTAAATGCGGTAAAATAAAGGCTCTCTGCGACAACTGGGCTACCTTCCTTGACAGCACGAGCGTTGCTGCGCGCCAAGGCGAGTGCCACGCGACACGCACTGCTGACGTTGACAGAAGCAGGCAGCCCTGAGCGAGCGTTTACACAGCTGCATCCGCTGTCAGCAGCCGTTACTGGTGTGCGACAAACCACCTCCGTGCCACTGGAAAGGTAATGGAAACACAATGAAACTGGAAGTTTTGTATTGAGGTATAAGGGTTAAAGTTTAACATGAAATCGGTATCGATGTTGTTAGACACGGAACTCCAGATCGTACTTCTTTTTGTTTTGGCTATCTAAAGACAAGATTGACTTGGCTCATCTTCGTTTCTTCTGGCCTTTATCCTTGTCCAATAATCTTTCATTCTCATGCTTTGCAACCTTTTTTGTCCTTCTATCCACTATACTATTTACGGAATTCCAACATTTGTGGTATCAAGATCAGCAACTCAATATATTTTTAATATATCAACTAAGATTTACGTCAGAATTGCTAATAATATTTTTATTAGTGATTAGTTCCGAACATTTTCGTTCATTCTCAAACCATTACCCACAAAAGAAGGTATAATCCTATTAACAAAACATGAAATACATTTTCAAACGTTTCATGTGAACAGATTACAGCATGTATGTATTCGAACCGATAAACTGTTAAAATTTTCTGTGTCACTAGTAGAACAGATTCTGTACCGTGAAACATTACAAATGCAGGTAAGTCATAAAATATTTATTGCACTGCTGTAATATGTGCACAAGATGTTTTAAATTGCTGTATTTTGTGTTTTATTAATAACATTACATTTTATAATTTAAGTAATGGTTTGAGAATGAACGGAAATGTTCGAAACTAGTCACCAATAAACATATTATTTGCATCTCTGACCCTTAACTGATATATTACATTCTATTATTATCATGGGTCTTATTCCATCCTGGAATCCAGTGAGAGTCTTAATTTTGGATCTGAAACTCACCCTACTGTAAATCTCTGCTTCTGTAGTCCCAAATCTTCCAGATCCTTCGTATCATTTGGACGCAGCGTACTTTGTATTTATTGTTCGCAAGAAACTACATTATCTGATGTGTCATTGTTCCCTGGTCCATTCTAAGAATATGTTCGAAGAATACAGTCCTCTTCCTGACAGTGTCCGAGATCGTATCTATCTGGGTATACAGCTCTTGATTCACTGTGCGAGTTGACGAGCGTTAGGCTCTCCGAAAGGGACAGCCTACAGGCATTGTGAAACGAACCCTGTCGTCCAGGACCGTGTGCCACAAAGGACGCAGATTCATCACTAAATGGAGAAATTCACAGGCGCCTATTGTCTATTGAGGCCTAACCGCTGCAGTGTGCGAGTGAGACAGACGAGAACCTACATTATAGGGAAACCCAGTAGAAGCCGTTTGTGGCCGAGGAGACGTAGCAGTGTTAAATATGGCGGACCTAAGATTGGCCATAGAGGGAAACACTTATGAAAAAAAAAGGTTCAAATGGCTCTAAGCACTATGGGACTTAACATCTCAGGTCATCAGTCCCCTAGAACTAAGAACTACTTAAACCTAACTAACCTAAGGACAGCACACACATCCATGCCCGAGGCAGGGTTCGAACCTGCGACCGTAGCGGTCACGCGGTTCCAGACTGAAGCACCTAGAACCGCTTGGCCACAACAGCTGTCACTTATGAAAACTATTTAATTCTGTAGTAATGCAGGGAATCAAGCCACAGTAATTTTAATCTGCCATCCTCCATACATTTTCGTGGTGATCCCAATAAAACTTGAATACTGATCATATCTATAACAGTTCAGGATTTACTGTTAAAGTGAAATTAACAAGTTTTGTAACAAAGACCTGAAAGCTAAAATCTGAACGGTTTAGTCGCTCTTAGCGATCGATATTTCAAATAGAAGCGCATAATTAAAATGACAAATGCTGTAAATATAAATTCTGCAACTTCATTTGTTTAAAAGATATAGTAAATTTAAATTGTCAGTATTTTAAGTTAAGCATCAGATCATCATTTCCTGCACACAAAACACCCTGAACGACGACAGCATGACACCTTATTGAATCATTAGGTAACATAATATTTGTTGTAAAGTTTAGTGCATTATAATTACTTTCGTTCTTTATTTATTTATCAGAAAGCACATTGGTGCAATACTACTGGTCGTGACATTCAAAGTTAAGAAGGAAATTGTATTGGTTTTATGTAAAAGAATTCAACGTTTATTATGTAATGGATATTATTGTTACTTTATTTAGAACGTGAAAGTGGTCAAGCTTTGATTATTTAAATATGTTAAAATGTAAAATCATGTACAAGAAGCTGTAGCCAATGAGATGGACGGCTTCAGGAAAGGGAACTGCCGTAGTCAGTTGAGCGAGGATATACGGCTCGCGGAAACGCGGCCAGGGACGGGCAGAGGCCGTGTTGGTGCAGACGCGAAAGCGGACAGTTCGGCTGGAGACACCAAAGGGTACAGTTCGGTTGCAGACGCGAAAGAGTACGGTCGGTCTTTAGGTAGCTAGGAAGTGAAACGACTTAGAAAATTTCGCATTATGCGGTATCGCGGGACTTGGTCTCTGAGCGGTGAGCAGCCGCGCGCATGATGTGAACTCTAACTTTTCGCGTAGTTAACGAGGTCGACTATTGGACTTATAATTCTCGATAATATTTTGAATGATCGAAGTGTATCAAATGGATATGCACTCGAGAGCAATAGTAATTATAAATACGACCACTTTCGCTATTAGTTTGCTTTCTGAATGAACATTATTCTAACCAAATCGCAACTGTGTGGCCTACATCATTTGCGGGTCGTTAATTTAGTTCAGATATTATTATTACTGTTATTATATGTTATATTAACTTTGTATTTCGCAAAATTACCATCAGTCAGACGATTTAACCAAAAGTCACAAGTGTCTAATTTAGGGCGAGTAATGCGACACGTGCTGTTCAACCCCTAGACGACTTTGAGCCAAGACATTTCGATGAAAGGAAACCGCATGTGAGCCCGAACGTCTTTGGGATGTTAGCTCGCATCTTGCCTTCTATGTTAACCGTCTCTTGTTCTTCAAGGTCTGAATACCCCGAGAATTATTCGTTCCAAAATTTGTAGGTTCCTAAGTAATCACGTTCTTAAAGAATCCAGACTCTCTATTGCATATATGACTTCAGAATGTCTTAGTTCTGCATTGATCGAAAGATTCTTCTTACTTTAAATCTTCTTAGTCAGTTTTTGTAGGTTAAATTAATCTTGTTTATTTGTGACCTATTTTCTGTAAGGCCAATTTTCTTCCACTCACAAGTTATTTAAATCTCTCTACCTTTGAATTTTCTGTTCTTCTAACGTCATCCATTTAGGGGCTGTCTTGATCTATGTCAATACTAAAACTTCTCAGTCTGTAAAGCTACTTCTTCTGTTTGTCTTCGGAGTTGAATTATTTGATTCCCATGACATCAAGATCGTATTGGACAAGGATGCATACGGAAATTGGTCGAAATATTACTGAATGGCTCAAATGGTTCATGTGGCTCTAAGCACTATGGGACTTAACATCTGAGGTCATCAGTCCCCTAGACTTAGAACTACTTAAACCCAGCTAACCTAGGACATCACACACATCTATGCTCGAGGCAAGATTCGAACCTGCGACCGTAGCAGCAGCGCGGTTCCGGACTGAAGAGCCTAGAACCGCTCGGTCACAACGGCCGGCCTTGCTGAATGGGTCTTACCGACATTCACCGGCAGTGATTTAGGGAAACTAAGCGAAAACTAAATTAGGATGGCTGGATAAAGATTCTAAACTTGTATGTGCTAAACACGGGTGCTGCGTCGTAACCATTGTACCACATCGTTCAGTGCCCATTATTGGGGGATCACATAGCTCTCTTTGGGTTTGTGCACTCATCGGTAGAAGAAGCGAAATTAACCGAAGTGATAATTTCCATCAGCGTAATTTAAAACGGCTGTTTGAAAAGTGTGAAACGGGAAAAAAGTCCAAACTGAAGCGATAAGTTTGGCCTACGCTGTCTGAGTGAAAATAAAGTTCCATCTTAACTGCGAAAAAATAATATCAGCGTTCGGTGGCCGATACTCTTCTATAATTCAACTTGGAGCCATGTCCTAGATGAATAGCAAAACACTAATTGAATTGGTAGTTTTTCCTTGTTCATCTACATTTTTACGGTACAGATGATTCAAAATTGTTAGTCTTCAGTATCCTTTTGTTTCTTGTGCTGTCTCCATAATTTCACGAACGTTTTGAGGTGGGTCTTCAGGTCGGAATGCCTTGAAGAGATTAGCATCCTAATCTCTTACACCCATGATTTCGTTGTACAATCAGATTCCTGAAGGCACCCCCCCCCCCCCTTGCCACCCCCCCCCCCCCCGCCCCGCCGCAAAAATTCGATAAAAACAAAACAGGGTAGTCAGAAACAGTTTTAAAAGGTTGTAAGGTTGTTGTAGGATACGTTGTGCTGAGAAATAATTGTTCAGAAAAAAATCCAATACGTTCCGTCGTTTCCGAGTTAATTAGCATTGAAGTTAGTCAACCAGGCCGTTGCGCGTGCAAATCCAAGTGGCCTGCCAGAGACGGTGTCGCCAAAAGTTTGGTTTCCTAAATCCGAACGAGAGAGCGATACAAAAACTGGACGTGGAACAGTAGTAAGGATCGAACCCGAGACTGAGCTGAGGAGTCTCGTATGTTATCATCTCTGCTGTGTTAAACACTATATTTGGTGGGTCGCTAGAATTTGCCTGAGCAACAGCCCCAATGGCTAAGTTCTGTGATAATTAACTCTGAAATGGCCTAATGGATCCAATTTTTTCTTAACAGCTATTTCTCAGCATAACTTACCCTGCAACATCCTGATAAACTTTTCAGACTGTTTCTAATCGCCCTGTGCAGGTACCATTCCCTACCTGATCGGGTGTCTGATTGCATAAGCTCTGAAGAATCTGTTATGCAAATAACAGAATTTTAACCGCTTTTATTTTCGAATACATAAGCATCTTATCACCAAATACTTTGTTCTCCCGTAAATGTGCTTATTTTGTTATCGATTTTCTTGTCTTTTCAATCAGTCGCTGTACTATCTGTATAGACTGTCCTTTGCATGTGGCCGAGAGGTTCTAGGCGCTACAGTCGGGAACCACGCGACCGCTGCGGTCGCAGTTCTAATCCTGCCTCGGGCTTGGATGTGTGTGATGTCCTTAGGTTAGTTAGGTTTAAGTAGTTCTAAGTTCTAGGAGACTGATGACCTCAGAAGTTAAGTCCCATAGTGCTCAGAGCCATTTGAACCATTTGTCCTTTGGATGTTTTTCGGGTGCTAGTGTGATCGAAGTTAATGCGTTGGCTATAGCGGTGTAAATGATTACGAATACCATGTTACAGGCTTCTTTTTTCTTTTTTAATAGCAGCAAACAGAACTCTTTCGCATAACAGCAGTTACTTTCTTCATATGAAGTATGTTTCGCAGGAATGCAGCATGATTCAACATTCAAGTAAAGTCTTGTCTCACAGAATGCACCGAAGTCTCAACAGACGTATTACGCAGACATTCCAAGCCGATGACTGAACAAACTGTCTGAAAGGGATTTGTAGGGACTGATAAGAACTTTGTTTTATTTTGTTTTCAGGAATATTTATACATTTGTGGAAACTGTTGTTGGTCTTGTTTTCCACTTCTACCTTAGCCTTAACTTTAAAACATTCAGACACTTCTCTTCTGTACTAGCCAAGGAGGTGAACAGTGCTACCAGAACTGTTTAAGGATGCCACTAAGAGTTGACTGCAAGTTCTTTCATTGTACAGATGTGGTACAGATAACTCAGCAAAGAGATTCTGAGCAAAGCTCGCCATTCAGTAGAGCGAAATTGTTAATGCTTCTTAATTGAGTGACCAGACATTAGTGTGGTCTGCCGACACACTAGTAGCGTTTGTGGGGAAAAAGTTTTGGATTTGTAACTTTATAGCATTAATATCACAGAACAGGTAAATTCCGACTTAAGACAATGTGAGCGTCATTCTAATTTGTGACTTTAATCGTGCAAGTCTGCAGTGAAATACTGGTTGTTAAAAGTTAATGGCACAGTTAACGCACTGAAGAGGCGCCGGAAAGTTCTCATACTTTGATTTGTTTTCCACTTCAACCATAGCCTTAACTATAAAACATTCAAACACTTGCGAAGAGGCCGAAACTTGACATGAACGATTCATCGTACTTTCTACATACGTTATGAGTGTTCTGAACGCCTATATGGAATACGTGAAGATGGAAACTTTCTATTGTCGTAGACAACAGAAAGAATTACATCCTCGCCTCCAGCATGACTTGCTTTGATTTCTGCCAGGTCTCTTTGAATATCTGCGTATGTTACAGATACGGTGTTTAAAGATACGACAAAGAAACCAATATCTCAGAGAATGGTTGTATTCCTCTGATTATTTAGCTGTCAGTTGAATGCATTAAATTGGTTGGAATTTTATCGAAAGGTTGTTTCGTAATAGTCGTATTCTTTAGATTGCTGTATCAGCTTGAACCAGGATAAACTACATAAAATTCAAATAGTACTTTAACTACTGAAAATTTTCTGTAATGTTTGAAAAGTGTATAAAAAATGAAAGAAGATTACGACTTAATGTTCTCGTTGACCATTGACAGCAGAGTCATAGCAGATAGAACACAAGCTTGAAGTGAACAAGGATGGGGCAGTGGCAGAGACCTGTTGAAAAGGGAACATTCTAGTAGCGCCTTAAGAGAAAAAGTGAAAACGCGTAAAATCTAAATCGAGATAGTGGACGCAGATTTGATTCCTACTCTTCCCGATACGTGTTCAGTGACTTATCCACTACGCAACATCAGTCGGTAGTTAATAACGAATACAAGAAACGGAAGTGAATAGAATGTTCGTAGGTTGAAGCAATCTGCTCATAGAAGAACTGCGCCCCACGGCGTTACCTGCGATTAAGCAGTCGTTTATAAAAAAAATGCTCAGGTATGTATTTGTTCCAATATTCTATTGGTCCATGTCCTCCTTCCCCCTCTCCGTTCATCTCCTCCACCCCCACTTTCTGTTGATCTCTTCCTCTCCCCTCTCTTTGTCTCCCTCTCTCTGTCCATCTCTTCCACCCCCGTAAAAGAAGAAAAGAAGAAGATTGGGTTTAATGTCCCGTCGACATCGAGGTCATTAGAGACGGATCACAAGCTCTGGTTGTGTCAAGGACAGTGAAGGAAATTGGCCGTGCCCTTTCAAGGGAACCACCCCATCATTCACCTGGACCGACTTAGGGAGGTCACGGAAGTCTTAATCCGGAAGGGTGGACAGGGGTTTGAAACGTCGTCCTCCCGAATGCGAGTTCAGTGTGCTAACCGCTGTGCCACCTCGCACGGCCTCTCCCCCCGTATCTGTGTTCATCTCCTTCTTCCCCTACTCTGGCTGTCCATCCTCACTTACTCCTCCTCTCCCCATGTTATCACCTGTACCCCTATAGGAGGCTGGTGGTTGTTACCCCACATTATTTCTTTCCAGATCGTCGCTAACATTTGTACCAAAATTGCCTGAAGTCGTTACGGGGATGTAGGATGAGCCTTATACCCATATATTTGCCCACGTACGCACATGTAAAATACACTACTGGCCAATAAAAATGCTACACCAAGAAGGAATGCAGATGATAAACGGGTATTCATTGGACAAATATATTATACTAGAACTGACATGTGATTACATTTTCACGCAGTTTGGGGGCATAGACCCTGAGAAATCAGTTCCCAGAACAACCACCTCTGGCCGTAATTAAGGCCTTGATACGCCTGGGCATTGAGTCAGAGCTTGGATGGCGTGTACCTGGTACACCTGCCCATGCAGCTTCAACACGATACCTCAGTTCATCAAGAGCAGTGACTGGTGTATTGTGACGAGCCAGTTACTCGGCCACCATTGACCAGACGTTTCAATTGGTGACAGATCTGGAGAATGTTCTGGCCAGGGCACCAGTCGAACATTTTCTGTATCCAGAAATGCCTGTGCAGGACCTGCAACATGCGAACGTGCATTATCCTGCTGAAATGTAGGTTTTCGCAGGGATCGAATGAAGGGTAGAGCAACGGGTCGTAACACATCTAAAATGTAACGCCCATTGTTCAAAGTGCCATCAATGCGAACAAGAGGTGACAGAGACGTGTAACCAATGGCACCCCATACCAACACGCCGGGTGATAACGCCAGTATGGCGATGACGAATACACGCTTCCAATATGCGTTCACCGCGATGTCGCCAAACACGGATGCGACCATCACGAATCTGTAAACAGAACCTGGATTCATCCGAAAACATGACGTTTCGCCATTCGTGCACCCAGGTTCGTCGTTGAGTACACCATCGCAGGCGCTCCTGTCTGTGATGCAGCGTCAAGGGTAACCGCAGCCATAGTCTCACAGCTGATAGTCCATGCTGCTGCAAACGTAGTCGAACTGTTGGTGCAGATGGTTGTCTTGCAAACGTCCCCATGTGTTGACTCAGGGATCGAGATCCGTTACAGCCATGCGGATAAGATGCGTGTCATCTCGACTGCGAGTGATACGAGGCCGTTGGGATCCAGCACGGCATTTCGTATTACACTCCTGAACACAACGATTCCATATTCTGCTAACAGTCATTGGATCTCGACTAACGAGAACATCAGTGTCGCGATACGATAAACCGCAATCGCGATAGGCTACAATCCGACCTTTATCAAAGTCGGAAACGTTATAGTACGCATTTCTCCTCCTTGTAGGTGTCGCCACCGGCGCCAACCTTGTGTGAATGCTCTGAAAAGCTAATCATTTGCATATCACAGCATCTTTTTCCTGTTGGTTAAATTTCGCGTCTGTAGCACGTCATCTTCGTGGTTGTAGCAATTTTAATGGCCAGTAGCGTATAATTCACGTGTATTTAAAATACGCGTATTTGTAAACATATTTCACTTGTAACTCTAGCGAATTTCGCCCTGCAGTTTTACTTTTCAAGCAGCACGATGTTTATGACGTCTTGTCTCCTGACATTTGCGTCGTACAATGATACTATTTGCAGGTATATACAGTGGTATATGTTGCTACTGTCTGCGAAATTTGTTGTGAATAAAAATTAAAACTTCATGCATTATGCGACAGTATTTGACTTTATATCTCCCC
The DNA here is from genome assembly GCF_023897955.1 of Schistocerca gregaria. NCBI lineage: Eukaryota > Metazoa > Arthropoda > Insecta > Orthoptera > Acrididae > Schistocerca > Schistocerca gregaria. The sequence continues at coordinate 688,137,815 of NC_064931.1, forward strand.
TGAACTATGTATCCTAGAATGATATATTTTGTACGAGGGTCGGTCAAAAAGTAATGCCTCCCATTTTTTTTCTACTTAAAAAAATTAAGTTAAGTGAAAAATTTGAATTTGGCGCCATTCCTCAAACCTTCTTCTGCAATCCACTGCAGTAGTAACTTTCTGTGTCAACAGGTGGCAGCGCAGCAGAAGTTTGTAAGATGGCCGACATCGATGTTCGTTTGAGACAGCGTTGTGTGATTGAATTCTTGAATGCAGAAGGTGAAACGCCCATACGCATTCATGAAAGACTGAAGAAGGTGTATGGTGTTGTGACAGTGGATGTCAGCACTGTTAGACGATGGGTTCGTCGTTGTAAGGAAGCTGAAGGGCGAACACCGTTGACTGACGAAAAGCGGAGCGGCAGGCCGGTGAGTGCAGTGACTCCACACAACATTCAGCAAGTTGATGACATCATTCGTGGTGACCGTCGGGTGACTGCAGATGAAGTGTGTCGCATTATTTCTCTTAGTAAAGGCAGTGTGATCACGATTATTAAACAATTGGGGTACTCAAAAGTTTGTGCACGGTGGGTTCCAAGAATGTTAACCGATCAGAATAAAGAGGCAAGGAAAACAATAGCCTCCCAACACTTGCAGCGCTTCCGTTTGGAGGGAGATGAGTTTCTGAAAAAAATTGTGACCAGGGACGAAACATGGGTGCATTTTTTTGAACCCGAATCAAAGAGGCAGTCAATGGAGTGGCGTCACACAAGCTCGCTGAGGAAGAAAAAATTCAAAACTGTGCGATCGGCAGGGAAAGTTATGGCAACAGTTTTCTGGGATACAAAGGGTGTGATTCTGGTTGATTTTTTGGAGCAGGGATGCACAATAAATTCTGTTCAATACGTCACAACCCTCAAAAAACTTAAAGCACGTCTTCAGCGAGTTCGCCCAACAAAATCAATGCCAGATGTTCTTCTTTTGCATGACAATGCAAGACCACACACCAGTCGTCACACCTCTGACGAGATTGTCAAAATTGGATGGGAAGTTTTGCCTCATCCCCCATACAGCCCTGACCTGGCACCATCAGACTTCCATCTGTTCGGGCCACTAAAAGAAGCTCATCGTGGGATTCATTTTGAAGATGAGGAGGCCGTCAAAACATCCGTGCGTCAATGGCTTAGGAAGCAGAGCTGTGATTTTTACCGTGCTGGGATACATGCCCTTGTTCAAAGATGAACCAAAACTGTAGAGATGGGCGGAGATTACATTGAAAAATGACAAAATGATCCTCAATGTTGTGGTTTTCAACCTGTGTAATTGCATTTAAATTTCCTGACAATTAAACGTAGAAAAAAAATAGGAGGCATTACTTTTTGACTGACCCTCGTAGATACTTTCAGCGGCATACGTGTATACTGTCTGTGGAATGTGTTGCACATAGAGTTAGTAGCTAATAAGTAAAAAATTCAAACTCCATACATGATGCGGCGGTTTTTCTCTAATCCTTGTGTTTATGACATCGCATCTCCGGAGCTATGACGTAATTTTGCTGGTATATTCAGTGGTCTGTATGAACATTGCCAGCAAAATGTGTCGCGAATACAGTTTGTAGTATAGAAGAAATAAATTCAAATTTCAATGGAATTTTGGTGCATGAAGAGCAAAAATGTAGTATGCGATAAACCTTTTTACTTTCATCATTTTGTGCAGGATGTCAGCGAGAAAAGTCACGTAAAGGTTTGAAATTATCTGTAAAGTTTGTTGCAAGCCATTAAGGGCCCTCGAAGGAGTAACAAACATATTAACACACACACGCGCACCCAAATTTTACCCTTTGGTACAAGTGAAGCTTCTTTATAGCCGTGACACGACTATGTGTCAGTGTCATGCTACGGGCGTTGATTACCATCCACACAAATACATTGTTCTATATTGACGTTTGTGCGTGTTACATAGGTGCAAATTGCTTGTAAAGTACCGTATCATCTGCCTATACACGGACAGCCGTGCAATCGACCGTGTTTTGTGTTTGTAATGTAATTACCGCTGTCCGACCCCGAATATTCGCTTTCATGACGATTGGCAGCATGAATGAAGTTAACAGTGTGGTTTTGCTTACGATTACATTGCTTGTCATCCAGATCACGCTCTGATTGCTGCTTTGTGTCGTGAAACACCCCGCACGTGCTACAACGGCCACAGTATGACGCGCAACATTAGTTGTTTCTCTTCAAAAGGATAAGAAGATGAATAGCATCATCGTGATATTGCAAATTATTTTTATGATGGTAGCATTTATGAAGACGTGAAACGCTATAAGTTACCACAGAATCGCCCATATACGACATCGTCTAGTGTAAAGTTTGTGCCGCAACCTAGAATAGAAATGGAATATGTCAGTTGCTGGTTCAGTGCAGTTCACTGAACAAATTGTTCGTATACATTTTTCGAATTTTCAGTCATCGTTATTTACACCAGCTATTTCGTTCTGAAGATCAATCTGTGGCGAGGATATAGACAAAGCTGCTTGTTTACACCAAGTCGTTGATCGCGGAATGCTGATGTACGATGTGGTTTTGGTACTTAGTATCTTGTTTTCAGGAAAGATTCTTTAGTAAAAATCAAGAGCAAATGTAATCTGCACGTGCAATTTCTCATGGGTACGTAATCATGTGCTCCTTGAGCGAAGAGGTTTGCTATCATAAAGTTCAATTGACGAAATGCGGGGAAAAACGGTCTAACCCTCAAATGTAAAAGCTTAGAGATAAGTGTTGCCATCTGTTGTTGGTTACGGGAACTATCAAAATTGAAAAATTGACATTGGTCTCACCCCTAAGTGATACTTACAAATGACAATTTTGATAGTTCTCGTACCCAGCCATAGATGGCAACACTTATCTTTAAGCTTTTCATTTGATGAGTAGCCCGTTTTCCGGGCATGTCTCCAATTAATGGGGTAGGGGGGGAGGGGGGGGGGGGGGGGGTAGGACATTAAACAGACCGACTTGGAGCAGGAGAGGCACCACAGGACATTTCAATTTCTGCTGTCTATACTTTTACAAATAAATTCATAAAACTTTGTCAGCATGACCAGGAAGCATTGAGGACTCATATTAATAGCAGTGCAAGTTCAAAAACGTAGCAAAATACCTTTTTTTTTACATGTGAAATTTCATCATTTTTTTCACTTACTACTGGCTGCATTTGTTTCTTTAGGTACACTTTTCTTCTTAAGTAAGAGAGATTCTTCGATGAATTTTGCACAGCATACAAGCAGTACTTACAGGTGTATGAAACTCTAGAATTTTCCAAATCTATTAAAAACTGTGGTAGAAATTGCGATAATAACTATAAAATTTGAGATTTTTCTAAACATGAAGTTTAAAATGTAACAGTTCATTCATTTTTTCATAAATTAAATAAACTCTAGAGTTTCATACACATGTAACTATAGTTTGTATGCTGTGCAAAATTCATCGAAGAATCTCTCTTACTTAGGAAGAAAAGTGTACCTATAGCAACAAATGCACCCAGTAGTAAGTGAAAAAATGATGAAATTTGACATGTAAAAAAATGCATTTTGTTACGTTTTTGAGCTTCCACTGCTATGAGTATTAATCCTGAATCCTTCCTGATCATGCTTTCAAAGTTTTACGAATTTATTTGTAAAAGTATAGACAGTGGAAATTAAAATGTCCTGTGGTGCCTCTCCTGCTCCATTTTGCCCGTTTGACGTTCTACCCCCCTTAAATGGCAACGTAGCATCAAAGAATGATTTTCCCATCTTAAAACTTTTTTCCAGTTCATAGCGAAGTTGGTACAGCTATCACTTTGTATTATACGAAGAAACAAGCAGTCTTGGCTGCAGTGTTAAAATTTTTATTATTTCCCAATGACGCTTTTCACCTTTATTTAGGCATCTTCGGACTGGCTGATATTTGGTAACGATGTGCACATGAAATAATGCGCAAAAAATATCGCAGCAGGTAAATGTCCCTTGTCAAAGATGTACGGTGTCCTTATTACGGCATGTGGTGCAATCCAATGCAAACTAAACGGGATGAAGTGTACAGTAAGGCTTTACATCATAAACATGCTGAAGGTGTTGTGCATGTCCTGGTTGCACACATGAGAGTCTGTGGGACTATCTCGATCGGGCTCTTCTCGCAGTGTATCCTCAACCGAGGAACCTTGCGCGGCTGACCACAGCACTGGAGTCGGAGCGGATCCATCTACCTTCCAGAGCGTCACTGCGTGCCTCAGAACGGTTCTCGTTGAAAATGGTGGTTATTTAGGCTTTTGACAGGTGGTCACATTAACGTGACTGGACAGTGTATAATATGTACAGGTTAGAACGGAACAGAAATAGAGAAAACTAAATGAAAATAGACACAAGAATGTGACACATCTGTTCAGTGTCGTGATGGGACACAATACGATATCCCTCCTTCCTGATCCTGAGTTCCAATCACCACAAGACCGAGTAAGTTGCAATGAGGGACGATTGCTACCATGATGATGGAATCTGAAGCAATAGCCGAAACGTCGGTTTTCATGTACCACATGATTACACAGTTAGTGGAATTTAACTGAATATGGATTAGGCCATCCAAGCCTACGATCATTTGCGGATGAAGACGCTTAAATTCTCATGAAAATCTATTTAGTAACGTTTACAGACAAGTGTACAGTGTGTAATCTAGCAACTTTTACAGGCCTCTTCATTGCTGCCCCGGTATGGGCTTTGAGGTAGAATTAAGGCTGACAGGAGCATGTGTGGCGTAGTCAAAACAGTTATTTTACCCACAAATCATCCGTAAATGGAGCAGGAAGACGTCTTAATGGTTACGGAATCTGAACGAAACCTTACGATCACTTGCAGACTTTTGGTTTAGAGGCAGTCGTTACACTGATGAGCAGGGAAACAGTGGTATATAAAGCGTTTAGTGCAAGAAAAGAAAATATAGTTCACGAGAAAATGAAGTAAAAGATTATTTCAGTTAACAAGGGAATAATGAAAAAATTAGAAGCGAGGCTGCACCAGATCATCGTAAATGCACGAAAGACGTCAGCAATTGACATTTTTGGTGATAATTCTCTCGGTAACGGCGAAGACTGCCAGTTAGTTTCCTCACAATAAAATACGAAGGTGGGAAACCGTGGTAAAACTGCTACCCCCAGAAGACGTTCAGATGTCGTTTAAGATTGTCTATAAGAATACTTTAAGTGTGCGGATCAGTTTGTGCACCGGATGATCCAATGCTCCGACTGCAACGAAAAATGGTTATATACACTCTACTTTATTCCACCACCAGCTATAAAATTTAGCCTGCTCTAGAATGTGCCGTTATATGGATTTAAAAAGTAGCACAGCTTTTCACTCTACCGCAACTCTTAAAAGGAATATAAGTATAAATACAACTGCTCTGATGGACTATGTCCAAATGTGGAGGCTTATTTGGGTAACACAAGAATCTGACTAATACCAGACAAATAATATGGCACTGGGATTAGACTTAGCAAAATTTATATCTAATTGTTTCAAAGCATTATTCTTTTTGCAAATCTTGCGTATATAGCTTCTTGACGAGGCGACTAACAATGCAACCCTCAGCATAAGTGATAAGCGAGCTAAGTTGAAATCCAGGTACTCGCGTTAGCCCTATGGGGCAAGTTACTGGGAAACGTTATCTCGTGTGATATTTTTTTCCGGAAGAATCACTTGAAATTTGCACCACAAATATTGCGGAAATGGAAAGTACTATTGGTGTGCGGCTTTTACAGAATGGGTTAGCCGTCAGCCAATAAACAGATTGTAACGATACCACAAAGTGTATTTGTTGTGCAAACATACATTTTTTTAAATGGAACAATGCCTATTGACATTAACAAATAAGAAGTAGGCTAAATTAGGATGTCTGTTGTAGGATTCTAGTGTGAGTCGTTTTTGAGAGCACATTGCGAATTGCTAGTTAGTTAGTGTGTGGCATTCCAAGTAGTAGGTGGTGAGTGGACGATGGAATTTACCAACGCAGAAAAAGCCGACGTGCTTCTGGTGCATGGAGAGTCTAGGAAGAGTGCAGTTCGTTCTTGTACGGTGTACGTGACAAGATATTCCAATAGATGTCAACCATATCGGCAGTTATTTATCAACCTCTTCAACCATTTACCTGAAAATGGTAGTGTGACATCCAGATATCGTAACAGAAGGAAATAAGTGACGAAAGAAGGGGGGGGAGTAATGTTCATTTTGCTGTTGCAGTTGATCCACACGTTAGCTTCCGCGTAATCGCACGAGGAAGTGGCATGAGTCAAGCAAGCCTCCTACGCATTCGCCATCGACATAGATTCCATCCCTATCACATCCCTCTCCGTCAAGAGCTTCGTGAAAACGATTGTGAGAATCATGTTAACTTCTGTACATGGGTATTAAGGCAGGATACTCCAGATGTAACATGTATCTTGTTTAGTGATAAAGGTACGTTTACCAATTACGGTCAGACCGCCGAAACATAAACTATTGGTCTGTTGACAATCCCCGTTGGCTTCGTCAGATGGAACGTCAGCCTCCACGGAGTGTAAATGTGTGGTGTGGATTAGTGAACTATCAGCTTACAGGCCTTTTTCACAGACGAAACACTGAACGCTCACAAGTATCGCAGCCTCCTAGCAGACCATCTTCCACGGGTGTAGAAGACGTTCCTCTGCAGACTAGTAGGAAACTGTAGTGCCAACACGATGACTGTACACGAACTACTGCTGTATGTCTTCACGAAACAGTCGTTGGACTGGACGCATAGGACCTGTGTCTTGGCCAGCCCATTTGACCCTTGCAGACCTTTTTCTGTGAGGGAAGCTGTAATACGCTGTCTACAAATACATACTAGCTACACTCGATGATATGCAACGACGTATTATTGCAGCCTGCTCGGACATCCGCTGAAATGCTAACACGCGTGCAGCAGTCACTCCGCACCAGACTGGCACTGCCTAAAGTTGCTGCTGGTAGTCATTCTGAACACAACCTGTGACGGTCGAAAGTCTCGTTACTGGTCAGAAGCCACATAACTAGTGTATGCACTTGCGTTGTTCTTCAGTGTGCGCTACCACAGGTATATTCTACTACCACAGGTATATTCTACAAGTGTCGGTGTGCGAACTTTTTCGAATACGATGTCTAGTAAACAACTCGCATGAGAATCGTACAGCAAACACCACTGTCATTCGAATTTACTCGATTTTTAGTTTATTTATGTCAATAAGCATGATTCCATTTTAAAAGAGCTTGTTTGCACAAAAATACAGTTTCTAAGTATTGTTACAATCTGTTTATTGACTAACAATACGACCCCATGACTACCACCCCATTCTGTGAAAACCGCACATCAATAGCACTTCCTATTTCCGCAATATTTGCGGTGCAATTTGTTAGGTTAGTCACCCTGTATGATCTAATAACGGTTCCATGTTCATAATCGTATCTCATAAAGTCTCAAAAATGTTCGATGTCGGTTCATTCAACAGTAGTGTGTAATACAGTATACTACCTCCTATACATGTCAATCTCAAAGGATATTATCTGATGGGGGTAAGTCTTACCTTGCGTATCTTGTGATGGTAGTTGCGGAGTAAATGAAATTATGGCGAGCGTGTCTGCTCTGTGAGAAAATTCTGGAGTGTTTAGAGCCAATGAAAGACTGTTAATGTTGATTTGGGATGTACTGGTCTACCTAAAACCATTTCAGCCCTTTGTTGTTACTATTTCAATAGCAAAGATACTCAGATGACCGGCAGCGCGTATCTGCAGTTCGACAGACACGCTTCAGACTCTCTGGAACGCAGTCTAATCTCTTCCGCCATAAGTCGACACTGAAGTTTCAATGAATTTTATATTCATAAAATTTTATACGAGATCAGAACCTACCATCTTGTGACATGATCTTTTTCCGCCACCCCTCACCTCTCTTTTCCAGTCAATGGTGATTCTAAATCCATCGCATACGTCAGTCCTAAAGCAACTGACTTTTGGCACCAGTAGTCAGCAAATTTTTACACCAGTTCCCGTGAACTGAGAGAGCACCTTAGAGAAGCTCCAGAAGTCTGTGTGATCTGCGTACGAGAAATGCACATTTTCTACCCCTTCTTCGTCATTCCCACATCTAATACTAAGAGTACCGTTGTGGTTCCAAGCGTAACAGGAAACGATCGGCACTCTGTTTAATGACCTTGGCTGTTACCTGTTATGGGTGAGCCCCAAGGTGTCCGTTGTTATCCGGTCGTGAATGTACTGCTTTCGCCAACTTCGTGCGAAACAAATTTCGGCCACTAAACAGACAGTAAACCACGTAATCTCAACTAATATATTCAGATTTCCCCTCGACAGAGCCAGCAATTTTCAAAATGCAGTCGTTACTACCCACAGTAAAACTACACGTGCCGCCCATAACAGAGAATGAAGAAAATTGACGGCCCAGTATCGAGGACGGTCTGTAATTACATAGGCGTCGACGGGATATCAAACCCACTCCAGGATGATATCGGAAACCATAAGCGAAGAAGCCGGAGAATACACCTTGAGGTAACTGGCGAAACTGGTCTATCGACTGATAACCAGTAGCCGTGGTGGAAAGGAAACTACACAAACTGCGAAGGAGATACTCATATGTCAAAAGTGGCAGGAATGCTATGTATGCATTGTAAGAGTAGATTTGGCATAGCAGAACTGCTGTTTACAACAAAACAGATATTTACAGCAAAAACTAAGGCTTTATGTATTGTTCAGTTAGAATGATTGTCGCCAGGTAATATGTTAACGTCAGTGACTTATAAGCTTAACCCGCCAGGGTAGCCGAGAGCGCTAATGCGCTGCTTCCAGGACTCAGGTAGGCACGCCGACCCCGGATCGAATCCGCCCGGCGGGTTAACGGCGAGGGCCGGTATGCCGGCCAGCCTGGATGTGGTTTTTAGGCGGTTTTCCACATCCCACTAGGTGAATACCGGGCTGGTCCCCAGGTTCCGCCTCAGTTACACGACTCACAGACATTTGTAAAGGTCCGCACTATTTCATGAGTTACACTAGATGCTGACAGCAGGGGTACACTACTTCCATCCTGGTGGGTTCGGAGTGGCATCAGGAAGGGCATCCGGCCACCTTCTGCAATGAACACTCCCAAATCCGTAATAAACAAAGCCGATCCCACGTTGGAGGGGGTCAAAGGCTCCGAGAAAGAAAGAAAGTGACTTACAAGCTTAGGCTATGTACACTGATGCACTACCTGACAAAAAAAGTAACGCAGCCAGAAGACATGGTCACATGTGAATGTAACTTCGTTCTCGTACACACCATCGGCGGATATGTAACAATTGTCTGGGATGGTAGAACAGCCACCAGAGTGCATTAGTGTTGTTAGTATTTAGTGTTGTTACCAGAGTTGGTGGGATATGTAAGCGTCTTGAACAATGTTGCATGTTGAGCGTGAAGGACACGGAGATGCCACGAACTTGTGTGAGACAGCTTCATCGTTTGAAAGAGTACTTCCTGTGGACTGCGTCTGGTTGAGCTGTGCACTATCCGAATATGTGGGGCAGTCGAAAGTGACGATGCCATGGTAACGTGTGGGAAGCCAAACGCGTCACCAATGCTCTGGTCGGCCATGTCTGAGCATCACAAGGGGAGATCGTCGTAATGTGCATGAAGCACATCGTAACCCCTTCATCTCTGCGCTTGCCATCCGAAAACAAGCAATACACTCCATGAAACATTTTGTATCATCCCTCACCATTAGTCAGAGTCTAGTAGCAGCCTTACTACGGAATTACCATCCCACGTGTAGTTTGCAGTTACCACCTTAACACACACGGCCGCATTTGGAGTGGTGCCTTGACCGGGAAGTATGGAATGCTGGTAAATGACGTTGCATTGTGTTTAGCGGTGAATCGCGGTTATGAACTACCCTGGACGACGAGTATGATGGTGACCGGTGGATAGATCCTATTTTCCCAACGTTATCGACATGCACAGTGATGTTACTCCTGAAGTCATGGAGTGTAGAGCCATCGAATATGACTTCAGGTCATGGCCTGTAGTGCCTGAGGGAGCTCTGACTGTCCATCAGTACATCAGGGACAGCTTGCTTCCTCATGTGTTATCCCACATACGACAATATAGCGATGTCATTTTCAACATGACAATGCTCGCCCACACATGGCACGAGCGTCTATTACTGTGTCCTGTGGCTAACAGGTTCCTTAGACATGTCCCCGACAGAATATTTGTGGAACCAGCCCGGACAAAAACTCCATCCCAGTGCTATTATCCACGATATCGGGTAACAGTTATCATAGTTGGGGCAAGCTTGCCTCAGGAGAGGATGCAACGGCTTTATGACACCCTTCCCAACCGAATCAGTACATGCATCCTCACCAGAGGAGGTGGAATGATATACTGACAAGTCGACTCATCTTGCCAAGTTCTTTGTAAATTTGACTCGATTTTGTAATCACTGAAATAAAATCACGTACGCTCTCTGCCTTTGAAGTTTCATTTCGTTATTTCTTTCTGGATGTTTTATTTCTTATTTTTTTGTTAGGCGGTGTATTCATCCAGTATAAACAAAGGTCTTAGATTCCCTTCATTCAGATGTCCACGTCAAATTCTGTTAACGAACGCACAATGCGCTCACTGCCCTGGGCCAAGGTCGATGCCAGACAGCAATGTATCCACCGCCGAAAACACTTGGAGCCGATGTGAACGGCCGACACGTGACGTAGCAGCAATGTGGCCGACCATATATGCAAGCAGCGTGACGGCACTGACTGATGTGTGGAGCACACAATTTGAACCATTTGAATTTGCAACAACGTTCGCTGAATTGTCGTATAGACGATACTGTTGGAAGTCTCCTGGTTCATTTGGGTGGTCAGTTGCCCAACTGTTGCACATACATTCACCGTTCCACATCTCCGCAGCCGTCTTTCACCTTGTTGTATATGGCCTGTGGTGCACAACAGTTGCCTCGGTGCCGTTTTTGGGTAGCGCCATTCTATCATGCATAGTATACTTCAACCACGGCGGCACGCGAACAATTTAAAAACTTTGCCGTTTCGAAAATGCTCCCACAATGTGCCCGAAAGCCAATAATCATGCATTTTCCACGTGACATAAATCCCTCCGTTTTCGCATTACGAAAACGACTGCACTGTTTTCCGCTCCTCCGGCCCACGCCACTTGTGAGTAGTTGTTGCCTGTTCACGCCGAAAATAGGCGGTGGTCACATTAATGTAGATGGACCGTGTATAACCCTACTGTTGCTTCAGACTGATATATCGGCACAGCAGTAGTAAACACTGCGACAAATATATTAAGTAGCCAACATACTATTTAATTCTGGAACACGTATTATGTTCGAATATAATGACTTTTGTGGAGACTAGAAATCTACTCTGTAGGAATCAGCATGGGTTTCGAAAAAGATCGTGTGAAACCCTCCTCGCACTACTCGTCCACGAGACTCAGAGGGCCATAGACACGGGTTCCCAGGCAGATGCCGGGTTTCTTGACCTCCACAAGGCGTTCGATACAGTTCCCCACAGTCGTTTAATGAACAAAGTAAGAGCATATGGATTATCGGACCAATTGTGTGATTGGATTGAAGAGTTCCTAGATAACAGAACGCAGCAGTCATTCTCAATGGAGAGAAGTCTTTCGAAGTAAGACTGATTTCAGGTGTGCCGCAGGGGAGTGTCGTAGGACCGTTGCTATTTACAATATATATAAATGACCTTGTGGATGACATCGGAAGTTCACTAAGGCGTTTTTCAGATGATGCTGTAGTATATCGAGAGGTTGTAACAATAGAAAATTGTACTGAAATGCAGGAGGATCTGCAACGAATTGACGCATGGTGCAGGAAATGGCAATTGAATCTCAAGGTAGACAAGTGTAATGTGCTGCGAATACACAGAAAGAAAGATCCTTTATCATTTGTAGCTAAATATAGCAGGTCAGCAACTGGAAGTAGTTAATTCCATAAATTATCTGGGAGTAGGCATTGTGAGCGATTTAAAACGAAATGACCATATAAATTTAATCGTCGGTAAAGCAGATGCCAGACTGAGATTCACTGGAAGAGTCCTAAGGAAATGCAGTCCGAAAACAATGGAAATAGGATACAGTACACTTGTTCGCCCACTGCTTGAATACTGCTCACCGGTGTGGGATCCGTACCAGATAGGGTTGATAGAAGAGATAGAGAAGGTCCAACAGAGAGCAGCGCGCTTCGTTGCAGGATCATTTAGTAAACGCGAAAGTGTTACGGAGATGATAGATAAACTTCAGTGGAAGACTGTGCAAAAGACACGCTCAGTAGCACGGTAGGGCATTTGTTGAAGTTTCGAGAACATACCTTCAAAGAGTAGTCAAGCTCCCCTCCTACGTACATCTCGCGAAGAGACCATGAGGATAAAATCAGAGAGATTAGAGCCCACACAGAGGCATACCGACAGTCTTTCTTTCCACAAACAATACGAGACTGGAATAGAAGGGAGAACCGACAGAGGTACTCAAGGTACCCTCCGCCACGCGCCGTCAGGTGGCTTGCGGAGTATGGGTGTAGATGTAGATGTACTATGCCTCGTGAAACGTTAAATGTGCGGATACAAGAATTACTTGTTTGTACAGTGTGGTTCTTATTAATGTTTAATCGCCTAGACAAGTACTATACTGTAAGACACTTGGAGCTACAAATGTTGAGAAATACCCCAAATGTGGATGACAAATATTGAACCTTTGAGTCACCAGATGACGCACCTACCCTCACGTGCAGCGGGTGAGCCTATCGGACTATCGCACCTGATCATTCCAACCTAAGTGAAGTATTCACGTCGGTGTGGCTCCGGGGCTACATGCGCGGCTTTAGCGAGTTTGGTTCAGGATTCGAGTCTTGCATCTAACAGGCGGTTTTTTTTATCGTGTTAGACAATACGTGTTTAACTGAGGGAAGATTTACTGCCCTGCTTGAAAACTGCTGTGGAACAGAGACATTCTTCGGCAGGAATAATCACAGGCAATGGTGGACGTCATGAAACACAGTACATACGTAATAGAGGCGGAGTGATATATTTATAACGAAAAATGGTACAGATTTCACCAGTGCTAAAGCAGCATAACAGACGTAAATAACATTTTTGACACAGGTCAGACTCCCAACATAAAGGTCTATATGGTATTCAGGAAGGAATATGCCCTCCTCAGTCACTAATGCACATTTTGCAACTGCTATTCTACATCTACATCTACATACATACTCCGCAATACACCATACGGTGCGTGGCGGAGGGTACCTCTTACCACAACTAGCATCTTCTCTCCCTGTTCCACTCCCAAACAGAACGAGGGAAAAATGACTGCCTATATGTCTTTCTACGAGCCCTAATCTCTCTTATCTTATCTTTGTGGTCTTTCCGCGAAATGTAAGTTGGCGGCAATAAAATTGTAATGCAGTCAGCCTCAAATGCTGGTTCTCTAAATTTCCTCAGTGGCGATTCACGAAAAGAACGCCTCCTTTCCTCTACAGACACCCACCCGAGTTCCTGAAGCATTTCCGTAACACTCACGTGATGATCAAACCTACCAGTAACAAATCTAGCAGCCCGCCTCTGAATTGCTTCTACACTCCTGGAAATGGAAAAAAGAACACATTGACACCGGTGTGTCCGACCCACCATACTTGCTCCGGACACTGCGAGAGGGCTGTACAAGCAATGATCACACGCACGGCACAGCGGACACACCAGGACCGCGGTGTTGGCCGTCGAATGGCGCTAGCTGCGCAGCATTTGTGCACCGCCGCCGTCAGTGTCAGCCAGTTTGCCGTGGCATACAGAGCTCCATCGCAGTCTTTAACACTGGTAGCATGCCGCGACAGCGTGGACGTGAACCGTATGTGCAGCTGACGGACTTCGAGCGAGGACGTATAGTGGGCATGCGGGAGGCCAGCTGGACGTACCGCCGAATTGCTTAACACGTGGGGCGTGAGGTCTCCACAGTACATCGATGTTGTCGCCAGTGGTCGGCGGAAGGTGCACGTGCCCGTCGACCTGGGACCTGACCGCAGCGACGCACGGATGCACGCCAAGACCGTAGGATCCTACGCAGTGCCGTAGGGGACCGCATCGCCACTTCCCAACAAATTAGGGACACTGTTGCTCCTGGGGTATCGGCGAGGACCATTCGCAACCGTCTCCATGAAGCTGGGCTACGGTCCCGCACACCGTTAGGCCGTCTTCCGCTCACGCCCCAACATCGTGTAGCCCGCATTCAGTGGTGCCGCGACAGGCGTGAATGGAGGGACGAATGGAGACGTGTCGTCTTCAGCGATGAGAGTCGCTTCTTCCTTGGCGCCAATGATGGTCGTATGCGTGTTTGGTGCCGTGCAGGTGAGCGCCACAATCAGGACTGCTTACGACCGAGGCACACAGGGCCAACACCCGGCATCATGGTGTGGGGAGCGGTCTCTTACACTGGCCGTACACCTCTGGTGATCGTCGAGGGGACACTGAATAGTGCACGGTACATCCAAACCGTCATCGAACCCATAGTTCTACCATTCCTAGACCGGCAAGGGAACTTGCTGTTCCAACAGGACAATGCACGTCCGCATGTATCCCGTGCCACCCAACGTGCTCTAGAAGGTGTAAGTAAACTACCCTGACCAGCAAGATCTCCGGATCTGTCCCCCATTGAGCATGTTTGGGACTGGATGAAGCGTCGTCTCACGCGGTCTGCACGTCCAGCACGAACGCTGGTCCAACTGAGTCGCCAGGTGGAAATGGCATGGCAAGCCGTTCCACAGGACTACATCCAACATCTCTACGATCGTCTCCATGGGAGAATAGCAGCCTGCATTGCTGCGAAAGGTGGATATACACTGTACTAGTGCCGACATTGTGCATGCTCTGTTGCCTGTGTCTATGTGCCTGTGGTTCTGTCAGTGTGATCATGTGATGTATCTGACCCCAGGAATGTGTCAACAAAGTTTCCCCTTCCTGGGACAATGAATTCACTGTGTTCTTATTTCAATTTCCAGGAGTGTATGTCCTCCCTCAATCCGACTTGATAGGGATCCCAAACGCTCGAGCAGTACTCAAGAATAGGTCGTATTAGTGTTTTATAAGCGGTCTCCTTTACAGATGAACCACATCTTCCCAAAATTCTACCAATGAACCGAAGACGACTATGCGCCTTCCCCACAACTGCCACTTCATATCGCTCTGCAATGTTACGCCCAAATATTTAATCGACGTGACTATGTCAAGCGCTACACTACTAATGGAGCATTCAAACATTACAGGATTCTTTTTCCTATTCATCTGCTCGCTACCAAACTGTTGAGGAGTCGTTGAGGTGTATTGGCCCACTCTTCTCTCAAAGCGGTTTTCAGCTCTTGTACGGTTCGATGAGAGGGTGTTCGTTGAGAGGGACGTCTTCCAATAGCATCCCAGGCAAGCACTATAGGGTTTAGGTCCTGGGAATACGCAGGCCATTCCATACGTTCACTATCTTCACTTTCCAGTGTATCCGACAACTCTGCGATCTTATATTGGCGGGCATTGTCGTTCACAAGCCCCAAGTCGGGACCTACCGCACCACTAAATAGACGGAATAGAAGCAGAATAATGACCTTGCATTACCACTGTGCTATAACCGTACCTCGCGCAAAGACACGCAGCGGTATTCGGGCAATGTGCGTAATGCCTTCCCACACCATAACGCTTAGGCTATATCGATGACGTTAATGAATTCTGTGATGTGCAACGTGACCTCCTCATTCTTCACATTAACTGTTGGCAAGAATAACTTGCCACAGTGAAGCGGGATCCGTTGAAGAACATCGCTCTGGACCACTGTTGCTGAACCCAACCAACATTAGTACAAATGAGGCTAGTATACGAATATGAGAATGTGCTAGAAACACCCTTGTGATATTACTATAAATGAGGATAATATACTAATTTTAGGATCTGCTAGCAACCATATAAAAAATAGCAAATCT
Source organism: Schistocerca gregaria (assembly GCF_023897955.1). Taxonomy (NCBI): domain Eukaryota; kingdom Metazoa; phylum Arthropoda; class Insecta; order Orthoptera; family Acrididae; genus Schistocerca; species Schistocerca gregaria. The sequence goes on from NC_064931.1 coordinate 688,153,851, forward strand.
GCAAAAGCTTCTATGGGGGCTTAAAAGTAAAATACAAGACCACTGATGATGAATGTGTGTTGCATACCGCTCTGGTAAATTCAGAAATATAAAAAGCGAGTTGCCTTGTCTTTGTATACAAATAAACATGTCGCTTATGAACTATCTGAAGGCTGCAAGACACCTTGAATTAAAACGTTTTCAGCTTTTTCTTGTAAAATGTATATCTCTGTGGTTGTTAACAAGTACTGTCATGGGTAATGGTGTCTATAACAACAACAAAAGCCTAACAACAAAGTAATATCAAAGTCGCGCTTGGCAGTGTAATCGGGTACTGGTAGTACTGTAGAACACCTTCAAACAATCAGATTCCCTTTTGTAAATTTCCCCTCACTAAAGGTCGTATTAGCTGATGTGGCATTTGAGGAGAGGTTTCTTCCATGTCCCGAAAACCTAAATTTACAGACTTCCTCTTTTCCTCGATTGTTTATCCTTGATCTGCTGAACTGCATAAATACCACCCGTGGTCTAACACGTAAAGAATGTGGTACGTGGAGTCAGAAATAGTGAGCAACTCGGTATTTTTAAGATACGTAAAACAATGAGACAAGTGAAAGGCAATTTCGTATCTCAGTCTAAATATCGAGACTAGAATGATTAGACCTATTGTGTGACACTTTCCCTTCATTTTTCAATTGTGTATTTAAAATTCTATAGAATTCTTCCAAAATGATCCACAACTATGACAGTCTTAACCAAAGTTACAAAATATCTTAACGCGGCTGAAAAAGTCCAGAAAAATTACGATTCACAAAGCGTTGCAAAAGTGGGACGCAGGCAACGGCACACACTGAGTTACAAATATGCGACAGACTACGAAAATAAGGAAATCAGGCCACAAAAATACATGCTGTGAGACAAATCTAAAACACAAGACGTGGGAAATATTTGAAATGCAGATCATAATTCAGTCAGGAACTCGAATATCCGTCCTGAATAACAGCGTTAGCCGGCGCACAGAGTGCTTCCTACTTATCGCTTGAGTAGGGATGGGCAAGATTTCCCGCTAGCAGGGAGAAATTTGAGCAGTGGAACGAGATGAGAACCTATTACGTGGCACGAAGTATTGGCCGTGCTCTCTGTCATTTACTTAACAGAGTTGTGCAGTGTACGGATATAGATGTAGAAGAATCCCTTTCACTCGGTACTCGAAAAGGAGTTAATACAACCAAACTTAATTGCTAAGAAACTGCGGGTCGACAATGTGTGACGATATCTGTTGTAGTGCAGGATTATCAATCAGCACGTACAGAGCATTCGATTGCGCAGCAACCACTGGCGTCAGAGTGTTAGCCATGGTTATAAAATACGTAACGCGAAAATAAAAAAGCATTCGAGCACTGTAGAAAAGAAAAGAACAAAATAAAACAAATAATATTGATGCTGGCATCTTTTTTTTTTAAATGGTGGCTGCTGAGTGACGTACCATGTATGTGTGGATAAATATCCGCAATATAACTTCACGGAATGCCGACATTACTAACAATGAGAACGAAGTAGAAATTACACAAATTAACAAAATTACATGATGGCCAGATAATGTACACTAATTTCAAAATTTCTTCCGGAATTGGGGACGTTTTGTTGTGTATTTTTGGAGAACCCACCAATAAAAATGGGAGCTGTGCTGTGGCAAAGCCTCACTATTTCAGAATTTTTCGAACTGCTAGCTGCTTATTGATTGGTACCCCGTCTGGATTCCTAAAAAATCTAAGACGAAAAATGTCTGTTGTACATGAATCGGTTTACCCTTTTTACTAACTAATGGTCATTTTGAAATTTTTATTATTTATAATATCAACGCTCTTTTGACATCACGTTTGACGCATATGCCAAATGTACTACGTTAGTAGGGGGACAAGGGGGGCGTCACCCCAAAGTACCGTTATCCAAGATCGTGGCGATGACGTCATCCAATATGGTGGCCATGACGTCATCTGATGACGTCAACCAAGATGATAGCTTTTGGTGGGAAGTTTGAATTTTGGGGGGAAGATAGGTCAATTGGGCTACCTCCGCTAACCTAACACCCCCTATCGTACCCTTCCCCAGAAAATGGCGGAAAGTTCAAATTCCATCAGGACAATGCAACACACCATGGCTACCTCTACTAACCTAAGAAAATGATGGGAAAATAGGTCAACTGGACTACCTCCACTAACCTAACTCATCCGACCGCCATCTCTTCCTAGGAATTGGAGGGAAATTTGAATTCTGGCAGTAAAGAAATGTCAGTTGCGCTGTCTCTACTAACCTAAGAAAATGGCACGAAAGGAAGGGCACTTGGGCTACCTCCACTAACCTAAGTCATCCGACTACAACCTCTTCCTAGGAAATGGTGGGAAGAGGACTTGATATGAACTGAGCGAGGTGGCGCAGTGGCTAGCACACTGGACTCTCATTCGCGAGAACGATGGTTCAATCCCATGTCCTGCCATTCTAATTTAGGTCTTCTGTGATTTCCCTAAATCGCTCCAGGCAAATGCCAGGATAGTTTCTTTGAAAGGGCATGGCCGACTTCCTTCCCAATCCTTCCTTAATCCTATGAGACCGATGAGCTCACTGTCTGGTCTCCTTCCCCAAACAACCCAACCTTACCCCCAACTTGACATGAGCCTGTCTTTATCTTGCATGCACTATTTATTTATCAATTAGAGGCAGCACCACCATCAAGTGTAGTCGCCGTGGGGTCCAGAGTCCGCCTGACCTAGTACACAGTCCCACAACCAGAGGGTGCTGTCGTCTGTTCCATGACATAATCCAAGATGGCGGTCTGGGGTGGGGGAAAATGGCGGGAAACAGTGTGGTAGCCATGGTGTTCGGAGTCCAGCTGACCTAGTACACAGTACTGCCAACAGAAGCCACTGTCATCCAATCTGTGATGTAATCTAAGATGGCGGGGCAAAATGGCAGGAAACAGTGTGGTCACCATGAGGTCCAGGCCTATTACACAGTCTTGCAACCAGAGGGCGCTGTCGTCCGTTCTGGGATGTAACCCAAGATGGCAGTCTGGAGGAGGGTTTGTAGAGAATTAATTTCCAGCCTATATTTATTACACTGATACAAAACACTCGCACTTTCGTGCTTGGGGGCAAAATACACAGCCTGCAGACCTACAGAAGTACTCGTAAATAATTCACTACACTGATGTACAGACATGCAAACCACTCATATATCACCCAAATAATGCATGTAAAATGCTCAACGGACACACTCACTACTCGTAAACTGTCCAAATACTGCATAGCACTGCCTACAGACCTGCTTGCAAAAAAATGCAAGTCATGCAAACAATGCACACAGGCACCGCCTGATGCCCCCTGTCCTCTGGACCACACAAGATGCTACCACACATGCTCCCAGGATGCACCAGCAGCCACTGCGAAGTGACGCACAGGTGCTCATTCGGATCCTGCAAGCAAGAGGCGGCGACATCCCTTTCATACTTGATACCTGAGAAATTCCTCTTGAAATACGTCAGTATAACACTTGAAGAACTTTCACATGCTGTCAGCAGCAGAGTGAGAGTGAGGGCTCGCGCTGGCTTGTATCTGGCAGTGGCTCGTGGCGGCTTCAACACGCTGTGCAAATATATCTTTGCATTCCATCAGGTCGCGTCAGCAACGGTGCCTAGGTGACCATGGATTTTGAGAGGAATTTCTCAGGTACCAAGTATGAAAGGGATGTCACTGGGTCTAAGGCGCTGCAGTCATGGACTGTGTGGCTGGTCCCGGTGGATGTTCGAGTCCTCCCTCGGGCATGGGTGTGTATGTTTCTTCTTAGGATAATTTAGGGTAAGTAGTGTGTATGCTTAGGGACTGATGACCTTAGCAGTTAAGTTCTATAAGATTTCACACACATTTGAAAATTTTTGGATGTCGCTGCCTCATGCTTGCAGGACCTGAATGGGCACCTGTGAACCACTTTGCAGGGGCTTCCGGAGCATCCCGACTTCTGGGAGCATGTGCGGTAGCGTCCTGTGTGATCCAGTGAACAGCGAGTGGCGGGCAGTGCCTGCACGCATTGTTTGCGTGTCTGTTGCATTATTTTGAAAGCAGGTCTGTAGGCCATCCTATGTGTTATTTGGACAGTTTACGAGTAGTGAGTGTGTCTTCTGAGCGTTTTACATGTGTTATTTGGGTAATTTACGAGTTGTTTGCGTGTCTGTACATCAGTGTAGTGAATTCTTTACAAGTAGTCTGTAGGTCTGCAGACTGGATTGCGTCACCAAGCATGAAAGTGCGAGTGTTTTGTATCAGTGTAATAAATATAGACTGGAAATTATTTCTCTAAAAACCACCCTCTAGACGGCCATCTTGGATTACGTCACAGAATGGACAACAGCGCCCTCTGGTTGTGGTACTGTGTACGAGGCCCAGACCTCGTGGTGAACACTGTTTCCCGCCATTTTCCCCGCCATCTTGGATTACATCACGGAAGGGACGACAACGCCCTCTGGTGGCGGTACTGTGTACTAAGTCAGTTGGACTCCAGAGCCCATGGTAACCACACTTTTTCCCACCATTTTCCCCCATCCCAGACCGCCATCTTGGATTACGTCATGGAACAGACGATAGCACCCTCTGGTGGCGGAATTGTGTACTAGGTCAGTTGGACTCCGGACCCCATATCGACTACACTTGATTGTGGTACTGCCTCTAATTGTTTAAATAAATAGTGCTTGCAAAATAAAGACTTATGTCCAGCTCAGGTCGAGTCCTGTTCCCACCACTTCCTAGGAAGAGGTGGCGGTTGGACGACAGAGGTTAGAGGAGGTAGCCCAAGTGCCCTTTCTTTCCTGCCATTTTCTTAGGTTAGTAGAGATAGCCAAAGTGGCCTTTCTTTACCACCAAAATTCAAATTTCCCTCCAATCCCAAGGAAGAGGTGGCTGTTGGATGAGTTAGGTTAGTGAAGCTAGTCCAATTGACCTATTTACCTGGCATTTTCTTAGTGTAGTAGAGGTAGCTGTGGTGTATTGCATTGTCCTAATGGAATTTGACCTCCCCACCATTTTCTGGGGTAGGTGAGGGAAGGGGTGTTAGTGTAGAGGAGGTAGCCCAATTGGCATATCTTCCAGCCAAAATTCAAACCTCCCGCCAAAAGCCACCATTTTGGATGACTTCATCAGATGACGTCTTCGCCTCCATCTTGGATAACGATACTTTGGAGTGACACCCCCATTGTCTCCCTACTTACATGGTTTGGGAAAGCCTAATATCTTCTGTTGGGCAAGGAAAATAGCAGTAAAAATAGTAATGTAATAGATGTGCTAATGTCAAGCTAACAAGTTCTGCCCACATCCTAACAGAGACGATACATTTAACATTCATCACACTAAGAAGAAGTTTTAAACGATTTTCCAATTGCGAGGACAGCAAGTGAGAGGAGTAATCTATACAATGTGTAACACTCACTAGTATGGCCGAATTATGGTCTTATTATGAAACTAGTATGAGCAGAAAATGAATTTTGTGTGCGTAAGAGGAATGCGAGGTTCTTTCTGAAATGGAAACATTACGTCAGAAATGAGGCAGCATAACCGAAATGCAGTAGGCCCTAGTGATACGTGCACCCTCTTAGGAAATTGCATTTATGAGAATAAGTTGATGAGGAGTAAAGGGACTGTATAACACTACTGTGATAGGCAAGTATGCTGATGGTAATGAGGACGAGAAATATTTCATGAGACACTTGAAAAGAGAGACAAAAGTGATAACGTAATACTCAGGATTTCCGTTCGTTGTAGACAGAAATCGTTTTATATACTTTGCAAAAACTAGCCTTGACCTTAAACAGTGAAGCTGTTACCGAGGGTAGTGATAACGGGCAGCAGATATTGTAATGACATAACAATTCGGCTAGCTGTAAAAGCTATGGTCCCCGAGGGCTCTGCTGCATAAATGGGAAACGTTTCCTTCCTTACTCGCACCTCAAAGAGCATATTTCATTTGTGAACACTGGGCGTTATGTTGCTTAATGTGCGAGGAGTACTGAAAAGTAGTGCCTCCGAATCTTTTACATAAACACTCTTAATTTTTTTAAAAATAAAACAAACTTTATTAACATTCTAAATCTTTATTCTTTATATCTACATATTTACATGTCAACATAGTCACCCTGGCGACGAACACGTTTCTCCCATGGAGAGACCAGTTAGTTGCTGCCGACACGTCTGTAGGATATTTGAATTTGTTGACGGGCTCGCAATCTCACATCTGCTTGCATCGCTTCATCACTATCACGGAGAAATTTTTGAAACTGTTGTTGAGGTTCTGAAAAAGGTGCTAATCGAATGGGGGCAAGTCGGCATGTGTGGAGTGATCGATGACTGTGAACACCAGGCGTCGGATTTTCCTGATATCGCAGCGCCAACTCTTCGAATTCGAGCTTACGTTTTCTGAGCGTGCTGAGCGATTACATCGAGCTGTTCCTCACACACCGACGTAGTTACGTTACATACCGACATGTTATACGCTACAAATTGGAGCCCTCTAGCGGCAGAGGACTGTAAATATGTAGACACGAAGAGAAAAGATGCAGAATGTTAATAAAGATGGTTTTATTTAAACGATTTTCAGAGTTTTCACATTAAAAAATTCGAAGGCATTGCTTTTCAGTATGCCCTCGAAGATTACAATTATCGATATGTATCGCACGTAGTATTGTGTTTGTGATATTGATGACAGACGTAAGGGAGAAGCTATAATCTGTGAGCGGTACATAGTCTACTCTCACATAGTATACCCAGAAGGCAATAAATACCGACGACCGTGTTGTTACCATGGTCCTTGACTTCTGCAGCGTTGCAAATGATTAAATTGGCTCTGAGCACTATGGGACTTAACATCTGAGGTCATCAGTCCTCTACAACTTAGAACTACTTAAACCTAACTAACCTAAGAACATCACACACATCTATGCTCGAGGCAAGATTCGAACCTGCAGCCGTAGCAGTCGCGGTTCCGGACTGAAGCGCCTGGAACCGCTCGGCCACAGAGGCCGGCTCTGAAATCTATCAATACAGATCAGTAATTGAACAAAATGAACCAAATGCGAGCATACGGAACGTCAGACCAGCTTGTGATTGGACTGAAGAGTTCTTCGCCAATAAAATATTGCATCTCATTGGTAAAAGAGCGAAATCTTCAGTCGTAAAAGTAGCTTCAGGTGCATCCTTTTAGAGTGTTATTAAACACTGATGTTCAAATTACATACAAACGACCCTAGTAGTTAATTATGGTAGATCTATGAGGCTTTCCGCGGATGCTTCTGTTAGATACACCACTAGCCATTAAAATTGCTACACCAAGAAGAAATGCAGATGATAAACGGGTATTCATTGGACAAATACATTACACTAGAACTGACATGTGATTACATTTTCAAGCAATTTGGGTGCATAGATCCTGAGAAATCAGTACCCAGAACAACCATCTCTGGCCGTAATAACGACCTTGATACGCCTGGGCATTGAGTCAAACAGAGCTTGAATGGGGTGTACAGGTACAGCTTCCATGTAGCTTCAACACGATGCCACAGTTCATCAAGAGTAGTGACGCGTATTGTGACGAGCCAGTTGCTCGGCCCCCATTGACCAGATGTTTTCAATTGGTGAGAGATCTGGAGAATGTGCTGGCCAGGGCAGCAGTCGAACATTTTCTGTATCCAGAAATGCCCAAATAGGACCTGCAACATGCGGTCGTGCATTATCCTGCTGAAATGTAGGGATTCGCAGGGGTCGAATGAAGGGTAGAGCCACGGGTCGTAACACATCTGATATATAACATCCACTGTTCAAAGTGCCGTCAATGCGAACAAGAAGTGACCGAGACGTGTAACCAATGGCACCCCATACCATCACGCTGGGTGATACGCTAATATGGCGATGACGAATACACGCTTCAAATGTGCGTTCACTGCGATGTCGCCAAACACGGATGCGACCATCATGATGCTGTAAACAGAATCTGGATACATCTGAAAAAATGACGTTTCGCCATTCGTGCACCCACGTTCGTCGTTAAGTACACCATCGCAGGCCAGTGGTAACCGGAGCCATGGTCTCGGAGCTGATAGTCCATGCTGCTGCAAACGTCGTCGAACTGTTCGTGCAGATGGTTGTCGTATTCCAAACGTCCCCATCTGTTGACTCAGGAATCGAGACGTGGCTGCACGATCCGTTACAACCATGCGGATAAGATGTCTGTCATCTCGACTGCTAGTGATACGAGGCCGTTGGGATCCAGCACGGCGTTCCGTATTACCCTCCTGAACCCACCGATTCCATATTCTGCTAACAGTTATTGGATCTCGACCAACGCGAGCAGCAATGTCGCGATACGATGAACCGCAATCGCGATAGGCTACAATCCAACCTTTATCAAAGCCGGAAACGTAATGGTACGCATTTCTCCTCCTTACACGAGGCATCACAACAACGTTTCACCAAGCAACGCTGGTCAACGGCCGTTCGTGTATGAGAAATCGGTTGGAAACTTTCCTCGTGTCAGCACGTTGTAGGTGTCGCCACTGGTGCCAACATTGTGTGAATGTTCTGAAAAGCTAATGATTTGCATATCACAGCATCCTCTTCCTGTCGGTTAAATTTCGCGTCTGTAGCACATCTTCGTGGTGTAACAATTTTAATGGCCTCTAGTGGACCCTCCATAATGCTTAGCGGTCCCTGTCCGTCAGTACATGAAGTCTGCCTTATCTCTGTCTAGCTGTGGCTGTTGCTTCACGTTTACACTTTACAGCCACAACGCCGACAGCCGATGTGGGCAGCTTTAGAAGGTTAGAAGTGTCTCTATGGATTCGTCATTCAGGCGATATTCAATGACTAGTCCACGTTTCTGTCAGATTTCTGACCGATCCATTCTGTTGTGACAGCTTCTCTGCTAACAACACAATACTCCCAGAATCTTCTTGTATTGGTAAGTCAGCCTAGCGAGAGATCTAGTGGTTAATTCCCATCATATTTGGAAGTCCGGATTTTTCTGATCAAAAGTATTTGCAGTTTCACTCATCGTCGTGAAAATAAGATTTAAATAATTAACTATGTTTTATATTTCACTGGGAAGACTGATATTTGTTCTTTTTGTATCATTACGCCACATAATTGCAAATAGTAAATGAGGTTTGTCAAAAACCGAAAATTAAAAGAAAAAATGTTTGGGGTTCTTACCAAATGGTATATACATGGAAGAAGCCTGGAGATACTGACAGGTTTCAGATAAATTATATAATGGCAAGACAGACATTTAGGAACCAGGTTTTAAATTGTAAGACATTTCCAGGGGCAGATGTGGACTCTGACCACAATCTATTGGTTATGACATGTAGATTAAAACTAAAGAAACTGCAAAAAGGTGGGAATTAAAGGAGATGGGACCTGGATAAACTAAAAGAACCAGAGGTTGTACAGAGTTTCAGGGAGAACATAAGAGAGTAATTGACAGGAATGGGGGAAAGAAATACGGTAGAAGAAGAATGGGTAGCTTTGAGGGATGAAGTAGTGAAGGCAGCAGAGGATCAAGTAGGTAAAAAGATGAAGGCTAGTAGAAATCCTTGGGTAACAGAAGAAATATTAAATTTAATTGATGAAAGGAGAAAATATAAAAATGCAGTAAATGAAGCAGGCAAAAAGAAATACAAACGTCTCAAAAATGAGATCTACAGGAAGTGCAAAATGGCTAAGCAGGGATGGCTAGAGGACAAATGTAATGATGTAGAGGCTTATCTCACGAGCGGTAAAATAGATACTTCCTACAGGAAAATTAAAGAGACCTTTGGAGAAAAGAGAACTACTTGTATGAATATCAAGAGTTCAGATGGAAACCCACTTCTAAGCAAAGAAGGGAAAACAGAAAAGTGGAAGGAGTATATGGAGGGTCTATACAAGGACGATGTACTTGAGGGCAATATTATGGAAATGGAAGAGGATGTAGATGAAGATGAAATGGAAGATATGATACTGCGTGAAGAGTTTGACAGAGCACTGAAAGACCTGAGTCGAAACAAGGCCCCGGGAGTAGACAACATTCCATTAGAACTACTGACAGCTTTGGGAGAGACAGCCGTGACAAAACTCTACCATCTGGTGAGCAAAATGTATGAGAGATGCGAAATAGCTTCAGACTTCAAGAAGAATGTAATAATTCCAATCCCAAAGAAAGCAGGTGTTGACAGATGTGAAATTACCGAACAATCAGTTTAATAAGTCACGGCTGCAAAATACTAACACGAATTCCTTACAGACGAATGGAAAAACTGGTAGAAGCCGACCTCGGGGAAGACCAGTTTGGATTCCGTAGTAATATTGGAACACGTGAGCAATATTGACCCTACGACTTATCTTACGACCTAGCTTAAGAAAAGGCAAACCTACGTTTCTAGCATTTGTAGACTTAGAGAAAGCTTTTGACAATGTTGACTGGAATTCTCTCTTTCACATTGTGAAGGTGACAGGGGTAAAATACAGGGAGAAAAGAGCTATTTACAATTTGTACAGAAACCAGATGGCAGTTATAAGAGTCGATGGACATGAAAGGGAAGCAGTGGTTGGGAAGGGAGTGAGACAGGGTTGTATCCTATCCAAGATGCTATTCAATCTGTATAATGAGCAGCCAGTATAGGAAACTAAATGAAAATTCGGAGTAGGTATTAAAATCCACGGAGAAGAAATAAAAACTTTAAGGTTTGCCGATGACACTCTAATTCTGTCAGAGACAGCAAAGGACTTGGAAGAGCAGTTGAACGGAATGGACAGTGTCTTGAAAGGAGGACATAAGTTGAACATCAACAAAAGCAAAACGAGGATAATGGAATGTAGTCGAATTAATTCGGGTGATGCTGAGGGAATTAGATTAGGAAATGAGACTCCTAAAGTAGTAAAGGAGTTTTGCTATTTGGGGAGCAACATAAACTGATGATGGTCGAAGTAGAGAGGATATAAAATGTAGACTGGCAATGGCAAGGAAAGCATTTCTGAAGAAGAGATATTTGTTAACATCGAGTATAGATTTAAATGTGAGGAAGTCGTTTCTGAAAGTATTTGTATGGAGTGTAGCCATGTATGGAGGTGAAACATGGACGATAACTAGTTGGGACAAGAAGAGAATAGAAGCTTTCGAAATGTGATACTACAGAAGAATGCTGAAGATTAGATGGGTAGATCACATAACTAATGAGGAGGTATTGAATAGAACTGTAAAGAAGAAAAATTTGTGGCACAACTTGACTAGAAGGAGGGATCGGTTGGTAGGACATGTTCTGAGGCATCAAGAGATCACCAATTTAGTATTGGAGGGGAGCATGGAGGTTAAGAATCGTAGAGGGAGACCAAGAGAGATTCAGAAGGATGTAGGCTGCAGTACGTACTGGGAGATGAAGCAGCTTACACAGGATAGAGTAGCATGGAGAGCTGCATCCAACCAGTCTCAGGACTGAAGACCACAACAACAACAACACCAAATGCGATAGAGAGAAGATACAAAGAATAGTTGAGAGTTTCGTCGCCGGTTGGTTTAGTAAGTGAGAAAGAGTTATCAAGACGCTTATCCAAAACCAGTGGCAGATGCTACAAGAGAGGCGTTATGCGTTACGGTGCGGTTTGCTGCTAAAATTCCTAGGGTCTACATTCCTAGAAGAGTCATCCAATATATTGCTACCTCCTACGAATAACTCGCGAAGAGGTTATAAAGGTAAAATTAGATGGATTGGTCTCATCTGGAACCTTGCTAGCAGTGGTTCTTTCCGTGTGCAATTCGTGATTGGAGTAATATGGAGGTAAATGACAGTGGTATGCAAAGTACTCTTGGTTATACACTACAATGGGGCTTGCGGAGTGTAGACGTCAATGCACTAGCCGCAACACTATATATATACAAGAAACTAAGAAACTGGTACACGTGCTTCATATCGTGTAGGGCCCCCGCGAGCACGCAGTAGTGACGCAACACGTCGTGACATGGACCCGACGAAAGTCTGAAGTAGTGACAGTTGGAGACTTTCAACCTGACAAATAAATGAGAAACAGTGACACAAAATAAAACTTCTTCATAATTACTATAAACATTTATGATCGTTTATGTAGAATACCATTCGGAATAGAGCATATGACCGTCTGACATTTCCTTCTTCACATTACCACTTCTGTCCTTTCTCTAAATATTCACAACCCCCCCCCCCCCCCCTCCAGAAATACTACACTGAAGAGCCAAAGAAACTTGTCCACCTACTTAATATCGGTAGGGCCCTCGCGAGCACGACGTGGCTTAGACTCGACTAATGTCTGAAGCAGTGCTGGAGGGAATTGACACCATGAATCCTGCAGGGCTGTCCATAAATCCTTAAGAGTACGAGGGGCTAGAGATCTCTTCTGAACAGCACGTTGCAAGGCATCCTAGATATGCTGAATAATGTTCATGTCTTGGGAGTTTGGTGGCCAGCGGAAGTGTTTAAACTCATGAGAGTGTTCCTGGAGCTACACTGTAGCAATTATGGACGTTTGAAGTGTCGCACTGTCCTGCTGGAATTGTCCATGTCCGTCGGAATGCGCTATGGACTTGAATGGATGCAAGCAATCAGACACGTGCTTACGTACGTGTCACTTGTCAGAGTCGTATCTGCACTTAACAGGGGTCTCATATGATTCCAACTGCACTCGATACAATTTGCAACGAGACTCGGCCGATTAGGCGAAATGTTTCCAGTCATCAACAGTCCAATGTCGGTGTTGACGGGCCCGAGCGAGGCGTAAAGCTATGTATCGCGCAGTCATCAAGTGTACACGAGGGGGCCTCCGGCTAAGAAAGTCCATATAGATGATGTTTCGTTCAATGGTTCGCGCGCTGAGACTTGTTCATGGTCCAGCATTGAAATCTGCGGCAATTTTCGGAAGGGTTGCACTTCTGTCACGTTGAACGATTTTCTTCAGTCGTCGTTGGTGCCGTTCTTGCAGGATCTTTTTCCGGCCGCAGAGATGTCCGAGATTGGATGTTTTGCCGGATTCCTGATATTCACGGTACACTCGTGAAATGTTCGTACGGGAAAATTCTAACTTCATCGCTACCTCGGAGATACTGTATCCCATCGGTCCTGCGCCGACTATAACACCACGTTGAAACTCACTTACATCTTGATAACCAGACATTGTAGCAGCAGTAATCGATCTAACAACTGCAACAGACACTTGTTGTCTTTTATAGGCGTTGCCGGCCGTAGCGCAGTATTCTCCCTGTTTATACATCTCTGTATTTGAATATTCATGCCAGTTTCTTTGGCGTTCCAGTGTATATATATTTAAAAAAAGGTGTATTACGCAAGAGCAAAATTTAAAGTTAGTTCTAACTTGTGCCACGCGTTTTTTCACTGTCATACCACCAATATGCTATTCGCTGATTCTCTTAAAAATTACGTGTTTAATTTTTTGCGGATTATGCCGTCTTGTTTTCTTAACGTATCTACTTTATTATGAAAGTTCTCCTATTCTCATTAACTGCTCGGTAATGAAGCTCAGACTAACAAAAGAGTGATAACGGTTTTTCGTACATTACCAGTCGACGATAATGAAAATTCATACAGCCAAACTTAGAACGCGTAAAACAAAGTTGAGTGTCAGTTGCAATGAAACCTATAGCCCAAACGGGGTGTCAACTGCCATCTCGGTCCAAAACCTGAAGTAATCTCAAGTGCTATCCCAGACGTCGTGCTAGTGGGGTATTTGTTGCTTTCCCATTCCCCCCTACCGCCACCTTAGGTTCTGTTCCTGTTTGGCATCAGATAGCAAGGCTTATCAGCGCGTATTGTTGCTTGTCCGTGCAACTGGCCTTTGTGAGGCGCCGCGTGCGGCATCTGAAGCCATCAGGTGCATGTGGGCTGGTCAATACTGTGTCTGCACCTCCCACGTGCCCCTGTGCAGGGGCTTACATCGAACATTTCGAGGAATCACGCAAGGCTAACACTTTAAAAAAGGTCAAATATATTGTGAAATGATTTGTGTAAAAGTAAGAAATAAAATAGATTAGAGAAATATTTGATGCTCCTTTGAATGATGCTCGAAATCATTTACAGCAAATTATGTGTCCATTAAAAATTTAAAGTTCGGTGTCTAACTTAGAATTTTAAAGAGCACTACATGACATTTTTCTGGTGGGTTATGCAGACAGTGCAGTCTGCTGCTGTGTGACGTTGAGATACTACTGCTAGGTGAACTCAATCGATAAAATATTTTACCACTTGAGACACTACTGTTATGGAAAGTAAAGTAGTTAAATATTTTACCGACAGAGTTACTATTGCCGTGCACATCATTAATCATAGTAGCTGAGATGCTCATAAGTTAATGACGTGAGGAGACCAGGTTTTTTTTCATGTCTATTGCTACATTCAAAGACGCGTCAAATGTTTCTCTAATCTATTTTATTTCTTACTTTTAGACAAATCATTTCACAAAACAATTGATTGCCTTTTCAATTTTTTTTTATTTTCACGGTTTTTTTTCCAGAAAGCGTGAAATATAATATGTTTTAACATCACACAAATGCAATTTTTTGTACTCCTTGAATTGAATTTTCTGACACCTCGTTTGCATAGACAGCAGCAGCAATTCGGGGAATGTTTCAATGTTCCATCAAATCAGTTAGTTTATCTCAATTAGCCTGATTACTTTGAAGCAAGTAAATCTTTTTTTGCAAAATTAGACCTCGCGCTGGTAAGTTTGATACCCTGTTTATCCCTTACCCACTCTTCGTTTGGTGATGAGAATTCGGACAAAATCCACAGTGTAATTTCTAAGGAGTCTTGTCTCCGTTCTGCTCAAACCTTCGCGAAATGCGTTTCCTTTGATGCGCAATTACTTGTGTATGACTCTTGCAACTGATCTTATTTAGGTGTGCAAAGCCAATCTGTTCCAACCAATCTTCTCAGCAGATGACATTTAGATCTATACTCTGCGAGCCACGTTACGAATGTGTGGTACTGGGTACTTTTAATACGACTACAATTTCCCCCCTACCTGTTCCATTCGCGAATGTTGCGTGGGAAGAACTAGTGCCGCTAAGCCTCGGTACGAACTCACAGTTCTCTGATTTTCTTGCTGGGGTCATTTCGCGAGACGGATGTGGGAGAAAGTATGTTGCCTGACTCTTCTTCGAACATATGCTCTCTAAATTTCTACACTAAGCCTCTCCGTAACGGACAACGCCTCTTCCGCAGCGTCTACCAGTGGAGTTTGTTGAATCTCCGTAACTCTCTCGCACTCGCTAAACGAATACGTAACGAAAAGCATCGCTTGTGGAATCTTTATGTCTTCTGTGAATTCAATCCGATAAGGGTTGACTGGAATACTCTTTTTCAAATTCTAAAGGTGGCAGGGGTAAAATACAGGGAGCGAAAGGCTATTTATAATTTGTACAGAAACCAGATGGCAGTAATAAGAGTCGAGGGGCATGAAAGGGAAGCAGTGGTTGGGAAAGGAGTGAGACAGGGTTGTAGCCTCTCCCCGATGTTATTCAATCTGTATATTGAGCAAGCAGTAAAGGAAACAAAAGAAAAATTTGGAGTAGGTATTAAAATTCATGGAGACGAAGTAAAAACTTTGAGGTTCGCCGATGACATTGTAATTCTGTCAGAGACGGCAAAGGACTTGGAAGAGCAGTTGAACGGAATGGACAGTGTCTTGAAAGGAGGATATAAGATGAACATTAACAAAAGCAAAACGAGGATAATGGAATGTAGTCAAATTAAATCGGGTGATGCTGAGGGAATTAGATTAGGAAATGAGACACTTAAAGTAGTAAAGGAGTTTTGCTATTTAGGAAGTAAAATAACTGATGATGGTCGAAGTAGAGAGGATATAAAATGTAGACTGGCAATGGCAAGGAAAGCGTTTCTGAAGAAGAGAAATTTGTTAACATCGAATATAGATTTATGTATCAGGAAGTCGTTTCTGAAAGTATTTGTTTGGAGTGTAGCCATGTATGGAAGTGAAACATGGACGATAATTAGTTTGGACAAGAAGAGAATAGAAGCTTTCGAAATGTGGTGCTACAGAAGAATACTGAAGATAAGGTGGATAGATCACGTAACTAATGAGGAGGTATTGAATAGAATTGGGGAGAAGAGAAGTTTGTGGCACAACTTGACTAGAAGAAGGGATCGGTTGGTAGGACATGTTTTGAGGCACCAAGGGATCACAAATTTAGCATTGGAGGGCAGCGTGGAGGGTAAAAATCGTAGAGGGAGACCGAGAGATGAGTACACTAAGCAGATTCAGAAGGATGTAGGTTGCAGTAGGTACTGGGAGATGAAGCAGCTTGCACAGGATAGAGTAGCATGGAGAGCTGCATCAAACCAGTCTCAGGACTGAAGACAACAGACAACAACAACAACAAGGGTCCCAGACCGATGTGCAATACTGAAACAGACAATTTATAAATGCGTGTAAAGATTCGGCTGGCAACGGCCTTGCCGCACTGGATACAGCGGTTCCCGTGAGATCACCGAATATAAGCGCTGTCGGGCGTGGTCGGCGCTTGGATGGGTGACCATCCAGGCCGCCATGCGCTGTTGTCATTTTTCGTGGTGCCATTTGAGGAGCTACTCTACCGGATAGTAACGGATTCGGTCAAGAATGCCATCATAACGACCGGGAGAGCAGTGTGCTGACCACGCGCCCCTCCTATCCTCAGTCTCCACAGAGGATGACACGGCGGTCGGATGGTCCCCATGGGACACTTGTGGCCTGTAGACGGAGTGGTTTTTTATAGTTTCGGCTAAACACACTACTGTTGCGCTCAAACATACAAAACAAATAATGTCAAAGATTCAACTCTAAAATAGAAAAAGAAAAAAAAAGCTGATCGTGCCTCGATGTCCACGACCCAAAAATGTCACCGTATTTATCAAATCGAATGACTAGCATTATATTTGTGCTTATCTATTGCTTAGCTGTACCTACTAAAATAAAAAATTCCCTCGTTCTTTTTATCTTGTTATTGCAGTTACGATATTTTTAACTGCTCGCTTATGCGGATGAGTGGCCAGCACACTTCATAAAAAGCAAAACTAAACTCCACCCGAAAGGCCATGAAGGCCCAACAGTACCGACCGGCCAAGCAGGGATTTGAAAATAATTCAAAATCTGGTATCAATGATCAGACAATTTGTCCACTTCAACTAGCGAGGAACACGAAGGGTATTCGCAAAATATAAAATGTGTAAGCTGAAAGATTGAAACAGGAGTGTCTGTCTTACACAAGCGTTGAAGTTTAATAGCTCGATATCTCACATTTTTATTCTCTGTTTAGGTGATACTGCAATAAGGTACACATTTCACTGTTAACTGTTTAGAAATGGGCCACTAGCTAACCTGAAAAGTGATTTACGAAAGAATTGGGCAGACCTGTTTGCAGAAGCAGCCCGGCATACCATATCTACACTGATGTGCAAAACGTGCCTGTTCGTTGTATTGCGTCTTCCGTTCAGTTACCACTTGTTTTACACTCCACCAGTTCCTTCTACGTGTGGTCCAAAATCCATCGAGCTATGATAGTTGGCAGTGACAGAGCATGCAAAAGTTACTTTCGGCCGTAAGTGTTGCACACCACTGCTGATCTACATCTCCAAGGTATCCCAGGCAAAATGGTCAGTATTCAGGGGTATGGTAGGAACTATCATTCGAAGCAAAAAAGTGTAGTCAACATGGACTGCAAATTGCGTATATCTTAAGATCTTTGAACACTTCTTCATCTTCCATACTGCGAAATAAATCTCTTCTACTACAAGGTCTTTGCTTTCCATATTTTGAAAGGTGGAGGTGAGAACCAAAACAAGAAAAATGTCCATTACACATGGACTCTAAAGTGCTTACCACAAAAGCTAAGGGCACTTTATCGTTGATAGTGTGAAACACACTTTTTCTACTGAACAAGTGCTCATAGCGCTGGCACAACTTGACTAGAAGAAGGGATCGGTTGGTAGGACATGTTCTGAGACATCGAGGGATCACCAATTTAGTATTGGAGGGCAGCGTGGAGGGTAAAAATCGTAGAGGGAGACCAAGAGATGAAAATGTAGGCTGCAGTAGGTACTGGGAGATGAAGAAGCTTGCACAGGATAGAGTAGCATGGAGAGCTGCATCAAACCAGTCTCGGGACTGAAGACCACAACAACAACAACATATCTTCTATGGGAATGAAGATGCGATTTCGGCATGACATTTAAGTTACACATATGACTATGAAGATTTTATTTTCATAACAACTGATGATTAACTGAAACCCTCAGCTGCCGACAGCCTCGATGTGGACAGCTGAAAATGTGTGCCCCGACCGGGACTCGAACCCGGAATCTCCTGCTTACATGGCAGACGCTCTATTCATCTGAGCCACCGAGGGCTCAGATGAATGGCGCGACTGCAGGGACTTATCCCTTGCACGCTTCCCGTGAGACCCACATTACCAACTGTCCACAATTCTACATTTGTAATATACTTCATAGATATTTGCTCATCCACTCATTACTCGCGCACACTTAGGCGATTCCCGATCATTTATTCCAGGGAAAAGCCGCACGCTAATCAAAAGTATCTGTTCTTCCAAGAACAGTTACTGTTTCCATATATATAGTTAAAGGCTGCCCAGCCATTGACCTATCTGAGCGAATGTGCACAGGTTGCCCAAACTCTTCTTCCGAGAACAGTTACTGTTTCCATATACACTCCTGGAAAAGGAAGAAAGAACACATTGACACCGGTGTGTCAGACCCACCATACTTGCTCCGGACACTGCGAGAGGGCTGTACAAGCAATGATCACACGCACGGCACAGCGGACACACCAGGAACCACTGTGTTGGCCGTCGAATGGCGCTAGCTGCGCAGCATTTGTGCACCGCCGCCGTCAGTGTCAGCCAGTTTGCCGTGGCATACGGAGCTCCATCGCAGTCTTTAACACTGGTAGCATGCCGCGACAGCGTGGACGTGAACCGTATGTGCAGTTGACGGACTTTGAGCGAGGCCGTATAGTGGGCATGCGGGAGGCCGGGTGGACGTACCGCCGAATTGCTCAACACGTGGGGCGTGAGGTCTCCACAGTACATCGATGTTGTCGCCTGTGGTCGGCGGAAGGTGCACGTGCCCGTCGACCTGGGACCGGACCGCACCGACGCACGGATGCACGCCAAGACCGTAGGATCGTACGCAGTGCCGTAGGGGACCGCACCGCCACTTCCCAGCAAATTAGGGACACTGTTGCTCCTGGGGTATCGGCGAGGACCATTCGCAACCGTCTCCATGAAGCTGGGCTACGGTCCCGCACACCGTTAGGCCGTCTTCCGCTCACAACCCAACATCGTGCAGCCCGCCTCCAGTGGTGTCGCGACAGGCGTGAATGGAGGGACGAATGGAGACGTGTCGTCTTCAGCAATGAGAGTCGCTTCTGTTTTGGTGCCAATGATGGTCGTATGCGTGTTTGGCGCCGTGCAGGTGAGCGCCACAATCAGGACTGCATACGACCGAGGCACACAGGGCCAACACCCGGCATCATGGTGTGGGGAGCGATCTCCTACACTGGCCGTACACCTCTGGTGATCGTCGAGGGGACACTGAATAGTGCATGGTACATCCAAACCGTCATCGAACCCATCGTTCTACCATTCCTAGACCTGCAAGGGAACTTGCTGTTCCAACAGGACAATGCACGTCCGCATGTATCCCGTGCCATCCAACGTGCTCTAGAAGGTGTAAGTCAGCTACCCTGGCCAGCAAGATCTCCGGATCTGTCCCCCATTGAGCATGTTTGGGACTGGATGAAGCGTCGTCTCACGCGGTCTGCACGTCCAGCACGAACGCTGCTCCAACTGAGGCGCCAGGTGGAAATGTCATGGCAAGCCGTTCCACAGGACTACATCCCTCATCTCTACGATCGTCTCCATGGGAGAATAGCAGCCTGCATTGCTGCGAAAGGTGGATATACACTGTACTAGTGCCGACATTGTGCATGCTCTGTTGCCTGTGTCTATGTGCCTGTGGTTCTGTCAGTGTGATCATGTGATATATCTGACCCCAGGAATGTGTCAATAAAGTTTCCCCTTCCTGGGACAATGAATTCACGGTGTTCTTATTTCAATTTCCAGGAGTGTATGTCGTCGACCGCAGAATGGAACAAAGTAATTTTCAGTGATGAGAGAGCCGCGCGGAGTGGCAGCGCGGTGTAAGGTGTCCTGTAACGGACTGCGCGGCCCCTCCCGCTGGAGGTTCGAGTCCTCCCTCGGGCATAGGTGTGTGTAAGTGTATGGACCGATGACCTTAGCAGTTTGGTCCCTTAGTAATTTACACACATTTAAACATGTTTTTCAGTGATGGTGAGACCAGATGGTTTCCAGTATTACTGGTATGATATCCGTACAGAAGAACAAGTTCTGGTGAGTAGGAACTTGACGGCGGCAGAGTTATGTCCTAGGAAGCATTTTGTGCTATAGGCACGTCCAACACACCATGTCTGCACCCCAAAATGAAGTCTGATGATTATAAAGGAATGCTGGAAATTGAACTGGTTTGTATATATCAGGAATTTGTGTATGATAATTTACCATTCCAACACGATAACACTGGGATTCACAGGTGTGGCAAGACAAATTCGTGGTTTCAATATAAAGAAATTCCACTTCTGAGATGTCCATAGAGACGTCCGGATTTAAATCGAATGGAGAATCTATGTGGGATCCTAGCACGGCGAGTTTATCGCCATGGATGACATTCTGAGACTGTGGCAGAGCTGAAAATCAATCTCGCTATTCACAATATACATAAATGACCTTGTGGATGGCTTCGGAAGTTCACTGAGGCTTTTGTGGATGATGCTGTTGTATATCGAGAGGTTGTAACAGTGGAAAATTGTACTGAAATGCAGGAGGGTCTGCAACGAATTGACGCATGGTGCAGGGAATGGCAATTGAATCTCAATGTAGACAAGTGTAATGTGCTGCTAACATATAGAAAGATAGATCCCTTATCATGTAGCTACAAAATAGCAGGTCAGCAACTGGAAGCAGTTAATTCCATAAATTATCTGGGAGTACGCAAGAGGAGTGATTTAAAATGGAATGATCATATAAAGTTGATAGTTGGTAAAGCAGATGCCGGACTGAGATTCATTGGAAGAATCCTAAGGAAATGCAATCCGAAAGCAAAGGAAGTAGGTTACAGTACGCTTGTTCGCCCACTGCTTGAATACTGCTCAGCAGTGTGGGATCCGTACCAGATAGGGTTGATAATGAGATAGAGAAAATCCAACGGAGAGCAGCACGCTCCGTTACAGGATCATTTAGTAATCGCGAAAGCGTTACGGAAATGATAGATAAACCCCAGTGGAAGACTCTGCAGGAGAGACGCTCAGTAGCTCGGTATGGGCTTCTGTTGAAGTTTCGAGAACGTACCTTCACGGAAGAGTCAAGCAGTATGTTGCTGCCTCCTACGTATATCTCGCGAAGACACCATGAGGATAAAATCAGAGAGATTAGAGCCCACACAGAGGCATACCGACAATCCTTCTTTCCACGAACAATACGAGACTGGAATAGAAGGGAGAACCGATAGAGGTACTCAAGGTACCCTTCGCCACACACCGTCAGGTGACTTGCGGAATATGGATGTAGATGTAGAAGAGACCTTTGCCCATATGCAATCAATGCCGAAGAGGATTTTCACAGTTATTAAGTAAAATGTAGGTTCGTCTAAATACTAGGTCGCAGTTGTGATCTATTTCCTGTATGTGTTAGGTTATTCTGACTATAATTCACAAGTGCCTTCATATAAAATTTACACACCCAAACAGCGCGGGGTAGCCGTGCAGTCTGAGACGCTTCGCTGCTTGAGTTAAAATTTCATCACGTGTTTCAGTCTCGATTCATGTAGAAGATGTAGTAATATGAAATCGGATGAATCTTTCCGAAACGTCACGCGTTATGAATTGAGCGCATCGTTCTGAATTTGAGAGAACAAAGATGATTTATTGCTACTACGGGAACACGTGCAAAATGCGCGCGTCGTGTTGGCGACATACCTGGTCTGTAGGAGCTCCTTGATGGCGCTTTGGCCGACGCCGGCCACGAGGTGCGGCCAGGCGTGCGAATGTCGACGCTCGGCAGCCGCGCCGGCCGGCCGCCTTCCTACCGGCGAGTCCTCTGCAGAACCCTCCTCGTCCGACTGGAGGAAGTTTCGGAAACCCCACTCGAAATCCTCCACCGTGACGCGTCCGTCCCCGTCGTGGTCTAGGTCGCTGAAGATGGTGTCTGCATCTTCCGCGGTGATGTCGAAGCCAGCGCACAGGTCGCGCAACTCCTGCTGGCCGATGTAGCCGCGGCCTTTGCGGTCGCAGGAGCGGAAGAGCTGCCGCAGCTGGGAGCTGTGGTCCGCCTCCATTGCTGTCGCGCGGCCTAATGACGAGACGCGCGCCGCGCACACCACTGCTCCGCGCACCTGGCGCCGCCGGTGGCCAATCACTGAAACACTGCGCCGCCACTAATTTCCACGGCTTCTTCGTATACGCTCCGAGTATCCTCTTCACGTGTGTGTGCCACGGAGCATAAACATCCGTGGAGTAAACATTCGGATGTGTGGAATGAGAATTCTGTCCACAATATCTCCTGCAGCTCAAGTCACTCGATTTTGGGACGACACATTTTAGCCCGTATAGCGCTTAGCGTATTTTGAGTGCTGTTACTTCGCTGCTACAGACGTATCATCTTCAGAAGTGCCGTGAAAATGTGCGTAGGCGGTTTACAGGATCTTCTAATTAATTACGTTACAATCATACTGTAGACGGCACCGAAGTGTCACTAAGAAACAACGCATTTGGAATTACGAAATTATAACAGTAAATACCATACTCAATTTGTGCCACGTGCTAGTCCATTATTTCTTTCAATTTTTCTTTATTTACGCTTCTGTTTTTTTTATATAGAAGTAAAACACCTATAACACAATTTTAAACATGACTGACAGCAGAAACCGTAAATAAATTTTCAGTATGTAAAATATACAGCCAACCGGTTTTTGCATTAAACTTATGCGACCGTTTGCCTGTATACTATATATACTGAATATATATAACATATTTTTGCCATCTCATCAGCAAAGTAAAACTATACACTACACAAAAGAACGAGATCAATGCTCCAGTTTTGAAGTAATAAAATAAGTGAGAACAACAATTTTTTTACGTTTTCTGTTGCACTTATTCGTTTTGTCGATTTTGTTATAATTAATTATTTTACAATGACACTGTATAGGAAACTGTCCCATGCAGAAATACTCAGATAACTCAGATACACACAAGGGTTTTAGAACTTGCATAAATTAGAGGAAAATAATCAGACTGCCATATATAAAACGTATCTACATATAAACGTAGCGGCAATATGTATACAATGACTGGCAGTTTACTCAAACTTGCAAATTTATCTGGCAGTTTTCTTGTAAACACATGATCACAAAATCGCAGAAATTCTCTCCCCAATACAAGACTCCATAATACGTTGTCTTGATGTTTTCTAACATGTTAAGTGCCTCATCCCAATATGACGTTTACAATTATACATACCTCTGAAAAGTAGCTGGTCCTCCTTTGACATACTTGCCTTTATAATGTAATAACGACTTTACTGCATTATGTACCATGTGAAAATTTGAAATACATCACTGAACAGTTATTCGAAATTTTTGTATCAGTGTCTCCTCTTTATATATATAAATACATCAAAAACAGTTTTCCATCATCTCGGTTCCGAAAGTTCCGGAATCTGTACAGAAAACTGGAACAGAGAGCAACATAAACATCATTTCTGTCCCTTTTTATTGCTCATGAAAACTACACATTGCATGTTGTACCACCATACAGCGAGACGTTCAGAGGTGGTGGTCCAGATTGCTGTACACGCCGGTACCTCTTATACCCAGTAGCACGTCCTCTTACATTCATGCTCTCCTGTATTCGTCGTGGCATACTATCCACAAGTTCATCAAGGGAATGTTGGTCCAGATTGTCCCACTCCTCAACGGTGATTAGTTATAGATCCCTCAGAGTGGTTGGTGGGTCATGTCGTCCATAAACAATGCTTTTCAATCTATCCCAGGCATTTTCGATAGGGTTCATGTCCGGAGAACATGCTCGCCACTCTAGTCGAGCGATGTCGTTATTCTGAAGGAAGTCATTCACAAGATGTGCATAATTTGGGCGTGAATTGTCGTCCATGAAGACGAATGATATGGTTGCACTATCGGTTGGAGGATGGAATTCACGTATCGTACAGCTGTTCTGTCGCCTCACTTGACCACCAGCGGCGTACGTCGGCCCCACATAATGGCACCCCAAAACAACACAAAACCTCCACCTTGCTGCACTCGTTGTACAGTGTGTCTGAGGCGTTCAGCCTGACCGGTTTGCCTCGAAACAAGCCTCCGACGATTGGAGCCGTGTACGTCCTTCGTGGTGGAATGACTGGAACTGATCGGCTGTCGGACCCCCTCCATCTAACAGGCGCTGCTCATGCATGGTTGTTTACATCTTTCGGCGGGTTTAGTGACATCTCTGAATAGCGAAAGGGACTGTGTCTGTGATACAATATCCACAATCAACGTCTATTTTCACGAGTTCTGAGAACTGGGGTGATGCAAAACATCTATATATAGTATGTATTAGCGTATCGAGTAAAAGCTGAAGTAAATCGGTCAATAACTTTTCGAGATTGTTGGTAACAATGTCTCCCTATCATTTAATTTCTTTGATGGTTTTGGAGTCTTTGTTACTCAGTACACGGGAAGATGTGAGCAACATAGCTACAACGGCAGTAGAGAATCGGCTTGTATTTCGAAAATTAAGTCATTTAAATTAATTTAAATTTCTGTGCGACCTAGGAAAAAAGTGTTGTCTTGACAAAGCCTAATTGTCTACTGTAAATGCAAACATTTTAGGTTAGGCTTTACCGTGACTGTTATTGACATTAAATGAAACTACAAACTTACTGTTACCAGACACTGTTTATTTATCTCCACGATGCGTTTCAAGGGTTTAAACCTCCATCATCAGGTCCATTTGTTAGTATGATGTGTGTGTGTGTGTGTGTGTGTGTGTGTGTGTGTGTGTGTGTGTGTGTTGTGTTACGATGTTTTGGAGGAACTTGTGGCACTGTCTAGTGGAGAAACAAAACACCATTACAGAACATGTTTTTCGGTTTCTTTTGACAGAAACTAAACGTATATCTAACGCTAAAAATTAGTAAAATAGAGTAACTCCCGTGGTCACAGACCACAGAAACTAAACGTATATCTAACGCTAAAAATTAGTAAAATAGAATAACTCCCGTGGTCACTGCTTCCTTCTTTCAGTGTCATAACAGTGCCTGGTAACAGTAAACTTGTTGTTCCAACTAATTGTCTACAATGTTTCACCAACAACCCTGAGTCGAGTCAATTACAATGAATCCTACAGTGATTGTTCCACCTGTTCTTGAATTTCATGACGCAACAGATGTCTTCTCTTCTGCATACTTTACGTATTTTCCCTCGGAATAGTTGAAGGAATATATATTAGTATAATCGACAACCGATATTACACGCCATTGCTTCCATGAAGTTACATTCAACAACCACCTTTTGAAATAAACTTTAATCATAAATATAACGAACCATAGTTGATACCTACTTCGAGTAACGTCAATACTACTATAAAAAAAAGTTTTTTTGCGCTTTCTGTACACATAAATGATCTTTTCTACAAAAATAGTGTTTGCATATGTAAACGTAGAACATACTGAGGTGCTGAAAACAGCAATCAATTATGATTTTATTCACAGCTGTTACTTTTTCAGCATCTGTGATATACAGCTAGCACATCAGCTTGACTCTGTAGTCCGCCTCTGTAGATGCGCGGTCAGCGCGGCTGATTGCTAACCGAAGGGACCCGGGGACTGAGTTTCGTGTTGTCCTCATGTTCTTATCGTTAAAATCGACGTTCCACTATTGAGACGGCCGTATGAGCACGTTCCGAAAGCTAGTACATAAAAAGCTTGACTCTGTAATAAGTGTGATTAATTCACTGTAAGTGACTCTGTGTTTATAATCACTGCACACAAAATGTAAATTTTGCGATGTGGACATTCTGGTTACGAGGTGATAAGTGAATTGCCCCCCCCCCCCCCCCATGAACCATGGACCTTGCCGTTGGTGGGAAGGCTTGCGTGTCTCAACGATACAGATAGCTGTACCGTAGGTGCAACCACAACGGAGGAGTATCTGTTGAGAGGCCAGACAAACGTGTGGTTCCTGAAGAGGTGCAGCAGCCTTTTCAGTAGTTGCAAGGGCAACAGTCTGGATGATTGACTGATCTGGCCATGTAACAATAACCAAAACGGCCTTGCTGTGCTGGTACTGCGAACGGCTGAAAGCAAGGGGAAACTACGGCCATAATTTTTCCCGAGGGCATGCAGCTTTACTGTATGATTAAATTATGATGGCGTCCTATTGAATAAAATATTCCGGAGGTAAAATAGTCCCCCATTCGGATCTCCGGGCGGGGACTACTCAAGAGGATGTCGTTATCAGGAGAAAGAAAACTGGCGTTCTACGGATCGGAGCGTGGAATGTCAGATCCCTTAATCGGGCAGGTAGGTTAGAAAATTTAAAAAGGGAAATGGATAGGTTAAAGTTAGATATAGTGGGAATTAGTGAAGTTCGGTGGCAGGAGGAACAGGACTTTTGGCCAGGTGACTACAGGGTTATAAACACAAAATCAAATAGGGGTAATGCAGGAGTAGGTTTAATAAGGAACAGGAAAATAGGAATGCGGGTAAGCTACTGCAAACAGCATAGTGAACGCATTATTGTGGTCAAGATAGATACGAAGCCCACACCTACTACAGTAGTACAAGTTTATATGCCAACTAGCTCTGCAGATGACGAAGAAATTGAAGAAATGTATGATGAAATAAAAGAAATTATTCAGATAGCGAAGGGTGACGAAAATTTAATAGTCACTGGTGACTGGAATTCGGTAGTACGAAAAGGGAGAGAAGGAAACGTAATATGTGAATATGGATTGGGGCTAAGAAATGAAAGAGGAAACCGCCTGGTAGAATTTTGCACGGAGCACAACTTAATCATAGCTAACACTTGGTTTAAGAACCATGAAAGAAGGTTGTATACATGGAAGAACCCTGGAGATACTAAAAGGTATCAGATAGATTATATAATGGTAAGACAGAGTTTTAGGAACCACGTGTTAAATTGTAAGACATTTCCAGGGGCAGATGTGGACTCTGACCACAATCTATTGGTTATGCACTGTAGATTAAAACTGAAGAAACTGCAAATAGGTGGGAATTTAAGGAGATGGGACCTGGAGAAACTGAAAGAACCAGAGGTTGTACAGAAGTTCAGGGAGAGCATAAGGGAACAATTGACAGGAATGGGGGAAAGAAATACAGTAGAAGAAGAATGGGTAGCTTTGAGGGATGAAGTGGTGAAGGCAGCAGGGGATCAAGTAGATAAAAAGACGAGGGCTAGTAGAAATCCTTGGGTAACAGAAGAAATATTGAATTTAATTGATGAAAGGAGAAAATATAAAAATGCAGTAAATGAAGCGGGCAAAAAGGAATACAAACGTCTCAAAAATGAGATCGACAAGAAGTGCAAAATGGCTAAGCAGGGATGGCTAGAGGACAAATGTAAGCATGTAGAGGCTTATCTCACTAGGGGTAAGATAGATACTGCCTACAGGAAAATTAGAGAGACCTTTGGAGAATAGAGAACAACTCGTATGAATATGAAGAGCTCAGATGGAAACCCAGTTCTAAGCAAAGAAGGGAAAGCAGAAAGGTGGAAGGAGTATATAGAGGGTCTATACAAGGGCAATGTACTTGAGGACAATAGTATGGAAATGGAAGAGGATGTAGATGAAGATGAAATGGGAGATACGATACTGCGTGAAGAGTTTGACAGAGCACTGAAAGACCTGAGTCGAAACAAGGCCCCCGGAGTAGACAACATTCCATTAGAACCACTGACAGCCTTGGGAGAGCCAGTCCTGACTAAACTCTACCATCTGGTGAGGAAGATCCATGAAACAGGCGAAATACCCTCAGACTTCAAGATGAATATAATAATTCCTATCCCAAAGAAAGCAGGAGTTGACAAATGTGTAAATTACCGAATAATCAGTTTAATAAGCCACAGCTGCAAAATACTTACGCGAATTCTTTACAGACGAATGGAAAAACTAGTAGAAGCCGACCTTGGGGAAGATCAGTTTGGATTCCGTAGAAACACTAGAGCACGTGAGGCAATACTTACCGTACGACTTATCTGAGAAGAAAGATTAGGAAAGGCAAACCTACGTTTCTAGCATTTGTAGACTTAGAGAAAGCTTTTGACAATGTTGACTGGAATACTTTCTTTCCAATTCTAATGGTGGCAGGGGTAAAATACAGGGAACGAAAGGCTATTTACAATTTTTACAGAAACCATATGGCAGTTATAACAGTCGATGAGCATGAAAGGGAAACAGTGGTTGGGAAGGGAGTAAGGCAGGGTTGTAGCCTCTCCCCGATGTTATTCAATCTGTATATTGAGCAAGCAGTAGAGGAAACAAAACAAAAATTCGGAGTAGGTATTAAAATCCATGGAGAAGAAATAAAAACTTTGGGGTTCGCCGATGACATTGTAATTCTGTCAGAGACAGCAAACGACTTGGAAGAGCAGTTGAATGGAATGGATAGCGTCTTGAAAGGAGGATATAAGATGAACATCAACAAAAGCAAAACGAGGATATTGGAATGTAGTCGAATTAAATCGGGTGATGCTGAGAGAATTAGATTAGGAAATGAGACACTTAAAGTAGTAAAGGAATTTTGCTATTTGGGGAGCAAAATAACTGATGATGATCGAAGTAGAGAGGATATAAAATGTAGACTGGCAGTGGCAAGGAAAGCGTTTCTGAAGAAGAGAAATTTGTTAACATCGAGTATAGATTTAAGTGTCAGGAAGTCATTTCTGGAAGTATTTGTATGGAGTGTAGCCATGTATGGAAGTGAAACATGGACGATAAATAGTTTGAACAAGAAGAGAATAGAAGCTTTCGAAATGTGGTGCTACAGAAGAATGCTGAAGATTAGATGGGTAGATCACATTACTAATGAGGAAGTATTGAATAGGATTGGGGAGAAGAGAAGTTTGTGGCACAACTTGTCAGAAGGAGGGATCGGTTGGTAGTACATGTTCTGTGGCATCAAGGGATCACCAATTTAGTATTGGAGGGCAGTGTGGGGGATAAAAATCGTAGAGGGAGACCAAGTGATGAATACACTAAGCAGATTCAGAAGGATGTAAGTTGCAGTAGGTACTGGGAGATGAAGAAGCTTGCACAGGATAGAGTAGCATGGAGAGCTGCATCAGACGAGTCTCAGGACTGAAGACCACAACAACAACAAAAGTGAATTTTGTGTGTGTGAATTCCTAAGGGACCAAACTGCTGAGGTCATCGGTCCCTACACTTACACACTACTTCAACTAACTTAACGCTAAGGACAACACTCACACCCATGCCCGAGGGAGGACTCGAACCTCCGGTGGGAGGAACTGAATTTTATTTTTAAAAAAGAAAATTTATTAACTTACTCATAGTATAATACTGTTAATGTTATAACATTTTAATCGTTTCTATAATAGGTTGTCGACTAGTAGGTGACATCTCCGAGATTTAGAAAGTTTTGACGGTTGTGTTTTCGAGCAACGGATCTTAAGAGACAGATAGATGCTTTGATTGTCTGAGGCTTTGAACATGACCGCTATCAGCACACTGTTGGCTTACTTATTTGAGTCATCCCCGAAATACTGTATAGCGCTCCACGTTCAAACACTGTAGAGAAATATGTGCAGCAGAACTTTAATTTATTCATGTGGTCTTCGCTTTAGGACAATGTGTTCCCATCCCATTATGTCGAGTACAGGTCTGATGTGAATGAGATATCCTGTGGATTCAGTTACTCGCATATGAGGAATTGATGAATGTGCCTGGGCAGTATCTGTGTATTGTATAGTAATAAAGTATGATATCTAACAAAAAGGATCTATGTTTTGCTGCGTATTAACGGACGAAATTTTTTCGAGGCTTGAGCTGCGTACTTACGCTGTGACTAGTTCCAACAGAATCATTGTTCACGTGGAAAGACATAAAACACGCGAAACTGATGCTGAAAATTTGTGTACTTAGCCTTCAAAGTATGATTCATATAAGTTCACACATGTCTACATTCGTTCCTTCAATTCCTCAAAATATATCTCCATGTAGCTTTCTGTGACGTTTCACAAGAACTGCGTAGAGCACAAGAATACATTTGACGTAATGTGCTCCTCAATTGTCCCTAAGTTGAAGTCGAAAATCAGCAGCATGCTAATATGGTCTGTGCAATAGTTGGTATGTAAACTACCAGATTTATGTCTTGACGAGGTAGGTGCAAAGTAAATGTGTAAAAAATTCTATTATTTTTGTAATTAAGGTTTAAACCTTTGCGAAACGCAGCTACGTACCATTAAGGTTCGATTTTTCGCGTCTTAGTCTGTCATTTCGCGAGGCTATCTTGGATTGTTCAGTTCGTATGGTGGTGGTCTCCGAAATAAAAAGTGTTCCAGACTCCGAGTGAAACCATGTCCTGAGTTAAATAAAGTTGTTCTGCCATACAGACTACCTTTAGCGGGATTACGGACCCATTTAGAATAATTCGAAACGGTTTTCCGTTTTCTGATTCATATACATTTAAAATGTGAATAAAGATAGGGTTAAGTTTATACGCCTAACTCATAATTCTTCACTATACTACTGCATCAGATACACAGAACGAAAAAACAAAAAACATGCTATCAGCCAGCAGAGTTATAAACTTTGGATAGCAGGAACTTTAAAAATTTCTACTAAGAATTAGATACACAAAAATTAAACTTCTGACGCTTGTAAGTTTGGGTGGTAATAGCATTATTTGACGACTGATCGTAAGGCAAAATATCTCCCGCATTTTATGGCTCACCAGATTTCTGCAATTTTAGAGTCCTGCGATCTTGGCCTCTCTGGTAATACATGCAGGAGGACCCATCATAAGGTAATGTACAGTGTCTTAAAATGCTAACGGAATGTTTTATTTTTCCGCTTATCATGAAGTTGCGTATGTCAGAATAAAGTGTCGGATCTTGCAGTACGGAATGTCTGGCAGACAGTTCGAATCAACCATCATACTGTTAATGATAAATACGTAGTGTTCGAACTTTTTGTACGGTGGTTATGTTAGAAATTGGGCAAATTATGAAACACGTTCTACATGAATATCCATGAATGTTAATTCATGTGTGACTCGATTGTGAGCAAATCGCTGTTAGTAGATGCCATGAACCACTTGGTGGACAATTAGTTACATAATTTGGACAAAATCGGGTTTATGGGAGCAGGTAGGTAAGCTGACCCCTATATGTTGGAACGCTGACGGGAAGTGCTAATTCTTTTAACAACCTTGTGTTGATACTGAAAGGCGCTATGATTACTTCCAAATTGAAGAGACAATAAAATTTGATTCAGAAAAAACTCAGTAAAAGAGAAAAAGCGAAAAAAGCTAGGACTATGCCAACATGTTTCGATGAATAATGTGCTTCCAGAAAGGTAAGCAAAATATTTCTAGGTATTTATTACATAGATATTTTCCACTCTCACCGCATCTCGCTGTCTTGGACTAGATCGTATTCCAAACCGCAATACACAATGGAAGTGATACGATGCTTGTAGCAGCAACAGAGAAATACTTAATTCTTCCGATATGTTCTCCTTTTGGACGGCGTGGAAGAATTTAGACAAGCGTTATCGCAACTGCCCCCTATGAACTACGGACCTGGCCGAGTTGAGGTGGATTGCGTGCCTCAACGATACAGAGAGCCGTACCGTAGGTACAACCACAACGCAGTGGTATTCATGGAGAGGCCTGATAAACGTATGGTCCTAAAGTGGCGCAGCAGCCTATTCAGTAGTTGCAGGGGCAAGAGTTTGGATGAATGACTGACCTGGCCTTGTAACATCATTCAACATAATCTTGCTGTGCTGGCACTGCTAACGGCTGAAAGCAAGTGGACACTACAGCCGTTACTTTTGCCGAGGGCATGCACCACTACGGTAAGGTTACATGATGAGGGCGTCCTCTTGGGTAAAATATTTCGCAGATAAAATGGACCCCCATTCGGATCTCCGGGCGGGTACTACTCAGGAGGATGTCACCACCAGGAGAAACAAAGACGACGTTCTACTGATCGCAACGTTAAATGTCAAATTCTGTATTCGGGTATGTAGGTCAGAATATTAAAAAAAAAAAAGGAAATTGAACTGTTGAAGCTAAGAGGACATGCTAAAAAGTAATGCATCCGAATTTTTTATGTGGAAATTCTTAAAGCATTTTAAATAAGACATACGTTATTAACATTCTACATCTTTATTCTTCATATTTCTAAATTTATTTCTCAATATATAATCAACCCTGACGACGAACGCATTTCTTCAGCGCCACATAAGTTTGTTGGAAGAACTTTTGGCGTTGTTGACAGAGCCACAACCTCTCCTCAACTTGTACCGCTTCATCACTATCAAAGTGAGGTACTGGGAGGTGTTCTTTAAGTTTTGGAAACAGACGAAAATCAGGTGGGCCAAGTAGGGACTGTATGGAGGATGCTCGATGACACCGACCCTGCGATGTCAGATTGTTGCAGATTTCCGCAGCGCTCGTGTCTGGTCTGGCATGAACGTACTGAAGGAGAGAGTGGTCCATATGTGGACGAACTCTTCGAATTCGAAACTTGATTACAGCACCGACCTAGTTACATTACAAACAGTCATGTTAAACACTACAAACGTAGCCCTCTAACGGTAGGGGGCTGTAAATACGTATAAATGAGGAATAAAGATGTAGAGTTTTAATAACGTTTGTTTTATTTGAAAAGCTTTAAGAGATTTCACATACAAATTCGGAGGCATTACTCTTCAGCACACCCTCTTAGATATAGAGGGAATTAATGAAGTTAGATGGCAGGATGGACAGGACTTTTGGTCGGGTGAGTACAGGGTTATATATACAAAATCAAATAGAAAAATGTTGGAGTAAGACTAATAATGAATAAGAAAGTAGGAATGTGAGTATACTATTATGAACAACATGGTGAACGGAATATCGTAGCAAAGATAGACACGACGCCAGCACCCACCACAGTAGTACAAATTTATTTACCATCTAGCTGTGCAGATGATGAGACTGAAAGAATGTAGGATGAGATAAAAGAAATAATTCATTTAGTAAAGGGAGAGGAAAACTGAACTACGATGGTGAACTGCGATTCGATAGCATGAAAAGGAAGAGAAGAAAAAATAATGGGCTATAAGCATGTTCACATGGATGTAGGTTTCAGTAGTTGTTCTGAGATGAAGAGACTGGCACAGGATACAGTAACGTGAAGAGCTGCACGAAAGGTCACAAGAACACCATACCACAACCGAGTTGATGTTCGTGGCAAATATTTGCCAATCTGGAATCATGCGCATTTTCAGTCGGTGTCCTAATACTTGCTTGCTAATAAAAACTTATAAGTACACAAGCGTACCGTCAGTCTCCTTATCCCTGAAAAGCTGTTCGCACTAATGTGAGTTAATTTTTTTACATGTAGAAACGTCTCCACTGTTATGTTTTAGAGGACGTGGTGACATAAGGACAAACTTACATTTTTTGCTACAAGAAATTTTTTTTAATAATAATTCAGTAAAAAGTGTTAAGTGTTACCTTTGCGAAAGGCACAAGAGAAGATATGAGAAGTTTGAAAACGGAGCAACATCGCTGCAATAGCTTCAGGGAAAGTAAGTTTCTCGGGCATAAAAACGATACTGTAAAGAAAGCATGTTCATTAAGAACGTAAAAGGTCACATAACACATATCAGTCTTATAATGGATATTTTGCGTCTGACAATTCATGGTAACAAGTCCAGAGATAAACTGGTTACGAAAGAATCATTGTAATATGTTGTGTATTACGCAGTTTGAGTGACACAGGCTGTCTGTAAAAGGCAAATACTTGTCTAAATGGACACGAAAAAATTAGTTTCAGTAATAATTGTTCGTCATTAACAATTGCATTAATCTAGGCAGCGTATGGGGCGTATCGCGGCGGCGTTTGACGACCCTTATTGTTAGGGGGCGAAGTGAAATTGATTTCTGGATTATGCGATTTGGTTTGATGGAAATCTCATTACGAAACAAACACTTCGTAATCAAGCAGTGAGAGGGACGTATAACTTCGAATGTGCGACGCAGTTAACACACAGATTGATAAAAGTCAACGCTAAAAATGTAATATTTTGCGTCACGACTGCGAGGGTGAGGTGAAACGTTCTCGGCACGGGAAAGAGAGGCCTTTGATATCAATTTGTTTTTATTTTCATTATGTTGGTACGTGATACTTGATAACTGAAGTTAAGTGTCAACGTAATGTTTGGATAGTTTCGTTTGTATCGATTTTCAGAGTAGTTGTCTCATGTGATTCATTGAAGTTAATGTATTTAGGTAACGGTGTCAGCATAAAATCCTTCACTGAGGGCGGTTTATCGCAAACGGCATATCGCGTAAGTGAATTTTTTATGGGGTCTGCCCCTGCACGTTCGGTAGTTAAGAAATGGGTGGCAGAACTATAAGCAGTCGGACTTCTCTTGAAGACGATCCATTTGATGAGCATCCCACTCGGTTTTACACGAAGAATTATCTGCGACAAAGTTTCGTGTAGGATGAGAGTACTATTTGTAGTATTCTAAACATAATCAAATATGAAAATAATGTCATCAGCAGTATTTATTTTATTTTCTAAACCATCTAACTACTTCATCATATTCTCGGTTTTTTATGAGGAGGATTTTTATGTGTACGTCCATAGGTGATTTGCAGCGAAGAATTCAACTACTTTTGATCATCAGTGTATTGGCGTGGATGCGAGATTACTCCACTCCATGACGTTACAACTTGCACAGCAATTAAAACAATGATTGAGATCGGTTAACCCTCACCAATCGAGGTGAAGTCGATTGTAACTGCCTGAAATATTGTGCCTTGTGTTTTCTGCGGTGAGTAAGGGGAAGAAAAGGTAAGAAGATGAGTTTAACATTCCGTCGACGCCGAGGTCATTAGAGGGGGGGGGGGGGGGGGGGGAGGGGCACAAGCTCAGACTGGGGAAGGCGATCACGTAAACTTAAATTTGGATGGCAGGACGGGGATGGAACTGCCGTGCTCGTGACACGGGCCCAATGTAATTCTGCTGCACCACGTCACTCGCTGTGAGGAAACGGGTCATTCTCGTTCAGTATTTTTCAGAGGGCAAAACAAGAGGCACGGATAATTCTTTCTCCTTTTCGCCTCTTGGAGCTAGATGTACGAGCTCAATCGCCTCAGTATCGAAAGGTCGCTAAAGTTGGTAGTTGTATGTAAACGATGAATAAAAAGTAATATGGATTCGTATGCTTGAGCTATAAAATTTTTAACGTATTTCGGCGGTAAAAATGTACAGACGGGCCAAATGCAGTGCGTACGTTACTGCGCCACTAAGATCAAACTTAAGTACGTCCTACAGAATTAATTTCTCACATGATTCCAAATCTCTGTTGTTTTAAATGAAATAGTTTTACATGGTCAGATAGACGAATGTTTTTTTAGACAAAGAAATATCTTTCATGACCCCTTTTATAAAAAGCGTTTATAAGTTCCTTTTACTGAAGTCTGATGATGAATGGTCAATACTTCTTGAGCTGAAGAAATTACCTTGGCCATTTTTAATACAGAAACGTTTGTACAAATGTATACTGTGTTCTGAATAGCTTCTGAGATACAATATGATTAAATACCGGTCGTGTTGTGCTTCCGTTAATAATATTTTGACCTTTAATAGTCATGAAACACGAGCCAACCACCTACGTGTACATGCACAACTACATATGTACTCTGAAAACCACTGTGCAGTGCATGGCAGGTAGTACGTCCCATTGTAGCAGTTACAGGGGCTTTTTCCCATCCTATTCACGTCTGTAGTACGTGGAGAATGTGTGTTTAAATGCCTCTGAGCGAGATGTAATTTATCTAATCTTGTCCTCATGATGCCTATGGCTATGGGAGTGATATGTAGGATGTTGTAGTATATTCCTACAGTTATGATTGAAAGCTGCTCCTTGAAACTTTGTTAATAGACTGTTCGGGATAATTTCCATCTGTCTTCAAAAGTCTGTCTTCATAAGTTCTTTCAACATCCTGTGGCAATCTCCGGTGGATCAAACAAAACGGTGATCGCCAGTGCTGCTATTATCTACAGGGTGTTTCAAAAATGACCGGCATATTTGAAACGGCAATACAAACTAAACGAGCAGCGATAGAAATACACCGTTTGTTGCAATATGCTTGGGCACAACAGTAAATTTTCAGGCAGACAAACTTTCGAAATTACAGTAGTTGCAATTGTCAACAACAGATGGCGCTGCGGGCTGGGAAACTATATAGTACGATATTTTCCACATATCCACCATGCGTAGCAATAATATGGCGTAGTCTCTGAATGAAATTACCCGAAACCTTTGACAACGTGTCTGGCGGAATGGCTTCACATGCAGATGAGATGTAGTGCTTCAGCTGTTCAATTGTTTCTGGATTCTGGCGGTACACCTGGTCTTTCAAGTGTCCCCACAGAAAGAAGTCACAGGGGTTCATGTCTGGCGAATAGGGAGGCCAATCCACGCCGCCTCCTGTATGTTTCGGATAGCCCAAAGCAATTACACGATCATCGAAATATTCATTCAGGAAATTAAAGACGTCGGCCGTGCGATGTGGCCGGGCACCATCTTGCATAAACCACGAGGTGTTCGCAGTGTCGTCTAAGGCAGTTTGTACCGCCACAAATTCACGAAGAATGTCCAGATAGCGTGATGCAGTAATCGTTTCGGATCTGAAAAATGGGCCAATGATTCAGTTGGAAGAAATGGCGGCCCAGACCAATACTTTTTTAAGGATGCAGGGACGATGGGACTGCAACATGGGGCTTTTCGGTTCCCCATATGGGCCAGTTCTGTTTATTGACGAAGCCGTCCAGGTAAAAATAAGCTTCGTCAGTAAACCAAATGCTGCCCACATGCATATCGCCGTCATCAATCCTGTGCACTATATCGTTAGCGAATGTCTCTCGTGCAGCAATGGTAGCGGCGCTGAGGGGTTGCTGTGTTTGAATTTTGTATGGATAGAGGTGTAAACTCTGGCGCATGAGACGATACGTGGACGTTGGCGTCATTTGGACCGCAGCTGCAACACGGCGAAACCCGAGGCCGCTGTTGGATCACCTGCTGCACTAGCTGCACGTTGCGCTCTGTGGTTGCCGTACGCGGTCGCCCTACCTTTCCAGCACGTTCATCCGTCACGTTCCCAGTCCGCTGAAATTTTTAAAACAGATCCTTTATTGTATCGCTTTTCGGTCCTCTGGTTACATTAAACCTCCATTGAAAACTTCGTCTTGTTGCAACAACACTGTGTTCTAGGCGGTGGAATTCCAACACCAGAAAAATCCTCTGTTCTAAGGAATAAACCATGTTGTCCACAGCACACTTGCACGTTGTGAACAGCACACGCTTACAGCAGAAAGACGACGTACAGAATGGCGCACCCACAGACTGCGTTGTCTTCTATATCTTTCACATCACTTGCAGCGCCATCTGTTGTTGAAAATTGTAACTACTGTAATTTCGAAAGTTTGTCCGCCTGAAAATGTACTGTTGTCCAAGCATGTTGCAACAAACGGTGTATTTCTATCGCTGCTCGTTTAGTTTTTATTGCCGTTTCAAATATACCGGTCATTTTTGAAACACCCTGTATATACTTTCAATATCAGATGTTGGTCCTACTTGGTCCGGTTTCACACACTTCAGCAATATTCTAGGATGGTTCGCACGAGTGATATGCTGTCTTTGCGCCGGCCGGTGTGGCTGTGCGGGTCTAGGCGCTTCAGTCTGGAACCGCGTGACCGCTACGGTCGCAGGTTCGATCCTGCCTCGGGCATGGATGTGTGTGCTGACCTTAGGTTAGTTAGGATTAAGTAGTTCTAAGTTCTAGGGGACTGATGACCACAGATATTAAATCCTATAGTGCTCTGAGCCAGTTGAACCATTTTTGAGCAGTCTTTGCATTTCGCCACTATTCCACTAATAAACCGATGTCTGCTACCAGCTGAGCTTATGTGATCACTCCATTTCAGGTCCCTATTCAATGTTACACCCAGGTATTTGTACGAGTTTACCGATTCAAGTTGTGCCTCTCAGATATTATATTCGTAGGATAGTATATTTTTTAGTTTTTTGAAGTGAACAATTTTACATTTCCGAAAATTTAAAGCAAGTTGCCTATCTTTGAACCACTTTGAAATCTTATCAAAATTTGACTTAAAATCTGTACTTTACTAAAGATATCTGCATCATTTGCGAAAACTCTGAAGTTACTGCTAATATTGTCCCACCACGTCTCACTGGGGTACACCCGAAGTTTCTTCTCCGTCTATCAATGACTATATCCATGGTAACATGCTGTGTCCTCCCTACCAAGAAATATTCCAATACTACACCTATCAGACTGCCTTGATCTGTGGCTTTGAGGAGGTGAAATGAGAAAAGTGCGAGTTGGATTTCACATGATTTGCGTTTTCGATATCCATCTCTGGTTACACCACAAACTTTCAAGTATATTAGAAACATATTGTAACATGTAAATTATGAATAAAAATTAATAACGATTCGTATGCTTCCGCGAGAAAATTTTGTTTCGGTTATAGGAAAATGTACATGCAAACCAAATGCATATCGTACATCACTCCGACATTAAGACAAGAATGAAGTACGTCCAGCAGAACGAATTTCTCACGATTCAAAACCTTTGTTGTTTGGAATGAAATACTATTACACGGTCAGATGAGCAAAGGTTTAGTTAGACAAAAGAAATAACTGTTATTATACTTTTCATAAAAATAGACTGTAAATTTCTTATACTGTGGTCTCATGAGGAATAATTAGTACTTTTCAAGGTGAAGATATTATTTTGGCCATTTTTATTACAAAAAACTTTTTTACAGATATATATGCTCCATTCTGAATTACTTCTGGCATATAATAAGTTTACATACCGGCCCTCTTGTCCTTCCGTTAATAATATTTAGACCTCCAGTAGTTATGAAACACGTCACAACAATCGGTAGTTGCAGGACAAGATCACTATGTATGTTACAAATATGTAGTTTTTATGTCCGTTTGAAGTGCAGCTTGATCAGTAATAGGTTCATCGATACTGTTAGTTTGGTAACGAAGAATGATCTAACACTGCTTATTCTTCTTGCAAATACTTTACTTGAACAACTCGTGAACATCCACTTACCGACAGTAAATGTAGTGTTCTATCTTAAGTGTAGAGCCGTTACAAATTCTAACAAATGTTCGAGGTAACATCTCAACTGTACTTCTTCTAATCGTCGCACTGGTTCTGACAGTACCATAACCTGGTCATTAAGATGATCGTACCAAAGACTCTCTGGTTTTTGTGTGTGGAGAAGTTGGATGAAGACAGAAGTGTATATAAGAGAGATGGATATGCGAGATGCACTATGTCACATTATGAACTAAGTTTTATCCATCATCTGAGGTAGAGACGTAACAAGACATTTGATTGATCTCATTTGACTGCGCGAACTATAACACCCTTTTAAGTAAATTAGAATGTTACGGTTTCACTGAAAAATCTGTGAAATGAGTTAGGTCATATCTATCTAACAGGAAGCAAAGGGTGATGAAGGGAGAGAGTCCTGCATTAAGCTATCAGTCTTCATAGTGCTAGGAACTAATGACATGTGGTTTTCTCCAAGATTTCATCTTGGGCTCTTTAATTTTTCTTCTCTGTACTGTATTAATGATGTTCAGACAGTAACGTTACCGCATACAAAGTTTATTTTTTCGAGATGATACAAACATTCCTGATACATAGCAAATGAAATTTAGTTTTAGAGAGAAATGCTAATTAAACTTTCATGGACAGTAATAAATGTGTTTCTAACCGATTCATAGTCATTGAAATTTGGAAAACTCCCTATATGCTTTCAGAACCCGGAAGAGTTTTTTTCACAACCTGTGTATAAGATACAAGAACATATGCTCGTAGGTACGACTGGATGATTGTGTTAAATTTTTGTCGTTATAACTTTGTAATTCAGTTGGAATAAGCATTCATCAGTACTGCTGCAATTCCATAGCAAGTCTTTGCTTACTACGCCTATGTTGTCAGACGTAGGTGGTCTAAGACTAAGAAAGCTAACTCTGATAAAATTAGTTAATAACAAATTAAAATCGATTACAAACTGTTAAAACGATTGAACTGTCGTAAATTTATTTTGAATTACTGAAACGTATAATGAACTGTTCGAGACTTTCAACCTGACAAATAAATGAGAAACAGTGACATACAAAAAACAAGTAACAAAATGAAACTACTTCATAAGGACTATAAACATTTATAATCGTTTATCTAGAATACCATTCCGAGTAGAGCATGTGACCGTCCTACATTTCTTTCTTCATATTACCACTTCTGTCCTTTCTCTAAATATTTACCTCCCCTCCAGAAGTACTACACTGAAGAGCCACAGAAACTAGTTCACCCGCCCAACTTCTGTTTTTATACAGCGTCTGTATGTTATACTGTACACATGTCTGAAGGACATTGGATTGTAACATACAGACACTCTATAAACACAGGCATTGTGTTAATCAGTGGTATATATGCCTAGACTGCCGAAAATGACGACAATAAATATTAGTCTCTTCCTGTGCAGGAATCGCAAAGCGCGAGCGTAGAGAATATGGATAACATGAAGTTTGGGTCGACTCGGGAGATGTGCATGTATAGCAGTAGCGGTCAAGGTATCTGTGCTCGTGATAAGCGGAAAATGAGGGTTCAGGTCCCGGTTCATGACAGAACGTAATGTCTCACTGATAAAAAATAAAATGAATATATT
Organism: Schistocerca gregaria; assembly: GCF_023897955.1. Classification (NCBI taxonomy): domain Eukaryota; kingdom Metazoa; phylum Arthropoda; class Insecta; order Orthoptera; family Acrididae; genus Schistocerca; species Schistocerca gregaria. The sequence goes on from NC_064931.1 coordinate 688,195,024, forward strand.
GTGTAATTTTAGGTGACCTCAAATGACCAAGAACGATGGACTAAAAAAAGGAGAGCACATTTTGTAGCTTTGGCTGTCTATTACAATTCAAGGATTCTCTTATTACACTATTTTAGCGAGTATTTTCTGTTTTTCGTTTTTTGTTTCAAACGGACATTTCCTCCAAGTGTCAAGAACTTTAAATTGGTACAAATAACATGCTGTGTTTCATTTTACCTTTTTAAATATCTGATGAGTTTCGTAGTTCCATGTAGAATTTATCGATTGTAGATATCGATAGTGTGTATTTTGATCTAAAAATTGACCAGATCACGATTTTTTTTTAATTCAGTTTCGGTTATACAACCATCTTCATACCAGGTACAATTTCACTGTGCAGTATTAAAGACGAAATAATACATTCCAGAAAACCTCAGTCTGTTGTGGAGTGTCAACATGGATATTAAATTATTTCTGAAGTTGGTTCTACAACGGAAACCATTTAGAAAATGAAATAAATCGCGACTTGCAGTGCTTTAAGTTTGCGGTTTTGTGGAACAAGAGCCCAGATCCTTTATAACACTTCTGCACATGACAAATACCGCCGATGTCTGTCAACATATTTATTGGTTGTGATCGCAGTTTCTACAGTTCATAACTTTTAAGCATGTGTATCGAACGGTGTAGTACATATTAGCAATATTACAAGAGAATAAAATACATTATAAGATAAATTTTAATAACCTATCGCTGAGTGCCTTGGACAGTATGTCTAGTATTACACATACATATGAAAAGCAATGTGGACACAGTTGACGGTGAGACGTGCAGGTCCGCCTCGGTAGCTGCCGGGGTCAGTGCGGCAGACCGCTAACTGAAGGGGCCCGGGTTAGACTCCTGGTTAGATGGGAGATCTTCTGTCCTCAGGGACTGGGTGTTGTGTTTTTCTTAGTTTGGTAACGTGTATAACTGACGCAAACGTCGCTTCAAGCACGCTATCGTATCGTCTTCATTATATAGATGGCTGTATGGGAATGAACCGAAAGCTAATAAATTGAAAAAAAAATTTTTCCACTATCAGATATGAAATATTGGTGCAAACACATCAACTGTCGTATGAAGACGTCATTTATAAACAATGGTAAGGGTCAATTATTTAGTAAAGTTTCAATAAAATCTCATAAATACGATATTTCAACTACATCCATTTTAATTTTTTATATTAGGGTAAGTCATGTTTTGAAATACACTGTGGGACAAAAGCAGCGAATCATGCAAATTGGTCACACATTGATATTTGGACAGGTATCGACGGAGTGGCAACTGACCCTGAACATAGACAAATGTAATGTACTGCGAATACATACAAAGAAGGATCCTTTATTGTATGATTATATGATAGCGGAACAAACACTGGTAGCAGTTACTTCTGTAAAATATCTGGGAGTATGTGTACGGAACGATTTGAAGTGGAATGATCATATAAAATTAATTGTTGGTAAGGCGGATGACAGGTTGAGATTCATTGGGAGAGTCCTTAGAAAATGTAGTCCATCAACAAAGGAGGTGGCTTACAAAACACTCGTACGAACTATACTTGAGTACTGCTCATCAGTGTGGGATCCGCACCAGGTGGGGTTGGCAGAGGAGATAGAGAAGATCCAAAGAAGAGCTGCGCGTTTCGTCATAGGGTTATTTGGTTAGCGTGATAGCGTTACGGAGATGTTTAGCAAACTCAAGTGGCAGACTCTGCAAGAGAGGCGCTCTGCATCGCGGTGTAGCTTGCTGTCCAGGTTTCGAGAGGGTGCGTTTCTGGATGAGGTATCGAATACATTCCTTCCCCCTACTTATACCTCTCGAGGAGATTACGAATGTAAAATTAGAGAGATTCGAGGGCGCACGGAGGCTTTCCGGCTGTCGTTCTTCTCGCAAACCATAAGTGACTGGAACAGGAAAGGGAGGTAATGCAGTGTCACGTAAAGTGCCCTCCGCCACACACCGTTGGGTGGCTTGCGGAGTATAAATGTAAATGTAGATGTGGATGAAATCCAAAATTGTAAACGTTGGCAACTGATCGATGACTGTATGACGATAAAGCACAATTTTACCATTCAGCTGGCAAGGATGGTAAACAGGGGACATGTCGATACCAGGGAACAGAGCCTTTATCAGTTTCATTCCGTGTAGTCAACTGGCAGCAACCATGCCTCGTAGAGAGGCGCATGAACACTATACGTAGATGGTGGTTGGACTTAAAGAAGCCGGTTGGCGTAATCAGTGAATCGCTCAAAATTTGATTAGGAGCGATGCTACTATTCGACGATGTTAGTAGGAATGGAATCATGGACGAACACAGTGCTTACAGGCTGAAAAGCATTTAAACCGACAGACTCTGGGAGGTTGTAGGGGACATCAAAACAAATATTTTTCACTAATGTCATTTTTTCCTATGAGGATTATTTAAACCGGTGGAGGCCATATTACGCTATTCAGTTGTTAGAGGCCGTATCACGATCTTCAGTTGTTAGAGGGCGTATTACGCTCTTTAGTTGTAGGCAACTGCTGCCCACCTGTGTAGTAGTACGTTGTCTCTGTTTAATGATGGAGCGATACACCTGGAGTGAGTACACTGACATGGTTGGTGCGTACTACGTAGCGCACAACAACGAACTAGCTGCACAGCGGGTTTATCAACAACAATATCCTAATCACCGTATCCCGCATCATACGACCTTTGCTGCTGTGTACCAACGTCTGTGTAAGACCGGGTCATTTAGCAGATTACCTGGAAATGGACGCCGTCGCACGGTAAGAACGCTGAAATTTGAGGAAGCTGTCTTGCAGCATGTGGAGCGGGATCCTTCAATCAGCACTCGTGCAATTGCACGTAACATGGGGACGAAACAGACGAATGTAAGAACAGTCCTTCGAGAGCAGTTGTTACGTCCATTTCACTTACAGCGTGTCCACAACCTGGAACCAGTTGATTATCCACTCAGAGCACAGTTTTCGCAGTGGTACCTGGAACAGTGTGAAATGCATCCTACATTGTCATCCTCTTTGTTGTTTACCGATGAAGCAACGTTCGGGCGTGATGGAGTCTTCAATATGCCCAATTCGTATGTTTGGAGTGAGGATAACCCACATGCCACAATTCAGAAATGGTTCGAATGGCTCTGAGCACTAGGACTTAACATCTGAGGTCATCAGTCCCCTAGAACGTAGAACTACTTAAACCTAACTAACCTAAGGACATCACACACATCCATGCCCGAGGCAGGATTCGAACCTGCGACCGTAGCGGTCACGCGATTCCAGACTAAAGCGCCTAGAACCGCTCGGCCACAACGGCCGGCCATGCCACAGTTACTAGCGCTCATCAAGTGCAGTTCTTCGTTAATGTGTGGGTCGGTGTTGTTGGAGACTGTTTAATTGGGCCGTATCTGCTATACAGGCACTATTACAATTTTCTCGCCAGAGCATTGCCAGAATTGCTGGAAGACGTCCCGCTCCCTACAAGACAACGCATGTGGTTCCAACATGACGGGGTGCCGGTACATTTCAGTCGTCGTGTGCGTCGATTCTTGGACCGACGGTTCCCAGAAACGTGGATTGGCAGAGGTGGTCCTGTACCATGGCCTGCTCGATCCCCAGATATGTCCCCCCTGGACTTTTTTGTGTGGGGGGAGATGCGCAACCTTGTTTACGGAACTCCTGATGCATCAGAAGAGGACTTGATTGCCCGGATAGTAGCAGCTGCAGGAACAATTCAGGGTACTCCTGGGGTTTTCGTCCGTGTCAGACAGAACATGATCCGACGGTGTAACCTTTGTTTACGAGTCAATGGAGGCATTTTTGAAAATCTACTATAATTGAAATTGGGTTGTGTTAATGTGTTTTCTCTTGGTCATAAAAAATGGAAAAGTGTTTGTTGGTTTAATTAATTTGCCGCCAGACAAATCTTCCTCTACCGGTTTAAATACTCCTCACAGGAAAAAATGACATTAGGGAAAAGTATTTGTTTTGATGTCCCCTACAACCTCCCAGAGTTTGTCGGTTTAAATACTTTTCACCCGTAGAAGGAAGCAGTCGACCTAGAGATGCGACAGAACATCAAGACCGAGCAATAGTCAGAGCCACTCAGAGCCTCTAATTCATCATTATCATCGATCCGACGTGCAATTAGTGCTTTAGTGGCCACAAGGCGTGGCTCACAGAAAAGCTGCTGAGTTCACGGCACCCCTTGGGCCGACTACCATGCATATCTGTACACCAACAAGGCCGTTTGCGTTGGTGCCGGGCACATTCGGCCTGGAATCTCATTGACTGGAGTAGAGTTGTCTTAAGTGATGATGAGTCCCGCTTCGAACCGAGCCCCGATGACCAGCGAAAACGTGTCTGCAGACGCCCCGGAAGCGGGGGGATATCATCGTATCACCCGCTATACAGCCCGACAACCAGGAATGGTGGTCTGGAGTGCAGTTTCATTTCATACCAGGACCCTTTTGGTTATTATCCGTGGCACCCTTACGGCACAGTGGTACGTAGACGATATTCTACTTCCCGTTTTGTTATCCTTCATGGCAAGCCATCCGGTCTTACATTTCAGCAAGATAATGCCCGCCCACACTCGGCGAGAGTTTCTACTTCTTGTTCTCGTGCTTGCCACACCCTACTTTGGTCAGCTATGTCACCGGATTTTCCTCCAATTGAGCATGTTTGTAGCATTATGGGAAGGGCCCTCCAACTATCTCCGGATTCTGACGCTCTAGCGCGCCAAATGGACAAAATTTGGCACGATATCCCTCAGGAAGACATCCAACAACTCTGTAAATCAATGCCCAGCTGAATAACTGTTTGCATAAGGACCACAGATTGACCAATGCGTTATACACTAGTTCAATCTGAGAATTTATTTCTCTTGAATAAATCATTCAATTTTTCTGAAAATGTAATCACTTATTTATTTGTACACGTTAATCATTTCTACGGATTTCCATCCCATTTTGATAACACCTTCGTGATGCGTCGCCTTAGAGTTGCCTTAGAGTCTGTTTATAGAGTAACTACAAATTTTTAAAATCGTAAATTCTATCCAAAATTTTCTTCTTAAGAATACGTCCATTTTTTACTTGCAAACTGAACGCACTTAACATGGATTAACATAGATTTACCGCTGTGTACTTGTTCGTCGAGTTGACAACATATTACTGTGAAACCTCACCAAAGATATAAATTTATAAGGTGAGAATTGTTTCACTTTATAATACTGAATTTTACATTACCAATGTTTGCAATAATAAAACAGAACAACCTTAAAAATTAATCTATCACTCAGTACAATATAAAATTAATTTTGTTATTGCCTTACTATAGCAAGTAAACAATGTTAAGTACGGTCATTAACATTTCTGCCAACACACTATCACTTAAATTCGCGTAAAGTACGATAAGGCACACTGCATTATTTATTTATAATAATTCGCATTTACTCTAATAGCAAAAACTTTTGAAGCGCATCTGCGTTCAAGAACATTGTCAGGGTCTTTATGGGAGTCATAGTTTTCCACATCATCCTGAGATTTGCACGAATCTTCCCTGAAAAGCATTTCCCTGACACGAACATCGCACTCGTTACTGCTACTGGCAGTCTTGTTTTTGGTGCTTAGCATTGTTTACATACACACTTCCTGACAAAACTATCATTAGTGAGAATCTGAAATTAGGTATAGGGCCGCCATATCTCATCTATCGTGGAACCATCAACTAAAGTGAGATAGCACTTGACGCGCCATGTTTTACATGTACTAATTCTGTTTCTCATCGACTGTTCCTTATCACTGTTTATAGACGAGGACTTCATATAAGTACTGGGCATTTCAAGCAGATTACATTTCTCTGTAGAGAAACTGAGAAGGGGGAACAAAAATTATAAACACTCTTCCGCAATATTACTTCAAACACTAGTTACCTTGGAGGCGATTATTTGTTTTATTTTTGAGCATTCATGGTACACGCAGCCTTGAAGCTTGATCCAATATCAATTTTTTTTATATATTTCAAAAATAAAGACATGGAGAAGAAACTAGTAAGGAAAAGACACACCGCTATAAATGAATCTTCATTTGTTTTGAAAATGTAAGTAACTTCCGTTTCTGTTGTTCACTAGATTGTTTTTCCTCATTTTAGAGTAATTATTCGTTGACATATTACCCATAATATGACATGTTTTTGGAGTGATTTCTTTCACAGCTTTACCACAATTCAACAGTAATTTCCAGAAGTTATTTGAAAACTTACCTATGGTTTGCGCTTCGGAACGGATATTTAAAGTTATCAGATATGAATGTTTGAAACAACTGGAACAGCTGGAATCCTTCAACCGCAATTTGAAATATTAAATCAGATGGTTGTTTGAGGTGCCGCTGCAAAAGTTGATAAATATCAGTTAATTACACTTGCTGTGGACCATCACTACTGGTAACAAGTGCTTTACGTTTACCGCACCCACTCATTAATTTTAGTAAACAACGCTTTACATAGCATCCAACGTCGAACAGCTTATGTACGTCATTACAAGAACTTTCAGCTTTACTTGCATGTTAATGAACGTTCTCTAAATGTCTAATAGATACATGTTCATCAGGCTTTTCTACAGAAACCAATATGAGGTCTTTTATACATCATTTACAAAAGAAAACAGCCTCATTTTTAATAAACTGATTCTTTCAATTCATTTCCAGAGTCTAAGTCCTGTCATAAAAATTCAAAGGTTACTGAAAGCACGTAGCTCACAGCAGTAGCCTATGGAATTAGGACTCAGCCCTCTTTTATGTATCAGGTTGCGAGGGACCATGCAAGACACAGACACTTGGTTGTGGAACGAGCCAGTGCATAGTTCACGGAATGCTGATTACAAAATTTATAAACCATACGAGACAATAGAATGAAAGCAAGCAAAGTAAAAAAGGCGTCTCGTTCTAGTGTCAGAGACAGTGGATATCAATTTTATAATCAAGATAACAGTGTTCAGTTCCTCCGCGAGATCTTGATCATGGTGCTTCCAAGAAAACCTTCCATCTACTTTCAGTCCCAAGAATTAAAATGGTCGACCTCACTGACTGTTTGATCACTTTCATACAACAAAATTCCTGTTTTGCAAGAGTTCCGTGTTGAAAACCGTATGCATTGCGTTTTATTACGTAAACTCCGTCCACATGCTCAGGCGGGCCTATCAGTAGCCACCGATCGCAGGGTAATCCTCTTCCAGTGGTGGTCATTTGACGCATTATGGAGGGATTTGGGGTCAGCAAACTGTTCTCCCGGCCGTTGTCAGTTTTCGTGGCCTGGAGCCACTACTGCTCGCTGAAGTAGCTCCTCAAATGGCATCACTAGGGGAGTACACCCGTTCCACTACTCGCACCAAATAAAAGTTCGTGGCAGTACCAAGAATCGAAAGCGGATCCTCGTTATGGTGGTCAATCGCCCTGACCATTAGGCTGCGTAAGCGGACACGTTGTCGTACAAGTAAGTCAAGTGTAACTATAAGGTTCCAAAGACCTTTGCAAGTCCCAAACATTTATGATGTACATTTCGTGCTCAAGTCTTATGGGACCAAACTGCTGAGGTCATCGGTCCCTATGACGTACAAATGAAGACTGAAATGACGAATGAAAAAATATATATGCTTATGTACGCCAATGATGTTTGGGACGTGGAAAGGTCTCTAGAACTGTTCCAGGAAGAAACCCCCCTTTCTTTCGATTCCGAGATACTCTTTAAATACAGCTGGAAAGCCTTTGCAATGCTGTTCGAGTTTGGTGGAAAACGTGAATAGTAATTTGAACTGAGGAGGGAAGCGTGCTAGGATAATCCGTGCAGGTGTGCGGAACCACCGTGCCAAGGTGTAGTAGTGGTGAGCGCATCTGGATAGTGAGCAGGCGACCTAGGTTCGAATCCCAGCCTTGGTACAAATTTTCATTCGTCGTTTCAGTCTATATATGTACATTACAGATAAGTATCAATCTGTTCTCTGAAAGACTCGTGCTGATGTTAATGAGTGCCCTATTAGTTACATCGTTTATAATACGTTTTCCTTCATTCATAATAAAACTTGTTTCTTATACAACGAGAACAATTTGTGTGTCATCTGTAAATATAATAATTTTGTGTCATCTGTCATGCTTGGTGGCAGATCATTGATGTATATCCAGAAACACAGTGGATCCAGAGCAGAAGCCTGTGTCAGCGTTCACTTTACACGGCCGTATTCAAATACAAACCTCTTCCCTGCTTGTTGAGGACAATCTTCTGCTTCCGACTTTCTCGATATGAAGTCAACCGTTGTTGAGCTGTTTCTTTACATGGGATCGTAATGTTCCAACATGTGCAGAAGTATTACATGGTTCATAACACGAAATGGGAACAACTTTCCGAGTAGGGTAGCCACAGCTCAAAGACAATGTCAATAAAAATAAAAACACTCAGCACTCAATAAAAACTCAAATTATCATATACACACATCAAAAAAAGTTTTCATCACCTTGGTTCTTAGCGTTCCGGAACCTGTGCAGAAAATTGGAACAAAGATCAACATAAACATCTTTTCCGCCCCTTTTATTGCTCATAAGAACCACACATTGCATGTTGTACCACCATACCATACAGCGAGACTTTCAGAGGTGGTGGTCCAGACTGCTGTACACAACGGTACCTCTAATCTGCAGTTGCACGTCCTATTGCATTGATGCACTGCTGTATTCGTCGTGGCATACTATCCACAAGTTCATCAAGGGACCGCTTGGTCCATATTGTCCCACTCCTCAACGGCGATTCGGTTTAGATCCCTCAGAGTGGCTGGTGGGTCACGTCGTCCATAAACAACCCTTTACAATCTATCACATGCATGTTCGATAGGGTTCATGTCTGGATAACATGCTGGCCACTCTACTCGAGCGATGTCGTTATCCTGAAGGAAGTCATTCACAAGATGTGCACGATGGGGGCGCGAATTGTCGTCCATGAAGACGAATGCCTCGCCAATATGCTACCGATATGATTGCAAAAAATGGTTCAAATGGCTCTGAGCACTATGGGACTTAACATCTGAGGTCATCAGTCCCCTAGAACTTAGAACTACTTAAACCTAGCTAACCTAAAGACAGCACAGACATCCATGCCCGAGGCTGGATTCGAACCTGCGAAAGTAGCGGTCGCGCGACTCCAGACTGGAGCGCCTAGACCCTCTCGGTGTACTGTACTAATACTAATGAATTACAACTTATCCTGATAATGTTATGAAAAAGACTTTTTTAATAAAACAAAATATCCCAAATTGTCGCGAATTAGCTGGATATTACTCACGTCCCGCTTTGAAACGGTCTCTCTCTACGTTCAGTCCACAGTCATAGAGAAGTAGCGTCACATGACTACCACGAAAGTATACAAACACAGCCGTAGAGGTTGATACACAACAAAATCGTGTTAAAATCTTTCAGTGCCACAATTACGTCAATAAAATTGACAGAAGCAGAAAAAGCAGGTACTAATAGGTGTGCAATTCAGTTATTCATCTTTAGACCTAAAGAGTAGAGAATCAATCCAGCGACAAAACGTATGGGGAGGTTGTTGTTTTAGGATTTCCTTACTGATTGTCTATCTGCTTGCTAGTGGCCCTTTCACAGAAGAGTTAAAAATCTTATCTCCAGTGAGATTGAAACAGAAAACAAACGCACTCTTTCCAAGAAGGATAACACCTTACCGCTATGTTGGCATAAGACTGTGCCTCCCCTTGTAGTCAATGTTCAAATGTGTGTGAAATCCTATGGGACGTAACTGCTAAGGTCATCATTCCTTAAGCTTACACACTACTGAACCTAAATTATCCTAAGTACAAACACACACACACACACACACACACACACACACCCATGCCTGAGGGAGGACTCGAACCTCCGCCGGGAGCAGTCGCACAGTTCATGACTGCAGCGCCTTAGACCGCACGGCTAATCCCACACGGCCCTTTGTAGTCCCATTGATGACCAAGACAAAGAATTCCCAACGTAAATTGAGAAGTAAACTGCAGTTTCTGTTTGAACGAGCTTCCTGAAATCAAAACTATAAATTTGCTACCTCTCTGTTATCCCGTAAGTGAAAATAATTCAGAATGTTTAATCTAAATGACATGAAAATATCGAGTAAATTTACCAGAATAGTTCTGAACCAAGCAAGGAAGTAAATCGACGGTCACATACTTGTGAAACGGTTTCTGCAATGTTACCAGTTCTCCGTTAGACCAGGGACAGGCAGAATACGGCTGCTTAGGCGAAGAGAATCTTGAGCTGGCTGACACCAGAGAAGTGCGTCTTCCGGAGACGTGGCGTCATGGGCTGCCATTGCATCGACGAGGAGCAGAAATACCTAGTAAACGCTATTGAGTTTTATTCACATTTCTGTAATTATGAGCCGCGCTGGATTAGCCGAGCGGTCTAGGGCACTGCAGTTGTGGACTGTGCGGCTGGTCCCGGCGGAGGTTCGAGTCCTCCCTCGGTCATAGGTGTGTGTGTGTTTGTCCTTAGGACAATTTAGGTTACGCAGTGTGTAAGCTCAGGGACTGATGACCTTAGCAGTTGAGTCCTATAAGATTCCACACACATGTTAACATTTTTTTCTATGTTTTGTTTATCGGATTTGCCTCAGTCCGTGCCCGGGCACTCTGTGGCGAACGTGGCTGCGATTTAGCTGTTGGTTTATCTTTGTACCAGTCTGTGGTGAAACTTATTTCCTGCTGAAAGCAAATTTGTAATAAGCATAAATTAAAATTTGTACTCTTCTTTTTTTATTATCTTTGTTCACTGCATGCGCTGTATAAACACCCAATATTCGATATCATAATTTTATTATAGAATTTTGACCACATGTTCAATAATTTTTTTTTCAATGATATATTCTGAGATTACCTGAGAAGGAATGTATGCACTGTTGTCAGCATTGCTTGTTGTCCAATTCATTTTTGACTATTAACATTTTTTTTTCAGTTGAATGTGAGGATGAAGTTTCTTCTTGTGCTTTAGCAAGACCTTCTTATTCTACCGGCTCGACCGGAAACGAAGGTAAAATATGAAACTTGGCTACTTTTCGTTCGACATTACACAGGGGGAGGGGGAAGTAAAATAAGACATTACACTCTCTTGATATGGAAGTATATTTGTTGTTTGATAGTTTTCCATTTCTTCAGACCAGCCGGTTAAAAATGTTAAAGGAGATACTATCAAGAAAGTAGATGACGTACATACAATTATCTTCTCTCTTTCAGATGACGAGATCTAGCAAGTCTCCTTAATTGATTCTGATTCTGAATCAGAGGCAGTAGAAATGTTAGGACCAGGAGAGATGCTAGGACATGACTCAGCAGAGACTTCCCAACTTGAGCCGCGCGAGGAAATTACAGAGGCCATTCGTGAACCAGTCGAGTGCCCCAACTGGTCATCCCAACGAGCAGAGAAGGTGTCGCTACCCTTCACTGGAGCGCAAGCTCCTAAAATTGAGGCAGAGGCAGTTGACCCTATTGGTTTTTTTGTCTTTTCTTACCGACTCATTTCTCAAAAAATGGTTCAAATGGCTCTGAGCACTATGGGACTTAACAGCTGAGTTCATCAGTCCCCTAGAACTAAGAACTACTTAAACCTAACTAACCTAAGGACATGACACACATCCATGCCCGAGGCAGGATTGGAACCTGCGACCGTAGCGGTCGCGCGCCTCAAGACTGAAGCGCCTAGAACCGCTTGGCCACTCCGGCCGGCGACTCATTTCTCCAAATGCTGGTGGCTGAGATGAATAGTTACGTAGTAACGATTCTCTCTGTTAGCGAGTGACCTCAAACCAGAATCACACGATGGAAGGAAACCGACATTTAAGAAGTAAAAGTATTTCTGGCTATCTTGTTTCATGTAGGTATCATTCACGTGAGTAGAATTGGCGACTATTGGAAAACTGATTATAGTTATGACATAACATGTTTTCAGAACGCATTGCCACGTAATAGGTATTTGTTACCGCTCAGAGCTTTACACGTTCGTGAAAATATCAGTGACGGCGGTTCTGATAAAATTCAGCCAATTATATATATTAATGGCAGGAAGGGGCAAGTAAATTCCATGGAAACGACCTCTCTGTGGACGAACCTGTGATCCTATGGAGGATCAGATTACGAATCAGGCAGTGTATAAAGAAAAAGAAACGTAAATTTGGTTTCAAATTATACATCCTGGCAGAGGTACACCGGCAGGACTACAGCTTTAATATTACCTGGTTTGTTACAAAGCTCTCAGGTGGCACAAGAGATATTTCTCGAGAAATGCTCATTAACTGGCAATTATTATATATTATGTACATAGTAAATGCCAAGCCAGCGAATCTGTCTGAGTTTCAACTGTCTGTAATCAATGGGTTGGTCGGAGGCCCAAAACCTATACCAATCCCAAAAATCTCAAAACTTTTGAACAAAGTTCACCTTCCAGGGCACTGTCACAAATATTCGAAATAAAAAACTCCGACGGCGGAGTAAGCTCTGCTGGGACGAAGATAAGTTAGGGTTTCCACGTTATTTTATTGCCCCCTTTGTCCAAAAGAACCCTGACTGTGTGTCGTCCCATGCTTTCGAACCTTTCTTGATTAATGACTCATAACATTTGTACCCCCCCTCCCCTCCCCATGAACCATGGACCTTGCCACCTTGCCGTTGGTGGGGAAGCTTGCGTGCCTCAGCGATACAGATAGCCGTACCGCAGGTGCAACCACAACGGAGGGGTATCTGTTGAGAGGCCAGACAAACGTGTGGTTCCTGAAGAGGAGCAGCAGCCTTTTCAGTAGTTGCAGGGAAAACAGTCTGGATGATTGACAGATCTGGCCTTGTAACAATAACCGAAATAGCCTTGCTGTGCTGGTACTGCAAACGGCTGAAAGCAATGGGAAACTACAGTCGTAATTTTTCCCGAGGGCATAAAGCTTTACTGTGTGGTTCAATGATGATGGCATCCTCTTGGGTAAAATATTCCGGAGGTAAAATAGTCGCCCATTGGGATCTCCAGGCGGGGACTACTCAGAAGGACATCGTTATCAGGAGAAAGAAAACTGCCGTTCTACGGATCGGAGCGTGGAATGTCAGACCCCCTAATCGGGCAGGTAGGTTAAAAAATTTAAAAAGGGAAATGGATAGGTTAAAGTTAGATATAGTGGGAATTAGTGAAGCTCGGTATCAGGAGGAACAAGACTTCTGGTCAGGTGAATACAGGGTTATAAATACAAAATCAAATAGAGGTAATGGAGCAGTAGGTATAATGTTGTTGTTGTCTTCAGTCCTGAGACTGGTTTGATGCAGCTCTCCATGCTACTCTATCCTGTGCAAGCTGCTTCATCTTCCAGTACGTACTGCAGCCTACATCCTTCTGAATCAGCTTAGTGTATTCATCGTAGGTATAACAATGAATTAAAAAATAGGAGTGCGGGTAAGCTAATACAAACAGTATAGTGAAAGCATTATTGTGGCCAAGATAGACACGAAGCCCACACCTACCACAGTAGTACAATTTTCTATGCCAACTAGCTCCACAGATGATGAAGAGATTGACGAAATGTATGTTGAGTTGAAAGAAATTATTCAGATAGTGAAGGGAGACGAAAATCTAATAGTCATGGATGACTGGAATTCGATAGTAAGAAAAGGAAGTGAAGGAAACGTAGTAGCTGAATATGGAATGGGAGAAAGGAATGAAAGAGGAAGTCGCCTGGCAGAATTCTGCGCAGAGCACAACTTAATCATAGCTAACACTTGGTTCAAGAATCATAAAAGAGGGTCGTATAAATGGAAGAGGCCTGGAGATATTCGAAGGTTTAAGATAGATTATATAATGGTGAAACAGAGATTTAGGAAACAGGTTTTAAATTCCAAGATATTTCCAGGGGCAGATGTGGACTCTGACCACAATCTATTGGTTATGAACTGTAGATGAAAACTGAAGAAACTGCATAATTGTGGGAATTTAAGGTGATCGTATCTGGGTAAACTGACACAACCAGAGGTTGTAAAGAGTTTCAGAGAGAACATTGGGGAACTATTGACAGGAATGGGGGAAAGAAATACAGTAGAAGAAGAATGGGTAGCTATGCGGGATGAAATAGTGAAGGCAGCAAAGGATCAAGTAGGTAAACAGACGAGGGCTAGTGAAAATCCTTGGGTAACAGAAGATATATTGAATTTAACTGATGAAAGGAGAAAATAAAAAAATGCAGTTAATGAAGCAGGCAAAAAGGAATACAAATGTCTCAAAAATGAGATCGACAGGAAGTGCAAAATGGCTAAGCAGGGATGGCTAGAGAACAAATGTAAGGATGTAGAGGCATATCTCACTAGGGGTAAGATGGACACTGCCTACAGGAAAATTAAAGAGACTTTTGGAGAAAAAAGAACCACTTGTATGAATATCAAGAGCTCAGATGGAAACCCAGTCCTAAGCAAAGAAGAGAAAGCAGAAAGGTCGAAGGAGTATTTAGAGGCTCTGTACAAGGGTGATGTACTTGAGGACAATATTATGGAAATGGAAGAGGATGTAGATGAAGATCAAATGGGAGATATGTCACTGCGTGAAGAGTTTCAAATGGTTCTGAGCACTATCGGACTTAACATCTATGGTCATCAGTCCCCTAGAATTTAGAACGACTTAAGCCTAACTAACCTAAGGACAGCACACAACACCCAGTTATCACGACGCAAAGAAAATCCCTGACCCCGCCGGGAATCGAACCCGGGAACCCGGGCGTGGGAAGCGAGAAGGCTACCGTGCGACCACGAGCTGCGGACGTGAAGAGTTTGACAGAGCACTGAATGACCTAAGCCGAAACAAGGCACCAGGAGTAGACAACATTCCATTAGAACTACTGATAGCCTTGGGAGAGCAAGCCCTGTCAAAACTCTACAATCTGGTGAGCAAGACGTATGAGACAGGCTAAATAGACTCAGACTTCAAGAAGAATATAATATAAATGAAAAACGCCAGTTTACTTTTGTTCTATAGTATTACTTTTATTTTGTTAACCGGTTTTCGGGTTACAAGGCCATCTTCAGACATTTACTGAGTATTACTACCAAAGAAGTTAAATGTTAGCAGACAACATTTGAAGAGAAGTAACACATCTAGACTGAAGTAGAAACATGCAATAAGTAACATCTTTTCAGTGAAAATAATTATGTTCCTTATGTATTCTGTATTTACATTGATAACTGTCTCCTCTTTTAATTGGTTGTGTATCACTCTCCATGTTTCATACCTCCTGATACAGCCTGGTCTAGTACTAATTTTATTTGATTTTATTAGTTTTGTTTATTAATAGAAACTGTTATGTAGGCATGCTATTCCTATTTTGTGCTAAAGGTTTTCCTGTCCACTCCATTGTTATTTATGTACTTTTCAGTTTTTACTGGGATACTCTTAGCAGTGCCAGTTGTGTTGACAGTTCAAGCGGCGCGGTATATTGCCTGACGAATTTGTAGCAGTTCTGAAGCGAATGCCGTGAAGTGTTTCCTTCAGTGTATAAATCGAGTTGAAGTAACAAGGGCTTAAGTCCAGGCCCATCAATGAAACAAATCAGTTACAGCTTGCATCCACACACTCTGCTGTAAAATGATGATCAGATCCTGTAGAAAGTGTCACCACTTCTTCTTCTATGCTGTTCGTTTTTGGAACACAAACTACGACCAGCTTAGAGATAGAAGTGATGACACTTTCTGCAGGACCTAACTATAGTTTTGCAGGGCAATGCTCAAGCACGTACAGTGCAAGGTGTTACTGATTTGTTTGACTTGTGGGGCTGTTAAGTGCTATACCACCTACTGCACTCCCCAGACTTAAACCCTCGTGAGTTCAAATCGATTTCTAAACTGAAGGAAACACTTCACAGCATTCACTTCATAACTGCTACAAATTCGTCGGGCAACAGACCGCGCCGCTCGAACTGTCAACATAACTGGCACTGCTAAGAGTATCCCACGACTTCCACATCGCTGGCAACGGGTTATTGACAATGCTGGTGACTACTTTGAAGGTCAGTAAAACTTTGAAAGACGTATCTATTTTGTACGAGCTGTAAATAAATAGTTGCCACAATTAAAGTTCCAACCCTCGTATAAATTAATTGTAATTAAGTTTACAAACATAAATTTGTCCAAAAGTCCTACTTGCAGTCATAAATATGTATGCTGTCATATATTCATTAATAATTTTATAAAACAAAATCTAGCGTTGGTTTAGACAAAGTAGTAATTTAGGAATAGCATTGGTATTATATTAGACATAGCTTAGTATTCGTTTTGTTAAAAAGTACCAATGTGTATTTTGTGTTTATGCTCACTTATTGAATAAACTTATATTGTTATTCGTAATAATCTTTTCAAGATATGCGTTAAACAACACTGGGGAAGGGCAACAATCTTATCTGACACCCCGTCCAATGCTGCTTCCTTCTGACATTTCATTTCCAATCCTTATCCTTACTTTATGGTTTGAATATAGATTCTGTATCACTCGTCTCTCTTTCCAATCTACTCCTTTTCTCTTCAGAATATCCATCAGCTTGTTCCACTGAACTCTGTCTAAAGCCTTTCCTAAATCTATAAAAACAGCAAAGATTTCTCTCCTTTTTTCCATATATCTTTCCCCTATAGTTCTTAACAGGCCAATAGCATTTCTTGTTCCTTTTGCTCTTCTGAATCCGAACTGCTCCTCTGCAATCCCTCTATCCAGCTTGCCATATAGCCTTCTATTCAACACTCTCAGCAAGACTTTAGCTGCATGAGAAATTAGACTGATGGTCCGATGCTCTTCACATTTTTTAGTATTTCGCTTTTTCTCTATTAGTGTCATAACTGTTGCAAGGAAGTCCTCAGGCCACATATCTCGTTACAGAGGTAGACTATTTCTTTTCTTACCCTGTTTCCCAGATTCTTCAACAGCTCGTCTGGCAAATCATCAATTCCATATGCCTTCCTAGTCTTCATCTCCTTCAGCGCCTTTTCTGCTTCTCCTTCCAAGATGGTGAATCCCTTCCCATCTTTCGGCACATTTAAATATCTCGGAAGCACAATAACTGAAGACTTGAGATGTCACCAGGAGGTGAAAACTCGAATTGCCATAGCGAAGGAGGCATCCGACAGAAAGAGGAGACTCTTATGTGGCAAATTAGATAAAGGTCTAAGGAAAAGGCTTGGCAAATGTTTTGTCTGGAGTGTGGCACTATATGGGGCAGAAACATGGACACTGAGACGAGAGGATGAAAAAAGGTTAAAAGCATTTGAGATTTGGATGTGGAGGAGAATGGAGAGAATAAGCTGGAAGGAAAGAGTGAGTAATGAAAGAGTATTGGAAAGGGTTGGTGAGAGAAGATGTCTACTGAAGGTTGTAAGAGAAATGAAAAAGAACTGGTTGGAACATTCATTGAGAAGGGACTGCTTGCTAGCAGATGCTTTGGAAGGATTGGTTTGTGGGAGAAGACTGAGAGGAAGAAGGAGATACAATATGATGGACGATATAAAGTGAAGAGGAAATTATGCAGACCTGAAGAGGATAGCAGAAGACCGGACAGCCTAGAGAACTACCATGTGAAAACTTACCTTTTGGCAGAACACTGATGATGATGATGATGATGTTCTTCGTAATCCTAAACACATTTCGAAAAAATCTAGCCCCTCTCAAACAAAAGGAATAAATAAAATATAATAGAACCATCTATATACCTACACAAAACACGGGAATGAGATTCCTGACGTTGCTGAGCCACCATGGACGTAGGCCGAGTGCCCTCATCATGCCCCGCCCCCACCACCCCTCACCTCGCTGGTGAAAGGAAACTGGCACTAAAACTGAAATTACATTTTCAGAAGAAATTTTTGCTTAGTAATACTTCATTGTTTAATGTATTAGTAAAATAAAAATGACTATAAAAAAAATTGGCGTCCGAGGTATTTCGCCCCAGCAAGAAGGAAAGTAATCGCGTTAGACAGAAAACTAAAAAACTTATTCACTGGAACCAATTCGCTTTATTAGCATTACTAGATGCTATTAACGTGATACGTAAGCAATGTCTATTTTACTATTATACACTCCTGGAAATTGAAATAAGAACACCGTGAATTCATTGTCCCAGGAAGGGGAAACTTTATTGACACATTCCTGGGGTCAGATACATCACATGATCACACTGACAGAACCACAGGCACATAGACACAGGCAACAGAGCATGCACAATGTCGGTACTAGTACAGTGTATATCCACCTTTCGGAGCAATGCAGGCTGCTATTCTCCCATGGAGACGATCGTAGAGATGCTGGATGTAGTCCTGTGGAACGGCTTGCCATGCCATTTCCACCTTGTGCCTCAGTTGGACCAGCGTTCGTGCTGGACGTGCAGACCGCGTGAGACGACGCTTCATCCAGTCCCAGACATGCTCAATGGGGGACAGATCCGGAGATCTTGCTGGCCAGGGTAGTTGACTTACACCTTCTAGAGCACGTTGGGTGGCACAGGATACATGCGGACGTGCATTGTCCTGTTGGAACAGCAAGTTCCCTTGCCGGTCTAGGAATGGTAGAACGATGGGTTCGATGACGGTTTGGATGTACCGTGCACCATTCAGTGTCCCCTCGACGATCACCAGAGGTGTACGGCCAGTGTAGGAGATCGCTCCCCACACCATGATGCCTGGTGTTGGCCCTGTGTGCCTCGGTCGTATGCAGTCCTGATTGTGGCGCTCACCTGCACGACGCCAAACACGCATACGACCATCATTGGCACCAAGGCAGAAGCGACTCTCATCGCTGATGACGACACGTCTCCATTCGTCCCTCCATTCACGCCTGTCGCGACACCACTGGAGGCGGGCTGCACGATGTTAGGGCGTGAGCTGAAGACGGCCTAACGGTGTGCGGGACCGTAGCCCAGCTTCATGGAGACGGTTGCGAATGGTCCTCGCCGATGCCCCAGGAGCAACAGTGTCCCTAATTTGCTGGGAAGTGGCGGTGCGGTCCCCTACGGCACTGCGTAGGATCCTACGGTCTTGGCGTGCATCCGTGCGTCGCTGCGATCCGGTCCCAGGTCGACGGGCACGTGCACCTTCCGCCGACCCCTGGCGACAACATCGATGTACTGTGGAGACCTCACGCCCCACGTGTTGAGCAATTCGGCGGTACGTCCAGCCGGCCTCCCGCATGCCCACTATACGGCCTCGCTCAAAGTCCGTCAACTGCACATACGGTTCACGTCCACGCTGTCGCGGCATGCTACCAGTGTTAAAGACTGCGATGGAGCTCCGTATGCCACGGCAAACTGGCTGACACTGACGGCGGCGGTGCACAAATGCTGCGCAGCTAGCGCCATTCGACGGCCAACACCGCGGTTCCTGGTGTGTCCGCTGTGCCGTGCGTGTGATCATTGCTTGTACAGCCCTCTCGCAGTGTCCGGAGCAAGTATGGTGGGTCTGACACACCGGTGTCAATGTGTTCTTTTTTCCATTTCCAGGAGTGTATACCAGGAAACAGTTTTCGTTGTGAATGATTGCATTGGCACCACTCTAATACATAATGACAAAAAAATGGTTCAAATGGCTCTGAGCACTATGCTACTTAACATCTGAGGTCATCATCCCCTAGAACTTAGAACTAATTAAACCTAACTTACCTAAGGACCTCACACACATCCATGCTCGAGGTAGGATTCGAACCGTGCGACCGCAGCGGTCGCACGGTTCCAGACTGAAGCACCTAGAACCGCACGGCCACACCGGCCAGCCATAATGACACCAATGAAAAGAAAACATAACGCTGTTTGTGAATATCTGTGTTTCGTAATCAAATTTGATACGCTGCGAATAATGAATAGTGTCAGTTCACAAAAAGTAAACCGTGCAACGGAGTACGACGCAAAAACCGCGAAGATAATTAAACAAGCGAATCATTGTGGTGCATGTTACATTCTGATAACATGAAAGGAGAAGGAGTTGTGATGAGAATATGAAAAGAGAAGCAAAAAGTGCCGACATTAGTGTGTCCAATATGTCATTGTTAAGCAAAACGGTCATTCATTAAATAAATAAATAAAAAGCAGAGGTGATTGCAATATAACTACTGGTGATACTTTGTCAGTAACAGCGTTAAACAACTGAAGAATGAGATTCTGAAATTTCAGACAACTTAAGACAGTGAATGAACCAAATAACAAGAAGAGTTCACCCTAGGTAAGCGTCGGATGGAATTTCCATGCAGCATCTCGCAGTTTGGCAAATTTTTCTCGTAGTTTATTTCTCGGTTGTTTCACACTAACGACCCCTCTAGTCTAACGCAACCTTCATACGTGAATTATCGAGGTGTAATTCATCTTGGGGACGATTGGAAAGGGTTAATAAATCATTCAAGATAGTTACTGCACACAACAACCTGTCTCATGAGACAACCACTCATCGGCTCTTGCTTGACTGAAAAGTTAAGGGTCACATAAATAGAGTAAAATCAGAAGGAAAAGTAGGTATTAGGAATAGACATCTTATCCTTATATCACTGTGCAGTAACTTGAAATAGTTAGGCATTGGTAAGGCAACGAATTTAAATAAAAAGAGGTTGATGCAATAAGCTGAATATTTCTAGATGAAACCTAAATCATTTTTCTGTAAGTATTTCAGTTTTCAAATCGTCCCTACACAGCTAAAAAAAAAAAAGAGGACTGAAGATGTCTCCGAGTAGTTTAATGGTAACTCCAAGTGACAGTGGTGAGTCTCCACCTCAGAACTGTCGTCACTCCATTACCGGTGCAATTCTATCCTCAACTAGCATACATTAGTTTTATAGAGAAGCCCAGCAATGATATAGTTTCAGGAGGAGAGTCAGGGAGAGAGAATAAAAAGGTCCTCAAATTGCAGGAAATGCGACATGTCAGCTTCCACGAAATGAGTACAGTTTAACCTTACTTTAACAAGAGTGGTGATTAATTTTGATAGAATATTAGTTTCTGGAGACTGACATCTGGAGCCCATAGGGACTGACCGATCTATGTTTCCGGGGCGGAAATACTGCAAGAACTCTATGATCCATGATCTGATGTGGACTTACATCAGCAGTTTTCTGAAAGTACATCTAACAAGGAGGAAGCGCAGTAGGGCGCTCTCTGACACATACGAAACTTCACTTGGTGAAAGAATGGCGAAAATAAATGGACACCCGAGAAAGTGACTGTCAAAATTTGGACGCCGCTGCATCAGTTCGCAAACATGGTATTATACCAAGCGAGGCGGTGGGTTAGTAGCACAGGTTTGAATTTTTGCACTCTGTGCTCAAATCCAATCTTAAGATGTTATGTTTTTCCTTTTGCTGTCGCGGAAATATGTGAGATCAATGACATTAATATTTTTGGGGTATCGAGAAATATAATGGAATTATTTATAAAATAAATAAGCATTTCAGATATTATTCAAACTAGAGTTTATCATCACAAATCTTATATAAGCTTATGCAGCTAAGCATAAAAAATGGAAGCACCACCAGAAACATGCAAAGATAGGAATGCTACAGTCACTTTCCTTAACGTGATTATCATTAGGAAAAGTAACTTCCTTAACGTTCTAAGTAACTCACGATCAGTCGATTATCTCGCAGCAAACCAAACATATGAAAGCACTTTCTCGAAAGCTGGAGGTTGGACCTTACTACTTATCCAAGTGTGTTGTTGTTGTCTTCAGTCCTGAGACTGGTTTGATGCAGCTCTCCATGCTACTCTATCCTGTGCAAGCTGCTTCATCTCCCAGTACCTACTGCAACCTACATCCTTCTGAATCTGCTTAGTGTACTCATCTCTCGGTCTCCCTCTACCATTTTTACCCTCCACGCTGCCCTCCAATGCTAAATTTGTGATCCCTTGATGCCTCAAAACATGTCCTACCAACCGATCCCTTCTTCTAGTCAAGTTGTGCCACAAATTTCTCTTCTCCCCAATCCTATTCAATACCTCCTCATTAGTTACGTGATCTATCCACCTTATCTTCAGTATTCTTCTGTAGCACCACATTTCGAAAGCTTCTATTCTCTTCTTGTCCAAACTAGTTATCGTCCATGTTTCACTTCCGTACATGGCTACACTCCAAACAAATACTTTCAGAAACGACTTCCTGATACATAAATCTATATTCGATGTTAACAAATTTCTCTTCTTCAGAAACGCTTTCCTTGCCATTGCCAGTCTACATTTTATATCCTCTCTACTTCGACCATCATCAGTTATTTTACTTCCTAAATAGCAAAACTCCTTTACTACTTTAAGTGTCTCATTTCCTAATCTAATTCCCTCAGCATCACCCGATTTAATTTGACTACATTCCATTATCCTCGTTTTGCTTTTGTTAATGTTCATCTTATATCCTCCTTTCAAGACACTGTCCATTCCGTTCAACTGCTCTTCCAAGTCCTTTGCCGTCTCTGCCAGAATTACAATGTCATCGGCGAACCTCAAAGTTTTTAGTTCGTCTCCATGAATTTTAATACCTACTCCAAATTTTTCTTTTGTTTTCTTTACTGCTTGCTCAATATACAGATTGAATAACATCGGGGAGAGGCTACAACCCTGTCGCACTCCTTTCCCAACCACTGCTTCCCTTTCATGCCCCTCGACTCTTATGACTGCCATCTGGTTTCTGTACAAATTATAAATAGCCTTTCGCTCCCTGTATTTTACCCCTGCCACCTTTAGAATTTGAAAAAGAGTATTCCAGTCAGCATTGTCAAAAGCTTTCTCTAAGTCTACAAATGCTAGAAACGTAGGTTTGCCTTTTCTTAATCTTTCTTCTAAGTTAAGTCGTAAGGTCAATATTGCCTCACGTGTTCCAACTTTTCGACGGAATCCAAACTGATCCTCCCCGAGGTCTGCATCTACCAGTTTTTCCATTCGTCTGTAAAGAATTCGCGTTAGTATTTTGCAGCCGTGGCTTATTAAACTGATAGTTCGGTAATTTTCACATCTGTCAGCACCTGCTTTCTTTGGGATTGGAATTATTATATTCTTCTTGAAGTCTGAGGGTATTTCGCCTGTCTCATACATCTTGCTCACCAGCTGGTAGAGTTTTCTCAGGACTGGTTGTCCCAAGGCCGTCAGTAGTTCTAATGGAATGTTGTCTACTCCGGGGGCCTTGTTTCGACTCAGGTCTTTCAGTGCTCTGTCAAACTCTTCACGCAGTATCGTATCTCCCATTTCGTCTTCATCTACATCCTCTTCCATTTCCATAATATTGTCCTCAAGTACATCGCCCTTGTATAAACCTTCTATATACTCCTTCCACCTTTCTGCCTTCCCTTCTTTGCTTAGAACTGGGCTGCCATCTGAGCTCTTGATATTCATACACTTGGTTCTCTTCTCTCCAAAGGTCTCTTTAATTTTCCTGTAGGCAGTATCTATCTTACCCCTAGTGAGATAAGCTTCTACATCCTTACATTTGTCCTCTAGCCATCCCTGCTTAGCCATTTTGCACTTCCTGTCGATATCATTTTTGAGACGTTTGTATTCCTTTTTGCCTGCTTCATTTACTGCATTTTTATATTTTCTCCTTTCATCAATTAAATTCAATATTTCTTCTGTTACCCAAGGATTTCTAGCAGCCCTCGTCTTTGTACCTACTTTATCCTCTGCTGCCTTCACTTCTACATCCCTCAGAGCTACCCATTCTTCTTCTACTGTATTTCTTTCCCCTATTCCTGTCAATTGTTCCCTTATGCTCTCCCTGAAACTCTGTACAACCTCTGGTTCTTTCAGTTTATCCAGGTCCCATCTCCTTAATTTCCCACATTTTTGCAGTTTCTTCAGTTTTAATCTACAGGTCATAACCAATAGATTGTGGTCAGAGTCCACATCTGCCCCTGGAAATGTCTTACAATTTAAAACCTGGTTCCTAAATCTCTGTCTTACCATTATATAATCTATCTGATACCTTTTAGTATCTCCAGGGTTCTTCCACGTATACAACCTTCTTTCATGATTCTTAAACCAAGTGTTAGCTATGATTAAGTTGTGCTCTGTGCAAAATTCTACTAGGCGGCTTCCTCTTTCATTTCTTAGCCCCAATCCATATTCACCTACTATGTTTCCTTCTCTCCCTTTTCCTACACTCGAATTCCAGGCACCCATTACTATTAAATTTTCATCTCCCTTCACTATCTGAATAATTTCTTTTATTTCATCGTACATTTCTTCAATTTCTTCATCATCTGCAGAGCTAGTTGGCATATAAACTTGTACTACTGTAGTAGGTGTGGGCTTCGTATCTATCTTGACCACAATAATGCGTTCACTATGCTGTTTGTAGTAGCTTACCCGCATTCCTATTTTCCTATTCATTATTAAACCTACTCCTGCATTACCCCTATTTGATTTTGTGTTTATAACGCTGTAGTCACCTGACCAGAAGTCTTGTTCCTCCTGCCACCGAACTTCACTAATTCCCACTATATCTAACTTTAACCTATCCATTTCCCTTTTTAAATTTTCTAACCTACCTGCCCGATTAAGGGATCTGACATTCCACGCTCCGATCCGTAGAACGCCAGTTTTCTTTCTCCTGATAACGACATCCTCCTGAGTAGTCCCCGCCCGGAGATCCGAATGGGGGACTATTTTACCTCCGGAATATTTTACCCAAGAGGATGCCATCATCATTTAATCATACAGTAAAGCTGCATGTCCTCGGGAAAAATTACGGCTGTAGTTTCCCCTTGCTTTCAGCCGTTCGCAGTACCAGCACAGCAAGGCCGTTTTGGTTAATGTTGCAAGGCCAGATCAGTCAATCATCCAGACTGTTGCCCCTGCAACTACTGAAAAGGCTGCTGCCCCTCTTCAGGAACCACACGTTTGTCTGGCCTCTCAACAGATACCCCTCCGTTGTGGTTGCACCTACGGTACGGCCATCTGTATCGCTGAGGCACGCAAGCCTCCCCACCAACGGCAAGGTGTATATTTTATTAATGTCATCGCTTTCGCTTGTGATTTCCATATGCTGTGTGATGAGAATAGGGCACTTTTGTAAAGGGTGAATGTAATTCTTCTGTCAGTATAAGTATACAGTTTGAAAGAACGGCATACATTTTGACAGGGTCACTTGTAATGAACACGTAGATATTCCGGTTTCATCGACAAGCAGACCCTCTAATAAGTAGGAATAGTTTTGCACACTCCACGAGTAAAAAACGGCTCTATTTTTGGGGTTCCGTACCACAGTCGGTAGAAACGTAATCCAGATAGAATTACTTCATGCCCGTCAGTCTGCATGTCTGTCTGCCTATTTGGGGTCTGTTAGCTGTATAGAGGCGATTTCAAAACGGAAATGCTTACAGAAAAATGAATTAGGGTTGATCTCGAAATATCCACTTCATTTCATCAACCTCTTTTATGTTAATTCGTTGCCATGCCAATCCTTTACTGTTTCAAGTTATTGCACGGTGATGTATAGAGGGAGGTATATAGTCCTCACGCCTATTTGTCCTTTTGGTTTTACCCTATTTATGGGGCCCTCGACATTTTAGCCAAGAAAAAGCTGTTGAGCAGCTGTCTCAGGAGATAGATTGATGTGTGCAACGGCTATCTTGAAAGCATCATTAACCCTTTCAAAAAATGGTTCAAATAGTTCTGAGCACTATTGGGCGTAACATATGAGGTCATCAGTCCCCTAGAACTTAGAACTACTTAAACCTAAATAACCTATGGACATCACACACATCCATGCCCGAGGCAGGATTCGAACCTGGAACCGTAGCGGTCGCGCGGTGCCAAAATGAAGCGCCTAGAACCGCTCGGCCACTCCGGCTGGCTAACCCTTTCCAATCGTCTCCAAGATGAAATGAAGTAGTTTCAATTAGCGTTGTCCACTGAGTCAGATCCTGCCACAAGTATTGTCCAATTTAAAATAACAGTCTGTTTTAACAATTACTCCTCGATAATACACATAGGAATGTTGTGATAGTCTAGAGGGGCCAACTGCCAGATACTGCATATAAATTCCATTCCACACTCACCTAGGGTAACCTTCTTTCGTTACTTTGGTTCCTCTCTAAGTTAAGTCGTCTGAAAATTCAAAATCTCGTTCATCAGGCGCTTTTCCACGGTTATTGACAAAATATGACGAGCAATTGTATTGCAATGGAATGAATAACAGTTTTACTTAAAAATTACATTTGACACATTATTGTCGGCTCTTTTTGATCCTTGTATCTCATTCTCATCACAGCTCTCTCTCCTTTCGTGTAATCAGAATATGGAATCGAACATGCACTGCAATGGTTCGCTTCTTTAGTTATCTTTGAAGTTTCTGGATTGTGTTTTTCCGTCATTGCGTAAAATTCGCTTTCACGGCTTGCCTTTTTGAATTGACACGACTCGTTCACAGTCTATGAAATTTGCTTACCATACACGAACATCCACAAACAGTGTTATGTTGTCTTCTCATTTGTGTTATTATGTATTAGAGGTGGTGTGACACAAGTTAATAGCGTCAGGTGACGCTAAAAAAAGCAAAATGCTTTTAGTTTTCTGTAAACTAAAATACCCATGACAGCTACAAAAGAGGAGATCCGACGAAATAATTTTGCCTGACTTTATTTGTGAAGTTCGAGATGCAGTCGGCGCGTCTGGTATTATTCGTAACAACCCTTTAGACCCAAATCACAGTTACAGAAACGCGAATAAAACTAATTGGCTTACGCTAGATATTTCTTCTGCCAATCAATGTAGTGGGAGCTGGCGACACCACGTCTACGAAAGACGGCAGCCAACTCTTTACTGACGTCGGCCGAGTAGCGTATTCTGTCCGTCGCTAGTCTAATGAGGTATTGGCAACATTGTTGCAGCTATGTGATAGCCGATTTACTTCCTTACTTGATTCAGAATTATCCTGGTAAATTCACTCGATATTTTCTTGTCACTTAGATTAGATATTCTGAATTATTCTCAGTTAAGCTATGAAACAAAGGTAGCAAGTTTATGATTATGAGTACAAGGAGCTCGTTCGAACAGCAACTGCAGCTTACTTCTCACTTACGTTGTGATTTCTTTGTCTTAGGTACCATTAAGACAACAATGGAGGGGTGCTCGACACAGCTGTATGCCAGTTTTGAGGTAAAGTGTCCGCCCTTCAAGCGGAAGTCGCATTAGTTTTCGGTTTTACTGTTGCTTTCCCTCTTCTGTGAAAGAGCCACTAGCAGGCAGATCGACAACTAACAAAGAAATCCTAAGACAACGTCTCTTCCATATGTTTCGACGGTATGTTGATTTCGTACTCTGTAGATCTAAAAGTGAAAAACTTACCGATTTACGCACCTGTTACTGCCTGTTTTTTCTCTTTCTGCCAATTTTATTGACACAATTGTGACACTGGACGATTTTTCAACTGGATTTTTTAGTGTACCTACCCCTAATGCTGCATTTGGATATTTTCGTGGTAGTCCTGTAACGCTATTTCACTACGGCTGCGGAATGAGTATAATGACAGGCCGTTTCGAAGCGAAAGTGAGTGTTATCCTGCTAATTCATGACAATGTGGGATATTTCGTTTTATTAAAAAAGACTTTTTCCGTAACGTTACCGTGGTAAGTTGTACGTTTTGGATCTACATCTACATCTACATCTACATGACTACTCTGCAATTCACATTTAAGTGCTTGGCAGAGGGTTCATCGAACCACAATCATACTATCTCTCTACTATTCCACCCCCGAACAGCGAGCGGGAAAAACGAACACCTAAACCTTTCTGTTCGAGCTCTGATTTCTCTTATTTTATTTTGATGATCATTCCTACCTATGTAGGTTGGGCTCAACAAAATATTTTCGCATTCGGAAGAGAAAGTTGGTGACTGAAATTTCGTAAGAAGGTCTCGCCGCGACGAAAAACGTCTATGCTGTAATGACTTCCATCCCAACTCGTGTATCATATCTGCCACACTCTCTCCCCTATAACGCGATAATACAAAACGAGCTGCCCTTTTTTGCACCCTTTCGATGTCCTCCGTCAATCCCACCTGGTAAGGATCCCACACCGCGCAGCAATATTCTAACAGAGGACGAACGAGTGTAGTGTAAGCTGTCTCTTTAGTGGACTTGTTGCATCTTCTAAGTGTCCTGCCAATGAAACGCAACCTTTGGCTCGCTTTCCCGACAATATTATCTATGTGGTCCTTCCAACTGAAGTTGTTCGTAATTTTAACACCCAGGTACTTAGTTAAATTGACAGCCTTGAGAATTGTACTATTTATCGAGTAATCGAATTCAAACGGATTTCTTTTGGAACTCATGTGGATCACCTCAGACTTTTCGTTATTTAGCGTCAACTGCCACCTGACACACCATACAGCAATCTTTTCTAAATCGCTTTGCAGCTGATACTGGTCTTCGGATGACCTTACTAGACGGTAAATTACAGCATCATCTGCGAACAGTCTAAGAGAACTGCTCAGATTGTCACCCAGGTCATTTATATAGATCAGGAACAGTAGAGGTCCCAGGACGCTTCCCTGGGGAACACCTGATATCACTTCAGTTTTACTCGATGATTTGCCGTCTATTACTACGAACTGCGACCTTCCTGACAGGAAATCACGAATCCAGTCGCACAACTGAGACGATACCATATAGCTCCGCAGCTTGATTAGAAGTCGCTTGTGAGGAACGGAGTCAAAAGCTTCTCGCGTTAAGCAAGACACCGTTTTCTACTATTGTTTTCAGCCAGACATGTTTCAGCATTTTTTGTGCTATCTTCAGACGGTTTCTTTGTTCATTTCATTGCTCACAGGAAGCTATTATTTGTTTATGCTTGTAGCCTTAGATCAACAACACAGTTTACAAACTGCCATAGCTTTTTGATATCATGATCTTTCCTCGTTTGTGTCGTGGTAACATGCTTAGTTATTTCGCTCTTGTTACACATGAATTTTCTAGGATTTGTTCGTCAAGCACAGAGTTTCTGCCACCAACTCTGTGCGCGACGAATAAATCTTAGAAGAAGCGTGTCCAACAACAATACCAATAAAAGAAATAATCACCTTACCGCGATACAAACAATTGAAAAAAGTCCATAACATCAAAAAACTATGAGAAGCTGTAGATTGTGTAGTAGAACCAAAGCTACAAGCACAAACAACCAATAGCGTCATGTGAAAAAGAAAATAAACCACTAAAGATAGTGCAAAAGTGTTGAAACATGTCTGGGTGGAAGCAAAACTACAAAACGGTGTCTTACAGAAGGTGAAATTCCTCTCCATTTCTTTTTAGCGACGCGGAAGTAAGTGAAGTGCGACATTGACAAGATGATCATTTGCATTAGTACAGTGTATAATAAGTAGCGTTTTTCGTTAGTTGACTGAACGCAGCACATAACAACAAGAGTAAATAAATAGGCAGCAATATAGTCTTTCACATTACCTAAAAATGTCTGACTATGTTTTGATAGTTTGTAGATTTCACGTCTATAGACGAGATGTTTGTAACACTTCGTCTTCGTGCATGTTATGCTGGGTTAACAAACAGTAAAGCTATGCGGTTCAGCATAACGATGAAGCGAGGGGTCTCGCTAATTTTGTCACGGACTGTAAATGCCATTGGTGCATACTTGTCCAATATTGTGGTGGCATTCCAATCGCAAGTCGATATGACGCGTGCCACGACAGTTGCGGTAAACCGAGAATCGGACACGGTCACATTTTTCACATGTTGTTGTCAGTACAATATAAGATGAGTACCACTCTAGGATGTATGTTCATGACATTTTTAACCGGTGCAGTGACGTATATTGACTTAAGACTAAATTACTACCGTTATTGTCCGAAGTCGTTGGCTTTAAAATTTCCTCCACCTCTGTAAATGGCTCTCTTGCTACTTTAACAGCGTAATTAGCGAGTACAAATGTATTTGCGTAGGCATATTTGCGCGTATTTAGTGGATGGTGATTTTTCTACCGTGTGGCAATGCCGTGCGGTACACTGTTATTGTGCAGAAATGCACAATATTATGGGAATTATGGTGCATTAATACACAACTGTTAATCAATTAGTTAACAATCAATTCAGCAATCGTCTAATTACTGAATTAAAAATTAATCAATAAGCGATGTATTGTGGATAATTTTGAGATGAACACACACGTAGGCAAAAAAATTTCATTTTTTGCCAAGATGTATGGGCAGCAGTTACTGACGGCTGTGCTGTCACAGTTATCTGAGGATACGATGTGTAGAGCAGAAGCAGCATGTCTCGGCTCGACAGGTGAAAATTCAAAGCGATTTCAAATGCAGTTTCCGTTCGCTGATTAACGTTTCCAAACGCGGATTAGTCACAGCAAATTGTGGTAATAATGGTAAGATAAAGAGCAAGATAATCTTGCAGACAATATCAAGCAGGTACGCCACTGACGTCAAGAAATCTAAAATGAATAGGAGTACTGCACAACCTGCTGTATTGGTCATTAAATGTGAGGTCAGCAGCTGATAAACCAGTGACATTGTCTGACTAGTTTAGGGTATAGCTTATCGTCAGATTGTCTGCAAACCAGAAATACATAGAAAATAACAGAAAATATACAAGAGTGTGACACTACAGATATCGCCATAATTAAACAGCTGAAATACACACCATGAACGTCTTTTTGTGATCAGATATGTGAAGACAGTATGTAACAATCGAAGGTTTCATGACAAACTGACTAGCGACGACGAGGTAACCATGAAGAAAATGTAAGCCACGAGAGGGAAGTGATGAATACAAAAGCAGTGCCACGTAGCGACAAAATCAGAAAAACATATCTTTCTGTGTAGGAAACGTAGTATACAAAACTAAAATTTTACAAAAGTTTACAAAGTGTATATAACTAAATGAATGAAGAGCATAGGTTTCAATTA
Source organism: Schistocerca gregaria (assembly GCF_023897955.1). Taxonomy (NCBI): domain Eukaryota; kingdom Metazoa; phylum Arthropoda; class Insecta; order Orthoptera; family Acrididae; genus Schistocerca; species Schistocerca gregaria. Next base: position 688,225,963 of record NC_064931.1, read on the forward strand.
TATATAAAATACATTGATAAAAAAGACAAACATGTAAAATAACAGGTAAACAGAATAATAACTCCAGAACAGTAATATATATTCAAACCTCCATACAAAATTACAGAATTAAAACAGGTTAACTGTCTTCATCACTGCCCTCATATGGCTAAAACTGTTTTCCTTGTTATCGCATTGTAGGTATTTAGTTAGGTTGCCATAACAGCTTTTTTTGCTATATACCGTCATTAAATATCTGGACACCAAGATGTTCATGGCGTGTATTTCAGCTGTCTAGTGTTGATGATACTTTTAGCTTCATACTCTTGTATATTCTTTGTTTAGTTATATTTGCTATGTGTTTCTGGTTTTCAGGCAATGTGAGGATGGTTTCTACCAGAAATGCGTCGAAATTGTAAATAGTTATCAACTGGTGGCTTCTTATTTAGTGACCAATACAGCAGTTGTGCAGTACTCCTACTGATTTTCAATATAGTCACATTCTACACGCATGACCTTATGTGGTACTTACTTTAAAATGAATTGCCTAAAAGTGGTCAGACGACATATAGAGTTTACTCATGATAAACGATGCCGAAATCAGTCGACATGGTATTGATGCACGAGTACGCCATATTCGAGTGGGCTTCATTGCCGATTCTTCGGCTGTCTGAAAAGCGCAGGAAACTCGAAATAAGGATACCGGGCGTACTGAGGAGATTTTAAGAGCAAATATTCCCGTGAGATGGCTCAAATGGCTCTGAGCACTATGGGACTCAACTGCTGTGCTCATCAGTCCCCTAGAACTTAGAACTACTTAAACCTAACTAACCTAAGGACATCACACACATCCATGCCCTAGGCAGGATTCGAACCTGCGACCGTAGCAGTCGCACGGTTCCGGACTGCGCGCCTAGAACCGCGAGACCACCGCGGCCGGCCTTCCCGTGAGAAAACGATGATCGATCGGTTTCTGACATCTTTGAATCCACTAACCTCGAGCTTCCTAAAAATGACATTTGATGAAGATAAAAAGATGTACAAGATCTGATTTTCGACCCATCTATAGTGGGCTACCCAACAGCAATTTTTGGCACAAACATCGAATATGACTACGATGACGACCGAAAAATCAAAGATATCGAATAAAATGCTTCAGTGCTGCAATTGCAACTTGTAATTCGTTATCAGCGTTCTCAAAATAACCAGAAGGTTTAGCCGAACACGCTAAATTAATAATGTTTTATCGGCCCATTTTGTATTAGACACTTCGAAGTTTGAGGTGCCTCGAAAATGTAAAAACAAGACCGTTTTGTACAAATTTCTATCAGGTTTTCTATCATGTCCCGGTCTTGAAGCGAGTTGGCCCACTGTGCGCCGGGGCGGCAGCAGAAGCTAAGATCACGACGGGCTGTTATACACTACTGGCCATTCAAATTGATACACCAAGAAGAAATGCAGATGATAAAGGGGTATTCATTGGACAAATATATTATACTAGAACTGACATGTGATTACATTTTCACGCAATTTGGGTGCATAGATCCTGAGGAATCAGTACCCAGATCAATCACCTCAGACCGTAATAACGGCCTTGATACGCCTGGGCATTGAGCCAAACACAGCTTGGATGGCGTGTACAGGTACAGCTGCCCATGCAGCTTCGACACGATACCACATTTCATCAAGAGTAGTGACTGGCGTATTGTGACGAACCAGTTGTTCGGCCACCATTGACCAGTCGTTTTCAGTTGGTGAGAGATCTGGAGAATGTGCTGGCCAGGGCAGCAGTCGAACACTTTCTGTATCCAGAAAGGCCCGTACAGGACCTGCAACATGCGGTCGTGCATTATCCTGCTGAAATGCATGGTTTCGCAGGGATCGAATGGAGGATAGAGTCACGGGTCGTAACACATCTGAAATGTAACGTCCACTGTTCAAAGTGCAGTCAATGCGAACAAGAGGTGACCGAGACGTGTAACCAGTGGCACCCCATACCATCACGCCGGGTGAAATGCCAGTATGGCGATGACGAATACACGCTTCCAATGTGCGTTCACCGCTATGCCGCCAAACACGGATGCGACCATCATGATGCTGTAAACAGAACCTGGATTCATCCGAAAAAAATGCCGTTTTGCCATTCGTGCACCAAGGTTCGTCATTGAGTATACCATCGCAGGCGCTCCTGTGTGTGATGCAGCGTCAAGGGTAACCGCAGCCATGGTCTCCGAGCTGACAGTCCATGCTGCCCGAAACGTCGACAAACTGTTCGTGCAGATGGTTTTTGTCTTACAAACGTACCCATCTGTTGAATGAGGGATCGAGACGTGGCTGCACGATCGGTTACAGCCATGCAGATGAGATGCCTGTCATCTACACTGCTAGTGATACGAGGCCGTTGGGATCCAGCACGGCGTTCCGTATTACCCTCATGAACCCACCAATTCCATATTCTGCTAACAGTCATTGGATCTCGATCAACGCGAGCAGCAATGTCGCGATACGATAAACCGCAATCGCGATAGGCTCCAATCCGACCTTTATCAAAGTCGGAAACGTGATGGTACGCATTTCTCCTCCTTACACGAGGCATCACAACTACGTTTCACCAGGCAACGCCGGTCAACTGCTGTTTGTGTATGAGAAATCGGTTGGAAACTTTTCTCATGTCAGCACGCTGTAGGTGTCGCCATCGGCGCCAACCTTGTGTGAATGCTCTGAAAAGCTAATCATTTGCATATCACAGCATCTTCTCTCTGTCGGTTAAATCCGCGTCTGTAGCACGTCATCTTCTTGGTGTAGCAATTTTAATGGCCAGTAGTGTATCTGTCGGAGCGAGCATTCGACCATGACGAGCAGCAGCAGCAGCTCTTCGGGCACCAAAGGCACGGGGTTCAAAAATGGTTCAAATGGCGCTGAGCACTAAGAAACTTAAATTCTGTGGTCATCAGTCGACTATAACTTAGAACTACTTAAAGCTAACTAACCTAAGGACATCACACACATTCATGCCCCAGGCAGGATTCGAACCTGCAACCGTAGCGGTCGCTCGCCTCCAGATTGTAGCGCCTAGAACCGCAAGGCCACTCCGGCCGGAAAAGGCATGGGACAAATGGACGATTTCTCATGAACGCCACTAACGGAGGACGAGTAATTGTACAAGCACTACAGCGAGTTATTATGGTATACACTATCTGATGAAAAGTATTTGGACGCCTATTAATGGACATAAATATGGCGCCTCTATAACGACTTGAGCTCTCCGGGGAACACTTTCAGCGAGCTGTCGGAATGTTTATGAAAAAGTGGCAGCCCATTCTTCCTCAAGAGCGGAAACCAGAGAAGGTAGTTAAGTTGTCGCTGGTGTCTGGAGTGAAATCGGCGTTCTAACTCATCCCACAGATTCAGGTCGGGACTCTGGACAGGACAGTCCACTTTAGAAATGTTGTTATCCTCAAATCATTGCCTCGCATATGCTGCCTTATGAGTGGTTGCACTGTCATGCTGATACAAACAATATTCGTCTCCGAAGTGATGCTCTGCTGTACTCACGAACAATTCTGTAAAATGTGTTCAGATGCTTCGCCACTTAGTGTTTTCCTAAGTACAATAAGTGGACCACACCCTAATCCCCGAAAAACACCGTAGTACCGTTACACCACCTTCTCCATACGTCACTGTTGGCACTACACATATTGACAGGTAACGTTCTCCAAGCATTCACCAAATCCAAGCCTTCCATCAAAGTGCCATAAAGTACGACGTGAGTTATCAGTCAAGTTACTCGTTGCCAGTCATTTAGGGTACGGTGGCGTAACTCGTTACCTCAAGCGTCGCATAACACTGACTACAGTAACATGTGTCTTATAAGGAGCCACTCGACTAATGTACCTCATCATTTTTATCTCGCTACTCAATTCATACTAACACGAATTCTTTACAGAGGAATGGAAAAACTGGTAGAAGCCGACCTCGGGGAAGATCAGTTTGGATTCCGTAGAAATGTTGGAACACGTGAGGCAATACTGACCCTACGACTTATCTTAGAAAATAGATTAAGGAAAGACAAACCTACGTTTCTATCATTTGTAGACTTAGAGAAACCTATGACAACGTTGACTGGAATACTCTCTTTCAAATTCTGAAAGTGGCAGGGGTCAAATAAAGGGAGCGAAAGGCTATTTACAATTTGTACAGAAACCAGATGGCAGTTATAAGAGTTGAGGGGTATGAAAGGGAAGTAGTGGTTGGAAAGGGAGTGATACCGGGTTGTAGCCTATCACCGATGTTATTCAATCTGAATATTGAGCAAGCAGTAGAGAGACACAACAAAAATTCGGAGGAGAGATTAAAATCCATGGAGAAGAAATAAAAACTTTGAGGTTCTCCAAAGACAGAGACAGCAAAGGACCTGGAAAAGCACCTGAACGGAATGGATAGTGTCTTGAAACGAGGATATACGAAGAACATCAACAAAAGCAAAACGAGGATAATGGAATGTAGTCGAATTAAGTCGGGTGATGCTGTGGGAATTAGATTAAAAACGCTTAAAGTAGTATTTGGGGAGCAAAGTAACTGATGATGGTCGAAGTAGAGAGGATATAAAATGTAGACTGTCTATGGCAAGGAAAGCGTTTCTGAAGAAGAGAAATTTGTTAACATCGAGTATAGATTTACGTACCAGGAAGTCGTTTCTCAAAGTTTTTGTATGGAATGTAGCCATGTATGGAAGTGAAACGTGGACCATAAATAGTTTATACAAGAAGAGAATAGAGGCTTTGGAAATATGGTGCCACGAAAGAATGCTGAAGATTAGATGAGTAGATCACATAACTAATGCGGAGGTATTGAACAGAATTGGGCAGGAGTTTGTGGCACAACTTGACTAGAAGAAGGAGTCGGTTGGTAGGGCATATTTTGAGGCATCAAGGGGTCACCAACTTAGTATTGGACGGCAGCGTGAAGGGTAAAAATCGCAGAGAAAGACCAAGAGATGAATACACTAAACAGATTCAGAAGGATGTACGTTGCAGTACGTACTGGGAGATGAAGAAGCTTGTACAGGATAGTGTAGTATGGTGAGCTGCATCAAACAAGTCCCTGGACTGAAGACCACAACAACAAAGCAATTCATTGTGATAACTGGACTTCTGGTAGCACTTTGGAAATTACGAGTGATTCCTTCCGTAGATTTCATGCGATTTCTTACAGCCGTCTTGCACAATGCTGAAGGGGTCCCTGTCCGTTGTACATGAAGTCTACCTAGTCTTGGTTTAGCTGTGGTTGCTCCTTCGCGTTTACACTTCACAGTCACATCACCAACAGCTGTTTTGGGCAGCTGTAGAAAGGTTGATATGCCCCTGATATACAGTGGTGTCCAAAATTAAAGCATCAAACCGCTGTTTCCCCATGTTGTGAGTAATTCACGGCATAATCATACAAAATGACAACATATGTCCGTACAATCGTGTCCTGCACGAAAGATAACATCCCGGTTAACGGACAACTACGTCAACGATGACGCCAGGATTGTCCCACATCCACAATCGCTGTGTATACAGTCACAGACGGTGCAGTATGGCACAAAAAAGACGCCCATCAGACTCTCTGCGGTGGAGCGCCATAAGAAGAACCAGGGCAGTCACAAACTGATGTGACCCGAAAGCTTAATGTGCATCGTTCTGTTGTTTCTCGGATGTGGCGACGTTTTATAGAGACCGAAACAGTATCCCGAAGGTCAGTCTGGTGACGACCACGTGTGATATCTAAAAGAGACGTCCATTATTTGGCCGTAAGGGCACGACGGTACCGCCTTAGTACTGCACGGAAACTGGCAATGACCTCGCAGCATCCACTGGACGTGTTGCATCGAGACAAACGGTATGCAGAAGGCTTTGGCAGAGTAGTCTTTGTTGTCGGAGATCTTCTGTATGTGTACCTCTGATGCGTCTTCAAAGAAGGGAACGTGTAGAGGAAAGTCGTCAATATGCCACCTGGACGGTCGAACAGGGAGCCAATGTTCTTTTCGCAGATGGGTCCCACTTTGATCTGAAGAGTGATCCTCGCCTCATTCGCATCTGGAGGGAACGTGTAACACGATTTCGGAATCCAAACATTGTGAAAAGAGTCCGATATTGAGGAGGATCCTTAATGGTGTGGGCAGGGATTATGTTGACCATTTGAACACCTCTTCATGAAACTGTGAGGGTGAATTGGCAAGGTTTGACCGCTGTCATGTGTGGCGGAAAGATCTCTGGACCTTATGTGCGGTTGTTGCGAGGTGGTGGGAGCCCAGAATCCGTAATGATGAACGATAATGCTCGATTTCATAGAGCATAAATGACTGATGTTTTCTTGCAAGCGGAAGATACTGCATGCATGGCGTGGCCTGCGCGCTCTCCCGATTGGAATCCAGAAGTGCATATCTGCGATGAACTAGGGAGACATGTTGCACCACGTCAGCATCCACCAACCACTTTCCAAGATTTCCGAGCAGCTCTGCGGGAAGAATGGGCGTTATTGCCTCAATGTGAGACTGATGAAACCACTCAATGCATACCCCGTCGTTGTCAGGCCTGTATTGCTGCCAGAGATCGTAACACCTGACCGCATTAACCAGTTGTCGGAATGTGTGTGCAAATCCGTTACGTTGGAAGAAACGAAGCCATTTTTGTCAACCGCTATGTATGTTGCAATTGCTAACGTTTCTACTTTATTATCGACTGTTTACTGTGTTTTGTGGCAAAATTAAAGCAACCTTGTAAAATTTATGTTTCTTGCTTTAATTTTGGACACCACCGTATTTGTTATTCAGGTGATATCGATATCGGTCGGAGGAGGGTATTGGCGTATCGTGCAGCCGTTACGGGGTCTTCCATGACCACCAGCGGCGTACGTCGGCCCCACATAATGCCACCCCAAAACAGCAGGGAACGTCCACCTTGCTGCACTCGCTGAACGGCGTGTCTAAAGCTTTCAGCCTGACGAGGTTGTCTCCAAACGCGTCTGTGACGATTGTCTGGTTGAAGGCACATGCGACACTCATCGGCGAAGAGAACGTGGTGCCAATCCTTAGTGGTCTATTCGGCATGTTGTAGGGTCCATCTGTAACGCGCTGTGTGGTTTCGTGGTTGCAAAGATGGACGTCGCCATGGACGTCGGGAGTGAAGTTGCGCACCATACAGCCTATTGCGCACAGTTTGAGTTGTAACACGAGGTCCTGTGGTTACACGGAAAGCATTATTCAACATAGTGGCGTTGCTGTCAGGGTTCCTCCGAGCCGTAATCCGTAGGTATCGGTCATCCACTGCAGTGGTAGCCCTTGGGCGGCCTGAGCGAGACATGTCATCGACAGTTACTGTCTCTTTATATCTCCTCCATGTGTGAATAACATCGCTTTGGTTCACTCCGAGACGCCTGGACACTTCCCTTGTTAAGAACAATGCGGACGCGATCGAACTGCAGTGTTGACCGTCTAGGCATGGTTGAACTACAGACAACACCTACTGTGTACCTCCTTCGTGGTGGAATGACTGGAACTGATCGGCTGTCGGACCCCTTCCGTCTAATAGACGCTGCTCATGCCTGGTTGTTTACATCTTTGGGCGGGTTTAGTGAAGTCTCTGAAAAGTCAAAGAGACTGTGTCTGTGATACAATATCCACAGTTACGTCTACATTCAGGAGTTCTGAGAACCGGTGTGATACAATTTTTTTATGTGTTTATTCATACTGAGATGATAATTAGCAATTAGCATTAACATTTAGCGTTTACCATTACCATTTACCCTTCTGCATTTGCCGTTTAGCGTTTAATCATTAAGCTTTTTATATTTTACCATTATAGAGTTTAGCGTTAAGGGATAACAGTTTATCTTTTAGCATTCAGCATTTAACGTTTACCATTTAGCATTTAGCATTCACCTATAATCGTTTAGCGCGAATCGTTCAGTGTTTAGCGTTAAGCGTTGATTGTTTATCATTTAGCCTTTACCATATAGTGTTTACTGTTTAGCGTTTAGCCTTTACGGCTATGTTCTTAGGGTTAGCAGAAGCGGGATTTGGCTTCCCGTAAGAGTTCGGGCAGCTTCAACTCGTACGGGAATCGGTAGATTGACTGCGGCGAGTAATGACCATAGTGGGCATGTTGTTGTTGTTGTGGTCTCCAGTCCTGAGACTGGTTTGTTGCATGTCTGTGTGTGTTTCTTAGACCTAACATTAAAAGAGGGATTGGTTTGGCCAGTATAATAATGACTCCTGTATACCCCATTGTTGTTGTGGTCTTCAGTCCTGAGACTGGTTTGATGCATCTCTCCAAGCTACTCTATCCTGTGCAAGCTTCTTCATCTCCCAGTACCTACTGCAACCTACATCCTTCTGAATCTGCTTAGTGTATTCATCTCTTGGTCTCCCTCTACGATTTTTACCCTCCACGCTGCCCTCCAATGCTAAATTTGTGATCCCTTGATGCCTCAGAACATGTCCTACTAACCGGTCCCTCCTTTTTGTCAAGTTGTGTCACATACTGCTCTTCTCCCCAATTCTATTCTATACTTCATCATTGGTTATGTGGTCTACCCATCTAATCTTCAGCATTCTTCTGTAGCACCACATTTCGAAAGCTTCTATTCTCTTCTTGTCTAAATTTATTATCGTCCATGTTTCACTTCCATACATGGCTACACTCCATACACATCCCCTCAAAAACGACTTCCTGACACTTAAATCTATATTTGGTTTTAACAAATTTCTCTTCTTCAGAAACTCTTTCCTTGCCATTGCCAGTCTACATTTTATATTCTCTCTAATTCGACCATCATCAGTTATTTTGACCCCCCCCCCCATCCCCCACCCCCCAAATAGCAATACTCCTTTACTACTTTAAGCGTCTCATTTCCTAATCTAATTCCCACAGCATCACCCGATTTAATTCGACTACATTCCATTATCCTCGTTTTGCTTTTGTTGATGTTCATCGTATATCCTCGTTTCAAGACACTATCCATTCCGTTCAGCTGCTTTTCCAGGTCCTTTGCTGTCTCCCTAGTCCCGGTGGACGTTCGAGTCCTCCTTCGGGCATGGGTGTGTGTGTTTGTCCTTAGAATAATTTAGGTTAAGTAGTGTGTAAGCTTAGGGACTGATGACCGTAGCCGTTAAGTCCCATAAGATTTCACACACATTTGAATCTAATTCCCTCAGCATGACCCGACTTAATTCGACAACATTCCATTATCCTTGTTTTGCTTTTGTTGATGTTTATGTTATATCCTCCTTTCAAGACACTGTCCATTCCGGTCAACTGCTCTTCCAAGCCCTTCGCTGTCTCTGACAGAATTACAATGTCATCGGCGAACCTCAAAGTTTTGTTTCTTCTCCATCAATCTTAATACCTACTCCGAATTTTTCTTTTGTTTCCGTTACTGTTTGCTCAATATACAGATTGAATAACATGGGGGAGAGGCTACAACTCTGTCTCACTCCCTTCCCAACTACTGCTTCCCTTTCATGCCCCTCGACTCTTATGACTGCCATCTCGTTTTTGTACAAACTGTAAATAGCCTTTCGCTCCCTGTATTTTACCCTTGCCACCTTTAAAATTTGAAAGAGAGTATTCCAGTCAACATTGTCAAAGGCTTTCTCTAAGTCTACAAATGCTAGAAACGTTGGTTTGCCTTTCCTTAATCTAGCTTCTAAGATAAGTCGTAGCGTCAGTACTGCCTCTCGTGTTCCAATATTCCTACGGAATCCAAACTGATCTTCCCCGAGGTCGGCTTCTACTAGTTTTTCCATTCGTCTGTAAAGAATTCGCGTTAGTATTTTGCAGCTGTGACTTATTAAACTTATAGTTCGGTAATATTCACATCTGTCAACATCTGCTTTTTTGGGATTGGAATTATAATATTCTTCTTGAAGTCTGAGGGTATTTCGCCTGTCTCATACATCTTGCTCACCAGATGGTAGAGTTTATGTCATGACTGGCTCTCCCAAGGCCGTCAGTAGTTCCAACGGAATGTTGTCTATTCCCGGGGCCTTGTTTCGACTCAGGTCTCTTCACGCAATGTCGTATCACCCATTTCGTCTTCATCTACATCCTCTCCCATTTCCACAATATTGTCCTCAAGTACATCGCCCTTGTTTAGACCCTCTACATACTCCTTTCACCTTTCTGCTTTCCCTTCTTTGCTTAGAACTGGGTTTCCATCTGAGCTCTTGATATTCATTCAAGTGGTTCTCTTCTCTCCAAAGGTCTCTTTAACTTTCCTGTAGATAGTATCTATCTTACCTCTAGTGAGATAATCCTTACATTTGTCCTCTAGCCATCCCTGCTTAGCCATTTTGCACTTCCTGTAGATCTCATTTTTTAGACATTTGTATTCCTTTTTGACTGCTTCATTTACTGCATTTTTATATTTTTTTCCTTTCATCAATTAAATTTAGTATTTCTTCTGTTACCCAAGAATTTCTACTAGCCCTCGTCTTTTTACCTACTTGATCCTCTGCTGCCTTCACTACTTCATCCCTGAAAGCTGCCCATTCTTTTTCTATTGTATTTCTTTCCCCCATTCCTGTCAATTGTTCCCTTATGCTCTCCCTGAAACTCTGTACAACCTCTGGTTTAGTCAGTTTATCCAGGTCCATCTCCTTAAATTCCCACCTTTTTGCAGTTTCTTCAGTTTTAATCTACAGTTCATAACCAATAGATTGTGGTCCGAGTCCACATCTGCCCCTGGAAATGTCTTACAATTTAAAACCTGGTTTCTAAATCTCTGTTTTACAATTATATAATCTATCTGATACCTTCTAGTATCTCCAGGATTCTTCCATGTATACAACCTTCTTTTATGATTCTTAAACCAAGTGTTAGCTATGATTAAGTTATGATCTGTGCAAAATTCTACCAGACGGCTTCCTCTTTCATTTCTTACTCCCAATCCATATTCACTTACTATGTTTCTTTCACTCCCTTTTCCTACTTCTGAATTCCAGTCACCCATGACTATTAAATTTTCGCCTCTCTTCACTACCTGAATAATTTCTTTTATCTCATCATACATTTCATCAATTTCTTCATAGTGGGCATGGTCACTACAAATGCAGTCTGTGGACAGTAAGTTGGAAGTGTACGTCTCACGGGGAGCTTGCCACAGATAAGTTCCTGCAGTCGCACTATCCTCTCTATCCTCGATGGCCTCGTCTTGTGCAACGCAGCTAGCTCTTTATTCGCACGAAGTAATGGCCGCTATAGACAGGGGATCTCAAGTTGATTCCGTTTTTCTAGATTTCCGGAAAGCTTTTGACACCGTTCCTCACAAGCGACTTCTAATCAAGCTGCGGAGCTATGGGGTATCGTCTCAGTTGTTCGACTGGATTCGTGATTTCCTGTCAGGAAGGTCGCAGTTCGTAGTAATAGACGGCAAATCATCGAGTAAAACTGAAGTGATATCAGGTGTTCCCCAGGGAAGCGTCCTGGGACCTCTGCTGTTCCTGATCTATATAAATGACCTGGGTGACAATGTGAGCAGTTCTCTTGGATTGTTCGCAGATGATGCTGTAATTTACCGTCTAGTAAGGTCATCCGAAGACCAGTATCAGTTTTAGAAAAGATTGCTGTATGGTGTGTCAGGTGGCAGTTGACGCTAAATAACGAAAAGTGTGAGATGATCCACATGAGTTCCAAAAGAAATCCGTTGGAATTCGATTACTCGATAAATAGTACAATTCTCAAGGCTGTCAATTCAACTAAGTACCTGGGTGTTAAAATTACGAACAACTTCAGTTGGAAGGACCACATAGATAATATTGTCGGGAAGGCGAGCCAAAGGTTGCGTTTCATTGGCAGGACACTTAGAAGATGCAACAAGTCCACTAAAGAGACAGCTTACACTACACTCGTTCGTCCTCTGTTAGAATATTGCTGCGCGGTGTGGGATCCTTACCAGGTGGGATTGACGGAGGACATCGAAAGGGTGCAAAAAAGGGCAGCTCGTTTTGTATTATCGCGTTATAGGGGAGAGAGTGTGGCAGATATGATACACGAGTTGGGATGGAAGTCATTACAGAATAGACGTTTTTCGTCGCGGCGAGACCTTTTTACGAAATTTCAGCCACCAACTTTCTCTTCCGAATGCGAAAATATTTTGTTGAGCCCAACCTACATAGGTAGGAATGATCATCAAAATAAAATAAGAGAAATCAGAGCTCGAACAGAAAGGTTTAGGTATTCGTTTTTCCCGCTTGCTGTTCGGGAGTGGAATAGTAGAGAGATAGTATGATTGTGGTTCGATGAACCCTCTGCCAAGCACTTAAATGTGAATTGCAGAGTAGTCATGTAGATGTAGATGTCGGATAGAGCGTCAGCCATGTAAGCAGGAGTTTCCAGGTCTGGGTCCCGGACGGGGCACACATTTTCAACTGTCGCCGTTGATATTTATCAACGCCTGTCAGCAGCTTAAGGTTTTGATTTCACTGTAATTTCATTCTTCGAGAGTTTCAAGATCACCAATGGTATCTGTTTTTTCGGACATGTCTGAAAGAACAGATACCATCTTCATACAGTGTAACTGAGGCGGAATAAGGAGAACCAGCCCGCATACGCCGAGGAAGATGGAAAACCGCCTTAAAAACCATCCGTAGACTGGCCGCCACATGGGACCTCGACACTAATCCGCCAGGCAGATTCGTGCCGGTGACCGGCACGCCTTCTCTCCCGGAATGCAGCGCGTCAGACCGCATGGCTAACCGGGCGGGCAAAGGAACTAAAGCGATGGTATCAGCTGCGTCGGTACTTTATGCGGAATCGGCAGTCCATGACTGCAGCGCCTTAGACCGCTCGGCTAATCTTGCGCGGCATCTTATTTCATTCGACGCCACATTGGGCGACTTGCGCGCCAGTGATGAGGATGAAATAACGATGAGGACAACACAGCACCCAGTCCACGAGCGGAGAAAATTTCCAAGCCGGCCGGGAATCGAATCCGGGCCTGCTTGCACGGGAGGCAAGCACGTTACTACCCAGCTAAGCAGGCGGGCTATACAAAAATAACAACTGTCTGTAACTAGAAGCGAGTATGAGAGATCTGCTGGACGCATTTCAGGAATGATGAAGAATAAATATATGTTCCATGGAACTTTGTAAGTATGTCTACACTGAAGCGGCCGGAAGACATGGTCAGATATGATACATAACATCAGCGGGTATGCAGACGATCAGAGTTACAATTCTCTATGACAGGTAGAACAGGGACTGCGGTGCATTACTTTCGTTCATGTTTTGTTTTGTTACTAGGCCTGGAAGGTTACACAACGGGAGAGAACCGCGTCAGATGTTGATCGCTCGCTCTGAAGGACACGGAGATGCCATGTATTCGTCTGAGACAGCATTATTAGCAATTGACAGATCCGAAACTTCCTTACAGATAAGAACTCTGTGCCACGCTAGGACATGAACCAAGAACCTAACTTTTCGTGTGTGAGTGTGAAACGTCCCCTTAGAAAAATTAATCATGACTGTGCTTAAACTGACGCAATATTTTTAGCGCAACGCAATCTGACTTTCAATAATCCCTAGAAAACAATGGCCCTGACTAACATTAACCTATACCTTTCACAAATCACTTACCTCACAAAAATCTTTGTTACTCGAACTACTCCAATGCTGCGAGCGCCACTACTGCCAGATAAATAAAAGATTCAAACTACTGAAGGCATTAATTACTGATAGGCATAGTTAGCAAATGAAAGATTTTGATAGAGAACAAACAATGTATTTACCTTAATAGTGTTCAAAAGTCATATAGCAGTTCGTGACATCCATTCTTACAAACGTACTGTTTCTGATGGATACACGTCCAGATTATCCGCTCTCAAAATTCCGCCATTTCTCTCCCCACATCCACCACTGATGGCGGCTCACCTCAAACTGCCCAACGCTACGCGCTGTTAACAGCCAACAGCCCAACACTACAATAGCAAACAACAATGCAAACCAGCCACAGACTGCACACAGCACAGCACAGCCATGATGGAGCTCCCGACGGATGGACTGTTATTCCAATATCTGGAGTCAGTACCAAGAAGACACCTGCACGAGAGAAATGATCGTGGAGCATAAACACACACTCCTATGACTATACGGTTCTGCAGCTAAAAATGCAATATTCTTAAAGGCATATAGTTTCCAAAGTATTAGACGTGCTGAATTTGACGCCCTTAATTCTCTAATGCAGGACATATTTGTCCAGCATCAGGCGTACAACAACCCTGCATGTTTCCTACCCCAATCATTACGTTTACAAACTTTAAAATGATAAAACTATTTCCTTCTACACTATTCTATGGTCCTAGGAAGTGACCGAGCTGTTCCTCACTACGAAGGCATCGTCGGTGCATATCCGCTGCTCGACCTGCTTCTAAACCAACTAGAATGAAGTCGGGAGACTGCTGTTCTCTCTCTTAGGAAACGGATACATTTTATACATCTCTTTAAGTCTGAAACGTGCGAACTGTCGATCACACTTGCTGCGCCAATCATGCTTGTTATTACTAGTCGTAGCAGTTTTGGCGGATGCGGCTACGCCTCACTAAGAAACAGAGCGAGAAAAAACCGACATGAATATTTTCAATAGTTGATACATTGAGTTACCACCCACTATCTGCACATGAAGAAACAGCAACTTCTCACGAGGGAATAAGCACCACGATCAGTTGTCAGAGGAGATGTTAACAGTCGTATTGCTGTTTGCAGTAGCATCATCGCGGCTTTGGTAGCATTCCTCCTGCACACAGAAGTCCTGGTCTATGTTAGGTAGTTTTGCTCACGTGTAGGATAGCACAGCAATTTTGTCCTAAGACCACGTTTCTACAGTACACACTCCTCGCACTGTTAAAGCTGATATATATGGCATCAATCCACTCTCCTAGAGAACACTCTAGGGAATGACTTAAGTCTGATAAAAGCATTGATTCTTCTCCTTAATACTTAAGGAATAACGTTGCTTGTGAGAACCAATCGCAATTCGGTAATATCCATAGCCGACTGCATGTGTGAGAACACAGTTTTGGAGTGGGATACATAAGTTCCGCCTGCTGTAATATAGCGCCTCTCTGTAATGCTTGTATCGCATTTGTTGCAGTATATGTTACAAAGTAGATTAAAACTAAAGAAACTGCAAAAAGGTGGGAATTTAAGGAGATGGGACCTGGATAAACTAAAAGAACCAGAGGTTATAAAGAGTTTCAGGGAGAGCATAAGGGAGCAATTGACAGGAATGGGGGAAAGAAATACGGTGGAGGAAGAATGGGTAGCTTTGAGAGATGAAGTAGTGAAGGCAGCAGAGGATCAAGTAGGTAAAAAGACGAGGGCTATTAGAAATCCTTGGGTAACAGAAGAAATATTGAATTTAATTGATGAAAGGAGAAAATATAAAAATGCAGTAAATGAAGCAGGCAAAAAGGAATACAGACGTCTCAAAAATGAGATCGACAGGAAGTGCAAAATGGCTAAGCAGGGATGGCTAGAGGACAAATGTAAGGATGTAGAGGCTTATCTCACTAGGGGTAAGGTAGATACTGCCTACAGGAAAATTAAAGAGACCTTTGGAGATAAGATAACCACTTGTATGAACATCAAGGGCTCAGATGGAAACCCAGTTCTAAGCAAAGAAGGAAAAGCAGAAAGGTGGAAGGAGTATATAGAGGGCCTATACAAGGGCGATGTACTTGAGGACAATATTATGGAAATGGAAGAGGATGTAGATGAAGATGAAATGGGAAATACGATACTGCGTGAAGAGTTTGACAGTGCACTGAAAGACCTGAGTCGAAACAAGGCCCCCGGAGTAGACAACATTCCATTGGAACTACTGACGGCCTTGGGAGAGCCAGTCGTGAAAAAACTCTACCATCTGGTAAGCAAGATGTATGAGACAGGCGAAATACCCTCAGACTTCAAGAAGAATATAATAATTCCAATCCCAAAGAAAGCAGGTGTTGACAGATGTGAAAATTACCGAACTATCAGTTTAATAAGTCACAGCTGCAAAATACTAACGCGAATTCTTTACAGACGAATGGAAAAACTAGTAGAAGCCGACCTCGGGGAAGATCAGTTAGGATTTCATAGAAATGTTGGAACACGTGAGGCAATACTGACCCTACGACTTATCTTAGAAGCTAGAGTAAGGAAGGGCAAACCTGCGTTTCTAGCATTTGTAGACTTAGAGAAAGCTTTTGGCAATGTTGATTGGAATACTCTCTTTCAAATTCTAAAGGTAGCAGGGGTAAAATAAAGGGAGCGAAAGGCTATTTACAATTTGTACAGAAACCAGATGGCAGTCATAAGAGTCGAGGGGCATGAAAAGGAAGCAGTGGTTGGGAAGGGAGTGAGACAGGGTTGTAGTCTCTCCCCGATGTTATTCAATCTGTATATTGAGAAAGCAGTGAAGGAAACAAAAGAAAAATTCGGAATAGGTATTAAAATCCATGGAGAAGAAATCAAAATGTTGAGGTTCGCCGATGACATCGTAATTCTGGCAGAGACAGCAAAAGACTTGGAACAGCAGTGTAACGGAATGGATAGTGTCTTGAAAGGAGGATATAAGATGAACATCAACAAAAGAAAAACGAGGATAACGGAATGTAGTCGAATTAAGTTGGATGATGCTGAGGGAATTAGATTAGGAAATGAGACACTTAAAGTAGTAAAGGAGTTTTGCTATTTGGGGAGCAAAATAACTGATGATGGTCGAAGTAGAGAGGATATAAAATGTAGACTGGCAATGGCAAGGAAAGCGTTTCTGAAGAAGAGAAATTTGTTAACATCGAGTATAGATTTATGTGTCAGGAAGTCATTTCTGAAAGTATGAAAGTATTTGTATGGAGTGTAGCCATGTATGGAAGTGAAACATGGACGATAAATAGTTTGGACAAGAAGAGAATACAAGATTTCGAAATGTGGTGCTACAGAAGAATGCTGAAGATTAAATGGGTAGACCACATAACTAATGAGGAAGTATTGAACACGATTGGGGAGAAGAGACGTTTGTGACACAACTTGACCAGAAGAAGGGATCGGTTGGTAGGACATGTTCTGAGGCATCAAGGGATCACCAGTTTAGTATTGGAGGGCAGCATGAAGGGTAAAAATCGTAGAGGGAGACCAAGAGATGACTACACTAAGCAGATTCAGAAGGATGTAGGTTGCAGTAGGTACTGGGAGATGAAGAAGCTTGCACAAGATAGAGTAGCATGGAGAGCTGCATCAAACCAGTCTCAGGACTGAAGACCACAACAACAACAACATGTTACAAAAACCTACGTAGTTTACAGGAGGAGGGGAGGGGTTGAAACTGAATGCAGACAGTGCATAATTTTTAAGCTTTTCTCCGTAATGAGTGTGCGGGTAGCCCCAACCCACCTCAGTTCCCCGCATTTCAAAGTTCTTTTTCTTTAATTATATGTATTCTCAGTCAATTTGTGTAAGTTTGCAGGTTTTTCGCTATTTTATACTACTGGCCATTAAAATGGCTACACCACGAAGATGACGTGCTACAGACGTGAAATTTAACCGACAGGAAGAAGATGCTGTGATATGCAAATGATCAGTTTTTCAGAGCATTCACACAAGGTTGGCAACAGTGGCGACACCTACAACGTGCTGACATTAGAAAAGTTTCCAACCGATTTCTCATACAAAAACAGCAGTTGACCGGCGTTGCCTGGTGAAACGTAGTTGTGATGCCTCGTGGAAGGAGGAGAAATTCGAACCATCACGTTTCCGACTTTGATAAAGGTCAGATTGTAGCCTATGGCGATAGCGGTTTATCGTATCGTGACATTGCTGCTCTCGTTGGCCGAGATCCAATGACTGTTAGAAGAATATGGAATCGGTGTGTTCAGGAGGGTAATACAAAACACCATGCTGGATCAGAACGGCATCGTATCACTAGCAGTCGAGATGACAGGCATCTTATTCGCATGGATGTAACGCATCGTGCAGCCACGTCTCGATCCATGAGTCAACAGATTGGGACGTTTGCAAGACAACAACCATCACGCTGCATCACAGACAGGAGTGCCTGCGATGGTGTACTCAACGGCGAACATGGGTGCACGAATGGAAAAAAGGCATTTTTTTGGATGAATCCAGGTTCTGTTTAAAGCATCATGATGGTCGCATCCGTGTTTGGGGACATCGCGGTGAACGCACATTGGAAGCGTGTATTCGTCATCGCCATACTGGCGTATCATCCGGCGTGATGGTATGGGGTGCCATTGGTTACACGTCTCGGTCACCTCTTGCTCGCATTGACGGCACTTTGCACAGTGGACGTTACATTTCAGATGTGTTACGACCCGTGGCTCTACCCTTCATTCGATCCCTGCGAAACCCTACACTTCAGCAGGATAATGGACGACAACATGTTGCAGGTCCTGTACGGGCCTTTCTGGATACAGAAAATGTTTGACTGCAGCCCTGGCCAGCACATTCTCCAGATCTCTCACCAATTGAAAACGTCTGGTCAATGGTGGCCGAGCAACTGGCTCGTCACAATACGCCAGTCACTACTCTTGATGAACTGCGGTATCGCGTTGAAGCTGCATGGGCAGCTGTATCTGTACACCCCATGGAAGCTGTGTTTGACTCAATACCCAGGCGTATCAAGGCCGTTATTACGGCCAGAGATGGTTGCTCTGGGTACTGATTTCTCAGGATCCATGCGCCCAAACTGCGTGAAAATGTAATCACATATCAGTTCTAGTATAATATATTTGTCCAATGAATACCCGTTTGTCATCTGCACTTCTTGTTGGTGTAGCAGTTTTAATGGTTAGTAGTGTACATATTTCGTTGTATTTAGCTCAGTTGTACTTATTTCCATCAATTTTTCGTAATTATACCAGCTTTTCCTTTATTTTTACCGATTGTATTCGTTTTTTTCGTTTTTCCTGATAGTTTTCACTATGTACAGGTCATACTGCTGACATACACATGCATTATTTCATTTTTTAAAAGGATATTTGCATGTCCTATACACCAGTCTAGTAAAAAAACGTAAGAATTCCCCTTTTCCGGTGATCTACATGGATGCATTTTCGATAGGAAGATCATGGAAACTATAGTTACAATCACCTCGTACGTAGGTGACGCTCAACGACTGGTGCAAATTGGAATCTCGGAGTCTGGAAAGAATTTCATGTACTGTTACTATACGTCAGAGAGCTCGTCTGCAGACTCATGTAGCGAAATACTTGATGGAAACTGCAAGTCTGACACAGTTCTACATGTTCATGTGACTTCCACACTATCGTGTAGCGATCTGCAGCAGTGTGTTGACATGTGCTCAGACTTCATTTCTACTGCTGCTCTGACGTTTTCCCCATAAGTACATGCCCTTACGCCCCAGCATTGTAATTTAGACACTAACAGTTACAAAGTTACACTATGTGATCAAAAGTATCCGAACACCTAGCTGAAAATGACTTACAAGTTCGTGGTGCCCTCCGTCAGTAATGCTGGAATTCAAAATGGTGTTGGCCCACCCTAACCTTGATGACAGCTTTCATTCTTTCAGGTATACTTTCAATCAGGTGCTGGAAGGTTTCTTGGGGAATGGCAGTCCATTCTTCAGGGAGTGCTGCACTGAGGAGAGGTATCGATGTCGGTCGGTGAGGCCCGGCACGAAGTCGGAGTCCAAAACATCCCAGAGGTATTCTATAGGATTGAAGTCAGGATTCTGTGCAGGCCAGTCCATTGCAGGGATGTTATTGTCGTGTAACCACTCCACCACAGGCCGTGCATTATGAACGTGTTGAAAGATGCAATTGCCGTCCCCGAATTTCTCTTCAACGGCGGGATGCAGAACGTGCTTAAAACATCAGTGTAGGCCTGTGCTGTGATAGTGCCACGCAAAAGAACAATGGGTGCAAGCCCTCTCCATGAAAAACACGACCACACCTTAACACCACCACCTCCGAATTTTACTGTTGGTACGACACACATTGGCAGATGACGTTCACTGGGTATTCGAGGTACCCACACCCTTCCATCGGATTGCAACATTGTGTACCGTGATTCGTCACTCCACACAACATTTTTCCACTGTCCAATCGTGCAATGTTTACGCTCCTTACACCAAGAGTGGCGTCGTTTGACATTTACCGGCGCGATGGGTGGCTTATGAGCAGCCGCTCGACAATGAAATCCAAGTTTTCTCACCTCCCGCCTAACTGTCATAGTACTTGCAGTGGATGCTGATGCAATTTAGAATTTCTGTGTAATGGTGTGGATAGATGTCCGCCTCTTACACATTACGACCCACTTCAACAGTAAGCGGTCTCTGTCAGTCAACAGAGCTGTACATGTCCCTTCACGGTCCCACTTCACTATCACATTGGGGACAGTGGACCTAGGGATGTTTAGGGGGGGGGGGGGGGGGGAAATCTGGAAATCTCGTGTACAGTTGTATGACACAAGTGACACCTAGTCACCTGATCAAGTTGTCCGCCCCCGATAGCTGAGTGGTTAGCGCGACGGACTGTCAATCCTAAGGGCCCGGGTCCGATTCACGGTTTGGGTCGGAGATTTTCTCCACTCAGGGACTGGGTGTTGTGTTGTCCTAATCATCATCATTTCATCCACATCGACGCGCAAGTCGCCGAAGTGTGCGTCACATAGAAAGACTTGCACCAGGCGAGCGGTCTACCCGACGGGAGGCCCTCGTCACACGCCCTCTCTCTCTCACCTGATCACGTTCGAAGTCCGTGAGTTTCGCGGAGCGCCCAATTCTGCTCGCTCACGATGTCTAATGACTACTGAGGTCGCTAATATGGAGTACCTGGTAGTAGGTGGCAGCACAATGCACCTAATATGAAAAAAAGTATGTTTTTGGGGATGTTCAGATACTTTTGATCACATAGTGTATGCCTTTGAACCGCTGCTGTCCACCGCTGACTGCTATACAGGCATACATAGACAGACTGTGCATGCATATTACCAATCGCGATGTCTCGATTTCAACCACTTCTACGTTATTTTCAACAGTCCTACAGCCCTGAAAAAGGCGAAAAACGCTTCGCAAAACGGCTCTGCAGCGGTTTTAAGCACATTTAAATTTCTCCTGCTAAAGAGCATAACATCTTCGATGCAAGTTATATTACCGATATTTGTCGCGCGCGAAGTGGTTGCGCGGTTGAGGCGCCATGTCACGCACTGTGACCCCCCCCCCCCCCCCGCCGCGCTGGTGGTCCGTCCTCCCTTGGGCATGGGTGTGTGTGATGTTCTTAGAATAAGTTATTTTAAGTCTAGGGACCGATGTCCTCAACAGTTTGGTCCGTTTGGAATTCACTCACATTTGAACATTTTTTGAACCGATATTTCTTAACAATATTGTCTAGATTCTCCAATAATAACAACAAACCATGGCATCCTGCTGCGCCTATCACAAAATCCTTTATACTCTTAAACATCCAAGATGACGGCACATGACCATCCCAGTTCCGCTGTCCTGCACCCTAGTTGTCCGTTGGAAGGAGGAAGACAGTCCTTCGTGAGAATTATTCTTATGTTCAATATACACTCCTGGAAATTGAAATACGAACACCGTGAATGCATTGTCCCAGGAAGGAGAAACTTTATTGACACATTCCTGGGGTCAGATACATCACATGATCACACTGACAGAACCACAGGCACATAGACACAGGCAACAGAGCATGCACAATGTCGGCACTAGTACAGTGTAGATCCACCTTTCGCAGCAATGCAGGCTGCTATTCTCCCATGGAGACGATCGTAGAGATGCTGGATGTAGTTCTGTGGAACGGCTTGCCATGCCATTTCCACCTGGCGCCTCAGTTGGACCAGCGTTCGTGCTGGACGCGCAGACCGCGTGAGACGACGCTTCATCCAGTCCCAGACATGCTCAATGGGGGACAGATCCGGAGATCTTGCTGGCCACGGTAGCTGACTTACACCTTCTAGAGCACGTTGGGTGGCACGGGATACATGCGGACGTGCATTGTCCTGTTGGAACAGCAAGTTCCCTTGCCGGTCTAGAAATGGTAGAACGATGGGTTCGATGACGGTTTGGATGTACCATGCACTATTCAGTGTCCCCTCAACGATCACCAGAGGTGTACGGCCAGTGTAGGAGATCGCTCCCCACACCATGATGCCGGGTGTTGGCCCTGTGTGCCTCGGTCGTATGCAGTCCTGATTGTGGCGCTCACCTGCACGGCGCCAAACACGCATACGACCATCATTGGCACCAAGGCAGAAGCGACTCTCATCGCTCAAGACGACACGTCTCCATTCGTCCCTCCATTCACGCCTGTCGCGACACCACTGGAGGCGGGCTGCACGATGTTGGGGCGTGAGCGGAAGACGGCCTAACGGTGTGCGGGACCGTAGCCTAGCTTCATGGAGACGGTTGCGAATGGTCCTCGCCGATACCCCAGGAGCAACAGTGTCCCTAATTTGCTGGGAGGTGGCGGTGCGGTCCCCTACGGCACTGCGTAGGATCCTACGGTCTAGGCGTGCATCCGTGCGTCGCTGCGGTCCGGTCCCAGGTCGACGGGCACGTGCACGTTCCGCCGACCACTGGCGACAACATCGATGTACTGTGGAGACCTCACACCCCACGTGTTGAGCAATTCGGCGGTACGTCTACCCGGCCTCCCACATGCCCACTATATGCCCTGGCTCAAAGTCCGTCAACTGCGCATACGGTTCACGTCCACGCTGTCGCGTCATGCTACCAGTGTTAAAGACTGCGATGGAGCTCCGTATGCCACGGCAAACTGGCTGACACTGACGGCGGCGGTGAACAAATGCTGCGCAGCTAGCGCCATTCGACGGCCAACACCGCGGTTCCTGGTGTTTCCGCTGTGTCGTGCGTGTGATCATTGCTTGTACAGCCCTCTCGCAGTGTCCGGAGCAAGTATGGTGGGTCTGACACACCGGTGTCAATGTGTTCTTTTTTCCATTTCCAGGAGTGTAGAACAGCACATTAGTCAGGCGGTATAGTATAGCACTGTACTCGAATGCACGCAATCACCCGCAACCATATATTCTATACATGCACTCGATTTGCTCTATTTTCTGTATGTCTACGCCTGTGTGTGTGTCGTGGTGGGCAGCAAAACATCTACTTGCCTCGCCTTCAGGACGGTAGAAATTTCCTCCACATGAGCTGAAGATTCCGTGGAACGCTCAAACCTTTCACAGCATCCCATTGTGGGAAAGTGGAGTACCGATTCCACATCATCTTCTGGCCTTTTTCATCCATTAGTGCTACGATGGAACGCCATCGGTGATGCTTCATTATAGTGATCAGGTTGAAGTTAAGGAGTAGTTTCTTACTCTGAGCCAGGTAAATTACATACCGCATATGTAAAGTAAGACTGCCCTCCATCGAGGGTTATAACGCATTCTTAGGCGCCCAAAGTCAACTTCATTGCTATAGTTAGAGTACTACAGTGCATCTTTCGTGATTGTTTTATTATTTTTCCTTTGTAAAGCAATCATACCATTTTCAAGGCATACAATTTATGAGTTCGTCTACTTCTTTTTAGCTTTCTCTTGCCGTAGTTACTTTCGGTCTTCAGTGGTGGAAAACGCCCGAAAAAAGAAGGAGTGAAGATTAGGGATTAATTTTCCGTCGAGCACGAGGTCATTAAGGATGGTCCACAAACTCCGATCGGAGAGCTATGGGGAAGGTATCGGTCTTTTTCTTTTTCATGGGGATCATCAGGAATTCGAGTCATGCGATTTAGGGGAAACACAGAAAACCTAACCATTGTCCTCCCCATTGTCCTCCCTTACACATAAGCGAAAAAGTATTAGTCTAATACACGAATATGTGTTTAAGGACATAGAAGTAGAGGAAAATTGTCAGAATGAAGTGTAACAGGGGCATGGACTTGTCTATTAATCAGTGAAAAGGAGAATACAATAAAAAACGCATGTTTCTGTTTAGTAAACATAGTTAAACATTCAAAAGGAAAGATAGGTAATTTAGGATCCAAATAAGCATTCGTTGATGGTACTGAAAATGACACTTTGAACATAGACTGTTGTGTTAATACTTAGTAGGCCCCGCTTTCCTCTTTATAAACTCTCGCATTCTCTTTGGCATAGACGTCACAAGCGATTATGTTGTTTGCACTGTTTAATTTTACGCCATTCGTCTAGTAGAGCGTTCTCTAGATCATTTCCATTTGATATTTGATGATTCCTTACATTTTTGTCGCGTGCATTCCACAAATTTTGACTTCTCTACTGGATTAATGTCTGGCGATTGTAGTGTCATCGGCTTCCAGTGGGTAGTGTTGTACAACAGCCACAGCCTTGCAGCTAGAGATGCATGTTTTGTATCATGATCTTGTGTGACAATTTAATCCTCAGAAAGACCCGTGCTATACACAGTACTGCATAGATGCTTTGTTAATATGTATATATATATATCTTATGGTCCATAATTCCATCAATAAAACACAAATCCCCCACAACATTTGCACTCATGCAGCCCCGGACAAGTACTGATCCTCCTCCGTGTTTAGTCGAGACTCTTCAAATTCACTTCAAATTCACAGTTTTTTTCCTCCACAATGTTGCTCTCCTATTTGACTTCAATAGCTCAAATCGACTCTCACCCGTAAAAACAAGTTTCTGCCAGAAATTAAACACGTCGGATTTATGTTGTTCTCTTGCAAACACAACTCGCTTACTTGTGTTGATTTTACTGGTGTATAGTTTTTTCTACGGTTTGTTCGACCTCCATACCCAGCTTCATAAAGCACATTTCTTACAACCTTTACTGAAACAGACTTCCCTGTGTAGTTATGAGCTGCAGTAGCAAGTTTTGTAATGCTTAGTTTTGCATTTTTTCGACTTCTCTAAGTAGTTGTCGCTTCTCCACCTGGATTAGAACTGCAGGACGACCGCTTTGTGATCGGTCTTCGCACTTCCTTTTTGTTAAATCTTTATATTATAACAGTATTCACTGTATTGGTATGTCTACCAACGATTTTTTCCGATTTCTTGGAAAGATTTTTCTTTTCAAAACAACCTGATTAGATTTCTCTCTGACCTTTTGCAGTTTTTCGAAGTTTTCGACACATATTACTTACATATCACTCAACGGCTTTGAGAACAGAGAGCGGAAACTATCCACTACAGTGAACGAAATATAGCTGCATAACGAAAGGGAGAGGGATGTGTGTCAATTTGGCAACACACTTGGGATCTTCTTTACTAGACTAACACTTGTTTCATCTCAACTGGGGCGTGATTTTAAATAACGTGGATTTGTTCACAAAGTAAGTAACGTATGAACCTAAATGGCGTTTTACTTATAAATGTAGATATTATCTGACGTAAGGAAATAGTTATTGTTCGTCTCTTAGCTATATTTCGATGATTGTGCCACTTATATTCAAGGAGCTATGGTTGGACGAATACTTTTTGGAGTCATTGTATAACAGACGGTGCTAAACTTGAAACTGATGTCTACCGTCGTGAATCGTTAAGTATCGCCACGAAAGGCCACGTTAATGAATCGGTGTTTTGCTATATTAAAACTCAATACTGCCGATCTGGATTTCTATCTTTTCCTAAGGAACTGCGTTTTACTCAACGCACAACTCGTGTAAATTATGCAGAGTGGAAGGACGTACTCGCGCGATATGGTCGATAACACTGGGCTTCAACTGTGTTGTGAAAGAGAAATCGGACTAAGTAGGCCAAGTGAGTAAACACCCTGTGAGAAGACGCCCTCATTACTACGTCAAACAGTCCATGAAAGCGCAAACAAAAATAATTAAGTCCCGCTAAACTGCATTTGATCCGAAGAAATCGGAAACTATGCAACACACACTGAATAATCTACATCTACAGACACGCTGCGAACAACTGTGAAGCGCATGGCAGAGGCTACTTCGATGAGTACCGTGTATTGAGGTTCCATTCGCGTACTGAGCGCAACAAGAATAATTACTTAAATACCTATGTTTTGACAGTTATTGGTCTAATTTTGTCTTCGTGGTCCTTAAGCGATATATATAGCGGGGTTGTAATATTCTCCTTGATACCTCACATTATACCGTTTCTTGAAATGTTGTAAGTAGGCCTTTTGGTAATAGTTGTCGTCTATCTTCAAGCGTCTGCCAGTTCAGGTTTTTCAGCATAACGTCCTCCCATGGATCGAACGAACCAGTAATCACTCGTGCCGCCCTTCCTGGTATACGTTCAAGAATCTCCGTTAGCTCTACTCTGTCTCGGTTCAAATGGTTCAAATGGCTCTGAGCACTATGGGACTTATCATCTGAGGTCAGCAGTCCCCTAGAACTTAGAACTACTTAAATCTAACTGACCTAAAGGCATCACACACGTCCATGCCCGAGGTCTGTATGAGTTCTACTCAACTGAGCAATATCCTTTCTAGAGACATTAGTAATGAGTCTTCATTACATTTTCCCAATACCCTACCAACGAAGCCTACCACCCGCATTACTTCTGATAGGCCCTATGCCAGCATTTGCAAATCTCTAAAAACTTTCAGATGCAGATATCTGTACGAAATGATATTGCACTCATAGGATACTACGATCTTGAGTTTTGTGAATTAGAAAACGTTTAATTTCTGATTATTTGAAGCAAGTTGACAGTGTCTTCGCCACTGTGAAACCTTATCAAGATCTGACTGAATTTTTTTGAACTCTTTTTAGACAACACTTCACTATGGGTAACAGAAACTTTTGAAAAAGTGCGAGATTACTGTTAGTAGAGTCCGCCAGGTCATCAATGTATCACAATAAAATCTGGCAACAGAGAAAGCAAAGCTAATTTCAGACTACAAATTTGGGAAAAAACAAGAGCGACTGAAAAGAATAAACTCAGTCACTCATTCCATACTTCTTTCATGCACGAAACCGTTGTTGTTGTTGTCTTCAGTCCTGAGACTGTTTTGATGCACCTCTCCATGTTACTCTATCCTGTGCAAGCTTCTTCATCTCCCAGTACCATACATATAAAAAAAACTGTATTCAGTATTTCTGAATAATTCAATACTGCATTAACAAATAAATGCAGTAATATACCAGAAAAGAATTTCGAATTGACAGCAGTTTGCAGTAAATAACTTTAGGTAAGTTGTATTTGAGTATAATACTGGTAGTTACAGATATTAAGGAAGTAAACGATAATTTGATGCTATTATGTCTCAGCAATGACCAAGAATTGTTAGGAGCGATTTCATGAAAAGGTGAATAATTTTTGTGGCATGCGCGTTTAACTGATACAGTTTATGAAGATTACATTGTAAAACAATAACATCGTTATAAATACAATGTTACGAAGGAGTCAGCCTATTGAAAGTGGAATCTAACCTGATAAATGGCATGGAATTTATTAATCTCAGATGTGCTTGATGAGATATCCAGCCTCGCTGTCAGATTTATTACTAGGCGGTAATTAGCACATCTTAAATTTGCACACTTCCCAAAGCTATGGACTATGATCGGTATAGCCTCTGACAACATAGAGACAACAATGTCTCGTGCCTTTTTCCATAATATTCGAAACAGTGATATACTCAAGAGTAGTCACACATTTAAGTAGAAAAAACGTACTCAGCACATCACAGTATAGATGACAGAAGTGTTGCTCGACTTACAGTGCTATATTTTACACACTAATGCATGAAGTATAACAAGCCTTAAATAATAAAGTATCGTTAGTTGATTTTAGCGATCTTTTCAAGGCTTTTGATTGCGCAGTTAATGTTACTCTATTAGAAAGTCCTACGTTTTATTGAACTGATGACATTAGAAACGACTCGTTTGAATCCTACTGAACAACAGAATGAAAAAGTTTTTATAAACAATTCAAACAATGTTGGAAGTAGAGAATTGTGACTGGGGAGAAATCACTGAGGGACTCCTACAGAGTTCAATATTTGGGCCACTCCTAATGCTCATACACTACCTGACAAAAAAAATTAAAGCACACTGGAGTGGATGAGTAAACGGAATAAAAATGAATTGGCTGAGACGGTATGTGATGCTACTTTAGTGATTGCAAAATTAAGTCAAAATTACAAATGAGTTGGCACTATCAGCCCACTTATCAGTATGACATTGCACTCACTCTGGTGTGGATACATGTAGTTGGAAAAGGTTTCATACAGAAGTGGTATTATCTCTTGAGGCAAGCTGGCCAACAACTATTGTAACTGGCCCTTGATATCCTGGGTACCGACACTGGGTCAGGGTTGACGTCTGAGCTGGTCTCACACATGTTCTATCAGGGACAGATCCGGGGTTTTTTGATGGTCACAAGAGTATCTCAAGATCATGCTGGCAGTTCACAGAGACAAGTGCCATGTGCCAACTAGTATTGTCCTGTTGAAAAATAGCACCATGGTCCCATCAAATGAGAGGTAACACATAAGGCTGCAGGTTGTACCATACGAATTTCCTCAATCAGTACCAGCCTTGACGTAAGTCATATCCGACAGCTATACACGCCATGGTGCCAGGACTACCACCGCTGTGCCTCTCCAAAACACTGGAGGAAAGGGACGGTGCTCCTCGGAAACGCAGCTGTTTATGTTGTGGTGTAAGCGGCACCTTACGCATGGGTCCGGATGCTGCAAGTCTCCAACCAATAGTGTGGGATGGCATAAAATTCTGCAGGACTTCATTACTTGTTCACAATGGCGGGTGCACATGTGAAGAGGTTACGATGTACTTCGTATACATTAAGCTGTTCCCCGTGTTTGCTAAATTATGTCGAAATGTGTTTTCGGCTTCATCATTGGACTGCGCTAAATTTTCTGTATAATATTAATACCTCTTCATGAAGTCAGGTTTTGTCTGTTCTTCTGATTTCCAATTTAATATCTTTTCGTAATTTTCTTATGTGATTGTTTCTATAGGCTGCGACGGGGCGGTAAAATATAAAGAGGAAGTGCGGTTGCAGCTGTTCTCACGAATGTGCATATACAAATGTTGGTTAAAAATGTTATTGCGAATTTTGGCTCTAACGTAGGTCTCAGAGGATGATTTCCACATTTGGTACATTAGTACACATCAACACCCGCGCATTTTTTATTGTTTTTGAATCAATTATTCACTCAGACATAGGCACAGTTTATGATAGGGACAAGAATTAGGCGATTATTATACTAAAATCAGTTTTTCACGACGCAGTTCAATCACTATTTATTGGCGTTGTCCTTTTCTTTCACACAATGAAATTAGCACTGGTGAGACGGTTTACAGTTTTACTTTTATAATAATTTGACTCGGAGCCTCCAGTGGCAGTAATGTAGGCTGCTATAAACGAAAATTATTCAAATAATTCGAACATAACCACAAGTCCCACTGTCCTCTTCTTATAGCAGTTTTGGCGCGAAATCACAGATCGCCATATGTTCACTTACGCCTATGGTTCAAATGGCTCTGAGCACTATGGGACTTAACACCTGAGGTCATCATTCCCCTAGAACTTAGAACTACTTAAACCTAACTAACCTAAGGACATCACACACATCCATGCCCGAGGCAGGATTCGAACCTGCGATCGTAGAAGTCGCGCGGTTCCGGACTGCAGCGCCTAGAACCACGTGGCCACCGCAGTCGGCTACGCCGATGTATACCTCGCAATTCGCCCTCATACAAATAATCGTAGCACTTCTAGTTCACATAATATATGCTTGCACACTTGCACTATTAAACAATACTTTTGGTCGCAATAAATCGGCGCGAGAAGAAATTCTCAAACGACCATATGGACCACCCTCAAGTGGGGCTTGCTCGCCACCCACCTTCCAAAAGGACTGACCAACGACTGATCCCTGGCCAAGATTGCCGCTCTCTTATACAGGGTGTTACGAAAAGGTACAGCCAAACTTTCAGGACACATTCCTCTCACACAAATACAGAAAAGATGTTATGTGGACATGTGTCCGGAAACGCTTAATTTCCATGTTAGAGCTCATTTTAGTTTCGTCAGTATGTACTGTACTTCCTCGATTCACCGCCATATTGTAAATTTTTACAATCAACATGTGTGAGCTGACGAGAATCCGCACGCAATTGTGCAATCGTGTCATCAACACAGATTTTCTGTGAACGTTTGGGCAGGCATTGTTGGTGATGTCTTGACTGGGCCCCATATTCTTCCACCTACGCTCAATGGAACAGGTTATCATGATTTCATACGGGATTCTCTACCTGTGCTGCTAGAACATGTGCCTTTACAAGTACGACACAACATGTGGTTCATGCACGATGGAGCTCCTGCACATTTAAGTCGAAGTGTTCGTACGCTTCTCAACAACAGATTCGGTGACCGATGGCTTGGTAGAGGCGGACCAATTCTATGGCCTCCACGCTCTCCTGACCTAAACCTTCTTGCCTTTCATTTACGGGGGCATTTGAAAGCTCTTGTGTAAGCAACTCCGGTACCAAATGTAGAGACTCTTCGTGCTCGTATTGTGGACGGCTGTGATACAATGCGCCATTCTCCAGGGCTGCATCAGCGCATCATGGATTCCATGCTACGGAGGGTGGATGCATGTATTCTCGCTAACGGAGGACATTTCCCGTAACAAAGTGTTTGGAGTCATGCTGGTATGTTCCGTTGCTGTGTGTTTCCATTCCATGATTAATGTGATTTGAAGAGAAGTAATAAAATGAGCTCTAACATATTTTCTTTTTTTGTGTGTGAGGAATGTTTCCTGAAAGTTTGGCCGTACCTTTTTGTAACACCCTGTATAGGCTCGGATATCCACCCCCTGGTTATTAAAGCACCAATCTAACCAGTTAAGGTTACAAATTTTGATACATACATCCCTCGACACAAATAAGTACACCATCGGAACCGCGCTAAAAAGTACATCTTATTTGCTATGTTACATTAATTTCTAAGATTATTCTATCACCCATAAATCAAGTTTTAGTTTTTGCAAAATTTCGTCACTTAGCGCAGATTTGTTTGTTGACATCTGTGCTGCTAAGTTTTAGCATAGAACTGCATGTAGCACCGTTTTGAGACGTAATATATAGCGATCTACACATTGCGCTGCTCAAAATCTTCGTATATATAATAATTACTTAATTATGGGCGATAAATATTAATAATAATTTGCAAATAATGAAAACTATTGCAAGTTAAGTGTACAGTATTACTTAACTAGTTTAAAATACGTGTGATGCCACCCAAAATATTACATAGTGCCGTTCTTTGCGTCATGAGTTTTCTATTGAATTTTATAAACAATTTTCCCTCAAACTTTGTTTATTGCTCTTTACCGGCTTAATGATATATGAATCTTAACATAGAACTATGGCTCTCGGTCCGCTATGACGAAACGTTTTTAATGAGTGCTCGCTCATCACTGTAAGTTTTTAATTACTATTTTATTAATCTTTCAGTATTCGTGATATTAACCGACTTTGAGGTTACTATAGTTTTGCGTCTCGTGACTTTAAATAAAGATAGATCTTTCAAAGGTGCATATTGCTGACCACAATCCACTGCTGCATCGCTCTTCACCGAGAGCTACATAGTTTTCGTGTAATGCGCGAAAAATCAAACAATGCCCCAAGCTGCAGGCCACGTGGCCGCCCGGCGACCGTTGCAAATCTCGCGCGGGCTCGCCACGCCCTTCCGCGAATCGCGCACCATGTAGCGCGCTCGCTCTTCCTTGCATACTAGATATATTCATCTAGTAACGGAGGTTTGCACCGTCACAAGGCCTACATGTCTATCATATTAGCTATGTCTTTATGTAATCGATTGCTCTCTTCCTCTGATGCTTAACGATTACATATACAAGCAGAAGGATGTTATTAATTTTCGTTTTTCTCAGTTTAACGAATTTTCGCGATTTTCGAATATATTCATTGTGGTGGCTTCTTTTTCCGCAGTCCGTAGTAGTTGCTGCAGATAAAGTTGTGAGGTAGCTTCGCTCTTGGTTAATCTGTTTTTTATGAATGATCTAGTAACTGAGTTCGAATTTAATCATTTTCCGTATTAAAACACGTATTTGCTTGTTCACCTCAAATAACGATGCATTGAGCCCGGGTTATATTTGAAATAAACGACAGTACAATCTCTGTACCATATATTGATGGTTAATCTTACAATGGTCGTAGATTATTGTGTTATGTAAAGTATTGCTCGCTTCATGTCGATTTTGCTTCATGATGGTCTTCAAAATACGAGGGGGTACTGAGAAAATAAAAAATAAAAACGGAATAACATTTCCGTGGACGGAGCTTGTGCAGTAAGCATTCCTGGCGCTGGGCGTGTATATAGCAACTCACTAATAGTTCAGTGCCACCTGTGTTGTCGACTGGCTTCTTCTGTTCATCTGCAGTGATTGTTTTTCCTTGCGCCATTTCGGTCTTCTTTCATTCTTTATGATGGCAAGTTTAAGGGAATAACGTGCAGCTGTGAAATTTTGTTTTCTACTCGGTAAAAATGCTGCAGAAACAGCTTACCAAGATTTGTACGACTGGTTTGTTCCATTTAAAAGAGGCGACTTGTTGATTGATGACAAACCTCGTGCTGGACCTCCATCGACTGCCCGAAACGACGAAAATATTGAAAAAAATTCGAGAGCTTGTGCTCACAGACCGCCGAGAGAAAACTGAGCAATTAGAGATTTAGAGGGTTATCTTAGAGCCCGGTTCAGCGAATTTTAACGTAAGATTTGGGACTGCCAATTTGTTCCTCAGGTTCTGACTGAAAATCAATAGGAACGTTGAGTTGTAACATGTTGTGCTTAGAAACAACAGCTTGAAACTGGGCCAGATTTTCTGTCAGAGGTTACTGCTGGTGATGAGTCATGGCGTTATAGTTATGACCCAGAAACAAAGCAGCAGTGAAGCCAATGGAAGACGTTATCATCACCCTGTGCAATCAAATGTATTCAAGGCAGATCAAACATTAAAACGACGCTGATGCCAACGAAGTAGCTCGTTCAGAGTGTGTTCCCCCAGGTCAGACCGTTAATCAAATCTTTAATTTGGAAATTTTTCAGAAGATTGTGCAACAGTGTTCGTCAAAGATACACGATTTGTGGCAGGCAGAAGACCGTTTCTCCCACCACGACAACGCACTTGCATAACCAGCCATCTCTGTTAGACAGTTTTTGACTGGAAATGGCATGGTTCCGCTACCCTCTGCACCTTACTCGCATGACCTGGCTCCATGTGACTTTTTCTTATTTCCACGCATGAAAAGGGGCACGAAAGGACAGAACTTTGACAACATTGAAGAACTCAAGAAAAAACGAGGAAGGAGCTGCCAGCCATTTCTAAAGATGGCTACAAAAAATGTTTTGGACAATGTAAGCATTGGTGGGACAAATGTATTAGCTGTAATGGAGAGTGTTTTGAAGGGGATAAGGTTGGTTTGAAAAAAATTGAAAAATAAGTCCGGTTTTTTGGATACCCTCTCGTATATCAATTTGTGAAATCTTAAATAACCCCAAGCCTTTTACTTTGCAAACCACGCCCCATTCTGATTCATTCATATGCTATTAATGTATAGAGTATTTGGCATTTCAAATGTAAAATATTGGACTTCAATTGTGCAGATTAAATTTGTATGTTGATAAAGCTTGATTCATGGCAAAAGATAGTGAATTTGGCCACCAATAGTCCAGGATGAACTACAGAGTTCAAAATAAACTTAACTCATGAATCAGTATCAATCAGCAATCTTTTAGCAGGTGGACCTCCCCAAGTATGTTTTTTTTTTCACATAGCCTCCCAAGTAGTTTAGTAGCAAAGAATACCGTAACCTTTCAACACAGTACAGTACACAGTGAGTGCCAAGATTCTCTAGCACACATTGCATTACGATGATGTATAGCTGCCTTGTCTGATTAATTAAACAAGTTTGTAGTTATATTTGCCTATAATCGCCTTTTACCCCCGAAATAAATCCTTTCCAACAAAATTAGGTATCCTTAACAGATGCTTCTTGCTAAAATTTTTATACGAACACCTATCGTCTTCGTATCTAATTTCGTTACAAACTTTATGTTCATTACATAATCACATGTTCCATAGATCATCGAATAATTTTTTACCGAAATTATACGGAGTGAGTCAGTTTAGCAGGTATGTATACATGATTAGTTTTAATATTAACCAGCATATACAGTTTTCAGTCGTAGTCACGCAATTAACTTCCTAGGACACGTATGAAAATAATCCTTCCCTAGCCTGATCATACGTTGCTATTAAAAATACCTCTGTACCTCAACTGTAAGGGATTGATGCCAATCGCAGTGTAGTATGTTGCCCTCAGTTATATTTTACTCCGTCTTATTGATATTTAATGAAACATTCTCAAAGCAGAAACTAATTATTCTCATTGGAAACCTCGTAGTCGATGGTTAAGTTCTAACATTTTACAACACAACGGTCTTATCCTCCTCTGAAGGGAAGGAAATACAAATGTTCCTTAAAAATTTATTTGGAACAGTGTTCGGTATGTAATGATTTTTTACCGATGTTTTATTCTGATTTTCGCAGGTAACTAAACAGTAAATGGACTGTGTACGCCACAATTACTTTTACAGAAATCCCAAAGAAGAGTGTAACTGAATCTGCAAGATTTCCCAACGTAATAAAACAATTAAAATCATAGACTATCCGTTGAATAAGGACGGTTTACATACTTTCTTCCGTGTATTGGCAAGATATTTAAAATCCACCAAAAATTTGAAGCTAAAGTGGTATTCCGTCCATCATCGAAAACTGCATTCCGACATGGTTTGTTATAGGATAATTTCCTATTACGGATACCTTAGTAATACGATGTGTCTAATGTAGGTTAGACGTTGCTCGTAGTGGGATAGCATTGCATTTAAAGTCAACACCATACTCAACGTGTTATCGCCAAAAATCATATCTTCACCGGATAAATGGAAGAAGATAAAACAAAAATTTGGTAACAGCGTCATTCTTCTGTGATTCTATTGTTGAAGGCTCCATGGAGATTAATGTAGGAAAAAGTTACGAACTGTGATAGCAGCTATCTGTTTTCAAGCGCATGAACTCTCTTAAACTCTACCCCTACCACTTGCTCTCAAGAAAGACGATGGAGAACGCCTAACGGGCCGCGTGCGGCAACACACCATGCAGTTGAGTTTCGCACGTTGGACATCGCTGGCGCTGTGCGGGTTGGTCGATTTGGGGGAGGAGACCAACCTGCGAGGTCATCGATCTCATCGGATTAGGGAAGGATAGGGAAGGAAGTCGGCCGTGCCCTTTCAAAGCAACTATCCCGGTATTTGCCTGAAGCGATTTAGGGAAATCACGGGAAACCTAAATCAGGATGACCGGACGCAGGATTGAACCGTCGTCCTCCCGAACGCGCTGTCCGTGTTGCAGAATAGTGTCTTAATTTAGTTTTCGTTTTACCTACTTCTTTTTGGATTTTTTCCACCAATTCTCAAGACGCATTTTATTTATAAATCCACACGTGGAGTAATTTTTTAATTTATGCGGTCTCATGTACAAACACAAATATTCGAAAACGAAATGAATTTAAATGCTCATATCTGAATCTTGCAGAAAGTCCTCTGATATGATAGACCCTTGTATCATTCGTACTTAAATGGACAATAATGGATATGGGCAACGGAAAGTTCAGCTGGTTCATCTTGCGGTATAATTTTGCTTATTGTGTTCGGTATTTAACTCATGCTAATATTACGTGGTTTAAATTGGCCTCCCCTTCACTCTCATGACTACACATTGGGGACTATGTATCTTTAATTTTATAGAGGTGACTAGCGTAACATCTGTGTCCTAACTACATTTGTATTATGGACCTGTGTTGGCGTTTAATGTCTCTGAGTACGTCATACCATGCTTTCCTCGGCAGGGTAGGTTAAATACAAGTATAAAATATTCATTTATTTCTTTGGTTATTGTCCACTCTCTGTCCTGTTCCTCATATGTTTCGTGGCGTAATGTTCC
The DNA here is from genome assembly GCF_023897955.1 of Schistocerca gregaria. Lineage (NCBI taxonomy): Eukaryota > Metazoa > Arthropoda > Insecta > Orthoptera > Acrididae > Schistocerca > Schistocerca gregaria. The sequence goes on from NC_064931.1 coordinate 688,261,949, forward strand.
TATCAAGTCATTACACTGGATTCTGATTGCTTGGATTTTTTTTAGTAATACCTTCTTTAGCATTTCTGTCGGTTATTTGATTTCTGATGATTCCTGAATCTCCTCTGATCCAAATGACGTTTACTTTAATATCAACTTTTCTTGTAGTATGAAGCAAACTCGGTGTAGCTTGTATGCAGGGTGTAACGGGTATAAGTACAGATAGTTTTTTGTGTGACACCTTAGTATGTACACACATCAGTGTGTTGGTTTTTTTTCTCTGCATCGAACAGTGTTTCCACAAACAGATCACATTATTTACTACCAGATGTTTTCTGCATTGTAGTAACTGCACCATTAAGTGGACTACACCTGTCAATGTAGTCTAACCGTTTTACGTCCACGCATCACACTTCAGCACCTGGCCTGCTAGCCACGCGATAGCAGGCATTAATGGCTTACTCTAGCGCAAGTACTTGGAGGTACTAGCCAACCCTAAAACATACTACTCTACATAATCAGGGATGGTGTTTCTGTCATTTGTAGTGTTATTTTCGTCTCTGTTAAGATCCAACTTCTTGAAATTTGTTCCTTATTCCATACGCAACTACTTCTCGAGCTGCTAATATTTCAGCGGTGCAACTGTGCTCTTCATTATGGGCAGCATATCACCCCATCGTCTTTGTTAAGGGGCTGTAGAAAGCATATTTGATTTTTTCTGCTGTCTTGGTACCGTCCGTGTATCTCTGGACGTAGCTTGGTCTATGAGATACTTTGTTGACTGGTTATTTTGTCTACTGGTTGTCAATGAGAACGAATAAAATACCTTATCTATAAGGAAGCTAGCTTGTATGGAGCGCTCTATTCTGGTAAACCGTTGTCTTATGCAACTAATGGTAATAATGCCCGTAGCTGATGGTAGCTTGTTATAAGAAGAGGATTTCCATCAACATGACTTTTTTTTTTTTTTTTTTTTTTTTTGCTGCAAGAGCTAATGCAACAGTTGGATAATCCTGATCGTCATGTTTTTGGGGTTCATATGTCACTAATAATAATTTCTTTGCTGCAGGCTGTCGTCGAATGATGAGTGCTGCTCCTTTTCCTTCTACAGGGAGAGCATTGGCCGCTGATATCGACATAGCATCAGAAAATGTTCTCACCGCCCTGTATTGTAACTTGTCCCATCCCGCCAACATATTTTGGCACGTTTCCATCGGATACATTCCCATAATGTAGTACAGACCATATTAACTACCTATAGATGATCAGAAGCGCCTCTGGCTCAGTACCACCCATACGCGTACAATGATATTCATTTCTTGGTCAACTTTTAATGTTCAAATGTGTGTGAAATCTTATGGGACTTAACTGCTAAGGTCATCAGTCCCTAAGCTTACACACTACTTAACCTAAATTATCCTAAGGACAAACACACACACCCATGCCCGAGGTAGGGCTCGAACCTCCGCCGGGACCAGCCGCACAGTCCATGACTGCAGCAACTTTTAATGTTACGTATTCGATGTGTTAGTACCGTGACTATCTGCAGTCTAGATATAATTCTAGGAACCTGACAGAAAATCTTTTAGGAAAAGTACACGGATCCAGTCGCATAGTATCTGTTGTTGACGTCAGTTTTTTCCATGTACCTGTGGCTTATCCGTTGATAGTGTTGGTCCTGTTCCTAGCGACCACGCATGGAGTGCTGTCATTGGTTCGTTGAACCACAAATGATCAAGAGTTAAAGTAAGTGCATATATCATCTGTGTACTGGAGGACTTTGATATTAGAAGAAAATACAATTTTGAGGTCGGCTGCGTGCAGCATATACAATATAGGGCTCAGAATGGCCCCTTGAGGTAGCCCTTTAGTTGCGATACGTGAGCCAAGGAATGTGTTAACCTGCTGACCCACATAAAGTTGGACAGCATTGAATAGATACAGAGTATATATGCTTCCGATAGCCCGATATTTCGATGTTTATGTAATGGATTTGTTATCCACGTTCTAATACGCTCCACATACATGGAAGAAGGCCGCTAAGATTATCCCTGGTACTTCACCTTTTCCCAGAACGAATTGTGTCTGCGATAACAAGGTGTGTTTCTGATCACCATACCAAACGAGCTTTTATAGTCATTTCAAACGTCTTACAGACGCATGATGACAAGGAAGCAGGCTGACAAGGTTAGGTCTTGCACGGGTCCTTTCCCAGTTTCAGGATAGGAATTCCTATGTGTGTGCTCCAGTCCGTCGGAAATGTATTATTTATTGCACAGCGTACTGTAAATATCACTGAACGTTTCCTTATTAGAACTTTTGAGTGGAGAGTTCACTGAATAGTAATTTTTTAAAGCATTTCTCGCGGAGAATAGTGGTTTTTCTTAGTACTTTATAATAACATTGAGACGGTTTATGTTCATTTTAAGTCATTGAGTAGGTTATATGGGTGACTCCTGGAGCTGTAATAAACCCTGGTTTCAACGCTTGTTGCAACCCTGCTATTGCAAATAGCTTTTCCGATATCTGCACCAGACTTCCCTCGGCGTCCGAGCACTCAACTGTAGGCGTCCCTATGGGAGACCATTGTGGACTTAAGTCTAACCACGAATCCCTGTATCTAATATCTTAGGAAACGATGTTCATCTGGTTTCTTCTTCTAACAAAGAAGTGTTTTTATTCATTTTCTGCCAATAATCTCGCCAACAATTTCACATTATCTATTTAAATGAGTGTTTCACAAGAGCATCTGATGTTCTTATATTTAATAAAATTATCACTATTAGAAATGTGTCTAAACGTTCTGAAGGCTCCTGTCTGCTTTCTAATTACAGAGTCTCAATATTTATCGGCACTTGTGAAAATGCGAAGTACGAAGCATAACTATTTAGGCTCAAAAACTACATCTTAATGAGAAATTACCTTCATTCTAGACAAGCACTGAAGGTATGAGCGCTTATGAAAGACTACGAAAGGACAAGACTTCGATCCCATTACAATATAACATAAAAACGTGGCTGTAAAAAGACCCAATTACAAAATCCGCCACAAATTCAGGTAATTTAGAATGCCAAAACAGTGCTAATTGCAGACAGAACCATTTAATTAACCTAAAACATTGAGGACGAAACATCTTGAGAAAACATACTAATGCGCATGGTTCCTTTGTCTTACTACACACACCACGTGGTTGCCAAACTAGTTACACACAAAGTACTTCTCATGTACAAACCGGAAAGACTCGCACACTTGCGAAATTATACTCAAAACGAATAACGTAAATTTTCTCCTAGTATTCCAAGCCTGAAACGTCACTGTAAAACAAAACTAAAATATTCCAAAACCATTCCAATACCTGTATCCACATCTGGGAGTGTCTACGAGAGACACAACCTGAATCATCGGGATCTCGTACCAGAGCGCGTGGCGATCAAACTGACCAGCCCTTGCCCATTCTGGAAGCAAGAAAGGGGGGAGGGTGCTCTAAGCTACAGGACACCCTTCACTCATGAGAAAAGATACCCGTCTCACGCGCTCCAACCACGCTTACAGAATTAAAACATAGGGTGCTGACATGGAAAAAATGATTAGTATAAAAAAATACAGATGACATGATATAAAAGAAAAAATACAGCTCTTTTCCTTCCTTGAGGTCCGCTACTGTAATATTCAGGAAGCCACAGGCATCGAGAAACTACATAAATCGCTGACAAAAACATATGAAATGGGTCTGACGGACCACTTTATAGTAGACTGTTGTGCGAAACTAAAAGGATTTTCGCATGATGTGTTACTGTCAGAAACATATCTCAAAGAAACTTGGAACATACATAGAAATAACTGTTTCAATATATTTTATAAAGGTTAAATGAAATAATTACGCAACGAAATAGCAGTTTCATTCAAAGACAATAGTTAACTGAAGCCTCGGCGATTTATGATGGTCCCCCTGGAAATTATAAAACGCGGGACATGGTTCTTAATACGGTGCATGGCCACCATGGACTCTACTAGCTAGGGCATAACTACCTATTGGAAGCTAACATACATCCACAAGCGACAACATCGCCAAACCCCTGCACAGCAGCAACGTTGACTGGATATGCCAGCTGCTATTAAAGCCTACCAACAGGCTACAGCAGAGACACCGACAAGCTCGCACACCGACGCACAAAAAAGAGCCAACATTACCATACACTGTGAATCTGATATATGACCTACGGATACAAAACGATAGTGAACCTAAGTGTTACAGGTATGGTGACGCTGAACGAGAAATCAACACCGGCACCGAGCGGCAGCCGACGAGTAATACCACCGCACAACGACAACTGCATGGTACCCACTACTAAAAAAGCTTCCCCTGCATGACCTGTCGTAGGCAGCAAGAAAACCTGTGCTGTTCGATGCGGTCGTACATTGTCATCCATAGCAATGACGTCAGAGCCGAACGCACCCCTGAAAAGACGCACTTGGGGCGGAATATAGTGTCACAATAACGTTGACCGGTACCGTAGTTTACGGACTCTAAGACGCAATTTTTCTTCGAAAAACTGCCTCCAAAATTCAAGTGCGTCTTATACTCGAAATTTATATAAAAATATCCAGTGTTTGATTTAAAATTCCCGCCAGTCTTAAAAATGGCCATATATTTGATGCCTCAGGTAATCTATCTCTATTTGGCAACACTGGATTCATGTACCAGCGGCACTGCATCGATGCGACGAACATGAGTTGCAGGAATCCACAAGCTTGCTAACACTGTCTCCATCCGCCCTGCCATTACAAACCCAGAGCACTGTCTAGCCTGTGAAGTGTCACTGTAGTCTACGGTGCCAGTGAACTTGAAATGAAAGTGATTTGTGTTATCGTTAACAATACAATATCGTTGTTAGCACCTGGTTTCGTAATGGAGAAAAAAGGTCTTCATATGATGCAGGCTATAAATTGAAAGTAATAGCATATATAGAAGAGCACGTAAACAGAGCATCTGAGTGGAATTTCGGGCCTCAACCAGCAGAAAAAACCATTCGCTACTGCCGGTCTAGTAGAGAAGAACTGAAAAAAAATGAGGAAGACTAGAGGACTGAATTTATATATTTACATAGTTTACGCCCACACTGGAGCATTAAAATCAAACGTAATACATCAGAGTCTACAATCATTAAGTTTAGGTCAGCAATTTCTTCGTTTCCCAAAACTTCTTCGTTCGCTGTGATCTGGCTACTCGTTCTTCTGCAGATATGACATACTGATACTTCTTCCATTCTGATGCTTTGAATGTCAGCCGTGTGTATTTGTTCTTCAGAAGCAGTTTCTCTTCTCTGTGTTGAATCTGGTATGTGGTGATGTTCAGTTCATCTAGATCACTTTGTACTTCTTTAAACTAAATGTTTTTGGTTTTACTGTTCCAGAAGTAGTCAAAAAGTTGCTTCAGGATTCTAGTATTTGGTAGGCGAGATATGTGGCCGAAAAATGCAGTCCTTCTTTTCCGCATTGTACCAATAATAGATTCACTTTCTTCATACACTACTGAATTGGGCAAAAGTCTCCACTGCCCGTTAACTTGATATTTCTTACTGATAATTGTTCGGAGTATTCTTCTATCAACTTTCTGCAATTTGTCAGTTGTTGCTTGAGTATTTAGTCTGTATAGTGTTTCACTTGCATCTGTTGCTTCCGGTTTAACGACGGAGGAGTAATGTCGAAATTTTGCATTTATTGAGAGAGATCTTCTCTTGTAGGTTGACCACGTGGTTCTCTGCGCTCGCTGAAATTTTAATGTTCTACTATCTATTGATGCTCTTTCATTAACATTCCAGGTAATAATATTACCAAGATATTTAAACTTTTTTAGTACTTCAATTTTTCGATCATTATGGAGTATGATATGAGATGTGTCAACTGGGAAGCTGGGCATTATTTCTGTTTTCTCAAACGAAATTTGCAGTCCGACATTTGCCCCTAATCGTTCTAGTTGTTCTATCTGAACCTTTGCTTCATCAATATTGTTTGCTAACAGCGCCAAATCATCTGCAAATGCAAAGCAGTTAAGTCGAATCTTTCTTCCAGTCTTAACAGATGGTGGGCATATCTTGTTCCATTCACGCATGATTTTCTCCAGCACACAATTGAACAATAATGGAGACAATCCATCGCCTTGTTGAAGGCCAGTATGAATTTCAAAACGTTTAGAGAATTCATTTCTATACCTTACTCTAGCTTTAGTATTTCGAAGGGTGACTGCAACGAGGTTGACAAGTTTCTGATGTAAGCCATATTCATTAAGAATTGACAGTAGAGATTCACGATGGATACTATCGTAGGCTTCTTTTAAAATCGACAAACGTGATCGCCAGTTTCTTGTCTCTGAGTCTTTGATGTTTCATTAGCCGTTTGAGACTAATCATTTGATCAGGACAGCTTCATCCTGGACCAAAGCCTCCTTGATATTCGCCTACTTCACCATCAAACTGTTCATGAATTCTGAAATACAGAAATTTGAAAAAAATTGTATAAGTAATATCCAACGGGGATATACCCCTATAATTATTTGGATCCAATCTATCTCCTTTTTTGTGTAGTGGATTGATTATTGCAGCATTCCATTCCTCTGGTAACTTCTCAGTATTCCAAATGTCAGTAAGATGTTTGTGTAAGTTCAGAATAATTTGTACATTTGCATATTTCCATAGTTCTGCCACTAGTTGGTTTTCACCTGCTGATTTATGATTTCGAAGTGAGTTAATCGCTGCTTGTACTTTATCTGGGTGTGGTGATATAACTCTTTCTAAATGCGTTTTGTTTCTTGGATAGGGGTTAAATTCCAAATGATGTTCAGGGTCCGCGCTATTTAGTAATTGTTTGAAATATTTAGCCAATATCATTGAATTGTCATAATTGTTATGTGGTACCTTTCCGTTTGTATCCTTCATCATAAGAGTAGGTGGAGTGGATTTCGACTGGTACTGTTTGAATGTCTGATAGTAATCTCTTGTCTTGTGGCGATTGAAAGCATCCTCGATAGATTTTAGCGAGTTCTTATGAAATTGCCTTTTGACCCTTCTAATTTCTTTGGCGGTTTATCGTCTAGCATTTATTAATTCCTTCCTGGAGCTTTCAGTTCTCTTTTGTTGGTCATTTAACCAGGCCTTATGACTACGTTGAATCGCTACATTGCATTCCTCATTCTACTAAGCATGTTTCTTGCGTTTCCGTACAGGAGCTACTTCTTCAGCCAAGGCTTTTAATCGATTGACGGTGGCTTCTAGATTGTTACTTAAAGGTATTCTTGATCTCTCGTAATATATCTGATTATTAATATTATAACTAGTGTCATATGTTCTCTTTGTATCTAACTCATGAGGTGTCAGTTTGATTTTAATTTTTGAAATGTAGTGGTCTGAATCAACATCGACGCCACGCAGCACTTTAACATTATAGATTTTCTTATGGAATTTCTGATCCATGGCCACATGATCTATCTGGAACTCTCCTAGCTTGACGTTATGACATTTTCATGTCGTTAACTTACGTGCTCTTCTCTTAAACCTTGTTGTCTTCAAAACCAATCCATTTGTAGTACAAAATTCAATTAACCGTTCTCAATTCTTGTTTGTAAGTTTATGCTCTTGTCATCGCCCCACTTCAGCTCGAAATTTCTTCTATTTCCTATCTTCGCATTACAGTCTCCAAGCAGAATTTAAATGTTAGTTTCTGGTATGGTCCTTATTAGTTGATCAAGTTCATCCCAGAATTTTTCCGTTCCGTCCTTGTCAGTTCTATTTTAACATTTATCAGTGTGTATCTTTTGTTTTTCACCTTACTGTTAACAATGCCATTCTTGAGGAATTGGGTATTCTATTGTGTACCAAGCAACCCACACCGAATTGGGGAACATTTTCTATTACCCTTTTTCCTGTTGGCTCCTTATAAAGTCGATATCTTCGTGATTCGATCGTGTCCTGGTCAGTATTGCGTAACTCTTGAAGGGCTGTGGTAACTATGTTCTATTGATCTAAGACATCTGTTAAATGTTTCAGTTTACCAACTTTCCTCAAAGAATTAATATTTACTGTTACAAAATACGAAAATCTTCCTGGCCTGTTAAATTTTAGCACCTTCTTATGTGGAATATGTTGCATGTTCATCACTAGGCGCTCCGACTCGCCTTTGTCCTCATGTGACACCCCACAGTATCCGAATGGTGTCTTCGCCTGGGTAATCTCGTCGTGACTGTCCAAACCGGTCGATTCTGTCAATAGAAGACTCCTCATATTTGTTTGATTATCTGATCAATGATCAATTGTCTGACTAAGGTCAGGGTTTACAATTCCAGATGTGATTTGGAAAGGTGATGGGTGAGTTATGGATGGTGAAAAACGAGATTGATGGGATGTGTGTTTGGTTCGCGAGAGCTATTTTATTTCGCTCAAGTCCACCAGCAAGCTGGTGAGGACCCCCCCACCAGCCACCTGGGACGCGCCACGTAGGAGTACACCTCTCCTCCTATTACGACACCGTGACAGGTTCGCGAATAAAAATGGCCAAAAATAGAAGATGACATATTGAATGGATTTAAGGACACCGTGAAAATGGCAGTGGCATTAATACAGACATGGTTCAAACACACGCTTGTAAGCTAGTTTTACAGTGGAACTTAACAGACTTCAAGTATGGAGTTGGATGGTGCTACAGTTTTATGAAGGGTCGTGGACTTAGCATGTAAAGCAAAACCAAAATATCTCAGAAACTTTCACAAGAGTATGAAGACAAAATATTATCTTCCCATCGATTTGTTATTCAACATCGAAAGAAAACCAGTGTGGAACTAAGCCGAAGAACGAATATAGACGCAACTCCTCTGACATTTGATGTGCCGAGTAACTGGACTGTTGCCATGAAACGTGCTAAAACTGTAACTATAAAAAAAAGTGGACACGAAAAAATGCACAACACTGTTGTCCTTCCATACTGTGCTGACGGTACTAAATTTCATCCACTGATCATTTTCAAGGGCAAAACACTGCCAAAACCTTCTAAATACCACAGGAGTTGTTGTTCACGTACATGAGAAAGGTTGGATGAACGAAATTATGGATTAACAAAGTGTGGGAGAGAAGAAAGGTGCTTTATTGAAGAAGAGTTCTCTTCATGTGCTAGATCAATTTAGCAGTCATTTGAAAAATTCTGTGAAAGAGAATTTAAGACAGAGAAATACATAGCTTACTGTTATCAAAAAAATGCTTCAAATGGCTCTGAGCACTATGGGACTTAACATCTGAGGTCATCAGTCACCTAGAACTTAGAACTACTTAAACCTAACTAACATAAGGACATAACACACATCCATGTCCAAGGCAGGATTCGAACCTGCGACCGTAGCGGTCGCGCGGTTCCAGACTGTAGCGCCTAGAACCGCTCGGCCACCCTGGCCGTCTTACTGTTATCCCGGGATGACTTACTTCACAACTGCAACCCCTTGCTGTCTCGATAAATAAACCATTTGAAGTGTATATGAGAGAGGGATGGCACAAATGGATGGTAGATGAAACCCAACATGAACTCACGCCGGAGGGAGCTTTAAAATGACCAACACTCAAACAAATGTGTCAGTGGGTTAGAGTGAGAGAAGATATTATTGTTACATCATTCAAAAAGTGCGGTATAAGTAACACTCTCGATGGTATTGAAGATCATCTTATAGATGGAGAGGACAACGGTGACGACGAAAAAGAATAAGAAGAAGAAGAAAGTTCAGATGTCGATTTTCAGGAATTTTAAAGGTCAGTTCGGTTTTAGAAACTAAGAATTTTTTAGTGTGCTTTGCAATCTAATAACAAAAATCATAAAAATGTTATTTAAAAAATTGCTTGAAAATTAAGGTGCGTCTTATTCTCCGTAGCGTCTTATGGTCCGTAAAATTTAGATACCATGTTCAAAAACTTGGAGCAACATTATGCCTCCCCACACCTAGACTACCAAAACGATCATATACGAGAATGCTGGACATACCATCGTATGGCGAGGTGTGTGAACACCAAATGCATCAGGAACATCGTAGACTCAGTCAAGGAAGTGGAAAGTCGACAAAATAAGCCTGGGTGAAATTTCGAACAGTAGCATAGGATCGGATTAAGACGCTAATAACTACGTCGTGATCAATAGAAAGCAACTATGATTTTTTTAGTATTATCAGTGACGAAGCAGCGGTATCTGTTGCTACAACTAATTCAGTCTACTCAACGAGAGGGCCATCGGAAACTTGGTTCTAAGCGCTTCAGTCTGCAACCGCGCGACTGCTACGGTCGCAGGTTCGAATCCTGCCTCGGGTATGGATGTGTATGATGTCCTTAGGTTAGCTAGGTTTAAGTGGTTCTAAATTCTAGGGGACTGATGACCTCAGATGTTAAGTCGCATAGTGCTCAGAGCCATATGAACCATTTTTTTGAAACTTGGTGGAGTAAATATTGAGACTCTGTTATTAGAATGCGGACAGAAGCCTGAAAAATATTTAAACAAATTTGTAATAGTGGTTAAACAGCCTACATGAAAACCAGATGCTTCGGCGAAACGCCCATTGAAACAGCTAACGTGAAATAGTTTGCGCAACTATTGTCAGAAGATGAACAAAGACACTTCTTTGTTAGACATTTGGTCTGTTATCAAACAACTGATGAAGAAAACAAATAAAAATCTAATAAACATCGTTTTCTGAAATACTGTATAGAGAAAATTGCGTTTAGACTCGCGCCTAGAATGACCACCCACAAGACGCCTATAGTTGCACGTCTAGTGCAGGTATCGGAAAAGCTATTTGTGGTAGCAGAGCTGGAACAAGTGGTGAAGTCAGGGTTTAATACAGCTCCAGGATCGATCACATAACCTATTCAATGATCTCTCCACTCCAGAGTTCTGCGCTTGTCCTAAAAAATCTTCAGCGAAATTCCTAGGAAGGCAGATATTCATGATACTGACACATCGATTACTTTACAGTAAAAATCCTTCGAAAAGTCGCACACATATGGTGGAGAGCCCAGCCAGAAGCTCTTCTGATCCTCCACAGGTTTTTAATATGCTCTGTACTAGATTATGGGAGTGTATCCGACGGAAACGTGCTAAAATATGTGTTAGCGAAATCGGACAAGCTACAATACAGGTCAAGAGAATATATTTTGGTGCTATATCGACATCAGCGGGAAATGCTCTCCCTGTAAAAGGAAAAGAAATACAACACAACAGTCTTTAGCAAAGAAATTATTGTTACAAAATTGTTAAGGCTTTCGTGACCACTTGTTGACAAACTGCCTATTGGCTTCTGTCTCGGGTTCTTCGGCCGACGTTCATCTGATGATTTTGCTGACGTTTCGCCAGCACGAGTGGCTGACAGTGTCAAAGCTTCACCCTCCATTGCCGGCAATCGAGGGTGAAGCTTTGACAATGCCAGCCATTCGTACTGGCGAAAAGTCAGTAAAATCATCAAATGAACGTTGGCCGAAGAACCTGAGACAGAGGCTAATAGGTAGTTTGTCAAATTATTATCAGTAACACACGGGCCCCAATAACGTGACGATCAGGATCATCCAACTGTTGCATCAGCTCTTGCAGCAAAAGATAAATAAATAAATAAATAAAAATAAAAATAAAAATAAAAATCATATTCATGGAAGTCCTCTTCTTATAAGAAGCTACAATTAGCTACGAATTTTGTTGCCATAAGTCGTTTAAGACAGCGGTATGTCAGAATACATCTATCCATACAAGCTAGCTTCCTCATGTGACAAGGTATTTTATTCGTTCTTACTAAAAACAGTAGATAACTAGTCAAGAAAATCTCTCATACAATCTGATTGGCCAAATTACGTCCAAATCCACTCGAACGGCCCCAAGAAAGCAGAAGAAGCGGTATATGGCTTCTACAGTCCATTAACAAATGCAACGGCGATGTATACTGTGCCAAATGAAGCTACCAGTTGCACCACTAAAATATTAGCAGCTCATGAAGCATTAAAATTTGAAGTAAGCGATGAATTCCAAAAAGTTCGAATCTTGACTCTAAAAGGTCGCTACTAATGACGGAAGCATAGTATCCGAATGCGAAAACTCCTGAGCATATACATGATATACTGGAACTTACTGGAAGATGAAAACAGTGTGCCAGGCCGAGACTCGAGCTCGGGACTTTTGCCTTTCGCTGGCAAGTGCTCTGCCGTATTATGTATGAATGTTAAAGAAATTATTACGCAAGGCAAATCCGATGGGATCAGACTCCAGTTGATAGCTTGGTACGGAAAATACCCCAAGAAAGGCAGAATAAAACGAACATTTATCACATAGTACCCCATGAATGAAATGAAAATTTTATGAGCACTTTCAGCCTGACCTGCCAAGGGAAGCATAGTTTGGTGGCCCCGGACTCAATAAAAGCTACCCCAGTTCCATAATACGAATGTGTTCAGGACATATATGTTACCCTAGTTACCCCTATAAAATTAAATATATAGACTCTCTGATGTGCAGTCACGACAGTGAAGAAGCCAATTTAAACCAAATAATATTAGCGAGCATTAAATATCTAACACAGGGAGCAAAATTATGCTGCAAGTTGAACCAGATAGATTCCATTACCTACATCCACTACTGTCCTTTCAAGTACGAATGGTATAAGGGTCTATCACATCAGAGGACTATCTGTAAGACTCAGAAATCAATGTTTAACTCCATATGTTATTGAATATTTTTCAATGTACTATCATAGCCAAAAGTACCGGAACAACTTCAACTGCATTTCGCCTAATTTGCATACAGTCCACATAACGTACCTGACTTGCAGGTTCTCTAATCTCTTTTCAGTACAGTCAATTGAATATACAAAATGGATAACACAAGAGATCACTATAGTACACTACTCTTTAAGGTAATCAGTCCACATGTAAATCAACAACTTAATATTGCAAATGCTACGAAAAGTGTCATTAGAGATGAGACAGTCCTCAGAGCTTGTAAAGTCAACTATATCACAGTTATTTCAAAATCGCTACTACATTCATTAGAACTTGAGTTAATTAATTCCGTCACATAAGTCATTCCAGCAATCTTTAGGCAAAATTAAATACTTTTATGAACAATAGATTTTGAGACAATAGCTGGACTCCTAAAGTCCTCTGACAATTCAAAGTATTTTTGCTCTTTAAGAGTTTTTCCTACACCTATGAAATGTCGTACCTGATACGTGTAGTTTGTCATAAACTGGATGTTAAACTTACAGCTAAAAGCTACGCGATTGACAGTGCAAGCGCTCTATGAAAAAGCTCAAAATTAACGTTGTATCACTAGTAATTTCTCTTTACTAATGATTGAGCAATTATTTGTGCACATTTTTGAACTTTAAACGACATGTTGAACTTTTTCGTTATGGATCTCTATTGAAATCAAACACCTGTAGCCATTGTAACTAAGGAACGCTTTCGTGCCTGACCGAGACCGATCACACCAACGTTCACAATTGGTGACTAGGCATAAAGAGTCGTGAAATATCGAATTTACGCCAGTATCAGTTAGCACATTTGTATTTGAAAACTTTGGCTTGAAATGAAACCAGGAATTTTTTGCTGGGCCAGGATTCAAACCCACACGTGATCATTACGTAGAGAACTAGATGAATTAGTGATCTTGGGGAAAACAACGAAATGACCGAAGTATAACGTTCCGTGTGGGTAACATAGCACGAAAGAGGAGATCCGAATACGAATCCCAGTCAAGTATCAAATTTTTCAACGATTCAAGTTCAAATAAAATAAGACCTGTGGGATCTGGAGTGACCATTGGCTCACTAAATAAAATAAAGTTTCTGGTGTAAGGAAACTCTCTGGTGACAGTTTCAGTTTGCCACGGCTTCTGCCTCTGCTATGGCACAATTTAAACAGGCTCTGCCCCAGTAGTTATCGAAGGTATATGATATTTACAATGCCGATTCTGAACTTCGGTGCAACATGACCTTCTTTGCATGGCGTTACTAGATGTGAGGGAGATCCGTTCATGTGCGTCTCAAATACCCGAAAGGAGTGGGAATCGACCCAATACTGGTAACTTCGAAACTAGGATCAGTCTATCAGACCACTAAAGCTCACATTTGCTACATTCATCATGGTGTCGTAACGTATGATGCGCTTAGATTAAAAATTAGACATGGTGAAATACACTCCTGGAAATGGAAAAAAGAACACATTGACACCGGTGTGTCAGACCCACCATACTTGCTCCGGACACTGCGAGAGGGCTGTACAAGCAATGATCACACGCACAGCACAGCGGACACCCCAGGAACCGCGGTGTTGGCCGTCGAATGGCGCTAGCTGCGCAGCATTTGTGCACCGCCGCCGTCAGTGTCAGCCAGTTTGCCGGGGCATACGGAGCTCCATCGCAGTCTTTAACACTGGTAGCATGCCGCGACAGCGTGGACGTGAACCGTATGTGCAGTTGACGGACTTTGAGCGAGGGCGTATAGTGGGTATGCGGGAGGCCGGGTGGACGTACCGCCGAATTGCTCAACACGTGGGGCGTGAGGTCTCCACAGTACATCAATGTTGTCGCCAGTGGTCGGCGGAAGGTGCACGTGCCCGTCGACCTGGGACCGGACCGCAGCAACGCAGGGATGCACGCCAAGACGGTAGGATCCTACGCAGTGCCGTAGGGGACCGCACCGCCACTTCCCAGCAAATTAGGGACACTGTTGCTCCTGGGGTATCGGCGAGGACCATTCGCAACCGTCTCCATGAAGCTGGGCTACGGTCCCACACTCCGTTAGGCCGTCTTCCGCTCACGCCCCAACATCGTGCAGCCCGCCTCCAGTGGTGTCGCGACAGGCGTGAATGTAGGGACGAATGGAGACGTGTTGTCTTCAGCGATGAGAGTCGCTTCTGCCTTGGTGCCAATTATGGTCGTATGCGTGTTTGGCGCCGTGCAGGTGAGCGCCACAATCAGGACTGCATACGACCGAGGCACACAGGGTCAACACCCGGCATCATGGTGTGGGGAGCGATCTCCTACACTGGCTGTACACCTCTGGTGATCGTCGAGGGGACACTGAATAGTGCACGGTACATCCAAACCATCATCGAACCCATCGTTCTACCATTCCTAGACCGGCAAGGGAACTTGCTGTTCCCACAGGACAGTGCACGTCCGCATGTATCCCGTGCCACCCAACGTGCTCTAGAAGGTGTAAGTCAACTACCCTGGCCAGCAAGATCTCCGTATCTGTCCCCCATTGAGCATGTTTGGGACTGAATGAAGCGTCGTCTCACGCGGTCTGCACGTCCAGCACGAACGCTGGTCCAACTGAGGCGCCAGGTGGAAATGGCATGGCAAGCCGTTCCACAGGACTACATCCAGCATCTCTACGATCGTCTCCATGGGAGAATAGCAGCCTGCATTGCTGCGAAAGGTGGATATACACTGTACTAGTGCCGACATTGTGCATGCTCTGTTGCCTGTGTCTATGTGCCTGTGGTTCTGTCAGTGTGATTATGTGATGTATCTGACCCCAGGAATGCGTCAATAAAGTTTCCCCTTCCTGGGACAATGAATTCACAGTGTTCTTATTTCAATTTCCAGGAGTGTAAATTCAGTTCCCTATCATGAGCAGGCTGGTGACACAAATTAGGCTGGGCGTATATCAGTGGGATGTAATGCTGCTTTATTCATCATAGCTACGATGAATCCATTTTGAAATTTTCACTATTTCATGAAATTTCTTAGACCGAGAAATACCATTGCAGAGTATGAAGTTACCAAATACTTCGATTCTTACTGCCATTATATCTATTAACTTCTTCACTCTGCTGCAGCTACACGCGTTCTGGAAGGAGGCATTTAATGTTTCTTGGCCATTTTTTGAAACAGATGCCCAAAAACAGGTAAATATTTAGTCTACAACAAATGCGTGCTGCGTTCTGTGGCAACTGGACCGTTACTAGTAGTTATTTAGTTCTTTCCATGTCTATGGAATACTTTTCAAGTTAATATCGGACACCTCCAACGATTCATAAATTACATTAAGACGAAATTAACTTATGTAGACGTTATTTAATAGCCGGTCGGAGTGGCCGAGCTATTCTAGACGCTACGGTCGCAGGTTCGAATCCTGCCTCGGGCATGGATGTGTGTGATGTCCTTAGGTTAGTTAGGTTTAAGTAGTTCTAAGTTCTACGGGACTGATGACCACAGTAGTTAAGTCCCATAGTGCTCAGAGCCATTTTTCGTTATTTAATAACAGAAATTGCGATGTATTATTTCATGACTTGCGATTAGAAGCGAAGCTTGGAAAATGCTGAAACTGCCGGTAGACGCCACTATCAAAGCCAGACCATGTTAATGTCTTCTGTTATGTCACGATTATTATCTCCAGATGGCTTGGTCGACGTCACCTATTTCAGGTAATACAAGAAAGAAACTAGCAGGAATTGATCTGTTTTTCGTTGCAACAAACTCTTTCTACATGGTCCAAGTTAATATTTTTGCAGACTTACTCTGACTCTAGTATCTGATTCAGTAATGTCGGCCGGCCGGATTGGCCGTGCGGTTCTAGGCGCTACAGTCTGGAACCGAGCGACCGCTACGGTCGCAGGTTCGAATCCTGCCTCGATCATGGATGTGTGTGTTGTCCTTAGGTTAGTTAGGTTTAATTAGTTCTAAGTTCTAGGCAACTGATGATCTCAGAAGTTAAGTCGCATAGTGCTCAGAGCCATTTGAACCAGTAATGTCCAGAAACACCTCAAAGTTACAAAACTCACATCCCACTCAGAGCCCTTACAGTTAGTCGCCATCCTGAAATTCTAATTCAGTAAACTGATATGGCGAAGACTGTTTACCACTGCTCTTTCTTGACTTACTGGGCCCTATAACTATAGTGAAACAATAATTTCATGTGCAGTCAGAAATTGCGAATTACTGAATTTAATAGTGCCGTGGCTTCAAGTTATTTGTGTTCCTAACCTAAACTGGCTTCCATCATTCCAAGCCCCAGATAATGTAACGTCATACTGACACCAACACTGGGCTCGTACTGCCAACTTAAGTGTTCGTTTCACTTGACTTTTTAATCACTGAAATAAATTTCACATACCCTCCCACAATGAGAGGTTTCATTTCGTTACTCGTTTCGTTCTGGGAGAGTACTTTTTTGATGAGTAACCTTATTCTCTTCCAACCAGCGAAATGCGGCAAAATTCTGTCAGTATTCGCTTCCCAACCCGTTATTTAGTCCTGTTAAGAAGATTTCTTTCAACGTCGTCGTAGGTGACGGAATATAGTATAATCTTAAGACATCTTAAGCAGCATCGTTCACAAATTTACCGAATAAGGAAGGCTTATTGTCCAGGTAGGAAATGATTTAGAAACAAAGCCTGCACAGTTAGGACTAGGTCGATCTTTTCGTCAGATAGCACTGCATTATTATGAGGTACCACACGTTTTGTTCCTATAGCTACGGAAATCATTAGTTGAAACCGAGTTTAACATCTGAGGGTATGGTACTGCTAAAAATACAAAACGATTACCAACCAACGGCTGAGTTCATCGTCAAACTGAGGTGCATATATGATAGGAAACAAAGGAAGACTGTTTGTACTTTCCTCCCTCCAACGAGTACTGAAAGTCAAACAGACAACTCTTAACATTATTACGAGTACTTCGAAAGTTACAGTTGACGTTTTCCTCCTAAACCATCAATTGTTTGTAATTCTTCATGCTTTCCCGGCGATCTGTTGACATCTTGGATAGTCGGGAATCCAAGTAGCACCTGAAGAAGACAGCGAGGCACGCTGTTGAAATATCGTGCGAAAACGACGCGAACATCCGGCTGGATTCCCGAATATCCAAGATGTCAACAATTCTTTGTTTAGAAAGAATTAAAATTTGGAGAAGCGGCAAGATTCGAACCCGATAACAAGAGATTTCAAATTCACTGCTTTACTTACTCCACTAGCCTACCACTTGTATGAAGCGCTGTTACAGACAACCGTGGCGCAATGTGTGAGGTGACACAGTTCAGTAAAAACAGATTGCAGGAGCAATGTGACTTGCATCACAACGTGAATCTAAATTTTACCTTTAATTCCTGTAACCTATGTCGTTATTACAACGTATGATGATCAGAGACAAAATACATTTTCATGATACTCTAAACAATACTCAAGGGAAACTAATTTATTAAATCTCTATCACAAGCATGTAATTGGGGATGACTTTGACTTCTGAGGTGAAGGAATGGCAATCCACCATGTGTCGCACTTCGTTTCCTCCTTCCTTGTCAGCAGGTCCTCACATGAGAGATGTGACAGCTCAAGGAATTTGATAAAGGTCGCCTTCTTGCGCTTTATGAAGATGAGTACTGTATCAGGTCTTAGGGAAAAAACATACTTACGATACATCCCTGGGTGAAGAGAATGACTGGGGAATGCAACGTCGACCGTTGTCGTCACCCTGGACGTCCACGGACTACCACGGAGGACCAAGACAATGGTACACTCAACTGCAGTGATGAAGACCCTTTCAGGACTGTCACACAAATTAGGAACATCCTCCAGCTAAGTGTGAGCAGGTCGAATATTCGTCGTCGTCTCAACGAGAAAGGAACGTTTGGACGAAAATCGGTTGTTAAGGAAATGTTGAAGGAGCAACATAAGGCTGCCAGATTAAACTTAGCACTGGCGCACAGAAGGAATCAGTTTCCGTACTGTGAGAAAGTGATATTTACGGGTGCGAAGGTATATTCTACTGCACCAAATACTTCAGTCCATTTATATCGCCCAAGTGGAGTGATATTCGACAGCAAATATGTCCATCAGAGGCAAATGTGTGTCCAAACGGCTGTACAGTTTGGGGATGGATATCAGCAAGTGGTTGCGGAGTTCTGTGGCAAGTGGACCGTCTGTTTACGAGTCACTACTTCTGCGAAATACTGGAGAACGTAATGCATCCTTCTGTTGGTCAGAGATTTAGAATAATCGTTCAACATGACCGTTCTCCTGCCCACACGGCAAACTGTGTAAAACACTGGTTTGAAATGAACGGAGACGTTGAGCTATTGGATTGGCCTCCCAAAGGTGCTAACCTCAGCCCCATAGAGCACGTATGGGCGGAGACGGAGAAAATTATCACCGGTAGGTGTAGAAGACCAGCACCAACAACTATTCAAAGTAGTTCATGGATGCATGGGAAGAGCTGTAAGACAATAACAGATTCATCCTAAAAGTTGTTGCATCAATTCCCCGGCGACTTAATGCAGTTTTAGAGGAGGACAGAAACTGGACACGATACTGTGTTATTGTGTTGTTATAGAGAAATTTTTGTTTACGACAAATAAATGTTTTGTTTTTCCTGGAAGAAGAGGAAACTCTCTCTCTCTCTCTCTCTCTCTCTCTCTCTCTCTCTCTCTCTCTCTTTTTAATTTTTTTTATAGAGGAGCAGATTCTACATAAACAATAGGCTCTCTATTTCAGTCTTTTCATTCATTCAGTAGACTCTTGATTTTAAATTATTTTACGACCATTGATCAAAAATGACTGAGATTAATATGAATGTATTTTTTTTCACATAGCGCATACGTCAAAGCCGATGAAGGCACCAAAGAGAAAGTATTTAACTTTCTGCGTCGAGAAAAAGCATCACATTAATTTGTGTTCTTTTTATTTCCATGTGGACAGGACGCCAATACTGACGAAAGCACAAAGGAGATATTTTCTTTTAATGCCAAGCAGAAATCACAATACATAAAAAGAAAAAGTGGCGCAAGACCGACGGTATGGACGTAAAGTCGAACGTTTGAGCCCACTTTATACTCAGTTATATACTTACGAATGCTTTACAGTTCTCCTAAATTAACAAGTCTTACCACAAATTAAAATTCACGGTTGTGATGGTTGAGAGCCACCTATCTGTAGATTAGGTACTGACCACCTTAACCACCACGTCATTCTGCCAATCACGAATGGCATACTTATGAAGAGATGTGATAGGGTCTGTGATGTCACTCCTTTTCCATGAAAAAGGAATAATATACCGAGTGAAAGCGGTGCAGTGCGTCTTCGACGGAAATACAGACAGTCCATCTGACTTTGAATTCAATGAACGGAGTTATAAATAACATAAGATAATTGAAAGTGACGCAGTATGTATTCTCTTAGGTTTTATTAGATCTGCTTTTTTTTGGAGATGCACTGTGTGGGAGAGTGACAGAAATTAATAGCTGCTAACGCAAGTGTCACAAAATTTCGACACAGTGACAGCAAAGATACTGATGTGGCAACTGGCCGATCAGAAAATGGCTTGAGACTCTTTGAAGCATATATTTCATCACAATGACTGAAACGTAAAAGAAAATGCAGTGGAATTATGCATATCTATCTTACGACGAAAGTTTGATGTAATGAAAGAAAACTCTTTGTTTCAGTCACTGTTGTGAAATGGTTCAAGTATATTACACGATAGTGAAAATGAATATTTACAACGAAAATGTATCTCTTGTGATGCAAATACAAAAAGAACAAATCATTTTTTACCTCCAGATTAACCTTAGTATGTTCATTGCTTCCGTAATATTTGTCTCTGGTAATGATTCCCTAAATGACAAACAACACACAAATTATTGTCATTATTGTGCCCGTGGAGCCCTTTGTGATCCTTTCTTGTGACGTAAAGCAGTATTTCCAAAACAGACACTTCTGCTCATTTTTACAAAGACTGAATGAAGGTTGTGAGATGGCTTATGACGCAGAGCTTGTCTTATGATTTAGTCACTGGATTTCGGTCTGGTCGTTTGCAGATCGAATAATGAAAATGAGGAAAACACTTACAATCCACAGCGTTCTCCAGCAAGATCCCAATCGACTTGTATATCAACCAGCGAAATCGAAATCGAGTGTGTTACTGCTGAGCCAATATGACACTGCTGTGGTATAGCCTTTTCCATTACGTACATGTTTCCTAAAGAAGACTACTCAGAACGTGAAATTAAAGAGCAATCTTAACTTAATGCCAAACGTCAAATCTAGGTTCAAAAAATGAATTCTACTTACTCAGCCTTACATCTTAAATGGAAGCCATTCAGAATATTTCATCAAGATGAGAAAGAAGTACAGTGAAACTTCCTGGCAGATTAAAACTGTGTGCCCGACCGAGGCTAAGCCATGTCTCCGCAGTATCCTTTCTTTCAGGAGTGCTAGTTCTGCAAGTTTCGCAGAAGAGCTTCTGTAAAGTTTGGAAGGTAGGAGACGGATACTGGCAGAAGTAAAGCTGTGAGTACCGGACGTGAGTCGTGCTTCGGTAGCTCAGTTGGTAGAGCACTTGCCCGCGAAAGGCAAAGGTCCCGAGTTCGAGTCTCGGTCGGGCACACAGTTTTAATCTGCCAGGAAGTTTCATATCAGCGCACACTCCGCTGCAGAGTGAAAATCTCATTCTGGAAACATCCCCCAGGCTGTGGCTAAGCCATGTCTCCGCAGTATCCTTTCTTTCAGGAGTGCTAGTTCTGCAAGTTTCGCAGAAGAGCTTCTGTAAAGTTTGGAAGGTAGGAGACGGATACTGGCAGAAGTAAAGCTGTGAGTACCGGACGTGAGTCGTGCTTCGGTAGCTCAGTTGGTAGAGCACTTGCCCGCGAAAGGCAAAGGTCCCGAGTTCGAGTCTCGGTCGGGCACACAGTTTTAATCTGCCAGGAAGTTTCATATCAGCGCACACTCCGCTGCAGAGTGAAAATCTCATTCTGGAAACATCCCCCAGGCTGTGGCTAAGCGATGTCTCCGCAGTATCCTTTCTTTCAGGAGTGCTAGTTCTGCAAGTTTCGCAGAAGAGCTTCTGTAAAGTTTGGAAGGTAGGAGACGGATACTGGCAGAAGTAAAGCTGTGAGTACCGGACGTGAATCGTGCTTCGGTAGCTCAGTTGGACAGTCGTGTTCCGGCACTCGGCCAGTGCACATCGCGCGGTGACGGGCGGTAGCGCGGGCCAGTGTTTACGTCGCGAGCAGTGCTGAGGTGGAGAGCTGAGCAGCGTGTGCGAGCGCTGTTAACGTTTCTTTCTGTATAACTGTTGTAAGTAAGATGTCGACAATTAACAGAGCGAACAGCGTTCAGTGTGTTTTCGATCGCGTTGCCTTGCGACCGACGGCGTTTGAAATTCATGAGTGGATCTTTGAGGATTTGAAATTGTCTGAAGACATAGTCGACACATTCCAGTTGGACTTTGTGCAGTACTCGTTATTTATCAAATTTATTTCGAGTGACACTTACGAGAAATTCGCTGAGGAGCATGTTGGTGTGAGACCATTCCGTCATAATGATGGCAGTATTAGTAATGTCCAAATCGTGCCTTCGGGATACGGAGTAAGAACCGTCAGGGTATTTAATGTGCCACCTGAGTGCCCCAATGATCTGATTGCACGTTCTCTGTCACTGTACGGCGCTGTTTTGTCAGTTACAAATGAAAAATGGTCGAGTGCCTATCGCTACCAAGTTAATAGCGGGGTGCGCAGTGTACGTGTAGACTTGAAAAAGCATATACCTTCGTATGTTGCCATTGGAGGCTGTCGTGCACAGGTAACTTACATTGGTCAACCCCCTACCTGTTCGATCTGCCATTCAACTGAACATCTGCGGATGAACTGTTCACGTAGACGTCCATTTCAACTTCCACGGGAACGTCCTGCAGACGGCAGTGAAAAGCTAGTACCACTATTGAGTGAGGTGGTCGCGGGGACTGTACCACCACCCCGGCAGCCGGAACATGTCAGTGAGGCGGAGGTGCCAGTTCAGGTGGAATGCAGTGCCAAAGACATTCGCGGTAGGACGGACGTCGATTCGGCACCGTCATCCTCACCGGGGCAGTTACCGCTGGATACCAACGATGCGCCAGCCACCTCTGAAACTAAGCCGTGTGAGATACAGGAGAGGGTGCAGATCAGTTTGCCTGAACTACCCCTAACGGTAGAGACTGTAGCAGACACGAAGAAAGGCCGCCGAAGGAGAAGCAAAGGGAATAGTAGCAAAGAGGAAAAGTCGAATGCTTTAGGACCCGTACACATGTCAGAAAGTGGCAGCGAGACTGAACCTCAATCTTCTTGCTCCGTGCGCTGCGAGGACACCGCGAGGCAAGAACGCATTCGTGCACAAACCAAACACCTGAAGGCACTACTGAGCGCTGAAAGGGATCAGAGCACCGTAACGGCCAAGAGGAAGAGCGAGCAGAGCAGCGAGCAGCTGCAGCAGCGCTCCCGCAGGAACTCGCTGACGTCAGTCGCAGCCCCGCGTGGTGGCCAGGCGGATGCGACCACGTTGACAGACTCAGCCGGCGGTGGCGGGCAGGGCGGCGCGCGCACCGCGCAGCACCCCGACAGCAATGAGCCGTGGTGGCAGCAGAATGAGGAGATGCAGCAGTAGATGCTCTCGCGCATGACCATCGCGCTGCGACCTTCCCCTCCCTGGCCCGTCATTGGTTTTGACATTTCGTTTCGTACTCCAAACGTTACCAACGAGTTTGGTTCAAAGCCGGAGAGAAGGACGATGCGAAACTCACAGCTCATTGTCCTCTGAACCATCATGGGTGACAGCCAAACCTACAACATTACCACACTTAACGTCAATAGAATTCAAAGTGCTGTGAAACTCCGTTCGCTCAATGATTTCTTGTATGGTACCAGCGTTGACATTGCCCTCCTACAGGAGGTAGTCACAGCCTTAGAAGTGCCCGGTTACGTTCTTATTGATAACATCAATCTTCAGGATGCTGTAGGCACTGTCATCCTTCTGCGCGACGGTATACCCTTTACGGATGTGAAGCGGCTGCCCAGTGGTCGTGGCATTTCTCTTCGAGTGAATGGTGTGCAGATTGTTAACGTGTACGCCCCCTCAGGTAGCACTCATAAGAGAGATCGTTCAAAATTTTATAAAACCGAGGTTCCCATTCTTCTTAGCGGTTATCGTGAACATCTCATCCTTGGTGGTGACTTCAATTGTGTGCTCAACGACAGGGACCAAACTCCTAACACGAACAGATGTATCGAACTTGAACATTTAATTCATGGCATGCGTCTTCACGATACATGGGAACAACTGCACGGTGAACGGGTAGCGTACACCTTCGTAACCAGTCATTCTGCCAGTCGGCTGGATAGGATCTATGTGTCCGATGCCCTCCAGCGACATACTGTGAACTGTGACATAGCTCCTGTCAATATCTCCGACCATTGTGCATATCAGTGTTACCTCAACCTACACCGCCAGCCAATTTACCGCGGGAAGGGCTACTGGAAATTGAATGTCAGCCTTCTGCAGGATGCCCAACTTGAAGAGGAGGTGAACTTAACGTGGCTACAACTCCAGCGGCACCGACGTCGTTACGCTAGCGTTCTACAGTGGTGGATTCAGTGTGCTAAGCCTCAATTACGCCTGACCGTCATGAGCTACGCCCGACAAAAAAGCTTTTGGCAGAAACAGACTATTGAATTTTATTATCGCTGTTTGAGAGAACTGTACAGTCGCACTAACAATCCTTCTCGAGACATCGACGTAAAAATCAAACGATATAAAGCGAAAATCACGGCGATACAACGCCAACGAATGCATGGCATCATCGTGCGAGCCCACCCTAAGGACGTTGCCGCCGAAGAACGGGCCTCTCTGTATCACATCCTGAGAACGACGAAACGGTGTAAAGCCATGTTGATTGAAGCCGTCGTTGATGACGCTGAGAATGCCATCACGAAGCAACGTGACATCATCTCGCACGTCTACGACTATTATAGTCAACTTTACAAGAAGCAACTCGTTGATGAACACTCGTGCGAGGATTTTCTTAGGACCTTGAGCTGTCGCTTGTCACAACAGGATAATGCAAAGTTGGAATCTGCTTTCACACAGGACGAAATCCGACTGGCGGTTCACAGTGCAAAGAAAGGGAAATCACCAGGACCTGATGGTCTCAGCGCTGAGTTTTACCAGCGATACTGGAACGTCCTCGGTCCGACACTCCTCGAGATAGCGAATGAACTCTGGCGCCTGGAAGCCATACCCAAGGCATTTACGGAAGGTATCATCCTGCCCTTACCGAAAAAAGGGAACAGCAGGAAGGTCGAAAACATGCGACCCATCACACTCCTGAATGCCGACTTCAAAATCATCACCAGATCGATTAAGCTAAGGATGCAAACCGTTATGTACAAGGTTTTAGGCAGTTACCAGTACAGTGCAGTGCAAGGTCGAAGTGCAATCTCAGCTGCCTGCGATTTGAGGGACATCATCTGTTCATATGCTGAAACTAAAGGACAGGGCGCTCTAATCTTTCTAGATTTTGAGAAGGCTTATGACCGTGTACGTCATGATTTCCTTTTTCAAAGTATGAAGAAACTAGGATTTGGACCTCATCTCATAGAATTAATTCGCAAACTTACTACAAACGCCTCTTCACGGATTCTCATTAATGGCCATTTTACAAAAGAAGTTTCCATCGAGCAGTCCATCCGCCAAGGATGTCCTCTCTCAATGATTTTGTACGCCATTGCAGTAGAGCCGCTCCTGAACAACTTAGTGCATAGCGGGATCGGGCTTAGCGTCGAGTCTGTCAATATTCCATGCATTGCGTATGCTGACGATATATGCGTAACTGTGTCATCATCGCAACAACTTCTGTCAGCAGCAACTCTTCTACAAACATTCACGTTTCTTTCAGGAGCAATACTCAATAGAACTAAAACCACAGTTTTGCAGATCGGTGGCGGTATCGGAGACATATCCCATGTTACCTGGTGCAAGGTAAAGGATTCTCACACAACCCTCGGTGTTACTTTTGAAGCCAAACCAGACAAATTCCTGACGAAGAACTGGTCACACGTGCTTCATAAATTACGTGCTGCTTTGATGCTTCACTCCGACCGTGACTTGAACATACTACAGAAAGTTAAGACCATCGAGATCGCCATTACGAGCAAGATGAATTATTTGGCGCAAATTCTTCCAATCTCCGACCACCTAGCCAAGAGTATACAACAAGCGTTATGTTGGTTTATTTTTAGGGGGCATATTTTCAAAGTTCAATTCGATACCTTAACCTTACCTTCGTCCAAAGGTGGCCTTAACCTCAATAAAGTACACAAAAAATGTGTCACCCTGCTCCTAAATCGCATCAGGAAGGAGTTTCGTACCCGGAGGACCAGGCTCATCAGAAACCTCATTCAGCGGTGGAAACCTCATAGCTTGGACCCACCCGTTAATATCGCCGGCATTCCACTTTCTTACCGACGTGTGCGACTATACTACATGGAAATGAGCTACATTCGACACAACATCGTCGATACCGGAAGCCTGACGAACAGGAAGCTTTATGACCTTCTCATGACAACAAACCACAGGAATCGTCTCGAAGAAAAATATCCACATACACATTGGAGTATAATATGGCGGAATGTGCACAACGACATGTTACCATCACGCGTCATAGCAGACTGGTATCTCACAGTCAACGATAAAGTAGCAACGAATGAAAAGCTACATAAAATAGGCCTTCATCCAACGCCCAACTGTGACACATGCGGAAGAGTCGATACGCTCCTTCATAGGTTCACGTGCGGACATGCAGAAGAAATTACAACATTTCTTCGTCAACGATTGTCAGTGATAGACCGTACGACGCCCAGTGGTGTAGAACTTTTAGAGATCACTCAGCCACAAAAACTGAGGTATCCACGAGCAAAAAACAACGCTACAACGTGGATCATGGGCCCCACAGCATCGTTTATTATGCAGAATAGGCATGCTACTTTTCTAGACTATTATTCTTACATAGAAATTGAACACTTTAAAATAAGCCAACGTTGTGACTACAGGAGGATATTTGGAAATATGCTGAAAATCATAATTAACGGTTAAATGCTTCAAATACAATATTTGGATAGTAGAGGTTGCCAGTTGCCTGTACGTATGAATCCTATTTGCTTCCTGGGACTTTATTTGTTGCCGGAATTTTAAGATACTATTCAGATGCTCACCAATGCAGAAGGCATTTTTTTTTCCTTCCCATTTTCCTCTCAACATTTTCCTCTCTCGCAGAGCAGCGGAGCAACTTTCCTTTCGACAATGATGTGATAGTCTTTTGTGCACCTCAAGAAGACATTTCCTTTCTTTTCTTATATTGCGCAACGGCAGCCTAGAACTCATAAATACTATCTTCATTCTATTTTCATTACGAATCGAAGCACATGTTTATTTTTCCTTTCAAAAAAAAAAAAAATAAATAAATAAAAATAAAAAATAAAAAAAAGTTTGCGTAAAAAAATAATGAAAAATAAAAAAAAGATGGTAGAGCACTTGCCCGCGAATGGCAAAGGCCCCGAGTTCAAACTTAAAAAAAAATGAAAAAAAGAAAAATTGGTAGAGCACTTGCCCGCGAAAGGAAAAGGTCTATGTAAAAAAAAAAAAAAAAAAAAAAAAGGGTTGGTAGAGCACTTGCCCGCGAAAGGCAAAGGTCCCGAGTTCGAGTCTCGGTCGGCCACACAGTTTTAATCTGCCAGGAAGTTTCATATCAGCGCACACTCCGCTGCAGAGTGAAAATCTCATTCTGGAAACATCCCCCAGGCTGTGGCTAAGCCATGTCTCCGCAGTATCCTTTCTTTCAGGAGTGCTAGTTCTGCAAGTTTCGCAGAAGAGCTTCTGTAAAGTTTGGAAGGTAGGAGACGGATACTGGCAGAAGTAAAGCTGTGAGTACCGGACGTGAGTCGTGCTTCGGTAGCTCAGTTGGTAGAGCACTTGCCCGCGAAAGGCAAATGTCCCGAGTTCGAGTCTCGGTCGGGCACACAGTTTTAATCTGCCAGGAAGTTTCATATCAGCGCACACTCCGCTGCAGAGTGAAAATCTCATTCTGGAAACATCCCCCAGGCTGTGGCTAAGCGATGTCTCCGCAGTATCCTTTCTTTCAGGAGTGCTAGTTCTGCAAGTTTCGCAGAAGAGCTTCTGTAAAGTTTGGAAGGTAGGAGACGGATACTGGCAGAAGTAAAGCTGTGAGTACCGGACGTGAGTCGTGCTTCGGTAGCTCAGTTGGTAGAGCACTTGCCCGCGAAAGGCAAATGTCCCGAGTTCGAGTCTCGGTCGGGCACACAGTTTTAATCTGCCAGGAAGTTTCATATCAGCGCACACTCCGCTGCAGAGTGAAAATCTCATTCTGGAAACATCCCCCAGGCTGTGGCTAAGCCATGTCTCCGCAGTATCCTTTCTTTCAGGAGTGCTAGTTCTGCAAGTTTCGCAGAAGAGCTTCTGTAAAGTTTGGAAGGTAGGAGACGGATACTGGCAGAAGTAAAGCTGTGAGTACCGGACGTGAGTCGTGCTTCGGTAGCTCAGTTGGTAGAGCACTTGCCCGCGAAAGGCAAATGTCCCGAGTTCGAGTCTCGGTCGGGCACACAGTTTTAATCTGCCAGGAAGTTTCATATCAGCGCACACTCCGCTGCAGAGTGAAAATCTCATTCTAAGAAGTACAGTATTAGACATAAAATATGGCCGTTGGTCGGCCACCGCAGAGATGAAATCTGAGTCGTTCACTTACAGCAGAGCGGCCAATATTCCTGGCTGCACCTCAGAATTCTAAGTCCGGCCATATGAACTATTTGGCAACACTGTAGGATGTAGAAATGTATGGAGGAAATTCTGTAACTCTTCTCTACCTGTTACGGAAGTGTATTTGCTCGTGGTCTATTACTGTGCTTCATGCTCTGTAAACATAAAGTCACGGATTCGAGTCCATTCTTAGTTTCATTAAAGCGCATTTCGGTTATCTGCTAAAGTTATCAGCCTAAGGGAGCTTCAAACACAGTTCGTTTCATTTTCTAGTCCACTTGTAGTAGCAAAGGGCTGTAGAACCATTTCCGCTAAGCAGCTTGTAGGTTTGTCAAAACAGGCAGATTATGCTCGAGAGTTTCCTCGCTACACAGCAGCTACCGGCTACTGGTCATAGGCCGCCTGCCGCCAACATCAAATTCCTTCGACAAAGTGAACGTGGCGGGGCGCTATGTTCGTCATTATCAATGGATATTATCTTATTTGAAGTTCTCTTGTTTATCTCGCAGTCACGAATTAGATTTAGCATCACAGAAACTTAAGAACGTTGTTAAAGTGTGATAAAATATAGTTGTTGTTGTTGTTGTGGTCTTCAGTCCTGAGACTGGTATGATGCAGCTCTCCATGCTACTCTATCCTGTGCAAGCTTCTTCATCTCCCAGTACCAACTGCAACCTACATCCTTCTGAATCTGTTTAGTGTATTCATCTCCTGGTCTCCCTCTACGATTTTTATCCTCCGCGCTGCCCTCCAATACTAAATTGGTGATCCCTCGATGTCTCAGAACATGTCCTACCAACCGATCCCTTCTTCTAGTCAAGTTGTGCCACAAACTTCTCTTCTCCCCAATTCTATTCAATACCTCCCCAATAGTCACGTGATGAACCCATCTAATCTTCAGCATTCTTCTGTAGCACCACATTTCGAAAGCTTCTATTCTCTTCCTGTCCAAGCTATTTATCGTCCACGTTTCACTTCCATACATGGCTACACTCCATACAAATACTTTGAGAAACGACTTCCTGACACTCAAATCTATACTCGATGTTAACAAATTTCTCTTCTTCAGAAACGCTTTACTTGCCATTGCCAGCCTACATTTTATATCCTCTCTACTTCGACCATCATCAGTTATTTTGCTCCCCAAATAGCAAAACTCCTTTACTAGTTTAAGTGTCTCATTTCCTAATCCCCTGACTTAATTCGACTTCATTCCGTTATCCTCTTTTTGCTTTTGTTGATGTTCATCTTATGTCGACCTTTCAAGACACTGCCCATTCCGTTCAACTGCTCTTCCAAGTCCTTTGCTGTCTCTGACAGAATTACAATGTCATCGGCGAACCTCAAAGTTTTTATTTCTGCTCCATGGATTTTAATACCTACTCCGAACTTTTCTTTTGTTTCCTTTATTGCTTGCTCAATATACAGATTGAATAACGTCGGGGATAGGCTACAACCCTGTCTCATTCCCTTCCCAACTACTGCTTCCCTTTCATACCCCTAGACTCTTATAACTGCCATCTGCTTACTGTACAAATTGTAAATAGCCTTTCGCTCTCTGTATTTTATCCCTGCTACCTTTAGAATTTGAAAGAGAGTATTTCAATCAACATTGTCAAAAGATTTCTCTAAGTCTACAAATGCTAGAAACGTAGGTTTGCCTTTCCTTAATCTTTCTTCTAAGATAAGTCGTAGGGTCAGTATTGCCTCATGTGTTCCAACATTTCTACGGAATCCAAACTGATCTTCCCCGAGGTCGGCTTCTATCAGTTTTTCCATTCGTCTGTAAAGAATTCGTGTTAGTATTTTGCAGCTGTGACTTATTAAACTGATAGTTCGGTAATTTTCACATCTGTCAACACCTGCTTTCTTTGGGATTGGGATTATTATATTCTTCTTGAAGTCTGAGGATATTTCTCACAATCGTGCTCACCAGATGGTACAGTTTTGTCAGGACTTGCTCTCCCAGGATTGTCAGTAGTTCTAATGGAATGTTGTCTACTCCAGAGGCCTTGTTTCAACTCAGGTCTTTCAGTGTTCTGTCAAACTCTTCACGCAATATCATATCTCCCATTTCATCTTCATCTACATCCTCTTCCATTTCCTTTATATTGTCTTCAAGTAAATCGCCCTTGTATAGGCCTTCTATATCATCCTTCCACCTTTCTGCTTTCCCTTCTTTGCTTACAACTGGGTTTCCATCTTGATATTCGTACAAGTGGCTCTCTTTTCTCCAAAGGTCTCTCTAATTTTCCTGTAGGCAGTATCTATCTTACCCCTAGTGAGATAAGTCTCTACATCCCTACATTTGTCCTCTAGCCATCCCTGCTTAGCCATTTTCCACTTCCTGTCGATATCATTTTTGAGATGTTTGTATTCCTTTTTGTCTCCTTCATTTACTGCATTTTTATATTTTCTCCTTTCATCAATTAAATTCAATATTTCTTCTGTTACCCAAGGGTTTCTACTAGGCCTCGTCTTTTTACCTATTTGATTCTCTGCTGCCTTCACTACTTCATGCCTCAGAGCTACCTATTCTTCTTCTACTGTATTTCTTTCCCCCATTCCTGTCAATTGTTCCCTTACGCTCTTCCTGAAACTCTGTACAACCGCTGGCTTAGTCAGTTTATCCAGGTCCCATCTCCTTAAATTCCCACCTTTTTGCAGTTTCTTCAGTTTTAATCTACAGTTCATAACCAATATAAAGTGGTCAGAGTCCACATCTGCCCCTGGAAATGTCTTACAATTTAAAACCTGGTTCCTAAATCTCTGTCTTACTATTATATAATCTATCTGATACCTTTTAGTATCTCCAGGGTTCTTCCATGTACACAACCTTCTTTGATGATTCTTAAACCAAGTATTAGCTATGATTAAGTTATGCTCTGCGCAATATTCTACTAGGTGGCTTCCTCTTTCATTTCTTAGCTCCAATCCATATTCATCTACTATGTTTCCTTCTCTCCCTTTTCCTACTGACGAATTCCAGTCACCCATGACTATTAAATTTTCGTTTCCCTTCACTACCTTAATAATTTCTTTTATTTGATCATACATTTCTTCAATTTCTTCGTCATCTGCAGAGCTAGTTGGCATATAAATTTGTACTACTGTAGTTGGCGTGGGCTTCGTGCCTATCTTGGCCACAATAATGCGTTCACTATGCTGTTTGTAGTAGTTTACCCGTATCCCTATTTTTTTATTCATTATTACCCTACTCCTGCATTACCCCTATTTGATTTTGTATTTATAACCCAGTATTCACCTGACCAGAAGTCTTGTTCCTCCTGCCACCGAGCTTCACTAATTCCCGCTATATCTAATTTTAACCTATCCATTTCCGTTTTTAAATTTTCTAACCTACCTGCCCGATTAAGGGATCTGACATTCCACGCTCCGATACGTAGAACACCAGTTTTCTTTCTCCTGATAACAACGTCCTCTTGAGTAGTCCCCGCTCGGAGGTCCGAATGGGGGACTATTTTACCTCCGGAATATGTTACCCAAGAGGACGCCATCATCATTTAATCATACAGTAAAGCTGGATGCCCTCGGGAAAAATTACGGCTGTAGTTTCCCCTTGCTTTCAGCCGTTCGCAGTACCAGAACAGCAAGGCCATTTTGGTTAGTGTTACAAGGCCAGATCAGTCAATCATCCAGACTGTTGCCCCTGCAACTACTGAAATGGCTGCTGCCCCTCTTCAGGAACCACATGTTTGTCTGGCCTCTCAACAGATACCCCTCCGTTGTGGTTGCACCTACGGTACGGCTATCTGTACCGTGGAGGCACGCAAGCCTCCCCACCAACGGCAAGGTCCATGGTTCATGGGGGGCTGAAATATAGTAGGAAGTGGAAAATGGTCCAACACATCCGAAGTATTATTCGCCATGGGTACAGGAGAGCGGTGAAGGCAGAAGAGGCAGCTCTAAACCTTTGTATTTTATGTGGGGCGATTGCCTTTGGGCTAAACACGCCAAAAAAGATTTTTTGCTTCAAAAATGATCATTTTGGCATGAATGATTTTGGACATTCAGGAAGCTTCTATAACAGGCATATGCGATGAAGTGCGAACATTTGAGTGTCGTGAGAGATTTGCATTCAATAGACAAGGTTCGGAGGTCGGGAGAAGTAGTATTGCTACTGCATGCTCTAATTTAAAACAAAATAAAAAAAAGATCTTTGTTCCTCATCATCAGCTGGCTCATTGAGAATTCAAAGGCACTTATAATGTCTTTATATCAATTTGTTAAGAAGAGTTAATGGCGGAGACCTAACAAAAGACACACAGTCGAGCGAAAGGCAGTGTGAACATAATACTTTCACTCTGGTGGCTCAAAAAGGGTGTTCTGCATTATGAAAACCATCCCAGGGGAGAATATACTGCAGCTAGAATATTTTGCCAACAGTAAGTCGCAGTGTATGAAAACGACGTACAAAACTTCATCACGTATTGATACTACACGAAAGGCACTCTGCCGACTTCGCTAACAAAACTATCTAGCAGTTTGAAAATTTATCCATCACGTACTTTAGCCTTCTGAGCCGTCGCCTTTGAATGTTTGCCCTTCAAGCTCCTTATCGAAAAATAGTCAAGAAAATTTCTCTCTGGAGAAAA
Organism: Schistocerca gregaria; assembly: GCF_023897955.1. Lineage (NCBI taxonomy): Eukaryota > Metazoa > Arthropoda > Insecta > Orthoptera > Acrididae > Schistocerca > Schistocerca gregaria. The sequence continues at coordinate 688,295,130 of NC_064931.1, forward strand.
ATGCACTTAAAACCTGATTTGAGAACATCTCTAACTCAGATCCAGTAGATTTCTACAGGTATCAGAAAACTACCTGAGCGTTGTCAGACTGCATAAGATAATGTGACAGCATATACTGTTGATGATCAATTTCTCTCTGATGTGTACTGTTATTTTGTGAGCGTACAAGCTGTGGGGTGAGATTAGAGCGACAGTTTCCCGGCGCAGAGCACGTGACTGGCGGTTGCTACGGGGCCGTGGCGAGCGGCTAACGTTACGTCGCCTTGGAAAAACCTGAGCGGGCGCTAGGCAGGTTCGCATATGACCGAGTTTGCGCTCTTGGAGAAATTTATATGGCAGAGAAAAGTTGATAAAAACAAAATTGAGAGTGACACGGAGGTGCTAGTTGTCACTCATGGACAGAAAAATATGTAAAACTAAATTATCTAGAGGCGCCACAAAAAAATGTAATAGTTTAGAAGTTATTGTCGTCTTAAGAATTGTAAATTTATGGAAGTTCAAAAGCTAATATCTTGGCAATGTTTTGGCCGATTAGTATGAACAAAATGTTTACGGATGCAGCTACTAGAGTTGCATCGAGCAATTATAGCCGATATAGCATAGTTTGCACCATTTTTGAATGAGAGGTCGGAATATGGGATTCGATTGAGAGAAACTGTATTTTTGGTAATCAATAAATTTAAAGAGATGAAACTAGCGGCAGCATTCTAAAGTTTAAAGAGGTAGATGTGTAATTAAGTATGTATTTTTATTTGTTTATCTATGTGAAATATAAAAAATCTGTGAAAAGCAATATCACAGCACAAGAACATCATTTGTGAAAAAACGGTAGCAGATACAAAAAATTAGAATTGTTATTGCCCGGAAAATTTTCATATTTTTCAATATATCATATATGTTTTCGTGTTTAGTTTTAGAATCTTCGTAATTTTTGTCAAACATTGTTTTGAGTTAGCCAGTCGTTTCTAGCGTCCGTAGGTATCATATGTGATACCTCTAGTCTAAAAAATTTTACGCGTTTTTCGATCGCTTTAGCGAGAGCGCCTGCCGGTATCACAGAGTATGCATTCAGCGCATTCTGTTCGTCATTTGTTTAAGCTTCTACACGCCATCAACAGGTGGCAGCAGCAGGTGGAATGTGAGTGTTACCACGGAATGCACCATGTCGGGAATTTAAAAAGGTAAATACTCTTATCTTTTGCAGTTTCACACATTTAAAATCGTATTAATATTCGCAAGTGGTTCATTTATCCTGTAAATAAATATCTCTACCGAGAAACTACTCTTCATGAACAAAATGTTCCACTTAATTGCAGGTATCATCCCTGATACCTCGGGACTCTAAGTCTCCTGTCATTGTTTACTTGGATATGGTAGCGGGTGTGTTTGTTTCTCCATTTTTGCAAAATTTTCTTGTTTCCTGTCGTTATCCTGTATTAAATTACGTGTTTCTCTTACATGTAAATAAATTGGGTATTTATTGTTTTATATTAATGAAAAATTGAACCCAGTAACCCCATTTTTCCCTGCTGTAGGGCTAACTGATGAAGACATAGCGGAACTTTTGGCAGTGCAAGATCCTGAATTTGAGCTGTCTGAAGAAGAAGATGAGCTTGATACAGCTGTCAGTTCACAAACTCCAGCAGCTGATGAGTCATCATCCGAATCAGATGTCGATGGGGTACCTTTGAGTGAGATCCAAAACATAGGTGCAAAATGGAGACACACAACAGAGTAAGTTGTTGCTAGATACAAATTTCTATGGCATATTTAACGTATATATTGCAAAGATTTATGTTATTTCTAGGTTTAATCCTGAAGTACGTACTAGAATTTGCAAAACCTGAAATTCCAACTGTGAAGTCACCATTTGAATATTTCACGCAATATATTGACCAAACATGGTTTGATAATATGGCTTATTATATAAATTTCTGTCATGTTACACTAACAGGAAAGTGAATTGACTCTTGTGGAGCAAATTAAGAAAGTTTTGGGGGGTTAGTATGCTGACTGCATTACTGGGGTTCCCTAGATTGAGAATGTGTTGGGAAAAACGAACATGTTATCCACTCATTGCAGATACAATTAGCAGGGACAGGTTTTACCTGATAAGAAATAATCTGAAACTGGTTAATGAAGGTGCTGTATTAGAGGAAACCAAACTAAGTGACAGTTATTGGAAGATACGACCACTCCTTGACTGACTAAGAAATGCATTTCGAAATCATCCCCTACCAACTCATGCATATATACATGAGCAGACGATACCGTTTACAGTTCAAGTAAGAAAAAGACAGTATGTTATGGGTAAGCCTCACCCAGTTGGTTTGAAGAACTTTGTGCTAGCTACAGCCAACGGTATACCACTTGACTTTTTGCTATACCAAGGAAAGGGTAAAGATAACACATCAGGAAAAATTCCAGTGCTTGACAACCTTGATACTGGAGAGCGTGTTGCTCAAAGCTTTCAGATTCCTTGCCACCTGGGTCATTAATATACGTTGATAGAAACTACACATCTGTCTCAGTATTAGATAGCCTCCTAACTCATTCGCCAATCTTAACAACTGGGACTATCATGGCTAATCGTCTTCCAAAAGCTGTAAATTTCAAGATAGATATAGATTTGAAAAAGGGGGGGGGGGCAGATGTTCTTTTGATCATGTTGTAAGGAGTGATGAAAAAATAGCTGCAATGAAATGGTTAGACAATAAACCTATTTATGTTGCATCTTCTGCTTTTGGTGTTCGTCCCACTGTCCAAATTCATCGTTGGTCAAAGAAAGATAAGGTTTATCTCCAAATTCCTAGGCCAAATGCAGTTACCAAATATGACAAATATATGGGTGGTGTGGATCTCCACCGCGCGGGGTAGCCGTGCAGTTTGAGGCGCCTTGCCACGGTTCGCGCGGCTCCCCACCTCCCCCATCGGAGGTTCGAGTCCTTCCTCGGGCATGGGTGTGTTGTCCTTAGCGTAAGTTAGGTTAACTTAGATTAAGTAGTGTGTAAGCGTAGGGACCGATGACCTCTGCAATTTGTCCCATAGAACTTACCACAAATTTCCAAAATTTGTGGGAAAAAACCAATGAGAAGCAGAACTAACAAATGGACAGTACGCGTGATCCACCACTTCATAGATTTTGCGGTTGCAGCAGCTTGGCTAGAATATAGGCAAGCAACGCAAAGTAATAAATTTATGAGAAAAGACATCATGCAGTATCAAGCTTTCAAGCTTGATGTTGCACAAAATCTTATTTTCTATAGTGTGCCAGAAAATGAGCAAAGATCAGACTCGAGCAATGATGAAGACAAGGGTGATGCTGATGAAGATCCACAACCAAAATGGGCAAGAGCATCAAAAGCTCTACTGTCTTTTCCATTCCGGGTATCAAATGCTAAGCACATGCCTCAGATGATGAACAACATACAGAAAAATAGACCAAAATGCTGGGTAGAGGGTTGTAGAGGTCTAACGTTCGTACGATGTTGCACATGTCAAATGTTCCTGTGCTTTCCATCTGAAAGAAATTATTTTTCTCTTTTTCACAAGAAGTTAATTTGAACTTATGTTACGTTTCTCACACAAAACAGGATTATTTTATATGTTAAGAATAATTTTGTTGCAACAAATCATATGTATTACTTTGTATTAACACAACTTGCAGGTGTCACATATGATACCATCTGAAAAATATATGTAAAAATGAAAATAGAATTTTTCTCTGTATTTTTAACTTATTTGTGTCCTTATCGCTTGTGAATATCAGTTTCAATAAAATGGACTTTGGAACAACTTTCAGGACTCTATAGGTTAAGTTGGCAGTACGAGCACACTGTTGGTGTCAGTATTTGGGGCCTGAAATGATACAGAGCCAGTTTAGGTCAGGAACATACAGAACTTGAAGCCATGGCGCTATTAAATTCAGCAATTCGTATTCATTGCTTGTACACGAAATTACTGTTGCAGTATAGTTATATGGCCCAATTAGTTAATAAAGAGCAATGGTAAACAGTCTTCGCTACAACAGCTTACTAAAACTGGTGTACCACAGAATTAGAATTTCAGGTTGGCGACTAACTGTAAGAGCTCTGAGTGGGATGTGAATTTTGTGACGCTGAAGTGTTTTTGGACATTGTTGAAGTGGATGCTAAAGTCAGAGTAAGTCCGCGCAACTATTAACTTGGACCACGTAGAATGAATTAATTGCAACGAAATACAGTTGATTTTCTGCAATTTTCTTCCTTGTATTACCGGAAGTAGGTTACGCCGACCAAGCCATCTGGAGATAGTGATCGTGTCATTTAACAGAATATATTAACATTGTCTGGCTTTGACTATGGTGTTCCGCGCGGGGTGGCCGCGCGGTTTGAAGCGCCATGTCACGGATTGCGTGGCCTCTCTCGGCAGAGGTTCGAGTCCTCCCTCGGGCATCGGTGTGTGTGTTGTTCTTAACATAAGTCAGTTTAAGTAGTGTGTAAGTCTAGGGACCGATGACCTCAGCAATTTGGTACCTTAGGAATTAACACACATTTTGACAGTGGCGTCTACCGCCAATTTTAGCATTTCACAAGCTTCGCTGATAATCTCAAGAAATGAAGTACTACAACGCAATTTATATTATTAAGTAACGTATTTATCAGTTAATTTATTCTTAATGTAATTTACGCCGTCCGCGGTGGTCTCGCGGTTCTAGGCGCGCAGTCCGGAACTGTGCGACTGCTACGGTCGCAGGTTCGAATCCTGCCTCGGACATGGATGTGTGTGATGTCCTTAGGTTAGTTAGGTTTAAGTAGTTCTAAGTTCTAGGGGACTAATGACCACAGCAGTTGAGTCCCATAGTGCTCAGAGCCATTTGAACCATTTTGTAATTTACGAATCATTGGAGATGTCCGATGTTAGCATGAAAAATATTCTCTAGACAAGGAAAGAACTAAGTAACTACTCGTAACGGTACTGTTGCCACAGAACGCAGCAAGCATTTGCTGAGGACTAAATATTTACCTACTTATGGACAACTGATTCCAAAAATAGCCAAGAAACATTAAATGCTTCCTTCCAGCACGCGTGTAGCTGCAGCAGAATAAAGAAGTTAATAGCGATAATGTCAGTAATAATAGAAGTATCTGGTAACTTCATACACTGCAATGGTACTCCTCGATATAAGAAATTTCATGAAATAGCGCAAAATTTTAAAATGGGTTCGAATCGTGGCTATGGATAAAAGCGACTTTACATCCCGCTGATATAAGCCTAGCGCAATCCGTGTCAGTAGCGTACTCATAATTAACCAGTTGACAGGGAACTGAATTTCTTTCACCCTGTGTAATTTGTAATCTAAGCGCATCATACGTTACGACACCATGATGAATGTAGCAAATATGAACTTTAGTGGTCTGGTGGATTGATCCTAGTTTCTTAGTTACCAGTATGGGTTCGATTCCCACTCCTTTCGAGTATTTGAAACACACACGAACGGATCTCCCTCACGTCTAGTAATGTCAAGTGTAGAACATCAGGTTGCACCGTAGATCAGAATCCGCACTATACTCGCAAACATTATATTCCTTCGTTACCAACTGGGGCAGAGGCTGTTTAGGTTGGGCCATAGCAGAGGCAGAAGTAGAGGCTACCAGAAACTGTGTCGCCAGTGAGGTTCCTTACGCTAGAAACTTTATTGTATTTAATGAGCCACTGTTCACTCCAGGTCCCAGCGCTCTCATTTTTTACCTAATTTGAGACGTTGAAAATTTTGAAGCTGGACAGGTATTCGTATTCGGATCTCCCCTTTAGAGGTATCTTACCCACAAGGAATGATATAGTTCTATCATTTCGTTGTTTTCTCCAGTATCGTAAACTAATTGTCCACGAAAATGACATGTATGTGTTCGAATCCTGGCCAGGCACAAAAATACTCCTGGTTTCATTTCAATCCCTAGCTTATGCACACCGAACTACTAGTGATAAGTGATTTCCATTCTTGCTACATGTGTTGTCAACAATAACAATACGTGCCATTATTTCAAGTAAAATATGCACACGACTCACTAAAGGTGAGCAAACATCTCGTGCAGTGTAAACAACGGCGGTAGGTGCCGTGTTTGATTCCCAGTCAGGCAAAGAAAAATTGTATCCTAAATTCAAATCCAAACATCTCCCTGCAGGTAAAAAAATTCGATATCCAACATTTGATTTTACTCTGTTAAGAATCTGATTATGTGCTGAATTCCAGTTCCCATCACAAAACTTTACATCATGGACCTTCGTTTTATACACGTGCAACCTTTGTTACTGGAAATCATATTCAATATTTCGTGGTTAGTTAATAGGGAGATAAGTGGCTTGACAGGATTCCAGGCAGAGCACAAAAATTTTTCAGATTCAAATGTGCTAACTGATTCTGGTGTAAATTCGATGTTTCACGACCTTTTATTTGGACGTAATTTGGCCATATTATATGACAGATTTTCTTGATTAGTTATCTACTGTGCATTAAATGAAATTTTCACCCTGCAACGGAGTGCGCGGTGATATGAAACTTCCTGCCAGAGTAATACTGTGTGCCACTCCGGGATTCGAACTCGAGACCTTTTGCGGGGAATTCCTCTACTGACTGAGCTACCCAAGCACGACTCACGAATCGTCCTCACAGCTTCAGTTCTGCCAGTATCTAATCTTCTACCTTCCAAACTTGACAGAAGGTCTCTTGCGAACCTTGCAGAACTAGCACTTCTGTGAGAGAGGGTACTGGGGAGACATGCCTTAGCCAGAGAATGGGGGATGTTTCCAGGACGAAATTTTTACTCTGCAGCAGAGTGTGCGCTGATATGAAACCTCGTGGCAGATTATAACTGTGTGGCGGAACGAGACTTGCCCGCGAAAGGCAGATGTCCCGAGTTCGAGTCTCAGTCCGGCACACAGATTTAATCTTCCAGGAAATTCCGCAGATAATTTTTGAATCATGAGTAAAGAGAAATTACTGGTAAAACAGTGTTAATTTTGAGCTTGCCATAGAGCTCTTGGGCTGTAAATCGAGTTACTTTTAACTGGTTAGTTCAACATCCAGTTTATCACAAACCACTCGTATCAGGTACGACGTTTTACAGGTGTAGAAAAACCTTTTAAAAAGCAAAAACACTTTGAATTGTCACAGGACTTTCGGAGTCCAGCTATTTTCTGAAACTCTGTTGTTCATAAAAAAATTTAATTTTGCCTAAAGTTTGCTAGAACGCCTTCTGTGAAAGAGTTAGTTAGCTCAAATTCTACTGAGTATGGCAATGGTCTTGAAATATCACATACGGTAAGAAAATTAAGTTACAAGCGTTAAGGACTGTCTGATCTCTAATGACGCATATCCTACTATTTGCAATATCTTGGTGTCGATTTACATCTGGATTGATTACCTTAAAGCACAGTGTTCTCTTCTGATCTATTGTGGTATCCTTTTTGTGTACTCAAATGACTGTACTGCAAAGAGATTAGAAGATTTGTATGACACTTTTGCAATGTGGGCTGCATGCAGATCTGCCGAAACGCAAGCCTGGTCGCTCGGCTATGATAGTCGTACTCAAAAGCATCCGAATGATCTGAATTGCATTTCCCCTGATTCATATGCAACCCACATAACGCAGCTGTCTAGCAGGTCCTCTAATCGCTCCTTGTTACAGTCGTTTGACTATTGAAAATAGTTCCAACAAGTCACCACTAGAAAACACTGCTCTGTATCGCAAAAACTCAAGATGTAAAGTAATACTACGATACTACAAATACCAGGGAACACCTTATCACAGGTGTCCTTAACGCTTGTAAGCTCACATTTATTGCAATAAATGACATACCTGAGCCGGCCGCGGTGGCCGTGCGGTTCTGGCGCTGCAGTCCGGAACCGCGGGACTGCTACGGTCGCAGGTTCGAATCCTGCCTCGGGCATGGATGTTTGTGATGTCCTTAGGTTAGTTAGGTTTAAGTAGTTCTAAGTTCTAGGGGACTTATGACCTAAGATGTTGAGTTCCATAGTGCTCAGAGCCATTTGAACCATTTTGACATACCTGAAATGTTACCACTCCCATTATTACGTCAGATAGGTAATGCACGAAGTAAGTTCGTCGTATTCATGATTTCCTCTTCAAAGTAACATACCGTACTTATTGTTTAACACAAAATGACATTAAAAATTTAAGTTATTCACGAACAGCTAGTTGAGAATATGTATGAAATTCAAATGACACAACGAACCGTCTCGTTCTGCATATGGATTCAAACTCAGGTTATGCAGACTAAGCAAAGATTTCGTGACTTCCTATTTTAATTTCTGCATCCTTCACTGTTGGCAGTTCTGTTTGGTGGCAGTTACGTGATTTTATTTTGGTGATTACGAAATAAAGATGAATGCGTGCACTGGGTAGCCGAGGCAGCTAGTTCATGGTGATTCGGTCAACCAAGTAAATGAATTTACTGACCAAGTTGCAAATTGATACAGGGAGCCTGTGTGCCAGAATTCTCAGCCAGTGAGGTACAACGGCGATATGATAGAAAAATGAGCACCTCAGGGGAGGATTTGGTGGTCTGTTGTGCTGATCATAAGTTCATATATCTATGGTCTGGGTTCGATTCCAACTTTGGTCAATGATTTTAGATAGCGAGAGACAGATTCCATTCTCTTCTGGGTACACCAAGTGAAGAAGGTATAATGGCATTGTGGTCTGAAATTCACATTAAAAATGATATTCCTTCTCTACCAAGTAGACGTTAGGTTGAGCCACAATACCGTCTGGAGTGGCGACATGTAGAAACTCGATCACCAGTAACCTTTCTTATACTAGTTATATATTTCTAGTGACGAAGCAAACGCTATGTACGCTCACAGAACACTTATCCCATCTTTAATCTGAGCTTCTGTATGTCGATAAAATTGGTTCTGAACTGGGAATGCAACTCAGACCGACCTTAACGCGGTATTTGATCCCTTCGTGACAATACAGCTCGGCTACAGTTTGTTGTTTGTTCAAAACTGAAGATTCCTCAACATCTCCACATATTGCGCGTGAATGGGTTCGAATCCTGGCCCGGCACTAAACATTTAATTATGTATTATCAAGCTCTAGCATGAGAACACCTATCTGCTGGTGGATAATATTTTCGATTTTTAATGTATTTTCATTTGTTGTCAACACTAACGATATTTGACGTTTTTGACTCCCAGTGAGACACAGAACTATTTGCGAGATCACTGTAAGTTCAAGATGTTATTCCCAGCTGCTGGTGGAGAAAAATTCGGTAGCTGCCGTATCTCTGTGTGTAGTCAACAACGATATGCGTGGAGCTCTATTCCCATTCATCACTGAACTCTTCGTCAAATTATTTCTAGTTCAAACATGCTCTCATGTCGCTGCTGGCGCAACAAAGCCATATTTAACGTTCGTTTTCTCTAGAATATAATAGCGATAGGTGCCGGGTTTGAGTCCTGGGAAGGAAGAAATTAATGTTTCGTCTCGTCATTTCAGTTAAAACATCTAGCTACTGCCGAAAAAATCACAGTTGATTGTGCGTCGATATCTATCCGATTAGGTTCTGGGTTCGAATCCCTGTCCAACACGAAGCTCTACCTCACGGCATTTCAAATAACTTACTTGTTAAGAAGCAATATTTAACATCTCTCGTAGTTAGTTAACAGGGACAATAGGTGCTGGGTAGGAATTCGCGTCGGTTAAAAGTGCTTGCGTTATGTAATTTAAAGTTGGTATTTGCTAACTGATACTGTCTAAAATCGAGGTATATCACTCTCTGTATGCCTCATCAGGAATGGCTGTTAGTTTCCGTCAGTCACGAAATCTTTGCTTAGTCTGCATGACCTGAGTTTGAATCCATATGCAGAACGAGGCGGTTCGTTGTGTCATTTGAAGTTCATACATATTCTCAACTAGTTGCTCGTGAATAACTTAAATTTCTAATGTCATTTTATGTTAAATAATAAGTACGGTATGTTATTTTGAAGAGGAAATCATGAATACGACGAACTTACTACGTGCATTACCTATCTGACGTAATAATGAGAGTGGTAACATTTCAGGTATGTCATTTATTGTAATAAATGTGAGCTTACAAGCGTTAAGGACAGTCTTACCTGTGATAAGGAGTTCCCTGATATTTGTAGTATCGTAGTATTACTTTACATCCTGCGTTATTGCGATACAGAGCAGTGTTTTCTAGTGGTGACTTGTTGGAACCATTTTCAATAGTCAAACTACTGTACCAAGGAGCGATTAGAGGACCTGCTATACAGGTGCGTTATGTGGTTTGCATATGAATCAGGCGAAATGCAATTCAGGTCGTTCGGATACTTTTGAGCATGACTGCACATGAAAGCACATAAAAAATGCTAAAAACCACTACTTGAGGACGCATATTTGAATTGACGGATATGTCCTGAAAACAATTAAATAAAGCGAAAAATAAATAAAAGTGCTACTCAATAACTCTGACGGCGCCAGCGATTTCCAAATTGCGAAATTCAGCTGTATGATGGGTTGCCACACTCCGTAGCATAAGGCGTTCTCTGTCGTCTTTGTTGAGAATAAATGGTAGAGGTGCTCATAGACCTTATGATATTCCATGTATTTTACAATGCATAGCCGCTATCACAGTTCGTAGCGTTTTTATACATCAATCTCCAGAGTGCCTTCAACAATAGAATGACACAAGGGTAAGGTTGTAACCAAAATTCGTTTTGTCTTCTTTCATTAATTCCGCGAAGATACGAATGTCGGCGGTACCAAGGGAGGGTCGTGTTGACGTTCAGCGTAACGCTTTCCCACTACGCACAACGTGTAACCTACACAAGATATGTCGTATTACTAAGATATCTGTAGACTGCGGCCTTCTGCAATAGGAAATCATTTTTTACCGAACCATGTCGGAATGGAATAATTGATGACGGACGGAATACTGACTTACTCTTCAAGTTTTGGAAGATTTTTAGGTGTCTTGGACAATACGTAGCCAATATAGGGAAGAAAATGTGTGAATCGTCCTTATTCAGAAGCCAGTTTGTGACTTTTAAGTATTTTTGTGTGTTGGGAAATCTTCCAGATCCATAGTTACACCTATTTTTATGATTTCGGTAAAGCTAATGAAGGGGTACCTAATTCCCTTACTGTTTAATCACTTGTGAAAATCAGAATAAAAGATCGTTAGATTCCGATCGCTGCTCCAAATGTTTCTTTAACGGTCATTTGTAACGTATTGGCTTCAGAGGAAGATAAGACCGTTGTGTTGTAAAAGGAGAGGATTTAACTATCGATTCGAGGTTTGAATGAGGACAATTACTTGAATAGGGCATTACCGATCAGTTCCTGCTTAGACGACCTTTCATTAAATATCAGTGAGGGGGAGTAAAATATAACAGATAGCAAGTCACTATATTGTGAATAGCATCAGTTCCTTATAGTTAAGGTACAAAGGTATTTTTTAATAGTAACATATGATCAGGCTAGAGGACGATTATTTTCACATCTCTTCTCTGGAGAAACCATTGGAGGTACTTGAAAAAGGCTGGTGAAGACCAGCCATATCTAATACAACTTCCAGCGGCAGTGGTCCTAAACTGTCGAAATATATTGTTCATACATTTTCAGTGTTCGTCAAATTATCGCCATACCCGGCCCAATATTCATTTCGTTTCCTTTCACGTCCGGCGGTTATATTATTCTATAGTAGCAATTAAGAAGAATTTGTTCCTTACTATACGATGGCGCGCTTCGGAGCAATGTCTCAGACTTTATTATGGGAAAACTCTTATAATTTCAAATAAAATTTACGTTGTTAACATTATACATCTTTATTCTTCATGTCTACGTATTTGGAGCCCTCTATCGCTAGAGGGCTCCGAATTGTAGCGTTTACGTCGTGGTGTGTAATGTAAGCATGCTGGTGAGTGAGAATCAGCGTGCTGTAATCGAATTTCGTATTAGAAGATTTCGTCCACACATGGAGCACACTGTCCTTCAGCATGACGATGCGAGTCCACATACGAGCACTGCGTCATGTGCAACAGTCTGATGCCTTGGGTTCACTGTCGTGTGAACCATATAGGGTGGCTGTGTGAAGGGAGATGTCCCTCGTGAGTGCCACACTATCCCACGGCGCATAATTATCGCTGCCGCGTTTGGGTTCAGTGCCATACTACACGGTCTCGCTAATGCGCTGTACTACTCCATCTGGGTATCACATTGGGGTACAGCACTGTGTACCATCCGACTATTCCTCTGTGCTACCCCATCCAGGTATTGTGTTCGAGTACACCGCCATTCTATACGATCTGGACAGTTCCCTGTACAATCCTGTGCGTAAAAAGGAGTATAAAGATAAGAAACCTGAAAAACCCCGAACACATATTTTTTTTGTCTAATAAGAAGGAAGTGCAGCAATGAACGTGAGTCAGTTCACAAGATAATTGTATTAACTAATGTTTAACTTCTGGAAGCTGAAACTGTTGTTAGTGCTAAAGCATAAAGTGCATCGACATCTGAGCAACATGACTATGAGGGTTATCGAGGTTTACGTGTGCAAAATTTGTTTCCTTGAGGAGATGGGAGTGCTAGTTCTTCTCGTACAGACTTATTTCTATATGCATTAGAGATATTTCATCCATTTCGTCATGTGTTGTATGTCGGACTGCTGTGTTAGCTAGAGTAAGAGAGTTTCTGTCATAGTACACTGTGCAACGGAATTAAAGGATAACTTTTTCGAGACCACGTAATTGTCTCCCATTGTGAAGCGTAAGTTTGGAATTTAGCTCAAAGATGCCTGCTACTTTCCTCTGCAGTGGTGCGAAAGCTTGGTGTCCTGCGACGTCATCCTCAAGCTCTACGACGCTTCAAAACGCGACCAGAGCTCAGAAGTTCGTTCGGCGTATAAAGTTAGTTAATGATGTGGAATTGGCACTAAATTTCATCAAAAATCTGCCCAATGGCGCCGTCGACGTGACACTGTGGGAAGGTCGTCACACCCTGTCTTACTCTCATTTCGTCCCTTCTTTTGACGCCTTTGCGCTGGAGGTCAGAACAGAGACGTCCAGCGTAATTGTCTCCCATTGTGATGCGTAAGTTTGGAATTTAGCTCAAAGATGCCTGCTACTTTCCTCTGCAGTGGTGCGAAAGCTTGGTGTCCTGCGACGTCATCCTCAAGCTCTACGACGCTTCAAAACGCGACCAGAGCTCAGAAGTTCGTTCGGCGTATAAAGTTAGTTAATGATGTGGAATTGGCACTAAATTTCATCAAAAATCTGCCCAATGGCGCCGTCGACGTGACACTGTGGGAAGGTCGTCACACCCTGTCTTACTCTCATTTCGTCCCTTCTTTTGACGCCTTTGCACTGGAGGTCAGAACAGAGACGTCCAGCGTTAAAATCACGCGGTTTTCTTGTGAATGGGCGAGGAAAACATTTCAGACACAACGCCGCTCGGAATCGACGCGAAAATGCCTCAGGGCGTGACACAAAGGTCATTAATGAAACCATCCCTTTCCTTGGGATGCTAATTCCCACACATTCCGCGGTCGAAAACGAACAGTGCGATGAGGAGCACGAAGACGTTCTTGACAGCGCATAATACTGCTGACATCTCCATAACGCTTTTATCCTTCTCTGAGAACATCGTGAGCTAGCAACCCCATTTTAAAAAAATCTCACACCTTTGGAGTGCAGGGAGACCGCAATTCCTGCTCTGGTGTGCAGGGCGGAATTACTAGCGACTGTTCAAAACCATTCGACGAAACCAGAACGTGGTCCGAAGCAGCAAAGGATTCTTATACTTTTTCAGCCATCCTGTTTCATGCCCTGCTGTGACGTGATCACAGGGGGATGCGATATTAACACCTGCGTGCATAAAATGGCAAAGGGTGCCTCTAACGCTCCCTAGTTCGGCAGTAACTTATAAGTACGAAGTCAAATAGGGGTAATGCAGGAGTGGGTTTAAAGACGTATAAGAACATACTAATGCGGGTAAGCTACCATGAAAAGCATAGTGGACGCATTATTGTAGCCAAGATAAACACGAAGCTCACACCCACCACAACAGCACAAATTTATATTCCAACTAGCAGCGCAGATGAGGAAGAGATTGAAGGAATGTATGATATGATAAGAGAAATTATTCAGATAGTTAATGGATACAAAACTTCAGTTTTTATAGGGGACTGGAATTCGATAGTAGGAAAAGAAGTAAAATAGTAGGTGAATATGGATGGGGGGAATGGAATGGAAACGGTAGCCGCCTGTTGGATTTTGCGCCGACCATAATTTAATCATCGGTAACACTTGGTTTAAGAACAATGAAAGATGATTGTATACCTGGAGACACAAGAAGGTTTGAAATTGATTATAGAATAAGACAGAGATTTCAGAACTACTTTCCAATTATAAGACATTTACAGGGACAGATGCTGAATCTGACCATAATTTATTGGCAATGAACTTTAGATTAAAACAGAAGAAATTGCAAAAGATAGGAAATTGAGGAGATGAGACCTGGATTACTTGAGAGAATGAGAGGTTGTTGAGAGTTTCGGAGGGATCATTAGGCAAAGATTGATTAGAAAAGGGAAACGAATACAGTAGAAGACGAATGGGTAGATTTGAGAGATGAAATAGTGAAGACACCAGAGGAGCAAATAGGTAAAAAGACAGGGCCTAGTAGAAGTCCTTGGATATGACAGGTGATATTGAATTCCACTGATGAAACAAGAAAATATAAAAATGCACGAAAATGAGGCCGGTGAAAGGAAAAACAAACGTCTAAAAGTGAGAGTGAGAGTGACAGCGAGCTCAAAATGACTAAGCAAGAATGGCTAGAGGATAAATGTTAGGATTTAGAAGCACATGTCAATAGGGAGAAGATAGATACCCACTATGGGAAAATCAAAGAGGCCTTTGGAGGAAAATTAAGCGGCTGTATGAATATTAGGAGCTCCGACGAAAAACCAATAATGAGTAAAGACCGAAAAGCTGAAAGGTTGAAGGAGTATACACACGGTCTGAATTTGATGGGAATATTATAGAAAGGAAAGAGTAAGTAGACGAAGGTGAGATGGAAGATACAATACTGCACTGAAGACCTAAGTCGAAACAAGGCCCCTGGAGGAGATAACCTCCCGTCAGGACTACTAAGAGCCTTGGAATGACAAAAATCTTTCAGCTGGTGTGCAAGGTGTATGAGAGAGGCCAAATATCCCCATACTTCAAAAAAATGTAATAATTCCAATTCCAAAGAAAGCAGGTGCTGACAGGTGTGAATATTACCAAACCGTCAGTTTAATAAGTGATGGCTGCAAAATGCTAACACGAAGGCTCTACAGAAGAATGGAAAAACTAGCGGAAGCCGACCTCGGGGAAGTCCGGTTCGCTTGCCGGAGAAATGTAAGAACACGTGACCCAATACTGACCCTTCAACTTGTCTTAGAATATAGGTTAAGGAAAGGCAAGTCTACGTTTATACCATTTGTAGACTTAGAGAAACCTTTTGACACTTTTGACTGGAATACACTCTTCGAAATTCTGAAGGTAACAGGGGTATTATATAGGGAGCGAAAGGCTATTTACTACCTGTACAGTAGTGAGACAGCAGTTCATAAGAGTCGATGGGCAAGAAAGGGCAGCAGTAGTTGAGAAGAGAGTGCGACGGGTTTGTAGCCTATCGCCAGCGTTATTCAGTCGGTACATTGAGAAAGCAGTGAAGGAAAGAATTGGACTAAGAGTTAAAGTTCAGGGAGCAGAAACAACAACTGTAGGTTTGCCTATGACATCGTAATTCTGTCGGAGACAGCAAAGGTGTTGGAAGAACAATTGAATGGCATAGACAGCGTCTTTAAAGGAGGATATATAATCAACATAAAAAATCAAGGCTAATTTAATGTAGTCGAATTAAATCAGCTGATGCTGAGGGAATTAGATTAGGAAACGAGACACTTAAAGTAGTAGATGAGATTTGTTATTAGGGCAGCAGAGTAGTATGGAGAGCTGCATCAAAGCAGTCTTCGGATAGAAGACCACAATAACAACGTTTCTTACAGTGTTTCTGTAAAATTTTCTATTAAACGTCCATTCATCGCATTATGTTCTGTTAGGTCTATTGAGTCAACATCGAAAAATTTAACAAGCGCCGTTGTCCTCCACAAAACTTACGTGGCCGGCAGTTCGATATTCTGTGCAGATATTTAAAAATTGCATGTCGCATTGTCATTCGAACCAAACTACCATCGTCGAAGAGCCCTCAAGCTATACAGGCCATTCATCCAAAGTGACCCAGTATAACATGACAGCTATAATGCAGCGCTCACTTGTGCGCATAATATGATTTAATATTTAAATTCGTTCATTGATGCTCTGAGAGTGAAAACATTATTCCATGTCTGGTTAGAAATTCTCTGGTTCTTAGTATTTAATTCCTGGCTGAAACTATATGTTGTGAATGTTGTTCGACAGGATCTATACTACAAAAGCTCAAAAAAATGCAGTAGTGTTTCAGTTCACCAAACGCCTACCACAGAAAACATTACTGATACGTGCAGTTAACGGCATTTTTGAGGTGTCGTCGGAAGAGTGAGGTTCCATGTTAAAGATGATACGTCACGACGGAACGGCAAGCTAAAGGCAGTCGCTGCTAGACGCAGGCTCCAATGGGAGACGTTGACGAAGAGAGGTTCCGTACGCCGCCACTGCTCGAAGTCCACTCAGAGCCGTTCAGCACACTGTAATGCCAACTCTGATAACCGACGGTTATAGCAGCTTCAAGGTAGTTTAGATCCAGCATCTCGCCTCTGTCGTTAGTCAGGGTTAAATGTGAAGCGACACCTGCCTGTCATTCTGTACAAGACTAAAAGGAGTGCGACAGTGTGTGGGGCGATGGGTTGAAATAAGTTTTGTTTTATATTTGTTTGTATAAGTTGTATACATCGTCTTACTCACGCGAGCCTGGCAACTAATGTAGTGGTCAGCCAGAAAGCGAAGGGAAACATACTGACCTGAGTTTCCAATCTACACAGCCACATCATGTTCCAACCCACTGAAAGAAAAGTTTCTATTCTCCTATTTCTTTGCGGGATCAGGACTATGATTTAAATAAAAGTATATAGTTTCAGTTAAAAATTATATTACGTAATGTTTCTCACGTACAACACTAGGAAATTCACTATGTTCAATTGAAAACTAGTCTTTCTATTCTAACAGCACATTTAGCAATTCAGAGGCGACAGCTACGGTACGCTCCTACAAGATTGTCTTTCGCCTCGACTAAAAATACTCGACTCAAAGTTTGAAATTGATGTTCGAACTTAATGCTCGCCATAAAAGTGGAAATAAAGTCACCACTTACCACGCGGAATTGTAATTCACAAGGCCGGCACACTGACAGTTACTTTGGCGAATTGTACGCGGTCCAGGACGGTGTACAGTCCTCGCAAGTTCACTATCTGTTTTTACCGCAAAATTCGCGCTTTGTCACAGTTCGTCTCTGACGTCATCCGGGGCAGAGCGCTATCTGACGTTTAATAGACGTGGATCTTACAGTAGCTGAATGCGAAGTGAAGTTCTCTACTGCCTCTCGGGCTATATTTATATAGGTGTCGGAGCGGACGGCCAAGGGAACATCTGTTCTCTACGGCTATCTGCATACTGCAACAGCCTCCGAACGTCCATTATATCGGCCTCATAATTTTAATAACATATCGGCAAATTACTTCAGAAACTTCTTAATTTTTTTACTTGTATTCAATTAAGTTGTTTGAAAGCACAGAAAAAGTTTCAGCTTACTTGAGTGAAAACTTTGCCATCTACACTACTGGCCATTAAAATTGCTACACCACGAAGGTGACGTGCTACAGACGCGAAATTTAACCGACAGGAAGAAGATGCTGTGATACGCAAATGATTAGCTTTTCAGAACATTCACACAAGGTTGGCGCCGGTGGCGACACCTACAACGTGCTGACATGAGGATAGTTTCCAACCGATTTCTCATACACAAACAGCAGTTGACCGGCGTTGCCTGGTGAAACGTTGTGATGCCTCGTATAAGGAGGAGAAATGCGTACCATCACGTTTCCGACTTTGATAAAGGCGGATTGTAGCCTATCGCGATTGCGGTTTATTGTAACGCGACATTGCTGCTCGCGTTGGTCGAGATCCAATGACTGTTAGCAGAATATGTAATCTGTGGGTTCAGGAGGGTAATAGGGAACGCCGTGCTGGATCCCAACGGCCTCGTATCACTAGCAGTCGAGATGACAGGCATCTTATCCGCATGGCTGTAACGGGCGTGCAGCCACGTCTCGATCCCTGAGTCAACAGATGGGGACGTTTGCAAGACAACAATCGTCTGCACGAACTGTTCGACGACGCTTGCAGCAGCATGGACTATCAGGTCGGAGACCATGGCTGCGGTAACCCTTAACGCTGCATCACAGACAGGAGCGCCTGCGATGGTGTAATCAACGACGAACCTGGGTGCATGAATGGCAAAACCCCATTTTTTCGAGTGAATCCAGGTTCTGTTTACAGCATCATGATGGTCGCATCCGTGTTTGGCGACATCGCGGTGAACGCACATTGGAAGCGTGTACTCGTCATCGTAATACTGGCGTATCACAAGCGTGATGATATGGGGTGCTATTGGTGACATGTCTCGGTCACCTCTTGTTCGCATTGACGGCACTTTGAACAGTGGACGTTACATTTCAGATGCGTTACGACTCGTGGATTTACCCTTCTATCAATTTCTGCGAAAATCTACATTTCAGCAGCATAATACACGACCGCATGTTGCAGGTCCTGTACGGACCTTTCTGGATATAGAAAATGTTCAACTGCTGCCCTGGCGATCACATTCTCCAGATCTCTCACCAATTGAAAACATTTGGTCAATGGTGGCCGAGCAACTGCCTCGTCACAATACCCCAGTTACTACTCTTGATGAACTGTGGTATCGTGTCGAAGCAGCATGGGCAGCTGTGCCTGTACACGCCTTCCAAGCTCTGTTTGACGCAATGCCCAGGCGTACCAAGGCCGTTATTACTGCAAGAGGTGGTAGTTCTGGGTACTGATTTCTCAGGATCTATGCACCCAACTTGCGTGAAAGCGTAATCACATGGCATTTCTAGTATAATATATTTGTCCAACGAATACCCGTTTATCATCTGCATTTCGTTTTGGTGTAGCAATTTTAATGGCCAGTAGCGTAGAATTTTTATAGTGGAACTAACGGTAGATCGTTACCTCTGAACTATATCATTACTAGAACTTATGTCGTCAGTTATTAATACTACAACTCTCAGTTTTTGGTATAGCTCTACCACTTGTTATGTTGTATCACCCACTTTAACCAAAATTCTCTGTCATTAAAATTACAGGTACTTAATTCACAGAATTAGATTAGGAAATGAGACACTTAAAGTAGTAAAGGAGTTTTGCTATTTCGGGAGCAAAATAACTTGACCAGAAGAAGGGATCGGTTGGTAGGACATGTTCTGAGGCATCAAGGGATCACCAATTTAGTATTGGAAGGCAGCGTGGAGGGCAAAAATCGTAGAGGGAGACCAAGAGATGAAAGCACCAAGCAGATTCAGAAGGATGTAGGTTGCAGTAGGTACTGGGAGATGAAGAAGCTTGCACAGGATAGAGTAGCATGGAGAGCTGCATCAAACCAGTCTCAGGACTGAAGACCACAACAACAACAACAATTCACAGCAATTGAGTGTATTTCAGTTAAAAAATTTGTTTTTAATTAATTACTCAAAGGTAGATTAACGTGGTCTCTCAGTTATTATTTTTGGAGTGAACTGAATCATAAAACAAATTTTCATGTTTCTAAGTCCAATATTTAGGGCCTCTGATATCTTCTAAAAACGTGGATGCTGGTGCAAGTTTTGTTCTATGGTTTTGGAAACCTGCACCACTTATTTATGAGTTATAAAGATACCTTCTGACCAAATTCTGCCTTTCTGGATTTATTATTTAGTGTCACTTATTTTCCTCTTTAAACGGCATTTTTGCGTAAACTGTTAAGTCTAGAACATTAAGACTTGATATTTGAAACATGATAACACTAAACTACATTTTAACAAAGTTTTAAACGTAAATTTTGATTTTTAGTTTCATACTTAATTGTGGTGCAATACTTACACGCTACGCACAGACGAGTGAAGGTGACGTGGCGCTAGTAGCAGAGAACTGAGGTAAGTCCCGGCACACTCGCTCGCCTCTGTATCTCGCACATGATACAGCGCTTGCTTTGCTTCAAGTGCATCACTATTATTCAAGTAATAAACTTATAATTGTCTCCTGCGATTGTATCAAATGTATGTAGTCCTCATATTGATAGGGATATCTATCAAAGTTAAGAATCCTGTATTTATGTGTTTTACTGAAACTGATCTAATGTTCATTATACAGGGTGTCACTAACTATTTCCACCTAGAATAACTCCGGAAGTATGATAGTAGCTGAAAGGTTTGTGGGACAAATGTTGCATGGGACAACGGCGGCCATAATATGATGTTGGTTTTTTGTTGCTAGGTGAGGCCGCGTCAGAGATATGGTCAACTTTTTTTTTTTAATCGGATGCTATAGTTATGTACTTATTTTCCGATAGCGGCTATCGAGACGAATCCAATGATGTGTAACAGTAAGGTCTTTGAAAGTCAACGAAGTTCACAAAGGTGGCATGAACGTCCATTTACAGAAGGTCTTCGAAGTGATGACCATTGGTATCAATGTAGTGCTGCAATCTCCTTATCATGGATTGAGTATTATTCATTACCACTTCGGCACTTATCGAAGCACATGCTCTGACAATTCTCTCTCGTATATCGTTCAAATAGTAAATATTAGCCGAATACGGCGTATCCATCTAACATGCCATTGGCATGTAAACACCATTCGACGGTTTCGCAATACAACACTAATAGCAACGGTAAGATTAGTACCGTCGAACCAAGCGAATCTGAATAATGTCTTCCTTCGAAGAACAAGTCGATATGCTTCTCATTTACGGAGAATGCCAACGAAATTCAGTGAGAGCTAGAGACTTATACGGTGAAAGATATCCTCAACTGACTCACCCTACACGTCGTACATTTAAATATGTGTATGATAAATTGAGAACAACTGGATCTTTAACGCATCGGAAACATATCCGGCAAAGGAAAGTTACTACCGAGGAAACGGAAATTGGTACTTTTGCCGCTGTGTTTCGTGAACCTTGTGTAATTTCGCTTCAAATCACAAGGGAATGTGGCACGAGCCAGAGTAGTGTTGTTCGTGTTCTGCATCGCCATAAATATCACCCTTACCATATCAGTGTCCACTAAGAATTAACTGGTACGGATTGTATGCGTCGCACTGAATTCTGCCGATGGGCTCAACTTCAAGTTCAGAGGGATGCCACATTTATTAACTTGATTTTATTTACTGACAAGGCTACATTCACGGACTATGTAAATGTTAATTTACATAACTTGCATTATTGGGCAACTGAAAATCCATGTTGGCTGCGGCAAGCTGCACACCAAAAACCGTGGTCGGTGAATGTATGGTGTGGTATTCTGGAGGACAGAGTTATAGGCTCCTATTTCATTGAAGGAAATCTTTATGGTAGGAAGTACACCATATTCCAGAAAGAAACATTAGGTCTGTTGTAGAAAGAAATAGCTTTAGGAACAAGGACGAGAATGTAGTATCAACACGACGAGTGTCCGGCACATTTTTCGCTGATGGCTAGAAATGAATTGGAGACACAATTTCCAAATTGTTGGATTCGACTTGGAGAATATGTGTCGTAGCCGGCTCGTTCGCCAGACTTGACTCCTCTGGATCTTTTCTTGTGGGGATTCGTAAAAGACATTGTTTATAAAGACGTTCCAACTACATCTGAAGATATGAGAGAGAGAATTGTCAGATCACGTGCTTAGATAAGTGCAGAAGTGATAAGGAATACCACTGAATCCATGATTACAGCACTGCATTGATACCAATGGTAATCACTTCGGACACCTTCTGTAAATGGACGCTCATGCCACCTTTGTGACATTTGTTGACCTTCAAAGACCTTACTGCTACACATCATTGGATTCGTCTCGATAGCAACTATCAGAGATCGAAGTCAATTCCATGGACATCTCAAAGACTGTCAGTCACAAAAGAGGATTCTTGTGCTGTTGTTTCATAAGCAGATTGGTACATTGCTTTTGCTGTAACACATCAAAGCAGTTTATGACTACAGCTGTGTACATAGTCATACATTTAATTTTTCAACCATGACTTTGAGGTCTGTGTCAGGCGCCACACCAATATTAACATGTTTTGATCCACTGGCCCTGACAGAAAGCTGGGCATCGCATGGTGTAAACTAAGTTGCTCCTACAACACACAGGACGGTTTAAATAAAATACAATGGCAGTGTTTCTTATTGACAAAAATGTGGAAGACATCTCAACATATGGAAACTGGAAGAGTTTGCAGCACTGTTGAAGGTTTCTAAATAGCTGTTCAAAAGCGATGACCTCTACATTTAATCTCATCTTCCACAACTATGGGACAGAAGATGTCTCAGTGTTCCACTTTCGAAGAGACCCAGAGCATTGATTCCTCATACTGGTGGTGCATATTGCACCCTGGTATATGATCACTGTTTTGGTGTCCTAAGTATTAGTCACCCTGACCTCCAGATCCTTGGACACTGCTTCTTTCAACAAGGGGTTATTCTACAGGACTTAAACTCATAGAGAATGCACAATATGCACCATCAGCTCTCAATTCCACAGGAGCAAGAATGGAATGAATTTCATACACCCAGCCAAGCATGTAAGTACCCTCATCAAGCAACATTTTTGTCATATTTTCATCAGTTTTATTTATTTTCCATCAATTTTCGTAATTTTACCAGGTATTCCATAAATTCCACGCATTTTTCACAATTAATCAAGGTCCAAACCACCATTCTTGGCGATTTGTCACGTCAACAAAACGTCTTATCCCGTTGATCATTGTAGTGATGACATTGTAGTATAGTTCAAAATTTCTATATCACCGCAAAACCACCCCTTCTATTATTTTCCGTGTTCGTAGACATGTAGACGTACCACAAATCCTGGTACACTGCCTACATCACTGTTTCTTAGTGTAGGAAATACCTATCATGAGAGAGGAGGTGGAAAAACTATGATCCTTAGCTGGAACACTTTATAAATTTGGTGATTTTATTATGATTTGCCATCTCCTCTGGTGTGGACAGGAGTCACCAAGTATTCCCGCATTCGTAGGATAAAGTTGGAGATTGAAAGATTTCATCAACACCTTTGATGATTATCATCCTAACAAACGAATCATATCCCTAGCAGCTCAGTACCCTCTGTTTTGAAACAACCTGCTCTTATGTCTCTAGATTTCCTCACGAGTGCTGCATTGTACACGATCTCTCTAGATGCATGCATGCTGAGGAGGTTAGCATTCCTGATTGGTGTATAGTAGATACGAACCTGATGCATTCGAGAGTGTTGTGGTGACACACCAGACGATTAAGAAGAAGTAGAAATGTATGCCTTATACATGGTGGGACTAAATATGGAAGGAGTTTGAAACATTTTATGTAAATCACTTGTGCTATCAGATTTTAGATTCTATATCAAGAAGATACTGGGAGGAGAGAAATGATTGTAGTACATAAGCACACGCTCCTAAAGCTATACGTTTCTGCACTTAAGCATGCTATAATGTTAAAGCAATGTAGTTGCTGATATATTAGTCACATGGAATGAAATGCTGTTAATGCTCACATGCAGGAAACATATCTCCAACATCTGACCTACATTCATCCTGCAAGTTTTCTGTCCCACCCACTATGGTGAGAAACTTTACGGTGATAAAACTATTACCTTTTCCACCAAAAAAGAAATAACATAGATTCTTTGTGATACATGCACTATACAGTCTCCTGGAGGTGTATAGTGTCCACTGTTCACATTTGATTATGGTTTGGAAATTCTGCTTTTCTCGCATCAGTCCTATAAAATGTCTGTCAACAAGAGAAAATGGATGAAACAATGACATCATGCATAAGGCACGAGCCACCGATGAGCGTTCTGAACCAGACAGGTGAGGCAACAGGGTCCAGTTGACCTAACCATGTCAACTTCTGGGCGGGTGAATAGCGAACTAATATTCAGTATGTGTTGGGCAGCCTGATCGATCACACATGCTGCTGGTATTCTTCAGTTTTTATGTGAAAATCTGAGAAGATTCAGTGTGTCAAGTGTTTGCACTGGGTGATTATTCCCCCTCCTCCATGTTAACTGACCGATTGACAGCTTGGTGGTAGCAGTAACAGTTTCTCCAATATCTGAGCATCCGCAACAGCCAGCGTGTGGAAGCCGTGTAATGAGTGTGCAGCTGCTGACATGGCAAATGCGTGTGAGAAGCCTTCAGAAGTAAACAAGATAGCTGACATCTTCTTGCGACAGATACAATGAAATGGATCATAGTTTAAGTGTATGTGTTAACAAAGTGCACTGTCCATGTGGTGAAGGCAGCTGTCTGTGGCATGAGGTACTTCTCAATACATTCCAGTTGACTCTGTCTCGCTGCAGAAAGGTGGAGTGGTATTTGCTTAAATAAAGGTGGATCTGTTGTTGTTACTATCCTGTCATGCGGTAGACCTTTTCCCGACCGTCTTCTTCCTGGTGTAGCAGAGACAACCAAATTCTGAATTCTATAGCGCATTAAAAATGCGGTTAGCATACCTGCAGGTGGTAGGGAATTACACTACTGTGACGGTATAAATCCCAGCTGGTATTTCAAATTACAACAATAATTTTATACAGCACCACTTCCAATCACAAAGTCCTTTCCCCAACTGATCAATTTATTGTTTCTGATAATAGTAGTGCTGTCACAGTCCAGTCAAACTCCTTTACTGTATCCTGCATGTTGATGTCAGTTCCTTGACAGTATTCCTTGCATGATAAGGAAACAGCGATCTATTTACGAATTTCATTGCTTCTTCCTGATGTATTTTACAATATTTGCAGCTTCCAAAATTAAATTAACAATAGAGAATGGTGAGCTTTTCCTGGCAAGATCCATTGCCTGCGAATTTGCATGCAAAATGAATTTTATAAATAAACAATATATTATCGCGCCCTCTGCAGTATAGTTGAATTTCCTGTCGTGAGATGCTTCCAGTCCACTGGCTCAGCAGAGACTGAGTGATTTTTCCCTACAATTTTTCTCTTGGTTGGATGAGGGGTGAGAGTGGTACATCTTCTGGTTCTAGAATTGTGCACTAGCTCAATCGATCCCTGCACATCAGTGTTAGCAAACACGAAAATCTCCCATCAAGACAACTTCTCTAATCTGCAGCAGTGTAATCAAATAGTTAGGACATGTAGTTGCTGGACAGGGTAACACTTGCACCTTCCACACCAACAGATCTGCACAGACTGAGCGATTTTACTGGCAGTTATTTTTCTGCATGGATGTGGAAGAGGTATGCTGGTGGATTGCTCAGAGAGGGACGGGGAAAGCTACACAAAGGGTGAGGGTTTCTCAGAAGAATGTATTCTCCCCTGGTGGTCATAAATCAAGAATCAAGGGGAGGAGAGGGATGGGAGTTTCTCAGAAGAATTGAGTATCCCCTATTGGTCATAAATCAAGGGAAAGGACATCATAAATTAAGTAGCTGAATGACATATTTGCCACTAAAAAACTGTGTTCCTTCTCTCTTTGTCCTACTACTCTTCTCAACCTCTTAATTCATATAATACTTACTACATGGGACGAAATACTGTGAGGGTAAGAACCAGCAACCACCTATTGGGGTAGGGGCGATAATGCATGGAGAGCAGAGAGTAGTGGTGATAATGAATAGAGAGAAGAGGGAAGGAAGAGATGGACACACCTAGAGGGGAAAGGAGGAGATGGACACGAATATGGGGAGGAGGAAATGGCCAGAGAGAGTGGAGGGAGAAACGTACAGTGAAAGAGAAGAGGAAGAGAGAGACAGGGGGAGGAAGAAGGACATATACAGAGACAGGAAAGAGAAGGACAGATAGAGGGGGGGGAGGGAGCAGACTGTGAGAGTGGGGAGTAGATGGACAGAGAGATGGGGAGGAGAAAATGGTTGGGGAAGGGAAAAGGGGATGGTCAGAGAATAGGGGGAGGAGAAGATGTACACATACAAAGTGGAGGAGGAGGAGATGGACTGTGAGGGGGAGTGGAGGGATGGACAGAGGGAGCGGAAGGAGGAAATGGACAGTGAGAAGGGAGGAGGAGATGGATTACTTAGCTTGCATTTATAGCGAATCTCTTGCCCAACGTAAAGTCCCGAGCGACTGGAAAAAAGCGCAGCTGACGCCTATCTATAAGAAGGGTAGAAGGACGGATCCTCAAAATTACAGACCGATATCCTTAACATCGGTCTGTTGCAGGATTCTCGAACAAAAAATGGCTCTGAGCACTATGCGACTTAACATCTGTGGTCATCAGTCACCTAGAACTTAGAACTAATTAAACCTAACTAACCTAAGGACATCACACACATCCATGCCCGAGGCAGGATTCGAACCTGCGACCGTAGCGGTCACGCGGTTCCAGACTGCAGCGCCTAGAACCGCACGGCCACTTCGACCGGAGACTAGAACCGCGAGACCACCGCGGCCGGCATTCTCGAACATATTCTCAGTTCGAATACAATGAACTTCCTTGAGACAGAGAAGTTGCTGTCCATGCATCAGCACGGCTTTAGAAAGCATCGCTCCTCCGAAACGCAACTCGCCCTTTTTTCACATGATATCTTGTGAACCATGGATGAAGGGTATCAGACGGATGCCATGTTCCTTGACTTCCGGAAAGCGTTTGACTCTATGCCCCACTGCAGACTCCTAACTAAGGTACTAGCATATGGGATTGGTTCTCAAACATGCGAGTGGCTCGAAGACTTCTTAAGTAATAGAACCCAGTACGTTGTCCTCGATGGTGAGCATTCATCGGAGGTGAGGGTATCATCTGGAGTGCGCCAGGGAAGTGTAGTAGGTCCGCTGTTGTTTTCTATCTACATAAATAATCTTTTGAGTAGGTTGGATAGCAATGTTTGGCTTTTTGCTGATGATGCTGTGGTGTACGGGAAGGTGTCGTCTTTGAGTGACTGTAGGAGGATACAAGATGACTTGGACAGGATTTGTGATTGGTGTAAATAATGGCAGCTAACTCTAAATATAGATAATTGTAAATTAATGCAGATAAATAGGAAAAAGAATCCCGTAATGTTTGAATATTCCATTAGTGGTGTAGCGCTTGACACAGTTACGTCGGTTAAATATTTGGGCGTAACATTCCAGAGCAATATGAAGTGGGATAAGCATGTAATGGCAGTTGTGGGGAAGGCGGATAGTTGTCTTCGGTTCATTGGTGGAATTTTGGGAAGATGGGTTTCATCCGTAAAGGAGACCGCTTTTAAAACACTTATACGACCTATTCTTGAGTACTGCTCGAGCGGCTGGGATCCCTATCAGGTCGGATTGAGGGAGGACATAGGAGCAATTCAGAGGCGGGCTGCTAGATTTGTTACTGGTAGGTTTAATCATCACGCGAGTGTTACGGAAATGTTTCAGGAACTCGGGTGGGAGTCTCTGGAGGAAAGGAGGCGTTCTTTTCGTGAATCGCTACTGAGGAAATTTAGAGAACCAGCATTTGAGGCTGACTGCAGTAGAGCTTTACTGCCACCAACTTACGTTTCGCGGAAAGACCACAAAGATAAGGTAAGAGAGATTAGGGTTCGTACTGAGGCATATAGACAGTTATTTTTCCCTCGTTCTGTTTGGGAGTGGAACAGGGAGAGAAGATGCCACCGTATGGTGGATTGCGGAGTATGTATGTAGATGTAGATGCAGAGGGGGTGAGGATGAGATAGAGAGGGCAGGAGGAGATGTACTTATAGGGGGAAGAGGAGGTAGACAGAGGGGAAAGGAGCACACAGACAGATGGCGGAGGAGAAGATGGACATAGAATGAGGTGTAGTAGAAAATGTGCAGAGACGGTGACAGGAGGAGATGGATAGAGGAAGGGGGAAGGAGAAGATGGACGAATAGAGCTGGAGTAAATGTGTACATGTGCAACGCTGGGTACTCAAATTGTTTCATATAATGAAGTGAGACTCTATTACATGAAACACAGAAATCAAGTTGAAAGAAAAACACAGGCTCTCTCACATAACGATGTAAGCACAAACACATTTAATTTAGGCTTTGTAATCATACAAACCCAAATAAATGATATAGTAAGTGAAAAAAAATTATGCTGAATTACAAAGTTGGTTTTGAGCAGTCACTCGTTTTGTGATATTAAAAATGCTTGAAGCTACTGAGTGATCAAGGTACACTCAGATCAACCAGGGTATACTACTGGAACTGACATCTTCTTACCATCAATGATACTCGTGAATACAGAAAGCATATTTGCTGTTCACAAAGTTCTTCATATAGTAACTGCATGTCTGGTTCAACATTAACCTGATACAAAATTTCCATATTTTCAGCTTTGTAGTCAAGTTGTGCGATCAATTTCTTTCCTCCTCACTTTGATTCTCAATTTCACTATTACTTTTGTGACAGAGACAGTAATTTTGAATATTCGTCTCTTTTATGATATTTCAAAAGCATCTACTCTTTTCTTGTCTGAACTGTTTATCGCACACGTTTCAGTTTAGCACTCCAGACAAATACCTTAACACTTAAACTTATATTTAAAGTTAACAAATTTCTCTTTTTCAGAAACGCTTTCTTCCTATTGTCATTCGGAATTTAAATCATTTTTCTTTTGTCCATTGTTAATTATTATACTGTCCAAATTACAATTCTCATATACTCCTCTTAGTGTCTCATTTCCTGAGCTTATTCCCTCAGTAATGCCTCATTTATTTCGACTATATTTCGTTATCCTTGTTTCACTTTCGTTGATATTCATCCTATAATCTCGTTTCAAGACACTATCCACTCTGTTCAACTGATCTTCGAAGTCCTTCATTGTCTCTGGCAGAATTGATGTGTTACTGGCATATTTCAAAATTTCTATTTTTTTCTCTGTGCACTATATTATCTATTCCAATTTCTTTTTGATTTCCTGTACTGCTTACCCAATGTACAAATTGAATAACGTGGAAGACTGGCTACAAACCTTTTCTCGCTCTTTTCCTGCCTACTGCTTCCCATTTATATCTTTCAAATCCGATAACTACAGTACAGTTTTAGTGTAAGTTGAGGATAAATTGTCAGTCCTTCGTTTTATCCTTGCTGCTTCCAGAATTTCAAAGAGTATTCCAGGCAACATTGATATAAGCTTTCTGTAAATCTACAAATGCTGTAAACTTCAGTTTGCTTTTCTTTAACAAAACATCGTAGGGTCAGAATTGCCTCCTGTGTTCCCTCATTTCTCCCGAACCCAAACTAGTCGTCCCTTAGGTCAGTTTCTGTCTGTTAACCATTCTTCTGTAAATAATTCGCTTCAGTATTCTGCAGCCATGATTAAATAAGCTGATGATTGTATAATTTTCACACCTGTTCGCACCTGCCTTATTCTGTAGTTGAATTATTAGGGTCTTCTTAAGTCTGATATGCTTACGATAAATATACAATGAGAGAGGGTGTGAGTGATCTGAAATATATGTTGTGGTTCAATAGAACGTTGCTGTAAAGGCTAAGAAAACTCGACACGAATTAATACTAAGCCTTATTGAGAAACAAAAGGCGATCGAAATCTAAATAAGCATCAGGACAGTATTGCGAGAAGGATTCAATGAATTCGAAACTAAAATTTTGGCAATCGATTTAGCGAAAAATCCTAAGACGATTTGGTCGTACGTGAAGTCAGTAAACGAGTCAGTCATATTTATAGTTATTCAGGAATAGTATTGACACCGAAACCGTGGATGACACAGAGAAGGCCAAAATAGTGTATTCCATATTCCAAATTGTTTCACGGTGGAAGGTCCCCCCTGTCAATCATCGCAAGATCTCCATAACGAGAAATAGTGCACAGATTGGGGGAAATAGTTAGGTCTTCCTTTAAAAACAGTTTATCGTAGTTGACTGGAGCAACGAAGCGTTCCAGCAAATAAAACTATAGCCTTAAATCGCAGACGTCGAACTGTTGTAGAACACCTATCCATACATATTATAAAAGCTGACGTATGTATGTATACTGCACATCTCCTTCTAAACCCTATGTGGTACACGTATGATTTACTGTGTGGAAGAAGAACCATTGCGAGGGTATGAACCATCTACTTCACAGTTGGAGAGTGGAATGGGGAATTGGGGTCGGGGGGGGGGGGGGGGGGAGCATAGAAAAATAAGCGTAGCTCACAATGTGCAAATAACCAGAATATAGTCGTACAGTATTTGAGAATGAGAACTCCAGCGAAATTTACACATAATTAAAAACCTTTACGAGATTTTTTTCTGACGGACGCTGCCCACAAAATGATGAAAGGGAAAAAGTTTATCGCTTACGACCCTTTCGCGGTTCATGCAGTAAAACTTCCACATCAGGCATGACGTTTTCATTTAATACTTCTTTAATACTAACTATATTTGAAACACATTTTGCGGACAGTATTTACAAATACCAGTGCATATACTTCCAAAGAATATCGTGTACGACATATAGTTCAGGAGATGTGACGTCATAAACACTGAAATGGGTGAAAAACCGCCGCATCATACATGACGTTTTAATTTAATACTTCTTTACTACTAAGTCTATTCCCAGCATATTATACAGATGGTGTCTACATGTACGGCTGAATGTACCTGCAGAATTATATCACTGTACAGCACATACCATGGGTAAAAATCTTCTTATAAACCCCTACATCGATTTGAAACAAATTTGGTACAGGCATTATCTATTATCATCAGGAAAGAAATACTGTTGGGGTGAGAACGAGCAACCTCCTATTGGGGGGGGGGGGGGGGGGCAAAAGGTGATAACGTGAAGAGAAAAAGGGAACGTGGAGGTGGACAGACAGAGAGGGATAAGGAGGAGACAGACACAAATAGGGGGAGGAGGAAGGAAAGGAGATTAGAGTTTAACGTCGCATCGACACAAGGTTATTGGACACGGAGCAGCCACTCGGAATGTTTCAAGGATGAGGAAGAAAATCGGCCTTGCCCTTAGAAGTAAACCATCCTGGCATTTGCCTTGAGCTATTCGGGACAATCATGGGAAATCTAAATCTGAACGGCCAGATTCGGTCGCCTGTGCGAACCACTGCCCCACCTTGATCGGTGCAGAGGAGGATAAAATAAACATTGAGGGGGGGGGGATACTGGACATAGAGGAAAGTGGGGGAGATGGATAGGGAGAGGGTGGAAGAGGACGGGCAGAGAGAAGGGGATGGGACAGAAAATGAGTGCAGTACCTGTGTTGTTATGAAGGACGAAGCAATGTTCCTTTGGACACGCATGAGTGTCTCAAGAAACATCACATCCTCTTCTTAACAACACAGACAATGCAATATCGTATTTATCCGCCGATACTGGGCAGCGACTTTCAATCAAAATGTCCACCTCTGTACGGGAATTACATAATGTTTGTATGAGTACAGGTTGTGTCGCAGAAACTACTACATATGGAACTTTGAGTCTGGCTGTGAGCCGTGAACGAATAGCCAAAGTGGTAAGGTGAACACTTGCGTAAAGAGGGAAACCTGTGTTCGAGTCTCGTTCCAGCACATATTTTCACTGTCGTAATTCCTTTAAACAGTGTACTGTTGTTTGTATTCACAACTGCGAACACATTTCTTGTACAGAAAAAAAGAAAGATGTGGAGCTGGTCAGAAGGAAGTGAGAAGGGGAGATGGCCAGAGAAAGGAAAGAAGAGGAGATGGACGTAGGGAGGGTAAGAAAGAGAGAGAAAGCTGGAAGGGGCGAGGAAGAGATGGAGAGAGGGGGAGCAGGAGACAGACAGAGAGAGGGGGTGGAGCGGATGGACAGAGAGAGGGGGGGAGGAGGCCGTGGACAGAGAGAGAGGAGAGGATAAAACTGACTTACAAGGGAATGGTCCAATAACACATGTCGAAACCTACCCTGAAATTTTTTGCGCAGGAGGAAGACAACGAAATAAATGCACTGCCAAAATTTTAGCTGCCAAGAGCCACTACAGGTATTTTGTACAAAATGTTGAAGCTACACATTTTTTTGCAACGCAAAGAACAGCTTATAACAGAAGTTTGTACAGCCCTGCCCACCTAGTACGCGACTCTACGAATCACTCACACAGCACCGCCTAGCAGAATCATCCAGAGTTCACAGATACACCTAAAGCCTGGTTTACAATGGAGCGAATGGAAGCGAACATGTGTGAATGAGCATTTGCAGAAAATTCATTACCATTTTCTTGTATATGGGTAGAATCGTGTATACTAGAGGGAACAGAAGAGAACACGAGATAGCGAACATTGCCTATGAATTCTAACTAACCTAAGGACATCACACACATCCATGCCCGAGGCAGGATTCGAACCTGCGACCGTAGCGGTCACGCAGCTCCAGACTGTAGCGCCTAGAACCGCTCGGCCACTCTGGCCGGCATGACCCTCTTCAACAGTCGGAGGTCTCTGTCAGTCAACAGACAGGTCGGCTTGTACCCTTTTCTGCTGTATGTGGGTATGTGTCCCTTTACGTTTCCACTTCACTATCACATCGGAAACAGTGGACATAGGGATGTTTAGGAATATGGAAATCTCGCGTACAGGCATATGACACAAGTGACACCCAATCACCTGGCCACGTTCGAAGTTCCGTGGAGCGTCCTATTCTGCTCTCTCACGATGTCTAATGACTACTGAGGTTGCTGATATGGAGAACATGGCAGTAGGTGGCAGCACAATGCACTTAATATGAAAAACATATGTTTCTGGGGGTGTCCGGATACTTTTGGTCACACAGTGCATGTGCTTCAACTGAAAACCTAGTTTAGTGGCGTAACAGTGTTTCATCATCAATTGTTATCTCAGCATCACTTAATGGAGCTGTGTTGCCAACATTTGGCACACAATTAGCACATTTCAGTGCTACTTTTGCCAAACCCTTCACTGCGAACATTAACGAGTGCTAAATCATTGCACTATACCTCCACGAGAGATAGAAAAATCTTTAAAAAGTAAACCTCTTCTGTACAGACGTAGAACAGTTGCATCAGAATCTCGGCATACAAAAACAGTTTCAAGAATTGATCACGTAGCCAAATACCCATTTTTTGCGCCATATGACTTGTCAAGAAACTTTCTCACATATCTGAAACGTTAATAAATTATTACAGGTGTCTACGTTAGGTATAATAATTGTTTATCGTCACCTTATCATCATCATCACCATCGTCATCATGGTCACCTATCTGACATCTACTGCTTCACAAAGAACTCCTCGACTCTTCTCAATCAATGTTTCTTCGACATGTTTTGGAAAATTTTCTACCTACCTTCGCCTCAATCTTCTCTCATATCTTGAGCTCCATTTTCCATCTGTTCACGTGGCTCCATGTCCTTCCTTCCACTGTCATTCCATTTTGATTACAGTTATAAATACGTCTTCTGCTTCATTTTCTACCCCCCACAGTTTGTCCTGTCCTTCCTATAATTCTCATCATACTTCTCTCCGTTATTCGCGGCTCAAAACTCACTGATAGAATGATTTTCGCACTGAAAGCCCTCCCCTCATAGAAATAAACTACCTTATAATACGCACTGATTGTAGGCTTCCCAGAAGCCGGTTTTGAAACCTCTGTTTAATTTTCTGATTACATCTTTTGCTGTCCATCCTGTGGTTGTGTTCAAGAGACCACATCTCCCCGCTGAACGTACAGGAGGAGACGGTCTTATCTACCCATTTGACCATCCTGCTGTAGTTTTACCGTGGATTCCGTAAATCATGGCAGGCGATTGTTGTAAGTTGAAAGGTTGTGATTACTTCTTTCCTTCTTACTTCTACAGCTGAACTTAATGCTCCATGTCAAATGACAGCGAAGCCGACAGTACGTTGAATTCACAACTTCCTTCCTAAACGAAAGTGGTAATTGTCAAGCATTATAGCGGACTCTGAATACAAACACATAGCGACGTGCACTTTATTTTATTTTTTCTATAGATATCTCCTCCCCCCCATGAACCATGGAGCTTGCCGTTGGTGGGGAGGCTTGCGTGCCTCAGCGATACAGATGGCCGTACCGTAGGTGCAACCACAACGGAGGGGTATCTGTTGAGAGGCCAGACAAACGTGTGGTTCCTGAAGAGGGGCAGCAGCCTTTTCAGTAGTTGCAGGGGCAACAGTCTGGATGATTGACTGATCTGGCCTTGCAACATTAACCAAAACGGCGTTGCTGTGCTGGTACTGCGAACGGCTGAAAGCAAGGGGAAACTACAGCCGTAATTTTTCCCGAGGACATGCAGCTTTACTGTATGATTAAATGATGATGGCATCCTCTTGGGTAAAATATTCCGGAGGTAAAATAGTCCCCCATTCGGATCTCCGGGCGGGGACTACTCAGGAGGATGTCGTTATCAGGAGAAAGAAAACTGGCGTTCTACGGATCGGAGCGTGGAATGTCAGATCCCTTAATCGGGCAGGTAGGTTAGAAAATTTAAAAAGGGAAATGGATAGGTTAAAGTTAGATATAGTGGGAATTAGTGAAGTTCGGTGGCAGGAGGAACAAGACTTCTGGTCAGGTGATTACAGGGTTATAAACACAAAATCAAATAGGGGTAATGCAGGAGTAGGTTTAATAATGAATAGGAAAATAGGAATGCGGGTAAGCTACTACAAACAGCATAGTGAACGCATTATTGTGGCCAAGATAGATACGAAGCCCACACCTACTACAGTAGTACAAGTTTATATGCCAACTAGCTCTGCAGATGACGAAGAAATTGAAGAAATGTACGATGAAATAAAAGAAATTATTCAGATAGTGAAGGGT
This sequence comes from Schistocerca gregaria, assembly GCF_023897955.1. Taxonomy (NCBI): domain Eukaryota; kingdom Metazoa; phylum Arthropoda; class Insecta; order Orthoptera; family Acrididae; genus Schistocerca; species Schistocerca gregaria. The sequence continues at coordinate 688,330,141 of NC_064931.1, forward strand.
GACGAAAATTTAATAGTAATGGGTGACTGGAATTCGAGTGTAGGAAAAGGGAGAGAAGGAAACATAGTAGGTGAATATGGATTGGGGCTAAGAAATGAAAGAGGAAGCCGCCTAGTAGAATTTTGTACAGAGCACAACTTAGTCATAGGTAACACTTGGTTTAAGAATCATGAAAGAAGGTTGTATGCGTGGAAGAACCCTGGAGATACTAAAAGGTATCAGATAGATCATATAATGGTAAGACAGAGATTTAGGAACCAGGTTTTAAGTTGTAAGACATTTCCAGGGGCAGATGTGGACTCTGACCACAATCTATTGGTTATGACCTGTAGATTAAAACTGAAGATACTGCAAAAATGTGGGAAATTAAGGAGATGGGACCTGGATAAACTGAAAGAACCAGAGGTTGTACAGAGTTTCAGGGAGAGCATAAGGGAACAATTGACAGGAATAGGCGAAAGAAATACAGTAGAAGAAGAATGGGTAGCTCTGAGGGATGAAGTAGTGAAGGCAGCAGAGGATCAAGTAGGTAAAAAGACGAGGGCTGCTAGAAATCCTTGGGTAACAGAAGAAATATTGAATTTAATTGATGAAAGGAGAAAATATAAAAATGCAGTAAATGAAGCAGGCAAAAAGGAATACAAACGTCTCAAAAATGAGATCGAGAGGAAGTGCAAAATGGCTAAACAGGGATGGCTAGAGGATAAATGTAAGGATGTAGAGGCTTATCTCACTAGGAGTAAGATAGATACTGCCTACAGGAAAATTAAAGAGACCTTTGGAGAGAAGAGAACCACGAGTATGAATATCAAGAGCTCAGATGGCAACCCAGTTCTAAGCAAAGAAGGGAAGGCAGAAAGGTGGAAGGAGTATATAGAAGGTTTATACAAGGGTGATGTACTTGAGGACAATATTATGGAAATGGAAGAGGATGTAGATGAAGACGAAATGGGTGATACGATATTGCGTGAAGAGTTTGACAGAGCACTGAAAGACCTGAGTCGGAACAAGGCCCCCGGAGTAGACAACATTCCATTAGAACTACTGACGGCCTTGGGAGAGCCAGTCATGACAAAACTCTACCAGCTGGTGAGCAAGATGTATGAGACAGGCCAAATACCCTCAGACTTCAAGAAGAATATAATAATTCCAATCCCAAAGAAAGCAGGTGCTGACAGATGTGAAAATTACCGAACTATCAGTTTAATAAGTCACAGCTGCAAAATACTAACGCGAATTCTTTACAGACGAATGGAAAAACTGATAGATGCGGACCTCGGGGAGGATCAGTTTGGATTCCGTCGAAATGTTGGAACACGTGAGGCAATACTGACCTTACGACTTATCTTAGAAGAAAGATTAAGAAAAGGCAAACCTACGTTTCTAGCATTTGTAGACTTAGAGAAAGCTTTTGACAATGTTGACTGGAATACTCTTTTTCAAATTCTAAAGGTGGCAGGGGTAAAATACAGGGAGCGAAAGGCTATTTACAATTTGTACAGAAACCAGATGGCAGTCATAAGAGTCGAGGGGCATGAAAGGGAAGCAGTGGTTGGGAAAGGAGTGAGACAGGGTTGTAGCCTCTCCCCGATGTTATTCAATCTGTACATTGAGCAAGCAGTAAAGGAAACAAAAGAAAAATTTGGAGTAGGTATTAAAATTCATGGAGACGAAGTAAAAACTTTGAGGTTCGCCGATGACATTGTAATTCTGTCAGAGACGGCAAAGGACTTGGAAGAGCAGTTGAACGGAATGGACAGTGTCTTGAAAGGAGGATATAAGATGAACATCAACAAAAGCAAAACGAGGATAATGGAATGTAGTCAAATTAAATCATCTGATGCTGAGGGAATTAGATTAGGAAATGAGACACTTAAAGTAGTAAAGGAGTTTTGCTATTTAGGAAGTAAAATAACTGATGATGGTCGAAGTAGAGAGGATATAAAATGTAGACTGGCAATGGCAAGGAAAGCGTTTCTGAAGAAGAGAAATTTGTTAACATCGAATATAGATTTAAGTGTCAGGAAGTCATTTCTGAAAATATTTGTTTGGAGTGTAGCCATGTATGGAAGTGAAACATGGACGATAACTAGTTTGGACAAGAAGAGAATAGAAGCTTTCGAAATGTGGTGCTACAGAAGAATACTGAAGATAAGGTGGATAGATCACGTAACTAATGAGGAGGTATTGAATAGGATTGGGGAGAAGAGAAGTTTATGGCACAACTTGACTAGAAGAAGGGATCGGTTGGTAGGACATGTTTTGAGGCATCAAGGGATCACAAATTTAGCATTGGAGGGCAGTGTGGAGGGTAAAAATCGTAGAGGGAGACCGAGAGATGAGTACACTAAGCAGATTCAGAAGGATGTAGGTTGCAGTAGGTACTGGGAGATGAAGAAGCTTGCACAGGATAGAGTAGCATGGAGAGCTGCATCAAACCAGTCTCAGGACTGAAGACCACAACAACAACAATAGATATCTGTGAACGGAGTAGTAAAGCGTAACATGCAGCAACGAGTTGAAGTGTCTATAAATGCGGGTGACTCTGTGATGTATTACGTAACTTACAGTTCTTGTAAGCAAGAACGCCAGAAAATGAAGAGAGAACGGAACATACAACTGATAAAAATGAAGAAGAAGAAGAAAGTCCTGGGAAACAGAACAAAGTATCTGTATTAGGTGCTTGATTGTTTATCACGGTATGTATTATAGAGACTGATAAACCATTCACTAACTTATAGTGTTTATTGCTGACATGGTTTCAGTTTTCCAGGTGAAAAGTGCAGTTCTTTGTAGATTAATTTCTTAAAACATGACACTTCTTATAAATCCCTAGGAGGTTATCACAAAGACTTTTTGAGTGATAAACAAAGAAAATTATTTATTATTTTACTCGTAAATGATAAGGATATTGTTTGAAGGCTACATTTTGTGCGGAATTAGGGTTTACGTTATAATACAGTGTAAAGGACTCATATAGATTTTAGTTATGGTTGAAGGTGAATACAGTTAATTCCTGAGAAGTGAAAGGAAACTATTTTTTGTCAAAGTTGACTCAGACTTGATAAGGTAAGCTTGTTCTACTTCTACATCTACATCCATACTCCGCACGCCACCTGACGGTGTGTGGTGGTGGGTATCTTGAGTACCTCTATCGGTTCTCCCTTCTATTCCAGTCTCGTATTGTTCGTGGAAAGAAGGATTGTCGGTATGCCTTTGTGTGGGCTCTAATCTCTCTGATTTTATCGTCATGGTCTCTTCGCGAGATATACGTAGGAGTGAGCAATATACTGCTTGACTCCTCGGTGAAGGTTTGTTCTCGAAACTTAAACAAAAGCCCGTACCGAGCTACTGAGCATCTCTCCTGCATAGTCTTCCACTGGAGTTTATCTATCATCTCGGTAACGCTTTCGCGATTACTAAATGATCCTGTAACGAAGCGCGCTGCTCTCCGTTGGATCCTCTCTCTCTCTTCTGTCAATCCTATCTGTTACGGATCCCACACTGCTGAGCAGTATTCAAGCAGTGGGCGAACAAGCGTACTGTAACCTACTTCCTTTGTTTTCGGATTGCATTTCCTTAGGATTCTTCCGATGAACCTCAGTCTGGCATCTGCTTTACCGACGATCAACTTTATATGATCATTCCATTTTAAATCACTCCTAATGCGTACTCCCAGATAATTTATGGAATTAACTGCTTCCACTTGCTGACCTGCTATATTGTAGCTAAATGATAAGGGATCTTTCTCTCTATGTATTCGCAGCACCTTACACTTGTCCACATAGAGATTCAATTGCCATTCCCTGCACCATGCACCAATTCGCTGCAGTTCCTCCTGCATTTCAGTACAATTTTCCATTGTTACAACCTCTCGATATACCGCAGCATCATCCGCAAAAAGACTCAGTGAACTTCCGATGTCATCCACAAGGTTATTTATGTATATTGTGAATAGCAACGGTCCTACGACACTCCCCTTTTGGAGTAGGTGTTAAAATCCATGGAGAAGAAATAAAAACTTTGAGGTTCGCCGATGACATTGTAATTCTATCAGAGACAGCAAAGGTCTTGGAAGAGCAGTTGAACGGAGGATATAAGATGAACATCAACAAAAGCAAAACGAGGATAATGGAATGTAGTCAAATTAAGTCGGGTGATGCTGAGGGAATTAGATTAGGAAATGAGACACTTAAAGTAGTAAAGGAGTTTTGCTATTTGGGGAGCAAAATAACTGGTGATGGTCGAAGTAGAGAAGATATCAAATGTAGACTGGCAATGGCAAGGAAAGCGTTTCTGAAGAAGAGAAATTTTTTAACATCGAGTATAGATTTAAGTGTCAGGAAGTCGTTTCTGAAAGTATTTGTATGGAGTGTAGCCAGGTATGGAAGTGAAACATGGACGATAAATAGTTTGGACAAGAAGAGAATAGAAGCCATCGAAATGTGGTGCTACAGAAGAATGCTGAAGATTAGATGGGTAGATCACATAACTAACGAGGAAGTATTGAATAGAATTGGGGAGGAGTATGTGGCACAACTTGAGAAAAAGAAGGGACCGGTTAGTAGGACATGTTCTGAGGCATCAAGGGATCACAAATTTAGCATTGGAGGGCAGCGTGGAGGGTAAAAATCGTAGAGGGAGACCAAGAGATGGATATACTAAGCAGATTCAGAAGGATGTGGGTTGCAGTAAGTACTGGGAGATGAAGAAGCTTGCACAGGATAGGGTAGCATGGAGAGCTGCATCAAACCAGTCTCAGGACTGAAGACCACAACAACAACAACATAATACGACACTCCCCTGCGACACACCTGAAATCACTCTTACTTCAGAAGACTTCTCTCCATTGAGAATGACATGCTGCGTTCTGTTATCTAGGAACTCTTTAATCCAATCACACAATTGGTCTGATAGTCCACATGCTCTTACTTTGTTCATTAAACGACTGTCAGGAACTGTATCGAACGCCTTGCGGAAGTCAAGAAACACGGCATCTACCTGGGAACCCGTGTCTATGGCCCTCTGAGTCTCGTGGACGAAGAGCGCGAGCTGGGTTTCACACGATCGTCTTTTACGAAACCCATGCTGATTCCTACAGACTAGATTTCTAGTCTCCAGAAAAGTCATTATACTCGAACATAATACGTGTTTCAAAATTCTACAACTGATCGACGTTAGAGATATAGGTCTATAGTTCTGCACATCTGTTCGACGTCTCTTCTTGAAAACGGATATGACCTGTGCCCTTTTCCAAACGCTTTTGGAACGCTACGCTCTTCTAGAGACCTACGGTACACCGCTGCAAGAAGGGGGGCAAGTTCCTTCGCGTACTCTGTGTAAAATCGAACTGGTATCCCATCAGGTCCAACGGCCTTTCGTCTTTTGAGCGTTTTTAATTGTTTCTCTATCCCTCTGGCGTCTATTTCGATATCTACCATTTTGTCATCTGTGCGACACTCTAGAGAAGGAACTACAGTGCAGTCTTCCTCTGTGAAACAGCTTTGGAAAAAGACATTTAGTATTTCGGCCTTTAGTTTGTCATTCTCTGTTTCAGTACCATTTTGGTCACAGTGTTGTTAATACTTACCACAGAAAAATTATGAAATGAATAAAATTATTAAGAAGGCGGCTTCACTTCCTCATCGGCAAGTTTTTCGTCTCCTTACAGCACCGAAAAATTACCAATATGGCTATTTAAAATCTGTTAAAAATCATAATTCTACCGTTTCTTATTCTTGATCAACGGTGCTCCAGTAAAGAAATCATAGTATGTGAAATATGATACACTTGGGTATAAGCAATGGATGTCGAGATATTATGGATTTGTAGATACCACAGAAGAAACTAAATTGCTTTCACATGTAGCCTATAGACCAGGAAATCACTAATATAATTAAATAAATCAGCTTGATTAACCGTAGGCACCAGAAATTTCGACATAGTCTTCAAGAGTTACGTTAATGCTGACAGGGAAGGATTGGTTAACAAGTAAGCTTCTGTCAGGTAGCTGTGTGAATGAGGAATGCAGACCAACACAAAAGACCTGTGGCGGTCTCGCAGGGATAATGGTTGCAGGGAGAAAGTCATTTTTCAACAGCGGGGATCCGCACCCGGTCAAGTCAAAGGTCCGTTGTGTTCCCGCAGCAGACAAACTGCGAGGGGACAGGGGGACCCTGTGAAAGACTTAAAGCTTGTGGGTGTTTACAGCCGGTCTGTCTTTTTCAGCAGGCTGCGTGAGAACCGAATAGGAAGCCAGGAGCTTCGTAGCAAAGGGATTTTTAAACGTCGATTTTCTTTGCCTACCTTCCCATCTTACATAGAGACAGTGTCGATATCATTTTATACTACCGATATAAAATATTTCATTGTGTAGTTGCTGTAGTATAGTTGTAGATAGTATTAGCATAATTGAAGATATGGAAGAATATCTCCCTCACTGGAGAATGTTACTTAAGACATGCAAATAACAACAGGAACTCCCGAATCGGAAGTAATACCTTTCTTAATGTCATTACAGTAACATGATGTGTAACTGTGAACGAAACAGTCATTCCTCCTCAGGTTTCAAATAACAATGGTGTGAAAAATCCTGGCGTGTTAAAATTCTGTGCCAAAGCGTGACTCGGACCTACATCCTTGCTCAGTGTCCTAGTCTGAGAAGTTTCACAAGAGCACACACTTCGCTAAAGAGTGAAAGATTTATTCTGCAAACAATAACGTTTTTTGACAACGAACACACACAATTCCGCAAGGATGAACTGTTTTTCTTTCTCTCCAGACACAAGAAAGAAACTATACGCTGAACCGAGAGGGTCTTAGATGGAAAAAGATGCGAGATTTGTAGTCTATACCGGTATCTCATGTTTCATTTCATTGACACTATCTTTTCCGTTTCACAGGAAATGCTAATGCGCCGTTTTGGCAAGAAATGGCTGAATTTCATCAGTAGGGCATATTCGCGAGAATAAGAGGTAATTATGGAATATTCCATTGGTGCTACGAGGGGCATACACACATTAAAAACTGAAATATACAGTACTGATTTATCACAATAATATTTATTTTTTAGTGCATTGTGAACCAGCTTTCGGATTTTTAGACCATCGTCAGATAACTTAAGAGTAAAAATATTGTTCACACAACATCAGCGGGAGTTTACAGCTAAGCAAATATTGTTTTTCCAGAGATACGTGAGCTTTTACGAATGTCTATCTGTACAAAAATACAAGCACAATGAAATTTACAGAGAACCTATGAACAAATAAATCTTAGAGAATGAGAGTTTCACTCTGCAGCGGAGTTTCAAATAAATCTTACATTGCTTCACACTCAAAGATTAAAAGTATAAGAATTTGCAGACCACAAACGGTACGTAGGTGAGTTCTGGCAGGGTGTACTACGTTATATGGCGAAAATAAGTGATGAATGTGACAAACATAGAAAAAATGGGGAAGCAGATGCAGGATTTAATCAATGGAATGTGATCGAGGAACATTTATGATATTTACAACAAGCATAGTGTATAATTGTGAGAAAAATATTAACTGGCGGCTGCTACTTTAGCAATGGTAAATAATGGAAGTCTCTTTGATCATTAAGAACTAAACCAGGATTCTGTGATTAGTGTTTATTGATAGCCAGAATTTCAAGTAACGTTAGTTACCCGCTTTTAGTTCCTGTATGGAACTAATATCACAAGAACGACATTCATTCAGAGGATTTTCAGCAAAGGTGGAATCTTTCTTTTCCTGTCTCCAACTACTTCCACGTTCAATGAGTCCGGTAGCTATACCCTGCCTCGAATATTCTTTGTCAAATCATGTGGCAACAACACATGTGATAGCTCACAAACCAAAAACTGTAAATACTGACACGCCGAATGATAGTTGTATAGTTGTAGAGAGCAAAGAGTATTGACCACATTAGAGAAAATCTATCATCTCAAGATGACCAGAAAAACCTTAGAAATTTGAGTCCAGTAGAATCCACATCGGATGGGTTACATAAGCTTCACAACGAAGGTCTTTTAATTAGACCTATAACGTCTTCAGTTTCAGCACCTTGTTATAAATTAGCGAAAGACTTAGATTTACTAATTAAAGCAAAAACTAAATTGAAACAAAAATCAGGAATAAGTAATTCGCATGCATTACTGAAAATACTAAAAGATGTAGCAATTCCACCTAGTGTTAAGCTAATGCCGGCCGTGGTGGTCGAGCGGTTCTAGGCGCTTCAGTCCGGAACCGGCCGACTGCTACGGTCGCAGGTTCGAATCCTGCCTCCGGCATGGATGTGTGTCATGTCCTTAGGTTAGTTAGGTGTAAGTAGCTCTAAGTTCTAGGGGACTGATGACCTCAGATGTTAAGTCCCATAGTGCTCAGAACAATTTGAACCATTTTTTGTTAAGCTAATCTCATTTGATGTTAAGAGTAGTAGGTATTGTATAAGAGTTCTGGTTGATTTCCTGGCATGCTGACGTCGCAAACACCTTGAATGGTTTTCCTGTTGAAACATGTAGTTCCGGTTACACATGATTGTGGTTCATCATATCTCATGGTATAGAGCATAGATGAGATTGGTGTACTTAAGATCAACCATCTACCACAAGAGGTGTTGTGATCTTGGATTCAACACACGTCCTGTGACGCAAAGTACACTGAACGGATTACATAAAAGGAACATAAAGATTAAATAACTATGACAAATCAGCTGTTGCAAATCATGTACACGAAACACGCCGCTCTCTTAAGGGATTAGAAGAAGACCTGGAAATCTTGCACATACATGAGAAAAGGTGGAAACTCGATCTTCTGGCAGAACTAGAGGTCGCTGTTCATGTAAAAGGAACATCGGAGTATTGTGAAGGTGCAAGTGAAAGACAAAGGAACGAGATTTCTTAATCGCTTTGTAGGATTATTTTAAAGTAGAGACATACACGATTATAAATTTGCTATACCTCTTTGACGAAATAGCATTACGCTGTCGATTGTCGAATTAGGCACTGAGGAAAAGTAGGCGACCAACGGAACAGCATTATGTATGAGCCAATAGCTGCTCTTACGCAGCATTACTGCTGACACGTTAGTACGTAACAACCTGCGGACAGACGTCAACTTGACACTCTTGGGGCCCACAGCAAATCAGGAGGACGAGGCCTGGTGCAGTGTGCAGTGTGAGATGAGGTGACGAACGACCGATATTAACGAGACGAGGACGCACAGTCCAATGTGTTCTATTTTACTGTGTGAACGCCGCACTTGTGTTGGTAAACTTTTTAGCGTTTTAGTTAATGATAAGCGCATTGTCTCCCTAAACGCGTTCTAAAGCTGTCTGTAGGATTGAAACACGGTTAAATGTTGTCAATTATTAATGTTTCCATACGAAGTTTTTTGTTTCAAATGATGTTTCCTTTCATATCCATGAATACTGGCGATTCCTCCTGGCACATTTTGTACACGACTGACTGAAGTCTGCATATTGATCTAAGGTTGTCTGGCGCCTTATTTTGTCTCAGGAACAAATCGGAAATGTCACTTACGGGGGCAAGCTGAAAAATAATGTCTTCGAACTTTTGTGTGAAAACTGGTAATAGTTTTTAAATAAAACGAAAGTTATTAAAGTTCTTAAGTTCTACATCTTTATTCTTCGTGTCTACGTATTTATATCTCAACATAACAACCCTGGAGAGGAACACATTTCTCTCAACGAGAGACAATTTTGTTGATACGGTCATTGTAGAGTTTTTGACTTTGTTGGTGCAGCCACAACCTCACCTCTGCGTAAGCCGCTTCATCGCTATAGAAGTGAAGTCCTCGAACTTGTTATTTAATTTCTGGAAACAGATGAAAATAGGTTGGGAACAAGTCGGGACTGTATGAAAAATGATCGATGACAGTGAACCCAAGGCGTCGGATTGTCGCAGATGTCTCAGCGCTCGCATGTGGTTCGACATTTTCATGCCAAAGGAGAGGGTACTCTATGTGTGGACGAACTACTCGAATCCAAAATTCAATAACAGCATACTTTTTCACACGCACCGACGTAGTTACGTTATACACTGCTATGAAACACGCTACATTTCGGAGCTCTCTACAGACAGAGGGTTGCAGATATGTATACATGAAAAATAAAGGTGTAGAATGTTAATGCTGTTTATTTTATTTGAAAAACTTTAAGAGTTTGTACAGAAAAAGTTCGGGGGCATTACTTTTCTACACGCATTTGTATTTTTTGGATTCCATCTCCAAGGCTCTAAATTAAATTGAGGAAGTTTTTCTTTCGTGTATCGAACATATGGAATACATTTCCGCTGAAGGTGGTCTTGAGCTGCGAAAATCGAGGTGGCAGCGTCATTACATATTATAGTGTATAACGGAAGAGCTATACGGTGGACTGAACTCAGCTGTTCCGATATGTTTACAAGCTTTAAAAAAATACAAGTTGACCCCTGACTGCGAAATTTTATTTCTAAGGAAATGTGCTAGATACAGCTACGTGTTTTGTAACATATTGTTGCTTAACTAGTGTAGTTTTTATGAATAAATTTCTGTATGTGTTCTGACGTCATTTGATTTCCTCTCTCTCTCTCTCTCTTTTTACAGGTAACGTAATTCAGAAATGCTGTAGATACAGGGGCGTCTATGCAGGAGAAAGTGGATGTGTTTTGTGATTTTATGAAATACCGTCGCCGAGCATAGCTCAGTGACAGTTCTGAAATGCCTATGATCGAGATCCAACATATGTGAAGAGCATCAAAGGATGGTATGAAAAACGTAAAGATACTGACGGTGCTTATGGCAATGTAACAAGCGGTTGACCTAGAATGAGTGAAGACACTTGATACCTTGCCTGTAGCATTTCAAGGCAGTCCGCAGAAATCGACGTATCTTGTTTTCAGACAAACTGGCATACTCCACAGCACTGTGGTGATCGGTGCGTTTCCATGCATACAAACTGCAACTCCCGTAAGCTTTGCAGCTGGATCATCGGCCCAGATGTGCTGAGTTTCCTAGTAAGATGATGGAATCAATCGCTGCAGGCAATGACTACCGTAAGAATCATGGTTTTTTCCTGATGAAGCGATTTTTCACGTCTCCGGGAAAGTAAGCAGGCGTAATATCCGAACCTGGGGATCGGGAAACCCACATACCGCGGTACAGCAGATAAAGATCAGGACGAAACTGAATGTGTTGGTGTGGAATGTCCTTTTTAAGTGAGTCTACAATTACGGCCACAGGACATGTTGGCACTTACGTTGCACATGAGCTACAGGAATTTTAACCATGGGTAGTGTTATGAAAAGATGGTGCATCCCCACACTGGGGTTGTTTGTTCACCAGGTCTTGGATGGAACCTTCCCCTACATTTGGATCGATAGAGACGGTACAACATTATGGCCACCACGTTCACCGGACATAAAACCTCTTGAATTTTTTGTGAGGTTACTTTAAGGACAGCTGGCCACTGTGGCAGAGAGGTTGTATGCGCTTCAGTCCTTAGGTTAATTAGGTTTAATTAGTTCTAAATCTAGGGGACTGATGACCTCAGATGTTAAGTCCCATAGTGCTTAGAGCCATTTTAACCATCTGTAAGGATAAAGCGTTCATTTCACCAGTTCCTCGTGTGCGAACTCTTACAGCACGAATAAGAGATGCTGTAGAGGTGGTGAGGAAAGAGAAAATGTGAAGGGTGCCCATAAAATAACGTCATGAGTTAAGCCATCATTTCCAATAAACTGCATTGCTGTATCTAGCATATTTCCTTAGGAATAAATTTTACCATTCAGGATATGTTTTGTGCTCGTCCTGTATAAGCAGAAGATATTAAGAAAGCCAATTGTGAAAGCCGAAGTATGAATAAACCGAATTAGGTGTTTATGTTGAATCATATTCCGTCATTCAGAATATAGTATGACACCCTTGTGGCTGACGATTTTCAAGGAATTCTCTGAGATTTAATATAGCTCTCCCAATGAAATTGTAAAATCAGATACAAGACGTCAAGAATTAATATGTCTCTGAAATACTGGCAGATGAAATAGTTGAAGACATTGAACACGTCAAAAGGTGAAAGACTCAAAAAATAACAGGATAATCGTGTAGATGAAGAAACAGAAAGGTCAAAAACACTACAGTTCACAAGAAATAAAACAAAGACGATCTGACTCAATATATACCCATAAGTCATTATTTGTGGTGCATAATATGTTCCACACTTCTCACGAACTATCCAGAGAAAACAACGAGGCCTTAAGAATGTCAAACAATGAGCTGGCTTTAGAAGAGGTCATGACGCGATTGATCACTGTGATAAATTGTAAAGAGGAGGGACGCATATATGTTGCGTCATTTACTTGATTTCTAAGAGTGCTTTTGATCATTTTCGAACCACTCCCGAAAGGGTGCTCATGAGAAATATGGAATAGGACCTGTGTGCATCTATTTACTAAACGGCTTCTCCAGGAAGGTTACAGTTACAATTAGATTAGACAAGGAAAGCGAAAATTTTAATAGTGAGGACTGTGCATAATGACTCCGTTTCATTGAAGACATTATTTCTGCTGCGTTGGCGTAAATGTTGAAGTCACTTAACAGGGCGTAGAAAGAGTATGCATCAATGTGTGTTACCTTCGATTTTCGAATGACTCTGTTTGGCTTCCTTTGATTCCAGAAGATTTACGGCAAAGACTGGATGAATTTAACAAAGAAAGATTGAAAATTGGGCTAAAAATAAACTGTACTAAAACCAAAATGAGGTATTTCTTGCTCAAGATCGAAGTCGTTACTGAACCAGTAAACGAATTACTTTACGAGATATGCTAAAAAAGTAATGAAACTAACAACACAATGTCTGAATCGACAACTCGGTTGAATCCCGTTAGTTTGCAGCCAGGTCGAATTGTATTTTTGTCTTAGTACCAGTTTGACCTTACTGCAGTTCCTATGTTAGTGTTGAGAGAGTCTGAACTTACTGTTGATCACTCACCTCTGATGTAGGGGAACGGAAAACGATCAGTGAATGAACATCGTAAAAATGAAAAAAAAAAACATGAAATAAACTTTGGAGACTGAGTATTGCATTCAAAAATAAGTTCGCACGGTGTTTGAAATGGATGCTCTATGACCAACGTCTTGCCCCTGTTCTGAGCCAGATATAACTGGAATGCGCAAATAGCCCAAAACGTTGTAACTGCCCATTGAGATATGAAAGTAATAATGTCGATAACAAGGAGACAAATTGGAAAATCTGATCTAATCTGATCTAAATGTATCCTAACAGTTTTAAAATATAAGAACGGGACAAGGAACGTAGATGTGCAAAACACCCCAGAATCTAATTGTTCTACGTGCAATGGATGAACAATTGATAATAGAAAGGAGCAGATTTTAATATCCTTCAGTGACTCATGAAATTGAAATGGAGGTGATGAAAGCGTATTACCAAACGAACTGACTGTAAAAGGCTAAGGAATTACTTTGATGGTCCCCTTTTGATATAAAATGACTATGTGACTTTGTCATGTAAAGCAGGTGGATGATTCCATAAACAACGGGACCCACTTCGACACGTAAAGCTCATGATCGTAACTTATATAGATGTCAGGAAGTCGCCCTTGTGCATCAGTGGATCATAAATAGTTGATGATGATCGACATTTTTTAAAAAAGTTAGTATTTCTTGTGAGTCCCTATTTGCTGAAGAAATATATTCGAAGTAATTTTTTACTGAGTTAGTGAACACGCCGAGAGAATGAGCATAAGTACTTGTTCACATTCCAACGGGGAGTCTCTAATCCTGAGGCAAACATCCCGCTGTCCTATTCGAATGGTCTCCCTTATGTTGACGAGTGGGAGACCGTGGGAGGGTCGATCGTGCTGAGACGCGTCCGAATTAGTTACTGTTAGGAATGCTCTCGGCACAGAAGAGAAGAAAGTCGCTTTTGGCGGCAGTGGACTGGCGGGAGAGGGTGGGCGGGGGAGGGGAAGCGCTTTCCATCTGAAAGGCGCGGCGTGCGGCCAGCAACCCCTGGCCCCCGCGGTCCTTTCTCCGATTCCTGGAAGCGGCTACCAGCCACCTCCCCCGCGCCGCAGGTCGTCGCCCACCACTCACGTCCTGCTGCCAGCCCCACCTCATTTTGTACACAATGCACGCTGCCTTGTTGAAAGTCTGGCAGGCTGCGACACCAACCACGCGTCCCACGACGTCGCCATCGCATTTCAGTCCAAAAAGTCGTTATCTGTCGCGAGAATAGCTGTAGCCGGTATGTGGCAGAAATCTTGAACCTGTGCTTGTATCGGATAAACGTTTTCACACACACACACAAGTGCGCGATCGCGCAGATTCACAGATACAAAGACGCTTGCACGCGCTGTCTTAAGTGCCAACAAGTGACAAAGTGCTAGCTCTGTGCCTCCCAACTCTCCTGCCGCCCCCCCCCCCCCCCACCCACACCCGCAACGCAAGAGTGTTCCAGAAAAGCGCTAAAATATAATGGTACTGCTGTCGGAATCAGCTACTGTGGCCGCGAGGGATTAGCCGAGCGGTCTCAGGTGCTGCTGTCATGGACTGTGCTGCTGATCCCGGCGGAGGTTCGAGACCTCCCTCGGGCATGGGTGTGTGTGTGTTTGTCCTTAGGATAATTTAGGTTAAGTAGTGAGTAAGATTAGGCACTGATGACCTTAGCAGTTAAGTCCCATAAGATTTCATACACATTTGAACAATTTTTGTTCAGCTACTGTGATGTAAGCACCACCAAGCGCAGCTTTTATGGCAGGCACCGTCGTTATCTGCAGTACGAAGTTTCTAGTTTATTGTGAAGACACACTGTGGCAAAACCGTAGGTTACAGAAAAAGCTGAGGTCAGATACTGATTTATTGTTGTCGCCCAAAAAACCATAAGAATAAGCTATTATCTAAGAAAATAAAACGGCCGTTTTTCAACCTGCGATTGGTCGCAGAATAGAAACCACAATTAAAACCAAAAATACTGAATTTGCAAAATTAAGCTATACCTCCCAGCTACTTCTCTAAATAGCCGCAGCTCCGACTTACGTCAGACATTTGTCATAGCGTGGTACCAACTTTCCAGTACCCTCGCCTTAGAAGGCAGCTACCTCATCTGTGCCAAAATGCTCTCCTCATAGCCAGCAGTTCATGTGAGCGAAGAGATGAAAGTCGGAGAGGGCCAAGTCCGGGCTGTACGGTGGGTGGTCAAACACTTCTCATCGAAACCGCTGCAGGGGCGTCTTCGTTGCACCCGTATTAATGCGGAAGAGAATTATAAGGACGTACACGCATGACAGTTATGTTATGTGGGCTGCATGAAATCAAGTGAAACCTCTCAGCAGAAATTCATGCCTGGCGGAAGACACTATTGTTCTAGGCGTCTTACGTGCTCTGTGTGCTCCCGGAACTGAAAAGTGCGACGTGACATTGCGCTACACATCTGCCCAAAAATCCACCAGGTTTTAGCTATGGTTTTAATTTCACGATCTGTCGGAAGTTGAAAACTATTTTCACACTTATTTTTATTGTCATATACTGCAAAGCCCAGTTGTCAGCCGCAGTGCAGTACCCTATACATGGACATTTTTATTGTTGTTGTTGTGGTCTTCAGTCCTGGGACTGGTTTTACGCAGCTCTCCATGCTACTCTATCCTGTGCAAGCTTCTTCATCTCCCAGTACCTACTGAAACCTACATCCTTCTGAATTTGCTTAGTGTATTCATCTCTTCGTCTCCCTCTACGATTTTTACCTTCCACGCTGCCCTCTAGTACTAAATTGGTGATCTCTTGATGCCTCAGAATATGTCCTACCAACCGATCCCTTATTCTAGTGAAGTTGTGCCACAAACTCCTCTTCTCCCCAATGCTATTCAGTACCTCGTCATTAGTTATGTGATCTACCCATCTAATCTTCAGCATTCTTCTGTAGCACCACATTTCGAAAGCTTTTAATATCTTCTTGTCCAAACTACTTATCGTCCATGTTTCACTTCCATACATGGCTACACTCCATACAAATACTTTCAGGGCCGGTCGAATTGGCCGTGCGGTTCTAGGCGCTGCAGTCTGGAACCGCGTGACCGCTACGCTCGCAGGTTCGAATCCTGCCTCGGGTATGGATGTGTGTGATGTCCTTAGGTTAGTTAGGTTGAACTAGTTCTAAGTTCTAGGCGACTAATGACCTCAGAAGTTGAGTCCCATAGTGCTCCGAGCCATTTGAACCAATTTTGAAATACTTTCGGAAACGACTTCCTGACACTTTATTCTATACTCGATGTTAACAAATTTCTCTTCGTCAGAAACGCTTGCCTTGCCATTGCCAGTCTACATTTTATATCCTCTCTATTTCGACCATCATGAGTTATTTTGCTTCCCAAATGGCAAAACTCCTTTAGTAATTTAAATGCCTCATTTCCTAATCTAATTCCTTCCACATCACCTGACTTAATTCGACTACATTCCATTACCCTCGTTTTGCTTTTGTTGATGTCTTGTTGTTCTAGCCAGATACACGAATGCTGAATTGATGATCCAAAGGCCAAAGACAGTACAGAGCCCACACAAAGACGCAGCATATTCCAGCATTCTTTTAATAATAAATCCCGAGGCATGGGATGGAGGCCATGTAACAACCTGGTTTCTAAATTACGCTCTGTTGTGTTTTAGCTTTACACCAGGGCAGACAGCTTAGGCTATCAGCCCATTTCTCTATTTTATTTCAGCTCTACCGCAGACTGGACAGCCTGAGACTGTCTGCCTCGGTCTCTATTGCGACTTGCATGTGCCTCTGTCTTTCTTGTAAGTTGCATCAGCCCTCTCTCTAATATTCAGCATTCGCTCCTTTAATATCACAGTTCCTTTATCATATCTTTTAATTTTGGTCAAGCATTCTTGTCGCCCTTGATACTGGCATGAGGAATAATTCCATCCTTTCTCGAGGGTCTCATTGTAAACCATAACTACTACACACGCAGGCATCATTTTCGTAGTGTATATGATTTTCAACAATCTCCTCCATCCTGTCCACACCACACTCGCTGGTCATGTATGGAAGTCGTCATGTTCTCCGCATGTTGTAAATATTGTTACATCTAATCTAGTATTATTATTGTTGTTGTCGGTAGCCTCACGGGATTAGCCGAGCGGTCTGAGACGCTGCAGTCATGGACTGTGCGGCTGATCCCGGCGGAGGTTCGAGTCCTCCCTCGGGCATAGGTGTGTGTGTTTGTCCTTAGGATAATTTAGGTTAAGTAGTGTGTAATCTTAAGGACTGATGACCTTAGCAGTTAAGTCCCATAAGATTTCACACACATTTGAACATTTTTTGTTGTCGGTAGTTCTATAATGAGAGTGATAGATCACAAATTTGATGGCCTTTTTTCAGTCTCTTACTTCTTTCTTCCCAAAAACAAAAAACCTCTCATATATTTCCTGTATTTCTTCTTCTTGTCTTCTATCAATTTCTTCTCTTCTCTCTCTCTCTCTTCTCTCTCTCTCTCTCTCTCTCTCTCTCTCTCTCTCTCTCTCTCGTTCTTTCTTCGGCCGTCTGCTCAAATTTCTGTTTTCTAGTTTATCTCTGTATTTTTCCTGTCTATGTGTTTAGTTTCATGGGATCCTCCATGGTTTTCTTTACCGAGTATGTTAAAGATCTTCGCCGTCAATTGGTCTTCGTCCATTTTATGCATGTTCAAATGGTTCAAATGGCTCTGAGCACTATGGGACTTAACATCTAAGATCAGCAGTCCCCTAGAACTTAGAACTACTTAAACCTAACTAACATAAGGACATCACGCACATCCATGCCCGAGGCAGGATTCGAACCTACGACCGTAGTGACTTTATGCATGTATACGTAGAACTTTTTCCTGTTTTTCCCGATGTTGTTTCTGATCCTTTCTGTTCATATATTTTTTTTTGTTGGTTTCTTTGTCCAGATCCCTTCTTTGTGAACTGGGCCGTTGCTCTTTCTTATTATTAGCCTTTCTTCCTATTTCCTTGACTTTCGTTCTTACCTTGATTGTTGTTGTTTCTGAGGCGTAATAGGCATCTGGTCAGACTATTGCGTTATAGGGTCTTATTTGGCACTGACGAAGATACTTCTTTTTTTGTAGTTTGCATGTAAGTCCCTATGCTTTCTGTAGTTTTGTGAACCTTTCTTCGCTGGATGTCGAGTTTAGTCCTGCTTTCTGCATAATTTCTCGCATGTGTTCGAAACATTCCCTACTTAGTTTCCTGTGGGGTGCCTGTCTGTGGATATTGTGTCCATGTTCTGTGTTTTCCCTATGAGAACTTCAGTCCTGTTTTGGATGAGATTTCGTATAATGTCAGTAGAACTTCTTTGGTTTCTTTTCTGTTAGTTGTTATGATATCATCAGCAAATATCAGACTTCTTACGTTGACATCTTTATTCCATATACACCTTTGTCTCTTGTCCTTATTCCTTTCTCTAAAACTGAGTTAAATAGAATGAATAACATGCCATCTCCCTGTCTCACTTCTGTCTTGATTCCAACTGGTTCCGAGATCTCTCCCATTAATATCATTTTGGATGTTTATTAGTAAATGTTTCCTGAATTAGCTTTCTGGTGTTATTATTCACATTCTTTTTTTTAAGGACTTATGGGATCAAACTGCTTAGGTCGTCGGTCCCTAAGCCTACACCCTACTCAAGCTATCTTAAACTAACTTATGCTATGGACAACACATACACCCATGCTCGAGGGAGGACTCGAACCTCCGACGGGGGGCGCCGCACGGACCCATTCATTTCTCTCAGAATGTTGAAGAGTGTTCCTCTATGTTGTTGTGGTATTCCTGGTCTTTCTCGTTGTTAATATTGTTCTCAAGCACGATATCTGTTCACTGCGTAATCTGAATCTTCCTTTGTATTCTCCTGTCTGTGGATCGACCTCAAGCACTAGCCGATTTAACAGCGCTTTAGATAAAGCTTTGTATGTGACGGGTAGTTGTGACGTTCTGATCGTCTCTTGTTATTATGGTCTGTTTTGTCACCTTTCTAGAGGAGGGGGTGTATTAGGGCTGAATTCCTTTCTTTAGGTACGTTTCCTGTTTCCCAGATATTTCTGATGTATCTGTATGTTTAGAGTGTAATGTTATCGTGGTATAATTTCCAGACTTCCAAAATCAATTCTTACTCTCCAGGGACTCTTTTATTTTTCACTGATTTTTTTTTTATATTCATGATTCCTTCGTATGCTGGGGATTTGCAAGCCAGGTTAAGTTCTCAATTTCCGAACTGTAGTGCCTGTGGTGGGTTATCACAGTTTAGTAGTGTGTCGAAGTATTGTGCCAATATTTCACAGTTCTTTTTCGAGTTTGTCTGTAGTGTTTCGTCTCGTCTTTTTAATCATAATCTCGGTGGCTGATATCCTGTCATTTTCTGTGAATGTTCTGCAAAATTTTCGTGTGTTGATTTTCCTTTGGTCCCCTTTTATTTCCTTCAGCCTGTTGTTTTCATAACATATTTCTTCTCTTTTTTCCTTCTTTATTTTCTAAGAGGTCTTCTGTATGTTGTTCAATTCTTTACATTTTTGGAATGTTCTACGACCGTTAAATTTTTTTTTTCAGACTTGTATTCTGTCTTCTATGGCGGTGTCTGACGCATATCATGTTCCACAATCAGTCTTTGGTTTACTAATAATGGGTTGAGCCCTTATTTTCCCGCAATACAGCAGCGATTCTTCTTGGAATACTGGCATATAATGATTGTCTAGTCTCCAGTGGAATGTTATGCCACTCTTCGATCAGAATCTCTTCTAAATCCTGTAAAGGCGAGGGAGGCGGAAATCTGCTCCGAAGTCTGCGCTCCAATACCGCCCACAATTTTTCTGTGGTGTCACCGCAAGGCACCACACTTGCTAGGTTGTAGGCTTCAAATCGGCCGCGGTCCGTCGGTACACATCGGACCCGCGAGTTGCCACTGTCGACGCTAGCAGACCGAGCGCCGCCACTCGGCTGGTCTTACGAGACAAGCTAGCGCACTGGCCAGTTCTACAGCCGACTTTAATAGGAATGGTTCACTCGTTATAGCTTCAGAGATCTCATTTGCAGAGACGCTAGTTAGCATGGCCTTCAGCTAAGTCAGCAGCTACGACCTAGCCAGGCGCCACATACAGTTTATGCATTGACAATTGGTCTATATGTGTGAAGCATTCAGAATTGTAAAGAAGTATTCGCAGTTCATTCTATAACTGCTCTCGTAAATATTATTGTAGTCAAGATCGACGTTCACCGCTGATGCTGAATTAAAGTTAAGTATTTAATTGTATACCTGTCTACTAACTTTCTGATCACCTAAGATGTTCCAGATACATCCCGTCAAGTACAGTTCATTGATGCTCACGTCAGCCTACGTGATCAGCGCGTGCAATTAATGGACACACCTCGTGATCAGGCTAAGCGAAATTGTGTGACTATGTCGGGCCACCCTTTTTCCATGAGGCCCAAAGTTCCGCCTATATATAACAGGTTCGATAATCCAGAATGAGATTTTCACTCTGCAGCGGAGTGTGCGCTTATATGAAACTTCCTGGCAGATTAAAACTGTGTGCCCGACCGAGACTCGGACTCGGGACCTTTGCCTTTCGCGGGCAAGTGCTCTACCATCTGAGCTACCGAAGCACGACTCACGCCCGGTACTCACAGATTTACTTCTGCCAGTATCTCGTCTCTTGCCGGCGAAAGGCAAAGGTCCCGAGTTCGAGTCTCGGTCGGGCACACAGTTTTAATCTGCTAGGAAGTTTCAGGTTCGATAATGTTCAAGTCCGGGCACAGTGCTGGCCAGGGAAGACGCTGCAGTTCAGTTGTTCCTCATACCTCGATTGTACTGGCCTCGCTATGTGAATGGGTGCATTATGTCCTGAAATTTGGCATCGTTGTTGGGGAACCACATTTGAATCATGGGGTGCACCTGATCACCTAAAATGTTCACATAATCGTTGGCTGTAACACGGCCTTTGAGAGTAATGATGGGATCACCAGAATACCATGATATGGTTGCCCACACCATCACACTTCCACCTCCATGCTTCATCATTGGAATCGAGCAATCATGAGTGTAGGCTTCTTTTGGCGTTCTCGATACGTAAACCTGGCCCGATGCTGGAAATAACGAAACCGTTGTCTTGCTGCACCATATGACGTGTTTCCACTTGTCAGCCGTCCAGGATTTGTGCTCCTGACACCATGTTTTACGCTTCTTTGCGTTGGTTGTCGTCAGTTACTAATGGTTTCGGTATAGCAGCTCGTCCTTGACTATTCGCTTTATGGGCTTCTCGACGGACGATAGATACGGAGATTCGTAACTTTGTGTTGTTTCGACGCAATTTGTGTTAGCGTACGACGATCTCTGTCATTTAGTTTTGATTTGCGCCAACTATTACGTTCACACGATGATGTATTTCCATGTTTTGTGTCGGCTGTCACGACTGTTGAAACAGTTGCGCTTGAAACGTTCAATAAGTTGGATGTCTTGGTAACTGGCGCTCCAGTTAATCGGTCCACCTCAATCTGCCCTCTTTGGGACTCTGTTAGGTCTTTTATTGCATGTCGACCTCGGCCTCTGAATGCAAATACGAAGTGTGCACTACTTGTAAATAACCTCCACAGTCCGTATTGAACACGCACAGTCCAGCGCGACACGTGTTTTACCTGCATTGTTGCCCGTCAAACACAACCATTCCATTATTGTCCCTGTTTACATTATTTTGCCTGCCCCCTGTGCATTATCTCTGTGAAGTACGGAACGCTACATGTCAGTCATAGGTCAACTGCAGTACCGAACTCTGGGAGGAAACCACTTACACTACGAACTGGTACTGGGACATGGAACTTTGTGTAGGAAATGAGCTTTGGCCTTTTCCAGAATACGTTACAGGTAGCGGTGGACAGGCCCTGTCCGCTACCTACACTACAGTGTTCTGGGCTGCTTGCAAATGTCAACACATACCCTCTCCGTACAAGTGTCACCGTGTGCAAGTGTCACAAACTCCTCCTGTCGGTACCCTTGTCTCCGGTGAACACACGCAGTTGAGGACGAAGTATTGGGTCCTGCTACGTATGAAGTCGTTGAGACGTTCACTGGGAACATGCTCGTATCTTCGTTAACAATTTACAGTGGGCACCATGTCAAATGCTTTTCAGAAATCTAGGAATATGTAATCTGTCTGTCGCCCTTCTTCCATAGTTCGCAGTATACCATGCGTTTAAAGTGCAAGTTGAGTTTTGCAAAAGCGTTGTTTTCTAAAACAGTGCTGATTCGTGGACAGAAGTTTTTCTGTTTCAAGCAAAGTTATTACGTTCGAACTAAGATTATGTTCAAGAATTCCGCAGCAAATCGATGTCAAGAATATTGGTCTGTAATTTTACGATCTTTCCAGTCGCTTGGGTCTTTGCTGTAGACGAG
Organism: Schistocerca gregaria; assembly: GCF_023897955.1. Classification (NCBI taxonomy): domain Eukaryota; kingdom Metazoa; phylum Arthropoda; class Insecta; order Orthoptera; family Acrididae; genus Schistocerca; species Schistocerca gregaria. The sequence goes on from NC_064931.1 coordinate 688,352,572, forward strand.
AGATCCGTGGTAAATGTAAGCTAAGTAAGGTGCCGATGCCGTAGAGTACGCTTTGTAAAACCGATTTAGGATTCCATCCGGACTTGGCGACTAATTTGTTTTCAACTCTTTCAGTTGTTTTTCTACAGACGAGAGTCTGCGCGATGCTCAAATGACGGTATGTTTGTATAATTCCCCTGCTTGACCGATTTCTTAAACTGGAAATTTAAAACTTTTGCTTTCCTTTTGCTGTATTCTGTTGCCACACGAGATTGGTCAACGAATCAACGAATCAAGCGATTTTACGTAGGACGAGAATTTTCTCGTTTTCTCGGCAAGATCTTTTGCTAAAGTATGACGGCGATAGTTGTTGAGAGTTTCTCGAAACCAGAGTGGTTCCTCAGCATTTTCCGAATTTCTTCGTTAAACCACGGTGGGGTCCTCTCTGTCCTTAATCCATTTACTTGGCACACAATTCGTAAGAACACTATTTCAAAGTTTCTTCCATTAGTTGCCGATAAACATCGGCCATCCTGGGGAAATGTCTCGCACTTGGCAACAACATAGACAGCCAAAATCACAACCCATTTAACAGGAGTAAGGTAAGGCCGGGCAACTCTCTCGAGGCACGAAAAAAGCTTGCTTCGCTCACATACCGGAAACTGTGCCCGGCATACACAACAACCAAAATGACGGGAGCACAGAGGTGACCAAGAAATGATATCCTACACGTACACTTATTACCCGTAGTTATGATTTTTTCATACTTAGCCCATTGTCTAGAGCTACCGTCGAAGATATTATTATACATACACTGTCTTATCAAAAGGATGCGGACATCTTGAAAGGTCTCTGTTGGATTTCTTTCGTGTTAATTTCTTAAATCTGTTGTCATTTACGGCATACATTCCACTTCTAAGCTTACTGTGGTGTTTCTGACTATCTGGGAAGAGACAGAGCATTGAAACGTGTTACTTTTACACATAAACAAGAACGATCTGTCACACTACTACACTTTAAAACACAGTTTATATGTAATTCATGTCACACAGTCTCATACAGAACCTACATCCGCTTTCTTTTATATACTGTATATGATAAGATACTGTCATCCCACTTCCCTTCAATGTGAATGAATGAATGAGCAAATGTATTTCTAGTTGCATGCTTGATGGTAGCAGACAAGCCTGTCTGCTAGAGAACAGTAGGACCAACGTCGGAACAGGTAGCTGCGCTTTCTAGAAGCAAAGAGGTTTCTATTCCTAGTATGGTCCTGTCCGTCCCTTGTCATGTTGGTATAGGAAGCTGCCTCTGTGGTCACCTTCCGTGTGTATTTGTGAGGCACCCCTCAGGAGGGATTAACGGCAGTCTGTCTGTGGCGAGCGTCTGAAGTGGTAAGATCTCCGGCTAAGCGCGTGTCTGCTAAGTCCGTGGGACAATGGATTTCTTATGTTCAGTCTAACTGAAAATTTAATCACCTTTACTTCAGGTTTAGCTCTAAAATATCTAATGTTATCTTAAATTGCAACGCAGTGTAATTCGAGTGTAAAGTTCAGAATATCTTCCGGTACTTGCTTTGTAACTGTGAAACCACGTGCTGATCAGTAACTCTAACTAAGATCATCAATCTTAAATGCGAACGTGCGTGAGATTATAACGTTTCGTCTTGACAATATTTTTCAATATAGCAACTTTTCTTTATGTTCAACCCACGTGGGGTGTACTTTGTGAGACCAGTACCACGTGTTTATACAATTGTTTGACCCATCAGGTTAATAGTAAGACGATAGTAACCAGTTCGAGGTTTTTCTTTTGTAAATTGCGTTTCGATGTAATTTATTTTAATTATCAAAATTATTGTGGAGTTACACTCTCTGTGTAAACCAAGTTGACCACATGAAGCATGTGGTGTAAGCATGAAAGTAGCCCTCCGCTACTCTTTTCGGGAAGATTTCACAGAGAGTTAGTATGAATTTAGTATACCAGTGTGTGGTAATTTCATGTAGGAGAGGATTGCGCTACGAAAGTAGCTTCTTTGGGTGAAAATTGGTTGTGGTTAATTTCCTCTTGGATATGTTTCAACGTTCTTCGTGTGTTATTTTATGAATGCTGTGTTCTATGTAGTCTCCCAATCTTGGCTCCCTATTTGATGCGTTCCGTAAGATTACAAACTCACATTTTCACAATCCTAAACAAGGCACCAGTTTAGTTATGAATCAAGTTTGATATGCTGAAATTTTAGCGGAACAATGATCAGTGTTAAAATAAATGTCCAAATATAAACTGGTTTATTTCTTTTTATTTAAATTGTCTTTTTATATACAGGGTGAGTCACCTAACATTACCGCTAGATATATTTCGTAAACCACATCAAATACTGACGAACCGATTCCACAGACCGAACGTGAGGAGAGGGGCTAGTGTAACTGTTTAATAAAAACCATACAAAAATGCATGGAAGTATGTTTTTTAACACAAACCTACGTGTTTTAAAATGGAACCACGTTAGTTTTGTTAGCACATCTGAACATACAAACAAATACGTAATCAGTGCCGTTTGTTGCATTGTAAAATGTTAATTACATCTGGAGATATTGTAACCTCAAGTTGACGCTTGAAACCTCCGACGTTCAGTTGCGTGTTGTAACAAACACGGGCCACGGTCGGCGAGCAGCATCTGCAGGGACATGTTTACGATGACGACCGTATTTACGAGTGTAGCTGTAGTGCACTTTTGTGGTTTGGTCTAGCTGTCGCAGTGTCCGCATGTAGCGCTTGCTGCTATTGTTATTCTGCATTCGTCTCCGCACGCAGACCAACTGTAGTACACCGCGTTACCAGACGTCTGTGATAGTGTAGTGTTCTAGGAACTGTGACCATAGTGTATTCGAACTCTGAAAAGGCGGAGATGATACTCATCTATGGCGAGTGTCGACGAAATGCAGCTGAAGCCTGCAGGGTGTATGCAGAACGGTACCCGGACAGAGAGCATCCAACGTGCCGCACATTGCAAAACATCTATCGCCAACTATATGCAACACGTATGGTCGTAGCACGCAAACGGTCCGTAACAGGCCCGTGACAGGGGAAGCGGGTGCAGTTGGTGTGTTAGCTGCTGTTTGCCATGAACCCACACATGAGTACACGGGACATTGCAAGAGCCGGTGGACTGAGTCAAAGTAGTGTCATGCGCATACTGCATCGTCACCGCTTTCACCCGTTTCATGTGTCGCTACATCAGCAATTACATGGTGATGACTTTAATCATCGAGAGCAATTCTGTCAATGGGCATTAACAGAGAATGCGTTGCAGTTCTACCTGTTTACCGATGAAGCGGGTTTCACAAACCACGGGGCAGTGAATCTACGGAACATGCATTACTGGTCCGTGGACAATCCTCGCTGGCTCAGACAGGTAGAGCGACAGCGACCGTGGACTGTAAATGTATGGTGCGGAATCATTGGCGACCACTTCATTGGTTCTCACTTCATTGCAGGGGCCCAAACAGCTGCAACATACATCGCGTTTCTACAGAACGATCTGCCAACGTTGTTCGAAAATGTCCCACTGGAAACGCGTCGACGTATGTGGTATCAGCATGATGGTGCACCTGCACATTCAGCAATTAACACTAGGCTGACCCTTGACAGGATGTTCGACGGGCGTTTCATAGGATGTGGAGGACTCATAAATTGGCCAGCCCGTTCTCCTGATCTTACATCTCTGGACTTCTGTCTGTGGGGTACGTTAAAGGAGAATGTGTACCGTGATGTGCCTACAACCCCAGAGGATATGAAACAACGTATTGTGGCAGCCTGCGGCGACATTACACCAGATGTACTGCGGGGTGTACGACATTCATTACGCCAGAGATTGCAATTGTCTGCAGCAAATGATGGCCACCACATTGAACATCTATTGGCCTGACATGTCGGGACACACTCTATTCCACTCCGTAATTGAAAACGGAAACCACGTGTGTACGTGTACCTCACCCCTCATGGTAATGTACATGTGCGTCAGTGAAAAAGACCAATAAAAAGGTGTTAGCATGTGGACGTAATGTGCTGTTCCAGTCTCTTCTGTAGCTAAGGTCCATCACCGTTCCCTTTGGATCCCTACGTAATTCGGTGCTCCCGATACACACGATCGAACAGCGGAGGAGTGGTACTCAAGCGTCAAATTTAGGTTACAATATCTCCGGATGTAATTAACATTTTACAACGCAACAAACGGCACTGATTACGTATTTGTTTATATGTTCAGATGTGCTAACAAAACTAACGTGGTTCCATTTAAAAAAGCGTAGGTTTGTGTTAAACTAACATACTTCCGCGCATTTTTTTATGGTTTGTATTAACCAATTACACTAGCCCCTCTCCTCACGTTCGGTCTGTGGAATCGATTCGTCAGTATTTGATGTGGTTTACGAAATATATCCAGCGGTAATGTTAGGTGACTCACCCTGTATATATCACCGGTTATCGTAAGATGAGTACTAAAAGAGTATAATTAATGTTAGTCTGGTTGGGAATTTGGTAAGCTAGACTGGATACCTGGTGAAACAGTTGAACAGTAATGCAAGGTTAACTTCCTTAGATAGCTCACAGCTTTTAACCCACTTTTATGGTCTTGAATATCAGCACCGCTTTCAGAACAAATTAATGCAACAACATTACAATCTATTACGGACATTTATATTGATGGATCCACCCTTCGCCTTTATGATTGATTAATGTCTACAAGGGACACTGTCAGTGAGGTGTCGGAATGTCTGTGGAGGAGTGGCAGCCTATTATTTCTAAAGAGCCGAGACCAAAGAAGGTAGTGATGTTGGACGCTGTGATCTGAACAGAAGTCGGCGTTGTAAGTCATCACAAAGGTTTTTCATTGGGAACTCTGGGCAGACCAGTCTATTTCAGGTACGTTAATGTCCACTAACCATAGTGCACTGTCATGCTGATATATACAGATTGTTCTTCTACTGTACGTAGTAGCCGGCCATTGTGGCCGAGCTGTTCTAGGCGCTTCAGTCTGGAGCCGCGCGACCGCTATGGTCGCAGGTTCGAATCCTGCCTCGGGCATGGGTGTATGTAATGTCCTTAGGTTAGTTAGGTTTAAGTAGTTCTAAGTTCTAGGGGACTGATGACCTCAGATGTTAACTTCCTTAGTGCTCAGAGCCATTTGACCCACTTTTTTTTGTACGTAGTACACAATGCTGTAAAATGTATTCATATCATTTCGCATTTAGGTCTTCTTAAGCACAACAACAGGACCACATCCTAAACACGAAAAGAAGCCCCATACCTTAACACCACCTCTGTAAATCGCTGTTGGCACTACACACGATGGCAGGTGAAGTCCTCCAGGCATCCGTCATATCCAGACTCTTCTACCAAATCACCACAGCATATAGCATCATTCATTACTCTAAATCACTCGTTTCCAGTCATCCACTGTCCAGTGGCGTCACTCTTTACATCACCTCAAGCGTCAATTTGCATTGAATACAGAATTGTGTGGCTTACGAAGATCTTCTCGATCATTGTACGTTATTCTCTTTGACTCATTACGCACAGTCATTGTGCTAGGTGGACTGCTACTAACACAGTGGAACTCACAAGTGATTCCTTCCGATGATTTTTTGCAACCACCCTCCGCAATGTTCCAAGACCGGTGCTCATCAGTACATGCGGCCTGCCAGGTCTTGGTGTAATTGTGATTGTTCCTTCGCGTTTCCATTTCACAATCACAGCATCAATAGTCGATGTGGGCATCTTTAGAAGCTTTCAAAAGTCCGTGATTGATTTGTTACTCAGGTGACATCCAATGACATGCTCTCAGTCTCTGAGTTCTCCTGGCTGACCCTCTCCGCTGTTACTGCTTCGCTACTGACACCACAGTACTCCCTGCCACTTTTAATACGGCAGAGTCCCCCCTCGTCACAACTAGTTGTCCATTTTGCATTACAAAGGTGTGCCCGGATACTTTTGACCAGACAATGTACTCGCACAGATACCTTATAATTTTTTCAGGTTTCTTAGAATTATTACATATGCGTTTATTGGGTATTAACAAAAATCAGACTTTGTTTTATTGACTTCGATATCAAAATAGACTCAGTTGAAAAAGAATGGGAAACGAAATGGGCCTAGAACTCTTTTCGGATAGATCCCAGTAACCGCGTTTAGCAACTTCGTGGACGGTACGAAGTACCTAACGATCCATGCTTGTTTTATGGACGGTTTAACAGATTCAATTGAGATCATGTAGGGTAAGGTGTTATTACTCGTATTTTTACTACATAGCCTTCCGAAAGCTTTCCTTTTCAACCAGCCAAAAAAGTTCGACATTTGATTCATTATATATTTGTACACACCTCAGGTGCTATGTACATTTACACCAATCACGGCTAAGGTTTTCGTTGTAAAGGTTAATATTATGACCAGCTGTTTGTTGAATTTGACTAGTTGTTGTGAATAAAATCCCGATGCTCTAAGTCTGAAATGAATGGTACTTTCTTGCGAAGAATTGAAAGCTTTTTATTACTTGCGTATCGGCTGTTAAGTATTTGTATTGGTGGTGTAATTGTAAGATGTTCATAGGTGGTATCTGTTGGAAAACTCTCAGTTATTTATGTTTAAATATATTATTGTTTATAACAGCAAAACATTTATTAGCACAGACATTAACGTTTAAATTAATGGTGAACAAATACGTTACCCGGTCAAGTTAAAGGGATACTAATTCAGTAGCGGACAAAAGTCTTAAGCAACAGGAGTAGTGTGAGAGTTTAAATTAAAATTCATTAATAAAACTGGGCTCTGCTTTTGTTCGTACAGGGGAAGATTTATTTATCTAAAATGGTCACTCTAACTTGCAATGAAACGGTAGAATGGCTACTGACAACTGGTCAGAATTCCACTAACTGTTAGTTTGAAACGTAGGTGAAGGTTTTAAACCACTAACTTGACTACAAGTGATATAGGTTCTCACAGATCAAGTTTGTGGTCCAATCAACACAAGTTATTATCTCTAGTGATAAACACAAGTTACTTTGCAGCAAGAAATGACATGAATGGGCCCCTCAATCGTAGATAACAACTCACCATAAATTTAATAAATCAATAAACTAGCTGGAAAAACACCAGACTGTGTTCACAGCTACAAATTACGACAAAATATCCTGACTGAAACCGACATAACGATTAACTGTCCCGTATGTCGATTAGATATGGAATCCAAATATAGTTTCCACTAACCACAGCGGCACACTGTAAAATTATCCGAGTCCGAACTGAGACCGAATAATTCTAAATCTTGCGGCTGCACAAAGTTCTTGAGAGTCCACACGAAAGCGAAATATTTTCTAACACCTAAGTCGCTACTGTACTACCCAGCATACCTCAGAAACCAGAAGACCGACCTCAAAAACCAGACTGACCGACAGCGATGCTGCGACAGTGAGACAACCACGGGGCTGCGGCGGACAGAAAGACAGACCACGAGGCACCGCTCCTCTCTCCGCGTCTCCCACACGCGAAAAGTGCACACAATCACGTCTCACTGTTCCCTCATGTAATCACCAGCAAAAATTAACATACATTTAACTGAAATTTCGATTGCGCCAGTAGCTGCACGCTAAAATTCTGCTTCAGAAACATGTATTATAATACACGCGTCAAAGAAAAGTTTTGCATCACCTCGGTTCCGAGAGTTCCAGACTTGTCCAGAAAATTAGAATAGAGATCAACATAAACATCATTTCTACCCGTTTTATTGCTTATGAAAACCACATATTGCATGTTGTACAACCATACAGCGAGACCTTCAGAGATGGTCGTCCAGATTCCAGTACACACTGGTAACTCTAATACCCAGTAGCACACCTCCTGCATTAATGAATACCTGTATTCGTCGCGGCTTACTATCAACAAGTTTATCAAGTCGATGTTGGTCCAGGTTGTCCCACTCCTCAACAGCGACGTGGCATATAGTTCCCTCACAGTGGCTGGTGCGTCACGTCGTCCATAAACAGCCCATTTGAATTATCCCAGGCATGTTGGATAGGGTCCATGTCTGGAGATCTGGAGAATATGCCGGCCACTCTAGTCAAGCGATGTCGTTATCCTGAAGGAAATCATTCACAAGATGTGCAGGATTGTAGCGCGAATTGTCACCCATGAAGACGAATACCCCGCCAATATTCTGCCGATATCGATGCACTACCGGTCGGAGGAAGGCATAAACGTATCGTACAGCCGTTACGGCGCATTCCAGGACCACCACCAGCATACGTCGGCCCACATAATGCTACCTCAAAACAGCAGAGAACCTCCACCTTGCTGCACTCGCTGGACAGTGTGTCGAAGGCGTTCAGCCTAACCGGGTTGCCTCCAAACACGTCTCTGATACTATTGGAACAACCTTTTTACCCCCCCAAGTTGCATTGTGGCCAAATTTATTCAAGATGGCAGATCCAAGATGGCGGAGATAGAAGCAGCAACATCACATTGACGTCATATTTTGGTAGGAAAATAGGTCACATGGGCTACCTCCACTAACCCAACCTCTCCCTTCCCCCTCTCCCCTTGGTATGCTTGAGGTTTCAGTAAATAGTCTACAGAACTGCAAACTACTCGTAAATAATGCAGTACACTGATGTGTGGAGAGATGCAAACAACTCGTAAATTACCGAACTAATGCAGTACACAGCATACAGACGTGCAAACTACTCGTATATCACTGAAATAATGCACTACACTGATGTACAGACGCTTAAACAACTCGTAAATTGTCAAAATAATGCATGTAAAACGCTCTGCAGACGTGCTCGCTAACTATAAACGTTCGAAATAATGCACTGCACAAACACTCAGTGCACATAAAAACGCGACATATCAAACTGTTCCAATGCACACACGCTTGTCTGAATGGAAACTTCTGTCCTAACAGGACCTGCTTACGAAAATAGCCCACAATAATATCGATTGCATTCTTACTGATGCTCGTAGCAAGGCATCAGAAATCGTAATATCCTGCTTTCAACATATGTCTCAGAAACGGCAAACTTCTCTCCACTAAATCCCTTCAGCATGTATGTGCACTCTTGAAAATACATAGTTAATCATAAAATCATTCTTGTTACTTGGAGATAGAGATAGAGAGAGAGAGAGACACGATGGTCACATCAAGCACTTCCAGAACTTGTGACATTCTATAAAAGCTTCTCATTGGCTGTACATTGAAATGAAGCTCTCTATATATAAAACCACACCCAACCTCCTTTGTCTTCGGTCTGCTGCTCTCCGCCTTGTTGTGCGTTCCATTGTCTCTGTGTTGTACTTGTTCTTTCCTCTCCACAAGATGAAGAGAGATAGCTGCAGCAACGTTTCAGAGTGTAGTGGCAAGAGACATAGAGTTCTGGAGACAGGATTACCAAGTAATTACAAGTAATAATTTCCTTTTTGAGTGTAAATTTTCTTGTGTTTATGTTAAATTCGCCTGATTAATTCCGTCTTCTTGTTATAGTATAACTCCAGGATTTTGTCTTGGGGTGTGAGGAGAGACAGGAAGGGGCTGGACTGCGGCAGACTCTTGAAATACAGCCCTCTGTGGTGGGTTCACAGCCTCTAGCAAATAATGAGCTGCCAAAGCAGCATACTTGTAAGTTTAAAAAAAAGGTTACATTTGTACATGCCTCTAGTATTGGTGGTAGTAGTATAGGAAGTTTTTTTCCTGTAACAAATCGGTTTATATATCTTGGTTGTTGTTGTTGGTGTAGGCGAGATAGACCAATTGCCAGGTTCTGATGAGGACAGCAAAGGCGTTCTGATTTGGCCCTATTATATGATGATGATGATGGTGACTTTCTTTTACGGTGTGGTGGAGTCGCCCAATCAAGTGTTAATGCCGTGGAGTCAGAGGAAAAAAGTTAATTACTCACTCTGCTTGTAAACATGTGATCATCAGAATACTTCCTTTCACCGCAACAGAGCAGTAAGCAATGTACTTAACTCTTATTTATTTTATCTCTTCTTGTACAGTGATTGCATCTCAGCAACCTCAACACAGCATGGCAGGCATACCGGTGGTGGCTAAACCATCTTCCTCACCAAAGCGGAACCCGGTAAGGCACGCCTCACTTATAATGGCGCTGCTACTCGCTGCTTGGAAAACCGCCGCCGCCCTGGCACCCCTGCTCTGGCGTCCGTGGGCCGAGCAATCGACCATCACCTTTCAGGCTACCGCATTGGGTCTACAACAGCATCAGGAGCAATCGCTGCAGCCTGGCTGTTCCCATTGCGCTGACCCGGTAACGCCACAACCCGGTAACACTCCAAAGGTAAACACGCGTGTGCGATCCAGAGGGACACAGGCCTCTTATTCACATAGCCATGTGACGTCAGTATAATATTGAAAGCCTTTTAGATGGAGAGTCACCACGCGAGCATTTTGCAGCTATGCGTCAGCTACAGTAAACATGTGCTCGGCTAAATGCAGCTCATATGTCTCATTAGGATCACAAATGAGATAGCAGTCGATGTTACTCTGGAACAGATTTCTATAGCGCGATCTGTGACATCAGTATCCATTGGTGGAAAGGTCTAGCGCCAGCAAGAGTAAACATGTGCGCGTGACCCATAGGGTGATTTGGCGCTTATTTACATAGACATGTGGCATCACTATAACACTCGAAGAACTGTAACTGTAGACGCGGCATTCACCCGCCGATGGTAGTGGCGTGAGTGGTGGTGGTGGTGGTTAGTGTTTAACGTCCCGTCGACAACGAGGTCATTAGGGACGGAGCGCAAGCTCGGGTTAGGGAAGCATTGGAAAGGAAATCGGCCGTGCCCTTTGAAAGGAACCATCCTGGAATTTGCCTGAAACGATGTAGGGAAATCACGGAAAACCCAAATCAGTATGGCTGGAGACGGGATTGAACCGTTGTCCTCCCGAATGCGAGTCCAGTGTGCTAACCACTGCGCCACCTCGCTCGGTAGTGGCATGAGAGTGGCGGCTCGTGCTCTGGTGCTGGCTTGCATCGGGCTGACCCTGCAAAGTGCGTGGGCATTCCAACAGTTTGCTGATACGTAGCGTTTTTTACGTGCACTGAGTGTTTGTGCAGTGCATTATTTCGACCGTTTATAGTTCGTGAGCGAGTCAGCAGAGCGTTTTAGTTGCATTATTTTGACAATTTACGAGTTGTTTACATGTCTGTACATCAGTGTACTGCATTATTTCGGTGATCTGTGAGTAGTTTGCAAGTCTGTATGCTGTGTACTGTATTATTTCGGTAATTTACAAATAGTTTGCGCTTCTGTGTACTGCATTATTTACGAGTAGTTTGCAGGTCTGTAGACTATTGACTGCAACCGCAAGCACTTCAGGGCGAGTGTTTTGTATCAGTGTAATAAATATACTATGTCAAATCCGTCTCTAAACCAATTGTTCCAAAATAAATAACGTACACTCCTTCCTCTCTCCAGTATCCCAGAACAGGCTGAGTCCTTTTCCCACCATTTTTCCCCTCCAGACCGCCATCTTGAACTATGTCATGAGAGGGACGACAGCGCCCTCTAGTGGCAGTACTGTGTACTAGGTGAGTTGGATTGCAGACCTCCTGGTGAACACACTGGATGAAGTTACATCCTCTAATTGTTTTAATTAATTTCCAGTTAAACTGTTTCCCTCATTTTAATTATTACAGTTATCGACCATATGATTATTTCAGTCGACGCCTCTCACCAAAAGCAACAATTTGACTTTTCAACGTCTTTGTTGGCGTGATTGCTTTAAAAGTTATAAGTGATTACATTATGTGAAAATATTTGTGTCTGTAACTTCTTTTATATAGAACAATGGGGTGATATATCATTTGCGTAATTAAACCCTCTTACGTGTATCTCTGTATCTAGTATGGTTTGCACAGCACATGCGCGGATGACTACAAAGTAATTGAGATTTCCAGCGCCCATCGCCCACTGACGTCACGGGCTCTCGAAAGCACCAACACATTGTCCACGCTCCGGCCAACGGAAATGAGGTGTTGGACGGTAGGAAATCGGGACCCAGCATTACCTCCAACAGCAAGAGGCACTAAAACTTAGCGATCGACCACTATGCCGATATGACTTGTGTAAAAGTGGGTATGAAAGAACAAAGATCGCTTGAGTCGACGTCGAAATAGCTGTAGATGAAGCATAACTCCAGAAATATGGATAGATGAAGCAGCTGAGGTGTCTTCGAGGAAACATATCAGGATTCGCTTATACTGACGTATAAAAGCCACAAGAAACGGAAACTAGCAGAGCCGAAACCGATTTCACCCTGCTTCTTCAGAATGAGAGTCAAGTATGTTACCCCCCCCCCCCCCCCCCCCCCCCCCAAGAACCATGGACCTTGCTGTTGGTGGGGAGGCTTGCGTGCCTCAGCGATACAGATAGCCGTACCGTAGGTGCAACCACAACGGAGGGGTATCTGTTGAGAGGCCAGACAAACGTGTGGTTCCTGAAGAGGGGCAGCAGCCTTTTCAGTAGTTGCAGGGGCAACTGTCTGGGTGATAGACTGATCTGGCCTCGTAACATTAACCAAAACAGCCTTGCTGTGCTGGTACTGCTCTGTGCAAAATTCTACCAGGCGGCTTCCTTTTGATTTCTTCCCCCCAATCCATATTCACCTACTACGTTCCTTCTCTCCCTTTTCCTACTATCGAATTCCAGTCAGCCATGACTATTAAATTTTCGTCTCCCTTCACTATGTCAATAATTTGTACTACTGTGTTAGGCGTGGGCTTCGTGTCTATCTTTGCCACAATAATGCGTTCACTATACTGTTTGTAGTAGCTTACCCGCACTCCTATTTTTTTAATTTATTATTAAACCGACTCCTGCATTACCCCTATTTGATTTTGTATTTATAACCCTGTATTCACCTGCCAGAAATCTTGTTCCTGCTGCCACCGAACTTCACTAATTCCCACTATATCTAACTTTAACCTATCCATTTCCCTTTTTAAATTTTCTAACCTACCTGCCCGATTAAGGGATCTGACATTCCACGCTCCGATCCTTAGAACGCCAGTTTTCTTTCTCCTGATAACGATGTCCTCTTGAGTAGTCCCTGCCCGGAGATCCGAATGGGGGACTATTTTACCTCCGGAATATATTACCCAAGAGGACACCATCATCATTTAATCATACAGTAAAGCTGCATGCCCTCGGGAAAAATTATGGCTGTAGTTTTCCCTTGCTTTCAGCCGTTCGCAGTACCAGCACAGCAAGGCCATTTTGGTTGGTGTTACGAGGCCAGATCAGTCAATCACCCCTGCAACTACTGAAAAGACTGCTGCCCCTCTTCTTGCTTTGGAGGGTAGAAAATAATTTTTGGAAATTTATCAGGAAAGGGGTGTTAGCTAACTCGGTTTGTTCATTAAGGATATAGTCTGGGGTGCTGTTTTTGTGTGTGTGTATTTCAATTTCTTCCAATATATTCCTTCTGGCTCCTTTTTCTGCTAGATGTAAAATTTTAAGTTGTTCTCAATGTTTCTCACTGACTGGTTTTTCTTCAGCAATAAATGCGTAAATAAATAAATGAGCTGAAAATGCAGATCTGTTGAAGTTGCCAAGGCTTAAAGCATCAATGTGTTCTTTGTATCTAACTTCAAAACTTCTGCCTATCTGTCCAATGTAGAATTTTGGGCATGTGTAGCATTTGAGTTTGCATATTCCTGATGTACTGTAGGGACTCTTGGAGGCATTTACATAGTGGAATACTTTTTGTTGTAATTTATTATTTGTGGAAAAGCTAATTGTGATATTTTTCCTACTTGGGATGATAGTGGGCCTATGTGTGGGAGAGTAGCATATTTAGGTTTGGCTTCTGTGGCACACTGATTTGGCTTGGAGTGCATGTTGCGTGGATTGCTGTGAAGTGGATCTGTGGTTTTCGTCTCCATTTTGTTGCGGAGTTTTTCTATTATTATAGGTTTTTATCCATTATTATGAGCAACTCTTCTTTGTCACTCATATGTTTGTAAGCACTTTTTATTGTATCAAAACATGTGGTATATCCTAGAAATCTTTTCTGTGACAAGTTTAGAGTATTCAACTAGAAAAATTTACGTGTGCAACGTTAAGAATGCAGTGGGAATGTATTCACATCTATTGGACGAATGTAATGAAAACAAACACTCCAAACCGACATTTCACGTAAGTCACATGCAATGAAAATCTGTAACGCGACCATGTGTGTGGCGTGCTTATAATTACGTATTGTTATTATTTTAGGACAAATAAAATAACTTTGTAGAATAACGGTGTAATATATCGTTGTAATGAAAGCATCAAAACCGTCTGAAGATGAATCATAACGATTCGAAACCGGTAATAGTACCCTTTGAATAAAAGAACTGAAAATAAATTTGTGGCTGGTTACTGTCTCAACACCAACAACATTTGTCTTGAAATAACAGCCACGGTCTCCAACCATGTCATCAAATGACAAAATTGCATTGAGCTTACCTCGCCAGGTAATGAAAAATATACATGCTTTCAAGAAACATACGGTCTTTTTTGCGACCGAACGTACGTACGGTGGCTACTCCCCTGCCACACCTTTCTACAGTGTCGCCGAAGGAACATACAGTTTATCGTCGCCACTTACAATCTCGATGATAATTAACGCTCAAGACCGTTACAGAGTGTATTAAAAGCAAACATGATTCGCATCCTCGTAGTGGTGCTACGAGTGCCACTCTTAGACTAGTGACGTCATCTTAAAGATGTAGTAACACACTTGCCAACTTTAGTTTATGTCGCACAACTCCTTCTTGGCGTTGCGATTTTCTTTTCTGCCAGTGTAAATAAAAAATTGAACACTAATGTTAACGAACTATCAAATTAGTGTCAATACGTATTCCATACGTTCATAATTACTACGTGGCACTTAATCGCTAAGAATTAGACATGGACAGTTTACAACAGATGCAATATGGGCGTCAAATCTACATCTACATCTACATATATACTCCCCTAGCCTCCGAGCGGTGTATGGCGGAGGGCACAATTCACACCAAAGTCGTATTCCCCCCCCCCCCCCCTCCCTCTCCTCTCTGTTCCACTCGCGGATCGCACGAGGGAAAAAAGACTGTGTGAACGTCTCAGTACGAGCTCTAATTTCCCTTATCTTTTAATGGTGATCATTGCGCGATTTGAACGTTGGTGGTGATAATATATGCACTACATCCTCGGCGAAGATCGGATTTCGGAATTTAATGAGCAGTCCCTTCCGTTTAGCGCGTCGTCTATCTGCAAGTGTGCCAGACTTCAAACTTTCAATGAGATTTGTAACGCCCTCGCGACGGCTAAGTGTACCAGTTACGAATCTTGCCGCTCTTCTTTGGACCTTCGCAATCTCTTGAATCAGACCAAACTGGTAAGGGTCCAATACAGACGAACAATACTCGAAGTCTGGAGGAACTAACGTATTGTAAGCAATTTCCTTTGCTGGAGGACTGCATCACTTCAGGATTCTATCAATAAACCGCAATCTAGAGTTCGTCTTGCCCGTTACTTGTGTAATCTGATCATTCCATTTGAAATCATTTCGAATAGTCACACCCAGATACATGACGGATGTGATCACTTCCAAAGACTGGGCATTTATTTTGTACAAGTACATTAATGGGGATTTTCGCCTTGTTATACGCAGTAGGTTACACTTACTAATATTGAGAGACAATTGCGTCATTACACCATGTATTTATTTTCTGCAAATCCTCATTGATTTGTTCACAACTTTCGTGTGATACTACTTTCCTGTAGACTACAGCATCATCTGTAAACAGTCTCATGCCGCTGTCAGTACCATCAACCAGAACGTTTATGTAAACCGTAAAAAAGCAGCGGACCTATTACGCTGCCCTGGGGCACACCTGAAGTTTCGCTTGTTTCTGTGGACGTCACCCCATTGAGGATGACATACTGCTCTGTGTCTGCTAGAAAACTTTCTGTCCAACCGCATATGTCATTGGATAGAACGTAAGCACGCACCTTTTGGAGCAAGCGACAGTGCGGAACTGAGTCGAACGCCTTTCGGAAGTCGAGAAATATGGCGACAACCTGGGAGCCGGCATGTAGATCCTGTTGTATATCATGCACACAGAGGGCCAGCTGTGTCTCGCATGACTGCTGTTTCCTACAACCGTGCTGGTTTATGCAGATGAGCTCCTCAGAGTCTAGAAATGTCATTATGTCTGAACACAAAATATGTTACATGATTCTACAATAAATCGATGTCAGTGAAATTGGCCGGTAATTATGTGCATCCGATTTTCTACGCTTTTTATAGATTGCTATGACCTGGGCCTTCTTCCATTCCGCTGTTCCAGTGATCTCTGATGGATGATGGGTAGGAATGGTGCTATATTTGTAGCATAGTCAACATATAATCAATACAGATTATAATTGTTCACATTGACAACCACTATGCACGGGCTGATTTTTTCCACCGTGCACAGACTCTAGAGAGGATACGTAACAAAGGTCTTATGAACTTATATCCTGAAATGCATGGTTTCCATGCTAGAGACCATTTATTGAATCACATATTGTTACAGAGACTGCGGTCTAATACGCGCTGTACCTTGCAGCCGCAGTTACGGTTTGCGTGGTTTCCTTACAGAGCGAGGTACTGTTCCTCATACGTCGTGCCGTAGCGCTCTCTCCTGCCACAGTAATTGGTAATGTTGTGTCCAATTCACTTCTATTGCTGACTCACCTTGTAGTGGATGTGATATAGCGTTGTACACGATGGTTCCTTATTCGAATCGAGAGCTTGCCGATATCGTGGCAACGGGCGGGGACAGCAAGGTTTTATCATGGAACCTCTCACCGCCGACAACAACCACAGCATTCAATGTTTGCAACAGTGTTTCGTCGTTTCTCTGAGACAGGGTCGTTTCAGGAAGCAGGAAATCATGAAGGACGTACCCGAAATTTTCGGTTACCAGATTAGGAGGAAAATGTTATTGACTGTTGAAGGCGACCGCGGTGTCAGCACCAGGCATTGGCCCGCCAGTACACGGTAAGCCAGAAGCGAGTGTGGAACAGTCTCCACGACAATTGTTACTATCCTTATCACTTTCCACATCGGGGACAGTTTTGTCACTGGTTTCTTCACCAGGAAACCAATATTTCGGGAATTGTCATCCATCCTATTTACAATGAGGCCATATTTTCGCGGAGTGGTATCTTCAACTTTCATTAACAGTCACCTGTGAGATAGTATGCAGAATCCGCGTGGTATGGTGAAAGCGAATCATCAGCATCAGTGCAGAAGGAATGTTGGACCGTGATATGGCGACCGTATTTTGGGACCAGTATTCCTTCCACGTAGCTTATCAGGCCGGAACAATTGACGTTTCTTGCGGGTAACTTTGCCTCCCCTGCTGGAAGAAGTGTCCATCAGAAACAAACGCAAAATAATTTTATTTAAAAAAGCGGATAAAGTGTCACTAGAAGCCTTCCTAAAAGACAATTTCCATTCCTTCCGAACTGACTATGCGAATGTAGACGAGATGTGGCTCAAATTCATAGATATAGTAGCAACAGCAATTGAGATATTCATACCTCATAAATTGGTAAGAGATGGAACGGATCCCCCGTGGTACACAAAAAAGGTCCGAACGCTGTTGCAGAGGCAACGGAAAAAGCATGCGAAGTTCAGAAGAACGCGAAATCCTGAAGATGGGCTAAAATTTACAGACGCGCGAAATTTGGCACGTACTTCGATGCGAGATGCCTTTAATAGGTTCCACAACGAAACATTGTCTCGAAATTTGGTAGAAAATCCGAAGAAATTCTGGTCGTATGTAAAGTACACAAGCGGCAAGACGCAGTCAATACCTTCGCTGCGCAGTGCCGATGGTACTGTTACAGACGACTGTGCGCTAAAGCGGAGTTATTGAACGCAGTTTTCCGAAATTCCTTCACCAGGGAAGACGAATGGAATATTCCAGAATTTGAAACACGAACATCTGCTAGCATGAGTTTCTTAGAAGTAGATACCTTAGGGGTTGCGAAGCAACTCAAATCGCATGATACGGGCAAGTCTTCAGGTCCAGATTGTATACCGATTAGGTTCCTTTCAGATTACGCTGATACAATAGCTCCCTACTTAGCACTCATATACAACCGCTCGCTCACCGATAGATCTGTACCTACAGATTGGAAAATTGCGCAGGTCGCACCAGTGTTCAAGAAGGGTAGTAGGAGTAATCCATTTAACTACAGACCTATATCATTGACGTCGGTTTGCTGTAGGGTTTTGGAGCATATACTGTATTCAAACATTATGAATCACCTCGAAGGGAACGATCTATTGACACGTAATCAGCATGGCTTCAGAAAACATCGCTCTTGTGCAACGCAGCTAGCTCTTTATTCGCACGAAGTAATGGCCGCTATCGACAGGGGATCTCAAGTTGATTCCATATTTCTAGATTTCCGAAAAGCTTTTGACACCGTTCCTCACAAGCGACTTCTAATCAAGCTGCGGAGCTATGGGGTATCGTCTCAGTTGTGCGACTGGATTCGTGATTTCCTGTCAGGAAGGTCGCAGTTCGTAGTAATAGACGGCAAATCATCGAGTAAAACTGAAGTGATATCAGGTGTTCCCCAGGGAAGCGTCCTGGGACCTCTGCTGTTCCTGATCTATATAAATGACCTGGGTGACAGTCTGAGCAGTTCTCTTAGATTGTTCGCAGATGATGCTGTAATTTACCGTCTAGTAAGGTCATCCGAAGACCAGTATCAGTTGCAAAGCGATTTAGAAAAGATTGCTGTATGGTGTGTCAAGTGGCAGTTGACGCTAA